>NC_045626.1:69333750-72250000 GCF_009829155.1 Mustela erminea | reverse complement strand
GGCATCTACTGTGGGTCTAAGGAACAAATTGATTGGGCCATTTTAATAGGGTAGCTTTTTTAAAAAGAGTTTTATTTATTTATTTGTGAGAGAGCGTGAGAGAGAGCAGGGACAGAGGGAGAGGGAGAAGCAGACTCCCCACTGAGCCTGGAGCCTGGCTCAAGGCTCGATGCCTAAGATCATGACCTAAGCCAAAGGTGGAAGCTTAACAGACTCAGCCACAGAGGCATCCCAGTTTTGTTTTTATTTTTGTCCCCCTATTTACTCCCTGTAATGAAATGCACGTGGATTCAAGTGGTAGAGAGTAGGGTGAATTATTCATTCACTGCTCACCTGTCCATTTATTCATTTAGGAAGACTTTTTGTGCCAGACACGGTGCTCAGTGAAAAGGAGAGTTTGCACAAATGGATAGGACAGACACAGTTCATGACCTCAAGAGATATAAAAGTCCCAGAATGAAATGTAAGAGCAAATTCTGAGGAGACTTGAGTTTGTTAAAGATTTTTGAAATAAAACATGAAAAAGAACAAAACTACATGAGCTATAAAAGCAAAAAAAAAAAAAATCAATATACTGGACTTCATTAAAGTTAAATAATTTTGCTTTACCAATGACTGTTAAGAAAGGCTGAAACAAGTTGTATTAATAAAATATAATGATGTTCCTGGAAGTTTAGAAGCTGATAACATGGTTCTAACCCACTTTTATGGTGAATGCCCTCATTCAGCAGATATTTACTGAGCACACACTGTGTGTCAGGAAGCTTGGTGGACCTTGGGGAATCACAGGGCCTTCAAGGAGGAGAATGAGCACACAGACACACTACGGGACATTGCAAGATAAGGGCTGCAGTAGAAGTGAGTGTGGAGGTTGTGGAGACAATAAGGAGGACTTCAGGAAGACTTCTTAAAGGAGGTGACTTATAAAGGTGGCCCTGAAGAATGAATACCAGGAAGCAGCCAATGACTTAGAGGAAGAGGAGAGGTGGCAGATTCCAGAACTGAAAGTCATTTTAAGACCTGGTGAGACATCAAAGTGAAGGGGGAGGGGTGGGCCAGGAGAGGGGGTGGCCACCATCATGTCTCTGAGGGCTCCAAGTGTCCTGAGAAGGATTTGGATTTTACAGTGAAGGCAGCAGTGATGTCGGGAAAATGTTCCCATCTTGCACATCAGAGCAAGTGATATTTCAGAGCGGGGACCTGGAGTTTTATGGCCAGGCTAGAACTGTGTGACCTCAGTTTCTTCATCTATAAAATAGGGATGATGATGACAATGATCATTTATTGATATCTTATTCTGTCTCCAGCACTGTACTAAGGCTCTCTGAGTGTTTCCTCATCTAATGCGTTCAGTGTCCCTGCGAGGTAGATCATACCTCTCTTCCTATATTATAACTGAGAGAACAGGTCACCCAGTTCATAAGCACTGGGATGCAAACTGAGGCCATTTGGCTCCGTATCTGGCTGCTGGATGGTGGGGTCGGCCTCCCAGGGCTGCCATGAGGACTGATTGAGGCTACAAAGTAACATGCACCCCAAGCTCCATGATGGGAGCACAGATGGGCTTCTCTGAAGCTGGCCACCACTGGTAAGCAGCCCAGGCCACCAGCGGGCTGTGAAGGACCCTGTCCAGGAGGCCCAGGCCTCTAGAAGGACACCGGTGTCCTCCAGCTCAATGCCACTGAGTCACCAAATATCATTCACACACACTATCTAACCAGAGCCCCCTCCCTCTATCATAGGAGGTGAACCCAACAGGAATGACCACACCCATTTCACAGATGAGCAAGTGGAGGTTTGCAAACTGTGCATCCACACTCTTAGGAGTGTCGCAAAGAGAAGGGTTTAAAGCCCGGACCATGTGCACCTCCGTCCCATGAGCCCACCTATGTCCCAAGCCCAGGGGAGATCCATTGAGAGCAGCAAGAGTTCTCCAAGCAAAGACAATTCACAGAAATCTCTCACTACTGAGTTTCCTGGTCAGCTCAGGCTGCCATACCAAAGTTCCACAATTCTGGAAGTCCAGGTTCAAGGTGCTGGCAGATTCAGTTGCTGGTGAGAGCTCTGCTCCTGGCTGCAGATGGCCACCTTCTCGCTGTGTCTTCACATAGTCTTTCTTCCATGTGTGCTTGGAAAGAGCGATCTCAGCCACCTATTCCTGGTGAGAACACAGCTCCCACTGGATCAAGGCCCCATCCTTATGACCTCACATCACTTTAATTACCTCCCCAAAGGCCCCATCTCCAAACACAGTCACCCAGAGTTACAGTTTTAACACACATGTCTGGGGCAACACAATTCAGTTCAGAACAAAGGGAGAACAAAAAGGAAGGAGAGAAGGGAGAGAAGAAAGAGAGATCAAAGTAGCAAGTGAAGAAAATCAGGAGGGCGAAGAAGAGAGTAGCACAAAGGACGATGAAAGAGAAGAAGGAAGGGCCAGCCTGGCATAATGACCTGGAACAGCCTGGAACATCCCATCGCTTGCTGGGGACACATGGAGCCTGGGGAAACTGCTTGTCTGGGATGTTTGGAGCAAAAGATAGGGTTGGCCTGTATGCCAAATGTCTGCATTTGAGACTTATACCTAAAGACCCTTTGGCAGAATGAATTTAAAAAGAATAAAGATCTGGTTATCAGTGTCAGAATGCCCTTCAGAGGCTGCTAACCGAACAGCTTCATTTTGTGGCTAGAAAAACGGAAGCTCTGAGTGAGAGAGGCACCTTCTCGGGGGTCATACAGCCCTCTCAGATCCAAGTGTTCTACCTGCTCCTGCTACGTTTCCTTCCAGAGGTCAGAGGCAGCCGAGGCAGCAAATGGGTGACAGATGTGGCAGATGGAGAAACTGAGGTTTAGAGCAATGAAAGGCTTGCCACAGAGCCACCAGTAGAAACGTTTTCGGGAGCTCGGGGTGCTGTCCCTCTGCTAAGAACTTCACATGCCATGTTTTGCCCAACATGCATTGCATCACCCCTGCCTTATTCCCCTGTAGGAGAAAGGGAAGCTGAGGCACAGAGGGAAGCAGAGGGGAGATTACTCGTCCGAGGCCACCTGCACACATCCACAGGGCTTTAGGGGTGGGTCTCCGCCATCAGGCTGGACCTCGGGGAGTTTGGGGTTCCTCAGGCTTGGGATACTGTGACCACAGCTCCTTCATTCCCATCCTCTAGTGTTTTCTGGGCACACCCCTGGGGGACCAGCCTACAGGGATGGGAGTAACACCCACACTCCCCAGACAGAATGTCCTCACATGCTTCCCGAACCTGGGGTGTTAGCTCTTTGCAGCTGAGGCGCCGCAGCCAAGCCCACCCTCCTTCTGGGGGAGGCGAGATGTGGAGGGGCTGGGGGCCCGAGGAGGAGCTGCCACTTGGGCTCAGCAGCCGGATGGGCAGACTGAGGGGCTCCTAGCCAAGGGAGGTGTGATCTCCCCCGGCTCCACGTCCTGGAGTGCGAACTTCAAACTCCCGATTCCCAACATTTGGCCATATTTTTTTTTTTTTCTTCCTTACCCCAAAGCAAATCTGACTCCAACGTGGGCTCCTGGCGCCTGACTGGGGTGAAGTTGGCTGTTTTGCAGAGTGAGGGTAGCTGCTCACACAGGGGGAGATGGGGGGCAGGGAGAACCTGCTGGGGATGCAGGAGGCGAAGGAGGGTGAATTTCTCTGTGGCTGGCTTTGGGATGGGTTATTGGTAGCAGGTGGGTGGGCAGGTGGATGGATAGACAGATGGATGAAGACACCAACAAAACAGGCACTGAGCAGGTAGTCCGAACAGGATGAGACCAGGACCAGTCTTTCTCCCCAGGTCCCCGTGCCACACTGGGACTTTGTCATCACCCTTACTTCCCTGGATAAGGAAGGCCCCTGTCCCTGTCTGTCTCCTGAAGGACCTGAGCCCTGCCAAGCTCTGCGTGGCTAGGGCTGAGCACTGGGTCTGACCATGAGGAGATGAGCCCCTCCAGAGCTGAGGGAGGAAGCAGGACGAGGGTGGGAGAAAAGAGGAACGAAGGGAAGAGAAGGGAGGGAAGTCTGATTTCTCTCTAAACAACACGACATCTCACAGGCGGGAAGAGCCAAACCAGCGCTGTACCCAGGCAAGGATCTTACCAATACACGTGTAATGTGAAAGAGGAGAGACCGTGGGATCCCATTTGCACAAGACTGAAAGCAGGCAAAACTGAGCTATGCAATCAGGGTTAGAAGAATGGTTCAGGGTGGCGGAGGGGAGTAGTCGTTAACCAGGAGGCAGGTGAGAGTAGCTTCTGCATGTTGGGGATTTTCCAAATCTTGATCCAGCTGGTGGTTCCATGAGGGTCTACATATGTGAAAGTCCATCAAACTGTGACCCAAAGATGGGGTGTCCTTCAGAATACGCTTTCCTGTATCCCAGTTGTAGAGCTCAATCATTTTTTTTAAAATAGATAATATGACAGAAGATGGATGGATGGGTGAAGGACAGATACCCCCTTCAGCGGACATTGATGGCCACTTGGTATGTGCAGGGGGCCCTGTGCTGGTCTTGGGGTCTAGAGACAAATGAGTCCTAACTGCCTTCTCCAAGGCACTCACAGTCAGGCCGGGAGACAGGTGCATGCAGGCAGACACCACAGCAAAACAACAGGGGGGCCGTGGTCGAAAGAGAAGGGAGGGGCTGGATCAGAGAAGAGGGACAGTATTTGCCAAGAGCATCAGATGGGCAGAATGGGATACAAACAGAGAAATAGGCTGGGAGCAGAATTTTATGGCAAAAACAAAAAAAGTATCTGAAAAAGAAAGGTAAGTGCATGGTGAGTGGGTGTGTGGGTGGATGGATGCATGGAAATTTCATTTTCCTCCTTGAAGGTAACAATTGCCTTGCACATGGTAAATGCTTCATTACATGTTGAGTGAATAAATAAATGAATTTAATATGTTCTAGTTTCTCAAGCATGGCTGATAACAAAGATAATCAAGCAAGGGTCTTAAACATTATGAGATTATTTAGTCCGATGGTCTACCTGCTCGGATTAGATCTGAGGAATAATCAGGGGGCACCTGGGTGGCTCAGTCGGTTCAGTGCCTGCCTTTGGCTCAGGTCATGATCTCAGGGTCGTGAGATCAATCGCCACATTGGGGTGGGGGGGGGCGTCATTGCTCAGCTGTGTGCTTCTCCCTCTCCCTCTGCCCCTCCCCCCATACTTGCACTCACTCTCTCTCTCTCTCTCTACCTCAAATGAATAAGTAAAATCTAAAAGAAAATGAAAGAAAGAAAAGAAAAGAAAAAGAATCAGGGAGGCAGGGAAGATCTCAAGACAAAGTGTTCATTGTGGCCTTATCCATAATGGCAGTGGCTAAGGGACAACCCCCAAAAGGTCATTTGAGGAGACCCTTGATGCCACTACATGAGAAAATTTCATCACTCTAAATAGGACAGGGAGAAAGCCTTGTTAACGAACGATACCAGGAACATGTTTATGATGGAAAGTAAATGCAAAATAAAATAATTAGTATATAAAAGTCGGTGCACAAGATAAACTCACCAACGATTGTGGTTTTTTTTTAGACAAAACAACTTAGGGGGAAAAAATGATGTGGAGGCATTTTGTGTGCATGTGGCTTTCCCTGACTGGCAGGATAATTTCGTTTTCTGCTTTGTCACAAAGTCTGCATTAACTAAGCCTTCCGCGATGACAATAGAGTCCTTTAATTATCAGGCAGAGAAAGGCTGCTCCTGCTTTGCCGACTTCAAGGAAAGAGAAAGAGGGAACTCATTCTCAAAAATAATGATGTCAGTGATGGAGCCGTGACAGTGGGTTCCAGAATAACGTCCCTCTAAAGATACCCGTTGTCAGCTCTCTATGCTCGGGTGACCCACAGAGCGTGGCGGCACCAGAAGGCTCCGATGGGGTAGCCCCACCCACTCTTGGGCACAGGCCTGCTCAGTAGCCAACACATGTTTATTGAACACCTACTATCGGCAGGTTCAGCCAACAAGCAGCAAAGGAAAACCTCTGCTGGGAGTCTATGGTTAGCTGGGCTCTCACCCTTACTCACCCAAGCAGGAGAGGACAAGCGTGGCTGGCCTCTATGGAGTCCTGACTTTAGGCCCAGGACTCGACTTGCATCACGGACATGAGGCTCCCTCCAGTCCTATGAGATTAACACTGCCTGCATTTTACAGATGCCGTGTAACTTACCCACCAACACACACAATGGGTAGGGGAGGAAGAGCCTGTGGTCACACTTAAGAGGCCCCCCTCCCTCTCTGAGACCAGCTTTCGCACAGGCATCACAGAAATCACAGTCATTCGGGAGCAGAGAGCAACCAAGAGACAAGGAGATCATATAATGCCACACTGTGGGAAGTTCTGGGAAGGAGAACCCAGCAGGGTGACAGGCAGGGGCTGACGGACATTCGTGGGGGCAGTTTGGATGGGATGGCTTCAGGGACACCATCTACAAAGGTGGCATTCCACCAAGACCTGAATGAGGGAGCCCAGGTGGGGAACTGTAGAGGGCAGCAGGCAAAAAAAGCTCAAAGGTCCTGAGGCAGGATGGACTTCAGCACAAACAAGGAACAGGGAAGAATCCAGTGCAGCTGGAGTGAGCTAGCATGAGAAAAGGGAGAAGGACCAGGAGGTAAAGATGAAGAGGGAGGTACATAGGGCCCTGGAGGGCTAAGAAATGCCTTGTGGTGTTCACCATGGGAAAGGTTTATTCCAGGGCCCACACTATAACAGGACCTGAAAGGCTGCAATGTAAAGAACAACGACAGGTTGCGATAGGGCAAGGGTGGAGGTAACTACTGCACCAGTCCAGGCAAGAGATGAGTAGGGTTCAGACTAAAGCAGCACCAAGATATAGCTCCCTTCTTACTGACAAAACCAAGCAACACTGCCGAACTAAGTGACTCTGTTTACATTGTCACAAACTCAAACAGTTTGGCTTGGGAGACACCATCCTCTCTAGAACTTCACAGGACAGAGGTATGTTGAGAGCATGTTGGCTGAGGGGGGAGAATTCTGGAACACTCTATATCAGGAGTTGCTCACCTTGGAGAAGTGAAGAGGTGGGGCCCAACTCCTTTGATTAACCCCACCACCATCCTTCACACAGGTCAGTGCCCTGGATCTACTGTCACAAGCCCTCTTAGAATAGTCTATAAGATTTGGTTGTGCCAAGATCACAGACTGGGACACGTTTGACTTCCAAGGCAAATGACAAGACTGAGGCTCAGAGAGGTCAGGTAATCTGTCCAAGGTCACACAATAAATACATGGTCTGGTATCACAAAGCGAGTAGGCAGCAAGGGTTTGAATTGTGACAGCTTAATCCCTGCCTGGCTCACACTACAACTACTCTCATAGTACCCTGCCATCTATTTGATGAGCAAGTTTGTTTTATGAAATGACAAGTCTACAAATCACTTTTCTGGGGTCCTGTCTCGTCCCATGTGGCCCCAGAGGGCAGAAAGAAACCCAACATATGGAATTTAGTGGGGGGGGCAGTGTGAAGGATGTTTTTAGCAGGTCAGAGTTCTTCTAAGCGGAAATTGGGTGTAGGCATGCAGTAGGGAGCTCCCCATCCCTGGGAGCAAACAAGCAGAAATAAATCAATCATTACATACAACTAGGCTTCAAGCAGGCATTATATTAGATTGCCTCTATTACATCTTCCAGTGTTAATTTCCTATGCATGGGTCATTCATTCATCCATCTACTAACTTAGTCAATTACTGAGCATCTACTATGCACCAGGCAGGGGCTGAATGCTGAGTTGCCGAAAAGTGTCAGTATGGTCCTGTCCTGGGGAAGCTTACAGTGATAGTGATGTCATACACCTCTTGGTGACATTTATTCTCTTATCAAAAGTGTTGCCTGTGGTCCAGAGATTCCTGTCCTTCAACCTCATTAAATTTTCTTCAAGAAGGAAGTGGCATTCTCCCTTTATCAAGGAAGAAAAAGAGGCATGCCCAAATGGGGTGTTCATAGCAGAGCAAAGTCATAAACATTGATTTGCTAAAATCTCTATGGAAACACCCTCCCTTACTCAAAGGGTGCATCTAAGATCCCTACAGAAAACACAGAGTTCCTTGACAAAAACCCTCTCCCAAACAAAAGAAAACCTTCATGCCAATCTGCCAGGCCAGGGGGATGCTTTTGAAAGCTCTGATCTTCATTTTACTGCAACAGGAGAAGACCCGAGCCAAGAGTCAAGTCATTTTCCTCCCAACCGAATGTGTTTTCGACTAAATTAAAATCATACCTCATTTTAAATTAAGGGGATTTAAAAAAAATAAAATATCTACAACATTTAAATATCATTAGTAATTACATTTTATTTTATTTCGAGCCAGTTGGAAACATTTTATTTCTAATTAGGTACATTTGTTTTTAATATCCAGTTTACAGAACAGAAGGACCTCCCTATAATGAATGGGGAGTGGGAGGGGGTCCTTGCTGGGTCCATCACCTGAGCCAGGGAAGGCGTCTGGGACTCTGCAGGGATCGGAAAGCCCCTTAGACCAAAACTCACAGCGCGGGGACCAGCACGTCCTCTGTCTCTGTGATTAATCATCAGACGAGCGTTGGAGAAAATGCAGAACTAGATGCTGGTCGAAACTTAACAATAATAATTATGGCAATTTTTTTAAGCACTTACTCTTTCTCAGGCACTTGTGCTAAGCATTTTACTGCTCCAAATACCACTGCTAATGATGATCATAATTGGTTAGCATTTACTAAGTAGTAGCCTCATGCCGGGCACTTTGAGTGCAGGATTTACTTTAATCCTCATAAGAAACTTTTTTTTAGGTAGATTCAATCCCTCGTTCTCGATTCTATAATCCAAAAAGCTTTGAAAACTTCAAGTATTTAAATAATGCATTTGGCAGCAAATCTGACCTAAGCCCATGTGAGGCTCTCTGGGATTTTTAAGGAGTCTGCTCAAGCAGATCTGGCCAGAACGCTCTACCCCCAAGATGCCACACAGATGGTCAAGGGCACTGGCCCAGTCAGCAGGTGAAGTTTCTAAGATCTGGAAGAGATCTGGCCCAGAGAGATTTGGTTGAGGGCTTCTGGAACTGACCCTGTGTTTCACAGGTAAGAAAATAAGTTCAGGAGTGAAATAACTCACCCCTTGGTTCCCACAGCTTGGGGGTGTGGATGTGAGCCCACGGCTTTCTGTTACCCTGTTGAAAGCGAGAGCCCTGGGGGCCCCCAAAAGCTCATTTCTTTCCCCTTGGTCCTGGCATGAGGCTGAGAATCCTGAGTAGGACTAGAACCCAAGATACTGTGTTATTGGCCCATTCCTGTGCCTGTTCAACTAACTGGCCAGAGTGTTTGTTGATCGGCTAAGTGACCTCATAGACTTCACCATGAAGGATTGAGCTTGGAGTTACCTAGTCACCAAGCTGGAAGGGACCTCAGACAATGTGGAATATACAGGTAAAACCTCGGGCAGGTTTTCATATAAAATGCAGAAGTCTGAACCCTACCCAGACCTGTGGAATCAGAATTTCCAAGGGTGTGGCCCTGAAATCTGCATTTTCATTTCCTCTCTCCCATCATAATCTGAGGATGAGTAGCTCATACCCTAGGCTGGTATTTTGGGGCTAATCACCTCATCCCCCTCCCACCTTTACTTGTTGTACAAACCTTCTAAGTGGCCTATTTTTGTTTGTATACCTCCAGCGACAGGGAACTCACCACTCTAATAGCTATTAAGCCCAAATCTGAACATTATGAACCATCCCAAAGGTAATTTCTAGAGCCCCGCAGAAGGAAAAATCGCTCCTGCACAGGTTAACTTGATTAGAGGCAGAAGAGACAAACATTTATGCGTGTGGATAGGGGCCGGAGCCATACCGGGGCACATTTGGAAATTATCATTCAAGTGCCATATTTGGACCTATGGCCTATGGATTAGATGGCATCAGAGTTCACCCAGAAGATTCCAACTCTGCCCATAACTTCTTTGGGACCTCACTCAAGTCATCCAAGTTCTATAAGCCTCAGTTTCCTCTTCTGTGAAAGATAACAATTAACTTTCAGGGATGTATAAACAGATGGCAGATTTCAAATTTGGACCATTTCATAAAGAGTTTATTCACTGGGCACTGTAGAGGGAAACCACCAGGAATGGTGCAGCACCCAAGGTCAGTAATAGTGGGGAGCTGCTTCCACTCCCGGGTCTGACGGTGAAGTAGGGAGGGACCGCGGGTACCTGGAAGAGAGATGGCTAAGTGGGAAGGGCCACCAGACAGGTATTGCTAAGGCTTTCGGGCAAGTGAGGAAACCAGCTTGTAGCAACATTGCAGGGAGGAAGAACAGGACAAGGGAGGAAATACCCCTGCCTCTCTTGCCGCACCCTCATTTCTCCCACAGGGCTCCCTATTGGCTCCCCTCAGCCAAAAGGTGAAGGTCAAGAGAAACAACTGACAACCCATGGAAGACAGCTTCCTGGGTATGCAGCAGCAGAAGAAGGTGCAGAGAGGATCCGAAAGGGCACGTGAACAATGCAGATGGCATCCGGGCTGAAGATTTAAGGAGGATTCAGAGCTCTGAAGCTGGCACTATCCTGGGTGCGAGTGTCAGCCACCGGAAGGTTAAGGTCTCTCCTGCCTTCCCGCTCTGCTGTCCCTGACAGCGACCAACACCCCAAATGGATCACCTGGCTGGAGGCACCTCGGTCAGGCCCTCAGTCGGAGAGGCTGGGGGTCCCCAACAAGTAGCCAATCCCGGGCACCGCACAAACACAGGGCGTGGCTTCTCCAGGCAGGCTGGTCAGTCTGGAGGTGCTGGGCCACTGGGGCTGTTTGTGAAGTTCCGCCCGCGTAGCTCTGAGCTGTCGAAATCAAGAGGCTGACATTTAACATGCAGTAGCTCCCCATGATGGATAAATATTAAACACAGCACGACTGACAAGACTAAGTAAATATCTATTAGTCTCCAAGATGGAGTCTGCAGGCACAAGGAGAGAATGTCCTAATTGTTCACCCTTCTCGTAATATTAAATAAGCATCTCGCCAGACTTCCGCCAAGAGGACTTGCCTGGCTTGGCTCTCTCTCTTGCGCTCACCCTCTCTCCCTCGTTCTGTCTTTATTTTACTTATATTAAGTTGAGCAATCATACATGTTTTTGAGGCCAGCCGAAAGGGGAAAAAATAGTCCTTGGAAAAGTTAGCATTTCTGGGACTCTTTTTCAAAGACAAGAATAAAAGGTAAAACTGCAAGAGATCCCGGAGAGCACCTAATTCAGTGTATCCCTTTACAGGTGATAAAAGATAAGTAAAGGAGGAAGGCCAAGAGCAAAATGATGGAAAAAAACAAAACAGAAAAAAAAAAAAATCCACAAGTCAAGTCTAGTTCTGGCTGTCTTTCATGTGCATAGGAAAGTCTAATTCATATGTACGTATATACATGTGAGTGTATATAACATACATGCACACAGCAAACCGGCCAGAGTGGGGTCATTGCCTGTATTATTTATCTACTGCTGTATAAGAAATAGCTCTTAGATGCTGTGGGTCAGGAGTCCAGCCCAGCTTAGTGGGTCCTCTGCTTGAGGATCTCTGCTGAGGCTGTCATCAAGATGTTACTCAGGACTGCAGTCTCAGCTCAGGGGGCACCTGGCCCCATGTCACGGCTTGCTGGCAAAATTCTGTTCCTTGAAAGCTGAAGAATGAGAACTTCGGTTTCTTGCTGGCTGTTGGCTAGAGACTGTGCTCAGTTCCTTGCCATGTGGGCGTCTCCATGGACAGTTTGCAACATGACTATTACTTCATCAAAGCCAGCAAGGGAGAGAATATCTCAGTGAGATGGTCCTTATAGTTGTATGTAAATTAATCATGAGAATGACATGGCATCCCCTTTGTTCCTACTCTGTTGGCTTAGAGACATCCTGCCCACACCCAAAGGATAGTATCACACAAGATTGTGAGTACTAGGAGGTGGGGCTCTTGGGGGTCACCTTAAAGTTTGTCTTTCATGTGCCCTAAGGAGCTTAAGTTTCAGTTCAGGAGGCAGACAACAACATGGTAGAGAAAGAAAATAATCATTAATGGTGAAAAATGTCTGAAATGAAATCATTGGGTTGCTTGATGGAAGCTGGCAAAGGGTCATTTCTGGGAAAACGGGGAGATAAGAGGAGCTGTTTGGGATGGGGCTCCAGGAACAGCCTCTCAGGGATGGAACATTTTAGTGGTGACATGAAGAATGGGAAAGACCCACACTTGTCTGGAGCAAGGGCACTCCAGGCAGAGTGAATGGCAGGAGCAAAAGGAGGCAGAAGGAGGCCAGAGTTGCAGGAGGGCAGGGAGGACAGCGAAGGTTGGTTTGGGATGGGGCTAAGAAGTGGGCAGGGTCTGGCCATATAAGGTCTTACAGACATGGGAGGCATTCGGAAATGACACTTAGGATGATAGGCATACATTCCTTGCCCAAGGCCGCCATTCCAAAGTACCACAAGGTGGGGGGCTTTAAACAGCATGATTCAAAAGCCCCCCGTTGCTTCTACTCTGGTGATGGCAGCATCTCCAGGCTGACTCCCCTGCTGATCCAGCTTCTAGGGTGAGTAAGCTGTATGGACACCCAGGATTCCACACCCAGAAGCACCCTGCGCTTTGTCTCATTCTCCATTCGGCCATCTTTGAGTTCTTATAACTTTGGAGCCGTGTTTGAATCCTCATTTTTCAATGAGCCCTGCAAACCTTGTAGCCCTTCCTGCCCCAGAGTGAAGACAGAGCTGAGCAGAGCCTTAGCCAGCCCATGGGAACACGCCTCGTCTACCAGAAATTGACATGTATCTTAAGCCCTGGAGATCAGGGGGTTGTTTTGTTCCAGAAACCCAGCTCAGCCTGTCCTAACTGCTCCTGGAGGTAACCTCAAGGCCCAGGGCTTCTGGAGAGTCTGGATAGGAGAGATGGAAGCTGAGTGTGAAGATCTCCCTCCTGAGTTCCAGGCTCTGGATGAGATTTGCTTGGGGGGGATCTTTGTTCTTGTCCCAGCAGCGGCCACATTCTTTATTTAGTCTATGATATTTCGGTGTAAGGAATGGTCAAAGATGTTGGAGAGGATGGACAGACATGGGTCCCCTTACTGGCTCCATGACCTTGGACAGGTGGCTCAGTGTCTCCAAGCTCAAACTCCTCACCTGCAGAGTGAGACTGACAACGGCCATTTCTCCCTCATTGGGCCACTGTGATGAGCCATGTCCATGCCCAGTTTTTGCTATCAGTTTTGTTGTTGACTAATGGAGAGTGCGCAGCTTCCTGCACAGTTGATTTCTCCATCTGATTTCTTCCTCTGAGTCTCACCCACGAGGTGAGCGTGGACCAAACCTGGGAACTTTCTCCACAGAAGCATGTAGAAAAGGGAGCATGCAGCATGGAAGAGGTCCGCCAGGGGATCCAACAAGCCACGAGGTGCAGAGATGAGCAATGAGGACCCCAGGACAGAAACTCAGGCTAGGGCTGGGGACAGCCAGCCAGGTGCTGATATCGCCACTGCACAAAGGGAAAGAAGGAAGGCTGGCCCGAAGCCGCGCTGGACAACAGCAGCTCACCTGGATCCACCCTGAGATCTCATCTCAGAAGCTGATCACTTCACCATACCAGGCAGGCTTTCTGCAGATCAGTGGCCAGTGAATCTACCCTCTCTGTCATGCTGCGCCCTTCATACCACACACAGACATGGTCAATTCCCATGCACGACTATTTCAAGGTTAACATTTTTCTTTGTAGGTGACTTTCTCCACTCTCTCTCATCAGAAATCCCTAACCGTACAAGGTTAAGTCTGGATGACATAGTTCAGAACAGGCAATTCAATATCCTCTCCCCTATCATGATCTGATGATATCAGCTCAGATCCTGGGCTGACATTTGGGAGAGTAACCATCTCCTCCTCCCTCCACCTCCATTTGTTGTTCAGTTTCCTCAACAGCGAGATGTCTGGGCTGTTTTTGTTTGTGTGCCTCCAATGATGGGGGGCTCGTTCACTCTCATAGCTATTGAGCTGAAACCTAAGCCTTGTGAAGTACCCCAGTGCTGATCTCTGGAGCCTTGCAGAAAAACCAAAAGCTCCTGCACAGGTTAACTTGACTGGGGTAGAATAGATGAGTGTATATGTTTGTGGACAAGGGCTGGAGACAGGGTTGGGCTGTCCTCTAACATACAATTCAGGGCTCATGGACCTGAAGACATTCATCACTTTTATGTTCCTTTAAGGGCCTCCGACCTCCTCTCTCCTTTAAAATCTTGCTCTGTGCTCTGCCTCATCCTAGAATCAGGGGTGAGTCCCCGTAGTTCATGAGCAGAATCAGAATTCTTACAAATGCCCATACTGAGCTATCCCAGAGTATATCCAGCTCTGCACAGGGTTAGCACAAAATCTCCCGGGGTTGTTAAAGCAGTGAGATTCTAAACAAACGGGTTCACTGCCATGCCTGGTGCACACATTGGTTATCTATTGATATACTAAGTGCTGTGTGACAGTCTCAGCAACACATGATGAGATTGTATTACTCATGCATCTTGGGTGATGAGCCAGGTGGCTTTGCTGGTCTCAGCTGGGATCACACGCATGTCTGGGGTTTGGCTGGATGCCGGCTAGTCTAGGCTGGCCTCAGCTTGGGTAAGTCAGGCCTCCCCACTCTGTTCCACGGGTCTCTCATCCTCCAGAAGGCAGGTTTCTACATGTACTTCCCCTAGTGACCGCATGGGGCAGGAGAGAGCAAGCACAGCCACAAAAGTGCATTTCAAGCCTTTGTTTGTATCCCCTGTGCTGAAGGCAGGGGAATTGGCAGAAGCATGCCACATGGGTGGTTCTGAGTCGGAGTTGGGAGTGTTGGGTGGGTTCTAAAAGGTCAGGTGGTAAAGGGCAAGGATGAAGGGTGAACTGAAAGTTTGGGGTCATTGTTCCAATTTACCGCTATGACACTGGGCTTGAGTCACACTTCTTTCTAACAAGATGGCAAGCCAAAGCAGGGTTGGTTGAAGTTTACACAAAACATGTCAACTGGCCTCTTCTGGTCTGAGTGGCTGCTATTAATTCACAAGGAACTATGTCCAAAAGATGCTGGGTAGCTTTGATTCTGCCACCCCACCACCAGCAAATTTTTATCTGAAGGAAGTCACCATGTAATGGCCAAAGATGTATGCACAGGGATGGTCCCTTGGCAGAAGATTGAAAACCCCAGTGGCCACCAGTAAAAAAAACAGTGAGCAAGTAAGGGTAGAGTTATGCAATGACCAAAGCAAGTTGAAAGGGAAATAAATGTGAATATGTGATGCCCTAGAAAGTAATAAATGATAACGAAGAAAAATAGATAGAGGAGGAAGACAGATATGGGGAGCAGGAAAAAGGACCTGGGGTGAAGAGGTTAGGCCAGGACTGTGGCCTCAGGACCATAGGGAGATGGCAGAATAGGGTTCCAGGCAGAGGAAACAGAATATGCAAAGGCCCAGCACATGTGAGGAGTCTTGATGTTTCTGACTCTGCCAACAGTTCTCTTCCAGTCCTTCTCCCTCCCACCTCTGTCCCCCACTCCTTCTATCTACAGGCCTTGGCCTCCGGCCACCCCTGGCCCATCTTTCTCCATGGACACTTATACCATCAAGTCCTCTCCAATGGGTCAAAACAGCTTCCTTATTCTCCAGGCTCGGGCTATTGCCAAGAGGCCACTGTGGCTGCTCAAGGGTCACTCCATTCTCCAGAGATGAGCCAGCCAGGGACAAGGACAGGAGGGGCTGCAGCCACACAGATCTGCTGGGATAGTCCTTCTAACTAGGCCATTAACCAATATTCCCACTAGGTGTATAACAGGAGGGAAGGGGTCTGGGGGCAGCCTGGAACAGAGGACACATAGTTGGGCTCTGCAAGCTGATTGGGGTGGATTCCCCTGGCATTCCCCGGCCGGTCACTTATGTGCTTTGTGACCATGGGCAATCACTTTACGTCTCCGAGTCTGCAATTCCCCTGTAAATGAGAATGGTGCCCAGATACTATTAGTATTGTTGCTACTGTTTCCTCCACCTTCCCCTTTTCCTGGCTCTGTGTAGAACAAAACCGTGGATGCATTTCCACTGGGACCCAAGCTTCTGTTTAGCATGCAGAAGCCCATGTTTTTCGCAAACCCTCTTTTGAATTTTAGATTATAGATTTGATTAAGGATTCAAGATATTAGACTACAGGAATACAAGCAACGTTCTGTTTCCTGCTGTGGAATAAGTTTTCTTCCCCCACCCTCTGTCCTTCTATTCCCTGAACTTTTCTGGGTGGTTCCTGGGACACCGATGACTGCCTCCACCCGCCCACTATCCCCAAGTCCCTCTTAGGGGTCCTGGTGAGGGTGGTGACAGTCAGCACCTTTGAAGCATCAAGCCTGTGTTCCTTCCTTCCTTCCTTCCTTCATTTGCTAAATAGAAACTCAGCACTTAGCACTTGTAGGCCATGTGGTGGGAACAGGGAAGGGGGTGGGGGACAGTAGCCAGATCCGCCCTCAAGAACTCACCATTGTAAACGCCGTGTTGATAACAGTGACATTTCATTACTAAGTGCTTGCCACAAGCATTGCCCATGCATTTTCTCATTTCTTCCTCCTAGCAGCCAAACCCTTAAACCCTCACTAGCTGTCTATACCTCATCAAGCCCCTGCCTCAGATGCAGGACAGGCTATGCAGCCCAGGAGAGAAGGGGTCTCTTCCCAAAAGTCAGAGGCAGCGAGGGACAGCTATGGCAGCTCCTCCCTGTGCTAGGCGGTAGGCAGTGACTAGGGAGGGGGCTCTGCTCATCCAACACTTCTACTGTGGACCACAGCAGGCTGGGACAGGGTCTCTGGGATTTGGGAAATGGCCTCTGGTCACCTCTGAGTAGTTCTGTGCCAGATGGCATATGACATCACTCTTTACCCGAGGAGAATGAGATGAACATGGAGAGCTCCCCCCGTCAGCCAAGGCGAGGCTGGACCTGTGGACTGATAATTATACAAGCGATAATAAACATCTGGGTGTCAGCTCATGTGCCCACTTTACAGAAAGGGAAACTGAGGCTCCAAGAAGTTAAGTAGCTTGTTCTGATTCTCAAAGCAAGCATGAGGTAGGGCGGGGACTTGAACTCAGATCAACGCCATGAGAACAGTTGAGGCTGTGCCTACTGCCTCCCGTGCCACAAATGCTTGGGACAAGAACTGGTGTAGTCTCCATGCTCAAGAGCTCACAGTGGGTACAACTTGCCAGGAGCCTGAGTCTGTGATCATGTTTACTTTTTTAATGCTTTCTTATTTCATTGATTTTGACACATGTATACACTGTAAAACCATCACCACCCTCGAGATCATAAATGTACCAATTTCCCTCAGAAATCTCTTTGGGCCACTTTATAATCTCTCTCTCTGCTTTCAACCTCCACTTCCACTGCCATCTGTCCCAGGCAACCCCTGATCTGCTTTCTGTCATGACAGATTTCTTTGCCTTTTCTAGAATTCTGTATGTATGGAATCATACAGCCCATCATCTTTTGTGTCTGGCTTCCTTCACTCAGCATAATACCCTAGAGGTTCATTCAAGGGTTAGCAAATATCAATAGTTCATTCCTTTTTATTGCTAAGTAGTATTCCATTATATAAGAGCATCTGTCTGCTGATCCATGAGCCTGCTCCTCAGCAGACTGGGGAGCAGGCTCATGGATCAGTTAGAGTGGTCCCAGTTTGAGCTGTGACACTTTTGAGCTGTGAACATTGGTGTAGTCTTTGTGTGGACGTATGCTTTCAGTTATCATGGTTAAATAAACGAGGAGTGCAACAGCTTGATTATCTGGTAGTGGTATGTTTTTAAAGATTTTTAAACCTGCCAACCATTGTCTGAAAAGGCTGTGCTATTTCTGTTCCCAACAGCAAGAGGTGAGAATTCCAGTTTCTCCATGGCCTCACCAACACCTGGCAGGAAGAGCCTTTGAAATTTTGGACTTCCCAATAAGCGTGCAGTGGTATCTCATTGTGATTTGAATTTGCATTCTCTTGGTGATGAACAATGGCAAGCATCTTTTCGTGTGTTTATTGGCCACCTGTATACTTACTCTGCTTAGATGCCTGAAAAACCTTTTTTGGTCCATTTTGCTAATCAGACTTTTACTTTGGAAGTAACTGTAGCATTGGTTTCGAGCTGGTGCCCATTTCTAAATCAGTTTTGTTGTTGTTGTTGTTTTCTTATTATTGACTTTTGAGAACTCTTGGTATATGCTGGACAAAAGCACTTTTTCAGATGCATCTTGTGCAAATATTTTCTTCCAGTCTGTATATACATATATTCCCTTAGCATTGGTTTTTTTCAAAGAGCAGTTCTTAATTTTTATAAGGTCCAATGTAACAATATTTTCTTTTAGGGGATCATGATTTGAGTGTTGCTTCAAAGATGCTTTGCCTAACCCAAGTTTGTAAAGATTTTTGTCTATGCAGTGGCCACTGTTGGTGCTCTTTATTTTTTAATATGCCCACATTCCCCTCTGGTATGATTTTTTCTCTGCCTGACGGGGCTTCTTTTAATGTTTCTTGTGGAGAAATTGTTTCAACTTTCATGTGTCCTTCTTTGGAAAATATTCCCCTTTGTTTTTAAAAAAATATTTTCCCTGGACATAGAACTGTAGACGCATTTTTATTTTCTTTCCATACTTTAAAGGGACTGCTTCACTGTGGAAGATATTCAGTCATAAAATTTCTTCAAAGGTTTTCTGTCTCCTGCCTTCCTTTAGAGCTTCCAAGTTCATGGGTATTGGGTGTCCTGAAGTTTCTCTGCAGCTTGCTAATGCTCTGTTCCATTTTTAAATTCTCTTTTTCTCTGTGTTTAACTTAAATAGTTTTTTTTTTAATTTCTGTGTCTTCATGTTCACTATTATTTTCTGCTGCAATGTCTAAGCTGCTATTAATGCCAACTGCTCTATTTTTTCATCCCAGACATTGCTTTTTTTTTTTTCATTTTTGGAATTCATTTGAATATCTTTCATGTCTCCACTTAATGTGCTCAGTATCCCCTCTAGGGTATTGAGCATATATGAAATATAATTATAAAAGCCCTTGTAATGTTCTTGTCATTTCAGGGTCAGTTTCAACTGATTGATTCCCTCCTCGTTATGGGCTATATGTTCCTACTTCTTTGCATGCCTGATAATACCTGGAACACGGGCCAGCTATTGTGAATTTCACCCTTGCAATGGCTGGATATTTTCATTGTTTCTATAAATTTTGTGGAGGCTTTGTTCCTGGATGTGCTTAAGATACTTGGAAAGAGTTTGATCCTTTGAGTTCTTGCTTGTAAGCTTTGTCATGTGGGACACAGGAGGTGTTTGGTTTGAGACTAATTATTGCCCACTACCAAGGCAATACTCCTCTACAAGGTCTGCCTGAGAAGACAGGGGTTATTCTTGGATGTGCCTTCCATACACTTGCCTTCTCCTCAGGTCATTTTCTCATGAGCATCTGTTGATAGGGATTTGGCCAAATACCGGAGGATAACCCTCTGTAAATCTCTATAGCTCTTTGTATTTGCAAGTCTCTCCTGTCTAGTCTGCTTCTCTGCAAGCTGTAACTTTCTTGGCCTCCTGGACACCCAGCCCCATCTCCATGACTTGGGAACACCCCCAATCTGCTTGGGGCTCCCCCTCTCTGTGCCATGACTGGAATCTCTCTCCGAGCAATAAGCTGGGGTGATTGTAGGACTCCCTTAGAGGGCTTTGTTGGCTGGTGAGCATTGTCTTGAAAACCACTGTTTCATCTGATTTTTATTTCGTTTTCTGATGGGAAGGTAAATCCAGACCCTGTGACTTCCTCTTGGCTGGGAGCAAAAGTCCTTTTATAGCCAAGTTTTTCAGTAAAAGAAAGAATGCAAAGAGGGACTTTGAAAGTGATGTCATCTTGGCTGTTATTGGGTACCAGATCCTCCAATGGGTCCTCTGCATGGATAATCTCTCCTGATGCTAGTTGGTTGTGCTCTATCTACTTGCAGAACAGGTAACGGAGAACCTAGGACTTTGTGGGAGCTGTCCAAGTTTACAGAACAGAGATTTGAATACAGGTCTACCTGATTATACTTGCTCTTTAACCTCATCACCCTGCTGTTTACACAAGGGCCAGACTGACTGACTGATTGAATGAATGGATGGATGGATGGATGGATGGATGGATGACGTGGTAAGATGAAGGGTGTGCATACATGCGGGAGTGTTTAGCGTGCCTATGGGTCCCCTCATTTCCCATAAACAATCAAAAATGCCAGCAATAGTAGGGTATACTTGTAGGTCATTTTGAGAAGCTCAAGGGAAGCAAGGAATTTACCTAAAGCCACACAGCCAGGGAATCGGCCCTGAAACAAAAACACCCCTCCTGCTCTTCTTTTTCAATCGAGGCTCATAGAGTAAGAACAGAATTCTGACTCTGTATGTGTGTGTAGATAATATTTGGCTTTAAAGATGTATTCAAATATGTCTCTTTCACCCGGGCTTGCAAAACAGTCAGGTTTTATTTGGACAAATTAGGCTTGAGTGCATGGCAGAGCTCTGGGTGAGGGGAGAGAGGTCAGAGCTAACAAGGAGAAATAAAGCAGGGATGTTCGGTTAGGCTGTGTCGAGGCTTATTTAGAAAACATGCTCAGTCCACTTTCCCCTGCAGCTGTAACTTAATCTGGAAATCTCCCCTCCCAAACTCACTCTGGGCTGCTCTCACTCTGTTGACCTGCTGAGACTGTTTCCTTAGAAAGCCAGTTTGGAAGCAAAACCATTAAAAATGGCTTGCATTAAGGGGCCTTCCAGTTCAGGCTGAGAGGGACCTAGGGATGAACATGAGTGCTAGAATGAGATTCAGTCCAATCTGGGCACAAAAGTGTATTAATTGAGACTCTTTCTGTCGTAGATTATTTGATCTTTTTTCAAACTAAATTAATACATATATCTGTGTGTAGACACACATACACTAACATGTACACCATACCCTATATATAATCTGTCCCTATAATTGCAAAGTCTGGGGTAGAGTACTTATAGATAAGCTGAATCCAGCTGTTTTTGTTAATTATTTGAAATAATTTGTTAATAATTTGGAAATGACATACTGTTGCCTTCACCAAATGAATCTGTGGTTTAGAAAGAAAATTTTGAAATATGTTTTAAAAAATGGGAAAAACATAAAAATCACCTCAAACCTGCCACCCAAAAGTAATCAGCCTTAGTGACAAAGTTTTTTTTTTAAACATCCTTAAGATTGCTAGTTATGTAAATATTGTAAATTCTTATGTTTGCCTTTTTTTTCTGATTCTAGAATCAATAAACACTCATGGTAAGACATTTGGGAAAGAGAAGAGTACGGAGTGGAGATAATCGATCAGAATCCAACTAAGAACATCGTTTCTATTGACTTTGTGGGATTTGCTTTTAACGCTCCACTGCCTTCGTATGGGAGATATACACTGTATAGGATATAATATCATGATATGTATACGTAGATGACTAATTGAAAATATATCAATGTTATTCAGTTCTTCATTTACACTACTGCTGAATATATTTAATCATTCATTATATATATTTAGTGTATATTCGGTTATGCAATATATGTTATTGAACATATATTCAATTTCTGTTTAATTATTCAATATATATTCATTTGAATATATATATTCAATGTTTAGTCAATACATATATATATATATATGTCTGTATCTCGAGAGAGAAAGAGAGAGAGAAACATTAACTTTGGGTTATTTAAGGATACCAGACAAAAGGCTAACAGTTAGATGTCCCCTAATATCTACTGCTGGGCAACTGACTCATCTCACTTGATTTAAATAAAGCCCAGTGACTCAGGCATTCCAATGCCAGCTTTATGTTTAGAAAAGAACTTCTCAACTTTCTGAGTCGTAAAGTAGCTTTTGTGCCCCTCTCTGAAGCTTTGCTGGTGTGGACAGAGAGCTTGCCATGTGGTTTCATGCCCTTTCCCAATGAGTGCCCCACCCTTACACGCCATCCCCCCAACCCCATCTGTGTTTCCACCACCATTGCTGACAAGGTCTGAGATGCAATAGTTACATTTGATGAGTTATTCATGTGTCCAGGGAGCAGTGAGCATAGGGTGAAGGAAGACCTAAGCGTCCAGGGCTCTGCTCCAAACCAGCAACAGCCCAGAAAGCCTCCTTGAGCCTGGGCTTCTTCACTGACACCATTAAAGAGATCCTGGAGCCCCAGTTGTGTTCTGCTTTAAAGATATATGTTCCTGCTCCTGGAGGCTTGGAGACAATCCTCTCGCATTTGGGCAAATTTGGATTGGTGGCGAGACTGGGGCGATGACCAGCTAACCTTTGCCCATTCTTTTAAGGACAGTCGACTGGGAGAAAGCTTGGTTAAGAATTCTATACATCCCTGCTCTTCCCTGAGTGTGTGAGGAGCTGCTTCTGGGGCTGAGGGTGGACACAGGGAATGAGAGAGGCCTTTTACAAATCTCCTTTGATCTTCCAGATTATGTGGGAAGACCCCAGCTTGCTACTGCCCTGTTTTTAACACCTATCTAGCACTTGCTAATCTCCCTTTTTAGCAGCAAGCAGGCTTCAGATACAGAACTTTGAGCAAGACATGGCATCTGACCAGCCACCTATAATAGCATGGCATTACTGTGTTCTTGTACACCCACTAGAGGGTACCTTGACTGCAAGGTGTATCATTACCTCTGCATACCCCTAAGAAAGAAAAAGGATTCTGATTCATTGTGAAAGATCATTCACTATAAATTACATCCCATTTCAAAGCTGCATCTAAAATACAAAAGAAAAAGAGACAAAATAAATGCAAACTAACAATAGCAAAATTATCCTGTATATCCTATTAATGGCAAAATTCAATATTTTCATTGTTTTTTATTTGCGGTCACCTTCTATTTATGGCTGGTGATGAGGGCTTTCCACTTCAAGTGGTCACATAAATTAGCCTTTGGAAACAGTATGTTTTATAAAGAAAATATTAAAATTACATTAAATTATTTTATTTTAGTAATTTAATTATAATGGGGTGCCTGGGCGGCTCAGTTGGTTAAGTGTCTGACTCTTGATTTTGGCTCGGGTCGTGATTTCAGGGTTGTGAGATTGAACTCCAAGTCAGGCTCTGTGCTCAGTGTGCAGTCTGCTTGAGAATCTCTCTCTGCCCCTGCTGCTGATCATGTTATGAATGAATGAATGAATGAATGAATAAATAAATAAATAAATAAAATCTTTTAAAATAAATAGTTTAATTATGATCTTTTATTTCATAAAATGACTATAAATTAAATTAGATATAAAACACATGTGTTCATTAAATAAACGTATTTATTTATTTAAGGAAAAATCTTAAGGAAATTATAGCATTGCTGACACAGACAGAGCCATCTGGATTATGAACTGAAGGTTGGGAATCCCCACTACAAATGATTTGGCAAAGCATGGCATTTAATTACACAGTCTGCAAGACTTCCTGAATACTGGGTGGTGGGGAGTCTCTTGTGACTGGATGTACCCTAACTATTTTATTTATTTCCTCCTTTCTGGTAGATGGGGAAACTGAGGTGGAGGAGTTTGGACCGAACTCACGAATCCAACTGGATTCTGCTCTACCCCCACCCTGTTCCTGTTCCGAGGGAGAAGTCAGCCATAGAGAATCTCCCTCAACTGTATCTCCTTTCTTTCTTTCCCAGGACCACACAGTAAGCCATACTGTTGACTGCACTATTCAGATGGAATCTCTTGCTCGATCCAAACCTAGAAATGGTTTTGGTGCAAATGTTTTGGGATCACCATTTAGCCATTCTTGAGTTCTGAATTTTGATTTGTCCATTTGTGGACTGGAATACCCCTAAGAATTTTTTGGGCAGATAAGGAACACCTGGCTGGTTCAACTGGTAGAGCATGCAACTCTTAAACTAAGGGTCATGAGTTCAAGCCCCATGTGGGGTGTGGAGATTACATAAATAAAACTTTAAAAAAGAAGGAAAAGGGCAATTGAGAATATGTTTGTCTTTCAAATCTTTAGATGTGTAAGAATTTTTTTTCTGTTGCTTTCATACACTAAAAACAGTTTGGCTGGGTATAAAATTCTTAGGTCACAACTTTTATCCTTTTATTATTATCCTTTTATTATTATATCCTTTTATTATTATCCTTTTATTATTCCTTTCTGGGGAACTTTATTTTTGCAGAGAACTCTTAGTCTTTTGAGGGTAAAATGTTTCTTTTAATGTTTAATTATTCCTGTCTAAATTTTTACAGGATTTTTAGTTTACCTTTGAGATTCAAAGCCAAAATTCATCTAGTCATGGTCATTTTTTTATTATGTTATCTATAATGTGGTGATGGTTTTCAAGACTCATTCTCAAGATTTTTTAAACTCTGGGACGTTTCTTTCTGTTATATCTTTGATGAATGCTGACACTATCATGACTCCTTTTCAGGATAGTTATCATAATTAATTGAGATTTCTCCCACAGTACAATTTGGATTGATTCCTGGCACCCACTAGGTGCTCAATATTTTAAACCCCTTTTCTATTTCCTTCATATTTATTTTTTAGATAATTGGACTTCTTATTAGAATAAAGTTGATATTTATTCATACCTGTGATTATTTACATTAGATCCTCACTATTGTGTCCAAGACAGGACACTTTATGATCCCCTGGAACACATGAGACACCTCCAACTCAATGAAAGTGGCCTTGAGATCTTACCAGACTCTCTGGGAAGGCACCAGTCTTTTAGTCTCATACAAACTAACAGCAGACTCCCATGAAGCATTTTGAGAATAGAGATATTCATTCTGAACTTTCAGTGAGCAAGAAGGCATAAAAATTCAGCAACAGATAAATTCTTCCTTTCCACAAGTGCAATTAGGCTTGCTCAGCAAATGTAAACAGGATAAAAGAGTATCTCTTAAGAGAGGAAGAACTTTTTTCAAACAGTTATTAAAGACCCATCTACAAATTGCATATATGTTAATTATAAATCAAGTACTGTAGAAACACCCATTGATAAATGATTTCTATGCAAATTATAAATTGCTTAAGAGAGCTCATTCACAAAATGATCTGTGTGCTAAGTACAAGTCAAGCAACTTAAATATACACATATATAACTTGTATATGTGCTAATTACAAAAGACACTTTAGAAACCCTCATTTACAAATTAAATATGTGCTCATTGCCCACTAAGTACTTTAGAAAATGCTGTGTACCAATGATAATTTTCATGTTAATTACATAGCAAATAATTTGAAATGTGCAATTGCAAATAATTCATGTGCTAATTACACAACAAATACTTTAAAAACACTAATGTACAAAGGATTTATGTGCTAATGATATACCAAACACCTTAGAAACCCCAAATACAAATGATTTATGTCTAATCACACACAAGACACTTCAGGAACACCCATGTGCAAATGATTTATGTGCTAATTACACAAACACTTAATTTCAAAAATGTCAAACAACAAATTACTTGTATGCTAATCACAAATCCAAACACTTCCTTGCAATTGATTTATGTACTAATTATTAGCTGTTCTTATCTCTTTCCTTTAAGGACCTACTGTCATCAGCAGATTGACAGCTTTCTTCTTCTTGGTACTCATTATGAATATAAATAAAATTTGAGTTCATAAAGAAAAGATTTTAGGACCCTCTCTTTATCCTCCCCTCCTCCCTCAATCTTGTCCAATTATTAGAAATCTGATCATGTTTTGGCATGCTGTGAATCTGCAGGACCATCTCTTAGAGCAGTCTCAGAAGTATTATCTAGGGTAAAAATAATCTCTTTGTCTCTTTGGAACCATCCAAAGAAATTAATACACAAAATAGAGGCACTTAGCCACTCATTCTGTGTAATGATATTGCATGTTCAAGGGGACCATCTCTGTCCTCAATTTATTTATACATACATGCAATTATTCTGTCTGTCATGATCACTATGCTTTTATGCCCCCTCCGACATGGGCTAGCCTACAAAAGGTTTGCATACCCATTATCCTCTTGGCCTTGCATTCATGAAAGAGGAAGAAATCAAGACTAGGGTTTACAAGGGTGCCTGCGTGTCTCAGTGAGTTAAGCATGGACTCCTGGTCTTGGCTCAGGTCATGACCTCAGAGTCATGAGAGAGAGCCCTGGGATAGGGTCCATGCTCAGTGGGGAGTCTGCTTGAGATTCTTCTTCTCTCTTTGCCCCCCCTCCCAAATAAATAAATTAAATCATTTAAAAAAAGAATAAGGGTAAGAATTTCCAATTTTACAGATGGGAACACTGAGGCTCAGGGCAGCAAAGTTGTATTTCCCCCACTAGACCTCCTTCCAAAGTCCACCAGATTCAGCAACAGTCCTTCTTCTACCCGGTTTCTAGCTGGACTTTCCCCCACAAGAATATCCCAAACTGTCTCCCTCTGAGAAGCCTCTAACCCACACCGCCCATAAACCCCACTCTTTCTTGCTACCCCACCCCATTCTCTCTCCTCTCCCAGCGGGCATCCCGAGGTCCCTGGCCTCTCCCTCCACACCACGCTGGCATTCCAAGCCTGACTGGGGGCCCCAGCATGCTTCTCACCTCTTTAAGAGTGAAAATGTATATCCCAGAGATTGGGACTTAATTGACTGATTAATAACAGAAAACCTAATTGAATGCTCCCAGCTTGTATGTACGATGTCTTAATGTTAGAGCCTTGGGAATAAACGCACAGCAGGGGAGTCTGAACCGCAGCACAAGAGCTAGCGTTCAATTTAAGAGTCAATCTCATTATACAGGAAGCTGTTCCCTTTATCCCCCTGGAAAAGCTTGCGCTCTCAAACCAGATTCCCTTCATACCAGCATCCTTGACTCTGTCCTGTCTGGGGGAGATGCAAATGCGGGGGCGGGGAGGGGAGGTCCTCTGTCTCTGTCTCTCTGTCTCTCTCCCTTCTTTATTATTTGTTCTCTCCATGGCATATCTGAGCAGCTCAGCAAATATTCATGAGATGCCATCGTGGGGTCCTTGAAGAGTGCAGAGACGTGGGCCCTGCAGGTAAGTGTAATTTGGCATCACGGGCGCTGAAGGGTGACATGGGCAGTGAGTTGTCTCTGAGTGAGCCCTCCAGCTACAGACTGCTCCTTTCATAAGTCTCCAGGGCTGCTTCCCTCGAAGCCTTCTGATGCTCAGAGGGCTGGGGCAGGTGTTGTGGGCTGGGCTCAGAGTGATGGGGGGGAGGAGGGAAGGCCTGCCAGGCCCCATCTGCTGTTCCCACCACTTTGTCAGACACAGCGTCCCTGAGCCAGGGCTGCAGCCTCCTTGGTGTTCACATCAGTCAGCTTAGGCTGCTAGAACAAACTGTCACCAACTGGAATGCCTCAAACAACACAAATGGACTGTCTCACAGTTCTGGAGGCTGGAGGCCCAAGATCAAGGTTGTGGGCCATTCAGTCCTCTCTCCTTGGCTTGCAGATGGCCATTTTCTCATTGTGTCCCTCTTTCCTCTGTTCATGCACTGCTCATGTCTCTGTGTTTCCAAGTTTTCTCTTCTTATGAGGACACCAGTCAGATCAGAATAGGGTCTGGTCTAATGGACTCACTTTAAATTATCACCATTTTAAAAACCCCATCTCCAAATACAGTCTCATTCTGAGGTCCAGGAGATTAGGGCTTAAGTATTTTTAAATTTGGGAAGACACAGATGAGCCCATAGAAGCTCCCCTACTTGGATAGCTTAAGACCCCTCGAGCTCACATGTCCAAACTCAGCCTCATGACTTTGTACCTATGTCAAGCCCCCTGGCTCCCTTTCATCTTCCCCAACAGGCAGAGGGCCACCAATACTAGCTGGAGGGTCAGGACACCCTCATTACTCTTCTTGTCCCCTCTCCCCCCACCCCATCATCTCCAAACCCTCCCAAGGACCTAACTCCCCAGACACTACAGCCTCAAGCCCATGTTCTTTCATGCCCTTCTGCAGCCCCCAGATGTGTCCCAATATCCCACCTTGTGCCTCTGTGGTTCATTCTCTAGCAAGCTGCTCTAGGTCATTGCCTAGACCCAGGCCTCTCACCCACCTTTCAAAGCCAAGCATCTTATGTGCTTTAATCCACAATCTCTAATCAAGATTACCCCCCCACACACACACACACCATGGAGCAAATAGTTACAATGAGATACTTGGTGGCACAGAACTTAAAATTATTTTATTTTCACTGAAAGAGCCTACTGGCCACTTCCCTAAGTGAACATAGTGAGTCACCCCGAGGTAAACTTTTGGATCCTAGAAGATCCGCATTCATGATCCCTCTGGTTAAGGTGATGGACAGCCATTGCTCAGGAGCAAGTGGGAGGGGAACTTCTGATAGAAAAAGGAGGGAGACCAGACTCGTGTCCTTTCATGATTCCACAGGAACTTCTCTGCAAGACTGGGGAGGTCCTGGAAGAAGCAAACTTAAGGTGAGAACCTCAAGAGTGCCCTGTGAGTGCAGTCCACTGGGAAAGAAGAAAGAGTCTGGGCTAGTGATGGAGCTCCCACAGTAACACCCAGGTGTTTGAGGAAAGGGGTGATCTTTGAAGCCAGTGGACCCTCTGACCACAGTCCTTTCAAGAGCTGTGGAGCAACTGTGACCTCTCAAAGACTTTGCCTGAGACCTCGGGCATGGAGCAGCCCTGTGATCTGGGCAGAGATCTGAAGAACATTTTCAAAGCAAGGGAAAGGGGTACACCAGGCTATGCCATGCTAGCGTTCAACAGCGCCACCTTGTGGGGAACTGAAACTTTACAGAGTTCTAGTTCTAGTACATTCATTCTCCTCCCTGCTTCAGAAGCAGGAATCAGCCACTCAAGGACAGAAGAGGATGTCTCAGGAGAACGGAGGGACACGTTAAGCTTCCTGGCAAATCTGGCAAGTGCAGGTTCAGTTGATACACTGGAACACTTAAGAGACTTCGGTTTCACAAAAGAAGACCCTCCAAATATTCACTAAGCATTTGCGAATGCTTCAACCCCATTGCCTCAACAAGAAAACGAAAAGTTCAGCCATAATGACTAAATCATGTATAGAGATGTTGAGTCACTATGTTGTACACGTGAAAGTAATACAACACTGTGTGCTAAGTATACTAAAATTAAAATTAAAGACATAGGGGCACCTGGGTAGGTCAGGTCATGATTTTGGGTTCCTGGGATTGAACCCCAAGTCAGGCTTCATGCTAGCAGGGAGCCTGCTTGTCTCTCTGCCCCTCCCCACTACTCATGTTTTCTCTCTCTCTCTCTCTCAAATAAATAAATAAAATATTTTTAAAAAATTAAAGACTCAATATTAAAAAGGAAATAAATAGAAATAAACCACACTGACATATCACATGTCCTCCAGAATGGCTAAAGTCCAAGGACTGATACCATCAAGTGTTGGTTAAGACAGAGAGCAACTGGAAGTCTCATACTCACTGGTCAGACAGCACCTCGGCTCAACCACTTGGGAAGACGGTTCAGTGGTAACCATGAAGGCAGAATGCATAGATGATGACCCAAAAATTTCATATCTGGAGATATATATATATATATATATATGAAAAAAATGTGTTTTTGCCAAAGGCCCAATCAGAATATTCATAGTAAACATAAACATTATAGCCTAAAATTGAAAAATGACTCAAATTCCCACTGGGAAATGGAAGAAAAATAAACTATGCTTTAGCCATATGATGGACTACTACTCAGAAAAATAAAGAACAAGAACCAGAAGAAGCAGGAGAACGAGAAGCAGGAAGAGGAACATGGGACAACATGGAATGTGGATGGAAAGAATCTAGACACACAAAAGAGAGCGCATAATGGTTGGTTCTATTTATACAAAATTCAAGAACTGGCAAAGCTAATCTACGATGATAGGAGTTTAGAAGGTGGTTTCCTTTGGGAGGAGGAATGTTGACCAAGACAGAAGGGGCATCGAGGAGACTGTCAAAGCCCCTGAAATATTCTTGTCTCTATCTGGCAGTGGTTGTGTGGGTATTGTTATGGACAGAATTGTGGTGCCCCACAGGTATAGGATGAAGCCCTAGTCCCCAGTGCCACTGTATTTGGAAATAAGGCCTTTGGGAAGTAACTGGGGTTAAATGAGGTCATAACAAGATTGGTGTCCTCATAAGAAGAGATCCCAGAGAATTTTCTCTCTGTCTTTCTGTCTCTCTTTCTCTGTCTCTTTCTCTCTCTGGCTCTCTCTTTTTTCTCTCTTTGTCTCTCTGTCTCTTTCTTTCTTTCTCTCTGTCTCTGTCACTCTGTCTCTGTCTCTCTCTCCCTCTCTCTGTCTCTCTCTTTTCTCTCTCTTTGTCTCTGTTTCTCTTTCTTTCTGTCTGTCTCTTTGTCTCTCTCTCTCTCTCTCTCTCTGTTTCTGTCTCTTTCTGCACGTACGCACTAAGGAGAGGCCTTGTGAGGACACAGTGAGAAGGCAGTCAGCTGGAAGCCCGGAAGAGAGTTCTTACCAGGAACCAAATCAGCTAGCACCTTGATCTTGGACTTTCAGGCTGCAGATCTATGAGAAAATCAATTTCCTTGTTTAAGCCAAGGAGTCTGGGGCCTGCTGTGAGGGCAACCCAGGATGGTGACGACAGGTATCCACATACGTCAAATTGCATCAAACAATTTGTGCCTTGCACTCGGTGTAAGTTGTACCTCCTTACAAAATGGGTAAAAAGAGAGGAAGGTGCAGCATGACCTCATTTGTACCCCCAGCTGGTGGGGGTGAGGTGGTGGTAGGTGATGTGGGTTGCCTATTTTTGTGCCCATATGAATAATAAGAAAAGTGAAGGTGACCTTGGTAAAGTGACATGTGGCTTCAGTGGCTGAGCGGAGGGCACAGAAACCAGCTCAGCTTGGTGAGCACTACTGATGGGTGCCCTCTGCCAAGTCCTGAGCTGGGCAATGGGGTCGTGATGTCAGGGTCCCAGGTGGCCTCCAGGAGGAGTCCAGGCCTGACAAACAGCACAGCATGGTCCACATTGTGATGGCTTCACGGGGACACAAAAAGGCCACCTAGCAGCCCAAGATGCCAGGAGGAGGAGGGTTCTGAGCTAGGAGTAAGAGGTGGCCAGACAGAGTCTGCATTTTGCCCCAGTCTCCACATCTGTCCAGGGAAGTTTCCAAACTTTGCTCCTTTGAATGTGGTCCACAGGCCAGCAGATCTGTGTCAGCTGGGAGCTTGCTGAAAATTCAGAATTGTGGCCCCACGCAGACCTACTGCATCAGAACCTGCATTTTAACAGATCCCCCTGGGAAAACACATTTACATGGGGAAAGGGCTGGTGTACATGTTGCCAAAGGATATGGGGAGCCAGAGAGAGGTGTGACCAAGGAGTGGCACCCTGTGACTCCCCTTCTCTCCATCCTGCCTGCAAACAGTTTTGAACACCCCGCCCTGGACCCCCACTCAATCCCCATGGACCCAGGTGATCCAGTCCCTGGGGACTTTGTGTCTACATTCACCTCCCCTACCCGCAGGTCTCTCTCCAGCAGATGTGTGATCAGACAATTAGGCACTGATTGGAAAATGGGCTGCTTACCTGCGACAAAGGAGGGTTTCTCTTCTGGGAGACCTTGGACAAAGAAGGCTTCCAGGGTGGCTAATTACCTGATAGGTAGCAAGGCACTCACCTACTGGGCCTTTTAGCTCAGTTAATAAAGCAATTTGCCTGGCCTTTGTCCCTCTCTTGTTGTGATTTCTTGGCTGACACAGCTTTTACAAAATGAGAAAGTTATACAAAGCCCATTTCCTCCACTGTTCAGCAACAAGAAGGGAGGAGGAGAAGCACCTGGGGCAGAGCCCCTGCTGGACTGGGGACCTGGGGAAAGGTGAGTGCCCCTGCCCTTGGGTCCGTAGATCCAACAGTGCGTGTGAATCACTGTACATACTTTGCAGGTTATCCCAAGAACTAATTTAAATAAGATCATATATGTAAAGGGGGCTTAGTGAAATGTAAAGCTCTATTTAAATGATAGTGGTTATTTTCTTAGGCCAGATAATTGAAATTTAATGGGGCCATCTTTATTCAAAGATACCCTCTAACAATGAGGGGTGGCTAGCCATTCAATTTGGTCTGAGATTTAGGGGTTTCCTGGAACATAGGACTTTCAGTGCTAAAATCTGGACATTCCTGGGAAAACTAGGGTAGCTGGTCAATTTACTGGCACAGGCACTGGGAATTCAGCCACGAACAAGACTCAAGGTTTTGTTCTCATGGAGCCGAGGGTCCAACTGAGAGAAAAGGGAAGAAACAACTAAACAAAATAGTACCAGTGATAAAGGTTATAGTGGGAAAAAAGAAAGACCTGCACTAGGGGGTCCAGGAAGACTTCTCTGAGGCTGAATGTATGACAGGTGTCACTTAAAAAGGTGTGTGTGTGTGTGTGTGTGTGTGTGTGTGACCGCTGAGAGAGGAGTCCCAGGAAGATGTAGCAGCAGGTACAAAGGTCCTGAGGCAGGGCACCGATGGTGTGTGTGAGAAACAGGAAGGAAGCTGGTGTGGCTGGAGTGTGTGTGAATGTGTGTGTGTGTGTGTGTGTGTGTGTGCACATGTGCATGCACGTGTGCAACTGCTGGGGGCAGTGAGAGGAGATGTAGTTCAAGAGGAAGAGGTGAGCAAAGGCAGGGCCATCCAGAACTCACAGGCCAAGGTAGGAGTTTGAAGTTTACTCATTGCAGTAGGAGAGCATTGAAGGGTTAATCCTGCTATTCTTTTTTCTAACTTCTAGTCAAATACTCTGCTCATGACCTCTCAGTTTCCCTTCCTTGGTAACAAGTGCATTCTGAGTCTACATATCCACCATTAAGCACAGCAATAGCTGCTTTGCATAATTTTGATGTATATTTTTGTTGCCATTCAGGACTGAATATTTGGTAAATTCCATTATAATGCCTTCTTTGCCTCAGAAGCATTTTAACTCTAAATATATGGTGAGGAGAAAGGTGGCTAACCCTTTTTTTCCCCCATTACGGTCTAAGAATGAGAGGCAGACTCTTGGACACATGGTGAGACTTGCCTGGCAGAATGGTACGTGGCACGTATTCCATGTGTGGCTGAAACTATCTTATATTCTCTAATCATTTGAGGGCAAATGATTGCCAACACCAAATTCACCCATTTTGTCATTTGAATCTGCTAGGTCCTCATCAACTTTTTGTGCTCAGTCTCTCCCTTTCCAAGACTTGTGCTCGCCACTTCTCATTATGATTACAGATTTAACTCTTGTCTTCAGTCAGTTTCTTAGACTATTTTTTGAGATTTTGTTACAAGGAACATATAACTCCAAAATAGTCATCTTGCCAGCTCTTCTTGCCTCCTAACTTGGTGCAATGACTCTCTTCAACCTTAGTAATTTCTTTTCTATCAACATTGCTACCGATGGGTGGTGTGTTGTTGTTGTTTTTAGGTTACCATTTATCTGGTTTATCTTTTTACATCTTTTATTCTTGATGATTGATTTTCTTTTGCCTTATGTGAGTCAATTATAAATAGCAGATATGTTGATTTTTAAAATTTTTTCTTAATTCAAACTAAGAGCCTATCTTAACACATGATTTGCATAAAGGTACATTTATGGCGATTTCTGATACATTTTGACCTGTTTCCTCTTCTCCTTACTTTCTATTGTAAGATATTTTCTTTATAATCTCTTCCATGTCCTTTGTATTTCAGTTTACTGATTTAGAGATTTTTTTTTTAATTCTCCTGGTGGTAAACTATACATTTTTAACATGCGAACTTGCTTGAAATTCTAAGAATAATAAGTGTCTTAATTTCCCTTCAATAGAAGGCATTTAGAATTCCAAACCCCTCCCTTCTTCCAAAAGGGACTATTAGGTATCATATAAGATTATATAAATTACATAAATCATAGAATATAATTTTTAACATGATATTTCAGTTCCTTTTTTCCAAATCCTCCTAAAAGATAGATATTAATATATCTTTGTATTCTCTATGCCCATATGGATTTTTTAATATGTTTATTAATTCCTCCTCTCACCATCACTTGTTCCATTCTATCCATCCCTTTCCAACATTTCAAATTCTTTCCTTCTTTGATAACACTGTGAGTGTCTCTGAGAAGAAAGCTCCCTCCATTTTTGTTTGAACATGTCTATATTTAGCCCATACTCTTCAATAATTGTTTAGTGTAAAAAAAAAATAGAAAACATAAGCCTGACAGTTATTTCCCCTGGGCACTTTGACAATGTTATTTATGGCCTCCTGGTATCTAATGGTACTGAAGAGAAGTCTGCTGTCAGTCTGATTCTTACTCCTTTAAAGGTCATTTTTCTTCTCTTCCTGGCAGCTTTAAAGTTTTTCTGTCTTTGGTGTGATGTAATTTACTGTGATGTGTCTAAGTAAAGATAGGCATGCATTTACACATTCATGTATCTGTTGAGTGGGGTGTCCTGTGTGATTCTTTGATCTAAAAACACAGCTTTTTACCATTCTGCCTTTATCTCTTTGACTTATGCTCCCCACCCCTTATCATTTCATTGTTTGGAGGTCCTATTACCTTCCATCTTTCCAGTGCCTTATATAGTGTAGGTACTTAATAAATGCTCATTGACGACATGAAGGAACAAATGAGCAGAATTGGCAGTGAGTCCAGGTGGCATATCTGAATTCACTCACTCTCTTCTACATTTGTCTCATTTACTTTTCCTGTGTCCCATCTCTTTATCTCCCTCTGCTGCATCTAGGATGGTTTATTAAAACATACCTTTCTATTCACTAATTCTCTCTTACCCTTATAATCTGCCATTGGTTTTATCCACTGAGTTTTTGTTTTGTTTTGTTGAGGAGGGGTGGTAGACAGGGAGGAAGGAGAGAAAGAATCTCATCACAGAGCCTGGCATGGGGCTTGATCTCACAACCTTGAGGCTGTGACCTGACCCCAAAATCAAGAATCAGGTGCCCCTTATCCACTGAGTTTTTAATTACAGTAAAAGGAAATGGTAAAGTAGATTCATAGATAAAATATGAAGAATCATACATATTTTGAATAAATACCCTTTGGTTCCTTCCCAAATCGGCCTTTATGACATCCTCTTTTTCATTATGTTTTCTTGGACGCCTTTGTGTTTTTAATCACTTTCAATAGTGGTTTTTTTTTTCTCTCTTTCAGATTGCTCTATATGTCTGAGTTCTTCCGCTACTAATTTTTTATTAATTGCTCTGACTGCTGGCCCTCTCCTAGGGTGATTTGTTTCCTCTGATCATCTGTAATTTCTGTTGTGAGCTCCTCAGTGGCATAGCCAATTGCTCTGGGGGATCCCAGGGTGCCCCAGGTTACAGTATGATCCGCAATGAGTGCTTTCTGACTTCCTATTTCCTGTGGCCCAAGAGATTGCAATTCAGTTTCATGTGCGGTCCTCACACTGTACAGAGAGTGGACATTTGTACCCCACACCCATACAGGGGGCAGAAGATCTCAAGTTCTTTAGGAGAAGTTTTCTTATCCCTTTATGTCATTTTGCACCCCTACCTAAAGTCCCATATGACCAGGTTCGGAGAGGATGAATTTGTTAAGTCTGTGTGATCCAGGAGCCCTTCAAGTTCAGGGGAAGATGGGAGGTAAGTGTACTTTTTCAGAACCTGTTACTTTGTTATATCTATGGTCCCCTGTGGTGTTAGGACCCCAAACCCCAAGGCCAGCTGCTAGCTGCTCTGACCCTGACTGGCTACTTTCATGCCAGCAACTCATATAGTTCTGACTTCAACCTCTGTCTTTCTTTCCAGATTCCAGTATTTTTTTTCTTTTTTTTTTCTTTTTTTTTTTTTTCTTCTTCTCTGGTCCTGCTAGGACCATTTTAATCACTGTGTCTTTTATTTTATTATTACATTGGATCTGGAATTCTGTATTTGTATTGGAAGACAGGCGCATCTACACCAGCTCAGCTCACCACGCTGCTGAACATTTTCCAGGATCTGTTTTTCCTTTAGTAAAATATATAAATGGAAACACAATACACAAAAGCACGAAAAAGGCTCGCGTCCTGACGTACACTATAATGTGTAGCTCAAAGGATGTTCCCAAAGTCAACACACCCATGTACCTGGCACCCAGATTAAGAAAAAGATTACAACCCACACCCTAGAAACCTAGAAACCCCCTGCCACACACACATAACTTCATTCCACTCAACACTCCCCAAGGATAGCCCTTACCTGGCCTGGGACCCTACACATTCGCGTTGCCTCTTCTTGATTTTTATAAAATGGAACCAGATGGTGTGGTATCTTGTGTGTCCTACTTTATTCAGCCAACTTTATGTTCGTGAGCTTCACCTGTGCCCTTGTGCATAACTCTAGGTCACTCACTATGTAAGGGACTCCATCATGGGAGCAGCCCATCATCTAGGCATCCATACCCCTACTCAGGGGCAGCAGGTGGATAACCCAGCTACAGCTGTTATGAGTATTTTCCTAACACGCAGGCACATGAATGTTGGTTGAATACCTCTAAGTAGAAATGTTGGCTTGCAGGTGAGGGCATGTCCAGATCTACTTGCTACAATCCTTCTGGCCCTCTTGAAATTGTCTGTCTCTTCAGCTATCCTCAAGGTCCTTAAGGACCAGGTCCTGTCATTATTTACTGTGATCTTTCCAGTGCCTTATATAGTGTAGGTACTTAATAAATGCTCATTGACGACATGAAGGAACAAATGAGCAGAATTGGCAGTGAGTCCAGGTGGCATATCTGACCCTATGTATCCCTCCCAACCCCACCTGCTCCACAACACGTGCAGAGTCCCCAGAGCAAAGAGAGTGATCCCACCGTCCTGTAGGAAGACTAGCCAGTTCTGCATGAGCTGAGGACGGGGGGGACAGGGACCTCACTCACCCAGCCCGGCGCCAGCCATCAGCATCTCCAGCCTCACCCACATCCCCAACAAGCTCTCCTTACCTTTCTATCCAGGCTGACCCCCATCATGGCAGCCTCTCTCATCTCTTGAAATCACCAGGACGTGTGCCCTTCAGCCACCAAGGATCCCTGGCCCCCAGAAACTTCAACCAGATGTGTCCCTTTGCATAACCCGGGATGTCAGGCAGCCAGAAGAGGTGTTTTCGTTCCTAGTTTCCTACTGTCTTCAGAACCGTCTGAAATGCTGACAGTTCTGGGAGAGGAGGTAATTCCCCTCCGAGCTGATCAATATAAGCGTCTCATGGTGCCTCATGCCCATGTCAAACACAGGCGTTCAGCAGCAGAGTCCTTGCGAGGCTTGGCTGAGTTCTTTTTTCTTTTTTCTTTTTTTTTCCCTTCTTTTTTTGGTGGGGGAGGGGGCAGTTTCTGTCAGGTCGGTAAGGACATACCAAAGTCATAAAATGTTTGGTTCCCAAGTCCTCTGCTACTCTGCCATGTTCTCAGGGAAGTGTGTGTGTGTGTGTGTGTGTGTGTGTGTGTGTGTGTGTGTGTGAGACACAGAGAGATGGAGGTGAGAGGGACAGACAGGCACAAGAGAGCATAGAAGGAAAGAGAAAAGGAAGAAGAGCCCAGGGCGCGCAAGTACAGAGGCTCTGGAGAAGGCGAGAGGTGAAAGAAGACCTGGAAGTGGGAGAAGAGGCCGGGACCGAGAGTGAGGGTGAGGAAATGAGCAAAACAGCCCCAGAGAAGAGAAGAAGCAGAAGGAAGGAAAGCCTGGAGAGATCAGAGAGAAGGAAAGAAAAAGCAAGGAAAGGAAAGAAAATGGAGAAGTGATGCAGGGAGGAGCTAATAGGAAAAAAGAGAAGCCTGAGAAAGGAGAGGAGGGAGAGAGAGAGAGCAGGCGCTTCCAGAGTCCCATGAGGGTCTCGGAGACACTCGGACATTTCCGTGGCCATCCATGCTGGCTGTTGTCAGACAGATCCAGGGAAACCCTGACACCCAAACTGCAAGGTGAGCTGTCGGGTCCCCGTGAGTTTGATCCCTCCCCTGCAGAATGGAACTAGGATGGCTTGAAATGTGACCACAAACCCACTCTGAGCTCCCCGGTGGCCCCAGAAAGGAGGTGAAGTAGTGCTCCAGCAGCAGAGAGAGCTTGCATCTACAACTTCCTCCAGGATCCTATATGTCTGTGATGCTCAGTCCATTAAGCATCTGCCTTTGGCCAGGTCATGATCCCAGGACCCTGGGGTCAAATCCCTTGTCAGGCTCCCTGCTCTGGGAGAAGCCTTTCTCTCTCTCTCTCTCTCTCTCTCTCTCTCTGCCTGCTGCTCCCTCTGCTTATGCTCTCTCTCTCCCTCTGTCAAGTAAATAAATAAAATCTTAAAAAAAAATACTGGGGCACCTGAGTGGCTCAGTCGTTGGGGGTCTGCCTTCGGCTCAGGTTGTGGTCCCAGGGTCCTGGGATCAAGCCCCACATCGGCTTCCCTACTCAGCGGGAAGCCTGCTTCCCCCTCTCCCACTCCCCCCTGCTTGTGCTCTCCCTCTCTTGTTGTGTCTCTGTCTGTCAAATAAATAAATAAAATCTTTTAAAGAATACTGTTTGTACCCCATTACTTTTGGGGAAAATTGATTGTAGAAACTTGCTTAGAAAATAAAAAGAATCATAGCATAGGTCTAATGCTATGGGAATCCAAAAGAAAATATGTGTGTCCGAAAAAAACAGATAAGAATGTTCTGACACTGAAAGTAAAATCTTGCCTGGAACTTTCTAGAGGTCCAGGCAAACACAAAATAAGGCGAATGCTTTTTAAAAAAACAAGCTGCAAAATCCTTGTAAGAAAATTTCCATAATGTTGACCAAATATGTTCTCACTCTGATCTCTGAAATTTATCAAATGGGAATTATTTACAGACCAAAGAATGAATTCATGAATAACGTCCTGAAAAGAGCAAAATTCACAGCAATGTTTTCTAATGACGTCACTTCCATAAAGACAGTTCTGCGGAAAAAAAAAATAAGCTTATGTGGTCTAATTCCATTCCTTATCACTCCTTACTAATTTGCTTTTTCTTACTGCCTTTTTCCTAGGTGCTAAACAAAACTCATCATATGGTTTGTGGGGAACCTGAAGCTACACAGCTAAAAAAACAGGCACAGAGATACCGATCTGTAGCAACATTTAACAGATTTTTAAAAATAGGTTATCATAGATACGTCATAAAATTTGTGTGTGCGGGGACGCCCGGGTGGCTCAGTTGGTTGGACGACTGCCTTCAGCTCAGGTCATGATCCTGGAGTCCCTGGATCGAGTCCCGCATCGGGCTCCCAGCTCCATGGGGAGTCTGCTTCTCTCTCTGACCTTCTCCTCGCTCATGCTCTCTCTATCACTGTCTCTCTCTCAAATAAATAAATAAAATCTTAAAAAAAAATTGTGGATGTGTATGTGTGTGCATACATACATGTAGGTGTATTTGCATATGTACTTTGTTCTTGAAGGTCACGACTAACCATTCACGATAAAGAACTCGATTTTGAAAAAAAAAGAAATTGAAAATTTCAATGAGAGAACATAGCAGTCCTTCAATGGACTCTGCATAAAGATGGGGACCTTTGGCTAGGTAGACCAGTTACCCAAAGCCTGCCTCTCCAGGTGCCTGCCAGGAATGAGCCAGCCCCCAAGCCCAGGGATGAACGAGCAGAAGCCTCTTAAGTGTTTATGGCAGGTGTTTTACCTTTAATAACTCCACAGTGCAATTATGCAGGAATGTGTCCAAGCCTTTTTAAAAACTATTTATACATTCAGCACGTACCCAGTTGGGGGAGGAAGTTTGGGTAAAAAAGAGATTTTAATCTCCTGAGATTTTTTGGGGGGGGGGTGTTGTCCTAAAATGACTTAAAGGGGAAAGCGGGTGGGTAGATGGCAAATTGTCCTGCATGGAGAACATGCTGTGTGCTGGATGCTTTATAAACAGCCGCTCATTTGATCCTCATAACACCCCTACGTGGGGGGATCACCAGAACATTTCACGGATGAGGGAATGGGCTCAGAGAGGGTCTGGTTCTTGCCCAGATTGCTCAGCTTGCCCCCATAAGAATGTTCACAAAGCTTGTGGCTCTCTGCATGACAGCACAGGGACCAAGGATGGTGGCACCTTCTCCTTCTACCAGCCCTATGGGAGCTGAAGTCACTACCTCATCCCAGAGTTTCCTCCCCATCTGATTTCTGGCACTTGCCCCACTTGCCCTGCTCGCTCCCGAAACCCCACCCTGGTGTTTCTGCACTTTCTGAAGGCAGGGAGGTTTGGGAAACAAGGCTAGATGTTGGAAGGGGTCCCCGCCTCATCCTGAGAGTCCGTGAAATACTCACGAAACCGCAAGAACTTTTCATAAAAAGGCAATTTCTTCAGCACGCAGGGGGGATAAAAGCCACGATATTTTCCCATTCTTCTTCTTCAGAACTTGATGAAAACATGAGACCAGGCACAGGCAGGAAGCAGAAAATGATCATTTCACAGTGGGGGGTTGCTGTGCCTCTATACCGTACGCCACTGAACAGGAGGGGGGTATCTGGGCCGGTGCCTCTGAGGGATGGTCTTCTCTCTGCAGCCTGCTGAGGTCCCTTCCCCTCTCCAAGACCCCATGGCCACTCTCTCTATGACCCTCCTGCTCTGATGGTCTGGGACGCTCCAAGTTCCCTGGGTAAGGTCAAGGTCAGCAGAAGCCTGGCTCTTTCCTATAGCCTGCACCCCAGAGGTAGCATTTGTGGCTAAACAGGCCCAGAAAACACCCTCTAACTTCCAGGCAGGGATGGTCAGGGGTGCTTCAGATCCAAGTTCATGTGCCTCTAACTGACTGTTTGAACTAGGCAGAGAACCTGCCTCTGGGAAAGAACATTCCTCCTGGACCTGACATGGCTGAGGTTGAAGGGGAAGGCTCGGATCCCATTCCCATCTTAGACAAATTGCTCAGGCTTCTATTCTATGGTAGTATTCAGCTTCAGGAAAAGATTATTTTTAGAATGGGTCATGTCTGACAGCCACTGCTGATGCAGAGCAGGACTGAAACCTACTGGCTTTGTGACCTTGAGCAAATTCCCCCACCTCTCTCTTTCCTGCCCCACACTGTGGGAACAGGGGAATCAGCTTCATTGAACTGTTAGGGAAATGCAAGGAAATCATCCCAGAGCATGACAGCGTGTGATCAGATGGGTTGATGGTCTCCTGTTTAGGAGTGTTACACACAGCTCTAATGGGTTCATTCAACCAGAAACTCAGGATTAAGAAGGAGGAAAGCAGGAAGGCAGGTGGGTCACAGAGGTGAAGTGGGGGCAGCCTAGAAGTGCAATGGCCTGGGATTGTCCCACTTTTGAGTCTATGTTGGAAAGAACTGAGCCAAAAGTCTCAGCAGGGCCAGCACCTCAGGGACACAATCTGCCATCACTTAGGAACTGGGGACCCCATATTTGGTTTAATGCTCTGCTGTCCTGCTCTTAAAATTCATATAACTTTTGAACAAGGGTCTCCACATTGTTATTGTGCTCTGGACTCTGCAACTTATGGGGCAGATCCTGAGTCCATCAATATGGTTGGACCTTCTACAGTTGGAATTTCAGCCTCCATGTCTCCAAAACAGGTGCACTGGATGGTGGCCAAACAAAGCCAATGGGGATGCCTCTGCTCTTCAGAGGATTCTCCTGGGCTGTGCTAAGCACTTCTGCATGCCTCCCCCAGTGCTTGGCACCAAATAAAGATGTGTCAGACACCCTTATGAGTTTTGGACTCAATGTCCAATGCCCACCTGTAGAGTAATGAGGAGGGATTTGGAGCCAGCTGGAGGGGGATGCAAATCCTAATCCCTCCACTTACCAGTTGTGGCCTTTGGCAAATTCCTACATGTCTCTGCAGCGTGGTGACTTCATGGTTAAAACAATGATGATAACAGTATGTCTTTCTGAGGCTTTTAGGGGGCAGGAGGCGTTAATGAGATTGTATGGAGTGAGCCAAGCACTTTAACTGTTAAAATGCATTTATGTACTAACTGAGCACCTACTACATGCCAGGCACTATGCTACTCTCTGAGTGGACAGCAGCGAACAAGACTGATGCTGTCCTGACCTTCAATGGGGCTCACAACCCCAGACAGCAAGGCAGAAAATCAGCAAAGGCTGCAGGGTAACTTCGGATGGTGACCGGGTAGAGCCTGGGGGCTCCACCTTGGGGAGGGGTTAATAATCCTGGACAGTGCCTTCCAACTCAGAAATTAAGCTCTTCTTGAGCTAGAGCCAAGGATTTCAACCATCCCTCCATGTAACACTACTGGAGAAAGAGCTGTTTTCTGAAAATTTCCAGATGGTTCCCCCCCAACTCCATGCTTGGAGAAGATGCTGAGTCTCTCCCACTTCTGGGAGGGCAAATCACTCCCAGATAACCCCATACCGAGCCCCTTACCCAACGACCCTCGGACCCCACCCTGGAGCTGGGGAGTGCTCACAGCAAACAGAAAAGGGAAATGAACAAATTATTCTGATAATTTGTTTAAGAAGAGGGGGGAAAAAGGCACCCAAGAAAAATGATATCCAATAAGACGGTGGGTTTCTAATGAATGTGCGGGTAATGAAATAAACCCATTTAGGCCACGCTTGGCCCTGATCTTCCCAGGCCTAGATTAAAAAATGGAACATCTGTGATGATTTAATTTACATCTTAATAACAAACAGGCCTCAAGAAACCCGCGGATAAATGCCTTTTATTGCCGGCGTATCTTTCGTACTGCAGCTTGAATGAAAACTCTGGTAATTAATTGTTTTAAGCGATTCTATTAAAAAGTGTCTGCTAGTGCTGCGTGCCGAATGTTTATGCGGGCCGGGCTGCCACAGGAATACAGACGAACCCAGGAGCGGGCGCAGAATGAGGTGCCTTATTTCCAACCCCCCCCCCCTTACATTCACTGCCTTAAAGACATGCAGTCCTTTTATTTATTTATTTATTTATTTATTTTTCAAAAGAGAGAGATGCCTGACCTGCTAATTTCTCTTCCTTCCCCCCACCCCAATCTTAATTGTCAGTCTTGGAATTGACACGTGGATGGTCCCCTCGCTGCCCCCATGTTGACTTAATACTCTTCTCCAATCTGAGCTGGGGATGGGGGCCGTGTTGATGTCCTGTAGCATGTGCTAGGCAAGCTGCTGGTGTCTAAGGGTAGAGATGTAGGCATGGTGCACTGTTTGTAGCATTCGTGAGGCTGTCACTGGAGGGTGGCAGAACAGACCATAAATGTGCCATCAATGAACGACTTCCTCCAGCCGTGGTTCCAGCCCTGGCTGCACATTAAAATCCCCCCCGGGGAGCTTTTAAAACAAACCCAGGCCCCCACCCACCCCTCAGAGGTCCTGATTTAATTAGTCTGGGGCGAGTCCAGGCATCAGTATTTTTTGAAAGCTCCCCAGGGAATCTTCCTGCAGCCAGGGCACAGAATCATTGCATAGGATTTGTGGACATTTCCCTGCCATCTCAGAGCCATGAAGAAAAGAAGATAAGGTCTCAGAAGAAAAAGCCTGGAAAGCAATCAGGGGTGGCCTCCTTGAGGTGGTGACATCTGGGCCAAGAAGTCTGAGGTAAAGGGGCGCCTGGGTGGCTCAGTGGGTTGGGGCCTCTGCCTTTGGCTCAGGTCATGGTCTCAGGGTCCTGGGATCGAGTCCCTCGTCGGGCTCTCTGCTCAGCGGGGAGCCTGCTTCCTCCTCTCTCTCTGCCTGCCTCTCTGCCTACTTGTGATCTCTGTCTGCCAAATAAAATAATATTAAAAAAAAAAAGAAGAAGAAGAAGAAGAAAAAGAAGAAGTCCGAGGTAAGGAAAAGCTGGTGCAGATCTAGGGAAAAGCATTCTGAGCTGAGAGAACAGCATATGCAAATGCTCTATAAGGAGGGTCTGCCCTGATGTGTTTGAGAGACAGAAAAGTGAGTGTGGATGCTGGTGGGGGAGGAGGGGATGAGGGTTCTTCCCCAGTTGGTTGACTCCCCCCACTTCCAACACCTCTGCTGGATCAAGTTTTGCTCTGCATTTCTGCAGTCCCCTAGGCTAGCCCAGCCCAACTCAGCCCAAAAGCGCAGTAGAGCATAATTCCCTGTGTCTGTACCTGGCCTGGGGAGGCGGCTGGAATCCCTTGATGAGTCACCCTCTTGGCCTCAATTTAAGGGCCATCTCCATGCAGGGACCCCTGCCCACATGTTTGTCTTTCTAGCCCCCTCTCCTGCCCAAGACCCAACACCCACAAAAGTGCATCAAGGTCCTCTTGGGTCTGAAGAAGGGGAGTAAAATCAGCCTTTGGAGCACAATCTCAGCATCCAATGCCTGGTTTCTAGTCTCTGCTTTTTCATTTCTTGCTCATGAGTATTTTTCAAATTCTATTTTAACTTTAAGACTATTCCTCCGGTAAACAGACTCTTCATAAAAGCGGCAATGTTCATGGTTAACAAACATATGGGGAAAGCTCAGCTTCGATGGGAATCCGAGAAAATGAAATTAAAGCAATTAACATTTTCACCTAATTATAAAGAAAAAAGAGCATTTTCTGCTTGTTGTTGGTAAGGTAACTTGTTCAAGAAAATCAAGATATGGGGTAAAGGGCCCCCCCTATGTTCCTGATGGGAATGTAACCCAAAGGCAGGGTATCTTTGAAGCAATGTGCTCTACCTATGAAGCTCTTGACAATGAGCTTGCCCTGAACCTGGGCTCCAGCTCCTGAGGAACATCTTAGACATGGGGGACGGGGTTGGGGGAACAAAGCACAGAAAACCAGGCTCCCTGTAGCATTCTCTACAAGCCTCCCAAGTGGGCAGCAACCTAAACGTCTACCCAAGGGAAAATGAGACATGAGTTATGACTTCTCTATAGGCAAGAATATTACGAAACCATTGGAATGTTTACAAAAATGAGTAACAACATGGAAACATAATTGTAACATAATCGTAATTGAAAAAAGACACAAAATTACATAGCAAATATGATGTAAAATGTTTTTTTTTAAAGGCACCAAGCAAAGTCTCCAAATAAACAATAAAACCATTTTTAAAAACCCCTCTGGTTACATTGATGGAAATGTAAATTAATTAAGACATTTCATCTGTTTTGTTTTGTAGGGCAAGGGTTTCTATGTGGCCTAATCTTCTTTCTGAGAGTTAGGATTTTTTTTTTTTTTTTTGCCTTCCTCCAGTTAGCCCCTTTCCTTATCGAGGTACAGAGGTCGGTTACTCAGTCTCCAGAATATGACAGGCTGGGCTGAATCCCTGCTCCTCCATTCACAGGCCCTATGACTTGGGGTAAATCTCCTCTGAGCCTCTGTCTTCTCCTCTGTAAAATGGGCTTAACCATGCCTTGTGAGGTTGTTGTGGGGAAATTAGAATAAGACCAAGGCATAAGGTCCCCAGTGCCAAGCTGAGTTTATGAGTCAACACATAATAAATGACCAGCAAAGTCACGGGCATTTGCACTGAAATTGGACATTTGTTTTTAAATCAAAGTTCCATTCATTTCTACACATAAAAAATTACAAATTGAGAATTAAGTGTCCATCACGGCCCCTGAGTCTGGGGCACAGACTGGGAAAAGCCATATTTGAATCCCAGTGTCTCCTTCCCACCCTAGTGAGGGCTCCCCTGCGCCCTCCTGAAGGGTCCCTCCTTCTCCACAGACCTTGGCCACCTACACCGTATCCTTGAGTAGCTCCTTTTGAATGGGGATTCTGGAGCAGAGAGACAGGGAGTATATGGAGAACAAGGTGGGGCTCTTAGAGTGTCAGAGACCTGAGTCAGAACGCAGAGGCCAAGACCCTCTGTTTCCCGACCTGTGAAATGGGGAGCTGGATGTCTAGCTCGGCTCCCAGCAAGCATTCCCTGGACATGAGTGTGGTATGCCCTGACTAATAGAACACCCTCCTGAAATAAGCCAGTTTAGTACTAAGTGCATTTGACCATGGACTTGCCCCACGACTGCACTTTATTGTTGTTTTGCTCACATAAGCAGACTGCAAATGCCACTGAGAGCTCCTTCATCCAGTAAAGATGATGCATTCACTGTGCACACACCTGAGTAGCAGGTGTGTGTCAGGCAGTGTGATGGGTGCTGAGGACACAGCAGGGAACCAGACAGATACAAATCCTTGCTTTGGAGAGACGGACAAAAATAGCATCATAAAGAGGTAAAGTGTAGAGTCTGAGAAAAGGTGGGAAACACTTCAAGAGAAAACCAGGAAATAGTAGGGGAAATGCAAGGCGGGGGGCTACAATTTTCACTAGGTTAGTCTGGGGGTGCTTCATTGAGAAAGTGACATTAGAGGAACAACTAGAAGGATCCAGGGAGGTTAGGCAGATGTGGAGAGCAAAAAAGTTTGAGGCCATGGGAAGAGCCAGTGCAAAGGCCCTGGAGCAGGAGTAAGATTGGTTTGTAAGAGGAGAGGTGCCAGAGCAGAGTGAGCAAGGACAGAGAGGTCTCTGGGCCACCTTGAGGGCTTTGGCTGGTGTTCTATACATTCTACAGCTCATGGACTAGCAATAATGCTCCCATCTACCATGTTTCTCACCCCACGCATATCCTCAAAACAAGACCATGCCAAAGTTGAGATAGGCACAGAGGATTCTCTCCCCTCTCCACTCTCACGCAATCCCTCTGCAGAGGCATCCTGTACCCTGCAGGACCGGCTTCTTTGTTCCCCATTCATGGAGGGGTAAATCAAGGCTTGGGGAGGTGGATTCTCCTGCCCATAGCCCCACACACAGGACCCGGGGGAAGAGCACAGACTTGGGTCTAAATGGCTCCATTGCTGAGTGGCTCAGTCATTAAACATCTGCCTTTGGCTCTGGTCATGATCCCAGGGTCCTGGGATCAAGTCCCCCATCTGGCTCCCTACTTGGTGGGGAGCCTGCTTCTCCCTCTCCCACTCCCCCTGCTTGTATTCCCTCTCTTACTGTGTCTCTCCCTATTAAATAAATAAATAAATAAATAAATAAATAAATAAAATGTTTGAAAAAATAAAATAAATAAATGGCTCCATTGCAGGGCCAGCCCTCTGAGGGCCTGAGGCTCCTCCTGTGAGGAGGAGAGAAGCCAAAGAAACTTCTCCTCTCCTGTCACCTACATTTCCTGGGGACACTCAAAGGCATTTTAGGCAAAATTAAAGTGCTGTAGTGCTTTACTCAGTGGGAAGTAAACATATGAGACTCATTATCCCGAGAGGAGGTGCAGCTAAAAATACACGTCAGTTCGCCAAGGGTTCGGATTAAAAGTCGGGACGGTGGGTTTTGAGAGTGCTGTGAGGGAAAAGTCGGTTGAGGATGCAGGCTTGGAAGGAGGGGAGGTTACAGTGGGCAGGGGTGCCTCCAAACCCCAGCCTTCTGAGAGTAATAGGAATCGGGGGATGCTTAAAGAAAGGGCTTATGGGACTTCAGAGCCAAAAAGCTGTGCACACACCTGCTGGGCAAGGCTTCTCACCTCTCTGACCCCAGACTCCTCTTCTGCGAAGTAGGGTGAGCCTTAAGCCTCCCCTTATGGAATTGATGTGCCGGTTGAATAAGAGAATGCACACAAGGAACCAGCACAGTGCTGCTTAGCAGCCTGGGGGGTTGTCTGATATCTCTCTCCCCACAAACACCGAGGAGTATCAGAGTCCCTGCCTTCCCGGTGTGTCTGGCCAGCACACAGCACCCTGGGGACTCTCAGGACATATCTGTTGACCTATCCATCAGTCTGCTGCCTGCCAAGGCTAGCTGTCTGGGTGTTAGGTCAAGCCCTTCTGCTTCCCAAGAGTGCTACAGCAGTCCTAGTAGAGAAAACCAGCCCAAGGAACCGAGAGGCAAAACCCTCTCTCAACTAGGGCTTTTATCCAACTACCTCTCTGAGGACGAGCCACTAACCGACAGTCAGAGGAAGAGGCTCAAAACCTCAAAGTCTAAAAATGACTCCCTGTCCAAACAGACATCACCCTCAGCTGCCTGGTCCCCACAGAATAGCAGGAATAGAGTTGGGTGTAGATGTGCGGGAGCCTTGAAACCAGCATTCCCTACCTGAAGTTCCAAGAATCCCTCCATTCTAACAATTGTGAATTTCACTGGGATGCCATGTTTTCTTCTTTTCGACAGCAAGAGAACAGTCAAAGGTTAAAAGCAACCACATGCAAGGTAGCTTCCTGTCTTGGTGGACGGAGACCAGTGGAATATTTCTTTGATGACAGGGATAGTCCTTAAGTCCTACATTCCCAGTCCAAGAGGAAGATAATGCAAGCCACATAGGCCATTTTTAACTTTCTAGAAACCATATTTTTTTTTAAAAAGATTTTATTTATTTATTTGACAGAGAGAGTGAAAGAGCACAAGCAGGGGCAGTAGAAGGAGAGGGTGAAGCTGACCAAGGAGCCTGATGTGGGGCTCGATCCCAGGTTCCGAGGATCATTACCTGAGCTGAAGGCAGATGCTTAACGATTTGAGCCACTCGGGCATCCCTAGAGTTCATATTTTAAAAAGCAAAATGAAACTGAGAAGTGAATTTTAATACTACCCTTTTTTGAAAATAATATATCAGAAACATCACCATTCCTACCTGCAGACAATGTCAGACATTTTCAATCAGGTAGTTTACATATTTTCCAAAAGTGAAGAGCAGATCAGTTTTTCAACTTAAATAATTAAAATGAAATTAAATTTAAAATTCAGTTTATCGGTCCCACCAGCAAAGTACCCAATAGCCACATGGGACAAGTGATTACCCAAGAGAATTCTCAGGGGCTGTGGCAGTCTTGATCACTACACCCTAAACCCTGCTTTCCTTGTGCCCAAGTGTCACCTGCCACAGCTCCCCCAAAGGCTACAGTCCTGGGAAGGTGCACAGCCCCGGACAGCCTCTGGCGGAAGGGGACAGGCTAGGTGCGCCCCCCCCCCCCCGGGAAGGGCTTTCCCCATGGACCTCCCACTCAGGGACACATAAAGAACCACACACACAGGCAGGCACACGCATCTCTCCCTGGCACAGCAGGGAAAAGAGCCGAGCAGGAGAATGGGCCTGTGCTCGGAACCGAGCAGCAATTAGCCAGCATCTCTGCCCGGCTGGAGGATGCAGGTCCTTCCCCCACTTGCAAGCACCCTCCCTCCTCCCAGCCTGGCCAGCATCTCCCCTGCCTCCCCTCATTCCTGCCAGCTCTGTCTCAGTCTAGGTCTCTGGCTGTGGCAGCCCAGGCCTTTCCGCAGATGCAAACGCACTGCTTTTCTTTTCTTTTCTTTTTTTTTTTTTTTAAAGATTTTATTTATTTATTTGACAGAGAGAAATCACAAGTAGATGGAGAGGCAGGCAGAGAGAGAGAGAGGGAAGCAGGCTCCCTGCTGAGCAGAGAGCCCGATGCGGGACTCGATCCCAGGACCCTGAGATCATGACCTGAGCCGAAGGCAGCGGCTTAACCCACTGAGCCACCCAGGCGCCCACGCACTGCTTTTCTTGCTAAAGAGTAGGAGGTAGAGAGTACGGCAGAACAGGAAGGAGTGAAGCCAGGCGAACGGGACTGGGTCAGAGAACGGAGGACGGTGCAGAGGCAGACAGAGAGACCGACTGACTGAGGGACTGACACAGAGCAAGAGACAGAAACAGAAAAGCACTAGAGAATCCTCGAGAGAAAAATGCTCAAGATATAGGGTGACCCACCGTCCTGGTTTCCCTGGGACCCAAACAGAAACATGGGATGTGGGAGTGTGAGCGCTAATCCTGGGCAAGTTTGGGGTCACCTCACCATGAACCACAGACAGCAAGAGGTAAAGGCTGGGAGAGGCAGAGGGGTGATGGGCAGAGAGAAGGGGAGGGTTAGAAAGGGGCTGACGAGTTGACCTTCATCACCATCACTGGGCAACCCTGTGGGTTGCTTTGGGGACACAGGGCCCCAATCCCCTCAGGCCTCAGTGAAACTCAAATTATCCTTCCCAAAAACCCGCGTATTTGACATTCCTCTCTTTGGACAGAGGCAGGAATAGGTACCTGTTAATGTGGATGGAAGGTTTTGGTTCCCCCCAGATTCATGCGTTGAGACTCTATGGCCCCCATGTGATGGAATTAGGAGGTGGGCCTTCAGGGCTCAAGTAGGAAGGCACAAGGTCACAAGGATGGGGCTCTCCTGAGTGGGATTAGTGTCCTATACGAGTCAGGAGAGGGCTCACTTCCTCTCTCTGCCACTGAGGACAAGAAGTCAACAGCCTGCCACCTGGGAAGAGGACACTCGGCAGCATGGCCCCAGCCCAGCACCTTGATCTCAAGCCACCAGCCTTCAGAACTGTGAGAAATAAATCTCTGTTATTTATAAGCCACCCAGCCTGTGGGATTTTTGTCATATGAGCTCCAGCTAAGGACCTGTCCCTACTTGATGTGACCTGCCTGGACCCCCTGACCTGAGGCATTTTCAACAAAGGAACCCAAAGACATTTCTTCCCCATGCTCTTGCGTGGGGACCTAGCCTCCCGCCTTGCCGACCCCTGCTCTCGTCCATCTGAGTCTCTGTCTCTCACACACCTTTCCAGGCAGTCTGGAAGCTTCCCTTCACATACTGTGTTTGCAAAACACCAGCCCCCCCCCCCCCCAGGTAGAATCAGAAAGGGCACTGGAATGATGTGATGGGTCCCCCTCTGGGAAGTGTGTGACCCCAGGCAGGGGGACACTTGACCTCTCTGACCTTTAGTTCAGCTTCCCATCACACCAGGAGAGGGGAGGGGGGATAAGAGCTCATGCGCTGACATGCCAACCCTCACAGCAACCCCAAGAGGTGAGAACCATTATTAACTACGTTGTATAGAAAGGGAACTAGTGAGGCAAGGTGGTGTGTCCAAGTCACACAGCTCCAAGTTGGCAGGGGCAGGATTCAAACCCATGTGTCCTGGGGTCTCAGACTGTTGCTCTGACCCATGATTCTATAGGGCTCTCTCCAGAGTGCTCTGGGGGGCGGGGCGGGGGGACGGTGTGACTGCCTTTCTAACCACTGACATTAATCCTGAATTCCAGGACACGTCTGGACCCAAGGCTCTGGCTACAGGAGCATGGTCTCTGAGTCATCTATTGCAAAATGGAGTCTTAGTGAAGTCACCGGCTGGGCATTCCCCCACAATTCCTCCACCCCTTCTCCACCCCCTCCCCTACCCCTTAACCCCCACCCCCACCCCCCACTCCCACCATTCCTACCACCACTCCTGCATCTTTAGCTGGCTGAGCTGTCCTACAATCCCCCAGCCTGAAATATCCCTGCGCCCGGGTGCCTGGTGATCCTCCCCCCCTCCCCCCACCACCTTTTCCCTGTGCTTTAAAATGTTAACCGTGAATGGATTTATTTCAAACGAAATCACCTTTCCCCGTTTTCCGGGGGAAGTGTGACAGTCTGCAAGGCCTGTAATTCTTTTCTCTGGAGTTAAGATTTGCTGGAGTGAAATGGATTTCCCCCACATCTCACAAAGAATTCAGAGAAAAGAGGAGAAGGTATTAAAAAAAAAAAATAGGGGGGAGAGAAACGCATTCGTCAGATTTGGAGTGTGTGCGTGTACAAGGGTGTGTGTGTTAGTGTACACGTGTGTATATGTGTGTGTGAGAATGTCCGTGGTTCCTGCCGTCCGTCAGCATTTCACCTAATTTTGTTTCCACTAGTTAGTACAATTAAAATCATGAGGAGAAGTCAGGTATAAATCAAAGTTCCTTTAAATTTCACCAGAAAGATGTACATACGACTGTCTTTACTCAGCATGTACCAATAAAAGATATGTGGTCGCCTTTGGCGGGAGAGGCAGAAATAAGCAATTTGGGATCTTAAAAGATAAAAGATAATAAAAGTAATTAAGATAATTAACCACCCTGAAGAGAGAAGAATTTACTGCTGTAAATTTTGTATTTTGTTTCGCTTGGCAATATCACAGATGCCACTCTTTTAATATACAGCCCATCAAGTATTGGAGAGTCTTGTGCTGTCAAAAAAAAGCATATATAATAAAAAATTTTTAAGAGAAGAGGAAGTGGGGGGGAGAGGACTGGGGCTGCAGTTATAATTTTTAAAAATCTGGTTAATTGACTTCGGAGCCAGGTGCTTGGGCTCTCTCTTTGGCTTGAGGGTTCAGGAAGGATGGCATTTTCATTTCTCTGAGGACAATCTCTGCTGCCACATAGAAGTCCCATCTGCAGCCCCCTGGAAGGTCTCCAAAGTCAGCAGCTTGGACCAGCCCTTATTCTCCCCTTCCTGCACTTTCTGGCTCCTTCCACAGTGTCTTTGTGGCACCAAAGAGATGGTTCTAAAGTCCCAATGGACTGTGCCCCTCTCCTGCATCCATCTGGAGTGTTCCCAGGGTCCTCAGGATGACATCTGAATTCCTACTCTGACATTCAAAGTTCTCCAAGAGGGGACCCTTGTCTCAGCCCTGGGTCCCTGACCCTTCTTGCAATTTCCACGTGGATACTGTCAGATCTTCCTAAGTGATGCGATGTTTCTCTCCCTGGTGTCCTCTCCCCCATGAACCACTGCTCAACTCCTGCTCATCCTCCACTAGTCAGTTCAAGTGTCGTGAGCTCTTGGAAAATGCCCCGACACATTTCCCCATGCCCCAGGACCCTCGTGGGTGCTCCCACACCCTCGTGCTCTTGGGTCATCCATGGAGAATGATATTCATTCTGTGTCTGCATATTTTCTATTCACTTGTCCCCACCTTTAGTTCAACAACTATTTAGCCCTCAGTGTGTGTCATCTACTGTGTGAGCTGTTGTAGATTAAAAGGTACGTGCGTTCATTCCTAATATCACTTATTGAGCCCCTATTATGTCCCAGCCCCTGTTCTAGGTCCTGAAAATGTGGCAGTGAGTAATAAGACAGATCTGCTCTCACAAAACTGAGATCCTAAGGGGAGAGAGGGAAGTGACAGACAACAAGAAATGAATAAATAGGTATCATGTGAGTTGGGACCAGAGCTAAGAAGACAAAGCAGAGAAGGGATGGGGTGCTCAGCATCAAGCAGAGACTTGAGGGTATGGGAGGAGGCAGACATTTAATTGGGGGTGTGGCCCTTCCAGCAGAGGGTTCAAGGAGCATGGAGACCCAGAGATAGGACTGAGTCCCGAGGGTAGGAGAAACGGCAAAGAGACCCATCCTGGTGGCGGGAGCAGGACAGTGACAGTGGATAGTAGGAGGCCGAATCGTGCAGGACCCTGTACACCATTCTAAGACTCTGGCTTCTGCTCCAGGTGGGGTCCGCTACAGGGTTAGGGCAGAGGGTGACATGGATGTGCCTTACCTTTAGGTGTCCATCCTGGGCTGTGTGAGGCATGGAATCAAGTGGGGAAAGGGGAAGGTAAGGCAGCAGGGAAGGGGCTTCCCCAGCCTTCCAGGTCAGGGTGGCCATGACCAGCATGAGACACTGATTGCCCTGAGCATCTAGAACCAACCCGCTACACAGGAGCCTCACATTTTTGGTGTGTGCCTGAGTGAGGGTATGCATGCACACAGGCACACACCGCAGGCACACATACACACACAATCTACACCTATATAGCCTGTAATTTAGGTGATGTGCTGGGCAAGGTGTTAGGTCATTGAGATAGCACAGTGGCATTCTTACAACAAATCTGTGTTTTGTACCAACAGTTTGTCAAGCATTCAACTCAATGAGCATCTTTCACCTCCCAAAGCCTTATATCAAACATTGTATGATGGGTGCCCTGATCTCTTTACTGAGTGAATAAATGAGTGAGTGAATGAAGGAAGACTACTCAGGAAGTGAGTCTTGTGAACAAGTAGGTAATCACGGTGGCCTTGAACCAGAGGCATGAAGCGGCAGCAGAGCCCACCCTAGGGCTGTAGGAACTTTCCAGAAGAATGAAGATGGTTCCCCAAGGAAGCTCAGCTGTGCTGGCTCAGACACACCCCATTCTAGGTGTACCTCTGGGCTTTTCCAAGTATACCCTCCTTGAGACCAGCCAGTAGCTTCTGTGTCTGCACCTCTGAGGAGACGCGCCCCGCAGAGCCTGCCTGGGGCCATGTAAATATGGACCCAAATGAGGCAGGCCCTTCAGATCTCTCAATAATTAGACTTCAAGTGGCCCCCATAACTCAGTAGCTAATTACCTCACCAGCTCCCTCGGCTCGGCCCTCCGAGGCAACCGGCCCATTTCCCTGGCAGGCTGGCCCATAAAAATCCCTGAAAGCACATGGATTTACTGTATTTATTTATTGGGATTTGGAGAAATATACCTAGTACCCAGAGGCCTTGGGATGGTGGGACATAATTTTGAAATGCAGATCATTAAAATAAGGAAGAATTATAAGGAAGAATTAGCAGGCTCCCGCTCTCCCAGGTAGCAGAAAAGATGCCCCTGTTAATTTGTTACAGGACCATTGTGATGGAAGCCACATGAGGATGCCCTGCATGGAAGGTTGGAAAGGTCCTTGATACCCCATTCAAGTTCCCCAGCAGGCTACTCCTACCACAGGGCCTTTGCACTTGCTGTTCCCTCTGCCTGAAACCATGTTCCCTATACACCTTGAGGTGGTTCTTCTTATTACTTAGTTCTCATCTCAAATGACACTCCTCATGGAGGTCTTCTCCCCTCACCATTCCAATGCTGCCTGCACCCAGGCTATCACTTAACCTGTTCTACATTCTTCCCCAAATTTATCTCCTCTTGAAAGTAATTTGTTCATCTACTTATGGGCTTGGCTATTTTTTCCCTTCTGGCAGAAAGTAAGCTCCTTGTTCATTTCAGTCACCTCTATACTCCTAGTGCTTAGCCCACAGCCAGGCACAGAGTAGGGGCTCAGTTAATGTTAGTTGAGTAAATTAATGATCTTGCAGATAGGGGATGGCCCCTAGCTTTTGCTTACTCCCCTCCTTCTGCCTATAGCATCCTTTCTAATAAGTTTATAAACATTGTCTTGTTGGATTTCATGGCAACCTGACGCAGTGAAAGCCCTTCTTACCCCATGTTATAGGTTAGGAAACTGAGTTTCATGAGGTGAGACAATTTCCCCCATGGTTGCTCAGGTAGGGAGAGACAGCAATGGTAATTAAACTAGATATGACCATCTCCATAATCTCTTCTGGGAGCCATTGCTCCAAGGGGTGGGGAAGTACAGAGCTGAGCCTCAAAGGTCACAGTCCTCCTGGAATGGGGCAGCCACATATCTGTGCTGAATGGATGTCTTCTCACTCTAAGCAGAGTGAGGCCTTAGAAATCTTTTAGTCTACCCCTTCATAGTACATATGGGGAAACAGATTCAGGCACATCATGTACTTGTGGTAGAGCAAGAGCCAGCATCCAAGTGGTAGAGTACAAGAAAAGTGTAATTTGAAGACCCATGAACCTGGTTTGGGTCCTGGGCTCCACTCTTCCCCTTAACCTCTCAGAGACACAGTCTCTTGAGCTATAGATGAGGGGAGACTTATATCAGCCCTAAGGCTACAGGATGAGAGAGTACATGTAAAGCATCTCTTGGAACACAATAAGTGCTCAACACATAATTCGAGAAGGCATATATTGAGCACATTCTCCATGCTGGACCTTATGCCTGGCACTTTACAGGTGACATCTCATGTCTTTCTTGTACCAAGTATAGATAGATGGGTACCATTACCAGCTCACATTTACATAGCAAAGCAACCCAGAGGCATTAGTCACTTTGGCAATGGCAACGGCAGTCAAAGGAAGAGCCAGAATTTAAACCCAGTTCCATCTGACCTCAGATTCTGAGTTCTCTGTAATTCTACTTGGATGGTGGTTTCTTCATTTATAAAATGGGAAAAGCCATGCCAATTGTCATCTTGAAAACTCTGGTGTGTAGTAAGCAAATTGGGGTAGGGGGATGGATGAGTGAATGAAGTAGAGAAGAGAATGGGTGGGTGGGAGAATGAGTGGATGGATGGAATGAAGGAAAGGTAGATGGATGAAGATGGTGGGCAAATGGGTGTGTAGATGGACAAACGGATGGATGGATGGGTGGATGAGTAGATGGTGGATGAAAGGATGGGTGGGTGGGTGGGTGGATGAGTGGGTGGTGGGTGAATGGTGGGTGGGTGGATGGATGGATGAATGGATGGATGGGTGGATGGGTGGATGGTGGATGGTGGATGGATGGATGAATTGGATGGGTAGTGGATGGTTGGGTTGGGGGATGGATAGACGGTGGGTGGGATGGATGGATGGATGGATGAGTTGGATGGGTGGTAGATGGTAGCAGACATGTAGGTTGAGGGGTGCATGAATGAGTAGGAGAGCAGCTAGCTGGGTAAGTAGGTGGAAAGGGATATAATCCCTGTACACCACAAGTGGTTTTTCTGCTATTGAAAGGACATTCTTATCTCTGGAAGACAACTGTTTCTCTCCAATCCCTTGGTCCCCTATAGGCATATCACATACAGTCAGGTTCTCAGAACTCCTGTGGGGAGTGGAGGGACACCTGTACATGGCTTGATGCTAGTGCACTCTCTTCCTGTCTCTCTCTGTCACACATGCAGAGAACACACAGAACAGCACAAAGATGCCGCCACAAATGGAGGAGAAGGGAGACCCAGGAGGTTGTCCCTTGGGCTTCTCCCATTAGCATATCAATGCAGGTCCCAGAGCAGAGGGACCTCTGCTTGGATTTTGCAAAGCAAATTATTCATTCTATAGTAGGACCTCCCCAAAACCAATCTAAAGATGGGGAAATGGCATTTTTTGGTTTGTGTTTTGAGTAAAAATAAAGGTCTGCCTTGAGCTCCTCTTGCTTTTTGTTAAAGTTTCTCCCCTTTGGGAAGCATGTTCATGGAGGCCATCCCTCCTCACCTCCATGGGCCTGCGTGTCTGGATGTCCCCAACCTGGGAGACCTTCCTGGAATTTTCTCTGGTGTCAGACATACCAGGAACCAGCTCTGTGCCTCATCCCCCCATGCCTCAGTCTCTGGCCTGTACTCCAGGGCTCAAAAGGTCTTCGGGGTGGGAGCTGTTCTGTCAACAGGTACTTGTGCAGAGCTTGGAGGCTGAGCAGAGGACATGGGGCCAGATTCCAGCAGAGGCTGCCATGGGATGAAAGGAAACAGTGCGAGAAAGGTGCTCCACGAGGGGCCTGACATGTGACACTCAGTGAGTATGCCTCTAAAATCACAAGGTAGATGACAGGCCTGTAACAGCACTCCAGCCTGAACCAGGTCTCAGGCTGGAGGCTCTTGCTTCCTATGGGCATTTCTTCCTGAAGCCTCTGTGGTACTTAGGACAAAATAAGATCTGGTAGAAACGGGTTCAGAGCTGCCCTAGGTCTTTGTTCCCACGTTCCCCTTCCCTTGCTCTGTGACCTGGGGCTAGTTGCTCGCCCTCTCTGGGCCACCATTACCAGACATAAAAATGGCTACGTTGGCTTGAACTGGTAGTTCTCCATCTTCACCAACAAATGCCATCCTTTCACTTTCTATTCTTTTTAGACAAAGTGACTGTACTAAATATTTATATACATTATTGCAGATAAGGACCATCAACCGTGAGGACAGCACTCACAACATCCCCATTTTATAGGTCACAAAACTGAGGAGGCTGAAGAGGAGAAGGTCAGTGGCTCAAGGACTGAGTCCATACTCACGGCCTGTCTGCCTGACCCTGAGGCCTGCTTGTGCCCCTCACCAAGTCCCTGTGCCACATGTCAAGTCATGAATCCAAGCTGTTTACAGTTCCCAGAAAACTGGCATCAATATTCTCTAACAAGCATCGGCATATCTCCAGATCATTCAGCCTTCTCTCCTCCACACGTCCCTGGCAGCACCATGTCTCTGTGTGTGGGGGCCCCAAGCCAAGCCCCTCTCCACGGGCATTTAGGCCGACCCTGAAGGAAAACGGTTTTAAGGCCAAAAGTATGATGCAGTCCCTCCCAGGGGAAGGGTTGTCTTTTTAGAGCCTGTGTTTGGAGGATGTAACTTATGACACAAGCAGTTAGGTATTTGCCAAGTGGTGCCGAGAACACGTGTTCCAAGCATCCCAGTTGCACCTGCTTCCCTCAGAGGAACAGTGGGCAGATAATGTGGGTGTGGGGGAGATGGTGAGTCCACGGAAGGAAGTGGAGAGCAGCCCGGAGCATCCTGATCATCCTCCTGCAGGCTCCTGGAAGGCTGGTCGCACTCCCACCACCTGTACCCCAGCCTACAGGGTCATCTGGCCTTTGGGTGGAGAGGGGGCAGGGACTCAACCAGCTTCTGAGATAGCCCCTTCTTTGGTACTCACCTCTGAGTCCTCTGATGGAGAGGTGGGTGGGGGGGAGGGGCAGAATACAGCCCCAGTCCTAAGAGCAAGATTCTAGTGCCCACCTGTCATTAATGCACTCCTTGAATAACCTTGAGCAAATCACTTTATCCCCTGCAAGGCCTCGGTCTCCTCATCTGTAAAATGCAGATAACAATCTTCCCTGCTGTCCCAGGGCCAAATAACTTAGCTTCTCGAAGCCTCAGTTGACTCACCTCTGAAATGGGTCAATAAGAATAACCAAGACTCACAGAGTGCCTCTGAGCCTTCAGGACAGGGATAGACACCCGAGGTCAGTAATTTTTTCAGTAAAGGGCCAGATAATAAATTTTTTCGGATCTGCCAGCCAGGTGGTCTCTGTCACAGACACTCAGCTCTGCGGCTAGAGCCCAAAGCAGCCATAGACAAAGTGTAAATGAATGGGCGTGGCTGAATTCCAATAAAACTTTATATATGGACCCTGAAATTTGAATTTCATAGAATCTTTATGTGTCACAGAGTACTATTCTTCTTCAAATTTTTTTTCAATGATTTAGAAATGTAAAACTTATTTTTAGCTCCCAGATCCTACAAAAGCAGACGGATGGTTTGCAGCCCATCGTACACAAGCAAGTCACTCTCTACCTGACACGCCGGCCCCACAGTAAATGTTCATTTTGTCTATTTCCACTGAAATTCAAGTTTTAGAAAGATGCTTTGAGTTTCAATATTATTTCCACTTCCAGAAGCTCATCCATCAGGCCGGAGAGAGCTGGCTGGTGGCTTTTTGAATATAAATCTTCCAGGATGGGATACTTGCTTTCTGCCCTAAAGCCTTCCTTTCATCTGCGGCCAGTCTCTGTGAACGTGGCTTTACAATTAAATAAAAATACTCACATGGAACACATTTCAAGGCTCAGTTTACCATCTCCATCTCCCTAAGTGTTCCCAAATCCGAGGAAGTAGTTATGACTCTTCTTTGCCATTTTTCAGATGAGAAGAGTGAGGCCAGCCAGAGCCATGGAGTCTGTGGGCCAAGGCAGGGTCAGGATTTGAACTCAGTCTGTGGACACTTCCATAGGGCTGTATGGCCAGGGGCAAGGTCTTTCCGCTTTTGCCAGGATGGAGGCGATGGTTTCCTCTGCTGTCAGTCTCCATTTCTTGACACTCACCCCAGACACCGCACCTCATCGCCCACACTGTACAACTGCTCCCATGATTCAGCGAAGCTGAGCTTCTTCTCCCCCACCCCCCTTCCCAACAAGAACATCATTCTTCCAGAGAAGCAAGGCTCTGATGTTGGGGATGGCGGAGGTGGCAAGGAATGAGCACATAAGCAATTAAAACAAGTAAGAAGAAAATGATCTATATTGCAGATCACGGCGGAAGGCCGGGCAGATGCTGGGCGCTGTTCCTTCGTGGGACGCGGGGACAGATTCCACTAACTGTACCCCCATGCAGTGCGGGTTGTCGGGGGACCTCCGAAGTGATCCATCTCCTGTGGCAGGCTCGTTCCGGGAGGCGAGCGAGGGAGGCCTTGTCGAGCGCCTCGCAAGACTAATATCCCACAGCACCGGGGAACCGCTAGCAGGAACACCCTCGTTTGTTTTTCAGGATTTTTTTTTTTTTTTTTTAATAGAACTGACATGGCAGTTTTCCTCCTGATTTTTCGAAGTGGCACTTATTTACTGCTCTTTGTGCGTCTTCAGAGAAATGTGACCCTCCAATCTCTTCTTCACAGAACCAATGTGCCAGGAAGATCAGAAAATGAAATTAGCTCATCTTAAAAAAAAAAAATCGATGTTTTATTTACATGTGATTAAAACGAATCTAACCGCACCAAAGGGCATAAAAGTAAACAGTCAAATCCCTCTCCTTCAAAATATTAATTTGTCCATCTGACAAATTTTTTTTGAACACCTACTATGTGCAGGGCTCTGGGAATACAGAATTGAATAGAATAGCAAAGTCCTTGCTCTGTCCCTTTATCGTTCCAGAATTTGTGCATTATCATCTATCTATCTATCTATCTATCTATATCTATATCTCTATATATGTATATATATATAGAAAGAGAGAGAGAGAGATGTTTATCATATATACTATATATATCTTATACATATATGTTTATCTTTTTAAAATAAATTGAATCATTCCAGGCACTATCTTCTGTACCTTGAAGGAAATTTTCTTTAAATTCACAATATATTGGGGGCATTTTCCCCCATTTTAACAAATAAAAAATCTGTTACAGTTTTTTCTAAACAGCTGTGTGATATTTCAAAGTGTGCCCATAGGAACATTTAATGAATCCCCCATTAATGGACATATTGGTTGTTTCCAGCTTTAAGCTATTGCCACCAATGGTGCAGAGAACAACCCTAAGCAAAAAATTCTGTTTCCATAAGTGTGTAAGGACCCCAGAGAGGACCAACATGATGGTCACTCATGTTAGCCACCTCAAATGTCTTGCTATCTCCTCAAGCAGTGCTGATAGAAGAACTGCCCGTCCTTTCACACGTGGTGTGACCACGGGGCTGGCTCTGGTATTATGTGGCCTTCATGCATGGAAGCTTTAGGACTGTGGTCCTCTTCTCTTTGTCCCCTCTGCCTTAGTGATCAGTTGTGCTCCAGAAGGTGACTATTCCACCCATCAATACTGTAAGTGACAAGTAATAGAAATGTGTAGCAGATCCCCCAGCCAACCTGCAGAGAACATGCAATGTGAGCTAGAAACAAAACATGTTGTTTCATATCGCTGACATGAGGGAATATTTGTTACTTCAGGATAACCTCGTTTATCCTGACGGATACAAGCTACTGCATGTCTTCCATTTTATAGACAGAGAAATAAAGCTACATTTATCACCTCTAATCACTCAGGTTTCAATCTTTTAATGGCTCCCCACCACCCACAGGTAAGAACTCAGATTCCTTAGCACATCATTAATAAGCTTTGATTATTTTATAGCACCATACCAACCATTTCAGTATTATTTCCACCTGATTTACCTTGTGCTCCAGCCACACCTAGGACTCAACATAATTTCAGAGCCTCCAACTTGGTTCATGCTGTTTCCTAGGTCTTGGAGTATGCCTCCTTGCTTTTGCTTCAGAAAGAATTCCTAATCATCCTTTAATACCCTGCTCAAAGAGGTGCCCATCTGCAAAGACTTGCATTGCATTTCTAGGCAGCCTTGCCTTGCCCTTCCTCAGTGCTTCTGTAGCACCTTAAACAGACTCCATGTGGGACTATATCACTCTTTCCTAAGTGCTTATATATGTGACTGTTTATCCCACCCCCAAATTGTGAGCCCCTTGAGAGTATGGACTCTATCTTATTCATCTCTCCCAATACCCAGCACAGGGCCTGGCATGGTGGGTGCTGGTTTAATGTTGAATCAATGAATTAGTCAATGGATGGTTGTATCAATAGATGGATGGATGGATGGATGGATGGATGGAGAGCTGAATGAATCTTGACCTTCCAGACCTTCCTACTACTACAGACACCCTTGGGATAAGTGCATAGGACACTGACGGTGGACAGAAAGTTTCAGGATACCAATGTGATTCCTTTAAAGACATTCCTATCAAGTTATGCACGGTAGAACAGTAAGGTATTGTGGCAGTTCCTCAAAGAGTCAAACTTGAAATTGACACACGTGTTCATAGCACCATTATTCCCAACAGTCAAATGTGGAAACAATCCAAATATCCATCCATGGATGAATGGATGAATGGATAAACAAATTGTGGTCTATCCATAGGAGGGAATATTATCCAGCCATACAAATGAATGAAGGGCTGACACCTGCTACAATAGGGATGACTCTTGCAAATGTAATGCTGAATGAGAGAAGCCAGAAGCCAAAGGTCACATATAGTATGATTTCATTTCCATGAAATGTGCTAAATAGGGAAACCCAAAGAAAAAGCATGGAGGTTAGTGGATACTAGGAGTGGAAAGTAACCGCTAATGGGTGACGGAGTGATGGGAACATTTTGGAAGGAGGTAGAGGTACCAGTTGCACAACATTGTGAATGCTCTGAAAGTCACTGAGGTATTCACTTTCACATAGTAAGTTCAATGTCATCTGAATCCCCTGTCAATTAAAAAAATTATTTTTTTCTTTTTCTTTTCTTTTCTTTTTTTTTTTTTTTTTTTTGAGAGAGAGAGAGAGAGGGATGGGGAAGGCAGATGGAGAGGGAGAGAGGGAATCTTAACCTGGCTCCACAACCCTCACAGTGCCCAGCAAGGGGCTCAATCTCACGATCTTGAGATCTTGACCTGAGCCGAAATCAAGAGTCAGACACTTAATGAACTGAGCCACCCAGGGGCCCCCCAAAATAACTTTTAAAAAAAATAAGCCAGAAAGGCGGCTGACACATTCCTTCCCAGCTTCCTTCCTGGAGGCGGGAGGGTGGGTTGAAAGTTGGGACAAGTTGGGCTTGCTGAGCAAACATGTCCAGGCACTAAGCAGCCAGTTTCCCCTGAGGGTGGTGCCTTTGAGGGGGCAGAAATGAAATGCAGGGGGTCAGTGGCAGGGGTGGCTGGGGGAAGCCGGCATACAAGCACTAGATGCAGGTAGAGGAGGGAGATGGAGGGATGCAGAGTCAGGGAGAGGGAGGGAGGGATAAAGAGAACGAGGGAGAAACTATCGCAGGAGAACTAGGGGAGGGGGAGAGGAAGGAGAGAAGAGGGAGGGTCTTGGATGAATTAATAAGCCAGGAGGGCCACTGAGCCCTGATTACTCCCTGGGCAACATGTGAATAAGGAGCTGAGGAAAAAATAAGCAGAAAATCAGTTACTTTCCTCCCAGTGACAAACCCACCCCACAAGCCAGATGGAGGCTCAGCCACAGGCCTCTGTGTGGGGCTGGGGGTAGGACGGCTTGCTGCCCCTCCCCTCGGGGCTGTGGATGCATTCCAAGGGGCTCTCCAGGATGATGAAGGGTGGCTATCCAGCGCTGTGTGACCTGGGCAGACGAAGCCTTTCCCTTTCTGAGTCTCGTCTGCTTTATCTGCAACTGGAGCAAACTGGCTTTCCCAAAAATGACAGCAGCAACATTTTCAGAAGCTTGCCAACAGGGGTCAGGGCTAATTCCCCTCCCTTTGCAACTGCACAGGCTTGAATGAGAGCCACCTCATGACTTCCAAAGCAGGATCATGAAAGGTGAGGTGACTTTGTCCTGGTGCCCCTTTCTGGATATTCACTCTGGGAATCTGGCCGCCATGTTGTGAGGAAGCCCAGATCACAGAGAGAGGACATGTCCATGTACATGCAGTTCCCCCAGCTCACAAAACGCATCTATGGGCAAACTGAGAATCATTGGTTTAAGCTTTTAAGTGTTGGGACAGTCTGTTCTGTGGGGACAGACAACTGCAAGACCCAGCAGGGTGCCCGATGCACAGCCATCACTCCTGAGATGTTAGCCACTGGTGGATGAATAGTTCTGGAAGGATCTCCACCTCACCTACAAGGTGAATGCTCCATCATTGCTATGGGCCAAATCATCTCCCCTTCCCCTACTTAATTCATACTATATCCTCCCAAAACTCATTTTCCTATTAAGCTTAAATCCTAAGCCTTGGAACCTCAGAATGTGACAGTATCTGGAGATTGGGTTTTTAAAGAGGTAATGAAGGTACAGAGAGGTCATTTGGGTGACCCTAATCCAATAGGCTAGTGTCCTTATAAGGTGAGACACTTGGACACACCCTCAGGGGAAAGACCATGTGAAGACAGAAAGGGAAGGTGGCCATCTACAAGCTAACGGCAGAAACATCAGAAGAAACCAACCTTGCCAACACCTTGGTCTTGGACTTCCGGCCTCTTCAACTGTAAGAAATACATTCTGGTTGTTCCAGCCCACCCCCCACCCCACCCCACCCCCTTACCAGCTGTGGTACTTTGTTAAGGTAGCCACAGCAGACTAATATAATCACCGAAACCACTTTACAGATGGGAACACAGTACACTAAGAATTCATGCCTTACCGGGCCACGCAACTAGCAAGGGATGGATCGGGCTTGTGTTAGGCCTGAGTGTAGGTAGCATAAACCAGCAGTCACTACTCAGATTCCCCAGACTACATCCAGGGGAGATGTTGCTAATCCATCCCAGCACTATCCCCCCGACCCCAATGGGACCCGAGTCTCCAGCAAGGCAATCCTCTGGCGGCCAGCAACAGCCAGAGGAAGATGTTCCTGTGCCCAGCTCAGAGGGGTATGTCTAAGGCTGCCTTATTTGGGGAGAGCTTTGGGGAATTTTTCACGTTTGGGGGTAACTATGGTATAATAATATCCCTGGAGGCCCTATGGTTGGCTTATTTGTACCATTATCACATGGGTTCTGTGAGAGAAGCCAGGATTCCATATGCAAACCTTTCCAAGGGGCAGATCTGAGCCCACTAAAGGGAAAATTATTGGTAAATGTTATCTTCAAAAGAAATACTCTTCCCCTGCACAGACGCTAGCCCCTGGGTCAGGAAAGTTTAGCAAGATCTTGGCCTTGGAGTCTAAGGAACCCCACCACCCAATCTGTCCATTGGAAAATTCTAGAACATTAAAATAATTACCTGAGCCAGCCCCACTTCCAAAAGGCTTGATGGCATTACCCAGGGACAGGCCCAAGCATAGATTTTTCTTCAAAGCCCCCTGGAGATCTCAGAGTCGAAGAACCTCTGATATAAACTTCACTGCCCACTGGAATGTGGTACAAATGGGGTCCTGGGTTTGACAATCCTCATAGACCTCCTATATGTTTCTCAATGGGACAAGCTTATGGCTACTCCAGGACCTTTGTACAGACTGTTTTCCTGGCCTCCATGCTTTGTAAGCTCCTAATCCTCCTGTGGACCTCAGCTTAAACTTCTCCTTCCCAGGTTGTTTTCCTTGATTATTCTGCCTTCCTCCCTCTTCTCTCTCATGGCGCCCTATTGTTTTCCTTTAGATCTCTTATAATGTTTTCCCAATTTTATATTCAGTGGTGTCTTCTTCCTTACTGTGTGTTTCCCCAATAAAATGTAAACCCACACAAGATGCTGCTGTATTAGTGCTGTTCACCCTGGGTGAACTGAGTGCCTAGCACATAGTAGGTGCTCAATAAAAACATAGAAAGTGAATTTAATGACAACAAAATCAATTCTCTCTGAGCCCCACTCTGCTGTGAGGATTCAATGAGTTAATTTTTGTAAAATGTAGGTAGAAAGTTCTGCCCCATGTTCATTAAATTAGCTGGAGCAGATCAAATGCTTCGTGTAAGACCTGACCTCTATAGAATAAACTCTCATCACCGATGATCAGTTACTATGATCATTGTCACTGTTGTAGGAGCCTCAAAAAATTGTGAACTATGAAGGTAATGTAGCCTTGGACCAGCCACAGGGATGGGGGACAGGGCTGCCCAAGGTAGCCTCAGCGCTAGTGGGCTATAGGGCGGAAGTTATGGCTCAGAGAGAGGAAAGCACTGACCCAAGGTCACCCAGCAAGTCTGAGGCAGGACCACAGGCCAGAACTCTGGACTTGCCCTCTACACTCCTGGCCTTGTGCCCTTAGTCAGGTCTCCTCCCCTGTGTATACTGGGCCTGGGGCTCTGGCAAGGTCACAGAGGTCAGGCCCACCTCTGCCCCTAGCCCAAGATCCCAAGCCTGCCCCAGGGTGACCTGGTGACCACTTGGTGGCACTGTGGAGTCACCGCCAACAAGCAGCCACCCACCTGGGGACCCCATTCTCGTCTAGTTTGGCCCAGAGACCTCAGAAGAGACAAAACCAAGACTGAAGGGGTGGCTCAGTGCTGATCTCATCCCAGGTGAGAAACTGAGGCCCAGAGAGGGGTTGGCACGCCTTGCTAGTCACACAGCTAGCCTGAGAAGGAAGACAAAAAATGGGCCTCTTGCGAAGCACCTACTATGTGCCAAGTGGGCAACTATCTCATCCAGTTTGTCCCCATGATATGAGAAATATTCTCCCCATGAGGACACTGAGGCACGGGGAGTTTAAGTGGAAATACAGGAACAATGGTCATCTTAACAGCAGTAAATAATATTCACCAAGTGCAGCATCGGACATCAGGCCAGGGCCACAAGTTAAGGCTTGGACCCCAGGATCAATCCATTTTAAAGAGTGGGAAGTGGAGACTCAGAGAAAGGAAGTCCTTTGCAGAGGTCATATGGCCACAGCTTGTCTGCTGTCAGGACATATTCCTGCCCAGGGAGGATGTGGCTGATTGCTGCTCTGTCTCTCCAACACCCCAACTCCAGGTCGGCACTGCTGGACCAAGGCCAGACCTAGCCTTCTAGGGATCTGGGGGGACCCAGCTCCTTCTCTAAACCCACAGCTGGCTGGACTGGGCTACAATCGGGGTCCTGGGTGCCCACTGGAATGTCGAGGGTGTAGAGGGTTCCCAGAAACTTCTCCACATGGCCCAGTAGACCCTGGTCCAGACCTGAGCAACGGAGGATATTACTGCAGGTTCCAGAATGGTCTCCAGGATCCCCTGAAGGCAGAGGGTGGGGGAGAGAGGCTAGGACGAGGAGGGAGTCTTGCAGTAAGGGACAACAAAGAAAAAGCAACCAAAAGATAATGAAGTGAGAGACCAGGGACCATCCAGAAGTGGTGACAGAAATAGGACAAGAGATAGATAGAGAGAGACAAATGAAAACAAAACCAACCAAAACAGAGAGGGACCCACAGAGCCAGAAAGACAAGGGCAAGGGAAAAGGCATATCCAGGGACAGACAGACAGACAGACAGACGGGGGAGAGATGGAGAGACAGAGACTAGGAGACACAGGAAGTCTCAGGGACAGACAGTGACAAAGGGACGTGGAGGCACAGAGACATAGAGAGATGTGTTGCAGATGGAAACTTGGCATGAGACAGGCACCAAGAGAAGGCCGTCGTCCAGTTCTCAGGGGAGCAGGACCAGGAGGTCAGGCAGACAGAAGCCACAGAGAAGGAAGGGCTGGAGGCAACTGAGATGAGAAAAAAAGGACCAGAAAGATCAGAGACAGGCAAAGAGGAAGGTGGGATGGTAGAGAAAGCGGAGGAGGAGGAAGGGAGGGTGGAGGATGAGCCAGTCAGAGGGTGGAGGCCATGGGTTAGGGGTCCTCCCACCCTCGAAACCCTCCCTGGCCCCTGGACACCGGGCAGCCCAGGCCCTGCTCCACCCACTGGAGCCCTCCTCAGGCCCCAGGGGCCTGGCCAGTTCACTGGAACCCCCAGCCCAGCACCTTCTTTTTCCGCCCACTCAGCAGGCCCCGAGCACGTCGTTTGCATAAAACAATATTCCTGTGGGAGATGCTAATGCGCCCTGCTATTTTTGCCTCTCCTGGATTGTGGTTTGCATACATTTGCATACCCGGGGAGAATTAAGCTGGGATCATGTAAATGAGCCCACCAGCTTGGGGGTGAGGGGGCCTCCCATCTCCCTGCCTCCCAACAGGCCGTGCAGGCCCTGGCCTTCCCTTGGGGGTGCCCTGAGCAGAACCACTTGACAAAGAAAGATGAGCTGTATGCACTCCCCATCTGGAAGCCACTGTCCACCCAGGTTTGGGGAAGCCAGAAGGAGCTTTAAAAAACCCAGATCTGAGTCTGTTATATCCCTCTTTAAATCTTCCATGGCTTCTGGGATCTTAGAATAAAAGGCCAAAACCCCACTGGAGCTACAAGGGTTTGCCCCTGCCAGCCCCCCTTACCCACACTGCCCCTCCTTCTAGACACATGGAATTCCCCCTCCCAGGAGTTGCCTTTCTCACACTTCTGGCCACCACAGGGCCTTTGCACCTGCTCTTCCTACTGGCTGCAATGTTTTTCCAGCCCCCTTCTCACTTATGGACATCTGATTCAACCTATAGACTCAGACAGAGCACCGTTTCCTCAGGGAAGACCTGCTGTCATCTGCAACTTCGCCCCCGTCCCCATCATTTTCAGCTCCTCCCCAGACCAACCCCTGCGTGGCTGAATTACTACCAATGCAGTACGTCAGCTCATGGCTATCTCCTTTATGAGACTGTGAGCTCCATGAGCGCAGGGACCCTGTCCTTTTTAATCACTGCCCCCAGCCGCATCCAATGCCTAACGTCGTAGGCTACACGTAAGTTCCCAATTAATATCTGTTGTATGAACGAACAGAGCAGACCTGCAAATTCATTTTCTAACCTGGAGCCTTGAGGGGCCCAGCCCCAAATTTGGGAGGTAAACAAGACTTTAAAAATAAAATTAAGGTTTTACTTATTTATTTGAAGAGAGAGAGAGAGAAAGCATGAGCCTGGGTGGGGAGGGATAGAGGGAGAGGCAGAAGCCAGCTCCCCACTGAGCTGGGAGCCAAAGTGGGACTTGGTCCCAGGACCCCAAGATCATGGCCTGAGCTGAAGGCAGATGCTTAACCGACTGAGCCACCTAACTGCCTCAAACGGGACTTATGAAAACATCTCTGAATTGAGCTCCTACTATGTACCAAGCATTAGGTGACATAGTCTATGGATATCATCTCAGTGACTCCCCAGCACCTGTGCATGGGAGGTATAGAGATGACACACGTGTTATAGAAGAGGAAACGAAGGCTCAGAGAGGGAAAGTCATGGGTCAAGGTCACACAGCAAGCACATGGCAGAGCTGGGAGCCTCACTCAGATCCATGGGACCGCAGAGCCCCTGGCCCTGCTCCTGAACATTTTCCACTGACCCCTCTGGGTGATATTCACCCAGCTCACACCGAGGCAGAGAATACTTCCCTTGGTCTTGTGGGAGGGTTGTATAGATATGCACAAGCAGGTGCGTAGTCACGCAAGGATGGGAGCTCACCAGTGCACATGCCACTTACACCTCAGACTCCACATGTGTGTCCGTGCTGCACACATGCAGGTGCTTATATCTGCCCATGTGGACTCATGGGAAGAGACACACCCAGGCCTGGGTGCAGACAATCCCTCAGTCATTCAACAAGTGCTTTGTGCAGACCCACTGTGTGCTAGGCACCATGCCAGGAGCAGGTGCGTGATGAGGATTGACTGGGCCTTGCCAGCCCTCTCGGGCCTTCTTACTTAGCAGCTGGGGGAGAGTCCCACATGCATGAATCCCACACACACTGAAATATTTATTCACACGCACACCTGCCCTATTGGCACAGGAGTGGAAAGCCCACGGGGTGTGAATGCGTGGAGTTAAACTGAGGCACGCAGAAAGCCACATACCCACTATGTGCCCCAAACAGGGGGCTGCCCTGAGGCACGGGTTTGCTCCAGCACCCTCACCCTCAGTATTCAAGGGGGAAACCGGAGGGGCCGGTGACTTGCCCAAGGTCACTCAGTCCTCGTCAAAGCTTGAGACAGACCAAGGATGGGCAACCACATGGCTGAAAACCATGGACTTGACCCAGACAGGCCTGGGCTCTGATGGCTCCTGCACTTCTGTGGGGTTGGGGGACCCGTCACATGCATCCTACCTTCCTAAGTAAGCCTAATTTCCCCTTCTGCAAAACAGGCACAGTAGAGAGTGCCCCAGAGGCTTCCGTCGTGCTGACACAGTGAGCACTTGAGCACAGACAGGCATTCTGTTATTTTTATTACCATTACTCTCTCTTATTCGGACCTCAGGACCAGTGCTCTTTGAGCCGTCCCACTGCCCAGACTCCAGAAGCCAGACATGCCCACACAACCTCCTTCTCCCGGGGATGGTGTCCTGCAGGCCCCCCGCAGACAGTGAGGCAGGACACATGTCTAACTCTCTGCCCAGCTGAGCAACTTGTGGCCTGGGAATGAAGTGCTTTCCCCCAAGAACATTCTACGCCTGATGTCAAGGGTCCCTCTTGCTCAATAAACCAATGCCTGCTCAGTGATTCAGAGACGTTCTTCTGCCGAGGCTGGGATTTACAGAGGGGTCAGTGTGACCCACAGGCGGGTGTCTGGGCTCGAGGGATGGGGAGGGAGATGTGTGGACAGCAGAGCTGGAGGAGGCACAGTAGGCATGAGGACGTGGTCAGGCGATCCCTTGCCTACGTCCCAGCACTCCCACCAGAAGTCGAAATATCATGGAAACCGCAGAAACTGATCTTCACTACCACACTCCTCTCTCTGGGGACAGTCTGCTCCACCCCAACGCACACCCAGTACCCTGCTCTGAAACCTAATGGCAGAGGCAACACCCATCGTTCTTAAGGGCCCCATTGGTGCAAAGGTCCTGACCCGGGTGGCTGTGGGTCATGGTTAGGTGGGAACTGGGAAATCCTTCACCATGAGGTTGACAAACAGAAATCTTCCACGTGAGTGTCAGAGCTATGGAAGCACCCTGCATGGGATAAAAACCTCCGTGGGTCCAGCACATGCTAAAGGGGCGGGGAGCTCCCCAGCTTGTCAGGAGAGACCCCCACAAGCAGCAGAGCTCTCCCTGGGGGACAGAGATGCTATCCGTGCTGAAGGTTGAAATTTCCACCTGGTACCAGCCACACTCCGCATATCAGGAGCCCCCATAGAGTAACCTGAAGGAAGCAAAGGGTTTCCTGGAGAATTGCAGAGTAAAAAAAGCATTCCAGTCTCATCCCCTGTCTCCAAGCCCCCATCAGAGAGCAAAGGGTATATGAACATCAGCTCTGGACTGGACACACTGGCGATGGGCTTCCAATCCTGACTCCACACTTACAGTCCAAGCCAGGCCCTCAGAGACACTGTTTTCTCATCTGAGAAATGGGGATGGACCTCAGACTAACTTCATTCACAAAGTCTTGGCCAGGATTAAATGACACTGGACAAAGGGACATACTCCACACATAGGAAAAGCTCAACAGACACATCTTCTTTGTTATGACAATTTTCATTAAGCCTTGAGTTTCTGCTAGATTTAGCACCATCTCCCTGTGTGACCTTGAGCAAGTTCTTACCCTGCTTGGGGTCTCAGGTTTCCCCATCTGAAGAGCACAGATGATTTCCTGGAGGCTTTTCCTACTTCACCATTTCTGGTAACAGAACGTTCTGTCTCTTGAACTCCGGGGTTTCTCTGCCACGATGATTGGATTCACTCATTTCCCAGGAGCATCAGCCAGAAAGATCACAAGGTTAACTTGAACTGTGACTCCCAAATGAGATGGAGCCCACACTCCTCCTCCATGAAACCCCCCTCCCCACCCCATCCATGACACCTCCATCACCAAAAAGGACAGTGTGGCGTGCTGGCCCCCGTTGCACCTGTAACCCACGAGATACAACCAGTGCCTCCACTGTGCATATGAGGAATCCAGAAAACTGAGGCACAGAGAAGGTAAGCCACTTGCCCAGAATCACACAGCTCAAAAGTGGCCCAGCTAGGATTTGCACCCAGGTGATCAGGGGGCTCAAGCCCAACACCCCCCTCAACCCAAAGATGGGACAATTGGTGGAATGTCCTGCATTCCACAATCGCTTCGACAATCCGATGGCAGGTGATGTGTGGGTGAACTGAGACCTCCACAGACATAAAAGCTGCCCCTTCTTGGCAAATGCCTTGGACTGGCCTTGTGGAAACACAGCTTGGCCCAGGGAAACCCAGATAACCTCCTCCAGCCTGTTGGTTTAAAGAAGATATTCATTTATCTCAGCTGCAGTGTTCACACGTGCTCTGATGAGCTGAAAAGGCAGAATAAGGAGGCTGCATCACGTCCTGTCGGAGATAATTAGAGGTAACATCACTTTTAAGGAAACAAGCCTGTGGCCAATTGTTTAAGATTGATTAAGTTGGTGGCCCACACCGAGCAACCGGGAGAGGACGGCAGTCTCCCCCAATCACAGTGTCAGTGTGCTATGCTGATGTGACCTCCAAAAAGCTGATGGGGCCACCAAAAAGCTGAGCTGGGAGGTCAAGGTGCATGGCTGGCAAGTCTGCAGCTCACATTCTCCCACCCCAGGAAACTGCTTTTTAATGGGGACTTGGGGGTGGATGTGTGGTAGGGAGTGCCTGGCCCCTCGAGGCTGGACAAGGGCAGGTGTCAGTGCTAGTGTAGACATTGTTTCATTGCACCTGCCATATGCCATGAGGCTGTGTAGCCTGAAAGGGTGTCGCAGACAGGAAGGGCCGTGTGTGCCAAAGCCCTGAGGCACAGGCAGGCCTGGCACATTGAAGCCAGGCAGCAAGATGGCCTGGAGCGAGCATGTTCAGGAGGACCTGGCACTCAATGAGGCCTTTGAAACACTGTCCTGAGCCACGGGCGTGTCCTGAATGTTTTTTCTGTACCAGGTCTCGGGCTCCAGCTGCCCTGTGGAGAAGGCACTGAGATGGATCACAGATCATAGATGAAGAGTCTGACGGTCAGAGAGCTGAAGTCATTGCCAAGTTCCCATAAATACATGACAGAGTGGGATTTCTTTTCTCCCTCCCTCCCTCCCTTTATTTCTTTCTCTCTTTCTTTCTTTCTTTCTTTCTTTCTTTCTTTTAAGATTCTATTTATTTGAGAGAGAAAGAGTACGGTCAGAGGGAGAGGGAGAAGCAGACTCCCTGCTGAGCAGGGAGCCCTGGGATCATGACCTGAGCCGAAGACGCTTAACTGGTTGAGCCACCCAGGGTCCCCTGGAATTCCTTTTCTAACGTGACCATCCCATGACCCAAATCTGTCTGCCCCAAACTATAGCTTCCCAGAAGCTCAGGTGACCTTGAAAAGCTATCAGATTCACCGTATTCTTTGTACATAATGAGAAACAGCCCAGAGGAGGAGGCCAAGCACACATTGGCCTGCTAAAAATCCAGGGACAAATACATCCTGGGGTCGAACACCAACGCGCCATTATGAGACACCCACAATGAACAGAACCCACAGTGGGGGACTGCTAAGGCAGGGCCAATACACAGGTTTTCTGTGACCTAGTGGGCATTATCCATCCCCCAGAGCTATGCCAAAATAGTATTTCCAAACCGTCTTGGGTACACATACTTTCTGGGATGCCTTTTGGAAACTCATGGTTCCAGTCACTTGAGTTTGTAAAATGCTGCTTCCTCAGCTGCCTTTGGAAAGTCACAGGGCACATTAAACATAGCAAGGCTCTGATAAGTCCTGCTGCAAAGATACCTACTTATGTTTCCTTAGCCTGTCCTTCCCGAAGTTCATGTGAGCACCAAATCCTTACAGTTATCGCCAGAATGGGGATCTCCCAGAAGTGCTAGTGGGAAATACTGGTCTTGGTACAGAGAAGCTAAGATTTTCTCTGACCTTGGTGAAAATGAATACATTTTGGAAGGTGGGTGAAATAAGCAAGTGATGGAAAAATACTTAAAGAACGATGAAGCTATTTTATGCAACAAAACGAAGACCCAGAACTTCATGGTGGCTGTCTTCAAATCCCTGGGAGTCTCCCAAGGTGCACGGGGAGATCTTCTCTCTAGGTCCAGAGAGCAGAGTTAGGACCAATCAGTGGACATTAGTGTAGGAAAGCAGTTGGTGCTTTTCATAGAAGACCCACTGGCCTGCTAGAGCGTGAATTCCCCGTCACCAGAAGTATACAAGTAGCCTCTGAAAGACTAGTGGATGAGGACGGCCAAAGAACAAATCTCCTCTACAGTTGCAGAGTTTCCAGGGTGAAGAAATGCAACCTAGGCCAGGCTGGGCTCCTTTCCCGTCCTCTATCAAGACTGGGCAGAAAGAAACCAGGCATGTCACATCCATCTGACATTAGGAAAATTCTTATAAATAAAATAGTTCCTATAAAAGCTGTATGAGCTCTCTCCAGTCCATCTCATCTCGATGGTAATAAAACCAAGCCCGTAACTCCAGCGTCGTCTTGCCATCTACAAGAGGAAACGCTTATTTTAAGAAGTATAAAAAGAAAAGTAATTTACAGTCTATTAACATTTTAAAAAGTGTGTTAGCGAGAAGGGGGAATACATTACTGGCTCGACTAGGGGATCTGGAGAGATGAGCAAAGTGGAATCATATGAATTTCCCCTGGTCTTCATTTTAACCTGGAGATGCACAGACTTGTCCTGAATCTTCTAGCAGCCCCACTTTCCCAAAGAAGATGGTCTGATCGATTGAGAAAGGCAGGCAGGAAAGGGTGTAGGTCGGTGGGTGTGGTGAACAGGCTGCGGCATGGGTCTGGAAGTCAGGTCTGGGTTCCCGGTTGCTCTGTTAGCTGCCCAGGTTCTGGGAGCCTTGGGCAAGTTGTCCGCTCTGTGGACAGTAATGAATCCCTGGGTCCTCTTGTTTCTTACACGGTATAAAGCCTTAGCTTTCAAGCAAGACTTGGGAGGGCAGCTGACGGGGTGATCAGTGACCCTATCGGGTGCCTGGTGCATGATAGCCCCCACCACCACCACTGAGCCAGGCCTCCTTGCCCTGTGGCTGGGTCCTCCCTGTGCATTCCCAGAACTGAGCTAGTCCCCGGGCTGGGAGCTGAGTGGGAAGGGGATGGATTTCTAACTACGAATCAAGGGAAGTACATGGAAACAATTATAGAAGGATAGACTCAAAGGAAAAACAAACCATTCCTTCTGAGGAACGCAGCCACGCAGGACTAGCCAGAGGGAGGAACTGGGGCCTTGGGGAGGATGCCAGGCAGCTGGACAGAGGCAGCAACAAAGGGCACCCCACAACATGGGCAGGCTCCACGTGGCTGTCACTTGCAGGCCAGGGCAAGGGCTGAGCCGTGACTTGGACCATCCCTCACCACGACATCACACATGAGCCCTTTTTTTCAATGCATCACAAACACACACACACACCCCACCATATATACGTACACAGACACAGGCCAGCACAATGTCACACAGAGAAAACACAATCACCCACATGTGCACACACACACCTCTATGCTCTGCACACATGGGCCGATGCAATCACATGCGCACCCATACACATTCACACACATACACACATACCTTGTAGAACACATGCTGTCACCATCCCATGCACACGCACATGCACACAGCCTTAGACACATGCCCACACAACCACCCACGTCGGCTTCTTATACCCATGTGTCAACACAACCATGCGTGTGCAAACATGCCACACCTCACACATGTTCTCATGTATGTCGGCACAATTGCCCATTTGTACATACACATGTGTGTGCATACATCACGTACACACCCACGCATGCGTAATTACACTGTTCGTGCTCAACACTCATGTGCACACATGGTTGATAACCCCACACCCTAACACGTGTTCCACACACACAGCCACACACCCAGCATGCATATATGCCACACACGCCCGCCTGTGTATCCTCATCAGGAACCCTTCCCCTCCAGGGGCTGACACCATACATCACAAGTGCCGCACACGCATGTGCTCCCAGGAAAGTGTCCGTGGGGCACAAGCACAGGGCGCCAGGCCACTGGACAGATGCCTCTCACATCTCAGCTGCCTCCCTGCTCCAGCCTGTGTTTGTGCAGCTGTTCCCTCCCCCTCCCAAGTCTGGGGAGGGGGCAGGAAGCGCAACATCAGGGAGAGGGCAAGCCACTGCCGGCCCTAATCAAGAATTTCACACCCCCAACGGGCCCAGGCTTCTCTGCAAAACCCCCACATCCAGCTGCATAGAAGCCCAAAGCTGGCTTTGTTCACAGGCTGCTGGGGACCACAGGGGCCCCAGCCCCACCAGAGGCCCAGGCCCCACACTTGCCCATTGCCTGAGCCCAGCTCCCTACAGCTGGGAGCCCCATCAAGGGCCAACAGGCACCAAATGGGCCTAGACGGCCCTCCTCTGCCCATTGCCCTGACCTGGCCGAGGAGGGGCCATGGACCCCAGCAGGCTGGGGCTCCAGGTGAGGCTGAACACGGCAGCGGTTTTAAGATTTGAACCTGGAGAGACCCATGGTCAGAACTCCATGCCAGCCCTGCCTCCCATAATTTTTCCTGCCCACTGTCCTCAAAAACAGCCCCAGTCCCACCTCTGGCCAAGCTCTTTTCCCCACCACCCATCTCAAATGCCTTTCCTCTCTTCTGGGCCCAAATGGCTATTCCCTACCACCACTCAAAACCAATGCAGATGCCTCCTCCTCCTCCAGGAAGCCCTCTCTGACTTCCTCTGTGCTTCTCTGGGGTGAAGTGGGCAGCTCCCTCTGTGCCCTTTCTCTCCGCTCCCCCTGCCGCCTGCGCATCCTTCCATCCTGCCCCTCTGGCCCCACACTGTCGACTCCTTGCTTTACTTGTGTCTTGGACTATGAGGTGCCAGGGGCAGGGGCTGGGCTTCCATTGCTTTAGCAAGCTCCAGCCTGGCACAAGGCCTGGGACATGGTAGATGTCTGTGGAAAGAAGGCAGGATTACCCAGCGGACAGGTATGATGAAGTTCGGCATTGGGGCCTCACATCCACGGGCCTTGTGGAATGAATTAGATCCCTGATCTTAATTTAAGAGTTAAATAATACCACACATATATTACAAAAGTTAGGTAAATTTCCCCTTCCCTCCTGTCATTACCTAGAAAGCTGCCAACTTCTAGATTGTAATTATGTACATGAATAATGAAATTAGCATATCTATCAGCTCACTCCCTGCTCATTACATACCGGGAAGAGCCATGTGTTCCGATTCCAAATCACCCACCTCTGGAGGCTGCCTGGCTCAGGAACGGCCCCTGGGGAGGGGCTGTGGGCCCCCTCCCTATACATCTGCAACCTGGGGTTTCTGGGAGACCGTTATAGACCCTCCTGGCTGGGGAGTTCATGTCTGATCAGGCTTTAAGTACAATCGGATGGGTGGATGGGAACCACCCATGGCAAGGCAGTTGGCATTGTGCAATGGTTGGAAGTGGAGGATCTGAGTCCTGGGTCCACTCCACACCACTGGGGACCAGGGGACAAGCCTCCCTGGGGCCTCTTCTCCCAGCTGTGACACCTGTGAAGTGGGGATGGCCATGCATGTCTGCTCAGAAGAAAGTGTCTGGATGCAAACATGCTTGGTTCAAGTTCCAGCTTTACCGCTGGAAATGACTTCTCTCCACTACATGACTTCTCTCCAACCCTCAGTTTCTCCGTTTATAGAATAGGAATAATAGGGCAAGCATAAGGATCCAAGGATGTTGCATTGTATCCAGCACATAATAAATGCTCAATAAACACAGTTATTGTGGTTGTCATTATTAAGATTGGTGCTCAGCCCAGGTCCAAGCCGAGTTCCTTCCATCGTGGACTGAATGTTTGTGTGTCCCCCCACCCGCCAGAAATCATATGATGACCCCCTCACTCACCCAGTATGATGGTATGAGGAGGTTAGGCCTTTGGGATTACTGTCCTTATAAGACTCAGGAGAGACCTTGCTTCCTCTCTCAGCTCTCCACCACATAGCAATACTAGAAATTGGTGGTCAGTGACCCAGGAGACAGTTCTACCCAGAACTGGACCTTGCTGGCGCCCTGACCTTAGATGTCCAGCTTCCAGAATGCTGAGAAATGCTTTCGTGTTTATAAGCCACCCAGTCTGTAGTATAGTTACACCAGCCCTGGGCTGGCTAAGACACTCTCCTCATATAGCTTCTTGTCCCAAAATGGGAACAGAAATGAAACCAAGAATTCAGCACTCAGGTCTTCCTGGCCTTTTTCCTGGGCACCCCAACTCCTGGATGTCCCCAGAATTCTATTGGAATGCCAAGTTCTGGACTCTCTCTACCCACCGCCTCCCATACTGCCCCCCACGTGGAACCAGTCACGGCCAGTTGGATGGGTGAGGACTGGCCCAGTGCTTGTATGGTGCTCATTTGCTCACATGTACTCACCCCCTGGACCCTTGACCCAGGGCTCACTGTGGGCAGTGTAGGAAGCGATGGGGAGCCAGCACACACTTGAGAGAGGAGGAGGACTAGATTCACAGTTGGGCTGTGCAAACTATAAATGGCATATTGTTCTGAGGACCTTGGTCCGAATGACTCTAACCCCACAGACAAAGACCCAGGGCCCCAGCTTGCACCCTGGCATTGTCTGCCTAGTACTGCGGGGCTGGCTGGCTTCTCCTCAAGTCCACTAGAGCCCTGAATTGACTGGCAAGCATCATAGTTGCCTTAGGGGTACTGAGACGATCAAAGCCTTCTCCTAGGGCTCACCAGCTAGAGTTTTGCCACCATGAACTGAGATTTTCTGTCCAGTGATGCTGAGCTGAGCCACACTGTTGCTCATTTCACAGACTGGGGATGGGAAGGGTAATCCCAGGGTCATGGCAAGAGTCCATGGAAGCATCTAGCTGAGACCCACGAGGCTGAGCATCATTAAAAGGAGAGGCTACACATTACTTATAATTTTACCACCTCCGTCTTTTGTTTTGTTTTGTTTTTCTTTCTTTTTTTTTTTCCTACCTCCATCTTCCCCCCACCTCTTCTTGGTCCCTGCAGGACACAGGCCACATAGTAGCTACGTGTTGGGAATAATACCGTCATAATAATGGAAACCAGCAAACTGAACATCTACTCTGTGTTCTGGGCATTTTACATATGTTCCCTCATTTAACCCTTGCAACGCGCTTAGCTCAGTGCCCGGCCCATGGAAAGAGCTCAATAAATATCTGTTCCTATATGAATAAGTTAAAAAACAACCAAAACAGAAGCAAATATCTTGACTTCAACCCCATGCTAGGATTCAGACAGAACTGCAATCAAATCCTTGCTCTGTCATTTAGCCAAGTTGCGTCCCTTCTCGAAGACTTGAGTCTTCCCATCTGTAAAGTGGGCTGATGTGAGGATTCCATGAGGCTCTGTGGATGAAGCTCTTGGCACCGTGCCCAGGTCAGCCCGGAGGACAGACAGAAGGTTTTTGTTATTGCTTTTGTTGTTCTAGATGCTGTTGTTTCCAGCTGTCCACTCAGCGAGCAGTCATGGGTTAGGAAATTAGAGACCAGAGGTCACACATGCATGGTCAGGAGGCCTCATCCGACTCCCAGATGTGTTTTGTTTGGCTAACGTCATGCTTCATCCTTTTTTTTTTTTTTTTTTAATTGAATTAGTTGCCAACATCTAAAGATTGGGAGATTTCACAGAGTTTTGGTCCCTCTTGGAACTTCAGAAGTTTGAGCCACATCAGAATGACCTTCATCCGGAGCCAAGGTCCCCAGACTGCCCCAGTCCCCACCCTTCCATGTTGCCTCCCTCCTAGCAGACCGATTGCACTTACTGAGGTAGTGCCCTTGCCGCTGGGAGGAAGGGGATTTTGCCTTCAAAAGCTCTGTTCTAGATTTTCTTTTCTGTGAGATCCACAGAGAAAGGTCCAAGTCGCAGAGTAAACCAAGAGGAGTTCAACCAGAACGAAAACATACACCTTACAGTGGTAACCTGGGATCTTCTCCCAACCTCACGGTCGGGGTCTGGAATGGAGTTTACACATTTCCCCACCTCTGCCAAAGCTCCATCACCCTGTGGAAGCTGAAAGCCACCCTCCCACCTGTGCCCACTTGAGGCACCCACAGAGAGCCCCAGAGCAGCCTCAGCCCTCCAAGAAGGAAGAGCGTGAACAGGCAAACCAGCTCCCCTTTGACTGGTCTGAGTCTCCTCTTCTTGGCTACAGTTGGGGACCAAGGAATGATCTAGATGCTGACGATGGCACCATGTACCCAGGGCTCAGTTTTCAGACCGAGGTTGCACCGACAGACCATCCCATTTGGAAAGTTCTCCTGACATTCCTGAGCTCGGCTGCCTTGCCAAAGAAAACTCAAGCGAGGCTTGTCTTGGCACCGACTCAACCCCCAGCCTCAGCAGGAAAACCAAAAACATTTACACAGCTGGGCCGCGACGCCCGCTCCCCTCAAGAGTTTGTCAGGGCTCGGGCGGCTCAGCCGACTCGGGGGGCACCTCTGAAGGGGCCAGTGTTCCTGAGCACGGCCAGGCAGGGCTGGCCAGACAGAAAACACCATGGCCATCCCCAGGAGGTGCGAGAGAAAGTGCTAGAAAATGAAGGCCAGCAGGGGCCTGGGGTTTGGGGTCGGGTCTGTCCCCAGAGCGTGGCCCCCAATTGTAAACATGTCTGCACAAGCCAGCCCGGCCAGCCTGCTACCCAACCTGCACACGCTGACCAAGAAAAAGGTCCCAAGAAGGGACCAGTGCTAGGTTAGGCACCCAGGGCCCCCATGCTGACGGCTCGGAGGGACAGCCTCTTTGCCATTTCTCTATATGCTCAATTCCCCTGTCACTTATCCTGGCTGCCTTTCCAGGGGGTTCTCTGATGCTCTCTGCAGCCTCTTCCCTGCCAGGCACCCTCAATGATGCCCATCTGGCCTCCCGTTCTCATGACAAAGGATTATGGTGAAGAAGTCCCAGAGCGTGCGGTTAAAAGCCGGAAGGCCAAACACTTCGATGAGCATGCTGGGATGGAAGGGTGGGGAGGAGAGCCAAATTACCCAAGATGCCCCTCTTGAATGCTCCACTTACCCTTCACCCCCCACACTCCCTCCCCTACCACCAAGAGATTTCTTTACCCGCCCCATGTTGGTGATCATCATTTCCCTTGGTTTTCTTTAGACCTGAAAACAACAACAATAGTTTAGTTTCACCTCTTCCTGGATTTTATAGAAATTAATTTTACAGAAATATAATAATATTGATATGAATTATCCATGGACAGACCCAACCCCAGTCATAATAATTATTATTTTGTGTCTTGTTTTTTCCCTTCAATATTTTTTGGTGAGATTTCCTCTATATTGTCTCATATTTATTTTCACTGCTCTGCAGTATTCCATGGTGCAACCATATCACTGTTCCTTTATTTTACTACTGATCAATTTGGGGTCATTTCCAGTGTGGGGTTATTTTAAGACTATAAATAATCTCTTCTTCTGACGTCCCAGGGAATGGCACATAGCAGATTTTGGAGTCACAAACAAGTTCTGTAATCAAACACAAGTTCAAGAAAAGCTGTATTACACAAAAATGAAATTGCTTGTTTTCCTACAGGACTTGTCAGAACCTTTCATGTTTTAATGCCTTGATGTATCCTGTGACTCTTCACAAGCACTGCCCTTGTGCCAGGCCCAGATGAGGCAAGGGTGAATAAACCTGCCCTAGAGAGTACGTGGCGGTGGTGGGGAGTGGGGGTGTTGGAAAATATTAACCTTAAAATCTGGTTGTGGTTTCTACTTTTTCTCGAATTTCTGTGTAGGCTTAGGCAAGTCCCTTGCCCTCTCTGGGCTTCCATTTAGTCATGTGCAAAGTGCAAGGTGAGGAACTGTGGCTCCCTAAGAGGGCTCTGCTCTGACACTACAGTACTCATATATGGTTGTTTTCATCAGCCCAGAAGATTTGGGGAAGGGGAGGGCATTTGACCTGAGTCTTGAAGGTTTAGGCATTCCTGGCAGAGGGGAGAGGAAGAAGGACAGCATACACAGGAGTGCAATCTGTAATGCCTGGCACTAGTTTAAGGGAATATAAGGAAAACAGTAACATATAGAGGGTTTATGCAGCAGAATATAAAAGAAAAATGCTGGGGTTTCTGGGTGGCTCAGTTGTTTAAGCATCTGACTCTTGATTTCCACTCAGGTCATGATCTCAAGGTCCTAGGATCGAACCCCGCCACCAGTTCCCTGCAGGGTGGGGAATCTGCTTATCTTCCTCTCCCTCCGTAACTTTCTCTGTCTCTCTCTCTCTCAAATAAATAAATAAATCTTTTTAAAAAAATAAAAATAAAGCAAGAAAAGACAAATGCTTATACATTCCAACCCAATTCCTATCCCTACCCCACCACAGGAATCACCAGAGGCAGGCAGAGATCTTATAACCTAGAGCACGATTCTCAACAAGGTGTGAAGTTTGCCCCTAGGGGACCAAAAAGTCTTAGTTATACATATGGTCCATACGTAGACATCTGAGCTATCTGCAGTATGAAAACTTTGCAGGTGGAGGTGGGGGAAGGTAAGTGAAAACACCTAAAAATGTCGTTAGGAGGTTGATAATTTTTAAAAGGCTGATCTGTAGGTCTCCAAGCCAAATGAGCACAGGAGCCAAGCCGGAAACTTAGGGAGTGAAGTAGGCGGTAGTGAAGGAGGCAATAAGGAGGGGTGGGGATTGCGGCAAAGTGAAATGCCCAGGCTTAAGTGAAATATATCCATTTTTGTCTTTCCAAATCATGCTTGAGGCCAAATCAAATGCTTCCACAGGCTGGATCAGCCCTGCTTTCCACCAGTTTGCAACCTCAAGTTTAAAGAACCAGACCAGGCCCAGCTTCTGCAGCCAATGCAGTGACAGCATGCACTCCAGCTTGATGCCAATTGGCAGCCAGCATGTGAGGTGTCCACCCACGACCCCCAGCACACACACACACACACACACACACACACACACACACACACCCCACTCCAGGGGGTTCGTCAGGCATCCTCCCAGACAGGACCCAAAGCCGTGTCCCACAGAGGGCACACATGCGTATTACGGGGATTAGGGCTGCATGATGTATAATTAATGATACTGAATAAATATGCAGATTGGCAATCACCGATTGACTGCTAGGATCAGATTCTCCAACATGGGCTGATTGATTGGCTGTCTGTAATTACCATATTCAGCACCACTTTCTCCAGCCATGTGCAAACCCATCCTGGCGAGGGGGGCCCGTGGCCTCATCAGTACTGAGAGACACAGACCTTGCGTTGGAAACTTTTCTCATTGTTCCATGTGCGGTGCCTTTGGCCCATGGGCTCTTCTCACCAATGGGAACCTGGTATTTTGCAATCACCTAGGGAAGTCTAATTATTGAAATTTTGCCTATACAGGAAGATCAGTACTGAGAGGGTGTTTTGCTCAGGGACGCACAGCTCCTAGGGGGATCCCGAGTTCCAGATCAATCTACTAATTCCAGCATCTAGCCTTTTCCTTTTCTGACAAGCTCCTGACCTCCTGCAGCTGATGGTTCAGCAGGGGAGAAAAGGGTTTTACTCCCCCATTCATCCAATATCTGTTGAACTGTCTGTGCAGAAAGTCCCCACATCCTGTGGGGGGGGCCTCGTTACTTATCCAGGTCCCCCTCAGGACCCCTTAACTCCTCTCTCTCTCTCTCTCTCTCTCTCTCCAGGCTTCTCCTCCCCCAGCCTTTCCTGGTTGTTGGGGCTTCCTTACAACATGGCAGCTCAGTTCCCAAAACAAGAGTTCCATGAGACCCGGGTGCAGGCTCCCTAACTTTAGGACCTAGCTCCAAAATTTCCAGAATGCTGCTTTCCAAACTTTTTACAGGCAAGTTGAAAGTCCAGCCTGGAATCAGGTGGCACATGGATCCCATCTCGTGATGGCAGAATTTGCTGGGACCTTTGGCCCACCACCCAACCTCCCCTCTTAAAAAAATACCTGTGAGACAAGATGGAAGGGCTTAGCCCCATGCCGGCCCCCTGGAGATTCTGCACGAATCAAATGAAATCGAATCAAATTGTCACTACCCCCAAGTTGTGATCACCTGTAATGCCCTCACCAAGCTTTCTAAGGCCCATGACGTCAGACACAGGCTGACCTACCACTAGCTCTGCCCCAGAAGCCCTGTGCTCCAGTCTGTTTAATTCCTACAACATACCTTGGCTCCTCTTGTCCCAGGACCTTTGCACACACAATTTCCTCTGCCTGGGATGCTCTTTTGCCCATCTCAATCTGGTTACCTCCTCATCATGAAGCATCACCTCCTCCAGGAAGGCCTCCCTGACTGCCAGAGAAAATCTGTTCCTTTTTAAAATGTTCTCTTTCCACTAGCCGCTTAAAGCATGGATCACAGTTTAGAATTGTGTAATTATGTCATGAGTGAATTATAATCCTGTCTCCTCTGAAGACTCAGAGTGTCGTGTTTCCTGCCATGTCCCCTCCTGCTGAGCACACAGCCTAGAACCTAAACTCTGTAAATGCTTGGAAGGAAAGAAGTGGGGAGGGAAGACCCAAGTGAGGAGGGAAGACCAAACCAAAGCAGCGTCACCAACACTGCCCCCAGCAACAGCAGCCACAGGCTCTGCCCTCAACTTGCGCCAGCACTCAGAGGACCTTGCCCAGACATCTTGGACCCCCCAATCTCCAGACAGCCCTGCCAACACTACTACCCAACCCACACACTGCCGTCGGGGCCACATCTGCCTACAGCTCAATGTGGATCCATGAAAGGCTGCAGCGACTAGGTGGGAGCTGTTTCATTTCAGTGGGGACAGCTACTGAGTGGGTCCATCTGCTCCGTGAGCAGCTGGGAACATGGGGGCTAATTCTGAAAGAAGCCTGAGGGTCCGGTGACCCCTCAGAACCTGGGTCCCTCTCCACCACCACCGTCCCTGACCTCAGGAGCCCAGATGCCTTAGAAGAAAGCCTGGTTCATCTTTTTTGGGCAGCTAGCAGTCTTGTGCTCTGTGCAGCTTCCGTAGCTCCGAGCACAGCCTAACACATACAAAAGCTCTCCATATGACAGTCAGGAGATTGCATGTGACAACGTCCACCATCTAAAAGGTGCCTGCTATCTTCCAGCTCCTGACCACCTGCCTTGAGGGCAGGAGCACATGTGGAAGCCCACGTTACAAATGAGGAAACTGAGGTCCAGGCAGGGGAGGTGACCTACCCTAAGTCACCCAGTGGTAGGTCACCAAGCCGGAGGATGGACTGTGGTGTCCACCCACATGGTCAAGGGCCTTTTGGGGCCAGAGGAGGGGCAATGACCTAGTGTCATTATGAGTTAGGGGTGGGAACAACAATGACAGGAAAAACTGTGCCTCCCCAAATCACACTCACACACTCGTGCATATATGTACACGCTGCACCCAGCCCCACACACTTACAGGCTCGTCCTCACTTGTCCAATCTGCACACAAACACACACACTCACATGCTCAGATGTGCGTTCACACACCCTCTGACGCACCCAGCACTCAGACACACTCATGTCTGCACACAAAGCTACATCGGGCCCACAGCTCCACACATGCCCCCACGTATTTGTTCACACACATTCACACCACGTTCACATTCACACAGTATGGGGCTTCCAGAAGCATCCTCTGAGTCAGAGCCTCCCGGTGCTCAGGGACCTGGGGCGCCCAGCACATGAAGTGGTGGCCAACAGCATCCCACAGGGAGGGTGGGTGTGATAACTGACCATGCCCCGGGAGCCAGGAAGGATGCCCTCCTGGCCCCCCAGCCCCACATCTGGGTAATGGGCACATAGAGAATGAACCTCTGCCTTCCTCCCCCAACTACACCAGCTCCTCCCTTGCCTTCTCTGGTCCTCCAAGCAGACAGCATGGGTCCGGCCAAGGTGCTCTGGCTCCAGAGCCAGCCCCAGCCTGGGTCCCCCATGTCCTCGGGCAAGTTCCTCACCACCTCGAAGAACCCATCTCAACAGGCTGAGTCCAAATAAGATGATTCACTTAAGGCACTTGGCATTTATCTGTCGCAAAGCTCTGAATAAATGTCAGCTCTTAGGGTTAGCGATTCCTGATTATTATGGGTATTATTATTTGGGAAGATGGCTGCTGTTTTGCAGTGTGTTTTGTGGAAGTGTGGCTGGCAGCTGCTCTGGAGAGCGAGCTTTGGATGGGGAGGAAGCCAGAGCAACCAGAGAACTTGGAGATCAGGGGCCATTTAGCCATGAAGCAGCCTCATGACACCCCAGGGATACCCAAGGGCCGTATCATGTCACCAAGGAGCGGTCATGCCAGGCTCCCTTCCACTCCCTCCCCTGAAGCCTGCTTCACATCTCTGCCCTTGCAGGAGAAGCGAGAGTCCACATGCCCCTAAAAGTGAGCCTTGCTTGATTCCAACAGGTTGCAAAGCAGAAATAAACAGAAACATCGCCGAGAGCCTCTGCTGCCTCAGACGATTTCCTTGGGTTGTCCTTCAACTATGTAGAATAGGAAAGGGACAGAAGACACGATTAAAGCAATGTATGATTCACCATAAATAATAAATCAATAACCATCGGTGATTCGCCCATCTCTCTTCAACTGGGTTTAAAACAAAAAATTAAATATAGAACAAAGGGAGCTCTAAAGGAAATACGAAAAACAGCAGGAGAGAGATTTTCCTGCTGTCTCTTGCCTTTAAAAAAAAAAAAATACCCTCCAAGGGAATCATCTTGGCTGAGGGGGAGGGCTGGGTGGCTCTGTGGGGGGTCATCATCTAGGCATGCCGCCTGAATAAGTGCTCCCCACAACTCCCCAAACCATGGTTTTTGCCCTGCACAACAAAGGAGAACACCATCCAGAGCAGGGGCTGGGGGCTAGGATGGGCAAACCAGAGTTTGGGCACATCGGACTAGACTCCACGCTCTGCCATGTTCCTGGCCATGGGGCTTTGGGGCACCTCCAGGCTCCCCATCTACAAAACAGGGGAAAATGTCCATTCTTCTGGGGTCATTGGGACAATGAAATGAGATCTAACAGAAGGGTCTGGAACCATGGAGACAACTAGTGAGCTCATCCAGTCACATGGCATTCTGGGCCTGAAAATATGCCACTATTTTTTATCAAAGCGAGGCCTGGGGTAGGCATCTCCTTGGTGGGTCCTACCACTTTCCATGGCCTTCCACGTGCCCCAGAGTTCACCTGCAAACCCCCAAAGGGTGAACACCCAGCCTGTCTCAGTGTGTTCTTGGCAGCATTTTGCTGAATGTCTACTATGTGCCAGGTGAGGCTTCCATCTGCCTCCTGGCCTCTGGGGCTTTCTCTCACAGAAGATAGCAGAGGAAGGCTGGGCAGTGAAGGGGAAGGACAAGGTGGACCAGATATCTGGCTCCTCAGCCATACCACTCGCCTGGAGACCACTTCTCCGTCTATGGCTTCCAGGACTGCCTGTGGTCAGCAGCCTCCAATCTCCAGTCCAGGATGCCCAACAGCCCACTGACTTGTCCACAGGCCTGGTCTGCCACTCCCAAATGTTTCCCCTCCCTAGAGCCATGCCCTTGACCAAGTAACCTCACAATGTCCTCTCCCTGATTCTGGGGTCAGCTACTTGCTTTGGCCAATGGGACACTGATAATGTGTTGCACGCAGTGTCTTTAAAACACATGTGTGACTGGGCTTTCTCTTGATTTCACATCCCCATCGAGGCTGTGAATGCACACTTGGGCTAGCCTGCTGGAGGACAGGATGTGTGGAACTGAGCCAATGTCCCCAGTCTGGCCGGAAGAAGCCCACCCACTGTAGGACATCGAGCAAGCCCAGCCAAGATCAGCCGAGCCCAGCCCAGGATAGCCAAATCCCTTGGGCACATGAGCTTGTCAATGTTGTTCACAGATGCCCACTGAGCCTTAGGGGCTGCTTGTTACGCAGCATTAATGTGGTCATAAATAACCGATATGCTCGCCAGCTCCTTGGACTTGAAATGTGCTCACCCTAAACTCACTTCTTTGTCCCCCAACTGCTCCCTGAAACCCCCTCTCACCTAATTCTCCTCACTTCTACCCAGCAGCCCATGCCAGAAATCTTGCCATTACCCTCAACTTTTCCCTCTCCATAACCTTCCCACTTTCAGCTGCTGTACCATAAATTCCACCCCTGAACCTCTCTAGATGTGGACTAATCTCTTCTGAACACCTGGTACTCACACTCAGATAATTTCCATAGCCATCCACCTCTGAACTACTCTCCCCCATCCAGACCTATCCCTGCCAATTATGTATCCCTCCAGCAGCACCACCAACACCACCCCCAACCGCCGGAAGAATTTTCTAAAAGGGAATCTACTGAAAACCATCCACCAACCACCAGAAATGCACTCCCCCCTGGCTTGTCTCCCCAGACTCAGACTCCTAGTCTACTCCCTTAAGGATCTTTCCCTCACAGCACACAAAATCCCTGCACCTTTCTCTTCAAACACCATCCTCTTTCATGATTCTGTGCCTTTGCCTATGCTGGTCCCACTGCCAAAAATGTTTTTTTCCCACCTCTCTCATGTTGGTAATTTCTATAGAACTCCTTCATAAATGATCACAAGCACCACCTTCTCCAGAAAGTGCAAGCTGCCCCAGGAAGAGGTGCAGCAGCCCAGATGAGAGCGCCCCCTTCTGAGAGTGGGAGATAATTCACCCTCCTCCTGGAACCCAGGAAAAGCTTGGTCTGGGACTTTGACCTTTGATTTCCACTGGGCTGCTAAAGAAAGCACATGGCCTGGGAGGACTGGTCTTAAATCCTGGCTTGTCCTCTCCCTAGCTAGAACTTGAATTCTCTGGGTCTCAGCAGTCACCAGATTTTCCAGTAGAATATGAGAACCGAAGACTCATCCAGCCTTGTGTGGAATACAAGGGCTCGTTGAATCTTCCCTTGATCCCATTGTGCAGAGGAGTAAACTGAGGGTTCAGGAGACCAAATGATTCACCCAAGGCCATATGACTTGGGTGCAGATAGACATAGAATTAGAGAGGCGCTCCCAAGGGGTCTTCAGAGCCAAGAGGGAGGAGCCCCAGACTCTTCCCTTCTACCCCAACAAGGTCCCCTTCCCCCAGCTCTGTCTTCCCCAACTTGCTCGCCTCCTGTTTCATTCCAGCAGTGCCCCTGACCCTTGTCCCTGGGGTCAGCATTAGATTACAGACAAAGCTCCACCGGGTGGGCAGGGGAGGCCCTGCCCCCACCCTTGACCTCTGCCAAGAGATGAATGGGGTCAGCATGAGGCAGAGACAAGGCTGCCCAACGAGGGAGGAGATGAGAACATGAAAGACATTCTGGGGTGCTGGCGTCAGAGTCGGGAGCCAGTGGGAGATGGTGGGATGGTTAGTCACAAATGGGAAACCGGCCAGTCTGGCATCTATCTGACTCTCAGTGGCCATTCCCAGTAGAGCCCCTGACCTCCAGACTCCTGATCCAGTGCTCCTCTGAGCAGTAAGCACAAGCGCATCCCCACGCCCTCAGTTGGAGTTCCACCTTTCCCTCATCCCGTCTATAATCCAGAAAGACTGGCAATCTGGGCACACCTAGACCCTGTTTACGTGGGAGAAACTGAGGCCCCTGGTGCTGCACTGCCATGCCCACAGACAGACAGTGGAGGGGCTGGAATTCAGGCCCATCCTCGCACCTCCAGGTCAAGGTAGACACAGGCACTCCTGGATCCTGGTGTGCCGAGGGGGCGCTTGGCACACAATGAAGACATTGGTGTCTATTGTGTGCATGGGTTACAAGGTGAGCAAGACAGGTGTGGGCCCACTTGTTCAGGGCTCACACCTAGAGGTGGGAGACACTACAAGTAGGTCAGTGCAGTAGGCCAGGCAGTGATGGGGGGACCCAGGCACATGGGGGCCAGAGAAGGGCAGTATTCCTTTAGGCAGCAGCCCATGGGGCATGGCTAGGCCCATTCCACAGATGGGGAAAAGCACCTCCCATCTGGGAGGGCCGCTGGGCCCCGAGCTTGGCTCCCTTTTCCACTGTCTTCTGCCTTCCCCATCCCCAGGACCATCCTCAACTTGGACTTTTTATGTCCTGAAGGCTGTCCCGGTGGACAGAGGGCAGAGGCCTGGCAGGGCCACAGCAGGCCGCTAGCATCAACCACAGTCCCCAGGAGTCTTGAGATTTGGGAGAGGGCATGAACCCAGTCCCCTGGGATGATGGAGGACCCTGGGTGCCACGGTGTCCTGGGACAGGGCTGTCATTCATGGTGAGCGTGCACCTACTCACACGTGCATGTGAACAAACACACACACACACACACACACACACACGCAATCTCTTTGGTCTTGGAAGCAGCCCATCTGTAGCTGCTGGAGATTAGGACAGACCCAAAGCGTATCCAGAAATCAAACTTCTCTTAAAGTCACTTGCAACACATTCCTATGGGGCGAGAGCTCCTTCTATTTCATGGGCCATGAAAGATGCCAGTCGTTGACAAAATCACGCACTTTATTCTGAAAACTTAGCTCATTCTTGCGCAGTCGGCTCTCTGCCCACCCGTTCCTCTCCCTCCTCGGCATCCCCTGGAGAAGTCTCTGAGACCACTGTCATGCTCACACTTTGCAAAGCAGGGACTGAGGGCTGGGCTGAGGGAGGGGACCTGCCCAAGGTCACCCACTGGAAGGGAGTCTGGCCCCACCAGCAGACTGAGGCCAGGCCCCCCTCCCGTTGGACCTGTGGAAAATGAGCTCAGGGTCTTTTCTACTTTTCTTTTCTCTCTTGGCCTTATTTGCTCTTCTGTCATTGTTTCTCAGCGTGTTTTTATTTTCTCCTTCAGTCCTTCCTCTGCTCGCGCCCTCTCCTGTGGTTCTCCTTCCCTCTCTGTCGGTCTGTCTGCCTGACTTTCTCCATTTCTCTACCTCCTCGCCCCTTCCACTCCCCTCCGTCCCCTCACCTCTCTCTCTGTCCTCCCTTTGTCTCCCGAGACCCCCCCCACTCTCTCTTGCAGACCTGCCCACCCCTCCCCACCCTCTGCAGAGGTTTTGCAGCAGAGGGGCCTGAAGGGGCCAGGAAGGCAGCCAGGAAGCCCCCTCCCCACCAAGACCACCAGGTGGTATATCTGTGGCCACAAAGGAGCCCCCCACCCCAAAGGAAAGAGCAGCTTGATGGAAGGCGGCTTGGGGCTGGGCGGACATGAGCCCTGATTAAAGAATGTGCTTCCCGCAGCCTGGTTTGCATTACCTCCGGCCGGGCCGGCTCCAGGCTGACAGCTGGACACACTTTTCCAGGGTGCAGGGAAGGGAGTTGGACCGTCTGGGCGCACACATGCGTGGGCTCCATCCCGGACAGCCCGGTAATGGCTTTCGCATGGAGGAGGAAACAAACTTCTCCAACCTCAAGCACCGATTTTCCTGTCAAGAGATTTTGGATTCAAAAAAAAAAATTATAATCACAAAGAAAAGGGCTTTGCAGTTTGCACAAAAGGGCCAAGCTGTGTGAAGTCAGACTCTGAAATGGAACCAGAATCCCGAGACAATGGGGCAGGAAGAAAGAGGAGGGGAGAGGAACCAGGGCATCTGTCCCAGGCCCCAGAAGGACAGAGGGGGATCCCTTGCCTGAAGGAGCAGCTCAGGCGGGCCATGCCTTCGGTACCCCCTCCCACTGCCCCCCCTCCCTCTGTGCACCCCCTCCTCTGCAGGTGGGAGAGGCCGAGGTCATGAGACCAGATTCCAGCATTTGGTTCATGGTCCAAATCCCAACACCTTCATGGACGGCTGCCTTAGACCCACCCAGTCCCAGCTTTGTCCTCTGTTAAAGGGACCCAGGGCCTTGTTCCTGGGGCAGCTAAGACAATTCTCTGGGCTGAGACCATGTCTGGGTTGGAGTGAGCTCTTCATTCTCTGAAGAGAGACTCGAGCTGGAAATGGACAAACGCGGGATCCGTCCTGGCTCCGTCCTGGCTCCCGCTCTTGTCTTTGTGCCAGGTGACCTTGGGATCTCAGCCTGCCTGTCTGCAAAATGGGCGGGCAGGCCCCGAGCCCTCTCAGATCTTCCAAGCTTTCTGATCTGCTCTAGACCCTGGTCTGCAGAGGGGATCCCAGGACAGACCCCTGCTCACGCCCCCACCCCCAGCTGCTGCTTCATGACCATTGTGCCCCTCGGCACCTCCTCCTCCAGCATCCTTCCCTTCACTGAGAGGCCCTGCGGGATATGGCTCCTCCCAGGGAAGTCCTCTCTGACCCCCCGCAGCCCAGGAGCCTCAGATTTCACTCATGCAGCCTGGAACATTGCCTTTATTACCCTATATGACACCTATTATTTCCATGAGGTCTTGTTCAGTATCTTCACGAGCCTTTCTAAGCCATAACACCTGAAGATGTCAGGGGCCCCAAACTCCTGTGTTTCCCCTACCCCTTCCTCCCACAGCACAGGGCACCATAATGGCATGCCTAATTATAGGAAATTACATATATATAGAATACCAATCATTGCCAGGAGTTGTGGCTGCAGCAATGGATAGATTGATGGTTGGATGGATGGATAGATGGATGGGTGGTTGGAGAGATTAAAGTACATGCTTACAAGGTGCCCATGCCAGGTCTGTGCCAAGTCCTCGACATGAATTACCTTGTTTGATTCTCACATTAACCGTAGGAGGCAGGTGCTATTACGATCCCCATTTTGCAGAGGAGGAAGCCGAAGCCCAGAGAGGTTAAGTAACTTGTCCAAGGCCACACAGTCATTGTGATGAAGATGTGATATAGTCCCAAGCAGTCTGGTTTCAGAATCCATGGACTCAACCCCTCAGCTGGACTGGAGCCACCAGGAAGCGATCATGAGGGCAGACATGTTTCCCCCACTTTCCTTGGGCTGTGGGTTCCCGGGAACAGGGGCCAGAGCTGGCTCATCTCTGCAAGGAATAGCCTGGGAAGTAGCTCCCGAAGCTTCATGGGGTGGTTTGGGCCCGTTTTTAGCTTTGAGGACTTGTGGTCACACCTGGCTCCAAATCCTCCCTCTCTTCCACCCTACACACGTAAGGGGCCATTTACTGGTTGTCTGACCTCAGGCAGGACACCTCACTCCTCTGAGCCTTGGTCTGCTCCTCTGGGTAATGGGAATAATGAACTCTGTCCCACAAATTAACGTTCTCATGTTGCAGACATGTACCCAGACAGCTCAGAGCTGGGCACACCTAGCAACTCAACCAAGAGGACCATTCCAGGGGGCAGCTAGGGCCTCTGCCTAGGAAGGACTCGCGCCTCCGGGACCCAGCTGGCTTCTGGCCTGGGTCCAGCCTGGCCACAGCCGCCAGTCCTCCAGGCTTAATATCCTTGGCGGCCAGGCTGGAATAAGCTGCCTTTCAAGAGGGAAACTTTATTTATACCCCGATGCCAGTCGCGCTCCTGCTATTAGAAATTTCATCGGCTGCTCTGATTTAGGGCTTGCCACGAGCTGCCAATCGCAGCCGCCTCCCGGCCCGGCCTGCAGCTCGGCCAGCCTTGTTCCGGCTCACAGCAGCAGAAATGAACATTATTTAATTTCCCGCCAGCGGGCAGTGAAAGCCAGGGCTCCCCCTCCCGCTGGACCATGTATTTATTCAATCCTTTTTGGAAACAGCGTCTGGGGAGGGATCTGCCCAGCGGCTCTAGGAATAGCGCTAATCCTCTGCTCCCCAGCCTGAGGAGTAGCCCTCCCCACCCCTGGAACTAAGGAGGTGTTCCCCAAGCTAGGAGCCCAGAGTGACCTGCACCTCTTGACCACACCCCTCCCCCATGAGGTGTCTTTGCTTGGGAGATGTCAGCAGGGCCAGTTTATCTGGGAGCAGATCCCAGGAAGCACCCCCAGGGGACTAAGGAAATATAGCTGGAAGGGGATAGCAGCCAACTCAGTCTGCACAAATGAGCAGGTTCCCCTGGGGGTCCCTGAGGCTCACATGTGCCAGGACCTCTGGGAGACAGCGGAGAACGCGCATCTCAGGGTTATGCCCCAAGGGGCAAGGGAGGCACAGGAATTATACCTCCTTACCCATCTGTCATTAGATAAGAACCCCCCTTACCCAGGGGGGGCATTAATTCCCAGCACTTCTCCACTGTTCCACATTCAGACCAAACATGTGCCTGCAGCCATCTTGTCACCTCGCAGGGGTGGGGGGGGGCTCATATGGGCAGGCATTGATCCCATGAGGCTGTCCAACTTCCTTGTCACCTACTCAAGGACACCTCCTTCAAGAAGCCCTCCCTCGACCATCCCAAGAAAGAGATCTTACCCATCACCATTTTGTCATCCAGTTACTTCTTTTCCAGTATATATCATGAGCCAGGATTATCCTTCGTGCCTTTATTGTTCATCAATCCCCGCTGAACTGGAAAGTTCCTGAAGCAGGGGTTCGTGTCTGTCTTAATGTCCAGTATAGCCCTTGCACAAAGTAGGTGTTCAACAAATGTTTTTACAATGGGTAGGGGATGCCTGGTTTGTGTAATATTCCTGGTCCTGGGTCCTTTACCCCAGTACTTGGCACGAGGCGGGGCTGTTTACATGCGATGACAGGTCCTTCAACACTCAGGCCAAGCTTCCGAGGAAGGTATTGGCATGCCCATTTGACAGATGGAAAGATGAATGCACAAAGACGCTGCATTAAACTCAGCTGCAGACTTGCACAACACCCACAGCTTGCTCCATTCTGCCTGAAGCCCCAAAGATCAGGTGAAAAAGTTTTCTGGACCCCATTTCATAGCTATAAGAGTTGAGGCCCTCTGGGACACCCCAGAGGATGGGGACAAATGGGTTCCCCACCCTTGTAGGTCCTTGTGGGACCCTTGTAGGGCCTTAAATGCTAGAGGATGCCAGTGGAGAAGAGTATCCAAAAGGGCTGGAGCAATCAGAGGGTGCTCCCTGGAAGAGGTGACTTTTCTCCCTTCTCTCATTAACAGTTAAACAAGAAAGAAAATCAGTCCCTGGAGATTTGGGGAGGCAGGAAATTAAAAATATTTGATGACCCACTCGCCCCTGCAGCACATCACTTAGAAACTTACATGTACAAGACACCTCCAAAACAGAAATTTTTAATATATAACATAATGTTTTGTATGTAATGCGTTTTAATATGTCACTACTCCAGATTACCCAAGTTGAGAGATTAGAGAACGGTTAAAAATTAAATGAAAGAAAGCACAAGAAACAAAATCGTAGTTACATGAGGTGACAGATGTGTTAACTAAGCTTATCACGGCGGTCATTTTGCAATATAGGCATACATGAAACCATTGTGTTGTACACCTTAATTTTACATGATGCTGTATCTCAGTAAGGCTGGAGAAAATAAAATAAGCAAAACCTAAATAGGAAGGAGGGAAAGAAGGAAGGAAGAGAGGGAGGGAGGGAAGGAGGAAGGAAGGAGGGAAATAGTGAGCCCCAAGGGCAAGAGACAGGTGGACAGAACACAGTGGAGAGAGGCATTTCCGTGGACAATGGATTCAGCACAGAGGTGATCCTGGAGCCTTTGTCTGCAGGACACGGTGGCAGCAGAGGCCCAGAGTGTTAATTGTCTGTGAGTTCTAATAGGTGTAATATTCTCAAGTGTTACATGTGCATTAATTAAGTAACACTGCATTTAGCTCCAAATCATGCAGAAGGCGTGTGCAGTGTTTGCACAGGCATAAATATCCGCTGAGTTAGCGAGAGGTTGGCACGATCTTCCCTCTGCCCACGGTGGTCTGAGAAGGCATCTCAGGAGAAACGGGGAATAGCAACGTGGAACCAGCGAGGGGTAGAGGGGGTGCTGCAGAGGATGAGGGAAACCTCCCCCACCCCTCAGGACTGGACAAGGGACGAGGAACTAAAGATAAGCTCCATATATAATAGCACAGCTAGTGGGCAATGAGGTCCTGAAGATGTGAATCCCGGCACTGCTTCTCCCTTGCTGTGTGGCCCTGAACAAGTGGTTTGACATCTCTGAGCTTCAGCTGTCATATCTGGAAAAGAGTGAAGATGATGGGACCCAAATTAGGGAGTCGTTGTGAGAAGCCCACATGAAAGGTTGATGCCTAGAAAGTACATGCCACACAGTGCTTCATGGTTTGTGGGGTTGATGGTGGCCATGGTGGTAAGATGATTCTAGCTTCCTTTCATGTTAAAGATCTGGAAATTCTCTAAACTGGGGTCTGATGCCAGTGGATTCTCTGTATTCAGAATGCTCCCCAAAGAGCTGAGACCACAGGAAGAGAGATCATCATCCTGCTCCAGGCAGCACTGAGCTCTCCACATGGCCAGGAGAAGTAGCTCGGGTTGGGGAAGGGGTAGAATCACCCCAGGAAGAGGGTACACAAATGCTGTCTATTCTTCCTGCTGTCTCCTGCAGGGCGTGATTTCGGCTTGGTGCCTCTCCTGCTCTGAGCAACAGTCTGTGAAATGGGATGATAATTTCAGGCCATCCAGAGAGGAGCTGATGGCACAAAAACCGTATTGAAATAAGAGGGCTCTTGCCCTTGACAATGGGACAGAATCTGCAAAGCAAGGAGACTCCCCAAAGGTCCCATCTGTCCCCATAGAGCCCTGCTGTGCCCACCTGATCATGATTAGCCCTACCTGCAGCTCTGTGGGTTCCAAGACCACACCCCCAGCTACGTTTTAAGACACAGCATGACTAGCCCTCTTGCCAAATCCCCTTATGCAGATGGGGAGACTGAGGCTGCAAGAAAAGAAGTGATTTGCTCAAGGACACCTGGTGATCTGAGGGCAGCCTGAAGCTCAGAAGCCTGCCCAGGACCCTCAGCTTCGTCCCCTGTCAAAATTCTGCATGGCGACCCCCAGCCAGAACAGAGCCCCCACCCCGACCCCCCCACTCAGGTGACCAAAGCCATGGGGTTGTTTGACTGTTTAATCCTCTCTCATCGTGCTGTTTTTGCTTTTCCTTTTAAGGGCTCAAGATGCAGGAAAACCAACTCAACGTGCATAATTTGGTAATTATTTCTTGCGTTCCTCCTCACGGCCGCGCCTGCATACAGATACTGGAATTTGCATAAAACAATCTTGCTACCAGTCCCACAGCTTCCCTGGAAGAAGATGCCCAGGCGGGGGAGGGGAGGTTCAGGTTGGGCCCACCTGTCCCCGCTCTGTCCTGAGCCACAAAGAGAAATAAAGGTAGCACAAGGGCAGGGGGTTGGAGAGTGTGGCTCAGCCCTGAGCACCCACACCCAGGGAGACGGAGAAAGGCAAGGATCCGGTGGGGTCTCCGTGGGCAGGAAAAACCACCCCATGGCAGCCCAGAACGCTCCCAATTAGTATTCAGCAAGCATCTCGCTCAGAAAGGATTAATGGAGTCTGATGCTTAATATCCTGGAGAACAATTAATTTGCCCACAGTTTTGTCATGGTTGAAAGTCAAATGCTGGAACAGATCGATGCTCGCGCGGCGAGCTGGAGCCCAGAAACGTTCGGCAGGAGCAGAATTTTAATTTTCCCGTCCTGCGCGCCCCCTCCTCTCCATTCCCAGCACACCCACTTTCTGATAGTTCTAAAAGCCACTTTATCCGTGTACAGCGCTTGTTGTCTTCACAAAAGTCCACTGAGAGCCTTCGAAGGCAAAATCCTCCCCGATTTTCATTATGGGATTAAAGTCGGACAGCCCTTCTTGGGGGTCTGACCTCCATTTTATTCCAATTGTCCTCCCTTGCTCCCCCTCAGCCCCGGCAGGGCCCCTGATGTCTTGACATTGTCACCAGGACACTTGTTCTGAAAAGATGCCTGAGCGAGGTGGGATGTGGTGGAGTGTGATGGGTGTTTGCTCATCTATTTGCTTGCCAGGATTTGGCCATTTGTTTATCCCGAAGAGTCAGCTTGGCCAAGGAATGCGCAGGCGGGGTGGTGGTGAGCTTGGGAACAGGGGAAATCGACAGGCTCAGGAGGAATGTGGGCTTTGTTTAAAAAAATCACTTCCAGTGGGGCTGGGTGGACGACGCGACTTGGGCAATTTGATCCCAGCCAGTGATTTGGAGGCCATGGGTTGGGGGCTTCACGGGTGTGGGGACAGGATGCCAGAGGGGAGGTGTCTTAGAGGTCATCTCGTCTGACCGCCCCGCCCACCTTCCAGCTGAGGCACCCGAGGCCCAGAGAAGCCAAGGTGGTTGTCGAAGTTCACACAGCGGAGGACCAGGAGCTGTGTTTCCTGACACCAAAGGAGCATTTCACGTTTCCCGCCACAGCAGCGAAAACCCCAAACTCAGCTCCTTAAAGTGTGGCCCAGGGCCAGCGCCATCAGCCCCACCTAGAGTTTGTTAGAAAGGCAGGGTCTCAGGGCAGCTTCCCAGACACGAGACCCGGGCAGCCCCTTCGGGCCCCAAGCCCAAAAGGGCCCCATGCTTGATTCAACACTCTCCCACTGATGTCTTGAGAATCTTTTGAACCATTTTTGAACGCGGGGCCCCACGCTGTTGTCTGGGTCCTGCCGATCACCAAGAGCTAGGCCTGCTGAATCAGAATCTGAATTTCAGCTCGGTGTCCGGGAGACTCCGAGGAACACCAACATTTAACAAGTGGCTGATGTAAAAACCCCACTCACCAGCCCCCCGTTTGGAGGGTCGGCCAATGCCTGCACTGTCCAAGAATCACAAGAGAGACAACGGATGCCACCCACCTCTCTCGTTGGGGAGAAAAGAGACAGGAGGTTCGGATGCCCATGGCCACCGGGGCTGGGTCATGGCCATGCCTGCCCTCTGGGCTTTGGGGCTGCTGAGGGTTGCATGGTTTCGGGGGGATTAAAAGTTTGCCTCAATAGAAGTGTCTAAATAATAAATAGGGGCTTCAGACTGGAAAAGGCTTTCAAGAGGAAAAGGCTATCACCTTGTGGCTCCCCGGTCCTGAGGACCTCACCCTCAGGAGTGCCCCCCCATCTCTGAGAAGCCTGCATGCCAAGTGAATCTCAGGGCACCCCCCACACACCCGGGATCCCTGGTGGCCCCCTCAAACCCAACTTGATCTCAGTCACCTGTGACAACAGTCCTCCCCCACCACCTCTCTCCCAAGGCAAATTCCACTTTTCTCATTTCTCAGGTGGGAAAACAGAGGCCCAGATGGGGGAAGGGACAGGATCCAAACGTGACCCCCGGACTTCCATGGTTCCCCACAGTGAAGCCTTAATGATAGGTGCGTCACTAACCTCGGTGAGGGGCAACTCTGTTAGAAAGTGGGTGCGTGGAGTGGGAAGGGGCCAGGGAGCCTGTGGGTGGGGGTAACTCAGGACACCCCTGCATTGAGGAGCCCACCCATGGGCCCGAGAAAGTTGGCGTCACCCCCTTCCTCTTCCCAGGGCATCTGGACACTACTGTGGAAGGGGAGATGGGGATGGTGAAAGGGGAGGGGGAGGGGAAGTGAAGGGAGAAGAAGGAGCAAGAGAAGAGGGAGGAGGGAGAAGAGGGGGTAGAGAAAGAGGAAGGTATTTTATAAACTTTCATTTAAAAAGTATTTTATAAACTTATATAAACTTAAACATCCACCTCCTCACAGAATCCGTGAGTTATCCTGGCCCCACTCTGCAGAGCTGGAAACTGAGGCCATCTGCTGGAAACTGGAACCGTGGAGACTTGGCCTCCTGCCTGGCTGCCCGGCCGGGGACCCTCAGTAGAAAGATGGCCTGTGATGTGGCGTTTCCACGTTGTCAGTGTGGGCCACGGGCCAAGGTCCGTGCCAAGAGTTTTGCATAACCCATGAGGAGGGCACGGGATGTAAACCCATTTCACAGGTACGGGCTCTATGACCCAAAGAGGGGAAACCTTTTACACCAGGTCTGCAGGCTGGGAAGGACTGGGAGAGGTTGAGGTGGGGATAGGTTTCTCTTTCTGGGCTAGTTTCCAGGCCGCTCAGGGCCAGGTGAGCTTGGGGAGACAGATGATCCAACCAGTCTGACCCCTCCTGACTGATCAGGCAGTTGAGGCCCAGAGAGGGTGAGTGACCTTCCCTGGCCACACAGCCAGCCAGATGGAGCTTCCTATTTGTCCTAAGGAGGTCAGTCCTAGAGTGACCCCAACATGCCTGGGTGTCGGGGGACTAGAGAACAGGGGTCGGTGGGATCTCCCCAGTCAGAAGATTCCTGCAAACCTTCACCCCTGCACAGTTGATTCCCCAGCCCTCGCCCGACCTCAGGCTGAACCCCACTGCGAGAGTGCCCCTCCCAGCCCCATGGGGTCAGCCAAGGAGGTCCTCTGCCACAGCTGGAGCTTTCTCCCTGGACACCAAACATCTGGCCGCTGGCTTCTGGAAGCAGAGAAGCCCCTTGAGAAGGCCTCTGTTCGATCTCCCCTAGGAGGCCCCAAGCCAGGGATCTGCCCAGACACACAGAGGAAGAGAATGTAAATGAACGCACCAGAAAGCATGTGCTTCTCTGGGAGGCAAGGTGGGCTGACCCTGTTCTCTCCCAAGGCTCACTTCCATTGTCTCATCTGCAGTTTGGGGACCTTTCTGATCTGACGATGCTGAGGATACCTGGCACAGCTAAGTGCTCAGTAGAAGGTCACTGCTGGTATTATTACTTTATCTGGAAACACTCACCCCGCTGCACAGGCTCTGAGCTCCACTTGGAGAACAGAGAGTTCAAGGTCAAGGAAATCGGTGGGAGAGAGGCAGCATGGTGTAGAAAAGCAAAGTACCTAAGGCCCCCTGCTTAGTGGGGCCTGCGTTCGAATCCTGGTCCCAATTCTTGCAATCTGGAAACTTCGAGTAGATACTCATGGGACTGAGCCACAACTTTCCCACCTGCAAAATGGGATCATGTAAAATCTGGATCAGGAAGGTGCTCCTGAGCTGAGATTTGTACTAGGGGAAGGCCCTGCCAGGTTAGCCCGGACTCAGTGTCTGCGCTGTACAATGGGGAGAACGCTCTGGTCGAGGACAGGCTGCCCCAGCGGTCTCCAGATATGACCGAGGAACCAGAGGCAGCCTCCGGGCAAGGAACACATTCCCCGAGGAAGGCCGGAGAGAGGGCTGGGCATGGTGGGGAGGCCTGAGATGCCATCCATCTTCCGGGCCTGTTCCACGTGCCTGCACGGCTGTTAGCATCATGAAGCCCCAGCTAGGGCACTATGCAGTCTCAAAGGCACATCCCTTCCCAGCTGCCTTCCACCGCAGCCCTCCCGGATCTCAATAAGGGAAGAATTAGGGAGTAGGCAGACACTGTTCTTTATGGTCCTGGGGACAGGGTGTCCTCACCGTGGTTGTCTGGGAGAAACACAGGGGAGCAGGGCATAGATTCAGATCCTGCTTTCGCCACCTCCTCGCTGTGTGGCCTCCCCTTCCTGAGCTTTGGTGTCCTCATCCACAAAAGAATGATAAATGTAAGCACTGGTGCAGTAGTCCGGGTTGTGCAGGGCTGGGAAGAACACTCAGGAAATGGAAGGTGCATTGCACTTATTATGGAATCAGGAGGCTCGAAGCACTGCCTCGGTCCCCAGACCCATGACGACACTCTATTTATTCATTGCATTTAGAGACTCAGCAGCATTTGGGGGAGCCCCAGGCTGAGCAGCTTGGGACGGGGGGAGGAGAAACGGAAAGAACATGTTCTCCAAATTCAAGAAGACCCAGCTTCACATCCCAGCCCTGTCACTCCAGCTGTATAAACTCAACTAACCTCTCTGAGCCTCCTTCTCTGCCTGGGAAATGCACAGTGCCTCCCCTCCTCGTAGAGTTCGGGGAACATAAAGAAGAACCAGTCATCATTAAGTTAGCATGGAAACCATCCCAGCATACAGCAGGAGCTGAATAAATGCTCATTTTCATACTTTCATGCTCAAGGCAAACATTTTTTTCTTTATTAAATCAAATTACCGGCTTCCTCTGGATAGAAAAAGGTACATTTTCCTCATAGAGTTATAGTTTCTATTGTACCCATTTCACAGGGGTTACAGATGGGACTGAACAGGGAAGAAAAGGATCTGGTTGGATGAAAGAGATTGAAATTAGCCCAGTGTCTGGCCAGACCCAGGAGAATCCCATTCCAGAAAGGACAGGTGTTCTGGATTACCTCCCTCACAGACATCCATCCACAGGAAGACGTGGAAAAGCAAAGAAGTTTCATCTCACATCCCAGTTCCGGTGAACGATTGGTAATGTCTATCGGGAACACTGGGCTGAGCTAGGTTTTGAAGCAGGATGTCCAAACACCCTGGTCCTTCCAGGACTACAACTGGATTGCAGCTCGGTTTACAGCTGTTGTTCAGCTGTCATTTTTTATCATGCCCCTTTCACTCTCAAAAGTGTTTTGGTTTGCACTGCACATTGCATGCTCACCCTATTTTTCAGACCATTTCCAGCTCAGTGGAAAGAATTCTGTGATCAATTAGCAATGTCTGCAAAGATCACAAACACAAAGAAGCTTGGGTACTGAGGTCTCGCAGCTGCCTTACTGGTGCCCAAGGTCAGAGCCTGCTCTGGGAAATATTCCTCAGGTAAATGCCCTTAAAGGCAGATGCCTCACCAGCATGATTTCACATTTCTAGAGAAGACTGCTAGAAATGATCCAGTAAGAAAGAGAAAGGGAGAAATAGGGTAAAAAAAAAAAAAAAAAGGGACAACCTAACCTTGGCTTATATCATGTGGCTCAGGTTGAGAAAGAAAAATCCCAGCTCAGGTCCATTTATAAGACTGTAAATGGGAGTAGGTCATTTTCTCTTGTAAATGGTCACAAAGTGGACAGGGAACACGTACCCCAACAAAGTCTCCATAGGTGATGGGTTATGGGGCAACCCCCAGAAATCTCAAAGAACTCGTGAGGCCCCTTGGTATCCCATTGGGTCTTCCTCAGAGACCTTGGAAGTTTCCCACTCCCAGGCCCAGAGAGAGCACCCCTACCTGGGCTCACAGTCTCTTCCCTTCCCTGACTTCAACACAACACTGGAGCCACTGAAACCCTCTTTTCATGTCCTGAGAAAGCACAATGCTGTGCTTTGACTCTGTCGTTGGGGCCATGCTTTCCATGAATTGAGAATTTCGCCTGGGAGGGCCACTAAGGCAGGCCCCTTCCTGAGAGGCATGGGAAGCCTCTTTTGAAGGACTTTGGCGCAAGGAGTCTCCATTGGTCTGGCTGAAACTTCTCTAGAAACATGCAGCCACCTGAAACCCATCCTACCTAATCCTCCCTCTTCCCCACTCTCCTGCATGGGAGGTCAGACCCACTTTACTACCCAAAGGCCCTCCACCCCCCCCCCACTCTATTCCCTCCTCTTTCTAAGCCCATCTTGATATCTGCTCCTCAGAGGAGCAGAATAATGGCATCTTGTAGAAGTCCACACCATAATTCTGCACCTGTAAATACATGATGTTACCCAGAAAAAGGGTCTACAAATCTGATTAGGTGAAAGATCTGAAGAGATGGGGAGGTTACCCTGGATGCCCTCCCCTGCATTCATCTGTTCCTCAAATATTTACCCTTCATGTACTATGGGCCAGGCCAGGCATGAATGAGACCCAAACCCAGCCCTCCAAAAAGAGGTGAAAAGTTAGAATTCATAGAAAAGAGGAAGTTGGGGACAGATCTCCAGAGAAGGTGCACCAGGCTAAGACTTAAGTGGTGAGTGGGAGTGGTCTAGATGACAAGGAGGAGGAAGAGCATCCCAGACAGGGGGAACTACATCTGCAAAGGCTTCATGGAAACAGTGGGGGTGTGGTCCTCCTTGGGTTCACCCAGTCCCCTGTACTGCCCCATCCACAGTGATCTCTCTGGGTTATAACTGTTTGTGTCATGGTCATCCTCATTGACTGGGGGGGGGCTTCTTGAATGCAATGACTCTATTTTAGCCACCTTGGAATACCCATATGTGGAACAAATCAGGCACAAACTACTTGATAGATTGGTTGGGTAAATGGGTATGGGTATGTGGGAGGGATGGATGCATGGATGAGTGGGGTGGATGAGTGGGAGGATGGGTGAAGGGGTGAATGGGGGATGGATGGAGGATGAGTGGATGGGGATGGGTGGGGGAATGAGTGGCTGGATGGGGGGATGAGTGGCTGGATGGGTTGGAGGATGAGTGCGTGTATATTCAGATGTATGGGTAGATGCATGGGTGGATGGAAGAATGGGTGAATGGAGAGTCATGAGGATGGGTAGATGGGTAGATGAAAAAACAAACAGGTGAGTGAGGTAATGGTAGAGAGGAGATCAAAGAAACTGCCAAGTGAATGAACGAATGCTTCCAGGATCTGCCAGTGAGAAAGAACTCCAACTTCTCTCCAAATCAGTCAGTATCTCTGGAGCCCCAGAACTTCTCGGGGGGCTTCCACAGATGGCAGGAGCATGAACAGGCCGGTCTCCCCATGACCTTTTACACCTCCCATTCCCATCCCCACAGTCCAATGGGACAGGAAGCCCTTGTCACAACCCCTGTGCCTGATGACTGCTCCTCTGTCATAGAATTCACAGCCATTGACGACAGCAGTTGGGACAAAGATCAATCTACAAGGGGTTCTCTCAGGCACTTCAGAGGCAAACAGAGATATACTACACAAATTGAACCTGGGGAACCCTCTTGGGAAACAGTTTACAAACACAGAAACAGCCTGGCCCTGGGTTGTAAGATGCAAACCATCAACTCAAATAGGTTTCTCCAAGTCTGACATGCTCTTGATGTAGCTACTCGTGCAACCATTGACTCTTTTACTCATCCATCCATCCAACCATCCATCCATCTATCCACCCATTGATCTGTCTGATGTTCACTCGGGGCCTGCTACACGCCAGGTGCTGTACTTGGTGCTGGAGGCCATAGAGATCCCATATGGAACCCCAAGATATTCTTAGTTCTTAGTTATACAACATGGAGAAGGAGGTTGAGAGAGGGGAAGGAATGGGATCTCCTGTTCCCCCGCCCCCTCACCCCCAGCAACCTTCTGCCTCCCAGCCTCACAGGAGGGTAGCCCAGCTCACAGGCTGCCTGAAGCGTTTAGCACATTCACAGCCCAGCAACCTAGTTCACGCCAAGGTGTGAATGACTGAGTCCTCCTAACCCCTGGGCTGTTTTCCCTTGAAAATGAAAGCTGCTGAACCCCAGGGCCTCTCTGGAAGAGCCCTCCTGGATTTCAGAAGGAGAAACCTAATTAAGGAAGAATTTGAGACAAGATCTCAGTGGGGGTGACATAATGGAGGTGGGAGGGTAGACTCGGGAGTCTCTTTTGTTGAACAGCTGGTTTAGAAGAGCTCTGCAGGGTGAGGAGTCCCCAGTCCTGGGTCAGGCACTGTTGTTTCCAGCTCATGCTCCTGTGCACATCACTCAACAGTTCATACAGTGTGCTGGGATGGACACCAGCATTCCCTCCTAGGTGAGCGGACAGTCCCAAAGCCAAGGCCACCAGATATCCTTCTGCTATTGCCATGGATCGGTAACACATGCACAAGGCCCTTCCTCCAAGAAATACCTTGGGGCTGGCTTTGGCCTCTGAAGTCCAAAGTCAGGGAAAAGGGAAGTGGGAGGAAGCAGTGAAGAGCTCTGAGGGCCACCACAGACGTGAATGCCTTTACTTCTCGTGACGACTCTGGGGTGTGTTGACTGTGAGGCTGTGACAAGACTGGGGATCTAGAGCGAGAAGTAACTTGATCCAGGTACTGAGCGGAATCTGCGGTTCCCAACCATGGGGCTTTTGTCCATCCTCACAAGCACCACAACCCTTTCTTGCCTCTGGGCCTTCGCATCTGCTGTTCCCCCTTCCTGGAATGTCTTTTCCACCCCACTCCATCTCATTGCCTGTTTCACTGCTTCCCAGCTGTCCAATTTCATCTCAGGGGTCACTTCCTCCAGGAAGCCCACCCCCAACTATCCTCTGGACATGTGTAGGAGCCATTCAGGAGGTGCCATGCCACACTCTCCTGACCCACTGATTTCAGCACATTCGAGTGGACACTACCTTGCCGGTGGCCAGCATCCCGTAAGTGGGTATCTTCCAGTTTTCCTGCCTCAGTGCTTTCTCAGAGCTAAGATATGTTCCACACTGCCCCTCACAAGCTCCCCTGCACTGTTGCAGCCCAGTCGTCCACAGCGGTAACCAGACCAATGTCTCCCCCTTCACTGGGATCATCTACCTTTTCTGATGCCCTGTCTCTGAGCCGTCATGGCTGCTTCTGGCAATCACCTCTGAATAAATGTCCAACCCTGAGGTCTGTGCCTCAGGTCCTGCTCTCATGGGCCCCAAACTAAGATATGTTGTGGTCCAGCTTTTTCTCCCCGGTTACACTCGCCAGTTCCTTGAAGGCAGAGTTCGGATACATTTGGGTCTTTACAGAATCCCAGTGCCTAGCACTGGGCTAACAAATATTCTCGGAAGGAAGGGAGAGCAAAAGAGGGGAAGAAAGAAGAGGAAGAAGGAGGAGGAGGGGAGAGGAGGGATGGGGAGGGAGAGAAAGGATGCCGACAGGGAGACAGAGGGAGAGAGGGAGCAAGAGGTTGCTGGTCCTGAGCCCAGGTGTGTCCTGCTGCATATCCCAGACATGCCGCCTCCCACCCCCCACCCCCAATATAGGTGGTGTAGACCGAGGAGGTCCCTTGGTGGACAGCTTCCCTCACTCTGGTGTAGTCATCATTCTGTCTAATTCTGGCTTCTACTTTCCCCGCTCCCCCCACTCCCTATCCTCCCACACACACATGCAATGAATTATATCCTCAGGAGGTCCTGCCTGGGTTTGTGGGGGGGGAAGCCCAAGACAGAAAATTCCACCGGCCATTTTTTTTTTCCCTTTTTGTCCCCACAAGCAGGTGCACAAGGTAATGCCCCTGATTTTCAAGATCTGATTAAACTGTCATAGACATGGCACAATCACAATAACTCCTCCGCCTCGGTGAGGCCCAAATTATTACAGGCCTGCGTGTGCCCCGAGCTGCTGTAGATAAGGGTCTGTCAGCGTTTCCATTACCGGGCCCTGTTTGGGGGATGTATTTATGTAAATTGGATGGATTGGGTGCTCCAGGGAGTGACGGATGGGCTGGCAGCAAGGGTGGCAGCTGGGTGAGGAAAATGTCTCCTTCGTGCTGCCACTTGTTGACGTCATGCATGCGTGTCTCAGGTTCAGTGGGATGGGGCCGGGTCACTTACAGCAGCTGGGGTAGGCAGTCAGAAGCTGGCGACATTTGGCCTGCTGGGTGGGCAGAGCAGCTGCAGAGAACTGGGGTCAGAAGGAGTCATGGGAAAGATGAGGTGAAGTAGGGAATGAAGGCAGACATCATATCCATCTCCAAGTGGTAGGGATTTTGGAAGGGAGTCGGGGTGAGTAAATGGGAAAGGAACTAACAGACAGAAAATGCAGCATGAGTAAAATACCTCCACGCCAGGTCTTTGGGGTGTGATATGCTTAAACCTGAGCTGGATCTCACCAGTGGCTTCCCAGCTCAGACTCCAATCCAAACTTGACTGTGGCGTTTGAGACACCCAATGTGTGATGGACCCTCAACTCTGCCATTGCCCCCATCCCACTCACTCTGCTCCAGCCTCATGACTGTGCAAGTCCTTAATCATGCCCCACTTTTGTACCACAGGGCCTTTGCTCCAGCTAAGCTCATCATCCCAAATGCCCTCCCCCAGCCTTTTCCATCTCCGTCCTTGGAATCTCAGTATAAACGGCCTCTTCTGAAGACCATTCTGATCACTGAGGTCAAGGGTCCATTCCTGCCACCCATTAAACTACTCCTACAAACACCCTGCCCTTTGCCAACAGAACATTTATCACCATGGGTAATTATGTGCTTGAGTGATTGTTTATTTGTTTACTATCTGGAGAGGACATATGTGGTGTTTGTCTTCCCTCCCCCCTTCTTCTTTGGAGGAAGCTCAGGCTGTCCTTGCACGTGGTTCTGCCTGGCCTGTCAATCGCCAACTCAGCCCCCTCGCCTCTCTCACATGCACACTGAATCCAGGAAAGGAAGTCTGACCCAAGCCTGGATGACCAAACCCTCAATGCTCTGAAACAAGGACCGGCTCAGGGTGCACACAGGGGACCTGAACAGGGACAGTCAGCGTCCATAGAGCAAAAGGAGTACAGTGGTTTTATGACATGTCAGCCTTCCAGAATTACACCCTGGCCTTTGGGGTAATTAACTATGTGCAGTTAGGAAACAGGAGCAGATAGAGGTAAGGAGACACCAAAAGTTGTGTTCAAATAAGGACGGAGTAATCCAATTCCCCAATTTGGTCCTGCAGTCTCAGGGGCAAGACCAGAGTGAAGGCTGACATCAACCTATACGCTTGACCCACCACCTTCTTTGCGACTTACAGTCATGGCAAAGGCCTGTTTCCCCTCTCTGGACTTCTTTCTCTTGCTCTCTGAAATGACATTAACTCAAGCTGTACCATCACCTGGAGCAAACTCCTCCTCAACCTTCAAGATCCCAACCAAAATGTCCTTTCCCCTCTGACCTCAAGTAACATGTGCGAACGCTCATGTCTTGTGAGCCCCCTATGATAATAAAAAAAGCTCATCTTTACTGAATGCCTTCTATGTTCTAGGCAGTTTTATAAGGACATTACAGAATTTAAATAATTTGATCTTCACATTGACCCCTGAGACTCATTTTGCTGTGATCTCCATTTTGCAGATGAGAGATTAGCAAGCGGACCCGACTGGTAAGCTCCAATGCCACCGAAAGCCCTGAGTCTTACCCTCCCCCTGATCCCCACCCCTCCCGGGGCCCACCCTCACTCCCAGGGTCTCTGGTCCCATTTGTCACATTTGCCAGAGCCCCGGAGTGGGGCATCCTGGATGTGGCTGTTCTGACACTCTACAGCCCTCCTCAGGCCCTTCAGCACGGGGTGACAGGTGGGAACCCCCAGGGACAGGGAAGGAAGATTAGAGAGAGGAAATGATGTGGGGGAGGACAGGTGTGGGGGAGGGACACACACCACCGCCACCAGGGACAAAGGACAGGAATGGAGAGGGGGCACAGAGAGAGACCGAGGCAGAGAGACACGGGCAAGGGAAGGCAGAGAGCCACAGGGAGAGAAAATCAGGCAACAGAGACCCCGAAGCCATGAGGGACACTGGAGGGAGGCCAGCGACTCAGGGGCCCGGCGGGAGGGGAGAGGGCCAGGAATGACGTGGGGGCCAGGGCCTTGCAGACGCCCCCACCCCTGCCGCCTCCTCGCCCTGGCTGTTCCTTCCTGTACAAACACGGGCTTTGTTGGCCAAACAAACCTGGGCGGAGTCTGGGCTGGGATCCCTTTCATGCAGCAACTGTTACCATGTGGAGAGACACCCCGATCTAAATAATTCCACATCTTCCCTCCTCCCGCTGGCTCTTGACAGGCTGGTGAGAACGCTAGTGGCTCCATCCTTCCATCCTCCGTGGGGGGGGGGGGTGTTTTGGGGGGGGTGGGGGGGAGGCGAGAGATGGGAGGCAGCGGGGGAAGGGAGGTGGAGGGGGTGCAGAACTCCCCCACCCCCCAAGTCGGGGGAAAAATAAAATGTTCCTCTGCCTTTCCCTCCCTCCCCCCACCTCCCCGCTTTTTTTCCTATCACGGCCAACCCCATCACACTCCCAGGCACTTTTTTTTTTTTTAAGGAAAACGGGTCTTTTGAGACAGAGGTGACCCCGGCGGTGATAAGGGACAAAGTTCACCTGAGAGTGTTATCTGCTCTCCATGGCTGCCCGGGCCTCAGATTTCTCATTTCGATGAGGAGGCCGGGGAAATTGGATGCAACCCGACAGTCCCCCTCTGATGAGCTTCCTGGAGCGGAGCCTGCAAGGGCAGCAGCCAGGGAGGGAGGCAGGGTGGGCTGGGCGCCTCCCTCCCCCACCCCTCCCCACCCCTTATCACCCTCACTCCCCCCTACTTCCCCAGCCCTGGGCTGGCCAAGGAGGATTCTCCCTGGTGCCTCTGTCTTCTTGCTTCTTCCTCTTCCTGAGGCTTTCAGCCTGGCCTGGCCTTCCTGGGTGAGGAGGAGATGCCCGCACAGGCCAGTTCAGTCCCCCAGAACCATCTGGGCTGTGGACACAGCACTGCCTCAGGGCTCAGAGGCCTTCCATCCATTCCTCCTTCCAACTTCCCAACGTCCCCTCTGAGGCCAGCAAACTTGTGCTGTAAAGCGCCAGAGCATACCTATTTTCAGCTCTGGGGTCTACACGGTCTCTGTCAAGGCCAGAGACAAAATGAAAATAAACATGTGGCTGTGTTCTAACGGAACTATATGGCCAGAGGCGGACGGTGGGCGGGATTCGGCCTGGCCCGCGAGCTGTAGTTTGCAAACCCCAATCTGGGCTGCCTTGCTACTCAAGGTGAAGTGCAGGGATGCACGACCTCAGTGGGCCCAGGGAGCTTGTTAGAAAAGCAAAACCTCAGATGCCACCCAAGACCCACGTCCTCTGACAAATGAGGAAACCAAGGCTCACAGACGCAGTTGCCCAAGGTCATGGACCAGGAGCAGTGGAGCTAGTATTTGCACCAAGTTCAGAGCCTTGGTCTCCATGTTCTGTAAGGATCAAAGGGACATGGGTGTCTCAGAGATGCTCATTGACCTGGATGTTCAGAGAACATGTGGTCAGAGCTGCAGACAGGGACTCACTCTGCATCATGCCTTGTCCCCCTCCAGCTGGGTATGGGGCCCTCAATACATGAAAGAACCTTCCCTGGGCTCACATTATGTGCCAGGCTCTGGGCTAGCAACAGACATGAACAAGAGCTTCTGCCCACACCCAAGGAGCAGAGAGTGTGGTAAAGGGAGGCCAATGTGCTCCAAAGTGGCCTCTTGCAAGCTACACTGCTTTGGGTCATACCCAGTGCTCAATAAATAATACTACTGTTATTGCCATTACTGTGACTATAATATTGTCATTATTTTTGATAGTATTTTTCTGCCAGACTCACCATTTGAAGGGAAGTAGACTTTCCCATGTCTCTGCCAACTTGGAGCAGCTCAGTTTCTCTTCTTTTAGAAGGAAAGACCAGATAAGAGAAATTACGTTTTCCCTATCTTACCTGTCTAGATTAAGATTAACAGAGAAAGGTCAAATAACAGTAGCTTCAACAAGATTGAAGGTTGTTTCTCACTGACAGAACAGAAATCCAATGGGAGGCAGTCCACATTCTGTATGGAAATTTTTCCTCATGGTCCAATATGGCTGCTTGAACACCAGCCATCATGTTCATCTATCAGCCAGCAGGGAGACAGCAAGGAGGAAGAAGAGGCAAAGGGTTGCCCACCAACTATGTTTTAAAAAGGTTTCCTTGAAGCTGTTCCATAGCACTCTGCTTACATCTCAGTGACCAAAATTTAGCCACCCAGACACAACTAGCTACAAAGGAGGTTGAGAAAGATAGCCTTTTGGGGGGAGGCCACGAACCCAGTGAAAAATTGAATTTGGGGGGGTGGTCTCCCAAGGTGGCCTGGGACAGAGTTATCTTTGGAGGGACACAGAGCCAGTGAGGAGGAACCCACACACACATTCAGACAGGGTTCTGCGGTGTGCTGGGGGCCCTCCCATCCCTCCATGCCTCCATGCTCATGCTGTGAAGGAGATGAAGAGGCCAGGTTCAGAGGAGAGAAACCCCCCCAAGGTCATTCAGCTGGTTGGGGACAGTGCTGGGTTCTGAGTTCTGAGAGGCTGCACTTGGGTCACTTTCTAATATAGCTCACCTTGAGCTGTTGAGAGTATGTTCCTTCTCTTTCTGTCTTTCTTGTCTCCGCTTCTCTCCCTCCCTCTACCGGTTTCTCTCTTCCCTCTACCTGCATATACATATATATGCATATCTCTCTATGTGTACGTGTCTCTCTCTCCCACCTTTCCGCCTCTCCTCTTGAAAAACAATTCAAAACTTCAACTTACCAAGGCTCACCCTTCCCATACCGGGTGCTCTGAAGAGGAGCGGGAACCGGATGTCTCCAGGCTTTGAGGAGTATGTCTGCACCTGTCCTGAGCATCTGGGGCTGGGCTGCCCTCCCTGCAGCCGTCAGGGCCTGTGGAGGCAAATGCCTTTAGGGCGCCAACCTGGGGAGGAGGTGGGGGGCCCCCGGTAGATAGACATCGCCAAACTCTGGCAACAGCCCGGCAGGTTCACTCCAGTAACACCCCATCTCACTAGTGAGAAACTGAGATTTAGAAACCCCCCTAGCTGAACCCCTAGCTTGAACCCTAACAGAGAGGGACAAAGCCAGGATTTGAACCAGCGTGGCTCCAGGGTTCTGGCTCTTAACCAGGATCCTCCTCACAACCCCATCCCACCCCTGAGTCAGGGAGTTGCTGGGTCCTTGAATCCATAGTGATTTGAGGTCCCAGCAAAGGCATAGGGGAGCAGACAGGAATGGGAGACAGAAGGGTTCGTTTTCACACAGCAAGGCATGCATGTGGACTCCTGAAAATACACACATGACACTAGCATATACACCTATGTACACGTGGACACACACAGCATATACACATATCTGCACACACATAGGCACACACAGGCTTGCACACACAGAGATGCAAACACACACATTCTTGCACACCCACAGGCACACACATGATCACTCTATGTTCCAAGGTCTCTCTGACCTCAGTATGAGGCAGGGGACAGTTTCTAACCATTTCCTTCCAGGGCCCACCCCATGCTGGAGACTCTATAGAGGCCAGGGAAAAAGCAAAGAGCCCCTTACAAAGTCAGTTCCCAGGATCTGACTCCTTGATCCAAACTTCCCTCTTCAGACCCTAACATGGAGGTCCCTGGGGGTATTTTGGAGTCATCCAGCTCAACCTCCACCTTCAGAACCTTCTCCTAAGCACAGCCTATGAGCTTGAATGCCCCCAGACGCAGAAAGCTCATTACATCCCTGGGCACTCACACCAGTGCCAGGCAGTTCATGACAACATCAGAAGGATCCTCTCTTGCCAACCATGTACCTTGAAGTAATCCCTTCGCTTCTCTTTGCCTGAGTTTCCACAGCTGTGAGGGGGGCTGTAGTACCCACCTTCAACCTGGTCTTCACCCCTGTGAGGTTCGAACACCATTGGGCATAGACAGCTCTTCCTCGGAGAGGCCAACACATGAGAGCAATTAGTCCTCCTCACAGACTCATCCAAAGCCAGCAGGCCCTTCCCTGTCTGGAGCACAGTGTTCCCACCACAGAGAGGGGAGAAGCAGGGAACCCAGAGAGTCATGGGGCCTCCGGGCAGGGAATGACAGCTGCCCTATTCCCACTCGTGAGGGTCTCCAACCCTCGTAAGGCAGAGCTGCCCTCCCACAGGTGAATGGCCACTAGCCAGTGCCCCCTGCGCATTAGTCTCAACTTCTCAGGGAATGCTGGGACGGGAGGTCGCGGGGACCTCACCGAGCCGGGATAGCCGCCAACACTCATGAGCCACAGCACGCAGGAATGTGACAGAAAAAGATACTCTGGGCCAGGAACTCAGGCAGATTTCTGCTGTTGCCTTTCACTCCTGTGCTATCACCAGCAAGCCTTCATGCATTCCCGGGGCCTCAGTTTCCCCATCTGTCCAGTGGAAATAAGTATGTCAACCCCAGCCAGGCTGCTGTGAGGGCAGAATCCAGAAGTATGCACTTATCCCCCAAACAACATGACTATTCATTTCAAACAAACTATTCTATAGACAGCAAAGCAGAGGCCCAGAGAGGTCATGTCACCGGCCTAAAGCCACACAGCATGCCAGACCCAGACCAGGTCATCCCACCTCAACTCCCATTCGGGGAAAGGAAGGAATCTGCTCCACATGCATGGGGTCCCCAAGTGCCGGGAACACCCCACTTCCGTCCTTCAACAACGTACCCTGAGCCCACTGGGGACTGAATTAACTCCTCCTTTTGTAAATGATCCCCGACAGAAAACTCCTCCAGAGACAAGGAAAAATATTTCCCCCAAACCTATTTACTTTTCAAATTTCAGTTGCCATAACAACTCGGCACAACTATTTATGTGAAATCTTCCCCTTCCAAATCTCCCCGAGCACCACACTCTATGGAGAGTGCAACTCAGCCCTTTCAATAACAACACATTTTTTCAATCAATTTGGGTCTGGGATCTTTTTTTTTTCCCTATAAACACACATAAAATATGTTGTGCAAAACTTTTCAAAGCTAACAGGGAAATGCCGGATTTTATCGACCTATTCCTCTCTAATTGCCCCCGATAGATGCTTTCTGCAGCATGATAGTGATAGAAATAACCAGCCAACTTGTTTGTTTGTTTGTTTGTTTGTTTAAACTTCTTTGAATCGTTTCTACTGGAGGTCATCTGGGGAGCGCCCCAAGTCAGCAGGGGTCCCAGTGGAGTCCTGAGCACTGGCTGGCTTGGGCTCAGGCTCTGCCCTTCGCAAGCTGCGTGTCCTTGGAAGAGTGGCCCGGGTGTCTGGCCTGAAAAGGGCCCCATCTGGGCCAACTGGGCCCCTACCCAAGGTTGGGGGTGGAGGATCCTCAAGGGGAGGACTCTGTGTTTAAGGCGTCCTGCAAATGTCCTGGGATCTGGCAGCTGCAGGTTTGGGATCTTGGAGATGCTCCCCACTCCCCGTTGAGGATTTTCGGCTCCGGGCTCCTTGAAAGCCTTCATATAAAGCTGTTACCTTTGCTTGGAATGTCCCCTTCTTTCCAACCTGTTGGGTTGACGTGAAGGAGCAGGGGCTTGGTTTCATGCTCTACTGCTGCCATCTTGAAATTCTTAATTGGTTTTGAACAAGAGGATCTGTGTTTTCATTTTGCAACTGGCCCCATGAAGTCCATAGCCATCTCAGCCAGTCCCTACTCTAGCACATTGTGTGCGTCAAATCATTTCGTCCCAGATGACCCTTTGAGGCCGGCATAGCTGTGATCTCTGTTTTCCGGGCAAGGAAACTGAGTCCAGAGAGGGCAAAGGTGATCACCACCCCAAACAGGCTGTTATGCATTAGGCTCTGTTCCTAGCACTTTTCCTGTGTTAGCTCGTCTAAACCTCATGACAGTCATGTAGATTGGGAACTAGTATGATCCCTATTTTCCAGAGGCACAGAGAGGTAGGGCAACTTGTTCAAGGTCACACAGCAAGTAAGTGGAGGAGACATGCTTTCCTGAGAGGTCCATTCAATCCCCCCTCCCCACCCGCCACGCGCCTGCACCAGTTTCCTCAGTAGGTCCAGGCTTCTAGGCTGACCCTTCCAGCCCAGCCTTAGTATAGTAAGCAGAACTATCCATCTCACTTAATCTGACCAGTCATGACAGTTTCTGGCTGCAAATCCCCCCATGGCTCCCTATGCTTTCAACAGGCATCTCATCTCCTTGGCCTGACCATTGAGACCTTCGCTGATATGACCTACACTGACCTCTGCAGCCTCAGCACCGATCTTGCCCCATTTTACTTGGTGTTCCTGCCCTCCAGACTGCCTGCAGTTAGATCTCTGCACACCCCTGAATTGTCAAGTTAGGGACCACTGGTTCCCTAGACAGGTCTTAGCACATGGGCACTCAAGAAAGCTTGCGAATCTGAACAGTCCAGCGTAAGCCATGCTGGGCATCACTCTCTCTTCTTCACCCCCTTAGCCAGAATGCTAACTCCTCAATCCAGCTCCTTCTCCCTGTCCTCTGCCAGCACTCCTGCAAAGGCTTACACAGATGCCCGCTCCACCTTCTCCCCAGCTTCTCTGCCTCCAGCCACACCCCTTCCAGTCAGTCCTCCAACTCCAGCTGGAGAAACATTTAAAAACACAAATCTAACTACTTCACACTTTGCTTCACACTCATTCCCAAAACAAAATCTAAAAAGCAAACAAGGCTGAGAAGCCTCCATATCTGACCCTTCTAACCTCACCGGGCATGTCTCCACATCCCCAAGACCCCATGACATGCTAAGTCTTGGTCTCCATAAGCCATTTCTTCTGGCTTGGCTACCCCAGCTCCTGGTCTACCCACTTCTGCCTCAGCTAAACAGCTCTTCTTCTGGAAACTTTCCCGAGCACTATCCCTCCCCTCAAAGCAAAATCAAATTCCTCCTGGGCTCCCACAGCCCCCTATCCTTCCAAATCAACACTTGTATCACAGTAGTATAAGCACTGGTTTGCATATCTGTCCCCTGTCCTCACATTAAAGGGGAGCTTCCTGAGAGCAGAGGACATATTTTGTTCCTTGATGTACTCTCTATGCTTAGAACATAGAAAGTACTTAATAAATAGATGGATGAATGGTGGATAGGTAGATGTGTGGATGAGTGGATAATAGAAGGGTGGATGGATCAGATGGTATAGATGGATGGATATAAGGGTGGATGGATGGATGGATTGATGGGTAGATGGGTGGGATGATGGAGGGATAGATGGGATAATGGATGGATAGATCAGTGGATGGATGGATGGATGGATGGATGGATGGATGGATGGATGGAATGGTGGATTGATAGGATGTTGGATAAATGGATGGATGGGTGTATGGGATGATGGATGGATGAATGAATAGATGGGAGGATGGATGGATGGATGGATGGATGGATGGATGGATGGATGAAAGAAAACCTTAACAATCCTCTCATAATAGTTCATCTTTGGATGGTAAGGTACTCAAAGTTCTGAATTTATAACAAGCTGGCAATAGATGTTTATTGAATTGATGGCTAAGTGGATGTCACAGAGCAGCTGGTCATCAGCCCTCCAGGAGCACCTGTTTTTCCTCTTGTTTGTTTCATTCCCTCCCATGTTCACCCTCATCAGTCTCCTACCCTCCTCTTGCTTCCCACAGTTGCCACATGACTCAAAGTGTCCAAGTTCCCCAGATCCATGCCTGCACATTAATTATTGAGTGATATAATCCAAATTTATCTAATGAATTAATAATAAGCCATAGGGGTATTTTAATAATGAAATACTTGGTGTTATGTTTTGATAATTACAGAAGGCTTTCATAATTACACCACGGCTGTGAAAATAAAATCAAAATCAATTAGGTGGTGTGCAGTGACACCCCAGAAGTGCTTCTCAAAGCTTCAGTGGATAGACCCACCAGGATCACAAAGATCAATTTATCTCTGAGCCAGCTAGGGTCTGGGGTGTCAACATTTTCACAGGATTGTAGAGCTGGGGAGGGATTCCAGGAAGGACAAGGGAAGGAATGTCACTGAAAACATCAAATGTTTAAGTCAGAAAGTGCCTAAAAGACCAACAAAACAAGCCTCTGCTTTCACAGATGAGAAGACAGAGGCTCAGAGAGGAACAATGACTCCCTAAGTCAGCCTCAAATTGTTGGGGTCTGGACTCCCAGTCCAGTGCTCTTGTGGCCCCAGCCCACTCACATGTCCTCCTTCTGCCATAACAAAGCCTCAGTGGTCTGCCTGAGTTCTTCCCATGCCTCCTGTCTCAAACCCTGCGACTCAACATATGTACAACCAAACCACCTATGGGTCATGAATGCAGTCTTCTCCACACCTCTGCATTGGCTCGTGCTGTACCCTCTGCCTCGGGTGCCTTCCCTGCTCCACCTCTCAACCCTGAGGTCTGCATGGCAAAGCCCTCCCAGCAGGGATGACCTCCCTTCCTCCTGCCCCCGAGGGCCTCTACTATGTGATGATGGCTCATCTGTCTCCTCTAAAAGACTGGGAGCTCCATTAAGGCAAGGACAAGTCCTGTTCATTTTCTCGCCCAGGAACGTTAACACAGGGCCTGACAAACAGAAAATGCAAAATACAGCCTTATTCAAGGCCAGATGGTGGAAGAAAAGGGAGAAGAGAGACGAAAGAAGAGAAATAAACAAGGAAGGTTGGCTCTGGAGTTATTTCCAGAATGTACTTAACCAAGGCCACCTAAAGGACATTTGGGCTTGAAAGTGCTGGTTTAGAGACATGTCACTGGAAATTTAAGCTACAATAAAATGACATGAAAGTGAAAGCAAAAGAAATCTTTCAGGATAACTAACGCTAATGATGGTAGATTGACAGATTCGAAACCATCACCAGCCCCCAACGTCCATACAGAGAATCAGGAAGCCTGGACTATTGACCCCAAGGACCATCAGTAGGATGCATCCTCAAAAAGGCACTTGAACTTGTCACTGACACTGCCCCAAACGGGTCCCCTGTGCAGAGCTGAGGAGCAGCAGCTGCGGCTGGAAATGGTATAATCATAATGTGTTTCTTCAGATCTGGTGGCCGTCCCACCACTGGTAACCACAGATGTTCCAGGTTCAATTCTAGCACAGTCTCTTCCAAGCTATGGGACCTTGGGCAAATGTCTTAGCCTCTCTGTGCCTAAGGGTCATTGGGGAGCAATTCATGAGCTGATTTCCTTAAATCCCTGGATCAGGGGATGTCTCTGTTCTTACCTTCTCTGCTAAGCACCTTGATTAGCAAGGCCATCTCAGACTCTCCACGTGGATTGGATGGAACTGACCCCTCCCACTTTCAGGCAGTTCCAGGTGCGTTCCCAATAACTAGCCAATCAGCAGAGTCCATTCATGGTGAACAACCCTGGTGTCACCCATGGTGACTCAAGCCAACCAATCAGAACTCAGGAGGGCCATTATCAACAAATGTTCGTTAATATTACTGTTACATTATTGTGGCAAATGTTGACTCCCTGAGCTGAGTCTCACTGGTGGGCAGGATAGAAAATGAAACTAAAAAGTTTGGGATCCAGGGGAAGCAGAGACGGGTGCCCTTGCCCCTGGTCGCCCCAGCCCTGACAGGTTAGAAGTCTTCTCTCTTGGCTCCTGGAAGGCCCGCTGCTCATTCGTTGTTCTAACTTGAAATAAAGCGAGGACTCTGAGCGTAGGCATAGAGCCCGGTTCAAACCCCAATCCCAATCCTCTCTTCCTAGTTAGCTTCCCCTCATGGCTTGTTCCTCAGATTTTACACCTGGAAAACAGAAGACCAAAGACCTAACTCTGGGAAGGTTTTGGAATTTCAGTGTAGTCAGGTTAGCCGGGGGTCTGGCACACAGGAGGGGCTCTGGAAGAGACGCCAACCATTAATAGGGTGCCTGGTACTTCCTTCTCTTGTAACTGGTGGCTAAATTCCCTGTCTACTGCCAGACTGGGCTCCGAAGGCATGGCTGGTGTTGCTCATTGTGTCCTCAGTTCACTGTGTAAGGCTAGGCATGAAGTGGGAGGAAATGAATGAAGGAACAGAGGGGAAGACAGCAGGAGGAAGGGAGAGAGAAGGGGGAAAAGCTTGTCTTCTTATGACACCGGAAGTCCAGCTGCCCTGTCTCAAAGAGCATCCAGAATGGGAGACAGAAGACCCATCTTAAGCCCTTCACTTCGTAGAGAGTGAGCCCAGAGAGAGGCTGTGACTTCCACAATGTCACACAGCAGAGTGTGGCTGAAGAGGCCCCAGCAGAGAGCACCCCCCAACACCCCAGCCTGTCCCCAGCTCCCCAGTATCCTGCCTCCTGCCCCCAGCCCTCCCTTCTCCCCCTCAGGCCAACGCCAACACATGACACCTCTTCCTGTCTGGAGAAGACACCACCCTCAAGCCAGGTGCTCCCTTCAGGTGTCTGCTGCACACACACACCCGCACCCGCACCATGGGCTGGGCCCCTCTGGAAAATACCCTAGGGCCTCCAGGCCGGAAGGAGTAAGGTGACTCAGGGCCAGGTGGGGGGGAAGCTCAGAGAGAAGGAGGCTGGGGGTGCAGGTGGGTGAGTTCTTTGTCAGTGAGTCAGGAAGACAAGATTCTCTCCCAATCACAACAAGAATCTCTTGGCCCAAACTCAAGTATGCAGGACACGAACATTAGCTTACTGAAACGTTGGCCACACGAGCTAAGTCTGATCCCACCCGCCCCAGCACTCACATCATGGGGTGATGCCCAGGGTGCTGCTCTCCAGGCCGGGGCAGAGGGAGCCTCTGTCTAATTTGGGGTTTGGGAGCAGTGCGCTGGTCATATTACAAGTAAGGAAGTTGAGGCCCCAGCCAGGGAAATGCCTCAACAAAAGGCAAAAAAGGGGCCACACATCCAGGTCTTTAAGCCCCAAATCCAAGAGAACCTGCTCCGGAGTTAGCCCAGGGCCCAGGTTCAAATCTTTTTTTTTTTTTTTTAAAGATTTTATTTATTTGACAGACAGAGATCACAAGTAGGCAGAGAGGCAGGCAGAGATAGAGAGGAGGAAGCAGGCTCCCTGCCGAGCAGAGAGCCCGATGCGGGACTCGATCCCAGGACCCTGAGATCATGACCTGAGCCGAAGGCAGCGGCTTAACCCACTGAGCCACCCAGGTTCCCCCAGGTTCAAATCTTAATCAGCCTATTCTGGGCTTCAGGACACTGAGCCGGAGGCAGCATCTTTCCTTTAGCCTCAGCGCCGTTCTCTGCAACGTGGCGACAAGTTCAGCCCCTCTTGCAAAGCCATCGCAAAGATCCGAGGAGGCAACTTGTGGAGCCCTGGCATGCAGCAGGGGCCTGTGATCTTTTTCCTCTGGGTCCCTTTTTACCACTGGCTCTCTCTCTAGGAACGTGGGTTGAGCGAGAATTCAGTAACACGGGAGGGCCCACCTCCCAGAGTGGGAGGCCAGGAAAGGCCCAGTGAGCTACCCTGCAGGAGGGTCCAGAAGACTGGAGGGTTTGGGGAGGTGTGAGGTCACGCGCAGCCAAACGGCGGCTGGGTGAGTCTTCAGGGAGGCAGGCGGACAAGTCACCAGGAGTCAAGGATGGATGGCTTTGGGCAGGACCTCGTCCCTCCCCCCAAGTCTGGGCTGTCCCCATACCCAAAGCTCCCCCTACTGTGGGCCCCCATCCCTGCCTTTCCCTGACTGTGGCCCACTGGCCTGGCCCCTTCCGTTGGCACCATGGTCGCTAAACTGTTTGGGCCCCATGTGTTCCTTCCTTCCCTAGTCAACCAGACCCCTCTTCTCCAGGACAAACTCTGACATGAGCTCCTGCTGAGAGAGAGAAACTGAGGCCAGCAGAGTCAGCAGACATGCACACTGAATCTGGGTCTGGGGAAAATATAAATCACGGTGGGAAGGAGGTTTTCCTGAGACGCACTCACTTAGCCCTCAACTCTTTGGCATGCCCCCGGGGACCAGCGTCCTTTCTCTGACCCTCAGAGAGAGCCACCTGCCTGGCTGTGCCCTCACTCCTCCGTGAGCAGGAGGGACTCTGAACTCACAGGCCTGGTTGGAGGCTTCTCAGCAGATCAACTGGGGACAGAGCTAGTGTGGAGTGCTTCTGGGTCTGAAAGTGGCTCCGGCAAAGAAAAACGCCTTTGAGAGGTTGTTCCGAAACACGTGTCCACAGAATAAGAGCGTTCAAAATAACTTTGCCTGCTTGTGTTGGGTTGTTTTGCTTTGGGTCTCTTTGCAGCTTTATCGGGAGGTAGGCAGCAAAGATTCCTCCATTCATGGCACTTTGCCTGGGATGGGTGGATTTTCACGGATGGGACCACCCGGCCCCTGCCAGAAGCCAAGGTGAAGCAAGGGCACTGCTCAAGGCCAGATGCCTTGCTGACCCATGAGTTCCCCTCCACCTGAGCCCAGGCCTGGGGATGACGGTGATGAGGCACCAAGTTCCCAGAGAGACACAGGAACGCAGGCAGGAGCCCCAAATCCTGGGACGGCTCACCAGGTGCCTGGAGAGATGGGGGGGAGGGGGAGGAAAAGAGTGACAGAGGGGTAAACTGAGACCCAGAGAGTAGGTGGCAGCCAGGAATTCAGGTTATCCTGTTCTCAGTTTTTCCCTCCCATTCTTTCCTCTTGGTTACTTTCCTTCCTTCCCTCCCTCTTTCTCCCTCCCACCTTCCTTTCTTTCTCTCTTTCTTTCTTTCTTCTGTAGTAATTGATATACTACCATTGTTCCTCATTTAAAAGTTAAAAAAGGATACACACTGAAAGTCTCCCTCCTGGGTGCACAACTTCGACAATATATCAAAGCCATGGGATTGTACACTTTAGATTGGTGAATTACATGGTATGTGAGTTATATCTCAATAAAGCCACCGAAAAAAGAAAAAGCCTCCCTTCCCACTGTCACTCTGTTGTCCTGGATGCCACCCTGTGACCTGTGGCCTTCTGCCCCTCCCATTCCTCCATTCCTTTTTAGACTTTGGGTGGAATCGGGGGTAAAAGGAAATGAATACAGTCCAAATAAAAGTGGGGAAATATTCTCTCTCTCTTGTCTTTCAAAAGCACCTACTATGTGTCCAGACCTCCATCACTTGTTTCACACCTGATGACCATTCAGTGACGCGGTGATGAGTAAGTCCACTTTCCCAGCCAGGAGAGAAGCAGAGCATCTTCAGGGGCCACGCCACCCCACCCCCACTCCCCACCTCCTTCTATCTCCTCTTTCTCTCTTTCTCTTTCCTTCTGGTCTAGTCTGCCTGGAACCTCTCCCTGAGTTTTGTTTTTTAGATGACATCTTCTTTGGAAAGCTGTTCTAAGAACTGGCTTTATTGATGATCACACAAAGAAATAAATGAGAGAGAAGAGACAAATCTCCCGTACAGAGGAACTCCAAATAATTTCTGTAGCTCCTCTGCCCTCGAGGAGGTAGAGGACAACTCCCCATTCCTTCATTGTGGGCAACGCTGAGTGACGTGCTTTCAAAGAGTACAGTGTGACAGGGGGAGGGAAGGACGCTGTCCTCCCACGGAGGACCTCCAGTCATGTTCCTTAGCCGGGTGACCAAAGTTGGTGCCATCAGTCACCTGGCATGGTGATAGCATGTATCCTGGATATTATGTCTGGAGAATGCCACTTTACTGCTGCATCCTTTCTCATCTAAGCAGGAGAAAAATATCAGACAAACCCAAACTGTGAGGTATTCTGCAAAACACCAGACTGATGCTCTTCAAAGGCATCAAGATCATCAAGGATGGGGCAAGTCCAAGAAACTATCACAGCCCAGGAGACCTAAGGAGACACAGTGGTGATTACCATGGTTTCTGGAGGAGATCCTGGAACAGAAAAAAGTTATCAGGGAAACCCAGTGAAGTTCAAAACAAGTCGGAACTTCAGTTAAGACCAACATGCCTGTATTGGTTCATTTGTGGCCGCGGAAGTACGGTATTAGTGTAAAGGGTTAAAAGCAGGGGAAACAGCTGGAGAGTAGGCTGAACGCTTCACACTCTATTTGCAACTTTTCTGTAAATTGTAAACTATTCTAAAACTGAAAATCTGGGTGCCTGGGTGGCTCAGTTGGTTAAGCAACTGCCTTTGGCTCGCATCATGATCCCGGAGTCCCGGGATCGAGCCCCGCATCAGGGTCCCAGCTCAGCAAGGAGTCTGCTTCTCCTTCTGATCCTCCCCCCCACAGTGCTCTCTCTCTCTCTCTCTCTCTCTCTCTCAAATAAATAAATGATTTAAAAAATAAAAATAATACAATAAAGTAAAATAAAAATGAAAATCCATTTAGAGGGAAACAAAAGCAGCTTTACTGAGATCAAATTCACATACCACACAATGAACACACCAGTGCCCATGTGATGACTTGTTATGTATTTACAGAACTGTGCAACCCTCACCACAGTCAATTTTAGAACATTTTCACCACCCTGTAAAGAAATCCTGCGGGTGCCTGAGTGGTTCAGTCGGTTAAGTGTCTGCTGTCAGCTCAGGTCATGATCCCGGCGTTCTGGAATCCAGTCCCAGGTCGAGCTCCCTATTCAGCGGGGAACCTGCTTCTCCCTCTGCCCCTCCCCTTCCTTGTGCACACGTGCACTCTCTCTCTTTCAAATAAATAAATAAAATCTTCAAAAAAAATAAAAATAAAAACAACTCTGTATCTTGTCATTATCACCTCCTGCCCATCTTCCCCACCACTACCTCTGGCCCCTGATAACTACTAACTGACTTTTTGTCCCCATAGATTTCCCTATTCTGGACATTTTTTATAAATAGAATGATTCAGTATATGGCCTTCCATAGTTTCTTCCAATGAGCACAATGATTTCGAGGTTCACCTGTGTCGTGTTAGTACTCCATCTGTATGGATAGAGCACAATTTTCTTTATCCATTCATCCATTGATGGACACACGAGTCACTGCCACTTCTTTTTGGCCGACGTAAATGATGATGCTGTGAACATCTGTGTGCACGTCATTGTGCGGACATGCATTCTCATTTCTCTTGGGTAAATATCTCAGAGTGGAATTTCTAGGGGACACGCTGACTCTGGGTTTGAGAAAGAGCTAGACTGTTTTCCAAGGGGGGTGCACGTTTCCGTTCCCATTTCTCCCCTCTGGTCAAACGCACCACTGAGGAACCACAGGCTCACACACTTCATCTCAAATCCTTACCAGAATCTACAGAGAGGGTGGGCATGACTATCGCCCCAACTTCCAGATGAAGAAACTGAGGCTCAGAGAGGTGGAGTCCCTGGCCCAGGTCCCTCAGCTGGGCATCAGGGCACCCTCAGCCAGGGCACCTGGGCCAGGGACTCCAGGGTCCCAGGGCACCCTCAGCTCGTGTCCCAGGATTCAATCGAACTGCCTGGCCCAGAACCATACCACCAGGGGGCTGATGTTTTGGAGGCTGAGATGAGAAATGGGGGCCATGGCACCTCTGGCACGAAGGGGACTCTCCCCCAGGCCTGACAGGTGATTCTAGAAGAGCATTTACCCTGGGGCTCTGTGGCTGATGGGGGAGGGAAGCCCTCAGGGGCTGTAACTGGAGAGGCCAGTCTTGGGGCTCTGCTGGGGCCAGAGAAAAAGCACAAAGGGCCCTTTGTCCTCCCCATTGTTCCAACTCACAGCCCTTCTTGCTGTGCCCCTCGGACCAGCAAGGGGCACGCAGGGTCTGCCGAGCAGCTGGGTAGTCAGTCTCCAGTTCTCCAGGGGCCCCTGGAATGGGCCAGAGGATTTGCCAGTGGGGGCTGGGAAATATGAGGGACTGAGCAGATACTCTGTCTAGGAAGCCAGCCCCCTGATATTTTTCCCTAATCTTCTGTTTGTGATTATAAAGTCACCAGACGCATGCCCCAAGAAAGGCAATGAAACAGCCCCAAAGGGCTATGTATCCAGCCTCCCACCCTGAGTGCACAGCACGTCAAGAGCTCTTGTCAATCTGTCTGGAATGTTCTCCTTGCTTCCATTTGAAAGCGTGCGCCCGTGTAAGTGTGTTCCTTTTTCATGTACAAAGGGCAACTTTCAATACCCACTTTTTTCCTTTCTCCTTACAATGCACCTGGAGATCATTCCAGATCAGCTCAAGGACCATGTTTTCCTTCTGCTCTGTGCCTGCATGGTAGCTTCCTTTACTCACCTTGCCCGGCCAGGTTTAAGTCATTCCAGTCTTTTCTGCTACTCCATAGAACACCAAAATAAACGTATCACGTACAGGTCTTTGCACACGAGTTGGAGAATGTGCCGTGGGCCTGTGCTTACCTACAGCATCACTGGGTCACAGAGAGGTACCTTAGTTTTGCTTCCCCGCGGTGGGGGGGACCCCATTGCACTCTCCCCAGCCAGGCTTGGGAGCACCTGGGCACCCAGAATCTCACCGGCAGAAACGGGACCATAATCTTGATCTTGCAGAAGTGCTGGGGAGACTAAAGACGTTTATGTGTGATGTGTCAGCCTACAGGAGCCATAGCCTAAACACCAGCCCCCGTGTGGGCCCCCCTCAAAAGTCTCTCTAGATGGGCAGCCTCAAGGCCTACTGCTTTGTTGATTTGGAGAATTTTGCCCCAAAAAGTGAGTCTGCGGGCACAGCTGAGGCGTTCCCGAGTTTGGGAGACGCCAGTTATGACTCTGAGTGATGCCGCCTCAAACACTTATTGTCATAAAGGAAGTTATTCAAACACAATCAATTAGGCGCCCATATTAGCATATTTTTCATTGTAATACACCCGCAAAGAGGAGAATCGAGAGACTGTTTATTGCTGTTCTGAGCTAATATTTGTTAAAGTGATTAATATGTTTTTCAAATATCTGTGACAGGCGTGGCAGGCATTATTTATCTCCACCGGCAGGAGCCTGAAAGGGTGAGGGCCGGGAGTCACTCGGGGCGGCACCAGGTGGGGGCCTCGGGGGCTGCTAAGGGCTGTGTCCTCCTCCTCCTCCCGGCTTGGGCCTCGTGCCTTCCATCGTCCCCTGTCACCCTCACCTCCAACTTCCCCACTACAGACCGTTCCCATCAGTGTTCAAGGACACCCCTCACCATGACCAAGGAAGACCTCCCAGAGCCCCTTCTCCATCAACTCCTCCCTTGGGCCCCTCCCTCCTGCAGCCCCTCTCCCCTATTCCCTTTCTCCTCCAAACCCATTCTTCAAAAGAAGCCTTCACCCGGCCGACTTCCTTTGTTCACTTTCCAGTCCCTGCTTTTAAAAACTCATTTTGAAATATGAAGAACATGTGGAAATTTCTAGAAGAGCAGCACCTGAAAGAACTCTCTGCAGTGGTGGAAATGGTCTGTATCTGTACTGTCCCTTCCAGGAGCCACTAGCTACAGTCAGCTCTTGAGTCATTGAAGTGGGGCCCATGTGACCGAGGAACCAAAATTTTAGTTGTATTTACTTTTGGTTAATTTACCTTTAAATTTAAGTCAACCACACTTGGCTAATGGTTACCACATTGAACCACTCACCTGTAGAGAAAAATATCATGAATGTTTGCATAACCCACCACCCATCAGCTTGGTCAGTTGTCTAGATTTTGTCATACCTTGCTTCAGATTTTTTTTAAGTCATTCAGTGTTATGAATCTATTACCCTTTTTCCCCTGCAGAGTTCATCAGGGTCATGAATATTTATGTCTTGGTATTTATCTTTCCCTTTCCTATCTTTATGCTGTTATCATATGTGGGTGAATCCACAAGCAATATATAGCAAAATTGTTCTCTTTTTAAGACTTTATATACATGATAACCCATTCTATGCATTATCATACAATGTGGGTTTTGTTGTTTTGTTTTGTTTTGTTTTGTTTTTGCTCAGTCTTGTTTTCCCAAGTGACATGGCCCTGGTTCTTCTTCACCAATGTATAGTATTCTACTGTGAGCACCCTTCCATTTCTTTCAAATGCTTGTATGGAGGAACATCTGTTCCTAACAACATGGTGGTGAACATCTTGGAATGTATCCCTCTGGGCAATGGGCTGATGTTTCTAGAAGACATGTGCTGAGAAGCAATGGTTAGGTCAGTAAAAGTTAGCTTTTGCAGTCCCAGATGCTTCTAGATGTCTCTCCAACATGGTTCTGCCAATTGTACTTCCCACAGCTGCCGAGGAAAGCTGCTTCCTTACAGGCTTATAGTCATTCGTTATTCTCAAGTTTTTTAAAATTTCTGTTAAGCAGGTGGGTGGTATCTTGTAGTTGTATCAATTTATATTCCCCAATCACTAGCAAGGTTAAATATCTTTCATGACTATCAGTCATTTGGGTTTTCTCTTTCGCTAACTATCTGGTTATGCTCACTGCCTAATTTTCTACTATATGATTAGTGTTATCCTTATTCATTTGTAAGCTCTCTTTATATATGAGGGATTCAAGCCTGACTCAGTTAGATGTATTCAGGTATCTTTTTCTGGTTTTGTCTTCTTGTTTAACTTATTCAGGATGACTTTGATTGAAAAGGAGTGTTTAATTTTAAGGTAGTCAAACTAAGCAACCTTTTTCTTTAGGGTTTAGGTTTTTTTGGGCTATCATTAAGAAATCATCCTTTAGTCCAGGATTATAAAGGCAATCTATATTTCCATCTAGGACTTTAAAATGTTTCCTTTTTGTATTCAGATCTCTAATGTATCCTGAATTTATTTGTTTGTGTATATGTATGCTGTTTGAGTTTGGAATCTAATGTAATATAGTTTATATTAATTCTATATGCTGCATGACAAAGTTATTGTTTAAAACATCATATGTTTATTATCTTACAGTTTCTGTGGGTCAGGAGTCTGGGCATAGCTTCATTGGAGCCTCTGTTTAGTGTTTCCCAATGCTACGGTCAAGATGTTGGCTGGGCTCATCAGAGGCTTGACTGGGGAAGGATCCACTTTCAAGGTCCTCGGGTTGTTCACAGAACTCAATTCTCTGTAGCTCTAAGATTCATGGAAGCTTTTTCCTTCAAAGCCTAGCAAAATGGGGAAACAAAGGGGAAGAGAGAGAGAGAGAAACTCTGAGCAAGGCAGAGTTTTATACAGTGTAAGGTAATTAAGGGTGGACATCTCATTCCCTTCACCATATTCTATTGGTTAGAGGCAAGCCATGGGCCCACACTCAAGAGGGAGGGAGGACACAAAGGCCTGAACATCAGGAGGTGGAATCATAGGTCCCTGACTGTCACATTGTCCCTTCCATCACCATCTTTTTGGTATTCTTTTTTTGTTTTTTAAGGATTTTATATTTTTGGAGCCAGCTAGGTTCACAAGATATCTTAAAGGAAAGTATGCAGATTCCCCATGTCACCCATGCCCCCACACACAACCACCCTCGTGGTCAACCTCCCACATCTGAGTGGTCCATTTGTTACAATTGATAAACCCACTACACTGCTGACACGTCATTATAACCCCCCATCCACCGTTTACTTCAGCTTCAATCTTGGTGTCATACATTCTGTTGTTTGGACAAATATAGAACGACATGTACCCATCATTATGGTATCATGCAGAGTATTTTCACTGTCCTACCACTCCCCTGTGCTCTGCCTGTCTGTCTTGCCCTCTCCCAGTTCCTGGCAACCATTAATCTTTTTACTGTCTCCATAGATTTGTCTTTTGCAGAAAATCCTATAGTTGGGATCATATAGGATAGGCCTTTTCAAATTGGCTTCTTGCACTTGGTACCATGCTCTTGCACTTCCTCCATGTGTGTTCACGACCTGATAGCTCATCTCCTCCCAGTGCTGAGCAATACCCACGAGCACTTTCCTAGGGAGGGCCCACCCCTTCTCTGCTCCCTGCCAGTGCCTCCTCCACCAGGTGTGAAGTTTTCACAGGCACATGAGTCTGCTTCTGGGCTCTTCCATGATTGTTGTCACGCTAATGGTCTTCCTGCCCCTACCATCCCTCTACATGTCTCCTATTCAGGGCCACCAATGCCGATCACGTTGTTGAATTCCACTGGGTCTTTCCAGAGCTCATCTCACTGGGTGCCTCAGAAGGGTTGGCAGTCCGGTGAAAACAGAAACAAACAGCTTAACCAAGTGACAGATCGTCAAAGAGCCCCATGGACCTCCCTGTCGCCTAGTTCCTTGGCTGGGTGGCATCTTCTCTCTCGATCATGCTTCCCAGGCTTGAGGCCCTTTGTCATGGGGTCTTCTCTGCCAGATACCCCATCCTACCTGACATGGGGGTCCTGGAGCCTGTAGCTTATTAAACTCCATCTGGAAGATTCCCCGACCATCTCAGACTCAACATGCACCCCTGAGGACAGTGGCTCGGTTCCGCCATGCCCCACCAGAGGCCCCCACCCCCCATCTTCCTCTAGTAAGAGATGGATCCCCTGACCCCTTGCGCTGTCACCTCAAACTGTCGAACTCCCCCACGGGTCTGACGACCTCCCTACATCTTCTCAGCTGCCGCCCTTCCCAGGCCACTGTCACCTCTCTTTTGAGTATCTTCAGCAGAGCTCCTGACTTCTAGTCCTGCCCTCTACAGCCAAGTCTTCACATGGCGGTCAGAGGAATATTTTCAAAAACATAAATCATTTCACATCATCCCCCCACTTAAAATCCTTTCCATGGCTCCCCACTGCTCTTGGAATAGGATCCAGATTCCTCAATGTGCCCTCAATCAATAGTGGGCTGTCACCTCCTTTGCACGTCCATCCATCACCACCCGCCCCCCACTCAGGTCCCTTCTCGCCGGGCCGGGGGATGATCTGATTATTTCTCTAAGGGGGAGACTCTGGGGGTGGTCCAAGTGGTCTGAGGGGGAAGGTGCCAAATTTCCCCTCTGAGTGGCAGGGCCTGGGCAGGGCCATGAGCCCCAAGCAGGTCAGGTTAAACGGCACTGTTTACGTTAGCCCTCTGCAAAGTGTGTTTTGGTGGCAGAAGAGAGTTATGAATAAGCTCTTAATTCCAGCAAGGGCGTGGGTCAGGTCTCCGACTGTGGCGTTTATTGACTTTTGCGTCTGCTCCATTGCCCAGTGTCCCGAGACTGAGGGGCCTGTCTGTGCCCAGGGCTGGTGGTGGCCTTGGCTCTGGCTCACATGGACAGAGGCCGGGCTGACAGGCCAGCTCGCCTCAAATTAGCACCAGGACATCAGCCTCTCCACCCGCTTTGCTGTGGAGCCCGGGCGGGGGTGAGGGGAGGCATGGAGTGGAAAAGGACCCAGACCACAGCCCAGGAGAGGCTAGAAGCCAGATGCCACCCAGCCAAGGAACTAGGCGACAGGGAGGTCCATGGGGCTCTTTGACGACCTGTCACTTGGTTAAGCTGTTTGTTTCTGTTTTCACCCGACTGCCAGAGACCTTGGGGCCCCAGGCCAGAGCAAGCTGGGCTTGTAGGCTCACTGGCTGGGTGCTGTGAGACCCAGTCTGGTTTCCCTGCTGGGCCTCAGTTTCCCCATCCGCTTTATCCCCCCCTCTGTTCCATAGACAGAAACGAAAGCACAGGTGATGGCATCCCACAGCCTCACGGAAGATCGCAGCGTTTACAAAGAAAAAGATTTGAGAACCCTTTCCTAAACGGAAATGGACAGTTCAGAGAAGGAAATATAGAAAGCATTCATTCTTGAAAGGACAACACTACAGAGTTGGAGAACGGATTAGTGATTGTCTGGGGACAGGACAAGGCAGGGGATGGGCCCAGGTCTAAAGGGGCGGTGCTGGGGATCTCCTCCTTGGTGGTGGGGCAGCTCTGCATCTTGGTTGCAGGGGTGGTCATGGGCGTGTATACGTGACACCAAGTTGCTCAGAACTGCACACATACCACAAGTTCACGTACAAATAGATGGAATTTCGAGAAAGTCCTGCCTTCCCACCCACGTCGGTTTCATGATTTTGAGGTTACGCGGCAGCTGGGTGAGTTGTCACTCTGGGGCGAAGTGCCCACAGACTCTGTGTTCGTTTTGCCACTGTTGTGAGTCTAGAATTTCAAGATAAAAATTTCAAGACAAAGCTCAGAGAGGGCCATGGATGTGCCCGAGACCACACAGCAAATTGAGAAGGAAACTGAAATTAATGCCAAGGTGTCTTGATAGCCAGGTTCTTTCTACAGAAGAGGAGAAAGAAGGGAAGGGTGGGCATTTTCAGCCAAATCAAAATAGATGAGAAACAAGGATGGGAAGAGGAGAGCAGCAAAAGGGGACACAGCAGGCACTGTAGTGGGTGCTAGAACCCCAGTGACAAGAATGACAGCTTCTATTTACTGAAAACTGACCTCAGATCAGGCAACCTCGCAGATGGCTTCACACATCTTACTCCCATGCCCCATTCTGCTCTCCAAGTTGCCCGTGATCCAGAAGGGAAACTGAGGCAAAATCTCACGAACACACAGATAGCAAAGGCTGGATCTGCACTTTCCAGCCCCATCGTCCGAGTTGGGCACTCACCCCAGGTCCCATCCACACTGGCCTTGGCCAGCCTCCAGCATCCCCATTTGAAAGCCTTGAGCAAAATCATGGCAACCAGGCTGAAACTGGAGCCCAGAGCCCAACATCAGCCCCTTGGGCATGTCTGTTCTCTGAGAGGGTCCTGGCTGACATGAAGGGGGCATCCCAGCAGGAGGGAGAGAGGACGGATGACCCCACCTTGGGATCCTGGGTAGCCAGCCGGGGACACTGAGTGGCCCTTCCCACTTCTGCCCAGGAGCCATCCTGATGGAGGTCAAGGGCTGGGACAAGGAACTGTCCAAAAAAATAAATGGGCCAGGAGCCACGTGGTACTTCTAGGAAGCCCTAAACCCTGCGGAGCCGTGGGTGGACAGTGTAAGGGTTGGGGAGCCTGAGGCGGCAGGTCCTGCCATCACAATGTGGCTCCCTGGGTTGAGCAAACCCCTCTCTGGGCCTCAGTTTGGATCTCAGAAAGCTCCTGAGGACCTTCCTACTCAGATCCCACATGTCCCCTGGGGTGGGGAAGTTTCTAGCTCCTGGATGGCCTGGTGTGGCCCAGATGACCTCTCTTCCTGGGGGTCCCACCGTGGCATCCTGTAGATGCCACCTGTGGCATTACCCCAAAGGGGGTGGCTTACAACGGCAAACATTTCTTGCCCTCTAGCTCTGGATGCCAGGAGTCTGAAGTGAAGTTGTGCTCTGGGCGGCACTCCCCGCAGAGTCTGCAGGGAGAGATCCCTCCCCGCCTCTTCCAGGGTCTGGTGGCCCCAAGCATTCTCTGGATCCTGCTAAATCCCTCCAGTATGCCTCTGTCCTCATCCTCACAGGGCCTCCCCCTCTTCTTTCCTCTGTGCGTCCCTTATAAGAACACCTGTCCTTGGATTTAAGGCTCACTCAGATCATTTGGGATGATCTCACCTGACTTGTTTACATCTGTGATCATTACATGCACTTCTTTTCCAAATAAGTTCCCAATCACAGGGTCAGGATGTGGCCCTATCATTTTGGTGTTTCCCCCTACCCGCTGCAGACCTTTTGTGTCAATCATGCTGGAGACAGAGATCATGACACCCTTCTTCTTCAACCCTGGAGGCTACCAGTTTCTGAAACCACCCTCTGTGTTTTACACCCTCTTGAACCCTCTGGTCTTGCCACAGGGCCTTTGCACTGGTTGTTTGGTCAGCCTGGGACACTACCTCCCCCACTCATCACTGACTCTTTCCTGATCTCAGAGCTGAGATTAGCTTCCTAGGAGATGCTCCTTCAGGCTCCCATACTGGACCAAACTCTGGTCACAAATCCTTATAACACCCAGAACCTCTCCCTTGTAAAGCTGGTCACGGTTGTCATTTAAGCTTCATTTGTGGGATTGTTTTGGTTTGTGTCAGGCAGACAGGGCTGATGTCTCCATCGGGTGCAGAAGGTACGGTACCTAGGGCCCTGACTTGTTTACAGGCCCACACACATGTTTTCATTTCTCTCAAGACCAGGAGAAAAATATGACCATAATCCAGCCTGGAAAACAATGCAGTCATAAAACAATTGTGTATTCTGGCTATGCTGGGAAGAGGGCACAGGAAGGCCAAGGGCCCAGGGCTCACGAAAGTCATCCCACAGCTCTGGCATAGACCGTGCCTGTAGTAGGCGCTTACCAAATGTCTACAACTGCAGGAAGAAGAGAGCGTGGAAGGTCCTAGCAAGTGAGAGAGGATGGGCTCAGACCTGGGTTTGAGCCTTCTTTTCTTCCTCCCTTGCTCTTGACCTTAGGCAACTCACCTCTCTTCTCTGGACCTGTCTCCCCATCCATGAAATAAGAACTGCCTCTCCTTGTTAGCTCACACGTATATTCCTTATGCTCGAGAGAGACATGATGTCGTGCAGAACTTGACACGTAGTTGGGCCCAGGAGCGTGCGTCACCGTCGGTATTTCTCAAGTGGACAAAATCAGGCGCTGTGTTCAACGTTCGTCACAGCCTCTTGGTGTTTCCGCGGTGGGTGCTCTGTGCTCTAGGCCTGTCCCCATTTTACAGATGTGAGCAGTCACTGAGTCACATGGTGGTTACACATGGACTCTGTCTTTGCACAGTGTGGAGAGCTAGATAGGCTTCCAGGGGGCCCTGGTTGGTGGTCGGTTCCCTGGAGACCACAGATGCCCAGGCCTCACTGTTGAGGGGCAAGCAATAGAGGCGTGGGGGGTGGGGGAAGCTAAGCATATTCACCCTTCTCAAAAACCATCCATTTTGAACTAAGTATCTAGCTCTTGGCTTATGCCCCAAACAATGTTAACGTGCTTTCAATGTGTTCCCCAGAAAAGCTATGGAAATTTGAGTTGGCTTTGGAGAGAGAGGGTGGAGAAAACTGCTGTCTCCACCAAAAAGTCAGCAGGAAGAAGGTCAACCAGAAGGTGGCATGGGGTTCATGGGAAGGGAGAGGAGGCAAGGCAGACCTCTTGCCAAAAATACCTAAAGCCCTCATTCAGTCTCTGCAATCGGCTGGCCACATCAGAGGGGTGCAGGCAGCAAGGGGGCCATGCAGCATGGTGGTAAGAGCCCACATGTGATCCCACGACAACCCCGGCTCTTCCCACCTCTGCTCCTCACTTGCTGACCACTTCTCCCTCTGAGCCTCTGTTCCCTCATCCTTGAAATGGGATGGGTATTAAACTACCCTTGCTGAGTCTCTGGGAAATGTGAGTGAAATCTTAGATGAACATACGTTCAGTTAGAGGCCCAGCATATGCCAAAGGATCAGAAAGAAGCATGGTGTTTATCCATTCTAACAAAAGACAAAAATCTTTGCTACTTATCACCTGTATCTGAGGACGATTCCATAGCCTGGCCTATGTTGGGAATGGACATCTCAGAAGGGGCTCAGGAGGGTAAACCAAAAGTTTATAAAAAAGACCTCAAGGGCCATGAAGAAAATAAAAGAGGGCGATTGGAGACACTGGGGCAGTGAGGACAGGAGACCCCTTAGTTGGGGTAGCCAGGAAAGCCTCAAACTGAAATCTGAGGGATAAAGACCCAGTCCAAGGACAGAGGGATCCAACCAGGGGAAGAGCTGGGTTGAAGTCCCTGAGATGAGAAAGAGCCGGGTGTTTCCAAGGACTAGAAAAGAGGTCAGTGTGGCTACAGCAAAGTGGACAGAGCTGAGACTGGTAGGGGCTGAGGTCAGAGAGTTGTCCAGAGGCTGGGTCATGAGGACCTTGCAGGTTGGGCCAGGGCGGATTCTGATACCTGTGCAGGATGTGGGGTCTGTCAAGGGACCAGACAGCTCTGAGATTTGCCTCAAGCTCTTCGGTTCTAGGAGAATAGTTTAGAAGCCATTAGAGTGGATGCTTGGAGGCCAGGGAGAAGGCTTATGCCATAATGCAGGTGACAGTTGAAGGTGTCTGGAAGATTCTAGACACATGATGGAGAGAACTCTGACAGAATGTGCCTGTGGGTGGTGTTCCGATTACCTATCATGTGTAACAAAGCTCTGAAACCTTAGTGGCTTAAAATAGCAAGCTTTTCATTGTCTGTGATTCTGTGGCTCCGTGGGGACAGCTGTCTCTGCTTCACACGGGGTTATAGGGGGCCTCCTTATGTGACTGCCTTCAGCTGGGATCAGGGCTGGGTGGGAAAGTCCCAGAAGTCTCCACCCACAAGCCTGGGGCATCTTGGTCCCCACTAGGTGGCATGTCTCTCCAGCAGGGTAGCCTGAGCTGCCTTCTGTGAAGGCTCAGGGCAGCACAGAAGGGAAAGCAGAAGGTGCTGGGCCTCTCCAGGTCTAGCCCAGAACCCCTACAGTCATTTCCACTACATTTTCTCGGCCAAAGTGAGTCACAGGGCTGAAGCCAGAATCAAGGACAGGGAAAGGAGACCCCACCTCTCATGGGAGCAGCAGCAAGCACAGACAGGAGGAGAGGAATCCATGGCAGCCACGTTGGCCAGCAACTACCACGGGCAGGATGTGGCTGGATGGGAGGAAGGCTCAGACAACTCCTAGGGCTTTGGCTGAGCCACGGGGCAGAGGGTGGTGCCATTCATCGAGATGAGGAAGTCAGAGGGAGCAGACTAATGGCAGGGGAAGAGAAGCAAGAGTTCTACTTGGGCTCTGAAGATACAGAGCTGCCAGGCGGCCCCCCAGGGAATTCACCATAACAAATGGGGCTAACGTGTAGAAGGGGAGGGAGTTTCTTCTTTTAGCTCCTTTTCTTGTGCAAGGAAGTTAGGGATGAATGGCCCCTTCTAGAGATGAAAGATGTGAAGTGTTCTGCCCACAGTCGCCCAGCAATTTAGTCTGACTTGGGATTTAAATCTCAGTTGAGAAACAGGAAGTACTTTGTCAGTCTCCCTCTTGCTCACCATGGATCCAAGGGGCTGGATGGGGAATGTTGTCTTTCTCTTCCAGAGCAAACAAGGAGTGCTGTTTGTTGAGGGCTCTCCGTGCACCAGGCATTGCTAAGTTGTTACTCCAACAGCCAATCCTGTATATAGATCCTATTATTGTCTGCATCTTACAAAGGAGGAAACCAGGGCTCAGAGAGGCCAAGTGACTGGCTCAAGATCACACAGCAGCGTGCCTCAGAGATAGGACTAGAACCCAGACCTGTTAGTCCAAAGCTAGCTTCCAACGATTTGCCTTGACTGTCTGCCATCTTTGACACAGCCATGCTCTCATTTTGGCCTCATAACGTGGCAACTCCAAGGACCTTTCCCCAAGAATCTCCACTAGGGTTGACAAACCAGAGCCCACCATGGGCCAAATCCAGCTCACAGCTTGTTTTTTGAAAATAAAGATTTATGGGAACACAGCTATACTTTTTTTGAATGAAACTCCTCTCACATTCCAATGGCAGAGTTCAATAGTACAGAGACTAAAACTAAAATATTTACTATCTGGCCCTTTGCAGAAAATGTCTGCTGAGCCCTGATATAGAATGAAGGTAGTCAGATCCTGGCTTCTTATTGTGGAAATGAGGAGCGTGATGTCCAAATGAGGGGGCCCCCTTGGCTGAGGCCACACAGTGGCGGACCAGAGAAAAGGACAGAGGTCTCACGATCTGGCCCCTTACACATTTCGCTAGTGGAGCTTTCAAGAAACGGTATGCAGCGAGGTGAACCCAGGTCAAGTACACCTTGATGGCAGGGCAGAGGAAGTAGAGAAAGTCTCCTTCCCTGCTGAAGAAACTTCTCAACTAGCTGAGGAGAGAAAGAGCCAGGAGATCTTGGCTGCTCTGACTTTTCTATCCAGCTCTCAGGCAACTCTCCCACCCCTGTTCTTTCCTCTCCAGCTCAAGGGCTCTTTCCAAGGCTTTGGCATGTTCCAGAAAATGTAGCCTCTGACCTTCTAAGTCACCAGGGCCTTCCAGCTCCCAAGCGAGCCCAGCTTGCAGAGTCTCAGCATATAATGAAAAATCGGTGAGAAACCCAATCTGGGGCTATCAGGTGGAGCGCTCAGCCCTCGGCCCCCTTGTCCCCCCGACGGGCTGGACCCCTTTCCCTTCTCACACATGGCTCATTCCCAGCACCAGTTGGATCCTCCCAGCTGAAAAATAAAAGTCCTTCAAACATTGCAGGGGTTCCAAAGACTTTTTTTTAAGTAACCCCCCAAACAGCGGCTTTTCAAGCCACACACAGACTGAATCAAACTCCATTTGTTTCCAGAAGGCCGAGGGGCAGCGGTTTGGAAAAAAGAACCTTCTCTGAAACTCACGGGGAGGCGAAGGCAGGGTCAGAGGGCACATTCCGATTGCTAAGATGCATTGACAAGCGCCCAGGCCCCCCTCGGCCCTGCCAGGAGACCTGGGGAGGGGAGGGGGCTGTGGCTGCAGTGGGGGCATGGGGCCTCCAAAGCAGCCAGCCTCAGAAATGCTCCCCCCCAACCCCGAGTTGGCCACAAAGAGTTGAAGGGCGAACTCTTCTCCCTTGCAGGGCCCCCCACCTCCTACAGATATGCCAAAAAAGAAGCCCCAGGTCTTGGGGGAAGAAATGGAGTGGAGCAGGGGCAGTTTAGCTAAAAGATTCCCTTTTTGCTTTTTGGTTGGTTTGGTTAGTTGAGTTTTGCCCCCGAACTGGAAACTGGATCTGGAACCCATGAATAATGGGTGAAAACTGGGGATTTTCCATCTGCAAAAGGGGCATCATCATGGATGGGGGTGGAGGGGTCCCGCTGTGAGTCTAGGCTTGGCCATCAAGGGCTGGGTGAACTTGGACCACTGTCCTCGCCTCTCTGAACCTCAGTTCTCTTGGCTCCAACTGGGACGTGCACCCTGGGATTAGACAGTCCACTCAGATGTGACAAAGGGTGAGAAGCACCTGTGTGATGACTGTCACAGGGCAGGTGATCCATAATGCTGGAGGTGGGGGAGAGTCAGCAGAGAAACTAACAGGGGGCTGCGGGGCTCTGGGTCCCCCGTGGGGGCAGGGAGCAACTCTGACCTCGAAGGAGGAATGGCGGACAAATCAACCTTGAACCATAACATGATTCAAATGGAAAGAAACTCTGAGAGTCTTTTGTCGAAATGCCTTTTCCAGAGAGGAGACTGAGTCAGTGAATGTCTTCCTGGCATCATCCAGCATCCCAGACAGCAGTTTTCTCAAATCATTGTCTCCTGGAGGCTCTTTGGCCAAACGCCTTGGGACAGCCCTTTAAAGATGGGTCAGGCCCATCCTTCCCTATGGAGAAGATGGAAGAGAGGTTTCCCTGCAAAATTTAGAAACAGGGAAAGAAAACTTGCCTTTCTCCCCACAAAGGATTAGAACTCACAGCCATTGTATTTTGGCCTCAGCTGGGACAAATGGAATGTGTGAGAAGAAACTCAGAAACATAACCCAGGATCCAAAAGGAATCCTTGGGGGTACAGTTGTGGGGTCACTAGGGGTGGGGCACAAAGGCTGGGTGTATGCAGAAGGGCTAGCGGGCAAGACCCCGGGGAGCCAGTGCGAGAGACACCTGCTGTGCGTCCGGCTGTCAGCCTGGGTCAGGTGATTCAGCATCCCCAGAACCCTCCTCGTTGGCAGCGCCCTGCATCCCGAGGCCTTCCCGCCGGGGCTTCCCAGACACATTAGGCTAGAGGCCACCTTGGCCTTCATGAGCCTGTTTCCCTGGGTCTACGGAGGATGCCACCCTCACGGGCCAGCACTGCGCTGGCAAAAGCCACCACCATCTCCTTTGTTTCTCAGCCCCAAGAGACCCCCTGCTCCCCACCTCACCTACAACCAGGAGAGCCCAGAGTTCCCCTAACAATTGGATGTTGCAAATCCACCTCGACCTAAGAATACCCAGGACCTGGGTTTGTGTGCTTGGGGGAAAAGAGTACAGCAGCTCGCCCCAGGACTTGAAACAGCGCAGGACATATGAGTTGTCTTACTCCCTCCGGTGACACTCTCACGAATGGAAATCACCAGAAGGCCCTGCAGTGGGTGAGCCCTGGCCTATGGTTGCTTCTGACAGGTGGGACATGTGTTTTATCCCTGCTCCCCATGTTGCCCCCGGGGACCTGGTCTGCTGGACCCCTCCTTCTCTGCTGTGCCTCCCCCACCCCCCAAAGCTCCTCCTACCAGGAATCCCCACTTTCCAGATGCCTGGACCTTGCGCTCCTCTGAAATTCCCCCATCGGCTCTTTCTGGGTTCCTGCCACCGGAGACAGCCACGCTCAGGGCTGCGGGGAGGATTCCGTGTCTGCACAGTGGGCCTGGTTCCTGGGGTGGCCCTGGGGGTCGGTACTGTGTGAGGGGCCGCCACCACCTCCCCCCACAGGAGATTCCAATGGGGGCAAAGCACCAGCAAGAGTGTGAAAGTGACACTTGGATAAACAGTGCCACCTGTGCGTGCAAATGAGAGGCGACGTCCACCACAGCCCAGTCCACAGTGCTTCATTATTTACAAGATGCTTTCCCTTCATGAGAGCTTCCTGGCTCTTCCCTTGCAGGACAGAGAGGGCTGGGATTCTTATCCCCACTTGACAGATGAAGAGCCCAAGGTCAGAGAGGACCAGGGAGGACACTGGGAAGGAAGCAGAGGCACCTGGAAAAGCCCCCAACTCAGGACCCAGGCGGTGGGGGGAGACCATCTTTGAGCCACTGTGGATTAGTTATGCAACTTTCGGGGAGTGGCTTAACCTCTCTGTGCTTGTTCCCTCCTCTGTCAAATGGGAATACTAGTGAATTTCTACCTTCTGAGGTCACGGTATGGATTAAATGAGTTGATAAACGTAAAGCACTTAGAATATCCCCAGTACGTGGCAAGCTTGCAGACTATCGGCCATTATTACCCCACTATCATCACTGTCATACCAGCCCTGAAGCCAACCAGCTAGAGAACCTTGGGTAAGGCCCTTTTCCTCTCTGGGCCTCAGTTTCCCCACTGACAGAATGACGTATGATAGTCTCTAGCAGCCCTATGTGTCTAGAAATCCCTGCTTCCACACAGGCCAGAAATGGGGGCCCACAGAATCCCTTGAGAGGCCACCTTCACTTTTCTGGGTCTCCCATCTGACAGTTTCCCCATCTGTCAGGCAAGGAGGTGGAACAAATAATCCCCTGAGAAACACAAAGCCCAGTTTTTGCACTAGGACCTCATCGGGGACCCAGTACTTTGTGGCGCTCTGGGGGAAATGGAGTCAGCCGGCCTCCATCGCCCTTCTGTGGCATCTTGGGCCGGAGGCTAGGGTGAGGTGCAAAGGGTTAACTCCCACTGGCCTGCTGAAGGGAACACTGTGTGTGCCTTCCTGACCCTAAAGAGCAGCCAGATCCCTAAAGAGAAGAGACCCCGTGTTTGCATTGGCGGCCGGGCCAGACAGTGGGAGTAATCAGCGCTCGGCGGGGCCTGGAAAACTCAGCTCATCCTGCAGCCAGACCAGGCCAGCCTTGCCCAGTCCACCACCCACCACCCTATTACCTAAGCCCTGCACAGGACATGAGCGCATGGCCCTGGGGGTGAGGGGTAGTAGGCCGCTCAGACAGGGCGGCCATTCACAGAGCTGTCGCCTGCCCAGCTCAGACACATCCTGGGGGGGTGGGACTCAGCAGGGAGGCTACTCAATGGGGGTGAAGGGGACAGAAGAGCCTGACTGGTGCCCTATAGAGCTAGCTCATGCCTGAGAGGAAATGTGCTGTCACGGTAGGGGGAGGGGGTGAGTAGAGCACAATGTGAGTAGGATCAAGGAAACGCACTTCCTTCACTGAGCCCGTGGAAAGAGGGCTGCAAGGAAGGCCTCTGGGAGAGCACGAGCTTGTCCAGCTTTGGGGATACTGAGGATACTGAGGATACTGAGCAAAAGGGACAGACGGTTGGGCCATCAGACAGAGAGGAGGACAGTGCTCCTAGCTGGGGGAAACTGAAGGAGGCAAGGCGAGGCATACGAGGACCTCAGGTGGCTTTGAAGGGAAGGGAGGTCGGAGACATAGTTTTCCCTGTGATGACAGCCACCGGCCCCTCCTCAGGCCAGGCCGTGCAACACTGCGGCCAGAGCAGGAGACTCCAGGTCAGGCCTTATGGGGGTGAAAGTCTGCTCCACCCCTTGCAGGGGGCCCAAGCTTTGAGAATCACGGGCCTAATGCCTGCAGAAGGCTGATCGGAATGCCCAGAACCTGGCACAGTTCTCTCAAGATTATAGGTCTGCTCATGCTATTCCAGAAATAATCACGGTAATAACATTCCTCTTCAGTTAGAATTTCTGGCCATGCAGACCCTGGAATTTGATTCAAACCCTTGTGTCTGGTGTTTTGCCAGTCCTAGGGCCTCCCTCCCCCCCTCCCCGTGGCAGCCCCTGAGCCCTCCCCCAGGGCGTCCCCTAGCAGGCCCACTAGCATCCCCAGCTCTGACCTCTCAGGCAAGAAGGAGGCAAAACAATTAGCTGCTGGGGAGAGGTGGGCTGCTCTCAGTCCCCAGCCCCTCCCACCAGCTTCCCCATCCCCCCACAGTCGCCCTTAGCCCCCTGACCCCCACAGCCCAAAGACCTCTGAAAAGAAATCTGAGCTGTCTCTTTTATCTCTCTTTCCCTTTGTCCTGCCCAGGGTGGGGCTGTCATCAGAACCTTCCCCAATGCCCAGGCAGCCTTTCCTGAAGCCATCCCTGGGACTCCTTCCTTTCCCTAGGAAATGTGCCAACCAGTAAGGAGATTCAGACAACCATATGTCCCTCTGGGGCAAAGGCCAGCTTGCCCACGATGTTCTGGGCCACAGATAACAAACTCCAGAGGTTTTAAGGCCAATAAGGAAGGAAAAATGCTTTAAGAGGACAGGGTGAAAGACAGTAGGGAGTAGTGTGGACTATGGCAAAATAGAGAGCAGCCCTGTCTGTAGGAAGCTAGTCAGCTCCAGCTGGCTATATGAACCCAGAAGGCCCACTTCTTAGTTCTTTGAGAGAAGCTGGACGTTTAGATTCTTTTTTTTTTTCTTTTTGACTCTTCAAACCCTTCAATGACCAAATGAAAAATATCTGAGGACTGCATTTGGCCAGTAAGACAATAGTTGTGACACTATTCAAGGGTGGTCTGTCCTGCAGACCAGGAATCTCACAAAATAGTCCCTGATTAAAGGGTACCCTGGTCAATACTGGTGGGTCACAAGACATTCTTAATCCCCCCCCAGGAGCTCCAGTGCACATTAGCATATTAAAGGTTCTGAAAAGGTCTGCAGGAAAGAGGCCTGATTAACGTTGTGAAGCTCAGGAGAGTTCTGTGCTCCACAGTACCTCTCTTGGGGCTGTGCCCTCTGCCATGGGCTCACCATTGAAAGGTTCACAAGCCCCTTGAGTTCCATCTCGGCCCTGAGTTAGGACCTTCTTTCATCTGCTGATTCAACAATAGTTGAAGACCATTCTGGCCAAGCATAGTGACATGACAGGCATATGTCCCTGCCGTGCCTGGTGGGGCCCACAGCTGATGGCCCCTTTGTCTAGGATTGCTGCCACCAGCAAGCCTTGCCTTCCCACCACAGAGCATGAATGCATGTATAAAGCCTTTGTCAGGCAAAAGCAGGGGCTGACAGAAAGTCACAAAGACCTGGGCCCCAGCCCAGTGTCGTTTGAGAATGCACTGTTGAGACTTTAGATTTCATGAATAATGTAAACAAGAGGCTGAAATAGAAAACATAATGAGTTAGGAAACCTACTTTTGATGGGGTGTTCATAGAAGGTCTCTCTAAGGAGGTAGCATTTATACTGAGATCTCAGGGCAGGAAGAAAATAGCCAGGAGAAGGCTTTGCATGTGGGGGGCACTTCATGGACAAAGGCCCTGAGGCAGGGAAGAGCAATGATGACAGAGGAGGATGGCAGAGGTGAGACTGGAGAGGTCAGAAGGGCCCAACATATGCAGTGGCTGTGAGCTGTTTGTATCAGCTAGCTATTGCTGTGTAACAAGCAACCCCAACACTCAATGTTCTGTAATAACTACCATCTGTGATTATAGTTCACAATTCCGGGGGTCAGCTGAGGGCTGGAAGTACTTTGCCCTGCCTGTCCTTCATCATCCTCCTGGCACCAGATGGCTAGTGTGGATGCATCCTCATAGCAATGGCAAAACACAAGAGAAAGCAGCAAAGCTTCCTGATGCCTAGTCTTAGAATTGACAGGCTGTCACTTCTTCATTCTATTGACCAGAGCAAGTCACATGACCACCTTCAAGGGCAAGGAGTGACCTTCCCACCAACTGGGAGAACAGTGCAAGGGAGGGAGGTGTAGTGGCTTGGATGCAGATACTGCCTGTGAGCTGGAGACAAGTAGATGAATTCCAGAGCCATTGAGGGACAGAATCAACAGCAATGGTGCCAAAGGACGGCATGGAAGCCTTAAAAAAAAGGACAGAATCGAGCTTGGCTTCTGAATTTCTCCCAGAGTGGTGCTGTAGGGGAAGAGCAAAGGAGGCAGGAGAGACTAGGCATGGGGACACACGACAGCCGGCTCCATCCCTGGGCTTCCTCGTCCTCACCATACCCACTCACTCCCCCACCTCCAGCCCAGGCTAGCCCAGGCTCTTCTTCACCCCTGCACCAGCCAGAGCCCAAGCTTCTTGCACCCGTGCACGGGAAGACCAGACAGCTCTGCTGTGATATACGATGCCCATAGCTCACAGCCCGACTGCCACTGGGATGATGTGTTGTTACCATCCATCACCCGCCTGACGGGCACCCAGCTCCAGAATTCGGCAGCTGCCCTTCACCGGGACACTTAATTATAAAGGCCTGAAATTTTTCCCCACCGGCCTGGGAAATAAAGGCTTTGTTTACCAACGGCTAGTTGGGAGGCTCCCAGGGGAAAGCCGATAGATCAGGGCAGCCTGGCAGGAACAGTGCAAATCCTGCATCCTGGTGGGGGACCAAAGGCTTCCAGGGAGCCGTCACCCTGACCCCCACCGCCCTCTGGTTCTTCATGGGAGTATCGATCCCCACAGCGCTAAGTCATCTCTGCACCTGGGAGGCATTTGAATTTGCTGAAAGCCAACACCACTGTAGAGCGCTTGGTTGCATGCCTGGGCTGCTCCTCTGGGTCTGCTAACTCCTCTGAAAACTCGCTGGGGCTCTTGGATCATGGGGGTGGTGAGCAGGCACAGCAACACCTCAAGGAAACCAACTCAGCATCCCTGCTCTAAAGGATCCAGGTTCATCTAGCTCTTGGGTCCTCAAAGTGTGGTCCCCGGACCAGTAGCACCAGCCTCTCACGCTAGAACTGGTTAGAAATGCTCACGCAGGGCGCCTGGGTGGCTCAGTGGGTTAAGCCGCTGCCTTCGGCTCAGGTCATGATCCCAGAGTCCTGGGATCGAGTCCCGCATCGGGCTCTCTGCTCAGCAGGGAGCCTGCTTCCCTCTCTCTCTCTCTCTGCCTGCCTCTCTGTCTACTTGTAATCTCTGTCTGTCAAATAAACAAAAAAAAAAAAAAAAAAAAAAAAAAAGAAATGCTCACGCAATGCACAGGTCCCCTCCCTGACCTAGCAAGTCAGCAATTCACTGCTGGGGGTGAGCCCAGTGATCTGTGCTTCAGCAAGCCATCCAGAGGATTCTGATGTTCGTAGGGCTGTGAGAACCACTGGCTAGTTTGTTCCTAGCCTGTACTTTTGCCTCTGAACCACGGTAGCTCCAGAAAAGGGAGCCGGGCTTTCCACCAGCTGATCCAGAAAGCAGGGACAGCAGGGACAATGGACCCAGGCCTCCACTCTCCCCAGGTCCCTGATGGTTGAATCTTTCTGAACACCAATTTTCTCTTCTGTATAATGGAGGTAGGAAAGCTAACCTTGTAAACTGCGGTCAGGGTTAAATGAAGAATTCTCCTGGTAGCCAGAAGATGTAAGACATAGGTTGGCCGTTCTCTGGGTCTTCCTACATGGTTGGGGGTCATGGCCATTCCCCCCATCTGCACAGAGGGGCCTCCCTGGCATCCCTAGGAACCACCTGCAGCAGACACCTAGGCTAGGGCAGAACCTGAAAGATTCTTGCCAGGGTCTATTCAGCTCATCTGCCAGCCTCAGTCCTGGGCTTTCAAAGCTGGGGAGGGTGTGGCAAAGAGGTCTCTTAGAAGTGCAGAGGGGTTGTAATGAGAAGGCATCTGGCACACTTCCCGGGCACCTCCAGGAGGCATTGTCCAGAGCCCTTGCATTCTGGGCTCACAGTACTTCATATAGGCAGGACCACTGGCTCCTTAACTTCATCTTGAGGTGAAAGGCAAGATCCCACAGCCCATGGGTGCCAGAGCTAGGGCTTGAAACCAAGTCTGTCCTGCTCCCTGACCTCTGGGGTTCTTTCTGTGAACAAGGTGAAGTTAGAGAATAGGTCTCTACCAGGGAGAAGGAAGGTGTTCTGGGACCTGTCAGCCCCCTGGAGCAGGTGTTGCTGGAGGAGGGATGCAGGGGAAGGTTGAACTTGATCTTTGTCAGATTATGGGTTCAGGAAACCTCCTCTCCAGATCTAATCTCAAGATATGAGGAGATCACAGTCAAAGTGGTTCAGGGAGGGCTTGAAAGCCATCAAGTGGCACATAGGTTTCTGTAGAAGGACCAGCCACTGGGCAGACTTAAAGGGGTGACCCTCCCCTGGGACTCAGTTTCCCCCACTGTACAACCAGAGGATCAGACAAAGTGAACTTGTAAGTCTCCTCCAGCCCCAAGCCTCTGTATTGATGAGTCTTTTTGTATGGAGACAAGACCCAGACACCATCTACAAGGTGCCTGGCCCATAGCAGGTGCCTATGAAATAAAGAAAACTTCCAAGTCACAGAGCAGGTCAGGATCAGAGCCCAGGCTGGCCAGCCTCCATCCCTTTTCTCCCTCCCCCTCTCCCTGCTCCCTCCCATCAGAAATGCCATCTTCATCTTGGTTTTTGGTGTCCGGTCACAAGGGAACCCCATCTTTAACAGCAGTTGGCTTATTGAGCACAGAAAGATCCGCTCCCTCGTGGAGGAAGTGGTTACAATCAACCTTTCACCAACTGCAGGATCTTAATGATCTGTGCTGTTGATCTACCCCTGCTCCCCACTCCCAGGATTGGGAAGCATCCCTGATCCTCCAGAAGCCTGTTGAATGGGGGCTGAGAGAGGCCAAATTTCTGCCCACATAATCCCACTGCCACAGACCTTGTTATCTATATGGCAAATGTCTCCTCCAAACCCAGATAAGGATACTCAAGGTGGCTACTGGATAGAGAAGTGGAATGAGAGCCAGTGGCTAGCACAGTGCACAGTGTGCATTGAACCAACCTTTGAGAGGATGGGGTAAAAAAGAAGGATTTGGGAAAAGGTGACTCTGGGGGCTTGGTCCTTGGGATGATCCTCTTTTATCAGGTAGAACTTTTGCTATGGGTATTACAGAAAACCAAATTATTCTTAAGCACAAAAAGGGGGGGAACAGAGGTGGAATATACAAGGGAATTTGGGGGGAATGATGGAACTATACTATATCCTGACTATGGTAGACATTACATGACTTTATGTATTTGTCAAACTGCACAGAACTGTACCCTAAAGAACGTGACTTTGACTATAAGTAAATTTTACCCTGATAAACTTGACCCTTTAAAAAAATAATAAATTTATTAACATATATATTGAAGTGTCCAGGGTTTGCTGCTTTAAGGCAAGGCTTGATCCAGCAACTCAATGTCTCCAAGGTCCCAATTTCTCTGTTTCTCCATTCTGCCTTCTGTAGTGCCTGCTTCTCTCTCACCTCTCTCTCTATCTCTATCTCTATCTCTCTATCTCAGCTGCATCCAGCAGCTCCAACGTGCCCCCTGTAAGATACACAGAAAGTTCAGTGTCTCTTGACCTGGTAGAAATTTGGCCACCTCCAACCCAACAATTTCTTCCTCACTTCTCAACCTCAAGTAGGAGAGAGAGGAAGTGCCTCATTTCTGGAAGCCCCAGGAAACACTTCTTTGCATCTCATTGGCTCTTGCTGGGCTCCCCAGAATCTACCCTTGAACCAATCACTATGGCTTGGGGATAGAAAAGGCTGATGGGTTTAAACCACTTAGGGGCCTACCTGGAGTGGAGGGGGGATTCCTAAACCACCCCCACAGAGTTGAGAATGCAAGAAGTGAGGAACTCCCAAAGCAACACCAAACAGGCCTGGGAGGAAGGGGAAAACAAATGCCCATTACATCTCCACTTGGGAAACTCTCCACCTGTTACGGAAGCGCCTCCCCTTCCAAATAAACTAGTCACATACTGTCTTCCGCAGGGACACTTCTCAGCCTCCCTTCCCCACATGCTCAGAGTACACTCAACCAACCATCATTACCAACTTTTCAGAGATGTCAACACCCAGACTCCATCAGCAGGGCTGGAATGATTTGCACAGCGGCACACACACACACATACACACACACACACACACACACCCTCCTGGCAGTCCCCCACTTTGTTCCAGGGACCATGGGGCCTGGCAGTTGCTCCAAGGGAATGAGGTGGTTTGTGGCTGAGAGAAGAGGCTCACCAGCCCACAGGGATTTCAGTCCTCGCCCCATGCCCATGAAAGGCACCACACAGTGAAAGGCAGAGAAACTGAGTCATTGAGCCCTGAAAGCCCTGAAAAATTGATGTGGGAAGATGTCAGGCCTGGAATCATGGCTGGCTGGCCTCCAGTCTATCATCCACAGCCCTCAGGCTGTGTGTTTCTGAGCAAGTTGCTTCATTCCTCTGAGCACTGGAGTCTTTGCCAGCTCAGAATGAAGATGTCTTCCTATGGGGTTGGTCCAAACCGGAATGGGATTGCATGGATTCCCATTCCCAATCCAACATGGATTCCAGCCCTCACCATTGATGTAAATCATGTGTTACATTTCAGGAACAAAACATGTTAGTGACCCATGTTTCTCTCTCCTCTGCTCTAAGAGAAAAATTTAACTAACTACTCTATTGTCTTAGTTTGGATTCCCCTAGAAGCAAGCCTTGAGAAAAATAGTTTGCTTGGTATGTGCAGGAAGGCCTAATCAGGAAAGGCACAACGAGTGAAGAAGCAGCTATACAGGATGTGTTACCCAAGGCGGTTATGATTGTGGGCAATTGGGGCTCAACCTCACTAGGAAGCATTGGCAGATTCAACAGAACACACACCTCAGAGTTATTCCATCTAAGAAGCAAGGGAGCTGGGGTATTGATACACCCATTCCCATCTGTTAGTGATCAAGGATTTCCTTTAAGTGTTAATTCCCAACCCCTTCATCCCTGCCCCTCCAGAGGAAAGAGCAAGTTCTGGTGACCCAACAAACCTTCAGACCCAGAGCTGTCGGTGCTAGCCATTGGGTGAGGCTGGTTTGCCCAGAAATGCTTAGTGCCAAGAGATATGGGCAGAGCCCCAACAATGCATGCCACCCCCTCCTTCCTTCTCCAGGTGGAGAAATGCTTTCTTTATCTTCTTCAAGACCCAGCTCAGAGTGTAACTTCCGCTGTGAAACCTCCTCCAAATCCCCCAAGGAGAACTGGAATGAGCCTTCGTGCTGCAATTTTATCTTATCTCTATCGGGAGCACGGCTATCATTCACTTCCCAGATGTTTCTTCAGCCATAGCTAGGTGCTGGGTACTGTGCAGGTCTTTGATCACAGCACACGGTAACTGCTCCTGACCTGCCTGTGAGCACTGAACCATGAGGTCTCTGCAGACGGGGCACACCAAGTTCATTGTCACGTCCCTAGAGCCTAGCACATAATATAAACACTCAGTAAGTCCGGGCTGATTGGAACTTGAAGGTAAAAGCAGACCTGATGGTCCATGAAAAGCACCCCGCTTGGTAGGAAACCTGCCAAAATGAAAGTTCTGAAGAAACGGTAGTTAATGTGTGGGTAAAAGCTGCGTGAGTCCCTCTGGAATCCATCGCCTCACCAGTTGGCACCCACCTTTCCTCAGGCACTGTGGGGTGACAGTGCCTGCATCCTCTCGGGAGACCCCAGCCCAGGAGCCATCTAAAATTAGACCTGCACCCGCTGGTGCTTAAAATTAGAAGGACTTTGCATTCCGAGATGCCAACAGGTGCTGAGCAACAGTTCACGGACGAAAATAAATCGGTGGCACTCTGGGACTTAAAATTAGATGAGCCCTCTGGGTTCAAACCGTTGTCAGCGTTGGGCAGACTGTCTCGGATAAAGGGCTGAGAGGAGGAAATGCAAGCCCTTCTGTGTCTGAAGTCAGAACTGGAAATCTACTTAGGGCCAGTCCTGTGCCGACAGCCAGGTCTGCGTTTTGCAGTCCGATGTTTGCAATGGTGCTGGGAAAACATTATTGATTAGGATGCCGCTTCGTACATGACACGGAACAGCGTCTCCCGGGTCTTACCCAAAGGCATCCCGCTGACAGGAGGCAGGACAGGGTTTGGTTCTCCACTCCTCACTGGTTGCTCCCCCATTGGATTCAGGGAGCCAAAACACCGTCCCCCGTTTCTGCGGGGACCCCTTATCCACTAACTCTACAGCCCTCAGTAGGCTCTGTGTGAGTCATGTGACCTGCCCTGGCCACGCTGACTGGCCAAAGCAAGGGGCGTCTCCCCAAGAGCAAGGTGTTCATTGGTCAGCCAGGGACTCCTGAGGTCCGGCCAGGAAGGATGAACCCGACCCACTGAGATGTCTTCCGCGTGAACATGCACAAGCACAGACATGGTGACATGGTGACTTCGACTGATGTCAGGGAGCAGCAGGGCCTGTCACACTACATCCTTCATGCTTCCTTAGGAACCGAACCCTTTCAGAGATGATAGTAGCTGTGGATCAGAGATGTCATCAAGTGACCCAGAGAGAGATGAAGACAATGTCCAGGGCCCCAGGGTTTTTCAGGGTGCATGCGTGTGATTGGGGATTGTTGTGGGTGCGTGTGGTTGTGGGGGCCACACAGGAGGGAGTCACCATTGGGGGTCCAGAGGGGCATGACCCCTCAGTGCAGCTGCACTTGGTGCCCCACCCTTCTGGGATTTCTCTTGCTTTCCTTTTTTTTTTTTTTTTTTTTTGAGGATTTTATTTATTCATTTGAGAGAAAGAAAGAGAACCCATGAGCAGGAAGGGCAGAGGAAGAGGGAGAGAGAGAAGCAGACTCCCTGCTGAGCAAGGAGCCCGACGAAGGACTCCATCTCAGGACCCTGGAATCATTACCTGTGCCAAAGGCAGACACTTAATGGACTGAGCCACCCAGGCATGACCTCCTGACCCAGGCTTTTTTTTTTTTTAATTTTTAAGATCCGCTTTCCAATAACAGAGCCATGTCAGCTCCTCCAGGGATCAATGGGAAATTGTTGTTGACACCAAATCAGAAAAAGCCTTTTTCATTGCCCTGGCCCCCATGGCTGGTGGCTCTTTCAGGCGACAGCACCAGGACTCTCCGGGAGCTCCTGTTTCTCGACCCATCATGTAGGTGAAATAATGGTACCTTCTTCATAGGTTGTTCCAAAGAAATAAAAATACAAAATCATGGCTCAGTATTTTGTCAGTTTCTCTGAGCACCTTGAATGATGGCCTAGAATAAACCTTGTGCTCAGGATCAGAAACACTGGGTTCTATTTTTTCACTTGGCCACTGACATATTGCGTGACTTTTGACAAGTGTCTTGTCCTCTTGCGACCACAGTTGTTCTCAATTCCATAATAAAAGTGTATCCTGTCTTCATTCATTCATCCCTACTATGAACGGGATCCTCCACTCAGTATGGGAGGTGCAGATGTGAATGAAGCAAAGAAGGTTGCTGTAGCATGTGGGAAGGCTTCCTGGAAGAAGATGCACTTAGCTTTCTTAAGGGGTAGCAAAATTTCAAAAGAAACAGTCCACCTCCAGGCTTCTCATGGGTGTGTTTGTCAATTGGCTCGCAGAGTACAAACACACAGGTGTGCTCACATCTGTATGGGCCTGTGTGCACAGGCAGACACACACCCACCAAAAGACAGGGTTCTACAGGCCCAGAGACGATGTCTCAGAGAAAAGGACTGATTTGAAAGAAAACAGGAAGCAACTCCAAATGTTCAAGCCTCCCTCAGCAGCCCCATCCTTTTTCCATACTTTGCAAAAATGAGATCGGACGGTGGAGGGCGGGGAGGTGTGTAATGCTCTGGCTATTTCCTGACGTCCTTTCCCGTCCCCCAGAGGCTTGAACCAACTGGAGTTATCTCCTCCCTGGCTGGGAGGGGGCTAGTTGGGAGCCAAAAACACCAAGATAGGGGGAAGAAGCATGAAGAATTGTACAAACAAGCCAGGAGTGTGGCTTCATGCCAACAGGAATGGAGCCAACAGCCTTCCCCAGCCCCATCCCAACCGACATGCAGGCTGGTCCCCCGGCTATTGGCCAGAGAGGTTAGGGGGGTCCAACTTTGGGATTGGAGCCCTGCTTCTTGAGTGGAACTGGTGGGCGGCTGGTGCATGAATCTGAGAAGGAGAAGATTGGTCTCTCTCTCTCCCTCTCTCTCCCTTCTTTTTCTCTCCAGCTGCCATGCAGAGGGCTATGAATCTGCCTTTGTACCTATGCTCAGCATCTGTCCCTGTCCTTGTCCCTGTGTGTGTGTGTGTGTGTGTGTGTGTGTGTGCACGTGTGTGCATGTGTGTGTGTCTCCAGTGTCTATCTCTGGGGGTTGGAATCTATTTCTATCCCGAACGAGTAGGGGGAAGCTGGCAGGATAGCTGATAAATCCAACCCTACAAAAATCTTGCTATGAAACACAAATTAAAATGAGACAACTGTGTTCTGTCTATCGCATTGACAAAAATGAAAAGATCAATAAGATCGTTCATTACCAAGGTGGAGCAAAGAGACACACTCAGAAACTGTTGAGGGGAGTAAAAACCGGTATTGTTGGGGTTTTTTTGGTAGGTTGTTTGGCAATATCCACAGAGATGTTCAATGTCTATGCCCACCGACCCAGCAGAACGACTCTAGAAACCCACCTGCACGGACAGAGATATGTATGGATGTGTAAGGACACAAGAGCACTCTTTACACACTGCTATTTGTATAGTAAAAAAATTTTTAAGTAATCTAAGAATTATTTAAAGGGCATGAGTCAAATAAATTAAGGTGTGGCCATACTTTGGAATATTATGCAGATATGAAAAAGAGTGGGTTAGAGCTACATGTCAGGGCATTGGGCAAGATGTCCATGAAATTAGGAAAGCCCCATGATCTATTCTTCAGGAGGGCTGCTGAAACAAATAAGGCCCAGGACTTCTGTAGTTTCATGCAGAAAAGTTTTACTGCTTGCTTACATGGTGTCTGATGTGAGCTCAGTCACTCTCCAGGAAAGCTGTCCTCCACGTGGCGACCCAACAATCCCAGGCCATGTCTACCCTGTGGTTCTATGATGTCACAGTGGCCCCGTGATCCCCAAAGCAGCACAGCAGCAGAAGAATGGGCACATTCTCTGCCCCATTGCAAGGAAACTGGGGTGAGTATGTAACTATCAGGAGAGTAGTAAATGACTCTGCCAAATGTAATGATCCCTTGCAAAGTACAATCACACTTACATAAAAAAATTCACCGTGTTGGGGGGTACGTGATATATGTGCAAATCCTTAAAAGTTCAGGAAGGAAGGGGGCACCTGGGTGGCTCAGTCAGTGAAGTATCTGACTCTTGGTTTTGGCTCAGGTCATGATCTCGGGGTCATGAGATTGAGACCCTCATCAGGCACCATGCTCAGTGAAGAGTCTGCTTGAGATTCTCTGTCCCTCTTCCTCTGTTCCCCTTGCTGCTCCTCTGTTGCCCTTGCACACTCTCTCTCTAAAATAAATAATTTTAAAAATCTTTAAAAAAAAAAAAAGATCAGGAAAGGCATATCAAGGTGTTAAATAAATTGATCTCTGAGGAGGGAAATAACATTAGAATCAATAGGTTGGGGCATGATGGTCACAATTTTATTCCATATTCATTCATATTGATTGAATTTTTGCAGGCAGGTATGTTTGTTAAAAAAGAAAATAGAGTAGGCATGGGGAGAAATTGCTTCTTTTCCACAGGTCAACCACCTCAGTTTACTAATCATTGATCAACTATCTCATCGATGATTTTTCTTTTTATTGTTTTCACAATGACACAAGAGAGGCATTCTCTGCACTGCATAAGGACAACTTGATAGCCTGGTCCACATGCCCAGGGGCAGAGGTGGAGGAAGAATGGCCCAGCCCAGTCCAGGTGTGTTCTATGAGTTCCACATTTTCCAGACTCACAAAATCAGAACACCACCCTGCAAGAGACTCTTCTTCAACAAAAGCAAATTTTAAAAGGTCTAGGGATAAATTAGATTTGGAAAACATTGCCTGCCACGTCCTACCTCAGAGAGTCTCCAGAAGTCAGACAAGTGCTAAAGATACTGACAAGTCCTGCAAGAAAGAAACTCACTTTAATGTTATTATATCCACTGTTTCTCAAATGATTTGACTGTAACATCTTTATTCTTTTTATCATGGCATACATTTTAAGGACCCCTGCCATTGAGTCATAGGCTCTCAGAATGACAACACTCTATGCAGGTTGTATAACCATCCCCTTTTTCAGTCAAAGGGTTTTCTCTATGCCAGGCACTGAGCTAAAAATTTATATACATCCTCTCATTTTGTTCTCACAAGGCAAATGTAAGGATTGTCTCCACTCTATATATTAAAAAAAAAAAAAAGAAGTCTCAGAGGGACTGTCACTTGCAGCAGTGAATATTTTTACCTGAACATCCATTCCGCTCTGCTCCAGCCAACAGTATCACCCTTTTCCCTTTGGAAAGGCCTGTCCTATTCTCTACCATGTGGAATGGGTGGGTCCCTGTTGACTTAGATTAGTTGCCTCTCTCATTCTCTCAGCCAGTAATGGGTTCTAGAAGGTGTACGTAATCCAACCAGAGCCAATGCAATAGGACACATTCACAGGAACTCTTCCCATTCTCTGGAGTTGAAAAAGGTGAGGAAGTTACATCTTGGAGCCACAGAGCCATCTTGCCATAACAACATGCCCCAGTTGAATGACATGAATAATGCCAGGATGGCAGAAGGCTGGTAAGACAGAGAATTGGACCCCTGCAGACCTCATTTGATCATCTGGGTCAGTCCATTCCTGAATGTGATCCCAATTCCTGCAGCCAATTTTATGCTTACTCTTCCCTTTTTCTGAGTGTTTTGTTTTGTTTTGTTTTGCTTTGCTTTGCTTTGCTTTGCTTAAACCTCTTAGAGGCTCTTAGAGGCTCACTGGGACTTATACCCAGATCTCGTAGATTTCAATGACCACCCTCTTAACCAATATATGAGGTGCCTTGGTCTGGACAATGCAGTCAGAAGAGATCTTCAATACTATTTGATGCAAACTCTCTCACTTCATAAATGAGGAGACTGAGACCTAGGGAAGTCATGTGACTCCCCAGACGTCACACAGCAAGCCCATCCAGGAGCGTGCATTGCTGCTGAGTTCCGTCTCACACTTACCTGACCTCAGTCCCTTGGGTGGCTCTGAGGCCCTAGAATGTCAGCATCATTTCTAATTTTTAGCAGATGATGACTAGGGCCCACCCTGGTAACCTTGGCTGTGAACTCTGTCCTGCACCATTTGTTACCAATAGCAGTTGAAGTGCTGACACTTGAGAATGACTTAGTTCCTTTTTCATTTCATTTAGTGTGGATTCTAATGACATCATCCTCATCCGCCTTCCAGTGGGTTTTGTCCAGTGGGAGATAAAGCCATAGACTTGTGGCTGACCAGCTGCAGAAATACATAAACCCCACAAGCCATCTGCTTCATCCCCCTGTAAAATGGTGACAGCAACAGGACCCATCTCTTTGGGTGTTGCCAGGATTGAACATAATCTGGAGCGAGACAGCCAGATTCATGGTGGCGGGAATGCCCTTGTGTGAAGCACAATTGGCATCCTTCTCATCATCACTGGATTGGGGCCCCACCTGGTAGGGTAATAAGAGTTTGGGGCTGAGATTTAGGAGGCATGCATGCCAACCCCAGCAATGTCACTCAATTCTCTATACCCTAGAAAATTTCCCTCCACTCTGAACCTCAGTTTCCCCAAGGACAAAGTGAGACCAAGACTCTATGAACCTTCCAGCCCCAACATGTAGATAGCCAGCTGGAGGAATAACATCAAGCTGACTGCTGTGATTCCTTGGACATTTATTACACCAGGACCCCTCCACCTATTAGCTCAGAGTGCTGGTAAGATGGGTGCCTTCCTCCTAATTGGCAGAGGAGGGAATAATGAGACCAGAGAGTCTGGAAGACTCATGTGGGCAGTCCCAGCCCCAACATCCATCCCTGGACACATTCCTAAGCAAGCAAATTGAACTCTCTTCCAAGTTTCAACAAGGCTCTTCAGAATATTTTCTTTGTTTCCTTGGAATGAGAGTGCCTCACTTACTAGTGCGGACACCCCAAGTCCAGAGGTCTTGATTGACTTGCCCAAAGCCACTCAGACATAGGTGAGGAGCACAGAGTGGGATCCCAGAACTCTTGGCTCCCAAGAAAGGATTCTTTCCACCATGTTTCTTTTGGATTAAGAAAGCCCTTCTCAGCTCTCTGCAAATAGCAAGCCATCAGAGCTGTTTCCAGAGGCTAGGGAAATTTTGCCCCATGATCACTGAGACCACGAGGTAGGAAGAACTTGACTCTGAAAATCCAGTCATTCTTGAGCTTCTGTAATGACCACTGGTGACCTCTGGAGTCATGTAAACTGGCCACAAGGATGGTTCTCAGGGAATAAGTGGGGGGAAATGTGAGTGCAGTGATGAAGAACATATCCAGTTCTGCCTCCCCATAATAGTTGTGTGGGCTTGGGCAAGTTACTTCACCTCTTTGAGCCTTCACCTCTATCAGCCAGCTGTGAAGACTGAAGTTACTATATAGGTATTGAAGAGGGAGGGGGATCTGCATGAAGTGATAGGAAATAAAGTCTCCAGTATGTTCTTGAGTGGGAAAACCGTACTGCGGGAAACGTGGCATGACTATTTGTGAAAGGGAACGGCAGCTTTGCCTTCTCCCATCTCCTCTTCCCTTGTGGTAGATTACATTAATGGCTACAATTCTCACCTTCCCAGTGTGCATGCCCTTGGCCAGTGATCTTACAGAATCCACCCACTCCCCGATTCGGGCTTGGCATGTGACTTGCTTTTATCTAACGAGATGTTAGCAAGCATGATGCAAGCAGAGCCTTAAAACATGCTTCTGAATTTCACTAGAGGAGCTCTTGTGCTCTTCTGTGATCATGGGGAGCACGTACCTAGGGTGGCAGATAACTGAAAAGGAAGCAGAGCCAAGTTGTCCCCAGCCAAAGCCATCCCAGATCAACCCAAGCCCTGGACTTGTGAGCTAGCCCAGCCAAGATTGAAGAAATGGTCAACAAAGCCCAGTCTAAATTACCAACCTGCAGACTCATGTGTGAAGAAAATGCTATTGATTTACAGGACTACATGCTGGAATGGCTTGTTACGCAGCATTATATGAAGATCAGTGACAGACACACTATTGACCCAGCTCGGGTAATTGGGTCGATTACCTCATCTTCATTCCCAATATCACCCTATCCTAAGCCCACACTTCTCTCTCCTGGATTTCCACAGTAGCCTCCTTAACAGTCTCTCCCTTGCAGATTCTGGGACTCACGAATCAGTCCTCTTCATATAACAGCAAACTTGCAGGGGCATGCCGCAGACCTCTCTGAGTTTTGAATGTGTGAAGTGAAGACACTCAAGGGTTAAATTCAAGATGCTTCACCACTGGTACCAAGCAGACACCCAGAAGTCAGAAGACAGCAAAGTATGGTGGCCCTATAACCTTGATGTCAGCCCAACACAGCTTCCAGGAAGATTAAATAAGAACACAGTCTCTACTCACTGCAAAACTTAACAACCACACAATTCTGAGCTGGAGGGAACTCTGAAACCAGCATGTAGTCTTCTCATTTTAAAGCCAGGGAAGCTGAGGCACAGAGAGGGAAAGCAATTTGTCTAGAATCACACAGTGGGCAGGAACTTGAGAGGTGATAAGGGATGTCAGTGCCATAAGGCGGGGCACCCATGGGTCTTGCCAAGACTGTATCCTGGCAGCCAGCTCAAGGCTCAACTCATGTCTATGAAATGCATGACCAAGAGTCTAGGCCCTTCCTTCCTTTTGCCGCATGCCTCTCTATGCTGCACCCCATAGACTCTTGACCCCACCCTGAACCAGGTAGGGGGTGGGGTGTGTACTCTGGCAGCCAGCCAAAAAGAAGTCTGGCCTCATCATCCATGGACATGCCCTTCTGGGTGATGATTCAATCGGCAGATCTTGACTCCACCTGAAGGACCCGCAGAGCCAAGAGAAGGCCCCAGGGCACCAAGAGAACCGAAGATGGTTGGTGTCACTGTAGGAGCTACTAATGATTTAGACGATCCTAGGTTTGAACTCTGGCTTGGTCACACTAGCTAGGCTGAATGGCTCTATGTTGCTGATCCTCCATTTGCTCATCTGTGAAATGGGGATGACAGGATCTAGCACAGTAGTCACTCAGTAAATATTAGGTCTCCTTGTTACAGCACTCAGGCATTGGTCACCTCCTTTCATTCTGTTAACTTAACCAATGTGGCTAGAAACCAAATGACAGGCTTTGCAGGGTCCCCCCACAAAGACAACTGAGAGGAGGTTTTGGGGTGCACCTTCCTCCCCTTAGGGTGTCCAGGGGTGGGAGACCCTCTTCCTACACTCTTCCGAGCTCTAATGGTCTGCTCTGCCTAGTCTGTTTTTAGTTTGAAATAACCACAGCCCTGGATGGACCCTGGCCAGATGTGATCAAAAGAGATCCATGGCTTGGCAGTGGTTTAAATCTAAACATAGGAAGACAGGAGGTGGGGTGAAGACCCATCCCCTCTGGGCCTCCAGCTAGTGAAGGTTGGATCCAGGGCCACCCCCCAGAGTGGACAAGGAGGTTTATTTTATTTTATTTTTTAAAGATAGATTGATTGATTTGGGGGTGGGGTAGAGGGAGTGGGAGGGAGAGAGAAGCAGACTCCCCACCAAGCGCAGAGCCTGAAGTGGGGCTTGATCTCACGACACTGAGATCATGACCTGAGCCAAAATCAAAAGTCGACACTTAACCAACTGAGCCACCCAGGCACCGGCAAGGAAGCGGATTTCAAGCCAGCCCCTGGCACCTTAGGAGACCCAAGTTTGAATTCTGAAGCACGCACTTACTGAGTGACTGAGGGCAAGTCACTCTGAGCCCCAATTTCCCTGTGGCACCTGGCTGGCCAGCTGGTTCGTGGTGAAGGTTAGCAGACAAAATGAGCGTGAAGAATTTACTAAAAGTGAGTTGGTGTGGGCAAGCATACATACCACATGCGGGGACCGTAGAGGCAGAATCATCTAAGCAGATGGGACACCAGAGCCAGACCTGGGGGAGGCCAGCGAGAGGCCTAGGGCATATGCTTTCAGAAGGTATTGTGGCCCAGACATGGTTGGGGTCCTTGTTTCCAGCCCCAGCAAGCCTGGGGCAGCCAGCCAGGCAAGCAGGGGTTAACTAGAGCCCTTTCCAAAGCAAATAGAGCCAGTCCTGGCTCAAAAGGTAGGGGGAGAGGGACACCCCTCCTCCTTTTCTTCCCTCTCCTCCTGGCCTACTTTGTAAGGCTTCCCTTCTCCCAGCCAGCTAGCAAGTCCTAGGGATTCTCCCTCCCCTACTCCTCCCTGCCTGCCTCCATCTTTGTCATCCCCAATCTGAGGGCGGAGGTACCAGGGCTACCAACCGACCTGCTCTCCCACCTCCCAGACACTCTCTACCAGCCCAGGCGCAGCCCACCCCTGCTGGGGACCCCCTGCCCTTGATTCATCCATCACTCTGTTGCAGGGGCACCTGACTGTTGACATCTATGGAGGATCTGAGGGCGGAGGTGTGTGGAAATGCCCACACTGAGCTCCCCACACTGAACTCCCCATAGGAGGAATCTGACTGCAACCAAGACAAGGGTCTGCACTTCCTGTGCAGCTGCCTGCAGTCCCTCTCTGGGCCTGTGGTCCTCCCAGAAAAATGAAATGGCAGTTTTCCGGTCTTCCTCCAAGCTCCCTTGGCTGGGAATGGTGGGGCTCTCAGCACCATGGCGTCTTCACCTGTGGGCTTTCTTGCTCAGATGACATTTTCCAGGAGGAAAGAGACTCTGGCTCTTAGAATCCTCACCCCTCCAAAACAAGGGCAGGCTGGAAGCCATTCCTGAGCTTTTAGTAATAGTAAAACAGAAATATTTCATTGATTCCCCACTGGCACCCCAGTCCCTGTACTGGCCCGTTTCCATAAAGTTTTTGTGTAATTTACACAGCAACTCTGAAAGGGAGTAATGCTCTGCCCATTTTACAGATGAGGAAATTGAGGCTCAGTGAGCTGAAAAAGGTATCCAATTGTGTTTCTCTTTGGAGAAGAAGAAGAAAATGGTGCTCCCCCCACCAAAAAAAAAAAAAAAAAAAAAAGGCAAAATGTTTTTTTCAGGGTCAGAGAAGCTTCCAGTCTGTACCAGGGATCAGGCAAAAGCTGATCGGCAGGTGCGCAGGTCAGCACAGTCTGCCCAGGTAAACTTGGAGGCCAGTCATTTATTCCCTTATTGTAAAAGTGGGTTTTTTCCAAATGATCCATGTTTGGGATGCTTTATATGGACAGTGAAGAAGGCAGAATGTCCCTGCTCTAGCCACAGGCAAGGTAGATCCAACCCACCCATTTTACAGATGAGGAAGCTGAGACCCGGATCGGGGAAACAACTTGCTTGTGGTCACAGGCAGTTAGTTGGATCCAGAAGGAGCCTTCATGTCCCTGACCCCAAGCCTGGATTCCATGTGCCGAGAGACTATCAGGGTCTACACCAATGAATCGTGAGCAAGCTTCAGAAGCCCCTGGCAACGCTTGTTACAACAGACTGCTGGGCCCATCCTTAGAGTTTCTGATTCAGAAGGTATGAGTGGACCCAAGAATTTGCATCTCTAACAAATTTCCAGGCCATGCTGATGCTGTTAGCCCAGGAACCCCTTGGATGAGATTCACTAGAATGAGGGCCTCTTGGGCATTTTGAGAAGTTCAAAAAAAAAAAAAAAGACCATATTTGGGATACAGATGGTAGCACCCAGAAGTCATTCCATGTGGACAATTGCAAATGGGTCCTCCCATTTTGCATCTGGGAAAACTGAGGTCTGGAGAGGGCCTGTTCCAGGACCAAAGTGACATTGCTGAGGTTATGACTAGATCCTCAGCTAGGACTAGCTACATCAAATGCCAGGCCCAGGGCAGAATGATAATGTGGGGTTCCTTGTTTAAGAACGTATGACAAATTTCAAGGTAACAGTAGATCATTAAGCAAAGTGGGAGGCTCTTCCAGCACGGGGGCTTGTGCAGTCACAGAGGTCCTGTGCCACAAAGCTGCATTGCCCCCCAGGTCTCCTGGCTGCACCTTATACCGAGTCCCCAGGGAGTGGTCTGCAGGATCTGATCTGCCCCTCAGGACCGGGACCAGGGGCAGCCACCTAGAATGGTTAGAATGGAATTCGACTTGCTTTCTTTAGGAGGAGTGGCACTGTGGAAAGCCTACCCCCACAAATCAAGCCTCCCCCAAAACACCTCGGCCTGCCCTGGCCCAGCTCCCTTAGGACCTGCCAGCCCTGCTTCCCTCTCAAGCCTGCATTCCCTCCTTGAACATTTTAGAAAGATTTGTGGGCAAGGGAGAAGAATCAGTTGGGTAAAAGGGGGAAAAAAGTATTTTAAAAGTCACAGACCAAGAAGGCACAATACTAAGGAGTCATGAAAGGAGGAAGTGAATTTTCCAGAAAGAACTGAGGGTGGAGTCATGCTTAAACTGAAACCTCCAGCCCCACACAGTCTGAGGAAGGACACAGGGATTCCCTCCTTAGAAGAGACACCCCTATCCCGCCCCCCGCTATCCCCCAGTCCAGCTGCCACCAGGACTTCTCCTCCTCTGACAGAAGACACCTTTGTGGCCCCGCCACAGGTGATAGGGATAATTTTCCAGACTCTAGTGCTGGAGCCATAAATGAAACCACCGCATCATAACAGAGTTCCGTGGGAGCTGAGCCACTGCAGGGGACAGGGAAGAAAGCCAGCTACAGGACAATAACCCAAGGAGAAACTTGTTTGTGTCACCAAGCCATGTGTCAAGGTGTCTGACCTGCATGTGTTTATGGCGGCAGTCTGTAGACCATGGTTATCTGAGGAGGGGGTGGGAGAGAAGACGACCTTGGTCTTTGACATAGAAACCCTCCCCACTATATGATTTCTTTTCTAGAAATACATACGCTCTGGACATCTGCGTTACATTCTTAAAATAGTGCCCATTAACTGATGAATGGGTAAAGAGAACGTGGAATATTATTGAGCCATAAAAAGGAATGGAGTACTGATAAGGTGCCACCATGTGGACGGACCTCCAAAACATAAAGTTGAGTGAAATAAGTCAAATCCAGAAGGCCACATGTGTTATGATTTCATTTGTATGAAATCACCAGAACAGGGAAATCCAGAGACAGAAACCTGAGTGGGCTTAGCGTGGGGATGGTGAGGGGAATGTGGAGCTTGATTTCCAGACTGGGTGTGAGGTTCACTTTTAGGGTGATGAAAATGTTCTGGAACTAGACAGAGGGGGCAGTTTCACAACACTGTGAATGCCGTAAATGCCACTGAAGAATTCACTTTCAAATGGTTAATTTCATGTTGCGCGAATTACACTGGAATTTTTTAAAAAATTAACATGAAAGTGGATGCTCGGCACCCCCACCACCTAGGAAGCCCGCTCAGGGCGTGCACCTGACCTTGCAAGCTGGCCACTCCTAAGGCTGACACCCAGCAGGAAGCTCTGTGCAGACAGCAGAGCCCCATGGGACAACACTGGTAACGGGCTCTTCCTCATCCCCGCGAAACTAGAACCTGCGCAGGTGCCTGTCAATAGCAGAATGAGTGAAAGCATAAACTGCAGAAGATTCACAGAATGGAAAATTCCGTAGCAATGAAAGACAGCAAATTCCTGATACCCACAACAAGCGTGGATGAATCTCAAAGATGGCGGTGGGAGCCAAAGAAGCCATACACAGAGAACACAGGCTCCATTCGACTGAAGATCAGGAGCAGGGCACATTAGAAGTCAAGATAGGGGTTACACCTGGTGGAGAGGCAGAGTGATGAGAGAGGAAGAATGTTCTCGTGGATGGAGTGTTTTGAAGTCTTTCTTACTTGATGTGCATTGAATCCTTGGAAGTTCTTATATTCATTTCACAGATGAGGAAGCAGGGGCACAGGGAGGTAACATCTTGGGCTCCAGGGCGAGCAAGGAGCTCAGTGGCAAGTGGAGGTCTGGATGCCATTCTGCTTGGCTCCAGGGCCTGTGTCCCTAAGTCCTATGTGAGGACTTTATCAGAGAATGTCTGACTGCCTCCAGATGGGACTTGGACTTAGGGCTTTTCTGAAACCACAGTCTTATGCATTTAACCCCTACCTTCCAAGTTAGAGTGCATAAAATACTGAGCACACAGAGGCTTTCCAGCCATGTTGGCTCTTACTATCAAGAGTAATAGGGGCAGACTTCATTTAGCGGTAGGCGGACAGTGAAGGAGAGGAACAGCCTCTCTAGGAAGCTGACTCAGGCTCAGATGGCGGATTCAGCCTTGCACAGTGGGACCAAGATCCAGGCCCATTGCTTGCGAGCCAGCAGGTCAAGGTGAGTTTCCCCACATCAGGGCCCAGACCCCTGGGACCTGTCCTCCTGGAGCCCCTAAGCCCTGGCCCTTCTGAGGTCTTCTTGACCAATTGCACCAACCTGCATGGTCCACTCCAGGCCGGGCCTGTGTCAGAAGGAGCTGGAGCACGCATGTAGAGAGCCCTGAAGGGAGCAGCTAGTGGGGGCGGGGTGAGACCAATGCAGTGCATCCTGATCTACTCCACTGTGATACGTGCATTGAAAATATTCCCAGATCGATCAGAAGCCAGAGGTCAGGCTCTAGGGACAATAAGCATTCTCTGCATGCCCAAATGTCCCCAGCAATTTCACAAATGAAAATTGAGAATGCCTTGATTGTCTCCCCTAGGACAAACAGAACGGGCTCCTCAGGGTCCCCCTTTAAGTCCAGTGTCTCATGCTTGCAAAAGCAATCTCAATCTCAGACTCAGTAGAACTGAAAATGGCCCCCATTTCATCTACTGCATTGCCCCCATTCTACAGACAAGGAAACTGAGGCCCAGCAGGGACAATGGACTTGCCCAGGATCAAAGACTGGGAACTAGAGGGAGAGCCAGGATTCAAACCCTTGTTCCTTGACGCCCCTTCCCCAGGCTGGGTTCTTGCTGTATAAGCCCACCCCACTCTGTTGGCCAAGGATTCATTGTCCAACCTAGAGGGTCTTTGAATCACTCATGCATTTCACAGATATTCATTGAGCACCTACTATCAGACTCCATGCTAGAAACCAGGAAGGCAGCAGTGAGCAAGCCCAGGAATGGATGGTATCCTGGAGCTTATAGTCCAGGCAATGGCACGTCCAACTGGCCATACAGTTTCTAGCTCTTTCTCAGCGTTGGAAATTCTTGGCATCTTAGCACTTCACACATGCCCTTCTTGCATGCCGGGCTCAGTGTCAAGACTGAGAAATGCACAGATGAAGAACGTACAGCTCAGGATCCTAGGAAATCCAGTCGGTTAGATACTAACTGCACATAAATAATTACAAACTGAAGAAGATGAATGGCGGATGTTGAAACAGACAGAAATGGTGCCACAGAGCCTGGAAGGTTCTAAGGGCTTCTTGGAACACTGTGGCCTTGGATGTGGGTCTTAAGGCATGTGGTTTTGTGTAGGGAGGTGAGATGGAAGGTGGGGACAGGCATTCTAAGTGAGAGAAATGGTGATGAGCAAAGGTGCAAAGGTGGGGCCATGAATCTTCTGCTGAAAGAAATCACAACTGGCCTTATAGGGTAGAGCAAAACAGATAGAAGCTGGGGTAGTAGTTTGCGGTCACATCACAGAAGTAGTTCAAAGCCAGATGAGAAGGGTATTCTTTATGCTGCCATGCGAGGGGAGAATGGTGGAAAGTTTGGATTCCTCTTCCCCTACCCCAGTCCCGTTAAGTAAAAAAAATGTTTAGGACCCCTCTAACAGTTTCTTAAAAGGTAAAACATGGAGCAACCAGATGACACAATTCTACTCTTAGGTAAATACCTGAAAAAAATGAAAGCAGGGACTCAAACAGATACTCCTACACCAAGGTTCCTAGCAACTCTGTTCACAACAGTCAAAAAGAGGAAACAACCCAAATGTCCATCAATTGAAAAATGGATAAAATGGAATATTAGTCATGAAAAGGAACAATGTTCTCATCCACGTTACAGCATGAAAGAACCTTGGAAATGGGTCCAGTGAAAGAAACCAAGCACAAAAAGACACTTCTTGCATGATTCTATGCCTTAAAAAAGTCTGAAATAGGCAAATCTATGTACAGAGAGAGTAAAGTAGGGGTTTCTAGGGCCTAGGGTAACTGTAGGGGGCTGGGGGTGATGGCTAAAGGGAGTTGAGCTTCTTTGGGGGGGTTTTCTATTCTAAAATTGTGGCAGTGTGTATATATCAATTATGAACAGTATACTTCACATGGGTGAGTCAAATGACATGTGAATTATGTCTGACTCAGTCAGTGGAACCTACGACTCTTATTCTTGGGGTCGTGCGTTCAAGCCCCACACTCCGTGTACAGATGATTTGAAAAAAAAAAAAAGTGTTAGGAAATGCCTGGGACTTAGTATTTGGGCATATGCATTTTAACAAACACCACAGGTAATTTTTGCTCACCGCACTTGGAAAACATGAGTAGGGATCACTGGGCAGTCACAGAGGGAACAGGCAAGGGGAACAACAGGACGTAAGAAGTGTTTCCAGAAGAGGGGTCTGGCAAAAAGAAGGAACTCAAAGGGACATCTCAGAGTAACACCATCACCAACACAGGAGGAGTCCAACCCTATGTACTCACCATTTGTTTTTGGCCAAGCCTTGGGGAAATGGTGAGAAGTCTAAGGAAATTCTTCACCTACTTCTCCCAGGGCCCGTGTGGTCCACCCTGATCATCTGAACCCCTTGTGGGGTTTGCTCCCCTGTCAAAGCCCCCACTTCCAACATTCTTCCTAAAGCACAGCTGAAGCCCCTCCTTGCAACCATGGCCATGGGGACAGGAATGGACACGATCACCCTTGCTAGACAAGGCACGTCATGTCAACCTCACCCTTGCTAGACAAGACACGTCACGTTGGGTCCCACCCCAACCATGCTCTTCTGGCTCAAACCACAGGTTTCAGGTTCCCCACAATTCAGACATCATTGGATCTGCAGCTAGATCCACACCACTTTCTGGCTGACCCCTCCACTCTCCATGCCTGAATTTCCCTGCTTTTTTTTTCCTCTCTCCTGGGAGCTGGGTTGGCAAGAGCACCCCCACCCCTGCTCCCGCATGACCAGCCAGACTTCCTTGCACCTTCCATACAGACTTTCTGGGAAGAAGCAAGGGTGGTCCTCCACCCTACAGATCATGAAGACCTCACGTGGGGGCCCCATTGCACCACTTCCCAGGAATCGGCCTTTCTGGGTTGTTCTAGAATGTTCTCAGGAGGGGGGTCAAACTTCTAATCACACCCTTACATGATCACAGCACCTCACATTTTGTACACCACTCCTTACTTCACCTCTCTTGGCCTTGGTTTTCCTCATCTGTAAACTGGGAGCAATACTAGAACCTATCTCATAGAACTGGGTGACCAGGCTCTGTTTTAAGTGCTGAGCATACAGTGGTGGACAAAGTAGACAAACCAGATCCCTGCCCTCCAGGAGCTGACACTGAAAGTGGGGGGATGGGAACGAAGCAAAAGCAAACAATACAAATGACAAATAAGCAAACAGTATGGTTTGGCAGGAAGGGAACATGAAGGGGGACCTGAGGGCTGGTACGTTCTTTTCTTCATCTAGATGCTGGCTAGATGCAGGGGTGTGTCTGGTTTGTCAAAGCCCACCAAGCAATGCCGAAGGGGCAGGCACTTTTCCAAATGCTCATGACAATTATATCCCAATAGTTAGGAAGTGGTAAGTGCTTATTTAAAAAAGAGAGAGAGAGAAAAGCAGAGCAGAGCTAAGGGACAGCATGCCAGGGTGGGTAGAGCAGCCTGATGTTAAATAGAGTGGTGGAAGTAGGTCTGGGGGAGGGGACATTTGAGCCAAGAAGTGAAGCAGGTGGGGGAGCTAGCCTTGGGTTACCTGGTAGGGGGGAGAACATTCCAGGCTGAGGGGTGAGCCCGTGCAGAGTGCAGCAGGCAGCAGGCTGTTGGTGAAAATATCAATTTACTGGTAACGTGGTTTCTTTGCTAGCTTTGCTCTTGGCACCAATAGCATGTCAGAACAGAAAGCTATGCCTCTGTTTTATAAAAAGGAAACTGAGGCCCAAGGAGGGGACTGGCTTGTGTAATGTCACATACAACTTACTGCTGGATGTGGGACTTGGGAGTAGGTGAGGTAGGCGGGAGCAATTTGCAGCACCCCCCCACCCCCAAATCTCACAGGGCCCTGGCCACCACCACCTGCCCCAGGTGTTCCTTTCCGGAGTCTCCATGGAGAGTGTCCCCCCCCACCCTACCCCGAAACCCTCAGGATCAGTCGAAGCAGCTGAAACCCATCAGATCCTGGCCCTGCGCCTTTGTGGGGCTGGAGGGGTGGGATCAGTGCTGGGAAAGAGGATGGAGAAAAACAAAGCCTTCCTCCTTAGAGACAGTTTGTTCTCTCAGTGGCTGCTGGAAATCTGAGGCTTTTGTGCTCCAGGCTCAGGAAGGAAAGAGGAGAGACAGCCCCATCGCAGGAAAATTCCTCACAGACATCTGAGTGCCTGGAAGGAGAGTGTGCATCTATGGGACCCTGCAGGCCCTCTGGGCAGCCCATGGCCCAAAATAGGCTTCGGAGGGCTCCCTAATCATGTCGCATTCACAGCTCCACCATGCACCTCCCACAGGCAACTTGGCCACTCTGAGCCTCAGCCTCCTCATCTATAAAATGGACCCAACCGTAGTCCCTGCCTAGAGGGATGACTGCAACAATGAAATCACTCCATTCTTGGAGCTTGGCTCAGTGCCAAGAACAAGCATGCGCTCCATAGGTGAAAATTATAATAATTAATTATGTACATGAGATTTGCTTTGTTGGAGCCACGCTGTGGGGCTGAGGCCATCCTCCCCTTTCTTAAATCCGGAGTTAAATCCCAGGAGGTTGAATGACCCATCTACGGTCTCATGGCCGTAGAATCTCCTATGTACGGGATTTGGGTGGCCTGGTGCAGGATGGAACACAAGCCCCCTTGTTCAGAAATTCTCAAGAATTGCAAGATGGCAACAGTAGGGCACTAAACCAGGCTTGGGGTGCTCTTGCACAAAAAAGGCAAGGAAAAGAAGGAAGGAAGGAAGGGAGAGAGAGAGAAAGAGAGAGAGAGAAAAGAGCCTTGGTCAGGGCTGCTGAATCTGGCTGAGGACTTCTGGACTGGCAGGTTTAAGCTGTAGGCTGCAGAAACATTTCAATTCAGATATTTTTTAGACTAAGCTTTTGTATTTTTTCCAAATTTTCTATTATGATTGCATGGTAGTTGTATAATTAGGGAGAAATGAACTTCATTTAAATGATATTTTAAGGCATGGGCTATGATTAAATGATGTGGAAGCGTAGGGGGCTGTGTGCCTGACTCCCAAACTTGTGTACCACTCTGAGCCTCAGTTTCCCCATCTGAAGATAGGGGGATGGGCTGAGATGCCTTCTATCCTGAGGCTCAGAGCATTTGCACATGGTGGGTTGCCACGTGGGAAAAACTGGGTAGTTTCTGGTCACTAGCTATGCCAGATCCTCACTCATGGATGCCTATTGCACACTTACTATGTGCTGAGCCTGGACACGCTACAAATAACACACCTGTGGGAAAGCTTCACACATAATGGCAAACTGCACACAAGTTATCTCAAATGATCATTTGGGTAAGTCTAAGTTTGTAACATGCTGCAAAGAAGAAGTACAGAAGAAGGTTCTGGAACATAAGGTACAAGATCAAATGCACAGGTCAGGTGATGTTTCCTCGTGGAAGCAGCACTTAAGGGTTAACAAGAGCCAGCCAGGGAATGGGAGCAGGAAAACTGTGTGAAGACCAGGAGGCAGGGGTCCTATGGTTGTGGGAAGGATGTTCAGCGTTCTGGAGCAGAGAAAGTCAAGGGGACAGAGGTAGAGGACAAGGATGTGGAGACCAGAGGAGCTGGTCCATATGGGTCCTTGGCCAGGCAAGAGTTAGCACTTGTGTCAAGGGCACTGGGGAGCCATGGGTAGTTCTCACCTCAGAAGGAGGATGGCAATCCTCTAGGAAGATTAGAGCCCCCTGTCCTGGGCAGTCACTTGAGTTGGAAAAGTCTTCATTCATAAATGAGGTCTGGCTCGGGTGTCGGGAGCAAGAGCCCCACAGATGAAAGGATTTGGGGGCATCAAACATCCTGAACCTTCCCCAGCTGCCATCAGAAGGCTCTGCCTTTACTACAGAGCCATCCCAGGTAAGCTCAGAAGCCAGACTGCTGAGTACTCTTCATTACATGACCTGCACTGTCTCATCTCACATTCTCCACCAGGCATGGGCTTAGATGGAATATTCCAGCACAGGGCGCACACAATAGGTGCTTTGCAAAAAAAGCCACCATTCACTGAGCAGCAGCCACTGTTCCCAACATGGTGCTGGGAATTTGCAGTTATCAACATAGTCCACCATCGCATCAAGACTTGAGGTAGGCACCAACATCACACTGACATTCACACCCAAGACCAAAGTGCTGGAGTCAAGCCCCAAAGAGCACATCCCTGTCACAAATACCTCTTTCCCTCATTCTCACTCCACCTTCCTCCTCTTTACACACACAGGACACCCGACAGGGTCTTTGACTTCTTCCCGAGGCCATCTGCATACATTTTCTCAGGGAGAGCAGAACAGGATCACAGCTGAGAACAGGCTTAGAGTCCCCGCCCATGTGCTGTGGTGGGGATGATTCAGCATGACATAGCTAGTGCCTGCACATCATATACGCTCAATAGATGCTCCCCATGATGATTGGCTCCCCCTGCCCATGTCACCACTGAAAGGGCTTCATGGCATATAGTCCACTGGACAGATGGACCCACGGTGGAGGGTGGGGGGTGCAGAAAGGCTAAAGCCAAGTCAGAAGACTTACAATTGGGTCAAATCTTGGTCTACCCTGGCCTACACTTGCCCCAGGGATTCCGGCTGGCCCATTCTTCAAGTGTGTTATAAAATTATCCAGAGAGCAGTAACTATATTTGTCTTACTATTTTGGTCTCCCTGTCTGATATTGTGCAAGCTACTAATAAGTACTAGTTGAATGGATGGATGGATGAATGGATGGATGGATGGATGGATGAATGAATGAGTCATTGTGGCAGACAGACTCTCAGTGCCCCTTCCCCATGATCCTCACTTCCTGATATTGATGCTCTTTGTATAATCCCCTCCTCCTGAGTGTGAGGGGGACCTGTGACTTGCCTCTAACCTGTGGCAGGTTTGACAGGATACATGCAACGACCTATGTAAGATCATAATGTCTATCTTACAGGAATCTCTAGCTCACTGATGGACTTGGAAGGAGAAAGCTATTGTGATGTAAGCTACTGTGTTGGAAAGACTAGATGGCAAGGGCATGTGGGCTGTTTCTCAGAGCTGTAAGTGGCCTCTGGCCAACAACCAGCAAAGAAAACTGAAGCTTTCAGTCCTACAACCACAAGGAACTGAATTCTGCCAACAGCCTAAGTGACCTTAGATCCCGCCCCAGTGGAGCCTCAGATGAGACTGCAGCCCCAGCCGACACTTTGACAGCAGCCTTTTGAGACCCAAGTGAAGGCCCCAGAGAAGCCAGACCCGGACTCCTGACCCATGGAAACTGTGAGATAATAAAACATATATTGTTTTAAGCCACCATATCAATGATGATTTATTACCAAGCAAAAAATAACTAATATGGCCATAGTCTTCAATATCCATTGGTCCTAACTTGGTCCATTGGCAAACCAATTCCCATTCCATAATTCCATCAAGGAATATTAAGATAAAAAGAAAACTACTGGGGGCTAGCAAGAGAAGGGGTTAAGGGAACTTTTAAGACCATCCTGGGTGCTCTGATGTCCTTGAATCTGAGGACACACTCTTCCTAGAACTGGCTTGGAAATGGGACCTCATGTCATCACCTTAAGAGAATCCATAAGAGGAAAGACTTGGTCATCTCTACTAACTGATGCAGCCACCCATCCTCTGCTGGAAAGTGAAGGTGGGGCTGTTCTCTGCTTCCCAACCAGGATCTCAGGCTCCTGCGGGTGACATGTACTCTGTTTTCTGGGCTCAGCCAGACACGATACCTGGTACAGACCAAGAAAAAGTCTGCTCTGGCTCAGGGTCTCCACATGTCTTCTCTGAATGTCAGACTGTTCCAGGTATCAGCTCCTTGAGTGGAGGGGTCGTGAGATGCCAAACCTCTGTAGGCACAGACGCCAAGAATCTGATAACCAGCATATCTGTCCTCAGAACCAGTTCGGGTGGAAGAAGGAAGGTGAACACAGCCGGTGATGGGTCCCTGGGGTTTCTTTATACTGATTCTATACCGATGAGATTATTGAGGCCTAGAGAGGGGCTATGACTTGCCTGGAGTCCCACAGCTGGGAGGGAGCTGAGCCAGGATTTGATCCTCTTACGAGTCTTCTCCCTTCATGGCTTACACCCAGGACTGGCTACACAACTTGCAAAGCCCAGTACAAAGTGAAAATGCAGGATCCTTTGTTCAAAAATTTTGCATTTCAAGTCAGTCACAGTGGTGCATTGGCCTGAGCCTAGGGCTCTGTATGACTGCATGAGTCACATACCCTTTGAAGCTATCCCTGGTGGCAGGTGATGATAGTTGCTGGTTTTCTCATTTTAATTTCACACTTATATATGCCTAGATCTTCAAATCAGAGGACGATTCTGGAGTCTCAAGGATTTTGGTGATCCCAAGATTATATAAGAGTACCATCTGCTCAAATCCTTGCTAGATCAGGACCCAGAAGTTCATGAAGAATGAAAGATAGGTAGTCAAATCCAGCGTTGGAGCTAGAAAAGGTCACTGAATCAACCCATTTGACAAATGTGGAAATTGAGACCCAGAGAGTGGTAGTGGCTTTCCTGGTCTCCAGGACCCTGGGATCATCTTCATCCCTGAGAACAACTGTCTGGGTCCCATACTCTGTGCATTCAGCTGCCAGGCTTCCCCCATTCCTTCTTCCAGAGTTCCTCTAGGGAATTCTCCAACCTGTTATCTTCCTCCTGGGTACATCTTCATCCAAGCCAACCACCTCTCTTTTAGCTCTGCTCCCAGGGGAGTGTTATCAGTGGCTGCTTAACCCAAATTATAGCTTCTTTAGAAAGCGAGAAAAAAGGAGAGGGGATGAAGGAAAACACTGCCACTCTAAAGAGGCTCTCGTCAGCCTGTTATGAGTGAGCAGTTTGTTTTTTGTTAATATTTTTTCTGCATGGCATGCTGCAAATAAGAACATTCAGAGAGCAAATTGGTGGCGTATTTATTGCTGTTGGTTCTTCAGCAGCACTAAGCCAGTAATAACGGAGAAGCCACTTCAAGTGCTAGCTCCATTCCGCCTGGTTAAAGAGATCAGGGCTGTACTCACGGGCTGTGTTTTGTCAAGTAGATGCAGACTGAAACCCCAGAACACCCAAGCTAATAGCATAATAGGATTGAGCCTTCTGGGGCTTCCCACATCCCAGCAGGCTCTGCAGCACAGGGAGCTGGGCTCCAAGCTCTAGGTCCCCACTGACTCCCTAACTGACAATGCTTAATGCAAAGTGAAATGAAAAAGCAGGGTCCCTTGTAAGTCGTGCACCAAGAGGGTAGGAGTACCCCTTGAGTGGAGGATTGGAGAGACAAGACAGCCAGGGAGCTACCTGGGTTCAAATCCCAGCACTGGCTCTTTCTGGCTGGGTGATCTTGGGCGAGTTACTTTAATCACTCTATCCATACCTCTGTTTCCTCATTAATATGATAAGTATAATGAGTTCCAACCCCATAGAATTATTATGAGGATTAAAGGGAGTTAATACATGGGAAACCCGGAAGACATGTCTGGTCCCTAGGAAGAACAATGAATTTTATCATGATTGGGAAGACCACAGACCTGAACTTGGCACGCTGTGTGAACTTGGGCAGGTCACTTCATCCCTGGCTGCTTTAATGGAGTTATAACTCATGCCAATGTCATGGAGAGCTGAGAGGGTTATCTGGAGTAAGGAATGTTTACAAATTTTGTAAGCAGCTCTGTACACAGTTATTAGTGTGGCCCAGTTCCAGGCCTCTTGGGAAATCATGTGGTCTACTGCCTGTGTACCACCTGGGAAAGAATTTGCCACAATATGGCACCAGGTGAAAGATATCCCCTGACCCAGCAATTCCGCTCCTAGAAATACACACAAGAAGAATCCTGGCCTGTGTGTTCCAGAAGACGTGCTCACGCATCACAGTGGCACAGGTCAAGACAACTCCCAACTGGAAACCAACTTGATTGTCCATTTCCATTCCCATTCTTCTCAGGAGCATCAGGGCCTTGTCCTGCAAGGAAATAGGCAAGTTGCATCGCTTTCTCTCTCTTCTCTGATTTACCCAGGTGGGTACAGACCTTGCTGGTTTTCTCCCATGGGTCTTCCTTCTACACAGGCAATTTAGCATTGAACTTGGTTGGACTGTGAGCCCCAGAGGCCTCATGCCTGGACCCTGTGCCTCAGCCGAACTGGGCTTAACTTCACTAACAACCATATGAAGTTCACACTCCCATCTCTCTCTTTCCACCCATATCTCCATTGAAAATCTCATCATGTCTGCTGCTTTGAACAATTTAATTCTACTACTCAGAAGGGCAGGCTTGGCTCCATCATGATTGAAAGCCCAAACACCAAAATAAGGCAAAGTCAACCACTATTCACCTCTCTTCACCTGCTCTTACCATATGGTCAGAGGCTCAGTGATGAAACATTACTTCCATTTAGAATAAACCTCTGTCTCTTTTCCCCCCTGCTTCCAGCTCCCCAGATATGTGTGAATAAAAAATATAAATAGGTGTAAATATAATTTTGTAGCCATTTGTGTTCAGGATTTAGAATTTCCTCCTAGAGGGAAAAGACAGGAAGGGAAAGGCTTGTAAGCACAGGCTGTGCTTCATTAAGAAGCGTGTTTGGGTGGCGATCACTTTTCTCCAACCTAGACAAGCCGGCTGGAAGCTGACCTCGGTACATCCTGAAATTTCATCAACTCCTCCCCCCAACCCCCCCTCCAAAAGCCTCCCCTGACTCCTCCCCCACCAAAACAGAGCCCCTTCCTTCCTGTCTCCCCAAGGACCTCCACGGGTCACAGGGACTGCGTGAAATACGCTCCTCCACTCCCATCGGTAGGGCTCTGGGCTGCCAGACAGCTTTAGATGCCTGGCAGTCGGCCCAACGGCACGTGATGGGGCCCCGGGTCACGTACGGTGGGGCTGGGGACTGAAGCTGGGCCATGCCTGGATCGACAGAAAGGGATCCTTGTCCTGATTTCAGCAACAGACACGTATAGCAATCTGCGTCCTCAACAAAGCTGTTCAAAAATACTAATAAACAGAATATGGACAATAATGCTGATAATCCTAGAAGCTTATCTGAGCGCTTTACGATGTCCCATCAAGCTAGAAAGCATGATCGCCATTTATTAGATATTTACTAGATGCTAATATTTTATAAACATTTGGGGATCCAATTGTTACATCTCTCCTATGAAGAGGGGCTGAATATTCCTCCCATTGCCCAGATGGAGAAACTGAGGCTCAGAGGAGGTGATTTCCTCTGCCAAGGACACCACCCCCTCCATAAAGGGCAGCGCCTGGCACTGGACCTGGAGCTTCATCTTCCTTTCTCATTCCAGCATCTACCACGGCATGGAGATGTCAAAATGATGTTTCTTCCTGGATTTCACTCAACAAAGGCTCCCTCTGAGCCAGAGCCCTTGGAAGGTGTCCCTGGTTCCCCACATGCCCCCCTGGCCCCAAGTATCCTCATAAAATTCCAAGATTCCCCACCAAGGTCCATTCCTGCAGAGCCCTATTACAAAACCATTGCCTGCCAACCCCCCAGCCTATGGGTGAGGCCAGGAATATCAGAAATATTGAAAATCGCTCACAGACTCTCCCCTGCCACAGCACCCCCAACGGCCACCTTGGGGCCGGCCAAATGCACCCCCCTCAATGCCCGGCTTTGTGCAGACACGCAAGGCTGCCACATTGGCTTCAGTTCTGGGTGGGCCAGAGGGCGATCCTGCAGGAGGCAGAAACTGCTGGTGCTCTCAACTTAACCTCTCGTCCAGAGTCAGCCAGTCACGTGGGGGCCAGGGTGGGGGTGGGGGGCCCGTTCAGCCTGAGCGGCGTAGCCCCCTTCAGCTGGCGGGACATCAAAACCCACACAAAATGCTTCCATGTGGTGCCAGGCCTCAGCCTGTGTCCTTCACGTCGAATTAATCCCCGGGCCGCTCGGACAGACATGTCCTCACAACTCTGCTTTCATGTTTGCCCACAATTTCAACGTCATCACACAAAATCAAGGCTAATTGTGAACAGACCTTCCCCAACACCCCCCCCCCCCCGGCCCTACCTCCCCTACCTCCCCTCCCCCCTCCACATCTGGATCCCACAACCTTTCCCGGGGGCCTCAGAGACCTATGCAGGCTCCGAACTCTTAGACTCTAATTTGATCTCCCTTCCCTTCCCCAGCCTCCTAAATATATGGATTGGAATGTTCTTTTCTTTCCTTTAGCCATCGACCTCATCATTGCCAAGACTTCCCTACAAGTTCTCCACCTCTCTGGGCTCTAAGTGAACAGCTATGCTCTGGAAAAGCCGAGGGATAAACCCATCCTGACTCAGTGGGGAAAACCTCTCCCCATCTATCTGCCTGGCCCATCCCATCCTCTGGTCCCATGCAGTACTTCCCATGGCCCATCCGGGAGGATGAGCATCCTCAGCCCACCCTCGCCCTCCCTGTGCCCAGACCCTAGGAGGGACAAGTTACCCACAGCAGAGGGGAGGTGGTCCAGCTTGACGGGCCTCCCTGGGCTCAGAGAAGGAGTTCAATGTTGGAGAAATGGAGGTGTTTTCCATCCTCGGAGAAGCCCAAAGGAAGTAAGTGTCTTTGGTGTTTGCCAGTGGTTAGTTTGGGGAAGGGAAGGAGGGATCCCAGGGGAACCTCCAGGTTCTGAAAGCTCCTCAGAGGTGGGCCTGGGCACCCTCAAGTACCCCCAAGGGCTCCATGGGTCCTTTGGGGAAGGAAGGTAGGGGTGGGAGGGTTTCCAAGCACAGGTTAAGGTCAATTGTGTGGGTCCAAGCCCCTCCAAAAGGGGGTCCTTAAGTTGTAGGAAACCTATGGTCTCTTCTCAAAAAAAACCACATAGTTTCTGAGACCCCCAGAGTGCCCATTTTGCAGATGAGAAAGCTAAGTCCCAGAGAGAAGAGAAGGGCTTGCCTAAGGTTGACGAGAACGGTGGTCCTTCAGGCCTAAGAGGGCCTTTGTCGGGTGCTGCTTGTTGACAGAGATGGCAATGAGCACCACTGGCAGCCAGTACTGGGTGTTGGGGGGTGGGTCCCAGGAAAGCCAGTCCCACCCAAACAAGTTCAAGAGGGGACATAAGAATCTGAGTTTGGATCTGTGCTCAGCAAACACCGCTCCATTGTGGGCTGATGACCCAGGCGACACATGTGCTGACCTTTAGCAGAACAGGGTGGTGGGAGAAGGAATGCAGGCTCTGGAACCAGATTCCACCTGCTTCACACACGTACCAAGTGACCTAGTGATCATGAATGACGACCCAACCTCTACGGGACAGAGTACTGTCCGCCACCCGCCCCTATTGTATCGGCCCGATCCTGCGGGCCCTTGCCGTGAAGCAAGCCCTTCATTCAAATTACCTCAGTAATTTAGTCCTAGTACAATTCTGGACTGCCATCATCCCATTTCCCAGGTGCAGACACTGAGGCTTCCAACAGACACAAGAACACACAAGAGGTCAGGATTCCAGCTAAATACCCACAGTGATTAAGGAACGGAGAAAGAGACAACACAAATTATGGAATCAGCCCCTGAACAAATAAACCAGGGGATGAACGATGGACGGGTTGAGTGAATATAAATTTACCCTTCTCCGGAGCCCGAGGGCACACTCTGCCTTGTCCCCGCCGAGGTGACACACGGTGCTTGAGAAGGACCCTCCCCCGCTCTATCATTTCCAAAAACCATGGAAGGGGATTTAAATGCACTCTGTCCCCTATCAACCACATCTGCCGAGAATAAGGCTGGAGCTGCTCGGACAAATGAAATTCTGACAAAGCATGTCACAGACTTGAAGCATCTGTCACCGAGGAGGAGAGACTCACATTTGAATGCTCTGAATGCAGAAGGGCCACGGCTCTCGAATGACAATTGTATGGTCCCGCTGACTTTCCCTCTGACCTTCTGCTGGCACCCGAAGGGCTCCCTCCTGTAAACATCCCGCAAATAGTTTATCTTCATAAAAGTGCCTGTAATGGAGACAGAGTTAATTTGAAATGGTTTCCTAGGCCGTTTGTCTTGCGGGCCAATTGCTGGGTGATGGCCGCATCGAATACGGCCCAGCGTGGCGTGGTCCCAGAGGCCTCGGCTCTCGTGCCCACGTGACAGGGCAGCCGGACGCTGTCTTGGGGGGCTTGAAGGAGCCCAAGTGGTGACTTCAGCCAGTGCCAGACTTGACCACGGACACGTTCAAGGGCCAACCCCCCACACTCCCGACCTCTTTATCCCAGGGTTTGGAAGCAGGAGGCAGGAGGCCTAATGACCACCCCCCCCCAGACATAGACACTGAGGCCCACAAGGAGGACACAGGGGAGCCTGTGGTCATCTCGCCGACTGTCTGGAGGGTCGGAAACTGTGTTTTCCCTTCTGGAACGCATATGACACAGAGTTCAAGAAATTGCTGTAGGAACCCCCAGGTCTCCCTCCCAGTTAGCAAAACAAGTAGAGGTTTTGGAGGCGGAAAGACCTGGGATTCAGAGTCCACGCTGGGCTCCTCCCGGCTGGGTCACTTGGGGGGCATTGCTTCACTTTAGTGAGTCTCAATAAGAAAAGTAGTAATATTTCACAGGAAGGCTTTGAGGGCCAGACGGCTTTGCGCGGGGCCTGCCGCAGGGGAGGCCTAGTCAAGTGCAAATTCCCTCCCCCGGGACCTAATTCGATGTCTTTTCACCCCAGCCCCTCTGCCTCCCTGGACTGTCCAAGCCCGAGCCTCCCGGCTGCCCGACCCCAAACCTTGCAGATGTGACAAAGACGGAAAGCATTAGGCTCGCTGGCGATCGTCGGCGCAGCCGTGTTTATGTTGGCAATAAAAGCAAGCAGGTGCTGGCAATTTGACTAATCAGATACCATCCTGGCCCCAGACGCCGGCCTGCCAGTGGTCCTCGCTGGGGGCTAATCTCCACTTGGCCTTCCCCGAGCTGCAATTAGCTAGGTCCCCCGGCCCCCGCCCACAGCTTGGATTACGGCTGCTGGATGGACGGATGGACAAAGGGACAGACCTCCGGTGATCCAAGACCAGCCGCGTGGGGCTGAGACCTCTCTGACCCATCCCACCAGTGACATTGAACCAGGCCTCTTTCTTTCTCTGGAATCATCTTTTGGAGGCAAGCCCGCTAAAGAGATGGGATCTGTCTGGCGGTTTCAGCAGGGAAAGAGGAGCAGTTTTGAGAAGTCGTGCAGTCCCCAGACCCTCAGAAAAAAACTCAGCTTGAGTTAGGCTACATCTCTGAAACTCAGCTGGACTGACTTGACCTATGGAATCAGACAGAAGGATCGTTAAACCCACTGAGCCTAGCACAGTGCCAGGCATATAGTCTAGGGACAGACATTCATGAGTCCTGCTTGTCTGACTCCAAACAAGCCCCCTGTGACCCCAGACAGAGCCCATCAGCCAGTCTGGGCCTCAGTTTGCTTATCTGTGAAATGGACAGATTAGACCAGAATAGGATTCCTTAACCCGGGCACTGTTGGAATTTGGGGCTGGATTATTCTTTGTAGTAGGGCCTGCTTTGTACATTGTAGGATGTCTAGTAGCATCCTGGGCCTCTATCCACTAGGTCCCAGTGGCCGTCCCTCTAGTTATAACAATGCAAAATGTCTGCAGACATCACCAAATGTCCCCTGGGAGGGCCACATCCCCTCCCCCTGCCCCCCATGCTGAGACCACTGGATTAGAACAGAATAGCACATCAGAATCCCCGGGGAGAGGACTTGGAAAAAGGAACAATTCCCTGCTCCTTCTTCCAGGGGATGCCACTGGCCTGGAGTTTCTTTCAAAGCTCCCCAGGTGACTCCAGTGATGGGGTAGTCTTGAGAGCCACGGTGGGCTGGAAGATCATCAGGACACTCCCATCTTTCTGGGCAGAGGCCTCCTGGCGTGACCTTCACCTCACCTCCTCCAGCCCCCCAACCCCGAGTCCCCACCGTTTCCCTGTCTGTCACACAGGACCGCCTGGAGACGCACACCACACCACACACACACACCCCCGCCCCATCCCACCGCCTGTGCAGTCTTTCAAGTTTCCTAGCAGACATTATTTAACCAATTTTGAGTTGACCAGAATCCAATAAAATGCGGCCCCTACAACACCTTCACAGCTAATTGGTTTGACTGGTACATTGTAAATGCGTGAAGTGACTTTAGTGAGGGACAGCAGGGCCCTCGTTAACCTTTCTAGGGGACTTAGCTGGTTTATGTGTCTACAAAGGGGCCGTGCCTCACCCCTGGGGGTGCTGTGTCTTGCCCAGAAAGGGGACCTCAGCCCCCCCGGAGCCTCTGGTTGGGGCGCCGCCCTGGGCTGCATCGTCCTCCTGAGATGAAGTCCCACCGGCCCTCCCCGCCAGCCTTCTCCCTCCATCCGGCCCGTCCTTCCCGCCTCCCCACCTCCCTGCCCCCACTGCCCCTTCTTCTTGCCTCGCCCCTCCCCGTTCCCCTCCGACCCTCCCATCTGCGCCATCACCTCAACATCCAGGCCATTCCTTCCAGCCCTCAGAGCACAGCTCAAACATCACTTCCTCGGAGATGCTGTCCTTGTCACCAACTCTCTTAGCATAAGTGCGGCTCCTTCAGAGGTTTGGATTGGTCACCATCTGTCATGAGGGGAGTTTATCTGTCTCCCTGAACTCAACAAGGAGGTCCTGGAGGACAGGCCCAGGTCTGCCCAGTCAACCGGCCTTGGGGGAAGTTCGCTGTGCCTACATGGGAGCAGAGAGTCAGGGAGGTCCGGTTTCTGTGCTCAGGGACTCTCATCACAGGCGGGGACCGAGGAGCCTGCAGCGGCGGTGTCCACCAGGCAGAGAGCCTGGTCCTAGCACTCACCTGGCTGCTTCCTGCCAACAGGTAGAAATAAGCACCCTATCTGTGAGTCGCGTTCCCTCCACAGGTGCTGAAAAGCTTTATGGCCACAGCAGTGGTTCCCTGCCCTACACCTGCTTATTCCCAGTGTATTCTTATCTGCCATTTACAAACAGGGAAACTGAGGCTCAGAAAGGCTAAGTGACTTAGCAACTAAGCCAAGTCCCCAGCCACCTTGTCTGTGTAACTCAAAAACTTTGCTCTGCACATTCTGCTTGATGTGATCTGCAAAGTCTCCACCCACACTTAATGTTTGTGATGATCTGCTCACTGTGGGGCTGGGAGGGGAGACTCAAGTTCAAGGTGAGTTGGAGAGAGGGCATCTGAGAGGTCTATGTGGCTGGACCACAGAACCCTCAGGGAGCCATGGCGGGGACTGGACATTGTAGAACCCCAAAGGGGCACGAACCATAGAAAGGATGAGTTCACCTCAGGCTGCGACGGTCCCCCCTGCCTCTAGCTGGGTTCCTGGGTCGCAATGCGCTGATGGCCTCTCCCCACCCACCCTGGAGAGGCCTCTGGGGGCACTGGCCTCCCTGTTCAGCTCGCCTAACGTTTTCTATTTAAATGCAAATTTTGACTTTTCACTTGGCAGCCAGCAAAAGTTTTTTGCACTGGAATGAGGGTCACGATAATAATTTATCCACAGGCCTTTTTCTAACAATTATTATTTGTTCAAGGGAGAGAGCGGAGGCCCCAGTGGCTGGGAGAAGGGGCTCAGTGTCGGCATGGAGTGGCCTGCAGGTGTTGGGAGCAGAGGCCATGCCTGGGCCTTATCCTCTGGGGCAAGGGGTAAGGTGCAAGTAGAGGCTGCCCACCCTGGGGGTCCCAGCCCTGGGGAGGGCATGAAGAAAGGGAACTGGTGTTTACTCAGCCCGGAGCCCCTGAGCCCTGGGCTGAAGTCTGAATAGGCCTGAAAACCAGTTAATCGCAAGGGTTCGTGTCAGGGAGCTCCCAGTCTGATGACGGGGAAAGAAAAGGAAATAGACTAGTGACATACAGCGTGTCACAGACTCAGTGAAGGAGGGTGGGGGTCCAGAGAAAGCTCCTGAGACATCCAGAGAGTCTGGAAAGGCTTCCTGGAGGAGGTGACAGTTATCATGTCTTAAAAATGACGAAAAGTCAGCCAGGCTGCTCTCATATTCTTCCGGGGACAGTGTCTGTTGGGTCTCTCTATGGGGGTTAATTAGATAACGTCTGTCAATAAAATAAGTGGACATTTTTAGGTCTAGGAATTTATGCTATAGAATTTCTCCCCTATATGTAGGTTATAGTATTCATTGAATAAGGTTATTCAATGAAATATTAAAGGAATGGGAGGGGAAAAAAACCTCCCCAGATACCCATCAGTAGGAAATTAGATGAAGGAAAGGTGATGTAGCCACATGCCACACCATGGAATACTATGCAGCTGTATAAAATGAAAACATGAAAAAGATACATTGATATATTATGTATGGTGGAATTCATGTAAAAGGCAGCAAGTGGATAATCTTTCTAAGTGTTTACTCATATTTTCAGAAAGTGTCTCCAAAAGGACACATGCAAATTGAACCCAGGGCTTGCCTGTGAGGAGGGGGTGTGGAGAGGCTGGAGGACAGGAGTAGGAGAAAACTTGATGGTGCATGTCTTTTTGCATCTTGGTGAATTTTTGATCCATTTAAATGTGATACTCATACAAAAACTGAAATAAAAATTAAATTAAGGTGTGCCTGGGTAGCTCATTTGGTTAAGCATCTGCTCTCAGCTGAGGTCATGATCCCGGGGTCCTGGGATGGAGCCCCAAGTCCCTCCCTCTCCCTCTGCCCCTCCTCCTGCTTGTGTGCTCTCTCTCTCTCTCTCTCTAATAAATAAATGAAATCTTAAAAAAAAAAAAATAGAAGTTTGACTAAGCTGTCAAGAAGCCAGCAAGAGCCCCAGGCAGAAAGAAGAGTGAGTGTAAACTTGGACTTGCTCTCTCTGGAACAACAGAGAATGCAGTATGGCCCAGAGAGAGCCCGGAGAGGTCAGGGGCAAGGCAGGAGAGGGTGGCTGGGCTCACTGGGGGGAGCGCTAGTCAGCCATGCTGCAGGAGCCTATCTTTGTCCTGGAGACACTGAGACCACCGGTGGGGTTTCCACACAGAGGGGACAGCCAGACTTCCCATTTGGAAAAATATCTCTGGAGAACGATTTGGAGATGGTGGGAGGAGGCAAGGAGGCCAGTGTGAAGACTGCTACAGAGACACATTCATTGCATTTAAACGCTCATCATGCACTCCTATTTTACAGATGAGGAAATCAAGGCACAGAGGTAAGTAAATTGCTCACGGTTACATACCCTACCCGAGGCAGAGTCAGGATAAGAAACCAGTCTCCCAGGCATGCAGCCCATGGTCCTGCAATCACCCAGGATCCTCTAGGAGAAAACACTTCTCAGAAAGGCTATAGGGACTGTGGCCCTGGGCCTTTCTCCACGCATCCTGAGCAGCCCACTGGCCCTCTCTGAGTCCCCCTCCTCTCGTCTGTGGTTGGGGAGCATTGTGCCTTCTTGGCTGACATCCCCAAGTTGTTGTGACCATGAAAGGACGAATGGCAGGGAAAAGGCTTTATATATTGTAACCTGCTGTGACCCCAGGTCACCCTCCTCCCTTCTGAGTATCCCTTCTTCCAACAGCATCTTCAGAACAAGAGCCATGTTGGGAAGCAAGTGTCCTAGCCACCCTGAGTCAGTGGCTTATCCCCAGCCCTCAACAGGACACCTCCTGCAGATTCAGGAGGGTGCCCCTCTGGGAGTTCCGGCCAAATCCCCATCTGATCTGTCGCATTTCCCAAGAAAACAGTCCATGAAACAAGGATCTGCACGCAGGTGGCTAATGGGGAGACGGCCCGAGGAGAGAGTGACAAGGGAGCAGAGAATGAGGCAGGGAAAGAGGGACAATCAAGAAAGGGGCTGATGCTGGGGATTACTGTGTGGTCATCTGGGGCTCCGTCCTGCTGGGAAGCACATCAAACATAGCTCAAAACCATCCTTCCAAAGGATGGGAGGCTGGATCACTTATCCACGATGCTTCTACTGATGGCATCTCCCAGCACCAGGCAGACGACGGAGGGATGCCGGGACCCAGATGAGCTGCTGGCATTGTGCCTGGAGCTGTCCACCCAGCTGTCCTGCAACCAGAGGCGGCCAAGGCTCTGTGACTCAGGGCACAGAAGTCACCTGCTTTCCTGGACGGTCCTTTCTCCTTTTATGGCTTTCCCTTTCTGCCCCATGGCACCCCAACACATTTTCCAAGTTCCCTGCACTCAACTGAAGGGCAGGAGAAATTACTCCAGGGCCAGAAGGAACTATTCCCAGCGTAGAAAGGCAATGAGCTAAAAGGCGATCCCCACCTCCGCCATCCCCTGCAGTGGAGGTCATAGCCGGAGGCACGTCCATCAGTATGAGCTCCAGCCCTTAAAACCCAGCCTCCACGGTGGACTCTTCCTGCATGTCTCCTTGTGCTTCCCCTGTTTTCACACACACAGTGGACACCCATTCACAAAGCTCATTCAGGTCAAGTCCACACTTGTACAAAACACCTCCCCTTCTCTTCCTCCATCCTACCTTCCAGGTTAGTAAAACAAACTGCAGTGCCCGGCATCTAGTTCATGCTCCTACTTCATAGATCCTAGATTCCTAGGATCCCTGACTGCTACTCTTCAAATACCAGGAGCATCTACAGGGGCCCTTGTGCTTAAGCCCCAGCTCTGTCTCTCCCCCACATCCCCTTCTACTTTCTTTATTTTCTACATCAGCCTCCTTTCTGTCCTTGAAATGAGCCTTCACATTTCCTACCTCGAGGCTTTTGTGCTTAGCCGGCCCCTCCCCCCTGGAATTCGCCTCCTGCAGCTTTTTACTCGCTACAATTTGCCTCATTCTTTGGGTCTCTGATGAAATGTCACCTGATCACACTGAGCTGTTGTATCAATTAGCTGCTGCTGCGTAACAAAACATCTTGAAACCGCATGGCTTAAGACAGCAGGTGTTTGTTTAGCCCACAAGCCTGCAGTTCTACTGACCTCTGCATTTGAGGCCAGCTGGCAGATCAGCTGGGTTCTGGCTAGTGTAGTTCAGCCTTGACTATGACGCTCATCTCTGTTCTGTGCACCACTTTTCCTCTGGCAGGCAAGCCTGTGATTATTCTCAGGGTGGTGGCAGAAATGGGCAAAGTCTCTTGAGATTCAGGGCTGGAGCTGGCCCTATACCATTCACACCATGTCCTATTGTCCAAAGCCAGTCACCGACCCAAGAGGTGGGAGGAAAAAGGGTCTGACTCTCGCTGGAGTGAGCTTCGAAGGCAGATTGCAAGGTGGTGTGGTTACAGGAAGGTGTGAAAGGCTGGGCACGTTTGTATCATCAACCCGTTCTACCTTCCTTGACCACTCAGTCTGGAAAAACACCCCAAAGAATGTCTCTCTACCCCTTTGGTTTCCCGGGCTGCATTCATCCCAGTGGGCTATTATCTTGTTTATTTAATTAGCTTTCTCTTATCTGTGGTCCCCATGTAAGCTCCCAAGGCCCAAGACCCAGAGAACATCACAGTACCTGACACGTAGTAGAGAACGCTGCCTGACCTCATTTCTACACCATGGTATGAACAAAACAAACCAGATCCATGGCAGCTCAGGCTGGGTGGGGGGGTTAGTTAGGGAGGTAGGGAGTGGTGCTCCACTACTGTGAATGGGTCTCAGCCTAGCCTGGACCACTCTGTCCAGCCTCAAAGCCCCCTGGCCCCAGCCCCACCCCAAGAGTGTAGCTGATCAGCCTCTACCTCATTCTTGGGGGCCGCTCTGAGGAGCCTGGGTCTGTCTTCACAACGGTGGCTGAATACAAACGGCTCTGCCGATGTGAATATATTAAAATCCGCAGTGTCAGCGATCACAGTGGAGGAGGGGAAGGGGAGGGATCCTTGTGGGACCCGAAACACAAATGCTTGTCTGGATTATCGTTCCATCCCAAGCAGGCTGGAGGGTGCATGCCTCATTGTGTACGGGAAAGGTTTCCTGCTTAACTCCCCCCAAACACCCACTGGGGCCAAACCCTTCCTTGGCTGGGACGGTGAGGCCCCAGGGTAAGGTGGAGGGTCTAAGATGGTAGAGGTGGTATCTTTCAAAGGGAATCACCTGCCAGGTGAGGCTGACTTGGGGGATTGGGGAGGTGAACAAAAGAGGACAGGACAACAAACCCCTGTGGGACACAGTGTAGGTGGTGCTCACTTACCATCTCATTCAACTCGTTCATTCTTTCATCCACACAGCATTCCCTGGGCACACACTCAAACTTGCTGTGCCCTTTCCTTAAAACCGCATCTGACATTCTCTCAAGTGCCTGAAACCCACCAGTGCTCCGGCCTGTCCCCTGGCAGTGCAGCACTTCGCTGAGGCCTTCATTACCCTTGCCTCCTCCAGGAAGTCCACCCTGACTGCCCCTTGTCAACGGCACCACTCACGACACCTTACCCTGCTCCATATTTCTTCATAGTCCTGGGCATCATTCTTAATACTAATTCGCTTTTTCGTAATTCAGTCTCCCTATTAAAAATGTCAGCTCCATACCGATCTTTTTTGTAGCTGGGTCCCCAACATTGGCCCATTGCCTGGCATGTGACAATAAATGTTCATCAAGTGGCCAAATGTGTGATCAGCAAGAGAGGTGGCTGTTACTTATCACTGCCATCCCTGCACACCTGTTGATATCAGAAGGAAGGCAGAATGAGATAACCCCATGATCGTGACTCGGGAGATCAGGAGGGACAAACCTTAGGATGAGGTCTAGGCAGCAGCCCTCTACCGGCCTGGAGGCCATGTATGTGACTCCATTTACGCACCTGGGAGCATCGAGAGAGCCAGGTGGACAAAGCCCTGCTCTCAGGAGCTCATGGGCCAGTATGGGAGGCAGACAGTCGAAGAAGTATATGATGCAGTATAAAGTGGGAACGTGAGTGGAGGAGGAAAATGAAGCTGGAGAAGGGGTCAGGATCAGGCTGGGGTCGGAGGACAGGGTGAGAGAAGGCTTCTCCGAGGAGGTGGTGTTATGGTAGAAAACTGGATGGAGAAGCGCAGCCCTGTGAGGACCTGGGCACGATGTCTCCCAGGCAGAGGGAACAGCCGGCCCGGGGGACCACAGCTGGCATATTTTAAGGGTGACACTAGCCTTGGGGCGACCAAATGGAGCCAACAGGTGGGGACAGGCAGGAGATGTTCTACCGGGGCTGGGGGATGAGGGCTTTGTGATTGGAGCGTTTCAGGAGCTCCAAGCAGACCAGGGGAGATCTGAAAATGGGTTCGAGGCTTCCCTCTGCTCTGCGAAGTGGAGGTGGGGAAAAGCAGGGAGCCCAGAGAAAAGGCCACCTCAGGTGCCACATGGGAGGGTGACAGAGGCTTGCAATGCTCTGAGGGCACAATTGTCGGGACTCTGGGACTGGGTGTGAGGCGGAGGGAAGGAGAGGATTCCAGAACTACCCACGGGTGTGCCTTGGTGCTGGAGGCAAAATGAAGCCCGCTGGGTGTGGCAGGTGGGGGAAAAACAGGCTTGGCAAGTACACATCGTAGTCACTCCAGGCAAGTAAGCCCAACAGGCAGGTACAGGTCCCCCCAAACCATCCGGCCCACCTCCACCTCACTTCAACACCTGCTCTGAGTTGTCATCCAACTTCTGCTAACAGCCTGGAGACGGTGGGGAGCTCACCGTTCAGCCAGGGAGCAGGTCTCATTGTCACAAATATATCCTTTTTTTTTTTTTTTAAGATTTTATTTATTTATTTGACAGACAGAGATCACAAGTAGACAGGCAGGCAGAGAGAGAGAGGGAAGCAGGCTCCCTGCCGAGCAGAGAGCCCGATGCGGGACTCGATCCCAGGACCCTGAGATCATGACCCGAACCAAAGGCAGCGGCCCAACCCACTGAGCCACCCAGGCACCCACAAATATATCCTTTAAATTAAACTTTCCTCTGCTTTCCTGAGCCCTCCCTCCACCCCATTCCAAAACAGCACCCCTCTTGGAATTCTGGAATCTGCGGAAGGCAACAAGAAAAGGAAAAGAGGGAGAGAGGGCGGGAGGGTGGGAAAAAGCGTGGACCAGGGTCCTAGGTTCACAGAAGCTCCCTTTCTCCTCTTAGTCGGCTCAAGCTGCCATTCCCAAATACCATAGACTGGGTGGTTTAAATAGCAGCGTTTTGTTTTCACACATTTCTGGAGGCTGGAAGTTGGGGATCAGGTGCCAGCACAGTCCGGTTCTGGTGAGAGCCCTCTTCCTGGCTTGCACAGAGCAGGCTCCTTCAAGTGTCCTCACAGTGGGGGAAGCATGGGGAGGGGGGTGTATAGAGTGCTCTCTGCTGTCTCTTCTGGAAAGGGACTAATCCCAGTAGACCATAGCCCTGCCTTCATGACCCTAATGACCTCCCAAAGGCCCCCAGTACCATCATTTGAAGGTTGGGGCTTCAACACTCAGCCTGCAACATCCGCCGAGCCACTCCACTACGGCGAAGCCACCATCATTCCCGCATGACAGTCCAGGAGCCTGTGGCTCAGAGATGAACAGATGTGCCCCAATACCCACCCCCCCAGCCCCTGTCAGGCAGTGAATGGCAGAGGGAGGCTGGAAACCAGGTTGAGTCCCCATCTTTAGCACAACCATGATCCCGCACTGAGGCTGAACAGAACTGACCTGGGGTAGGGGGTCACATGGTCCAGCCTCTGGCACCCCAGCACACAGGAGAGTGAGTGTGACACCCAGGACGGCCCCCTTGCCACACTGCCAAAACACGGGTGTGAAGATGGGACCAGATGGTGCTAAGGCCCCTCTGTCTTGGCAGTACCTAGAGAAAACTGTTTGGGGCACACGGTCTCCCTGGAGTCAGCGGGACTCACGCTAACATTTCTAACACCTGGGCCAACAGGAGCAAAATCCCTGGTCTGCTGATCACTGTCCTGGTTGGGAGCTCCCTGCTTGGGGATGCTGTCTGCTTCACCCATGCCTGACCCCAGCACCCACACAGCCCCACAGTATACAGCAGGTGCTCAGTTAATGTTTGGGTGCATGTATGAATTATGGGGTTCAGTCATGACCTGTGTCTATCCCCTTTCCTGGTAGGGAGAAGAGATCATCAAGCCTTTCTTTTAGAAAATAATAATAATAATCAATCAATCAATCAATCAACCCCAGGGTTTCAATTGCAGGGGCCGGGAGACCAGGTGGGCGCGCCAAGTTGAGCCGGGACAAGGCGGCTGCGCCAGCCCCACTGTGAACCACTGATAAGAGGGCTCGGCTGGGGAATCCAGACGGCTTGTCTATCAGCCTACTAAACACCATTCTTACAAGTTTTTTTTTCCTCCCCCCTTTTCATTAATACGCAGGGTGAATAGAACATTGAATAAAAATCAGCCCTTTCTGCACAATTGTGGGATTGAAAGGTAACTGTCAACAGAAGAATTGGGTGACAAAGGGACCCGTTTCGTGCTTAGCAAATGATTTTCGGCTTGTCATTTCAATGGGCTGTGTTTTTCAGAGATTGTGGGGTGGGTTTTTCTTTTTCTTTTTTTTTTCTTTTCTTTCTTTCTTTCTCTTTTTCCTTCCTTCCTTTCTTTCTTTCTTTCTTTCTTTCTTTCTTTCTTTCTTTCTTTCTTTCTTTTTGAATAGCATTTATTACCATGCTTTAAAAAAAAATTCATATGTGTGTTGTCTTTGCAGCCATGCTTCCTTCACAGATGCTGTGTTTCCCCCCTCCTCCTGGGTCTCCTGGATGCAGCTTTCTCCAAAAATAAAATAAGATAAAATAAGACACACAAGAGATCTGGAAAGCCAATGGAGGGGAGGAGAGGTTTTGCAAAGACTGGATACTTGCAAGGTAAGGAACAGACAGTGAGGGGGCGGGTAGAAGGAGAAGGGCACGAGCTGGGGGCGAGGGGGCTTAAACTCTGACCCAGGGGCTCAGCCTGCCAGATCTGGCCTCGAACCTCACTGGGGGCTCTGTTCCTCTCTCAGCATGGATTAGGGATTCTCCCATAGCCCGGGAGTACATCTGCTCTGTCCCTCTGGGGAGTCAGCCTTCTGTAGCCCTTCCTTACAAGGGCTCTAGGTCTGTAAAGAGGGTGTGTCAATGGTCTGAAAGCCATCCTGCAAAGATCTGCTGTGACAACTCATGGCTGGTAGACACCATGAAGCCAGCTCTCCAAACAGGCAAGACACAGCACAGAAAGCATCCTCCTGTCAGAGTATCAAAATTCTGTCTTCCACACTTTCAAATAAAAGTCAACATCCTTTTTAAAGAACTTCTTTTTCTCTCTTTTCCCAGAAGAACATGTGACCAGGAATAAATCTGGTGGTAGGAATGCAGCTATAGCTGGGCAGTCTGTTTCCATGCATGAGCCTTGGTTTCTCTCATCTGTGAAATGGGCCAGTGATTCAAAACCATTATTATTAACCACCGAGCAGGAGATCTTAGCAAAACCGCGGTTAAAACGGCAATGAGACATCACCACTCACCTGTCAGAAGGGCTAAAATTAAAAATACGGACACCACCAGTTGCCGGGGAGGACTAGGGGGACCTGATTCAGTCACACAACGCCCATGGGAATATAAAATGGGGAAAACAGGTTGGTAATTTCTTCAAAAAGTAAACACTGCACCGTACAACCCAGTAATCGCACCCCTGGGTATTTGGCTCTGAGAAATGAAGACACGTCCTCACAAAAATCTGTACGTGAATGTTCACAGTGGCTTTATTGGCAACAGCGCTGAGCTGGAAACCACTCAGATGTCCTTCCACCGGCGAGCATCTCCGCACACCGCGGCTCATCCGGACCGCGAAATACTCTACAGCAGTGGCAAGAGGCAAGCGACGGATATGCACGACCTGCGTGAATGTCTGGAGAAATCTCTTGGGTCAGAACAGCGAATCCCCAAAGTTCCATACTGTCTGATTCCGTTTATATATGACCGTTGAAGTGATACAATTAAAGGAGGAGAGGACAGATGATTTTGTGGGGGAGGGGGTCAAGGAGAAAGTGGGGCGAGGGGGAAGTGGGCGTGGCTATGAAAGGCCAACGGGACAGGTTTCCCTGTGGTGATGGAGAGGTCAGTACCTGGGTTATTACATTATATGTCGTATATTGTATCCTGTCTTGCAAGGTGTTATCACTGGGGGAGGAAGGAAAGTGGGTAAAGGGTGCATTGGATCTCTCTGAATTCTTACGGTTCAGCTATGTAGGAATCTGTAGGTATCTCTGAATAAAAAGCCTAATTAATAACTAAAAATAAAAACCGCAGAGCCCATTTGACAAGTAGAATGTGATGCAGCCCAAGATGTGTGCCAGGTGGATATGGAGGTGTTCTTGTTGAATTGGGGTCCTGGCCAGCAACCTCCCCTCTGTCTTCCAGGGTCACCTCCCATTTGGAAACCCATGGGCTGTAGGACCCCCTCCAGTATTCCCAGCTCTGGAATCTGCTGGGTCTGGAAGGTGTCACTGGTGGCTACCCAGGCCTTGTGTTTCCAGACCTCATCTGTGTGGGCCCCAAAAGGCGAGAACTTGTTTCCCTTAAGCTATTGTGGCCACTTGTCACCGGGGTCCTGTGAGGGTTCCAGGCAGGAAAGGGCTGGACAAGACATGCCAAGCAAGGGCAGGGGCCACAGGAAATCCTGGAAGGCTAGACTCTGTCTCCGCCTCCCTGGGAAGCTGGATCACGCCCCTGCCACACCCTCACCCCACCCCGGCCAGGCCCATGGTGTCTGTCTGTTTACAGAAGTACAGCCCTGCTCTCTTTCCATGGCAGGCCCACACAGTCTGACCCTCTCCACTCCAGTCCAGCCCCGTGACTCAAGGGGGCTGTGCTAAGACTGGCAGAGTGTGGGGACTCCCAGGACAGGGGGCAGGAGAAGCACCCACCACACTGCCCTCCTCCCCTCCACTGGAGAGGCTCACTGCACTACTGAGTGCCCCCCTGTCCCTTCTCCTCTTTGACCTTCTCTGTCATCCTCTGTGAGTGAGAAGGCACTCAGTCATGTCATTGGCACTCACGGAGCACTTCCTCTGTGCAGGAGGCCCTTCCAGATGCCAGAGGAACCCCAGCCCCCTCTCTGGTGGGGCAGCTGAATGTTAAACCAGTAAACACATAAAGAACAGTTCGCAATAAAACATGGCGATGGAGCAGGGCTGGTTGGGTGAGAGGGTCTCTCCAAAGAGGGGAGGTTTGAGCCCGAGGCAGCCATGTGAAGGTCTGGGGAAAGTTGTTCCAGGTGGCAGGGGAGGGGGTGGGTGAGGGCATGAGCAAAGTCCTGAGACACAGACACGTGCTCAGCAGATTTGCGAGACAGAGACCAGTGTCCGGATGGAGGCAGTGAGGGCTGCAATGCAGGATCTGAGGTCAGATGGGATGAAGGGGCCTAATGGATCCTGAAGGGCTAGGCTTGCCAAGGGGGAGGAGTCCATTCCTCCTTTGCAAGGCAGGAAGGAGGCACTAGGAGGGAGTTGAGGGGGTGCTGAAGCTTCAAATGCTTCCAAAGGATTGCTTCAAAAGGACTCAGGAGTGGAAGGACTCCTAAGAAGGCACAGACAGTACAGGGCAACATCCCTGGGAGGTCCCAGTTGAGGCTGTGGGTCCTGCAAGCATGGGAGATTTATTGACCTATATGGAAGGAAGACATAGAGGTCCTACTAGATGCCAAGCTGGTGCTGGATTTTGAGGAGTGAACACAGCAGACAAAGCTTTCTGCTTCTACCAAATTTATATTCTAGTTGGGGGAGGCAGACAATAAACAAAGAAGTTAGATAGCAGTCGGTGAAAGGTGTTACCAAGCAAGATAAAACAGAGAAGGACATTGGGAAGTGCTGGGACTGGGGTAGCAATTTAAAAGAGGGTGGTCAGAGGAAGCAGTGCTGGGAAGGTTGTCAGAATCAGAAAGGGGAAGAGGAAGATGACCATGCAGATATCCAGACAAGGAACAGTCTAGGCAGGGGGAATGGCAAATGTAGGGTCTGAAGCAGAGGGTGCTGTGAGTGCCACTGTGCTGGGTTGCAGTGGGGGTGGGCCGGCCACAGGGAGCACATTGGCCTTGACCCTGGGTAACATGGTGGATGATGCCATGAGCCAACTCATGTTGTACGACCCTACTGGGTACTGAAACTAGGTGCCAAACCTGCATCTAGGTGCCTAAAACAGGGTAGGCCATGGAGAGGCCAGGATGGAGGCCTGGAGGTGAACAAGGAAGCTGCCACAGTGATCCAGGCAGTGCCTCTCTGCTCAGCTCCTCCCTCCTCTGCCATCCCCACCCACACTCACCTTGGCTGAGACAACGGCATTGAACCTGAGTGTCTTTCCAGCCAGACCTTCCAATGCACACACCGCACTCGCTCCTCAGCCCCAGTCTATGCGCTGCCACCATGGGGCTGTGGGACCCCGCAGCAGAGGCTCTGACATGAGTTGGGCCTCACTCTCCTTCTTTGTGCAATGGGCACCACACCTTCAGCCCACAGTGTCTTTGATGATCCATGGAGATGAGGCACATAAAGCATCTAATACTGGGCCTAAGGCAGAGAACCGCCTCTTGAGGTCAAAGCCACATGAAGACAGAGGCCAGAATGGGAGCGACATGGCCACAGCCAGGAAACACCCAGAGCCATCAGAAGCTAGAAGAGACAAGGAGGGATCCACCCCTAGAGCCTTTGCGGGGGTGGGGGACACATTCCAACTGACACCTTGACTTTGGAGTTCTGGCTCCCAGAACAATGAGACAATCAATTTCTATGGTTTAAGCCACCGGGCCCGGGGTAATTTGTTACAGCAGCAACAAAACACTAATCCGGTTTTGCTTCTGTTGATATTCTTGTATCACTGTGGTTATGAATTACAGCTGACCGCACATCTGTCCTCCCCTTTAGTCTCTGAGTTTCAGGAATACAAATGCCATGCTTTGGGAGCCTACGGAAACATGGGATCCCCCTTAGCCATTCTGCCTTAGAGAAAATCAGTCCCTGCTGGGTCAGGTCGGAAAAGACTCAGAACAGGAACACTGTCCTTATTTTAGATCAGAAGACTGAAAGAGCCTTGCCCCGGGGCCACTGGCAAGACTTGAACCCAGAGCCTGGAGACCCAGCAAGGTTCTTCTGAGCCTGTTGCAGCTCCTGCCAAGGGTACATCAGTCCCCAGAGAGCATGTCACCCAGTCACTAACAATTCAAGCAGGTCCTGCCTGACGGTTGAGTCAGAGACAGAGAGAAAGGAGGGCCACCTAAAGATCTCTGTGGACTTCTCATTCATTTAGTCTAGTCTGTGAGGGAGGCTGCATTTTATTAGAACCAGAGAATCATAAGTGCTGTGATTCAATGGGCCTCCGGAAGAATTGGCTCAAGGCCCCAAACGTATTGACAGGTGGGTTGGAATTATAGGCTGGCGGAGAGAGTTTGCCTCTGGGTTTCTGGGGGAAGTGAGCTTATGCCAGCCTCTTCCCACCCTACTCCCCACACATGCCATCTTCCAGGTGGAGCCTCCAACGCCCAAGTTGGGTCCCCATGCTGAGTGGGAAAAAGCTGGCAGGCTTAGACTATGGCATCCGACGTGGTCCAAGTGGTCAGTCATGATGACAGACAGTCAGACCCCAGACATGGTGGCCTTAGGAACAACTCTGGGGTCCCTAGGACATCACTCATCATTAAGGATGGTTACTGTCTGGCACATGCTTGATTTACGTTGGCTGGCTGGCACGATGGATGGATGGATGGATGGATGGATGGGAAGGAAGGAAAAAGGGAGGGACAGCATGGGAGAAGGAAGGGAGGGAGGAAGGGCAGATGGATCGATAAATGGAAGGATGGAAGGATGGATGGATGGATGGATGGATGCATGGATGGATGGATGGATGGATGCATGGATGGATGGATGGATGGATGGATAGATGGATGGATGCATGGATGGATGGATGAAATCTTTTGGAGTTGAACAAACTCAGATTCAAATTCTTATCCCTCTCCTAACTTATCTGTGTGATTTCTTCAAGTTACTTCCTGTGTTTGAGCCTGTTTCTTTGACTGTAAAATGGCGATGATGACGCTTAGCTTGCTATGAGTTCTAACAAAATCAGGCATGTTCACCACACTACACTTCTCAGGGTCTCCTGGCCAAGTTCACCTGGAATATCCTGGGTCCTCAGCATGCCTTAGAGGGGACCCTCACTTTTAAGCCCCTGATCACCCAGCTCTCTTTGGGGCTTTGAAAGCCCTTTTCTCTGTGGAATCAGAGGAAAATTCTGATTTCCCATGAGGATGAGAAGAGTCAGGCTGAGACATGACCCCTGCTCACCGAGGGCCAAGGCAGATACTCAACCAAGACCTATCCTCCACAGGAGTCCACAGGCTGGGAGGGTCCACAGCACAGCATGCATGTCCCAGCTGACCTCCCTACAGGTGGACCCACCTGAAGAGGAACAAGAAATAGCCCTTTTCCTCTACCCTCTGTCCCCAAAATTGGAGAAGGGCAGACTGCAAGGAGCAGAAACAGATGGACACGCTCTACCTCTCTGGGAGACTGGACACATGTTCCCAGCTGCTCCACCAACCCATGAAGGCGATATTTGGGAAACAGGAGAATTTTCCCAGTTGTCTTCGAACCCACAGTGCTCCTATAAAATTCAGAGAATGGTATAGGTTTTAGAGCCTGGAAGATCCTGTGTTGGCTTCAACTAGTGAGTCTACCTCCTTGACCAAAATGGGTGGAGGTTGGGGAGCAGTGCCCACATCTCTGGACAGACACATTGCTCTCCAAAGATCCCGTGAACTGTATCGTGTCAAAGAGATGTGGGCCCAAATGCAGTGATCCAAAGGGGCATGTGCACCCCAATATTTATAACAGCAATGTCCACATTAGCCAAACTATCTGTGGAAAGTGCCTAAATCTATCAACAGGTAAATGGATAAAGGAGATGTGGTATATATAGACAATGGAATATTAGGCAGCCATCAAAAAGTCCCTGAAATATTGCCATTTACAATGACATGGATGGAGCTAGAGGCTATTATGCTAAGCTAAAATAAATCAACCAGAGAAAGACAATTATCATATGATCTCACTGATAGGAGGAATTTGAGAAACAAGACAGAGAATCATACGAGAAGGGATGAAACCAGAGAGGGAGACAAATCTTAAGAGGCTCTTAATCTCAGGAAACAAACTGAGGGTTGCTGGAGGGGAGGAGGGTGCAAGGGATGGGGTGGCTGGGTGATGGACATTGGGAAGGGTATGTGTTATGGTGAGTGCTGTGAATTGTGTAGGACTGATGAATCACAGACCTCTACCCCTGAAACAAATAATATATTATATGTTAATAAAAAAGAGAGAAAGAGAGAAAATGCGGGCCATGAGAGTGAGTGGTCTACTGCACAAGAATGGAAATCCCCAACCTATCTCTTGGGCCACAGGCAGTAAGGTTTTCTATGGCTGGATGTCACCTGGAGTGGCAGCCTGCCTGGCTAGAACCACTCCAGCCGTGGGAGTGTGTGCAGCCGAATTCACATAAGTGAGCCTGGTAGATGAAAATTATTGTTCTCGGGTCTTCACCTGCTCTTAACCAGCTGTCAGGGGCTCTGTGAGGGACACCTGTCATCTTCCAGACTGAAGCTGCCCCATCCCAAACTCCCCTGAAGTTGCTCCATGATTGGTCCCAGCGCCTCCCACACAATCCTTCCTTCCAGAATAAAGCAGCAGAGAATTTTCTTCTCCCTGCAGATGCAGCCTCTAACTGGGGCCCCAGGAAAGGGCTCTCAGAATAATTGAATAATCCCAGACAAGTATGAACAGGAGTTGAGGAGGTGTGTGGAGGAGGAACCCAAGGTGAAATTTATTTCTGTCAACTGGTGGTCTATTTCCCTGATACTATTTCCTTGTATACAGATAAGGAGTTATCTTAAATGACCATGTCTTTTTCAATTTGTACTTAACAGTCAATCCCATTTTCCTTATATGATACTATCGCAGCTGGATGAAAAATGCATTCAATAATCCCTAAGGATCTTCATATATCAATATCAAATGGTCTGAAATTGACCTGTTATAAAATCCAGTCCTTCAAGCTAGCAAGAGACTAAATCAAAAAGAAGCAAATTTTAGCGCTCACAGTGTTTTGTGTAAGCTGAAGGCTCCAGGCCTGGACCTCATGTTTCCTGGGTCCTTAATGAGAACAAATGCTCAACATCCATTAAAAAAGGAAAAATTACCTGGAAGATGGGTCTGGATTATTGATACATCTGCCTAATGAATACGGCTTCTCAGATAGGTGGACCTGGTAGGGACACTATGGAGCACGGGAGGTGTTAACAAGATCCCACCCAAAAGTTCTTGGGAACCTGAGGTTTGTGGCCCAAGCTGTTGAGTGTCATGGAGTCCCAGGGCTCAGGAGAGAAGGCTCAGATTCACACCTCACATGAATTGTGTGATCAAGCACCTTGATCCACTCTCCACCATAAAAATGTGATAGGCATTCTTCCAAAGTTCCTATGATGGCTAAATAAAATAAGGGGTCCAGCCACTGTTCACAGCTCTTCATCAGCTCTTAACAAGGCCTCAGAAGCTCTACAAGAGGGTAGTTTTCTTCTTGGACCTTAAAGTCTCCCTGATTCCTCTCATTAGTAGTTACAATGGAAGAAAGCTCTTCCTTCAATCTTATAGAATCCTTAGAATAACCCTCTGATATAAGAGATTGAAGAAACTGATGCTCAGGGCAGTAAAGGGACATGCTGAAGGCCATCTGCCTAGGGACAGAGCTGGACTCCAAGCCCAGACTCTCCTAACCCAGAGACCATAGCCTTAACAAATGCACTTTTCAATGAAGTAAATGCCTAATTAATAGTTGCCAGTTCGAGGAGGAGGAGGGGAGAGGAAGAGGAAGAAGAAGGTGATACAGATGATGCCAGAGTCTGGGCTCTTTGGGGTCAGAGAAAAGATAATGAGGTCCCCATGATTGGGGCAATCAAGGCAAGCTTCCTGGGAGAGGTGGTTAATCAGCACCCGAAAGGTTATAAATGCTGGAATTGATTCTGTTTGATACCCTATGCTCTGTCTGCCTTTGCTACAATTTAGACACCATGTAGGATCCATGGGGAACCAAGAAGGAGAAGACACACGTCCTGTCCTTGAGGAGGCTCAGATCAGAAATCGGGTCACCACAGGGACAAAGAATGACAGCCTCCAATTTGGATTATCCCTTCCACAGAAATAGGATACTAAATCCCAGTGAGACCACCCTGTTGCTGGTGAACTTGGGCAATTGATTTCGCCTCTCCAAGCCTCATGGGTTGGTATCTGGGAAATGTGGCCAAAAACCCAACTTTGGCTGGTAATGAGTATATAAATCACACTGGAGAAATTCCCAGCACGTAGTAGGTGCTCACAAAACATTGCCTTTTTTTCCATCCTGTATGGAATGTCAGCTCTATGAGGACATCCATCCGTCTTGTTCATTGCTGGGTCCCCAGTGCCAGACACAATCAGTGCTCAGAGATTATTTGTCTAATGGATGAACAGATGGATGGATAGACAGGGACAAAGTGAGCCAGGCTCCAGATATCACATCAGGGGCTGAATGTCCTGCAGTGCCCATGTCCTCCCAGGGACAACATCCTATACTTTGAACCAGGGGGCTAAGCCCCAGAAGTCATTTGCTTCCCAGCCCCAGCCCTTCCCCCAGCTCCTTCCAGCAATTTCACTACAGTGGGGCCAGGATGCCATAAATCTCCATGCATGCCTTCAAAGCTTTGAGTGTATGCATGAGTATCTCCTGCCAATGTTAACTCCAAGACAGTTCAAGAACAGCCAGAGTGCAAACCTAAACACATCCCTAGCCAATGCTTGGGGTTTATTGAGCCGAAAGTCTGTCCGAGGTGAGGCAGTGGGGACAGCGGGGGCAGTGTGGGCTGTCCCAGAACCTTTAGTCAAAAAATACCCTCTGAGTATGTAAGAAGCACGGCCAACACCTATCGGCACCACTGTGTACCAACAGCACTGTGGTAAGCAGTTTCTGAGCATCATGGCAATCTACCTTGACAAAGACCATTCTTTACTTCCCAGAGGGGAAACTGAGGTCAAACAACCCTCTGAAGGGACACAGAGGTAGGATGAGGCTGAGCCCAAAATGGCCATGGGGCACAATTCTGAGAAGATATTAATGTGTATCTATCATGAATGCTAAGGGAGGTACATCTAAAACTGTCAGGGGAAGCGAGAAGGGCTTCCTGAAGGAGGCAGCATCTAAGGTCTGAATTTTATCAATAGTAAAAGATATTTACTAGAAGTCTCTCGGGAAACAGGTAAAATGATCACACTTTACCTGCCAAAAGATAGAGATTTGGCCCAAAGAATGGTGTATGAGCCCATAAACTCCCACCATAACACCCTATAAAAGCTTCCCACCAGACTCAGAATACAATCCAAGCTCTGCAGTAGCCTGTATGTGGCCAGGCTCCTTACTATAACACGCTGTCTGCCCTTCACCTACTCTACTCCAGCCACACCGGCCTTCTGCTTATGTCTTGTCCATGCATCGCTCTTGCCTGCCCCGGGATCTTGGTGCATGCTATTCTCTCCACTTGGAACGACCTTCCTTAGCTATTCATGGAACCTGCTTTCTCTCATTTTTGAATCTCAAACCAAAAGTCCTATTCTCAGCAAGATCTTCCCTGACCAGCCCTTAAGTGTAAAGTAGGGGCTCCTACTTTAAAATGAAAGTGGGATCATTATGAGAGTGACCTGGCCTGTCCTCTCTATGAATAGAGAGGGCGTCAGAGATGACGTACCACAGACATAGCCCAGCGGGGCCTGGAAGCAGGACCAGGAGCAGGCTGAGCTGAGGAGATGGTGGACACAGAGACTTTCCTCCACACGGCATTCTTCAGAGCCGTCCCAGAAACAGCTGCCTTGGTATCTCTGGGAAGTACTGAATCCGCAGTGAAAGTGCAGATACCTGGACCACCCTCTCCAACCTGCTTGAATCAGAGTTTCCAGGGCTGGGGCCTGGGTATCTGCATTCTCACCAGCCTCTAAGTCAGTGAGAAATTCGGAGCCAAACTGAGTCAGCAAGCAATCAGCCGACAGTCGATCTGATGTTCTGACGTCCCGCACCCCCCCGCCCCCCGCCCCAGGCCTCTCTCTTGCTTCCCTTGAGCATCAGTACACCCCGGTGCCAGCCCTTCTCTCCAAGTCACGGGTTCCCTATTTCCAGAAAAGACCCTGGATCATCCCTTCCCGTTTGGCGCTCATGGACTTGGGCTGCCCCCGAGTGTCGATGCTGTGCCCCGGGAACTTGATAGATCAAGGAGAAAGATTGGCAAACACGATGCAAACCTCACGCATCCTGTTGGGTGGTGGGAGAGCTTTTCTTTTTTAAAGAGGGGGAAAAAATTCTTGATGATTGACTGTGTTTTTGCATCTCCTAGCCATTTGTTGCCATGTAATATAGACATTTGCCTGTCAACAAAAATGCCGTCAGTTTTACAAACACACTGATTCCACTGGCTTCGTTGGGGGGAGTGTTTTGACTGGCTTCACTTGTTGAGTGTCTGCGCTGCTCTGCCCTGGCCAGCTGTGATACAGACCGGGCCTGCCTAAAGTTTTCTCCCAGCAGACTTCCGTCCTTTCCAACCAGCAGAATCCGACCGGGAAAGGAGCTGAGTCAGTGAGAAGCAGGACGGTGGAGAAAGTGTCTGGGCATGGAATCAGACTGAATGGTCTGCAAGCCTTAGGCAAGTCATGTTCCTTCTCTGTGCCTCAACTTCCCTCTTTGGAAAATGGGAACCGTCCTCAAAACTTTATGGTTAGGATGGAGTGAGATCGTCTATGTGAAGGAGGTAGCATGTGTGGTAGCCAGCCTCCAAGATGGCCCCCAATCCTCCTTGGCTTCTGCTGTTTGTGTCTTTGTAGAGTCTTCTCCCACACTGAGTCAGAGCTAGCCTGTGTGACCAGCAGAATATGACGGCCATGACGGTGTGTGACTTCTGCAGTTAGGTCATAAAAGCCACTCTTGCTTCCACCTTGAACTCTTGGATTGCTCATTTGTGGGGAAGCCAGCCACCATGTTGGAGGGAGCTCAAGCAGCCCCGACGATAGACCCACGTGGAGACCCAGAGATACTGAGGCTTCCAACCAAACCAGCCATTCCACCTTGGAATTAGATCTTCTCATCGTGCTCAAGACTTCAGATGATGACAGCCTCACCTATCTGATTGCAACACTAAGAGACACCCTGAGCCAGAGCCAGGGTGCTACCAAGTTCTTGATCCTCAGAACCAATGAAAGACAATGAATGATCACTGTTGCTCCAAGCTACTAAATCTCAGGGGTGATTTGTTACACGGCAATAGCTAGCTGATATACACAGTCACTGGCACATATATAAATATACTTGAAGATAAATAATTGCTAATATCTAGTGTTTCCTGGGTGCCAGGGACTCTGCTCAGTGATTTAGACACCCCTCACTCTGTCCACACCCCACAGCCATGAGGTAGATACCAGTATGAGGTTTGCATTACAGATGCGGCTCAGAGAGACAGAGCCACTTGTCCAAGCTCACACAACCCGGGAATGGCAGTCAGGATTTCAACCCAGGCCTATCTGACTCCAGAACCGAATTCTCCATAGCTGTGTCTCACGCCTTCCAGAGAGTGGCAGGAATTGTGGCTCTTGGCACTAACACTGAATTTCAATGGGGCATTTTTTCCAGCGAGAGGACAGAGGAAAGGTGGTTTGTCCTTGTGCAACCCATCCCCACATCCTCCCCAGTAAATGGGACAAAGCCCAGACTCCCCTGGCCTCCAGGACGTGAAGTTGGGTGGCTTCCGGCGACCGGTGACCGTCTGGAGGAGGCAGACGTCCCAGGGTGGCCCAGGATGGACAGCCCCATCTGCCGTCTGCCCGGCCTGCCCACCAGGGCTGCAGGGGTTAAAGAGAACCGTTTGGCTGCAAGAAAATCTCTCCACCGGTGTAAGAGCAGGGGAAAAAGGCAACATGATTGTAAATTCCTCCAGGGGAATTCTGCCATGAATCCGGCTCACCTTTCGCAGACCCCCCCCCACCGCCCCCCGCCCCGCCTGAGAGGATAACTGACCTTTGGAGGGAAATAATGAAAAGAAGAAATTCCTTGGAGAAAATAATGTGTCCGGGCCTCAGTAATGAGATCGGCTCCTTTTATGTTGCCATGGCGACGGCAGTCATTTTATAATACAAAATACATGAATGGGTGCGAGTGGGCGCAGCTTCATCAACCAAGGGGGGCCGGCCATGGGGGTGGTGGGGGGAGCTAGCCTCTTGCAGGCTGCAGTCTGGGGGTCAGGCAAATGGCTGGGGTCAGGGCCTGCAATGTCTCATTCCCCCAGAGAAGAAGGCCTGGCTCCAAGGGTCCTCTCGGGCTGGGGAGTCAGGACTCTGAGAGGGACTGGGAGCCCTATAGGCAACATCAGCCTCTGGGAGGGCTGGGGGGGGGGTGGCAAAAGTGCGGGGCAAGGCTCTGGCATATTAATAATAGTGACAATCAACCCCACTTTTCCGTGGGCCTGTGTAACCTGGCACAGGGTCTTGTCATCCCCGCCCTGTGAGAGGGAGGGCAGAGCAGCTCCATTGGACAGACTGAGAAACTGAGTCTTGGAGATGTGAAGCAGCACATTGGTGGCATCACAATCAGGATTCCAGCCCAGGTGTGGCTAGGGCCACAGTCTGGGTTCAAGTGGTGGACCCTGGATGCCAGCCAGGAAGGGCCAAGAGGGGACTTTCCAGGGTGTTTTGTGTTGGGCAGTGTGCGTATGTAAAAAGGCATTAAGCCCGCACGTAAACTTTGTGCACTCAACAGTTGGTAGGTTAAACCTCAATGTTTAAAACGTGTTTGTGAGTGAGTGGGTGGGTGGGTGTGCACGTGTGTGTGCAGGTAACACAGCGGACAGAGGTGTGAGGTCTCTGGGGTCAGCTAGACCAAAATACAGACCCAGCCCCGGCTTCATGTGTGACCCTGGCAGGTGGCTTCCTCCTGCAGGCCCCCCTTCCTTGTCTGGAAGACGGCACCATAACGTTGTCGGAGGGTGCTACCCATGGGAGGGACTTAGCTCATGGCTTGGGGTGGAGGGAAAGCTCACATATGCTGCTAAGTGTCATTCCTCTGTCCTGATGTGTTTTCAGTATTATGATGAAAATAAGTGGGGTCGGAAGCCTTCTGGAGAAGGAACCAGAAGAGAGGAGGAAAAGCAGGGAAGTGAGGAGACAGGGAAGAGGAGGGAGAGTCTGGTGAGAAGGGAAGAGGCAGCAGAGGCAAAGCAACCAGAGAGAGCAACCTGGGAGTCTGGGAGAACTGTTCACTTTTGTGCTGGGTGACCTTGCGAAAAACACTGTCCCTCTCTGAGCTGTGGCTTCCTCAGCTATGAAAGGATTATCTGGGAGGCCCTGGGAGCACTCAGTAGGTGTTCAGACTACTGAAGGAGGGAGGGAGGAGAGGAAGGGACACAGGGCCACAAAGGAAGGGCGTAAATTTTAGCCCCACACCTTAACCATCGTGGACACCCTCTGTCTGTTCCTTGCCCTTGAAAGCCAGCTCAGAGCTCTGCCACCAGCCATGAGAACCAGAGGTCAATTCCATCGGGGACCCTTGGAGGGAAACACAGTGACAGCACTCAAAATAACAGTCCCAGTCAGCTTTTTATAGATCCAAGCGTGAGCTAGAGGCACAGGGATGAGTTACAGAGATTTTTGTCTGGGAAAGGAAATTAGGAAAGGCAAGTGCAGGGTCTGCAGAGAACCCGAGGTCTGTTCCAGAGGGAAGAACTGGAACGTCACACGTCACCCGGAGGGTTGGCCTGCACCCAGAGTTGAGCTGTGGGTTCGTCTGCCCCAGGCTCCGACCTGGCCATTCGCCTGCAAAAGCTGGGCCCTCTCACTGTGTCGCTTTGTCTCTCTGGAAAACGGGTTTAAAGTCCAAAGCCACTGACACCTGCCAATGGCTTTCTGCATCAGCTCTGTTGAGCACAACACGTCTGTTACTTTAAGCCCCACAACATATGATTATCCCCGTCTTACAGATGAGAAAACTGAGATCCAGAGAAATTGGGCAGCGTGAACAAGGTTATCCAGCTGGTTAAGAGACTTAAACGGGATTTGAGCTCACTCGCCTCTGCCTCTCTCAGAAGCCCATCCTCCTGAACCAACCACACACGTGGCATATAATCATGTCTGTCCCCGGCACTGTGCCCCTTACATCCTCATGGTGATCCCAAACTCCCACAAGCCCAAAACTCAAGTCAGGAGCCCGAGGTGAAAGAGAGCAAAGCTTCAGGTCTGGGGAGAGGCAAGTCCTCCATCCAGGCCATTAGTGTGGGGCCGATGGGATGCTTCTTGGAGAAATTTCATCTTGCTGGTCAGTAATCCCCAAGAAAAATGTCTTGGGGCAAAAAGGAAATGTAAGAACAGGCCCTCCAGCAAGAAAACAGAACAATCTTTTCATTCCCGTGTTCTATTACATGTTGCTGCTGAAGGAGCCGGTTATGTTCAATATAAGGTTATCCAGACAAGATTTGTAGGAGCCGATGTCTGAGCCTGATTTTGCGACCGGCTCGCTGTGGGACCGCAGACCTGTTTTCCCACCCGTAAAGGGAACACCGAGAGACCACATAAGGTCTGAGTATCAAAGTCCTCATGTGGCCTTGCTGTCCCATTGCGGAGATGTGGAAACTCGGCTCAGAGAAGGCACAGAGTGGCTTCAAGCTGGACTCAAACCTTAAGGTCTCCTACTTGAAGCATAAAAGACAGCCCCACACCACCGGCCTGCTTTTCCAGCCTGAGGAGAGCCTGTGACCCTTGTGGAGCCTCTGGCTCCTCTCTGCCTGGGGCTGAATGTGGTGTCATGGAGACATCTGGGGGCAATCTGGTCACCCCCTCGGCCCGCGGATCTCGGAGACATCCTGGGGCGTTGAGCACATCTGGCTGGCTGGCGGGAGCCGCGGCAAACATCTGGGAGGTGGGCGGGAGGGAGGGGCGGAAGGAAGCCGATGCTCCTGGGGTCTGAGGGACGGAGTCCTGGCCACGCTCCAGAAAGCCAGGTGAGCACTGTAGCCTTGAGGCTTCCAAACGTGTGTACGAGTCCACGCGTGTGCTCACATCTGTGGGACCATATGTGCACACATGTGTGTGCCTTTGCGTGACCATCGGTGAGTCTGTCGGGCTTGCAAGTGTGCATGGGTTGCGTCCACGTGTGCAGATGTGGGTCGTGTGTGTGAAAGTGCTTGTGTCTGTGGGTGAATACATGTACACGTGTTTCTGCATGGGTGCATGGGTTTCTAGGTGTGCATACTGGTGCTAGCACAGTAAAGACTGGTCTCAGATCCCAGCTCCACCGCTTCTCGGCTGTGTGATCTCAGGCCAGTTGCTACACCTCTCTGAGCCTCTGTTTCTTCATCCATGATAATGGACAGCTAATGACAACACCGTAGCTTTGTCGGGATAACGCAGGAAGATTGATGGCCACGGACCCACTGCAAAAACAGCATACTGGCCACCATTATTCCCCCCGTTGTCCTGCCCACTGTGTCTCTAGGTGCTGTGAAGACTCAGCCGTCAGGGCCCCGCGGCCCCCAGGAAACCCTGCAACCGCCTGCTGCAGGAATGCCATATTTCTATCATCTTACCGACAGCATCAGCCCCTTTCAGAGCTGTTTCCCTTTGGCTCGCAGCCAGATTTGAGAGTTTTATGAAAATTCCCAAGACCTTTCGCCGTCGCGACTTGAGAAGTCGGGGCTGCCGGGGCTGCTGGGGGGATGGGGGGATGCGAAACGAGACTACCGAAGGCAGGAAGCAAGCTGCTTTCCTAGTCCCAGTGAGGGGCGGCTGGCGGGAAGCTCAGAAGGGCTGGGACATTCCTCTCCGAGTTAAAAATATGTAACACGTCAGCTGCAGCAAAGGCCTCTGTGACCCAAACCTGTAACAGAAAGCAGGAAGGTACAGGCAGCGTCTGATGCAGGCTGGGAAGCGGAGGAGGTGGGTCGATCCCAAAACCAAAGGCCTCCAACTGGCCTGTGTTAGCCACATCCTTATGCGGGGCAGCAGGGTCCCCTCTACTAGGTTCATGTGTCCTCAGTCACAGTCTCTGCAGCGCAACACTCGGATCTGAGGTTCAAATCCCAGCTTCAGTTCTTACTTGCTGTGTGTCCTTTAGAGACCTGCTTAACCTCTCTGAGCCTCAGTTTTTGTTTTTGGTGTTTTTTTTTAAATATATTTTTTAATTTATTTATTTGACAAGGAGAGAGACACAAGCAGGGGAAGTTGGAGAGGGAGAGGCAGGCTTTTCATCAAGCAGAGAGCCCAATGTGGGGCTCGATCCCAGAACCCTGGGATCATGACCTGAGCCAAAGGCAGACACTTAACGACTGAGCCACCCAGGTGCCCCTGTTTTTGTTTTTTTAAGCAGGTTCCACACCCAACAGGGGCTTGAACTCACAATCCTGAGATCAAGAGTCATATGCTCCATGGGCCAAGTCAACCCGGTACCCCTGAGCTTCCGTTTAAAACAAGAACAAGAAGGCATTTCTGAGGATAGAAAGAGACGGTATCTGGGAAGCTCAGCCTGCTCTGGTTCCAAATTCAGGCCGAGCCTACCCCTAGGGGAGCTTTGCTCTCCTAATATACACAGTTGTTTAAGGAAGAGAGGGTGGCCCCAGGCCTGGGAGTCAGGAGGCCTGAGCTGGGCTTGCTGTGTGGCTTTGGGCAAATCACTGAACTTCTCCATGCCCTCTGATGAAATAAGATGTTTGAACTTAATCAGTGAGCCTCCAAGTGAGTTTTAAACATCCCAGTGGCCAAGAAAATGTGGTAATTTTTTAAATTAAAAAATATATATGTATATAGTGATGCTCTAATATTTATTTTAACATGTTTTTAAAATATCACCACTTGTAGCCTGGGAAGTCATGGATGTGGTTGCTAAGGCTGAAGCTAAGATGTTTCTTGAGTGAGTCGACGTAAAGTCAATTTGGAGAATGACCTTGGGTAAAGAACAGGGCCAAGAACCGCTGAGATAGCCCAGGAAGGACCAACGTTGGAGAAGCAGCCCCTGGACATTCCACAGAGGAACTCAGTTCAAATCGCGTATCCTCCTTTCCCATCTTCCAAATGGGGAGCAAGTCATGGCACGTCTGAGCCTCAGTGGGCCCCTCAGTGAAATGGGAACGATAAAAGTGGCCCTCCCTCGCCCAGGCTACGGGGGAAGATTTCCTGAGAATGCAGCTTGGGAAGCGTTGGACGAGGCTCTAGCCGATGACAGATGGTCCCATGCAGTGACTAAGTTACGCTATTACTGTAACTTCAATCCTAGGTGAACTAACACTTAGCAAGCTTCCGTAGTACCATTACTGGTACTGTCGTCATCCCCGGACACTGTTCCAAGCACTTTACACCAATTCGGCAGGGATCGTTCATTTTTTAAACTTTTTTATTAACATATAATGTATTACTTGCTTCAGGGGTACAGGTCTGTGAATCCTCAGTCTTACACATTAAGTTCCGGCTGTGGCCCGGGCCCTCTCCATATTTTTCTTCTGTAACCCTCACGACGTCTCTATACACTCTGCTTTCTAGCAGATATTTATTGAGCACATACTGGATGGCAGACACAGGAGACGCCAGAGGGAGCGAGGCAGTCGGGCAAAGCCCCACATGGCAGCAGGGGACCTTCCTCTTCCTCCTGCGAGAGCGGGGGAGTCTCAGGAAAGAGACAGAGCCCCGGGACCAGGTGGGATGCAAGCCCGGGTCTGTCTGATTCCAGCCCTCAGGCTCTCCCTTAGCCGTGTGGAGTGAGGGAACCTTCTCCAGCACGCAGCCTTAGGGACTGGGGTCCTCTGCGCTCCCCGCATCATCCCTGCTGGAGGACAAGGTGGTCCAAGAGGCAGGGACAGCCCCACCTGCCTACAGGCTTGTGCAGCCCCTGCCCACGTGAAGGCGTCACCCGCCTTGGGACGAAGCTGTACTTGATTAGGAACCCTGGGGGGCTCCGCCTCTCTCCAAAGTGTCCTAGGTTCTAATTCTGATCATCCTGACTCTGGATCCTGCCATTTGAAGGACGCCACTTTCCACGTACAGATGCTCGGACTGGATGGGAGGAGAGTAGGCAGGTGTGAGAAGAATGAGAGGGACCGCCGCACAGGGGGACGCAGGGGGGCTCCCGCCAACCGCAAGTCGGACTTGGCCTTCCTCACTCGGCTCCAGTTCCCAGCTCTTTGACTTCCCATGAGACCTGAGCTTCCACGTCCCCACCTGTAAAATGGAGGTAACCTTACTAACCTTGCAGAGTGCGGCGTGTGTGAGCGTGCATGGGGACACGCAGCACACGCAGCAGCATGAGGGTGGCATCTGGCCTGTTCTCAGACTGGCACACTGTTCCAGCACCGCATCCCGAAGGCGTGGTGGTTTTTAGCGGTGCCAAGTCTCCCCATTCGCTCTACAGAGGAGAAACTGAGGCCCAAGGGTAGAAGGCAGGGCTGGTGCGGCTCTCTCCATCCCCCTGTTGCTGCTGGCTCTGCCCTCCTGCGCCCCCCACAAAAGCAACACCCTTCACAGAAAACACAAAGTCAAGAGGACCCTCACTGACACCCCAACCAAGGCTGCCCCCAGCTTCCTCAACCAGGAACCCCCCCCGGGTCACACCCTCACCCCACCCCAGGAGCTCCAGCATCGGGACGCTGGGGCAGGCTGACAGTTAGCCACGAACCTTCTACCGTTAAGTCAAAATGTGCCTGCCCTGGCGGACACCCTGCTTGAGTGTGCCTGTGGGTACTGTGCACGTGCATGTGTGCACCCCGATGTGTGCCATGCACAAGTGTGTGCAGGAGGTCACATGGGCAGATATAGAGGTCTTTGAACAATCTCTGAGAAGGTTCTATGCTCACAAGCCCCGGGGGTCCCCACCCCATATAGAGGAAAATCTGAATCTCATAATCTAGCCAAAAGACCCCTCATCACCCTCAAATTGTGTCCCCCAACTCCATCCACTCTGTCCTACTATCTCCCCACTCCCCATGACCTCTGCCGTTCAGGTTCCCTCTTATGGAACATTCTGTTTCTGAGAAATTTCCATACATGACCAGCTCCTTGTCATGACTTCAATATGGGGATAGGGTATCTCCCCAAGGCCCCCATCTTATGTAACCCCCTTTCCCACCACAGCTGCAGTTAATTCTACCACAGCCCTTCCCCCGATCAGAATGATTGTGTTTCACGTGTTTTGTTTGGGGCTCACTGAGGCATCTGCCTCCCCCGTTAGACTAGACATTCGGGAGGTCCTCATCGGTCTCTGTCAGAGTTGGGAAGCCCTGCCTAGCATGACCAGCCCCAGACAGACTCACTGGACTGAACTGGATTGAATGTGTGTGTGAGTGTGAGTGTCCACAAAGTGTGTGTCTGAGAAAGGGAGCATGTGTGCCAGGGAAAGATGACCCGGAACTCAATCCACCAGCCCGTGTCCCTGTGTACATTTCCTGGTTCTGCCTGGTGTGCAGAACCCCCTGGTGTGGCAGAGAAAAGGCGCCCACCGCTGCTGGCCCCTGAATGTCTTGGGGCTCGGTCTCATTTCACCCTCCCTGCTCCATGCCGGGTGGGCCCCGCTAGTCACCCCGATCTTCCAGTTGGCAATCAGGGAGCCCTAGAAGAAACCATTCATCCAGGGTCCCACAATGAGGGAGCAGAGGTGGGCGTCCAAACCCAGGCCCCCTGGGTCTTGCAGCCTGTGCCAGAGCCTTGTGAAGACACCAAGAGCCGGGAGAAAGCGGCGGGAGGGAAAGAAGTCCTCCAGCTCCAGCCCCCGGTCCCAGGACTTGGCAGCCTGTCCCTACGTGTGACAACAGCGTGAACACAGACACAGGAGCAACAGCTGGTCCCTACCCCAATCCAGATGTAGAAGAGACAGTCTCTCCCAAAATACTCACACTGTGAAGTCAGAAACCCTCCCAATATAAACAAAACGTGCTGCTCAGTGCTGGGAAGGAGCTGCTCACGCCTCCGCCAACGGTCCCCAGCCCCGCCCGCAAGCCCCTCTCTGTTAGCTCCCCCTCGAACAGTCCCTGGGAAGGCCCTGTTCACAGGCAAAGGCATTCGCCTTTGCCTTCGCAGAGCCCATGCCCCTGCTGGCTCTGACCAGACGACAGGAGCTGGGGGCAACAGGACAAGGCAGAGGTGGGCTTTCATGGCACAGGGGGTCTGGGGCGGTGACTCTGAAGCTTCCCTGTTCGGCCTCTTTCCTTGTCAGCCTCCATCTCCACCTTGCTCTCTACGGAAGAATATTCTAGACCACCCCTACGATGGCCCCACAGGGCACAAATATGAGACCGTGACTTCGTACTCCCAGCCTCCAAGATCGTTCATCCGGCCTTCTTTACCCTCACCCGTTTCTATCATCCCAACTTCTGAGACCTTGTCTCATGCCTTTGTGTTTCTGTCACAGTCTCACCTGGGACTCAACACCCACACATCGCTTCTCTTCCACCTAAGATTTCATGCAAAGGAAGAAAGTTGCTGCAAAGAAATGGGCGGGGGGGGGGGGGGGGGAGAAAAAGAAAAAGGATTCTCTCAGCTCACTGACTTGACCCAACCCACACCTTGGACAGGACGCTAAGGCATGGAGAAGGCAGGTGACCCATGCAGAGCTAAACGCTGAGTTTTTAGTGAAGTGGTACCCAGGTCCCCACTTCCCAACCCAGGGCCTCTGCAAATCTCTGTCCCGCTGAGGGTGGGTGGGCAGATACCAGGCCCCACACAGTCCAGGAGACTGAGAGGCTTTAAAAGGACAAGGACTCCTGGACTTTAGAAGACCCACTTTAGGCAAGGGTCAGGTGACAGCAGAAAAATGATAGTCATATTGTGGGGGGGTGGGGGTATCTCAGGAAATAATTGGGCCCATCAGTCACCACGGACACCTAGCCTCCTGCCGGGAATCCAGGAGGAGCCCACTCGGGTGGAAATGTTGGGACAGGCACAGTGGGCTCTGCTCCCTCACCCAGAGAGGACTTCCTCATCACCCGAGCCTGGCTAGTTTCCTTTAGAGAGGCAAAAGCTTTGTCATAATTCAGATGGACACAGAGAGGGTCTTGACGTTCTGGGGTCCAGCATCCCCACGGGGAGGTTAAGGCAGCTGCCAATGGTGGCAGGATTCAAACCCACAGAGCCCAGCAACAGAGCCCGAGTTTTCACTCCACCCGACACAGCAGGAAGAAGGTTCCTGGGCCAGAGCTGGATGGGAAAACCCAGAGTCCCGTGAGCTCAGGGTGCTTGCAAACACACACGTCGCTGGGTTTCCACCCAAGGGGCCCGCCCAGACGGGAGGCAGGAGCAGCTGCTGTGTCCAAAGAGTGTGGAAAGGACCCAAAGTCAGTGGGCTCCGAGTGGGGCACAGGTCCAGCGTTGCCCCAGCAACCCCGGACAACAGCCTCGTAAACAGGACGGGCCCAGGAGGAGGCAGGCTGAGTGGGGCCCCCCTAGCCCAAGGATAGGGGGGTGCCTGGCAGAACCCAACAGGTTTGAGGAGCCAGAAGCCAGTGTGATGCTGGGAGCCTGAGCGCAAATGGGCTCAAAGCCAAAAGACTCGGGGCAATTCAGTGGGAGGGGATGCTGGCCGGGATCCAGTCCCTCGTCACTGACACCCAGAGTTGGGAGGGCTTTGAAAGTCCCTTCGCCCAACCCTCTCACTGGTGCCCACAGCATATCAATGAGCTGTCTAGGATTTGCTTGCATGCCTCCAATGACAGGGAGCTCACTTTCCACTTCAGGAACAGAACAATCTGTTTAATATTGAGCTTAATCAGTCCCTATTCATTCATCCACCCCTTGGACCACTCAGAACTAAGCTATAAAATGTCCAGATCCCACTTATAGAGTTTTTGTTCTTCTTTTGTTGGAAAATATAAATTCTGTGAGAGTTATCCAAGCGTTTTTATCGCTATACCCCGAGGTCCCCACACAGCACCTGGCACATAGTACATATGTAGCAAATATCAATAGATTTTTAGAAAATGACTGAAAACATGAAGGAAGGAAGGCAGGAAGGAAGGAAGGGAGGGAGGGAGGAAGGAAGCTCGGTGAGCATGCAGGGAAGCTTCCTCCCTAGGCATTTAAACCAAAGTTCTCAGGCTAGACTGGTTTGGGAATGAGTATTTGCCCAGAGAATCCAACAGCGGTCAGAGAAGCGATGTGTGGGTATTGAGTCCAAGGTAAGACTGTGACAAAAAGTATATTCTACTACTGGAGGATCCAGAGCTCAAAACAGACCAGACTCTACCCTCATAGAGTTCACAATCTGGTATATATCAATCAAATAATCAACAGAACCAATGCTTCTCACCCCTAATCCATTCCTCCCTGTGGTCCCAGAAAGACTCTTGGGAAACCCAAATCCCTGACCCCCATTAGGCTGGGAAAAATTACCCCCACTAGACTAGGGAGAAAAGTGCCCCCCCCCCCACCGCCCCAATCATCACCACCAGATGTAAGGTGTCACAGCCTTCCAGAAAAGCGATTGTACTACATCTCTGAAAATGGAAAATCTACCTTAGTGGCCTGCAAATGCCCCTCCTGGGAGCCTCTCCCACAGAAGTAAACGCATGGCTCAAGAACATTTCCTGCAGCATCATTTGTGATGGCAAACACTCAGCAAGGCAAAACCACACAAATGCTCTCAGGCGGGAACCCATGAGCGCAGGAGGGTGTGTCCATCCCACAGCCTATCAGAGAGCCCTTGACAAGAGGGACCAGGGCTATACTGGTCAGCTGGAGAGATTACAAGAGCCATTTTGAGTGGGAAAAGTGAGGTGGAGCAAAACAATGGGACCCTCTTGCTGGAAAAGTCACATCAATCACAAAACTTTGCATCAGTATTTGTGTGTGTCTGGTTATGATGCTGCGAGCACAGGGCCAGTTAGGACAATTGTAAAGGAATTAAGACTAGGTTGTTAACTTGGGTGACCTTGTTGGGCAGGTGGTCTGAGGTGGCGGGGGCGGGGCAAGGGTTGGGGACGGGAAGGAGGAAGCTGAGGATAAAGAAAAAAAGGAAATAAAACTGTCAACACTAGAGAAACACAGGGGCAACATGACATTTATGCGGGTTTATAAAATTACATACATGGGGAGTGTATATAGAAGTTTTGAAAGTTGAAGAGCAGGAAAACTAATCTGATGTTGCCTCCTCCTGCCACGCTGCCGGCTCCCCGCACCAACGGTCCCGCCCTACCTCCTCTCTCCCGTCTCACCAGGCGCCCTGCCTGCACCCCTACCCTGCCACCCAGACAGGGCATGGTTTCCTAACCAACCACAGAATCCGTCCCATCTCCAGGCCTTTGCACATGCTCCCCACTGTGCCCAGGATGCCCTGTCTTGTTGACCTACCGTATCATGACCTCTTTTTGAGGATCCCTGAGATCTCTTTCTCAAGCCTCGAGACCAGGCGTGAGCTGACACTATTGAGCACCCACTATTTACCAGGCAAGCTGTGGGGTTTTCCAGCTGACTCGCCAGCCTCACCCAGGCTCGGGCTTGCTCTTCCCAGTTCTGATGCATGCTGTTCTTCCCAAAGGCCATCAACCCCATCCAAAGCTGGCTTTGCTTCTAGACTCTCAGCTGCATTTGAAAATTTATCCCTGTTTACAGAGAAGGAAACCGAGGTTCAGAGTGGCCCAATTATTACACAGCTAGTGAGACAGGACTTGAGTTCAAGACTCTGCACCCCTGGGCCTGCTCCTTGGAGAAGGAAGACAAGACGTGAATTTGGTCCAGGCAAAACCATGTGAGGGTTAGACGCTACCATCTCTGGTGGGTTCTTTGCTCAGACACGTGCTCTGGAGTGGGGAGCCAGGAGCTGACGCAGCCACCGCAGACACAGACATGGTCAGGACCTCTCACGCCTCCCAGCTGGGAGAAGCCCAGCCTGTGGCCATCACCAGCGCTCACCTAATATTTACCTGCCTCATTAAACACCCTCTTGCTGGTACCCTACTGACCTCCCTGGCTGAAAAGGCACAAACATCGTGACCTTCGGGGCAGGTACATTAATCTCCCAGGGTCGGCAGAAGTGCTACTGTGTGTAGGTCACGTCTGGCTGGGCAACAGAAGCAGGGACCCACTAGGCTTTCATTGGATGCTCCTGGGGCTGACTCTGCCCTGATCTTCCCACCAGAAGTTTCCCGAGCGCCGGAGGACACAGGCTGCCTGCATGAGGCCATATCATTCAGAGCCTCTGTGAAACAGAAAGGCCAGGAACTACAGGCCATCATAGGGCATTGCTATCCGCTGAGATCTCCGAGTGAGTGCGCGCCAGCCCAGAGAGGGGGAGGACCTGGCCTGAGGCCACACAACAATCTCACCAAAGCAGCTGGTGTCCCTGATCACATACCAGATGATCACCTCAACCGGAAAAATCCTTCCCCTCTTCTTCCTCCTCTCCTTCTCTTCCTCCTCCTCCTCCTCCTCCTCCTCCTCCTCCTCCTCCTCCTCCTCCTCCTCCTCCTTCTCCTCCTCCTCCTCCTCCTCCTCCTCCTCACGATCATCTGGCTGCCGTGGCCCATGCTACAGGCCTTGCTAAGCCCCGTAAACATCCTCAGAACCTCTCCCACTTCTGCCCCCTTCAAAGACTGTCCCAACTATTTATTTGTCTTCTTTTTTTCTTTAATTGACTCATTTTTTTCCCACCTGAGTCACAGTCGAAACAATAACACCCACAAAACCCCAGGTGGGAATGCCCACATTAGCCGTGTGTCCAATAGATAGTAAAACAAATACACAAACAGGAAAAATAGAAACTTTGATCACCTCTCGTCCCACCCACGAGTGAAATGCAAACCGCACTTGGACAGATGCTGTGTCCTGGGGCTTAACCTTCACAAGCCCGTCGTGGTTGGTAGACTGTGCCCATTTCGTGGATGAGGCAAACAGCCTCAGAGGTCCACGAGAGCTGGCGGAGTCGCCTGGTCAACCAGCTCGACAGAGGCAGAGCTGCAGTTCAGACCCGGGCCTGTGGGACACCGAGGCTGGGCTCACAGCCCTTCTCTTGGCTGCTTCTAGAAGCTGGATGTGCTGGGAAGCTTTCAATCCGCTCAGCACTGGAAAGTTATGGGAGGTAAGAGGGACCACCCAGCCAGCAGGGCTCCCCATCTGTGGATGAAGACACTGAGGCCGCGGTGGGCAAATCACCCAGCCACAGGCAGATCGTAGCTCCCAGCCTCGTCGCCCCCCACCCCTGGTGGTCCTCAGGGGCCTTCTCCAGGCTGTTTGTCCAACCCGCACCTGACCCTACACCTGCCTACCTTTTACTTCCCGTGAGATTTCTTTTGCTTCCTGAGGTATTTATTATTTTCTGGGGTCAGCTCAATGAAGGAGCCCAAGAAAATGGATGAATCTTTCCAATGCGCTGAAGTGTACAATCTACTCAGGTGGGCCAAGGTCCAGGCCCACTGGAGACAGGCTGGGCGAACTGAGGATGCAGAAAAAGAGGTTCCCTCCCCCTAGGAAATCCTGGAACAGCCACAGCACCCTCTTTGGAGTCCCGGCCTCTGCACAGGGCCCCTCTCCTCCTAGAATGTTCTTCACTCCCAAAGTCACCCACAGGCATTCAACCTAAACCTCCCCTTCTCTGAGACGTCCCTGGGCACTCTCTCCAGGTGGGACCCTTGCTTCTCTCTTCCTCTGTTTTTACTTTATAGCTTTTCCAGCCGAATTTGTACTCGTGACTACACTGGTGGGTTGACCAGATTCCTGTCTCCCCCTGACTTGGCAGCTCCAGGAGGATGAGGGCTTGTCTTCCCAGTCCCCTGCTCTTTACCAGCTCCAGGTACAGAGTGGGTCCTGAATAAACATTTGTTGAACGAATGAATGTATGAATGAGTCCCTTGCCTGGAGGACTAGACCCCTTGTAAGTCTGAACATCCTCTTAGCACCCAGGGGAGGAATGAATGAAGGGAGGGGGGCAGAGAGAGGGAGGGAGGAAGAGCAGAGGGAGGGGGAGAGGGAAGATGGAGAGATGATGAAACATTACATTTTAAAATAGGGGAGACCGAAGCCCAGAGAGGAAGAAGGTTTGCCTGAGGTCACACAGCAAGACAGCAGTCAAGCAGCCAAGAATCAGAGTCCCCAGGTGCCACCTACTAGCCTGCTCGCTCTCCCACCTCCTGCGCCTACGGGGGGGCGGGGGGGGCGTGCGCTGGCCTGCGGGGATGGCGGCAGGGCGCTGGCCAGAAGCTGGACTCCTGCCGGCCTCCCCGCTCTCCCGCCCTCGAGCCATGCAGTCCCAGGCAGAAAGCAGTTGGGGAAATCGGCCCTCCTGTCACAGACAATTGAATTCCAACCAATTTATCTGTCAGGACGCCACTCACAGACCCGAATCCTGGAGCTTATGACTCTGTAGTCCAAACACACCCCTGACGTCTTCCCCTTATGAGTTATGGGCCCACGTCTCAGGCGACAGGCTCCAGCTGACCTACTTCCCTCTCGCTGCGGGTCGGGAGGAAGCTGCAGGCAATGGGCGAGGGGGGGTAACTCGCTGTGGATGGATTCCTGTCTGTCAGCCGCAGGAGGGCTGGGCACCTGAGTGTCTCGTCCTGTGGCGTCCACGTCCCATAGATGGCCACAGCCCAGTGTCCCCTGGCATCTAAATAAAATGGGAGTCCCAGGCTGGGGGATAGATGGGGTCCATCAGGAAATCAAAGCTGCCCAGGGCCACTGGGGCCACCTGACCAGAGAGGCGGCTGCAGGATCTGCCTCAGGGTTGGTCACATTGAGGGGTTTGTGGCGGGCAACCCACGATGAGAATATAAAGCAGCCATTGATATCTGTATCAGCCTATTTGCCTCTTGATTCATTTGTTCATTCCTTCAGGCTGTCCCTCATTCATTCATTCACTCATTCAGCCAGCCAACCAGTCCATCATAGAACCATCACCCACGGTAGGTAGCTAAGATTCAAATGCTGGAATCTTCCAAGTATCAGGCCCAGCTCCTCTTCGTCAGGCCTCTTGGGCCCGCCGGTTCATCTCTCTGTGCCTTGCCTTGCTTATCTGTAAAATGGGATAGGAGTTCAACGGTAAGGGAGTGGTGTTTAGCACAGAGTCCAGGAGGAAGCAGCCTGTGCAGGCTCTTTATTGTTGATCATTAGGCCTCTATTCCATGATGGGAAAAGAGCATGGTCCTGGGAGTGGATTCATGTGTGAATCTCTTACTAAAGAGTGTAACTGCAAGTAATCGCTGCCTTCCAGAGTGCGTAGAGGGGGATGTGTTCATGGAGGTCTTCCTGGAGGAGATGGTTCCTAGTCTGGGTTTTGCAGAATGAGTAGGAGTTTTCTGGAGAGACAAAAGAGAAAGGCATTCCAAGCAGTGGGAATATAAATGTTAAAATCCTAAAGGCTCCAAAGGCTTACTGGGCTCAATAGAGCTGGAGTGTGGTGCATAGGGGACACGGATAAGGGACAACAAAGCTGGGAAGCAACCATACTATCCTGAGTCATGGTTCATGAGGGTCCAGCCACTGGTTGGAAGAGTCATCATTCCCTAAGCCCTATTATGTGCCAGGCTCTTAATGAATGTGGTCTCCCTTAATTATTCATCACTCTGAGCTGGCTTCCATGTGCGCATTTGGATAGATGGGAAAATCGAGGCCCAGAGAGTTAAATATCTATCTCCCCAAAGCCACACAGCTAGGAAGGGAAAGAGCTGGGATTTGAACACAGATCCCTGGGTCTCCTCATTCTGTCCCTCTCCATGCCTGCAGGCCTGGGCCAGGGGCAGAGTGTGGGACATGAAACTGTACAAAAGTATGAGTGTGTACCTATATTGGAGAGGTGTGCAAGCATATGCATGAGCACCCATGAGTGTGTGTGTGGGCATGCCTGCAGTGCGGACGCACATGAACGAGCATATCAGTGTATTTGGGTATACACGTCCAGGTTTAGTGCACAGGCACTAAACCTAGTGAAGTGCATGTTCCCACATGAGTGTGACCTCCCTGTGCATGTGCATGTGCATGCACGCCCATGAATATGTGGGCAGGACCACGACCTATGCACATGTGTGACCAGTGTGTGCATGCACCGTAGCTAAGTGTAAATGTGAGCCCACGTGTGTGTGTGACTCTACATTCCCTCACACGTGTGCATGTATGTGGGCATGCCTACTGCTGGAACACGTGCATATGAGCGTGAATGCGTGCCCCAGTGGCTACGTGCATATGTGCATCTCCTGTCATTCCCTAAGCAATCTGCAGCACAAGCCCCAGAGGCTAAAAGATGGGACTCCCTTTTCCTCTCAGCGCCTCTCAAGCAAATGGTCCAACTCCGTCAATACGAGGAGGACAGATATTTTCAGGTAGTGATTTTCATATAAAAAAACGACAGCCTCATAAATCAGGCCAAAGCGGCGGTCATCACAGCCTCCGGATTAAACACACATAGTGGCTTGTTGCAGCATAAATCACACGGACTTGAACTGGGCCAGGCGAGGGCAGGACATAGTAGGTGAGTGTAATCCAAAAGGTTTGCTCTCTCTGCCGTCTGCGTCAGGCCCGGAGTAGGGGTCCCCAGGGGCCGGCGGGGGAGGGCTCATGACGGTGGGCTAATAGTGAACCTCAGGATGGAGGAAGGCAGAGGCTGAATGGAGGGGGAGACCCCAGAGCTACCCTTGCTGTGCATCTTTGGGCCTGTCATTGGACCTCTCTGAGCCTTAGTCTCTTTTTTCTGTAAAATGGAAAATTTGGTCACACTTTGTGGAGATGTTACGGGATTCGATGAGATGAGGTAGCAAAGGCCTGGCTGTGTATAGCACGCAGAGTCGGAGCACGGTCCCTGTTCCCTGCTCTGCTGATTGCTGTTCCTGCTGCCACTAGCTCACATCTGGAGGGAAAGCCCCACCTCGGAGAGGAGACCCGCCCAACCGGCTCACCCAGTCTGAAGGGATGCTTCCTCCCCGGGACCCACAGATCCCTTGGGGAAGGATAGGGAGATGTGCCACTGTCTGGGCAGCCTGGGAGGGCTCTGGGCCAACCCAGTCCAGTGTTGCACAGTGGTTCCACAGACAGGAGATCCTGAAAGGTCATGTAGGTCCTGTCCCTGCCCGCATGTGCTCCCACACCCACCCAACTGGGACCAGAATCCTGGGCCCTTCTCTGCAGCTCCTTAAGCCTCAGTGTCCCCCATCTATAAAATGGAGGCATAAAAGTGCCTGCCTCCAAATTCTGTAAGATAATCTGTGAAGGGACACCTGGGTGGCTCCATCGGTTAAGCATCTATCTTCAGCTCAGGTCATGATCCCAGGGTCCTGGGATGGAGCCCCATATGGGCTCCTTGCTCAGCGAGGATGCAGCTTCTCCCTCTCCCTCTGCCTGCTGCTCTGCCTACCTGTGCTCTCTCTACCTCTCTGTCTAATAAATAAATAAAATCTTTAAAAAAACAAAAAAGATAATCCGTAAAAAGTGCTTATCAAGAATACCTGCTATTACTACTATTATTATTATTATTATTATTATTATTATTATTATTTTAAGTTTGTATTAATTCATTTGAGACAGAAGGAGAGAGAGAAAGCACTAGCAGTGGGGAGGGGCAGAGGGAGAGGGAGAAGCAGACTCCCTGCTGAGCAGGGAGCCTGATGCTGGACTGGATCCCAGGACCCCCGGGATCATGACCTGAGCCAAAGGCAGACACTTAACAACTGAGCCATCTAGGTGCCCTTATCATTATTATTTCTATCTTTCGTGAATAGCATTAATTCCATTTGCTCTTCCTTTGAATTAAACCTTTCTCACTCTCTTCCCTTCTTCCTTCTTCCCCCTTCTCCCCATCTTACCTGCCGCCTGCAGTTTCTGGGCTCCCCCTGGGCAAGAGGCTGGATCTGGCAGCAAAAGCCAACCGAGGTCACTCAGCAACACCAGCCATAGTGACACTCAAACTCTCTGATCTCAAGCTGCACCTGCAGTGGGGTCCGACCAAGGGCAGGGGTGGTGATTGTTGAGGTGGGGGGGATGTGCTTCTGAACCAGCTGAACACCCACCACTGAGAAACTGGGGGCAGGATCCTCGGAAGCCGACTCACATCCAGATGCCAGCCTGTCCTCTCCGAGCCTTCCCTCCTCGATAAAATGCAGCTAGGGCAGGTGGAGAGTCACCCTGCCCGGCCTTGCCCATCAGGGTAGGGGTGATCAGCAGACTGTTTGCCACACACACGCCTCCTCCCAGAGGGCCTCAGGTGCAGGCTTAGAGGTTTGGACAGCGCCTCTCAAGCTGCTCAGAAGCTCGGTCATGGAGAGCCACAAACAGGGCAGAAGGCAGAACACGTTTGGCTTTGCCTGGTACCAGAAGATGCCATCCATGAAGCCAAGCATGTGGCTTTTTTCAATGCAGTCATTTCGCGGAAGGAGCCGATCTCCCTGCCTGTGGCTTCTCTGTGTTGAGAGACACGCTTCGGTCAAGGCAAGCTTGTAAAAGGCACCTGGACACTCGTAAGCCTCTTGCCCCTCTCTGGGTGATAATCCGGATCTGAAGGCCCAGAAAGCAAAGCAGTCAGGGGCTCGCCCTTCTCCTTAAGATGCCCCGGGGATCAGGCACCATGCCCTGTGCCTCCTCCCAGGCTGGGGCCTCCAGAAGCTCCAGCATTCTGCGCCCCATCTCTCTCCCAATGTCAGTCACCTGCCCACCTTCCTCCTAACACAGAGCCCCCATGTCCTTCTTTTCCTTTTGCTTTGTGCCTGGGACCTCGTGGAACTTTTGCAAATAATTCTGCTTCCTCTCTTCAAACTGTCCCCATTGGGGCTGGTGAGACGTGACTCAGTATCCCTCTCCTCCCCTTACCCTTCTCTCACACCCCTGATTCACCGCCCCCTTCCTCTTGCTCTTCCCTTTACCCAGATTCTTCAAGCTTCCAACCAAGCCTCCCAAAATCCAAGGCATGGCCTATCACAAATAGCCCTGGGTTCAAATCCACCCTCCCCCCTTCCCAGCTGTAGGCCTTAGTAAATTCTTCATCTCTGGCTTGCTTACAATAAAAGTCATAGACTCATCAGACTATTTAGGGAATGTTGTAAGAAAGTGAACAGAAACCATTCAGCCTTGTGCTAGCACATTGTAGGCTTGGAATATAGGTTTGCGCCTGTTGTGGCTGCTGGCTGTCTTGTTAGGGTTGTTATGGGTGTTGTTAAGGTTTTTAGGGTTACTGTTACCCTGGGGCAAGAGAAAATCAGGACAGGGCGATCCAGGAAGAGGGAAACAGTCTCTGAAATATAATGCAACATGTCTCATATGGCAGAATGGGGGGAAGGGACTGCCAAGGGAAAAGAGAGTAGGCCCCGAAAAACTTGTAAGAATTTTCATAATACCCTTAGATTCCAACAAAGTCCCAAGTGGGGTGGGAAAAGATGGGTTTCTCCTGGGAACCAGCAAAACATCCCCGTAAATCACTCCCAGTTAGACGAAGCCAGCAGAGTTGAGAACCCCTTCCCCACCCTCCCAATTTCCACCAAGCAGCCTCCCAGGCCCCCTTCCTCAAAAGAATGCTCAGATTCCAGGGCTGGGAATGGTGAGGTCCAGCCAGTTCTGGTATGCAAGCTGCGGGGACCTGGGATCCCTCTGGAGCTGACAGAAGGACCAGAAGTCTCAGGCAGAGCCGTCCACGGAGACTGATTTCCCCTCCATAGTCTGTCCCATTCCCAGCAACCGGCTCTCAATGGGCCCTGCTTCTTTCCTGCTCAAAGAACTTTCCATGGCTGCCCACTGCCTACCAGCCACAGTCCAAATCTTTATGCCGACATGTGAGGTCCTGCCTGGTGGGTCTGCTCCTGCTTTTCCACCTCATTTGTCAAGCCTCCACGCTCTATCCACCCACAGAGCCCTTACCTGAGCCCCACCAGATTGTCCTGCCTTCCAGTCTTCAATCTCCAACCATCTGCATATGCTGTTATCTCTACCTGTAACTCCATTTGCCTCCTCCTTCCCTCCAGAGAACTCCTACTGACCCTTCAAAACCCACCTCATTTGGTGCCTACTCAGTGAAGTTCACTAGCCTCAGCATCCTTCCTGTGTGTGTGCTCATGCTTAGTTCATACAACGGTGGGCGCACACACCTCCAGTGTCACCCATGGAGACACAGGAGGTCACAGAACGGCCCTAATGAATCATCTAGTCTCAGCCTGACTTTTTAGTAATGGAATTCTTTGTTCAAACAAAATTCTAAAGTGGAATTCCAAAGTTCAAGATGGAAATATGTAGGTCAGCTCCAGTTAAAGTAGGATGAGAGTCCATGTTAGTTGGGACCCTTTGGGTTATAAGTTATAGAAACTCAAATCATAATTGCTGAAGGGGGAAAAAAGAGGAATTTATAAGCTCATAGGCTCCTAGAACTGAAGAGTCCAAGATGTCAGGTATGGCTGGATCCAGGAGTTGGAAAGCTGACATTGGGAATCTGCTTTGTATTTTGGATCTACTTTCTTAGGCATCAACTTCATTCTGAGACAATGTCTTCCCAAATCATGACCAAGATGACCTCCAGAGCTCTAGTCTCTCCTTCCCCTGGCTCTGCCACCCTGAAGTTAAGAGAGACTTATTCTAAATAGTTCTAGCAAAAATGCCAGGAAGAAGGTTCAGTAGCTCTGACTGACCACACATGAGTCATGCGGTTTCTCCAAACCAATCACTATAGTTAGGATGATTTGTTAATCCTACCGGCCAATCCTGGGTCAGAGCCACCCTCTGGAGCCAGGAAGTGGGTTAACCCTTCGAGAACTACATAGACTAATAAGACCAGAGGAAGAGAGCTACCCCAAGGAAAAATCAAGGTGTCAGAACCCAAAAAAGAGGTCCAGACAGTTTCCCCAAAACCAATGCCCACTGTGCTCAAATCTTATCTCATATGCCTTTTTTTTTTTAAACCTCCAAGACACTTGGTTCTGTGGGACATGATTTGAAAACCATACCAATAGTCCCATTCTATAGAAGAAAAAAACAAAGGTCCAGAGAAGGAAAGTGCCTTCCCAAAAGTCACACAGCACACTCTATCCTCACATTCCCAATTCCGTGAAAGAACCAAAGCTTCCTTGATGAGTCTCTTCCCTGCTGGGTCTACAGCATCTCCATTACCAGGTTTGGCTGAAAGGGTTTGTCAGTTGTCGGCTTGCTTGTCTAACTAAATTAATGTTTTACATTTCTTCTCCAGTTTGCAAACTTTTTAAAAATTAATCCCATCATTTCAACAAGTGTAACAACTAAATTATCATCTTTACATGATTAAGGAGCCTGCCGCGTCTTCTCTTGGCAAACACTGCATGCACATAATTTTACTAAATGTAATAAACCAACCATAGAACTATTAATTTTGCCATGGTATTCATAACAATTAGAAACGCATGAACCTTAAAATGATAAAAACTGAATGGAATACTGAAATTGCAGGAAATCCCCAAACCTCCCTCTGCAGGCTGAAGACAATGTCATGAGACACAGATTAGGGTCGAGAGACAGAAATTAGATGTCATTTGCCTCTTAGCTCCATTGCAATACACTCAGAACGTGACAGGCCAGAGTAGGAGCACTTGGCTAACTAGATGAAGCAGCCCTCAAAATCCAGACATCTATGAGAAACAATGTCTTGGGGAAAAATCCCTACCTACTCAGAGCTTTAATAGCCTCTGAGCATGTCTAATCCTGAAATAGCAAATACACAGCAAAGGCCCCATAACCTCGCCTCCTATACCCATGGCAGACATTATTAATTGATCACAGAACTCTCTCCTGCCAAGTAGGGACAACTTGGCAATCTCAATCCAGCCCTCCAAGGCAGGCATTACCAATCAATCCCAAGAGGATCTTATTTAGTGTTCTAAATGTAGCCCAATTTTGCTAGTTTACAGGGCTAGAACTCAGAGGTGAAAATGCTGCAGAGAGGTAAATGACTTGCTCAAAGTCAAATAGAGATTCAGGGCAGAGTCCTAGGAGGAGCTCTAAAGTTATGGCTTTAAGATTACAGGCCAGGAGGCTGAGCCCTCACTGACAGACTGTTCCTCTCTCAACCTGCTAAAGCGAAATCTTTCTCTACAGGCTCCTGGTAAATCGAGTACTCCATCATCTCCTCTCCTTTTCCTTCTCTTACCATCTTACCAAATTTATACTAACCTTTTTTCTTTCCCTCATTATCAGCAAAACAGCCCATCAGCACAGCATTCCTAGAGAACAATTTGGCACTGTGTATCAAAAGCCTTAAGACATCAAATATCCTCTTGCTCCAAATTCCTAGAATTTATCCCAGGAACTTAAATGGACAAAGACCCAGAGCATGTACATCATAATATGGAATATTATCACTGAGAGGATTAAAATTGAAAATAAACTAATAACTTGAATTATTTTAAAGACATTTGGAAAATGAGCTATTTATTAACATGAAAGATGGTAACAGAATTTTTTTAGTAATAAATACAACTTTTCAAACAGTATATATAGTTTTGTGTCATTTCTATAAAAAACAAACATGGACGGATATACACATATCCAGGGTTGCCATACGCAGTGGTCCAGGCTGTGCTTTAGACAACTTTAATCACTCAAGGGTTCCGTATGAATGGTGCCTACTGGAATTGGTCAATGCAACATCCCTGCATATAGCTTGAAAAGTATGAAAGGTTATTTACCAAAATAGTAATAGTGGCTACTGGGGAGAATAATTTTATTTTTATCTCAATGTTCTAGGATTTTTATCATGAACATGACTCACTTGGTAAAACATATAAAATAATAATCCTTCCAAAGCACTGTCCTGCTTGAAATCCATTTGTTACATATCCTGGCTTATTTCATTACACATCCAGGCTTACTCTGGCATGGGGGAGGGTGTTTATTTTACAATATTAAATCAGCATTAATGGAGGACCTACGAGGTCTAGGCATTGTGCTAGGGATGCAATCTCCATCTTTACAAGTTTCAAATCTAATGAGAGGGTCACTTGTAAAGCAAACGCCCTGTAAACCATTGTGAGCTAGAGCTGTGAAGAAGGGGAGAGCAGCCTGCCTTGGTGTGCAGTGGGGGAGGTTCTGAGGAGACCTCTGGGTTGTTCTATAAGGTGCATTCCAGGGCAATCTTGTCTTTCCCTCTAGACCAAGTATCTGGTGGCTGATACTGTGCCTTGTTGATATTCTTTGAACGAGAAGCCCAGGCACACCCCAGTACAGGCTGGGGCCAGCCAGCTCCGGGCACACACCTGCAGGTTGAACACTGAGCCCGAAGTCTATCCATAACCCTCAGCCTAATACCTCAGAGCTCTGAAGCCAGCTGTTCTGGGTTTGAATCCAGATGACAACTGACTCTCGGTTTCCTCATCTATGAACTGGGAAGAATTCCTAACTCTTGAGGATTACGTGAAGTCAGATGGACAATGCATGATGTCCCACTTGGAACAAGCGTTCCCTCAATGGTGGTGTTATTTATTGTTACTATTAGTAATCCGGGGTCTCAGCTGATGAAGACACCAGACAGAAGTCCCACCCAACCCCCTCTGGTTGGGACTGGAGCAGGATCAGAAAGCAAGTGCTCTCCCAACCTGGCGAGTTCCCACTATCCCCGACCGAGGACAGCAGGGCCAGCCCACAGGGCAGAGGTAGCTGATGATAGAAGTGACCTAGACATTACGAAGTGCATCTTCCTTCCCTCCCCTTCGTCCACCCTCCAGGCTCCATCTGTTCAGCCCCAGATATTTTTCCCCATAGATGGCAATTTCCTTTGAGGAAATTGCAGTCTGTGCATCTGTGACCCCCCCACACCCACACTTCAGGTAACATTGAGATGATCTGAACATGTCTGAATTTCCCTCCTTGGCCCCAAATGCTTCTCTGTAGGCCAAGGACCTCCTGGTTTTCTCTTCAGGATGTTTCAAAAGCCTGTTCTCAAACGAGAGGAACATGACTCAGAGTAGGGAGTCCTGGCTTTCCATCCTGATTCTGTTGGAAGACTGTGGTCAAGACCCCTGCCCCTGGCCTCCATTTCCCCATCTGTAAGCGGAGGGCTGGGTTTGAGGTTTCTATAGGTCCTCCCACCCCTGAGTCTTTCTTTTGTTTTTGTTTTTTTTTAAGATTGTATTTTATTTGAGAGAGAGGGAGAGAGAATACACGAGCACATACAAGCAGGTGGAGGAGCAGAAGGAGAGGGAGAGAGAGAATCCCAAGTAGATTCCCTACTGAGCACAGAGCCTGATGTGGGGCTCAATCCCAGGACCCTGAGATCATGACTGAGCCGAAATCAAGAGTCAGATGCTGGGGCGCCTGGGTGACTCAGTGGGTTGAGCCTTCAGCTTGGGTCATGATATCAGGGTCCTGGGATCGAGCCCCACATTGGGCTCTCTGCTCAGCAGAGAGCCTGCTTCCCTCTCTCTCTCTCTGCCTGCCTCTCTGCCTACTTGTGATCTTTGTCAAATAAATAAATAAAATCTTTAAAAAAAAAAAAAAAAAGAGTCAGATGCTTACCTGCCTAAGTCTGACTTTCTGATACTACACAGGTCTTGGCTTCAGACAAGCGTCATTGTTGGGCATCCCCCTCCACCCAGCCTGTGGCGATTTCCGTTCTGAGCCTCCAAGCCTTTGTCTAGGCCATTAGACTTTCCAGAGGATGCTGTTCCCAGTTAAGTTTCCCTTCCCTGTGCCCCGAACGAGACCCAAGCCACCCTGACCTGAGTCCTTTCCCCAAACAACCGTAGGCTCCAGGTTCCCACATGATGTGCCCCACTTAGCCCCAGCCCCAGAGACTATCTCTGCACAGCTGAGCCCCATAACACCACAGGCTGAATGTCCAGGCCCCTGGGACCCACCAAGCACTCCTCCCACCCCGTGCTTTGGGCCACCTCTTCTGAGGACCTGGTTGACCAACAGGCTAGAGTCATTCAGTCATTCAATGACCATGCCCCCAGCCCCTGCTCTGTGCTAAGGCCTGTGATGGGTGCCAGGGAGGCCAAAGGCATAATGTCCAGACCTGTTTCCAAGGAGCTCACTGCCCCAGGGCAGGACGGGCACGGACTGTTTCAATATACGATGGCTTTCTAGGCAGAAAGGATAGCGGGTACAGGTTGGGGTATGAGGGAGAAGAGAATGAACACATGCGAAATTACAGGAGATCTGGCCATGTGCTTGTGGCTTGGCCTAGAGAGGGACAGGGCTGGGGAGGGCAGGTGGGTGGGCAGGGTCCAAACACAGGAAATCCTTGAGAAGCTGGATTGGAGGCAGGGAGAGAGAGACTGTGGCTGCTGTGCAGCAGATAAGCTGTGACGGGAACAGACCAAGGGGCCCTTGACAGTGTTTAAGGAAAGGGAAGATGACGGCACCAACTGGGCGGTGTCAGTGCCTGAAGGGAGAGGCAGACAGACTCAGGTGAGGTTTGTCAGGTAGATTCTCAAGGCCTCGGGGATGGTTGCGCCTCAGGACTCGTGGGAGAGAGGAGCCGAGGGAGCCTCCTGGAAAGACAAAGCTGTTCCTCCCGTTTCTGAGACAACCCACCCCAGAGGAGAGCAAGGGGGTGGGGGGGGTGGCAGGTTCCCTTGAGGACGTATCGAGTTCCAGATGTCCACTGTCTGCAGCTAACCCACGACAGATGCTCTTAGAACAGGAGTGAAGGTGCTGACATCCAGGTAGGTCCAAGGACCCGGTGAATGAACCTCCAAAGAATGGACGGGGCTCAGCAGTGTGAAATTAAGCCTCTGGAAGCCTGCATCTCAACCCAAAAGACTGGCCAGGAGGCCAACACTTAACCAGAGTCCTCTACTCACCCAAAGGCCCAACCCCAGACGTGGTGGCCTGACCACAAGAAGACCAGGGCCCCCGTCAGGTCTCTACCACCGGTTGACAGTATCACCCTGGCTGAGTCCCTATAGCCCTCTGAACCTCACAGGGCTGCTAGGGGGATCAGAAACAAGACAGGGTGTGCTGACAGGGGAAAGAGAACGTTCTGAGTGGGCAAATGGAAAGTGCTAGGCAAATCGGGCTGGGTGTTGTCAATTTCCTTCCCAGCCACCAGGCCACTTGCCCCACCTGCCTGGGCTTCTTCGGCCCCGATCCACAAAGACCCTGCTCAGCTCCTCCGACTGCCATCCCCAGACTCATCCCAGTCCCTGTTTAGAATGATCTGGAGGAAAATCAACGCCAGCAAGGGAGGCAAAGCAGTGTCGCCAGACATGACCCCAGCGGGGAGCAAACATCCCCGGGACTCCAGCAGTTTGTTCTCCAAAGTGAGCTCCAGCCTCGCTGCGAACCAGATAAGTCTTTCAGTTGGATTTGAAACTCCACATTTTTCCTCTTTAGAAAAACGTCACCCACATTCCTCTGTTTCATTACTCTTGGCTGTGCGGCTCTGGCCGGTAGGGAAATTGCCGGCAGAGGGAGGCTGCCTGAGCTGGACGCCGTCTTCGCCTGCCCCAACCGTCACCCTCCTGGGCTGGTGCCACCGTGGCTCACGGGTGACAGACCCCACAGGCTGGCCAGCTCCACCCTCCCCAAGGAGGGCTCCCTTTCTCCGTCAGCCGCCCCTCCACCAGGCACCAACGGGGCCTCACCCTATCTTTGTACCCCTTGGTCCCCAACCCTCCTCCCTACTAACTGCTCCTTCGTGTCTCATTACACTCGGGCCCTTTTTTTCACCCTCTCCATTTGTGTATCCAATGAGCATATATTGAGCACCTAGTGTTTGCCAGGTACTGTCTAGAAGCAGAGAATGAGACAGGGAGTAACACAAGGTCCCGACAGTAAACGAAGAAGCAAACAGACATGGGCAATAGATAGTTTCCAGAGATGGTCACAAATGTCTCCCTTGTCCCTGGTACTCAAGAGGGGAAGCCTCTGTCCCCTATTCTTTGAAACTAGGCAGACCCTCATGACGGCCTGCCCAATAGAGGGTGGCTGAAGGAGGCCGTGTTCCTCCCATGCCTGGCTCAGGAGACATCACGCTCTTCCACTATGCTCTATGGAGAATCTCACTCTAGGAACCAGCCTCCATGCTATGAGGGAGACCAAGCAGCTCATGGGCCACAAAGAGGAACAGAAGTCCCCAGGCAAACCTCAGCAGCGACGCCCCCTGTAGCAACAAGGAGTCCTTTCTGCTGAGCCCTCGCCAAATAACAGATTCAGGAGCCAATTGAATGATTGTTGCTGTTTTAAGGCAGTAAGTTATAGGGTCATTTGTGAACCCAGGCACGGACACCTAGAATAACATGCAAAGTAATGAAAGTGGTGATGAGCATGAGCGAGAAAAATCGAACCAGGAGATGAGGGAAGTCAAGGAGAGGAGCAGAGGGAAGTGGAGCTTGGGGGAGATGGCTATCCAAACCAGCCCTGGTTGATCCTGTTGCCCAAACTGTGCTCACCAACCCCATGGACATGGTGGGAATACATCTACTAAAGAAGAAGAGCCTCAGAGACAATCTCATTCCCAGGGTGAGAACTGCAACCCCAGCTTCTGCTTGCATACTTCCAGTGATGGAGAGATCACTCCTTAGCCAGGAAGCCCTGCTGGATGGAACAGCTGTGGCCGTGAGAACCAGCTTCATTCCACCCAGGGAGGCCTGGCTCCCTGCACTGCTCTCGGGGGCCATCTGGCCACAGTCAGGGACGTGTATCCCCCTGGTCCCCTGTAGCACTTTCTACATCATGGTGACCCTTAGAGAAAGGACTATACGCTAAAAATGTAATCAGGAGCAGGATGGAGTCCCAGCCAGGGAAAACATCTGTCATCATACGAGGGAGGTAGTCACAGGGGACATGTAGCAGAGTATAAGCAGAAGTTCTGAGCCTAAGCTGTTGAAATGTTAGCGAAATCATGCCTGTATATTCACAAGCTTTTCTGAGGAACCAGCCACCAACTGGGCCCCGATCTCCACACCACGCTATTCCAAAACTTGAGCGACTCCTGAAATAAAAGCAGAGGTTTTACAAAGACCTGAGTGGATCCTTTCTAGAGGCTATGCACTTGCTGTGTGACCTCAGGTAAGTCACTGCCCCTCTCTGAGCCTCAAAGTCAAAAAAACACGGATGTATTTGTGGCCTCCAGCATGATTTCTGTGCTGATATACTTAGTAGTTTCCTCCAAACTGACCTGCCTCTTTTACATAAGCTGATCTTTTTTTTTCTACTTAAATTTATTTTTAAAAGAAACTTAGTATCCCACCTTAAATGGAAACCAGTATAAGATGCCATTGATAAAAAGGAACCATCAAAATGAATAAAAAACATGCTGCTAACTTAGAGACAAACATCGTTACCTTCCCCGGTCGTAAGTTGCAACAAAGGGAGATAAACCAGTCTTATAAGGGACAAGTGTCACTGACACATTAGCACCCTACTGAGACTTTTTCCCTGGTGTTATACCAGGAGATTGACGGGAAACTAGCAAGAAGCCACTTTCTGCCTATCAAATGCCCTTTGTGCCCACAGCAGCACCTCTCCCAGCCCTGGGCAGGTGGTCCAGCCCTTGGGAAGTCCAGAAGTCCTGACCTAGTGACCAAGGCAGGGAGGGAATGATCTATGGATTCCCAACAGTGGCTTTTGGCCCAAGACCCCAGCCTGGGCAGGAAGTCCCAAAACTACAGAAACCAAGAAGGGGAGACCTGTGAACAGGCTTTTTGAGGACATTGGGAATGTGTCACCTTGTAGACTACCAAAGGCCTCCTAGACACTGGACACCAGCCATCATGGCTACAGCCCAGACCCAGGAGAACAAGAGGCTTTGGGCAGAGGCCAGTCCTAGGGACCCAGTGAGATCACCCCAATCTTTGTGGTAAGCCTGCCTCCAAAACACACACAGAACCTTGGTTTTCCAGCTCCTTTGTTAACAGGTTATGTGTCCCTGGGTTAGCAGCCTTACTTCTTTGAGTCTCAACTGCCTCCCCATGCCTCAGTTTCCCCTCTGTACAGAATCAACTTACCCATCAGGTATGGCAGTGACAGAGCCCAGGGCCCACAATAGCATGAGGGGCTTTAAAAATGTTTTCATTTTTTTTTAAATCAGAAGAAAAAACAAAGAACTTTTGAATATAAATATTTGATATATAAAATTAATATTTTCATCATTATACCAACATAGTCATAAAAATATCATGTTTAATATTTTTTAATGAAGAAAGGAGCTTATGAAAACTAAAATGAGATCCCTATAAAACAAGGTTGAAAAAAAGTACCTGCATGGAAAGCCTTTGGCTCAGGACCCAGCACCTATGATACATTTGACAAATGTTTTTATGGTCATTCTTGGAGGAACTGACATTGGTCTAAAAGTCAAGACAAACCACTCTGGACTCTTTCTCCCTCTCTGCGAACTTTGGAAGCTGTCCCCTGGCAGGCCAGTTTCCCCAGCTGTACAGTGAAAGTCCCACAGCCAGGGATCCCCTTCCAGCTCTTTCTCTGCCTTTCTGCCTGGAGAAGCAAGAAGCCCCCCACCCAAAAAAACACCCCACTCCCACCCCCAGAGGCAGGCCAGCCAGCAGCTGGACGACTCACTCTTCAAAATTACATTGTCTCCCAGTCAGGTAAATATTACCGGTTCAGACAATCATTGTGGCTTCTCTTTTTTTGTTGTTTATTTCTTTAATTCCCGGATGTTTGATCTGGCCCAGGGCCAGCTCCCAGTGTTTTTACTTGGCCATCTCTGATTCCTGCTCCCAGAACCAGGTTTGCCTATAGGGACTGGTAGAACTTCTTTTAGGGGGGTTAATAAGCATGGTCTGGGCCAACGGAGGTTCCTGAAGGAGCCGGAGTTTGTAAGGTGTAATGGCAGCAAACACTTCCTGAGCACCTAATCTGTGCCTCATGCTGTTCCAGGTGCTGGGACTTTGCCAAAAAGGTAACAGGCATCTCTGGGGAGCTTCCTCTTCTCACAGTGCAGAGGAGGAAGGTGGGCACAGAAGAAGTCCATGCATAGTAGGATGGAAGGGTCATGGCAGGGAACTGGGGAAAGCCGAAGGAGGAGACAAGGGAATCCTGAGAAGGCAGGCTCAGAGGTGCCAGCCAAGGTCCCTCCTAAAAATCAGTGACATCCAAGCTGAGCTCTGCCTAATGGATAGGTGTCAACTAGGAAGAGAGGGGAGGAATGGGAGTCCCAGGCAGGTGCGATAGAATGTGCCAAGGTGAAGGTGCTTTCCAACCCAGTGACGGAGATCAGCCTCATTTTCCAGGTGCAGAAACGGAGGTTCAGAGGCATCATATAATTGGTCAACGGCAAAGGCACTACTTGAACCCAAGTCTGGCTGGTCCAGAAGTCCGGCCAGAACCACTAGACTACGTTTTTCCCTGCCTCGAACATCCTCCTCTGGCTTCAGCGGAGGAAAAGATCGAAAGCTTAGATCGCCTACTGAGTCTCTGAGAGAGGCTGTCACTGTTGTTTCAAAGTAACCCCCAGCGCCTCAAATCCCACCACCAGGGCCCAGCACTTACAAAATATGTCTCCCCCCACTAGGACCCAGGGGCCCAGTGCTCTCCTTGGAGGGAGCTCAAATGGAGAAACTGAGGCAGAGGCTGCTGGAGCTCCTTGCTCCAAGTCACCCAGTGCGAGAGACGATGTGGCCCTCCCAATGCTAAGGCCCCGGAGCCCCAGCCCCGTCTGTGGGTGGGACACGCCCCTCTCCAGAACCTCTGCTCCTGGGCCCCAGCCCCCTCCCGCCCCAGCCCCAGGACAAAGGGGCCTTTCAGAACCAGACAAAGGGAAAAAGTTTAAAAGGCGAGAATTATGTTTCTACCATGGCGCAGGGGGTGGGGCGGAGAGAGGGAGGAGAGGGGTTGGAGAGAAGCTGCCGCCACCGCAGAAACGGACCGGTGTGTATTTATTCACGTCTGACACAACACAATTTGATTTTCCACATAAAAGATCAAATAATATTTCAGTTACAGTTAATTACACACCCCAAATGCACATCAAAGGATGGCCCGCGTCCGCCCAGCCCTTGCTCTGCCGCACCGCGTGCGCCCGGATTTCACGCCCCGCTTCGCCGTTGGAGGCTTGGGAGCTCAGACTTTCAAGCCCCCTTCGGGCCTTTGAGGCTGGGTCCCTGGGGGTCAGGGTGCCTCCTGCGGCTTCATGCCCCTCGCTGCGCTCCTAGGATAGTGAGGAGACAGTTGATGACTTGTCTCCTCACCAAAATAGTAGCCCTGGCAGCACGGTCTGACTAGGGCTCACTCTCCCCACACCACTACCACCACACACTCCCCCAGCAGGCAGGCAAGGTCAGAGGTGGGCAGCCTGATGTTCATCTGTCAGATGAGGAAACAGGCCCAGGAGGGTGAGGTGATTTGCCCAGGCTGACTGACAAGCTACAGGGCCAGTAACTTTGGGGCTGCAGAAGCAAAGCTGAAGCAGAGGGACCCCTCTGGGAGGGGAACCACCAGCTGGCTGTGAGCCTTAGCTGCTGTGTTTCTGAGAACAATCACTGGTATACACGGGAGAGACCCAGTGGTTGAGAAAATTCTGGAAAGCTCGAGTCTGAGAATCACAGACTCTCAGAAACAGACTATCCTCAAAGGACCTGAAGATAAGAGAATCTTAAAATTCTCAAATTAGAAAATTCAAGAGCAAGAAAAGAGAGCCCTAACAGACGTCCTTTCCAGGGCAATCAGGAGGCCCAGAGAGGGTGTGTGATCTGCCCAAGATGACACAGCAAGTAGGGATGGACTCCAGGCACCCTGGGGGCAGTGCAGGGTGGTGGTCTGTGTGCCCAGCCTCTCAAACCTGGACAGAGCTGCCAGGCACTCTGTATGGAGTTGGGGGGTGGTGGTGCTGGAGGGGGTTGGAGAAGTGGTTAGACTCAGAGCTTATCAGAGGTAGGGTCACCCCACACCCACACTCTTTGCATCACCAAGCTCCATGCCAGAAATCTAAGAGCCACCTGCCTCTAGGAAGGGCCCTGAAGGACAGGGGAAGGGTTTCTGCTCTATGGTTAGAGCTGAGGAAACAGCACCCTGGGGGCACAGGGGACAGGGTTGAGGGCTGGGAGCCCCAGGTTCAAATAGCAGCTTTGCCAGCAGGTGGGAAAACCCCCAAAGGGAGCTCCTCCTTCTCCAACCCCCAGACCCTGAAAGAACCCTGGGCCTGGAACTGGAACCTGGATTTAATTGAGGGCCCACCACGCGCTGGTGGGATCCTGCAGGCAGCCACTTCCGCTCCCTGAATCTCTGCTTTGCCCTTCTGTGGGCTCAGGTCCCTGGGAAGCTCAGAGGAAGTGGCCTTGCTTCAGAGGCTGCGGAATGGTTGGCAGGGGCCTGGCAGGGGGCCGGGGGCAGAAGGAGGACAAGAACTATTCTGGGCCTTTCTCCCCCAGCCCCACTGCACCCCGAGGCTCAGACGGCAAACGACCATCCTGTTTGCACGGCAAAGATGTTTCCTGTGCAGGCCTCAGCCAGGCTGAACCACCCCCCACCTACCGGTGCCCACCGCAAGACTTTCCCAGCAGCCTCTGCTCCTCAGTCACCTCAGGACTGAGCTCCACCTAGAGCCTTTAACTGCCCCCATCCCAGCAGCCTCGGGTCCCGAAGGCCCAACCAAGAGTCAAAACGCTAGACCTCACAAGCCTAAGATGTCAATAAATTAGATCCACCACGGGAGGCCTGGCATGTGGAAGTTTCATGATCCAAATGCATGGCCGGGCTTTAGAGATCATTCTCGTGGTTTCTGGCACACCAAAGGGAACTTGAGAGCAAGGGTAGGTGATGGGTGCCACAGTGTCGTCAGCACCCAGCACTGTTCTGCACGCAATGGGCTCCTTAAGGGTGTACGCTCACCTTCTCCCTGGACCACGGCTGTTTGTTTCCTTGGGGACAGAGCTCTGTTTTGTTTGCCTCTGTACCTTGCATTCATCTGTGCTTCACAGACATCTGTTGGGTGAATGGATGGATGGATGGATGGATGGACAGACAGACAAACAGACAGAGAGAAAAATGGACAGACTGACGGAAGGATGGGAAGATGGACAGATGGCTGGCTGGTTAGGACCATGAATAGATGGATGGTTGGAAAGAAGAAAGGCTGAATGAGTGAATGGATGACAGGGTGAATAAAAAAGAAGAAATCAAGGGTGAAAAAATACTCTTTGGTTATAGGGGTCCTATCTATAGCACCCTAGATTCAAGTCCCCTTAATCAGCTGTGCAGCCTCAGCCAGTATAGTCACCCTCTCTGAGCCTGTTTCCTCATTTGTCCAATGAGTGTGGTAACGCTGTCCTGCCAGCTCCCTGGGAGGCCTGAAAGATTCCCTGTAGGGCTAGTGGAAATGACTTCCTAAACTGGAAAGTGTTCTGCCCTGGGTAGGCTTTGAGGAAGGCAGGCCGAATGGATGAGCCCTGGAGTGGGGCAGCCTGGCAGGTGATGGAAGCACAGAGGGCCAGCACCCTGGTGGGCTCTAATCCTGCGTGGCCGCCCTGATGGGCAGCAGCTCTGGCTCTAGTAAAATTTTATGGCCTCTGAGAGCAGGCAGAGGGCTGCCAGTGGCAACTTGCTGGAAATTTATGGCTGGCTTCCTCCCTTCTGGCCCCCTCTGCCTTCGTGCAACTCTCACCAAAACTGAGCTCCCTTAACCTTGACCCCTGAAGCCTGAGACCTTCTGTGGGGCAGGGGAAAGGGGCCTGAATTAAGAGAAAGTGAAACTTTGTGGTTAAAGGCAGGGTAGGAGCAAGTTGAAAGACCAGGATCTGAGAAGCATTTGCTTGGCAAGACTGCGAGAGACTGAATCACACTGCGTTAGGTGACAAAATTGCCTGTTACCCAAAATCCCTTGGAGAGAAACAGGAATGTGGCCACAGCAAGCACAATGGCCTCTTTTAGTCCCTGAACATCCCTGTGCCCTCCCACCACAGGACCTTTGCACATGCTGCTTCCTCAGTCAGGTGCACCTTCTCCCCAAACTGATTTGCATAGTTACCCAGGACGCACAGGTGGATGTAACACACATAGCCATGTATGTGCAAGATGTCTGTGTGAATGTGTCCTTGACACACCTGATGCACACGTGGGCATGTGAAGACCATGGGCATTTTAGGAAAATCAAGAGACTGCTGTGGAGGGACATGTGTGTGTTGCAAGTGCTAAGTGTGACCACAGGTAGACTAGGAAAAGGGGCAGAGCTCCCATTTCTGAGATTTTACTGATCCTGGGCACTGCATGGCCTATCATGCATTATTAGCCCAGAAACCCAATGTGGGGTGTACTTGAATTATCCCCATTTCAGAGAGTGAGAAACTGAGGCACCCTGGAACTTGCTAGAGAGTTTGCACTCTGACCCTAGGGTGGTTGTAAGCATCTAGGAGGCTGAGCCAGGGGTGGCAAAGGAAGAGTCTTACCTGGGCCTGGAGGTGCCAGGGACTAAGAGCAAGCCAGGCTTGGGGCGGTCCCTGTGGACCAGGGTGACTGTGGGGAGGGACGAAGGGCTCTGGGGACAGGGAGAGCGAGAAGAGCCGGAAACTGGGAGAACAGAGTCAGGTATGCCCCTGCCTGGGGCCAGGAACCCAGGAAAGCCGGTCTGGTCACCAGTAGACTACCTAGGGCTGTGCTCTGGTCATGAGGCACTGGCCAGCGTGGTCACCCCGGTCAGGCTGATTTACAGGCGCCCGCTGCAGGGGCAATCAGCTGCGGCCAGATCTATTATTGATGAACTTCCCAAGCCGGCTAATCAACCTCGTATGCTCACAGCAAGTGGCCCAGCAGTGGGGGCTCTGATATAGTCCTGAGGCCCCAAACTGTGTCACCAGCACCTCCCCCACCCCCACCTATGGACCATATGGAGGGAGGAGAGTGCACAGGGGGCTCAGGGCAGAATCTCAGCCATCTCAGTCCCAGCCCCGGACAGGGAGCGGGGTGCCAGGCTCTAGCCAGGACCCCCAGCAACATACTGTGTGGCCTTAGGCCACTGCTTAACCTCTCTGACCCTAGGGCAAAGATCATCTAGAACACTGCGACAGGGAACTGGACCAGTGACTCCCCTGCTAACCCCCAGAGGTGGTGGGGAGGCATGAACTTCAGGAGACTAGCCCATCAATGGGACCCGGGTTCCAGTCCCTACTCAGGTGCCTGCTGGCGGAAGAGCAATGATGGGAGAGGGAGGGTGGGGAAGGGGAACTTAGTTGGGGTTGAAGGCTTCCTGGAGACTGCTGAAGCATCAGGCAAGGAGTGGCAGGGGGAATGTTCCAGGCAGAGGGAACAGCTAGAGCAAAGCTGTAGGAAGGAGGTGGGCAGCTTTTGAAGACCAGCAAGGAAGAGATAAACATACAGGTGAGGTGAGGCGAGCCAGCCAGGGGAAGGGGGTCGGATAGGAGAGTCAGTGGGTGGGAATTTGAACCCAGGACTGGGGTACAGAGAGAGGTACCCCAAGGTGCCTTTCAGGAGTCTCTACCCCACCTCAGGGTGCAGCTTCTCCCCCTTCCCGGCTCCCTTACCACTTGGGCTCCTGTGAACTTCATCTGTCCCCTCTCCCCCACTGCCCACCTATAGCAGGTTCCAGAGTCAGGATGGAGACACTCCTGGGGGGCATGGCCAGGACTCTGAATCTGTCCTGATTTCGCACATGAGGACACTAAGGCTCAGATGGGGCAAGCAACCTATCCAAGACCACACAGCTGAAAGCACCCCATGAGCACCAGCTCTGGGGCAGGTGCAGGGCGGGAAGGTCCCACACGCACAGCCCCACCCCTCCTTCTTCTGAGCACCTTGCCTCCTGTCCGCTGGAGGGGCAATGGGGTGGTGGGGGAGGTCTTTCTCCCACTTCTCAGAAGAGAGCTGGGCTCCAAACTGCTTTGAGAGAGAAGTAGGAGTTCAGTTTGTCTGTAGTTCTTTTTCATTGTCTTGAGACATTCCTTTTTCTCATCTTGTACTCAATTCATACAATATTTATCTTGTTTGTTATGGGGTTTTTTTCCCCTTTGAGTCCTCCTCCCAATCCCATCCAAAAAAAAAAAAAAATGGTTGTTTGTGTTGTTTGTGTAGCTATGGTTTGTGTCCTTTTACATCTCTTTTCCTAAGTCTATCCTTTGGGGGGTCATACACACACAGGATTGGAAGTAAAATGGAAGTGGAGCAAAGAGACAGAGAGAAAGGGATAGAGAAACAGAGAAGCAGAGACAGTGACGGAGAGACACAGGAGACTGGAAAAGTCCGTGGAGAGAGGAGAGGCACAGACAGAGGGACAGACAGAGGGACAGAGCAGGGACGGGAGCCCGGCCAGTCTGAAAGCAGTTGAAGCCAGAGTTCTGAAGGCCAAAGTGACCGCTGGTTCGCGAGGGCTGGTGGAATCTGGGGTGGTAGGGAACACCCCTGATTCCATCCTAACGTCTCCTGCCTCCTCCCTCCATAGAGCAGAGTCACTTGAAAGCTGGGATCAGAGTGGTGATTTCCTTCCAGAGGCTCCCTCTGTGGACAATAACATCTCCAGACCTTTGAGATCACTGGGCTCTCGAAACCTTGGGGTCAGCAGGGGGTTCCCCAAGTTCCTCGGTGCTGAGAAATCTCCACTGTGCCGACCATGCGGGGTGACTTTCTTCAGGAAAAGACAGAGGTACAATGGGGCGGTGACAGAACCAGCTGCTGAGGGACAGGAAGCTTTGAGGTGGGGGACCCAGAAATGCTGTGTCACCCTTGACAAGTCCCCTTCTCTCTCTGGGCCTCCCCCATGTGCCCAAACCCTTTGGTGAGCCAGGGGGAGCTTTTCCAATGGAAGGGGTATCATTATTTCTGTGTGGAGCCTTGTTATTGTTGAAACGAGGGCTGAGAGACAGTAGATCAAGTTATAGATTTGGAACCATGCAGACCTGGGTTCAAATCCTGACTCTGCCACTTCCTGGCTGTGTGACCTTGGGCAAGCTCTTTCCCTCTCTGAGTCTCAGTTTCTGCATCTGTAAAATGGGGGAAGGGGGCAGCAGCCCCTGCCTTGTGAGTGGTTTGAAGGAAAGAAGCTAAGAGGGGGGTGGGTGACAGCTGGCACCCCAGTAAGTAGAGAGTAGATGCTCCGTCGTACTGCCATTCTCCTTCCCCTCTGTCCTGAAGAGCAGACATATCTGGCCTCCCACCAGGGATGGCCACCCTGGCGCTCCTGGCTCCCTCTCCTCCCTCCCACAAACACCTGTGCAGAACCCCTTTCCAGCCTCAGGGAATGAAAATTCTGTAAAGAGGCTCATGCAGACAAAGACCAAAAAGAAAAATTCCAAACTGTCCCAGGAGGCAGCTCTAAAGGCAGGAAAGACTGCAGCCAAGACCCCTCCCCCCCAGCCCGGGGAAGGACTGTAGGGGGCGGGGGCTCCCCTCTTGTGGTTCACCTTCCCATCCTTCCCCGGGTAGGCATCCCCATTTGCTAGAAGAGAAAACTGAGGCCCAAGAGCAGAAGCGTTACCCCCCAGACGGTGATGATGCAAGGACCCTGCTGGATGGCTGGGAGCGAGGCAGTGAGGCTGAAAAAGTGTCTTGCTCTTTCTGGGGGATCGGAAAGTTCTGGGCAGGAAAGCAGATGCTCCAGAGGGGGCCAGGGGCTGGCCACAGACAGCAAGGCAAATGCCATTGAACGTCAGAGTGACACAAGTCCTCCTGATTCTCTTCCAGCTCTCTGGATTCTGGCGCGGGGGAGACCTCGCCTGGTGCTGCACGTCCCACTTCTAACAGGGAGGGAGCTGCTGCTGATCTGAGCCCAGGAGCCTCAGGGGAAGACACGGCCAGCTGCACCTGGAATACCCTTGCATTGCTAATTCCAGAGTTACTTTTCCTTTCTGGCAAGTTTTCAATTCAAAGCAATGAAAGACAGCATCCTGATGAAATGAGAAGTGAATGTCTTTAAACACAGGTGAAGTTAGAAACAGGGTAGTGGGGTGTGGGTAACGTCAGCCCTGGGAAGGAGGGATGGCCGCTTGGGAAGTGTGTTTTTCCCAGCTTGGTGGATGGGTGGCTTTCGGGCCTCATCTTCTCCAGAAGGATGCCCCACACCTGCCCATTCAGCAGCCACAGGCTGGTAGGTAGTAGCTAGCTACCATGCACGCAGTTCATGGTAGAGGACTCCAAATGCTCTGTGCCATCATCAAGCAGACATAGCCCTGCCCTCCAGAGCTTCCAGGCTGTCAGGAATGAGACATGAATGAGATCTTCATGGATTGTGAGAAATGTCCTGAGGGCCCAAAGTTGTGCTAGAGAAAATGAAGGACGGAGTTGAGTAGGGGTGTGGAGATTACAGGGTGGGCAGAGAAGGCCCCGCAGGAGAGGTACCATAATTAAGCAGGCTGTGCTGAGAGCAGTGGGGAAAGCACATGCAAAGGCCCTGTGGTAGGAAAGGCTGCACCCTCCCTGTTGGAAGAATTAAAGGCAGTGGGAAATGAGGTAGGCAGGTTCCAGCCTCCTCAGGATCTTGCATGTCGTGGGGAGGATTGGGGGCTTCTTCTCGGTACAGCAGGGAGCGGCTGGGTTGTTTTGGCTTTGTTTTTTTTGTTGTTGTTTTGTTTTGTTTTTGTTTTTGTTTTAATATTTTATTTATTCATTTGATAGAGAGAGAGAGATCACAAGTAGGCAGAGCCAGGCGGGGGCGGGCGGGGGGAGAAGGCTCCCCACTGAGCAGAGAGCCTGATGCAGGGCTCAATCCCAGGACCCTGAGATCATGACCTGAGCAGAAGGCAGTGGCTTAATCCATTGAGCCACCCAGGCGCCCCTGTTTTGTTTTTTAATCAGGAGAGTGGCTTGGTCCAAATTGAATTTTAAGAAGACCCTCCTGGCCACAGCTTGAGCAATATGCTGAAAGGGTCACAATGGAGGAGAGGCAGTGGGTTTGACTGGGATCCAGAAAAGCAGTCAGATCTAAATGTTTTATTGGAGGAAGAAGCAGCAGGGCCGAGTGGTTTGTTTATGTACTGAACAGACATTTATGAAGCACCTACTGTGTGCCAGGCACCAGCTGGGGCAGCAGGGAAACCCCATCATCAGTGACTAACACCCACCAGGAATCCCATCCCCACGGGGCAGACTCTCCAGGGGGTGTGCACATCCTTTATGTTCTCTGACCTGTGAGTATCACACATGAGCATGTGCACACACATATTTACACACCTGCTCAAGCCCACACACCCTCTCCGGGTCCACAGACACACACCCATATGCCAGCATACCAGCCCCAGGCACCCACGCGCACACACCCGGCCTCAGCGCCTTTGCACACGCACACCCCTCTCCACCAGGCTCACTTATAAAAATAACCTTGGTGATTAGACTTCACGGGGCTGATGTTGCCAGGGAATAATTGAGATCCCGTCGCTCCCACGGTACCGGGTGATTCATTGAGAATGCGCGTTGCCCTCACCTCAGCCCCGCCGAACACCGCGAGCACTAAGAATACTTTCTTTTATTGTAGCGAATGACATTTGAATTCATTTTCCTCCCTATTATGCGCTGAGACGGCAGACACGGAGTGGTTATTACCTGCCTGCCATTATGTAACATGACAGAAATACGACACGGCTCACCGCTGTCGGAATGCCTCTGGCGCTGCCTGGACCCCGCGCCGGCCGCCAGGACAAGAGTACAGTTCCGTAAGCCGGCTCCTCACCCAGGCTTCAGGCAAGTCGTTTTGTCGCTTGGGGCCTCAGCTTCCTCATCTGCTATGCCAGGGTGAAAGGGATGAACTAACTGGATGATCTTTTAAGAACTTTTCCAACTCTTTTGCATGTAATTGGGGGCTCAGGGAGGTTAGTCCCCTCCTGGGCCTCCTCTCTCCAGGGAATGAGGTTGCCTCTCCCTTGAGGCTCACAGTTCATTCATTCACAGAGAAGTGAGGTTCCAGGATCCCATGTGCCAGTCCTGCTCCAGGAACTGGGGAGAAGGCAGCGAGCAGGACAGACTTCCTGCATGAGGGAGCTTCCATCGGAGTGACAAAATTTCAGCAACAGATGGTTGTGAGTGAATGAATGGGCGGATGGACGGGTGGGTGAAGGAATGGGTCTGGGATGGAAATGGAGGTTGGGGGGGTGTTGGTAAAAAGTGGTCATCAAGCCCTGGGTGTGGGCAGCAGATGCAAAGGCCCTGAGGCAGGAAAATCCTGTCCCTTAGAAAAACTAAAGTGGGAAGCAGAATTGGGGAGTGGAAAATGCGGCAGGTAAGAGGGAGAAGGAAGAGCATCTGTGTTCAGAAGCTCCAGTCTATGAGATAAGAAGAAAAGTTCACAGGAGAAACCTGCAGAGGAGCAATAGGGGGGAAAAGCCCCAGGACAGAGAGGAGGTTTCTAGTCAGGTAGAGGGAGTGGTGGGGGCATCAGCAGTATGGAGCCTTGGAGACCACGGGGGGACCCTGACTTGTCAGTGGGGCCAGATGAGAAAATACACCGAGAGGTAACGAGAACTTCTCTAAGATCAGCTTGCTCTCAAAGGGTGGAGGGATTCGAACCAGAATCTCTGGTTTCGGAACCCAGATCCACCACCACCACAGTATGTGGAGGACTCAGGAGGCACTTTGTAAATTAAAATCCCTATGCATACATGGGGGTCCTTACTACTCAGGCCCCTGGACTGGGGGCTTTATTTGGCTTTCCCAGGCCAGGTTTCCACTCCTTTGGATCCGAGCCCACACTCCCTCTCCAGACCTCAGCAGAACAGGCCTGGGGCCGCAGTCTGGTTCCTGGCCTCTCACCCCCACCCCCAGCGGCCTTGCTCAGGAATCCCACTTCCCGGGGGATCTCCACTTCCCGTGTTCAGTGGAACCCACTGATCTCCTTCACAACTAGTGATAGCAAGTTCACTGACACATTTCCCCCAGAGTCAGGAAGGAGAAGCCAAACTCTACTATCTCTGCTTAATGATAATCGCACCCCTTGACCTGGTTCTTCAGGCTCTGTCTTTGGCCTTCTGCACCCTTTGGCATGGAAGCTGCTGGAAAGCCCCACTTGATCACATACCGTGTCCCCGGCCCTTGCCCTAGGCCTACCTTCCCAAAGAGCAGACCGTGCCAGGGAGCCCACTCTTGGCAGCTGTCCTTGGGCACAGCACACCTTCCCATGTTTAACCCGTGAGTCTTCAGGAAGACGGCACACTCCTTTGCCACCATTTGTGGGATCCCGCATGATGGGTTTTCTGAGGACACCCCAGTTTCTCTTGGCCACTGACCCCCATGAATGACATCCCAGCCTCATGGAATTTCCTTTCTCCCGCTGGAAGAAGCAGTGATCTGCTACCCTGCCAAGTCTTTGCGCATGCCGTGCCCTCTGCCTGGAGGACCCTTTCTTCCCCTCCCCTGCTTCTTGCCCCGGCCCACCCATCCCTTACACTCGAGCACTCCTCACTCAGGTCAGCTAATCCTGACCTCTCTGCTCCCCTGTTCCTCCACAATCTTCATGGGGGCAACAGGTATGTCCCGTTCAATGACCCTTTGTAAGAACGATTGTAAACAATAAATAAATAAAAATAGTTCTTGCAGCTGTGATGCACTGAGGACCTACTGTGTGCCTGGCCTGATGCTAAGCACTTTGCCATTCCTCCTGTAATCGACATGAGGTTGCCACAGATCAGAGAGGAAAAGCCACTCCCTGCCCATCTGATGTGGGCTCCCAATGCTTCACTGTCCCCAGGAAACAAGCTGCCTCCTGCTTCCAATGCCAGTCAGAAGGAGGAGGCCCCCAGCCAGGCAGGAGTGGGGAGCATCCCAAGACCTCCAACCCCTTCCCCAGTCCCGGCCTCGACCACAGACTCGGGGTTAGGGTCCAATGGCCATTCCAGCCACCCCACCTCCCACCCGGAGGAATTGACTGTCTTAATCCTGAAATATCATGGAAGACATTCCAACCAGACATATCATCAGCAGGGCGCTGGGGAGCTGCTTCCCACTTGTACAGAAATAAAGCAAACACCCTGAGAGGGCCACGCCTTCAGATGGGAACGCCAGCCTTAGGACCTTGGGGTCATTTGCCAACAAATGTTTATCGGGCCCCTCCTATACGCCAGGGGCTGTCCTAGATCCTAGGGAAAATCGCAGTGAAAAACAAACAAGCAAACAAAAAAACAAAAAGATAAACAAGAACCTTACCCCCCTGGAGATGACATTCTTCTGCCGTATCCTGTTAATAGACCGGCTGTATGATATTCTACCATGGGGATGCCGCACGATTCATTTAACCAGTCCCCTATGGTTGGGCAGGAAGATTGCTTCTAAATGTTTATAACAGCTGAATCTTACGTATATGGTGATAACTTACTTTTTTAAAGACGGCGCCCCAAGAATAAAACAGCTAAGCAGAGAGATCAATAAATACATATTTATATGTAATGCTTTGGTTGCCTACTTCCAAACTGCCGTCCGGAAGAAATTGTACCAATGGGGACTTTGGCTGGCAGGGAAAGAAAGCGCACATTGGGGCTGTGTTGATTTGGACTGAAATGGAGAGGGGCGCTTGGGGGCTCAGTTAGGTAAGGAGCTGCCTTCAGCTCAGGTCATGATCTCGGGGTCCTGGATCAAGCCCCAAGTCATGCTCCCTGCTCAGTAGGAAGCCTGCTTCTCCCTCCCCTTCTATCCCTCCTTTCCCCCACTCATGCTCGCTTTCTCGCTCTCGCTCTCTCTCAAATTAAAAAAAAATAAAAAAATCTTTAGACTGAAAAGGAGAAAGGTAAGGAGTTTCTTAGTGTTTCTAAACCCCTCGGAGATTCAAAGAAACTGCTGTTTCTGAAACACACCACATTCTTGAAATAATGTTGTCAGCTCCTAACGGGATCACCTGTGTAATTGTCATATATGTAGGGACACCAAGGCTCAGAAAGACAAAAGTGATACAAAGAAAGACTTTGCATCTCAGGTTTTTAAATTCCCAGTGGGTTCCTGTCCAGCCTTCCGGCCAGGATTACATAGCATGTGGGCCCAGAGGCCCAGCATGGTGGGCACGGGGACAGGAAGCCTTCGGGGCACAGGAAACGTGTGCCGTGTAACAGCCACCAGTATCACCATAAGATAAATATAAGGATGTCAGTGCTCAAAGGGTGGGGGGGTGGGGGCTTCTTATGTGTCAGATCCTACTCTGAGCTCTTCATTTCTGTTAGCACATTTAACCCCCTGACAGTCCTCGGGGTAGGGACAATTGTTATTATCAACCCCATTCTGCAGATGAGGAAACTGAGCCTCAGAGAGTTTAGGTGACTCGTCTGAGGTCACACAGCTAGGGCAACAGGCATGAGATTTGAACTCAGGAAGCGTGGCATCAAAGGCCTCACAACCACTAAAACATTTCACCTTACTGGTGAGGGGAGAGCAGGTTTGGGGGCCACCCCAAGTGGTGGGTCCCCTTTCCAACCAGCACCTTGCAGCTGAATGGTCTGGGCAGGTTCCCTGAGTCTATCACAGGCTTAGTGGGTGTTCTAAGGATGAGGGGTTGATCTCTGGGGTCTGTATCCCCAGGAGGCCAGGAAGGCCCTGACCAAATCCAGCAGGGAAAGGAGAGAGGCTGGCCGCAGGGGAGAAGGGTCTAGACTAGGCTAGACTAGGCTGGAGCAGGGCCAGCTGGTTTGCTGGCTCAGAACTCGAGCCCAAGGAGGATATGTTCGATATGATGTGAGCAAACCAGTTGCTCTTCAGAATTTGAGCCTTCCCCCGCCCAGGGGGGCCACTCAGCAGGGTCCACAGTCACCTGGAGGCCCACATACAAGTTGTTGGACATATAGAGTGAGAAGCACCTCTCAGAGCTGTCTCCTTCAGTCTAATAGAGGACGTGCTCTGTCTTTTTCCTCCTGAACCTGCCTCCCAAAGATTTAGAATACCTGCAGAGGAGAGCGTCAGGTCAAACCAGTGAAGAAGGGACTACGGGAGGAGGCTCAGGGTGCAGCCCAGAGCCTGGTGCCCACACACTGTGCCGTCTTCAACAAGGCCTCTCGGACCTCGGTTTTCTCGCCTGTGAAATGGGAGTGAGCCAGAGTCCGGGAGAATCAGTGCTCACTGAGTGCCCGGGACTTCATCCTCTGAAGGATCCGGGATAGGGGGGTGTCCTAAGACCCAGAGTGGTGACTCACTTACCCAAAGTCCCCCAGCTGAGAAACGGCGGGGGACCCCAGGACCCACATTACTTGGTCTCTGAAGAGCAGTTTTGGAAGAGGAGATGAGCCCTAGCCTCTGGATTCAGACCCCAGCTCAACGCCCCAGAAAGTTAGGGATGCTTCTAGTCTCCCTCCAGGTCATCTGAAGATGCCGCCGGCCCGGCGCTTGAGAGGAAGGAGGCTGCGGCTGGGCCCTCAGAATCCCACTGAGGTTCTACAATAACCACAGCCCAGGGGAACACCTGGCGGGTCTTCCCCGGGTAAGCTTCACATCAACCCTGTATGGAGGGGACTACCCCCATTTCACAGATGAGAAAACAGAGGCCCAGAGAGCCTTAACAACTCACCGAAGGCCCCATATCTATTTCCTACTGCAGCTATAACAAGTCCCCAGGAACTCAGCAGCTGAAAACAACACAAACTGATTATGGTTCTGGAGTTTACGATTCCAAAATGAGACTTTTCTAGCCAAAATCAAGTGTCAACAGGGCCATGTTCCTTCTGGGAACTCTAGAAGAGAATCCGTTTCCTTGTCTCTTCCGGCTTCTAGAAGCCACCTGCATTCCACCACCCAAGGCTCCTTCCTGCGTCTCCAAAGTGCATCACTCCGAACTCTCCCTCTGTCACGCTGACCCCCACCTTCCTCGAAGAAAGACCTTCTTGTTCCCGGAGGGCCCTCCCAGATAATCCAGGATCATCTCCAAACCTCCAGATCTTAGACTTTGACGTTTCTCTTGCCACGTAAGGTGACATAGTACAGCTCCCGGGGAGCAGGACGCAGGGGTCTTCGGGAAGAAGTGTGGGAAAGCATATCATTCTGTCCACTGCAACCTCATGAGAAGAAAGTACCCGAAGCCGCTGGAACTACATCTGACTGGCTCTGAAGTTCATTTCTGCTACCCCCAGACTCTTCCAAGGCTCTTAAGGACTGGAGAATGTTGCCAGGTAGAAGACAGAAAATACAATTTTTCAATACAAGTATGTCCTCTATATTGCGCGGGATAGACTTATACTACATTTTGTTCATTGTTTATCTGAAAGTAAAATCTAGCCAGGCATCCTATGTTTTTTTTTGCTAAATCAGACAACCCTAAAAGCCAAAAAAAGAAAAGAAAAAAAAAGAAAGATTGAAAAGTATCTCAGGAAGAACAAGAAGATGTAGGTCCAAGGCTTAGATCCGAACAGGTGTCAACTGGGGGACTCCCTCATTTCTCCTTTCTGGGCCTCAGTTTGTCCGTCTGTAAAATGGGGCCATGATGGCACGAGCACGCTCGCTCTCTCTCTCTCTCTCTCTCTCTCCCACACACACCCCCAGCCCCACCAACAGATGCCATTGACAACACGAAGGGGAAAGTGTGTGCACGCTGCAGAGAGATAAGCCCACCCCAGGAGCCTGATTCAGCCCCACTCCCCCAGTCCACAGGCCAGAGACTGAAGGGGCTATTCCCAGGGCCCAGCCCAGATGGGGCTTAAACTCCAATCAGACAGGAGCCAATTTCCCCAGCTCATTATCCCAAACCAAATTAGGAGCTGCCTGGGCCGCGCCACTCGTGGCTTAATTGGGGCTCACAGACGCCCTCGCCCCGTGGCTCCTTTCTTTCCTGTTCCCCTGTCCCCAGCCAGGCTGTGCCTTGAGGGAGCCAGAGGCTGCCCAGGCCTTGCCACCTGGGCCCGCACAGACGCCCCAGTGTAATCAATTAGAGCCAGGCCGGGCCCGGCTCGTAATGGGGCGCCGCTGGGCAGCTGGGCCCGGCATCGATCCCGGCCCCCCGTGACCCCCAGGGAGGCAAGGCAGCCAAGACGGCCACGCAGATGGCGGTCTCCAGGGCCTTCTGTCCCCACCCCCAACTAGGGCTGGCCGCTGGGACAGAGGCCTGTGCACCTGATGGGCCCCAGATGAGCCTGGAGGCTGGACTTTGGTGTTTGGTGCCCCCCAAAAGAGGCAGAAATATTCAGAAAAGACTGCCTTGCTGAGGCCCAAGTGCCCCCCACACCAAAGCATCTTTCTTCTCTTCAAACCACTGGGATGCCCCCTCCAGCCCCTATTCTGAACAGGCCCACTGGGGAGCCACACCAGAGGCTCTGAATGCAGCAGGGGCTGGGGGCTTTCTTTGAAGAATCTTCTGGGCCCTCCCCTGCTCCCTTCCCCCATCACAAAGGCTGGTTCAGCCAGCGGGGTGGGGGGGGTTGGGGAGTTGCGGAGTGGGGAACAGGGAAGGAAATAGTGACAGCCACAGGATTTCCATCGGGGGACCTCCCCACTCAGCCTTGTTTTTGGCCATCAGTGTTGTCTCTGTCCCCCTCCCCTCAAACTCCAGTCACCTAGGGATCCAGAGCCCGAAGCTTTGGGACAAGGGGAGTGAGGCGGAGAACTTGGGTAGTGGAGACCCCAAGAAGTGACTAGGGCCTCTTGTGTGGTGGGGGTGCTGGGGTATCAGGCTCTGTGTGCAATGGGGCAGGGTTCAGGGGTACAGATTTCTCTGTATCCCCCATGTGGGACACACAGCAGGTGGTCGGAGCTATTAGTAGTATAGGTGTTGTGCAGGATCTGTGTTTCTGAGCTCGTGTGTGTGTGTGTGTGTGTGTGTGTGTGTGTGTGTGTGTGTGACCGTGTGGCATTTTGTCTACCCTCTGGATGAGGGTTTGTATCTAAGAAAGGACCTCAGGGCTCTGTGTCCTCCTCTGGAGACTCCAGGTCCAGGAGCACCTAGCCTATGTGGGTGTTGGCCTTGGTCCCCTGCTAGAGGGGAGCTTTCCAGCTCAGCCCTGGTAAAATATGAATTTGGAAAAATGATTTAATAAGAATAAAATAAACACCACTACCTGCCCCCTCAAGATAGATGCCTGAGCCTGAGCCTCCACCAAGCCCCTTCTTTTGTCCTCACAGCCTGTGAGGCAGGTACTGACAAGAGCCCATTTTACAGATGAGTAGAGTAAGGCCAGGGTCAGGGCTGAGCTGCCGAGTGGGGATGCTGGAGCTGGATGAAAACCAGACCTTCGGGAGGACGCTACCTTGTGGATGGAAAGAATCTGGTTTCCTGTGGGTTTGGTGCCCTTTGGGGCTTCATTTTACATGCCAGGTGTCCCATGTAACAATGTCTGTGGAATCAAATCGAACCTAGCCCAGGAGATTCGGGCAGGTTTTAAGTCTTAAACACCTGCTACCACTGGCTATGTGACCTTGGGCAAGTGCTTTTCCCTCTCTGGTCCCGATTTCCCCATCAGCACCCCGGTCCCCATAAGCTTAGATCTCCCAGAGGGTCCATCCTACTCTCTGTCCTAATAGAGGATTCCCCACTTCGCCCAGTATCCAATGAGAGGTCCGCCCAGCTGCTGTTTACCCTTCTTGCCAGATGGAGAGCTCCCTCCCTCCAGAGCATCAGGTTGCACCACTGCCCACCTGAACCACACAGGAGAGGTGTAGGCACCGGGGAAGCCAGACTTCCTAGGTTCGAGACGTGTGCTCATCATACTAGCTGTGTGACTCACCTAGCCTCAGTTTTCCCATTTGCAGAAGGGAGTTATGCAGGATTTTTGAGGATTTACGGGAGCACAGATCCATTTTAGGAACTACCCTGGATGTTATCTGAGCCTCCATGAAGCCGCCCACCACCACCCCATCTCCACCAAAAAAGGAGGCTTTGGAACCGGGGAGGGGGGTGTGGGGGGAGTAGCGCCTGGCTCAGAGCAAGTGACATCAAAGCGGTTGTTATTGTCATCATAACGGCCCTTGTCACTTCCACTCATTAGTCCTCAAGCAAGAGTTATCTCACCCACTTTACAGACGAGGAAACTGAGCCCCCGAGAGAGGAAGACATTGGCTGAATTCACCTGGCGGCTTCCTGAGTGATGCAGCAGCCGCCCTCCTGGGGTCCGGTCCTGCGCTGTGTCAGCCCCTCCTTGTCAGTGTAAGGCTAAGCCCAGGGAGTTGCTGCAAGGGCAGAGAAAGAAGGTGGGGGGCAAAAGCCCCCTCGGGCCCTGCCAAGGCCAAGGTGCCGGGCCAGTGGGCTGTGGGCCAGCCACCGGGCGCAGGCTGGCTAATTGCCGACGCGCGGCCGCTGCCTTGGACCGTGACCCAGGCCCCTGACAGACGTGATTTATGAGGGCCCTCGGCAAAGCGGAACCCACTCAATTGCCTATTACCTCACTTAGCAGACACCTTGTCACCGCCCAAGAGCCGGGTGTTAAAAATACAAACCAGGCAGCAGCAGGCCCAGAGTACTCAGGCCCTCCACCTGCTCCAGGCCAGATAATGCCCTCCCTTCCCCCCTCGGGCCGGCCAACCAGCTGATCTCCAGGAGGGGACCCAGGGCCAGATTTGCCATGTAGACATCATCAGGCTCCAGCTCCCAGGCTGAGGAACAGGCCTGGCAGAGCCCTAACAGGGCCCCCACATTCAGACCGGTCTGTGGGCAGTGCCGGGTGCAGAGATGGGGACAACTGAGGCCCAGTGAGGGGTCACTGCTTATCTGAGGCAATGGCAAAGGCAGGCCTGGATCTCGGGAGCTCCAGGACCCGCACCCTCTCTGCTCCTGGCCCAGTGCACCATGATGCTCGCTGTAAACCAGTCTGCCGCTTCTGGGCCCCTGGGGTGGTCCGGCTCCCCACGTGGGAGCCTGGCCTCCCGCACCCTTCCTGCTTGGCCTCATTGTTTCCAGAAAACTCTAGCACAAGTCTGGTGCAGGTGGACCCTCCTTCGGTGCTTGCAGGTCGGAGCCCCCAGGGACACACCCAGTGCCAGCTGTTTCATTCGCAGGGCCCAGGGCCCTGTGACACCGTGAAGTGCCTTGTTCAGAAGTGACTGAGAATTTCCAGATGGCGCTGAGAGAGCAGGAAGCCAAGTGCAGGGCCCTTGAGAGTGGCAGAGGTGGCCCCAGGACACCCACCCTGCCCCAAGTGCTGAGAGCCTCCAGCCTGGGGCGGGGGAGGGGTCAGGAAGCTGGGGTCTTTACCACACTCCCTCACTTAACCCTCACAGTAAGCTTGCGTGCCAGGTAGCTGCTGTTAGCCCGATTCACCCCTGGGCTGTGGGGAGAGTGTGAGACCGCAGGGCAGAGCCAGAGGCCTGCGGATTACCCGGGAGTGTCCTCCTGCCTCAGGGCACGTGATGTGTGCGTCCGTGTGTGTGTGTGTGTGTGTGTGTGTGTCTCTGTGTCTGTGTGCATGCCCATGTGTGTGTCTGTGTGGGTCCGTGTGCATATCCATGTGTGTGTCCGTGTGTGTCTGTGTGAGTCCTTTTATACATCCATTTGTGTGTTCACATAAGTCGGTGTCATATCTGTGTGGGTTCGTGTGCATATCTGTGTGTGTCTGTGTGAGTCTGTGTGCATATCCGTATGTGTGTCTGCGTGGGTCTATGTGCATATCCATGTGTGTGTCCATGTGAGTCTGTGTGCATACCAGTGTGTGTGTCTGTGTGGGTCCATGTGCATGTCTGTGTCCATGTAAATCTGTGCATATCCATGTGTGTGTGTGTGTCCGTGTGTGTCTGTGTGCATATCTATGTGTGTGTCCATATAAGTGTGTTTGCATATCCGTGTGTGTGTCTGTCCATGAACGTGTATATATACGTGCTCCTCTGCCTGTGATTCTGTGTATACCTGTGTCTGTGTGTTTGCACAGGTCCTTAGTATGTGTGCTGACAGTTTTCAAACAACTGAGAACAAAAATCAAATCAAAAGCAGTTGACTCGTCAGATGAAGCCTCACGCTTTCTGGTGGAAGCTTCCTCCTGCTCTTGAAAGAAGAGGACATCCAGCACCCCTGCCCCACCCCGGGGGTCCCTGCGGGGTCATCAGCTGGGGTGTGGGCAAACTTCCGGGGTGGGGCCACTGGAGGCAGAAGGGACTATCCCTGTGGGTCTCCTGGGTGCCAGTGTCCACAGCCTTCACCCTCAGCAAAGAGTGGCCTGGGGATGACTTTACTCACTCCCTCCTTTACTCAAGCAACACTCCCAGGGCCCCCCACCCCACAGTAATGATGGAGACAGTGTGGTGACCGCACCTGGCCCTGCCTTCAGGGAGCTCACAGTGAGCAATTTGGGAGGCACAGGGGACCAGTCAGGGCCTAGAGGAGGCCACCAACTCAGCCAAGGGGACTGGGGGAGAAGCGGACAGCTTCCTAGAAGGGACATTGTCTGAGCTAAAGCCTGCAAAGCAAGTTAGGAGACAGAGTAAGAGGAGGGAAAGGCTGAGTGAAGGCCTGACCATGGAAAGAACCACAACATCAGACCCCTGGGAGTATCTCATCTTCCCCTTGTCTCTGCGCACTTGCTGGCTCCCTCCTGACTCTCCATCCCCCTTAAGACCTCCATGTCGACCTCACTTGCTCTGGGAAAGCCTCACCTTGTGTCCCACAGAAAGAGCGAAACAGAACAAGGCGAGTCCCACATTTCCCTGGACTCCCCCTTCAGAGCACACACAGAGTGCAGGTCAGCTGCAAACTCATGTTCCCCAGAAGGGGCACACTTAGCAGTAGCCCAACACCAAGACCTGTCTGGGCTCATAGTAGGTACTCAACAAGTGTTTGTTGATTGAGTGCGTGTGAAAGAAGACAGAAAGGCATGCATCTTTCATGTCCAGTTCAAAGAGCCACCAACAGCAGGGGCTTTAGAGGTTAGTGTCAGCGGGCCTGGCCCCCTCAAGGCAGGGACTGTGGCCAACCCACATGTCGCCTGTTGTCATGGTCAGGGGCACAAAGGTCCTGAGTCAAATCCTATCTCTACCCTCTTCCGGCTCTGACGTTGGGAGACTCCCTTAGCTGCTCAGGGCCCCAGTTGCCTCATCTGTAAAATGGGTTATTGAGAGGCTTAGATAAGTTAATATAGGAAGTGGGCTTAGGAGAGCATCGGGCACATGGCAAACACTTCATGGATGTGCTCGTTGCATTATTCTGGTTCTCTGCCTCCCTAGCACTCAGCACAAGCACTCACATTTTCATCATCACCATTACTCAGGAAGATGAATCAGGCCATTCCTGGCCATGGGAGCAGCTGGGTGTGATGACAATAGCCACTGAGGGTCACAGGGGTCTGTTGAATAACACTTCCTCCTCCTGAGGAGCAGAGCTGTGGGGAGGGGGGATCCAGAACCCGCTCTCTCCAGCATGGCTCTGGGGCTGCCTGCAGCCAACTGCTTCTCTGCCTCTTGCTGTGTGACCTAGGCTGGTTCAGTCCCTCTCTGAGCTCTGGGATAGAAGGGCATCTCAACCTCACGGGAGTGTCCTTGCAGCCTCAGGTCGAGGAGCCCATACTCAGAGAACAAACAGGCTCTGGTTCCAGGCTGATCAACCAGTTCTCAGGCCACACAGGACCAACAAAGGCCCTCCCCAAACTGATAGCTGAAATCTTCATGACTTACTTACTTCCCTGGGGCCACAGCTCAGGTTCCCCAACCACACTGGGGTTTAAAACCAACATTTAAAAAAGCTACAGGGACTCCTGGGTGGCTCAGTCAGTTCAGCATCTGACTCTTGCTTTCAGTTCAGGTTGTGATCTCAGGGTCCTGGGATTGAGCCCTGGGTCAGGCTCCAAGATCAGTGGGGGAATCTACTTGAGATTCTGTCTCTCTCTCTCGCCGTACCTCTTCCCACCCCCTGCTTATGCTTATGATTTCTCTCTCTCTCTCTCTCTCTCAATTAAATAAATAAATCTTCAAAAGAACCTAGGGGATTGTGGTTTTCCAACAAGGTCATGCATTCATTCAACAAACATTCCCAGCTCACTTGGGAACTGAAGAAGTAGAGATGAAGTGGATGTGGCCTCTGCCCAGAGAAGCTCACACTTCAAATAGGCAGACAGCAGCTTCAGTCCAAGCCTGGGGTTCTGGGGGGATGATCAGGGAATGCCCCACTGACAGCCGGAGTGTTGAGGCAGAGATCTGGAGGAGGAGAAGGAATGTGCTAGAAGGGAGGGAGTTTCAGATAGAAGGCACAGCACATGCAGTGCGGGGCAGGGAGGGTACAGGAGAAATATCGAGAATCCTAAAACATGCAACAGGACTGGCACAAAGCTAAAGAGGGGGAGCCCAGCAAGAAGGGGGTGGTGCTTAACCAAGACTTCCCACCACTCAAAGGCAAAGACTGGGAAGGATTTGGTTGCGTGGACACTTCATTCATCTATCTGGTCATTCAACAGTTCCTAATCTGGGCCAGGCCTGGCATGGGCACACGGAAAGGGAAACAACGGAAAGCGACATGAGATGGGTGAGGGAACCCCGAGATCATGGGGTAGAGCAGATGGGAAAGGCATCAGGGAAGACTGCCTGGAGGAGAGGCCCCCAGGCAATCTAGGAAACACTTCCTCCTACCTCTAAGTTAAGGAATATCAGCCCCATAGTTCTCCCTGCTGTCAGAACTGAGAAAATCCAAAATTCTCCAGTGAGCCGCATATCCACTCATTCATTTGTTCATTCATTCAACCTGCCCAGCCTCTACTCAGAGCAGCAGCAGTAACCCAGCCCAGCCCTGCCCTCAGAGGTCCCCACTGCGGCAAGAGAAACAAATGTGAAGACAAGAGTGCAAATCAGTACCAAGGGTGGCGGCAGGTGGACGCCCCATGCTAGCAGGCAGCAGAATCATCTAGAAACTTTGTAGAAAGCAGGTTTCCAACCCCCCACACCATGTCCCCACATTAGGCTGCTAACTCTGCCTCTCGGAGTCAGGGCAGGGAATCTGTATTCTAAACCCTCCCACCCCCAGGGGTGAGAGGTGGCTCACCTTGGCACCGTCAATGAAATGACCCACGGTCATTACAGAATCCCACATGCCTGGAGCGCTGGGCCCTGAGGGGCTGGGCAGAATCAGGGGTGACCAGGGACAGGTCCCTGCTCACTTCAGTCTTATTTTAGCCTCTGTGTATCCCCCAGAGGCCCAGCGGGAGGAGGCTGGGTATTTTACAAGCAGGATTTGTGTGGGTATTTTCAGTCTGGACAGAGAGTCAGACTGACCGCTGCAGCAGGAGAAATCAGGTGTTGAAACCTAATGCTGCCGCCACCCATCACCCACCCTGGAGAAGTGGGCTCTACTGGGGTCTGGGGCGGGAGGCTTTGCAGTCAGGGATGGGGTGGAGGAGCCCAGGTGGGCTGCATCAGGTCTATCATCTGGTGACCCCAACAGCTTGAGACTCTAATTACAAAAGAATGGTGAGGCCAGGGGCATTGTCCCCATTTCTCAGATGCAGACACTGAGGTCTGGAGAGGTCAAGGCCAGCGTCAGGGCCTGACCCAATCCAAGTCCTCATGCAATGAACTAGATCTTTGCTAAAAAGGCAGCCTCGGCATTGAACCAAAGCCAGGCCAAGCTGATGATCGATAATGTTAGTAACAGCCAACGTTTACACAGTCCTGTTCTGAGCATTGGATACATTTTGTAGCTAATTCCCATAATAATAATTTCCATACTGCACCCACCTGATAAAGCCACCACTCCACTTGGAAGTGCTGCAGAAGGGTCCACGGAGCCTGGAGTCCCCAGAGAACATTTTTCTCCCCAGACCACCTCCCCAGCCCCTCCCTATTGCTGGCTCTGACTGGGAGCCCCGAGGCTGGGATCAGTGAGGGGCTTAGCAAGATGCACAGCCCCCCACACCAGTCGGGCTTGGCTTACACCTACCAGGAGGAAGCAGAAGGCAATTTGGTATTGATGAGTGAAGCCCATCAAGCCTGGGTTCAAATTCCAGCCTCTGAACCTCAGTTTCCCCTTCTGAGAAATGGGAGCCCCTTTTCCCATCCACTCTACCTCCCAGCAAGGAGGGTCAGGCCAAGCAAGCGAGACCAGGCTTCCCTGCTTGTGGATGAGGGCCAGAGGGGCTGGGAGAAGCCCAAGTCCCCTGCATGGGGCAGAGACCAAATGGACCCACTGTCATAATGACAAGGAAGCGGGGGGCAGAGGAAGGCTGAGGGGCCCCGCAGCAATGTCTGAGACCTCTCTGAAGCCCAGGCTAGCCATCCTTAACAACAGAAGGTGGGCTCCTACTAACCAGCTGGGTGACCCTGGGCTAATTGCTAAACCTTTCTGAACTCTTCTTTGTCATCCTCAAAATGGGGATGATCACAGCAGGGTTTTCAATGAGAAGCCAATGATACACAATGTTTGGAGTTGCCCTTTTTATAGGCATGGCACTGGAAACTCGGAAGGAACAGGGGGACACTGGGGAAGGGGCTTGTCCAAGACGGCCCAGCAGAGCACCCCCACTGCCCCCACCTCACCCACAGTCTGAGGAAGGCTTAGGGCCCTGCCAGTGACGGGCACGGGGGGCATCAGTGGACGGGGATCAGGAAAGGGCTCCCAGGGCACTGGCAATCACAGGAATGAAGGAACAGCCTAGACTGTTGGACAGAACAGGGCGTACATGGAGACTTGCAAGCAATTTAAAGGCGAGATCTAAGAACGCTCCAAGGTCTGCAAATAGGTAGGCAGAAAGGGTCTTTCTCATCTATGCGTGCATGTGTGCGTGCACGCCTGTGTGTGTGTGTGTGTGTGTGTGTGTGTGTGTGTGTGTGTGTGCGCGCGCACTGTTTGCCAGTCCGCTCTCTCTCCTGCTCCCGGGGGCTCCATGGGTCACTGACAGGGAAACAAGTCCTTGCTCTGATGGTTAAACCAGATGCCCAGGCCCCGTCCTGCCTGGACCCCCTCCCAGCGCAGAATGAGCAATGGAGCTGCTGGGAAGGCCCCGCCTGAGCCACATCAGACCGTGGGGGGCCACTGGGTCCCAGGAGGGACAGGGCCAGACAAGGGGAAACCCAATCCCTGACACATGGAGATCATTTGCAGAAGGAACAAAATCCGTGACCAGCTCCAAATGGACACAGAGGGGAAGAAGGGGGGCTGGCCAGGGAGTGCTCAGGGCCAAGGGGAAAGAGAATAGAGGCCGACTCCAGGCCAGCCACAGACCAGGTTCTAAGGCTGGCTCTGCGGCTGCTTGGCCGGGAGGCCCAGACAAGGCTCCCACCCTCCTTGGGCTTTGGGGCCCTCCTCTCGAATATGGTGAGGACTGAAAGAGACAATTGACAGCACACAGCTTCCCACAAACGGAATTGATGTGCCAATGAGGACACGGGGCCCAGAGGGGTTGTGTGACTTGCCAAAGGGCACACAGCAAGTCAGTGAAAGAGTGGGGCCAGAATCTCTGGAAAGCCTCAGGGGGAAAAATCCATCCACAGGGAGAGGTCATAGACAGCCAGCCATCATTTGCCAAATGGGGCACACAGTGGTCTTTTTCCCCGCAAAGGCAACTTCCCCTTCTTCTCATTTTACTGGGCATCGGAGGAACCCCAACATAGCTCCCGCCTGTTCTGTTCCTAGAGACAGAACTCATACGCCACACAATAGACTCACTCAATGTATAAATTCAGTGGGTTTGGGGGTATGATTAATTTTTTTAATTGTGGTAAAATATATATCACATCAAGTTTGTCGTTTTAAACATTTTCTTTGGACAATTCCATTGCGTTAAGTACAGTTACAATCTCATAATGTTGGGAAACCACCACCCCAAAGTTTTGTCTGCTTTCAAAATTTTTTCATCACCCTAAACAGAATGCCCATACCCGTTCCCCACTCCCCACCCAGGCTCTGGTAACCTCTACTCTTCCCTCTGCCTAGGAATTTACTTCTACTGGAAACATTTTAAGTGGAATCACAGTATTTGTCCTTTTGTGTCTACTTTCTGTCACTTAGCAGGATGTGTTTAAGGCTCATCCGTGTTGTAGCCCAGGTCAGGACTTCATTCCTCTTTAAGGCTGAATAATAGTCCATTGTGCAGACAGACTACATTTTTTTTTATCCATTCACCTGGGATGGGCACTTGAGCTCTTTCTACCCCATGAGCTTTTGTGAGTAGAGCAGCCAGGAATGGGGGTATATGAACATCCCTCAGAACCCCTGTTTACAAGCCCTTGCGGTGCATCCCCACGAGTGGAATTGCTGGGTCCTAGGGTAAATCTTAAGTTTTCTGAGGACCCGGCAAACTGGAGCTACACCGGGAGTCTGCAGCCCTCTGGCTTGGACTCCAGCCTGTGTGAAAATGTGGGGCGCAGGGCCAGGATCTAGTCACCTCCCACTTGGACCTTCCCAGGGGGCCCGATGCCATCCCCTGCCTCTGCCTCAGCCCCTCCAACCTGGGGTGATATCCCCAAACCCTCGGAAACCCTTGCATGGTACTCCATTGTTCTCTGGATAAAATCTTCCTCCATGGTGCCCTCCGTGAGGCCCTCCTGGACTTCAGGAGGGGTGGGGGAACCCCCCTGAGGTCCTCCTGTAGCCTCCACCCATTCACCCCAGGACTTACCTTGTGTGCTGGGCTTTCTACTAACTCACCTGTCCCCCTACTTGGCAGAGATCTCTGCAAGGCTGGAGACTGTGCCTGATTTACAGCTCCTCTCCGTCCTGAATAAAGGAGGTGCTCGATAAATAAGGGCATCTCGAGAAGGGAACTAGTGTGCCTGAAGACACAGAGCTAGCAAGTGAAGGTAAGCTGAAACAGGTCTATCTGATTCAAGACAGTGGGTATCAAGGGCTTCGCATGCGGCTAGTGTTCAATACAGACAAAGGGCCATTTTCCTCCCTCCTCTTACCTTGGGGAGTCTCACTGCTCCTGAGTCCAGCCCAAGCCCTCCGTCTAACTCACTGTGTGACCTCAGGCAAAGCTGTTGCCCTCTCTGGGCCTTGGTTGCCCACCTGGGATCTGGGGGCTGGAATTCGAGGTTTCTCCAGCCACCTCCCCCACCCCCTTTCCAAGCAGCTTCCTAACTGCTTAGCTGGCCCCTCAGGGGCCCTCCTGCCCACAGGTAATTAGAGGAACGCAGTGGGGGTTGGGGGCAGGGGGAAGCCTCAGCAGGCGGCTCCTTCCTCTGAAAGGGGCCCCTCAATGCTGCCCGCCCAGCCCCTGCTGTGGGAACAAAAGGCCTTGTGGACGTTCAAAGCAAAGGCGCTGGGCGGGAGGCCAGCGTGGGCGGCCGCAGCAATGGCCACGGGGCTCGTGGCAGGGATGGCCGGCGACTGGAAGCTGTCCCCATCCATCAGTCAGCGGTGACAGCTCCCAGGGCCCCGCGGCCCCCCGCAGCCCGGCCAGCTGACCATCCCGGCTGCATCCCGGCTGCGGCAGGCCCTCCCTCCCCCGCCTGGTGGTTCAGCCTGATGACCTGAATAATGGAGCCGCCTTTAGCATCCAGCCAGAGGGCCAGAGTGACAGACACATCTCGGATCCAGACCTCTCCTACTTTGCCACCGAGCTTTTCCTTCCCAGCCACGTCCCTGGCCACCAGCCCCTGGTGTGGAGAGAGAGAGATGTGGCACTTACACCCCCCTTCCATTGTGGTGGTAGAGTCTGGGCCGGTGTGGCCAGGGACCTGGGAGTCCAGGAGGTGACCAGGAGCTTGGCCTTGCATGCTGCCGACTCTCTGTGTGACTCTGGCCAAGTCTGGGTCCCTCTCTGGGTCTCTCTTTTCCCTTTTACAAAATGAAGGTGGCCTATATGTGAATTCTGGAATGCTAATAGGTCCAAGGAGACAAGTGAAGGCCAATGGTGATGTGAGCAGTGCAGACCTGATTGCAAATCCTATCTCTGCTTGTCCCTGATGTGTGATCCTGGGCAAATCCCTCAACACTGGTTAACGCCTCTGAGCCACGGCCGCCGCCTCCCCACCCATAAAATGAAGCCCCACTTCAGGAAACGATTGTGAAGATCAAGTGAGACCGTATCTGTAAAGCTCTCAGCCCGGGGCCTGGCGTGGAACAAACTCTCCTTCTGAGCATTACTGAATGAGTATCTAGACAACGGGGCTAGGTGCTAAGGACATAGAGATGAAAATCCAGTCTTAGCTCTGTGGAACTCACACACACACACAAACCATGACCCAAAGTACTAGTGAATTCTATGTGTCATGAGTGGGAAGGGTCCGGGAAGGGTCCTGAGAGGCAGCGTGGGAGATGAGGCTGGAAGAGTGTTCTTGGCAGAAGGGAGCAGCTGGTGCGAATGCTCAGACTTATGACCAAGCTGGGGGTATTTGAGGGATGTGATGGGGTCGGGGGAGAGGGGTGAGGAGGGAAGCGGGACCCGCAGGGCCAGGCAGATGTTACGCTCAGAGGGTTTGCACTGTGGCTGGGTGGCCTGGGGAAAGCTGCTGAGCCTCTGTGGTCTCCACACCAATGTCTGTGACATGAGTTCGATGCTGGGGTCCGCTCCGTGGGACGTGAGGATGCAAAGGAGGCTGTGGGCTAAGGCGCCTGCAGCACACCTGGATGACGGAAGCCCTCGGGACCTGGGAGCCGTCTGCTAGCCTCGTCATCCCCGTCGTCATGGGCATGCTGAGCGGTTTGACAGATACTATTGGCTTTCTGTCACCAGGTGGTTTTCTTTCCTAAAAGAACACTGGAGGCCGAGGGTGTCGACGGGTACGGGAAAGTTCCTACAGCTTGGGTGGTAAAAGAAAAAAAAAAAACTGGAAACAACCTAAATGTCCATCACCAGGAGGATGATTCAATGAGTAGTGACATATTCCTACTGCGGGACAGTCTATCACGGTGACAGTGTGTCAACTGGAGCGTCACGTATCAACAAAGATCAGTCTCAAACGGGAACGTCAAGCCAAGAAAGCAATCACGGAATCTACATATGGGATGCTTGCATTTACAGAAAGTTTTGCAACATGCCAAGCCACGCCGGGTGCCATTCATGGTCACACACGTAGGCAGTCACGGTAAAGACCAGGCCTGGGAATAAGAGGCCCAACTCAGGAGCGCTGTCCTTCTGGGGGCCTGACCACCCCCGGGGGCCTGCCTTCAGGCTTTGCTTTATTTTTACCATTACCTGACCTATCATCTAGTTTGACCTATTTTGTGTATCATTGGTCTTCCTCCTGTTAGAATGTAAGCTCCATGAGGTCAGGGACCTTGGCCTGGTGAGTTCTGGGCTGTACCCTCAGTGCCTAGAAAAATACCTGGGAGGGATGCCTGGATGGCCCAATTGGTGAAGCATCTGCCTTCGGCTCAGGTCATGATCCTGGCGTCCTGGGGCCGAGTCCCACTTTGGGCTCCTTGCTCAGCGGGAAGCCTGCTTCTCCCTTTGCCTCTGTGTTCTCTCTCTCTCTAATAAATAAATAAAATCTTTAAAAAAAAAAAAAAGAAAGAAAGAAAGAAAGAGAGAGAGAGAGAGAGAGAACAAGCACCTGGAACATAGAGAGCTCTCAATAAATTTGTATTGAACGGAAGGAAGGGATGAGGGAGGGAAGGAGGAAGGGAGAAAAGAAAAGACACAAGAAGGAGCGAACTGGCGTTGCAGAGAGAAACACAGAAGGGAATACCACAGGGCCGCTGGGGACACCAGAGGGGTAGCCCAGAGAAGGGAGAAGGGCCCCCCTCTGTCACCTCTGCAACCCCCCCAGGGCCCGCTGCCACACCCCACCCCATGGCTCCATCCTCCCATGCACCCACCATCTCCAGGAGCTGGAAGGGGAACCTAGAAAAGAGATTTGCCATCTCTGAGTCAGGGTAACCTGAGAAATACAAATGCATCCACTTCCCCACATTGCCGGCCCCCATCTCTCTTGGACACTGCAGCGATGTCCTTGGTCATTTCCCTGTGACCTCGCTGGCCCCTCCAGAGCCCCCTTCCTCATGGCTGACCAGGCCCCTCTCCTGGCCTGTGGTTCTCAGGACATAGTCTTGGCCCCAGCCAGAGACCTTGCCTCCTGCACCCCAGAATCATCCTCACCCTACCCCCACTCACACTGTGCTATAGCTGCTTCCTCCGAGGCTCCCCTACTTTTCCCCACTCTTGAGTTTTTGCACATGCTGTTCCCCCCACACCTTCCCTTCCCCCCTTCTTCCCACCTCGCCCCACTCACCCTGGAATCACACACCCCTTGTCTTGCTGTAACTCAGCTCATAGGCTCTCCACCACCACCGCCACCCGGAAGCCTTCCTGGTCTTCTCAGTCCAGGCTAGGTGCCTCTGCGGGGCCCTCGTGGCACGCTGGGTCTCTCAAGATAAAGCTTGTTGCATCTGGGAGTGTGAGCCACAGGAGGGCCAGGACAATGTTCTCTTCCCAACTGCATTTCCCCAGCGCGTGGTTCAGGGCAGGCACAGGTTAAATATTTGAGCAAGTGAGTGAGTGAAGGAACAAACGAATGAACCACACCTGTCCCACCTAGACAAGTCCCCGGACCCTTTGGAAGCTCTAGACTTGGGTATTAAGAACCATTGGAATGGCCCACAGCCGCTCTTGAGCGGAATGACGTTGTAGAGACTTTACCTCCGGTGCCGAGCCCTCGTCCAACCCCACCTGTACAGGCTGGCCTGACAAGCAAAGGGAGCATGACAGAGGTGCTGAAAGCACATTCGCATTCCCCTCCACCCGATTTCCCTACAGGAAAATGGTGGGGCCCTAAATCTCCGTGGGCATGAAATACAGCTGGGGGAGGGAGGGGACAGCGGGCCCATAAATATCCCTGGAGCCACTGCCCAGAGGGCTCAGCCTAGAGGAGGCCCCCTGAGCAGCAACTATAGGGGTCAGGTGGAGAAGGAGAAGGTGTGAGGGGCCTGGGTGGCCTGGAAGGGGCTGGGCCTGGGGACCCTCTCCCTGGCAGCCAGAAACAGCTGTACAGATGTGCCTGGAGGGTAGGGACGTGGGAGAGGAATTACCAAACCTGCCAAGCCTTCAGCTCACCTGCCCGGCTCCAGCCCCAGAACAAAGGTGCATCCCTTATGGCCCTGTTTCCAGATGGGGAAACTGAGGTTCAGAAGGGAGAGATGACAGGCCTGATGTCACCTGGCTAATTAGAGGCCCAGAGAGGTGGGCTGAGGCTCAAGGGTTTCAGTGATGCATGGAGGGAATGCTTAAATAATATCCTTCTGAGGGGTGCCTGGGTGGCTCAGTCAGTGAAGTGTCTGCCTTCGGCTCAGGTCATGATCTCTGGGTCCTGGGATCAAGCCCCACATCAGGCTCTCTCCCTTTGCCCCTTCCCACCTCTCGTGCCCTCTGTCTTTCAAATAAATAAATAAAATCTTTGAAAATAATAATATCTTTTTTGTTTCCAGCCTCATTACGTCCAAAGACTTCCTGTCCTTGGTGGCTCCAACAGCCTCCAATTACCCTTCATAACGAAGGGGATGCCTACCTCCAGGGATCTCAAACAAGAGGCAGATCCCAAACCATAGAGTCGGCTGTCACGTGACAGCTTTTTACTCTTGCGGTGTTTATGTGTGAAGACTTTCTGTCAGGGGCCACTGATACTGGTTTCCTGTTATTTTCAGCAACAGAAAACTTCCTTGAGAGAATGTATTTTGTGTGTAAAGGGAGCCAACTTCCAGAAGAACATGGAGCAGATGACACAGGGCCCAGAAGCCCAGCGCTCACCCCCTAACCTGCCAGGCAGGTTGGTCCTGTGTGGTCACACCCCCTCCCCCTCCATGGGTGAAGTTCAGAGGGCAGGAAATTTTGGCCAGCTTGGGCCATGGATTTCTCCCCAAGTGGCCTAGAATAGAGCCTGGCACATAGTAAGCGCTCAATAAATATTTGTGGAAGAAAGACACTGGCAACACAAGGTGGGGTATTGACAACTCACACAACCAGCCCTGAGCAGGGCTCCCCGAGAGTCCAAAACCTCCTGCCCTCGGTGCTCTACTGTTTTCCCAGATTTGAGAGACTCTGATTGCAGATCCCAGGATTCTCAAGTCTGTGAATCTCTGGTGATGCCCGTTCTCTGTTCTGAAGCCTTCTGTGGCTCGACTGGGACATGCGGTCACTCAGAGTCTAAGAACATGGCTGCTATTGTGTGACTCTGGGAGACAACCAGGGCCAGACTACAGGAGCAGGTTCTTCCGCTCTTGTTGACAGAGTGAGAGCAAGAGGATGCGGGCTGGGCCAGGGGAGAGGGAAGGGAAGGAGGAGGAGGAGAGGGGCAAAGGCAGAGGGAGAAGGATATGAGCACAGATCAAGGGGAGACAGGTCCCACATCCACATATAGCCCAGCCCCTTGTGAACTCCCTCCCTCCACAGTCCTTTACCAGGGCGAGGGGACAGGCCGCCCTCATGCCCGCCTCAGCCAGGGGTGTCACCTGGGCAGGAGATGCTCCTTCCCCTTTCACCGGCATTGTGTGACATGGCTGAGCCCGGGACTTGCTGGGTAAAAGGTGGTGGACCCTGGGCAACAGCGAGAGCTGGAGGAGGAGGATGTGTCTGTTTCCCGAATCCAGGCACTGAGGCCAAGGATTCTGAGGGAGGTGTTGGCAGAGCCCTCCCTCTGTACCAGGCATACCCTCAGAGCTGTGCATACATCAACTCGTGTGATCCACACAGCAGTGCGGCAAGGTAGGGGTGCTGTCCCATTCTAAAGAAAAGAGAACTGAGGCTCAGCAAGGTCATATATCTTGGCCAGGCCAAATAAAAAATCTTAATAAAGATCACATGAATCGGTGGGTAGATGGACAGATGGAAGAAACGATGGGTGGATAAATGGCTGGATGGGCAGATGGATGGAGGTGGTCGGGTGAGGAGGTAGACAGATGAACAAATGGGTGGATGGATGGAGGGACGGACAGGTGGGTGGACAGGTGGGGTGGATGGATGAAAGGACGGGGGGGTGGACGGGTACGCAGGTAGGTGGGTGGACAAGTGAACAGACGGATGGCTGGTTGGGGATTGGATAGATGGATAGATGGGCAAGTGGACAGATGGACAGATGGATGATGGATGGTTGGATGGATGGTGGGTGGATGGACAACAGATGAACGGATAAACAGATGGTGGATGGGTGGAGAGAGGGACTGGTGGATGGATAGACGGATGGACGGACAGATGAACAGATGGAGGAATGAATGGATGGGTGGACTGGTGGATGGATGGATGGATGATGGAGGGATGGGGGGGATGGATGCATGGATGGAAGGAAGGGAAGAGACGAGGAATAATTTTTTTAACAAATGACTACACAGCAAACAGCCCATCCTAGTGAAGGGTGCCTCTCTCCTCCTGCAAAATCATTCAGCCACCCTCCACCTTCATCGTCCCAATCTTGTTCCAGCCATGTCCCTATAACTAAATATCAAGATAATGACCACAAGAAAGAACATAAGGGGATAAAAATAGAAGTTCAAATACTGACGAGACCTGCCAGACAAGAAGACACCAGCCCTGAGAACACAAAAAAGAAGGAACAACCTGAGCCAAGTTCTGAAGTGGGAACCTAGTTGAACTTGGCGTGTTTAAGGAACAAAACTGAGAGCAATGGGGCTGAGGACGGAGAAGAGGAGGACCCTCCCTCCCGGAGGCCGGGATTACATTTGATCTTAAAGCCACAGGAGGTGAACAGAGGACTGAGGTGACGACTCACACTTGGCCAGGACCTCCCCTGCTTCCAGTGGAAAACAGAACAGGAGGAGCAGGAGAGAGGCGGAGAGGAGAGACTGTGGTGAGGGTGAGAGAAGGGAGAGCGTAGGTCTGGATTCAACTGGAGGTAGAATCGGCGGGTCTTGGAGATGGCAGGAAACAATGGTGCCATCCAGACTTCTGGATCTAGGTTTTAAGATCATGGCGGGAACATATATTGGGCTGGAGCTTTCAGGTGGGGAGATTAAGAGTTGTTCTGTTTATTTACTCATTCGAAAATATGTATTGGAGGACCTACTGTGTGCCCGGCACTATGCTGACCTCACAAGGAATGTACCAATTCCCTGCCCCACCACACCCTCCTGGTCATCCAGCACAGGATGTACCCGACCAGGTTACCCACCAGCTCACCAAATCCCCTGGGATTGACAGGACCAAGTGTTCTGGGGTGTCAGGTTCTCCCCACTCCTCCCCCTGAGACCAGCTGGCCTGATGACTGCCTCGCCAGGCCTCCCAGGGAGTAGGCAGCCTTCACGAGTGGCCGTGTGTCCCTGGGTGCTAATCCCTCCCCCTCCTCCTCCTGGACAGGCATACACAGGACTTGCACAATGGTGACCTGTGTCGCCACCAGGGTCCATGCCCTCACAACTATCAGCTGGCCCTCGCCTGCTGTGTGACCTTGGTGGGGAGGGTGCATTCCAGAACCCACCACTCCCGGGAGATGTCATCCCACAACCACCACTTTGCACGGCAACTCTTATGTGCCCAAGGCTCCCAGGGAACAAAAATCAAGACCTCTGGGAGAACCCCGTCCACACCCCGTCCTCCCCACCCCACGCCCCCGCTCTCCCCGCCAGCAGCAGATGAATCCACCGAGATTTTTGGAGTTAAGTCTTCCCGGGAAACTCAAGAAAAGACAGTGAATTGCAGATCACAGACACTGTCATCTTCACACCATCCTCAAGGAGACCAAGGGAGGAACAAAAAGCCCCCCGGATCGGTGGGGAGAGCAAGGTCCATGTGGCCGAAGGGTCTTGCCAGCGTGCACAGAGACTTGGAGGTGAGCTGGGTCTCAAACCCATACCTGTGACTTCTAGCTCAGTATTCCGTTTTGGCACCAGCTTCCTCCAACGGAAAGAGAGGCACATGACCAGGTAGCCTGCAGGCTGTCGGACAGAGAAGAATGATTACGAAAGGGGGTGTGTTCCAGGGTATTCTAATGAAGGACCTGAGGGTTTCTTGCACCCTCGGATCCTCCTCCTGATCATTCCAATTCTACCCCTTCCAAAAAGCTTCTAAGAGGTCCCCAGATCCCACACAGGAGCCAGGGTTGGAAAGATGAATCAGCCGGGGTTACACAAGGCTTTTCATGTTCCTAAATTTAAAACTGCAACGTGAACCTCGGGAAAACACTTAAGGGGAGAACTGGGGCCAAAGAAAAAGCTTTGGAGGCCTCCCCAGGCCCCCCGGAGTGCCACAGAGGGAGGCAGTTCCCAGGTGTGACCAGAGAGTGGCTCCTGAAACCAACGGTGCAGACAAGCAGGAGAATTACCTGGCCGCCCCCAGCCCTCTGCCCGCCTGCGCACCTGTCCTGCTCGTTGGAGCCACACTCTGCTTCCTGACCCAGGAAGCGCGGGGCGTTGTTCCTGATTCCAGGGTGAAAAGACAGAGACAGAGACAAAAGAGCCTCTTTAGCAGGGCTTGAGGCAAATCCCAGTACCTCCTGAAGGAAGAGCAAGTTCGATTTCCCTACAAACCCTTCCACACCAATTAAGTTATTCCTCAAGTTACTAAACACCAATATGAAATGTTCAGAGCAAGCATGAAGCCATACCTTACGAGGGTCTCACAGCTACTCGGTTGTATCCACCCATTCTGAATACACGTGTCACACACAACACACACAGGTGCAGAAAGTACAGGTGTGCCCATGTGCACAGCAGGATCCATAGCTCGTAGACCCTGTGGAGACATAAGGGCCCTAATACATATGTGAACGCACAACCACATGCACTGAGGCCCATTCTTCCTGGTTGTGGGATGGGCACACAAACACCTGCATATACACATGATGTGATCCAATGTGTGAGAATAAGAGGAAAAAAGACCCTAAGATGTGTGGACCACAGGGCCTTTGCACCACATTCATACAACCAGGAACCTGGAAGAAGAGAAAGACTCAGAGGTGTCATGAGAAATGAGAGGCAAGTAGTTTTAGAGGTGAGGTCAGGATCAAGGATGAAAGGGATCACAAGGTCAGGGGCAAAGTGCCAATCAAACATTTGTGTCTTTCTTCCACCCATAAGACACTCCGGCTTCTAGCCCACCAAAGCCCAAAATGGGCCCTAAATGAGGGTTTCCCTGGGCAAGGTCCATCTCACTGAGAAAGAGCAATCCTAGCCCCTGGTCCTTGGCACCAACAGAGTGCATCCCCCTCCCTCTCAGGCCCTACAGGGGTGTCCAACAGCTGCTCTGAGAGTAGGCACCTGACGGGGAGGAGACGAGCCAAGTGCTCTAGGAGGCGAGAGCTTTGCCTGCCGAAGTCAGTTTGAGGCCTCCATTGGATGTCCGTGTCCTCATCTGTCAAAGGGACAGTAAAATCTGGGCCACTGGGCAGTGAGGACTTGGATAAAATGAGGAAATTCAGGTATAGAGCTTGGCCAGGGTCAAATTGTGCTTACATGCACGATTAATATTCCTATCATTGTTACCATCACTACATAGGCTGGCTTTTGCTGTTCTTCACTCAACAGGGGGAGGAGGGGAGAACCAGAAAGAATCAGTCCTCGTAGGTCCTACCACTCAAGGGAAACCAAGGCACAGAGAGGGGAAGGGGCCGGGCAGAGCTGGGGGGACACTTCCAGGTCCCTTGACCACCAGGGATCTACAGCCAGAGTGACCCTACAAGCCGAGCTGGGGAAGCTACTGCCTGCCAGTAATCTCCACATGGTGGCTGGAAGCTGCCATTTCCCAGGTGGGGAAACCAAGGCACAGGCCTCAAGGTCACCTGCCCATGATGCCAGAACCAAGTCCAGGATGGGACTGCAGCCAGTGCTGGCAAGTCTAAAAGGTCCTAATCCAGCTAACCCTAAGGCCCCGTAGTCCCCCCAGTTGCCTGCTTCCCCCAGGAGACAGTGGCATTTTCTTTCTGTTGCCTACATGGTGCCTGTCTCTTTGTCTTGAGGGGTTCACTCCCTTCCCTTTTCTTTTTCCTCCCTTTCTTTCTTTTTTGCCCCCAAGTCAGAAGAATGAAGGAACAGCTCCTTGAATGGCATGTGGAAATAAAAGGGCTGCTGTCAGCCAGCCTGTGACCACCCCACCACACAGAGCTGGGGGATATGGAAATGAGCTGGTGTCAATGCAAACGAGGCTCCTGGGTTATTTGCATGGAGCCAGCGGGGCGGGGCTGAGGTGGAGCAGGTGGGACCGGCTGCTGAGAATTCTTGGCAAGCTCCCCTGGGGGGCCTTTCTTCAAGGTACCTGGCTTCTCCAGGCCAGCCTCCCCTCCGAAAGTCCTGCCTGAGTGCTCCAGCCTCTGCAGCATGAGATACCTGGACAGCTGTTGGGATTTTGTCATTACTATTTATGTAAATAATATTAATTTTCTATTTGTTACCTCATGGTACAAACACACGGCTGGCTGAAATTTTTTTTTTTATTATTATATTCAAAGGGTACTGTTGCTCTGACTTAACAAAGTTTTCCTGTGTGACAAATGAGTAAGAAAGATTACCATGGTAAGTTGTCATGGATAGAAAATATACAGAGGTATCCCGTCGGGGCCCTGGGCCAAGAGCCCCAGGAGAAGATTTTGATGTGGTTTGGGTAATGCTATGGTACAGGGAGTGGGGTGAGAGTGTTGGGACATCCCAGCAGTGCCAGGGTGGGACGGATAAGGGGTGAGCAGAGGAAGGATGGGGCAGAAGGATGGCTGGATGAGTGGAAGGAAAGAAGGAAGGGAAAGAGGAAGGGATGGGGGGAAGAGAGGACGGATGATATATGGATGGATACATGAAGGAAAAATGGCTGAATGGATGGATGGGTGGATGGATGAAATGATGGAAGGATGGGTGGATAAATGGAAGGAGAGAAGGAAGGAAAGAAGAAGGGATGAGGGGAAGAGAGGACGGATGATATACGGATGGACAGATGATGGATGGATGGACGGATGGACGGATGGATGGATGGATGGATGGATGGATGGATAGATGGATGGATGGATGGATGGCTAGGAGATGAAATGATAGAAGGATGGGTGGGGTGGGAGGGAAAAAAGGAAGGAAAAAAGGAATAAAGGCAAGGAGGAAGGTGAAAGGGAGTGGAAGGTGTATTCGCTCACACTGCCAAGACAAAATACCATAGACTGTATGGCTTAAACAACAAAAATTTATTTTCGTGCAGTTCTGGAAGCTAGAAATCTAAGATCAAGGTTCCAACTGATTCAGTTTCCAATGAAACCTCTCTTCCTGGCTTATGGCTGCCTTCTTGTTGTGTCCTTGCATGGCCATTCCTCTGTATGTGTGCAGGGAAAGGGGCGGGGAGAGCTCTCTGGTGTCTCTTCATACAAGGATACAACACCTATTCAATCAGGGCCCACTTTTATTACCTCATTTAACCTTAATGATTCCTCTAGAGTCCCCATCTCCAAATATAGTCACACTGGGAGTTGTAACTTCAATGCATGAATTTGGGAGGGGACACAAACATCCAGTCCACAGGTGAATGGGTGGATTTGTTTGTGGATGGGTAGACAATGAACCTAACATCCTTCTCTTATTTCTTCATTAATTCAACAAGCCTTTCTGAAGCATCTGCATAGAGGGCCAGGCTGGACACTGGGGCCAGGACAGGGAAGCAGGCAGGCATTGTCCCCACCACCACAAACTTTATACAGAATATGTAGGCTATCCCTCAGCAGATGGCCTAGCAGAGAAGGGCCTGACTTCAGAGTCAAACATTCTGCCTTCAGATCCAGACCATGCGCTTGGGCTATGACACCTTGCCACTCACAGTGTTCAGTGGAAAATATATCCTCAGGAAGGTCATACTTTCTCCCTGAGTCTGGCTGCCATTGCAGACTCAGTGAATGGCTCTGGACACAGTCCCTGTCTGGGCTTCCATTTCCTCCTCTGTAAAATGAAGAGCTGGACAACAACCAGCTCCTTCCAACTACCCAGATTTCTCTTCTTTTTTCATGTTCCCTTTACCTCTGGTGAACTCAACAGAAAATCTAGAAATTTTATTTGCCCACTGCATAACTTAGCTCAGAACCATAATTCCATGGTTATGTCACAGCTATCAGCCAACACGAAATATGGCTGTCATCATGGCATCCATTGTCAAATATGGCCACCATCATGGCAGCCACTGTCAAATATGGCCACCATTAAGGAGAGAAGGGTTGTTTAATTTTAATTCTCTAACTTTCTGTGAGAGCCAAAGGCCCCTGTGATATGATCCTGAAACCGCTCCCTTTGCCTACCTCCAGTGAGTGTCCCTGTGCTCACAGCCTACACACAGAGCTTCTCATTTAACATATGAACTCAAACTCTCCCTGCTAACACCCCAGAAAGGAGATCAATTTATATCCTCATTGCCACATTGCCAGGCTTCTATACCCCACTGGGAAATCGATTTTCCCCAGCTTTCTGCAAGGTGAGCCATCTGAGAACATGGAAGCACTCACTGGTCAGGGACTCAGGCACCCTGAGATATAGTCCCAGCTCTGCAGCAGGCTACACATGGTCCCCACCCTAAGCACATGACCAACCTGCCACGCAGCCTGGCCAGTGCCATCCGTGTCTGACTCTGGGGTTCAGTTTTATTATCAGACCTTTGGAAGATCAATCGAGGCAACAGCAAACAAGTCCCACATACTAACCTGGAGTCGGGGTAGGCCCCCCTAGACTGAACAGCACCTCACCTCTGACTCAGAGATTCCAACATTTATTTCTCAGAATGTAAACTCTGGTGCCTAAGATCGCGTCCTCTCTGCTAAATTCTTGCTTTATCTGAAACCATTTCTCTAGAGCTGAGACAAAGAGAAAAACAACTTCTGAAGAACTCCCAAGCCTTCTCAGCAACCAGCAACACTCCGAGGCCCTAGGGGTCAAGTCATACCTTTGCCCTCCTGCAGTGGCTGAGGTGAATAGCAGAGGCTGGCAGAGGCCCAAGGAAAGGACAAGCCCAGAAACAGGTGACAGCCCATTTGTTTGGCCCATGGTGGGCAAGAAAGGAGGACCAGGGACAGATCTCTCTTACTGTCAGGCCAGGACAGAGCTGGGGAGAGGGCTGCTCCCTGTGTCTGTGTCTGCCCCTTGAGGTTTGGTCCCACCAGGATCCCCCGTGGCTTATCACCACCAAATTCTGAGAGTGATGGAGTCAGGAAGCTTCCCCAGTGGTGAGCAGGAGAAGAAATCTATACCTACCTCACTGCTATTAGCATATTAACTCATCTAACGTTAACTGGGGTGTAGTAAGGCTTATTTTGGATTCAGACAGCTCTGGGTTCAAGCACAACTTTGCTACTTAATGACCCTGGGAGTGCTTTGCCTCTCTGAACCTTAATTTTTTGTGATCTGTGAAATGGGTATACAAGATCATTCCCCTTGGTAAGATGAATTAAGCAATCCCTGTGGGCCCAGAAAATAGTGCTTCATATGCCCATCCGAACAACCCCAACGGGTTGGTTCCTTTTTTATTATCCCCATTTCAAGATGAGAGGCCTGAGTGATGGAACAAGAAATAACACCTATGATTATCCAGCGTGAGGCTGGGATTCGAACTTAGGTCAGTCTGAATCCGAGTCCCAGCTGGGTACCCCCACCTGCCAACCACTCCCCTGAATCCCAGGCAAGGACACATAGCACGGGCCTTGGAGATGGAGATCCAGGAGTCTTAGGATGGGGCTCTGCTGGGCAACTTAGGCAGGTTCCTCGATGGCTCTGGGCCTCCTTGGCCCTCCCTGTAAAATGGAGGAATGAGTTGCTCCTGGGCATGAGGGTTAGACCAATCCCTCGGAAGCACCCAGCTCATGCTAGGCAAAGAGCGCCTTTCTTCCGCCTCGCCCCACTGCCTGTAGCCCCCCACCAGCCCCTGCTGCTGACACCCCCACCCTGATTCCTTGGGCCTCTCGATCAACGCGCAGCAAAGCCACTGCCAAAACAACAGAGCCACATTCTGCCCCTCACCTCCCAGAGCGCCCATGACATGCATTAACTCGGCAGTCCTGGGGACAACTTATTCCTGCTTCACAGAGGGCAAGGAGGAACCACCGTTGAGGGGACAGGGCTTGCCACATAGCTAGTGAGCAGCTGGCCCAGGACATGACCCAGGTCTGCCACCACACGTGCACTGCGGCCTCCATGACTGGACAGTTGCTGACATTCAAGTGACCCTCAGAACCACATGCAGGTCCCCCGCCAGGAACCTGAACTAGCTCTTAGAGACTATTCCACCGAGAGCCCATTTTATGGCTTTGGAAACTGAGGTCTCCAGATGCTCAAATGTGCTTATAGAGCTCCTTTACTATGTCAGGCTCTGGGAATCAATGAGGTCAAAACACAGAGGATCCCTTATTTTTTTTTTTTAAGATTTTACTTATTTACTTGACAGAAACAGAGAGAGAGAGAGCACAAGCAGGGGGGGCAACATGGAGAGGGAGAGGCAGAGGCAGGCTCCCCACTTAGCAGGGGACCCAACTCCAGGCTCAATCCCAGCACCTTGGGATCATGACCTGAGCGGAAGGCAGGTGCTTAACTGACTGCCACCTGGATGCCTCCAGGAGGATCCTCACTTTCAAGGTCACATGGGGAGGGAACTGGGCCAGTCCAGGCTGCCCTAACTTCCAGCCAAGACCAACAGGGCTTGTGGGTTGCTGGAATCCAGCTGCTCCACACCCCCATCTCATCCCCTGCCCCAGGTGTAGACAGACATGGTCCCTTTTCCATGGTTCTTTGTCTCTGCCCCTGCCCAGCCCACTTGCCGTCAATCCCCCTGTCAGTGACGGGACAGCTGGACCATCTCCCGGCTCTGGACGTGCCCCATGGAGACAGTTACACTTCTGGGGGTAATTACTGCCCGGCCATCTCCACTGGCTTCTTCAAATGGATTTCCTGGTGATTTAAGGTCTTATTCATATTCTATCAATAAATGAAGTTCTCAGGCCCACATTTAGAGCAAGCAGTCCTGAGCATCTGGAAGGTGAAAAAAAAAAAAAAATCTCATCGCTAAACTGCAATGTCTTGTCGAATAGGATTCTGTGACTTACAGTTCTCTCCTCTTCGCTGCACTTGAATATTAAATGTTGTATTAATAGCTCACTCTTAATTATCCATGAGTAATGTACTACGGCTTGGAAATTAATGAAGGGAAGGACCCAAACGAGAATATTTCCCACTCCTCTGGGTGCCGCAGGGCTGATGGGAGGCAGGAGATTTGCATACGATTTGCATGAGATGCTCTGGGTTTGGTGGCCCTGGTTGGGTGGGTGGGTGGAAGGAAGACATGGGGGCTCAAATGTGGGAGTGGAGGGGCTGGGGTTGACCTGGCCATTTTCCAGCACTTTCCCAAGAGAGAACTCACCTCTCTCGTTTCTACCTCCCAGCTGTTGCCCATACTAGGTCCCCTGCCAGCTATGCCCACCTACCTACCTCTATAAGTAGAACAGAATGTATCACAATAGCTGCCATTTCAGGGCAATTTCACACTCAGACACATAAAAAATGTGCTTACATACCTAGCACACATGTACAAACCCAAGTCTCTCTCTCTCTCTCCCCCCTCTCTCTCTCACCCAGACACACACACACACACACACACACACACACACACACACACGCTACTTTTGAATTATTTCAGAAAACTACCTGGAGTTTCCTTAAAAAGTTAGACCTAGACCTACCATACGATCTAGCAACTCCTCTCCTAGGAATATACCCAAGAGAAATGAGAACACAAGGACGTACAAAATTGCTCATAGAAGCATTATTCTTGACAGTCAAAAGGTGAAAATGATCCAAATGTCCATCCACTAATGAAATGTGGTGTGGGGGCACCTGGGTGGCTCAGGTGTCTGCCTTCAGCTCAGTTCATGATCCCAGGGTCCTGGGATGGAGCCCCTCATCACACTGGGCTCCCTGTTCAGCCGGGAGTCCACTTCTCCCTCCCCTTCCCAGCACTCTCTCACTGTTTCCCTCTCTCTCTCTCTCCAATGAATAAGTAAAATCTTCAAAAAAAAAAAAAATAAGTGTGGTCTGTCCATGCAATGGAATATTTTTCGGCCATAAAAAGGAATGATGCACTGATCCACGTTACAACCTTGCACACTAGGCTGCTGCAAGAAAGAAGGCAGTCACAGGAGACCACATAGTGTATGGCTTCATTTCGATGAGGGGTTCAGAATCTGCAACTCTACAGAAACAAAGTAGATTGGAAGTTGCCAGAAACTGGCGTAGAGTTGGGGAAAGGATGAAGGGCCTGGGGGCTAAGAGCTAAGGGTACAAGTTTTCTTCTTGAGATGATGAAAATGTTCAAAAATTCATTGTGGTGATGGCTGCATGACTCTTGAATATATGGAAAACCACTGAACTGCACACTTCAAATGGGTGAATCATATGGTATGTGAACCCTATCTCAATAAAGTAGTTACCAAAAAACACCCACATGTTACACACTGTCCCATCTGGGATTTGGCATACGCTCTTCCCACTGGTGGGAACACTGTTCCCCACACCCCTTCCTCTGAGCAATGGCAAGCATCCTCTTGGGGGCTGAGAAGCCGGGCATAGGGTGACACATGTGTGGTCGGCAGAGAGCTGTCCTAGAGACCACAGGTACCCCTGATGGGCTGGCTGGATGGGTAGCCCTGGGTAGATCCAGGGCTAGTGACTTCATGGCCCCGAGTGTCTTGTCGAAACTAAGCATGTTCAGTAGATATAAGCCAGCAGCTCTGAGAGGAAGACACTTAATTCAGGCTCTGACCTCAACGGGGTGCCCAGCGAGTTGTGGTCATCAGGCCACCTCTCTTGTCATGATGCTGAGGTCAGAGGGTTGCTGGGAGTCTGAGCGAAGCAGGATACAGCCAACCTAGCCCTGGGGGATGCCCAGAGCAGGGGTAACACTGGGGCCCAGTGGGGCAGGCAAGCCCTTGGCCAGGCCAGGGAAGGGATTTGCTGTTCCCCACCAACTGGAAGTGAAGGAAGGTGGTCCCCAATCTCCATAGGTGCAAGGGAGCCTTAGCCTATGGCCAGGCTGAAGGAACCACCGGCTGTGCAACCCCGGGGTAGGGGGCAAAGGAAGCCGGAAGGGTCGGGCTGGGAGGGTTCCCGTCGGAGGCACGCACTGGAAGGTTGGACCTTCAAAGCTCAGCAGACCTCTAGCCACGGCCCCACGGCAACCCCATGACCTTTAAGAACTGGAATTCGGTCACGTCCCTCCCATGCTTAAACCCTCTGCTCACCTCTGACCACGAACTTTGAGACTGTGCCCTGGCCCTGGCTCCCCTTGCTCTTTCCCTCGTTCATGCCAAGCCAGCATCGCCTCTCGCCTTCTCATTTCTCTCATCCCTTAAGCCTCAGCTCAGAGGTCAGCCCCCAGAGCCCCCACCTTTCCATCCACTCCGCTTTTCCCCACCCCACCCTGTCTTCAGCTGCGATCGCCCCCAGTCTCGGTCTGTAAACAAGCACTTGTCTGGGTGACCTGGATTTCAGAGCTTCCCTTGTAGAACAGAAGCTTCGGGAGAGCAGAGACCAAGCCTGTCTGATCTGGCCTTGATTCCTTGGGGCTGAGCACAGTTCCTGGCATAGAGACGGTGCCCACTAATGATCGTCTGATAAATGTACAAGGCAGATGGCCTGGGTCCCTGCCCCGGGTCTGCCCCTGATTTGCTGGGGGGACGTTTGTTGAACAGATCACACCTTCTCTCTAGATGATAAGCCGATCCTTTTCAGACTGAGGATTCTTCTTGATCAAAATTGTAGGTGGTCCCCAATATCTAAAGCAGCCAATCACAGAGCTGTTCGGGCTCAGAGTGGCTAGCTTCCCTACAAAACTGTGGGGTTCCTCAGACCCCAGGAACTGGTTATGTCGACTGGGGATTCCCACACTTGGAATTTTCCACTGCTGTGCTGACATCTATGTGGATTCTTATTGACGTGATGTACAGCTAGCAAGTTATAAGATTAAAGAGCCAGTATGATTTCAACCACGTAAAGAGAAAAACAGAGGGCACAATCTCCACAAGGAACTACAGCCAGATGTCAACCTTGACTGCTCTGATGGTAGAAATGGGGGGCAAGAGGGGGAGCTCTTCTGTTCCTTCATACTTTTATCATTTTTCAAATTTTCCACAATGAATAGTTCTTTGTTCGTCAGAGTGAAAAAGTTACCTTTTTTAAAAAATCCTAAAAACATCTGAGAATGGAAAGCTAGATAATTTCTCGGGGTTCCTCCAAGTCTGGAAAACGCAGTGTGGAACTTGAGCAGATGACAGGAGGGACTCGGGTCCTTTTGTAAATGAAGGAAGGAGGAGAGGCCAATGGGGGAGTTTCAGAGAGTACGGTAGACCAGTAGGCGTGGGGGGCACTCGGACACCTAAGCCTTCGCTGTTCCTTATTTGAGGACTCCAGAGTCCTCTTTGTCTTGGTTACAGGCTTCTAGTCTCATTTACTCACTCACTCACCGAATTCACATTTACACGGCATCCCTCCATCTTAATGGTGTCATCTGTGAAACAGGAACAGTTCAAAGGGCACCCGGGTGGCTCAGCCGGTTAAGCAACTGCCTTCAGCTCATGCCATGATCTCGGGGTCCTGGGATCAAGACCCGTGTCCAGCTCACCGTTCAATGGGGAGTCTGCTTCTCCCTCTCCCTCTTCCCCTCCCCACTCCCGGTCTAGCTCTCTCTCTCTAATAGATGAATACAATCTTTAAAAAAAAAAAAAAATAGAGACAGTTCTAGAATCCACCTCTAAGATTCACTGTGAGAAATCACAGAGGCCCAAACAGAGGAATTTCCTAAGGTACCTGGCACTGAATAGATTCAAAATCTATGCATTAAAATGAAGACAAAAAAGAGAGAGAAAGAGACGCCTCGCCCCACCACTGCGGACAAACCCAGACAACATTTGGGGTTCATTTCCTCCAGAAGTTTTTCTTGGCACAGATTTAGAGAGAGAGATAAAATAATTTTTTTTACAAGAATTGAGATTGCATTAGAATTCTATTTTGTGACTTGATTTTTATTTTCATGTCATGGCCTGGAAATGTTAATGTCAGTAAAGTTTTCTTTATTTTCATGTCATGGCCTGAAAATGTTAATGTCAGTAAAGTTTCCTCGAAACCCTGATTTTCGTGGCTGAACTGTATTTCAGCCTTCAGCCATATATAATTTATTGGGGCAATATTAGGAAAAATCAGTGAATAATAAGCAATCATTAAAAAAAGGCAGCCAGGGGCGCCTGGGTGGCTCAGTGGGTTAAGCCGCTGCCTTCAGCTCAGGTCATGGTCTCAGGGTCCTGGGATCGAGCCCCGCATCGGGCTCTCTGCTCAGCAGGGAGTCTGCTTCCTCCTCTCTCTCTCTCTGCCTGCCTCTCTGCCTGCTTGTGATCTCTCTCTGTCAAATAAATAAAATAAAATAAAATTTAATTTAATTTAATTTAATTTTTAAAAAGGCAGCCAAAGAAGTAACAGTGGTTGTTTTGGTGTTGGTCATTTCGTTTGTTGTTATCTGCTCACTACAAATGTTGATAAATCTTTGTCCACAAGGGACAAATGCTTTAGGATTTCCGAGGGATGGGTGCCTGGGCAGTTCAGTTGTTAAGCATCTGCCTTCCGCTTAAGTCATGATCTTGGGGTCCCGAGATCCATCCTTACTTCAGGCTCCCTGCTCAGTGGGGCGTCTGCTTCTCTCTCTCCTTCTGCCTCTCCGCACCCGCCATGCATGTATCTCGCTCACTCTCCTCTCTCAAATAAATAACCTTAACAAAAAAAGGGGGGCGGGATTTCCAAGAGAATTAATCTCCAATGCCGAGATCATGGGGACAGTCATCTTGGGGGCTTTTTTCTTTTAAAAAGTACCCCAAATCCCAAGAGTTGCGCCCTAACCCTATCACTGAATCCCTGCAGCAACTCTGTGAGTTGGGCACGATTTCCTCCATTTCCCAGATGAGGGAAACTGAGGCCCACAAAACTGCATTGATCTCCTTTCTCATCTTAGTTACTTCCATGGAGAAGCACAATTTTAGCGAGCTGCCCTCCTGCTGGTTCTTCGTGAGAAAGAAAGTCTGTTTGCCCACACCACGGCCAACACTGGCTCTCACGATCTAGGTCAGTGAGTTAGTGCTGCATGACAAGCCACCCCAAAAACTCACCCCCAAAACTGGCTTAAAACAGCAAGCATTTATGATTGTTCCTGCGTCTACACAGGTCAGCGAGGCGGGGCTCCTGCCAGTTGCGTATACATCTTTGGGTGGCTCCCCTGATCGTGACGCGGTGCTGTCGTATGTCCGGGCTGGGTCTCTGCCGGCCGGCCCAGGCTTGTTCCCACGGTGGCAGCATGGTTTAGATGCAACAAGCTAATGCTCCCGCCGTCGCTCCGAGGCCGCAGGGCGGCACATCCGCCATCTCTTATTGGCCAAAACAAGTCACATGACTGAACCTGGATTCCGGAAGTGGGAACCAAACGCCCTTTTGATGGGAAGGACTGGGAAGCCATTTTGCGAAACGTACAGGGAGACTAAGAGTATTGAGAAAATTTGTGTGATTCCTGTATCATCCTTTTAAATGATATTTAAAAATACTTTTTACAATTTCTTAACAACAACAGCAACAAATACATCGTCATGCGTATTTACGGGTCACCTACTACTGAAGCTACCCTCTTCCCCTTTCATCTTTCTTCCCTCTTTCATCTGTTCATCGGCCCTTCCTCAGTGGGCTCGACATACCCAGACACTAGTTTCTACACCCGCCCCGGCCCACCCTCCCCTTGGAAGTCCTGCTCCTGCCCCTTCTGGAAGCCAGCCGTCAGCCCCACACATCAACTCCCCCTTCCCATAATGAATAGCTCAGGAGCCTGCAGGAGAGAGAGCCATGCCCGCCCACCGCCCGCACTCCCCCCTGGGCAAGCCCCGTGATGACACCATCCATCACTGCCACCCTCGATGGCTGGGCGCCCCAGGCCCGGCCAAGGAGGGGAGGAAACACTGCCCACAGCTCAGTGGAGCCCTTAATGATTACGTCAAGTGGCAAGCCATTTATTAGTCTCTTTAGCAGCCAAAAAAAATAAGGCCTGAGAAGCCGGCAAGCACATTGGGGGGACTGTGGTTTTATTTTTTATGAGTGCTTCAAGCCTCAGACACTGGGAGGGATGCGGGTGGGGGTAGGCCAACCTTGGAGCGGAGGGCCCCCTGTGGGCAGGAGTTCTGGGCTCCCAGCCTGTCTCTGCAGAGGGACCATGGGTACATAGTGGCCTGTCCAAGGTCAGACAGCCAGGTCTAGCTTGGGTCCTTCCACAGGGCAGCTGGCTTCTCCCTTTGCCTCTGTGTTAACAGCTCCTGTGTTCTACGGTAAATGGCCTTGGACTCCTCTCTGGATTTTGGTCCGTGGAAATTAGACCTGAGAAGGCATGGTCGGGGAGAAATAAAGGGCGCTCTGGAGTGCAGGAGAATTCCAGGGTGCTCGTCCCCCTCGTTTAACTCCCTGAGCCTCTGGGAGGCTCATCTAGGAAATGGACATGGTCAGGGTTCACTGATGTGTGATCCCTGCAGTCCCACCAGGCTCTGGGTGGGCGGTGGCAGGGCAGAGTGGGTGCTCCTGAGTGCAGGGTCCTGCACCAGTTTTCACATTTCTCTGTTACCCTCTTAAAATTTTTAGCAATTTTATCTTGGAAACTGTGTTTCGTAAGGGAAGCCTGATGGGACAGTGGGGGCATAGCATGCAGGCGGGCAGACAAGACAGGCAGAAGGAAAGAAAAGACTTTATACTTTAATACCTTTATGGGCACTATTGCTGCTTTTTGAACAAGGAGCCCTGTGGTTTTTATTTTTGTACTGAGCTCCACCAATCACTGGGTTCCCAGGAGGCTTCCTGAAGGGGCTTCCTGTGCTGGTCAAGGACTCCATCTCCCCTTTCCATCCACCGTTCCTGACCTCCCTGAGAGCCCTAGGGCTGTTACCCCAGGAGATACCTCCTCCTGCCACCTCCAGACAAGTATCGGGTCTTTGCCTTCCACCTCTTTCTCTTCCCTGCTCATGCCCAGTCCCCTTCTTACTGTTCTTCTGGGTCATATCCCTCACCTCGGGGCCCCCCCACCTGTCCCCACTACAGTGCCAAGTCAGACCACAGGACTCCTCCTGTGGCCGTCCAAACTCCCAAACTGAGCCACAACCTCCCACTCTGGGCTTCAGACGTTCCCCACCCTCCTCTGACTCATGGTTCTCCAGGTCCAGTTGCCCTTTATTCTCTATACTTTCTCACCAACCCATGTTTATTGAGCATGTACTATTCACCAGGCCCCACGCTAAGCACCCTACGTGGATTATCTGGGGGTCATCTTCACCTTCATCCCATGATGGAAGAACTGTGAAGGTCTTCAGCTTACAGATGAAGAAATGGAGGCATGGAGCAGTTCATTCCCTTGCTCAAGGTCACACAGCAAGTGGCGGAGCCTGGATTTGACCCTACAGGTCAGCTCTAGCGCCCACACCCTTAACCATCTCAGAACTCCTCCAGATCTTTGCACAAACCAACCCTCCTCCAGGAATGCCCTCCTTAAAGGACCTAACCTGCCCTTAGTACTCCAAAAATCTTTGCCAAGTCGATGAGTGAGTGAATAATTGTGTCCCTTGTTGGCTATGTGGCTTTGGGTCAATCGCTCCCCGTTTCTGGGTTTCCATGTCCTCTTGCATCTATAGGGAGTGAGCTCAGACAATCCCTGAGCAAAGAGAGGCTAGGATTTACTGGGATTGGCTGCAGCTGCTGGGAGGGAGCAAGACAGAGGTAGCTGCCCCTGGGGGACAAGATTATATCTGGGCCATGACTAAGCGTGCTGAGCCCTGTCCCATCTGTCTGTCCAAGTCTGTCACTGTGGGGAGGGGGTGGGGAGCTATGTCCCTGAGCTCCAGCCCCATGTAACACTTCCTCCCAAAAGGCTAAAGTTGACCGCTCAGGCTACCTGCTTCTCCATTCAACTGTCCCACCCAGGACTGCAGCTCCTGTAGGACTCACACCCTTCCTTCCTGGGCAGGAAGAGCTAGGAGGAGCCCTGGGCTGATCCAAGCTCCCCTCACTGTGACCTTGAGAAAATCCTTTGTGTAGCCATCAAGCAGATGTCCACTGTTCCACTAATCCTCCTATAACCAGTGCCAGGTTCTGGGCCAGACTCTGGGCCCATTATTTCCTTGAACTTGCCCCATAACCCTGTGACCTGTGTGACCATGTTAGATCCATTTCACAGAGAGGGAGACCGGAACGTGGAGAAGGTCAGGACCACCGGGGATCACACAGACGTTGTGGCTTGAACCACCGGGCTTCACTGCCAGCCTCGTGCCAGCACTGGGGGACACTGGCAGCCAATGGTTAAGCCAGCGCCCACCCTCAGAAGGCGTCCATGAGAGAGTGCAGACATACATGTGACTCTTGTCACTCCTCACCAAGGCCAAAGGCCCCACCTGGAGCCCAGCCACTGGCAAAAGGAGACAAACAGGTGACCATTTCCCCGCTCACCCACCCTCAGCAAGCACTTGACTTCATCTCCCCTTCAAGGTGAAGCTGCATGACTTTAGCACAGTCTTCTTAACTCTCTAGGCTGCCTTTTTCTCATTCATCAATAGCCCTGGCCAAGGCAGTTAACCATGTGGCTTATTTGGCTGGAGCCTCAGAACTATCCATAGAGGTTAGAAGATGAGTCCCATTACCCTGATGTGGAGACTGAGGTTCAGAGAAAGGGCAACTGGGGAACTAAGGTCAGGAAGTGCATCTAGAGTCAAACAGAGGATGTAGGTGTCCACAGGGCGAGGGTGCTGCCTGCCCAGACCAGAGGCGGGGCTAGCCAGGAGGAAGGGACTATAACCCTTTCCTGGCCATGCTCCTCCCTCTTTCTCCAGCCTCCCCCCTCCCCCACTCCTGAGGCCTCCAAACAAAGATGCCTTTATCCAGACCTTAGCCACATTCCTCAGTGACACATGAGGACAAAGGCGGGGGCCACCGGCAGCGACAGGAAAGCCCTGCCGTCCCAAACCAGTTTACAGCCTTCCCACGCCCCGCCCCCACCAGCAGGGCCTCCCCGGGGCCTCCAGCCCAGCCCAGCCTGGGGGTGGGGTGGAGCTCTGGGAGGAAGCCTGTCAACCCTGCCTCTCCTGCCCCTTTGGAGCTGGGTTCTTCCACCCGGTGAGGAGACAAGCCTCAGGCAGCCTGGGGCCTAGGCCCAATCTCCACCTCTCCAGGCCTCAGTTTCCTTGTCTGTAAAATGGGGAGGGATATAAAATGGGGAAGACTTAGTGAGACAATGCATCTGGGGAAGGTGATGGATAAGTTGCTGGCTTCCCCATTTCTGGCCATTTTCAGTTGCCTTTGGTGCCTGAGAATGCCATTCTCAGCACTTTGCACCTGCTATTCCTTTCCCTTGACCCTAAACACTCCCTCCCCTCACCTTCTCCCCATCTTCTCCTGCAGGCGTTTTGTCAAACACCCCCTCCTCCAGGCAGCCTGCCCTGACAACCAATACCCCAGGCTGATTTAGGAGCCCCCTGAGGGCTCCCACATGCCCCGTGGGTCCCCATCACAGCCCCTAACACTCTGAATTATCAGAGCCTCCTGACCTGCTGTCACCCCCACCAGGCTCAGAGCCCCTCAGGGCAAGTCCACAGCTGCGCCTGTGGGGCAAGTGGGGAGATGGGTGGGTAAGGGAGGGGGAGGTGAAGTAACGGATGAGTACAAGGCCCTGCTATACCCAGAAAGGAAGGAAGAAAAAAGGCAGGCTGAGGCCCCTGGGAGGGGAGGGAAGGGCACAGCCAGGTGTCTTTCCAGCCCAACAGAGGGTTGGGGGTCTCTGAAGCTAGAGCTGGCCCCTTAATCCCACCCCATCCCCATTCTTTGCCTCACCAAAAATAAGGAGGCTGAGGCTACAAGATTTCCATGAATATAAGAAGTACAAGAACCTCTCTCCTCCCCACCCCAACCCAGCCCTGCTCACTGCCCCCCCCCCAGGAGAATGAGCCCCTCCTGACAGCCAGAGCCCTCCAACCAAATCCATACAATTTGGTGCCCAGACATTGCTAATGAACCACTTAATCACATTTCTGTGTTCATTCCCAGAGCACCTACTGTGTCCCAGGCAAGACTGAAAGCACATAGAAAGTTCCGGTGTCCCCAGGAATTCACAACCTGGACACCCAATGTGAGAGAGGGCCTTTGAGATGATCTAACCAGAGAGGGGCAAATACTGGCCTGAGGTCTTACAGCAGAGTAGGGCAAAGTGAGAATCAGGACCCAGGGTTCTAGACTCTTGGCTCATTGTGCCCCCTTCTCTACTATGCAGGTCCAGGTGGGAAGGGAGGCCATGGGGCAGAGACCAAGAGAAATGTGGGTTGGAGGAAAAGGAGGAAGGAAGAGAGGTTCCCAGCACCTGGTGCATGTCAGGTCCATGCCAGGCATGTCTCTCTCATCCAGGATGTCAGGAAACCTCCCAGCCCCCCTTTGAAGCTGGTTTGATCATCCCCACCAAGTAGATAAGGAAGCTGAGGCACAGGCAGGAGGGGTGGCCCTAGGATTCAAGCCTAAGTCTATTGAACTGCAGAGCCTGTCCTTTTCACAGCAGAGGTTGCCCATGGGTTCATTCCTAAAGACCAGAAACGAAGGTGCTAGAATGCAGGAGCTTGGCTCCAGTGTTTCACAGCAGTTAAGGAAAGGGAGAGATGGCCCTTCAAGTGCTGCAATGCACCCCCCCTCCCCGCACCTGTGTGTCTTCACATGGGACACAGGCCTGGGTGAGTCTAGAGTCGCCTCTCCCAGGAAGCACGGCTGTCCTTCCCAGAGTCCCCAGAGTGACCACAGGACCACTGCCAGCTCCAGCTCCAGACCCAGACGATCTTCAGCTCTGATGGGCGGCTCTGAGGAACCCGCTGGCCATTCAGCTGGACATAAAGGCTGAGTCTAAAAACAAACAAACGACTTCCGGGGCAGAGGGCAGGGAAGTGGTTCCAGCAGGGTGTTTGGGCAGCACGTCGGCCATTCAATCAGACCCGCTGGGCTGTGAGGGGAACGGCAGAGAATCAATCATGGGCTGTATGTGTTTGCAGAAGGACGTGTGTGGCTGTGACAGCAGCGGGAGCCCCAGGGGAGGGCCCCTGGGGACACGTGTCCACCACCTGGGCTCCCACCCCTGCTGAGCCCCAGAGGGAACTGCTGAAATACAGAATCCCAGGCCCTGGGCCCCCTCCCCACAGCCAAATTGCCAAAGTTAGGATCCAAGACTCTGTAGTTTCTTTGAGTCCCACAGATACTTCTGGGGAGCCACCAGGCTTGGGGACACCAAGCAGAGTCCTAAGGGTGGAATGCAGAGGAAGAGGGTGGTTTAGAGAGGATGGACGGGGGGGGGGGGGGGGGGGGGGGGGGGGGGGGGGGGGGGGGGTCCATCCACAGGAAGAACCAGGAAACTTTGTCTTCCGGAGACCTGACTGTGTGCATGCTTCCAGACCATCCTGCTCTCACCCAGAAGGCACGGCCCCTCCACAAACACAGTCCAACAGCTTCTCTCTTCTCTGTCCCTGAGTCTGCCACTAACACATAGTAGGTGCTCAATAAACACCTGTGAAATGAATGAATGAAACCTGTCTTGGTTTTTCTCTGTCCTTTTTCCTGTCTCTCTATCTCTTCTCATCTGTGCTGCATGTTCCCCTCTCTCTCCACCTCCGTCTCTGCCTCCAGCATGGCATTGGGCACCTAGAAGGGGCTCAGTGAATATTTGTCAGGTGCATACAAGTGGGATGCTCTTCCTTGGCTTTCTCTCTTGCCCCGTCCCTCTCATTCTGTCTCCCTAGCCATTATTGCTTCTCGGCATCCCTGCATATCCACCCACACCCTCCCCAGATCCACCTGCAGTTGCTGGAACCACCCACCCTCCAGTCAGGTTCAGGGACGCTCTACAAGTTCAGAAAGGAATAATGGGGATGCAGCAGGAAAGCTGCCCCATCCCTGCCTGCACCCCTCCCCCAAAGCCATAAGCATACTGCCTGCTCCTCAGGCTTCTGGGCTTCCATCTTGCATGTCTTTATTCCAAGCAAGCTCTCCTTCCTGGAACCGGTGATAGCAGTCCTCTTCTACAGCCCCAATGCCTTCCTCTGCCCAGGGTCTGCAAACAGAAAACTATGGAACCAAACCACTCAACACACCGATGGGGAGATAAAGCAGGGAAGCCTGCACTGCCCAGGGTCACCCAGAAAGTCTATGGCAGCCATTAGGACCTGGGGCTTGGGGTGTTTTTATCTCCCAAAGGGCAGCTTAGAACCTTAGGACTGGCAGAGGGGACCCATTTTTCCAAGTCCACCACACCTCCACCCCCAACCACCATTTATTTATAGCTAAGGACATTGAGCCCCAGAAAGATTAGGTGACCTGCCTGGGGCCACATGAGGATCACAATTCAGGTTTTATGACACAACCCTGACATCCCAGATGGCTCAGGAGGTGTTGGGATTATAGGCAAGGAACAACTGGTCAATCAAGAGTTAAGTCCTTAATATACTGGCCTCGTGTCATAAGTGATTTTAACTGAACTTCGTTAAAATGAGTCAAGGTCAACTTAACTAACCATATCCCTCCCCACCCCCCATCCCCACAACGAGGCAGGTTATATACAATAAGCACATCCCCCAGCCCCATCAGCTCTCCGGCAATTCAAAAAGAAATAAGAGATCTGGATTTTTTTTTTTTCATCTCTACCAAAGTAGAACCTACATGTGCAAAAAGGCATACGTTGTAAGTCTACAGCTCAAAAAAGCTTCACCAAGTTCACATACCCATATAACCAGCTCCCAGAAGTCCCCTCTCCTACCCTGCCCTAGTCACTGTCCCCCAGGGGAACTGCTATCCTGACTTACCTAACCAGAGATCATTTCCACCTACTCTGCACATTATATACAAATAGAATCATAGAGTATGCTCCCTGCTATGGGAAACTTACAGGACATCTATGATTCATCCCCCTTGTGTGTTGTGGTAGTCCATTCGTAACCCTTGCTGGGTATTATTCCACTTGTGACTATACCACAATGTAACCATTTTACTCTTGATAATGTATCAGTTAGCTCTGGTTGGGTAACAAAACTCCCCAAAGCTTGGTGCCTTAAAACAACTATTTATTTAGCACTGCCTTCTGCTGGTAGATTTGGACTGGGATCTGCTAGCTGGTTCTTCTGGGCTGCCCTAGGCTGGACTGGGCTGATCTCTGCTGGGCTCACATGTGTGCCTGCATCTGTGGCTGGGGCTGGCTGGTCTAGGAAGACGTCAGCTAAGAAAGCCCACCCAACTCCCATCTGCCAGCCAGCCAGCCTGGACTCCTCACACGGTGACTACAGACTTCCAAGAGAGCAGGGGGGAAGTGTGTAAGACCTCTGGAAGTCCTAGAACTAGCACGTGTCACTTCTGCCATGTTCTACTGGCCATGCCAATTAAAGACCAGCCCAGATTAAAAGGAAAAGAAACAGACTCTGCTTCTTCATCAGATGGGCTCTAAAGGATTGTGGCTGTTTTTGCAATCTACCAGGACAGGCATTTGGTAGTTTCCAGTTTCAGCCAAGATGAATAATTCTGCTGTGAACATTCTTTTTTTTTTTTTTTTTAAGATTTTATTTATTTATTTGAGAGAGAGACAGAGACAGAGACAGAGATAGTGAGAGAGCACTAATAGGGAGGAAAGGGAGAAGCAGACTCCCCAGTGAGAAAAGAGCTGGATGCGGGACTTGATCCCAGGACCCCAGGATCATGACCTGACCCCAACGAAGACTACGCTTAACCGCTTAAGCTTAACCCACTAAGCCACCCAGGCGCCCCTGCTGTGGACATTCTCATGCATATCTTCCGATGACCCCAGGACTCATTTCTACTGAGGATTTTCCCAAGAGCAAAGTGGCTGGGTTATAAGGAATGCTTTCACTCAGCCTACACTGGCTCCATAGGGGCCCAACTGTTTGTCAGGATGAATAGAAACTGCTAGAATATTTGTTATCTTAAGGAAATCTCCCAAAGGGGCATGTGTACCTTCGGAAGACCCTCCTACCTCTAGATAAGCTCTAACTTCACACAGGAAGTGCCCTAGTTGCTTAAAGAGTGTCCCCCCTCCCAAAAAAATTCCTATCCATCAAGAACGGAGTCATGTGACTTTATCTGGAAAGAGGGTCTTTGCAGATGCCACCAAGTTAAGATGAGGTCATAGTGGCCAGAGTGGGCCCTTATTTGGTGGCCGGTGTCTTTTAAGGGGAATGGAGGGGAGATTTAGATACAGAGACAGAGATACGCTGGGGGAACTCTTGCCTCATACCTGCAGAGATAGAGTTGGAGGGATGTGTCTACAAACCAAGGAACGCCAAGAATTGCTGGCAAGCCCCAGAAGCTGGAGGACGTGAAGATGGATTCCCCCTCTGATTCTTCAGAAGGAGCATACCCCAGCTGACACCTCAATTTCAGATTTCTAGCCTCCAGAACCTGGGGAGACTAAATCTCTGTAGTTTTGTGTCCCTGAGTTCACGGTACGTGTCCATTTCGGCAGACCTGAGAAACCAGGTTGCCCTCCTACCACCTTCCTGCTCCCTGATCTGGTCCAGAGCAGTGAGAGCAAAGGACAATTCCTCTCTGCCCTTCGCACTTGACCTTTTCATGCTGTTTGGTCTCCGAGGTCACACGTGTAAGCACGTTACTCAGAAGATTTATCCCAAAGCACGCACAGGGTGCGGGCCTGTGCAAACACTTGCCGCTGGTTTGCCATGATTTACTCTAACAGAGGGGGCCTCAGCCAACGAGTCTCTCTCATATATCAAAAAGGAAATCCTGAAGACATCCCTATAAACGCAGCAGGGAGGAGAACCTGCCGCCACCATAAACTTCCACGACGTGGTGGCGTCAGATGGGCCATCTGCTTCTCTCCCCCATCCAGATGCGCTCAGCGGCTCTCTCCTGCCTAATGGTTCACTTCTGCGACTCTGTGCACACCCCAGATACCCCCCCTCTTCTCGCTGCAGCATTAGCAACAGGGCAGCCTACAGCAGCACATCCAGGCATGGAGGGAATCTGAATTACAGAACAGAGCTATGTTCAAACCTTGACCATGCCACTGCTGACTCCTGGGCTCATTCTGTGCCTCCTCTGAGTTCTAACTGCCTTGACTGTAAAATCAGAGAGCTCCCAGGCTCACAGAGTTGCAGGAAAACAAACAAGAAAACATTCTTCATGACTTAATGCATGGTAATCCCTCCTCTCCCTACTGCTCTGTGGTCTTACCAGGACTCCTGGTTGTAAGTGACAGAAACCCAACTCATAGTAGCTCAAGCAACAAGCAAACAAGAACCATCATTTGGGCTCTCTCATACCTGAAAAATTCTTGAAGTGACACCTTCAGGTATGGCTGGATCCAGGAGCTTAACAATGCCAACAAGAAGCTGCCTATGTCTTTCAAGTCAGCTTTCTGCTTGTTTGACTTTTTTCTCAGGCAGGCTCTCCCTTTGGTATGGCTCAGCAATTCCACCAGAAGAGAGAGTTCTCCAGTAGACGCTGGACTCACCTGAAGAAGCTCTGATTAGCCACAGGGAGAGCAAGAGGTGGGAACAAATGCACAGACTCGTGTAACCAGACATTTATGAGATATCAGCCATTGCTTTTATCACCCTACTCTGTCTTTGTTCACCAATAGCTTCCCGATTACTAGGTAGAGTTCCTACTGCCCTCCATGGGATACTCTCCTTTCTCCCATCCCCTCTTTCTGTGCCCCCAGCCCAGGAACTGCCCTCTATCCCAGGGTGGCAACATCTGTGACTCGTAATAGTATTCCATGTTACCAATCATATTCTAAATTTTGTGCCCTGGGCCCTTCAAGACTTAGACTTTCAAGGTTCAAAAGCTAGATTCCAGTGCCATAGAATAAACCTTTTAAATCCAAAAACCATAAATTTGATGCTTTCTTATTCTTCTTTTGCTGGTACAACCACTCTTAAGGCAGAAATACAGAATACTCGCTATGCCACTTAAAATGGAGGAAGGATGGCGAAGTAGGGGACATGAGTTCACTGCTCAAAGCATCATTCTGACCCGCTCAGAGCACGCTTCCCATGCACAGCTGGGACTCACCCTGAGCCAAACAGCAGCCCTGCCAAATCCTCCTGGGGAGAAGATCCCACCCCACCCCTTGTCTGGGTCCTTCTGCCCTCCAGCTGGCTAAAATACCCTTCTTCCAGAGTGCCCTCCTTGGTTTATCTAAATGAGAATTGCTCTCACTTTTTCCTTCTTCTCCAAGCTTTAGGCAACCTGGCCTTGAGAATTAATATTATAGCACAGGATAATATGCTATATGAGATCTGAGCAGATCTCACGTCTCCTAAAAGAACATCAGCTATTTACCAGTGAGGACCTCTTTTATGCTCCTTTGTGTCCCTGATGCCTAGCACATGGTAGACAGAAGGGGGTGGTGACTCCCTATTTCCTCCCCGAGCCACTGAGTGAAAGTGAAAGACCACAGAAGGCAATTTAGGGAAGGGCACCAAACCATTAGAACTATGCCAAGAAAAAATGGCCTACCTTGTTAGGTGATGAGCTCCCCATCACTGGAGGAAGACAAACAGAGGCAGCTTGGCAGAGACAGGCAGTTGGTTACCTGGAATATGAGCACCAGGAGAACTGGACAGCATCTACTTTTGCTCATCATTTTATTGTCTGTGTTTAACACAATGCATGGCTCCTAAGAGAATTTAAAATACCCTCAGCCAGCATCCAAACCCCTTTCTGTGCTCTCTAGGTTCTGCTGATCTGAACCCCCACCTTCCTCTCCAAACCCCTCTCTTCTCACTCCTCACTTCCCTCCAGCTACTCTGACCTCCTTTCCCTTCCCACCTCAGGGCCTTTGTACGTGCTGCTCTCCCTGCCTGGAACGTACTTCTTGCAGACCTTGGTGGGGCCAGGTCTATAGGCCAGATGCTATAGTCCCTTCTCAAGGAAACTTTCCCTGACTGCCTCATTAAAGAATTCCTTTCCCCTCCCTGACTCTCTCTCCACCATTAACCTGCTTTGTTTCTCTGTATTGTGCTTGCCACCAACCGCAATAATCCTGTTTGTTCATCCACTGTCTCCCCAACTCAAATGGAAGCTTGTTCACCACTAAATCTCAGAGCTTAGCCCAGTGCCCTGCCCATAGGAGCTGCTCAGTAAGTATTTGCAGAATGAGTTGTGGTTTTTAGGATAGGATTAGATGCTATAAGAGGCAAGCCGCTGGGGCAGTGGCTTGACACCATGATTGTGTTTTCATCTGAAGGTCACGTGGTGTTCTCCACCGGTAGGCAGCCCTCCAATGACCCAGGCTCTTTCCATTGTATGGCTCTACCCTCCTCTAGGACGTCAGAGTCTCCTGCCTTCAGGAAGAGAGAGAGAGAGAGCAAGGGGTTCGGGGGGTCAGGGAGGTTGTGGATCAGGCCTAAATAATGGCTAACATTCTGTTAGCCAGAATTCAGTCACAGGGAAGCAGGTTTAATCAACAGCCAGCCACAGGGGTGAGTGATGAATGAATGAATAAATGAATGAATGAACGAATAAATGAAAAAAAAGATCTTTTACATATCTCACCGTTCAAGACCCCTTATAAAATTCCAGCTCCTGCAGATCCAAGAAATCTGATGTCAGTTGCTGTGTGTCCTGATTTTTTTATCCCCGTCGCCAGGAAGACAGAAAACAAGGGCTCCGGGCCCCACATGTGCAGCCCTGGGAGCAGGCAGGCAGGGCAGGCAGGGCAGCCAGGCTGCTGGCTCCAGGTAAAACCAGCTCAGGGGTGCTCTGGGCTTTCTTGAGAGGTCCGTGCTCCCTTCCCCCATTCTCCAGCTCCCCGGACTGGATGCAGACGGGAGGGAGAGGATGCCTGTGCAGGGGCAGCTCTCACCCCTTCAGAGCAAAGGAGAATTGAATCTATTTGCTCGGGATGACATCATACTGGCTGGACTAGGAGACAGCAGGCTTGGGGGAGTGGAGGGCAGCCTTCCAAGAATGTCCATAGGCATCAGGAAGTATTTGTGAAATGCCTTCTTTGGGCCACTGACTTTCTGCTGGGGGTAATACAGGGAAGTGCCTAGAGCCGCACCTGGCATACCATAAGCGCTAAATATGTGCTTGCTAGCATTGCCCTTCTCTCCCTTCGCGATGACTCCATGCATTCACTCACCCACCTGATGTCTAGGGCCAGTTCCTGCCCTTCCCTGGGTTCTCAAGAAGTGGCAACGAACAAGAAAGACAGGGCTTGCAAGAATTATAATAGACGTCAGCCCACCCTTCGCGGAGCTTCTAGTCTGGAGGGAGACAGTACTCAGGAATGGCACCGGGGGAGGGAATACTGCCAAGAAGCAGGTTCCGGGACTACGAGGGAGCCCCAGAAGCTGGCCCAGCATGTGGAGGGGAAACGTCAAGAAGATGCCTTCTGGCTCACCCTCTCTGATTGCACACACACACGCTCATTTTGTGCTGGGGGCCACCACCAGTGGGGACATTCCCTAGACAGACTCTTCCTCCCGGCCTGAAGCCAGGAGATCCAGCCTTGGCCAGTGCCCATGGTCTGATCCTTCCCCACCAACCTGATGCTGCTGCAGCCGCTGTGAAAGGGGGGACCCACCAAATGGGGAGAACTCAGCCCCCAGGAAGGTTCAGGGGCCGCGGTGGATGGGTGGAGCGGGAGGGTGATGGCTGGACCCCGTGCTCCCTGTCTCTGGATCACAAGGTGGAGCAGTCCACCGGAGGAAGGGTCCTAGAGCCCCCAGGTCTTTCACCCCAATAGCTGCTTATCGGATTGAAAGAGAGCCGGCTGTATGTTCAACTGTGAAGGGCAAGAGCCAGCTAAGTGGACACGTACGAAATTCTAGCAAAAGACTATCAGTGACTTTGCCTAAACACAGCCTACTGGAGGCTTTAATAATACAGTTGAGCTTTCTGGGGACAGCAGCCTCACCTCTTTAGAACATAGGGATTATTGCTCAATGTTCACACATTTGAATTTCATAGCACGCATGCAGATAGATAAGGCAGGAATTCAGGGGGTCGCAGGGAGCCCTGTCCTCAGCACCGGCCGGACCACGGCTTGGGAACGGGGCTGCCTGAAGCCCAGAGATCCCTGTGAGGAGCCAGGATTGGGACCAGCTGGCACCAGCTCCCGGAAAAGCACCCCCAGGGAGAGGACTACCAGATCCAGAGGTCCTGAGCGCCCCCAACCCCTCCCCACCAGCACCACCAGGAACAAAGGCCAGCCATCCTCTCCCTCCATCTGCATCCAGTCCGGGGAGCTGGAGAAATGGGGGAAGGGAGCACGGACAAGGGGAGTGTGGCAAAGCCTGTGTGCCTTCCTCAGGAGGCCAAGGGCACCTGGGACGTGGAAATTAAAAAGGAGGAGGGGAGGCCCAGCATATTAACCTCTTTAATCTTTCATTTCTGACACAGATTGTGGTCCCTCATTTCAAAGAATTTCAAGCTAATGTCTGGAGGGCAGAAAAATCTATTTCCCAATACGCAGCTCCAGCTTTTTTACCAATCGACTGCCCTTCCTGGTACAATCAGCCAAGAATTGATTTTTTTTCCCTTTTTTTTTCTTTCTCTCTCTTTCTCTCTCACTCACTCTCTCTCTCTTTTTAATGCTAAAGCATCATCCAAAAATCTATCAATACAAACAACATCTTTGGAGAAAATACCAGGCTGCTTCTTAATTAACCCCAAAGCTGCTGGCCAGAGACTGTGGGGTCACTTCTGGAAGGCTCAGCCTGGGGACCCATTTGTGTCCCTCCTCAGAATGTTAGTCTCTATCTGGAATTCTTAGAATCCCTGTGTTAGAACCCTCTAGCACCTGTACCACAGGAGGCTACTTAAATGTAAATTAAGTTTCATTAGATAAAATTTTAAAAGTCAGTTACTCTATCAAACAGGCCACATGCAAGGGCTAGGGAGCCACATGTGGCTCGTGGCTACCATCCTGGATAGTGGCAGCCCTCCAGAACTCCGCCATCAAAGAAAGTTTTGCTTTAGAAAAGAGAAAGCAGCAGCCAAGGGTCAGATGTGAGCAAATGGGCATTTCACTAAAGCTCGATTTACAAAAAGAGGCAGCAGATCTAATCTGGCCCATGGGCCATAATCTGCTAACTCCAGCTTTAGTGGCTTCTCCAGAGAATATAAGGATCACAAAAAATTAGAAATAGTAGTGGTGGGGCGCCTGGGTGGCTCAGTGGATTAAGCCTCTGCCTTCGGCTCAGGTCATGATCTCAGGGTCCTGGGATCGAGCCCCACATCGGGCTCTCTGCTCAGCGGGGACTTTCTGCCTAATTATGACCTCTGTCGAATAAATAAATAAATTTTTTTCAAAAAAGAAATAAAGAAATAATAGTGGTTAGGACAACTGGAAGAGGCCTATAGAGCCATCAGGGGCTAGAAACATGTCCTATCTTGGTTCGGGTGCTGGTTAGAGGGGGTAATGCGCTCTTTGCCTTTTACCGTATCCAAATTGTCTCGCAATTCAAAATATCTTTAGAATGTTAGACTATCTTAGGGAGCCAGAATGTCTTGGAATGTCAGAATCCTGCAGGGTTCCCGAGCAGTCTTACCCCCATGGGACATCACTGGAGTCTCAGAGGCCGCCAATCAGGGGAAGATACAACCCCCTTTACCCAGACCTGCTTTATTCATAAGGATTTTGGGGGCTAAGAAACAATTAAGAACAATAGCAACTGGAAGGTCCCTTCGGTGTGTCTGTGGCTTTTAGGCATGTGAGAGTCCCTAAGAAAAGCAGATACAAGGCAGGACTTGGAGCCAGAACCCTGGCAGGGGGTGGGAGTGGATCGGGGCTGAGCCTGGAGTTCTCCAAGGCTCCAGTTCCCACTCTAGCCAGGGTGGCTCTCATCTTCCATTTTTTTGTATATTGGGTTTCCAAGTAGGAATTCACTCATGGAAAACTCCAGAACTCTAGCTCAAACCCCTGCCCTTTAGTGCTGGCATCGGAGTGTTTTAGCCCAAAGCAAGCAGCAGAGCAGAGAGATAAAAGCACACAGGTGGGGAACCTGGGGGCTCAGTCAGTTAAGCGTCTGCCTTCAGCTCAGGTCATAATCCTGGGGTCCCAGGGTCGAGCCCCATATCAGGGTATCTTCAGTAGGGAGTCTGCTTCTCCCTCTCACTCTCCCTTGGGGCTCTCTCTCTCTCGTTCACTCACTCTCTCTCTCAAATAAATAAGTAAAAATCTTCAAAAAATAAAAAAAAATAAATAAGAGCACACACTCTAGGGCCAAAAGGTGAAGTTCAGATCCTAGTTTTAGCTGTGTGACTCTGGGGAAGTCACTTCCCCTCTCTGTGCCTCAGTTTCCTTCTCTGTTTAAAATGGGGTTAAAGACAGGACCCACTCGTGGGTTGTTATGAGAATAAAAGGCATTCATGCTTGAAAAGCACTTTGAACCCATGCACGTGCTCAGCATCTCGTGTTCACTAAAGAACAAGGACTTTAGAGTCTGCCCAGGACCACCCCCTCATTCATTCCTCCAGCAATCTTTACAGAGCGAGCTGCCAGGCTTTGGCAAAGGGGACAGACTGGCTAAAGTACAACAAACGTCCCCCTTTCCTTACCTCCAGTTCCTCCATTTCTCACATTCTAGCTGCCCCATCTCCAGGGTCCCCCAGCCAGTCCCCTTGTTTGGACACCCAGGCCTCAGTCCAGGAGAGAGCTCTTCTCCAGAAACAACTACTGTCCAATGGCCCCAGAGTGAGCTGGGCAGAGAGAGGCCCCTCTGTCCCAGAGCTGGATCTGGCTGCCCTCGGCATCCCACTGCACATGCCCCAGACTCCCTCTCCCAGGATCCTGCTCCCTATTATCCCACAGCTGAAGGAGTTTCCACTCTGGGCACGCAGGTAGCCTGAGGCTCTGTCCCTGCAGACATTCCCCTGCCCGTCCATCCTGGCAGCCTTCTGTCTCTGAGGAGCCCTCACCCACAGTCACTCTCTTGACATCTCTAAGATACCTACCATGTGACAGGTTGGGTCCCTGAGGGCACAGGGAGGGCAAGAAACACAGTCTGCTCTCGTGGACTTCGTTCCTAGTTGGATGTTCAACAAACGAGTAAAGATCATTGCACTTGGAGATCACTTTGAAGAAGAAGATAGCTGGACAGCGTGGGAGCAGGTGTGGTTAGGGAAGGCTCCCTGGAGGAGGTGACTGTTACACAGAAACCTCTCAGCTGCATGATCTCAGGCAAGGCCTCCATTCTCTTACTGAAAAACGCAGAGGCTAATGCATCTGCCAGGGGCTTAGAGTCGGGTCAGAGCGAGGGTGTAAAAGGCTTAGCACAGTGCCTGCCACGTAGTGAGTACTCAGCCAACATTAGCCAAGACAGAAAATCCGTCACCCCTGACGCCAGGCAAGGCCTAATTATAGACGCCCAAAGGTCTCTTTTCAGCTCCTTGTGACTCGGGACAAGGGCCAAGGAAGCTTGGGCTGCCCAAGAAAGGAAGGTTCTCCCTATGGTCATAAAGTCTTTGCCAGCAAGCCGACCCACTCCCTGTCCACCCCTGGCTCTGCAGGACCTGACCAACCCAGAGACAGCACGAGAGCAGGGGACAAGGAGTCGGGTGGGCCTCACCTATGAGGAGTGGCGAGGGGTGCTTCAGTTTCCCCATCCGCTAAGTGGAGATACCAGTGGAAATTGCCTCCCGGAGCTGTGTGAGGCTTCAGAGAAGGGCCTCAGTCCTTAGTACTTAGGCAGGGCTCTGTTTAACCTCTACAGTGTATAAGTACACACATAAATGTGAAATTAGTTGTAATTTAGGTAAATTCTCCCAGGTGCTTTCTTTTCTTTTATTCAGCAAATAGATGCAGAGGTCCTTGCTGTGTCTGGCTCCGTGTTAAGTGCTGGGTCTACAAAGATGCCCACGACAGCCACCTAAGATCTTACAGAGCCAATGAAGAGGGTCAGTGAGGTTGCAGGGGCATGTTTAACCTGCTCCCAGAACAAACTAGAGGTTCTAGAAGGAACACCCGCTATTCTTTGTTCTTCCGCTGGTTTGTTTACTCACCATTATAGGAGCCAGGCCTTGTCCAACGTGGCGCCTGAGATCTGCTGGCGGGAGGCGGAGGGACTCTTTCTCCAGCCCCAGATGTGGAACACTCTGCCTTGACCCTGGCCTCCAAGATGACTGTCTTCACAGTCAAGTTCTGTGTTCGAGTTCCAGTTCTCTTCCCCTGCCCTGCTGTGGTACCTGGTACAGGCAGTGTCGCCGGACTGTCACTTGGCGCCCTCATCTGTGACACGAGTTATGGTCACAGTAACAGCGCTCTGTCAGGGCTGTTTAGGGGTGTGTCATAGCAAAGGTTCTCTGCATCTATCTAGTAGATGATACTGATTCCAGCCCAGACAGAGCCCTGGGTTCAAGCCCTGGGACACGCTCCTGCATACCCCCAGCTCCAAACCACTGGCTGACTTTGGGGAGGACGATCCTACTCTGGGGCCATTTCCAGGCCACTTTCTGGAAATGAAGGTTCTGAGCTACATAGAGGTGATCACCTTAGATTCTTCCTTTCTTCCCATTATCATAGAATTGTTGCTGGGAAAAGTTTGATCAGGCAAAGACTACATTTCCCAGCACCCTTGCACCAGGGCAGGGTCATGTGACTCACTCTGACCAATGGGTTATGAGAGGAAGTGGTGCCCATGGCTTCAGGACCCATGTGGTTAACAAGGGCATGTGTGTCCTCATCCTTTGTTTCCCCATCTGCCAGCAGAATGCATGGGATGTCAACACACATGGTGAAGAAGGTAGAACCACAGACAGAAGGAGCTTGGGTGCCAGAGTCATGACGCAGAGGGAGGGCCCCCAACAAGGAATGCCAGCAGTGGGCTATGATATTAGTGGGGAATAAAGTTTTATTGTGTTAAACCAAAGAAGCATCCATTTTTTTATATCAACGCAGCCAGCATTGCCTAAATGACTGTGTGTAGGTTCTACATATTTTTTCAGTTGTATATACATCATCTGCTATAATATTCAACAAACTTCTAGCATCAGTATCACAAACCACTAATTTTCTGGGCATTTAACATGTGCTAAGCACCGTGCTCTCTCGCACATTTTCTTCTTTATCTTAACCACAACAGATGAGGAAACCAAGACTCAAAGACATTCAGAAAGCTGTCCAGAGTCCTCAGGCTGATATACAGAAGTAGTTAGAGTCGAAGGTTCCCATTCTGAATTGCTGGCCTTCCAGAACCCACGCGTAGATAGGACAAGCCCAGATTTACAATTGAGGACACGGAGGCTCACGGGAGGTCCATCACTTGGCCACACACAGAACAAAGTGGCAGTGATCAGCTTAGAACCCAGAGTTGTCAGGCTCCTCACCCAGTCTTCTCGCCTCAATTGCTCTCCTCAGCATGCCCAAAAGCCCTGACCCTGTTTGCATTCATCAGTGTGACTGTGCCATGACTGAAGGCAAACCTGGCATCCACGGAGCCTCTTATAATGCTAAATAAATTTTTCTCTTGGCAGCCCGGGAACTTATTAAACACCTGGGAGGCTGTTAGTGCCATGTGCTGTCCAAAACACTCTTAATTACTGTCTAATCAAGATATCTTTTACAGTAGAAAAAAAATAAGACAGGAGAGAAGGGGAAAGGTTCATGCACCCAACTTTTAGGGCCACTGTTGGGCACTATATCCCCTGAGTCTCTGTTGGCAAAGGGGGACAAAGAAATAAAGAGGAAGGGAAACTGCCCTTGGAAGGAGGCTTACTTTCCCCCAGATATCCCACTCTGTGGACTTGATCTGGAGGGAATCAGGAACAGGTGAATAGTGAAGATGGACATACAAGGATAATCCTGGTAACTCAGCATCATACTGTCTAAGTGAAAAGTTGGAAATATCTGAACTGCTCCACGACAGGACCCAAGTCACATAAACAGGCGCATACACAGAAGGGAGTACTATGCAGCCATTAAAAAGAATGCCCCAGAGCCATCTGGGTTGACACAGAACAATCCAGTGGGTAAAGCTGGTTGCAGAACAGTGCATCAGCTGTGCTCCCATTCCAAAACAAGATGACGTGTATCATTATTGCCGGCACCTATCATGGGCTTAATGTACTCTAAGTCAAGCAGTCACATTCACCACCTCCCTTTAACCCCTGTGAGAACCCTATGATGTAGGAACCGTTAACAACCCCAAGTCATAGATGAGGAAATAAATCTCAGAAGTGCAGTCATGAGTGCCCTTGGGTCATGTCTTTAGCAAGTGGTGGGCTAGGATTATTCATACCGAGGAAGTCTGAAAGCCACAACTAGCCATGAAGCTCTCCATAGGCTCCCCAGGCACGAACAAGCATAATGGTTGGCAGGAGATTTCCATTTCTTCAAAATGGGGGAAGCAGGAGGTACAGAGCAAGAGTTTTCTGGAAATCAAGAGGATCAGGTTTTAACAGCCATATGGAGACAGGAAGCAAAATCTATAGCTTTCAAATGATGAAGTATTGGGACCAAGAGCCCCTACCTAAAACCAGGACCCCCCAAAGGGCAATATTCTTAAAGGAGAAACAAAATAGAGGGGGAAAAAAATCACACACCAACAAAGAGAAGAAACAAGGAATTTTGCCTGTCCCAGCTTGGACTCCATGAGGGAAAATATTTCCCTTAAGAATTTGTGACCATGGACCTACAATCACACCACTTTGGAGTTTAAATCTGTATTCCCTGCACTGAAGGGAACTTCCATGCTGAGACCAAGAATGAGCATATCATGCCAAACCAGACAGAAGCAAATGCTCATCCTTCTGTAGATCTTTCTGGAGGGGATCAGACACCCACTCAACAGTAACGTCCAGGATTCCCATGGATATGGTCACACTAAAGATGAGCTTACAAACCCAGATTATACCACGTACGAGAAAAAAAACCACCACAAAAATGTCTGGAAAGACACTGGAGGAACTGATAGTCTTTGGAGAGTTAGTAATGGAAGGATAGTGTGAGCAAGGCTGGGGCTTTTTACTTAACACACATGTAAGGCAGGGTGAATTTCTGAGAATAAGGAGTTAATAATACTGCTTTCTTCTTTCTGCTTTAAAATATGAAATATTTAAGTTGAACAGAAATAAAAGAAAGAAGACAGGAGGGAGATGGGAAAAGGAGGGGAACCTAGCTTTTCTGGCCCCACCCCCCACCTGCAAGCCCCACTCCACCCCTACCAGTTATAGCCATGGCCACTGGCTTTGGCGACGCTTCCTAGAACAGAGTTGGGATCCTTCCCATTTGCCAAGGATGTTCTCCTGTATAATGATCAGCCATATAAAATCCCTCATTGGGGTCTGTGCTCCCAAAGCCTCCAATAGAAGGGAGGGACTACTTTAATTCCTCTGCGGACATCAGCTGATCCCAGTCTCTTTGTTTCTATCTCTTAAATATTCCTCAAGCCCCACCACCATGCTCCTTCCCCAGTCCCTCCCCTGTCCAGAACACATCTCAAGCCTTGCTCAGAACTCAGTTCTCTTGGCCCTTCTGCTGACCGCCTTCCAGCCCATCCACCAGCTAGCAGCCAATAGAGTCTTCTTCCCAGCATGCGAATCAGACTCCTCCCCTAACTAAAATGTTCCAGTGGGTTCCCTCTGGCTCAGAATAAACTACAAGTTCCTGGATTACCCAGTCCCCACTGGCCAGGCCCAGGTAATCACTCACGGTGTCCCTCCTGTCCATTCCCTCCCACTGACTCTACTCCATTCACATTGGCCTCATGTTGGACCTAGGAACACACAGCTCAGACCCCCTGCCCAGGGGACCATCCACTGCCTGGCCATTTTCCCTGCACAGGGAAACCTCTAGTTTTCAGATTCAGGCTAAATGCCCTTGCCCTCTCAGGAGGTCTTCCTGTACCTGTCTAGCATGGTGGATAGAATTATGACCACCAAGGCTGCCCACACCCTAACTCCAGAACCTATGAATCAGTGACCTTACCTGGCAATAGAGAGTCAGCAGGTATGATGAAACTAAGGATCTTGAGATGGGAGGATTATCCTGGCTGATCTGGATGAGTCCAATGCCATCAGAAGTGACCTTATAAGGGAAGAGTAGGAAACTCAGAGTCAAAGAAGGCAACAGAGACAGATATTGGAAGATCCAAAGTTCTGGTTTTCAGGATAGAGTAGAGGACCACAAGTCTAGGAAGGCAGGTAGCCTCTGAAAGCTAGAAAGGCAAGGACACAGACTCTCTACCAGGGGCCTCTAAAAGAAATCATCTCTACTGTTAAAAACAAGACAACAGGCCCAAAATGAAGTTACTGACACTAAGCCTCCTGCCACCAAACTGAGACTTAGTTACAGTTCTGCCTGTCCCTGGGATCTTAAACCAGTCAGCTTGATGGACCCTTCCCCTCTCCTAAAGGAAAATAACCCTAAAATAATAAACCACTCGTTTGCCTAGAACATCCTTGTCCCCACTCCCATCTGCCTATAACAGTCTTCCTCATTGTGTAACTCCTCAGAGCTCTTCTGTCCCCTAGATGGGATCCTGCCTTGCCCATGAGTCTCTGAATAAAGCCAAGAAGATCTTTCAAATTTTCTCAGTCGAATTTTGTTTTTCGACATTGCCAACACCTTGATTTGAGGACCTCGGGGCTCTAGAACTATAAGAGAATAAATGTGGGTTGTTGAAAGACACTACATTTATAGTGATTTGTTACAGCAGCCACAGGAAACTCATACACCTGAGGGTTTTTCCGGACCAGCAAAAGGCATGTAGGAAGTGTTGGGGAACTAAGAGCTCTGGGAGTTGGAGTATAAACATCCCAGCTCCCTCTCCATACTGGGAGCATAGCTGGAGGGGCATGGCTTGTGCGGAAATGGTCTCCCGAGGCGCCCCCAGCTGGAATGGCAGCTGCCCACCACCTTCATGGACTCACGTTCCCTGTAGGAGCTGCCTTCTCCTCCCTGCCTCACTGCCCCACTCCTCCTCAGGTGCTTTCTAGAATCATTTCTCACACAAATCACTTGCCTTTGAATCTTTATCTCTGTACTACCCAAACCAAGTCATACCCCTCCCACCATCCCATCATTGTCCTGTTTCCTCCCTCACCATTCCTCTCCCCTGTCCTCCCAACATCCATCCAGGCTGTCACTCTCTGTCTTGCCCCTGGGACTGTCAGCCCCTCTGAGGCAGGACCCTGTGCTCCCAGTCACTGCATATCTCTGGATCCTGGCATGGGGTCCGGCACACAGGGCACACTAGATAAATGTGTGCCTAGTGGCTGACTGAATATATAAGCTTTGTAGAGAAAGAGCGTCCCCTGGAAGGCACAAGGCACTCCCACTGCCAACAGCTTCCTAACTAGCCCTTGGGGGCCGCCTTCATGGATCCCAAACACCAGCTACAGTTAGTGTCCCCCCATCTGCATGCAAATAATAGAGGCACCAAAATCCTCCAGGGGAGTTTGTTCTAAATGGATTAACTGTGCCCCCTGCAACCATCACCTGCTTGCCTAGACAAGGCTTCCTGACCTCTGCGGAGAGGACAAAGCCCCAACTCTTGGTGAAGGGCCCCCAGAAAGAGGCTACATCTGCGATGGTTCCCCGTGCACTCTTGGGGTGGTGTTTAGAGGCACCTGGCAGTCTCCTGCCTCCTTGACCTTGTCCAGGCTATGTCCCTCACCTGGAATTCCTTTTGTACATCTGGAAAACAGTTTATCTGTCCAGATATCCCTCAAGCAGATATCTCTCCAGGTCTTTGCTTACTTTCCTTTTCTTGGACCATCCTGCCCAGTCCCTCTGACACTCACTGGTTTGGGCATCTTGTCTCCCAAACACGTTTCTTGGAAGAACCCTCCCTGTTCCTCTCTGTTCTCCAATGTCTGGCACACAGTAAGTGCCCAATGCTTGATAGCATGTACAGTCCCCCCCACCTTTGGCTGTAAACCCGGGAGGTTTAGAGGCTCACCCCACACCCCTGCCCCACAGTGGGTCCCAAGTCCAATAATTGGCCACAGCTGGAATCTGGGTAGCCAAAAATGAACAAGTTAGGAAGATTCCAAGAAGTCTCTAGAAGGAGAGAAAAAAGATGAAGAGACAGAGCCAAGGGACTGGGGCAGCTATACAGGGCAACCCCATCTCCAACCCCGTATCCCAGGCCACAAAGTAGCATTAGGCACCCTCACCCTGTGCCCCATCAGCACTGATGGACCTGGGCATTACCTTCTCTCTCCTGCTCACAAGCTCCCGCTGGGTTATGTCTGGAAGTCTCGGGGGGGTGGGGGAGGGTCAGGTTATGAAGATACCATTCTCCAAATAGCTGAACAAATAGATAAAGACAGGATCTTATCCCATCATATAACTTCAGACAAGTCCTGTGAGCCAGAGTGATTCAACTAAAAGAAACCAACAGGTGACACTGCATATTCTCCTCCTGGCTTTACATCCTCAGCAGGGCCTGGCCTGACTTCTCTCAGCTTTTCTACAGGGCGGTTGTGATGGGTCAGGGAGACAGACCCATAAAGGGCTTGCTGGGCCCTGCAAAAATTCACCCATCCAACCAGTATACATTGGATGAACACCTACTGTGTGCCAGGCACTGTGCTAGGCTCTGAGGATGGGACCGAAAACAAAACAGACAGAAAAAGTAAGGAGGGTGTGGTAAGAACAGTGTGTGCAGGAGAGAGAGGTGAGAAGGCCCAGGTCCCCAAGAGCTCAGCAGATAAATCAGAAGTCTGGGGCTTGATTTGAAAGACAGCAATAAGCCCAGAGAAAGTTTTGAGCAGAACTGGAGCCCACCATCAGAGGTGCCTGAAACCAATGTAACCTCATCTTGGCATGGGTGAACATCTGACTCTTTCCCCGCAAATAAGCCTGCCTTCCCTTCCCATGGGCAGCTGCTCCCAAAATCTGAATGTTCCTAGCACACTCTCAAAAGTCAGAATCCTTGGCCACCTTGTCAAAAGGATTAAATCATTCAGAATAACACTAAACAAGACAGGGACAGTGGCGAGAACCACAATATGGTGCCACAAAGAATTCATGGCGGTCATACCACGTACTTGATCACCATCTGTGTAGATCAAGATGCCTGTCCTTGTTCTCTTACATACTCCCAGGGAGAGTGGTGGCTCTTTCCAGTACACATGCCACCTTTCTTTGGGTCAGCTTGGCATTGGACTCTGCCCCCCTACCAATGATGCTCCTTGCTGTTGACCAAACCTGCTCAGTACCTGCCATGATGAAGCTCGGTTGGCCAGACGGAGTAAGAAAACTAAAGACCTTCTGGGGGAAAGATTCCCAGCCATCTGCTGATGAGCAGTGACTTGGGAATCTCAGAGGCCCCTGTCTTCCCCCCACGGGGCCCCCAGACTCAAACGTGCGAGTGGTCTGGATTTTCTCCTCACTGCAAATTAGATTTGCCCACAAAGCTGGGAAGGAGTTGAAGCTGTAAAGCTGGTGAAGGTCCACACACTCATACCAAAATGATCTCATCAACCAAGGAGTCCCTGGAGTGGCTGTTGATTCCTCCATCAGATTCCTTCTCTCCTTCAGCCTGCCCTCCAGAGCTTTTTGTGGGTGGTGCCTGCTGATCTTGCCAGCCTTGGCTCCCTCTATTACCCCACATTTCCCTGCTCACTCCAACCTCACCAAACCTGTCAGCAGGTCCTCTTCATCCTCTGCGCCTTTGCACCTGCTGGTCTGTCTGTCTGCAACAGCATTCCCTTCCTTCTGTCCCTGGAAAATTCCTGCTCCCTACCCAGCTAAAATGTCCCCTTCTCCGGGAAGCTCCTCTGTCTCGAGTCTGGCTCTGATCCTCCTCTGACGTTCTGGGTCCATCACCCCCATTGGACAGGGAAATTCTCCAGGAGTGGAGGGACACTGTGTCTCCCTCCCTCACCATCTGACCCTGTCCCAAGGGTCCTTTGGGTCCACATGCCTTAAACTCCTGAGCCTCAGTTTCCTCAACTGGAGAATGGAATCATCATTCCAGCCTCCCAGCTTTGTGGGGAGGAGGACACGAGCACACGAGGCTCCACATGGAAGCTGGACAGCTCAGGAGAAACAAATGGCTCTCCCTCAGGGCATCCCAGGAGGCCAGAGTGGAACCAACCCCTGCCTGCGGGGGAGTGAGGATGACACTTGTGTGCATCTGTCCCCTGCCAGGAAAAAAAAAAAGGCACTAATGAGAAGTGCAGACCATGGGTCCTGGGCTCCTCAAAGCCATCTTCCTCTCATGTCCTACCCCAACCCCGCAGAGTGTCCCTGCCAGGCTAACACTCACTGGCCTCATACCACACCGGTCAAGAGACCAAAAGGAGAACTTGTCCTCAGCCAAGGGCCAGCTGTCCTCACAGAAGTCACGAGGATCGGCCCAGAGAGCTAAACCCAAAGAGGAGCTGAGGCTCCCACCTCTTGCCCTCGGCCTGGTCAAGACTGAGGTGGAACTGAGGCCAAGCACCCCCAGTCCATGGGGCCCTCCTGGTGCCCGGGGTTTCCCACACATCATCTCAAATCCCCAACACCAGCTCAGCTGGTTATGTGCCTTTAGCATCCCCACTCTACAGATGGGGAAACTGAGACTGAGTGTTGTGTGATGTGCCTGAGGCCTCACAGCTAGTAAGCAGGGAAGCCAGGATTTGAACCCACGTCTATAGGACATCCTGAGCCTCCTTGCTTCCCAAGCTTGGCTTTTGCCATAGGTGTTTATGACCTGGGGACACCCTTCCACACTCCCATGTTGGGACTGTTTGTTCTGTGTCTGTAGCAAAGAGACCTTCGAGAAAGAGTGGATAAAAACATGGGTTCTCACTCAAGGCCCCTTGGTGCCTCCACCGAGGGTCTGAGGGCTCTTCCCCCAGGGAACCCAACTCAGCTGTCCCCATAACTCATGGCCTGGACAGAGGGAGCTTATGCCAGAATGTTGAGCCCTAATTGGCCCTACTGCCACCTGGGGAGGGTCAGAACAAGGTACAAATAGACACCCTCTAACCCAGTGACCTTATTTATTGAGTGCCTACTGTGGTCGCTGCCCAGAGAGTGGTTCCTGGAACTTTTTTGCTTGTGCCCTCCTGGTCCCACCTCCCAGGGTTTACGCCCACCGGTCCTCCCTCAACCTCTCAGCAAATACCCACTGATCCTAAAGAACAGAGCGGTGCACAAGATGGACACACTCTATCATCACATGGAAGAGACAGATGACACACAGCTAAGTGACCAATCACTAAATAAGCAAAGATTGCACAGGTATGGGAGAAATGAACTGAGCACCGTGCAGAGAGTGCAGCGCATGGTGCAATCAGCAGGGACTGCCTGGGGGAGGAGGCCCCTGAACTGAGAGCTTAGACAAGAAGAAGCCGCCATGAGAAGGGCTGGGGGAGGAACCGAGATTAGGGGAATGGAGTTAGAGAAGGATTCGCGCAGTTCCTGCTGTACACGGAGGCTCCATCAAGGTCATTCCTAATGTCTGCCTGACCTTACCTGACCCTCACCTTTCAGCAGCTGGTCTCATATTGCAAAGCACTTTATAGTTTATAAGACACGTTCCTCCCTGCAACCTTCTAGGCTCCTCACATCTGCCCTAAGGGGCATAGATGAGGAAACGGAAGCTAAGAGAGGAAGATGTCCTCCAAGGTCACATAGCCAGGTGTCCCCTTCCTAACCCAGGTCCCTGCCCTTTTCCACCTGCCTCTTCATCCTCCCCAGAAGGCAGCACCAGAGGACCCCTGCCTACATCCCCTCCTAGGCCCCCAGCCTCCCCGAAGGGGAAGCAGCTTTGCACCAACCCATATATAACCCACTCCACGTGCCTTCTCTGCATTAATAAATGGGGAACCAAGGGGTCATAAATCCTGGGTCTGCCAATGTCCCCGGGACCAGCTCTTTCTCTGGCCACGCACTAGTACTTTTTACAACCCATTAATTAGTCCCTCTAATAAAGTTTGACAAAATGATAACTTGCCCATGAAAAGTGTTGTAATAAATACATTTTCCCTAACTTTCAACCATTCGAGCATGGCCGCCTCATAAACCCTCCGCCATGGTTCACTGCCTTATTGTCTCTCTATATTTCTCCATCACCATGGAAGTTCAGGGGCCTGGGGCCTCATGGACTCAGGATAGGCCAGTGCCAGTCTCCAGGTACCCAGCACCTCCAGGGAGACTGTCATGGGTGGTCCCTTCCCTGCTCACAGACTTTCACTGGCTCCCACCACTCGGGACAGCCGTTCCAAAACTCCAGGCTCATCTTCCTGAGTCCTGCTTTGTCCATGCAGTAGCGGAAGAAACAGGGTCCGGGGGTTATGTTCTCTTCAAATGGGCTCACTTTAAGAAATTGACTTTTCAAGGAACCTTTATATCATCATTACCAAAAACTGGAAAAGCAGCGTAACCAGCCCAGAGAAGGAAATAAAGACAAATAGGATAAAACAAAGCCGAAGCGTGCCACGAAATCCGAGATAAATATTACTACTGTTTGCTAACTCTCCAAGCCCGAAGCCTGCCTTCTCTCTGTGTGCTGGAAAGGGCGATCAGCCGGGACTAGAAAGACACTAAAGACACATCAGCGATGAGTGGCTTTCTCTTCGGTGTAGACGGAGGGTCAGAAAAAGAATTCCAGAACCAGCTTCCCCCTTGAAGAGTCTCGGAGGTTGAATGTCACGTCCCTATTTCTCACCCCCAGAGGGTTGTGTTTAGCAGCTAGGTTGAAGGCCAGGTGGGCACGGGGTGGGGGTGCTGGTTAGAGGGGTTGCTGGGGACCCCCACTGGATGCAGCAGGTGCCTCACCTGCTTCAGATCAACAACACGAGACACAGCTCTTCACGATGTAGAGACTACTGAGAGAACAGCCACATCCCAAGGTGTGGCTTTGGGGAGCAGGCTGGAGAAGCAGCAGAGTTCACCCTGACCTTCACCAAGATCATTTGTGCTCCCCCAAGCCACAAAGGAAATGTTAGAAATGCTCCTACAATCAGCGCTGACCTTGACCTGTCTGGGATTCCCGGAGTTCATGCCCGGGATCTCTTAGACCGCATCCCCATCCGCACACCATGTGGCTGCAGGACCAGGTTACCCTCTCATGATCCATCTCAGAAGGATCCTGGCATTCCTCATCTTGTCCCTTGATGTGATGATGGGGACATAGGTAAGTTCCGGCACCTGACTCCACGCAGAGAAGGGGCTCTGTCAGTGTTGCCTGAGTGAGTGACTGAGTGAGAAATCAGGATATCTGATGACGAGTTATTCCCATTTCACAGATGAGCACAGAGAAGCAAAGCCCAAGAGGAGAAATGCAGAGCCCATGTCCCCAGCAAGTCTGGAGCAGAGCTGAGACACTGAAAAGTCATTCCCCCCCAACCCTTCACTGCCCAGTGCTCCTTCCACCGCAGCCCCAGAAACTGCCAAGGATGTTCTGGCTCCAATCCCTGCCAACATCTCAAGACCCATCCCCACAGAGCGACCTGGACAGACAGGGGTTTTCAACCTCTTTGCCACCCTCAGAAATTTGCAAACGTACCAGAACAACACAGCTTACTGAGAAACCAGTTGCTGACACAGGGAGCCCGGCCCCGGGGCCCAAGGCCCTGTCCCTCATGATGAAGGTCCTGAGCTCTGTGAGCCATGCCAATAGCAAGGATCTTGTCCATGACGACTCCAAGTGTTCTAGGTAGGCACCGTCGATTTACCGCAGCTGAGTCTCTCAGGAATCCTTCGAGGAAGAGATGAGTGTGCCCGTTTAACAGGTAGACAAACTAAGGTTCCAAGAGGTGCAGGCCCTGGGCCCAACCCTAAGCACCCTGGTTCTAAGCTCTGAAGGGCCATCAAGTTGGCCCAATTCTGAAGCTGCTGTCGCGAGGAGTAACTTGTCATCCATCCAGTGCCCCAAATCCCACGCTTAGTCTCACCCACTTGGGATCAAGCAATACATTGCCTGAAGGCCTCTTTGAAGTAGAGCGAGGGAGTCTAACACAAAAGTGCATTGGATTAGGAATCGAAAGACCCAAATTCTAGTGGTCGTTTTTCTTTCAGCTCTGAGTCTATCCCACCGCCTGCCCTAGTTCCCATAATCCAGCTCTCTTAATTCCTAATCCACAGACGAGGAAACATGGTTTCTGCAGTGTGGGATGTGCCCTGAGAGGCCGATTTTCAGAGGATGTGTGAACTCAGCTTTAAGACGTACCTAACCAGGTGGTGGTTATTATAGAGGGCACGGATTGCATGGAGCACTGGGTGTGGTGAAAAAATAATGAATACTGTTTTTCTGAAAATAAATAAATTGAAAAATTAAAAAAAAAACGTACCTAATGGTGGGGTGTGGGGGGCATCTGGGTGGCTCAGTAGGTTAGGCATCTGTCTTCGGTTTGAGTCATGACCTTAGGGTCCTGGGATCCTGCCCCACCTTGGGCTCCCTGCTCAGCCGGGAGCCTGCTTCTCCATCTCCTCCCCACTTGCGCTCTCCCTCTCACTATCTCTGTGTCTCACTTTCAAATAAATAAATTAAATATTTTTTAAAAATTAAGAAGTACCTAATGAGGGGTGCCTGGGTGGCTCAGTCAGTTAAGCATCTGACTCTATTTTGGCTTAGGTCATGATCTTGGAGTCATGAGATAGAACCCGCATCAGGTTCCATGCTAGGCATGGAGCCTGCTTTTAAGATTCATTCTTTCTGGGACACCTGGGTGGCTCAGTCATTAAGCGGCTGCCTTCAGGTCAAATCATGATCCTGGGGTCCTGGGATCGAGCCTCGCATTGGGCTCCCTGCTTGATTGGAAGCCTGCTTCTACCTCTCCCTCTGCCTGCTGCTTCCCCTACTTGTCCTCCCTCTCTCTCTGTGTCAAATAAATAAATGAATAAAATCTTTAAAAAAAAATTCTCTCTTCTTCTGCCCTCCCGCTCTAAAAAATTTAAAAATTACATTTTTAAAAAATTTTAAAAAGATAAAATATTTAAAAAAAAAAAAAAAAGAATTGTCTGATGAGAGGCGTTTGGGTGGCTCAGTGGGTTAAAACTCTGCTTTCAGCTCAGGTCATGATCTCAGGGTCGTGGGATCAAGCCCCACATCTGGCTCTCTGCTCAGCAAGGAACCTGCTTCCCTCCCAACCCCCTGTCTCTCTGCCAGCCTCTCTGCCTACTTGTGACCTCTCTGTCAAATAAATGAAATCTTTAAAAAAAAAAAAAAAAAGAATTACCTGGTGAAAGTATTACCTCCTTTCTTTTTTTTTTCTTTCTTCTTTTTTCTTTTTTCTTTTTTTTTTTTTTTTATTGTTACCTCCTTTCTGATCACTTTCTGATTACTAACAAATGGAAAGTCTCTGGGGGAAAAAAAAGGGAAGGAAGGAAAATCTCTGTTTGGTGCTGACATGTCTTGAATGCCTCCTCTTTGACTACCTGTCTTTTCGACAAACAACAAGTGGATCTCAGGCTCAGAGCACCTCCCCACTCACCCCCACCCCCCCCATCCCACCCCCTACCACTCCCACTACCCCCCCACCCGTGGACTGCCATACCTAGCTGGCTTCTCTGGAAATCGTTCCGCTCTGTTTTCATTGCATTTGGGTTTAAAGGCACCGTACATTTAGGGCAAGTGGAATGCACTTTCCGTTTATGATAGCAATATAAAATGTCCTTTTTAAATGCTCTCCTTTAAGTTAAAAGAACTAGCTGATATAAAGAAAAGCACCACATACATGTGAGCATTGGTAGCAGCGAGACGGAGGTACTTGGCCAAGCAGAAGGTGAATGACAGGTGTGGGGAGGGCCCTGGCTGAGGGGTCCACCTCTCATTGTTGCCCCTCACTGCAGTTTACAAAAAACCTTTCGAAGCACAGTCCCAGCAGATGCATCCTGCAGCCAGGGACACACACACCCCCCCCGGGGCCTCGCGCAGCCCACGTCTTGGAAGCCCCCCAGCTGCCAGTCACAGGCAGGGATGGGCATTTTGCAGGTGTCCCAAACCATGCCTTATCCATAGCCTCAGAGGCGGGCATGGGCCCCATCTCCCAGCGGAGAAAACTGAGGCTCAGAGAGGCTGAGGGACATGCCCAAAACTGCAGAGCAGTGGATTTGTTTCCTGGGGCATCTGGAACAGATGACCGCCAACTTGCGGGCTTCAAACAACGGAAATTTCTCTTTTTCTCAGCTGTGGAAGCCGGAAGTCCAAAATCAAGGTGGTAGAAGGGAGGCTTAGGGAAGGGGACTTTTTCACCTCCTCTAGCTTCTGGGGGCTCCAGGCCCTCCTTGGCATATGGTGCTGTCCCTCCAGCCTCTGTCTCTGCCTTACGCGGCCCCCTTCTCTGTGTCCTCACTACCTCTGCTTCTGAGCATTCCTGCCATTGGTTGAGAGCCCATCTTAACCCAAGCGGATCTCATCGCAGCATCCTTAATCCAATGCATCTGCAAGGACTCCAAATAACCACATTCACAGGTTCTGGAGAAATCTTTTGGGAGACCACCATTCCTGCCACTCCAAGTGGGGTCGGGATTGATACTCTGAGTGTTCTGTTCTCCTACTCTGGCCACACACACACACGCACACACGCACGCACACACACACACACGCACACACACATGCACGCACGCGCAGAGGACCCACCTCCACTGCCCGTCCCATCCCGTCCCACCAGCTTCCTGCCCAGTGACAGCGGACACCGGGGGCAGCAGCGCCCAACCTTGGGGGCCAGCTGGCCCTGCAGAGACCCATACTCCTGTTTAATGAGGACAGAAGACTGAACTCTGTTCAACAGCACAGGCATCCACCCACCCACCTGCCTGGGGACCCATTTCTTTGAGGAAATTTATGGCCATAATTTAGTGGGTGAGTTATGGCCCCTGGCACCTGAGCTCAGAGCATTGCCCAGGCGCATGAAAGCCACCCGCTGATGCCCCTCCGCATGCAAGCCATCCTCACAGAGCCTGTAAAACATGGGGTGGCAGAGAATGGGGAGCCTCGTGGGAGCCGTGGAAGGCCTAGCTCCCAGCAGCTTCTGGAACTGAGTACAGAGGCCTGGGTCCCCGTCTAAGCATTTCCTGGTTGGTTACACCGTGCCTGGCGGTATGCCCACCCAAGGTGCCTGCGAGCAGGACCACACTGCGCGTACAGTGGCCACATCAGCAGTATCCACAGAATGGCTATGAATGCAGAAACAGTAGGACCCCACACTGAATGCAGCCGCCCCCCTTTCCCAGGGATGTGTGGGCATCAGTCGGTTAAGCCTCTGCCTTCAGCTCAGGTCATGATCCTGGGATCCTGGGATCAAGTCCCACATTGGGCTCCCTGCTCAGCTTCTCCCTCTCCTCCCCTGCTCAAGCTCCCTGTCGTTATCTCTGTCTCTCTCTCACATAAATAAAGAAAAAGAAAAAGAAAGCACAGGTCAGAGTTGAGCCCTGTGCAAGCCCAACACACTTGGGAAGCAACTCCAAAACTTTCAACAGATTCTCCGTCCCCCCTTCTTCCTCTTCTTCTTCTCCCCCCCCTCCTCCTCCTCCTTCTTCTCTCTCTCTTCATGGGTCAGAGGTTAAGAAGCTCAAGACATTTTCCGTGATATGTTTCACGGTGTCCTTAAGACAGCCATACTGATCTGATTTTTTTTTTTTTTAATTTCCTCAGATCTGAACTTTTCAAAGTTTAGGACAAAGGAAAGCCTATTCCACAAGGAAGGTCAGTACATCAAACCCACATGAGGCCTTGAGTAGACTGACAGCGGGGGGCGGGGGGCAGGTAAATAAGCAATGATGATAACGATGGTAATGGGCAACAGGCTTTTCCGGGTGGTATTGGGGAGCGAGGCCCCTGACCACAGGAAAAGTGATGCAGATCCTTGTAAAATAACCTCACACCAGCGAGGCAGGAGGCCACGAGCTGAACTGGGGCACGGGAAGATGGCAGAGGCGACTGAAGGGGGCTGGGGCAATCCAGGAAGCCTCCCTGGAGGAGAGCAGTCTCCCTTCCCCCACCTCTGCTGGGCCTGGGTCTCCTGGCTCCCATTCTGCATCAATTACCCTCTGCAGCTCCCCTCTGTCTCCCTGAGCTCAATCGAGGAGAAGATGCACTCAGAAGTGAAGTTCCAAATTAGGTTGTTTGGAATTCCAAACCAGTGCAATTAACAGATCCCAAACACTGTTAATTATGTTTCCTGTGGCCAGTGTACACAGAGGCTGATCGATCCGCCCAGCACTGCCAATTACAGAGACACCATAGCTTCGAGGCTCGTGGGGGGTGTGCAGGGAGATGACAAGGCTCGGGTGCTCCTGGTTGGGGGGGGGGGGGGGGCAGGGACTTCTCCCTGAGCAAAGCTTCACACAGAGCCTACTCATCTTTGAGGGTTGGCTGGCAAGCTCGAGCCAGACCCCGTAGGACACTGGGACCCAGAGAGCAAGGCACCCTGAGACCCTTTCACATGGGAGGGAGCAAAGGATCTGAGTTCTATGTGTGCTATTGTGTGTGAGCATTAGAGTGTGTGTGTGTGTGTGTGTGTCCATGTACAGACATGAGTGTGGGTGCAAATAGGCAAGTGTGAGCAGGGCTGCACCTGGAGGGCACATGCTAGAAGCCATGTGTGTGTTCATGTCTGAGAGCGCGATATTGATGTGAGTGTGGGTGGACGCCAGGTGTTGAGTGTAAGCATACGTGTGAAAGGAAAAGCGTGTGGGGCAGTGTAAAAGTGAGCACAAAGATGCCAGCAGCTCAAGGGAGTGTGTTTAACGGAGGGCGGGACGGTGCTGAGTGCAGGGGCACACGGGTAGAACAGGGAGTGAGTGTGAGCAAAGAGCACGTGGCTGAGAATGCGTGAGCAGTGAGCATGGGTGGGAAGGTGAGCAGTGCTGGGAGTGGTGATGAGAGCAAGTATGCTGGGGAAGGGGTCCTCCGTGGGCCTGTGTGGACACCTTGAGCCACTGCACTGCTAAGCGTGCATCCTTCCCTATGGAAGGATGACACTTCCTTAACGTCCTGCATGACCCTGTGACTTGCTCTGGACAACCGAATGGGAAAATGCCATGTGATCACTTCCGGAAGGAGCTTTAAGGGCCAGGGTGCGGTGGTCCTTTCCCTCTGCCACGACCACAGGAAGATCGAGTCTGCACGGTGGGCCAGGTGGGAGGAAGGTGGGGTGGAGCAGAACCCGCACCCAGACGTGTGGGGGACGCAGTGTGAGGGGCACAGGACTCCACAATGCTGAGGTTTGGGGCTGCTCGCGGCTACAGAGCGATCCAGCCCACGCGGACGGATAGCATGACCATGTCCATGGGAGCTAGGGGCTGCAGGAGGGAGTGGGCAGGACACTGGGTGTGTGTGTGAGTGTGTGTGAGTGGGAGTGGAGCCTCTCTGGCTGGGCGGTGGGAGCGGTGGGGATGACTCTTACGGCAGTGTGACCTGGCACACGCTGACTGATGCGGGACTCTGTGTCCTTCAGAGTAAAGGGACGCGGGAGAATCCAGGGGTGAGCAAGAGTGTGAGCGGGGCAGGATGACTGTGAGGGAGGAAGTGAGGGCATGCAAGGGACATCCTCCCTCCCACGGGGTGTCTGCTCTGTACCCAGGGGCCCAAGTCAGGTCAGGGGTCATGGTCGGCACCCTCCTACTGGCCACGCCAGAGCAAGCGACACCTACACTCCTCTCTCTTTACCGCCAAAACTTCTCTTGAATCTCTCAGCTCCTCTTCCCCGTCCTGCTGCCTCCTCCCTCCTCCCAGCCACCCTCATCTCCATCTGGAGGGCACAGCTGCCTCCCCATCTGACTGCCCTCACACTTGGGACTTCTCTCTACACAGCCATCTTTCTAAACCCAAATCTTGGACCCTGTCACTCCTTTGCTTAAAACCCCTCACTGGTTTCTCATGACCCCATTTCCCTCCTTCCTGTGGCTAAGTCACCCTCAGCCTTATGGCATAGAGTTCCTGCCACACTGGCCTCCGTTCAGCCCATCAGGAGACTTATACCCCCCTCTCCCCTCAGACCCTTTTCACATGCTATTCCCCCTCCCAGAATGCTTGTCCCTTATGCTCTCCCCCTAGTTTTAATCTCAGCTGCCACTTCCTCGGGAAAGCCCTCCCTGATACACACTCTCAACACTCCACATGCGTCTTTTTTGAAGCACCATATATACTTACTCCATAAACTTGGTCTCTCTTGGTAGACTGTGAGTTCCTGGTTGGGAAGTAGGGACTAGGAAGGGACAGGACCTGTTCTCATTCACCGCTGAGTACATTCACAGTGCCTAATATGAGCACTGCCTGGCATACAGTAAGCGCATACTAAACGCTTGTGAATGAATGAATGAATTGGTAAATGAGCAGCCTCTCCATCTTTTCTGCCCATCTCGGGGGCAGACAGGGTGCTCAGGCCTCTGGGAGTGACTGGCAATGAGTGAACCCCTCCATTCAAGGCTGAACAGAGAGACCATCTGTGTTATTCTCCCTTATTTTTTAAAAGATTTTATCTGTTTGTTTGTTTGTTTGTTTGTTTATGAGAATGAGAGAGAGTGTGTTTGCAAGCAGGGGCAAGGACCAGGGGGGTAAGAATCCCAAGCGGCCTCTCCAACAAGCATGGAGTCCAATGTGGGGCTTGATCCCACAACCCCGAGATCATAACCTGAGCGGAAAGCAAGAGTTGGCTCTCAACCGACTGAGTCACTCAGGCGTGCCATGTTATTCTCCCCTACGAGGACAGGGGTCCAGCTTGAATTCCTTGTGAGGCAGCCTAACAGAGCCAAGCAGGACACTCGGGTCTCTCTCAGGGTTGGGGGCAACTTAGTCAGCTTTTCCCAAATTCCTGCAGTGGGCCAGGCTCTGTGTGGGGCACCAGGAGCCAAATGCTAGGAGTCCACTAGCCCAGCCCTCAGAGAGCCAGTGCTCTGATGCAGGAAAGGGCTTAAAGGGTCCAGGCAAGGAGCGGGGTGTTGGGGAGAAAGATCTGGCCGCAGCCAGCAAGGTGGGCTTGCAGAGGAGGGCGTCCCTTCCCCTCAACTAGACCCAGAAAGACAGGAAGGACAGTCACCAGGCCAATGGAGACAGAAAAGTGTTAGGGAGAGGTGCTGGGACAGAGGGTTGTGACAGGTGTCAGTACACCATGGGCGAGACCTGGGAGTCAGGAAACCCTGATCTGCTCAAATTTAAGCTCTGTCTATGCAGATACCATATCTGCATTATTCACCTTTGTAATCTCCAGAGCCTAGCTCATAGTAGGGTGCTCTGTAAATGTGGAGGGAAGACACAGACTTTATTGCTCCATAAGGCTTTTCTAAGTCAGTCCTCGAGCCCCAAGCTCTGACCATGGTTCTGCATTTATCAGCTGTGTGAGCCTGGGCAGGTCATTTATTCTTTGTGACTCAGTTTCCTCATTAGTAACATGAATATGAGATGCGTGGACCTCTGCGACGGACACCCGGTTGCCTATCACCCATCCTCTCTTCCGGGATCAGCACACTGATTCTCCCTTGGGGACCATCCTCCCACATCTTTCAGTCTCTGAAGTCTGAGAAAGATCCCTTTCCTCAGCTCTCCCAAGGGCATATCACTCAGGCGTGGCCAATCAAAGCACTCTACCCCCTGGTCTTGTGATTGATTCAGGAACAGGCATGTGACTCAAAGGAAATTAGTGATAATGAGTTCTGGAACTTGTGTTTGAGCCATTGGGAAGGGTTATTTTGGTTTGCTCATTGGGGTTATTTGTGTGTGTGTGTGTGCTTGGGGGAGGGTGGTGATTTTCTGAAAGAATAATGTTATAGTTCTGCTATAGTTCTGAAAGAATAATATAGTTCTGGAATTGCCCAGAGTCCTATAAGTAGAGCCAACCCGAAGAGGAAAACAGAACCAGCAGAAACCAAGTGCTGATATTAATTGAGCACCTGGATCCAGCTATGCCTGAAGGCAGTGTTGAGCTTTTTGGTGCCTAGTACATAGTAAGTGTTATACAAATGGTAGAGTCTGGTATACGGTAAGTACTTGCTTGGCAATATTAGTTCCTTTCTTCCTTTACTCCCATGCCCCTAAAATCATTTTAGTATGACTGCTCTCCCTCTATTATAAATGCTTCAAAATGGATTGTGGTGCCCCATATAGGGTATGAGCAAAATGTGTTCATGACGGAATGTCTGTCAGAGCATCTTCCCATCAAGCTGTTTTCCTTCTTCACTGAAGACAATCAGGGGACCAGACAGATGCCGAAAATAGTGAGGCCCAGGGTCACCATGATCTCTGCCTGGCAAATTCATAGCTGTCCTGGGACAGCCAGAAGGAGAAGGGGAGTAGGGGACCTCAGGCATATTCTGGCGCTGGGCACCTCTCCACTGGGCCAACACAGGTGCTAGGATTTGTGAGCTGAGGCCAAGCCCCAGTTATCAGGGTAGTCAGGTGGTGAGAGCATTTAATGGACACCTATTGGATGCAGGCCTGTGCTGGGGTTACAGTGGTACATAGCACACAGCCCTGCCTTCACTCAGTGCTGAGGCTAAAAGAAAAGACAGGGAAGTCAGCAGACAGTTCCAGCCCCGTGTGAACAGCAATGGGGTAGGGGATGGATCTAGGGAAGCCAGGGTTGGGGGGAAGGTCTGACCTGGCTGGACACAGGGAGGGAACAGAGAAGGCTTCCTTGGGGTTGTTTGTGAACTGAAGTCAAGCCTTCACAAATGAGAAACTGTGCTTGAGGGGGCGGAGAGACGTTCCAGGCAGAAGGAGGAAAGCAGCAAAGTACCCCAGAGCAGACCGGGAATCGGGAGACTCCAAGTGCAGTGGGGACTCACAGACCTCTCTCAGGGGTTCAGGTTTTGAAGTGGGGCACTAGGGAACCATGAAAGGGCTTTGAGCTAGGGCTGACCTGACCATATTTGGGTTCAAGAGAAACCTCTCCCGTCACTGTAGGATAACACAGAAGGAGAAATCCTGGAGGCAGTTAGAGTCCTGCAAGTGAGTGATCCTGGGGACAGAACTATGCAAGAGATTCCAGGAGCAGAAGTAGCAGTGGGACCCAGATCAGAGGCCAGGTGGGACTGGAGGCCCAGGAAGAGGATCTCAAGCTCAAGGTCTTGCCTCCTGCAGCCAGGTCATAGGTTCCTCCTCTGGAAAAGGGAGTTGAATAATATCTTCCCTGCCAGACTCAGGGGGTGGGCATGAAAACCAAGTGCAATGGAACACGGGGTGTCCGTCGCTAGGAGAACAAAAGCTCCCATGGACGAAACATAAATGAAAGGGATTGTGGCTGTTTTCCAGGAAAACCTTATTTCTTGGCCCATGGGTTAGGGCTGGCAGACTCCTGGTGTGAAGTGATAAGCAGACACCAAGACTTTCTTATCACCCCTGACATATCCTGTCAGAGCTCTTCCTACAGAAAGAAGGCTCTTCTCGTTTTCTGTATCTCCATAGCCCAGAGGCAAAGAACATCTTGTCCCCTGTACACCCATTTTATAGATGAGGAAACCAGCACAGAAGAAGAGGAAGACTTGCACTTAGGAGGTGTTTTGTTAACTGCTTATTGGATGAAGGAACAGGACTCGGATGACACCCACAGCCCCAATTGCCAATCCCATTCCCATGGCAGACATCACTAATCGATCCCAGTGTGTTCTTCCAGAAAGCAGTGAGTCGGCTTCTAACTTCTCAAGTCAGCATCCCCAGCAGCCACCTACAATCCACATCCACAACTAAGAAGAAATGGGATTCAGTTCAACCGACCTATTTTGTGGCTGCGGAAATGGAAGCAAGAGGTCTCAGGAGGAGTCTGTGGACCAGCTGGTACCCTCTGGCTGCCTGCTTCACCCACCCGCTCCAGAAGCTTCACGGCAGCCCTCATCCAGCTGGGCAGGGAAGGGGGTGCCAGGGAGGAGCACAGCTGGGCAGCTGGCATGGGCTCGTCGCCGTGCTTCCCCAGCCCCTCCACACCGTGATCACTGCTCTGGCCACGTCCCCTCTGTTCTCCACCCGCCTGCTCCCTACAGCTGCTCTTTTGAAAGCCCCGCATGGGAAGCTGTTGATGTGTCTCTCTGTTCCCTTTTCAGACCATTGTCCTCTCGTTGGCGCCAGCCGTGTTCTTCCCTTGGCCGCTTAATTAACAGTATTATTAATGCTGAGAGGCAAGACTCGCCCAGAGCCTTTCTCATAGCAACTCACGCTTGGGAGTACGCGCCGCAGGCAGACAGGAAGCAGGGGCTGGTGCCAGGATCTGCCCCCTCCCACCTCCGGGGCCCTTCACTTGCCAATGCCCAGCTGGACCACTCGGCCCCACCTCCCCTGGGGCAGCCATGGAAAACCCATGACGGAAGAGTCAGGGAGGCAATAGCTGGCAGTGAACCCCACGTGCAGGTACTTAACTAAGACTGATTGATGAACCCTATTCTGAGCGCTGGGTACAACTCTTTTGGGAAGAGCCCTAGGCTGGGCTCAGACGCCAACAGTCGTGTTCTGACCACCTCCATGCCGAGAAGCAGCAGAAATAGTAGATGGAAAACATGCCCAGTAGCTGTGTGACCTTGAGCCAACCCACCACCATCTCTGTGCCCAATTCTTCTTGTGTAAAAGGACCTTACGATGCATGTAGTCCTGGACTAAGCCGCTTATGTGCCTTATCTCACCTACTCCTTGTTCTGGCAATCTTTTACTACATTACAGATCACCCCAAAACTTAGTGTCTCAAAGCAATAATAGTCACTTTTGTGACTATTTTGTTGGCTTGCCGATCTATAATTTTGGTGGGGACTCAGCAGAGACAGCTCACCTCTGCATCCCCCAACATCAGCTGAGGCAGACCCGCTATGGAGTAGAGGATAGACTTCGTTTAGTCACCGAGCTGGCAGACTGGTCCTTTGTGAACTCTGTCTGGGTCCCCATTCCTGTCTGCAGGTTCCCTGAGGTTCCTTACAACATGGAGGCTGGGTTCCAAGAATGAGTGTCACAAGAGAACCAGGCACAACGACCTAGCCTTGGAAATCGTAGCATCACCTCTACTGTACTCTGTTGGTCAAGGCTGTCACCAGTGCCCACCCAGCTTCAATGTGAGTGGATTTAGACCCCACTTTTTGATGAGGCAGAGCTAAGGTTCTACCAGGGTGCAAGACATGGGAGATATTGTTAGGACCATCTTTGGAAAATACAGTCTGTCCCCTTCTTCAAAACAACTGTGACATAGGTACTATCATTATGCCCATTCCATAGATTAGGAAAATAAGGTTCCTGTGCAAAGTCACACAGCTAAGTGGCTGAGCAGAGATTTGGACAAATGCAGTCTGACTTCAAAACTTAGGGCTTTCAAACATTTTTTTTTTTTTTAAAGCTGTAAAATGTTTCTTTCTAATAAAACCTTCTGGGGAAGGTCTGTGAAAAACAGGGTGGAGGGAACACAGTAGTGAGGGCTCTGCTGTGGCCTCCATGATCTCAGGAACTCAACTTCCCAAGAAGTAGTCCAAACCTCCCTGCATCATCTAACTGGTCTACCTGTTCTTTGTCCCCAGTCCCATTGTCTTGTTTCATGGGTTTCCTGCATCTCTGATTCTCCTCCAAGATAATCTTGGAGAGCCCAGTTGCTTTTCCTTGTCCCATCTCCCCATCCCATCTCCTGGTTCTTGTTGGAGGTGATGTTTAAAACAAATAGGAGTCAGCCAGGTAAAGGAGGTCAGAGGAAGAGCGGTCTAGGTGGAGGGATCAGCATGCACGAAGACCCAGAGGACACGGTCAGTAACTGGGGCACAAAGCGTGAGCAGGAAGTGGCATAAGCTGAAGCTGGCCGGAAGGGCAGGGTCTGGGCATGCAGGGGAGGAGGGAGGAAGGAGGGAATTTCTCTTACGGACAATGGGGGACAGAGCGGATGGTCAAATCTAGCTGGGTCACTATTCCTGTCTCTAGGAAGCTCCCAACAAAACAGCCACCAGGAACAGAGGAACATCAGATAGATGTGAGGAAGAGGGGGTGACTCATTGGAGCCCCACCCCAGCCTGCCAGCCTGGTGGCTCCGACGTCAACCCAAGGCTTCTCCCTGGCCCTGGCCCTGCCTGAACGTCACTTCCCAGGATGCCTGAGGTGTTCCTTACGCAGTGGCTTTGACAGGAACCTGTTTCAACCTTAAGTAGAGGAGTTTAAAAATAGTCACCTTTTCATGAGCTGTAGGGAAGAGAGAGACCCCCTCCCCACCCACGGGTGAGAGGTGGAAAGTCACGGGCACTTGGCAGAGCTGCACCGGTGGGTGCCGAGCCCAATCGGGGCAACTTCGTGCAGACTGACAGGCGCCCGGTGCTCGGGAATCTTCTGCAGTGTTAGGCAGTTCATCCCGGCGTTCGGTGACATCTGCCAGCTTCGTTGTCTCTCCTCTGAGGGCTCAGCAAGAGTGAGAAAAAGATCCTTGCAGCCATCAGGGGGCCCCCCAGGGGAGCCTGCCAGGGAAGTGCTCAAAGCCTGGCTCTTCACACCGGTATACCTAGTGTCTTCTCCCTCTCCTTTCCCAGCAGGGTGATCTCAAGCAACTGATGTAGCCTCTCTGGGCCTCGGTTTCCACATCTTTAAAATGGGGACTATAACCCAGGGAGACCAGGGAGGTAATGGAAGGAAGCTTCTAGAAGGCCGGAGCTGGCCTCCCCCATGTCCTCATGCAAGTCCAGCAGGTGGCCGCTTCCCATCTCTGCTCTCGGCAGGGAGCATGGCCTGTGGGGACAGCCTGAGTGCCTTCAAGCTCCTTGATGAATGTTCCATTTAGTGCAATAAACAATACAATTACTCAACCCCTGCAAACTCCACTCGGACTGGGGCGGGCAGGCGGGGGGAGCAGGCAAGACCGGCCTTCGGAGTCAGGCCAGCTATTAATTACAGGCACTTAAGCCCAGTTCTAGAACCCCTGTCATACCTTGGCTGCTGAAAGGATGGGTGTTGGTGGGGGGAGTGGGGGGGTGGACAAAGATGGTGTCTCATGGTCCTTCATTATGGCATCCAGCAAAGCAGACGCAGCCAGACATGACTTAAGGAAGACACTCTCCCTTTCTCCCCCACTGTCATTGTCTGTTCTCTGTCACAATACATCTGCCTGACAAATAATGACCTACCCTCGGTGCAGTCCAGGGCCAAGCGTCAACTCCTCCCACTTCTAGAGCAGCCGGTCAGGTAGCTCTGCTCATCTTGGCCAGACTCGCTCTCCTACCCAGGGCTCAGCTGACTGTTGGCTGATAGGCTGGCCTCATCGACTCAGGTCAGGTCCACGTGCCTCCCATGCTCCAGCAGGCTCGCCCTGGCTTCTTCTCCTGGCAGCCAGGCAAGGGTTCAAGACAGAGTGGAGAGAGCAAACCCTCTTGAAAGCCCAGGTGGGAACGGCCAGAGTGTGGTTTCTACCACATTCTATTGGCTAACCCAAGTCACAGGGTAGAGGCCAGGCTCAAGGCTTGAGATGGAGACTCACCTCTCTGTGGAAGGAGCTGCAAAGCCACATCATAGACAGGGGCATAGACGGGGAGGAAAGCATCAGGAGAGGAACTGAGGCATTTCCTTTCACCCTAATGCCACCAGGCCCAAAGCATAGAATTTATGGGCACATGCTTTGGAAGAGAGCAGACATTCTGGCTCCTCCCATTTGCCAGCTGTGGGACCTGGAGTCAGTCCCTTGACCCCTCTGCACCTCCATTGTCCTTATCTGTAAAATGGGTATAATAATAACCACTGCCTCCAAGGGCATTGTAGGGTGTGATAAAATAATTCCTCCAAGAGGCTTAGCTTAGTGCCTGGCAAGGCATTGAGCTCTTCAGAAGCAAGGCTGATTATGATTATTAATATCTATAAATAGGAATATTAATACCCATCTAGAGAGCAGCTCTAAGAAACAATGGGGTTAATGAACCATGGAGGTGCCTTGGAAGCCAGGAAAGACTTGCATTTATCAAACCTGTTTTAGTCATATGAGACAGAAACACAAGTCTAATTAGCTTCAGCAGAACAGGAGATGTGTTCTTGGCTCTCAACACCAAAAATTCTGTGAGGGGGGATAGGCGTGAGGATGCCAACCTCCTTGGACATTTCCTTCATCTTCATCTGCTTCTCTCGTTACTGGTCACCTTCTTTCCCACAGACCAGCTTCCCTTTAAAGCAGGGGTTGCCCTCCTTGCTAGCCCAGGGCTCACCTCTGTGGAGGAAAGGGAGCTGTGTTCATCTGATCAAGAGCAGAAATCCCAGGGCGGGGACCTGATTGGCCCAGTGTGGGTCACACACCCATCTCTAGACCAATCACTGCCATCAGGGGGTGGGACATTAAGACTGGTAGCCCCATGTTGAGAAAAGAAAGAACAGGTGCCTGTTCAGGGAGGTTTGCAGAAAACCAAAGGCTTGCTTTGGCTCTGCTCAGACCTACTCTCCGGACCACTCGCACCACTGGACGGGTAGAGTCCCCTAAATTTAAGCAAGGTCAACAGACTCATTGAGGTTACACAACAGGAAAATAAAACCTCATTCCCCACACAATGTGATATCATGTCTCCTGGAGGGAAGAGGCTCCAATGCCCGGGCAGCCTTCCTCAGCACCTCGCCCAACCTGGCTAAATTCCCCCGAATCTTGGTCCTTGTCCATGTGTCCCTGGCACACTCTCGGGATGAGCCATGGCATTCGGTTGTTCACTCCTGGACCGGCGGCTGCAGCCCAGTGCTGCTGGTCCATTCTGCTGAGTCTGGGAGTTGTCAAACATCTCAGAAGCAAATGCCCACATATTTTAAGTCCAGCCAAGGCAGCCTGCCATGGTCCAGCATCATTTGCTGTATATTCCAAAAGAAATTGGATCCATATGGACCAAATTCCTCCATGCTCCTCTCACACGGGGCCGGGGTTTGGCACAAAAGGGCCGAGCGCTGTGGAAAGGCTTCTCTACCTTCCCTGGGGGCCGGAGCATAGCCACCAATGCCAAGGGGATGACAAGCCCCCAGCCAAAGGTGCAAGCAGTGCCTTCAAACCTAACCCTCCCCCCTACCCGCATAGGATCAGAGCAGGACAAAGCCTGGGAACAAGAGGGATGCACTATCTCTGCTCCCTGGGCCAGGGGGAAAGCTGGGCCACCTGCTCTCTCATGGCTGCCTGCAAGCAGGAGGCACGAAGTCCAGAACTCGGGGCTCGGGAGTGCGACAAACCTGGCTCCCCATCCCTACTCTGCCATTCTACAGCTGGGTGGCCAGGGGCAAACCTCTGTTCCTACATCTGAGAAATGGAGATAAAAATGGGATCAATCCCATGAGATAGTGACTCAATAACAATGAGATGAGGAGTGTGGAAGTGAATGTTAGTTGGTGGTATTATTTCTGAGGCACAAGCCACTACCATCACCACTGTCACCAGCATCCATACCACTAGGCAAAGCCTAGTTGTTAAGTCAGCACGGAGGACTATCTCCACTATCCTCCTCTGGGTCACCGTCATCTTTTAACCAAGAGCACTGGTAGACTCTCTTAATGGTCTCCCTGCCTCTAGTCTCACTACCTCCAAACCCCTTGCTCCTGCTCAAATTTCTTCCATGACTCCCACCACCCATAGAATAAGCTGTGAGCCCTTTCGTCTGGCACTAGAGTCCTTGCCACTCAGATCCCTTCCCACTTTGTCATCCACGCCCCACAGTCCCAGTTGCATCAAACGGCTTTCCTCTCTCCCAGTTTGGCTTTGCTCCCCCATGCCTCTGGGAAGGACCCAGCACCCCACCGCTCCCTCCAAGCAGAACGTTCCTCCCCATTCCCTGTCTAACTCCCTGAGACATTCCCCAGCTCAGCTCGAATGGCTCCTTCTTGACAAAGCTGCCACTAAATTCCAGCTAGACAGCGTTGCCTGCAGAAGGTTCTGGGCTTCTTTGTGGAAAAGGGAGTCGAGCAAGAGCTGGCGGGGAGCTAGCACCAACAGGAGTCTCTCCCCGATGTCATGAGAGAAACTGGAAAGGAGGTGGCTCACTAGGGAATTTGAAATTATCTGTCTCACTTCCCACTGAGGGAGGGGGGTGCACCCCACCCTTCAGGATGGGCCAGGTGGGGTACTTCATGCAGGAGTCTCCCTCCCCTGTTATCCTCCGAGCAGAGCCAACCTCAGGCTACTGGGGGCTGACCTTTTAATGACTGAGATTACATCATTTATCCTTCTCTAAAGCAGACGTTCCCAGTTCAAACCCCAACCTCATCCTTTCTTGCCTGTTGGGATGCAGTTTCCCCAGCTTTGACTGGTTGTAGGAAAGGACCTCGGGGAACCCTTCCTGCTCAAAGCAGGGAGACCCAGGCTGTGAAGCTGGCAGACCTGTACTCATCTGGCACAGCCGCCCACCCTTAATGCAAGAACGGGAGCTCCCCAGCAAGCTGGCTAGATGCTTCCTCTCCGTCTCTGTTCGCTGTAAGAAGACTTGGAGCTCTGAGTGGATCATGCCCTGCTCCTTGCATGGGACTCTTGTGGCACCTGGATGGTGCTTTCTGAGCTTTCTGAGCGCCTGGGGCCAGGCATGGTGAGGGGGACTCCGCAAACACTAGCTGGACATGACTGGTGGCTCTTCCCCATTCTTCCCCATTCTTCTCCAAGAGTCCCCTCGCCTGGAGAGGGGATGGAAGATAAGGACCCAGGGAGGCCGTAAGCCTGCAGAGGCCAAACCTGATGCCCATCCGCTCCTGTGATGCTCTTTTAAGTGGCAACCTACGTGACAGAGCACTTGGCTGGAACCTTAAAAATTTTTGGAGAAAATGCAAATGACACATGAAAATGAGCTGCAGAGGGTGCCCAACTCCCAAAAGAGTGCCATCCTGGTCCCCTCCTGGGTCCCACATTAGCATGCCTCATGTTTCCCACCCCCTGCAACCCAGCTGACCCACTGTGTCCCTTAGGACCATGTTCTGCAGGAGCCAGCTGAGTAAGGAAAGTCCAGAAGAAAGAATGGAAGGGACAGAGAGGCCTGGCATTGACCTGCTGACTCCTAGGAGTCAGGCCCTGCTCTAGAGATGCCGTGAGGATATGACCTGACCCCTCTGCTCCAGGAGGGCTCTAAAACCTCAGTGCCTTCAAAGACAACTTGAAGTGGGACATCTGGGTGGCTCAGTGGGTTAAAGCCTCTGCCTTCGGCTCAGGTCCTGGGATCGAGCCCCGCATCGGGCTCTCTGCGCAGCGGGGACCCTGCTTCCTCCTCTCTCTCTGCCTGCCTCTCTACCTACTTATGATTTCTGTCTGTCAAATAAATAAACAAAATCTTAAAAAAAAAAAAAAGACAACTCGAAGTGAGGTGTGTTTACCTCACTGACTCATTCCCATTCCCACCACCCTTTCTGCTCTCTTTGCACTCTGGCCACTTTGGCCTCCTTGCTGTTCTCTGCACAGAGCAGACCCTTCTTGCCCCAGGGCCTTTGCAATGACCACTTCCCCGCCTGGAGGCCATGTTAAATCTCACCTCTTCAAAAGAACTATTCTGATTCTCCAACATATAATAATCCCAACTGATTCCTCTTTATTAGAGTCCTCCATTCATGTCCTTCACAACTGTTTTTTCACAACTCGTAACAACACACTGATTTGTGTTTGCTTGTTAACCGGTAGAGTCAGGTTCATTTGTTCATCAGTGTTTCACCAGGACCTAGCAGGCCAGGAACACAGAGCTACTCAAATATTTGTTAGGTAGAGAAATGGAATGTTCCTTGTCTGGGGACTCAAAGAAACAAAGAAGAGGGCTTTGAAGGATGAGTAAGAGCTCACCAGGTAGGAAGGGCAGAGGTAATGGACGTATAAAGAGCAGAGAGAGATGAGCGTGCAGGCCTGTGGCAGGGTGGCCTGGCAATTTGGGGCCCACCAGTCATCTTCAGATGGCCTGGTTTAGAGCCAGTTTCCCCTTTCACAACACCTTGGTTGGCAGGGAGTCACTTCCAACTATCTGAGCTCAGTTCTCTCCTCTCCAAGTCGATAGGGTTGGGTGAGGCTTCAGCGAGAAGATCCACAGGCTTGGCACGGTGCTGGACCCGCAGTCAGCTGGATAAACAAAGCAGCTGAGATTTTCAAGCAGAGACTCCGCTGAGGAAGGGAGGGAGGGAGGCGAAGAGGGAGAGGGGAAGGGAGGGGTGGAAAGGAGGGAGACAGAAGGAGAGGGAGGGGAAACCTGACACATCTAGGCCATTAGGCAGTGCTATCTGAGAACAATTCCAGTTCAGCCAGAGAGCCGGGTTCCAAGGAGAAATATTGGCTAGGGACGTCTCCCAAGAATTGACCACTTTGGGGATGGGGTTTGGAGTCATATGACCCCTGAGCATCTCCTTTGGGGCCTCTGGCTCAAACCTCCATCCACGCCTTCACCTCCGCTCCTCCAGGTCCTAGGCTTCGGCAGTTTTCCCCTTGCTAACAGCTGGATCTCTCCCTAACCTGTGCCCTCCTCCTAAAATGCTCTTTTTCTAGCTATTGGAAAACTCAACAGAGGCCCCTCAGTGAGACGTGTCCCAACCTCTGGCCACTTATCAAGGGGTGATCAGTAGTCAAGGCCTTTGGTCTCAGGGTTTGGAAGTTTCTAGACAGTGTATCTAGGCTTGGAAGAGAGGGCCCTGTCCACCGGATGGGGAGCCCCTCCGGGACTGGGATCCGGTCAGTCTTGCCAGGCACATAGTAGACAGACAAGTAACATTTGTTGAATGAGTAAATCAGCAAATGTTTGAACTACAGGAGGCAGGGAAATGATTGGCTTCTGTAGACTCATTTTCACTTCTGTCGCTTACCAGTACCCCGTTCCCCGGGAGGCAAACCTGATCTTCAAATCAAACAGGAGAATCGGAGGACCGAGGTGGGGGATTGGCCGTCTCCAACCTCAACCGGGTCCCTGCGCCTCTTTAGGGCCTTGGTTTTCCCACCTGTAAAGGAAGCGGTGCCCCCGGACAGGGCCAGCCTCCTGAGCATATGACTTACACAGTCCACAGGACCCCCATACTCTCAAGGCGCCAGGCTTGGTTTCAGGTTTTGCTGTCCTTGCCTGAAAACCTGTAATAGTTTATCTTTTAACTCGTGTTTTGGGAGTGAAGTCCCGTAGAGACGCGATGAGCAGAAGAGACATGTGTAATGCACACATCCGCTGCTGGGCCTCGCTGCCCGGCTCCCCCTGTTAACAGTCTCGCGGTCTGCTGCGCATGCGTGTTCGGTGAAAGGCACATCGAGAAGGTAAGTAGTCTGCATCTAAGATCGAGTAAATGGGGGTGCTGCCAGCCTGGAGAGGCCCCACTTTCCACCCGAACTTCCTTCGAAGGCAGAACAAAGACACTTGAAGAAACACGGACAGCCAGCCAGAGCACATTATGGTAGTCTGATTCGTGTCTTCGGATGCTGAAAATGACACAGACGAAAAGATGTGAGCTCATCAAATGACCCATCATTCCTCCCTCCTTCCAGCCTTCCCTCACTCAGCAATAAGCCGAAGGCAGAGTGTTGGCAAATGTTCAGGTCTCAAGAAGTGAAATAAAAACAGCCGAGCTCGTTTTGAGTAACATCTCCACTGTTCTGGATAAAACAGAATGCCTATGTGTGCACGCACTAGGAATACGAATTGTGTAATTTTAGTGACTCGGCTCATGTACTAAACGTTCTTATATTTGTCCCTAAAAGTAGCATTGCACTGTAGAAAGATGAGTGGTAGAATTCGTGCTAATAATTTAAAAGTGTGATTTTTCTTTGCTTAGAACCACATTATATAGCCAGTAAAAAACATCATGGCAGGTCGAGGACAGACTACAGAAGAAACAGAAAACTTTTATTTTAGCACCTTTCTTCTGCCTTTATTTTTTTACAGATTTATTTATTTGAGAGAAAGAGAATGCATGAGCAGGGGGAGGGACAGAGGGAGAGGGAGAGGGAGAGGGAGCCCAAGCAGGCTCCACAGTAAGTGGGGAGCTGGACCCAAGGCTGGATCTCACAGTCCCAAGATCATGACCTGAGCCCAAACCAAAAGTCCAATGCTCAACCAATTGAGCCACCCAGGTGTCCCTTTTTTCCTCCTTTTTGAACCAGGGGCCCAAGTTTTCATCTTGCACCGGGCCCTGTAAATTATGTAGCTGCCCTCCCCTGAACTGGGAAGAAAGCCAGCCCAGCCAAGTCTGAACATATGACCCACAGCCCTTGGTCCCCCATCCCCAAACCAAGCTGTCCTGGCCTCCCCACTATAAGGGGTCAGCAGTCATCAGGATGGGACAGCTGAATGTGTTGGATCTCAACCTGAAGTCTACCACCACCTAGCCAGAAGTCAGAATTCTAGACCCCACACCCAGAGGACCAGCTCAGAGAGTCTGAATGGGGACCTGCACCTCTGTGGCCTTTTAACCACCCTCCTGCCCCCCTGCCCTAAGTGTTACAACTGCTCACCAAGAGGCGGAAAGCTGCTATGAACCCCAGAGAGAAAAGCTGCTTTGTTTTGGAGCTGGATCTGCTCTAAGTGTTTCATATCTAGTAGATCAGTCATTCAGTCCTCCCAGAAGCCCTCCAAAGGACCCCTTGAGCCCATTTGACAGATGAGGAAATTGAGGGCCAGGGCAACCTGGCTGGCCTCAGGTCACAGGGACAGCAGGAGGGCCAACAGGATTTGAACTCAGGCCAACCCAACAACCTTCAGCATCCCCTACTATCTGCCGCCAGCTCCCAGTGCAGCCAGGCTCTGGGCACCACAAATGACTCAGGCGCTGCCTTGCCCACTGCAGGCACCAGCTGCAAGTCACTTAGGGCCCAGGTTTATTGTCTTATCTTCAAGCTGGTCATGATCATTACGTCCATTTCAGAAGACAATCACTGTTCCATCCTCACCCCTGCCTTTAACACAATACAGGGGAGAGGTTCTCAGAAAACCTGAGGGTTCGGGGTAGAAGACCCTGACTACCTCATCCTTCCTTGAGGTCTGACGACTCCGCAAACCCAGGCATCTGGAGATATGGGTATAGATGTTAGGCCACGCCCAGCCCAGTGTGTGCTCCCTTAGATGGGAGCTCTGCTCTGTTCCCCATTGGGTCCCCTGAGCCTGAAGCAGCATCTGGCACATAGCAGGGACTCAATAAATATTTGTTGAGGGAAGGAATTAATGACTTCATGAATTCTAGCCGTGAAGGATTGCACTCTGTCGTGTGCAATCCTGACATCCAAAAAGGTCCTAAAAATAGCAAGTTCTTAGATTCGCATCCCTGGAAGTCTTTATTCATCTCGTATCCTTTTTTTTTTTTTTTTAAGATTTTATTTATTTATTTGACAGAGAGGTCACAAGCAGGCAGAGAGGCAGGCAGAGAGAGAGCCTGATGAAGGGCTCGATCCCAAGACCGTGAGACCATGACCTGAGCTGAAGGCAGAGGCTTAACGCATTGAGCCACCCAGGCACCCCTCATCTCATATCCTAATGAAAGTATTTCAGCGCTTTCTTGTATTTGCTTACAAGCCCCCAGAGGTGTCACTGAGCCCATAGGATGCATCTTACCTTGCTTACCTTTTCAAGTTCTCCCAAAGTCTGGATTTGCAAACCCATCTGGCTACAGGGGTTCCGGGCAAGACAGTGGTCTCCATATCTAAGTCAACAATATTTACCTCCATACATGATACGCATAACAGCTATAGGCAATCTTCGGCCACTGGGAACACTCACCCCCCCGTCACCCCATCTCACAGATGGGTAAATGGAGGACCTCAGAGGTAAGTCCTCAGAGTCATACGGGGTGTGTGTGGGCAGAAGCAACCTTGCGGACTCTTGTCAATTGCTCCTTCCTATATCCTTCCCCTCCCCCTCCGCTTGGCCTTGGCTCCTCAATGAGCCCTTTGTCCTCCAAGGGGCTCAGAACTCCTGAGGGTTCCTCCTTGGGACAAAGGCTAGAGGAGTAGAGGCTCCTTGGGTGGGGGGTGGGGGGGCTCCGGAGGCAGGGCCGGGAAGAATGTGCTCCTACAGTGAGATTCCCATGGGGTCAGGCTCCTCCCATCCTTGGGAAAGGACTAGAATGGTGGGGACAAAGTTTCCAGCCACAAGGCACACTGTCCGGGAGGTCCCCACAGCCCCACCCCTGCCCCTCACTCCAGGCATCCTGCAACTGGCCAGACCTGCAGGACCGTAGCTCTAAGCAAGAGAGGAGGGGCAGAGAAGCAGGAGTTCCTGCCTCCCCCTGGATGACTGGCAACCTGGAGCCCATACCCTGCCCTGCCCGGAGAGGGGAGCACCAAAGTCAGGGGCCTCTTCCTCCCAGCTTCTCCTCCCCACCTGCTTGGTGAACAACAGTCAACTGGAAGAGAGAAGATTTGACCAGGTCCCGCCCTGGGTGGGCCACAGAGCATTTATCCAGTGATTATTCTATGCGAGACAGAGAGTGGAGCAGGAAAAACAAAAGGAACCTGCCCCATTGAAACTGGCAGGCTGGGTGACCTGAGCCAAGTGGCTTTACCTCTCTGCCTCTGTTCTGGTGCCTTCTGGGGCCCCACCATCCCTAGAAAAACAAGGTAGAAAAACATGGGAGGGGTGAGTGGACTCCTGTTGGCTCCAATCTCTATAAAAAGTACAGTAGAAGAAGATGACCCCTTGCCAGCCCACAAGCTGGGAGCTCAGATCTCCCCAAATGGGCATCCAGCCTGCCACTCACCTCCTGAGTGACCTTGGCCCACAGATGACACATCCCTGAGTCTCGTTTCCCTCATCTATAAAGGAGGAAGGATTCTGAAGCCCTCAATCCCCATGGCTGTCTGAGCACTGAGTGGGCAGGGTGAGCACCTGGCCAGCATTTGGGGTACAGGAGGTGATCAGTAACCTTTGGCTGGATGGGCTCTGATAACAAGCAAGGGTGTCCCCCTCAAAGCCCAGAAGAGTTCAGTGTTTTCATCTTCCCCCTCCTATCTTTCAGAGAAGTCTGGCCCTGGGAGGTATCCAAGGCTGATACTGGTTTAAACCCATTTTTCAGATGGGAAAATTAAGCCCAGAGCGGGGACTTTTGGCTGATCAGTGGGGACTTGGCACTGGCTCCCTCATAACACTTGTTCAAACCCCACCGTGTGCCCGACCCTGCTGGCCTGGGACTTCCTGGGGGCCACAGAGCACAGGCAGACTCTTGGATGGGGATTCAGGTGGGCCAGGGTTCAAATCCTGAAGAAGGGTTCAGAAGGAAGAAGCCTGAGCTTACGGTCGATGCATGGGAAGTCCCTGGGCACGTGCAGCATGAGAGAGAAGGGGTACCAGCAGCAACAGCTTTATTCCCAATCTCCCTCCTGCCCCCAGAAAGCCAGAAATGGGACTGGGAATCCCAAACCACCAAGAGACAGAAGTCAAGTTTCTAGCTCAAGTAGGGGAGCATCACGGTTATTCCTTGGTCCCCCCGGGTCTTCTTGCATCCCCAGATCCTGACGCTGTCACCTCCAGCCTGGCAGCCTCAGCACACACAGAGCTCCTTAGGGTCACCTCCTTCAGCAAGATAAAGTGAGATGAATAACTAACACCCAGTGAGCTTCCGTGGGAGGCAGAGATGCAGAAACCTGGGAGACAGGCCAGGCCCAGGGAACAAGGTAGCAGGTGGATCAAAATCAAAACAGAGAAACTTAAGAAAACACTGTGGGATCCCAGGAGAGAGTCATGAGACAGAAATGATGCTGGGAACTTACTTTGGTTTTTATCTTTAAATGCACCAGAGTCAGAGGTTCAGAGGATGGGGACTGGATTCCCATTGAAAGTCCCTTGCTGTTATGCTTCTCTACAAGCCCTGGGCCCAGTGCCAGGTTACCACAGCCACCTCACTAATTCCTCCAACATGCTGAGGATGCTCCTACCACAGGGCCTTTGCACATGCTGTTTTTGCTCTCCATATATCTGCTTGGCTCACTGCCCCACTTTCTCAGTCTCTACTCTAGGCCCTCTCTGAGGAAGCATCTCTGGGCAGTCTCTTTTCCCCTTCTATTTCCATTAGCTTTCATACCAGTGTTCACTCCTGACCTGTTGTCTGAAGCCCTGTGCCGGCTTCCACTGTGGATACAGAATATACCTCACCCTGCGAGGAGCTGCCCTCCCCTCCTCCCTACCTCCCTCCTGTCCTGAAGCCAGGACAAGGGACAATGGGAGATGGCAGGGAGGCAGGGCATTTGGTTTCAGTTCCATTGCTGACTGCTGCATGACCCTGAGCCAGACACTGGACGTTTAAGTGTCTGTTTCTTCACATGTAAAATGGAGAGATTGAGCAACATTTCTGGGAAGTCTGAGGCACGGTGACACATGAAGGTGTGCAAAGACAACCTTGAGCAATTCCCGATCTCCCAGCAATGAAGGCACTCCTTTTCTAACCCTGTAAAGCTCTGTACTGCTACAAGGAGAAAATGTCTGCTCAGAGCTGCTAGGTTTTTAACACTGCTCTCAACAGTGCCAACCTCATTTTCCAACAAACAGAAGGTCTTGGGCTGGGAGTTTTCATCAGGCAACAATAACACGGCCATGTTTTCAAAAGGTTTATCTTAGGATCAAGGTAGAACACATCAGAACCTTTCCACTGGACTCCCTCTATTCTATTCCATTCTCAGAGGGAATACACCAAAATTTTCAAGTGACCCCAGCTTAAAATGCATCCTAGGGGCAAAAGAGAATGCCAAACTAGACCCTTATGTGCACAGGCAAATGATTTTTAAGCCACCTCCCATTTAACAAAAGAATGGAAAATGTCTTGAACCAATGGTACAGGACACCTGGACATTCTGGAAACAAGGAACTTTTACCTTCGCCTCAAACCTAAACCAAAATGTACCATCAAAAGCTAAACATAAAACCATCAAGCTACTGGGGCAAGCATGACCCTAGGGAGGATGCAGCTCTTGCCATCAAAGAAACCCGATAAAATGGACCATATGAAGTTTGTGAAATTTTAAAATCTTTGCATTTCAAAAGATCATGACAAAAGCCACAGTCCAGGAGAAAGTATTTGACACACACAGAGAAGGAGCTTGTATTAGGCAATGATAAAATAGACAAACAACAACAACAACAAATTGGGCAAAAGATTTTAACTTCACTTCACGGGAGAAAACATACAGATAGCAAATAAATACATGAAGATATACTCAACATCATTAGGGAAATAAACATGATCACCACAGTGAGATGTCAATACACCCTCTCTAGAATGGCTAGAGTTAAAAAGACAGATAATATTGGGGCTCCTGGGTGGCTCAGTCAGTTAAGTGTCTGCTTTCAGCCCAGGTCATGATCCCGGGGTCCTGGGATCAAGCCCCGCATCAGGCTCCGTGCTCAGTGGGGAATCTGTTTCTCCCTCTCCCTCTGCCAGCTGCTTTTGCCAGCAAAGCTCCCCTTGCTTGTGCTCTCTCTCTTTCTGTCAAATAAATAAAAATCTTAAAAAAAAAAAAAAAGATAATATCGAGTGTTAGCAAAGATATTAGGCGGCACTGGAAATCCCATACATTGCCATTGAGAATGCAAAATAGTACAATTTTGAGAAATGGTCTGGCAGTTTCTCCCCCCCCCCTTTTTTTTTTAACTTTAGAGATGGAGCTAGAGAGGGAGGGGAAAGGGCAGAGGGAGAGGGAGGAAGAATCTCAAACAGGCTCCGTGCCCAGCATGGAGCTCAATGCAGAGCTCCATCTCACAGCCCTGTGTCACAACCTGAGCTGAAATCAAGTCAGAGGCTTCACTGACTGAGCCACCCAGGCGCCCTCAGGCAGTTTCTTAAAGACACATGCACCTGCTATACGACCCAGACATTCCAAAAAAATGAAAGCCTATGTCCACATAAAAGTTTGTACACCGGGGTCCGTGTACTTTTATTCCTAGTAACCAAAACTGGAAATAAATGTCTATGAAAAGGTAAAGGAGTAAACAGATGGCAGAATGTCTGCAGGAGGAAATGCTATTCAGCAATACAGAGGGAGGGACTCCTGACTCATGCTTCATTTATAGGACATCAAGATGCAAGAACAGGCAAAGCTAATCGATGGTACTAGAAGTCCAATGGGTTGTTGCTTGAGGGGTGGGCTTTTGGCCGGAAAGGGCAAGAGGGAACCTTTTGGGAAGTTTGTCCTGTCATAGGATCTTGGTTTGAGTTACATAGGTGTAGACATAGCTGAAAATGCACCACCCTGAACACTTAAGATTCATGGGTTTCCTTGTGTGTAGATCATGCCTCAATCTTGTAAAGGTGATAAAGGGGAGTGGGGAACAATGGGTTAAATAAACAAAAGTTCCTTTCCAAGACGTATAAGGGTACAGCTGCTCAGGAAACAGTCTGGTATTCCCTGAAAAAGTTAAAATGAGGGGTTACCACGGGACCGGGTGATTCTGCTCCTAGGTTATACACCCAGAGGTTTGAAAACATATGTTCACAGAGAAACTGGCACCTTCAATGTTCACAGCAATATTATGTATAATAGCCCAAAAGTGTGAATAGCCTTCATGCGCGTCCACTGGCAACTAGATAAAAATGGGGTATGTTCATAGAAGAGAATAGTATTTAGTCATTAAAAAGGAGTGAACCTGAAAACTTCAGGCTAAGTGAAGGAAGCCAGCCACAAAAGGCCACAGATTGTATGATTCTATTTATGTGAAATGTCCAGAATAGGCGAAGCCAAAGAGACAGCAAGTAAATTAGTGGTTACCAGGGGCTGGAAGGAGCGGGTAATTGGAATTTAATGATCATGAGTACAGGGTTTCTTTTTTGGGTGATAAGAATGTTCTATAAATGGATGGCAAGGATGGTCGCACAACATTGTAAATACACAGAAAGCCACTGGATTCTATGCTTTAAAATCATTTAAATGGTGAGGGTTTTTTTGAGTAAATTTTATCTCAACAAAAAAACTTTTCTCCAAGGTTCCTGGGGCACCTCATTAGACCACGTGATAACTGCAGAATTTGGTACTCACCCACAATCACGTCCACCTCGGGCCAGCGCAGTTTGGGGGCCAAAGTTTGGCACTTCCCACACATTGCGGTGCTCTGGGTGGGGTCCTTCCTGCCCGTCCTCTTGTCAGGGAGGGAAACCCATGGTCCTCTGTGCTCTTAGAATCGTTTTCTAATTTTTTTTAAAGGGGAAGGGGATGGAATGTCCTTCTTTCACCTCACCCTAGCTCTGGAAGAGCAGAGGGTCCACCCAACCTCCTCCATCCCCTTGTCAGAGCTGGGTGGAGGAGGTATGTGCTGGAACATTCGGGTAAGATGACACTTCTCTGTCAATTCAGAAAGCTCACCCTGCAACGTGTGCCCTACCCTGGAGCCCTAAGAGGGACCCTCCCTGAGGCCAAAATGCACCCCACATGGGGCAGCTCCTAAGTCACAGGTTCCCACTTATCCCTAAGGGACATGCCAGTCCATGGCTCTCTGGTTCCTGGGCCCTCCGCAACACTCCCTCATTCATTTCACACTGACCTGAAGTCTCTCCAATGCCCACACCCAGTGCTCATCATTCTGTCATTTCTCTTCCCTTCCCTGCGTACTGAATGGGATCATATACCACTGTCACTTTGAGCAGGAGACCTTTAAAGGTTAGAGAGATTTTTAAGCTTCTTCAAATTAAAGTGGATATACAGGCCTTATCCTTAAAACTTTATATTCTGACAAATACCCCTTTGCGTATATGAAGAAACTTTTAAACATTGAAGGCAAGAAATACAACAAAATTTCTGCCAAATCAGGGCCAATTTATATGCTGGAATGAATAAGATGAACTCCTACTCATCCTTCAAAACCCCAAAGGAACAAAACCTGCTAAAAGAAACCTGCCCTAAACCCCCTATATGGGATTCAGGAATCTCAGAGTGACATTTGTCTTCTGTACTGCCGTAGGTTATGGGGCATTGTCTTCCCTCACTTTTAACTGTCAATTTACTTGTCTATCTCTTCACCCCCCAAAACCCCTTCTATAAACCAATGTCTTGCATGACCTTGAATCTGAGGCTGCAGGTACCAGAACAAAGCTGATGCCAAAGGATGGCAGAGCTTTTATAGGGCCTGGAACAGGGCTGGTGCTCATACTAACCTGCAAGCTAGATGTTATTTGCTCCATTAAAAAAAGAAAAGAAAAGAAAAGAAATTTTACTTATTTATTGGGTGCGGGGGGGCGAGCAGAGAAAGAGTCACAAGCCGACTCCTCCTGAGCCCGGAGCCCCAGGCTGGACCAGATCCCACAACCCTGAGCCCAAAGCAAGAGCTGGAAGCTTAAACAACTGAGCCACTCAGGTGCCCCTATTTGCTCCATTTTTGAGAAAAGAAAATGGAGACTACTTTTAAACCACTTGCCCAGAACCCATGGCTGTAAGCAGAGGAAGCAGCATCCAATCCAGGACAGCCAGATCCCAAAAGGCTGTCAGCTGTGCCATGCTCCAATTAATGCAGGTGGGGCCCTCTTACCTGCTGGGTCCACCCACGTTGTCTCCTGTAACTTCACAAGTTCTACTCATTTCACAGATGAGGGAAAGGAGGAAGCAAGTCGCTACACACGTAACTTGTAGGAGATCACAAAGCTTACTGGGATGCGAACTCAGCCTGCGACCCAAGAGAAGCCTCACGATATGGCCACCTAGGTGGTCTCTCCTTGCCCCCTCCCTCCCACACCAATCAGACACCAGCGGTTTTCAGTCCCAGAAGGATCAAGCCTCCCAGGGCACATGGGTTGTCACGGGGCTGGGAGAGAGGGGAGAGGTGTCCCTGGCATCTGGTGGGTAGAGGCTGGGGATCCTGCTCAACATCTTACAGGGCAGGAGACAGACACCACAAAGCACTATTCAGCCCGAGTGTCACAGTGTCCAGGTTGAGAAACTCTAAGATGACTCAGTGTAGAACAGCATCGACACACGCAGGCACATGCGCACACATGCGCACTGTAGTGTCCAGACCTGCGCTCCCAGCCCCCATGGGATTCTGAATAGACCTATGGAAAAAGAGGGAGTGTGGGGGGGAAATGAAGCAAGACCCACCCACAAATGTACCACAGTCACCATTAACGTCATATTTATTGTTATTTAGCTGCTCAGGAAAACATATACAGGTATATACAATATGCATGAATACAGAAGACTGCACTTTACATATTTTTTTAAAAAAGAAAGAAAAAAATAACACTCAATTTCATGAGCTATTGTCACAGTCTTCCAACCAAGCATTTCAGAAATGAATTTCTTTTAAGAGTCAAAAAAGATTACAGGATTGCCTAACACACAGCAGAGTTAAGATTTTATATTTTACATGTGCAATAACGTTTTCGTTTTCTTTCCCAAAAAAAGTTTGCTATGCAGTACCGATTACCAGTGTTTGGAGTCTCGTGGGTTGGGTGTGTTTTTAATTTGCTTTTATTCTTTCCATTAAACCAAATTTAATGAAATAACATCCTTTTGCTTAAGGCTATTTTTAAAGCTGTTCCATTCTGGGGTCGTGGGGAGCGAGAAAGTTTAAAACTTCAGGGGTTTCCGACGCTGCTAGGACTACGGAGCTGATGGCCAGGTGCTAATGAACTCAACCCAGGGAAAGTCAAAGACGAAAATCGAGACTCTTGGCTCCCCGGCCTTAAGCAATGAAGGAGAAATCATTCCTGTTTAAAAAATAAAGTGATAAAGCTCTCAAACAGCTGTACATTGCGGAATCAGAAGGGGCGTGGAGTTTTGCTCAGACTATGGCTGATTTCTCCTGCGGCCCCTGGCAGGAGCAACGTGTTCTCTATCTCTTTCCTCTGGTGGCAGAACTCCGGGACTGAGTCAGTTCACACCTTACCACTGCTGATCAATTCACACCACCTGCTCTTCTGCCTGTCTGCTGCCGGCCCCCAGGGGCCAGACCTGGGCCCCTAGTTGATGGCCCCAGCAAAGGCAATCCAGACGCCGACCTGAGCCAAAATGGCCCCAGCAGGAAAGAAGAGGGAGGAGAAAGAGCAAGATTTTTCTGGACACTCTTCTCCCTTTGCTGGAAAGTTCTTTGAAATAAACAATGTGGGTGTTGTATGGTGAACTCAAAGCCTTCAGGTCACTTACTTAAAAAACAACAACAAAAAAAGCCAGGTCTAGAAACTCTGGGGACCTGGGGACAGAGGGGAGGGGGCGCCAGGTTCAAAATAGAGCATTTAGTAAGACTTGCTCTTTAGCAAAAATAGAAGGAAAATGGTGGAGTTACTGGTTTGGGTGAAGGGCTATCAGTCACTTCTTGTCTGACCCACCCTGGAGTCTGTGTGCCCCTCACGACCCCCCACCCCTGAATCATAAGAGCCTTTTATAGGCCTCCACAGCACCCAAAGGTGCCCGCCCCACCAGCACTGGACCAGTCTGCCACTCTGGGTCCTCGAAGTTGGGGGTGGAGGTGTCCAGGAGCCCTGCTCACTACTGCCTGCTCACCTAGCCACCCCCCATCTTTGCTCAAAGAGTTGATTCCTTGGTGAGGTGCCTGGAACAGGACTCTAGTTTTGCAATAGGGTGAGATTAAATCAAAAGGTGGGGAGCAGGGGGTATTCTGGGGTTAAAGAAAAAGGCCGAGGCATCAAAGTCATTGTTTCCTTCCGATAGCCCGCGGGAACCTGTCAACCTCTGCAAAGAAATACACCCAGGTTCAGAGAAGGGGGGCTTGGCAGGCTGAGCCTGGGGGCTCCTTCCCTGAGCCCCCAGAAAAGTGCTGGCAAAAGCCTCAACCCTCCCAGGGATGGGGGGCTACCCAGGTTGGAGGGGGAGAAATAGATGGGCAGCGAGGACAGAATGGGAGTGGTCGGGAAGATACATGCAGTCCCACATCCTTCCTCCCCCAAGGCCTGGCTGGCATCAGCTGTGTGGGCAAAGGTCAAGGGCTGAGAATGGATCCTCCCCCAACTTGGGCACCCAAGACCCGGCCAGCCCCGCTACAACAGGGCGGAAGCCGGGAGCCCCCAGAGACTCTGCAAGCTGGAAGGACACCATCCCTCGTGCACACAGGACTGCTTAGCGTAGCACGAACATTCAGAGCCTGGGTGTTTGCACAGAGGCCCAGAAAAGGAGAGAAAACACCACTGTTGAACATTCCGACTCCTTCCCACTGAGCGGGCTGGACACGTCATCACCTCCGTTGCAGAGAGGACAGCTTCCAGCAGAAGACAGAATGGAGCTGAGGGCTGAGCGTGTGTTCGTAGGAACGAAAATATATCTCTCTCTATTTTCTTAGGGAACAGACAAAACAAAATCCCAGGCGGAATACCTAAGGGGGGCATTAATTGTTTGGCTCCTGCCTGACTGATGACAGTTGGGTGTCAATATATAATATCGTGATGACAATTTGACTTTCGCCCGGCAATATTCCAGAACTACTATTCTCTAGGATTTCCATTTTAATAAGCAGTGAACAAAGCAAAAAGGAGAAAAAAAAAAAAAAGAAGAAGACGACTGGGGATTGGTGAGGAGAGGAATGAGAATAAAAGAGAATAAAAAAGAAAGTAACTCTTGTCTTATTACGAAATAACAATGCTTGGACATACAGCAGCATGAAAATAAAACAAGGAAAGAGGTCATCTAAAAAAAAACGTATGCCAAGATTATAGAAAAACGGGAATTATCTAGCAGGAAAAAGGCTGAAGCAAAAGTTTGCTAACTGCAGAAGGGTTAACACTGGTAACATACTGTGGCAGACGAGTTTTCTTTTTTAAAAAAAATTTTTTGAGGTCCCCCCCCTTTTAAATTAACCCTTTCCGGTCCATATGCCACTAAGCAGGTACCAACCTAGAAAAAAAAATCATCCACTCAGCAATAGTGGCCCTTTCAAATTAATAGGAGGGTGGGGTCAAGGGAAGGGGTTTGGGGCAGGGTGGGGGGGGCGGTGGGAGGGGGAGAAGGGCCTGGTGGGGGTTGGGCATTTCTTGTCAATTCAAGTCAGGGCGGCCACGAATGTCCCAAATCTGTTGGAAATGTCGGAGTGCAGGGACCGCCAGGTGGGCACAGAGGCTCGGGCCTTGGCGTCACCCACGTCGTCTGTGCAGTGGACAGACAGGCACTGCAAGTGGCTCCCTGGCTGGGTTGCTGAGGCCTTATTTGCAGGGAGGTCGTGGGCTGTGGAGAAAAAAGGAAGACATGTTAGCAGCAGGCTCAGCTTTTCGGGAGGCCCTAAGGGGACGGGGGAGTGGGAGAGGCAAGGGAAGAGAGGCACCATCCACGCCCTCTTTTCATGCCTGAAGACCGTCTCATCTGAGGAGAGCTAGAGAAGTTTCGTTCAAATCCCCCTGCTGTTGCCTCTGAGGTGGCTGTGAGACCTTAGCCAAGGGTAAGACTCTGGCTCGATATCAGGTTTTCCCCCCTCAGGAAATGGGAGAATTGCACAGGGTTGGCCCATCTCTGATGGACTAGAGTTCCCAGAAGATTGACTGGACATAAAATAAGGTGGACAGGCTTCCTGGAGGAGGAGCATCTAACCTGGGCGTTGAGGCATATGTAGGAGTTCATCAGATGCAGTTAAGGGGTAGAGGGGAGGGTTGTCTATGTCTAGAACACAGCCCTTTCTCTTATCATCCTCTGAACATTTGCTAGAGACCCACTATGTGCTGGGAACTTCCTGAAACAGTACGACACTGCTCAGAGCAGAAGAGTCCAGACTCCCCAATCAGATGAGTGCCCTTTGCCCAACCCAAGCTGCTTTATGAAGGGACTTCCGGTGATGGGATGAGGGAGTCGGTGAAAATGCTTGCCACTTCCTTCTCACATAGTCACACAGCATCAGAAACACCACAGATCATAGCGATGCCTGAGTTAGACCAACTTGCAGGGAAAGAAGTTTGATAACCACTCACTCCTTAGTATGAATTACACTCAAAGAGAGTAAGAACTGGGGGTTCAGAGGCAGGGAAGGAATGGAACAGTCATTTTGGGGAGCTGCTAGTTTACTGCTACCAAGTGGCCAATGGTTCTGTTCTCAGATCTACTCTATGTTTACGAGTATCCTCATCATTTCCGCTTTTTAGAGCCTGACTCTCAGAGAGGAGAGGCGACCTGCCCAAGGTCACACAGCCAGGAAGGGGCAGAGCTGGGCTTGATCGTGAGCCTGTGGTCAATCTCTTGACTCCGAAGAAGTGAGCAAAGCTGTAATTGGGGGTGGGGGCCCCACTCCAGCTGAGGGAGCACGCCCAGATACTGAACTCCACGACCGGCCCGCCCTCCCAGCAGGGCCCTGTGCCAGGCAGGAGCTACCCCACCCATCCCTCCCTCTGGGATTAAGGGGGAGGCCTCCCCTGGGAGTTGAGCCATAGCCTGCAGAGAAAATCCTCCCAGAGGATGGGCCAGGCTGTGACTAACCAGGCTTCCACCCTGGAGCCCCAGAGACACCCAGCTAAGGACCTTCCTGCCAGGAGCAGCTGGGCCCGGGGGGAAGATTCTCTCCCTTGTTCTTTTCCTCATTCATCCAATTAATAAGGCCTTACTGAGTCCCTACTATGTGCCAGGCGTGGCTCCAGCCCTGCGGATCCGGCCGGAAGTAAGGCAGATGCTATCTTTGTCTTCCTCCTCCAGGAGCTGGCAGTGAAGGCAGGAGAGAGCATCACAGACACCATGGGGCTTGAATCCTAATCCCAGCCCCACCACCATGTGGCAAGAGGTCTGCCCCTCTTCCACTCTCCGAGCCTTAGTTCCTTATTGCAGAAGTGGGGGTCATGTCCTCTCCTTCAGGCCTTATAATGGCCTGGCATACAGAGAGATCCCCTCCCCACAGAGCTGCTGGCATAGTCTCTGGGGGTTCAGGAGGTGAGGGGTCCTTGCAACCATCTAGAGGCCCCCAAGCCTCATCCCTTCCTTGGGACTGACCAGGCGGGCACATTCCTGCCCATGAGACTGGCATCTATGCGCCCATTTCACAGAAGGAGAAGCTGAGGCCCTGGGCTCCAGGTTTCAAAGCTGGTTAGCAGTGGTAGTGCTAGAATGCTGTTAATGCCACACCCAGGGACTCCTGGGGAGAAGGTATCCCAGGAAGTTAGGAGCCTCAGTTTCCCCCACCCCACACCTCTGCTCTTGAGCCTAGGCTTTGCTCCTAGTGACACCCCACTCCCTAATCCCCTCAGAAGGAATCCTGTTCCAAGCATTGTGAGATCTGAACTGGGGAAAGGGAGCATCTGCCATGGAGAGAGAGAAGATTCTGAAAAGGATTCCTTATTTCACTTCACACTCGTGATCTCAAGGAGCCAACACAGCAAGGCTTGTGCTCATTGCACAGGTAGGAAACCAAGGCCCCTTGCCAAAGTCCACCAGCTAAAGAAAGACAAGACCCCCAGAACCAGGCACCTGGCACCTGGCTCCCTTGCTCTGGGACTGCAACGCTAGGAAGGTGAAGGAAAGTTGCCATTTTCCGAGTTCTGTGCTCAGACGGAGGAGGCTTGCAGACCCTTCTGGGAGCTGCATTTGCTGAGTGATCTTTCCAGACTGGCCCAAATAGCCACGTGTCCTCGAGATGCCATATTCCCCAGTTCTGGGTGACTCCAAAGCATACCATGTGCCAACCCTAGAGACAGCTGCTCCTCTTACTTGGAGAAGATTTAGTGAGGGCATGCCAGGCACACAGCGGAAGATGTCCCTGTGTTATCTCATTCCATCCCACGCCCCCCGCAAGCCCAGCAGCTGGGCGCTTCTTCTCACCACATTAGAAGGGGAACCTGGGGCTCAGAGAGGGTGAGGGGCTTGCCCAACGTCACAGGGCATAGGCGCAGGATTCCCCAGCCTCTGCCTGGGACAAGCAAGAGAGTCTGGTATCCATGGGGAATATTTTTAAGAGAGAATATTATTCTTCAGTTCTTGACAACCCAAGCATGACCAAACTCATCCTCCCGCCAGATTCATTCCAGCTGGGGGGACCCAACACGCCCTAGGACCGCAGCTCCCCTCCACCCCTCCAGGGCTGCTGAGTGGCTGCAAATAAATCAGTCCCACGGAAGCCGCCTCAAGTCAGGGCCTGCCCCTGCTCCAGAGAAGTCCCCAGTCCCCACTCCTCGGTGATGGCAGGCATGCCGGCCCCCCACACAAGGACCCAGAGAAAAAACCACCCTCCCCAAGCTCCCAGGACTAGGAGTTACTCAGTGCACACAGACACCAATGCAGACCTTCACATTTTCTACTTGTTAGCGACCAGCCTCCCCATCAGACTGTGGCATCGCAGTACCCTGCACACAGGTGCTCCGTTGGGGGCCTGGGGCTGTGGAGTGATTCTCATCCCTATTTGACAGATGGGAAGCCTGAGGCCCTGGGTGGGGGAGGCGGGGGAACTGCGCAGGCATTACCGAGGGCCAGGTCAGCAGCTTGGACCAGCCCTCTCCTTCAAGTCTGGGATTCCCCAAGCACTAGGCTGAGGTGAGATCTTGAACCCCCCCATACATGGGCAGCTGGCCGCATCTGCAACTTGGGGATGATGATCCCTGGCAGACCCATCTCTGAGCAGCTTGGGGGGATCATACAAGAGAATGACAGGAGACACTGTGCATGTGGGGGGATCATTCCTCGAGGCAGGGGTGTCACCATCTCAAATTTGTCACCCCAAATGACCCTCACCCCGCGCAGGCAGCCCAGGGGTCGAGGTGAGGGGCTTCCGGTTCTGGGACCCGATGTCACGCCCGCCCAGCAAGGCAGGGCCTGCAGGGCGGAAGCCCGCTCTTCCTCCCCATCCTTCTTCATATGCACAAACATGTCCTAGCTGATCTATCCAGCCCTTCCCCAGCACCCCCTCCCATCACCACACAGCACACGAGCCACTCGGTCATTTCTGCCACCAACTTGCTACCATGGCATGGAGGTGCTGGCTGCCCCCTGCTCCATCCCACAGTGACCCTGGGTCCTGCATCGGATGGATCCCCAACAGGGACGGTAAGTGCCACAAAGGGAAGGAGAGAACCTAGAGTCAGTGTCAAAAAAGTGAATAACAAGAGGAATGCCATTTCTCCTACAGGGTTCAACCATGACAGCGCCTACCACTTGCAGAGCACAGGGCTTTTGAGAACATCACTTCAGCTCCCAGAACCTGAGCCCTGGAAAATGGGGAAAATAATAGGACTGGCCCTCATGGAGGCGGCGACGAGGATTAAATGAAATGATCCATGTAAAAGGCTTAGCCTGCTGCCCAGCACAGAGCCGACTCCCGCCCGGCAGCACCGCTGACCCACCTGTAGACGCAAACAGAGAAGGGAGAAGGGGACAGACTCATGTCTGTTTACCTGGGGACACCTCATGGCTCCTTTCCCTCCTAGAGAGGCCGCCCACAGAGGGAGCCAGGTGTTCTTTCTTTTTTAAACGTGGCAAAACAGGCCTTGTCACCACCTTGCTCTGCACTCAGGATCCCCAGGACTGGGTCCCAATTTGGGAGAGGCACATGGTCAGGGGTCCTGAGCTGGGGACAGCCGCCACCCCCCAACTCCCTGACCCCCATCGCCTCCCTGAGGCAGGGCTTGGTGGGAGCTGCAGCACCGCACGGCTCTGTCCTTGAACCTTCAGAGAGGGGATTTCTGTCCACCTCCTGTCCACCACCCGCCCACCACCCACCATAGGGAAGGCCAGAGAGAGGGAGTCAGGGGGGTCAGGGGGACCTCCAGGTAGGGCCCAGATCAAGGGTTCCCTGGCTGCGCATCCAGAGCATGCCCTGGGCAAGGTGTTAACCTGTACTGCAAAATGGGAACCAAGTTCACAGGCATCTGGGAGGATTAATGGAGATAACACGGATAAAGACTTTAATCACGTGATGAGCTCCCCCAAAACATTAGCTGCTCTTAGGGTTATTACACTCACTGGGCTTTAACTACCTAGGACCTCGAGGTAGTTGGAGCTAATCCTGCCAAATGCCAGTAGGGGATACTGGCCACAGGATGGTCTCTTTGTCTCTGTGGGTGCCGGGGAGGGAAAGTAGGGTGGGGGCCTGCCTTGCCCCCTGCCCCCCAAGGTGGGGTGGGGCAGGGGGACCAGGGTACGATCCCAGGCAAAGCAGGCAAATTAGAATTCCGTGCATATTTTTAACTTCCAGCTTATGTAAGGAGCAGTGTGGGCCCCAGAACACAATAGCGAATGACTCCCGCCCGACTCACCCTCACCGGATTCCAACAAAGGGAAATGTATTTTGGTTTTTCCTTTATTTGGACCTGGCAGGGGGAGATGCTGGTGTCTGACAGCTGCCACTCAGCTGGGGGGTGGGCCGTTGAGCCCGGAAGCAGAAGCAGGCCCAGGAGCCACAGGGTTGGGCCAGATCCTACCAGCGCCCCTGTCCTGCAGCCTGGGAGGCCTGGAGGCCCCCAGATACTACCATGACTCTCCCAGCTCCTGTTCCCCATCTCCAAGAAAGGTGGAATATGGCACCCAGGGCACTGAATGTCTCTTTTCACTCTTGCCCAGGCCCCAGAGCCTAAGCACCAGGGAAGGAGGACACTGCCTCGAAAATCCACCCACTTCTCTCCCCACTGCCTCCACCCCAGGCCAGGCCCCCACTGCCTCCTTCCTGCTTCCCCACTGGCCCCCAAGCCCATTTTCCCCTGCGAGTCAGATACCTTTCCCAAAGCACCAACCACGGCAGCCCCTTCTCCTGCTTAAATCTTCCATGGCTCCCCAGTGTTCCCACGGTAAAGTTCCCAGCTTCGCATAACCTGGCCTGCTCTCCTCGTGGGCCTCCAGCCTCACCTCTCCATGAGCCTGCTGTACAGTCTCTCCACGAAGCCCTGATCCTTCCCGCCTCCACAGCCCTGCACCTGCCATTTCTTCTGCCTCGAGCACTCCCCACCCCTCGCCCCTGCTGACTCCCACCTTCTACCTGGCTGTCAACCTTGTGGCAAAGTTTCTCCAACACCCCTTCTCTGAGGTGGGTAACCCCTCTCCCCACTCTCACATGACACCCCTGCCCCCAGCCAGCAATGATGCCTCAGTTGCCCCCCCGGGCTGGCTATAGGGTGCACGGACACCTCTCACCCTGGCAGAAGGGGGGGTCCTGTGCTCTGGGCCCTCGACAACAAGCTGCCAAAGATGAAAAACATCATGGGGGAGGGGGGCGCTTTGCAGCCAGATGACCAAAGTCTGCATCTCGGGCCCTGACGCTCCCCCAGTGGGTTGACCTTGGGCAAACGGCAACCCCTCTCCAAGTCTCAGCTTCCTTCCCCGTGAAATGGGACAAGGATAGCACCCAGCTCCTCGCCAGGTTACCCCAGGTTCTCCGGTGCCTGGCACATGGCAGGTGCTCACGCAATGGCCACCAGCTGTCACAGCAGACAAAAGTCACAGGAAAAGATAGCCTTGCCCAGTGGTAAGCAAAGTCACAAGGATTTTTAAGGCAGCACATTTTTAAGAACCTGCCACTGGGAATGTGGGGGACACAACCCTAGTAGGAACTGACCCCCGCCACCCAACTGGAAGCCTTCTGCAGGGCCCCATGACCCCAAAGCAAAAGCCCTCCTCAGCTGCCTGTCCATATTGGGTCCCTGGCCCATGTCTCCTCCTCCAGGGAGACACACAGGGTCCAGGGGACTCACTTAACTTCGGTCTGAGGGTGGGAACAGCAAATCTAAGCCAGATGGGGGGCCGCACACAGAGGGTCTACAAAGCCACCAACGAAGCAGGAACACGGCACCCAAACCCCCACTGCTCTCCTCCCCTACCCTCAGCAGCTTTGGGGGAGCCCCAGCTCTGTGTGCTCAGAGCCTGGATTCAAATTCCACCCCGGTCTAAATCTCACCCACTCCATAACCTTGGGCAAGCTCAACTTGCTGCGCCTGGTCCCCGCTCTGGAGAGGGGGGCTAAAAATCTCTCCTGTGACCAACCCCTCTCAGAGGAGCCTGGCCTGAGGGCAGACACACTCATGAGGATCCCAGCTGTCTCTTTGGTCCCTGGCACACAGTAGGCTGCTGAAAAGGATTTGTTAAATATTTTATTTATTTTTTATTTTTTTTAAAAATTCTATTTTTAAGTCATCTCTGTACCCAACTTGGAGCTCAAACTTACAACCCTGAGACCCAGAGTTGCATGCTCCACCGACTGAGTCAGCCAGGCGCCCTAGATTTGTTAAATACTTGAAAGAACGATTCACATTCTCATCCCAGCTCTTCACCTGCTTGCTGTGTGACCTTGGGCAAGTCACTCCCCCTCTCTGGGCCTCTTTGGTCCTCTCTGAAATGAACGGTGGTGGGTAGATATACAACCTCCCTGACTCTTTTCATTCCTTCAGGAAAATCAGATTATACATTCGATGTAGGGTGGAAGCTGGGGCAGGAGCCCACCCCAAGTGAGGGACATTAAGATACCTTCACTTAAGGAATCCCCAAGAGCACAACCCTGGGGATCAGGGACAGAGGGCTGGCTGCTGGCAGCCTGAATGATAACTCCAATCAGTCATCTCACAGAGGTCAAGGGACCAGCCCCTCCTCAGCCCAGCCCTCTGCCCGCACCCCACCCATTCCCTCCCCTCCCTTCGAGGACAACTTCAAGCAGGGGTATTACTATGACAAATGAGGAAAGGAAAAAGGAAACGTGAGCCCATCCCCACTGTTGCCAGCTCCAAGGATGATAAGAGTGAGCACTGACCCCAAAACCTGGGGAGAGATGGTCCAACACCAGGTCATTTCGCCCAGGGCGGGGGTGTTAAGGCTCAGAGAGGAGACGTCACTGACCCACAGTCATGCAGCCAGCCAGTAGAGGAGCCGGGGTCACTCCCAGGTCTGCCTGATGCCACAGTGTGTGGGTCCATCAAAGTCACATGAAAAAGTGAAATTTACCAGCGTAAGTGGTAGGCGCTCCCTCTCCCTGACCCCTATTCTTTCTCTTTGTCTCTCACACGACACCCCCCATTCTTTCTCAATCTCTCTGTTCTCTCCCCCTGACCCCAATTCCCTGTCTTTCCCTGAAATCAACTCTCACTTTTTGGGGAAGGGCCGTGATGCTCACAGATGGAATGAGAATGACCCCCAGAGTGACAGAGAAGCCAAGGACAAAATCTGAGGCCCGCCATTCAGTCTTTCTCCATGGACACTGCCTGAGATTTTCCACATCAGTCCGACCTGATAGGGGTGATCCAAAGCCAGCACAGGGGCTCCTAGGAGGAAGAAAGGGCCCCCCACTAAGGATCAGGAGGGACCCTGTGCAGCCCCACCCGCCTGGGCGCCATGAGGGTAAAGAAGGGGCCTCGTGCGCACACGGGCCGCCAGGCAACGGAGTCTGGTGGGAGCCTCCGCCGGCCCCTGGAAGCCTTCGGAAATTAATTGGAGTTGACTTGGCTGAGGGCAGCTGTCATTTAGATTGAGAACTGGCTCAGGGCTCCACTGAGGCGAAGCAGCAAGGGCATCGTGGGGACTGGGCGGCCAAGCGCTGGGGATGGGGGCAGGGGCTGGACGCTAGGGACCTGGCCCAGCCCTAGAGGAGGAGACAGGGTGGCGGAAGAGCGCCAGAGCCCACAGGACGGACGTCGCGGGCCCCTCACCCCAGCCCGAGCCTCCGATTGGGCTCCTTCTCCTGGCGCCTCGGGACCCACGGCCAGTGACCTGTGACAGATGCAGCCCCGTGCACCCCCCGGGCCACTCCTGGCCTGTTCGCTACCGAGACATGACAGTTAGGGGTAGGGAGGGGGCCGCAGGCCGACCCCTCGGCCTGCTCCTTCCTTCTGACGGGGCCCACTGTGATGCAACAAGAGTCCCAGAGCAGGAAGACCCCTTCCCAAGGGGTCCAGATGGGAACGGGGGCATCATCATTCTGCCAGAAACGCGGGAATGGCCCCTGTGGTAAAGGGGGCAGAGTCAGCCCCCCGCCAGGCACAAAGGATAAGCCAGGAAACAGTAGTTGCTCTCAGCATTGTGAGCAGGACTGTTCGACCCAGATCTCCACTCTAGCCCTGTTTTCTCCCCTTCTCGCTCACAACTCATGCCCCATGGCATTAGGCCCAGCGCTGGGTGGCCCTGGACAGGTCTCTGCCCCTCTCTGAGCCCCCACCTCCTCCCCTCTATCCTGGGGGCAACCTAAAACCAGGGCAGACTCCTCCCTGAGCTCCCAGCACAATGCCTGGGGGCATTCAGCCATTAAACACTTATTTTATAAAAGAAGACAGACAGACAGACACATACGCTTCTGTTGAAGTAGAACACCATTGTTTTCAGCCCACTGAAGGAAGGAGACAATTTAGTGACAACTCAGGATTTCACAAAATAAGTTTCCAAAGTGCTGATGCTTTGGGTGGTGGTTCTTGAGGACATGTGCCCTACTCACCCATCCAAGTGTCTGCGGGAGCTCTGGGACCTTCCCACGCGGGGCCCATGGGGCTGCAGGGGACCTGCTCACCCATGCAGGTTCCCATAGCACTTCTGCATCCCCAAGGAAGGGCTCTGCATGGGAGTCCATCGTGGGATAATCATCTGCTTTACAGCTAGGGTTTGGGATCCAATCCTAACCTTGTCACTGCCAGGCTGTGGGACCCTGCATCAGCTACTCTGACCCCCTGAGCCTCCATTTCCAAACCTGAAAAATGTCTTCAGTCATTCCTGCCTTGCAGAGAGGGGCCATGGGCTAGTTCCCAGGGACCTGGTACCCAGCTGCCCCTCCATATCCCACAATTGCTTCTCCAAACCTGAGCCTTCCTGGGGCCAGCCTGTAAGAGGGGGTCCTTGAGGGGCTCCCAGGGGGCTCAGTCGGTGAAACAGCTGACTTAGTTTGGGCTCAGGTCTTGATCACAGGGTGGTGAGACCAAGCCCCACATCCAGCTCTGCAATGGGCATGAAGCTTGCTTAAGATTCTTTCTCCCTCTCCCTTGGCCCCTCCCACACCTACCCTCTTTCCTTCTCTTTAAAAAAAAAAAAAAAAAGAAGATGGGGCCTTAAGATAGCAATAACAGCAGGACGATGAGCCAAAGCATCCCAGCTGAACAGGGAGGTGTTCCCAGCTGTGTGCTGGGTGAGGGACTCAGAAAGGGGATCCCATCACAGAGCTCCCAGCCTGCCCCCCTCCCCCCACCCCCCAGTGTTCTCAGTCTGGCTGAGAGATACTCAGTAAACACCTAGTGTCAAACAGAGCCTGTCACCGCCACAGAGACAGTCTGCCCTGTGTCACTGACCCAGGGGATAGGTGGGGATGGGGCAGCGGTGGGGTGGGGGGAGGAGAAATTGCAGAGGAGAGGACGTGAGGGGGGGGGGGGGGGACTTGAGGATGAATATAAAGCTTTGCAGCGAGAGAAGCAGGAGGTGAGCTCCCAGCCTCTGCTGTGATTGGGGAGAACTGGGGGCCAGCCCAGGAGCTCTGATTTGGGGCCTGGGGCAGAGGGAGGAAAAGGAGTCTGCAAAGTTGAAATGAAGTCTGTCACAGAGGCCCCTGGAGGCCCCAGGAAGTGTTTGGCCTTGTTCCTGAGAGCAGAAGGGAGCCAAGGAAGGCTGCTGAGCAAGGGAGGGGCATCAGGAATCGGTCAACATGCGTAAGAGGCTTGTACCTCATCCATTCCAGCCTTGGCACAGTACACCTGAATCAGAAACACATTCTACTGGGGACAAGGTCCTTTGTGTTCCAAGGTCTTTCTAAACAAGTGGGGGGATCTGATCCCACTCCCGAGGGAATGGTGCTCTGAGACAGCTCTGGTCTAATGGGGCAGGCCATCCCTCCCCAGCAGCTTCTGAGTCACACGCCTATAACCCAGGTCCCCAAGAAACCCAGCACAGCCTGGTCATGTGTCAGCTGAGGAGCCGAGAGCCCTTGCAAGGGATTCCACCTCTCTATGCCTCCATCTCCTCTCCACACAACAGATGTGACCACCGGGCCCTGTGAACTGACATCAACAGATCCTCACTGAGAATACAGGTGGGAAACCCAAGGCGCAAAAGTGTGCATCTCAGGTTATCCAACAGAGAGCAGAAGGGTTGAGGGAAAGTTTCTTATCTCTCCACATCTTGAGTTTCCCCATGTGTGAAATGAGACCATAACACCTGCAGGGCTGGGCTGCCAGGAGAATGAATACAATAATATTAACAATAACAGAAAATGGTTGGGGTCAATACCTGTCATGCATTCATTCCTTTAAACTTCCTCACCATAACCCCAAAAGGGCAGCTTCTATTCTCTCAGCTCCCTTTCATAGGTAAAGGACTTGCTAAGGTCAGCAACCTATAGCCCACAGGTCAAATCTGGCCCACCATCTGTTTTTATCAATAAAGTTTTATTGGTACATAGCCACATTTGTAGATTTACATTTAGTCTATGGCTATTTTATGCTACAATGACAGTGTTGAGTAGTTGTGACAGGGACTATTTAAGCCATAAGCCTAAAATATTTCTTATCAGACCCTCTATGAGGAAAGTTTGCTGACCCCTGACCCTGAGGCTCAGAGAGGGACTATTTAAGCCACAAGCCTAAAATATTTTCTATCAGACCCTCTATGAGGAAAGTTTGCTGACCCCTGACCCTGAGGCTCAGAGAGGTGACATCACTTGTCTAAGTTCACACAAGTAGGAAGGAGCCACCAGGCGCCCAGTAGATGCTCCACAGATGTTCCCTAGGAACATGTCAATATGTAAACAACACTGCTGATCGGTGAAGACTCGCACAGTGACCCTTAGAGAGTCAGAAATGTCCCTCCCACTCACTGTGTCCCTGGTCTTCCTTCTCAGCCTACAGGGGAAACCTCCCTGCCTTCCTATTTAAAAATCAATAAAACAGGGCACCTGGGTGGCTCTGTCGGTTAAGCATCTGCCTTTGGCTCTGGTTATGATCCCGGAGTCTTGGGATCAAGCCCCACCCTGGCTGCCTGCTCAGCAGGGAGTCTGTTTCTCTCTCCCCCTCTGTTCCTCCCCACAGCTCATGCTCCCTTTCTATCTCATATAAATAAATACAATCTTTTAAAAAAATCAATAAAACATTAAAATGTTGGTTTGGAGGGGTGGGGAGGATAGGGGTTGCTATTTTAAAAAATCGTTCCAAAATGTGCCTACAATGCCACAAAAAGAGAAAGGGGGTCTCTCCAAGGCAGAACAAGTCAGCCCTATCAGACCAAGGGAGATGGGTGCCCCAACCCCAACCAGAGCTCACTCCTGCATGACCTCTGAGTCTCTACTTGGAAGGACAGAGCAATGAGCAAAGGGGACAGTGACAGGCAGGACAAGCAGGCCTATGTAGACCCTGAGCCACAGAGCACCAGCCCTGGGGCAGGCCCTGGGGCCTCCTCACTGGCTGATCTCATTTATGCCATCAGCCGCCTAGCAGGGCCAAGGTCACACAGCAAGAAAGTGGAGAGTCAGAACTCAAACCCAGCTCTGCAGGAGTCCAGAGCCTTGTATGACCTTAACCACCTGCGGCATCTGCCTGACCTGGGGGAGAGAGATGGGCAGAACAGCGGAAGTTGGTCCAGGCCTAGATGAAGCTGGGTGGTCACTCCCATCTAAACGACAGGGAAGAGAACCCCTGGATTGTCTGGTGGCTGGCCCACCCATCCTCAGCTCCCATCTTCCACGGGTTCTGGAAGGTCTGGCTTAGGCTTCTGGGGAGAGGTGCCTCTACCGCAAACAACCCCCAACCTGCTTTCCTTCCAGGTGGGCCTCTCCTTCTCCTACTGTGGGAAACCAGGACCCAGTGGTGGAAGCTGGCTATGCAAATCCAGAGCTATCACTCACTCTCTCTGGGCTGCAGGAATCCCTACTGCCAGACCTGTTACTCTGTGACCTAAAGAGGCCACCCAGGTAGATATTGTCCAACCCAAATTATGCTATGGACTTATGGGAACTGTAGGCTAAGCTATACCTGGGAGTGGGGATTTGGCTCAGCTCACTGTGTCCCCACTGGGGCCTCCAGTGCCAGATAGGATGTGGGCTCTGAAGGAAAAGCAGGGGCCACCATGCTCCATCCATGGCAGAGGTCACACCTTCTTGTCCCTGTGGTTTTTTTGAGGAAGGCAGAACTAGACCCTAGGAAGACTGGGCTAGCTGGTATTGTAAACTGGGGAAACTGAGGCCAGAGAGGAGTAAGTCAGGGGCAGAACTGTAAGTAAAGCAGAGAGTTCTTGCCTGTTTTGCCTAAGCCAGCACTCAGTCCTCTCCTCCTTCAGAAGGTTTGACAATGGAGTTTGCAGATGCTGTCACCAAGTGGTGGTAACACTACTCCTGCCTGCTGTCCCCTCTTTTTGCCACTACTATCACTTTGCCCTTCACCTAAATAACTCATCTGTCTCCTCGTTCCTCAAGTAGGTCTTTTCAAGCCCCTCAGTAGACTCAAGTGCACACTGTATTCTAATACCTGGTGCTAACCCCAACCTCTCCTAATTGTCCTACTCTCTACTACAGCCCCTAGAATAGGAGTTCCATGAAATCGTAGCCCCGACTCTCCTATTCACTACTGTGGCCCTGGCACCTGGCCCTTGGTAGACCCTCAACCAGTATATGCTGACTCCACCAATTCCTATGGGCAGGCACAGACCCTAAAGAATCACTAAAATAAGGAAGATCAAACCATATCACGTGGGCCTCCAGACAGACCTGAATAGGAACTCTTCAAGGCTTCCTGGTGCCAATGAAACAAGACTTCAGTAGGAGGCTTTCTCACTAACCCCTGCCCAAAATGTACTTAGAGGGACCACACCCCCTCTCAGACTATTATCCAGCAATGGAGGAATGATATCCACTTATTTCCACAACCAAAACCCCACAGCCAACACCCTTCCTTCCAAGTCTGGGCACTAGAATTCTCCCAAATTATTTTAGACCCTATAGGTATGTGAGGAAGCCCCAAAATGCAGGTGCCTTTTTCGAGGAAAGAAAACTTGGGGGCGGTGGGGGTTAGCTGACAAATGAGAGAAATTTCCACCCAAGAATGACTACTCAGGAAGGCTCCTTTCCCAACCAATACCCCCACCCAGCCCACCCCTTCTGCCTACTGGCCTCGAGCCCCCAAACCCACTCAGACGACCCCCAAGGTGAGTTTTAAGTTGACAGCAAGCACAGAACTTAGTTAAATAGCCCTCACACTATCTCTTTTTTTCCTTCTTCTTCACGGAAAGAGACCACATCCCAGACACTGTTATAAAAGTTACGTCTATACCATTGCATCAGGACCTCCCAGCAACCCACACAGGGAGGGGCTGTCACTCCTTTTTAAAGGATGCAGAAACGGGCTCAGAGCAGTTGGGTGACTCTCCCCACACCACACAGCTAGGGAGCAGTCTAGGCAGGGTGAGGTCAAGTCCGTTTCTAAAGGCTTTTCTACTTTTGCTGCACACCAGAAAGAGAGAGAAGAGGGAGAGAGGATGGGAAAAGGAAAGGGAAAAAAAAAAAAATTCCTGTCTCTTTTAAAGGGCTGGCATCCTGCCTTCCCTCCTGGTCTGCCCACTCTGCGTCTGGAAGCACCTGCCACTTTCTTGGGGTGCCAGGGGTTGAGGCGAAGCTAACGTATATACCATCTGGTCGGGGCAGCTGATTCAGACCAGGTCTTACCCACTGCAGGGTCTGAGCCTTGAGCAATCAGGACCCCGAGGAAGGGAGTGGGACAGCAGGGAAAAGCCTTAACTCTCTTGCAGGGGTGGTTTCCGGCTGGTTTCCGGCTGCTGCCTGGGGGCAGAGCTCTACTGCATGTCTGTTACTAAGCAACAGGCTTGCACCCAACAACCTACCCAGAGTTCGTGACCCGCTTGGGGTATAACAAGTCTGTGATCTCGAGGACCCCGATAACATAGCTCAGGAGCTCTGTGGGTCTAGAACTGGGCTGTCCAACATGGCAGCCGCTAGTCCCATGTGGCTTTTTTTAAATTTAAAAATCAATGCCTCATTCACAGCTAACCGCACTGCAAGGGTTCGACAACTATCCGGGGCTGGTGGTCACTATGTACTGGACAGTGCAGACTGAGGACATCTCCGTCATCGCAGAAAGTTCTATTGGACAATCTAGAATTATAATCTACAAATCCCATCTGTGTCAGCAGCTGCCGTGTCCACAGCTTTGCTTACAAAAGGCAAACTCCATCATTTTGCAAATGGGGGGGTTCTGTAGAGGGAGGTAAATTAGGGGCCAGGAAGGAACCACAGGGGTCCTCTTTTCTGAGATTATCCACCACCAAGGATTCCCACCAAAACGTATTTCCCCGTGAGCCCACAGCAGAGTACCGCTCGCTGACCACCCACAGCACCGGCTCCCACAGAGCCCAGACTCAGCCTCAGAGTCTTTCTCAACCCAATGTTCAAGGCAGCCAGAACAACATCACTCCAGATTTGTAGCTGACACGGAAGCCCTGTTCTCACAGAGATAAAGAAACTGAGGCCCAAGGAAATAAAGCAACTTTCCCAAGGTCAGGCGGCAGGTCCAGGCCAGGCCAGGAGGAAAGCTCTTCACCATTAAGGAATCTGGAGAGAGGGAGTTCGCAATCTTCAGAAAGGGCCTGGAAATGCAGTGCCCTCAGACATACAAACAGGGAGGCCTCTGCCTTGATCACCTGCTGCGTGGCCGACCTCGTGGGTCCCTTTACCCCAGCCCCTCCTTCGCTCTCATGACAACCTGCAATGTGGGTATGAGGAAACCCAGAGACCCAAGGGGACCTGCCTGAGGTCACATCTTCACTAAAGGGTGAGCACAATCTGATACTGACAACTGTCCTGCCAGGCAGGCCCTGAGCCAGGCGGAGAACCAGGTGCACGCTCAGGTCCCACCTCTGCCTTCTCCCCACTGTGTGACCTTGGATAAGGCAGTTTCCTTCTTTGGGCCTTGTCTCCCTGCAAGGTGGGGGGTACTATGTCCCTCCTTCGGTCTAAGAATTTTTAAAAAATGCACAGACGCTGTGTGAACAGTAAAAAGTAAAAAGACTCTGAAATCTACCATGAAAGGTATTTCGAGCCCAGGAAATAGTAACAGTAACCGGTTCCATTTACTGGGCAGTCCCCTTGGGCACACATCCTAGCTGTTTCCACATGACAAGAGCAAGGTTAGGTAGAAATAATGCAGACCAAGTGGCCTGAGCAGCCTACAATATTTAGGATCGGATCCTTTACAGAAAAGGTTTGCTGACTCCTCTGCCACTCAGTCACTGAATGGGCAAAACTGCCCCCATTTCACAGATGAGAAAAACTGAGGCTCAGGAAAGGGAGATATTTTGTTCCAAATGCCACAGCTGGGCAGAAGCTACGAAGGTCTGGATTCCATTTCCCGGAGGTGAACTGCAGGGACCTTCCAGAAAGGTCAGAGGCGCCAAAGAGGTGCGTCAGGACAACCTGCAGGGAGGACCCAGCCCAGTGCTACTTGCCCAGGCTCCTCCTGGCGATGGGGCACCCATGGGCAGCTCCCACCTACCTGCCAACAGGCCCAGCGCCTGGCCCAGGGGGCACCCACTCAGCCTGTTTTTATCCCATTGCTTCGGGAGCAAAATTGCCCAAGACTAATTGCAAGTAATATTTAATTTTATCAGGGATAATTACATGAAATTAATTCAGCTTTTACCTGGAAGCACTTTGTTACCGTTCACTTTCCCAGGTTGCTGGAGTGAAAAAAGAAGGCAGGCAGGCAAGACAGGCAGGCAGGAGAAGGGAGAGGGTGCTGAGATTTGCAAAGTAATAATCAGGTGATAAAGACGTAAGGGAGCCCCAACTGTGTGCTCCTGGGAAATGCCCCCCCAGGCATGATAGTCACGTAACCTCAGGACAGCCCTGCAGGTGGGCACGTCAGCCACACACCCCACCACTGCCACTTTACAGAAGACAGAAGAGGCCACCAGGTCCCAAAGGATCACCGGCAGACATCCATGTGCCATCCAAGAGAAACCTGGGCCCTGGATGGATTCCTGCTTGACCACTTCCCAGGGGCATGGTCTTGAACGAGCCAGCTCACCTCTCAGGCCTCAGTGTCCTCATCTGTCAAACAGGAATAAGGAGACGAAATAAACTGCCACCGTGGTTTTGGGGAGTCAGTAAGATTACACAGACAACATGCTAAGGCCCATGTTCGGCATTGAGCAAGTGCTCAACAAGTACAACCGTGACGATTGGTCACTGACATCAAGTAGTACAGATTTGCTGGCTGGGGCCTCGTGCCTCCACTGGACGCAGTTTGAACCAGGGGCGGGGAGGATCAGAAGAATTTGGGGAAGGCCTGGCTTTCTCAGCTCCCCAAGGAGGCCCCACACACAGAACCTCTGAGCCAAGAAGTACAGACGAGGCCCCAAACAGGCCGAGAAACCCAGGCAGCCCCTCCCCATGCTCCAGCTCCCCACCCTCCAGGAGCCCCATTTGGGGGCACAGGCTCCCCCGGGGCACCAAAAAGAAAAGGGGGCCCCTCTCCCACAGCTGCTGTGGTTGCCAGCCTCCCAGAGGTCTGGAGGGTGGCGGGGTGGGGGGGGAGCGGTCTGGAGCCTCTCTGAAAGGCCGCGGGCGCCGGGGGTTCATTCAGCTGTTTTCGGGTGGCTCCAATGAGTTCATTTTACCCCAGCAGAATATTAAACAGCTCCTGGGGAAGCAGATGCTGGGCTTCGGTTTCAGAAGGCGGGAGGAAGGGAGGCCACAGGCCAGCAAGAGGAGAATTCAAGTTCCACTTCAGGCAGCTCCAAAGACCTTCCTAGGCTCAGCTCAGCCTGAGCCGTTGTCACGGTGACCGGTGACCAGTGACCAAATGCATGGCATCCGTGGGAGCCCAGACTGGCACCCTGAATACCTCTACCTTGGTTCACTTAGTCCTCACATCCACCCTAAGAGGCAGCAACTCTGCCGCACCCATTTTATAGATGAGAAAGCTGAGGCACAGAGCAGCAACAGGATTCATTCAAGGCCACACAACAAAAGGGCTCCTTTTCTCTCTCCCTCTCCCTACAGTGCCCTCTGGGAGGCAGATGCCAAGCAAAGGTCCTGGGGCAGACCTGGAGCTTCCAAGTGCAGTGGCTCCACCGTGCTCAGATATCCCTCCACCCGGCAGAGAAACGATCCCACTTTCTCTCATTCTAATAATAATCTCTGATGTCTGAACAGCTTCCTTGGAGGCTACAGAACACATCTGGGCATGTCGCTTCCTCTAGGCTTCACCCCGATTTACACATTCCAGACAGAGAAACTGACGCCCGGCCAGCAGAATAGATCCCAGAGCCACACCCCAGTTAAGGGCAAAGCCATGAAGCAAATCTTCCTCTACTCCCCCTGCAGATTCAAAATCTAGACTCATGCCACCGCTGACAGAGGAAGCTGGCATTCCCTCCCACCTCCAGAGCACAGAGAGGTGAGGTGACTTGCCCAGGGCCACACAGCCTAGGTTCTGAGGCCAGCCCCTGGCAGAGTCCCCCTGGCTCCTCCCTCTCACTGTCCCCCCTCCCTCCTGGCTATCCACAGACATGCCACCACAACATGGGGCTGCTGCTCTTTGGGACTTTGTGGCTGTCTATATCCCCCCTCCCCCACTGCCCCTGCATTGATTAGGAATAGATAACACCACATTAATTGTACTGAAGCTTGCCAGGTGTGAGCCACTGATCACAAGGCTTTTCATGCTGGAACGAAGGTAGTTCCCACAGAACCCTCTGAGATGGACGCTGCCATCATTCCCTCTTCACTGATGAGGAAACCAAGGCAGAACACTTGTGACAACTACCCTATGGGCCTCACATGCTGGGGGCAGCTCTGCCAGGGGCTGACCTAAGCCACGACAGACTAAACACCGTATCACCTTGACCAACACCCAGCCACATGCGCAGTGAGCCCCAGGTTCGCAGACCATGCATCCCCCTCCATTACCCCTGGAGACCCCCTATAGGTGATGAGGACCTTTGGTCACAAGGTGTGAGCTCTGTACCATCTCTCCCGTTTCTGTGTTCTGGTGCTGTCGCCATGCCAAGGGGCAGCTTGGCCCGGGGGGCAGAAAGGTGGGGGTGCAGACTGGGTTTTATCCCTGCCGGCCACACCCACCTCTGCACCTCACTCACGTTATCTGTAAAATGGGTACACAAAAGCAGCTGCTTCACAGAGCTGTGAGGATGCCACAGGCATGGCTCAAAGAAGGTGCCGGCTCCTGCTGGGCTCTCCAGGAGCCCAAATGTTATGCTTGAGTCAGACGTGTCCTCCTACTGGGCCCCAGGAAGCTCTGGAATCAAGGGTTCAGGACAGAGACCCCAGCCCCATCCCTGCCTGTTACCAACTGGGAGACTCAGCACATCACCACGCCACCGCCCCCCGGGCCTCGGTTTCCCCATCTGTAAAGGGGGGCATGCCCTGGGATGCTGACAGGGTTAAAGCAGTGAATGTGGCCACGCCTACCCACCAGCCCCATCCAAAGGGACAGCAAATGGAGCCCAGTACCCAGTACAGAGCACAGGTGCTTAGTACCATAAATTCAACCTGACATTCTCCTAAGGGCTGCTCCTGGCACGGTCCCTGGCCTGCCCCTCACCCCCTGGGCCTAAAACCCTAAAAAACGGAGTCCAGGTGACAAAGTCCCCTGACTCTCCTGAACAGAGTAGGAAGCAGCACCCAAGCCCCCGGGCCAGGGCTGGGCTCCAAAGGGTTAAGTTCAGCTCTGATTTCTCCCAAATGGCAAAGACTGCCCGCCCTGCTCCCTGCTGCCTGAAGACTGACCCCTGACATTTCCACTCCCAGCCCTCCCAGCCTCACTTGCATTTTAAAAAGGGAAGGAAGAAAATTTAACCATCCACAGAGACAAACAGGTTGGGGAGAAGTAGGGCGGGGTGACAAGGAAAGAGGGGGGGCTGCTGATTTCCTTCTGTAGAGTCCACTTCACCCCCATCCCCCCCCAAATTTTTTTAAAGAAAGACCTAGAAGGGAGGCAGAAGGGGGAACAGGAGAATAAAAAGGTGGCAGACAAATTCTCCGGAATCACCGGGCACCACTAAATTTTCTGATTAATTAACCCTGAAAGGGGCCTCTCTCCCAGCCCTTCCTGGGGGAGGTTCTGGCTGGCAGAGCCCCGTTTGTCGAAGAGGCAGCCTCTTTGGGGGGGATTCACTCAGAGGTGGGGGGGACAATCCCCTCTCGAGGCCTCGCTGTAGTTAAAGCCAAAGATGATAAGGAATTTATCAAACGAGATTTACACAGGGAAACCCTAATTAAGAGGTTAGTCTCCAGTTTAATTGCCTTCAAACCTAGGCAGGCAGGCCCAGACAGATGGATTTTCAGTCTGACCTCATTAAAAAATAATCATAACCAAATAGAATACAGAGCAGAATCCGAGGTCCACAACGTGGCTAACAAGTGGGGGGAGCAGGGAGGAGGGAGCGGGTGAAGGGCCGGCCGGCCTGACCCACAATCCCCTCACGCACATCCCCAGGGGCCGGCCTCAGACCCCTGAGCCGGCTGGCCCTTCCCTCACCCTCTCTCTCTCTCTCCTCTCTGGAAATCTGGGCGATTCTGGACTCCTTGCTCCTTGAGGCCCTTTCTTTCCTCCGGCCTTTGCTCCCCTTGAAGCTGGCATTCTGGAATATAAATTGGAAGCATGCGTGCCCCCCCACCCCCCGCCCCAACCCCAGGCGGACGCCACATACCAGACAAAACGACTACAGGCCTGGTCATCTGGGGTTAAGAATGGTTTTTGTTTTTGGCAGGGAATGTGGAGGAGCCCAAAGGAACTGGCCCGGACATTGTTCCAGGAATGAAAGGGAGAGGGGGGCGGAGGGGGGGGGCGGGTACGGAGACAGAGCGAACACCTGGGGAACCACAGCTGGGGATGTTTTTCTGTCCCTCAGGGACTGGCAGGCAAAGAGTCTTTGTACCAGTCTTTAAAACGCAAGGGGGACATCGATGGACCCCACTCCGGACAGAGAGGTTTTAACTTCCTGCCCACCAGCTTCTCGGCCTTGCTTCTGTTAGCTGAAACCATAAATGAATGTTGGAGGCGGACATCTCCAGCAAACGCTTACTCACAGCCCCACGGATTTGGGGAGAAACACAAGCAAGAAGCAAAGTCCCCCGGGATAAGCGTCCTTGCTGTCCCCAGTCGGTGGCCCAGGCCGGTGACAAAGTAGCAGGTAGTAGACACTGGGGCCTCCTGCCAGCCAAGCGCCATGTTTAAGCACCACACATGGTGTCGCCTAACAGCCCACGGAGAGCCCATCCCCATCTACAACCAGAGTAGAAAGGGGAGTAATATTCTTACGTTCTTCCTTAGCACTCTGGCCATGATTTTGAGAGATTCCTAAGATTAGCAAGGGACTGATTTGTAAATCCTACACGGACAGGGAGTCTAAGAAGTGGGTATGTAGGACCAGGGTAGAGAAAACTCCTTAGGGACTCCCAAAAAATGTCTGATTTTTTACCTCAGATTTGTGTTCTCACGGACTTGTGTCCTAGAACACCTAAACTGTCTGGGGAGTTCCTGCCAACCGCTGTGGGCACTGTTTCTCCCCTCCATGGCATGGAAGACCACCGTCCAAAACTCTGCAGGCACATTTCTCACTGCAAGCTGCAACCCCGTAAGGCAGCCCCCACTCCCGTCTTCCCCTCGAAAGCTCCGAGTTCTTCCTGCGGGGCCGGGGGGGGGGCACCCCAGAGGGGCACCTGTATTTATGTCATAGTTTAGTAACCTCTGTGATGAGCTAGATGCTGGGTTAGTCCATTATTTCCTGTAATCATCACTAAGACCCTGTTTAACCCAAAAAAAAACAGATAAGGAAATGGAGGCCCAGGGTGGTGAAGGGATCAGTCCAGGGCGAGGCCACGGCCACGCTGTTACAGCTCTGGCCCAGACTTCCTGCACCATCCTCCTCCCTGAGGTCTGGGGCATAAATAGCAGCTCCAGTAGCCACTTCAGGCACCCTGAGATGACCCACTCGGGTCAGGCAGGCCCTGGCATCTGGAACAAGCCTCGACTGGGACAGAGGCTGTGTCCTGGGCTACTGGGACTCAGGCAAGCGGGACCCATGGGAAGTAGGGGCAAGGGAGGATTGGTGTTGGGGATGGAGACCCAAGGCACACCAGCAGGGCTGGCAGGATGAGGAATTCTGATGCTAATATCCGGGGCCCCCTTCCTTTCCCTCCTCACCCCAGCCCCTCTGGAGGAAAAGTCCCACCAGCCCTCCTAGATCTCAGGACTGTTGGGGTGACACTCAACCTCCAGCCCTGGGACCAGGCAGGGACGCACCCCTACCTTCGGCAAAGCACCTTCCTTCAGTCGTTCAATCACCAGATGGCTACTGGCTGCCAAGCCAGGGCCAGGTGCTGGGAATGGTTGCTGCTTTGTCTTCACTGTGGTCTCAACCCCTATGTCAGAGCTTCCCAGCCCTCCCGGCCAGCAGGCCAACCCCAGTCCCACTCTCCTTCCACTGGCCAATTTCCGATGGAACATTCACGCAACTGTCCTTTTTACCTATGCTTCCTCCATATTCAAGCATATTCAAGCCCCCAACAGGCAGAGTGTGTTTGGTTCACAGCTACGGTTCTGGCCCGGGCAAGGGCCCAGAGAAAGGTGACTGCTACACGAGCAGATGCTCCCTCCCTATGGGGGGGGGGGGGGAGGGCGGTCCTAGAAAAGACCAGAAAGACCAGAAAGGACCCATTTGACAGATAGGCAGACTGAGGCTCAGTCACAGCAGGTCACCTCTCCGCCCCCAGGCCTGGGGACCCTACCCCCAGCACCTTCACCAGTGGAGAACATGGATGGTAAAGATCTCAGTAGCCAATGATATGGCTGACATTTGCCAGAAGGGGGCGAGACCATGAGTCGATTTTTATTTTGAGCATCTGTTGGTGAGAAATCAGCTCCCAGCTGCGTCGTCCTTAGTGATCCTGAGCATGGGCTCCCATCCTGGGCATGGGCCCAGGCATGAATGTGCGCTCTGCCCTCACTCCCAGCCAGCTGCCCTGGGGCAGGTCAGTTTGCCTCTCTGAGCCTCAGCTTACTCATCTATAATATGGGGCTGGATATGCCTGGCCCTCTCTGCCTATAGCTTGTTACAATTGCTTTTTAGCTCAGAGAGTCAGGGAGGAAAGCAAAAGAAAAGCTCCCAGAAGGTAGACACCAAGCCCAGGTCACCCAGAGGCTCAGCCCTCTACACAGGGCCTGTTGCCTTCCTGTCTCAGTGACCTCTGTCAGGCGTGGAGAACAATGCCTGGGAAAAGAAGGAAACAGAGTCTCCCTGGGCCGGGACATAAATCGTGGCCTGCCCAGACCAGGGAGCGGACGGACATCCCCCACACCCCCCACCTGCGGCAGGCTGAGCAGTCCCCTTGGGCTCTGAGTGCCTTGCTCCTGGGAAGGAGCGTACACCCGCTGCCCTCACTTGTGGCCCAGATGTTGCCAATCTAGGGGAAGAGAGTTTCTGCCTCCTCAGAAGGGGCCCAGCACCAAGAAAGAAAAGGGAAACAGACATCATCTCAGAGACTCTGGGCTCAGATGTAATCGCTATTAATTGCTCATCTACTATGGGCCATCGGATCCAATCCCTCCAGGGCTCACCACCCTCTCCTGGCCCACTGTCACACTTGGAATAAAATCCACACTCCTGACTTGACGGTGATGGTAAGCCCCCAGCGGTCTAGCCCCTGCCCGCCCAAACAGTCTCTCCCTCCTCACCAACACCTCTCTGCTCAGTCCCGCCGGGGTCTCCTGCCCTCACTGCTGCATCCCCTCCTGAAAGCCCATTCCTGTAGACCTGGACTCTGCTGGCTCCAGGGGGTGTAGACCGTTCGCTATATGGGAATTCCGCAAGCCAGTTGAGGGCCAAAATTGTTGGGGAACATTTACTCCAGGGGAACTGGCAGAGGCTACAAAACAGAAACTGTATGTTTCCTCCTCCCCCAGAGAGCCAGTTGTTGCTGACGAGCACCACACCACTGGCTGGTCCCTTCTCATCATTCAAGCCTCTTGCTCACCTGTCACCACCCCCCAGAGGCATCCCCAGTGGCCCAGTCGAGAAACTCCCGTGCCAGTCCCCTTCTCCTAAGGCTCTGTTCCCCATCCTGCCCACTCTGCATAATTCTTCTCGGTTTGCTGCTTGTCTGTCCATCTGTCTGCTCTCCTACAATATAAACGCTGTGCCAGCCGAGGCTTTTGTCCCTCTGCTTCCTCACCACATCCCAGCACCCAGAACAGCCTTAATGGCCTCATTCACGTTTGCTGAATGCAGACACTGCTGTCACGTCTGGATTATTTTGAACCCTAGCCCCGATCCCGCACTATGGTTCAGGGATTCTCAACACCAGCGCTTTCGACCTTCTGGGCTTGGGAATTCTTTGTGGGGGAGGACTGGGGTAGGAATGGTCCTGTGTGCTGTGGGACATTTCACAGCAGCTCTGGCCTCTACACACTAAATGCCAGGAGCAACTTCCCTCTCTGCAGCTGTGACAGCCAGGAATGTCTCCAGACATTGCCAAGGGCCCGGCGGGTGAGGATTGGCTGGGGAGGGTGGGGGTGGGGAGGGGAGGTGTGGGGTCCTCACTCCCAGGGGAGGACCATGGCCAGGCTCCTGAGGGAGCTGTTATTCTCCCCAGCACATAGCAGAGGACACTAAAGCTGGGGAGGCAGCATGATTTGGCCAATGTGGGAACAGAAAATGACTCCCCTCTAGTTGATTCCAAAGTCCTATTCCGCTGCTCACTGCCCCCAGGGCACAAGTCTCATCGACCCCCGCAGCAACCATCTTAGAGGGAACCGAAGGATCACACCCACGAAACAGAGGCTTAGAGAGGTGAACCACCTGCCCAAGGTCACACAGCACCCAAATAACAGAGCTGGGATTCGAACTCAGGCGTAGGCAGCCAGCCCCTCCCACTCTCACTGTGGCAGGGATGTTCTCTTCCTCTCGAATGTGCTCACTGGCGCTCTCGCTGTTTAGCTGAAGCCTGCCAGGTTCCCGAGGCCCCACCTGAGGTGCCAGACACAGGGGGTTAATATTTTATTGCCAGCTCTCAAATTGTTTATGGCCGGTGCGGGCTCCTGGCAAAGTGCTCAGAGGCTGGGGACCAGCTCATCTCATGAATTCCTTCAATGAGAAGGCTAACCATTACTCACGCCTATCAGGGAACTGTGCCTTCAGCGCACAGGGAGAGCTGTCAGGGGAAGAAAAATATCACGGTGCTGCCATCCTGCAGCCAGCAAGCGTGGCTGGCCGTGGCTGGCTGTGGCTGATCGTGGCTGGCCATACCACGCTAGGGCCGGCCCACCACTGTCCACTGGGGGGGTTTTGACCACCCCACATAAGGAGAGGGACCCACAATGAGGCCAGAGGTGGCTGCTGCAGGGGCAGTGGATAGCAACCCAGCCCTGCCCTACCTAGGACACAGTAACATCTACTGAGCAAGCTCCTGGTGCCCGGCCCCAGTCTCAGAACCTGATGCACGGCCTCCTGTGGTCCCCCTCCAGCCTGCACCACTGGATGGCAGAGGACAAGTCCCATGGCCTCCCTTGCTGGGACAAACAACAGCAGCCCCACCACTCTACACATCAAAGGGTCATGCCTATGAAACATCTGGCATACAGCAGGTGCTCAATAAAAGCTGCGTTGGCATGGTGCTTCTTGGTGACAGGCAGCCTTCCAAGTAGTTGCTCCTGCATGTCTGAACTCACTGAACCCTCCCGGCCCCATGAGGTAAGAATGATGATCGTCCCCTTTCACCGATTAGGAAAAGAGGGCACAGAGAGGTTAAGGAGCCTACCCAAGGTCACACAGCCAGGAAATGGGAGTTGCTGGAGTTTGACCCCAGCGTGTTTGGCTTCAGAGCCCATGCTCTTAACCACATCATTATCATCCCTCCGTGTAGTCCTGTTTAGCTACAATCGTCCCATTCAATCCTCACAATACTTCTATGAGGGGAAGCACTATTTTTTTCCGCTTTCTTGATGTTATAAGGAAACCAAGCTAAGACCACTGAAGTGGCTTTAAGGTCACGGAGCTCAGAAGAGTCGAAGGGCCAGTCCTGAACCCAAGACCACCCGTCGGGCAGAATCAGGTGCTGCGTCTTCCCCAAGGTCAAGAACGGTGTCTTAAACAACATCCACCTCCTGAGAGGCTGGAGAGTAAGTGCTTCTGTCCTCAGGAATGGATGTCAGGGTGATTTCTACAGGAGATTTGGAGACTTCTGGTTTACGATGGCCCCAGCCCCAGTACACACAAGGCTTAACCAGGCAAAATCAGATCCTGGCTCACAGATGAGAAGGTCAAGAGGTAGTAAGGGGAGGTCGAGGCCCAGGGTCCGCTACTGTCCACTCCTTGTTCTGCAACCGTGCTGTGTGACCATGGCCCGATAGCTTGCCCTCTCTGGGCCCTGGATGTTTCAGCTGGGCACAGCTATGGAGAAAGGGCACAAAACCAGGAGATGTTCTCTCCCCATCTACAACATTACCTAAATTTTCACCTTGATGCTAGTTTGAGAGTGAGAGCTGGGAGCACGTGCCCCAGGACTTTGACCTAGAACAACACCACAGCTCTGATTGCTGTCCTGTCTGCAGATCGAAGTCACCAACACAAGTCTACACAGTGTCTCCATAGGTGCACACCCAGGCAGGGCCGGAAAATTGGGGTCAGCAGACACTGGCCCATGGCAGCCAGAGCAAGAAGCTCTCAAAGCCTTTCCACGATGAGGCTGCTGCAAGCTTCTGCTGGAAGGCACAAAGCCGGCCTTCGAAGAAGTTCTGAATTTCCACTGCCCCCTACAATGGCCTCAGAGGCCCTGGCAGAGAGCTGGGCCACAGAATCATTCCTTACTGGGTGCACAGGAGCTAAAAACAACCATCTCTCACAGCTGTCCCGTGAGGGGGAGCAGGGAGCAGGCATCTGGGTCTCAGGGAGAGAGCATGGTGGGAAACCTGCCTGCGGAGGTGAGGGCAGGTGAGTGGGTGAGAGGTGCCAAGCACAAACAGCTCCAATTCCAAGACCAGTTTCTGTACTTGTGGAAACCACCAAACAGCCCCCAAGCCCACCCCAGGAAGAAGAAAGGAAAAAAATAAAAAAGAAAAAGAAAAAAACAATGTGAACAAACCCAGCCCCTCTCCCTACAGCAGACTCACCATTTCCACGCAACCTCTGCACGATCGAACTTCAAAAAATCCTGGGCACAGGGTGGGGAGGAAAGGGGCCTGCTCAAAACCAGGACACCCCCCCTTTTTTTTGGTAGGCTTACAAAGAGATCAATTTTACTCTAAAGTTTAAAATGAAACATACCCCTGTTTGGGAAAAGAATTTCATTAGGAGGAAAATATAATATAAAAATACCCATTTAGAAAGAATGTGCTATTAATTCTTAGCACTCTATGCAGAAGGGAAAATTGCATTTTTATCTAAATGGTTTTTCTGCATAAGCCATTTACAATATTCTTTGCCTCCCTATAATAGGCCCTGCTACCATTAGTACTGGGACGACCAGGCTGAGGGCTGAAATCACCCTCAAACACATTTAATACATAACCCCTGAAAATCTATTCCAACGGGGACCTCCGCAAACAGGCCCGGCATTCCTTTTTTAAGGAAGGAATAAACGTTGCTGAGGGAGATGGAAGGGGAGGCTGGGAGTGGGGTGCTGGTGGGGAAGAAGGGGGACAAGATGGTTTAAGTTAAAAGCAAATGCTCTGGGTCTCTTGCGCCAGCTGTGAAATTGCAACTGATTTTTGGTTGCACGACTGCAATCATTTGCCTGCCTGAGTGTGTACAGACAGATGTGTGTGCTGGTATCACACACACGCACACACACACGCACACACTCTCACGGGTTCCCATCAGACAAGCAAACAAGGAAAGGATGAAATTCAGGATATGAAAACAAACTATTTTTAAACGCTAAAGCAAACACACCAAGATAGTAATACTGCTATTTTCCCATTAAACTAAGTTTCTCTCAATTTGAAAAGCGAGAGTAATCCAAACAATACTTCCAAACAAACAGCATGGAGTCTGGGGGTTGTGGCCTCCTCCGTTCTTAACAACGTTGGGGGGGGGGTAGTTGGAAAAAAACACTCCTCAGTGAAGCAAAAACACAGCAGGGACGGGGTCAGCCCGCTTTGCCACATTCTGCCACGTCCCACCAAATGTGTTCTCCTTCACAACGCCATGCCTGGATTCTCAGCCGTCTCCAACTTCAAAATGCAACACTTTTTCTTTTTTCCAAAGAGTTTAAAAAAAAAAAAAAAAAAAGTCTTCTAGTTCTTTCTCTCTTGGATTCCCAAAATAGCTACTTACTTAATACCAAATGTCGGGGAGCTAAATTAATTCATTAAAGAGATGCAGGGACTGTGATGGGCACAGAGCTGGGGGGGGTGGGGGTGGGGAGGGGGACGCAGGCGGGGAGGTGGCTGTGATTTCGCTGCCAGGAGACAGAATGCCTCGGGCTGCTCTCTTCCGGCACTGCTGGGTCCATAAATTCTTCCTTTCAAACCAGGAGTCCAGAGATGTCATAATTATAGCTGATCCAGGTAACAGGTGTGCGCCCCCTCTGTCCCTCCCACCCCCCCCCCCCCACTCCCGCACCGTCTTCCAGATGAGCTTCTGAAAGATTTAGTGATCTTGCCTGGGGTGTCGTAATTACAGGAAACGACTCTAGTTTTAAGGGTTAGATAAAGACCCTCTCCAAATTTAAGGCCAGACACCAATGTCCATTAGACTTTAACGGGCCCACATAAAAAAAGAAATTGTATCCTCATCTCTCCAAATGCCCGTTTCCTCAGTGACTCAGGTTCATTTCAGGCTGGCTTGGCGCCGAAAACACTCCGTCCTGCCCTCGCTCCACAAAGGCAAGGACTCCATGAAAACTGATGTGTGTAGAATCAAGCAAATGGGGGTTGCGGGGTTACTCGGGAAATCATTTGCTCAAAAACCATGATGGCCAAGACCCATCTTTAAAAAAAAAAAAAAAAAGGCCAATCATAACAGAAGTGGAATTTTAACCCATCATCTGGAAGAGGAGAGACAGGAAGGCTGTGGAGAGCCCAGGGAGGAAGAGGAGGGTACCCACAGACTCCGGGCCAAAGACCCCGCACCATCAGGATGACACACGGTCCCCCTTTAAGACTCAGTGTTAGGAGAGGCCAAAGCTGCAGGCTGTTTGGCTCTGTTTCTCCTTGTCCCAGCTTTCAAGACTTACACATACTTTTTCTTCCTTCTTTGGAAGTCCAGCCATGCGTTTTTCTAAAAGTTCCGCACGCGCACATCCCAGCACCACTGTTTGTCAAAGCAGCAGCACGGAGGGTGCTCCAAAAAGGTTTACGATTCTTAAGTCTTCTCCACATCAGCGCTCAGCTCCCAGTTAGTTAAGAAGTAATGCTCGAAAACTTTCCAGGGACCAAGGCACCAGGAGGAAACCCACGTTCTTTGGCTGTCTCGAAGGGTCTGGGGAGGCTGGGTTTGCTGGACAATTGGGCTTTTTCTGCCTCCTTCCCGACAAGCGATGGCTAAAGGGGCCACTCGCCTCTCTCTATTCCTGTCCTGGGGAGGTGGTGGGAACGGCAGTTGGGGGTCTTTATTCAGCCTTGGGGGAGCCGGGGCTCTTACCGTACGTGTTCAGCCTCACGGACACACACACGCACGCACACACGCACCCGCACACCCCCATAATCGTAATCCCAGAAAAATGCTTCTCACACTGAGCACAAAATAAATGCTTATTAACTACACTGACCCCAAATAGTGAAATGTACAAGTAAATTAATCATGCCTCTCCCAGGGGCCTAACAGGATTACAAATTCGCCAAAAATTGACCACACGGAGATCAATAAGCTTCTACTTAAAACTGAAAGGACCCAAAACTTTGTATGAGCCTTCTTTTGGGGCAGGGGGCAGGGCGGGGGTGCAGATGGGGAAGAAACCCATTTATTTTTTCATTTCTTATGAAGACTTCTCAGGCCCGTGTGTGTGTGTGTGTGTAAGCACGCACAAGCAGAATCCAGCAAAAGGCTTTATGCCCAGACAATTTAGAAATAGTCACGGCATAAGGATCGTGAAATTGCTCTTGTTTAAAAAAGCCAAATTTTGGGCCACCGCCTCTCTTCCCTCAAATACTAAACAACCACCAAAAGTTACATTGCAGGGGTTGAAAATGGTCAATTTGTTTTGAGCCAATTAGGCCTCCCTACAAAAGCACTCCAGGCTGCCGATGGCTGGGCCGGGGGGTCTCCTGAAGAGGAAGAGAGAGGAGACCTGAATGTCTGCAGCTCCTTTCCACACTTGGCTTATCTCGAGTCAGGGAGATCTTCCTGTTGCTGAATTCATCACTGACTTTCGTTCCGTTTTTGCCTACCATTCAGAAAAAGGGGAAAAAAAATATACATTGTGTAGGAGGGCGCTGCTTGCGTTTCAAAGCAGTGGGACCTGCCTGAGAGGTCTATGAAAGGCAAGATTATCACCAAAGTGGCTGGGTGCTGGGAAGGAAGCCTCAGTGTCACCTTATGGGGTCACCAGGGGAAAGGTCTCTCCTTTTTCCCACTCCCATCATCCCTCTTTAATGGAAAGGTCTGGGCTCATCTTCGAAACTTGGTGCATCTGCAACAGGCCACATGGGGCCAACTCTTCTGTAGGAGAAGGTGGCCACAGGCATATTACAAGGCCTTGACGCACGCAGGGCCCATGTGGGTCTTCATCCTCCACACGCACCCCTCCCACCCCACACCCCGTGCCACTATCTAAACAAAACAGGGCTCTGATTGCTAACAGACCCACCATTCGGTCATCAGTCCACACTGGGTCCTCCACGTCTATGTTACCCCCCAAAATCTGTGGTCACGGGGAAGCTCAAACCATAACTTGGCGTGCTTTTGCGATGGCCGACGACAGCCCCCAAACAATTCGCTCACCCCCAGCCTTGCCCAGGAAGTGTTCTATAAATGACTTCCACATTTAGAAATCATTTGCCACTCCTGAAACCCCAAGTATTGGTAAATAACATTCTGATTCATATGGACACGCTTCTTCCCTGCTCCGCCCACCCCTCTACTAGCTGCCCCCCTCCGGCCCCGAGAAAATACACCGCTCCCGGATCCAGTCTTCCCAAAGAGGGGTGTTTTTCTTACAGGAAAAGAGAGCAGAATATACACATGAGGCCTGGGGACCCTGATGTTCGCGAGGACTTTTCGAACAGTCCACGCGGCCGGGGTGGAACCCCCTCATTTCTCAGTGAGTTCCCAACCAACCCGTCACCTTCGCTGGAAGGCTGAGCTTGGGAGATTTCAAAGAAGGCTATGTTTTCTTCGGACTCCCCACCCCCGCTCTGATCATAAGATGGTCCCTCCAAAGTATTTTATTCATGGTGGTCGTTGCCAATCATTCGACAATACTTGCGTTCGAAGATCCAAGGGCGTTTGAAAACACTGCTTCACGGTAACTGAAAAAGGTCATCTCTTTTTGACATCCCACCCTGCCCAGGATGACTGGATGGATAGGGAGCAGGGTGTTGGTGTGTGCCTGTGTGTGTGCACGCGCCCGTGTGTGTGTGTGTGCCTGTGTGTGTGCACGCGCCCGTGTGTGTGTGTGCCTGTGTGTGTGCACGCGCCCGTGTGTGTGTGTGTGCCTGTGCGTGTGCACGCGCGCGTGTGTGTGTGCCTGTATGTGTGCACGCGCCCGTGTATGTGTGTGTGTGTGTGTGTGCATGCAAGTGTATATGGAGGGGTTCACTCATTAGCTGTCACCTCACGTTCCAGGAGCTCCCAAATACAACCAGGAACGCTACACTGCGGCCCTCAACTTTGGGACAGACGGGTTTCCCCAGACACGCCACGCTAAGCCAGCTGCTCAGAGCAGCCCGAGACCGGGGTTTGTTCCAATGCCACTTCGGACCCGAGCTTTCAGATCAAATTAAATCTTGGTGCCCAAAAAAAAAAAAAAAAAAACAAAACTTGGTGCCCAAACTCTTTTTAAATCACTATCAGCAACGAGAAGGAAACCTAATTTTAAATCCTCAGAATCGAACGCCTCTACGAGCCACTTTGTTCCCCCAAGACAGGCTGCTGGAAGAGGGAAAAGGGGAATGTGGGGGTGACCAAGTGCCTCAACACCAGAGTCAGTCCGCGCTTCCTCCAAAGGCATGACAATCACTGTCTATTGCTGAGTAACCGTGGAGATAGTTTCAGAGACATGCCGGATAAAAGCAAGACCTGGTTCCCTCTGAGGCGGCGGGGGGCAGGGGGGTGGGTCTTCGAAGCCCTCGACTTTCCAAGGATGTCCACAGTCAGGGGCCCCGACTATGGCTTTGCCCAAGGGTCTCTCTGTTTCCCTGAACCCCTGTCCAGCACATTTCCTTCACGCAAACTAAACCCTGGCACAGATAAGTAAGTCTGCAACCCAGAAAACCAGGGACCACTGGAGGGATCGGAATCCCAGGGCCAAACAGTTCACGAGGCGCCCAAGATCTTCCACGGAGAGGTGGAAAGTGGGAAGGAAGACAGAGGCTTTGGGTCACACAGTGGATCCTAGCAACAATTAGGGAAGAGGGGGGCAGGCTGAGTTTGCTGGACCCCTGAACTTTAAAGATCAGTACACTAAATGACTTCTTTCTTACAAGGTGAGTGTGTTAGGATGTTTGCTATGGGTTTTCCCATTTTTTGGACAAATCTATTCCGTGTTAGATGTTCCTTCTGGGACATGCAGAGAGAGCCAGTAGGTTATTGCGAATGCACTCAGACCTCCGAACAGTTCAATTCAATTGCCTTTATGTTTAAAAGGGCATTTGGGTCCATAAGATGATGTGTAAACCATGGAAGGAGACGCACACGATCGCTATAAAGTTCTCTCTCTGATCCAGCTTTGCAAGGAAAAGGTTTTCTCAGCCAGGAGGGAGAATGGGAATTTGGGATGATACCGTAGATCTATGGACCTCCCACACATACCAACACACACACTCATTAGGTACCAGGGGAGGGAGGGCAGTCCAAGGTGGCCTCATCGGGCCAAAGCTCAAAGCTATCAAGAACCCGAAACAGCCCCTCAGATTTCAAGGCATGGGGAAACCCCTGACAAGTTTCTCCACTGCCTCCTCTCCCGGGTCCTTTCCGGGTAAATACCATGTTGGAGCAGACCCTTCCTTTGCTTCCCAAACCTTGGAGGACGCTGATTAAAATGCAGACCAGCAAACAAAGCAGGCCTCTTGTCCTATCAGAATTACACCCCAAGAGTATGCTGTCTCTCAAACAGCCGCCCGCACTCACATCACCATAACTGCACTCTGCCTTTCCATCCTGGGCACAGAGTAAGTCTGGAGTTGTTGCCCCCGATAGACATGCTGTGACTCAGGCCACCTTCTCTCTCATCTCTCCAGTAACGGCTACCCTGCTGAGGCGTGGTACCTCTTGTCGCATCATTTCAAGACATCAGAAAATGCTCAGGGCCCCCCCTCGCTGGGCTGCCCATGGGGCAAAAGGTGCCAGGGTCCCAGAACCATCTCTTCCTTCGGGTCCCATTCAGAGTTTCCCAGGGCCCCGCGTGGCACGGAGTTGGGAACTGTTAGTGGAGCTCTAGTGTGTCAGGACACAGAGAGTCCCCGAAGGCAAGGCTGTGACTAATTCGAAAGCCCAGCATCGTCTCCTCCATGTTGGTACCAAAAGATTACAATGAAGGAGAGGAATTTCCATAAATGAGAAGCAGCGTCCGCTTCCCACAACTGGGAGGGGGAGGGGGGGAGAGGAGCGGGGGGAAGGCGGGGTGGGCACCGATTCAAAGATTCCTCTCCTGGCTGGAGAGTGGTGTCAGCTGAACTCAACCAGCGAGACACCTCCATGCACACGCTCACGCACAAAACCCAGCAAGGGGAGATGCGCGTCTGCTACCAAAATACTCCAGATCAAAGTCACCCACAGCCCAGGAGGCCCAGGAGGCCGAGATTTCGCAATTAGGATCTTCAAAATCCTCCGTCTATTTTTAGGACTTGCGCTCATTCAGTCCTTTACAGAATCAGAACCTGTCAGCTAACGCCATTGAAACTGAAGGTTTAGCTTCTTTCCCCACTTGCCTTGGGAAAGCAGATTAAGGGTAAAGTGGAGGAGTGGCTGGATGATTTGATGGAAATACACTTGGCCATGCATATGTATATGTTCTTGTGCAGGGGTGGGGCGTGGGGGACAGAGGGGGGCCTCCTTCACACACTGAATTGCAAGGGGCCCTGCTTTCCTCTCGTGAGCTACAGGCAGACCCCGAGCCGACACCCACCTCGGCCACATTCCTTCAAGCCGGCCCCCAGACCACTTCCTTTGGCTTCCGTGGGTTCGAGAAGGTAAGGAAGCTTGAAAATTTTCCACCAAATGTCTCTCTTCTCAATCACGCACTCATGTATATACCAACATCTCCGCCACCAGCAATCAAAACCCACACTCAAATCTGTCCACCCAAGTTGGGCCTAAAAATAGGCATCGTCCTAAAACAAACACATCGCTCGGCAAGTCAAAAATCCCAACTTGAGTCAAAAGGATGAAGCTGGTTATTCCAGACCCTCCAGACTGGATATTTGGGTGGAATAAACGGGGGGACAGAGAGGGAAGGGCATAAGGTACACCCACTCAGTTATGGGGGTGGCCCCAGACAGACCCAGATCCCCTCTGGCATCAGAAGGTTTGGGGTTTTATGCCATAATTTGCTGGGAAGCCTGGTTGCCCTTGTACATTGCCCAGACATTTGATCCCGTGACATAAAAGCTATAGCTTTTTAGCCTCTAAAATTAACCAGAGGTAAATACAGTATTCCTTACCAGGAATATTTATCTCCTAAATGCCTTTGGCAAACCAGATCACTCCCTGGGCAAAGAACGTGACCCTAACACGACTGTCACTCAAGTGGAGAGAGAGATGATTTTGCTCTCCGCACCAGCACGAAATGAGTCCAGGAGATCCTGTGAGATCCCAAGGATACGTTCAAGTTTGTCCCGCCAGAGTGGGAAGAATTTCCCTCCTCCAGTTTCACCTGGTCCTCCTGGGCTATTTATTAAAGATGTATATTTTATATCAGCAGAGAACATCGGGTAACTTCTTGGTAAGGGCAGGATCTATTTTTCAGGACCTATTAAGATTTTCATGCCCTATTAAGATTCTTTGTGGAAATTTAAATACCTCTGTCAGGCAAACAAAATCGTATCAGGAATCATAGAATTTCATTGCTAGAAAGAGCTATTAGATTTACCAGCCCTCACTCCCTTCCTAGAAACCTCGGTAAAACAGAAGTACATTTCAACAGCTCCTTACTTCCGGTCTGAAGGGCCCCACAAGAAATGTAAATGAATTGATATTAAAGAAAGCAATCCTTGAGGAAAGCCCTTGGATCTACAAAAATTGTATCTATTTATATATTCACATATATATGTGCAACTATGAACATGGGTCAACACATATATATCAGAAGGCAGCAGCTACTTAAAATCAAAACAGTCAGAGAAATCCAGTGGTGGAAGCCATTAACAAGTTCAACACCGATAAGCTTCAAACCCTCAAAAATCCCTGTCCTTTATTAATATTTAGTAGAAATGTATAATTGCAGATGTACGCTAGGTTGGGGTTTTATGACGGGAGGCGGGCAAAGGAGACGGGTTTATTACAACCATGAAATATTAAACAAGCACCAAAGAACAGTAGTAGTGCATCCAGAACTAGCCAGGGAGCAAGCAGGCCAGAGCGTCAGCTCTACAAAGGGGGCTCCTATCTGTTTACATTGTCCCTGATTAACACCTGCAAAGTTTTGGGTTACATCTTGGGGGGGGGGGGGCAAAAGTCACAGGAAGGCATGCAACCCATGCTGGGTGATTTCACAGGAAAACGGGAAGGCAAGGCTCCTTGCCTTCCCGAAACAAGCCTGAGTGAGCCGAAAAAATTTTCTCCACGCCGCCGTGGGGAGTGGGGGAAACTACTCAGGAAAGAGCACTGGGGCCTCCCTCCTCCCCCAAGCCTGCCCCCACGTCTAAGGAAACTCAGTGTCCAAATGCTGCCTGCCCACTCTTTCTCAGTACTGCTTACTGAGTTCCGACCGGCACACTCCGAGAGGCATAAAATTCCAAAAATTTCTCCCGCATTACTGTAAAAATATCATACTTCCAAAAAGGGCAGGATTGCATGCACAGTGTACATGGAGCCCTCTTCTATTTCAATGTGTGCGAAGGAACGTTTCTGGACCGCTCCAGATTTCAGGACAGAGAGCAAGCCACGGAGTGGAAGTTTGGCAAGATCAACTTAGTAAGGAAAACAGTTAATTCAAGTTTTGAAAACCATCAGGGACAGGAGGGGGCTAAACGGTCTTTTTCAGACTGAATACCCTCTTATCGACAATTCCTCATTTTCCCTCCTTCTCTGTTTTGGAATTCCTCCGCAGCCACACACCTATTACCAAGATCAGTGGACGATTTTGCCAACTCCTCTCAAATCCGTGTCGTCCTTGCTGATCTAACAGATGTCTGAAGAGGGCCAAACTCAGGCTGGTTTTTCTTCCCTCCCCATCCCTCCACACAATTTCACCCTTTCCCACCCCCGCCCCCAACTTTGTGCAAACAGAACTTCAAGAGGAGATGAGGAGTTTCATTATATAAAAGTTGTTGGATGGGTTAAGAAGTCAGGAGAAGCAAAATTTGGAGAAGCCCGCTTACCTGGTTTAAAAAAAAAAAAATCATCATCACACATGATTCGGGCCTGGCCTTTGCCAGAACTACAACTTGCCATTTGAGTTCCCTCCCCTCCAAAGGACATCTAAACCCCATAAGACAATCTGGGCACGTCCCACCGACTACACGGCTTGTGCGGGTCTGAAGACTGATCCGTTCTCACCAATCCGAGCACAGATCATTTTGTTAAATACCGACTCGTACTTTGTCATCGGAGCGAAGAATTTCAGAAACGGTGTTAATATTTAATCACATTAGTACTGGCATGTTTTACGGCGTGACAAAATAAAATATCATTATAAAAACGGGCTTTGCCTGAAAGGGGGTGGGAGGGAAGGGGTTGGCTGGGGGCTGGGACCTCCAGAAGGGATGTTCAAAGCGGCTGGACACCCCGTTTCGTGGCCGATGGGCCCACGGGGCATGTGTTTAAGGACAAGCAGAACGTTGTACTTTAAAATTTTTTTTTCGCCTCTATTTTGAAGTGGCACACTTCACTGATTTTCAGCCAGGGGACTCGGGGGGCTGTTGAAGGCTCTGTGTACCTATTTATACAACATGTACAGATGGAACTGCAGGGTGTTATCATAATGAAAAGTTTAATCATCCTTATTTACTACCAGTAAGGGAGCAGGAATCTGATGCAGATACCTTATAAAGCCTTAACTAGCAGCCCCAAGGCTGCCGAAGCTGTGAGTGACCTCAATTCGGGGCTTTATCTAGGAAACTGCCCTTCCCACATCACAGAATGGAAAACAAAGGAGGTCAAGTGGGTGTCCCTGCGAGGCTGCTAAGGAGGCCAGCCCCGCAGCCCGTCCCAGTCCCCAGCCCATCCTGTCCCGAAAGAAGTCCCCGTCCCCCCACCCCTGTCCTCCCCCTTGGGCAAGGGAGGGCTGCCTTTAGCTTACAGGGCGAATCAACCCTCAAGTGACTAGCATCTGCTTCCAAAAAAATATTTTCCCTCCTCTGACTGTGATAATGAAACAAACAAAACAAAACAAAACGTATCTTCAATGACATCTCTTCATTCACAGGCTGCATCTTTTTTTTTTTTTTTTTCCTTCCGGGAAGGAAGGTTAGGGGGACCCCTGGCAAGAGGGCTCTGTGACACCTTTTAAAAAAATCTTAAAACCACTCGATTCCTCTGGACCTCATCTACGAAGGACCTTCAGAAGGCACACAGGCCGAGGGCTACTGGTTTTTCTATATTAATTCTCGAAATCAGGAGCTCTTAAGAAACTTTTCTCACCCTATTTTGGCCAATATGTTCTTAATTACTGGGAAGGGGAAGGGGTGGAGGGGCGGGGGAGGGGCAGCCTGGCCAAGCCAGGTAGAAGTGACAGGGGCTGGGATTTGTGCTAACCAGCTATCGATCGGGGTAGGATCGAGATGTTGTGTACAAGAAAATAAAAGAGACTGGGGTGGGGAGGGTGGCCGAGAGCTGGGCAAACAGGATGCTATGTCCAAGTCTATTTTAAAAAGGAAGCGGGGGAAAAACCAGGGAGAAGAAGCGGAGGGTCCCAAACTAACCAATTTATGGCCTTGCCTGGGAGAAGCCTGGAGAATGCTGATGTTGGCCGCAGGGTCTGCCGTGCATGCTAAGCAGCAGGCTTCAAATGAGAGAGCAGCGTCCCGGGCTGGGCAGTAGGCGAACAAAGAGAAAAGCGGGGAGGCCGCATTCATGAATTAGAAAAACCTAAGCGGGAACGCTATCCAGGACTACGCTACCCAGGACGGCAGGCAGCGGTGAAAGCCCGGAGTTCTGAGCCACCCAACTCCGGGGGCCGCGCTTCCCTTCCCCACTCCTTCTTCTTCCTCCTCCTCCAGCCCATTCTCCTAAAACCTACCCGCACCTTAAACTCAGGGGCAGGAGGCCCAGGCCAAAGAAGACAGAGAGGAAGAACTCTAAGAGAGAGCAAGAATCAGAGGATGTCTGTTTTTTAAAGACAGGTTCAATGGGCAGCCGCTGGTTCCATGGTAATAGTCAGCATCCCCCCCGCCCCCCGCCCCAAACCTAGGGAAGGCATCAAGGGTTTAAAAGAAAAAGGTAGGAATTGTGGGGGCTGGGGGGTTAGTGAGGGGAGATGTATGATATTAATTTTAAGAAGCAATTATGTGTGGAAAAAAGAAAGGGCCTGTTAAAATGAAACGGTTATCTACTGCAGTCCCATCCTCTTACGATGTAAAGACAAAATTGTTATGACTTTAACTTGCAATGGCTGTCCCTTTACTAACCCCCACCCCACCCACCTTAAAGGCCTCCAGGCCCGGTGGGGAGGGAGTGCTTAGAATGCAAACAAGAGCTGGGACCAGACATCTGTCACCAAAGCCAGGCGAGATATTGACAAACGCGGGTCCTTTGTGTCTTAAGACTATATATCCATAACCCCATACACAGACGATGCCGCAGCTGAGTCGTCCGGTCTCCGCCAAGCAGAGACTCCACCCCAGCCCCAGCAACCCCCCAACCCAAATGTCAAGGAGATGCAACCAGGAAAAGCCTGCCTGCCTCCTACAACCAGACAGGTCTCCAGGTTTCCATGAAACCTTAATAGTTAAGAAGAGACAAAACAGCTATTCATTAGGAACAAATGTCAAATTAGGCATTGCCTTGGAGTGATGCTGCTGACACCAGCGCCTGGTAACTTTTTTTTTTCTAAAGATGCTGGCACATGGAAGGAAACTCAAGCTGGAGGTTGGCTGCCTAGGATAAGGTGGGAAGGTTATTAACACAACTTCCCAGGTGTCCTGCCAGGAAAGTGGGGGGGGGGGGGGGTAGAGGCAGACACACAACTCCCACAAAGTAGAACCAGCCCAAGTGTTAAGCGTGAGGAGTGGTCTTGGTGTGAAAGGAAAGGGCCTGGGCTTGTCCTCTGAGCACCCAGCAACTCAGCTGAAACTTGGTAAAGGGACCCTGAAATAATGCCCACAGGGCTGCCATCAAAGTTCCGACCTCGGTGTGGAAATAGAATCCACCTGATAGCAGTGCCTGGCGGGGAAGGGTGGGGGATGGAAGTGGGGGGATCTGCCCGCAGAGTCCTTGCTGTAACCAAAGGGATGGTGTCCACCTCTGAGCTGGGCATTAAGAGAGCCTGGGGCTCCTCCTAACCCCAAGGGATCATCCCCTCCAATGGACTACTCAAGGCTAGGCTAAGGCCTGCAGTGGGGGGTCGGCCTCCGGGGGGAGATGAGATGGGAACAAGGGCATATACCTTCTTTGCTGTTGGGGTTCTGGGGTTTGGCCTTCTCCCAAGGCGCCAGCGTCTTGTCGTCGTCTGCGCCGTCCACCAAGGCCTTGTCGGCAGGCATGTACCAGGTGGCGCTGTGCTCTGCCATTAGCGAGTCCAGGTCGATGGTGCTCATGGCGCTCTTAACCGCCTCAGAGCAGCAGCTGCCCAGCTCACTGTCACCATTCTGCGCACCAGAGGACCCAACGGTGCACTCACCCTTCTTGCCACCCTTGAGCCCCAGGGGCTGGTCCTCAGAGATGCTGAACTGCTGCCTCTGCAGCTGGATCTGCGCCTGGAGGATCTCCAGGGGGTGGATCTCATCCGGGGGTGGTGCGCCGCCGCTGCTCGTCGGGGTCCGGACCTGCTCCAGGCCCGGCGTGCCAGGATGGCCCGCGCCCCCGCTGCCATAGCTGTCAGGGGTGGAGGTAGAGGTAGACATGATGCCCAGGCCGAGGGGGGGCGGGGGCGCCTTCGGTCCGTGCTCCCCAGCGCCCACCCCACGCGGAGGGAGTTTGGGCGAGCCTGTCACCAGGGGGCTCCTACTCGCTTTGGCCAGGGCTGGGGGGTTGTCGGAGCTGGATGACACCTCGTCCTCGTTGGCGTAGCTGGTGCTCACTTCGTCCGAGGCAAACTCGCCCACGTGTGGCGAACTACCGTCGGACTTGGCCCCGCCGTCCAGGGAAGCCATGAGGTCCTGCTGGTCCCCCAGGAGCAACTCGGCCCCCTTCCCCCACGACGGTGACGTGAGCGCTTTCTCGTGAGGCGTAGGAGCCCCGCGAGCCTCGCTCGTGGAGCTTCCCCCGACAGCTGCTCCGGGTGCCTGCTGCTGCCCTGGGCTCACCCCAGGTGCGCCCCCACTGTCTGGCGCTGCCGAATACTTGTCGAAGAAGGTCCCAGGGCTCACGTGACCACTGTCCCTTTTTCTTCGACCCCGTCCCCGGCCGCCGCCCCCGGGGACCGGCTTGCCATCGTTCCCAGACGTGGACTCCAGGGTGTAGTTTGGGGAGAGGCTGGTGCCGTCCCCCTGGGCAGGCGGGTTGGGCGGCCCTGGGGCTTTGGAGCCGCTGTTACTAGTCCCCGACGGGCCTCCAGGCCCTGGGGCCCCAGGGGCAGTCCCTCCGGGGAAGTAATCCGAGCCCGGGTTGCCGGCCACAGCCGTGCCGTCGGTCTCGTTCTGGCTCAGTTTCCTCTTGCCCTCGGGCGGGTTCTTCTTGTTGAAGGTCACGTTGAGGTTGGGGGCCCCGAGGCTGGCGATCATGTTCTGGCAGGCGGTGGAGAGTGCAGCCAGGCAGCTCTGGCCGAACAGGTTGTCCTTGGAGCTGGGCTTGTTGAAGGAACCCAGCGACAGCGCGCCCAGCTTACTGGCCGAGGTGCGCTGGCTGGACTGGAAATCAGGCTGCGGCGGGTAGGCGCCCCCTCCGCTGCCACCGCCCGTGCTGCCGCCGCCCCCGCCCGCGCTCGGCGGCGAGTTCACGCCTGGGCCGCTGTGCGGCGTGGCCTGCCGGTTCGCCGCGCTGAATGGGAAGCCAGGCTGGCCCCCGAGCGCTGGTGCGGTGAAATCCGGCGGCGGGGGTCGGCGCTCGGAGGGAGCGCTGGGCAGTCCCACCCCAGCTCCTGGCGACTGCAGTTGGCCCAGACCCGCCAGGCTGCCGCCGAACTGCAGGCCGGGGGAGGGCAGCGCGGGCACGTGGCCCTCTCCGGGCATCCTCAGCGGCTCCTGCAGAGGGCCACGGAACAGCACTCCGGAACCACCGGGGGGAGGGGGAGGCGCCAGGCCCGGGTCGTGCGGGCCGCAGTCAGCCGGCAGGCCTGAGCCACCCATCCTGCGGGGCAGCAGGTCCCCCGGCGGCGGGTGCGGCCCTGGGAACCACGCGCTCTCCTGAGCCAAGTGAGGCGCCTGCTGCTCGAAAGTGCCCAGGCGCCCCGCGCCCGCGCCCGCGCTTTCGCGCTCAAAGTTAGGCTGGCCCAAGCCGCCAACCGGGCCGCTGTGTACCAGGCCGCCCTGGCCCACGTCCCCAGGGTGGCCTAGCTGGGCCAGGTTGGGCTGGCGCAGCCTCTGCTGCTGATTCCGCGACGCCATCTGCTTAATCATGAGGGCCGCGTTTTGGCGCTGCTGCTGCTGCTGCTGCTGCTGCTGTTGCTGCTGCTGCTGCTGCAGGGACTGGTGGTCCGGGGCAGGATGCTGCAGGGGTGGCCCTGAGGGGAAGCTGTCGGGCACAGGCGGCGTGAACTCGCCCGGTAGGCCCGAATAGGCGGAGGGCGAGAGGTGGTTGTCCAGCGCGCCGTTGTGCATGTTGCCGTTCCACGAAGCGCAGCGGTCCACTCCCGCGCTGCCCGGGAAGTCAAAGCGCGGCCTCTTGGCCACATTCATGTAGGGGGGCGCGTCAAAATGCTGCAGCCGCTGGTTGGGCGCCTGCTGGGGAGGGGGGTGCTGCATGTTGAACACGGGCTCCGAATACGGGTGCATGTTCCGGTTCTCCAGCCGATGGATGGGGTACTCGAACTGTGCGTGCTGACTGGGCAGCATGGGGCCCCCGTCCTGCAGGCCGCCGCTGGGCGTGCCCGCCTCGCCCTGCTGGGGCCGCGGGAGCGCAGGCGGGCAAGAATTTTGTCGGACCAGAAGCCCAGGTGGCGGCGGCGGCGGCGGCGGCTGCGGCTGGGGTTGCTGCGGCGGCTGCGGGGGCTGCTGCGGAGGGGGCGGCGGGGCCTGCTGGGGAGGCTGCATCAACGGGTGCCTGGAACCTACTCCCGGCTCCAGCCCCACGGGCATCTTGCGGGCCCCGCTGAACCTCTCGAAGAACACGCCGTGCTGCTGCTGCTGCTGCTGCTGCTGTTGCTGCTGCTGCTGTTGCTGCTGCTGCTGTTGCTGCTGTTGCTGCTGCTGCTGCTGCTGCTGCTGCTGCTGCGCGTGCATTTTGGATAAGCCCACCATGCCTGCAGCTCTGGGCATGGCCGAGGCACCCGGGAAAGAGCTGCCGGGAACCTGGCGCCCCGCCGCATAATGAGGCAGCTGCCCCTCGGAATCAGAGGGCGAAAACAAGTCGAAATGTCCCGAGGGCGCCTCGCCAGGGTAATTGTATTCCAGCGAGTCGACGGCACCTTGGTTCGCCACCCTTCGAGGCTCCAGACTGTGGGAATCGGAGCCGCTGGAGGTGGGCAGGCCGTGAAAGGAGGCGGCTCGGTTAGGGCTCTGGTCCAGCGGCAAGCATGGGGCAGGCACCGCATGACCCGAGGCGCCCGAACTGTGGAAGTCCGGGAGGTTCCCGGGTCGCTGCGGGCCGAAGCTCTCCGGCCCCTGGCTCTCCGCCATGTGGTCATAACCCTCCGCGAAGGGCGGCTGGCTGCCCAGGCCGCCGGCGGCGCCGCCGTAGCCAAGTAGGCGACCCCCGTGCAGGCATGAGGCCCCTGGGTCCGGGCCACCGAAGTTGCCCCCAAAGTGGGGGTGATGTTGGTGGGGGTGGTGGCCTCCCGGGTGGCCGTGGTGCGGCTGCTGGCCTCCAAAGAATCCGTGCACCGGCTGCGCCTGCAGCCCCCCCGCGTGCAACTCCGAGTGGCCACGCGCGTGGAAGCCGTAAGGCTCCATGTTCATGCTCAAGATCGGGGGCTCGCCCAGCGCGCTCATGGCAGGGTCCACGGGGCCAGGGGGTCCCCCCGCGTGGAAAGCCGGGGCCTTAAAGTGGGCATTCATGCTTAGTCCGGCCTCGTTAAAGTTCCTCTCGCCCTGGCCAGCGTTCCTGCTGTTGATCTGGGGCTCGAATTGGTCCAGCCCAAACATACTTGGCAGGGGGCGGGGGGATCAATAGGGCATGACAGCCTGCTCTCCGCGGCGCGCCTCCGGCCAGCTAAACGTTCCGGCCCAGGGTTGGGCGCTCTGGGACGCTCAGCACCGCGGGGGTACAGTGCGCCCCGCCACCTCGCCTGGCGTGTGGAGGCTGGGGGTTATCAGCTCCTCTCCCGAAGCTCTGGCTCTGCCGGACCCGGGCCTCTCACATCTTGCGGTGCCGCGGGGCCTCGGGGAGCCGTGTTGGGGGGCCCATGCCCCGGCGGTTGGTACAGCCGCGGGTGGGTTTGCGCGGAGGGGACGGAGCTGCGGGCGAGTGGAGACAAAAAGTTAAGTGGGGGGAAGGAGGCGGGAAGGAAGGGAGAGCAGAGCGATCACCTTCTTAAGTCCGATCGGGTCGGGTGGGAAGCCCCAGGACGTCTCCCGAAGCCTCCCGGAGTCCGTGGCCGAGCTGCTAAGGGGCCGAGCAGGGAGACCTTTCAAAACCGTGGCTGGCGCCCAGGCTTGGACAGAACGGTCCCTCCCCCCTCCCCCCCGGAGTCCCCGCGCTCCGCAGCCCGAGCCTCCGCCGAGCACGATCCGCTCGCACAGTCTCCGTCGGCCCCGAGCAAGCGGCTACTGCTTCTTCAGCGGATCGGAAGGCTGGAGGCTCCGCTCGGCATCACGGGTGCGGGCCCTGAGCCGAGGGCGCAGCTGGGCTGGGGAGGCAGCAGGCACCCGGGGTTGGAGCCCAGGTTTGAGGGAAGGCGCGGTTCCCCTGCTCCGCGGCGGGTGCGCTGCACCCCGGCGCGCCGCTTCGCGGCCACGTCCGCCGCCTGCCGCTTCTGTCCTTGTCTGTTCGGTCTCTGAGTTCGCGGGGTCTCCGCGCCCGCTTCCAGGCGCGGGCGGGCAGCGAGTCGAGAGGTTGGGTCGCTCCGAAGCTCGGGTTCCCTGCCTCCAAGCCGAGGTGCTTCACGAGTCCCCCTCGGACCCGAGGAGGGGGGCATACGCGGGTTGGGGGGCCAGGCTAGGCGAGCGGGTTGAGGCGTTCCGGCTACGCTCTAGGAGCCCGGAATGGGGGGGGCTGGGGCAGTCCTGGGGGGGTCCTCGCACCCCTCTGCTGGCTGGCGGGGGGGGCTCTGCGTGGGGCGTTCCGAGGGTCTCGGCTCCCCTCTCGGTGTCTGCCTCTCGCCCAGCGCCGGGAGAAGCAGCAACAAGTTTTGCATTTCAGCAATCAATTTCAGCCATTACATTTGCACCAATCAGCGCAGCCCGAGCTCCGGGCCCGGGGCGGGGCTCGCTCTTAAGGTGGTCCTGGTTGCTGGCTGCCGAGGCCCCCGCCATGAACCCGCACTCCGCTAGCTCCCGGGTCCCCCGCGCGGGTTTTGCCTCGGGGTCGACGCCAGTGCGCTGGGGGAAGCGCCCTGGCCTCCCGGCGCATTGGGCTGGAGGAGGCGCAGGCGGAGAATGGTGGGCTCTTGGCTTTGTTCACCCCCTTCCCACTCACACAGTTCCCAACTCCCCACCCCTAACTGAAGAGAGACCTGCGGGTTGGGCAGGGGGCGGGGAGGTGGGCGGTAAGCGGTGCGGGGCGCTTAGACAATAGGGTCGCCGAGCAAAGCTCTTGGACTCGCCACGGAAAGTCGCAAACAGTCAACTGCGCTTCAACCCCGGGGAGAACCCACGGTTCTTCACCGCTGTCTGCCTACTAGTGGCACCCAAGTCAGCCGGCCCTCGGATTTTTCTGGAGGTGGAAGCAAACGGGGAACCCCGAAGTTAGGGTTCCGCTCGAAAGGCCCGGGCGCCTGCTCACTCCTCCTCACTAGGGCGCGCACAATTGTTCTCTACCCGCGCACTCTGGGGCTCCCCGTTTTCAGTCGCAGTCTTCCGCCCGGAGGAGCCGTAACCATTCGGCTACTTGTGGGGGACTGAGGGGTGCACGTCGAATGAACGCAGAGCCAGAGCCGCGAGGCGGCTAGGAGGTTCGAGAAGACCCGTGCGCAGAGGGCGCGCCCGCCCGGGGGAGCAGCCTCCTCCGGACACCCGGGCCAAGGCCCAGGCCCTCTGCGGGCGCGAGGTTGGCCTCCTTAAGAGATCAATTAAACTGAAGAGGCCAAGGAACGGAATTGGGTTGTGATACTAAAATCAATAGGAGTAATTTAATATCTGCCCTTCTCTTTATGAAATATTTATCCCAATAATCTTAGTTAAAATGTTTAGATCTTACTGATCCCCACTGAGGCTGAAATCTATCTTGCAATTAGAAGTTGGGAGTTTAGAGGGGATGGAGAGTGGAGAAGATGCTTATTCTGCGTGCCTGCGTGTATTTTCCTCCCTAAAGTGCGTGTAAGGGAGGAAGGGGGAGGAGGTCTGTAATTTCCCTTGCCATAAAATAGCACGAGGTGATTTTGCTAGCAAACCAGCATTCGTCGGAGAAGGGGAGGGGAAAAAGAAAGAACATTCTTTGAAGTGCCCCGATATCACTATTAAATCTAAATAAAATTAAGCATGGTGTATAAAAATGCCTTTTCCCCCCACAAAAGAAAGTGTTTATCACCCAAGTCTGTCTAGCGTTTGCTAAATTGCGCATGAAATCTGAAATGAAATAAACGTTATAATAAAACCAACCCCTGAGCCCTTTTTATTTAAAAACCTCAGATTAAGCACTCCACCGACGCAGGCAGGAGTTGAAAAGTTACCACGTTGCAAGCACAGGGATTCATTGCTCCCCCGTGTCGCTGTTGGGAAAGCAGACTCTGGGTGTTCCTGAGCCAAAATGCCAGGAACATGGGTTCCACTTAGGGGGAGGGGAGGCGGGAAGCAGGGTCTCTTGAGGGAGAAAATAACTCCCCTCCCCAAAAGAATACAAATGAAAACAAGCAATAAAAACCTGCAACTTTGAAACTCAGAGAGCAGAAGCCAGCTCAGATCCAAGGTCCTTCCTGGGACCTTCCTGTTGTGGATGTCTACAGATATTTTTTCTTTTTGAAATTAAAAATGAAAATTACCCCCACCAAAAATGGAGTCCATAAATAAGCATCGGGAAGAAGTATTTGTACAGGGTGGTGGAGTTTTAAAAGGATTTTTCTGCAGGATCAGGTTGTTGGTCTGTGATTAAATATTGATTTTGTGTAATTAGTTTTCATGTGAACTATCCTCTTGCTGATAGCTTAGAGGTTCCAGAACTAGAAAGAAATGGAATCGGACATGGAAATTATTACTTAGCAAAGTGACAAGGAAGTGAGAGCCGGAAAAGACTGAGGCTTGGCTGATTTAGGCACAAAGAAATAAAGGTACTGGTTAGGCCTCCATTGGGTGGGGGTAGGCCCCCCAACTCCCACCCAGGCCAGAGACAGGGAGACCCTGCGCCTCCTGGTCAGGAAAGGGACCAGCAGGGGGAATGGTCACCAGAGGAGGACTCTGCATGGGCAAAGGCCTGTGCAAAGCCCGTGACAGCTAGCTGGTGGCACGCCTTGTCCAGAGCCATCAGTGCTGGGAGAGAGGGATGTCTCAGGAGCCCTATGAGAGAAGCATTATGTCTCCTGTATGTCTGGAGGGAATGGGGGAAGTTGGGACCTGTCTGGAGGCCTGGGTGGGCCCGGGCAGTGGGAAGAATGGTCCACAGACCTGCAGTCTGGGGAGACCCTGGCTGGGATGTGCTCTCGGCTAAGCCATGACTTCACACGGGGGTGGGGGTCCCCTGAACACCTGGGCAGGTTTCCTGTGGAATAATTCTGTGTGCTCCGGGGAAGGGGGGGTGTGGGAGTATTTTTCTGGGGCTGTTTCCAAGAGTTCAGTCTACAAGGTGTGTGAGTGTCTGAAAAGAGGGTGTGTTGGGGCCTGGCTGGGTTTCTGCTCAGGATGTGTCTGGGTCACCTTTCCTTCACACTAGAATGTTGTGTGGGTGTGTGGCAGGGGGCCTGCACTTTGTGTCTTGGCCTGAGTGGGGGTGGCTGGGCAGCCGTGTGTGTTTGTGGACGTGCCTCCATGTGCTTCTGGGCATCTCGCTGAGTGTCCCTGGGGGAAGGGCTGTGGACCCCCACCCCCATTTCTCTCTCTGTGCCTGCCTGTGTTGGCCCCTAGGCGTGCGGCTGCCTCACACCTTGTATGCCCAAGTCTCTGCTCAAGTGTGTCTGTTTTCTCTGCAAGTGTGAGAGTGGGCGCCCACCTGGACCCATCTGTGCCTGTGGACACGCTGGAGACTGTGCCTCCATGGGATGGGCGCCCCTGCGTGTGCCGGGATGAGCACTCCGCCAACGATAGCCCACGGTTTCTTTGGAACAGACACATTGCCCCCTAGCGCTCAGACAATTCAAAGTCCCCGCCCGCTGGCACAGAGCCTAGAGCCAAAGGGTCCACCCCCAGGCCCTTCCTTCGTCTTCCTGTTTCCCTTCCTTCGGCCTGGTCCTCGAGGGGTGCTGCGTGTGCTGGCATTCAGTAGGGCCTCCCGGATGGAGAAAGGAGATACTGGACTAGGGTCCCAGAGCTGCGGAGGGATGCTCCCAGCTGGTGACAAGTGAAGAGACCGCCTGAAAGGGCCTCCAGAGGGCTACCAGAACTCGCCCTCCTGGGACCGAGAGACTGGCATATTCGAACGACCCTAGGAGCTCCAGTTTAAAAGGGAGACCCCCCCCCCCAACCAGTGAACACCCTGCTCAACAAAAACACAGAATAATCAATACTCAACACCCTTCACCTAGTAGACACACAGCCCTCACACCTTGCCCCTCAGGTCCCCAACACCAAGACAGGAACACTTGCCCACATGCACCTCCATAATGCACTCATCTGAACACCCGCTCCTGGGTATGGAAGGCTCAATGCCAATTGCTTTATATCTGGGGTCCCATCTCATTTTCATGGGAGCCCCACGAGGTTGGGGCTCTGAACCTGTTTTACAGGACGAGGACATGGAGCCTCACACTGGCCAAGTGACTTTCCTAGAGTCCGATGGTGGCAGAGCTAGGATTCCAAACCAACCCACCTGTCCCTGAGCCCTGGCTCTTCACCACTGTCCTGCTGTCCCTAAATGTGATCGTTCAGGTAAACGCCTTAGCACAGGGCAGGGAACACGGTAAATACCAGAAAATGGTAGCTGCCTTCATCACTACGGCCGTTATTATCACTATTAATATGATTGTGGCTATGATGAGTATTATGAGTCTCTGTGTGTTCCCCTGCCCCACACAGACTGGATGGGCACACATATACATACACACACTTATAGCCTCAGCCTTTTCTCCCTTAACCCCCATGCCCTTTAGAGCCCAGGAACTCACAGGAACCACAGCATCCCCGAGTTGCTATGCAGCCAACAGGACCTGCTTCCCCTAATGCCAAGGGTAGAGCATCCACGCAATGACTACCTCTCCTGAGTCAGTGGTGGGGAGTGTATGAGTTTTGGCATGACCTAGCCAGATTCCAATCTTGTCTTCACCGCTTCTGAGCTGTGCAACCTGGGACAAAATACTTGCCTCCTCTTGGCTTCAGTTTTCCCCCATTGCAAAGGGGAATCACAGCCAGCGCATATGGAGCGAAAGGATTGGAGAAGATGCTTAAAGAGAGGCTCAGAGCATAGCAGGTGGCCTCTCTTATCTCTATTATTATCATTATTGTTTCTTCTCTGCTTGGATCCAGGGAGGAGGAAAGCAAAATAAAGATCCCAGAAAAACTGGGTTGATTTGGTAAACCAGCCTTGTCTCACCAACCAGTCTTTGAGAGAAAAGATGCTTCTGTTTTGTGGTCAGCATAACCTCCCCGACTTCACACTTTGCTGGTGTAAATGGGTGCAGGCCCAGCAGCTGGCCAGGGAGACCCAGGACTGAAAGCTCTGGGAGGGCCCAGCTATGGCCAAGGCAGAGGAGAGGACCTGGCTAGAGGTTGCAAGGGATGAGACCCTCAAGTAGCCACAGGTTGCCGGTTGTGAAGCAACCACATCTCCTCTCTCTCTCTATGTAAGATGCCTGATATTTTCGGAGGCCAGTCCTCCATCTGTCCTTTGAGTGTCTACCAGGTGCCACTGGGCTCAGGCTGAGAACTTAGGAAAAGAGGGAAGCTCCAGTCCTATCTCTCAAGGCAGATCCAAGAAACAACCTCGTATGATAGACTACATTACACACTGTAAGAGGTAAAATAACTGATCTGGGAGAAAGGGGTTCTCAGAGGTGGGTTTTGAAGATAGAATAAGAGTTTAACAAACAGAACAGGGTCAAGAGACTTGCCAAGCAGAGAAATCAGATTAGAGTGCGTGGGGGGAGGCTTGGGCAGCACTTTGTTTAGAGCTGGATGAGGAAAGGCAGATCTAAAGCCCAAAAGGTCAGGAGGACCTGAATTGGGAGGAACATAAGGCAGGTGGGAGAGTTTGGATGTGGTTCTGGGGAGCTAGGAAAGGGTTTCAAGCAAAGCCAAGTGACCTCGTTAGGGGTGGGTTTTAAAAGATCCTTGGAGACCTGAGGCTCTCAGCTTCCTTTGCCTTTCAAGGTGCACCCAAAAGCCATCTTCACTGGTTTCCCTGGAAACAGAGCCTGAGGAGGGGGATAACCCTAGGGTCTGTAACCAGGCAGGGAGCACAGAGCAAGACAATAACCGCTGCTTTTCCCAGACAAGGGTCCCTTCACCCCAGTGACTACAGATGTTGCTCCGTGTTTAATTGAACTTGGCCCACCTGGCCCTCGGCTAGAGGAGACCGAGGGACAGGTCCAAGATGTCCCAAGTTCAAAGCCCAGTTCCGCCACCCCCGGATCACATGACGGTGGACCAGACCTGGACTGGAGCTCCAGTTTCCAGCTATATAATAATACCAGCCTCCAAGGGTGGCGGGGAGACTGCAAGCATGGGAAAGCACCCAGCCCAAACAATATCATATATATCATATGTAACATATTATTTATTATATCCTATATTATATTGAATAGCTACCCTGTGATGTAAGTTCTATTATTTTTCCTCTTTTATACAGGAGGAAACTGAGGCACAGAGAGGTGAAAGGATTTGCCCCAAGTTTCCAGAGAGCAAGGGGCAGAGCCGGACTTACACCAAGACTGACTTGACCTTATGATCAGCCCCCCACCAGTCCCATCTGTCCAGCTTGGCCTGTCCAGCCTGAGCCTCCCCAGGGGAGGAAAGGGAACTGACCTTGCCAGAAAAACTTCTCCTTCCCCTGGCCCTGGAGACTCCCAACCTGGATCGGGGGTCCCCCTGCTCTCTGCTCCTTTCTGCATGCCCCTTATTCCCAGAGGTGTCTGGGGTCTGACCACAGCATTTCAATATAAGAGAGCCAGTGAATTTCCCCTTGAATATGACCGGGCCACTTCACAGCTCACCTGGCTGGGGAGGGCTCCCTACACAGGACAGGAGCTCTTGCCACCATATAGCCATCCAGCTTCCCAGGGACCCAAACACACAGGGTCCAAGCCTGTAACCTGCTTCCAGCATCAAGCTGTCCTCGAAACCTGGCCTTCCCTGGGGCACACTCCTCTTTCAAGAGCCTAGTTCAAGCCAGTACCCACATGCTCAGCTGTGAACCAGGGGACCAGAAGTGAGACCATGGCTTGAAAGTATGAATAGTAACATTAATAAGAGATGCCTCTTCTCTGAGCACAGAAACTCCCCTTGACTTCATTTAATCTTGAAAAAGATCCTAGGAGGAAGACAGGTGCCTCCATCATCCTTGGAAACTTGCTGGAGCCCACACGGCTTGTCCATTGCCAGGCCTGGTCTCAGACTCTGGGCTGTAGGATCCTCAGGCTGTTTGGCCAACCCTTCCGTCTACGAGGTTTTCTCTTCTCCAGACAGCATCCAGCTCTGAGCTTCTATTTTCCATTCTCTAAGCTGAACCCAGGCCCTAGTCCCAAAATAACTCAAACCAGCTCCATGGGCTGGAACTGAAGGCCTGGCAACTCCATCGCCCAGTCGGGCCTCCCTCTGAAAAAGTTCTCATTCAGCAAAATAACAGGCACCACGCGTGAAGCATCACACAGCACACAATGAGTCAGAAAATGTGAAAGTTCGGAGGGGTTCATAATTATTCAACAAATCTAGTTAGCATGGTACGCACACCCCTCCCTTCATTCTCTCCCAGCGGCCGTCATTGAGGTGAGCTCATTACCACCGAGAATCTAGCTGGCAAACCAGCTCCATAAACAGAACCAAACAAGCATATATGAAGGGAAAACTTTGGACCAGCCGGTCATTAGCCAAAGCCTTTCAAACGACTTTGTCTGTTGTTCCCTCCTCCCCACCCTCCCCTGCTGGGGGGAGGCTATGGCATGGTGGTGTCTCCAGTGGGGTTGGGAGAGGGGGCCGAGGCAAAGGGAAGGTCACCCAGACCTGGTCCAGCAGCGCCTGGGGCCAAGGACCTGTCTCCCAGAGAGGATTCCTGGGAGGACCTAGAGTCTGAAGCCTGACTCTGTGGGTGAGTGGCAGCGACAGCCACAGGGGGCTGCTGGCTAGGACTTCCTTAGCTTTCCGCTACGGAGGGAAGGTACAGGGCTGGCGGGGCTCAGAGCCTCCCCCAGATGTGAGATCTATGACCTTGGACAGGCCATTCCTCTCTCCGTGCCTCAGTCTCCTCATCTGAAAAAGCAGGTCCCGGCATACCTATGCCAAAGGATGTTTGTGAGGGGGCCGCCTGGGTATCTCAGTTGGTTAAGCATCTGCCTTTGACTCAGGTCCTGATTTCAGAGTCCTAGGATCAAACCCCGGAGCCCTGCCTGTGGCTGCCTGCTCAGAGGGAAGTCTGCTTCTCCCTCTGCCCCTCCCCCACTCATACACACGCATGCTCTCTCTCTCTCTCTCTCTCTTCCTCTAATAAATAAATAAAATCTTTTAAGAAGGAGGTGTTCCATGAGAATACCATGAAATGATATTGATTGAGTGTCTCAATGTTGAACCCCCCAAGAGATAAGTGGAAGTCAATGTAGGAAATGGAGAGGGCTAGCAACCCACAAGGAGGAACGTGCTCTCCTGGTCTGAGTGCTCCCTGCGGCAGCCTCTGTGCTGAGTCTGCTCCTTAGATTATTTTTAACTCCTAAGGCAGCAGTACGCAGGGTTATGCATGTACCCGTTTTACAGAAGGGAACTTAGAGGAAGGTGCACTGCTTTGGGAAGGAGTGTGGGGAAATTTCCTTCAAAATAAGAGCCTTTGCCTGTGGCCAAAAGACCCCGGGGTTGGGGGGAAGAATAAAGAGAACTCCCCAGGGAAGGCTCAGACTCCGGAACTGCACCCCTGCCACTGAAGCTTGTGCAGTGAACCCCAGGGCTGGTGGGCTTTGAGGGCCCTTCCCACTCCAGTGAGGCAACGGAGCCCAGGCCGAGTCAGTAATGTGCTGATTGGAGTCAGATCTTTGAAAAAGTTCACAAATTATCACTATTTGGCCCGTGACAGTATGAACAGCTCTTCCTCGGCAAGCTTTTCCGTGAGTAAGCAGAGGGCCAGGATAGCCCAGAGGTAAGCGGGATCGGCCTCAAGTGTGGCCACTCGCAGCTAATTTACCTCTCCGAGCCTCAGTGTCCTCATCTGTCAAATGGGGAGAATAATCATCCCTTGGGTCTTCCGTTTGGGGGGTACCCAGCACAGAGTACTTAGCACATAGTTAACACTCCATAAACAGCCACCCGCTGCTACTCCTACAGGGCGGGCCTGGCTCCCACAGGGCGGGCCTGGGGAGGATTGATGAGGTGCCCAGACCACACTTTTGCTCCCTCTCAGCCCCTGGCTGGGCTGTCCAAGGCCCCCAGCTTGTATCCAGAGGCCTGGCAAGGCCAAACACTAGGCCAGCTCCAAGGAGGCGCAGCAGGCCAGCATCCCCAGCCCAGGTTCTCTGGACCAGGCCCCTGCTGTGTGGGGCCCACCCTCCCCTGGCTCCCCCCACTCACCCTCCTTCCCCAGTTGAGGCCCTGCCGCCTCTGACATTTGCCACCAGGCCACCTGGTGAGCTCTGGGCAGGCTCCCCTCGCCAGCTGCCCCCACCTCTGGCTGGGATGAGCTCATTTGGGTTTGGTAACTTCCAAAGCAGCCAGGAATGTTTGCTCAAATGTTCCAGGCCTAGGGAGCAGAGAGAGCAAAACGGTGCCCTCCGCCCCGCTTGTGCACGCAGAAAGCAATCTGCTATAACTCAGACAGGCTGGCTTCACCAGGCCTAGGAGATGGATGCCGCGTTTTGGAATCTATATCACCCAAAAGGAAAATGCCTCTTAAATCACAGGGAATGGACAGAAGGGGCCAGGGAGCAGCGACCTGATGTCACTCCAAAGGTGGGGCCACGAGAGAGGGGCCGCCTCCAAGCACTGGACCTCCACCTACCACCGATGTCATGCCTACTCCTTTGGTGGAGGAAGGGAGGTCCGGAGGGGTTCACCCAGCTTGGACCCGCACCAGGGGGTGCATACATATGCACACGCACACACACACACGCACATCCCTAGGTCCTGTCAAAATCTCTCCTGGCTCCTTCCCCTCCCTAGTTCTGCTACCCTCCCCACCCCCACCCCACTCCGGAACTAAGTCGGATCCAATCAGATCACATACTCCCTTCCTCCTTCCCCACTCCCACCCTTCCTACATCCTGAAAATGTAGGCAGATCCCAGTGTTTGGGAATAAAGATTAAATTCCTTGCCACAGTCTGACAGGTCCTAGAGACCTGGTGATGTCCACCCCTGTCTCTGCCCAGCCATGCCTCCCAGGCCCTTCCTCCATCCTTCACAAAACCTCACAGGTGCGGTGCCCTCAGCTGGCAGGCGTTGGGGGGGTAGTCTCTTTCCTGCCCATGCCCTCTCGCCCTCAGGTGAGGCACAGCCATCGCTCAGCTCAATTTCCACATCTTTAGGGAAGTCCTCCCCAGCCAGTCCTACCTGAAAAGCTGACTTCAGGAAGTTCTCCTCACGCTGGGAGTGAGTAGAGTGATGCTCATCACCGAGGACATCCAGCCAGCATTATTAGCTCGGGGGATCTTTTAATGAATCTCTGTCCACCCCACTCAATAGTGAGTGCCAGGCGGGCAGAGATTCTCCCTGCCTCTGGGTTCCTCTGGCTTGCTGGCATCATGGAGGAACACAATCCACATTTACCGAATGAATGAATGAAGACATTGTGCATCCAGAGAAAGGGGCAATATTGGGGGTGCAGAACAACATTTCTAAAACCTGTTAGATTAAGCCTGGCGCTGGTCCTAACTGGGGAGAGAAACACAGGAACAGTCGTTGAATGCCTAGATGGGGGAAGCTCTAGATCTGCAGGAGCAAAGAGGAGACCCTGGAGGGGAGAGGCAATCAGGGTGGGCCTCCTGGAGGGGGTGACGCTTGACCGGAGTACAGCAGGAGAAGCAAGGGCATTCCAACAAGGCCAACAAGGAAGAGCCCCAGAGAGCTCCCAGTTTTCTGTTTGGACGGCTGGTTGGGAAGGCTGGTCCTCTCTACTTTGCATAAATGAAGGTCACGCGTGCATGCATGTCCTGGATGCACTGGCTGGTGAGGAGGCAGGAAGAGGCAGAGGAGAGGCAAGTGGAGGGATGGGGGCAGCAGCCTGGGGTCCCCGGAAGGACTCATTGTTGCTGGAAGGGAGGCAGGAAGGCAGCCCTGCCTAGCTTCAGGCAGCCCAGAAACTGCATTCATGACACCATCAGCTGAATTAAAAAACAAAAACAAAAACAAAAAACGGGAATGTCTCTTTCCAGGCCCACGGCTTCTTTCCCTGAGAATGCCAGGTACAGCCCTAACTACACATTGAGACCACCCCCCAGAGCCAGACATGGTGTGGCTTCCCAGGCACCATGCAAAATGGGTTATAGTGGGCCCTGCACTTAAGGGAAACTGAGGCTATAGAGGGGAAGAGACAAGATTAGGACCCCTACAAAAGACGGTTCACTTCAACAGACTCTAAGTGAGCCCCTACTATGTGCTGCATACCAGGACCATGATGATGAGTTAAAACAGATGCGGTCCTAGCCTTCAAGGAGTCCCATAGTCCAGAGGGAGATGGGGTATGAGTACAACAGTGACAAGGAACGGCACAGGATTCCAAAGAGATCAGGGCCCTAAAGTCTCTGAAGGGGAAGAAGACAGAGCCTGACAGTAAGAAACTCTGAATGAGCTGGGGCCCAGGGAGAACAGGCGGGAGCTAACTAGGGAAGAGAAAGAGAGAGGGAGAGAAACGTGCCCCAGGGAGACAGAATGGCACAGACAAAGGCCCTGAGGCAGGAAGCACCAGCAGAAGATCAGGAAACGAGACAGACCAGAGAAATGAGAGGCAGTGACAGGAGCCAGGCCGGTAAGACTCACAGACCAAAGGAAGCCGTTCAAGAATAAGGGCAGGGAAATTCATTGATTCACTCGATTAATCAGTGCGCATTTAACATCTCCTGTGAGCCTGTCTTTGCAGGGCTCTGTTCTAGGCCCTGCAGAAACAATAATGAGTAAGACTGACAAGGTCCCACTCGGCAGAGAGCTGACCCTCTTGAGCTCTGACTTGTCATATCTCATGAACTATCCTCTCCCTCCCTCCTTCCTTTCTTCCCTATCCTTTCCCTTCCTTCCCTCCTCCTAACTTAAGCTGTTCTTCCCCAAGAGTCTCAACACTCATCCTTGCATTATGTTACCAGCTGGAGAAAGCTCACATTTAAGCAGCTGAAGCAAGATGGGTAGTGACCCCACATATTAACGTCCTAGGGTTCCCATAACAAAGCCCCACAAACTGGGCAGCTCCAAACCACAGAAATATACTCTCTTGTCATCCTGGAGGATAGAAGTCCAAAATCAAGCCTGCACCCTGCTCCCAAAGGTTCTAGGGCAGTGGTGGGGGGCGAGGGCAGGGGTCCTTCCTTGCTTTTCCCAGCTTCTGTGGCCTCCAGCCAGGCTTGGGCTTCCCAGACTTGTGGACACTTCCCTCCAGTCTCTGCCTGTATCCCCATGTGGTTTCCTCCTGTGTGTCTCTAAGTTCAAATCTCCCTTTCCTTATAAGGACCCGGGTTATACAGAATGGAGGGCCCGCCCTAACCCAGTGCGGACACATTGTAACTTGATAACATCCACAAATAAGAAAGACCCTCTCTCCCAATAAGGTCACATCTCCAAGCTCTGGGTGGGCCTGAATTTTGCGGGGATAGGCTATTCGACTCAGTGCACTCTGGTTCCTTTAACTCAACTAGAACGTTTTGCAGGGACTTTTCCAAGATAGGCTGGATCAAACCCATAGACGAGAATTGTCCAGATTCTGCAGGTGATACTCGATTAGATGCTCAAATATATTTTATCAGGTAATATCACAAAGTCCTGGGGTGCCTGTATGGCTCAGAGGGTAAAGGCCTCTGCCTTTGGATCTGGTCATGATCCCAGGGTCCTGGGATTGAGCCCCGTATCAGGCTCTCTGCTCAGCAGGGGGTCTGCTCCCCGCCCTCCACGACCCCCACCTGCCTCTCTGCCTGCTTGTCATCTCTATCAAATAAATAAATAAAATTTTTAAAAAATCACAAAGTCCTCTAATGACAGATAATCTAAAGTTCATCTCACAGGTTCAGCCAATAATGAACAACAACAACAACAACAACAAAATTTTAAAGGAGGAGGCAACTGGGCTGCTCAGTGGGTTGAGCCTCTGCCTTCAGGTCGGGTTGTGATCTCAGGGTCCTGGGATCGAGTCCCACATTGGGCTCTCTGCTCGGCGGGGAGCCTGCTTCCCCCAACCCTGCCTGCCTCTCTGCCTACTTGTGATCACTCTCTGTCAAATAAATTTTTTAAAAAATTTTTTAAAGGAGATAAGTGCAGACCAATTAGGCACGAGCAACATCTAGGTTTGTCTTTCACTCAAAGCAGAGGAAAAGTCTGATCATGAGTCACCTCATGACAGGATATGTTCCACTGAACAGTTAATAATAATTATTTCATTAACTAGTGTTGTTTTATAATTGTATTATGATGATAAATATCTTATATAATAATTGCATTCTTATAATCAACAGTTTATAATTTTATAAAAAGATATAATCTATTTCTGTTACTTTGATCAACTGTATATCCATGATAACTATAACGATAACTCATGCCAGAAAAAAATACTGTAATCCTTCGAGCTTTATACCCAAAGAAAATGAGACAACTATTTTTTTTTTTTTAAGATTTTATTTATTTATTTGACAGAGAGAAATCACAAGTAGATGGAGAGGCAGGCAGAGAGAGAGAGAGGGAAGCAGGCTCCCTGCTGAGCAGAGAGCCCGACGCGGGACTCGATCCCAGGACCCTGAGATCATGACCTGAGCCGAAGGCAGCGGCTTAACCCACTGAGCCACCCAGGCGCCCCGAGACAACTATTTTAAAATTTAAAAAAAAATCTGTGTGTGATAATTTGGGCTGAAGAAGATAGGACTGAGTCTAGGTGGTGAGACTAGTATTTCTTTTTAAAGATTTATTGTAGAGAGAGAGAGAGAGAGAGCATGAGTGGGAGGGGCAGAGGGAGATGAAGAGAGAGTCCTCAAAGCTGATTTGGCGCCGAGAGCAGAGCCCAACACAGGGCTTGATCTCACGACTCTGAGATCACGACTTGAGCTGAAACCAAGAGCAGATGGCTTTGACTGCACCACTCAGGCTCCCCTGAGAATAATATTTCTATAGCGTAGAACCCACTGGGCTAAAGTAACCTACTGGGATCCTACTCGTGTTTCTGGATCTTTCTCATGCTCCTGCAAGACACGGCACAGTGAGGATATACATTTCGTGTGTCCATTCATCTGCGGACGGACACTTGGGTTATTTCTGCCTTTGCATTATTGTGGATGCTGCTGTTGCAAACACGTTCCTAAAGCTGCTTCTTTTTGAAGCAGCCCACTGTGTGCCAGGCGTGGTACCTGGCCTTGGGAAAGCAACAGGGAAAGAGCTAGGAACATGGCTGCTCCCTTGAGCTCTGGGGCTGCGGAACACAGCATGGGGGGTGGTGTGTAAGTGATAAAGTCGATTTCTTGCTGGACAGTTCCTCTTTTGGTTCCCTGGCTCCTGTAGCTCAATAAATGTTAGTGGCACGCGTGAATGAATGAATGAATGAACGAATGAACCATTGTCATGGTCTAACTCATTAACAGATCCCCAGTGCCTGGAACTGGAGTTATGTGTCGTAAGTATTCAACATACATTTCCTGAATGATTGGACCCAAAACCCAAGGCCTGGTTCCACAGAGGAGTGCAGGGCTTGTGCTCAGATCCTAGCCCACATCCCAGCTATGTCACTCGCACGTCGGGTGACCTTGGCCAAGTCCCTCACCAACACCTCATCTGGAAAGCAGGGATGGAGATCTTGCCCGTCCTGGGACTGCTGTGACAGATACCCAAGGCTGGGTGACTTCGGGGGAGGGGTTGCTGGCCCCAAAGGGCTGCTGGCAAGGGGAATGCCCTGCTGAGTCACATGGCTGGAGGCCCTTCCCGCCCCAACAAAAGGCCCAGTTTAACCCAGCCACAGCCACAGTGGCCACGGCTGAAGCACAAAACAGCAGACTTGTGGCCAGCCTCTGCCGATCAGATTTCGAGTAAAATCCCCGCCAGCCTGCCCAGGCCAGCAGACAAAAGCTTCTTTGTTGCATATATATATATATATATATATATCTCCATCCCTAAAGATATTAGCAGTGAAGGGAGATCACACTGCAAAATGGCTCAGAAATGTTGTGAGGAGCCTGTTTCAAATGTGAGGGTGATCATTCCAACGGAATCTGCCCCATGCTTTTTTAGGAACAAGATTAGCTCAGGGCAGACTGGGGCCTTGAGCCTGGGCTGGGAAGTCTCTAAGGGGAAACAATCCCACAGCCATCATGACAGCTGTGATTCACGGAGCCCCTAACAGGTGCCAGCCCTCCTACACACGTGACTGCCAGTCCTCAGCGCTCCAGGAAATTGAGACTAGGACTCCCGTTCTATGGATGGGAAAACTGAGGCGTAGGGACACATGGGTCCACGTGAGGGGGCCAGACGTGACCTGGGTGTCTTGGATCTTCTAAACTGTTTCCTTTGTACACTCTTCATCCCGTTGATGGTCACACACATGGAATGTGTTCCCACCTCCGAGCTCTACCCCACTGGTCACCCGAGAGGACATCCAACAGCCACTGGAACCCAGACACACCCTGTTCCTTCAAGTTCACACGTGAGCACCTCCCCCAGAACCTCTCCGCCCGACCGATCTCACCTCCTCTGAAGGAACCCATTGGCTCCCCTCGAATTTCTGATAAATGACAGTGACAGTTCTTCAGGGCTGTGTAGTGCCCAAAGCACACAGACACTTCCATGCCGCTCAGTGTGAGGACCGCATGGTGGAGGAGAACTTGGACTTAAATCAGAAACACCAGCTCCACCTGGACATTCACAGGCTCTGAGACCAAGGTGAGGTTCAAAGCAGATTCCTGTTCCTCAAGCAGTGAAACTGTAGGATTACCGGATGACCCAGAAGTTCCACCCTTAGGTATATACCCAGGAAAATTAAAAACAGATTTTGTTCCAACAAAAACTTTGCCATGAATGTACATAGCAACACTGTTCATAACAGCCGAGAAAGGTGGAAAAAACCCAATGTCCGTCAACGGACAAATGCGTAAACAAAATGTGGTGAGTTCCTATGACAGAATATTATTCAGCAATGAAAAAAAAAAAAAAACAATGAACTACTGATCTACGCTATGTCATGGCAGATCCTCGGAAACGGTAAGCTAAGGGATCGAGGCAGATGCAAAAGGCCACATATTGTGATGATTCCATTTCTAGGAACTGGCAGATCCACAGACTCAGAAACAAGGTTAGTGGTTGCCTGGTGCCCGGAGGAGAGGCGGATGGCAAGTTAGAGCTCTCATGGGTTCAGGGTCTTTTTTTGGGATGACAAAAACATTTTGGAACTATACGGAGGTAGTAGCTGTACATCACTGGGAAGGTACCACAAACACTGCAGAATGAGACCCTAGAAGGTGGTTAAAATGGTGAATTTTATGTTACGTGAATTTCACCACAATAAAAAAAAATTCATGTAATTGCTTGAGTCTCAGCTTATCTGATCTTCATGCAGCTGTTGTCCTTGAGAACACAACAAAATGACGCATTTAAGGAGCTTGAAACCCCGTTAAAAGCAGCAGCTACTCACTTTATTTTTTTTTATTTAATTTAATTTAATTTTATTTTATTTTATTTCTCAAAACCACTCTGCTGCCCCTTTGCCAAGATTCAGAGATGAAGTGACCTGGCTAAAGTCACGCAGTTAGGCAGGGGCTGTGGCAGCCTCCTACCCAAGCTGGGTGTGGGCCTCGGCTTATTGAGGTAACCATGCCCTGCTTACCTCCTTGAAGAGAAGGGACATCTCCAGAAAAGATGTTCAAATGAAAAGTTGCCACCAACTCCCCATTCTGCTGGGTGCATTAGCAAGAGCCTGGAACCTGCCAGCCACCGAATGAGCCCACACAGGCCTCAATCCCATGACCCTGAGATCATGACCTGAGCCAAAACTGCAAGTTGGAAGTTTAACCCACTGAGCCACCCAGGCACCCCACCACCAATGATCTTTCTCGAATCAAACTGTATCTTGAGACCTTGGGCCCACTCTGGTCCTAGCTTCTGACTTTTCTCATGGGACCAGGCACTGTGCATCGTAAGCAGCTGAAAACAGTCTTCATGTTTATGCACTGAGGGCTCACTCTGTGCCCACATCTGCCTGGGTCCAGCAGGAGCTCAGAGTTAAGGAATGGGATGGGGGGTTCATAAAGGGCCCTTCCCATGAGCAAGGGCCAGGGATCAAGTCTGTGAGACAGGTGACAGATCTGCACCGAGCCTGCCACTCATACGCACAGAGGCCCCAAGGAAGACTCAGGGGACAGCTCCTGTTCTCTTAAAACTGGCCAGCACTCTCTGTCTCAAGCTGGGACCCGTAGCTGATGTGGACATGGGTCCTAATTTGGTCTTTAACCATGATAAGCTTTGGGCCAGACCCTTCCCTTCGGGGCCTCGGTCTCTCCCTCTTTATAAAACAGGAGTTTGAGTGACATCGAAAGTCCTCTCCAGCGTACGTGACTTTGCAGCCCTGTCCCCTCTGCCCGAGACTCTCTTGCCATCCCTGTTCCCCAGTGAATGACCATCTCACCCGTCACAGATCACCTTGTGCATCACTTCCTAGAGGAAGCCCCGATGTGATCTATCTCAGTGCTCCCCCCGGGGGACACATTCCCAGATGGTCTTTGTGGTGGGAGGACATGGCTGCCTTGGCCACCGCTGTCGCCCCAGCCCCAGCAGCAGCGCGTGCACAGCCTGCAGCGAACGAGCAGGTGGGGATGTCCACAAACATCTCTGACCTTCACCGCGGCGCCAGATTCTGTGCTGACGAGTCATGCCCCGGACCCAGCCGGTCCACTCCGCGTGTATGCTCCCCAAAACTGAAAGCCAGGGTTCTGGCATAAATGGGTGCAGGAGGGCTTCTAGCAGCTAAAGAGGCGGAAGCAGCCCCATGTCCAGCAACAGAGGGATGGATAAACAAAACGTGGTGTATCTGAACGACGGAATATCAGCCCGCCTTAAACAGGCACAAAGTACAGATGCACAACCATGCGGATGTCCCTGGACTACCATGCAGATGTCCCTGGACATTGTCCTGCTTACGTGGAGAAAGCCAGTCATAGGACCACGGCCATGTGATGCCATTTATGTGAAATGGTCTAGAACAGGCAAATCTGCACACCCAGAAAGTAGCCTAGGGGTTCCCAGGAGCTGGGGGAAGCGGGGCTTGGGGCGAGGGTATAAGGAGTGACTGTTACAAGGGGTACAGGGTTTCCTTTCCATGTGAGAATGGTCTGGAACTAGTTAGAAGCGATGGTTGCACCACTCTGTAAATGTACTCAATGCCACTGAATCACTCACTTTCTTTTATTTTAAAGGTGTATTGATTTATTTGGAAGAATGCAGAGGGAGGGTCAGAGGAAGAGGGAGAAAGCAAATCCTCAAGCAGGCTCCCGGCTGAGCAGGGAGCGTGGCTCAGGGCTCCATCCCAGGACCCTGAGATCGTGACCTGAGCCGAAATCTAGACCCAGTGGCTTAACTCACCGAGTCCCCCAGGTCCCCCTGACTCATTCATTTTAAAATGGTCCAAATGATCACTTTGTATGTATTTTGGAACAATAAAAACATATGTGTTTATCACTCCTCTTGCAGGCAAGAGGCAGCATGGGGACAGGAAATAGCATCAAAGGACACAGAGACCAGCTGAGCTCTTCCCTCCATGCTGAGCACCCTTGGGTAGGTGAGGGAAACTCTCTGAGCATCTCTGTCCTCCTCCACGTATTGGATCTATTGCTCTTGGCCCTGCAGACCTCACAGGGCTCCAGGGAAGCTCAGGCAGACCCCATTGGTTCAAGAAATTGTATGACAGCCATGAAAGCAAAATGGGGACCAAACCTTGGGCTCCATGCAGACAAGTGACATCCCTTAGGTTGTCCTTAGGTTGGCCCAGCCTTCTCCCTTTTTCCAAAGGGTTCTACTGCACCTTGTTCTCACAAAATCCCCAGAAAGAAGGCAGGCCAGAGAGGAGGGGTACACTTTGAGTTCGACCTGCCAGTGGGTCTGCCCTGGCCAGCTTTTGAGAGGGTGCACTATGGGTGCACAAAGGGAGCACCCAGGGGAGCCTTCAGGTGCCTACCTGTGCAGGTAAGGACCCGCCCTTGTTGCTGGCAATCAAGCAAGGGAGAGGAGAGAAGCAAGCATACCAGCCTCAGGCTCCTATTGGCGCAGTATGTCCATGATCACCCCTGGCCTTTCGCACACATGTTGTTCCCATGGTGGAGCGAGTCTCCAGCACTGTCTTCACTTCCTGTTGCTGCTGTAGCAAATTGCTTCAAACCTAATGGCTTTCAACAACACACATTTATCACTTTACAGTTCTGGAGGTCCAGGTCTCCCTAGCCTAGTATTAAGGTGTTTCTTGCTGGAGGCTGTAGGGGAGATTCTGTTTTCTTGGACCTTGGCTGCCCCTTTGCCTGGCTCGTGGGCCTTCTTCTCCCATCTTCAAAGCCAGCAACGCTGCATCTCTCCAGTCATCCTCCCACAGTCACTTCTCCCTCTGAACCCTCAGGAGAGATGCTCTGCTTTGAAGAATTCCCTGATTATGGTGCTTCTGCCACCAGATAAACCAGGATAATCCCCCATCTCAAGATTCTTAACCTTAATCACATTGGCAAAGTGCCTTTTGCCACACAAGGAAACATATTTACAGGTTCTAGGGCTTAGGACTTGGACATCTTCGGGGGCTGTTATTCTCTCTGAGATGATCACTGCCTCTGACCTTGACCTCTCCCATTCATTCAGTGATCTAAGGCCTATATTTTGGGCACCTGAAATGTCCCAGGTACCACACTGGGGAACACAGCAGTGACCAGGACAAACTCACCTTCTGCTATGATGGACCAACCATCGGGTCTCAATATAGATGATCACCGGCTCTAAGAAGCCCTTCCTGACTGTCCAGGGGACTCCTTTGAGCTCTCCTGGCCCCAGGTGTTACCCCATCCCAATACTGTCTTCTTGTAAAGTTGACCCATCTCTTCAGCTAGATTTCTTAAGGTCAGAGAATGTGTCCCTTCCACCTCCATATTGCCTGGGCCCCCATCTAGCAGAGTGGGTGCTCAGGGACACACCAGTTAAATGGGTGAATCTGGGTCTCATACCGGTTTCTTTGCTTCCTGGCTGTGTGACCCTGAGCAATCCCTTTTCCTTTCTGAGCCCAGTTCTGCCATTTCTACAGTGGGTATATGCAGCGACACCTGGCTTCAGACCTTGCAAGAATTAAACCAAACAAGGTCCACCCGGAACATGGGAGCTGTTCAACAACCAGCAGTTTCTTCTTCTCTTTGGCCTGTTCCACAGAAGCAGATTCTGAGCTAAGTGACCCCTTGGGGTTGAACCCGGGCCTCAGGGTTCTCCACCAAAGAAGTAGGTTATAGGGGCATTCATCACAGTCTCATCCATGTGAAGCACACAGTGTGGCCACAGGTGTCACTTTCCTGAACATGACTCCCCCACCCCTACCCCGGGAAGCACCAAATGCCACTCTCAGAAGACGGGTTAGAAGCTTGAAAATTACATCTTAGCTGGATATCTGGCAAGAAAGCCACAGGAAAGATGAACCCAACCATAGCTGTCTGCACACAGTAGGTGCTCACATCCACATCTCGTGCTGGTGAAAATCAGGACTTGGGAGTCGGGCAGAACTCGAGTCCTATCACCACTCTCCCATAACGGATATACTGACCTTGAACAAGTCCCTTCAACTTCTCGGAACTTGGTTTTTCTCCTAAGTGGAATGGGATAAGAAGAGGACGAGGATAGAAGTGCCTGGCGCGTGGTCTGGTCTGGAAGGAACCAGATCATTCTGAGAGCAACGATGATCAAAGAAAAACCTCATCACCCCTGTTGAGGCACGCGCCAGGAGACAGAGCCCCTGGAACTTACACAAGGTCAGCCTCTGATTTCCCGTAACTCGGCAACTCCTACTTGCCTCACAACTTTGGAAAATATTCTCTTAGCATTTGCAATTCTTGATCTGGGCCCAACACTGAAATTACTGCAGACGGTTTTTCTTCTTCTTCTTCTTCTTCTTCCTCCTCCTCCTCCTCCTCTTCTTTCCTTCTTTTTCTTCTTCTTCTTGACAGCTTGAGCAAAAGGAGCTGTTTTTGAATTTTGGGAGGGGAAAAACACACACGTGTGTGCGCGCGCACGCACACACACACACACACACACAGATCAAACAGCACCACTTTGCAGGACAGAACGTCCCCTGTGCTCCAGCGCGGGCGGCCCCGGCCCTGCTCCCACTGGCCCCACAAACACTGAGTGTCACTGCAGGTTATGTAAGCGTGGTTTGGGCCTGCGAGGTTGGACGTGGCCTTGGGTTTTAAAAGGAGGCAGAAGAGTTTGGGTGAGGAGCTGTTTGGCTCAAAATAAATCCAGGAACTCGGAACTCAATGCAGGGGAAGAAAAAAAAAAATCCTCAAGGCTCTAATGGAAGGAATATTTAGAGGTAGAATTTGGAGCGTCAAAAACTCAGGGAACTCAGGCCAACGTGGTTTTCTCTAGCCCATCATGCATGTGGGTGAGGCTGAGAGGGAAGGAATGTAGAGTGGGGGGTCATAATGTGACCCTTTTAGTGGGATGAGGGCAACACGTAGACCATATGACTCCTGGAAGGAAAACACCACTTCTTAATATTTTTGAAAACATTTTTTGCCTTTGTTCAGAGTTTACGGCACCTTTTGTTCTGTTGGAGGCCCCCAGTTTAGTGATTCCTACTGGCCAGGGAAGCCAGGAAGCAAGATCTTTGATCCGGCTCAGGGGGAGGGGCAAGAACAAGGAATATAAAGTACCCAATTCATCCTGATTTGCCTGACACCTTCCTAGCATTAAAAACTGAAAGCCTCACACTCAAGAAAACCCCTTAGTCTAGGGTAGATGGGGAAAGCTGGTCACCCTACAAGACCATCATAGCCATTAGAGACCATCGTCTCAGTGCCCTTTGTCATGTTAAGGCTTTGTATAAATAGATCATCTTTTCAAGGATGTTATGCCTATTTTACAGACCAGGCAACTGAGAATCAGTGCGGAGAAGTTAAACAGCAGGAGAGTACAAAATCTGCAGGGGCTTTTATTAAAATCAGAGATCTCCTGACCCCATGCCTAGAAAATCGAACTCAGTGGCTGAAGGATCTCTGTTTATAACGCACCCTCCCAGTGCTCCTATGAGCAAGTAATTTCAGTGTGCAAAGCTCCACCAAGCTCCACTGGGAATGGCCTTGGAAGTGAACACAGAATGGACGTTTGATGGAAACAAGCATTCAAGCTAAGGGAAAAGTGTGAGGCAGGGCCTAAAGTTGTAAGGACTGATGAGACTGTACTTGAATATAATGTCTTGAGGGACAGAGCAGGAAAGGAAGCTGCTGTTGAAAAGCCCAGGTCTGGAAGGCTTGAACACCAGGCTAAAGAATTTGGACTTTATCCTGAAGGCACTGGAGAGCCATGAGAGGGTTTAAACTGTACTGACAAGATCAAATTTGTACTTTGGGAAGACAGTTCCAGTTCCTATGCAGTGGTTATGCTGGAAGGGGTTGTGACTGGAGTCAATAGAACAGTTAGGACGAAAGTGAAAGAAGCCAAGCTCAAACTGGCTTAGAAATTCATTGACTTACATAATTGAATTAGCTTCAGGCATGGCTGCATCCAGGTGCTCAATTAAGAAACCAGTCTCTCTCCATGTCTTAGTCTGTTCTGGTATCTTCCCAGATAGACCTTCTCTCTTTGATGATAGGATTGCCCCCAGAAGCGCAAGGCTTGGCTTTGTGACTTAGACACCCCACCAGAAAGAGAATGCCTGTCATGGTACTTTCAGCCTAAGTCCTAGTGCTGCCACTTGCTGGCTTGGATAGACCCACATCTCAGCCAGTCACAGTGGTATCTCACTGACCAGATCTACATCAAGGCCCACACTTGGAGTTAGGGAGTGGGATCAGCCCCACTCCAAAGCCACAGTCTGAGATGGGAAGGGGACCAGTCCCCAAAGGAAAATCTGAATTCTATTTCTAAAATCCTTGATCATGGGCCGTGGAGGGGAAGAAGCAAAGAGTAGCCCAGCCTTGGGCTGTAACTGGATTCCACTGGACTACCACTCTCATTTCCCTGAAGTGGAAACAGAGAGGTAAAGTGACTGGCAGGAGGTCACACAGCCACCCAAAAGGACTCAGGTCTCCAGACTTCCTTCATACAACTGCGAAGACCAACAGCTCACAATACCCCTGCAGGGTAGGAGGTATGCCCACTCCCCGTAACAGCCCAGAGAAGCCATCCAGAAAGCCTCAAACACTTAAGGAGTGACTCTAGAAGCTGCCTTCCTGCAAGTGTCTTCTTAATAGACACTAACCAAGAGACGGGAAGCCTCAAGCAACCTCTGATCTAGAGTTGGGAACAGAGCATGGAAGCCCCCAGAACACATTGCTTCATGTGGGAGCCATGAAGAGAGGACTGCAGGAGGATGGAGCTCAGGGGCTGTGAAGCACGAGGCCCCAGGGGCTCAGCACCCAGGCATGGGGAGTACTGACACGCAGAGCTGTAGCTACTGGAAGGGGGCTCCTTGTCGCGTAAGCAGGAGAGCAAATGGCCCTGAGTGTCCCCTCCCAGCACAGCATGGCACCCACTGTGAGTCATTGCCCTTTACCCCTCTGTCCCCTCCCCTGGACTGTGAGCTCCAGGAAGCCAGGGGCCATGTCACCTGTGTCCTCACCAATGAATGGTTGTCAGATCAATGGGTGGCAGCCCCTGTGGTCTTGCACACCTCCATGCACAGGAGGCTCACTGCCACCTAAGGCAGTCTGTCCCTTTGTTGGACAGCCCCACGAGGAATGTCATCCTCAACCCCCTCAGGATGGCAAAATGACAGAACAAGATTCAGAGATCTCCCATTGTGGATTTTATTCTCAGGAGAGAGTTCAAAGGAATTTTTTTAAAAACCCAAAATATCCATAGGAAGATGTTCACTCTAGTGCTTTGTCGTGGTGGGGACCTAGGAACAATGGGAATACCTCACACGTGGCAAAGAGTATGTGTATGTGAGTGTGTATATGTGTGTGGGTGTGTGTCTCTGTGTGCATGTGTATATTTGTATATAAGTGTGTGTGCAAGTGTGTGTGTGTGAATGTGTGTGTGTACATACATGCTTTAGTTATTCCTGAGACACCATGGCATGGACTATCTAGCAACCCTAAGACTGTGAACTCTGCGAAACACACAGAACACAGGAAGTGGGATGGGACAGAGGGTTAAGAACAGTGGAATGTGCCCTGTGCCTACAGCCAGGGGAGCTAAGTACACACACAGGACAAGAGTGGGAGGGACAGGACAAGAGTGCAGGAGGGACATTGCCGTGGGGTCAGGGTGACAGCACCTCAGATCTTTCTAAAGTTTCTTTACGATTACATCCCCTCAGGCCACTGGTACTATTATTCCCATTTTAGAGATGAGGCAATTGAGGTCAGGGAAGGCAGCCATTGGCACACGATGTGGCTGGGAAGGCTGGCAGCTGACTCAGAGGGGGACCTCAAGCTCCTGTGTGGAGCTGTGTGCCATCCCTGGCCTGTGCCAGCCACTTCTGCCACCCTCCTGACTGCTGAAGACAGAGCTCTTGCCTCCGGATCCTTCTCTTCCCCTTGCTGATCATTCCTGCACCCTCGCTGTCCCCCAACCCTGGACCCCTGCCGCAAGACTTGGTCTCAGGTCTCCCATTGCCGACCAGGAGGGACACTGGCCGGAGAAGTCTCCGCAACACACAGGAATGGCCTGGAACATACCCGCATGGCTGCAGCCCGGCTTGTGTCTGAGTCTTGAGAACAAAAGCGCCCGCTCCCACTGGGGCCGCACTGCCAGGCAAGCAAACAGAGTGATGTGTCAGAGCCGCCAGGGTGGCCATCTGCTCCTTACACGCAATGAAATCTGACCCAGTGATGATGACATTGAGGTAGGCAACGACCTCATAACCACAGCACATCCCCTGGCCCCAGGTTCAGGGAGAGTTCTAGAGTGTCATCCACACAGGTAAGAAGAGACCCTTCTTCTAAGGGAAGTGGAAGAAGTAATTCTGCCTGCAGACAAAGCTGGCTCTGCTGGGACATGGTTTTACATTCTCTTCTTTATGCTTTCTGACCCATGAAGCTATACAGTCAGAAGACAAGAAGAGGTACAGGATGCCAAGAGAATGTGGGGCCACAGAGGGTTTCATTGATGGAGTGCCACACAGGCTAAGAGCTAAAGGTCAGGGGAGATAACAAAACAAAGAAAGGAGGAACAGTATTCCAGGCAATAGAAACAGCATGTGCAAAGGCACTCTGGTAGGACCCAAAAAGATCAGTGTGAAAGGAGCATAGGAAGTGTCCAGGGAACAAAATAAATTTGATTAGCTCCTAACACCAATGGTTCCAGCTAACACTTGCTGTGTGGCCGCTGCACAGGGACCCACACAGCTTCCTGTGTGTAATCTCTTTTAATCTTTATAATACTTCCATGGTGAGGATATCCCACACCCTCCCCCGCTGTTTTTCAGATAAAAGGAAATGGAAACGCAGATGTTGGAAGTCTCCAAAGCTGGTATTTGACTCCACCTGCAGACCCAGCCACTGCAGTGGCGGGTTATTCTGTACTCGGCTCCGTGTAAGTCGCTTTACACACATTATTGTGATGCATCCTTCTAGCAACCCGTGACACAGAGACCATTATCACCCCCACTGCACAGATGAGAACAGAGAGGCTCAGACAGGGCATGTGACCTGTCCATGGTTACAGAGCCGGGGAGCCGCAGAGCTGGGATTCAAACCCCGGTGAGCTCAGAATCTCGCTGATGGTTATCTCAGGGTCTGGCCCCTCTCATCCCCCTTGTGGGTCTCCTGGATTATCATTGGATTCCTTTGACTTGCCCATCCTGGCTGGCATCTAGACACACTCAGTCTGGGCTCCCCCCAGAACAGACTCCGAGGCAAGGATTTGGAGGGAAGCCCCTTGTTTAGCAGGAGATCCAGGAAGTGGAACAGGAAGGGGGAAGTGAGAGGAGAGGAAAGCCAATAAAGGACGCATTCAGGAGTGGGGTACCACTGTGGGCAACAGGGATGCCTTTCTGCTGGGCCGTCTGGGAAGCTGTGCAGATTACACTTGGGGGGCTCCACCCGAGGGACAAGGGAGCTGGGGTATGTATCCCCCAATACCCATCCTGTTCTGACTGAGGTTGTTCCTGGGGTGGGGCTGGGGGCGTTAACCCTCTGGGGTTTGCAGCCAGCCTGCTCACTCACCTGGCTGGAGAGCACAGCTGCTGGCCTGTGTGCACGTGATCTCCAGGGTGGGCCAGGCCAGGACACGTTCCAGGGCATCCATTACAGAAAGTTTGTTCACCCATCTGGTCTGGCAGGCAGCGAACATTTCTCGGACCTCCATACAGCTGGCGGTGCTATGCTCTGAACAGAGGGCAGCTTGGAATGGCAGAAACAATCAAGCACCTGCCACGCAATCAGGCACCAAGTTGAAACTTCACATGCGCTCTCGCCCCAAGTTACATGTGCACATGGAAGCATCATAAGACTGCTATGCAGGATTTTGTATCTGTTATTCCCGGGCTTTGGAAACTAGGGCATATGATTCACTTTGGAACCTCAGTTTTTCCATCCATAAAATGGGCACGAAATCAGTATTCATTGAGGAGGATTAAACCATAAGGTTCCAGGAAACCATACCTGGTACGGAGTAAGCATGCCACAAACTAGAATGATTCTCCTAGTTTTTTCTTCTTAGCGCCAAATTTCACCAAATCTAGGACATTATCAGTTGTAAATCACGTCCCAGTTTTAGAGCTATTAAAATGCAGGGTGGGGAGGGAGGCACTTAGAACTGACAAAACACAGCATTTTCCCCGTTTTCCTGGTTGGGGCATTGAGGCTCGGGGCAGGGGTATAATACGCCTGTTGTGCCCTCTATGTTCCCTGCTCTTGTCCCAGGACAGGGTCCTTGCCAGGTCACCATCAGGTTCGGGCACATTTTGCTGTTAATGCCACGTTGCATGAGTAGACTCAACCCTTTTCAAGCAGTGGATTAACTTATTTTACTGCTGTGTCAAAGAGAAGCAGAAGTCTGGAGCAATTATGCTGATTGGGGACCCCACCCACCCAATACTCTCCTCCTGGCCTCTGCCAAGACGACTCAGCCCAAATTATCCTCCTAATTGTCTCAACCTGTGTGGACTCCCAGCTGAGGCCCTCCTTCCCCCAAACTCACATTACTAGTCCTTAAGGGCTGTAGACAGGAGGAGAGATCCGTTGTCTCCAAAATGGAATGTGGACTTCCAGGTCTTTCCAGCCTTCTTATGAACTCAGTTTCCACTTCCTTCTGCTCACCCTCCTCTGCATACATGCCTGGGTGTCAGTGGCCTTTATGAGAGTTCCTGCTTAGAACAGAGGACCTCTCCCAGTGGGCATCCCTGTTTCTCCACCCCTGGCCTCTTACGCTTGTTGATTGGCCTAAGAAAGGGAGAGTATTAAATTTGAACCTATCTTGAAAGGAGGAAAGATCTTGCATTGACATTTGAATCCCAGTAGAGCAAATGGCACAGAGAAGCTATTCAAGACACATGGGTTGAATAAAGAGAAGTGGGCGGGGGGGGGGGGGGGACAAGAACCAAGGGAAAACTTCAGTCATGGGAAGAGAAAAGACCTCCAAGGCATGCGGTGCTATAGCTGATCAGGTTCCTGCAGCGAGAAAAAGCAGACAGAGCAGCAAAAGCAACAGATAGAACAACAAGAACAAGCAGACATGGCAGTGTTCCATGCTAATCAAGTAATCAACAGGAGAGGAGAGGAGGCATTAGAAGGTGGATTTTTATCTGCAGGATTCCATAAATAATCTTTTTTTTTTTTTTTTTTGGCCAAGCAATCTCTTTTAGTATACTGGTTTTATGAATGCAGAAGTTCTATGAATTGAACAGGTATATAATGAAAACCCACAGAAGAGGCAGTTTGAGGCTCAGGGAACCCAGGACCATAGTCTGGGAGACACCAGGAATCTGACTTATTTCTTTTGGGATATATTTTTTAAGTGATCTCTATAGCCAACATGGGGCTCGACTGACTTGTTTTTGATTGGCAGGTGCACAGGAATGAACGGATTCCCTCAGGCACTCATCCAGGAGAGCTCAGTATTATCACCAGGCTGGCCAGAACTTCCCCACCAGACTGTTCCCCTCCCTGCTGTCGTGGACATGGGCCACCATATTTGTAATGTAGCTTCATTCTTCCAGGATACCTGCTGCCCTTCATGTACATATTTATGTACTCAAGAACAACAAATAATGGGTAGGTGGTTTTTAAACAAACATAAGAGATATCATCTTCTGTGGCTTGTTTGCAATTTTCTTTTCTCCATCAGTATTAATTTCCCGGTATTCCCAGTATTAATTTCATCCCGGCTGGGAAGTGTAGGGGTAGCTCCCTCCTTTCGACTACTGTGTAATATTCCACTGCATGACCATCCCCTATTTTATCTGTCCACTTCCCCATGGATGGAGACACAAGATATTTCTAACCCTGCCCTACTAGACCTATATTTTCCTTCTTTAGTTATCTCTTCTATAAAAATGAGGTGCCACAGGCGACTTCCAGCTTCCCACAAGCTGGGCACCTGAAAAGCAGAGCTTACCCCCGACCCAGCCCCTGAAGGTCATAGTCCAGTCGGAAAGACAGGGATCATAGACTTGTATGTACAGAAAAGAGATTTCACTGCTTGGCTGAATAGGGTGCCAATGTGTTTCTTAATTCTCATCTCAGCCACCAGTCTCTAAACTCCTCCCATCCTGAGAATGCTTTCCACAGTGCCTGGCACTCCTGGTGCAATGAGCAAGGCTAGCGAGGGGGTCCGGCACTGGGGGGAGGGGGTATGTGCAGCTCCACTGATTCCATCGGGAGGCCCTGGCTGCTCCATCAATAACAGCCCAGGCTGGGCAGCTTCCTGCCCCAGACTAGCAGGACGCATCTCACGTCACACAGCGGGAATCCTCTCGCTGTTATTTATGTTGGCTGCAAAATCCAGGAAATCGCCACTGGATATATAGCCCAATGTCTCAAGATTAAATCCTGTTAGTATGAATCTCATTCCCCAGTATTCCCCTGTGATCCAGACCACGGGGCCTGCCCGATGGTGGATCCAGGTTTGTTGTTACAGGGAAAAAAGAAAGAAACCAGAGCCCACGTCGAGGAAGCTCAGAATCAGATGTACGGCCTGGTGGAAACACGGCCATATGCTTAATTGTGCTCCAATTACACAGAATGCTCCAGAATCGCCGCTCTGGGGTAGAGAGATGCTAATGGCCATCATTACATTTGGACAGCCCTGTTCAGTTATATTGTGATCTCGCCGAGAGTCGCCAGCCTGGTCTAACGTGGGAGAAACATCAGAGCTGCTCCTTTGCCCACGCTTCCTGAGCACCTAGAAGAGACCATACCTGGCTCTGGGAATAGAGGACTGGGAAAAATTGGCTCTTGTTGAACTTCCAGTCCATCTGGGAGAGACCAGCTGTACATACGCACGTGCACGCAAACACGTAGGCATGTATGCACCGTGCAGGTAGTGATAAGTGCTGTGAAGGATTAGGAACTATGACAGATGGGGGAGGGCCTGGTTTTATATGAGGTGGCCTTCAGGAACCCTGGAGCATCCAGGTGAGACAAGGGAGGGAGCTGTAAGGGGCTCTGGTGAAAGGGTGTTCTAGACAGCAGGAAGAACCAGTGCAAAGTCCCTGAGGCGAGCTGCCCAGAGTGTTGGAGAGCAGCCAGCAGGAGGCCAGTGTGGCTGGAAGGGAGTGAGGGACAGGAGGCCTAAGAGAGGGCGGTCACAGAGAGGGGTCACAGTAAAGGAGACCTATACTTTCTGAGTCACATGGAAGGACTTTGAGCAAAGGAGGGCTGTGACCTGTCTGGTACTTAAATGAAACCCTCTGGCTCCTCCATGGGAGGGAAAGGGGCCAGTTGCGAAGGTCTTGAGCCACTACCCAGGAAGAAAGGATGATGGCTAGACTGGGTCAGGATCATTGACCATGTGGTGGATGGACATGATCAGAACGGTCAGATTCTGGAAATATTTTGAAAGTGAAGCCTACATGATCTCAAATAGAGAGTGAGAGGCACACTTGACCCAGGCAGGGAGTTGGGGCACTGAGATAGGTCCCCTGCTTCCTTCTACAGCCTACCACTGGGGCCTCAGATGATACACTTGAACAACCGTGCTGACAGCCACTAAAACCAGTGAAACCGGCAGTTTCGGTCCCTTAAGGTGAGCCCCTGGCTCCTTTCGCAGTCACTGCCTCTATTCTTCACATCTGCTCCCTCTTGCCAACTTGATGATCACAAGGGTGTGGGACCAGGACCCTGAGCCAAGGGCAGTGTTTTCACAGACATGCAATGCAAACCCATGCAAATAATCCTTTATGTTTGCACCACAATCAAGAGGAGAGTCTTTCCATCTTTATCATACAGATGAGGTGGTGTGACCTCACAGCTTAGAATAAAGCTGGGGGTTGCGCTCAGGTGACAGGGTGGGGGGGTGGTTCACCTGGCTGAGCTCTGCCCATTGAGAAGTGAAGGATCCTGGTGCTGAGATCCTACTGGGGCCAGGCATGGGTTCCCACTCCTCTACCCTTGGCCCAGCTTGTTTTCGGGCTCCCTGGCTCCCCACGACCCAGCCTGGAAACCTCACACTTAAGTCCACAGCTGTGATTATTTGGGAAGCTGCAGACTTTCAACATTGGAAGGTACCTAAGGGATGTGGAGCTGTGATAATCAGGTACAAGGCATCCGGCCTCTTGTTCTTTCTGGCTGCAGAAGCTCCCGGGACGATTAAAGAAGAAAGAATCGTTCTGTCTTAGAACATTCACAGTTCCCGTCCATTCCATTTTAGAACTTCTTAGATCTAATTTCTTGTGTGTTCCATCTTGGGACTTCCAAGGTTTTTTTTTTTTTTGTTTCCTTAAAAAATATCCTAGATCTAATTCCTGCCCTAACTTGAATTTCCTTGATCTAATTTCTAATCGAGTCCATCCCAGAACTTTGGAGAAGTACGTGGGAAACAGGTCTGGGTCACTTTCCCTACCACGAATATTTGCTTGTATCTAATTATTCCTCCAGTCTGTTTGGAGTGTCGACTGCGGGCCAGGCACAGAGCCTGGAACTAAGAATTCAAAAGTGAACGGGGCAGAGGCTTTTTCTTCTCTTGAGGGTTTCACAGTCAGTGGGGAAAAAAACACTCTACATAAGTAAGTGATGATGGCATTTGGTGCTTAAATTCATGCCAAATGTCCTATACATCCAATCTGTGCCAGGCACACGAGTGAGAGCGCATGGGCTCTGCGGGCACTTGTGGCTTCCTGCTACACTTCCCAAGTTCAAGTGTGTACCAGCATCACTGCTGGAAACTGATCAAAATGCAGAACCCTAGGCCTGAGCCCTCAGGGTTTTTCCCTCTGCAGGTCCGGAGTAGGGCCCAAGTAGGATGAGCAACTGTCCCATTTGCCCAGACCTTAGGGGTTCTCCAGGGTGCAGGCTTCTAATTCTAAAACCAGGACAGTTCTGAGCAAACTGGAATGGTTGGTCTCCCATGACCCAGAAGTATGAATTTTAAAATTCCCCAAGTGATTCAAACGTGGGTGCTCCACGGGGTCCCATGGGAGCTGACAGGAAGCCCTGAACCCCAGTGTTCCCTTGGGTAGATGGGATAACATGGCCCACCTCTGAAGTCCAGAGATAGAGTATAGGTGGGGAGTTTACAAGGGCAAGTTCGGCTGGCCAGGGGTAGGGGTGTAGGTAATCCAGGCAGAGGGAGCAGTCAAGACTCCTAAAAGTGCTCTTGGGGGTCTAAGCACCCAGAATCTGCTGACCTAGATCTCCTTCAGAGCATTCCCAGCGTGGCAGGCTAGTGTGGGAAGAAGCAAAACCGAAAATGGATTGATTAGCCCAACTGGGTGGAGACAACTGAGCTTGTCGATACTGCTGAGCCAAATTTCCCAGCGGCCCCTAGCTGGGCACAGCTGAGCTCCGGCTTCTGTGAGCTGCAGGATATTTGAAGGAAAGGCTCAACCTTGAAGAAGTATTAATGAAAATGTCACAGGCACTAAAGTCAAAGCAGATGCGAAGCCGGCTACACGGGCAGACATAGCTGATAAGAAACAGCCCAGGAGAGAACAAAACCTCTTGAGATTAGGTCAAGGGCAGACCAAAAAAAAAAAAAAAGACATCCGGGGGTCCCCCATGGCAACTCAGAGGAAGGCTGTCGCTCCTATGAAGCGGGCTGACATTTTGCGCTGCTATGTTATATGCTGACATCCCAACAGGGCAGCGTTCCGAGGCCTCCACATCAGCAAATAAATATTACGTCTCCATCTTCAGCTAAGCAGAGATGTGGCGCATTCCTATTACTTCATGTGGATTAACCATCTGGAAGTTGAATCAAGCCACAGAGTAAAGAATGGGATCCAATTTTGCATTCACCAAAATAAGCCGTACTAGTCTCAATTTATGGCAGATGGTTATGCAGTCTCAGCGGGCCAAAAAATCTCTCTGCAAAAGAATAAAGTTTATGCCAATTACTGTAATAGGAACCAGCACAACAACTGCGTGGGGTTGACTAAGATCGCAGATATCACCGTACAGCTCGTAAACTGCGGGGGGCCGGGGGAGCAATGGGGACCCAGTTAATTCATTAAGATAACGCGAGAGAAATGAGGAGCAGAGTTAGTCATAAAACAGAAATATTTCCTCGCCAAGGATGGGATCGAGGTGGAAGGGGTCTTACCGGGCCGCAGCCTCAGCCGTGCTACCGGTGGGGGTCAGGGGAATGGCTGGCAGTTAACGGTTGAGAGACACGGCCTGCCTGCTCCGTGGGAAGACGCATGGGAGGAGAGGGCTTCAATGTGGGGTTTCTCTGCTCCATTCTTTCAGCACAGATCTGCTCGGTGGCCAGTGATCCTGACACCTGCCCTTTGAACATCCAACAGGGATGCGGGCCTAGTCAGCTGGTCAGGGGAGGGGGTCCTCAAGGACCTGGACCCTGGGCTGAGGTCGAAGGATGAACGGGGGACGGAAAGGGACTCTGGGCCTAGGGGACACCATGGGCTTTGGTCACGAGAACCTGGATCGTGGAGGCAAGGGGTTAGGGCGGAGAGGGTGGCCAGGCCCAACACGCAGGGCCTCCTCAAAACCTCAGAGGAAGTTTTGCCCATCCTCAAAGCAAAGATGGAATGAGGCGATCCACCTTCCTTCTGGAGAGCCCCTGGGCTGCGGGAAGCCCTCCCCTTTTCAGCAGAGGGCAGCTTCTTGACCTGTGTGTGCCCTAGTTTCCTCAAGGATAGGGAAATGTGAGAACTCCCCACTCCCCCAGGGGGCCGATGTCGGGGGCGGGGAGTGTGAGCCACAGCAGGGGGTGTTCAGGTGGAGAAGGGGGTTCACGCTCTCCCCCATGGAATGGCCCTGCTGGAGCAAAGTACTCCCAGGCCCCCCTGACCAGCACCTTCCTGAGTCTACCCTACCCCGAAACCTTTTGTGCCCTCTGGAGGCTGGAGAAAGGATGAGGTGGCTGGTTCGGGGCCATATCAGGGTACAGAACAAGGCTGCTGGTCTCCCATTCTATGTTCGTTTGGCTTTTGTATTTGTTTTTAGATGAAGCTGCTGGCTTAAAGAATGTGAACATTTGGGGCTGAAAATAAGGTGGCCCACTGTCCCCAGTTTGCCCAGGACCGTCCTGGTCCAGCCTGCCAGGAAACTCCCCTATCCTGGGTGAACTGGGATGGCTAGTCGCCCTCACTGGTTAGGAGACCCACTAAGGGGCAAATCCAGTGCTGGAGAGATTTTCACCCATGACTTACACATTTTTTATCTCGGGGCCCTATTCCGTGTTGGTATTAGTACCCCAATCTTCCTGGGCAGGACGCAGAGGCTCAGAGGGTCTGAGGCTTACTCACTGGCCTATTGCTCAGCAAGTGGATGAGGCAGACTCTAAATGCAGGTGTCAGATGCCGAAACCCCCTTGTCCAGCGTGGCCTCTCCCACGGGGGATATGGGGGAGAGAGACAGCAGCAGCAACCATTAGTGAAACCCACTGGCAGAGACCATGGCTGCCAAGCTCCACATTCTCTGGATAGGCTGACAAGGAAGGGAACAAAGTTATTCGTAAGCAACAGTCATCTCACGATTCCTCGCCTGGCCAGACGACTCCTTCCGACTCACACTAAGGCCTGAGCAAACACGGGGGCCAACATTGTATCCTGGTGGCCCAGAGCCAGGGCTAGGCCAGGCTGTCCTCAGTCACCGGTAGAACATCCCCCGGATGCTGGGGGCCAAGCGGCACACAAACAGCCCCGGGATGGAGAGGACCAAAGATTGGGGGGGGGGTGAATTCCAGGGCAAGTGGGAGAAGCCCCTGCTTGAGGCCTGGAGCTCGCATGCGCGGGGAGCCCGCCGGCCGGAATGCAGGCGCTGACCTCAATCACACAAGTGGAAAATCTGAGCCTGTTGGGTTTGGAAGGGGCTGGGAGGAATCCTGAAATCCCCTCCCCGACGGCTTTCTGGCACGCGCCTAGGAAGAGGAGCGAGCTCATGGCCCACCAGATGCAGAAGCAAAAGATCTTATCCCCAGTGATAAAAGGCACTGCTGGGCACTCGCGTATGGGGGTGTCCATTCTCAAGGCCTAGCACAACACAAATAGAGTTTTAAATAAGATTCTCTTGCAAAGTGAAACACTGAAGACGATTCGGGGGGTCGGGGGCAGTGGGGGAGAACGACCCACAATCCCGCCATGTTAACAAAACAAGCCTGGTGGCTCCCTTCCAGATGTTCACAGGCCTTGAGATTTCCTGCAGCTGAGGAGAGACTGCAGCTCTGAATTCTCACCTCTACATTGCAGAGAATGTTTGTATTTCCACACGCATTTCAGAATTATCACTAAATCTTTTCCCCCATGTACTCTGAGGTGCCTGACGCAGGAGGCACAGAGACAGGACAACTACAAACCCTCCGTTTTCACAGCGCCATTGCACAAACAAGTGTGAGGGCTGAGAAGGGCGGCTGGGTTTGGGAGGGAGGTGAAGGAGTTAGGTCCGGAAGCCTGCCTAGAGAAGTTGCCTCAGTTGGACACAAAATGCAACATGGGAGCTGCCTGACACCGAAGACTGAGGCGGAAATTTGACACTGACTAGGAAAAAATGTTTTCTTCGGTCTGGGCTCTGGGAAGAATCAGTCATGGAAGGTTGCTCCTAAGCGGTGTTTAAGAACAAAGGGTCCTCGATAAAATTTTTATCATTAGGGTTGTTCCTTCCTTCGACTCTTAGTAAATGCCACAGGCATGGACCTCAGAGGTCCTGAAAGACAGGGAGGCAGGATGGGGACTGGTTAGGGGTGACTCCCGTGTGACTCCACCGGTGATATTCCTAGTTCTGCCACTTTCGGGAACAGGACGTGGCAACATTAACCTGGGCCTCAGTTTCTTCATCTGTAGAAAGGGGGTGTAATAGCAGTGCCTACCTCACAAGGCGGTTGTTAAGGATTCAGTAAGGCCGTTTATATGTTGTGCTCAGAACAATGCCTGACACACATTCTTAAGTGCTGGCTGTTTTGGGAGGGAAGAATCTACAGTAGGGATTGGCAAACTCTCCGGCCCACCACTTGTTTGTGTAAATAAAGTTTTATTGGAACACCACCACTCTCGTTAGTTTACATTGCATCTAAGGCTCCCCTCACGCTACAAAGGCAGAGTTGAATAGTTGCCACAGAGCCTGCACGGCCCACAAAGCACAAAATATTTACCATATGGCCCTTTATAGAATTTGCTGACCACTCATCTAAAGAAAGGCACGGAGGGCTCATGCGATGTCTGTGCAGGACTGTTGTGGGCCTGATTCTAAGCCTCCCACCAGCCTTACTTGGGAGAAGTCTCCTGTCCTACACAGTGCCTCTCTGGGAATGACATTTTGGAGTTATGGATACAAAACACTCACAGAACCTCTCGGTAGGCTGAGTTGTTTCGGGGCTTCCCAGGCCATGGGAAAATGGAGTCAGCTCTGAGAGAACACGCCATCAGTATTCCAGGCTGCAGGGAGCCAGCGTGCAACGGGATGCCCAGAGGCAAAGCTTTTGTTTAGCACATACATTAATAAACACTGGAGGCCACTCCTCCGTTCCACTTCATGAACCTCCCTCAGTCTGGAGTGCGAGGCAATTCTGCTATCGACTGATTAGCAGGTGGTGGCAGAATATATAAGGGATCAACGAGGCGGAGGCACGTCACGGTGCTTTACTGCTTCTCAGAAATTCAAGGAGTAAACAGAGTCGACCCAGGGTGGAGTGTCACTGACTCTGGGAAAACGGGACTGACTTTCGAGGCCAGGGCCTAGCTTTGCCCTGCCCCGTGAGGAGTCACGAAGCCAAGCTCGGGTTAACCTGTTAGCAGTGGTATCTAGAAAACCGACTTTCAATCGTGGGAAACACGTAGGGCATCTATGAGCTTTTCCGTGAGCACAGCATTCAGTTTAACAGCCACAGATGGTATTTTCTGGACAACAGACGACAGACAGGGACGTTAGCACATGCCAGTTGAGAAGTTTAGCTAACCGGCATTATCTTCATTGTATTTCAGACACCAACAGCTTTTGTTAGCACATCACAGCTCTACCCTTCAGCTTGGGGTTGGTACTGGTTGGCAATCTGATGGCAAACAACAGCAACTGTCTTCCGAAGCTGAGCGCTTTCTAGCACAATATCCACGCTATGCACAGCTGACATCAGCTCAGTCCCCTCCACCCAAGCCTGGCCATCCATCAGCTGTGAGGAAGACGAGCATCACTGGCTCCACTTTACGGAGAGCAGGAGGTGGTTCTGGCTGCTCATTGGCCCTGGCAGCACTGGTCTTCTGGGCCTCAGGGAGCCATGCAGCTGTTCAAGCAGAGGTTTGGCACAATCAGGGGCGTTCTAGAAAGTCTCCTCTGGCACAGCCTGATTTGGGGTATCTGTGCTCTAGACCAGAGCCTGGCGAACTTTGACCCCAGCAGCCAAATCTAGCCCACCACTTATTTGTATAAATAAACTTTTATCAAAACAGACCCACTTATTTGTGTACTGGTACTGTCTGTGGCTGTCTCTGCAGTACAAGGGCACAACTCAGGAGCTGGGATACACCAAACGGCCTGAAAAGCCTAAAATAGTTACTGTCTAGCCTTTTACGGAGAAGTTGCCGGGCCCCTGCCCTAGACAAGAGGACAGCTTGGAGCAGGCCCCTGCGAGCAGTGGGATATGGTATCATAGGCACTTGGGGCACTTCTAAGACTCGGGCCAGCAAGGCTTCCTGGCTTGGGCAGTGCAGGCAGCGATGCAGGTAACCGACGGAAGACCATACGCCTGGGGGAAGGAGGGAAGACTTGAAACTGGTTTAAGACTTCTTGAGTTGGAAGAGCCTACCAAAGCTCCGGTTTAGAGGTCTGGAAAGAGAGGAGGAAATGTGGACCTGGAGCTCCCTCCTCTGTCCTCTCCCCGTACTTTGTACCATCAGCTTCTAGAATGACTACATCCTGTTTCAGCTCGTTGCCACGCTTAATTCTCTAAGGGCAGATATTAGAGCTTACTTAGATTTGGAAACTCTGCTCCCTTCCCCTCTGACCCCAGAACTCAAAAGAGGCCTTGTACAGGGTGGGCAGGTGTGCGCTAAGGGGAACAGAGCAGTTTCAGAGGCCAAGCTCCCCCCAAGGGAGGCGTCCCGGGTGTGGAGGGGTAACAACGGTGGCTCCTGCCCACAAGGAGGTCCCAAGCTAACTTGGGATGTGAGGCACAAAGACACGGAAGACGACAGCATCGAATAACCTACTGAGGATGCACGGAGTCCACAGGTGCCACAGGAGGAGTACAGACTGCTGCAGAGACCACACTGGGTTAAGGCCGGCTGCGCGGAACAAGTGGCACTTGGCTTTGTCAACCGGGTAGGAGTCTGACTGCTTGGAGACAAAGCCATCTTCTCTGTCATCTCCTAGGAAGAGGGTGGGAATTCCCTGGGCCCTCTTTCCCTGTCCTTTGAAAACAGGGCACACTGAACCCAAGCCATAGAAAAGGCAACTGGTGGGCAGCTGATACTTTTAAAGGCTCCCCCACGTGACTCAAGGGTGCTGCCAAGGCTGAGAATCTCTGGTTTACACGCACTGGATTTTTTCAAACCAGTAGCCCTAGCAGGACAGAGCTAACACTCAAGAGATGCGAACCCCTGAGATGCCTGGGGAGAGAGTCATCCAGTGACGGATTTTAATTCACGATTTAACTCAATGCTGGACGTGCTCGCTTCAGCAACACATATACTAAAACTCAATGCTGGAGAAGAGCATGAGGAAGTCAGGAAGCAGGGGTTCTCCACACAGCTCCCTCCACCCCCCACCATCCTGGGGGAGCGCAAGCGATCTTAGGGGAGTTGGGGAAGCAAACGGAGTTGGCTCTGAATCCCTTTTAACTACATAAGCTGGCAACATGGCACTTTCAGAAGGAAAAAAGGGATGGGCATCAAAGCATCAGAGAGCCTCCAGCTGCTGACCACTGCTTCAGATGCCTAGCATGGCCTCGAAGGGCACGGCCTTTTGAGAGGCTGCTCTGGAACAGCTGTGGTATCTACTCTTCCCAATCCAATCTGGTTCAAGACTGGTTTTGAAGAGACCAGCTGTTGCTTCATTTTTCCAAGTCAGAAGACACAACCTCACGTGACCCTGGCAGGATCCCTAGGCAGCACTCCCTGTGGGCATTGAATGCTCTAAGCTCAGTGGGATAATCTGCAACCTGTCTCCTGGCACTTTCCCTCTCCCCAAACTCCAAACTGCCAGTGAGGGCAACTTGAAAAAAAAATCCTAAATCATAAAACATTGTAATATTCAGTGGCTCTCTGGATGTCAGACTGGAGGGTCTAAGAACAGGCAGAACGTTCTCCTTCCAAATGGTCAAGAACAGGGTATCCCACAGTGACCCTTGTCAATGCAGCTGCTGAGAGATGAACAGAGCAACTTGCAGTGTCTCTTCCTCAGAGACAAGTGAGGAGGCGGGGCTCTGAAACCATACAGCTTAGCAAGTTGGAAATGGAGAGAGAGGTGAGCTTTATAAAATCCAGGTGTTGGGTCCACTATGATTTCCAATCAACCAGGAGGCAGTCTGTCGAAGGAACAGGAAGGGAGAGATGACACGGAAGAGGGTGTACCATGTGCTCAGTGACACGTCCCGACTGATCCTGAATCCTCTGCAGGGGGGCACTCTGGCACTCAGCAGGAGCTGAGGTGTGCCAGACCCCAGGCACCCTGGGGCAATGCCAGCCCAAGAGCAGCACCCTAGGCTCCTCGGGTGCCCAACTCCCGTCCAGCTGCCTTTGGCCTGAACATTCCCTTTTGCATCTGTACGATGTGGATGATGTCTAAGCTCTCTCTCAATCATCCTACTGAACTGTAATTATCTGTTCATGTGTCTGTCTCCCACACTGGACTGTGTGCTGCTTTTACTTATCCTGGTGCCTTCGGAGAGAGCCAAACACTGAGCTTTAGCATCAGCATCCCGAACAACAGACCAGCCCCGCGAACGCAGACACTAACTCTGAGGCACAACACTAAGAAATTCACCTCAAGAAACAAATGACCACCTGGAAATATAACATTCTGTACGAGTCCATCCATGTAGCAGGCCACCTCTCCTAATGCTGAGCAGCTCTAGAATACAAGACGGGATCATGAGACAATAGCTGTGAGGTGTCTTGAAACAAGGAGTAGAAACCACGACGTCTCGGGAGAGGTGAAACGCCGCCCCAACCAAACCAAAAGTCACCTCTTGAAACAATCAGAGGCTGATAACAAAATTCTGAGTGCTTCTAGAAATACTATGGGCTTTCCTTATTTTTCCCCTGGAAACATAATTTTTAAAAAACCTCTGAGACCACTAAGAAATAATAACCCTTCTTTAGTTTTCTCCTTAGCTTTTAATAGCAGAATATTATCTAAGAAAACAAAAGTAACAGGTTAGTGTAGCATCGGCACATTTCAAGAGTAAGAGTTTGCAGTGAAAATTTTTTAAAAACCATGTTTTTCCTTTATTGTTCCCAGAACGTCAGGGCTGCACAAAAATCGTCTTGAGAGAGAGGCAGAGAAGTGGTCCGCAGTGTGCTGAACCAGACGTGGCGCTGGGGAAACAACCACTCAAGCACACAAGTGGCATTTTGTGATCAAATTTATTTTTTGTTTCAATTTCATTTACTTTGTTTTACTGTAATTTACACAAGAGACTGCCAAGTAAACTAGATATTTTACATTCACCACGCATTCCCTCAAATCTCCACAGTTGTTAGGAAAACATTAGAATCCGTGCACTGGGCATGGATTTCCATGTGCGCCCAAGCTCCCAACAATGCTACAGACGCCAGTGAGAGTTTAGTCCATTAAAAGGAGAGGGCGAGATTCTTTATTTCACAAAATTAGCAATAATCTTCCTTGCACCAAACACTTTGCAGACAATGATTATGCTTTGTCAACACCTATCTTACAACAGTGCCCAGAGAGTAAACATCAGTCTTGATCCTGAGTACACAGGGGACATATGCGATGTGGGGCTCGGAGCCAAGGCTAACGGCATCGCGGTGCGGCAGTGATCCTCAACACCCTCATCTGACTCGCGGCCACCACAGCGGTGGGGACACAGGGTGTGTGAGAAAACGGGGAGCAGGGTGGGCAGCACTGTCAGCAAATCAGATTACAAATGTGATAGGACTACAGGAACCAACGTGTGGCAGGAGGGACGAAAGGTTAAAGAAGACAGTTTGTGACCGGAAGGCTTCAACAATATCATTCTAGTCAAGCTTCCACGACTGACAGGAGAAAAACTGGATCTGGACAGAGAAAGCTGATAAAAATCTTACCTAGCTATGGTTTCTTTCTTAAAGAAGGAAGAAGGACAAGGTGGCAGCGGCTGCTAACCCGCACGCTCCTGACGCTTACTCATGACAGGTTCCAATGGCATCCTAGTAGAGAGCACCTCCCCATGGGCGTGGGCGGCAGAGCACTGGCCCCTCGGGGGACCTCCCATGCAAGGAGACCAGCCTGCAGCTGCCTCTGATCCTGCCTCTGATCCACTACCCACCATCTCAAAGGCAGTGCCTCCCCTCAGGGTGTATTTTCAATATGAAAAGAGAAAAAAAAACAAAACAAAACAAAAAACAAAAAACCGTCATCACTATCTGTATTCTAGTGTGTCAGCTGTGAGGAATCTAGATCATCTGCATAGTTTCCAAGCTCTAATTTCAGAAAACAGTCATTTCAGAAACAAGACTCCATGGAAGTGCTCTACTTCCAAGTTTTCCTACAGCCTATGATGCTATTCATTTCTTCATCAATTTCTTTGTTTGCCTAACAGGAGCCTGAAAATTGTATAGTGTTTATTATAAATCACAAACCGTCAACTCTATTTTTGTTACGTTTGATGTAGAAAAATACTTGAAATTTAAAATACAAAAATCCAATAAAAACCAGAATTTTTTTTTTAAGGATTTTTTTCCCCCTCAGGGCAAACAAGTAAAAATTGGCCGGTAACTATACTCCTTACTAATAGACACTGTCCAATTTGAATTTAAGATAATAACCATCCCGAAATAAATCGTTATAAATACATTCAAAGTTTACATTCCAGATTCATTGGAATACCAAAAGATTTTGAATACATTTTTCTGTGGGAGTCTGTTGCTCATGGGACTAAAATAAAAATTTGTAAGAGGCTGATTTAAAAGAACAGAAAAGTAATAAAAGGCTATATATATTGGTCCACAATTTGACATTTATGAAACATACCAGCTAGTATTACATTGCAGTCAATTTGTCCATTAATGGTATTACTCTGATAATTATTAAAATCTGTTCCAGGTATATATATTGAAAATATTTTCTTTTGCATTCTTGCTGAAGATAGGTACAGTACTTTGGAGAAATTGTACTAATCCTTTCAGTATGTTTGTATGTACATATATACACAAGTGTGTGTATCTTGATCTGTAGCTCTACATGCGTTTTATATACAGCTACAGATTTATACACACACAAACATATATACACACGTGGTTGGGAACCTGTGCAAGTGAGTACATCATCACAAGCACACGTCTGGGAAACATCAACACTGCAAGATACTGGTCAGATTCTTCTTCACTCATCACTGGCTGCACTTGTTCCCCTCACTTGACCTTGATTACGTAACTGTAAAAAAAGCGAAAGACAGGGCAATATGTTAAAACACAGAGAAACTCAAAAAATGTTATTGTTATACATCTCCAGAAAAAGAAAAAAAAAAAATCCTCAACGGGGCAAAACTTTTGGCAGAAAATGTACCTCAATTACTACTTTAAAAAATTTAATCTCTTGAAGATTTTGGTCTCACTGTGACATAACATTTTGTTTCATCAGGGAGAAAATACACTGGAAGTAGAAGTAAGTCAAAGAACTTAGGAGAACTTAACAAAAGTAACAATTTTTTTTTTCTAAATGAACACTGTATTTAAAGACAGGGCTCTGGAGGAATCCTGGCAGAGTTCCTTTATTCTCATTTGTACAACTACTTGTGTTCACAACTGAACACTTCAATTCTCCCCTGTTTGATAATTCGATAACTAAAGAGCAGGTAGTACACGTAAGGAGCACCAAAGAACCACAGTGAGGGAGGAGAGTGGTTTTTTGTCTTGTGCTTTTCCTCAATAAACACTGTAGCTCAACAGTAACAACTGGCGGCAGTGGACTGTCCCTTTGTGTTTACTCATGCTGCTTTCCTGTGTTTCCCCTCAAGGACTATCTCTTATCTGAGCATATAAATTTATGTTAGGGAAATGAAGCCAGAGAAATGTTTTATATTATTGTGAAAACCAAAGCATATTTATACATATTAAAATTAACTGTAAAGGTAACTGAAGATTCAACATGAAGGAAGACGTTGAGATGTTCAGAAAAAATTTCAACTACAATGAATCACTAAGGTGATTCTGGTATGGGATCTCTTCTGATATGGGACGAAGGAGCTCTGTTTGGTTTAGAATGCTTTTATGTATTTCCTTACTAACCACATATGGTCCTACTGAGAAACAGGTCAATTAACTGGCCATCAGTGAAGAATCAGCTGGCTTCCAGGACAACACTACGTGATGAATGAGTATGCCTGACAGTTGGTTTCTGGCCCTAACACTAAGCACTAACTGGAGATTACTATATTCAACCTGTTCCACAGAATAAAACTCTAAGTAACTTCAGCGTTCCATATCAATCTCTAAAATATGTTATCTCTTTAAATTCTAAAAATTAAACCACATTTAATACTTAGTCTCTGCTCAGCAAGTTAACTACCCATTACCAACAAGGTACTGGTTTTTAAACATTCTTTTTACCGGGTCTTCACTTACACAGTTTGATATTGTCTCTGACCCTACAGGGAACTCATCTAGACATCAGCAGCCGACGTGCCTCGGACGGAACCCTTCTTACGCATCTAAACGTAAAATAAAATCATGAGCTGCTGAAATCACAGACTCTAAATTGGGTTAGTAAGCGAAGGCAGAAGAAAGGATCTAGGAAAGATTGTGAATAACTGCTGCCTGTTCATAACACCACATACACACTGAGAATGAAGTTCTGAAGCCCCTCTCGTAATGTTGGCTATCTAAATCCTGCAAAAGGCTTTTCTTACAACAACACAAAAAAATGTGTATCTATTCTTGGATTCAGGAAACAAAAGCCTGCAGATGGTATGAAATTATCAAAGACAGCCAAGGGTAAATGAACTGTTGTTCACTAATACAATGTGAGAAAATGCCCTTACAGTCTGATTCAGATTCTCATAGTCCCTGGACCAGACAGGAAGACACAAGGTGTAGCCACCTCTGCTACTTCCGAGACTAGAGTCCCTGAGAGGAGTTCTTCATGGGAAGTTTATTTAAAAGAGGGAAGACAAAAAGAAGAACAAGTGAGCATAGGAACAATGTACGAAAAAACAAAGGACATAAGGATGCATCAGAAAGGACAGGCATTTGTATAGTAGACCACAGACAATTCCAAAAAACTCAATGAGAAAATCAGAAAAGAATGGACAGAAAAAGGAACAGATGTAATAAACACACTTCTAAACCTCAACACTTCTCCCCGCCCCCCAGAAGTGCCAGTTGTGAACAAACAGGCAGTTAAGTTTACCCTCGGTACTTCTTTAGCAGCTGAGCCTTAAACCCATATTTCTCTTTAGGATTCCAGGAAGGGACATTCCTGTCATGCCTAAGGTCTCAAGATACTGTTCCTTTTCTCCAGAGCCAAAACCCTTATAAACAAAATCCAAGTCTTAAAATATTTGTGAATTAAGAAGAGAATACAATGTATCAAACTCTCTCATCAGGTCTCAGGGAAACAGGACCTCAAGAAAAGGGGAAACTTCTGGTGGCGAAGACTTGGAAATGTTAAGACCCCGTCATGAGGCAGGTGCTTTCTGGGTAGGGCGCTGTGGCCTGCAGGCATGCTACTGCCCAGAGTCTGAAGATGCTCACAAACCAACTGTCAAGGCTCAAAGCAGCAGCAACGTGAATGTGGAATAAAGCACTCCCCAATGACCCAGAGCAAAGTAACTTAAGTGGATTTTACGTTATGATGATCAGCAAAGAATGCTGATATTGCCTTAAAATGTTTTGGAAATACTTAAAAGAAACTGACACATACCCCCAAACCCTGAACCAACAAAAGATTTCTACGATTTTCATGTGGGAATCAGTCGGGCTGAGCCACGCAGGCACAACAATGGTATCTTCTAATAAACCAGGCTTCTGTGTAACTACTTGGTCTACATTACGGACCTGCATGAAGAAGCAGAGTTGAGCCTGCAGGCCCACGTCAAGAGACGGGAGCAAGCGTCCCCACCTCATCAGGGCACTCACTGTGTTCACACTGGGAATGCTCTGTGTCCTGAAACTGGGAACTCGGGAGGCAAGTAAGGACGCCCTTTTGAAGGAAGAGATCTGTCTGAGAGGTCCAGAGGTAGGTAGGACTCAGTTCCAACCGGAGAGGGTTTCATCCCTCACCCTCCAACCATGACCTCTTTTCCTCATGCTATGGACAGTCCTCTCAGAGCAAAACTCAAAACCAGGGGCGCCTACAGGGCTCAGTCCGTTGAGCATCTGCCTTTGGCTCAGGTCATGAGTCCAGAGGCCTGGGATCAAGCTCCACAATGGGCTCCCTTCTCAGCAGGGGTCTGCTTCTCCCTCTCCCTCTGTACTCACGCTCACTCTCTCTCTCAAAATAAATAAAATATTAAAAAAAAAAAAAAAACCAAAACCAAAACTCCTCTTTGAGAGTTCAAACCAAGAAAAATAAGTATGTTTTGTTTTATCTCAACACTGGCAAATCCTTTTTGAAGATACCAAGGCTATGCCGTGAATGTAGTAGGAATGAGCATGGTCACCATGCCCCTAGCTGCTCAGGGGGGCTGGGGATAGCTGACAGGTGTCTCTGGAGCCTGAAGCACCTAGAGGGAGCAGAATCAGGCAAGACAAGGGAAAAGGGACTAAAACTGGGTGGGAGAAGGGGTGCTTCTTAGGGAAGCACTGGACTCTTGAAAAAGGAGAGACAGAAATGGGAGACGGACAAGGGGATAAAGGAAGTATCCATGACTTACTCTTGCTGGTTTAAATATTAGGGGCCAGCCTAAAACTAAGGGGATGAGGGAGAGCCCTCCATGCTTGCCATTCTATCGCTCTACTCCTGCGATCCAGAACTCAGAGTCATACTATTAGTATGAGAAATGGAGGTCAAAGAGGCTTCTATTGTCTGGCCTAGAAACCGAACTCCAATTTATAATGTTGTCTCCATGGTAAAACATATCCCAAATTCCAAAAAGTCAACTTAAAACTTTGGAACAAAATCCATTCATAAGTTGGAGACTGCCGAAAGTTTACTTTCTGTATAAGATAAGGTTAAAACATTTTATTGCCTTATAAAGAAAATATGTCCTAGTCCTCTCAGAAGGTTTGTATAAAGCTAATTAGAAGCAGATCTGCTGTAATCACCAAAAGTAAGCAATTTTAAACACAGATTCTTTATAATGCTGTGTGCCAGACAAATAGATTGCCTTTTGTGCCAAAGAACCTGATTTGCTGCCATTCTCCTGTGATTAAGTGGGGGTCCTGCCTCACACACAGGCGTTTGTCAAACACTCCGTCTGCAGGGCTTCCAAAACTGGGACTGCTGGCGGGACTCTGGATGACTGCATGGAAACCACTAGCCTATCCCGGACATTCCTTGGGTTCACTTCCCCCCAGGAGGGCCTTACTTTCAACTGAAAAGCAGTGCAGCTCAGAGCAAAAACAAAACCAGACACTTCTAAGATGAAGTGGGAAGAATCTAACCCTGGCAGAAAGGGGGCGCTCACAGGACATAGGGCCTGCCCTGCTCATTGGTGGTGGGCTGAAGCTAGGGCAGGTTTTAACTGTGAAACATGGCATGCTGACCTCCAGCCCAAGCATCACCTCAATTTCGGCCTAAAGCTTATGAAGAGCTAAGGATTCAGTGCTAGCTGCAGGGAAGGAGGCATTTCTGGCATCTGGGACAATATGGCCAGGCTTATCTTTTCCATAGAAGAGGGAAGTACGACTTACTGTGCTAACATCAGTAACTTTCAGTGATAGGAGCCAAAGGCAACTTGGTCTGATAAAGTGAGTGCCTAAAAGGACTATGAACCATAAGAGAGAGCTAATGCATGACAAAGAATACAGAACCACTTTACCAACTCTAGATCAATAAAGCTCTAGTCTACTTTCACGGAAGATGCTCAAGAAAAGACAAATCAGAACATACGAGGGATGTTAGTGTCTAAGAAAACTGATTTTGATGAGGGTAAATATTAAAAAACAGCTTTTAATGACATTCTTCTTAATCCTAAGTCTACACTTACTCAGCACGCACACAGTTTTAGAAAGGGGAAATGAGAGAATTTCCACAACAGGGAAAGTCTTACTGTTTCTAGTTCTTTCTGAGTTTCATCCTCCATTCTCCTAATGTCTTCCATTGTCAAATCAATCCACTTGTCAATCCAACAAAAAAGCTGGCGATGAAAGTTTGTAAATATTCTTTTCTCTTGCTTTAAAAAAAAAAAGAAAAGTAGTGTAAGACAGCAAAAATCTAAGATCGTTAACATACTAACTTTCTATGTCCCAATTAACCCATGCAACCTCCATACACCTGGTTTGAAAAGACCACTTTGTCGACTAGTAGAAATCTTTAGTTCCATCCCATTCCCATTTTGTAAAACAAATGAAAAAGAAAAATCTCCCTGTGAAATGTGAAACAATCCTTCCTTGCAAAGGCAGCACAATTTATCAAGAACTGAAAAAACCATGGTGTGCACATTCTGATCCCACATCAACTCCTGCTAGACCTGACCTATTTTTACCTTTTTCTATATCTCAGTGACCAAAGGTCAACTCGATTCCTTCTACTTTAAGACTATACATGGTCATTCTTCTCTGCAATGCAAAGAAATACTATGAGGTAGACTATAATGTGTACTGAAACTAAAGAATCCTGGTTCTTTGGAATAAGATGTTTATCTAAATCAAGAATTATTACACACAGGGGCGCATGGGTGGCTCAGCTGGTTCAGTGACTGCCCTCAGCTCAGGTCATGATCCTGGAGTTCCGGATCGAGCCCCGCATCAAGCTCCTTGCTCAGCAGGGGTCTGCTTCTCCCTCTGCACCCTTCCACCTCTCATGCTTTCTCTCTCCCTCTCTCATTCTCTCTCAAATAAATAAAATCTTTAAAAAAAGAATTGTTAAGCACTCTCCATCAATTTTTATACTCCCATGTTACTGAACTACACACACACACACACACACACACACACAAAAAACCAGGTAAATAATGTGGTTTTAATTGCTGCATTATTTAAATTTTATAAAATTTTCCCAAGAAGAGAAAAAAATGCACTGAACAGTGAGTACTTTAATACTTTTGGACAATCTTCAACTATATAATTTTTTTCCACGAACAGAAGGGACTTCATCAATTACACGTGTGACGAACTAGATTGTTAATCTATTACTGTGATCCAAGAGGAAGGACGGAAGCCAACATTTACAGAGTGCCTATCGTGGGCCAGCTGTAAGCAGGCCCAAGAGTAATCACAGTTTCCAGCACATTAGGACCCTTCTAAAAAAAAAAAAAAAAATGTCAGAGCAGTTCCAGCTTAACAGTAGAAAAGTTATGGTGGAACAAACATGAGCAGTTGTGGGTTCAGAGGTATACCAGGGGTTTCTTAATAATGGTAACAGAAAAAATATACTACACTACAGGAAAAGTAGACACCGAAGAAACTTTTCATATTCCCTATGTGTTTTCAACATGTGTACGTATTTACAGAGCTCCAATTCTCCCCTCTTTCTAGATCAAATTGTCCATGTTACTCTCACTTTAATAAAGAAGACACAAAAAAGAGGTAATCAGAATTTGGACCCTCAGATTCTGTCACCCTAGGTTCAAAGGGGAACTATTCCCAGTAAGGACCTCTAAAGAAAACATCCCATGAGGAAGTGCCAAGTATGTAAAAAAGTGTGTCAAGAGAGAGATTCGGGTTGGGGTGTGAGTGGGGGCCCAGCTGAGCTAGGACAAAGGAGCCCCTCACCAGGGAAGGCCTGGCCTCTCCCTCCAGCCAATGCAAGGACAGTAGGTCCCACTGGGGACATACGGTACGCAGAAAGCATTGTCTGCAGAACAGCTGGGCAAACCACTGGGAAAGCACTTGGAACAAAAAACTCCTATGCTCTTCCCCAAAGAAAGCCCCTTAAAACCTGCTGGCATCTGTCTTTGCTGTTTCTAGGGAGAATAAAAGAAACACGAGAGGAATTATACAGAGGCAATAATTTTTACCTCATAAGTGAGAAAAAGCAGTGCTAACAGAAAATACCCCATTAACAGCTACCTAATTTAAGTCACTGCATTTTGAACAGCCCTTTACCTTCTGAATGAAGTTTTCTACTTTGCTTTGGAGTCCCCACCACTTGAATTTGATGGTCACCAGCTTATAAGCACACATCTGAGGACAGTCAGGGTTGTTTGCCAGCTCCTTCTAGATGAAGAAAATTGAAAAGGAGAAATCGTGACTTAGATATTTATGTTTTGATGAAAATTGACTGCTATGTAACAACATCACAGACATACATGAAGAAAAGTACAATCTCTTATGTGTTTAATTTGGGTATTTGGAAATTCAAAATCATTTTAGCAAAAGCAGCGGTATTCCCCTGCTGCAAACCCTCCTTCCACAGACGAAGTTACTTCCTGGCTCTGCAGTTTAATAGGTGCATTGTTCTGCCTCAAATTACCCTGTTCAGATTTCATATTAAATACCAAATTCTATCCATATAGTGTCAACAGTGAACTCGGATATGGCAGGGTTCTCCTAACACCATTATCGCACTCCCGCCATGGATGTGCTGAGGCACCATGAAGAACGATCGCAAAGTGTAGCTGTCTTGTCTTCTAACACAGGCACAGGGAATGGCACTGTTTGTTAACTGAGGTATTGTCCCTGCAAGGGCAATCTGAAAAGGGGCATGGCAAGCAGGAGGAATGATCTCCAATGACCAAGTGTTTGAAAATAGTCCCATACAGCATGACTTGAATTTCTACAAACGGTCACACCTCGTAGTTTAAATGGCAAATGGCAAGTCAGGGAATCAAACCAAGAGTTGTTATAGTTAAGAAAAAGAGAGAAAGAAAGGAAAAAAAAGGTGGGGGGGGGCTATTTAAAAAAAGGAACAAGGGAGAGAGGTGGGGGGTTATCCGGATTAAAAGAGACAAAAGAAGTAAAATATAATGTCTATAATGTACTTTCAGAAAAATATTAAAAAGCAATTAGAATTTAGAACTTCAGATTATGTCAACCTCGGTTCAGCCAAAAATCTTGGAAATATGCAATACATTTGTGTAGAGAGAGGAGGAGAGGGAAGGAGGAAAGAGAAGTGGAGAGGGGACAGTGAAGTGCTAACAACTGGTGAATCTAGGTGCAGGTGCTCATTGTTCTTTCCGGGTTTTGAGGCAAACTGTGAAATTTCTATTGTAAAAACTCGGCAGGGGATTGCAATCTGTATTACCGCCCATTTCTGTGAAACTGAGTATGGCTTTGGCTGTGGCAAGTTCAATGCACCAGCAAGTTTGAGGGAAGGGTTAAGGAGGGAGCTTCATGTGGGTCTTGCAAGGTGCGTGCAGGAGACCAAAAGCCTCCTGGGCTGAGCCAGAACAGCACCCGGGATGGGCTCATGCCGGTCCTGACTGTGTGCATGGAAAGGAGGTGTGTGTCAAAGGATCACAGACTGCAGGTATGGTCTGAGGAAAGAACTATTTGGTAAACTGGTAAAGCCCCAGGGCCGGTGTACTTACAGGATGAAAGCTATGTCTCAGGACCCTCTTGTGAAGACTAAGTAAAACAGTGTGAGCTCCATGCTTAGCTGGGAAAACTCCAGAGCTTAATACATATTACTTCTCACTCTCTTTTATTTTTTCATAAGAGTAGGAATAACCAGTTTGAGTTTGCAAAACAATTTTAAATAAAACTTCTCAAAAGAGTACAAAGTCATGTGGGGGCACTTTTTATAAACACTGAACTATTGAGTGAAAAGAGAAAGCAGTCTTTTTTATAAGGAAGGGCTTTTCCCCCTTCTTCACCACTGTTCTCAGCTTCACCCCACACTCAAGACACTGCAGTGCCAGCACTGGTTACACTGTGTGCCGCTGTCCCTTTCTGTTAGCTGCAACCCCTCTGCACATCCCACTTTCAGGAGGTTCATTGCTGTGGCAAATATTTGTTCCATTCAACTATATGTACCTACTCTTAAAAAAAAAATCATGAATTTCTAAGTCATAGTCTAAACCTCAAAATTATTCTTCATTTATGCAACCATAGCACCAGACCACATTTCCCCCCAAATCCACAATAATGTCCCAGTTCCAAGTGAATTCTAAAGACCGGATAGATGAAAAAATTCTTTCCTGGTATTATTATTAATATGACTCCATGTTCTATAGAGTCCTGCATGATTGATCAACTTTTCTCAGGGAATCTCTTCTGTCAAAACATTTCATCCTATTAACGAGCTGGTACATGGATTAAATCAGTGAGGTAGCACCATTAGCATTTAAATGAAAACATGATATATACAACAAACTGTCCTTGTACAGGTGAGTTCTATGTCAACAGAAGAATTTGGTTAGCTGAGCTCTATTTCCCCTGCCATAAAAGAGTACTAATGTTAAAATTCAGCACAGATGTGTATATATACACCCATACATATACAATCCCATATACTTTATGAACAAGTTTAATTCAGCAAGTATTAAGAGGGTGTCATTTACAACTCTATCCATGCTAGGTGTTGTTAAGAGGTCACAAAAGTGGCCAATAGAGACGAGAGTCATTACATGTGCATAAATAACAATAAGACCACTATCCTTGGTGCTAATGAGCTCTACCAGAAGAGATACCCTTCTGCTGCTCTTGCTGCGGCTCTGGCCTGAAACATATTTGCAATTCCCCCTCCCCCTCCCTGGCCTGCTGGTCCCATGCACTTCAGCTGGGCTTCTGTGTGTGGAAGTAGCCAGCCAGCCTTCCACACACCTAGCTTCTGAATGCCCAGCCTCACTGAAATTATCACAAGACTGGTCTTTCACAGGTCATTTTTTCAATAAGCCATTAGCCAATGTTGAGGTACTCTCTAATCCAAAGAGTGTCACTGAAAACCTTCATATGAAACACAATTTTGGATATGAAGAATATAGTACTTAAATACCTGTTAAATAGTAGTAAGACCAGGAGGACATGGGTTGCAGTTCCCATTATGCAAGGTAACTTCCTATGCAAGGCAGGTAGGATCCTTAACCTCTCTGGGCCTTATTTCTCAGTCAGTAAAAGGAAAGGTTCAACTTTTCATCCTCCACTGATAGGATACTAAAAGCAAGGATGAGTGAACTTACTTAGTCCAGGGTTAGGGGTGGCCCAGTACTACAGGCAGTAAGCACATGTCCTTGACATCTGATGGCCTGTCTTAACATTTTAATTTTGCACTTTATTCTATAATGGGCTTAGTGCAATATCCTCCTGCCCATGCACTTGGGCTAAATTCCCTCCACGGCTGAGAACCTCTGATACACCACTCATTAGCCCTAAGATAACTCCCAGATGGAACATTCCAAGGTCCTATTAATTACGGGTGGCTGATGGCTTCGTTCTGAAACTCCAAATCATTGCACACCTTGTGCTAACCAAAATCCTTGGGTGTTTTCAGCAGAACACCAACTCCTCAGAATTCTCCTACCATTTTATAAAAGCAGTGGGATGAAGCATGGTTCTAGTTAAAGAGTAAACTAAATTTAATACAAATATGTCCATACCACACTTGGGATCCAAGAGCAGGACTTCAACAATTACCTAAGTCTGTTTCTCACATTCTATCTAGTGACTCTGGCAGTCTGTTCAAATCAATTAAGGTAATACTGGTAATTTACAAACTAATACTCATCTATAAAATTTAGTTTAAGTGGGGGACAAAAAGAACCTGTTCTCTGAACTATCTTCCCTAGATCTAAAATGTGTATTCCAGTCTCACTGGCTTTTTGTTTTCCATGAAAGTTGTAAGTAGTTATTAGAAGAAAAATTGGGGAAGTATTTACCAATAAAAGAACATACAAGCAAATGAAGAGCCTGCTGCCTTTATCTCTTGGCCTAATTCTCTGTAGTATCAACACCTTACAACATGAGGCACATAACCTCAAATAACCAGAAGAGCGAGCTGAGAACACAGAAGTTGTGTTTTTCTCATTATTAATATATATGACAGTCAAGGTCTCAGCTCTTAAAATGACTCATGCAATTCTCCTCTTAATTTGAGCTATGTATGGCCTTAAGACTAATGGTTAAATTAAAAAATGACTTAAAAAGTCTCCACACTGAGGGGCACCTGGTGGGCTCTGTTGGAAGACCATGTGACTCTTGGTCTTGGGGTCCTGAGTTCGAAACTCACGTTGGGTGTAGGGATCACTTAAAAAAAAAAAAAAAAGGTTTCCATACTAAATGGTGAAACCAAAAATAGAGAAATTGCCTAGATGTGGTTAAGTAAAAGCTGAAATGATACTTTTGGCACCATCTTCTTGGGGTAAGATCTGACCCCACATCATTACAGAGCCTTAAAGCTGTTCATTTCCTATGTATACCACGTATCTTTTAACTCGGCAATTCCACTTTCAGAAATGTATCCCAGTTCATCAGGTAAGGAAAAACACTACAGATTTATTTATAATCACAAAAACCTGGACTTAACAATGGGTTACTGTGCAGCCAGCCACTAAAAACCATCTTTTTAAAGAATGTTCATTTTTTAAAAAAGACATAATCTGAACAGAAACAGGTATCTGTGCATGGCATAAACACTTATTAACAAAACTACATAAATCAGGAAATATAATAAATAGCAATACTTAAATGGTGAAACACTAATTGATTTTTACTTTCTTCTGTGTATAATTCTTTATTTTCAAAACTTAATATATATCATTTTGTAATAAGAAAAAAATTATGCTTCAAAAATACACTACAGAAGTTTTTGCCCTAAGCTGAGCATTTTAGGACAAAGAATTATTTTGCCCTAAATTGCCTTGGGTACTAGTTCAAATCTTCATTCTTCTTTGACTATAAACAATCTAAATGTTTTCCTGCTTCTTTTCATTTTGATGTTTAATAAATAAAAGCTACACAAAATCAAGCTAAAAGCTAAATTAAGATTTAAATATCTAACTTCAGTCCAGTCCATACTACATTCTTCCTAATCTTAAACTTCTAAAGTAAAAATGAGGTACACATGCAGAATAAAATACACTCTTCGAAGTTATTAGGAATATTCTTGTGAAAAATGTGTAATTTTTAAAATGTAAACAATCTCAACAGGGCAAATATTTGGGCCTCCACATTCAGAGGAATGTTCTAGGATCCAGAGAACCCAAAGGAGTTCCAGTCTGTCTGCTCAGCTCTCAGGAGGCTCACTGGGGCCGAGCAGAGCTTCCTCTCTAGCCTTAAACAATACAAATGTTTTCTCTTTCCTCTTCCATCAGGTTAAAAAACAAAAAACAAAAAACAAAAACAAACAAACAAAAAAACCCAAGGCAAATAAAGCCAAAATCCAAATTCAGATCATTCACCACATTCCAACATAACCCAAACTTAACATTTCCAAACTTAAAGAAAGACAGGATTCACTCTTTCCTAAATCTAGAAGTAAAAACAATTATTTCACTGATAAATATGAGTTGTATATAGATTAAAGCATGAAAATTTAAAAGAGCAGTTGAAAATAAAATGTACAGACTGGTTGGTCACCAAAAGACAAGAACAGTCACAAGTTTTAAATGAAAACCCTGAGCTAACTGAAGAACCCCAAATTATGACTCATCTCGACATAATTTAAATTTCATCTGTAAAACAGCAAGCACAAGCTAGCTGTGAAAACGTTTCCAAAATTGTATTTAGTTTGTGTATTCACTGAATTCCTTACATTTCATGTTTCTAACCATAAATGAAACCCCCAAACTCAAATTGTGTTTTTAATTTAACAACGCGTATTAGGTTACTCTGAGGTATGCGGACTGAGCCTGAGGGAGAGGAATGTATACTGGAGCCACGCAACAGAACTAAACAAAACACAGCGTGTGTGACTGGAATGGTGAGCAATCAGGCCACGTTATTCACAAGAACTAGTTTCTTGTATCTGTGACAAACAAATATAAACAAATGTAAAAGACAATTAGAAAAAAAAACAAAACAAACCCAAAGGCATTCTGGGAACTCATTTTCTGAAAATGTGGTCCTCTTATAGTTCCATGCTACATGGCAACTCCACACACTTTTTCCTACCTAAAATGCATTGGGATGAAGATGGAATTGGTATGTGCTACAGTTAATCAGAGTTAATACTTTGGAAGGACACTGGCGTTTCTGGTAGGCTCACATTGCCTTCATATTTTAATTTTTCAATTTTAGACAATCTGAATGCTCAATTTCAACTGTTGATTTCATAATGTTAAGTTTCCAACCCAGATTTCACTTAGAAAGTTAAAAATAAATACACTGCGGGGCTGTTGCCAGTGCATGCATCAGTAAATATCAACAGAAGATTACAGAATATATGTGAAGTATGTGTAGCAAAACTCAAGCAAAACCCAATTCCTCACTCAGCCATACCATTCCCTCTGTTTTGTTTAGATTTTGGTAGCCACTGGGACATACCTACAGTGGACATTATATTCTTTGTAAGTATAGAGCAAGTCCAACATTTGATTGTGTTTTATTTGCTTTAAGGCAGTTAACCTGAATCCAGCAAATACTTACTAAGCCTCTCCCAGGAGCAAACCTCTGTGCTAGGCAGTGCACCATATTAAGTAGGTCAGAAGACACAGAGCCTATGGCTGAAAACTCAGTGTATACAAGGGGACAAAGGAGGTGGGGAAGGAAGACAGGGTGAGCACATAAACCAGTACCCCGTCATGAACACAAAAAGTACCACGAGAAAGGTCACCAACAAAGGCCTTCAGTAGGGTTCAGAAGTGGAAGATTCCTAACTGACTGGGCAAATGGGAAATGTTAAATGGAGTAAGCAAATGTGAAATCAAAGTTCAAAAGATGAAACTAATCACAGGTTAAACTAGTTTCATGAAAATAGGCAAAATGAAAATAAAAAGGAAAGCCTCCTTCCTTGGGCAAGACAGTCAGTCACATTTTCCATGTCTCCAAACTTCGTATTTTTGTAGTCACTCACACCCATTGTGCTAATCAGAACTCTGACATGTCCTTCATGCTTGTGGCCAATTACTCTAGGAGTGACACTATATACAAGCGAAACCACAAGTTCACCCTTCAGATAATACCCATGAAGAAAACATCGTCCCTGACAGCATCAGTGAGAACTCTGCAAGGGGCCCATCCTGTCAAGTCACCTCTCGAACTCAAGTAAGACACTCCATCTGTCCAAGCCTGAATCCTTTGGTGCTGCCTGATAACAAAGGCATTCAGTGTCCAAGATAAGGTGAGAACTAATCATGTATCACTCCTGGGGCACTCAGCTTCTTGAAGACCTGGAACAGCTTTTTTGGTGTCCTCTGTAGGTATTAAATAATTCATACATACCAAGTGTTACTTATATTTTACAATGTATTAAAAACCTAGTTTCCGGGGTGCCTGGTTGGCTCAGTTGTTAAGCGCCTGCCTTTGGCTCAGGTTGTGATCCCGAGGTCCTGGGATCAAGCCTCGCATAGGCTCCCTGCTCAACGGAAAGCTGGCTTCTCCCTCTCCCGCTCCCCCTATTTGTGTTCCTCTCTCCCTGTGTCTCTGTCAAATAAATAAAATCTTAAAAAACAAAACAAAACAAAAATATCTATTTTCCAAACCAGATGCTCAACAAACAAAACAGCCATGTTTTAAGGTCTGCTTTATTATACATAATCCACATGTGGTCTAACCAGAAACTAATTATTAAGCATCTTTATGTCACCCACTATAGATTTTTGAAAGTGAGACTCTAGGGAGGGAACATGTTTTAAATGTCTTCACATCCTTCCTGGAACTCACAGTGATGTCTAGATGAGGACCTCAGGAGAGCACCCTCAGTCTCCCTCCTTGGGGGGCTGTCAGTGCTCATCAGCCTCCTGAGGACTCTCTGGGCTATGTTCTCACCAACCTCTATCTCAAAGAGATTTCCACAACTGAACTCTAACTTCTCCCTCACCCAACTTCCATTCTTCCCATCCCTGGCCAACAGGACCTTGAGGTATCTTTACTTTAGGCCACTGACAAGCAAGGTTCCCATTTCTTTCCACAGATATGAGGCGGGAGGAGAAAGGAGTCTTGGTAGCAGGGCAGGGAACAAATTAGCGGCCCTATAACCCACAAAGATGGCTACCATCCAACTAGCTTGAAGGATCCAGAACAGGCTCTCTGGTAATTCTAAAATGAGTCTGAAGCAGGACTGAGCAGGTAAACAGCATAACATAATGCTGTGAAAGCTCCAACTGCCAGAGCTTCTGCTCCGGAGTGGAATTAGAACATTAACACGACATGTCTTTATGGTTAGATAGAGCACGTAATACACATGTAAGATAACATAAAAATCCCAATTTATAGACCAGTACCTTCATTTGACCTGATCCCCTGTACCTCAATGTTCAGATGCAAGATGACTCTTTCGAGACATGTCAAGTACTCTAAGGGCCAGATACTTTGGCAAAGCCTCCTATAGAGGCCTAATTATCAACTATCTTATATATGTAGACACAGAAGCTTAAGTCTTCATGAGGAGTCTGGATTAAATGAAGAAAGAAATGAGGCCTTGCCATAGAATTAAAATGACACTATAATCTTCAAAGATGGTATTTCAATTTGCTAAAATGACAACTCTTCAGTTCGGAGGAGGTAAACTGGAAAGCTAAAGGAATCCAAATGTATGTTGTTTTTGATAAGCCATTAGAATAAGCAGTCATACCCATGATTTAATACACACAAAGCCCTCAAAACCAAAAAGAAACCAAAGCATGTGCACATACACACGCATGTACGTGCAGTGCTATAACAAAATAAACATTTAAATCCATAAGAAATGCAAAAATCTACCTTGAAGTAAAAATCTTTATGAGGTTATAAATCATTCTATTACTAAGCACAGAATCACTTAAATGTTGAACACTACTTAACAAAACAGAATTCATGTACTCAGACTTTTAAAAAAATTATCTTTTCAGAGGAAAAATAAATATATAACTAAGGCCAACATCTCTGGGCCTGAAGTTTTCAAAAAATAAAAGGTATGTATCATACCACGGGGGGGGGGGACCTGGAAATTGGAAAATATGAATATCTATTGCCCAATTAGAAAATATGAAAATCTATTCCCTGGCATCTCCATGATCCTCTGCTAGCAAAGACTCCCTCGACTTTATGCAGCCTCTGCTTTATGGCTGACCCAAGCCAAGCACTCATTAAATACGCATAACCATAAAGGGTATGGACAGGTGAGTCAAGAAGAGTTTGACAACTCCCAGATACTAGAATGAGGGAAGCCCTAGACACTAGACAGAGACAAAGAATAACTGTGTCATAAACAGGGTAGCTTATGCATAGATGTAATCAACCCCTAGGTATGATGAGGCTTTTCATTCCTAAAGACCAAAGCTTCCTCTCCGCTGGGAATATGATATTCCTTACTTCGTTCAGTCCTGGCAACAACCTTCTGAGGCAGTTATAACATCCTTCCCATTTCAGAGATGTGGAAACCAAGACCCAGAGCTAGGACTGAGTTATTGAACTCACAACTTGTAACATATGGGATAAGGGAATGGATTTCACCCACAGACTCCCTGACCACTGGAAACATACAACTGATACCTGGCAAATACCATGAATACAGAGAGCCATACAAGTGCCCTGAGGCAACAGGGCATAAAAGATACACTGGTGATTGGGGAGTCATGGGCTTCTGAGTCAGAAACTGCTATGTCTCTAAACATCTCTGTGTCAAGCCCTCAATCAAGTGCTATAGAAATGGGAGACATCCTGCTGTTTCTCCTACAGCTATTAACTGTGTTTCTCTGACCAAGTTTCTCATCTATATAATGAAGCAGTTGTACTTACCCCACAGGAAGGTCGTGAAGATTAAACACGACCTTGCATAGTGCCTGGCACCAAAGGAGAAGTTTCTTTTCCACTCTCCAGTCTGGTACAGACAAGCAGTAAATACTGCAATAGGTCAGAAGAACACCCCAGTGTGGGATAAGTAAGGAAAAGTTTCAAAGAGATCACAGAGTTTGCACTTAGTGCTGACGAGCCTTATGAATATGTTCCTATAAGGGGAGTTTCTCCCGAGGGGCCACAGGAAGGGAGACTGAAGAGTGAGGGTGAGATGGCACTTGGAAGGCCTCTCAAGCTGCTGCAGAGCTACGAAGCAGCTCTGACACAGGAACATTCCAACACACACACACTGGGATAAGTGGGTCCAGAACGGGATTTCTTCATCCTTTTTGCCCTAATTACCATGTATTCCTTGCCTTCTCTCCTATTTCAGAAGCACAGAAATCTGCAACTATCACCCAGTGCTGCCCGCAGTGCCATAAGGAGTACAATTACTGACAAACTGGGCCTGCCGGAGACAGGAGCCGCCGAGAAGATCAAGATCAAGTCAGTCCACAGTTTTCTACATGCTGAATTACCAGTTACCATCATCCTTTCTACTCTTTATTTTCCTTGAGAGGAGTAAGCAGATGGTATAATTTAGCAGGTCCTCCTTATCCGTGGGGGGTATGCTGCAAAATCCCCCAGTGGAAGCCTGAAATCACGGGTAGTTCTAAACCCTATATATACTATGTTTTTTCCTATATGTGCATACCTATGATCATGTTTGATTTATAAATCAGGCACAGTGAAACATCAACAACTAATCACAAAACAGAAAAATTACAACAAAATATTGTAATAAAAGTTACATGATGTGGTCTTTCTCTCTCTCAAAGTATCTTCTTGTACTGAGCTCACGAATCTCATGATGGTGTAAGATGACAGAATGCCTACACGGTGAGACAAAGTGAGGTGAACAACGCAGGCACTGTGATGCAGTGTCAGACTACCACTGACCTTCTGACCTCAGAAGGAACAACTAATTCCAGAATTTAGTTGACCACGGATAAATGAAACCTCAAAAAGAGAAACTGCAGAGACGGGGCAGGGAGCAGGGGGTGAGGTGAGGGCAGACAATGACAGACTACTGGTTATTTCTGGGATTGTGAAAATTCAATGTAATTCAGTTAAGCATTAACTCCACTTTTAAGAGTAGCTACATACACCATCATTTGGCTGGAATTAATAACCTAGAGATAAATGGGTAGAAAGGGAACACTCAACCAGCATCCTCTCAGAGAAATAATAAGCAACTGTCTCATGTGCATACATACACACACACACACAAAATGGGGAAGAATGCTATAATGTGACGTAAAAAAATGTAAATTTCACATTTCTAAAAACTAAACCTATTCTAGAATTTTAATTAATCACTGATGATAAAAGACAAAGCAATGTTGGTTAAGAGTAAAAATCATAAATAAAAAAGGAATAAAAATCATATTCCAAGTTCTAAAAGGTTGGAAATTAGTCTCAACTTTGCTCTCTCTCTCTAGTCCCTGTAAAAGCATTGTTAGCTAGCATTAGGACTTAATGGAGCAAGACAGCCTTCTAGAAGATAGGGATGCCTTTGAAGTGCCACCCATCTACTGCTCCAACACGACCTGCTTTTTTGGAAGGCCAGGTTAAATCTCAAAGGGGAAAGACTTCTCTGACTCAGTGTGAGTTCTAAAGTCCACAATTAGAAATCTGCAAAAGGGTGGGGAAATTCTTTAAATCCAGTCACTGAAATTCAGATCACACATACCAAATCTGTTCCTTAATTTATAAGTAACATAGATCATTTCCTGGGACTTAAAGTTAAAAGTCTCTGGCCGTGACCATTCAATTGGGACAATCTTGAACTAAACTCTAAACAGAGAACAAATGCAAAATTAAGGTAATTATGAATCATTTCTTATAGAACAAAGTCAGACCCACTCTTCATTTTAGCTGATGTGCAAGACAGTCTGCAAAACAATCCAACACCCACGGAGAACCACTCAATGGGTTATTTGTGGGGCAATTATAGTAATCCTCTTTCTGCAAACAACAACTAGCACCCAGACATATTTTATCGATGACCAGTGACTGGCATCAGCATGAAGAGATTAGTTACCAAGTTAAAACACGTTGGTGGAAATCTGCTTTGGGCATGTTTAGGTTTTAATGTTCCTCTGCTCCTGTCAAATTAACTGTAATAACTTGCCATCACCACATTAAGGCTGTCTTTAAGGGTCTGTCATTTAGTTTAGTGGATATCTTTAAAATATATTGTATTTCTATAGCAATTTAAATGATTATCTTGACATTGCTTTTCCTACTCCCATGAATAAAGTAAGGATGTGTTCTTTATTAGAAAACAACTACTTGCCATCAAAATTGTTCTCTGGTGTCCTGGTTTCCAGAATGTAACTATTAAAAGGCCAGGAACATGAGCTTAGGTGAAGGCAACTTGTTCAGTTTTTACTAAGACTAAATTTAAACTATAAACCTTCATTTAACATGGATTTTTGTACTGCTTCAAGTCTCAAAAGAGAACATTACAATCCCCAAAGACTAAATCACTTGTCTCTTTTAAGAGTTATCAGAATAACATTATGCTGAAAGTGACAGTCTGGCTGTGTTCTGTTTGTTAATACAGCACAGACTTGCTGGCCAACTGCAACTGGCTGTAAGTCCTTATCACAAATAAAACTATTTTTGTGCCATTTCTATTTTTCACTTAAACATCACCAGCTCTTCCAGACTCGGGACCTGTCAAGTGGTCTGTTGCCAAGACTCTGCCTGTCAGAAAGGTCAGCAGCCAGTACCTTCCAGTTGGGTCCCAAAGGGCCTCTCTTGGTCTTGACTGACTGGAATAATGCTGGGTCTTCATCAGCTTTGTAGTCCTGCAAAGCAAAACAAAGTCAGAGGCAGAGAAGAAACTCAGAGAAAATTCTTTAACCTTGCCAGAACAGCTCTTTGCCACTACTAAAACATGGGACAGAAACTGCTAACACTTGCTGTGCTTTTGTGTAAACGTAGCAAAATAGTTCATTACAACATTAAGTGATGGTTTGGTTCTCTTTGCTTTATACTACCATGTTAAGGCCAGACAACTACATAATATTTAGTCAAAAAAGTCTTGATGAGCAAACCACAGATTACTGAACAGCTATCTCCATGAACAAATCTTCCCACATTAAACAGTTTCAACATTTTGATAAGTATATAGTCATATTCGAGAAATAAAAGGTAGCCATCCCAGTCTTGACAATACCCAGAGGTGATGACCAAGAGCGACTACTGTGGCTGAGAACGCACACTGAACTCCTGATCCTGCAACACCCCCATCTCTTTCATGGCTGGGTCTGTGCCTGATGCCTCACGACAAAGCCAGCCTCAACAAACCCTCGTCCAGAGATCCATAAAGTGCAAATCCTTTGGCCTGCTCATGGAAGAGGGACTGTTCTCATGGCAGCTCCTCATTGTCATAGAAGGTGAGAGAAAGGCTTATGACTCTGTGATGGGACTACCTCAGTTATATCATGTCACAGGAGAATGGCCCTAAGACTTTTATAGAACTTTTAAGCAAAGTTCTATAGCGTGTGTCAATTTTATTTCCCTAACATCCTCTTCCATAAAGAATGGAGGAAATGAAAGAAGTAAATCTTTTTAAGCCTGTCTGCTTTACAAAAGTTCTTCTGTCGTTGCACACATATACACAAACAATCCAGCGATAGGAAAAAACTCCCTTTGAAGAGCAAAAGTCCAGATTCAAAAAAATAAATGAGTTTTAATGGTACCAGTGAGCAGAGGTCAGTTGGTGAGTTGAAAATCCTACAAAAGGAGAGCCCCTGCCCTCTTGAATAGAATTTCTCAGCCAGGGGTCCTTCATGGCATTCATGGAAGGACCACATATTTTGGGAGAAATCCCATACAAGTCAAATATGAAAAGTCATTGTTCTAGAGAAAACAGCAAGCATTGAACAGACTCCAAAGTATATGACAAACTTTCACAAATCAAAGAAAACATGTTGAGAAGCAGCAGCTCAAGATTCAACACGTACTCAGGAAATGCACATGACATGCAAATAATTATTGACAAAGTTATAGGTAAATAGTGTGAAGAAGGAAAAATGTGAAGTTCGAGTGATGCAGTGTGGTGCAGCCACAGGCATGAGGTCAGTCAGCATTATCCAGGAACAGTGACGCAGGACAAGCCGTCTTCAAGGAGTTGGAGAATTAGGAGTTACTCGTGTGTCTGGGCACATCAGCAGAAAGTTCAATTACTGTCAACTTTCACAAGTTCTTAAATTCCAATTTAGAGCCGCACCCCCAAATTAACAACTTCACTGCTGAGAAAAGAACCAACTGGACAGGTGGTCTCAAGACCTGGGTTCACAGTGCAGACTCCGCCATCCTGCAAACTAACGTAAATAATCACGTGGTGCCAGAAATCATTTTCTCTAGCTCTGACACCTAGAACTGAAACCTAGACACAATCTCACTTTTCTCCAAAATTGAAAATATTTAACATTCTATCAAACAATCACTTTTGACACCATCTCCCTCCATCGAGGTCTATTTATTTCCGTAGCCACCACACGTGGAAGGCAGCAAGCAAGATACTATGAGGAAGTCCGAGGAGTCTGAGGATGTAAGGAGAACCAACACTTACTCGGGGCTAGCTCCTAGAAGTCACAGTTGGGCTGAGGGAAAGAAAAAGAGGCAAACAAAGAAAAGATAACAGAAACCCCAGAGAGCACAGATTAACTGCCAACAGAGAATGGAGCGAATTATACTCAGAATCAAAATCAAGCGAAACGAGCCAAATAAATGTATTCTTAAAATGAGTTTTAACATCATGTTTAAAGGTAGAAAAACCTTAACTGTTAAAGTGTATGTTAAAAATTTTTATGATTGTTATAATTATCTCTATAATGCCCAGAGGCCTGACCAGTGTTTTATATTTCATACCATTTAAAGGGAAAATACTTTTTTTTTTTTAAACAGTCTCAGGTGCGACCTCACTGTGGGTATGCCATTCAAAATATTCTTTTTAATGCAAAATCTGAGATATTATGGAGCCTGGCACATGCTGAAGAGTAAATATCACATTTCTCAAATCTGAAAGGATGGCAGTGAGAGGATGCTCCATCATTTTCTATGTGCCATTAAGAAGGAATACACTCAGCCAATAAAATATGCCACAGCTGGAAGACAAACCCTAATTTCAAATGTATTAAAATGTGAGGAAAAGAGAGCAGGGGAACCTTAGAACTGATAAGATGGAGCCTGCAGAACTACCACACGATTATGGCCCCAGTGAGGGTGAAAACGAACAGGTGCATCAGACAGACTTCACTGACAACACTCCTTCAGGCCCTTCCCAACCCCAGCTCCCCACCAGGGTGACAACCTCAGGGCTTCTCAATGCCTATCTGACAGATTAATTAAATGAAGAACATGGAATAATGCTTCCAAAACTTCTCCACTCTGTGCCCAACACACCGCTGTAGTCCACTTCCCAGCCCCCATCACCAGTACCAGTTATTCACAGCGATACTTTTCTGTACTAAGAACTCAGAGAATTATAAAAGTCTCCCAACCTTGGAGACCATCCCAGAAGCCTCTTTCTGTAGATGAGGAGGCCAGAGTCCCAGCAAGGAAGTGGTATGGCTCTCTTACCCGAGGGCTTCTTAGCCTCCGTCCCCGGCTCACTCTAGTACACCACACAGGAGGTGGCAGAAGAGCCAGATAAGCAAAGCACATTCCAGCAACACCAAGCAGCAGCAGGGGTATCTAAGTAGATCTGCCTGTAAGGCGGGAGTATGTGCGTATAAAATACTATACACACATACACAGATCTCCAAAGGTAAGTCTCCCTGGCTTTTTTCTCTTGACTAAAAAGCAGCAAATATTAAAGGTATTATACTGAAAATGTAACAGAACCCAATTATTAACAATAGCACCTTAACCCTGACAGATGACGATAATGCATCTTGTTAAAACCTAGGAATTTTTGTGCCTTTTTTTTTTAATGTTAGTTTGAATACGTAAATGTTTAATCAGTTGAATTAAGTAGCAAGGTATTAAAAAGCAGGAAGCAGGTGTCGCTTTAACAACCTCAGTTTTGTACCTTTATAACAAACATTTAATTTTTTTTTAACAGAATCGTCTTTGCTGTAATTTTATTGTTGGGTATCTAGTCTGGTCTTTCTGCATTTGAGAACTGGCCGACTTATATCCGTATCACAATGAACAAATATATTCCTTCATGTATGACAGTTTCAGCATACAGAATGCAACCTCAGCTACCAATTATAGCTGCAAATGAGCAATAGTGTGGAATGAGACAGCCTGCTGGCTTTGTTAGTATTCTGTCTCCTTTGGGATCCCATGGGGAAAGGGAGGCTCTGATGAAGAGAAGCCCTTGGCTCATGGTTTATTGTGCTTGCCACCAGCTGCAGACTTCTCATCTCATTAGTTCTTTTAGAATACTGTGGGTGAAGACAGCTGTAGCCTACTTGAGTCTTCAGCTCCTGGGTATTCTGAAGGCTGAATTTGCTATGCACTTTCTGTAATCCTTGGGAAAAAAAGAAAGCAAATTCACTAGGCCAAGGAAATGTATTTTTAAAATGAGTTTTAAAATCACGTTTAAAAGTAGAAAAATCTTATTGCTAAGGTGCACTGTGTTTAAAATTTTTTATGATCAAATTTTAATTATCTGTATTGCCCAGAGGCCTGGCCAGGATAAGGGCTTAGTAAAACCATCATTATCAAGTTAGGTGTAATGTCCCTAGACACTGCTCTCTCCACCAACACTAGTGCCCGAACAACAAGGAAACACAATGGTATCAGCATAAGGTAGATTCGGATTAGTTTTAATACAACTCTATTTAATTGAAAACTCTTATTTAAGTTAAAAAAAAAAAAAAAAGGAGGCAAGTGAAAGTCAAGACACCCTTTGGAGAACAAATAAAATATAATATGGTAAATAAATGGCTTGCTGAGTCTCCACGCTGAAGCCACAGAATACATTCATTAAATTCTTATAAATAGCCATTTTCTGTCACTGGAATACAAAAGTTGTGCTACCTCTTGGGTGTACATCTGTTACTCACTACAGCTCTCAACAGAAACTCTCAACAGAAACCAGATTCATTTTGAAGACAAAGAATATTAGTTTTATGAATCTTTTAGCATAGTGGCTGTTCCCCAAAATGCAAGTACAAAATCTGTGCTGAGCCAACCTAAATGTCCTTGAGCCCAGATTTAACTCATGATTATGAATGGGGAAGTGAGTAGGAGGTGGGGGACTGGTAGGAGTTTCTTGACAGCTTGTGGAAAAATCGAGATGAGCTCCAGATACCAGAAACTGCTTAAAGAACCATGCATGGGTTACCACAGGTGAGGCTAAATGTAAGCTGAGGAAAACAGGGCCCAAACCACAAGCATTAGCAACTCCTCCACACCTGCTTATAAAAGGGCATTTCCCCTTCCTCTCACCCACAAAAAAAAACAATTCTACAGGGTAAAAATAAAAACTTGAGAGAGATATAAGGATCCTGCAGCCCGCTGTAAAATGCTTTCCTTTAGCACTAGATGATTAATTAGGTGTCTATTCAAATAGCTCAAAGATAATCACGAAGTTTAGAATGCATGGGTATTGCTGCTCAACCTAGCAAAGCTTATTTCCTCTAATCACATCCTAAAAGTAAAGACCAGGATGAGTGGGAAAAGACCACATTAAATACGAAGATCAGTAACAAACCTCATCTATTATCAATGCCCTTCATTTTTCAGTACACACTGTGGCACGTGGAACACAAGGAGTTCCTGGATCCGATCACCGCTGACCCTAGTGCATAACTAATTGGACCTGACAAAATTCAAGCCAAACTCCAGAGGGGAAGCCCATTAAAAAAAAAAATGTTTGCATTAAATTTTGCAAAAGCAAGTAACAGAGGTGTAAAGACAAATAACATTTACGAACTTGTTTAAGAAACTCATTTCAACAGTTATTTGCAATAAGCAGCTTTCTTTCCTATTTTTAATTACATCTCCCCAAGGACTCCTCACCCTTTCAGGTTCCCACAGAGCACCATTAATACAGTATAAGTAAATCTCATTAATTCAGGTCCTACCACCTTGGAATTCATAATAATTCGGACAGGGGCTGGACTGAAGTTTATCTTTGCGTGATCTATGAAAAAAAGATTTGCTACACAAATTAATAGAGTAACAAGATCTCAGGAGGGCTGTTTAAACAGTTCAGAAGTGTTTTAGAGCAATTCAGAAGCATTCATTTGCATATAATTATTATGCTAATTACAAATCATTCTTATCTATTCATTAAAGCAGATTCCCAAAGGACCACTAATTGTCAATAACTTGTTGGCCTAGTTTCTGTTACTGAATGTACCTCAGAGGAACAAAACTGCATTAAAAAATATTCTCTAATTCAGCCCTCTCATTAATCCTTACCGGCTTCCCACCAATGAATCCTAAAAGGAGAATTTTTAAACAACTACACTGAGAAAAGAAATGCAGTTAAACCTACACTTGTTTTGTGATCATTTTAATCTCATAGAGACCCTGCATAGACATCTGAGGTGGAGGTGAGGATGGCATTGAGCTTAGGAAGCAGGCAGAGACTGTCAACAGAGCTCTATGTTATAAGGTGGCCACAGCCCAGAACACAGTCTGGCTACAGACAGCGAGGTTAGAGTACAGTCAGGCTGTGGCACAGCCAGGCTGGAACACAGTCTGGTTAGAGCACAGTCAGGGTAGGGCACAGCCAAGCTGGGGTACAGTCAGTCTAAGCACCTCTTCCATTCTTTCTCATCTTATCAGTATCTTAGTCAGAGACAGTCGACACTGTCATGCTTATGAAGGCAGATCCCCAAAGCCTCTGGAAGGTTACAATAAACAGAAAGAAATCAAAATTCCAGCCCTGAAAATAAGTTACAACCAAAAGCCTAAAATGACAGGGCACCTGGCTGGCTCAGATCCTAGAGCACGTGACTCTTAATCTACAGGTCATGGGTTGGAGCCCCATGGTGGGGCTCCAAATGGATTTTTTTTTTTTTTGAAGCCTGAAGTGACAAATCCATCTACAACCCAAAAGGGAAACCAAATAGTTGTGCTCTGAGACGTGGGCAGGTGGGAAAGGGGGTTCCTGGATAGCCCAAGGCAGGGAGGGGCTGCTCCTTAGCCCTGCCTTCAGAGTAGGTGGGCTACTACTGGTTTGGGTAAGCTTGCATTTCATACACAAATAGACAGTATGTTTGTTACTACAACATATTCATTAGTATGTTTATATATTTATTAAAGCATTTTAAAATGAAGATATTTAAAACTCTTGACACCAATAAGTTTTAACGCATTAACAAGTCAATTTGGTTAAAGGTGCTTGTTAAACGTTACATATTTTAAGATTAAATTGCAAATGCCTGAAATGTAGTATGTTTAAAAAAGTCTTAACACAAAATGTATTTACTTCCTTAAATGACAATGGATAAATATAAATAGACAATATCTAATTCCTTATCTAATATCTAATTCCTTAAACTAAACATATCTAATTCCTTAAACTAAAACAAGGGGGAAAGTTATAATGAATATTCAGGTGAGCCCTTTCCAGCAAAACGTTCATGTTGGTTTATGAGTTGACCTTCAGACACAGCTGTTCCTAAGACCCATGACCCCAGTTAACCCATCGGCACTAATTAAACAACTACTAAATAGGAAATAATTACAGAAAAAAATTATACTTTTTTTTTTAACAGCAAGAGCAAAACCCAATAAATAGCATCATTCTTGCTACTATATTTTAACTTACTTATATGCCAGGCACACACATTCTCTTAGTTAATCCTCACAATCTTGGAACAAAGGTAATACCACCACTTCTGGGGGTGGGGAAATGAAATCCTTTGCCCTTGTGGAGCAGAAGAACCAAGACTCAGATGCTGTTCTGTCAATACCCAGGCCAAACACCATACTTTAACTGCAAATATGATGTGATTTACATTTTAGCACTTGAGAAGACTCAGGTACCTGAAGGGATCTTGGCTCCCTCTCTGCCTGGAGAACTTTCCCTAAGAAAGAGTAACACTCATTTATTAAAAAAAAAAAAAAAAGGCGTGGGGTAAGGGGCTTTTGTAAGGAATACAAACTTTAAAAACTCGATTTTGGAGCCACTTATGCTAATTTCTTTCAGCTGCTCAAAAATGCATTTTTTCCCCCACCCAGAAACTGGAGCAATACTACTTCACACCTCACCACCTCCACCACCCTCCCTACTTTTTTATTTTTAAAATATGGAAGAGATCAAAAATAAACATTAAGTTAATAGGTTCTAGTTGAGAAAATATTTTGTGCAAAATATACTGGTTCATGCAGATTTTTTAAGATTTATTTATTTGCGAGAAAGAAGGCACATAAGCACTCTTAAGATTTAACCAAGCAAGAAATAAGGTCATCTCAGGGAGGTTAGGGGCACAGGGAGAGAGACAATGTCAAGCCAACTCCAAGTGCTGAGCAGAGCTGACACGGGGCTCGATTCCCTCTACCCCGAGATCATGACCTGAACCAAAACCAAGAATCAGATGCTTAACCAACTGAGCCACCCAGGCATTCTTCATACGTGCAGATTTTTAAGAGAAATTTAGAAAGCTCTAAAATTTAACCAAGCATGCAATAAACAATATGTTATTCTCCCACAAGAGGGCACTGCCATCCAACTATGCCTTCAAATACACTAGAGCACATTCTCTAAATACATGACGGGATATGAATCTTCCAAGAGTTCCAAAAGTTGACTGTGTAAAGCAACAGAATAAAGTGAGAAACATTTTTACATTTCTTTTTAATAGAAACTACGCTTATGTTTATTCATATGTCCTTAAAAAAGGGGGGAACCCCTATAACTTATTACAGAAAGGATTTCAACAGCAGTATGCTTCACGGCACAGAAAAGGCAAGACGAGACGAGCGTCTGACCAGGGGAAATTTCATAAGCAAATGCAAAATCACTGCTATCTGAAAACCCATGTTTTGTTTTGCTTTGCTTTGCTCTGCATTGAAGGGGGCTACTATTACAATTAGGAGCTGGGTCAGACGTCTCACCTCTTCATTATGCACGCACTTTAACAAAGAGCTCTTTTGGAGCTCTCGCACATATATTAGAGATATGTTACAAACTTTTAAGATAGAAACTGAGTGTCTAGGTTCATTTATGGTAAAAGGAAGAGGTACTTTACTAGATCAAGTGTCTGCTCATGCCAAAGAGAACAACGGAAGCAGCGCTGGCAAACACAGACTCTCCTCGGACTTGCTGGATCTCAGCCATGGACTTCTAATGAACAAAAGCTCTCTTCAGGGCTAAAGAATTGGGTAGCCACTGCACAGCTCTGAGAAGCAGGAAGGCCTTCTTAGGAAGTAAGCAGCAAGAGCTGGAATGAAAGCAACATCTACAACTGCGAAGCTTTTTGAAAGCTGTGAGAGATAATGAACCGGTGTTGACTGCTAGCGTTATCATCCATCAAAGATTAATTTGGAAGGTCTACTAGGTTGATCCCCAAAAATGTCATTTATGTGCTCAAAAGCTGACAAATACTAACAATTTCACAAAGTCTGATCTAATATTTAGCTTTTTCCAGTCAGATTTCATGTTTTTAATTTTAAAGAAAAAAATTAATCTTAAAAAGATTTAGAAAGTGCATTTTATGATTCTTTGCATTTTTTTAAAATTATAACGTTTTTTCTAAAGGCAATACAGTAAAGCATATGTTGCCAAGAATATACTCAAATGTGCAACATCTGGGCACTGTCTCACGGAATGTCTGATCAAAGGAAAAGATATGCCTGAATCCTTCCTTGAGCACCAGAAACAAGCACTGCTGAAGGTGTGACCAAACTTACATGCCTAAATAAATTAAACCAAGTTTCATCAGCATTCCAAGGCTGACATTCAAGAAGTCTCTTTTTAAAAAAGCAATAACTAAAAACAATATACCCTCACAGTTTAAAACAATTAAAAAGTGTCAGACTGTTCAAAAGTCAAACAAGTGAATGGTGTGTTCAAAGTAAAAATGGCTAAATGCAAGGAACAGCAGGCCTTTACATATTCATTTACAAAGGCAAATGGGATTTCAGAAAATGAGGTGTTGCTTAGCATTATTTCTGCTCTCAACTAAAATGGGGCATTGTTCCGCCTACCAAATCATACCAACAAATCGTTCATAAACAAAGAACAAATGGGCAATTCTAGAAAGAACAAAGAAAAAGCACAAATTTTAAGAACAAACTCAATACATGACAATCCTTAAACAGATTACCGAGGGAGCACCTGGGTGGCTCAGTTGGTTGAACAACTGCCTTCGGCTAAGCTCATGATACTAGAGTCCCAGGACCAGTCTGGCATCAGACTCCCTGCTCAGGATGGAGTGTGCTTCCCCCTCTGACCCTCCTCCCTCTCATGCTCTCTCAAATAAATAAATAAATAAATAAATAAATACAGTATTTTTAAAAAATTTAAAAAGATTACCAAGGGATTTCTACAAATGGCTTAAGTGAGCAGTTTAGAAGAGCCCAACAATTCCATTGTTATCTTTCAATGTACAATGAAAATGGACCACGGTCTTCTTTTAGTATAAAGTACAAAAACTCCAAGCTTCCAGGTTCTAGTCAGTCCTTGAAATCTCACTCTGGCGGCAGCCTGGAGCCCAGCACTGGTTTGTATCAGTTGTGAGGGAAAAGGGGAAAAGAAAAGGAAAAACCCCAAGGTACAGAGGAACTTAACACCACCACGCTAAACAAGCAAACAACTACAAGTCACTTAGAAACACTTTAAAGTGTTCCCTGATTAAGAATCTTGCACTCCCTTAGACGGATACAATTATTCTCCTATCTGGAAAAATATTTACCATATACACACAGATCAAACAGCAAGCTCCAATAGATTATTTGCCAAGTGAACATATGAGAAAACACATGAGCGGTGTTCTATGTTAAGCACCCAAACCAAAAGACATCTTAGGGGCTCTAATCCTTTTACTATTCTATTACACATCTGCAAATTTCAAACTATCCCAGAGTCTACAATGGTCATGGGAGGTGACCAAGGACACTGATGAAACTGCTTTTTCCAGGAACCAGGGGAGATGGAAAGAGTCCCCAACTTCCCTTTCTAGCACTTATGTGGTTTAGAGAAGTTAGAGCACCTCCCCTGGGCTCAAACTCCTTAACAGTAAAAATAAAGGCTGGGGTAAATATTTTGGATCCTGGCCTCCAAGTGAGATTCCTTCCGTTTTTAAAATCTTCGAAGAGTGCACACTGTACAATCTTCACCAGGTATAGTGTACTGGAGGCATGTCCCAAGTGAGCATGTGCAGAAATTGCCCAGAGAGTTGGACGGAGCCCAGAGGCCACCCAGAGACTGACCAGGGAGGGAGCTAAAAATCTGCATTTCCAACAAGCTGTCCCTGGGCAGCTGGAAAGAAAAGGGCCTCAAGCATTTTGGCCAGAGTCCTAGTTTTAAGGCTTTGAGAGGCAAGCTTGGGAGTTAGTCACAATGCTCCACAGAGGGCCTCAAGAACCCTAAAAAGAACCTCTTCACTTCCAAACAATGTTCAGAGAACTGGACCTGTGGGCAGATTCAGCCACAATTGGGATTCCCACATGTACAGACCGGCCTTCTAGCCACTGTGGGGGGTATTCTCCAAAAGAAAATAAACAAGAGGAGTGAGGCCAAGTGGGCTGGACTGAGGGAGGCAATTCCAGGTACCGGAAGGAAAGGCAAACTTTATCAGCAGCCCACCCCCTCAGCTGAGAATGCCTATGTCCTGTGAGGTATCAAGGAAAGAACTGTGGCTAGGGAGTGGAGCCCCACAGTGGTCCAGAAGCTCATGCTGAAAAACTGCTGGGAGAAGGGTTGTACTGCCAAGAGGTGGCACAGAGGTTGGTCCAGAGTTCAGCAGTGTGAGGACCCAAGGACCACAGCTCAGGAAGTCTGGCTCTGCAGAGCAGGCATCAGGGCTGCAGGGTGGCTGTTGCACTCGGGACCACACTGCAGGACACACCTGTCCCAAGTGTCCCCGGCTTGGGGGGGGAGGTATCTGCAAAGGAGAGGGACTGAGAGAAAGGATGGAGACTTGGGCTAAATATGACTGAGAAACAACAAGAGGGTAACAAGAGGGGCTAAAAAGAACAAAAGAAGGAAGAGGTAGGAATGAAATCTGAGCTTTATCTTAAAAACATAAGCTTACTGGCTCACTCACAATCAGAGAGACCCTTCAAGCTCTTCGGAAGTCCCTAAGAAGGACCCTATCAGTCACAGCACACCCTGCACATCCTTTCTGTAACCCAGAAACGACTGGCAGGAATATCATCTTCAGTGAAACATCACCACAGTTTCATATCATTAGTATTTCCTACTTACTGATGTTTAAAAAACAGCTGGATATGAAACTATATCACTTTTGGACTTATGAGCCTTAAAAGCATCAATTAAACATTATTTCTATGAAAATAAATTCTTGGAAATGATGAAGTCACACAGCATACACTGCAGAGGAAATATACACTATAGAGGAAGACTGATACAGTCCTTTCTGGTTACATATAACTGAAAAATGTGGTTCCAATTTCTTTCTTTTTTTTTCAAACCATGCTCATTTTCTTTCAAATTACTTCCAAAAACGAAGGTCTCTCTCATGTTAATCGTGTGTATACTTCAGCTTACACTTTAAAGAGCCTTCCTCTCCTGGGAAGTGACTTTTGTATACAAATCATGAAAGGCTACTTAGGCAAAGTGCTGGAGATGATTAAAAGGAGTCAGATTCACATTTGTACCTTAAAAAAAAAAAAAAAAAAAAGCAGAAGCAGATGTCAACTGACTCATTTGTGTAAGTTTTGGAAATGAGTTGAAGATATACATGCGCATTTCATCAGGACATTTAAAGAATTCTCAACTTTTTTACTGCGGTTCTGTATCAAAAACTTTAGAAATTAAAAAAAATTATATTCTGGTATCTTTTGTATGCTAGATAAAACCTTGACTCATTACAGTTTGGTCTAATGAAAACACTTTTTAATATGACAGAAAGATACTTGCTCATTTAGAAATGAATTTTTAGAATTAAAGGCATATCACATGTGCTTCATCACTCAGGATTAGTAAAGAAGGAAATAGAGTAGCATTTTGTCCATTTAATACCTGAATGGTAAAAACCTCAATTCCTCCAAATGGTCTTTTCCCCACTCCACCTTTTTTAAAACACAACAAAGGAAAAATCTGCAAATTCTTTCTGATTCACCAAATCTATATTGATAAGTTCACTTGATGTCTTGTATTGAGCACCTTGCTAGATCCTGGAAACAGAGATGATGAGGTACAATATAGACTGGGCCCCCAAAGGGTAGCAGGAAAAAAGGAAGGCTTTTCAGGAGCATTTCCTGGGTTAGATTTGAAATGCAGGAGGGGCCAGGAGGGTGTGGGGGCTTAAGGGATGTGTTCTTCTAGAACAACATACCAAGTAGAAATAGGCTTCCTTGTTAAGGGATATAACACCTTAACCCCTGACCTCAATGCTGCTTCCCCCCCAAATAGGAAACCTGTTTTGTATAGTGGCCAAAGGAAAATGAGTGGGGACATTTGGGCAGAAAACTTAAAAGACTCCTCAGCTTGTTTCACTAGGCAATCACTCATCTTCTAGAAAATTACAGAGAATGGTGGCTGTAGTAACAGCTCTATACAGACTTTCCAAAGTTAACCAACAACAAAAAAATGAATAACTCACACATTTAAACATACGTAGGATTTCTGAAGCAAATTACTGTGACCCTGGGGCACACTGACAAACTTTTACTACAAATCCTTGAGTCCTAGAGTTATTGTGACAATGTCACCCTTCGATTACATAAATATGTCAAAGCATCCACTGAAATATTTAGTTACTCTGTAGTTTCAATCACATCCGTTCTATGCATGGTTAAGTACAGTTCATAAGCATGATCAAAAAAACAGCAAGTCTACAACGAGACTGACATACAATCTGTCTGAAACCAGCAACCCAGGAAAGAGAGTAAATCCTAAAAGTAATCAACAGTCACTCTGAATTAAAACGTTTAGGGCTGTATTTGAATTAAATCCACCTGCAGTGACAGAAAACCCCCACCAGGTGGAGATAAAAGAAGCAAGCTTCACTTCCAAATTCTTGGGTTTAATGAACTCCCACTATTTCATATTTCTCCTGATTGAGGAGGAGATTTGGCTATTTATCCTCTCAAAATTACTAATTAACTGATTTTACTTCTTTTAAAGTAATAGGCAGGACAGAAATTCAACCATTTAAGAAGTTTTGGAAAAATTAGTTCATTCAGGAAAAACCAGAGTTTATTAACAACCAAATGAAAATCAATGGATTCAGACTGACTGAGACAGAGCAAAACCTCTAGGGGTTAAGGTACCATAGTCTGAACTTTGAGAGATCACAACACCTTCACAAGGTCTTCCTTACCAAAAATCTACTTTGTTGGTCTTGTCAGAATTACCAAGCTATCAATTCTAATGTCCCTTTAATCCCTGGAAAGCAAGTTTTAATTCCTAAAAATTGACCAATGGCATGGCAGACATCCCCTAAGAGGACTCCCACAGCGAATCATACTCCTGTATAAGCTTCCTCCTGGAGCACAGGTGGAACCTGTCACTTGCTTCTCACTAAGAGACTATATATGTAGAAGGGCTGTCACTCCTTTGATTAAGTTGCGTTACGTGGCCATTAAATTTGTGATTTGTCAGGCAGCAACAGGAAACCGATACACTAAGCAAGAGGCCATTCCCAATTCATTGCACACATTTCTGAAAGACCTCAATTCTTCTACCCTGTTCCCCAGACATCTAGCTCCCTCACCACCGATCATGAAGGAATCACGCTTCCTACCATCTTACACATTGTTCTCAACCATCTATACATGAGCAATCAAATAAATGCATAGATATATTTTACCCCTTTTACAATATTACAAACAGAAGTATCCTATAATATTCTTTTTTATCTTTCTCCAGCCACATTACCTTGTGAAGGATTCCCAAACAGTACAAGTAGAGCTCACTCCCTTAATTCTTCTGGAGGGAGACATTTAGACTCCAGAACGTTTCCAGTCTTATTTTATACAAGTTACTTAACGAATAGATCAATTCTTTTCTTTTTTTTTTAAGGTTTTATTTATTTATTTGACAGGCAGAGAGAGAGAGAAAGAGAGCGGGAACACAGCAAGGGGACTGTGAAAGGGAAAAGCTGGCTTCCCGCTGAGCAGGGAGCCTGATGCGGGGCTCAATCCCAGGACCCCGGGATCATGCCCTGAGCCGAACGCAGACGCTTAACTGACTGAGCCACCCAGGCACCCCTGAGTAGATCAATTCTCAGAAATAGGATTCTGCTGGGTCAAAAAGCATGCATTTCTAATTCTGCAGAACAGGTTATGCTGATTTACACTACCACGGACAATGTATGAGTGTTTGTTTCCACACCCCTTGCCAACCCAGATGTTACAAACTGACATCAAATTTATTTTATACAAATTCTTGATTCAAAAAAGTTAGTTTCATCATGATCCTCAAGCTCATCAAGTTCACTCTACAAATACTGATGAAGTACTCACTCTGAAAAGGGGATGGGTTTCTGACCATGGAGAACAAAATACATCAATGAAATGAGTAAGAGCAAAGCGGTAGATGATTCTAACATGGGTGAAATCTCCCTGGAGAAAATGAAATCTGTCTTACAGGACACATGGGCCTCGGATAGACAGAAAGTCCCAGAAGGCATGCCAGAACAAACAGCGAGGAGAGGAAGACAGCAGCTTGAAGAGCAACAAAGCCCAGGGCCTTGGCGCCAAAGGAACCAAGAGTGAGGAGAAAGAACACTGGATTGAAGAGTTACAATTTCTACTTCAGGTTAAACAACATTGAGAGAAACTAATTTATCTGGGCTTCAGTTTCCTCACTTGTAAAACAGGGTGGTTAGCCCTGAAATCAAACTTTCTGTAGCTGCAGAACTGTGTGTTCAAAGTAAACTGCACAGTGAAGACTAATGTCAGACAGACAGAACTGTGCTGGGAGAGGGGGACAGAGGGAACTCCTCAACCCCAGTTCTAGTCGCTCCATCCTGACAGCCTGAGAAACTGGTGGCCTCCAAGAAATTCTTAGGATTATGCAAAGCACTGTCCAAAAGCAATGTGGCCTGAGTAGCTCAGGTCCCATTTAACTCTAAAAACTATTCCAACTTTCCCTTCAGTGTCAGGTAACAGAGCCACACCCCTGCTTCCCTACACCACATTCGTTCACTGAGAACCTACTATGTATAGCTCAGGCACTCTTCTAGGAGCTGGGGAGACAAGTTAAAAATATAAAGATTCTTCCCTCTGAGTTTCAATCTCTACTCAGGGAGAAGAGAAAAATAAGTAAACAAATTTATAGTATGTCAGAATAATGAAGGTTAGAGAATAAAGTATAATGAGGGTGGGGGTGGACTGTTCCACCCATCAAATCCTACTCTCCCTCCTGGTACGACTCTTCGATACAGTCTGTCCAGATTTTTGTCCTCATAGATCGTTTACTCTTTCCTCCAAAATCCTGCAGCCCTTTGGACCATGCATAAGCCTCTGCCATTTGTTCACTGCTTCACTGTGGTGGGCTTGTCTCACCCAGACTGCAAGCCTCTCAAAGGTTCTATCCCAATCTTGTACAGCTACTACAGCAATACCCCAGGAGCACAGCCTGAGCAGGCACTCAATGCCTGTTAACTGCTATGAAAACACTGTCATTTGAGAATTGCAAATACGTGCTTAACTTCCCTTTCCCAACACCACAGATCAAAATTTTCAAGGAACATGAAAGTGCAGAATCAAGGGTTGCCTGGGTGGCTTGGTCAGTTAAGTGTCAGTTAAGTCTCTGACTCTTGATTTCAGCTCAGGTCATGCTCTCAGGGTCATGAAACCAAGCCCCACGTTTGGACTCTGAGCTCAGAGAGAAGTCTGCTTGAGATTCTTTCTCTCTCCCCCTCTCAGTCTGCCCCTGCCCCTGCTCCTGAGCTTGCTCTCTCCGTCTTTCAAATAAATAAAAACTTTTAAAAAGGGTGGGGGGGCGGACAGAATGAAAAGAACAAATAAATGCAAAAGAAAACCAAACTGGATCTAGTAAGCAGTAAGGATAGCCAGGTGTTCCAAGTGTTCACATTAGAAGCTAATTCCTAGGATAAATATTATACTCAGGGCGTCTGGGTGGCTCAGTGGGTTGAGCCTCTGCCTTCAGCTCAGGTCATGGTCTCAGGGTCCTGGGATCAAGCTCCGCATCAGGCTCTCTGCTCAGCAGGGATCATGCCTCCCCCTGTCTCTCTCTGCCTGCCTCTCTGCCTCCTTGTGATCTCTGTCAAATAAGTAAATACAATCTTAAAAAACAAAACAAAACAAAACAAAACAAAAATTATACTCAAGGCCAAAAATAGATGGGGTAGAACCAAAAGGGCAAGTGTCAGGGTGAATGTCCCAAACCTCCCAAAGTATGGGAAGAAGAGGAGGAGAAGAAAAGGGCAGACCCAAGGTCCCTGCCCTCCTCCTTCCCCACCTCCTTGCCAGAATGAGCACTGGACCCACAACCCATCCCCACCCTACATCCCCTCAGCCTTCACACATCCTCAGGCAGCTCAATGCTCTGTTCCTCATCCCCAGGCTTCAAATTGCCCAGGGTACCCTTGCCTCCTAGCACACAGAGTTCCCTTTGGCACCAAATATGCATGTCAGGGTTCCTTTTTTATATCCAAAGGTCTAAGAATCCCTACATGGTATCAGTTTTACTTCCAGGACTCACAACTGAGAAACAGATGATCACTGTGACACAGTTTTTCATAGCAGCACTAGTTACAATAGCCAAAAAGTAGAAACAACCCAAACCTTCCTCCCCAGATGAATACATACACAAAGGGTGGTATATTCATACACTGGACTGTTAACAGCCATAAAGAGAAATGAAGTAATGACACACACCACAGTGGGGATAAAAACAGCCTAAAGTACAAGAAGCCAACAATGAAAGTCACATATTGCTATGATTCCACTTCTATGAATTATCCAGCATAGCTTAAGTCCACAAAAACAGCTTAATGGTAGCCAAAGGCTAGGGGGAGGGAGGAGTAGAGAGTGACTGTTAATAGGTACAGGGTGTCCTTTTGGAGTGATGAAATGTTCTGGAACTGGACAGTGATGGTATGAAGGTACTTGTACTAAATGCCATTGAACTGTACATTTTAATATGGTTAAAATGGTAAATGCTAGGTATAGTTCATCAATAAAATAAAGTACTGGGAATTCAGTCAACTTTAAAATAAGTTTGTATCTTACTAATCTCTACAGTGTAATTGGCAAACAGGAGATGTGAACACTGAAAAACAAAACCACACATACCTATTGATTTACTCCCCAAACAATGCTTGGTGTGAAGAGAGTTCTCAGAACCCCTGCACAACCGTGGCCAATCACAATGCCAATGATGGTGAACACTGGGTAAACTAGGCACTGCTCCAGTGCTCACACTTAATGCTGTGAGATAATTAGCCCCATTTTACACAAGATAAAACAGGCACAGAGAGAGGAAGCAACTCATCCAACACTGAATGGTAGTGTTGGTAGAAGGAGGTAGAAGAACCTCAGAATCTGAACCCAAAACCAATCTAGTTTCAGAACATATGCTTTTAGTCACGGCTCTGTGGACTCAGAATACAGACCCTTCTCATTTGGGCCCAATCCCTTCTCTTTCCCCATGTATCCATCTAAGACAACATCCCACACAGGGAAGCACCCGCTCGGCCCCTGCATGCGCAGTGCTTTCCACCTGAAGCAACAATCTCAAGTGCCCTTGTCACACCCCTCAAGGCCAGCAGCACCTTCTCTCCTCACTGGTCTAGGCTGGGGTGGAAGGAATGAGACCTGGAAGGAATGAAACCAGGGGCCTCTGGGGCTCTTACACAATCAGCCTTAACTGTTCTATCTACTTGCATTCATGCCTGCAAACACTGACTGAGCATCCATTTTAGCCTAAGAACAAGAACAAAGAACTCTTATGACCCCAGCAAAACCAAAGGTGCCTTGTGTTCTGCTGGAGAACAACCTAAAATGCAAACCCATGAACCACAAGATCAGGTCGTTTTGTCTGGCTGATACGACTTTTTCAAACACCAACAATATAACCTGAATGCCTTCTATGGGGCACCCATACTGCCGTTCACCATTATCTTGTGACCTGCTCCAAGCACGTAGGCAACCCTGAACTAGCCCATTAACCAACTCACTCATTGCTCACTACCAAGGATTTTTCCTCCTACCATCATTCTTTCACATGCAGTAAACATGGCTGGAAAAGACAGGAGAAATAAAAGGACAAAACAGACATCTGAATACTGTTTCTAAAACAGAACATACATTCACTTCTGAGGATTAAAAAAAAAGTCCTATATAATTTCAAAGTCCTATATAATTTCAATATATAATTATCCTTAAAATTGAAATCATGTCAAATCATAGCACAACTAAAATTTAAGAAGTTCTACAACAAGGATCCCTCATTAGTGCTCACATTTCTAATCAGGGAGGGGAGTCCTACCAGAACAGAACCCAGCCTAGCAGAGGGTCAAAGCTGGCAGTCTCAAACCCAGCAATTTCAGAGAAAAGGTGGGAGACCTTGGTTTGAGAAGTGTAATCTTCATTTATTTTTTTAAATATTTTTTTTACTTATTTGACAGAGAGACAGAGCACAAGTAGGCAGAGCGGCAGGCAGAGGGACAGGGATAAGTAGGCTCTTCACTGAGCAGGGAGCCCAATGCAGGGCTCAAGCCCCAGACCCCAGGATCATGACCTGAGATGAAGGCAGACATTAACCCAGTGAGCCAACCTGGGGCCCCTAGAAGATTTACTTTTAAGTTTCAACAGCAAAAACAGACATTTTGTGTTTGGGTTATTTCTATTTCTGTACAGCCTACAACACTACTCGTGTTCAGACAATGAGCACTAAAAATGAAATGGAAAAGTCATGAAATAAAAATGCCAACTGAACATGCTGGGCTTTACCATGACAGAAGAAATCTTGTCTCAAAGCTTCTACTCTCTACACTAGCATAAAGAGGGTCCATGGTTGTCTTAACATAGGAAAAGTCCACAACTGTGCCCTGCAAAAGCAAGCAGCACCAGCATACTCTAAGAACTGAGTTAGTATTTTCAAACTGTGGCAAAGTAATAAAAGGGTCTTACTATGGGAGAATGCAGGTCTTCACTTCTAGGGGATGGATATTAAGTCAAAAGCCTAGACTATGAATATTTACATCTAGTAAAAATCAAGATTAGAGAGCTACACAACTGTTCAGGTTTCTCAATCACACTTTAAAAGTATAAGGGACCCACATTATTTATAGAAGCCCAAAGGAGAATTCATTTATAAAATAATGTTAGTCTCCACCCCACCCCTGCCAATGAAAAGAAACCTCTATATATCTCAGACATACTGGGATTTCTCAAAGGGATCATTTGTGCAAAGGTGAAACCCACACAAGAAAACAAATAACCCTCTCTCCTACTCTCTGGTCTTTTTGCTGCACAGACCCAAACCCAAACTCCAGGACCCCTGCAGTGTAGAAACGTAGGCCATAAAAGAAAGAAAGATGATCATTTTTAAATATAAGAGGCAACAGGTTAAAATGTCATTGGGGAGTATGCAGTACTTACTGCTGGTTCAACTTGACTTCGATCTGCAATATCTATGTGGACAATTTCAACAGTTTTCCACGTGTTTGGATCTAAACCATGTACCTATAAATGACAAAGAGAAATGAAACACAACAAACCATAGACTATTCTTACTAGACAAACGACTACACTTACATATGTAATCTTTCTCTGAGTCTTTTAGACCACAATACAAATAATTTTAAAAATCCAGATAGCTATTTCATTAAATTAGCGATCTGAAGCCTTAAGGGATCTAGAAATCTTATGTTACCCTTGTATCCCCAAAAAATAAGCATGTGGAGGGGGTGGTGTGAGAGGATGCTGGCCAATTAACAGAAATCTGTCAGCATTATTCTCTGGTAGTCCTTAGAGAAGAATTATACAACAAAATGTACCTAACTTATGTTTAACCCAGTAATACACGACCAATTCCTTTTAACCTTTAAGTCCTAGACAAACATAAGGTAACATTATAATTAGATTTCAAGAAGCTGCACTGGGAAGTTTAAAACCTATTCTGAATTTGATTATCCCAAAGCTTTTCAGTTTTGATAGGAAAGCAATTCCTCCATTCCTCATGTTAGTTAATCATTTATTTAGAAAACTCCCTCTATGAACCAATTAAGAACTGTTTACACACTGCCAAAGTTTGTCCATTTGGAAGCTGAAAAAGGCAGATCAACTCATACACAGACTAAAACACATCCAATCATCTCATTTAGATTCGAAATTTTAGAATTACTGTGAAAAAAAAACTATGAAATGTCAAATGATCACCCGGAAGAAAAACTCAAGTCAAATACTACCAATTATAAATAAAAAGTTCTATTAATTGGCACCAATCACATAAAAGCAATATCTACCACAACATGAACTTACTCTCCCTTAACAGCACAGGGTAAGGTTGGAATAGTAGTTCTCAAACTGGAGCTCTCAAACTGGAGCGTGCACCACAACGCACAGCATACTGGGCCCCACCACCAGGGATTTTAATTCAGTAAGTATTGGGTGAGGGCTGAGAATGCGCATATCTAACAAGTTCCCAGATGTTGCTGCAGAGATCACACTTTGGACAGCCACTGGGCCAAAGGCACCAATCAATACCAGATGCCTTCCCTTAAGTCTCTGATACATCTTATCAAAAGTTAATGATTACAATGAGTCTTAAGTGATCTTCTTGACATCTGAGGAATAAATGTGCTCCAACTTGTAAAAATAAGAAGCTTGTCAATATTTTTATAAAATATTCAAAGTTGCTCCTCCCATTCACCTTTTGGCCATTTTTCTGACATCAACCCTGCAAAGCAGAGTGGAGGTGAAAATTAAAGCATCAATTTTGCTTTGTAGAGTAGCTCTGACAAACATACAGAGATGAAAAGATGAAAGATACCTAAAGTTAATGGTTAAAATAGGCTTGTGAATTTTATCTCTGCTCTCCCTGTCCCAGGTAAAGAGTGCTGATAAAAAACACCAACTCCCCATCGTCCACTCTCGCACAAAGGCAAGGAGTCTGAGAGGGAAAGCCCCATTTTTTGCTGATCGCTGGCCTGCCTCACTGCAATCGGACATGCCCTGGTGTGTCCAGGTATTGGTCTCCTGCAGGTGGCATCACTCTGGTGATGACAGAATGGACTACAATATTCCCATTTCCAGGGGCTTCTGCACTGAAAGCCCAGAGTTGAAACTTACATTTTCTAATGTTCCCAAGTCTGGTTTGTGCCATGTTTCAATTTTAATGAAGAAATCATCTTTCATATATTCATTCTGCAGAAAACACAACAGCAAAATGACAGTGATCCTTCACCGGTTCTTTGGGGCTTTTGTCTGCAGGAGCCTTCCCCAGCATAAGCATCCGTGCTTTGACTCTATAAGACTAATTCTCAAGTGACCAAGAATCATTAGCTACCTGTTTTTATGGACTTCTCAGGCAAACCAAATGCTGCATGCTTTTAAATAATTTAAACCACCCTACTTGTCATGCAGCATGCAGGGCTAATATTAAAGAAGCTGGGAGGTTTGGTGAGCAAATACAGCATTCAAAAGAAGTAGCAGAAGCAAACAAAGTCGACAGGGAGATTTTGAGACAAGGCTGGAAAAAACCCATTAACACTGGGAACATGTGGTGGAGTGTAGGCTGGTGGAAAGAGCACAGAGAAGGACCAGGCAGCAGTGGGCAGCCTGAATTTAGAAAGCAAGAAAAGACTGAAAATAATTACTATGTAAAGCAAAATTTAAAGACGAAGAATAAGTGACACAAAAATAGTTTTACTCACCGTTACAACTGAGGCATAATGGACAGGTGGGCAATAAAAGGGGAAAAATTTCAGAATATTAATCCAAGTCAAAACAATCGGTCATATTATTTATTAAGTCACGATGATTAAACTACCTGAAAGCACAGAGCATTTAGTAGTTTATGTCTGTAAAAATTTCTACACAAGGGATACTACAGTCTGCCTTAGATTAGAGTGAATAATCTAATTTTAAAACAATGGTAGAATAATTTCACAAAAGCAATGTATCACTTTAAGGCCAATTTAGCAAACAACAGGGGAACTGTTTCAGAAGTCTGCCATATTCCTACTCTACTATATGTGGCAATATGAGAAAAATACTATTAAAACTAAACCAAAGGACACTTCTGAGTGTGGATGACTTTCAGGTCTCACCCGTGGAGCCAGTGCAGTCAGCAAGGACCTCTGGGAAAGAACCAATGCCCTCACAAAGGTCTGGAGGAGGAACACAGAAATCTCCCCTCTGCCACAGCACCTGCAGGGACTACCCAAGAACCCAGAGAGGACTTTCTTGGGTGCCACCCTTCTCAAAGGCATCGGCACCAAGAGTCCCTCTCCTCATCAGCAGTGGGACAGCGGGGTGGAATAACTGCCAGCAACCAGGCTTACTTGTTCTACAGTAGGGATATGCATTCCAGGCTTTCTCGTGAAACACCAAGGAGCCCTCTGGAGCAATCATCCTGACGAATGCAGGAACTTTGCTGTGAAGAGAGGAACAGTGAATATATTTTCAATAGTACCATCACTTTTTTGTTGGCATCTATTGGGCTACCTCAAAGAGTACTGTCATCAAAGGTGATTATGTTCTAAGTTTCATGAACCCATGTTCAAGATTGTTAGCAATAGGTTTCAGTTTCACTCCCAAAGTAATCAAGTGGAAAATTAATGTAAAAACAACATGATTAAAAACATTTAGCTGTATACAAGATGTAACGGGGAAAAAAAGAAACAATTTTGTGTTTGGCTTCTGCTCTATTCCCCTAAAGTGAAATCTGAGAGTTAACTGAGGCTATTCAGACTGTGCATGTGGTGAGATCACACTCATTGTTTAACATGAAAGAGTACCTAAAATATGGGAGTATCTCTGAATGAAAGTCTTCAAATGCATTTTGCAGAATAAACTTAAAAGTGACCATCTGAAGAACCCAGATGGAAAGGAGATCTTAGAACATATCCAAGTATTAAATTCTGTATGTTTGGAAAGTGAATGCCTCCACTATAGTGGGAGAAGGGTTAAGTATATAATACATGAGGAGTTTGCGCCAATTCCTCAGGTAATCAGCAAAGATCCCAAAGGTAAGTGGGCAAAAGACATCCACAGACACGCTACAAATAGAAAACAAAACTAGTTAACAAATGGAAAAATTAGTCTTTTCCGTCTTCAGAGAAATGCAAATGGAATGACTTCTAATGATTTTAAAGAAAGCAGTTTTACATGCACAGGCTTTTCATACTGATCATATTCAAATCCCAACATCAGCATTTAGAAGCTGTGTGATCTTGGACACATCACTTGGCTCTCTGAACTTCCCCATGAGTTGAACACTGTTCCTATTACCTCCTCTGCAAGGTTATTGGGAGGATTCAATCAAATAATCCTATAATGTGTTTATTAGCACATTGTGAAATAGAGGCAGAGCTCAATAAACAGTAGGTACTGCTCTTTAATTATAAGTTGACATAAAGCTGAGTACTTTCACGTGCCTTTCTTCACTTGTATCTTCCAACAGCACTGCAAGGTACACATTCATTTATTATTCCATGTAACCAGCATTTAAGTGGCTAAATAACTACGTATCAAAACTACCTCCTCCAACTTGAAGCCCTATATACTTTTTCTGTATCAGAACTGCTTCTCTGAGAACCAACACATACAACTTCATTTCCTAAGTTAGGAAAAAGAACAAACTAAGGAGACTTGGAGCCCAGAAAGGACTTCTGCCTCTGTACTAAGATGGAGCAGGTAGCCAGAAGCATCCCTATGAATTCTGGAAGCTAAGTAAGGTGAATGTAAGGAACCTCCACCAGCCAGAGGGCCGTGCAATTATAGAAAAGGTAGTCTGGGGGCACCTGCGTGGCTCAGTGGGTTAAAGCCTCTGCCTTCTGCTCAGATCATGATCCCAGGGTCCTGGGATCAAGCCCTGCATTGGGCTCTCTGCTCAGCAGGGACTCTGCTTCCCTTCCACTCTCTCTGCCTGCCTCTCTGCCTACCTGTGATCTCTGTCAAATAAATAAATAAAATCTTAAAAAAAAAAAAAAAACACAGAAAAGAAAAGGTAGTCTGGACAGCCCTTTCATTGCCTCTTCAGTACACAAAATCATGTGCATGTCTTGGAGCTTCCACTACTGTGGCAAATTAAACCACTGGCAAAGAAAAGCTGAAGCACTGTTACATGACATTATAAATAAGAGTCCCATGGCATAAAAAGATTTACCTATGCCTTTACACCCTGAAAAGATAACAATAAAGGAGAACTAATTCTTCGAGCACCCATTCTTTTCAAATCTAGGGAAGATCCATGCAAAGGGGCACAACCTCCCCAAAATAAAGCCAAGCTACCTGAAAATACTTTCACATTTAAAGTCAATGAATACCTGAAATCCTAATTATTTCTTCCATTCCTCAAGTACTGAAACCAAAATCCCCTTAACTGGGAGAGGTCTCATCTGGGTATAATATAACACGTTTGGGTGATTTTTAAAATATACCTACAAGATTACCTATCAATCTCAAAGTATGACCAACAGCTCTATCAGTGGTTCATGTGGTTAATGTAGAAAAAGGCAGGAAATGGGTGCCTGTGTGGCTCAGTTGGTTAAACATTCTACTCTTGGTTTCAGCTTAGGTCAGGCTCTCAGGGTCCTGGGATTCCCGCTCTGCACTCAGTGGGGAGTCTGCTAAAGATTCTTCCCCCTTCTCTCTCCTTCCCCCTAACAGGCAAATGCATCTCTAAAATAAATAAGTAAATTCTTTAAAAAAAAAAAAAAAAGAGGGATGCTTGGGTGGCTCAGTCAGTTAAGCTTCTGCCTTCGACTCAGGTCATGATCCCAGGGTCCTGGGATAAAGCCCTGCATAGGGTTCCTTGCTCAGCAGGAAGACTGCTTCTCCCTCTGGCTTGCTGCACCCCCTGCTTGTGTGTGCATCTGCTCTCTCTCTCTGACAAATAAAACTTCTAAAAAACATCTTTTTAAAAAGAAAAGAAAAAGGCAGGAAAAAAGCTACATACCAGCTCAGAAACCTATTTTAATTATCCTATTTATTCCCACAGTGCCCAATAGTCTAAAAACCTTAAACATTCATCAAAAGCTCTAAAATTTACTGACCCAAACAGAAAACTGGCAGTCACTAAAGGCCAGAAAGAGCCAAATCTAAAAGAAAGTTTTAACCTGTCTTCATTTTGCTCCCAAATGCCTATTTTCTTACTTCCACCAGGATACTTTTCCACTATGTGAATTCCAAGAGTCAACTTTTTGACTTAATTAAGAATGACCAAACCTCTGAGATAGTTATTTCAAATTGACTCGCTTTCTACATTTAACATAAAAACACTAACAAACCTCTCCCCTCAGTGAATCTCATTATGGGCTAAACATAGGGAAAATGCATACATGGAGTAAATAAAACTAAATTTCAATTCTGCTTTAAAGGAAATAAATTTTCATTAGTGGCAACTTTAAAATATTCCTAACAAGGTGCTGCAAATGTGCCATTTATATAACTGACAGCATACACATTGGTTTTCTATCATCTACTTACCAAGGAAATACTGTTTTGGAAGCTTAGAGTCTCAGGAAAAGAACAAATATTAAGTGAATTAACAAAAGGGAGACAGGCCTTCAAAAACAGATGTATAAGGACATTCCTCTTCTTGTTCTCCCAACAATCATGAAATAGTCTCTCATGACAAACCATGATATGATAGATAGATCATGATAGAACTTAACTCAAGCTAAACACTTCTAGATTTGTCTAAGAGTCAGGCATAAAATAATGTCCAAGAGCACAAAAAGTTCTTTGCCATACATAGTCCTTTTCCCATCCCAACTCTAAATGTATATGAAGAACATCTAACTTCAGGGTAAAATTCAACCAAAATGTTCCATCAACTGTGTTGACAGGAGATAACATGAAGATCTAACTTCTACAACAATGGCTGTGAACCTGTTAAGTATAAGACAACTCTGTCATAGTGGTAGAGTAAAACAAAGAGCTTATATGGTTTCAAAGATATATAATAAATGACCATAATGTACACTGAACCTCTGACCTAATAGCATTCTTTTTTAAAAAAATCTGTTCCTGAGACATAACATCTTGGCAAATCATTTCAAACTGCATTTTTCCTGTGAAAGTTTTACATCCACTATAAACAAAATGAGCCAAGTGTACAGTTCTATTTTTCCATCCTACAACCTACATCGAAATGTAGAAAAACATATGGAAGAATATGAAAATGAGATTAATTTGCCATAAATAATCTTTCATTTTATAATCAAATGAAATATACCTTAAATACATGGCCACCTCACTCATTCATTCACTCAAGTATTTATTTACTGAGTGTCCAGTGTGCCAGGGACTACATAAATAACAAGTGTGCAAATGGACAACTCCTACTCTGAGCTCACCTTCTAGGGAAAGCAGCAGGAAACAGAGCAGGAAATAACAAAAGGAGTGAATTACCTCTCCGGAAGTGCAGTAAAGTCGAGGAAGAGAGCACAGGACATTGTGAGCACCGTGTTTAAGGGTGCCCAAGAAGGCCTCCCTACGGAAGTGATAATACAATGGTGATCTGAGGGTGAGGAGGGCCAGCCACATGAAGACACAGGCCCCAAAGTCCTAAAATAGCTAAAGACTTGGTCTGCCTGGGTCACCCTGAGGCCTCCAGCATGGCTAGACTGTGGTGAAGGAGGAACAGAGGGATGGACATAAGATGTGGATGGTGAGGAGAGCAGAGGGCAGACAGATCACAATGAGGCCCATTTTATAAGCCAAAGAGTTTGGGTTTTAGTCTTTGTATGACAAGAAGCTACTAAAGGCTTTAAGGAGAAGAATGACACAACCAGATTTAAGTCTTAAGAACATTCTTTGTCAATTTAGTAGAGTCGTGTTAGTAAACGAAAATTAACTGGAGAGGGCGAAAGTGGATGGAGGGAAAAATTAACTCAAAATGGACTGAAGATCTACATTTAAGAGCTAAAACTGTAAAATTCTTTGTTGTTGTTGTTTGAGAGAGATCCAGCTCAAATGGGAGGAAGGGCAGAGGGAGGAGGAGAGAGAGAATCTCATGCAAATCCCTGCTGAGCATGAAGCCCAGTGGGGGGCTGATCTCATGACCCTGAGATCATGACCTGAGCTGAAATCAAGAATTGGATGCTTAACTGACTGAGCCACCCAGGCGCCCCTAAAACTATAAAATTCTTATAAGCAAATGTGGATATAAATCTTTGGGACCATGGACTGAACAATGGTTTCTCAGATAGGACACCAGAAGTATAAATGATGAATGTTAAAAGAAGTAAATTGGGCTTAATCAAAATTATAAACTTTTTAATGCCGTCAAGAAAGTGAGCAGAAAACTCAGAACAGGGGAAAAACTGCAAATCATGTACCTGACAAAGGGTTAGTATCTAGAATATGTAAAGAACTCTTAAAATAGACAACTCAATTAAAAAAACAGGTAGAAGATTTGACCGGATAGGATAGTTCTCTGAAGATCTACAAATTACCAATAAACATTATGTGAAAATATGCTCAACATCATGCATTGGCAAAGAAATGCAAATCCGAACCTTGACATACCACCTCTCACCCATTAAAATGGCTATTACAAAAACAAAACAAATCCTGATAATAACAAGTGCTGGCAAGGATATGGAGACACTGGAGCCTTCCCACATGGTTGAGGGGAATGTAAAATGGTTCGGTCATTTTGGAAACAGTCTGGGAGTTCAAAAAGTGAGGAGTTACCATTTGACCCAATAATTCCAACTGGGAGAGAGAGAGAATGAGTGAGTGTGTGTGCGCGTATGCACATACGCACAAAAAATAAAAACATGTCTACACAGAAACTCGTACACAAGTTTTCACAGCAGCATTATTTATGAGAGTCAAAAGAATGGGTGGTAAGAGATCAGTCTGGAAACAAGTGGAAAAGCTCAAAAGAAAGAGATAATGGTAACCTGCATTAACATGGTGGGTATGGAGATGGAGAAGATGGGTAGAACAACAGGAAAAAATTACAAAATGACTTCAAATCCTGATTTGTAGGAAAGGAGTAAAATAACCAGACACAAATTGGCTAACTTTCAGAAGATAAAACAAGACTTTAAAGTTTTGGAGAAATAACAAAAAGAGAGAAGGAAAGAAGTGTTTTCCACATAACGAAACAGAGTACCAATGAGAAACATACCATAAGAAGGAAACAATGCATTACAGAAGTATTTCTGATATTCCCCTGGAAAAGGGTCACTATTTAGAAAACTCTGAACTGTGCAAAACTGAAGACTTAAAACTACACACAAAGAAAAACCTTTCCATTGGTGACTAATTCTCGACTTAAGAATGAATTACTATATTGGGCTGGTATTTATTAATTTCTTATGTATACTTATGCAAAGATGCTCTGTTGTGAATCATCAGATATAATCAATCTTTGCATTCTCAGGTGATTTACACTTCTCATTTTTACACATGAATGTAACTTTAGTTCCTGGCAAATGACTCTTTTGCTTACAAAAATGAGCTCTTAACTGGAACTACATGAAATTTTTAAATGATTTTCAATTAAACCTCTGCTGTTTCAGTCTTTGGGGAACAAGACCATTCAGGGGCATGGTTTTATGACTTCTCTGTCATTCAGGACTGACTGGAGATGGTGAAGATATAATGCTTATAAAGAATAAAACAGCAAAGCTAATTTTCCCCAAGAAGGGATAAAAAACAACAAAAGGAGAGGTCAGTGTATTCCTTCCTACAAAGTCTCAGGAGAGCTACAAGTTTTTCTCCGAAATAACCAGCTCAAAGGTTGCAACACGTTTCCTTGCCTTGCTTCAAATTTTTTTGCCGGACAGTCTGTCCTCTCTCCCTACCATCCACTATTAAGTGTATACTGAACATCATAAAGAAACATACTCAAACTTTTATGGTAAAAAGGGTATACGACAAATATATAGACATGAAGTACACATGATCAGGTGTTAAAATGAGTAGATGTGACAAAAAGTGATGAAGTTTAGGGAAGAATAAAAGTAGTCTAGGAATGCTTCTAAACAGGACAGAGCTGAGCTATGCTCAGGAAACAGGTTACGGGCAATCCCACATCATAAGAAGAAAAGAACCTTAGGGGCTGAACAGGGCACTTCTAGAAGACAATGAAGAGTCAGGCTTGCTAAGAGCTAATAGTTTTTATTCTAGACAGTTATAACAACTGGAGCGACATGGATAATCTCGAGTAGCTTATTAAATTTATTCTGGAAGATAACTTGAGACTTTAAAGACTATGGGAACATGGGAATCAGTGAAAACTATTGCCTTGGAAGAATTTCTCTGCAAACCTCTTTGGCATTCATTTTAGAAAATGGAAAATATTCTAACCCTCCCACAGGGCTCAGCAGTAGAGCAAAACGATTAAGAGGGCAAGTTCTAGAGTCACAATGCCTGCCTGGGTTCATTGCCCATGTTTGCTACCAACAGCTGTGACAGAGGGGCCAGTTACTTACACCTTTCTGGACCTTCATTTCCTCACTAGAAACGGCTGCTATGGGGAATCACTGAGCTCCGACCTACAGCATGTACAGTAACCAGCACATAGTAAGAACACAATAAGGACTAGATCCTCTGCTTAGAATTACCATGGGCAACTACTTATTGTAAATTATCAAAGGATATGGAGAGAATCTCATTATCCTCTAAGATTATCATTTGAGATTCAAGGGGGGAGGAGGGGTCAATGGTCACTAAATTATGGTCTTTTTTTTAATACCTTTCCAAGATGTTTCTCAACCTTCTGGTTAAGATGAAGTGTGTGTATCTTACACCAAGAAGTGTTTTGCCAAAATGGGAAAGCATACTGGCCAGAGAATCCAGAGATGTTGATTCCACTGGGTAGAGTGGATCTCAGAATTTCAAGTATTTCAAACATACAATAAAGTGTCGGTGGCTTCGGGCAACAGATTTAGCCAGTCAAGTCTGCAATTCTATTGCTGCTATACAGTGATAGTGCACACAGCACTAGAAGTTACCCAAGGAGCACATGCTGAAAAAGGAAATCTATATTACAGGACACAAACTTAACTTCCTCAGGAAGAGAGCTCTAAAACTCTCTAGGAACTGTGGGGAGGTCTACCGCATGCTGAACTTGCAGGATGCGCTTGCAGGATACTGAGGTCTGAAAGGCTATACAGCCAGCCCTATGTCATGATTGCTATCTTCCCTATGGCACAGTGAAGGCCTCAGCACTCACTGCTAAATGATTCTTTACCCTTCCATAATCTAGTTACCCCATGGCTATTGGGCCTTCAGCACAAAACAGATGCCTTTGAGCATGTGGACATGTGACTGCCTTGCGCTGTAACTGCTCCCTCCCCCAGACTACAGCAACAGTTGGTCCTGGTTTTGTTTGCACTACTGGACAGGTTTTTGGCTGTTCTTCACCACTGTCAGAGAGGCTACTACCCACCACAGTGACTGAGATCCATTAATGCCATCCTCTTTCCTTTATTCCTTTCCTGTCTCAGGCCTCTCCACGCTCTGTCCCCAGCTGCCATCTTTCTTTGTGTGACAAAGCCAGCCTTCTATGGGCATCAAACAGCCCTTCCCATCCAATCAGATCCCCTCCCCTCCTTCTCATGGGACACCTGTGTTCATCAGATCCTTTGTTCACATGCTTATTGTCAGGGAGTTGGGACTGCCTAACTGTGACCAAAAGAGCACGGCATTAGAACCCAGAGAATCCAGATCACAGTTACCATTCTGCCACTTACTAGCTGTGTGACTTTGGGCAAACATGCATTTTGGCATTTTGGTATCCTCTTAGGTACAACAGGCATATCCCCTATTTTTCAATAGGAGTAATGAGGAGTAAATGAGTGCATGACAGGGTAAAACCAAAGGATACTGGAAATAACTTCAGTTCCTTCTAGGAATGAAGAAGCCAAGAGAGCACTGGGAGGCTGGCCTCCAGAGAGCCATGGTTTTCCTTTATTTAATCTATTAAAAGCCTGAGAGGAATTCTGAACCTTGTCCCCAAATACACTCTTCAGAACAGTAACACCTCTTGAACTAACTGTATTTATATAGCCTTCTTCAAATTAAGAAATTATTTATGGCTGGAATGTCATCTGAATCAGATGCCTCAAAATATTTATCGTTTTTCTAATTAAAAATACAGAAATGTAAAAAAAAAAATCTAAATCACCCATAATCCCACCACCAAGAGAAAAACATTAACATTTTAATGAATCTCTTTCTAGGCCTTTCTCTGATTAGTTTTTTAAAAATACATGTAATGCAGTGCATATTTATATTTATGTACATATTAAGCAATTCATCTTTTCCATTTAATGATACATCAAACATTTCTTCAATTTCCAACTCTCAGGGTTTTTTTTTTTTTTGAGATTTTATTTATTTATTTGACAGAGAGAAATCACAAGTAGATGGAGAGGCATACAGAGAGAGAGAGAGGGAAGCAGGCTCCCTGCTGAGCAGAGAGCCCGATGTGGGGCTCGATCCCAGGGTCCTGGGATCATGACCTGAGCCGAAGGCCAGAGGCCTAATCCACTGAGCCCCCCAGTCGCCCCAACTCTGTTTTTAAATGAAGGGTATTTTGAATCTATTTCATGATTATTCACATATGGACATCATACACCAACAGAAAGTTTTATATATTGAACTTTCTGGTTATTTTAGAATCCCCCCAAAAAGTTAAATGCTTACAATGAAAAAGTTTTATGTGTTGGTAAAATCCAATTAATGAGTAAATGTAAAATACTAAAAAATAAAACTAAGTATACATAAACAAATTCAATACTATAAATGCTCTATAGATCACACTATCTAGAATGACACACTTTTCTCCAAATAACACATTTTTTTTTTAGATATACTTAGGGGACTAACAAATTAACAGGACTAAATAAGACAGTCTCTATGGATAATTGATTGATCAGAATTACTGCCTTCATTCAAACCTGCATCAGAAACAAAGGAACACTGCATTCTAGGAGAAAAAAATAAATAAATAAAATTTAAGATTCTATAAAGTGATAACCTACTTTATATTCATGTGTCAGTATAAACCAAGCGATGGTTTTACACTGATAAAACAGAAAAGACTGATTATCACACAACTCACCTACAACTTTAAGGAGCGCTACAAAAAAAAAAAATCTACAAAAATGAGTGTTACTCATTTCATTATGAAGAAGTAAAGCCAAGAAAAGACCAAAGATTTCTCCTACTTTTTAAAAAATTTTATTTATTTGTCAGAGAGAAGGAGAGCAAACACAGGAGCATGAGCAGAGGGGGATGGGCAAAGGGAGAGGAAGAAGCAGACTCGCCTCATAGCAGGGAATCCAAAGCAGGACTCAATCCCAGGACTCTGAGATCATGACCTGAGCCAAAGGCACACACTTAACCGACTGAGCCACCTAGATGTCCTGATCCCTCCTACTTTTAGTAAATTGGGGGACCACTGACTAAATAGACTCTTAAAAACCATTACTGATCTTTTGCCCTTGGACAAATACTGGCATGCATATTCTATTCTAAAATATTTATGCTAGCTAGGGGTATCTGGGTGGCTTAAGTCAAGATGTCAGTGTTGTAGGATCAAGCTCCATGTCAGGCTCCAAGCTCAACACAGAATCTGCTTGAATCTGCTTGAGATCCTCTTTCTCTCTCTCTCCCCCCACCCCATCCCTCCTCCCACTCACTCACTTTCTCTGAGATAAATAAAGTATTTTTCAAAAAATATTTGTGACAAACTCAGGAGAACTTCTATAAACCAAAGAGATAAAAAAAAAAAAAGGAATGGAAGATTTCAACAGTCAAGTTGCACAAGAAATTCAAATGATCCACTAATAGGAAAATACATTCAACTTCACTAATAAAGCATGCAAATTTGAACAAGAGACTACTTCTGCATATCAGATTGGCAAATAAACAAGTGGAGAAAAATACAGAAAATGAACACTACCAAACTCCTGGAAGGCAATCTGGCAGTAATATCAAAATTTTAAATAAGCATATCCTTGCAGCAAAATTCACTTTTATACATTTCTCCTGGAGAAACAGTAACCTAAGGCATGTGCAACCATGTTCGCAGAAATACTATTTGTAACATGCAAAAAGGAAAATACCTAAAACACCTAAATTGACTTATCATTTAGAGAATGGTTACATCACCTATGCTTTGTTCACAGCAAGAAAGGTCACTCAGCCTTCAAAACAAGGACATGGACATTAAATAACACCGCAGGGTGTTCACAATGTGTCACTCCATGAAAAACAAAGCCAACTGCAGAAGCATATGTATGACAGGATCCCATTTGCCATAGAAAACAAAAAATAATGCAAGTGATAGAGCTCTCTGTATGTTTATTTTATTTATTTATTTTTTTAATAAAAGATTTTATTTATTTATTTGACAGAGAGAGATCACAAGTAGGCAGAGAGGCAGGCAGAGAGAGGAGGAAACAGGCTCCCTGCCGAGCAGAGAGCCCGATGCGGGACTCGATCCCAGGAGCCTGAGATCATGACCTGAGCCGAAGGCAGCGGCTTAACCCAGTGAGCCACCCACGCGCCCTCTGTATGTTTATTTTTTAAAAACTTATTTGAATATCTATAGAAAATGATCCAGAAGGAGGAACTGTTACTAGTGGTTCTCCCTGAGGTTATGCATATGTGATGGCAAGAGGCGGTACTAAGTTTTTATTTTAAAACCTTCCCTGTTGTTTGAATTTTTTTTTATAAACAATTATATCACTTTTATAATTTAAAAACAATCAATGGGGAGGTCTCTCAAAAAATTAAAATGCAACATATTGTCAGAGTAAAATTTAAAAAGTATCTCAGCATACAGCCCAGGAAGTTAGGGAATTACCCGCTCAATAAATAAGCTAAAGAATTAAAGCATCGTCTTCAATAGAATGACTAAGCATCTGATGTGAACAATCAGCTTACCTCTTTAGGTGATAGATTTTGTGTGTATACTGTCCCTTTTCTCCATCCTTCTCATAAGGTTCATTTTTTAAGACTTCAATTCCTTCTCCACCACCAGTTTCATTCTTACTAGCTTCTGCAACAGAGTAAAGCTGCCCAACCTGATACTGGAATTTCAGAGCACAGAATTTCATTAAGCCAATAGTACCTGCAGAAAATTCCTATGCTAAAATCTTACCACATATGATATAAAAAAGCTTACCCAAACCATTCAGCACGTCTGTTCCATATGAAAATATGATTCAAATTAAAAATTAATATGCTTAGGAAGATTAAAGATTAGATGATCATACAACCTCAAGAAACTATATTTTACGAGATTTCCATGATTTGGGAAAACTGCTAGTTACAAATACTCTCGGGTGCCCTTATATGTCCTATTCACTTATCAAGAAAACACCTTGATGCTTGGCCCAACTTTTTGTATAGCATACATTTGCTTTTTCCAAAGCACTTCCAGATCTATTCTATCTCATTTAATTTCACAGAATTCGGGGTGGGGGGGGGGGGAGGGAAGCATGAAGGAATATAATTGTTACTCTGCTAATTAAGAAAGCTGAGCGACCAGAATACCATCATCAATGATAAAGAGAAAGTATATAAAGTATAATAAAAAAAAAACCTGAAAATATAAAGAACTATTACAATCCAAATTTCAGTAGAGCTCTGGGATCTTTTTTCCCATGACTTATGCCTGACATGCCCAATTTCACCCTTCTCCACCTCAAAAGAAGCAGTACTGGGTATCCAGGATCCAAACTGTTAATTGTAAAGTTCTCCAGTAAACAGAAACTGTTTTTAAAGTATTACAAATACACAAGAATTACTATAAAAGGCAAGAAATTGCTGATAGTGGTTTCTATTTCATTTTAAAGTGAACTAGCGTTCTCAATAACCTGAACCAATACCTGTGAGTGGGCAGTATTGTTCTGTGCCAATCTGGAGCTGCTAACAGTTCCAACAAATAATAAAAAGCAAAGTTCTCATGTTCTAATTTGTTCTAGTGACTCAACCATGGCACTGTCTCCAATCTCTTGAAATTTAGCTAAGTTTCTTCCTCCCGGCAAGGACAGCCTGAAAAAATGCTTTTGTTTTAAAGCACATTTTCAAAGAAAAGCTCTAAAAACTAATCATTCAAAATGAACATTTTATGTGAGACAAAAAATAGGAGTAGTTGTAAGCTCAGTAAATATTTATATCTAGAAAGTCCATGAGAATATGACATTATCTTAAAGGTTAATTTAAATACACACTAACTCAATCACTCAGTTTGGGTTTAGAAGGGTGAACCAAACACATTTCTTAAAAGCAACAGAAATAATTTCTGTAGGGATTTTAGACAGCAGAGAGGATGTATTTCTTTGGTTTTTGTGATATAATATCAGGTTAATCCAATAATGCTACAATCCTTAAGTCCTTTAAAATGTACTTTTCAACACTGTCATATTTTTAAAGTATAATTAAAATGTCTCAATCAAAAGGTAAATTTAATCTCGGTCAGAAACAGAGTAACAGAACTTTACAAAGAAACAACTAAACAACAGTATCCAAAAAAGTTATTAATGAACTGCTATTTTGTGACATGCCAGTAGCCTGTCATTCTCATTTTTAAGACTAATTCAAATAGAGACAGAAGGCATAGTTAGTAAGCCTGAAAAGAAGAAAAAACTGAGCTTATTTTCAGTGACAACACCAAGACTCGGAAAGATTTCGACAAGTTAATCCAACTAATTGAAACAAAAGAAAAAAAATTAACAAAAACGAATGTCAATTTCTACATTCAAGTTCAAACAATCAATTGCCCAAGCAAAGCACAGGGGTGCCTGGTTTGTCTTGACTGTTTAAATATGGGGAAATCTCGGGCACTACTGAGATATATACAGCTAAGTTCAAGTCTCCTTTAGGCTGTGCCAGAGAGCTATTCATTTTTAGTTCCTGCATTTTACTTTGTTTTTGTTTTACTGTCAGCTGTCACTTCTTAGGTTATCAGTTTGTTTTGTTCCCCTTCCAATTCACTGCTTCTAATCTACTGTCAGCTCCAGGAAAACGAGATAACTGAGCAAGTGCAAACTGCGTGCAAGTTATTGAACAACCCAGCGGGCTTTGTGGGGTTTGCTACATATATCTCAGTTTCTCTGCTTTTATCCTCTTCCTGGCTCTACCACAAATAGCTACAACTGAAGGACATGCAAGTTCTGAACAGGTAGCATATTTCTCTATTATGTGCAGATCAAGGGGGACAATAATCTCTCACAGTTACATGGTGGTCAAACCACATCTGGAATACTGTTTGCAGTTAGTTAAGAGCAACAACTACAACGCAAGAGGTAGTGACACCAGCTGGTAAGGAAATCTAGAGGTCATGTTATACTAGGCCAAATGACCATGCTGCGAATGTTTAACCCTGTGACCTCATGCAGAGAAGATGGAACAAAAGAACTTGAGGGGAGCAGAGATAATGGCCAGGAGAAAACCTGATGGGCTACCATATGCCAGACAGAACAGGCTTATTTCCCACTGCACAAATGGAAGGAATTGTAAACAACAAACATTACAGGAAAGCAAATTTTGGCTTAAAGACAAATGTTTAAAATATCCAACAGTGAAAAATTTCTCTAAGCTGCAAGTTACTTAGCCTTAAGGCTGGAACCTCCTTTCTCTGGGATACTATAGCCAGAATTTCTGAACTGGCAGAAAATGAAACCACAGTCTTTAGAGCTTTCCAAAACAAGGCAGTGTATCAGAATTCGTTTACAATGAATTATCTGTAATATACCACAATTCATTTTGTCACACAAACTGGAATGTAAAGGTAAGAAAATACAACAAAAACATTACTTTAGATTAACATATTGAAATAAGCTATATCAGCAAAATAATACAGGAAAAAAGGAAGACTTACCTCCTGAACAGAACATGGCAAAACCACACGGCTAAAACAACAAAAGAAAAAAAAATATGTCACATATGAAATATTTGGCTTTAAAACACAGATCTCTACACTTAGAAGAACTTTTGCTTAAATCCAATGATAGCGTAATAAAAGGATGTTATTGTCTTTGCAATGCCTCGGGCTCTAAATAAGAATTTTTAAATTGGGGAAGTAAAACTACCACTTGTGGGACTCAATGATCACTTCCATTTAGTGACCTCATTGTACCAGGACCCCAAAAACACAGCTGCAGAGATTCTTGTGAGGAGAAAAGGAACAAGAGTAAACTCATCACTGAAAATTACAGGGTACTGAATATTATTTTTAGAACGTCTGGTCAGGTTGCCCTCATGAAATTTTTAGTATGGTTTCATTCTCTATCTATCTACTACATATTTTGTTTTTATGTTATTTCTCATAGAATGTATGTCTTGAATCTCATGAATGAATGCTTCCAAAAATTTTTCCCCAGTACCCGATTACTCCTCAGTTCTATTAAGAGAAAAACAAGTAAAAATTCCTTTAGATGTAACAAGAAAAGACTTTACCAAAGGAAATACTTTGAACCTTAGAAACAGAACCCCTTCCAGGGCAAACACAATGTAAGGTTGACTGGTGTGTGATTCTGTCCAAGAGTTTGTTACTAGACCAACAAAAGGACTGAAATGGAGGCATAATGCCCCTGAAGATATAATCCAAAAAAAGAATATTATGGTAAATTATGTCAGAATATTGCACTTTGACTATTAATCTCACAAAACAAACAGAGTTGCTGGGGGGAGGGGGATTGGAAGAAGGGGGGGTGGGGTTATGGACATTGGGGAGGGTATGTGCTTTGGTGAGTGCTGTGAAGTGTGTAAACCTGGCAATTCACAGACCTGTACCCCTGGGGATAAAAATATATTATATGTTTATAAAAAATTAAAAATTTAAAATTAAAAAAAAAAAGAATATTGCACTTTATCACCAGATTTTTATAGGGAAGTACCTTCACTTATCTCCAGCATAAACTCTGAAAATCCCTATCAATTATCTCATGATAATAGCTGGTGTCCAAGACAGCAACTTCTTTTTTTGGCCTGGTCTTTCTCAGACTTTTCCCTACTAACTATTAGGGTACCATAGCAGTGTTAAGTAAAATTTTCATTTTAACTTTCTATTATAAGAAAACAGAAAAAAATCCCACAACGGTCACCTTGACTTTCATTTTAGAGAAAACTCCCAGTAGTTTTTCCTCATTCCAACTTCTCTTCAGCTGCACGTCTACCCATACCTCTCTCCCTATTCTCCTCAAACATCTATGCCTGAGTCTTCACATCACCTTGACCTCCAGCATGTATAAAACATGCCTCCTGTTACTCTCCCCTGACACTATCTGGGGTCACTCAACACTCTCTGTCTCTCTGATAACTGTCACCTAAAGACGAGAACATTCTCAAACACCATTATGACTAATTCCTATTCTCATCAAAACTAAACTTGTTATACAAAAAATCCTTGCATACCTAATCCTCTTAACTGTCTCCTCAGAATACACACTGATTTGCCTCACTGTCTCAGTAACAGAAATAAACTGGGGCCAAGAGGGTATGTATGGTAGGGGGGAAGAGGCAGACTAAGATATAGGTTGAGAGCATATTCTTTTTTTTTTTTTTTTAATCTTTACTTTTTTTTTTTTAAATATTTATTTATTTCATAGACAGATATCACAAGTAGGCGAAGAGGCAGGCAGAGAGAGAGGGGGAAGCAGGCTCCCTGCTGAGGAGAGAGCCTATACCCAGAACCCTGGGATCATGACCTGAGCCGAAGGCAGAGGCTTTAACCCACTGAGCCACCCAGGTGCCCCTTGAGAGCATATTCTGAAAGATAAAGAAAGATCTAGACAGAGATACATGTTGGGAACATATTTTTAGGACCTGGAATACAATGAAAAGAAATCTATTACATTTTTAGGCAACAAGGGATCCAGGAAGGTTGTTCCAAAAGGGAAGTGACATAACTATAGTTAATCTAAAGAAGTCATCTGTAGCTGTTTAAAAAACATTGAGAGGCAGGAGTGTGGGGAAAAAAACCATCTTTGGGGAGGCGGGGCAAAGATTTACAAAGGCCTGAACCAAGAAGACAGGCTGCAGAAGAAATGGAAGGAATAGAGAGGAAAGAGTTAAAGACTTCCTGGAACTTTCACAAAACCAAAGAATCACTGCTGAGTAATTTTAACAACTACTCACTAGTGGGAAGATCCCTATTTTAATATAACAACACTTAGAGCAAAACTTATTTCACAAAATCAAAGTGACTGATTAAGACATTCTGGATGAATGATGAGTCAAATTCTTCACTATTTGCTTACGAAAAGTAAAAGGAACAGACAGGGTTTGATTTTCTTTTTCTGAAAGCCTCATTCATCTTTTACAACAATTTGAAAATTTTCAAAATTCTCTGAAAATCCTCAGGAAAATAATTTTCCAAATGGAACTAGCAACTAGTTCTTTAAAACTAGGACTCTACACTAATGGCAACTTCATCTATTGCTTAAGTAACAACTTAAGGGAACTCCCCACCCTGAAAAGTCATTTCTAACGTATTTATTTATGTCAAAAACAGATAACATTTTTTAAGACAATAAACATTTGCCGAAGTATTTTACAGTTTACCAACATCTTTACATAGGAATGACCTATTCAGTGCTCCTGACCAAAAACGATTTTAGAAAGTTGACTCACAAATAGGAAGAACTCTGTTTTTCATTCAACAACACTGAGCACTTACAGTATGCTGGCCTAGATGCTACGCTGGTACTAGACACAAAATAAAAACAGACTCTGCTTTTAAAAAGTCTAAAAGGAGAAAAAAAAAAAAAGTCTAGGGAGACACACATGAAGTGTGAACATCAAGAAATGTAATTTATAACTGTTTAGGAAAAAAAATTACGTTTGGGCACATTTCAGCATGTGTTACCTTGGCGTATTTAAATTTTTATAATGAAAGTAATGGTTTCACAAAAAAGCATATTGTGCAAATTCCCAGTGGGAACTGCTTTCCATGAGTTAGCTTGATACTCCTCCCTAATTGTCAAAGGGATCTATTGAACACTTAATTCACATTTTAGAAGGGAGGAAATAACTCTAATAAAAATGACGAGATGTATGATGTAAGATCAGTTCTGCAACTCACTTGCTATGTGACTTGGGCCAAGTCAATTTCCTTCTGTCTTGTTTTCTCCATTTGTCTTAATATCTGCCACCTACCTACATTACAAAGATGTCAGAGTAATAAATAAAACTTTCACGATACACTGCTTAAATGACTTGGAAGAAAAGCTTTATCCAGAGTTCAATACTATAAATAAACTTTATCCAAAAACGTGTCTTTTCTTAGGATCCCTGTGACTGACTAAAGTTGTGATTTTTCATTAACTTAACAAGTACTTATTGAGCCCTTACTATGCTCCAAGAACTATTCTAAGAGCTGGGAATATGGAAGTGAGCAAAAGAGACAAAATCATGGAGCTTGCATGTAGCAAGAGAATACATGTGGTAAAATAGAAAAAAAAAAAAAGTGACTGTATTGCATGTTAGACAGTAATAATTGCTACTGACAACAATGCAGGAAAGGCAAATACCAAACGGTGGGGGTTGCAATTAGGTCTTCAAAGAGGGACTCCCTAAGAAGGTGATACTTAAGTAAAGACCTGAAGGAGGCAGCATAGCGAGAGCACTTCAGGCAGAGGGAACAGCAAGCAGAAAGGCCTTGAACTGAGCTTCTTTTCCTGAAGTAAGAAAGAACTATTAGGAAGCTTGAGCTTGAAATGGACATGGGAATGTGCAGGGTAGTAAATGCGATCAGACCAGAACAGAAAATAACGTTAAGACCTCGTGGGCTACTGTAAGGACTTTTTTATTCACAGTGAGACTGGGGGGGGGGGGAGTTGTCTTTGGAGAGTTTTAAGCAGAGAAGTGACAGAAGTGACTTTCTAAAGAAAACCTGAGAACACTAAAGATAAGTCGTCTTGAGATAACTAAATTAAACGAAAATGTACGTTTAAGAATTAAAGTGAGAGCAGCTTTTGAAAAAAACCTAACAGGCCATACGCGAAATCCCTAGTTGCCCACAGGATGCTGAGGATACGAGTCAGCTGTGACAGCTCAACAATCATGGCTAACATATTTCCTGTGATAGCTACAGTGCTTGCCGGTGGGAAATGCCTAACTTTCAGTAAAAGCACTCCGCCGGTCCAACGCACCTGAAAGTCCTTCCATCTGACAGGCCACGTGTTAATAATTCCTGACCTCAACCTCGTGAAGTAAGTGGAACCCAGCGTCACCCCATCTTAAAGATGTGAAAACTGAGACTCAAAGCAGAGAGACAGCTCTCCCGATTAAGACAACTGCGCTGCCTTGGGGAGCGCAGTTCTCCGAACTCCCAGCTCCTGTCTGAAGTTCAGGGCGCCTACGTCCCACCTCGAGTCGCGACACGGGGGCTGTCTTCACCTGGCAAGTCCATCTTCCGCGGGCTACAGGTAGGCTCCACCCCGCACGACAAATCACTGTCAGACCCACCGCGCCTCCCCAACCTCGGGCTCCGACTCGGTCCCGGCCTCGGTTCCCCAGCGACGGGCCTGCGAGTGGGCCCAGGCTGAGACTGGAGGTGGGGGGTGGGGGGTATATGGGGAGAAGGCGGGTCCCAGCGGAAACTCCCGGCCTCGGCTTCCCGAGCCACGCGCTCCGACCGGGACCCAGGAGCCTCCGCCCCAGGGGAGTGGGCGGCGGTGTTACCACGGCAACGCCAGGGGAGAGGGTCTGAGAACGCTACGTGGTGAGGCCCTCGGTGGGCCGGGGGCACGGGCCGGGGGCACGGGCCGGGGGGAGGGGGCGCGCGCAGGAAGCGGCCAGACAGAGGCTCGCTCCTTTCTAGAAATATTCCGCTTCCACCACTTCTCAATCAATGAGTCTCCCACCACCGCCGTCGCGTAGCCTCGCTCGCGCCCACCGACCCACTCACAATTCCTTAATCAGCACCATCTTCCCGGAACCCCCTCACAGCTGCCGCCGCTACCACCACCGCCGCCGCCGCCGCTACCGCCCCTCACGGCGCCTGCGCGGCCCCGCCTCCTCACTCCCTCCGAACTACCGCGGCGCCTGCGCGTCCACACCCTTCCGCCGCTACTCGTCGCGTCAGCGCGCGCGAGGGGCTAGCTCCGCCCTAGTTCGCGCCCCACCCTGGGCTCGCGGAGCTTCCATTGCGGCTGCGCGGCTGACTGAGAGGGGGCCGTGCAGCTTTTACTGCCGCTGCGCACTTGAGGCGCGCGCTCCCTTGTCCTCCTTTTGCGGCTCTTCTTTTCGGTCGAGTTTTGCCGGGGCGTGTGGGGAACCTACGCTCTTTGGTGAGTTTTTCAGTCAGTTCTCTGGAAGTCGTTTCCTAGTAACCAGCGTAAAACTTTCTCCCACCGCTTTTGAGAAGAGGTCCTCTCCTTGAGCTTTCACTTCGGGTTGGGGAGGCCGACGCCACCGCGTTCTCCCGTCGCGGGCTCCGTGGGAGTCCGCGGGACCGAAAAAGGTTACCTGGCTCGCTCACGTGCATATTCCGGCAGCCTCGTGAGTGCAGCCGTGTGACCGTTGCTCACCTGGCTAGGGCCCGCAGCTGCGGCCCCACGACCTGCCCGGCGCCGGAATCCACCCCAGAATCCAGTGGCTCGACGGGAGGAGCACCCGCCACTGGTGACGACGTCCCCTGTGAGGGCGAGGGGTGCTCGCCCAGAAGACCCAGGAAGGGGAGCTGGGTGGGAGGGCGGTCGCTCGGTCACAGTCTCCTACCCACACCCAGCCTGCAACCTGCCTGAAAGCCAAAAAGGACCTTCGGATGCGTGGTGACCCGGGGGTCCCTCGCTTACTCTGTGCCACGCACAGTTCCAGACACTGGGGATACATCTGAAAACAAAATCCGCACGGTCTCTGACCTCCCTGGGGAACAAATCAGTAAGAGAGGATTCGGTTTAGCGGGAAGCGCTCTTCCGTAAATGGATGAAACAGGGTAACTGCCCAGGACGTAGAGTCATCAAGACAAGGACTCTCAGGAAACGAAGGTTGAGTGTACGGTTAGGAATAGCCCAGCCTGTGAAGATGGTGGGGGAGGCACTCCAGTTAGAGGGAGATGGCCCCTGAGCCTGGAAAAAGTTCGGAGTATTTGAGGGGCAGGTAGAGGGTAGGTGTGGCTAGAACATTTTAAATGAGGGGGGGAGTAAGCTGCCACTAAATAGGTCACTAGGCCATAGTAAAGAATTTGAATTTTAGGGCGCCTGGGTGGCTCAGTGGGTTAAGCCGCTGCCTTAGGCTCAGGTCATGATCTCAGGGTCCTGGGATCGAGTCCCGCATCGGGTTCTCTGCTCAGCAGGGAGCCTGTTTCCTCCTCTCTCTCTCTCTCTGCCTACTTGTGATCTCTCTCTGTCAAATAAATAAATAAAATCTTTAAAAAAAAAAAAAAAAAAGAATTTGAATTTTATTCTGAGAACCATGGGAAGCTGTTAGAAGGTTATTAGAAGAATGAAAGGAACATTAAAAATGGTACTAGAAGACACCCAGTGGAATTAGGGCTGCCTCAAAAGTAATAGAAGTGAAATATTTACTAAAAAGCTGGAGATTTCCTCCCAAGGCACTGTCTGGGGGATCATCTCTGTGATGTGTGAAGCACTTTGCTAGGTATTATGATGGTGACAAGTCAAGGAAATGTTCCCTTTCCAGGAGGTTAGAAGGTGGGAGTAGCTTCCATTGTCTGAGCACCTATCCCTATGCTAGGTACTGTGCTAGGTAATGGAGATGCTTTATCTACTTTCATCCTGAGAAGAAGGCAATGATACAAGTATTTTAGCATGCTTTAGAAAGGAACAAAAACGAAGTTCAGGGAGCCAAATTAAGTGATCTGTGTAGACATCATTCAGCCAGCTTGTTTACAGAACCAGGTTTCCTATCTGGATTTTGAAAACTCAGAGTCTGGTTTTTCTGCTACACTGAGTTTTGTTTTGTTTTGTTTAGAAAAAAACGAGTAAGTGGGGTATGCAGACAACTTTATGACAAATAATTGTTCTCAATTATAGGAAGAAAAAGGTTATGGTTAAAAACCTAGAAGTTACTTAGCAGTAAGAGAAAGTACAAATTGGAATAGTATGCCTAGTGTGCGGGTGTAATATTTTCTAAGATCCAAGGAGGTAATATTGTCAAACTTGTAAATAGCCATTTTATGTCATAGTTTCTCCTTAATTGTTAAGCACAGTGAAAATACAGCTTTAAAAACTTCGTGGATGAATTTGTGGTTGACATACTTTATCAATCATTAAGAAAAATTAGTATGTTGTATAACTTAATTGAAGTTTTCCCACACGTGTTTGTTGATTCCGTTGTCTGCATAGCACAGTTGCGGCTCATGGTTAGCACTCAAATGTTTGTAAAATAAAGAGACCATGTGCTAGATGGAGCATAACTCTGAACCACTCTGTGGTATGGATGTTTCTCTTTGCCATCCAAAGATTCATATTAAATAAAACATTCAAGGGGCACCTGGGTGGCTCAGCCGGTTAAGTGTCAGACTCTAGATTTCACTCAGGTCATGATGTAGGGGTCGGGAGCGGAGTGTGGAGTCTGCTTGGGATTCTCCCTCTCCCTTTCTTCTCCCTTCTTATGCTCTCTATTTAAAAAAAAAAAAAAAGTATAAAACACTCAATACAAACTACAAAGATAAATTAAGAAAGTAACCAGTTTAGATGTATTTATTGAGGGGAAAAAATACTAATTCAAAATTAACTAGGTTGGTAGAAAACCTAAATCTAGATACTGTGCTGTCTGCCTGGGATATAGAAGTGGCAGAATGAGGGAATATTGAAGAGGACTAGGAGCAGCAAAGACATGCACCATTACCCCAAAATGAGAAAGGAGGACTTATAAAGAAAAAGATCATTACACATAAAAAATAAAGATTGTGTGGCATATTCTTATTTTAAAACTGAAGATGTTAGATCTTGTGCATTTTGTAAATATGGATGTAATATGGGATATAACTTACTAGTAATTGTTTTTGGATATAGAAAAAACTCCAACATCTTTAAGCCTGGTGTCCCTTGTTCTTTGTTCTAACTTTCAGCCCTCAACAAAGGTAACTTTACACACAGATGTACAATTGAATTTAACTAATTTTACGTGCTTCATATATATAATCACCAATCTCCTTTGTATCATTCTGAAGCAAAGAGCTCATTATAGTAAGAATAGTCATAGATTTATTGAGGCAGATCAAAAGATTTCTGACCATGAGCTATATTTGGAACATGTATACACTAGTTGTAAAGTACGACTCAAATTCAGTCTTTCAAATATAATTCAGTTTTTCCCCTTTTCCTTTTTTTCCCAAAGAAGATGTTTTTAACCAGGGCTTTTATTGGTGTATAAAATATTGGTGTATTTTAGGGAATTTGTGAGGCACTGAAATTACATAATTTTATGTCCGTTTTTCCTGGGGAGAAGTCTGTAGCTTACATTGCCTTGCTTAGTCTGCATTTTGCCATCCTATTTTTACCTTCTTCCCATTCAAGAATTATCTTGGTTGAGACTATTTCTATGAAAACTAGAAATATTTCCAAGAATGCTTTAATTTTATCAAAACTTAAGGCATCGGTCATGATATTGTGCCATTTTGGGGATGTAGGATGGGGTTTTACAGTAGAAAACCCTTGGCCTGAATTCATTCTCTGCCACTTGCTGCCTATGTACCTTGAGTAAATTATTTAATCTCTCAGAGACACTGTCTCTATAAAGAATATCTATAACATAGAATTATTGTGAGGAATAAGTTAGAAGTGTGTAAAGAACCTATCTGTTACTACTGGATACATAATAAATGTTCAATGAATGGGAATCATTCAAAGCATACAGCTTTCAGAAAGCAGAACAGTAAATATATAACTAAGTTCCTCCCATCCATCTCCCTTCATTCCTAGAGGTAGCTACTATCATTAATCACTGTTCATCCTAATGTATGAATAAGAATGCATGTATATGTATGCATATATTCATATATGTAAGTTACCCCTTCACCTACAGAGCCTAATACAGATTTCTGTTCTGTATCATTACCAACATTGGGTATTGTCAGAATTTTTTATTTTTGTGGCTTTTATTGGTTTTAGAATGCTATCTCATGTATTCACTTGACATTTCCCTGCAGTGTCAGGATCTCCATGCTTACTGTCTATGTTCCTATTTGCTTGTTTTCCTATTGGTTTTGTTTTCCTCTTTTTGATTTATAGAAGAATATATACATAGCCATTTTGGATTCTATCTGTGAGTGGTTTTATCACTTAGTTTGTAGCCGGGTGTCTTGATCCATATAGTATTGACATTTTGGGTCTGATAATGCTTTGTGGTGGAGACTATTCTGTGCCTCGTAGGATGTTTAGCAGCATCCCTGGCCTCTATCCACTAGATGCCAGTAGCACCTCTCCTGTCATGACGATCAAAAATTTCTGCAGACATGGGCACCTGGGTGGCTCAGTTGGTTAAGCAACTGCCTTCAGCTCAGGTCATGATCCTGGAGTCCCATATCAAGACCTGCATCTAGCTCTGCCGGGAGTCTGCTTCTCCCTCTGACCTTCTCCCCTCCCATGTTCTCTCTCACTCTCTCTCTCTCTCTTTCTCAAATAAATAAAATCTTAAAAAAAAAAAAAATTTCTCCAGGCAGTGCCCACTGTCCCCGGGGGGGGGGGCAAAATTACCCCTGTTTGAAAGTCAATGGTTTATAGTCTCTGTTATGCAGTTATTTATCTTTAAGAAAATCTTATTCCACTAGCATTTTTTTGAGTACATATTCCAATCCCTAAGTGTTTCACATAACCGAACCCTAACCTATTTACTCATCACAGCACATATAAAATAGGTACTATTATTATCCCTATTTTATAAGAAGTCAGGTTTGTGTCTTATAATGTGTAGAAAATGTTAACCAACTATATACTAAGCTATAATTTACATACAGTAAAATGCACTGTTTTAAATATACCGTTTTAAGAGTTATGTCAAATAGATACTCTGATAATACAGCAATCAAGGTGCAAGACCTCTCCATCTCTATAAAAGTTTTCCTTGTGCCCCTGTCCTGTCAGTCACCCTGCACTCCCAGCCCCAGGTATGCATGGAACTGCTTTCAGTAACTATAAATTAGGCTTGTTTTATTTGTTGTTATTTTTTTTTACAGTATATCATCAAATCGTATAGTGTGTACTTTTTTGTATCGGGTTTATTTCATTCAGCATAACGTTTTTGAGATTCATCAGTGTTGTGTGTAGTTAACTCCTTTGCACAGCTGAGTGATACTCCTTTGTATAGATCTATCAGATTTTTTTAACATTTTTTTAAAGATTTTGTTTATTTATTTGACAGATCACAAGTAGGCAGAGAGGCAGGCAGAGGGTGGGGGAAGCAGGCTCCCTGCCGAGCAGAGAGCCCAATGCAGGGCTTAATCCCAGGACCCTGGAATCATGACCTGAGCCCAAGGCTTTAACCCACTGAGCCACACAGGCACCCTGATCTATCAGATTTTTTAAAAAATATGAGAGAGAAAGAGACTGCACAAGCAGCAGGGAGGGGCATAGAGAAAGGGAAAAGCTGACTCCCCGCTGAGCAGGTAGCCTGACGACGCTGGGCATAATCCCAGGACCCTGAGATCATAACCTGAGCCGAAGGCAGACATGACTGAGCGAACCACCCAGGTGCCCTGATATGTCAGATTTTGTTTGTCCATTTAATTTATTGATAGGCTTTTGAGTTCTTCTTTGTAGTTGGCCATTAAAAATAAAGTTGCTGTATTTGTGCAGAAGTCTTTCTGTAGGGGTGCCTGGGTGGCTCAGTTGGTTAAGTATCTGCCTTCAGCTCTAGTCATGATCCCAGAGTCACGGGATCAAGTCCCACATCAGGCTCCCTGCTCAGGGAGTCTGCTTCTCCCTCTGCCCTTCACCCCACTTGTATTCTCTCTTGCTCATTCTCAAATAAATAAAATCTTTTTTAAAAAACAACTTTAGGTAGGTATGTTTTCATTTCTTGGGGGAAAATTTTCTTAGATGATAAGGGAAGCATATGTTTAACTCTAGGAGAAACTGCCAAATTGATTTGCCAAGTGGTTGTGCTATTTTACATCCCACCAGCAATATATCAGTCTAGTTCCTCTACATCCCCACTAACACATTTTAGCCATTCTAGTGGATGGATATGTTGTGATATCTCATTGTTTAATTTGCGTTCCCCTATAGGGGACCTATAGACTCATGCGAGTGAGCACTTTTCATGTGCTTATTGATCATTCATATATCTTTTGTGAAGCATCTGTTCAAATCTTTTGCCTATTTTTAAGGGCACTTGGGTGGTTCAGTTGGTTAAGCATCTGTCTTCAGCTCAGGTGATCCTAGCAGGTTGATCCAGGACCCCAGGTTGGGGGTCCCTGCTCAACAGGAAGTCTCCCTCACCCTCCCCCCGACTTGTGCATGCTTTCTCTCCCTCTCTCTCTCAAAGAAATAAATAAAAACTTATGCCTATTTTTAAACTGGTTTATCTTTTCAGTACCGAGTCATGATAGTTCTTTATATATTCTAGGTTTGAGTCCTTTCTCAGATGTAGATGTTACAAATATTTTGACCCGGCCAGCTGCTTGCCTTTTCATTTTTTTGTTGCTGTATTTTAAACAACAGATTTTAAATTCTGAAGTCTAGGTTATGAAGTTTTTTATTTTATGATTCATACTTTCTGTGTCCTGCTGAAGAAATCTTTACCTACCCTATCCCAAAGTCCCAAAGACTTTATGTTAATTATGTTTTCTTCTAGAAGTTTAAAAGTTTGACCTTTTACATTTAGGTCTACAATCCATTTCAAGTAAGTTTTTATTTTTTATTGTAAAATACACATAACAAAATTTATTATGTTAGCCACTTTTAAGTGAACAGTTCAGTAATGTTAAATACATTCATAATGTCATACATTCATTTCCTTAGCTCTTTTCATCCTGTAAAACTGAACTTACATTCCCATTAAACAGTAAATTCATTCTCCCTGCTAGCCCCTGGAAACCATCATTCTACTTGCGTCTCTATGATTTTCACTATTACAAATATATAAACAGAATCATTCAGTATTTGTCCTTTTGTGACTCATTTGTTTCACTTAGCATAATGTTCTCCAGGTTCATATTATAGCATGCATCAGAATTTCCTTTCTAGGGCTGAATAATATTCCTTGTATATGTGTATAGACCATGTTTTGTTTTTTCATCTTCCTGTTGATGGATACTTGGGTTGCTTACACCTTTTGGCTGAATAATGTGAATGCTGCTATGAACATGAGTGTACAAACATCTCTTAGATACCCTGTTTCCAATTCTTTTCAGTTATATATCCAGAAGTGAAATTGCTAAACCATATGGTAATTCTATTTTTAATTTTTTGAAGAACCACCGTACTGTTTTTCTTAACTGCTGTACTATTCTGTGTTCCCACCAATAGTGCATAAGGATCCCGGTTTCTTCACATCCTCTCTAGCTCTTGTTATTTTCAGATTTTTTTATAGTAGCCATCATAAGGGGTATGAGGTGCTATCTAATTGTAATTTTGATTGACATTTCTCTAATGATCAGTGATGTTGAGCATCTTTCCATGTGCATATTGGCCATTTGAATATCTTTTGAGAAATTTCTACTCAAGTCCTTTATTTTCAAATTGTTTTGTTGTTGGGGCGCCTGGGTGGCTCAGTGGGTTAAGCCGCTGCCTTCGCTCAGGTCATGATCTTAGAGTTCTGGGATCGAGTCCCGCATCGGGCTCTCTGCTCAGCAGGGAGCCTGCTTCCTCCTCTCTCTCTCTGCCTGCCTCTCTGCCTACTTGTGATCTCTCTCTGTCAAATAAATAAATAAAATCTTTTAAAAAAATTTGTTTTGTTGTTGTTGTTGTTACTGTTGAGTTTTAGGAGTCCTCTGTATATTCTGTTTATTAATTTCTTATCAGAAGATTTGCAGATTTTTTTCCCAGTCCATGGGCTGTGTTTTTACTTTATTGTTACTGTCTTTTGTTGCACAAAATTTAATTTTCATGATGTCAAATTAATCTTTTTTCCTTTATTCCCTGTGCCTTTGGTGTCATATCTAAGAAATCATTACTAAATCCAAGATCACGAGGCTTTTGCCCTATTTTCTTCTAAGAGTTTCTAAGTTTTAACTCTTACATTTAGATATTTGGTCCACTTTGGGTTAATTATTGTATGTGATGTTGGTAGGATCCAACTTCGTTCCTTTGCACGTGGACATCCAGTTTTCCCAGCAACATTTGTTGTAAAGACTTCCTTTTCCCATAGAATGGCTGTGCACCCTTGTCAAAAATCATTTCACTATATATGCAAGGGTTTATTTCTGGGCTGTCTATTCATCTATATGTCTGCCTTTGTACTAGTACTACACCGTTTTGATTACTGTAGCTTTGTGGTAAGTTTTGGAATTAGGAAGTGTGAGTATTCCAGATAGTTTTTTTTTTTTTCAAGATAGTTCTTTTTCAAGATAGTTTCAGCTATTTGCGATCCCTCTTTATGAATTTTAGGATAGGTTTTTCTATTTCTGCATTGGTATCTTGTAGAGATTGTAGCAAATGGTGTAGATCACCTTGGGCTTCTTCATTTTTTTTACAGGTACATGATGATTCCACTCTATAGTGCACTATAATTTCCTACTGGTCTCTTACCAGTAGCCACTTGGGTTGTACCCAGTTGTTTGCTATTGCAGGAGTCCTGCAGTAAATAGCCTGTTACGTTTCATATGTGTGGAATAGTAACCATAAGGTAAATTCTTGAAACTGGAATTATTAAGTCAATGGTATGTGCATTTGTAATTCTTACAGGGTTTGCCTTAGAGTCCTCCATAAAGACTACCAATTTATGCTCCAATCAGCAATGTATAGAAGAGTACCCATTATCCCAAACTATTTGAATGTATTTTCAAACATTTTATTAAAACTTTTAATTGTAAAATATAGTACAGATACAAAAATCTTACATAAAACATAGCCAATTAATTATAAACAACACTTGTTATCTCTGCCAGATCAAGAAAGAGAACATTGCCAGTCTCTTTGTAAGTTTTCCATGCACCTATTCTAGCTACAACTCCCCTCTTCCCTTCTTGACTTTTACAGGAACCACATCTTTGCCTTTGTTTATAGTTTTGATCACACTTTTATCTTTTTGTAGTGATGGTAGCCATTACCAGTATTGCTAAATGCTTAGATCCATTAATTGATTAGGGATTGCAAAGTCATGATTTTTTTTATTCAATCATTTCTTGATGTGTTGGCTAGAATGCTTCTATAAAGAGAAACTGGCCATCTAGTGGCACAATTTATATAGGAAAGGAAGAATAAACCTTTGATATTTATCCATTTTTTTAAAAACCAGTTTTCAAAATGATAATTTTTTTTCTGTCATCCTCTAAAAGTAATCAATTGCTATTTTTTTTAAGTGTAGCTTTAAACAAATTTGAAGTGCTGTTTTCTATACTATTTGTATTGTTGTCCACACACTCCTATCTGTGGCCAGTCGAGCCTCTTCAAGTTGTCTGAGTACTTTTGAGTGTTCCTGATAGTCTTTGATAACTTCCTTTGTATCTGGTATGATAGGATCTAGCATGCAAAGACTGATCTTGGGGTGCCTGGGTAGCTCAGATGGTTAAGTATCTGCCTTTAGCTCAGATTGTGGTCTCCGGATCCTGGGATCAAGCCCCAGAACTATGCTAGATTGAATAACCTCCAAAATCTTTTGAATATTTGATTGAGGCTGGTTGTGTAACAAGATCCCAGTGAGGCAACTAACACTACTGTGCGCAAAGACCTATAATTTTTATTGTATGCAAACGTCTTAAAACATATGTAGATAGATAGATATCTTTTATTTACTTATTTATTTATTTATTTTGAAAGAGAGCGAGAGAGAGAGAACATGAACATAGGGAAGGGGGAGAGGGAGAGAATCCCAAGCAGGCTCCAAGCTCAGCAGCATGGAGCCTGAGGCAGGCTCCATCTCACCACCCTGAGTTGAAACCAAGAGTTGGACGCTTAGCCAACTGAGCCACCCAGAAGCCCCTGCAAACATCTTTTTAAGACTAGTTGGTGATCATTCATGTATGTGCATTTGTGCTAGCTTTCCCTCTGGGCCATTTCTATTTATGAAAGCATGTTGTAATGGAAGAAAGTACTGGCTTTGGGGGAGCCAAGAAAACTCTGGCTGTACCATTTATATTATCTGAGTCCTATTTGTAATATAGTAACATAGTAATAATATATAATTTGTTACATCAGATTAACACTACTCAGAGTCTTGGTTTCCACTCATTTTCTTAATCTCCATATCTGAAGAGATGTTCCTTTTTAAAAATTTTTTAATTTTTTTTAAAGATTTTATTTTAGAGCATGTGTGATCATGGGGTGGGGAAGTGCAGGGAGGAGCAGAGGGAGAGAGAATCTTAAGCAGGCTCCACACTCAGGACAGAACCCCACACAGTGCTTAGTCTTTCAACCCTGAGATCATGACCTGAGCCAAAAATCAAGAGTTAGATGCTTAACTGAGTGAGCAATCCAGGCACCCCTGAAAAGATGTTCTCAACTATTCCCACTTCTTCTATATTCTCTCTCTCTTTTTTTAAGATTTTATTTATTTATTTGAGAGAGAGAGTATGAGAGGGGAAAAGGTCAGAGGGAGAAGTGGACTCCCCACAGAGCTGGGAGTCCACTGCAGGACTCAATCTGGGGACTCCGGGATCATGACCTGAGCCGAAGGCAGTGGTTTAACCAACTGAGCCACCCAGGTGCCCTGCCACTTCTGTCTTCTAACTAGGATTTCCTTTGTTCAGTTTTTTTTTCACATTGTTTTCTTTTCCATTTACATAGGTACTATCTAATCCATTTCACCTTAATCTCATTATTGAACTGTTGTTATAGTGTGTATTGCATAGTGTAGACAAGTGTTTGTTTTCTCTTAAGAATTCCTTGTAAAGCACTTATGACGTGAAGAATAATATAGAATAATATACTGAATATCTTTGTGCCTACCAGCTAGTGAAGAAATCATTGCCAGTAAAGTTGAAGCCCTCATGTGTACCTGTATGATTGCATCTCCCTTCTATCTCTTGCCTTCTATTCAAAGAATCACCATCTTGAATTATTGTAGATTAAGCTAATAGTATATTATTTCAAAAATAATAGACTTCTCCATCCAGAGATGATAAAGATATTCTAAAATTTAAAGTTTCACATTTTATATTTAGGTTGTTAATCTATCTGGAATTACTTTTTGTGTATGGTGTGAGCTATAGGGATCCAATGTTTTTTCCCCTCACATGGATAACAGTCTTGCCATAGTTTATTTGAACAGTCTTTCCTCTGATATATATATGCTGATATATCAGAATTTTTCCAAGATCTCTCTACATGTGACAGTTTTGTAAAATGTGTGACTATTCTTAAACTCCATTTTCTCCTGTATTTGGACTATTAGGTCATATTCTTTGTGTGGTTCAAATTTCCTGAGTGGGGTGTGTGTGTGTGTGTGTGTGTGTGTGTGTGTGTGTGTGTGTTTATACAATTACTGGAAGAGACATGGTAAAATTTCCCAATGTAGTAATTGATATATTTTTTTCTCTTCATTTTTAGTTCTTTCCATTTTTTTCCATATTATTTTTGAGGATATACAGTTAGGTACATAGAAAGTAGAACTTTTACATCTTTCACAGGAATTGATGCTCTTATTCTGTATAATACCCTTCTAGCAATGCTTTCACCTTTCTTCTGATACTCCTACAGCTATATGAAGTTGCTTTGGGTTAGTATTGTCCTGGGATGTCTTTTTCTGTGTCTTTTTAAACCTGTTTATTTTTTTTTTAAGATTTATTTATTTATTTGACAGGCAGAGATCACAAGTAGGCAGAGAAGCAGCCAGAGAGAGAGAGAGAGAGAGAAGCAGGCTCCCCGCTGAGCAGAGAGCCGGATGCGGGGCTCAATCCCAGGACCCTGGGACCATGACCCGAGCCGAAGGCAGAGGCTTTAACCCACTGAGCCACCCAGGTGCCCCTGAACCTGTTTATTATTAGAAAAGCAATTTTGTAATATCTAAGTTGGAAGAGTGTAATGAAATCTCATGTGTCCATCACCCACCTTCAACAATGATCAATTTGGCATTTTTGTTTCGTCCACTCTCCCTTCCCAGGTTACTTATTTTGGGGTATATTCTAAAGCAAATTCAAGATACCATATAATTTTTCCTACAAGTGTTATTGTTGTTTTCCATTCCCTGACTTTCAACCTTCTGTTTTAAGTGTGGCTCTTGTTAATAGATTAAGGCCAGATTGTTTCTTTAGCCTTCATTTTCTGATTTTTAAAATACATTTTGAAACTCTTACATGGTGACATTTCATTTTCATTTCATTTTCAGAATGCAGGTCTTTCACCTGCTTGGTTAAATTTATTACTGGGTATTTTAATCTTTTTGATAAATTGTCCATTTTCTTAGTTGCTCTTTCTGATAGTTAATTATTTTTTTTTAAAGATTTTATTTATTTATTTGACAGAGAGAGATCACAAGCAGGCAGAGAGGCAGAGAGAGAGGAGGAAGCAGGCTCCCTGCTGAGCAGAGAGTCCGATGAGGGGCTCGATCCCAGGATCCTAAGATCATGACCTGAGCCGAAGGCAGAGGCTTAACCCACTGAGCCACCCTGGCACCCCACTGATAGTTCATTATTAGTGTATAGAAACACAACAGCTTTTTTGCATATTGATTTTATATCCTGCAGCTTTACTGAATTTATTTGTCCTAACAGTTTTTTGATGGAATCTCTTGGGTTTTCTATATATGTCATGTCCTCTGTAAATAGTGACAGTTTTACTTTTTTTTTTTTTTTTTTTTTTACTAATTTGGATGCTTTTTATTTCTTGTCTGATTGCTGTGGGCCGGGACTACCAGTACTATGTTGAATTAAAGTGGCGATTAACTTTTGAATGAAAAGTGATCATCCTTGTTCCTCATCTTAGAGGAAAAGCTTTCAGCTTTTTACTGTCAAGTTTGATGTTAGCTTTGGGCTTGTCGTGTATGGCTTTTACTACCTTGAGGTATATTTCCTCTATACACACCTTGTTGAGAGTTTTTGTCATAAGTGAATGTTAAATTTTGTCATGCCTTTTTTTTTTTTTTTGCATCTGTTGATGTGATCATATAATTTTTATTCTTCATTTTGTTTTTGTTTAAGATTTTATTATTTGACTGAGAGCAAGAGAGGGAATACAAGCAGGGGGCAGTGGGAGAGGGAGAAGCAGGCTTCCTGCTGAGCAAGCCCAATTTGGGCCTCGATCCCAGGGTCCTGGGATTGTGACCTGAGCCCAAGGCAGACACTTAATGACTGAGCCACCCAGGCACCCCATTCCTCATTTTACTGTGGTGTGTCATGTTGATAGATTTATGAATATTGAACCGTTCTTGCATCCCTGGAATAAACGCCACTTGGATCATGGTATATGATCCTTTAAATGTATTGTTGGATTCCTTTAGCATTTTCTTGAGGATTTTTTATCTATTTATACTAATCAAGGATATTGGCCTGTAATTTTCTTTTTTTGTATTTTCTTTGTCTGATTTTGGTGTCAGAGTAGTGCTGGCCTTGTAGAATAAATTTGGAAATGTCCTTCCTCTTCAGCTTTTTGGAGTGGTTTGAGAAGAATAGGTATAAAATTTTTAAATGCTACGCAGAATTCACCTGAAGCTCTTTAATCCTGGACTTTTTTTTTGTTGGGAGTTTTTTGATTATCAGTTCAATTTCATCGCTAGTAATCAGTCTGTTCAGATTTTCTATTTATTCCTGATTCAGTTGTAGAAGATTACTTGTTTCTAGGAATTTATCCATTTCTTCTAGGCTATCCAATTTGTTGGCATATAATTATTCATAGTAAACTCCTAATCCTTTGTGTTTTTGTAGTGTCATTTGTAACTTTTCTTTCATTTTTTAAAATTTTATTTGGGTTCTTTGTAAGGGAGGGAAGTGGAGGAAGGAGCAGATTCTGGCCAGAGATTTATCAAATTTGTTTATCTTTTCAAAGAAGCAGTCCTTAGTTTGACTGATTTTTTTTTTTTCTTTTAGGTTATTTTTTTTTTCAGTCTCTATTTCATTTATTTCCACTCTGATCTTTATTATTTTCTTCCTTCTGGTAACTTTGGGCTTTGTTTCTTTTTCTCATCCCTTTGTTTTAAAATTAGATTATTTGATATTTTTCTTTTTTCTTGAGTTAGATCTTTATAGCTTTAAAATTCCCTCTTAGAACTACTTTTGCCACATCTCATAGATTTTGGAAGTTGTTTCTATTTTTATTTGTTTCAGGGTTGGTTTTTTCATGTTTTTTTTTTTCTTGTGATTGATTTCTAGGCTTCACACTGTTGTGGTTAAAAGATATGATTAATACTAAGTCAATCTTCTTAAACTTATTGAGACTTTTTTCTGTGGTAAAACCTGATCTGTCCTGGAGAATTTTCCATGTACAATTGAAAAGAATGGGTGTTCTGCTATTTGGGAGTGGATTATTCTGTGTATATCAATAAAATAATGGTCTAATGTATTGTTTAAGGCCATTGTTTCCCTATTGACTTTCTGTCAATAGGCCATCCATTGATGTAAGTGGGATGTTAAAGTCCCATGCTGTTGTATTACTGTCAGGTTGTTTTTTTAATAAGTGTTAATACTTTATGTATTTAGGTGCTTCTGTTTTGGTGCATAGATACAATTATTATATCGGCTCATTGAATTTATCTTTGTATCATAATGCACTTCTTTTTCTTTTGTTACAGTCTTTGTGTTAAAGTCTATTTAGTCTAATACAAGTATTGCTACTGCAGCTCTTTTTTTCATTTCCGTTTGCATAGAATATCTCCTTCAATTTCTTCACTTTCAGTTTGTATGTATCTTTAAGTGTGAAGTGAAGCTCTGCAGGGAGCATATGGATGAATCTTGGTTTTTTATCCGTTTGATTACCCTGTGTCTTTTGATTGGAGCGTTTAGTCCTTTTACATTTAATTTTTAAAAATATTTTATTTATTTATTTGACAGAGATCACTAGTAGGCAGAGAGGCAGGCAGAGAGAGAGGTGGAAGCAGGCTCCCTTCTGAGCAGAGAGCCCGATGCGGGGCTCGATCCCAGGACCCTGAGATCATGACCTGAGCCAAAGGCAGAGGCTATATCCCACTGAGGCACCCAGGCGCCCCTACATTTAAAGTAATTTTTGATAGGTATTTACTTATTGACATTTTGTTTCTTTCTGGTTGTTTCTGTAGCTTTTCTTTGGTCCTTTCTTCTCTTGCTCTTTCCTTGTGATTTGGTGACTTTAGTGTTATGTTTGGATTCTTTTCTGTGTGTGTGTGTGTGTGTGTGTGTGTGTGTGTGTGTGTGTGTGTGTGTTGTGTGTAAGTATTCTAGGTTTTTGGTTTGTGGTTACCATAAGGTTCATCTCTAACACCCTCTGTATATAGCAGTCTGTTCTTTGATGGTTGCTTAAGTTCAACTACATTCTAAAAGTGCTACATTTTTAACCAACCATTTTATGCTTTTGATATCCTATTTTACATCTTTTTATTTGTATATATGTTAACTAATTATTATAGTTGTTTTTATTACTTTGGTTTTTAAGTACTGTTATTATATGTTTGCTTTTACCAGTGAGATTTTTTTTCTTCCACAGTTTTCTTCAAGTTATGACCTTTTCTGCTTAAAGAAGTCCCTGTAACATTCCATAGAAGGCCATTTAGAGTTCATAACTCCATTAACTTTTTTTCATCTAGGAAACTCTATCTCTCCTTCAATTCTGAAAGATAATCTTGCTGGGTAGATTATTCTTGGTTTTAGATTTTTTCCTTTCAGTACATTGAGTGTATCCTGCCACTCCCTTATGGCTTTCAGAGTTTCTGCTGAAAAGTCATCTGATAGCCTTCTGGGTGTCCCCTTGTGTGTAACTAATTGCTTTTCTCTTGCTACTTTTAAGATTCTCTCCCTTTAATTTTTGACACTTAATTTCTGTGTGTCTCAGTGTGGGCCTCTTTACATTTATCTTGTTTGGGGCTCTCTTTGTTATCTTGTTTGGACCAGGTACCTGTTTCCTTCCTGAATTTAGGGAAGTTTTCAGCTTTTTCTTCAAATAAGTTTTCTGTCTTTATCTCTCACTTCTTCTGTGAGAAATTAATAATGTGAATTTTAGTACACTTGATCTAGTAGTCCCAGAGGTCCCTTAAACTATCCTTAGTTTTTAAAATTCTTTCTTTTTGCTGTTCAGCTTGATTTTTACTACCCTGTGTTCCAGACTGCTGATCAGTTCTTCTCTATCATCTAATCTGCACTTGAGTCTCTATGTGTTTTTTATTTCAGTTATTGTATTATTTAGTTCTGATTGGTTCATTTCCATGTTTTCTTTTTCTGGAAATTCTCACTGTATTCATCCAGTCTTCTCCTGCGTTTGGTAACCATCTTTACAACTGATACTTTAAACTCCTTATCAGGTAGACAGCTTATCTCTGTTCTTGTAGTTTCCGGTTTTGTTTTGTTTTTAATCTTGTTTTTTTGTTTGTTTAGAACATCTTCCTTTGTCTCCTCATCTGTCTGACTCTGTGTGTGTGTTTGTCTGTTAGGTAGATTAGTTTCATCTCCAAGTTTTGAAGGAGTGACCCTAAAGAGAAGGTGTCCTGTGGGGTCCAAAAGGATAATTCCCTCTGGTCACCAGAACCAGGTGCTCCAGGGGTAGCCCTTGTGTGGGCTGTGTGCACCATCCTGTTGGCTGGTCTGTGACTGTCGCAGGCATGCTGGTGGGCAAGACTGGTGCCCCAGCCTGCTGGCTGCAATGCCCAGCAGCAACTGCTGCACACACACACACACACACACACACACACAGGTGCATTAGGCTGGCTCCATGCTGGCTGAGAGGCCCAGACTCAGCTGCTGCAGATGTGCTGGTGTGCTGGTATGCAGGGCTAGCCCCTGGTGTGGCTGGTGTCCTGCTGGGTGAAAGCCACTTTGGGGGTGCAGGAGTTCCAGCCAAGGTTCCCTGCTGTGTCCAGTAGGGTGGGAACCACATTGGAGGGTTACCTGCTAGGGCGAGTGGGTTATAGGGACAGATGCAAAGGTGAACACCAGGGCAGGAAAGCAGTTTTAGTAAGGTAGATGGAAAATGTCAGAAATGGCACCCACCACTGCTAGAACAGGTAGGTAGAAGGAGGGTAAAAAATCACCAGAGCTTCTGGGTAGCTCAGTTGGTTGAGCATCTGCCTTCAGCTCAGGTCATGATCTCTGGGTCCTGGGATCAATCCCCATGCTCCACTCTGCTTCTCCCTCTCCCTCTGGCCTTCTACCCCCAACTCATTCTCTATCTCTCAAATAAATTTAAAAAAAAAATTTTTTTTAAATGGCTTTCACCAGCACTCCTGTTTCCAGAGAAGGTTCCTACAGATCTCTGTACTATTTGCACATTTCCTAAGTCACAGATGACTTAGGTGCTTTACAGTCTGTTGGCTCTGTGCTAGGTCTAGAAGCTAGTGAATTTGTGCAGGACACTTTGAGAGCAGAGTTTTAGTTTCCTGTAGCCCTCCAGCACTCCCACAGTTAAGACCCACTGATTTTCAAAGCAGAAGTTATGGGGCTTGTCTTCCCGGTACCAGGGTCCCCAATGTGGGGCTTGAACCCTTCACTCTTCAGGGAAGACTTTTGTATCTGTGGTATCCCTCCCATGGGTTGTTGCACCAGGGGTGTCAGTTCTGAGCAGACCATGTTCTGCCCTCCTACCTGTTTCAATGTGTCATTCACTTTATATCTCTGACTATGGGAGAGCCAACCTCAGAGTTGCTCCATAAATAGTTGTAGTCATAGTGTCTATGGGAGGAGGGGAGCTCAAGATTCTCCTACTCTTCCATCTTGATCCTCTCCCTGCCTTTATTTTTTCTGATTAAAAAATCACTCATTTTGAATCCTGCATTCTTCCTTTATGAGTGATGTGGTCTTTTCCTCTGGAAAGCATTAAAGATTTTCCTGTTTAATTTTGGTTTTGGTTTTTTATTTGGTTATTTGTTTTTTTTATTTTGATTATGCCTGTGCCTATGCATATTCTTTGTATTTATCTTAGGGTTTTCTGAATTTCTTAAAAGTTAATGTCTTTTACCCTATAGAGTGAGTTTTTGACCATTATTCATTCATTCAGATTTTTTTTCTCTCTTTTAGGAATCCAGTTTTACCTTTTCATTTTGTCCCAAGTCCCCAAAGCTCCATTAATTTTTTAAAATATTTTTTCTCTGTAAATGTTGTCTAGTTTCTGTTGATGTCTCTTCAAGTTCATATATCCTTCTGTTATCTTCTAATTGATACTAACCTATCCAGGGAATTTTTTCTATGTTATATACTGTAATTTCAAATCTAAAATGTCCTTTTAGTCTTTTTATATAGTGTCCACTTCTCTTGCTGATTTTTTTAATTTTTCATTTCTTACAAGTGTTTTCTCCTTGTGTCCTTGAACATGATTGTAATAGCTACTTTAAATTCCTTGTTTGTTAATTTCAGCATGTGGCTTCCTGTCAGGGTCAGACTCCATTGAATGTTTCCAAGTATGGCTTGTATTTTCCTGTCTCTAGTTATGTCAAGTACATTTGGATTTTATCCTAGACATTGTGAATGGTGCAGTATAACGACTTTGGATTCTGTTATATTCCTCCTAAAAGTATTGGGTTGTTTTTTTTTAATCAGTCCATTTGGTTGGCTGAACTGGAACTGGAAATTCATCTCCTCCATAGTGGGGAGCAGCTCAAAATTTTGTTTGGTTCTTTTAACCTTATTTGGAATTCATGTGTGTGCTTCAGGGGTTAGCCAGAGATTTGGACAGTGTTTATGACATGATTTGGGGGTACTCCTCTCTTGTTCTCTCCTTTGTAGCATTTTCTTCCTCACCAGCTGCTGCATTTGCCCTGAAATCTTTCCTCTTAGACAAGGAACACTGGAGATTTTTTAAAACTGCATTTTTGGCTCTTGACATGGCATGGATTGGGGCCTGCCCATAGTAGAAAATGCAAAACCCACCACAGTGCTCAACACTCCACTATAGAATTTCCCTTCTTTTGGTTCCTCTCCAGTGCTTTTAGGTAATTTGTAAAAATATTGTCCAGAGTTTTTAATTGTTATATGTGGAACTGTTATTCCTGTAGGTGTTACTTGGCTGTGATTAGAAGCAAAATCTCTGGGCTCTTTTTAATGCCTTAGTTTTGTAGACATTTGAGGAGAGCAGTTCCCCATGGACTCTCAGGAGTTCCTGTCTTTAGACCTGAATTACATGATAGGCAACAGTATTAGACATGACTTTACCATAAACTTTGGCTGTGAGATTTGGCAGTAGTAATTGGACCAGGAACCCTTTATTAGCATTAGATCAAGTTAAGTTATTTCTCTGAACTGTATGACAGGAGGACGCTGCAACATTATAGGGCCAGGAGTTTCAACAGGTCTTAAGTTTTGTATTCATGTAGAGTCCAGGGAGAGAAAAGTCCATTCCCTGTGGTCACTAAATGTTAGATCATTATGAGAAACCGCTTCAGTCTTGTAAATGATTCAAAATACTATATAATTTAGAGCAGTGATGGATTTGGGTGTACCCAAGGAAAAGAAAATTGCCTGGTATATGAGGAAGTTTCAGATACGAAACCATCTGTGACTTGATGGAGGGGGGTGTAACATAAAGATGTATGATGCCATTTGTAAAACTAATTTCTCTTTCCATTTAATCTCTTGTTGCCTAAGAAAATGCAGCTAGTAATTAAGATACCATTTTGGTCTTGCTTGTAAGTGCAGTTGCCTTCATTAAATTTCACACTTGTGAAAAGGAGCTATTAAGAGACAGCCTAAGGTAACACTTTTGAATAGCTAACTTTGTTAAAAATACGTTTTCCAAATTTCTTGCAATAAAATGTAATTGCATTTTCTGTTTTCACTCATGTAGAATCTTCTCACATATTATCTATTAGAGATAAGACTTGGTGCTGGAGGGAATATTCTGCTAAACTGGAGGAGTACAGTGACTTCTGAGTTCTCCTTTCCTTGCCATTTATAATAAGTAAAGTTTTCTGGTTTCTCTAATTTTTCCTACAGTTCACTTCTCATAAGGTTAAGTGGTGGCAAGAGAGAGATTCCAGAAAACATAGTTTTTTAAGTGTCAAGTTTTTTTAAATATTTGTTATTAAACTGGTTAGGAAGCAATCAATAAATAATTACTGAGCCAGCATTGCAGCACTGGAATACCTTGATGGCATACCTATAAAGTGAAAAACAAGGTGGCGGAAGAAAAAAATAAAGGAAAAACTATGCAATTTTTACCCTTCATAATAATACCAAATCATAGCCAATGAAAACATGTTCTACTTTATAAAAATGGATACATAGTAAACTTATTGCTATTGTGTACATCAACAGTGAACTTCTTCTATGACATACCTTTACTATTTAATGTGTTGATTTTTCCATGGAATTAAGTCCTCGTTTCTGTGGCTGGTTGATGGTCAGTTTAATATAGTGCATGAAAATGTTTTTGCATTAAATGTTAGTATAAAGTCTATATGCTCTGTGTCAGCTTAAGACATATTAATTCAAATATTTTAATTAGTATCTCCGTAATACAGGAGAAACACCAACTACTTCTTTCTCTCTACTAATTGAAGTCCGTTGCGTGTTTTTAAAAAGTGACAATATTGGGGCAGCTGGGTGGCTCAGAGGGTTAAAGCCTCTGCCTTTGGCTCCGGTCATGATCCCAGGGTCCTGGGATAGAGCCCTGCATCGAGCCCTGCACTGGGCTCTCTGCTCGGCAGGGAGCCTGCTTCCTCCTCTCTCTCTGCCTGCCTCTCCGCCTACTTGTGATCTCTGCCTGTCAAATAAATAAATAAAATCTTTTAAAAAAAAATGTGACAATATTAACATGATTACTTCTAAAGTTCTTTCCCCACACATGTGATAATATAAGCATTCTTCTCTATTTGTATTAATTTTAATCTCAAAAGACCATCTTAAAGAAAAGATGTCTAGTTTTCTTTCAGGTTTATTTTGTCCTTAGCTGCTTCTTAGGATTATTAATAGAATGTGTAGTTGTTATGGATGCTTTTTCTGATGTAAATGCTTTTCTACAGAGATCAAGATGAAAACTCTAAATTTGCTGACTTCAAGTGTAAAATGCTTTTGATTCAACAATTTTTTAATCTAATTTGAAATCAAATTGCTCTAAGTTATATAGCTCAGAGTATGTTTTCTTCAAATTAATGCACAAAAATCTGTAACCTTCTCATATATATAAGGACCACGTAGACCAGTGAAAGAGAAATTCTCATGTTCAGAGACAATAAAGTACTTAGGAATGAAGTTAATGAAATGTTTAAAAGTTACATGAAGACAACTTTATGACATTCTTGAAATACACAAATGTAGACTTGAACAAATGGAAAGATAATATGTGTTCTTTAGAAGGATGTTTCAGTATCACAAAGATGTCAGTTTCTCTCCATGTTTAAAAAAAAATAAGCACAATCCTAGTAAAAATACCAAGTTTTTTTTCAAGGAAACAAAAATTATTTATAAAATACATATAAACAATAAATAAGCAGAAATAGTGAGGAAATCCCTGGAAAAGGTAGTGATTGGATTGTGGATTAGCCCTACCAAATATTGAAACTTACCATAAAGCCTTTACAATTCAAAAAGAGATGGTAGTGGTATAGACATATTGGTGGGACAAAAGAGAAACTCCAAAAATGGACCCGTAAACTTGGAGATTTGGTATATGGATATTGCCGTCTCAAATCAAAGATTTTTAGTAAGTAAGTAAGTAATGTTTTTAGTAAGTAATGTTGAGATCACTGGATCACAATTTGAGAAAAAGGTATTGGATCTAAACCTCACACTGCACACCAAAGTAAGTTCAAAGAGGTCAGAGATAAATGTAAAAAAATGAAACCATACAAGAGCTGGAAGAAAGAAAAACAGATGACTTTCCTTTATAACCTGGTGATATCAAAAACCTTTCTAACTCTGGCTCAATCTAGCTATAAAAGAAAAGATTGATAACTGTGACTCTATAAAAATTAAAGAGCATTTGCATACCAGAAATACTGTAAGTAAAGTCAATAGCAAATTGGGAAATGGTATTTGTAACCTATATTACAGGGGCTGATCTCACTAAACTACAAGGAGCTCTCAAAAAATGAGATCAGAAACCAGTAAAAGACTGGACAAAAGCTTGAACATCCAGCTCACAGGAAAGAGTCAAATGGCCTTTGAACGAATTTAAAGATGTTCAGCCCCACTCAGAGTAACTGGAGTTCAAATGGACACCACAACCTGAGATACCACTTGGCAATAAAAAGGAACAAGCTATTGATACCGATATTCTGCTAAGTCAGAGAGGCCTGCCACTGTGATTCCATTTCTGTGACATTCTGGAAAAGCAAAATTTTAGAAAATCAGATCTGTGGTTGTCAAGGGCTGGGGGTGGTGGGCTGGGACAGGAGGGAAGTGTTTGGGGTGATGAAAATATTCTGCAGTTTGGTTATGTTGGTAGTCACGTGAACATGTTTAACAAAACCGATCCGACTACATGGAAGAAGGTGAATGTTATGGTTTGTAAATTCTACCTCAAAAAAACCTTGAATCTTAAAACCATCAAAACCCCACTATAATGTCACTTCTTTCTTACTAGCTTAGCAAAAATTTAGACTGTTGGAGATGCTGTGGAGAAACAGGCACCTCACCCATAACTGGTGGTAGTTAGTACATGATGGCACAACCCTCATGTAGGGGAATTTGGTACTCTCTAAAAAAATTACACATGCATTTATTTTATCCACTGGCCTAGAAGTTCTATTAACAGCTTCAGAGTATATTCCGCTGAGTACATAAGTTATTATGTAACTGGTCCCCTTCTGGTGGACATTAAGATTTTTAACTCTGTTGCTCTTACAAACAATGCTGCAAGGCAAAACCACTTCATGTGTGTGGAGGGTATTGGTAGGGAAAATTCCAAGAAATAGAATTGCTGGGTAAAATGAAAGGTACATGTTTACTTTTGAAGAGTAGTGTTAGCAAATTGCCACCAGTACAGATTGTACCAATTTACACTCTTAACCACTGTTGCGTGAGTAGGACTATTTCCCCTCACCCTTGCCAACAAAATGTGTTATGAAGTTTCTGGATTTTTACCAAAATTATCTTATTTTAGTTTTATCCTTTGGTTAGTTCTCTCTTAAGTTGCCGGTCTCCTATATTAGCCCTGTGCAATGTGAATTATAACTTTTTTTCCCACTTTTTCTATTGTATTTTGAGTTTGCTTTTGTGATTTTTTTCCTGTATAGTTTTGTTGTTGTTATTGTTTTTATAAGGTTAAATATCTTTCCCAGTTTATGGATTTTGAATCTAGTTAAAAGATTCACCCAAGATCATCTGGGTGGCTTACTTGGTTGGGCATCTGCCTTCAGCTCTGGTCATGATTTCCGGGTCCTGGGATCCAGACCCACACTGGGCTCCCTGTTCAGGAGGGAGTCTGCTTCTCTCTCTCTCTCTCTCCCTCCCCACTGCTCATTCTCTCTCTCTCTCTCAAATAAATAAAATCTTTTTTTAAAAAAAATGGCCCTTCTCAGTCTAAAGCTATTACAGAACTTTGCCATATTTTTTCTAGTGTCTTCAGTAAAGCATTTTTCCATTTTTTACATTTAACTCTGATTCCATACGGAATCCTGGTGTATAGTTTTTAAAGTAGTGCATTATCCTAATATGGTTTACCGAATTGCCTATTTCTGCCCTAGTGACTTGCAGTGCTACCTCCACTACGTATTAACTTTCCATGTAGTAGAGTCCCAATTCCATTCTTTCAGCTTTGTTTCATTTACCTGCCTATTAGGTGCTGGAACCACACTTTCTTAATTAAGGCTTTTACTGTTTGGTATAGCCAGTGCCCCACTCCTCCATTCTTTCTTTCCTTCCTCAGCAGAGTTTTTCTAGATATTTCTACCTTTTTAATTTCCAAATGAACATTTGAGTTGTCCCATCTAGTTGAACAATGACAAAGCCCTCCAAAATAGTGCCCAGTACTAATCAGAAGTTTCTTTTTTAAATTAAATTTGTCCTTTTTTAAAGGTTTTTATTTATTTGAGAGAGAGAAAGCATGAGCCAGGGGGAGGAGCAGAGGAAGACGGAGAAGCAGATGCCCCGCCAAGTAGGGAGTCCAGTGCAGGACTCAATCCCAGGACCCTGGGATCATGACCTGAGCCGAAGGCAGACATTTAACTGACTGAGCCACCCACGCATCCTAAGTTAAAATTGTCTTAAAAGTATAAATTAGCAACAGGAGAACATCTGTTTTCTTCCTAAGTAAGCACAAAGCATACTTTACACTTCGAATACTAGAATTTTTGGCTTTAGATTTGAAGGATTAAAATACTCAAAATAACATTGTGTAGTAAAACAGCAATAGCTATAATACAGTTATTACTAATGTAATAGCATCTCACAGTGTATAAAAGCATTCACAATTATTCATTAAAGTGCTTTTAGCAATGTGTCCCTTTCTGTGTATAACTATTTACTTCTCTGACTAGTCTTCCATATGTTCTAATGAAGCAAAGCTTCTTGTCCTAAACATTAAGTATTAGCTTGATATTATAACTCTTAACCTCCTCCTCCTGTTGTCTGTCTCTATTGCCTGTCACTTGTTTAGGTCCAATTGCATCATTAAAACACAAATATTTTATGGGTACTTTGAAAAATCCAAACGAATCAACTCGAAGAGCACTAACACAGCCAAATATAAGCAGATTAAAAAAAAAAAGTACCGGTTATTCTACACACCAGAACTAACAGTGTAAGAAATATAATACAAGAAAAGACCCCACTTTCTATAGCAACAGAACTATAATAACCTAGGAAAAATAAATTTAATAAGAAAAGTACAAATAAAGTACAAATATTAGAAGAAAATTATGGAATTTTAATAAAGGAAATGAGAAAATTTTTAATAAATAGCACAACAGTATTATAACACTTTCCTAAAATAATATCTGTACATAATCCCATTTTAATTTGTTTGGAATTGCATTATGTGGAAGTTTGAGTTTATTTTAAGAAAAAACAAGGTATTTTAGTTTAATAAGTTTATTTTAAAGTTCCTCCAGAAAAGGGGAACTTTGGTGGCTCAGTGGGTTAAGCATCCGACTCTTGATCTCATTTCAGGTCATGATCTCAGGGTCATGAGTTCAAGCCCCATGTTGGCTCTGCACTGGGTATGGAGCCTACCTGAGAGTCTCTTTCCCTCTCCCCCCCCCACCCCACCACACGTCTGTCTCTCTCTCTCCCATTCTCTCTTGAAAAGAAAAAAATTCAGCAAGAAGAGAAGAGCCTAGAAATTTTTAAAGATGAAGCGGGCAAAAGACTTTCTCTGTAAGATACTAGAGTGTACTGCAGTACATAAAACTGTGGATCTCTGGCAGAAACATTGAATTAAAAAGCCACTGAAATGCCAGACATATATGTAGGTTTTCCCCCACCATTTTCTTTTTAAGATTTTGTTTGTTTATTCATCAGAGACCAAGAAAGAGGCAGAGGGAGAAGCAGGTTCTCCCTGGAGTGGGGAGCCCACGGCAGGACTTGATCCCAGGATCCAAGGATCAAAACCTGAACCAAAGGCAGATGCTTAACCAACTGAGCCACCCAGGTGCCTCACCACCATTTTATTATGAAAGATTCTTAAGCATGCAGAAAAGTTGGAGAAATTTTAGAGTAAACATTCATATGCCTAGACCTAGACTCTACCAGTAACCTTCAGTGTTCTTGCTGTATCACATGTAGTCCTCCTTCAATCTAGGTTTTTTTTTTTTTAAGATTTATTTATTTATTTGACAGACAGAGATCACAAGTAGGCAGAGAGGCAGACAGAGAGAGAGGAGGAAGCAGGCTCCCCGCTGAGCAGAGAGCCCGATGCGGGCTCGAACCCAGGACCCTGAGACCATGACCTGAACCAAAGGCAGAGGCTTAACCCACTGATCCACCCAAGTGCCCCCAATCTAGGTTTTTTAATTCAAAGTAAACTTCAGATATCCGTGTTCTTTCCCCCTTTAAACACCTCAGCATGTGTATTATTAACCGGTTTTTTTTTTTTTTTAATGAGGCTTTTATGTATACAATTTTGGAATAGATTAGACCCTTAGAAGCATACTGGAAAATTTTAAAGAAAAAAATCAGGTATATTAATAAAGAGGTGGAAATTAATAAAATATTATCAGATTGCCAAAATAAAGATTTAAAACCTAGATGGGGAGCCTGGGTGGGTCAGTTGGTTAAGCATCCACCTTGTGGTTTTGGCTCAGGTCATGATCTCATGGGTCATGAGATTGAGGCCCACGTTGGGCTCTGCACTCAGTGGGGAGTCTGCTTGAGATTCCCTCCCTCTGCCCCTCCCCCCACCGGAGCTCATGTGCTTGCTCAGTTGCTCTCTCAAATCTTATGGAAAAAATAAAAGACTTTAAAAATAAAAAAGAACACAGACAATCCAATTTGGGCAAAAGATTGATGAACTAAGCTCCCTCAATAGTTATTTGTAGCAGTACTAGTGAATCATCTTCTTTGGAAAGCAGTTTGCTAAAATATTTCCATATGTAATATGTACAAAACCTTTGACCTAGGAATTCCATTTAAATTTGTTTCAAGGAAATATATATATATATATATATATATATATATATATATATATATAAAATAACCTAATATATATATATTAGGTTATTTAATATCTCAACATCATTTATAAGAGTGAAAAATTGAAAACCCAAATTAAAATAGGAAATTTGATTAAGTAAATTATGGTTATTTATACTGTTGGGTCTGTGTATCTATTAATAATGATAATGTTGAGTCATAGAAAACAAATAACAAATTGGTACATGTAAACCTAGCCATATCAGTAATTACATTCAGTATGAATGGAGTAAGTATTCCAACCAAAAGCAAAGTGTGTCATACTACAAGATCGAAAATATATACTATATAGAAAAGGCTTTAAATTCAAAAATACAAATAGCTCGAATATACGAGGATAGAAAAATATGTACCATGAGGACAGTAACCACAAAGGAGATGAAAGAATTACATTAATATCAGACAAGTAGACTTTTTAAGAAACTGCTAGAAACAATGGAGAGATGTTTCATAATGATAGAAGCGACAAAACTTCAGATTTAAAAATCATAAATGCATCCAATAACAGCACTAAAATATATGGAGCAAAAATAATTCAAAGGAAGAAGAAATAAATTCAGCCATTACAGATGGAGATTTCAATACTCTAATACTCTAATAAAAAAGCTAGACAGAAAGTCAGTAAGGATATGGAAAACTTGAGTAATATCCCAACTCTGTTTAACTGAAAAATATAGAACTCTCCACCCAGCAACAGCAGAATATACGTGCTTTGAAAGTACATATAGAGCTTTGTCAACAAGCTTATAGGTTTGAGATTATTTAAATCCTATATTAGGTGCAAGAGAATTAAATCAGAAAACAAAAAGTTACATTCTTCAATCACACGTAGAGATTAACAATAGAAATTTGGGCAATCCTTGAACACTTGGGTTGTTTTTTTTTTTTTTTAATTTTATTTATTCATTTGAGAGAGAAAGAGCATAAGCAGGGAGAGGAGCAGAGAGAGAGGGAGAAGCAGACTCCCCACTGTGCAGGGAACCCGATACGGGGCTCAGTATCAGGACCCTGGGATCAGGACCCGAGCTGAAGGCAGACGCCCAACCAACTGAGCCATCCAGGCACCACACTTGTATTTTAAACTTTACACTTAAATCCATGAGTTGAAGAAATCACAAGGGCTAGAAAAGATCTTGAACTGAATTAAAAATGAATACACAACATGAAAACAGTTTATGAGATGCAGCAGAAGCAGTGCTTGGAAGGTCATAGCTTTATATGCTATGAAATACATATGTTCAACTTCCACTTGAAGCTAGACACAGAAGACCAAATCAATTTCATGTAACTGAAAGGAAGGAAATAAAATTCAGAACAGAAGTCGATAAAATAGAAAACATAAAAACAAAAGAAAATCAATGGAACCAAAAATTAGTTCTCTGAAAAGATTTTTAAATATTGTCTTTAATTAGATGAAGCAAGAAAAAAGACCAAAATTGCCAAAATGAAAACTGAAAGAGGAGACGTGATTATGAACCCTAAAAGGAACTGAAAAAGAATATTATGAATTTCTTTAAGTTCATAATGGACATTGGACAACTTAAACATCAGAAATTAGATAATTTCAATGGAATAAATAAATTCTTAAACAAAACTGACTAAAGGAGAAATAGGAACTCTGCATATATGTATATCAAGTTAAGAAATTGAATAAGTATTTAAATGTCATCCAACAAAGAAAAACCTCAGCTCAGATGGTTTTGCTGATGAATTCTGCCACTTAAAAATGGATTAAGGGGCTCCTGGGTAGCTCAGTCATTAAGTGTCTGCCTTCAGCTCAGGTCATGATCCCAGGGTCCTCGGATCAAGCCCCCCAACAGGCTCCCTGCTCAGCGGGAAGCCTGCTTCTCCCTCTCCCATTCCCCCTGCTAGTGTTCCCTCTCCCGCTGTCTTTCTCAGTCAAATAAATAAATAAAATGTTTAAAAAAGGAAAAAAGTCTATTTCCCTCTACTCAAAGTTCCCTCTTTAGTGGAAAATGAAACCTGGTTTCATGATATCCAGTTTGATAAGACAGAAGCTTAGTGAAATTTTTCCTATCTGAAGATGTTTTTGTTTTTCTTCTTTAATGGGTCTGGATATTTATAACTCAAAACTTGGAAGGCTTGAAGATAATATCTTCTTCAGAATGAGAAACAATTTTTGTTAGGTGTTAGTAGAGGGTACCAATTCTATGGGCCAGTTTACTGTGTTAAAAACAACCTAGAAATAATTCCAAATTTAGATTCTCATTCTTTACCCTTAGGGAATATTGAGGGAAATGCCAAATTTATTTCATTTAGTTATGATAAATCCAACCTCTGGAACCACAACTTTGTGCTTGGCTGTGCAGAAAAATACTTCCCCATTGTCAATTTTTAGGCATTATTACAGATACAGAATTAGTTGACAAAAATTAGACTTGAGATAACATCTTGATTTGGTTGTATTTTATCTTTCTACATATGCGTTTATCAATGTAATTTGACAAAAAAGTCACTTATTATTTCAAAGAGCAGTGTTATTTCTCTTTCATGATCAACTGAGGAAAAATTTCTCCATTTAAGTATAAGTAGCATTTCTGCTTTATGTCACCTGTGGACCAGCAAATCCAAGGTGCTTCTCACATTAAGAAATTTAAAATATATTGATGTTTCCTTAAGTCATGATGAATATTGTTGGCAAATTATTCTGATATGCTGTGTTGAAAGGGGAATTCTAAGTGAATCTGGAAAATAATGGTAAGAAAATATTTATGTGTTAACCATACTCTAATCTGATGAGTTAAACATTTTACTTTCATGCTACCATTTTAAGGTTCAGCTTAATTTTCAGAAAATGGAAAGTAGAGATACTTTTCATTGGCATTTTGCCCTTTAAAAAAACTTAATACAAGATTAGCAAGATATTAGAGCTGTGGTAATTGGATGTCTTTCAGGATAATAAACCATTAAAGTTTATGAGTCACGTTAACAAAGTCCTCCCAGTTCCACCATTTCCCTTTATCGGTTCATTCTACAATAAACATAAAATCCTCTGCCTGGAGTTCAGAGCACAGCAAGGGAGAGAGGAAAAAGTCAGAACAGAAACTCCAGAAAGTAACAAGCGGGAAATGTTCAGTAACATTCTGATCCTCAAGCTCATGGCAAATGTCCAGGGCTTAGTGCCCTGCTGGGACCAGCAAACTTGGCTATGGCAAGTCTTCCTCTCAATGACTTAGCAACTTGTCTGTGGTCTCAAGGATGTAGGGACTCCCCAGACACGTTTTCTAGAAGTCCTCCCAAGGCCAACTTAGTCATGGGGGGAAAATGGAAGAAAAGGTAACAGAGAGCAACGTTAAGAGCTCTGGCCTTTTGGGTGAAGGAGTCGCCTGATCATCCCTTGTTGGGGCTGCTGTTGGAAGCCTGGAGAAGCAGCAGGGTGTGGGCCACAAGCCCAGTCTCTGAGCATGGAGAGTATTGCCAGTGTTGACTCAGTGTCTCAGTGAGCCATGCTGTGTCCACTGCTCTATACCATCCCAACTTAGGGGAGCCCTTGGGAGCTTCATGTGTCTGACCACAGACTACCACCTGATAAAACCCTCTAGTGTAACTCGTTTTCTTCCTTCACCTTCCTCATTACTTGACTCTTACTTTTGTGTGGATGGATCTGATTCTGTGCTTTTATTTACAGCTTCTCAAAAATCTTCTCGGAAGTTGAAGAGTATGTGTATGTATATGTGTTTCTGCACATGTGATTTAACAAGAACATCCAAATTAACATACACATAAAAACAGGTCTTTCAAGATTTACGCACGGCATTATGCAAATCTTACTGTATGTGGGCTTTCTTTCAAAAGAATTCTTTGGCAAATTTTCAAAGAAAAAAGCCATTGTTTGCAACTTAGTTTTCAAACAAAATATGGTAAATGCCAGGTGCTGTTTTGTGGCCAGGATGATGTATCCAAAACCTATACTTCTATAGAAATGGCAACATCCTTCTGTGAATTCTGAAAGTTTGAAAAACTTTCTGAGAGATTGAAATTCTGAAAGTTTGGAAAGCTACAGAGGAGTTCTCTGTGTGTTAGGATTTGGGTAAAAATGGTGTACAAAGGGTTGGGGATTGGGATGACCTCAGAAAGCAATCTGCTGTCTATTCAGTTGTGAAGTCATTGACATTTTCAGAACTTGTACATATAATCACTTTTACTGGGTCTTTTTTTCTTTTTTTAAAGATTACAGTGAAAGTAACCATTCTGAAGCCTATGTGGCCAGCCCAGAGGAATTTTTCACTTCTCACTCAGTTGTTTTTGCCCAAAGAGTAGGAAAAAAACAACCCTACCGTGTTACCTCTGACAGGAAACTTTAAACTCCAGAATGTTCTCTTATCCTGTACACTCATCTGCTGTGTGTTCATGACTTCTGATTAAAAATACAGCTTTTGGTTGGTAAGTTAATGTTTTTTGATGAAGTAGCCACATGGCAAATGTCCTATATTCTATTACTCTTCAGTGTCATTTGATAACGGCCATCCCACTTAGCCTTTTAAGTTATAATAAAGCTTTCTCATTTATTAAAATCTGGACAGTTATCAACTTGGGCAGGTTCCAAATTAAACTGATAACCTTGCTGTCAAAATTAGCCAGATGTTTTGGAAATTATTTTTAATCCAATGAAAGTTATCTGAGAACATCTGCGTTGAACTTCCTTGTGTGAGTACATTTTCCAGAAAACCCATGATAAATGGAACCATTTTAGCAATGTTTTATTTTAACTTCTTTGCATGGAAATGTTTCCAACTTAGATTAGCAACAATTTTCAATAAAAAAAGTTTCAGTCTTAAAGAGAATAACCCAATGAAAATCCATGTGTACCCTCTATCCTAGGAAATGAAATATTATAAATACAATCGAAACCACTGGCATGTTCCAGATCATATTTCCTCCTCCGTACCCACCCTGTAAATCTGTCATAATTCCCATGCATTGTCTGTAATAGATTATTTTTACTCATCATTGTTGGTGGGGATTTACCCATATTGGTACGTGTGGCTCTAGTTTATTCTTTTCCAGTGCTATGCATTTCATCATTCTCTTGGTATTTAAGTTGATTTTCACATTCTGCTGTAATAATACCAAATGCACGTTCCAGTAGGTCTCTTTTGTGCACATGTATCAGTTTCTATAGAATATATACTTAGGAATCCAATTGTGGAGTCACAGGCTATAAACATCTTTCATAGCTGTTACCAGTTAATTCCTAAAATGTTTACACAGGTCACAGGTCAGTTGTGTTGTAGAATGTCTTTCAGTTTGAGTTTGGCTGATGTTGCCTTGTGATTAGATTCGAGTTTGGCAAGAAGGTCACAGAAGTGAAGATGTGATCGTCTCAGCACATCCAGTTAAGGACCATTGTTATAAAATGGCCCATGATTCCATTTTCTCCCATTTCCGATGATGTTAGTTTTGGTCACTTCATCACAATGATGTCTGCCAGGCTTCTCTATGTAAAGTTACTATTTTTCTCTTTGTAATTGGGAAATATTTTGTGGAGAGTTCCTTTGAAACTAAGTAAATACCCCATTCTCCACATCCGCTTCCTAGCAGTGACCGAATAACAGTGTCCAAACTTACCTGGCAGTCTTAAAAAATAACAGAAATTCTAACAGAATATGTGGAACAGTTGGATATTGACCCTTCAGATCAGGGGAGCCCCATGTTGCCCTAAGTGCTTGCCTAGAGAGAGTTTCCAGACCTCATCACAGGGAAGGGGACTCATACAAGCTTCGTGGTCTCTGTGAGTTGAGGCTGAAAATGTGGGGAGGTCAATGTGGCTAGAATTCACAGAACAGAGTAGCAGAGAGGAGAGAGCAAAACAGTTCTGGAGATAGACAAAGAGTTCTCCTCAAGTCTCTGACAAGTCTGTGAGAAACTACACGAGGCTGGGGAGAGCCCCACCATAATGAAGAGGCAGAACAATCTGTAGAGCTCACAAGGAAGGGAATAGGAATAGTTCCCAACAGCCAGAGCGGAGACACCTCATGATACACGCATTGGATAGAGTTCCCAAGATGGTTACCTCAGTGGTGTTGCTGAATTAGCCTTGGACTACAGGCTGCCCTGGTCCTAACTTAATGGAGATTAGAGGCAAGCCCTGATAAGATAAAAGTGTTTCCAAGTAACATAATGATGTCCCAGGACAAAGTGCAACAATATTTACAGGGAAAACCCTCCCCCCAAAACCCCAGCAACTACAGTGTAGAAATTACAACGTCCAGCATCTAACCGATAATCACCAAGCATGCAAAGGAGGAAAATACAACCCTTAATGAGGAGAAGGCGCGTTCAAAACTGACAAGAAATGACACAGATGATAGAATTAAACAAGGACATTGAAACAGCAATTATATTTCTTATGTTTCAAGGTAGAGGAGAGCACAAGCATGGTAAGGAGTAATAACGAAAATCTTAGGGGAAAAAAAAAAAACAAGAAAACAAGCCCCCAAACTCCCAAATATTTCTACAGATAGAAACTATCTTATTCTTCATTAACTTTCAATTTATTCATTTTTTGTGCTTTTTGAATGGACTCAGTTTTCCATTTTATTTAATGGATTGTGATTTACTATCATTATTTATTTTGATACCCAAATTGTACTTGATCTGGCCAGTGGAAGTCCCTAAAGTTGTCATCTGTGTCATCTGAAAATCAACCTGAAATCAATCATTTTCCAAGGAGCTCTGGTTTCTTTGAGAGAAGAATAGTATTAAGGAAGCCAGGATATGAATGTTAGGTGTTTTCATTCCTATGAGGGTATTGCTGCTGCCAGTCAGAATAGGGAATATATATGTCTTTCAATTGCTTGATTCATCAGTTGATAGATATATCACTAAGTAGATGTAAACCATGAGTTTACATCAGTGGTTTCAGTTTCCATCCAGCACCATAGAGGGTTCATTCTAGTTTCTGCTATTTGTAACTCCAACAGTGAGAAAGCAGACAATGATCTAATTATCATTTATTATCTAATATATTAACTAATTATCATTTAATATATTACCTTGTAGTAGGAAGAACAATGATGAAAACTAAAGCTGCAGTAAAGGGGATTGAACACGATGGCAAGAGAGGTTTAAAACATTGCCAGGGAATCGTAAATGATGCTGCTGTAAATGCGGGGGTGCGTGTACCCCTTCAAGTTAGTGTTGTATTTTTGGGGTGAATACCCAGTAGTGTGATTGCTGGATCATAAAGTAGCTCTATTTTTAACTTTCTATGGACCCTCCACACTGGTTTTTTTTTTTTCTTTTTAAAGATTTTATTTATTTATTTGACAGACAGATCACAAGTAGGCAGAGAGGCAGGCAGAGAGGTGGGAAGCAGGCTCCCCACTGAGCAGAGAGCCCGATGCGGGGCTCGATCCCAGGACCCTGAGATCATGACCTGAGCTGAAGGCAGAGGCTTAACCCACTGAACCACCCAGGCGCCCCACACTGTTTTCCAGAGTAGCTACACCAGTTTGCATTCCCACCAACGGCATAAGAGGGTTCCCCTTTATCCGCATGCTTGCCTTGCAGCATTATCTGCAACAGCCAAATATGGAAGCAGCCCAAGTGTGCATCGACTGATGAATGGATAAAGATGTGATGTGTGTGTGTGTGTGTGTGTGTGTGTGTGTAATGGAATATTGTTCATCCATAAAAAAGAATGGTGTGTTAACTAACTGGAATTAAAAACTTAAAGTTGTCAGGGAAGGCCCTGAGGAGTGACACCAGAGTAGAAAGCTGAAGGGGGTGGTGAGTCAGCCAAGTACGTATCAGAGAAGGTGACCAGTGCAAAGGCTCTGGGGTAGGAGTGTGTTTGGCACATGCAAGAAGCAGCAAGAAGATCTCTGGCTGGAGTGATGGGGGCAGGGAGGAAAGTGTTGGGGCCAGATCCCAGAGCAGTTTGTGGGCATTCTAGAAGGCTTTGGCTTTGGAGGCTTTGGAACACACGGGTGAGGTGAGCCAACATCTGCTTTACAGTGGTTGCTGTGGCTGCATGTGTAGATCAGCCTGAAGGGAAGGAGGCTGGTGGGCCTGGGAGAGACGAGTGAGGAGACCATTACAGCAGTCCAGGCAAGCAATGATGCGGGCCGTCCGCGGGGGGCAAGGATGTCGGGCCCAGCAGTTTGCAGTGGACTGTGTATGAGTGTGAGAAAGGGAAAAGCTGAGCATGGCCTCGTTGATTTTGTCCTAACTAGACCGGGTTGCCATTTTACTAAAATGTAGAAGATTTCAGAGGGAAGAAGACTGGGGAGAAAATCAGGTGGTTTTGTTTTGTTTTTAACTTTATACGTGTTGATGTGTAACACACAGAAAAATACACAAACCATCATTGTACACCGTGATGAATTTTTACCAAGCAAGTAAGCAAGCCCACTCCCACCATAAGTGTAAACGATATCCTAAATTTTAACACCATCCATTTGTTATCTTTTGAACTTTATAGAAGTGGACATGTACAGTATGTATTCTGTCTGGCCTCTTTGTATTTGGGAGAGTCGCCCACTCTGGTCACCGTGTCGTGTGCCGTTGGATGAATACACCACTGTTAAGTCCATGCGTTCTCTCGTTGATGGTCCAACTTATCAAACATTTCCTTTGCACTTAGTATTTTTTCTGTCCTGTGTGAGAAACACATGCCTACCTTCAGATCGTGGGGAGTCTCTTGTGTTTTCTTTCTTTCATTTTTTTTTTTTATTTGACACAGAGAGATCACAAGTAGAGCAGCACACAGAGAGAGAGCGAGGGGGAAGCCGGCTCCCCACTGAGCAGAGAGCCCGATGTGGGGCTCGATCCCGGGACCCTGAGATCATGACCCGAGCCAAAGGCAGAGGCTTAACCCACTGGGCCACCCAGGCACCCCTCTTGTGTTTTCTTCTAAATATTTTCCCTGGATTTTCTGCCTTTTACTTTGGTGGCACAATCCACCAAGAACTGGTATCGGTGTGTGGTATGTAGAGGTCAAGATGGATTTTTTGCAAATATTTATACCAGTTGACCCAGCTCCATTTACTGAAAAGTCCATCCTCTCTCCACCAATTCATAGTGTCATTTTTGTCATAAATCAGGCGTGTGGGTCTGTTTCTGGACTTCCTGTGGCGTTTCACTCATCTGTCTGTATTTGCACCGACCCCACATGGTCTTCATTGTTACAGCTTTATAATAGAGTTTCATTTCTGGCAGCAGAACTTCTTCAGCCTTGTTCTTTTCCTAGACTGCCTTGGATATTCTTGGCCCCTTTGGATTTCCATATAAAATTTAGAATCAGCCTGTCAATTTCCACCCAAACTCCTTCTGGGGCTTTTTATGTAATTTACACACAATAAAATGTATACATTTTGAGGGTATCGTTTGACGAGTTTTGACAAACGTATACAATCATGTAATCCATACTGCAATCGAGATATGAGAGTTTCATCAGCCGAGAACGTTCTGTCTTGCCCTTTTCAGGTCAATCCCCCTTTCCTCCCAGAGACAAGAAGTCTTTCGATTTGTCATCACCATAAGTTGGTTTTGACTATCCTAGGACTTCATACAAATGGAATCGAAGTATGACCTCATTTGTGCTTGACTATTTTTTTTTTAAGATTTTATTTATTTGACACAAAGAGATCACAAGTAGGCAGAGAGGAAGGCAGGGAGAGGGGGGAAGCAGGCTCCCCGCTGAGCAGAGAGCCCGATGTGGGGCTCGATCCCAGGACCCTGAGATCATGACCTGAGCCTAAGGCAGAAGCTTAACCCCCTGAGCCACGCAGGCGCCCTGTGCTTGACTACTTTTGCTCAAGTTAATGCTTCTGATAATACCTCATGGTTTGTACCTCAGTTCAGTCCTCCTTATTTTTATAGAGCATTCCGTTGTATGTATCACAAGTGGTTTATCCGTTCAGCTGCTGATAGCCACTTGGGTTTCTTCCATGTGGGGGCTGCTATGATTAAAGCAACTGTGAGCATTCTTGTATGAATTTCTTCGTGGGCATCTCTTCGTTTCTCATGGGCAAATACCTAGACATGGGGTTGGGTGGGTGTATGTTAATGTCCTATGAGAAACTGCTGAAAAATTTCCCGAAGTGGTTGTATCATTCTACACTCCCACGAACAAGGTACGAGAGTTCTGCTTGTTCTGTAGACTCACCAGCATTTGGTGTGGCCGATCTTTCTAATGGAGCCATTCTAAACGTGGGAAGAATTTCTTCATTTTGGTTGCAGTTTGCATTCCCAGAGGACTAATGGCTGAGCACATTTTCATGTGCTTTTGGCCATTTGTATATCTTCCTTTGTGAAGTGCTGTTGACATCTTTTGCCTTCATTGCTCAAGGCAAAGGATCCCAGATAAAGGTCTTTTGTCAGGTCAAGTTACCACAAAAACTTATGAATATCTTCTTCTAGGCTGCACTTGCCTTTTCATTTTCTTAGTGGTATCTTTTAAAGAGAAGAAAGCTTTAATTTTGATAAATTCTAATTTATTAACTTTTTCCTCTTATGTTTAGTGCTTTTTTGTGTTTTAGGAAATGTTTGCCTGACTCAGGATCAAAGATATTCTCCTGTATACACTTTACATCTAGGTTTATGAGCCATTTTGAATTAATTTTTGAGTATGGTTTGAGGTAATTGTTGTTTGTTTTTCTAGATGATATACATTTGTTTCAGTACCATATTTTGAAACTACTGTTCTTTCCCCGTTGGATTACTTTGACACTCTACTGTAAACTAGTTGACCGTGTATGTCTGGGCTCTTTTCTCTTCATGTATTTCTGACTCTGTCCACTAATCTACTAGTTTATATGACAAAACCACACAGTATTATTTACTATAGCTTTAAAGTAAATTTTGAAGTCAACATCTTCAAGTTTGTTTTGACTTTTCTAGATTCTTAGCATTTCCAATAAGTTTTAGATGTAACTTGTCAGTTTCTGATAAAAAGTCTGCTATGATTTTTTTCCTGCCAATACTTTGGTTTCAATTATGTTGACTCTATTAAATATCTCCTCCATGAACATAGTATCTCTCTCAATTTATGCCATGAACATAGTATCTCTCTCAGTTTATACTCTTTCTCAGTGATGTTTTGTAGTTTTCAATGTAGATGTCTTCTTTTTTGTTACATTTTATCTTTTCTTTTTCATCAACTTTACTGAGGTATAATTTACATATTCTAAACTATACCTCTTATAACTAGACAGTGTGGTGTGTTTTCATTGATTATTTTATCTTGATTGATGTAATGGTAAGCAGAACAGGTTTTATTTTCTGATGTTTTTTGTTGGTTTACAGAGCTATGATTGTATTTACACTCAGTTGTGATGTCTCTTAAAATTCTTTTATTCTTGAAGGCTCCCTAGCCTCTATTTTTTTCTTTATAATATTGGTTTGTTTATACATACATATAAATTATTATATTAAGATGAAAATTCAGATTCTCAGTCACACCATGTTTTGGTTGCTCAAGAGCCACACGTGTCTAGTGGCTGCTGTATCAGATACCACAGGTTTCCTCACTGCAGGGAGTTGTAGCAAAAAGCTCTCAGGTGGCCCCAAGTTCTGGAGTCACCTCATCATTTTCTCATGATGTTGTGTAACACATTCTAATAATCTCTGTATTTAACAGTCAATTAAAAGTGATATATATTTAAAAGCTTAATGAAATGCAGATTTGACTTTTAAGACTACCTGTAAGTGATGCTCTGTCCTTTGTACTGCATTACGAAGGACTAAGAATTGACCATAGATTTTGGAGCGTGGTTGTAAAAGGAGGAAGTTTTTGGTTCTGAAAGAGAGGCAGGAAATGGTGTGTTCACTGGATGGGGATACGGAGCTAAATTGGAGAGATTACAGCATGTTAACGTGCTGATAGGAGTGATTCATCCGGGAGGAGAAATCTGACGGTGCAGGAGAGCGGGGGTCACTGACACGCCCGTTGCCGGTAGGCAAGTGAGAGCGGGTCTGGCTAGTGGAGCTGTTGGCCGAGGAGAGCGGCCCCGTGGCTCTCTCTCCACAAGAACGGGGCAGGTGAGCATGAGTCATAAGAAGGTACATGGACTTCTCTTCTGATGGCTTCTGTTGTTTACTTCTATCCACGTGTCCAGAACTGAGAAGAAGTACCGGATGCCTCAGGCTTCCACATTTTGTGAGCTCTTCTGTTTCGGGCACATCTTACCTCCTTCAATATCACCTCTGGCTTCCGTTTGTCAGTTCGTCTGACTCTACAGCCTCCCTCCCTGTTCCACTTCCTACTTTTATTCTGCCATAAGCTCAAACATCCACAGATATGGCCATTAAATCAAAAGAAAAAGAGTCCCATTCAGGCTGCCCCAAATGGGAAGGAACTGAACGTGGACGTGTAGAGTGGCCTGGAACGCGGCTCCCTCAGGGACTTTCTGTGCTTCCAAAATGCCTTTGCTTCTGTTCCTTTCTCCTTTCTCTACCACCGGCTTCCTCTTCTCACTCAGTTTTGGCACCTCCGTGACTCTGGCTGTGCGCACGGCCCTCTTGGCCCCACGGACCACAGTTCACGTCCTCCCCTTGCAGAAAGACCTGATCTTGGCCTGGACTGAATTCCTGAGAAAAGGAGTCTGACCGCAGGGATTTTCTCCTGGAGCTCTGCGTATGATCCTGGAGAGAGCGGCATCTAATTAAGTGATGTGCACAAGCTTTATTTTACGGACTTGCAAACATCTCTTTTAACTTTGTTTATTTTTTTTATTGGCTATATTCTGTTTATCACAACGGACCTCAGCAAATACTTGTAGAATGAATGACTTTTGAAATGATCGATAAGAATTGCCTTTCCCGTGTGGTTGAGTTAAGGACATTGGGGAGGGTTTGTGCCATGGTGAGTGCTGTGAAATGTGTAAGCCTGATGATTCACAGACCTGTACCCCTGGGGCTAATAATACATTATATGTTAATAAAAATTTTTAAAAAAGAATTGCCTTTCCTGAATTACATATCAGTTTTCATGTCCTTTTGTGCTGTTGGTTCAAAAAGAAAATGCTGGGGTGCCTGGGTGGCTCAGTGGGTTAAAGCCTCTGCCTTCAGCTCAGGTCATGATCCCAGGGTCCTGGGATTGAGCCCTGTATCGGGCTCTCTGCTCAGCAGGGAGCCTGCTTCCCCCTCTTTCTCTGCCTGCCTCTCTGCCTACTTGTGATTTCTCTCTGTCAAATAAATAAATAAAATCTTTTTTTAAAAATGCTGTACTTCAGAAAGCTCATGTATGAAGAAAATTGGACTTCTGGCAAAATGCTGCCAAGGCAAATCAGAATTCAAATTCATTTACATGTCCCAATTAGCAAAGAGGGTAGACTTTGGAGTTCTGCCACAGGGATTTAAAGTTATTTTAGAATTTTAAAAAATTTTATTTCATATAAATATATTGAGAATATTTATATATTTAAAAATATTATTATTCTCTGAAGCCCAAATGCACAGTTGCTACAAATTTAATAAATATCTTGAGATTGGATGCAAATTCAGTTGAGAGGCAAAATGTTTCCTTAATGCTAACTTGTCCCTTTAATGCATTTGGATCCAGATGTTTCGACCTCATTTGCTGGAGTGGATGCAGCATTAGCCTGTCAGTTCCCTGCTGTTTACCATTATTTAGTGTTATTAGACACCGTGAGTGTGCATGTAAGAAAGGCTTTAAACTGAGAAAGGTACCAAGCTGCTGTCCATGCCCAGAAATTCTGAGGTTAAAAACAACAAAACAAAGTGACCATAAATGTTTAGAACATGAATATTGAGAAGCAGCTGCAGTGGCCACAAACAGCCCTACTTGTCCCCGTCTTTGGATTAGCTGTCAGCCAAGGTCCCCGCGCACATTACCACACCCTCATGAAGGGCCATTCTCCCCATCCAGGAATCCTGTAACAGACCTTATATTCCACAACTGGGTGTGCAGACTTTGTAGCAGGAACAGAAAACATACTCTGTGTCTCCTAAGGTAGCAGGGACCACACTGTCGTGCTCATAAATCCTTGTGTGGTGCTCACATTCACTCTGGATTATCGTACTGGAATCAACTTCTACTTCAGCAGTAACACAGGATATATAGTTCTTAAGAAATGGTAGAACTGCTTCGAATCCCTTCACCCTGGGGCGGCTGGCTGGTTCAGTCGGTTAAGCATCTGAGTCTTGGTTTCAGCTCGGGTCATGATCTCAGGGTCATGAGATTGAACCCTACGTTAGACATTGGAGCGTGAGTATGGAGTCTGCTTAACAGTCTCTTTGGTGGGGCACCTGGGTGGCTCAGTGGGTTAAGCATTTGCCTTCAGCTCAGGTCATGATATTGGGGTCCTGGGATCGAGCCCCACATTGGGCTCTCTGCTCAGCCAGGAGCCTGCTTCCCCCCTGCCTACTTGTGATCTCTCTGTCAAATAAAAAAACAAAAAACAAAAAACAAAAAACAAAAAAAGAGTCTCTCTTGCCCTTTCCTTCTGCCTCCTCCCCGCAGCTAAAAAAAAAAAAAAAGAATTTCCTTTCCATTGGCATACATATTTCATTGTTCTTGTGGGAGGAGTATAATAGATTTGCTTCTCATCCAGTTATAGTGTGAACCATAGACTCCAGCCTCTCCAGTTCTCAGCACGCTCAAGTTCTCTGGCGTCTAATAGTTGTTGGTCGTCCATATCTGTGTGTTTGTAGATGCCCTTGGGCTCAGAGCTCTGGCCCCTCAGGAACACCGTGTGTGTGTTCATTGGGCAGCAAACACTCGTGCTCCAGGAACTCATGCAAAGATCCACTTTCAGTTTGTTTTCCTACTTTCAAAAACAAAGGGATTTAATGGCCAGTTTTTTGTTTAGGGTATTTATGTCTGGATTCACAAATGAAATGGCCCTTCGTTTCCTTTTCTTCTATGATCTGTTGTTGATCTGAGCACTAAGAATACCATCATGAAATGATTTGAATATCTTTTCTTATTTTTATATTTTCTTAAATACTTTGAAAAGGTAAGGGATGTTCTGGCCCTCAGAGAGTTGCTGGGACACGGGTGAGCCGTCTGGGCCTGTGTGATTTTGAAGAGTTGGGTGAAAGGCACGGGGGTACGATAGCCATTTTAGCTTCCCAGCCTTTGGGTGTTTGTTTTTTTTCTTTTCCTTCTTCTATATTCATGTTTTCCCTAAAAGTTGAGAGAATCTGATTTCCTTTTATTTCCTTTGATTTACTTTTATTTCTGCTTCCATATTTCAGGAATATGTAAATTATAGAATAGCTGAAGAATAAAAGGAATCTAACATCCCATAAAAAACTAGTGGGATGCAGTTACAGTAGCATGGAAAAGAAAAACTTGTAGCCCTAAATGTTGATATTCACAATATGTACCGTTGGTAATAGTACTTTTCACTCCTCCTGAAATTCCTCACAGAGGAGCATGCGCTTCAGAACCAGCAGAGCTGTGTGGTGCCTGCCGCGCAGCTGGAGCTCCCGTGGCTCCTGTCCCCAACGAGGCGCCACGGTCTTGCAGTCCCCGTCCGTCGGTCCCCACATTTCTAGACACCTCAGCCACATGTGCGTGCCTGAACTGTGTCAGGTGCCACTTTGCATTTTCACATATATTGCCACCACATTTTTCCTAGTATTTTGTAATCTCTGCAGCACTTTTAGCCATGTCCACTTTTTCTTTTTTCCTTTTTCTGTCTCTCTCCCACAGATACATGTTGCCATAAACATCAGTCCCTAGAAATGAGCATATTGTATCTTTTTTTGCAAATTTTGACTTCTCAGTCTTCTGCATTGCTTTTCAGTTTCTTATTCTTCTTACACGCTTCTTTTCTCTCTGGATCTACTCTTCTGATCACTCCCGGGTGGGGTCACGTAGCTCGCAGCGGGCGCTCTTCCCCTAACACTCACCCACGCACATCACCGATACGGCTCCCTGGCCTGACGCCCCTCCTTATTGGCTGGGGCTCCAGCAGGTACGCATTTTGAATGCCGCCTGTGAATATCAACATTTAGGGCTACAAGTTTTTCTTTTCCATGCTACTGTAATTGCATCCCACTGGTTTTTTAATGGGATGTTAGATTCCTTTTATTCTTAAGCTATTCTATAATTTACATATTCCTGAAAGCATGGAAGCAGAAATAAAATTATCCATTGTACTTTATTGGGTGAAAATGCGATTATTTGTGGACTGCTGCTTGGATTTCTGGGCTTAAATAAGAAATATTTTTATTTTTAATAAAGGAAAACCCACAAACACCCAGGGTGGCTCTGGAGGCATCTACCAGTTTGGATTTGTAGTATTTCCTCATTTCTCTTAGGAGCACTTCATGTGTTGTGTCGTGCATTTTATTTTATTTTTATTTTTTTTTAAAGATTTTATTTATTTATTTGACAGAGATCACAAGCAGATGGAGAGGCAGGCAGAGAGGGAGATAGAGGGAAGCAGACTCCCTGCTGAGCAGAGAGCCCGATGCGGGGCTCGATTCCAGGACCCCGAGATCATGACCTGAGCCGAAGGCAGCGGCTTAATCCACTGAGCCACCCAGGCGCCCCTGTGTCGTGCATTTTAAAATATCTAAGTGACTGGAAACTTCCATTATCACCTTGTTATTCATGCTAACTGAATTGTACTGTTTTGTGATAACAGATTCCTCAGGATTTGCCGAGGATTGCTCTGTGGCCTGTACAGGGGTTCGTTTCCATCATATGTCCCACGTGCGCTTGGGAAGAACATAGATTCCCGTCAGGGACCGGGTTCTCTGCGGCTCCATTTCAAGAGCCTGCTGGCTGAGCTGCTGAGATCTACTGCATGTTCACTGCGTGGCGTCTTTCATCTGGCAATTACTGAGAGTGGAAGGTGAGATTTCCCATTAGAATAGTATAGTCTTAGGGTGCCTTTGTGGCTCAGTCAGTTAAGTGGCCAACTCTTGATTTTGGCTCAGGTCATGATCTCAGGGTCCTGGGATAGAGCCCCAGGATGGGCTCTGCCCTCAGCAGGAATCTGCATTAGAATTGTCTGCCCCTCCCCCATCTGCTCACTCTCTAAAATAAGTAAATCTTTAAATAATAATAGTATAGTCTTCCAAACCCATAGTTCTGTCAATTTTTACTTTATCAATTTTTAAATGATATGATTAGCTGCATACAAATTTAGAATTTTGCCCTTTTGCTAAGCTTTTTTAACATTAGAAAATGGGTCTTCTTGGTTTTTATTAGTGCCTTTTACTTTCTATCTATTTTGTTGATTCTTTGGTTGTAAATCTTTGGGCCTTATGCTTTGGTAAGTTTGTTTGCTTGCCCCCCCCCCACCCCCGGAGAGGCATATCGTTTTTTAAGGAGCATGTGGCATAGTGTCATCACCATTCTCCTTTTTGTTTAGTTCATTCAATTACATTTATAACTGGGGCGCCTGGGTGGCTTAGTTGGTTAAGCATCTGCCTTTGGCTCAGGTCATGATCCCAGGGACCTGGGATCAAGCCCCACATCAGGCTCCCCGCTCAGCAGGAAGCCTGCTTCTCCCTCTCCCACTCTCCCCGCTTGTGTTCCCTCTATTGCTCTTTGTCAAATAAATAAATAATCTTTTTACAAAATTGCATTTATATGGGGGCACCTGGGTGGCTCAGTGGGTTAAGCCTCTACTTTCAGTTCGGGTCATGGTCTCAGGGTTCTGAGATTGAGCCCCGCATCGGGCTCTCTGCTCAGTAGGGAGCCTGCTTCCCCCTCTCTCTGCCTGCCTCTCTGCCTACTTGTGATCTTTCTCTCTGTGTCAAATAAATAAAATCTTTAAAAAAATTTTTTTTAAATCACTTTTATAATTACTAGTAATCTTTCTTTTATGCTGTTTAATATTTGTCCTTTTTAAAAATGGTTTCTGTTGCTATTCCCTCTTTTTTCTATTCCTTTAGATCAACCAAGTTTTTAAAACGACCTTTTTTCCCCTCCACTAGCTAGTTTGGTATGACCCTCTATTTCTATTTGTGTGTTTTGATGTATTTAACTTTCACAACAAATATTCTACTCTTTGTTCTCTTCCTAAACAACCTATAACAATTTAACTTCCTAGTTTCACATTTTATTGTCCAGTATTTTAATTTTTTATTGCTACTCCAATGAGATATTAGGTGTCTTTAAAGATTTTATTTATTTGAGAGAGAAAGAGAGAGCCCAAGTAGGGGTAGGGGCAGAGGGTGAGGGAGAAGCAGCTTCTCACTAAGAGCAGAGACAGACATGGGCTCAATCCAAGGGCCTTGAGACCATGACCTGAGCCGAAGTCAGATGCTTAACTGACTGAGCCACCAGGCACCCTGAGATGTTTGTTTTTATACAATCAGTATATTTTCTTAATTTAGTCACATTTACTCAGTTATCTGTTCACTAGTCCTTCATGCCTCTGAGATTTTACACGGAGGATTGTTTTCCTTCTTCCTGGAATACTTCCTTTGGAAGCTTCTTTAGTTACAGGGATCTGGTGGTAATGATCTCTGGTTTTGTTTATCAGCACACTTACACAGTTGTGGAATTTTCTGGTCCTCCAACTGTGATCACAGATCAGCAGCAGTCAGTCTTGTTGTTCACCACCGACCCCAGGGCCCTGTGCCTGGGAGGTGCCGAAGCCCGTGTGCACCCCCACTTCTCCTCCCAGCAAACATGAGGTTACGGTGTACGTCTCAGGAGACCTCAGACTGACATACTGCTCGTTAATGACACAGAACCGTTCCGTGTGCTCGAAGAAACCCAGAAAGTGGGACGTGTACAGGAAGCGATTCAGATACGGCACTTAAAACCGAGGGAACTCATGCTTTAATAGACACTGAAATCACAAAGGAAGGCCAAGTGCCTTAACAATTTCAATAAAAATATGAAGTTCTTTTTACATGGTAGATTTTCGTAATATAAAAAGTTTAATGCCATCTGGAAACTGTAATTTACAAAAAAAAAAAAAAAGTCCACATAGGCCAAAGATGGCTAACACTGCATACAAGGGGAGGTGAGTGCCAAGTGGGGGAGGTGTCTGAGGAGGGGAGAGGTGAGCACCTGTGTCCTTACGTGGACTGTCTTTGAAAGATCTGTCGCAAACAAGGGCCCAGTCCACAAACCACACGTACAATCCTTGTAGGTAAAACAACAACATGTGTGATGAAAATTGGGCAATTTTCACCTTCTGCCTGCTTACTAAAAGCAACCAGAGTATTGCATGGTATTTTCTCTAAACTGAATTAAAACTAAGAAAGCGATGGTGGGAGGCGGTGGGACAGGAGCCTCACAGGGGACTTGCTACGGTGACCACCTGCTGAGACCCACTGGGACAGCGTGAGCAGGGGAAGGACAGTGTGCGCGGCCCCTCCTCCCTTGCCGAGACCCAGGGAGTATCCGCGTAGACCACGATGCGTTTCAAACGGGACGCAGGTGAGGACTTTGTTTCACTACACACTAACGTGGATCAAAATGTGAATTTTGGAGCTTGTTTTGTCTTGGTATTTTGATTTAACTGAAGTCAGTGAAGGAGCTGAGTGGTTTGCTGGTGCGGATTCAGACAGGATCTGCCCTGGCTCTGTGGTCCTACCAGGGTTCCTAGGAGAGGGGGGTTTTATTGCTCGTGTTGAGTGTATTTGCCTCTGGTGGAGCGGAACAGGGGCAGGACAGTCCAGTTTCCTGAGCTGAGAAAGAAATCTGGCCAGTGCTCTCTGCATATAGTGAGGAAAAGATCTTTTTGTAAATTTTACCCACATCCCCTGGCTCATTCCAGACGGGCCGGAGAGCCTTGGGCCGTGCGGGAGGCCTCCGCTTCTCGCCACGTGGCTCGGGTGCCCACACATAACAAGTTTAACACAACTTGCCACTCACTTTCCCTAGACCGTAGAAACGAAACATTCTAATTATGTTGTCTGTCCCCTACACCAGGAGTCAGCAAACCTTTTCTTAAAAGGTCAGGCATTAGGTATTCTAGGCTTTGTTGGCCACGAGGCAAAAATCAAGAATATGACGCAGATGCTGACAGACCGATTTAAACCTGTCCGATCCAGTCCTTTCTCGTGGCTCTAACAACCCCGGCCTCTGAGCAGACTTAGCCTGTGGGTCATCGTCTGCCTGCCCCTGATCTGCACAAAGAAGTCTGTGAATTAAACAGTCTCACGTCATCTTTAAGTGCACGTGTTTTTCAGGGGAGGAGCCTGAAAAAGGAACTTTGATGTGACGTCCGTCTCACTCATAAGGAAAACACCGACACGGACAGTAAACATAAAGAAGTGGCAACTCTACGGTGATTTTCAGATCATTCCTACCATTTTTGTCACGTTTGCTTTCCTTCATCAAAGCTTCCATCTAGGACCAAAAAAAAAAAGAAAGGAAAAAAAAAATCACACCGGTTGGTTTTCCAACATGAAACCTAAAACAACAACATAGTTAGGACTAAACCAGGTTGGGGGCCACGAGTCCTCCTCGCTGGCTTGGTAACCATGGGAAGCAGTCGGGGGCGGAGGGTGTGCAGAGGTGGGCAAACCGGTGCGCTCACAGGGGGCACAGACCCTAGGCCTGTCCTCCAGGGCTCCTTGGCACTTGGGAAAGAGGCTGAGAAAGGAACAGCCCCACTATCTACGTGGGTTCAGAAACTGACTGAGGTTTCGTTTTTGTTGCTGAGGACCTGATTTTGCTATCTAGACGCACAGTGCTATAAACTTGCTGCCACTGGCTACTCTGGTACTTTATTACCGTTTCTTTGTACCCTACTGATATAAAGAACCACACAGGTACTTGCTTCTTTATAAAGGATTTGTCTTCCAGTGTTGGGGTCAGGGCTAGAACGGGACATCCTTAGTGTCTTTTGCCATCATGGCTGCGGGGTAAAGGCAAAAAGCGCTGTGACATAGCTGAGTAAATATTTTCCTTTCCTCTTTTCAGGGTACACAGAGGAACGGTATGTTTAGAAAGTGAGATCCTACCCAAGGTTAAAAACTCTCCTTGGAGGTCTCCTGCCAGGCCTTGCCTGTCTACTCCATGTGGTGTGGGACACTGCCTCATGGGGAGAGTGGTCAGGTTTTCGTTTTAGAATTATGTAAAAAGAGTTTAAATTCTCCCACTAAACTTAGTACTAATAGGACTTTCAGCATTTCATTTCTTTATAAGTTAATGCTCACTGCCCCCCCACCCAGACTACCGCTCGTCTCAGCTGGCTACAACTTCCATGTACTGTCACAGCCGGAGGACATGTCCGCCCGTTTGTCCAGGACACTTTCAGGAATACGTGTTTCCTTGCTCAGCCGTAACTCGGACGGCACCCCTCCCCCAAGACCCCTGCTTCCAGGCCATGGACGTGAATGTGAACACACTGTGGGAAGGGAGGGGGCTGGTCCCGGCTAAGGGGAGGGTGCCCGGCCGCTAGCAGATGTGGGGTGCCGGAGCATGGGAGCTGGGGACAGACTTAGAGGAGAGAGGTGTTCGAGGCCTGGAGTTGGGAGAAGAGAATAAAATGAAGCAGCTGCTGAGGGATGGGAGCTGGAAGTTCCATTCTGGTTAAGTCGAGTTAGCTATGGAAGTTTTGGGGTTTTTTTTTTTGGCTTTGTTTTGTGTTTTATGTTTACAAGGAAACTATTTCAACCTTTCCCCCCCAAACTTGACAGTTACTTACGGATGACTATTCAAAATTGGACATTTTAAAAAATTTGAGCTTTTAAAAATAATAGCTATAAATGCAAAGTACTATTGATAATAAAACCGAGTTGTTTATCCACGTACAAAAAAGGTCAATAATGTTTTAAAAGCACAAAGTTGCATTTTAAATCGCAATTGCATAGTTCTAAAATGCCTGGAGAAAAGTTACATAAAATTTTTAAGAAAATTCAAGTTTGGCTGACAGTGGGGCCCCACGGACGTCTCAGAGCTCGCCGGAGCAGAGCCGATCTGAGGAAGGAAGCGCTGCGGAAACGTGAGTTATTGCATTGCTACTGTGATGGGACCCGGATCAGGGGACGCTACAGTTTCATGACACATCATTGGCATTTTAAAAACCACTGTTTTTGGCTACTATCACACTTTCATGTAGAATTCGACTTAGATTTTATATATCCCACCCCCAACGAGCACCTGAAAGCCTTAAGAAAAAAGCTCCATCTGTATTTCTGTGTATAAAAGGTCCTGCGCATCTACCTCTGAGCAAAATATGTGCTCCCTTCCCTCTGCCCACCCCGAACCGTGACCGTTTGCGTACAAAAGTCCTGGTGAAGAATCATATCAAAGATGAGAAGCAGGGAGTTCAAGGTAAACATCGGGCGAAGTGTGTAGAAAACTGCCTGGGCCTCCCGTGCCAACCCCACAGAAGTCGCGGCTCCCGGTGAGCGGGGCCCAGAGTCGCCAGCGGCCCAGAGCAGCCAGCGGCCGTGCGCGTGGGGCCCGCGCCCCGAGGCGCGCCCAGCGTGAGGTGGCTGGCGGTTGCGTGGGGTGACCCGCTCAGCCGAGGGGGTTGGGCCCCCGCAGCTGCTGCACCCTGAGTCCGCGAGTACAGAAGAAGCTTCAGCATTTGGAGGAAGGAAAAAATCTTCCCGGGGACAGAAACTTGTAGCCGTTTCCAGAAGGCAGTCTGAGCGGGCGGGCGGGCGCCGGGGGCCCAGCGGGCAGGGGCAGCGCACCCAGCGCCGTGGTCTCCGTGCGCCAGTGGCCGTTCGGAGGGCCCTTCTGGGGCGCTTCTCCGGGCGGCTGCAGGGACAGCTCCTTCAGTTCCAGCTTGTCCACGCCTTCCTCCTTCTTGTTGTGCCGCGGGGACAGGTTGAGCAGGCTGAGCACGTCCCTCTTGGAAGTCATCGTGCCGGGGGCACCCCGGAATATTTTCACGGGTCCCGTGGGATGCTGGGGCGTGCTCTGCCAGAACATCTTGAGGTTGTGGACGGCCTGCACCTTCTCGTCGATGGCCGCCATCTTCAGCCTGTCCACGTCGGGGGCGTCGGCGGGGCTGGAGCGCGCCGAGCCGGCCGAGGAGTAGGAGAGCGCTGGGGACGGCGCGCTCCCAGCCGGAGACTGATGGCCCGAGCTCGGGGACGCGTTCCGGGGGGACTTGGAGATGTGGGCGCTGTACGGAGAGCTGGGGTACTTCAGTTTGAAGAGCGGCTGGTCGGGGAGAGAAGTCTGGGAGTCGGAGCCGGGCGACGGGCGGCCGCTGTGCTGGCTGGGGCTGCCCTTGACGGACGCCTCGGAGGCCGTGGGGCTGCTGTATCCTGAACTCACCTTGGGGAGGGACGAGCTCCTAGCGGGGGGCTTTGGTTTCACGGGGACCGGCGACGGCTGGCTCTTGGGGTGGGAGAGGGCCGGCCTGCTGAACGCGCTGGTTTCCGACGCTCGGAAGACGGCCGCGCCGTTGGGCGCTGTGAGGCCCTCCTCGGGGCTGCTGCTCTTGCTGGCCTGGCCGCCGCCCCTCTGCAGACGCTCCACCGCGATGAGATGACTCTGTGTCTCCTCTAGAATCTTCTGCGCCAACTCCTGCGGATCAAGCTTTGGGTTGCTTTCTTCTTGGGATTTCACGGTGCTGTCTGTTTCTGTGCTAGACTGGTCTGATTCTCCCGTGTCGGAACTGGCCAGCTTTCCCACCTTTTGGAAGGGGGAGTTTGGGCTGGGAATCAGAGTCATTTTAACTGGAGAATTGGGTGTGCTGACGCTCCCCTTGGAGCTTACGGAAACTTTCACGCCTCCGGCTGGCCCCACGTGGCACTGTTTGTGATCTGGTGAGAAGCGCGTCTTTCTGGTTTCCTGATAGGCCGCCAAGGGCTCCGTGCTGATGATGGAAAAGCCCTCGTATTCTTCTTCTTCTTTGCTGCCGGCAGGGCGTGTCTGGGGGGACAGCTGGCCCCGCGGCAGGGTGCATCGCTGTGGGTAGGCGTTCTTGGACCGGTCGTAGTCCTGCCGGCTGCGGGAAGCCCCCGCTTCCGATCCAGCCTCGGGCTTGGAGACGAAGCTCATGGAGGAGGCGATGGAGCTCAGACTGTACACAGAGATGGCGTCGGAGGCGATGCTGTCCGCGCCGGTGGGGGAGAAAGGGGGATGCTGGTAGCTCAAGGGCAGGGCGTTGGAGACTGACTGGGCCGAGGCCAGAGACTCCAGGGAGGATGAGCTATCAAGGCTGAGGCGCTTGGGCAGCTCAGTAGAATCTAAGACAAAACACAGGTGCCCAGAGGGCAATTAGAACGCCCTGTGGTTTACTCTTTCAAAATCACAAGCAACCTCACAGCAGAGAAGCTGGCAGGGACCCGTGCGGGTGCTGCTCTCGCACGATCCGAATTTATGTCATGCTCCCGAAGCACACGGTCCTGTTGCAGAGAGTAAATGTAACTCTGAGCCAAGACACTTGGAGAGCGCCAGCCGGCCCCAGCCCCCTTCCGTGCCGCCTCCACCATGCTCCCATCTCACAGGACCCCACGTCGGCCTGGGCCTCTGGGGTCAGGTGGGCAGTCTGTGGGGACCCCTGGCCTAAACCCTAAACCACCCTCCATGCTTCAGCAGCTCCTCAGGGGCATTTACATTCACTGTCCGCATGGCCTTTCCTCCCAACCTTCTCTCAAATACTCCGCTCAAGTCTGTGTCCTCCCCAGTTCTCGTAAAGGTCTCCAGGGGCGTCCGTGCTGCCAAACCCAGTGTTCACTGCTCGGTTGTGCAGTCGGTCCCCACTGCCCTCGCTGACCACTCCTTTCCGGGCCCCCCATCCCTGGGACCTGTGACGGCCACTGCATACCCCACGCCGCCCTCCCCCTCGGGGCCTGCAGGCCCTTTTCTGCCTCCGAGCTGGCCTCTCCCTGAACTTGGGCCTCCAGTACCCAGCTGTCAGGGCAGCTTGTCTAATGGAGATTTCAAAATGGAGCATGTTCAAGAGGGAACTCAAACCCCCCTCCTCCTGCCACTTTCAACGTCTCAGCAAAAGGCAGTCCCATTCTGGCCTTTGTTCCGAAAAACAAGGTATCACCTTTGACTCCCCCCCAACTTTGTGTCTGACTGACATCCTTCAGCTCACTCTGCCTTCGAACCGCGGCCACGGGTCTGTCTCCACGTGGCAGCCGGCTTGGCCCTCCGAGAAGCGTGATGACGTGGCCGTGCCCCCTACGCCCTGAAAACTGCCTGTGGCCTAAGCCCTGGGGCACCGCTCCTCCCTTGTTCGCACCCCGCTGCCACTCTCCCTCTGCGCATCTTCACAGGCCTTGGCAGCTCCCTGACTCTATACCGCACGTGTTGGCTAAGCTCGTGAGAGCGGGGCTTTGCTCACTGCGCTTCCCCGTCCTGACCACATCCTCTGCTTTTCTCCCCCTTCCCCAAACGCAGCCAGGCTGGTCCTGGGGCGCGTGGCAGGGGCGCAGGGAGGCTGCTTACCAAAGAGCGCGAGCAGAGACTGCAGGGCAAAGTGCATGGTTCGCCGATTGGCTTGTTTCCCGGTTTTCAGGATGACTTCCTCCTGACCCACTTCACAGAGATCGAACCCTAGAGGAACAAAGACCATGAATCTCTGTCCGTGTCCCCGAGGGGAGGAGAGCCACAGCCCCATGTCCCCGGAATCCCTGCAGGCCCCTCGGCCAGCGCCCGGCCTGGGCTGCCCTGGGCCTGGGAGCTGCGTACACCCTCACCCCGATACCCGCGGGGCCCGGCTCCCTCCTGCCCCTTCCCGGAGCACCCGCTGCTCTCTGGCCCTGAGCTCTGTTCTCTGCAGCGCTGGGCCCAGTTCGTAGGGCTGGGGAGTATGAGCTGCTCTCTCCGACCTTTCCCACAACAGTCCACTGAAAGAAGACTTTAAGGAGGACAAAACTGGGCCACTCCACTCAGCACAGGGTCCAGTATGTAAAGGTGCTGCCTGGGAAGGTGGGAGCTTCTCAAGGGCACAGACGTGTGTGTTTGCCATTGAGGGCTTTGAAACCAGCCGGCTCTGACAAGGGAGAATCCACCCTCCGGGCTGAGCTGCCCTGCAGGGACCAGACCCCGTTCTGCTAAAGCCCAGGGGGCCGCCCTGACACAGTTCTCCTGAGACTCCAGGCGGGCACAGCAGAGGGCAGGAGCCTCCGGGCAGGAGGCCGGCTCACCAGCTGCTGCCGCACTGAGACTTCAGAGACCCCACCGGGCGCCGGCCCCCCATCTCCCTGAGAAGAGCACAGGCGGATGAAGCCGAGCACAGACGCCATGGCCAAGGGCTTTGTCCGCTGACCAATGTATGGCTGGGGCGGGGCCGGGGGGCAGCCCTCAGCCCTGCACATGTGGCTCAGCCCACTCGGCGGGACACTGAGCTCGGCCGGAACAGTGGAAGCGCTTGGTGCTGACTGCCAGGGGACAGGGCCCCCTCCCTCCTATGATGTGTGCTCCGGTGACAGGATCTGTGACACACAAGGCCGCCGTGTTCTGCATGCTGTGCAGTTTCTGACACAGTAGTCACCAACGGAGAAATGGGTCTTTTTATTCCCAGGCTGGGATTCTGAGGTCAGCCTGACACTGTCGTTCCTCTGGGAATTTGTTCACTCGATGAGCTACTTCAGACTTCTGGTTGCTGTGGGGTATTTTCCCCTCTGAACTCAAACAGAATCACTCCCTGAAAGCAACAGGAAGGTCTCGGAGAACTCACCAAATACAAATAACTAATTAATACAAAGGTTTTAGTTAGAGATCTCTCCTTTTACCAGGATGACGGACTTCGTTACTGCTCCAGCAGCACGGAGGTAATAACTGCCAGCCCTGGGCCGGGTTGCACTGGTGCTGGCTGAGGGCTGGAAAGAGGAGCCTCAGAGCGCTCGGGAGTGAGGGAGCCCCTTCTCCAAAGGCTGGGCCTGCAGAGACTTTTCCTCCCCTGGTTTCAGGCCACGGGATTCAAGGATAACTATGTGCACACTGACTCATCCCTTGAGTATCGGTGGTTTGGAAAACACAGAAAAGTAGAGGCCATCGATGAAAATAACCCACTGTCCCAACACCAGGAAGAGCCAGTGACACACCTGGAAATATCCAGTTCGCAGGCAAGGGGGCCTGCCTCTGTCACACCCATACCGAGGAGAGGTGTGGGCCCTGCCCGGGGAAGACCGCTGTGGCTCCGTCTTCCCTCACCTGTGCTCTGTGTCACTGTCCCAACGCCAGGCCTACAGCCCTTCCTGGAAGGGATGAGATCCCTGCTGGGCGTAGACCTGGCCTTTCTCGCTCTTGGTCCAGTTGCTACTGTCCGCCTTTATCTAGATAGAAATGTACTACGTGCATGGCAAGAAGACTGCGTTAGGCCCACAGAAGGCAGCACACAGCACAGATCCCAAAGGTGGGAGAACATCTACTTGGATTCAGAGTGACTGTGGGGGCTGGGGGCTCCCCCATCAAAGGCAATTGAAGCCAGCCCTACGCTGACATGGGCTGGGAAAAGGCATCTGCGAAATGGGTTAAAAGAAAGGCATAATGCTGTGAAATCCAGATTTCATGAGAAGAAAAACTGCTTGTGAGGGACCGGCTGGCCTGCCATGTAAAATGGCGGCTGGTCCCCATCACTCTGGATTGAGGCTGTGTCATCCTTCCAAGAGTCCCCACTCCCTGAGGTTAAGAACCAAAGCCCTCCCTGGGGCCTCAGCCCACAGGACCTGCCCCACCTCTGCCTCGTCTGTCCCCGCCGTGCCCTGCACCAGTGTGTGGGCCTGACACTTGTGCTCACCGATGCTCTTCCCTCGTCCTGGAGTTTCCTCCTGATGACACCCTCAGGCCCTCCAGGTCTGCCCCGGCTCCCTGCCTTCCACCCCGCCAGCAATCACGGGGACGCCGGGGCTCCTGTCTGGGACGCTGCCCCCCTCCTGAGGGGCTCCCTCCGCTTGGATTACGTGTTTACTTGGTCTGCTCATCTTCCCCACTAGACTGAAAACCCTAAGAGGGCTTGTCCCCCGTCCTGGTGCACTGCCCGACACATCACAGGTGCTCAGAGGAAAGCTTGGGAAGTGACTGGCTCCCCTGGGAATTGCACCAGCACTTAAGTGGGATGGGAGAGCAGCTCACAGCCTCTTGTGTGGTATTTTATCAAAAATGCATCTATTAAAGCAGCAGTTTTGGCAGGAGCTGCCTCAGCCATGTTACATTCTCCAAAAAGGGAAAGTAAGTGTCACAGATGAACACGGATTCTGGTGCCGGTGGTTCTAGGTTCCTGGCATCAAATCAGACCTGGTTTCAATGGCACAGCAAAGACCAACCTTGAAACTGTTATTTTATGACTTTTTTTTTTTCTTTAGCTTTTAATCATGGCTTGACTCCCAATGATGCTGACATCTAGCAGCTTTCTATCAAGGCAAGGACTAGAAATGAGAGCGCTGAAATCAAAATGTCGGGCGCTGGGACAAGGCAGGAGGGCCGTATGCCAAGTGTGCTCAAGGGCTGGGATCGCAGAGGCCACCATCTGTGGGGTGACATGTAAGAAAACACCGAGGCCCCGAGACCCTGCCAGCTTCACCCAACAGAAACGCGGAGAGATGGAGTTTTCACAAAAGGGAACTGCAGGAGGCGGGGAAGGACGCTCTGGCCTACCTAGAGCCGCCAGGAACTCGTGGCAGCCGGGGAGGCGCCACAGCTGCACGCTGATGGAGACCTGGATGGGGGCCGAGGCGAAGTCCTGCTCCTTCTCGCCGGCCTGCAGCTGAACCAGCACCTGGTGGAGCTGAGCGAGGAGACGAGCGTGAGCGCGCCACCTTCCCAGCGCCACCTTCCCTCCGGCCCGCCTAGGATGTGTCCCCGCGTTACTCCTGTGTCATCCTCCCTAGTGACCTTAATGTGCATCGCACTGCAAATTCCTGTTAAACGGTGCCTCAGGCCTGCTGTCCTGTCTCCTCTCTGGAGGCTGGGGTGGGGGGGTGTCACAGGGCAGGAGTGGCCTCGCCTCTTCCCTGGTGCACCCTGGTGGCAGGGGCAGGGACCAGAGGAGGGGTGGGGTGTAGGACCGGTCGTCTCCATCTCTTTTTCTCTACTTAAGCCCCCCTGATGCTCTTGAGTTACATGGTGAAGAAGAGCCCAGCGTCCTGTCCCAGAGCCGCAGCGCTTGGGGAGGAGCCCGCACACCCACTTCGAGGGCCTGGGGCACTCTGGGACCCCCGGGCTACTCTGGGGCTCTGTGTAGTGGCTTCATAGTGTCACTCGCTCAAAGTCGCTTCTGCCCCTGCTGTTCTGGTGGAACGTGAGAGGTCCAATTGAGAACACGAGAAGGGTGCAGCAGGAAAGGGGGAGCCAGAGCAGAGGAAGGGGTCACCGCGGCCCGGAGCGCGTGGGGCACGTGCACACAGCTCTGAGCGACAGCACATGTGCCCGGGCTCAGAGCAGGTGCAGGGGACGCAGGGGCTGGGCGGGTTGAGGGTCTCACCTGACAACAGTTGCTACTTAAAGTCGTACTCACCATTCCCACCATATTTTTAACAGCCTTCGCCAGCAGATTATAAGAAAAGAAAGAGAGAGAGAGAGAGAGAGAGAAGAGAGTTTAGACTCAAGCACAGGTTGTTATGCCACGAGCTGATCACTGCTTTAGGAAGCGCCACAGCAGGTCCGCGGTGGCTCCGACCGGGAGGGGAGAGGAGCGAGAGTCAGCAGGGACACACAGGAGAACAAACAGCCACACCAGGCCAGACGCGGGCAGGGGTAGCCAGGCCTTCCCTTCCTTGCCAGGAGAGGAGCAGGGCAGGCAGGGCTCGAGTGGGGAGGGGACACAGAGGGCATCGAGAAGCCACTCTAGACACCAAGGGCCATGGTTCCAGAGTGACTTGAGAACTAGCCCACCACGGGCCGGCCCCTGGGGGCAGCCGGACATCTGTCTGCGACCTGCTGGAAGAGTCCGCAGAAAGTCCCCGTGATGCCACCAAACGCAAGAAATTAAGCAGCTGGCTTTTTGGACTCAGGCTTGCCCTGCAAATGTAACTCTAACGTCCTCTGTTGCTAGAGCGCAGGCTTCCAGCCCTCTTGGGCTCAGGATGTCTTTATATGCCATGTTCTAGAAGTGCCTTCCTGATTCCCTTCAACAAGGAGACGTAACCCACTCATTGCCAAGTAAGCAGGAACTCAAGAAGAGGCATGTCATTGGGCTGGGCTCCGAATCCGGGCTGGAAACCACCCTGGGTAGGTGGGAGGCTCCAGGCACCACTCTGATTTTCAGAGGCTAATCCCAGACAGAGCAGCTTTGTTCCATTTACAATAAAATCTGATCAATAATAATGAGGTATGTCATTTTTTTCAAGTTCTTACACTATGAGATGACCAGAGAAAATTGCTCCGTGACCTTCAGGGCTGCTGTTCCAGCCAGAAACCCTCCCCCACACAGCGGTCACCCAGGGTTCACTGTGTCCCTCCTTCCCCTTGTTTCAGACCCTCACTGGCTGGTAGGAAGATCGGGAGCTCTGAGGCCAAGCTGGGAAAGGCCTACGTGAGGCTGAGAGTTCGAATCCTCCTGATTCCTGAATAAGACCTCCATTCCCCTGAAAGAAAGTCCGTGTGTAGAACCTGCTGCGCGGTAGCTTGCGTTAGAGCTGACCTTGTGTTCACTGCTCTGCCTCCCTCGGTGGCTACTCAGTTTCAGGTGGGGTTCATCCCCTGATCTGGGCATAAGCATCAGGGACCCTGCAGGGGATCTGGTAGGCTGGCCCCACACCTGCAGGCTGAGGGAGTATAGCTGTGACACTTGTCAATCAGCAGAAAAAGTGGGCGGGGGACGACAAGGTGCAGGCAGCCACTAAATGGAGAGTTCAGGAAATGCCCCACTACTGCAGGTGACAGGGGTCTCAGGAGGCCCTACTGCTCTCCGAACCCAGTGCCCTGAACCCAGTGTCCCCGGACGTGTGCGTGCCTCGGGGGCTCTTTCGCCCCCAGCCCTTGTCTTTCCCGTCTAGTCACAGGGGTGGAAAAAGGTAACCAGACCGTGGCACTTGCAGATTCCTGTGTAGGCCCAGCTCGCCCTGGCGCCCAGGCCTGGGCTCAGCCGCCCTGGCCCAACTCACCCGACTGATGAGCTGCTCGCCCGTCTCCGAGGCAGTGATGAGCTTGCAGAGGGCTTGGAGGGCAGGGTTGGGCAGACCTAAACCAAACAGAGGGCAATGTCACCCAAAGGGGACCCCGCACCCACAGCCCTGCTGCCTCCCTAAGCGAAGAGCCTGAGACACTCCACATCGGGGGCATTTCCAGAAGCTGGGGACAGCCAGGCGTGTGGGTCTCTAACTTGAGAATGGAGACAAGGGTTCCAGAGAAAGGCCCGTCCTTGAGGTGTGTGGTCACATCCCAGGACCTCTGCTCGGAGCGAGGCCCAGAAAGCAATCGGCAACACCCGCAGCCTGCCTGAGCCCAGGTTCGCCCCCCGCGCCGACTCTGGCACACCTGGAGCTGCCAATGAAACGCCAAGGCAGCTGCTACGTGCCCAGCGTGCCAGCCCGGGAGGAGGCAGAGTGGGGCCCGCGCCCTGCTTCCCGGATCGCCTCCAGGTCAGGAGAGCTCTGTGTCTGCGACTCCTTGCTCCCTCCCCACTGTGAGATCCGGCCTCCCCGCCACCAACCGCCATGCCCATGCAGCAGCCCGGCCCTGCCCGCCTGGCTCTCACCCAGCAGGGACTGGATGGTGCTGCTGCACTGCTGGAGCCGGTCACCGGGGTCGGAGGTCGGGAAGAAGACAGCCGCCGGCAGGCCACTGGCCGGGGGGTCCAGCCGGAAGCCCACGGCAGTGAGCAGGGCCTGCCAACCGGGGATGCCGCCCACTTTGTTCTCCACGCTCTGCTGGGACGTGTACATGGCATTGCGCTGCCCGTTCTGAATGCGCTGCAGGGACTTCTCCACCTGCAGGGGAAGGGGCAGTGGAGCGCCACTCCGGTCACCGGCGTCTTTCCTGGTGGTTCTGCAGACATGCAAAGCCTCGGGTGTGAAGCCGGGGCTGCCTCCTGCCACCTGGGCGCCTCAGCCTTAGGACCACGGCCCAGTAGCAACGGCCCAGCTCGCAAGGGAGGAGGCGAAGGGGAAGGCTGTCCCTGTCCCAGCACCAGCAAGTCTAGGGGACTCAGAGAAGTTCTGTCCCTTTCCTGGCCCACTCCTCCCACTCCAGGCTCTCCTCCTCAGACACTAAAACCCATTCTCAGGCCAGGGCCTGCCCCAAACCATGGGATGGTTCCCCATCACTAGGCTTAACTTCAGGCCCTCCAGAAGCCCTTCACAGCCCACAGCTCTCCCATACACCAAGCAGTACCCGTCCCAGGGCTGTGGCTGGCCATGCCCTTCTTCCCTAGGCCTCTGACGCACCCTCTGTCCCATAGGAGTGGCCTCTGGAACCTAGGCCTCCCCCTCCACCTCCAATACCTCTCCCACCTGCCAGGGCCTAAACCCATGCCTGGCACCTGTGGGCTGAATTTGTAGAAGAAACCAGTAAGTCAGCTCCCCCCAGCGAGCCTTCCACAGCACTTCCGGCGGCCCCGGGCCTTCCCCATTTCTCTCTCTAGGAGAAATCTCAGGTTGACCTGTGAGACTGCACGCCCTGGGGGACATCTTTCATCACTAGAGAGGCAGAAGAGTCTTCCAAGGTGTCACCTGAGTCTTTTCTTACAGTATAACCCTGGGATGCAGGGGGCTGACCTCCCAGCAGGAGAAAACGAGTGGTCCTGGGCAGGATGACCAGCCAGGGGGCATGCCATCGGGGCTGAAACTCCTCGGAGATACACTGCCCAGGGTCAAGGGGTCCCATGGTTAGTCAGAAGGAGGTAAGAGCGGGTAAAGCCCATGGCCCCTGTACTTGCCCCGAGAAATGAAGCCAAGAAAGAAGTGACAACCTTTAAGTGTGCCTGAGGGGCCTGAGAGGCCTGGCTCTTGCCCCGCAGCCTGCTCTTTTCTAAGAAAAGCAGCCTGGGAGCTGCAGCCAGGAAGGAGGGAACTCGGGGGTGACAGGGACCAGAATAGGTCCTAATATTGAGCAGCTGAATTGCTCTATGCCGTTTCCAGACACAGGTTAAAATCAGTTAAGAGAGTCTCCACAGATTCTCAAAGTGCGTGAGCACAGCTACCCCAGAGCACGTGGCAGGGGCCACCTCAGGTGTGGCCTGAGAGCTGCCTGGGCTTCTCAGGTGACATCATTCCGACCCAGTCACATGCTGATTTCAGGCTGACCCCAAGCCTAAGAGATGGACAGGACGTACCTACCACCTGGAGTGCGTGGAGCCCCAGGCCCAGGGAGTAGGAAGTTTGCCCCGCTGCGGGGATGTGCCCCCTGGAACCCAGCCCCCAAACTGAACTGACCAGCCAGAGCCTCCAGCCCGCTCCCCAGGGCCTGTGGGGGACTATCCCCCACGTCCTTCCTCGAGCTCTGACACAGCCATGGCGTGTGCCCCTCTGTCCCTCCAGGGGGCAGTGGTTTGCTGGGGCTTTGCTGTTTGGGGGGCTCTGGAAGGAGTGTGGATGTGGCATGGGCTGTCCAGCCACACCACGTGGACCCCGAGCTGGGGCTGGGCAGGTCTGTCTTGCAGAACCCCACGGAGGCTAACAACTCTCAGGTGTCAGAGGCTGCCTTCCCGGTTAGCAAAGTAGAAGGGCGGAACACGTTTTCTTTTGCTGCCTCTCGGCTGGATTTGTAACTTCTGGACGTGTGTACCCTCACCCCCAGCCCGGCCAAGCTTTGGACTGGCCACATACTAGGTTAACTTTGGACTCTTCCTCCAACCCGAAGTTAGGGGAAGGCCAGGGCCATTTGCCTTTAAAATATCCTTTCCCTGCCTCTAGAACCCTCCTGTGTGCCAGCTATTTGCCTCTGCTCTAAGTCTCACTATAGCCTGGAAAAATGAGAATTTTTATCCTTGCTTCCAGAGGAGCAAACTGAAGCTCAGAGAGCCAGGAGACTTGCCCAAAGCTTCATGGCCCAGAAACAGCGGCAGTGTGGGCCCCAGGACCTTGGCAAGGAGGCCACATCCATCACCGTGACACAAGTGCCTGCTACTCAACAGGCGGGCTCCACCTGTGGGTCCCCTCTGCCTGCATGTGTCCCCTGGGGATATGGACAGGCCACAGCTCTTCTCTCTTGCACCTGCAGCCGGCTCACTGCTCTCGAGGGCAGAGGGCCCCGTGGGAGCCCGGGGGACAGGCTTACCAGGTGCAGCAACACTCGCAGGGCATCTCGGGCGCGCTCCGGATGCTGGAGGATCTCTGTGAGGGCCTGGCCGATGAGCGACGAGGGACTGTTCAGCTTAACGTCACTCCCAATGAGCATGAACCCTGCGAGAACACAGAAGGGCATCTTCGCGCCTGCCCTCCGCTCGAGGGAGCAGCTCTGGCTGGCCCCCTCACTCCCTGGGGCCTCACAGCCACCCTGCCCCCAAGGGGGCCTGCACAGCAAAGCTGCTCCACGGAAAGGCCTGCAGGAGGGCTCTCTCACTGAGGGGACCCGCCCGTGTGCTTCTGTCCCCTCCTCTTTAAGAATCAGCGCTTTTCAGGGCTCATAAGTGGTTTTGCACAAAAGTTCCTCAGGAAAGTGCCTCTCTGCTCTGCTGCACAGTGAGGGAGGAAGCAAGTGGCCAGGTGGTCCCCGGGTGAGGGGGCTAAGGGATTCCCAGGGTGCTCCCCAGGCTTGGCCACCATCCCAAGAAGGACCTGCCCTGTTTCCCCTGAGATGCATGTGGAACCTGCCCAGGGACAGCACCATGGGATGTGGACAGGAGGACAACCTGCACGTCTATGAGGATCCTGTCCCGCTCCCAGATGCAGGGTCGGGGGGCAGGCACACAGAGCAGTCTCCTCAAGCCGCCAAGCCACTTAGAACCACCCTGCCCCTAAATAATGGAGAAAGGGGTTTCCCAAGAGCCGGAGTGCGCCACGGCTGTTTTTAAGGTGAGCAGCGCAGCAGGACTTAAACACCAGCTTCCCACGCTAAGCCGCGACTTGTATGCCATCTGTCACTCAGACAGGACAAATATACCACATCCCTACACGTTGAGAAGACAGGGCACACACTCTGGCCCACAGAGAGGGGCCAGAGTCCCTTGGGGAGGAAGAATCAAGCTCAGAGGCCAGGCTCCCCCCAGGCCAGCACTACGGCCCTGGGGCGCACCGGGAACAGACAGCGCGTGGGGCTGTGATCATGGAGCCTCCACCACCACCTTCAATTCCTGCATCTCATCTCCTGGCAGTGGGAGTTCAGTGACGGGGCGGCAGGGCCGGACACAGGCCTCCACGCCCGCCCACCCTGCCCTGTCCTCCCTTCGCGGCCATGCGCCGCCCCCAGCCAGATTCTGTTGTTTCGTTCGAACACGTGTCTGGCAAACACCACAGCTGTGCTGTTTGTGAAGCAAACACGTTTCCATGGCCCACCAGAGTGAAATGGCGCCGGCACAGTGCACCTGCCCACCGGGTTCATTTTGAGAGGAAGGGGAAGGTAGAAGTCATTTGTCCCCAGTTTTTAAATGATATGTGGCTCATAACAAAATACAAATGTTTGAGAACAGTGCTTTGGGCGTTCCTCCGTTGCTCGAGGTTTAAGACACCGTGTTTGTGGGTCAGTCCCATGGCCACAGCATTGATGGGACTTCATCTTTGCTCTGGAGCATCCTGGGGAGGGACAGGAGCCAGTCCTGAGGGACAGCATGGACAGAAGGACTGTGGGCTGTGTCAGCAAAAGGGCCCTGGCTGGAGTCTGGGTTGGCGGCCTGATGGGACAGCTTCTGCCATGGGAAGCTCCACAGGTCACGCCTTCTCCACCTCCCATGACCAGACATCACAGAGAACATTCTCTCTTCACCTCCCTTCAGAAAGGGTAAGTAGCTGGTCTCAGGTCACAGACCCAGGACATGGAACTAGGTCAAACCCAAGTGTTCCGATGACCAAACCTGGGACTTTCTACCACATGGCTCTTTGTCACCATCCTGGCACTTCACAGGAGGGCACCATAAAATGCATCAACCAGCACACCCTTGTCCCCGAAGTCTATGCTCACACCCCGATGGCAGGCTGTTCTGCTGCTCCCTAGTCAAAAAAAAAGATGACTTTAGGGGTGCCTGGGTGGCGTAGTCAGTTGAGCGTCCGACTCTTGATTTCAGCTCAGCTCATGATCTTAGGGTCCTGAGATCAAGCCCTGTGTCGGGCTCCGCATTCAGTGGGGAATCTGAGATTCTTTCTCCCTCTGCCCCTCCCCCTACTCATATTCTTTCTCTATCAAATAAATAAATAAAATCTTTTAAAAAAAAAAGACTAATACCTCAGTGACAAATGACTGTTTTGGCAGAAGGCGAGGGTCTCAGCAAACAAGGCCCTCTGCCAGCACCGCCCCACGCAGCCTCTCCCCAGTGCCCCATCCTCCCCTCCCCAACCTGGGAGGCTGTGAGTACCCAGCTCTGGGCACCCCTGACAGGCACCAGCCAGCGGTCCATGCTCCTACCTGCCCAGTTGGAGGGGTGTGAGAAGGCCTTGCTGCTCTGCACCACCTTCATGGCCTCCCCCAGGGCGGCGCTGGCTTTCAGGCCATTGAGCAGGGATGAGTAGAAGGCGTGGAGAAACATCTTGGAAGCCGCCACAGGCACAGGCCACAGAGACACAAGAACACACTGTGCGCCGGCAGCCAGGAAGGCCCGTGTCAGCGCGATGACTCCGTCAGCCGTGACCTTGCTGTTGGACTCCTGCGAGGAGCCGAGGACCACCAGCTTCACGGGAAGCCGCAGGTCCAGGACGTCGGCGGCCGTGAGCAGCAGCTCCTGCAGGGGCGGGCAGTCCGAGATGCTCTCCCCGTCGCTGGCGTCGTCCTGCACCCGCAGGGACTCGGGGATCGTGTAGGGGTGGCCAAAGGAGCTCTTGCTGCCGCCAGGGTTACTGTCGGCGCTGGGAGTGAGGACCAAGGCCGACAGTTTCCACGAGATGTGGGTGGCAAAGTGGACACACTCGGCCTGGGTCAGGGCGCTCATGACCCGTTCTTTGGTGGCCACGTTGCCCACCAGAGGCTGACAGCCCAGCAGCTCTGACACCATGTACGCCTCCTCCTCGGCCGATGGCATGGGCCCCCACAGCCACCTGTCCATCACCGCCGACGGCAGCTTGGGGTTGCCGACAACAGCCGCCATGGACGTGGAGCTGGAGTACGTGGGTGGGTTCTTCCTCAGGTGAGACTAGGAGGGGAAGACAGAGAAGCAGACCACCCCGCCCATCAGACAGGGGCCAGGCTAGCCGGCTGAGCCTCGGGCTTCCCGTGAGCACCGGGCTCCATCCCCTCGGCTACACCTGTGCTCCCAATAATCTCGTTCACTCTAACGCTCAACACCGTTGGCGCCCAGCTGCTCATCCTACTGAGAACCACAGCTGCGCTGCAGAGCTCTGGAAAATCAGGACTGGATCTCAGGAAGAGCCCTTCCCATCTGTCAAGTCCTGAGGGGCGCTGCGGCTGGAGGCAAGGGTGGAGGGTGCTGGACTGCCCCACGCGCTTCACTCCCACAGACCTCCCTCTGGGCCCCGAAACGGGGGAGACCTACTCCTGATGAGCCAGGGCTCTGAAGGTTGACAAAAAGCAAGTCAATCTCAGTGGCGACAGGGCTAACCTCCGCCCGGTACAGCCACCATGTGCTGAAAAGATTATACTTGTCATCTCCTCATGTGCTGCCAAAGAAAGAAAACACTGGATTATAAAATCTGCATAGAGGAGTCCAGGAAAGTTCTGATTTTCCCCCAACGAGGTCTTTTGATGCTTCTTGGGAAATATTAAGTATCAAATTATTTCAAAATAACCTGATGGCTCCATAGTGGTGCTGCCTCACACCGCGGGTAGGAGAAGCGCCTGCTGGGCATCTGTCCAGAGACGGGGCTCTTCCACTCCCTGGCTAGCCTGGCAAACAGCCAACTTACTGTTGTCACCATGAAGCGCTCGAAACACGGGCCATCTCTGACCTCCTGGGTGCTTCTGGCAGCAGGTGCAACAAACAGCGCTCTGAGCCAGACAGCGTCCGATGAGGCCATTCAGTCAGCCCCGGACACGCCAAAAACTCGAGAAAAGCATTTCTTTCACTTTGAACTGGTTCTGTCCCATGAGAAAGTTACTGTTCAGTCACAGAAAACAGATCTAAGATTTCCAAAACTCTGTGAGACAGATGCGGGCCAGGTTTGAGCCATGTCACTGATCATGGTCAGCAGAAGCCACGGCAGGTCCCATAGGGACCGCCCACGCCCAGGGCCCAGGGTTCGCATTCCTGAATGAGCCACTTTCTCCCACTGGGAGGAGCTCTGTCTGACCCAGCTCTGCTCCTGGTCTGCTGGTCTCTGAGGGCATGTTCAAGTTCGAAGACGGAGCAGGACGGCCGAGGCAGCCACAAGTGCACGCCCGGCAAATCGGGGTCCATGAGGGTCTGAAGGAGTTTGAGAAGGGGTTGGTTGGAAGGCTCTCTGATTGGGTGGGCACGCCAAGGGGGGTTCGTGGGTGAGACCTCGGATTCTGTGGACAGTCCACTGTCGCCCTCTTGATTTTCACAGACATTTCTGCTCACACTGACGCTTCTGCTGAATGAGACCCAAAAATCTGTCCCCTGAAAGCCCCCTCATTTGTGTTCAGTTCCTTCATTGGCCCGTGGGACCCTTTTCTCATGTGTCTGCCATTCTTGCCTGCGGCCCCTCTGCTGGGCACAGCCGGCGCCGTCAGTGGACAGCATGAGGGTGGTGGGCACCTGGGGAAAGCAGCTTCCTCAGAGACCTGGACTGGCCTGGAGCCTGACCCAGTCCCCTGAGGAGCTCACAGTTCTGATGTCACGGCAAAGACGTTCTGAGAGAAAGGACAGACTGTGGCTTCTGGAGATAGCAGAGATGAGTCTGGAGGCCAGGGGGCTCTCCTCCCACCTTCAGACAGAGAGACAGACAGATCTACTCCAAAGACAGCCTCCCTGGCTGCAAACTGCTGAGGGAACCTTGGGAAGAGATCACAGGCTGCCCCCCCGCAGCCCAGTCTGGCCGGGAAGGCCGTCCTCCAGAACCCCACAGCTAGGCACCCGCCACCAGCACGAGGCTTACCTTGGACTGTGGGCTGAGGGAGCGGATGGAGGGGACGGCGATGAGGGCGAAGCGCTCGTACAGGTACTCGTTGGAGGAGCTTCCCTTCAGGAGGGCGAAGGGGATGAGGTAGAGCTCCCCCTCCAGAACCAGGACCAGCTGCCGGTGCCGGCCCACGGGGCCGCTGGAGTGCATCAGGCCCTGCGGGGAGGCACGGGGCGCCTGAGTCAGGGCCCAGCAGGCGACGGCCTGCCCGCATGGGGCCTACTGGGCCGCAAACCACATGCACCCGAGAAGCACCTGGCAGGCCCACAGCGCCCACGTGGGGAGATTGGGTGGTGGCTTAGGGCGCTGCCCAGGGGAGCATCACCGAGTGGGGGCTTCCTCCTGTCTCATGGACCCTGCAGTAAAGGAGGTTGGGGGCCAGTCTAAGTCTGCACGGCAAGGGGAGAGACCGGGTCACCTGTCAAGGACAGGGATGTCCCACAAAGACAAGGACTGGCCCCAGTAGGTCTATAGGAGGCAAGGAGTTGTCCCAGAAAAAGCCTTGTGAGTCATGGTGACCCCCGGAGGGCCAGGCCAGGGGATGCTACACTGTCCAGAAACCCTAAGAGCAATGTAGGTGTGACTCTTCTCACGAGAGGCAGTGACACTGTGACCCCCAGACTGGGCTCAGGCCGAACAGGAAAGATCAATCGGATGTTGCTGCTGCATGAGGAGATGCCACCCAGAGCCTGCTGCAGAGCGCAGGCTCAGCTCCGGCTCTAGGGGTGGTCACGGCTGGGCTCCTGTCCCCCCAGCCCCTTCTGGCTGACTGGGCGCAGTGCCCACCAGGGCGCCGCTGTGCTCGGCGGGAGTGAGGGTGCATGCCTGATCCGCCTGACTGCTGCCCCGGGTGCTGGGCTGAGGCTGGCACATGGCACTCCGCTAACCCAAAGTGACACATGCCTGGCGGGCCCGTCAGTCTCTACAACCCCCCTTTGGCTTTTTCTTTAAAAAAAAAAAAAAAAAATTGTGAATGCATCTAAAGAAATCAGAAATAAAAACAGGCCAATTTGCTGGTTGTCTGCTTTAAGAGCTATTTACCGAGAAGGGGGTAAAAGAATCATTGTACGACCCAGGAAGGAGGAAGTGGGGTATGTCACACTGCTTGCTGCGGATTTCTGGATTGGCACAGGGAGGTGAGGCAGACGGGGGACCTGCAGTCAGCTCCTGGGCCTGGGGGGAGCCCCCACCATGGCCACACCGAGGCCCTCCCTGCCCCCGGCCCTGGGGAGCCACTCTGGTCTGTGCCAAGCAGACCTGGAAGGTGGGCCAGAGGAGCTGGGCGATGGGGCCCTGACCTCGGTGGTGGGTCACAGCTGGGACAGTGACGACCACTCCCAGCTCAGCGAGGGCTGTCCCCCCGACATGCGGGCAATGCGGGGACTCAGGCCATCTGCCGTGTGCAATACCAGACCCACCCCCGGCTGATCCAGGGTCACCAGGCATTTGTGGGACAAGATGACAGCCCCACCCTCACAGGCCTCCCCTGGACCCCTCTGCCAGGGCCCAAACCCCGGTAAGTCTCTGTCAGGTGCCACCCCACAGGTCACTGATTTCCCTGGGACACACGCCACTCTCGGGCAAGTCCCCAGTCACAAAAGCATGCATGCATGTGAACTGAAGGCCAGCAGGGCAGTGTCAGGCAGGGTAGGGTTGTGACTGGGACCTAGAAGCCGCCCATAGAGGTGCTGCTGGTAGGGTCTTTGTAGGCACTCTGCATGCTCTGCCTGCAAGACCTTATCTGGGGCATCAGCCTAAAGACAGGTGAGGTCCTGTCCCTGCAGGCCACATGGTGTCTTCTCTGACAAGGAATTCTGACCTCTCTGGGGGGCAGTCCATGTGGTGCTGGCCTGGGCAGAAGAGGCCCAGGGCGGTGCGGGGGTGGGGGCAGTAAACAGAGAGCAAGTCTGGGGAGAGACCCGGAAGCCAGACTGTGGAGGACCCTGCCCAAGTTCAGACAGGGAAGCGTGGCTCCCCCAGGCTCTAAGCACCTGCCATGCACATTCTCCATGGACGAACCTCCAGGGAAGTGTCTGGAGGCAGCCTGCACCACAGGAGAAGGGGCAGTGCGTGATGGGGCTGTGCATGCTGATTCAGACAGCGAGAGACCCAGGGAGAGAAGGGAGACTTGCCGGGACTTGGTAAAGAGTGACCTCAGTGGTGAGGGGAGGGGAGGCTCTTGGAATTCTAGCCTGGAGATGGGGAGAGTTTGCTCTGAATGAACAGAGTAACCCCAATTCAGAGGTCTGGATCCTCCCGGAATGGAGGCTTGTGGCTAGGGCTGGGCTGGCTCCCGCACATGACCCTGGGTGAGAGCCCCACATGGGACCCCTGTCTGGGCAGGAAGGAGGCGAGCGCCAGCAACCCTGGCCTGCGGGTCGACAGGCTGCACAACAGACTGACAGCTTCAGTTAAAAGACGGCAGGAAAACGGATTGAACCTGTTGGAAAAGATGGCCCGGGAACGGTCTTCTGAATTCTGCCTCCAGGATACATGAGCATTGTCCTTGTTCTGAAAGATCAGCTATAATCCAATGTGAACTTGAAAATGGAAAATAAAGTGATGTCTCTATCCAAATTACATATCATCCTTTAGATAGAAAAGGAAAGACAATTCAGGGAAAGGCTTCTCTGCGCCTCCACCTGTCAGTCTAGAAAGGGTATTTGCTGGCTTCTTAAGTCCTGGGTTTGAGAGATAAAAGGGCTCAGCATCAGCCCCACACCAGCAACTAACAGAGCCCAAAAAATTCCAGCAAAGACTCGGACTTTCTGACCTCTGAAGTTTCTAGAAATGGATCTTTTGAAGGAGACCAAGACATCAAGGGCAGGGGTGCTGAAACCTGTCTATTCCCCTGGTGACCCTGCCTGTTTCAGGGTGTTCCAGGCCCAGGATGGAATTGGGGTCACGGAGTGCCCCAGCAGGGAGGCCTGGGAGCGAGGGGACTTGGGCTAAGCCCAGTCTTGACAGAGGGGGAGGGCTATTCCTTTAGCCAGGGCGGGCAGTGGGCACCTGCTGGTGGGTGTGGACAGCTATTGTCACTTTACAGACCCTCAGCACCCTCCTGCTGCCCCATCAGCACCTGCCCAGTGACTAGATTCCTGCAGCTGGGTCTCCTGTAGAGGGAGCTTTGTGCTGAGCTTCCTCAGTGGAGGGCGCAGAGGGGTGATGCCAAGGGTAGAGGATTTCCTGCTGGCCCAAGTCAGCGGTGTGTGTGCATGGAGACACACAGCAGAGCCCAGACTGTGCCCGTCTGTGACCCTGCTGATACCCTTCCCTCGGTCCTTTCCACACGACAACCCTGGCCCGTGCCACCCGTGCTCTCAGCAGGCCGCCTGCCCAGCAGGTGCCTGGACTCTCTCTGCACACCCTTGCCACTGGAAGCAGATGTCTGTCCTCCTGCCCCCTGCGGAGGGCGGCCTTTGCTCACCAGCAACTCGAGACCAGCTCCAGCCCGGCCAAACCAGCCAACATCTCTGCTAGCCAGTGGGCCGAACCACATACCTTTCCCGGGGTCCATCCTTTCCTGGGTAAACTTCCTCAGCCTGAGAAAACCACAGTTTCCTTCAAGCTGACTGCTAGTCTTTGGCTACAGGGAATAAGTCTATCAAACGTCCCCTGGTTGATCTACTGTGTTTTTGGTCTCCCGCCTGAGAACTACAGCATGCACATCCATGACCTCACATGGGTCAAAGCGGGCCGCGGTGCCATGGGGCCTGGCAGCCAGTGGGCAGTTGGGACATACTAGTCAAATGTGAACTCACGACTGTCTGTAGGTTCTTGAAATATGGTCAACATAGGCCCTATAATTTTTATAGCTGACCCTTGAGCATCACGGATTTGAATGGCATGGGTCCCCTTACACGTGGGCTCTTTTCAACACACACAGGACAGGGCTGTAAGTGTATTTTCTCTTCCTGAGATTTTCTTAATGCCATTTTCTTTTCTCTAGCTTCTTTGTTGTAGGATTACAGTATATAATGCATGTGACCTATAAAATCTAGGTTAATCAATTCCTTGTTACTGATAAGCCTTCCAAGCAATAGTAGGCTATTAGTAGTTAAGTTTTGAGGGAGTCAGAAGTTCCATTTGGATATTTCACTGCACCAAAGACGGGCACCCCACATTACATAGGACCCATGGTGTTCAAAGCTCAACCACACTGTTATTTTTTCCTGGGCCTCAATTTCCAATATAACTCACCCCCTTTCCCTCTGGTGTTTATAAACATGCACGGAGCTAAAACATGTAAGGGGCCCCTCTGGAGCATCCAGCTCCAAACTTTGACCCAGGAACCTTGACAGACCAACGTCACCACCATCCATCCCTTCCTCGTGTCACTGTCACCATCATCCACTAGCTGTTTACTGAGTGCCCGTGACACCTGACACCTGTGGGGTCAGCCACCCGACAGTGACCCTGAAGTCCACTTTCTGAGTCTGCAGTTCTCCGAGGCAACTGCCACAGATCCTGAATATATGGTTGGTGGAAATTTTGGATGTAATCACCATTTCTTCAGCGGGGCCCTATACAGACGCATGGTGACCAGCAACACTGATCCGTTCAAAAGCACTGATACCAGCACTTGACGTTGCACGTGTCCTGGCTTCTGGTTTAAGAGCTACATGCTCATGGAGGTCACCATGGTTCAAGGGATCAGTCTGCACCCTCCCCGTGCAGTGAGCTTCGTTTTCACTGGAGGACATGGGAAGCCACTTGCTGTGTCACAGCATCACAGGCCAGGGTAATAAACATCCGGGAGCATGATGGGGGAGCGACAGAAAACTCCTGGGTTCAGGAGTTTCCAGGCAGATTAGATTTGGGATCAAATAGACCCCACAAGGATTACAGAAGCAAGAACTGGCAGGCATCTGGCTACTGCAGAGCTGGCTTACAGGCCTGGGTTTTTTTCCCGGACTCACATTTTTGATTGAGTGAACTGGTCAAACAGAACTTTTAAAAATATAGAAACCTTTTCTGTGATGTTTCCGGGAGATCTTGGCATCACAGGTGGATGTAGAGAGCTGCAGCAAGTGTCACCGTGGGGAGTAACCCTCAAACCACAACTAAAACCCACAGAGACCACAGACCCTGTAATACAACCAGAAATGCAAGAGTCAAGGTCAATGCACTCGACGAGATTCTTTGGCTGCCCCAACAACAAATCGCTGGTTTGCCGGAAGAACCAATGGAGGGGAGGGGTTTGGAATTCGGGAACTGGAGGAACGTGACGAACGGCCAGCCCGAGCCAGAGGGGTCTGCCTGCCACCAATGTCCAGGCATACCAGAACTCCAGGTACACCAGCCACACCAGCCAGAGGGACTGGCCATGGACCTCCGGCCGACAGCTGACCTCTCATTCTTGGCTGCCGTGGGAAAATGAGCCCGCGCACTCCCATGGACAGGCATCTTCAGGGTGGGGCTGAGACGGCTGCTGTTGCACATCCACCAGAGCAGAGCCACAGCCCAACAGCGCTCACCCAGAGGGGAATGTTCCCCTCCCGGGAGGCCGCTCGCCCATCGGGCCCCTCTCAACACCAGTTTCAACTTTCCAGGCAGCTTCTCGCCTCCATATTTCCTTGTCCTAATTGGTTCTGGAAATGCTGTTCTTGGGTGATGTGTGTCCTTATTTGAATATCACAACAGATGTCTCACTCAGAAATCAATTAGACGGGCTGGTGGCGGGGCTGCCAGCCCCGAGCATGCCCTGAGCCCTGAGCAGGCCAGTCTCGAGGGCCTCGGCCTCTGCTCCATAGTCTGGAGTGCAGGGCAGATTGTTTCTGGGGACAATTATTCCCTGACTATGTCCAAACGTTCCATCCATTTGGAAAACGGGCACCTAGATGGGCCGTCTTGTTTCCAGAGGCATCTGTTCTGGGGTGAGCTGGTTTATCAGGCTACTTGATTTTGCAAGAATCCTTTCCCCCAGAGCTGAAATTAAGGGCAGGCCCCAGTCAGAGCTGAGCTCTGCCCCTGCCTTGCATGTGTAGATGAGAGGTCTGGGGTGAATTCCCAGAGCCCCAGTGTTTAGGAAGCAGTTTACCAACCTAACCAACTTGAACAGCAAGTTTTAAGTAAGTTTCTGGGGGTCCTGAAACAGACGCATCCACATAAACAGGCAGTGACCTTAATCCAGAGCAGAGGTGGCCGAGAAATACTCCTCCTCATGATCAAGGTCATTCACTCTTGCTAGCTGTCCTGCAGTTTTATGACTGTAGATGTAGGAAACAGGGAATTTCAATAAATGGAAATAATGGCAAAGATGGGACTATAACTAGAATGAGACCAAACTCCAGTGACGCTGAAAGGTTCCAAACTCTGGACCTCTGGAGAATGAGTCACCCAAATCCAAGGCAATTTCCTACTCTCCATCTGGCTCCTTGATCAGACCAGCTTCTGGCTTTGGTGAAGTCCTGTCTGCAAACTGAGGGGGTGATTTTGGGACCTCACTGAGCAAGCGGCTTCCCCTAGAGCAGCCCTGGGGGACCCCGTCACATCAGATGCATCTTCTGGAACATGGCTGCTGGCGCATACTTCTGTGTGATACTGATCCTGCCGTGGGACAAGACTGGTCCAGGTCTGTCCCTTCACCATAGACAGGGCCCAGAGGCACGGCTTACTGTGTTTTGCTCTATTAAAATGATGAAAAATGAATGCCAGGGATGCACACAGGGTCCCAGTCTCTTTCACATGAAACCCTTGCAACTTTTCTTTGGTGACATTTTCTCCTGTGGGTATTGGACAGGGCTTGACTTAATGTCTGCTGACGGGTTACGTGCAGACGTGGCTGGGCCCTCCTCGCAGACAGCTGGGCAGGCTCGCCCCATCCTGACAGCAAAGGACGGCATGCTTCCAGGAAAGAGGCACGACCGTGTTTCCCTGAAGCCAAATTAAATCAAATACTGGTGCAAGCCGACGGTAAAATATTCTTCTGTTCCACTTTTCATACTGTCTGACCTAGTCCCTTAGCCACAGGACTGGGGCTACACAAAGGCACTTGTTCAAATAATTATAAGCCCCATGTGAAGAGGCTAATCGTTTTAGTCTTGAAGTGTCAGAGACTCGTAAGCTTGGACTTTCGGTTTTGATTTGTATTTTCACTGAAGATGTGGAAAAGGGTCTGGCTGGGCCTGGCAGCGGACAGAGCTGGGAGCCGGCAGGTGGATGGTGTCGTGTCGCCCTCTAGTGGCCCCTGGAGCAGGTGAGGGTGCTGGCCTCAGGCAGCAGGAGGAAGGCCCAGCCGCCTCCTCCTCTCTGCAGCCCACCCAACCTGAGCACGGCCTGTGAGCCTCAGACACGGGACAGCCACATACTCAGCCGCCTCCTCCGCCTCCAGGACGGTGTGGACCCAACACACGCCAACAACTGCTTGTGGAACGAACAGATGAAACTGTCAGTCGGGTGTCTTTACTGAAACACAGCGGATGGCTACCTCCGCTCTTTAACAGCCTTTGCAGGGTTTCACTCTGCGGCTCATGCGAGGCAGCCACACTCGTTCACAGTATTTGGACACCTAGGTCACAAGAGAGAATACTTCTTCTTTCCAGAAGTCAGGATACGCTTCCCAACTGCATGGCTCCCTCCACGATGAGACTGTACCCCTGAAGGCGGGCACGGTGCCCCGTACATCTGTCCCGAACCACAGGCTTTGGGGCACTGGCACCATCTGGTGGCCAGGCCCCTCCCTTCCCTGGGCAGCTCCCCTTAGGAAGCCCGAATTCTTTCCCTGCTCTAACTTGTTTAGGGCTATAACTCTTCCCCTTCCCAGCAGCCCTGGAGGGACACAGGTGTCTAGGCACGAGCTGCACTATTCCCACAGGCACATTTTTATTCTTTAAGTCACAGGGGCAAGTCCTCAGGGAGGAAAAGCACAGCGCAGCTTTTATAACCCCACAGGCTCTCCAACAAGGACAACTCAAGGCTGCAGTAGCTTCTCTCCTCGGAGGAAGTACTGGATGGCGAGAGGGAGGGCTGCCTCTCCCCATCCCCCAGCTTTGGACCATTCCATAAACTTCACTGAGTGTCAGCATGTACCAGGCCCTGGGCCAGCTCCTGGGGACACAGAGATGAGGAACCATCCTTGCTTTCAGGGAGTGTGGGGTGGGCAGCAAGGGGGAGGAGGGGAGGCATGCCACCAGCTAAGTTCTGAGTCCAGCGAGATAGTGGGTGCCATGAAAGACATGGGGGCATAGAGGGGACCCAATAGCAGGGAGGTGGAGGAAGGCTACAGGGCGGTGGGAGAAGAGGACAAGGAAGGCTCCTAAGAGGAGGAGACACTCGATCTGGGCCAGAGAGGTGAGGAGCTTGCCAACTCCACATGACCTGAGCCTCCAAGGACACGCTGGTCCCAGCCAGTCTCCAGCCTGGTCCCCTGTTCCCTGCCCCCCTCGCCAGCCCCACCAGCCTATTCCACATTCGTGGGACAAGTCATCTGGGACCTGGACAACAAAGGGGAAGTGCCAAGGACCCCAGAAGGCCCGAGTGAGTGAAAGAATGGAGGGTCCAAAGAGCCTTCGGAGGACCTGATTGGGGGATCAGGGCAGAACGGAGCTCAGGGCGAGCAGAGCGTGGGAGTAAGTCACCAAAATGGTCTGCTCGGCCATCTGAAGACAAATCAGCGCGAGGGTATAGGTGTGTATTTCTCCCCAGGATGCAGCACATAAATCATGCTAAGTTAGCATGGCCTCTGAGATGCTCTGAGCCGGGGCACTCTCAGCAGCCTTGGCCCTTGGTTAAAAAGAGGACACCAAGGGGACAACAGACCTAAGAAGGATAGGACAGGGTGTGTTGCAGGGAAGGAGAAGACAGGCCTGGACCTCTGTGCTGACGGGACCAGAGGCCCTCAAGTGCTGGAAGGGGCAGCGACGTGGGCGCAGTGGCCCCCTCTCACCAGGGCCCTCTTGCCGCTGCAGCTGTCCCATGCGTTCCTCACACACCTCGAAGCCCAGCCCTGCTGGGACCTGACACGCTCCGTGGCGTCGTCTCATTTTCTAATGAGGACACAGGGACTTGAGGAGGAGAAACTGTTTGGCCAAGATCACCTATCCAGGGAAGGGCAGCGTCAGACTTGAGTCCTAACTGCCAGCCCCCAAAGTTCTGGGCTCCTCACCACCCCCGGGTCCCTGAGTGAGGAAAGTCTGCAGGGCCTGGCAGGCAGGCAGCCTTCTGAAAAATACTGGGCTGGCTGACACCCATCCTTGGCTGGCCGGCCAGGGAAATGCATAAGCAAATATTTCCAGGGGACGAAGGCGTCGCTGTCAAGGTAGGGTTTTCTGAGGACACACTTCATCTCTGCCAGCTGGCTGAAGCGGAAGAGCGAGCCACCGAGGGGCCACCCCAGTGTCTGTGAGACAAAACTCCCACCCGGTTGCAGACAGCTGCTAGGACGCGTACGCCTGCAGCCTGCTCTCCAAGGCCTGTCAATCACACCCTCCCCGCCCGACAGCCAGGCCCCCATGACTGCCGGCACTCTGGGCTTTCCTTGGGGTGGGTTATGGGCTGAATGCTGGTATCCCCCCAGATCCATATGTTGAAACCCTAATCCCCAGTGGGATGGTATTTGGAGGTGGGACCTTTTGGAATAACTTGGTTTACAAGGCCACAAGGACAGTCCCCTCACGATGGAGTTAGTGCCCTTACAAGAAGGGGGAAAGGCCAGAACGACCATGTGAGGACACGATGAGAAGGGGGCTGTCTGCAGCCAGAAGGAGGGCCTTTGCCCCACAACCGAACCTGCTGGCACCCTCGCCCCGGACTTCAAGCTTCCGGAACCATGAGAAATAAACGTCTGTTGTCTAAATCGCCCAGTTCACAGTGTTTTGTTAACAGCAGCCAGAGCTAATACAGTCATCCATGAAGCCATCTGATAGGCTCACCATTCAGATTCATAAAACCCACAAGCCCTTTGGTCTCCCCCACCCCGCTGAGCGCGCCATATCCGGACTGAAGGATGGTATCCAAAGTCCAGAGACCCCGAAACCCATCAGGAGCCATTCTCAGCCTTCTTGAGAAATCCCAGCTGGAAGGGTGTCTTTGACGTCAGACTCTGCAATGGAGTCCGTGGCTCCTGACAGTGGCAGAGGCCAAGGGATCTGTTCTCAGCGGAAAGCAAAGCCCTGCTGAGAGCCTCGAATGAGAGGTGGAGATGGGGAGGCCTTCCCAGCAGGACGAGGTAGGGCTATGCACACCCCTCTTGCCATCTGCTCGGGGCTCACACGGATGGCGTGGTTCCTTCTGACAACTGTGGAGATGGGCCTAGCCCTGCGCCTCCCTTGGCCCCAAAGTCTGATGAGAAGATAGGAGGGCATCACCTCACCAGGTCCCTGACGCAGCTGAGGCCAGATTTGTCTGGCTGGAAAGGAGCAACGCTAGGCTTTAAACTGGCAGCCTGAACCTGGGGCGTCTCCCCCTTACAAGCAGCCAGCCAAGAATGCGCTTCCAGACACTGACTGGAAAGCTAGAGAGAGATGTGTGTCCCCGGTTGTCTCAGGAGCCCATTTTATATCTAAGGGGCACATGTGGGCACTGAATGGGAAACGATGAGTCCTGACGCCTAGAAGCCCCTGGGCCCCAGGGCGGGGGGACACTTACCCCTTCCATGGGCGCTATGAGCAGGTCGTACAGAGCACGGAGCGGGGGCCTGGCGAATGAGCTCTGCCTCCTGGGGAGAGAGGAGGTCCCGTCCTTGATCAGCGACATGGTGTTGCTGACCAAGCTCGTCATGCTCTGGCAGCTCCTGGGGAGAGAAGGGCCGGGGGAGTCAGCAGGGCCCACGCGGGGCCGGCGGGGCCGCGCTGCTCACTCCGCAGCGCTCCGGGCCCTGGAAAAGGCAGGTCAGAGGCCGCACAGCGGGGCCCAGCCCGGCCTCCCTCCCGGCTTCGCCTTCCTCACCTTCCTTTCAGGTAATTTTCACAGAACAGTGAGCACTGACAGAAACCGCAGGGTAAACCAGCTGCACACAACAGCTTACATTTCTATGGAGTTTTTCTGCATAATCAGATGTCCCAAAGTGCTGTTCAAAGGATTTAATTACATCCTCGTGTGAAGCGATTGTGTGCAGGCAAACGTGAGGACCATTAGAATCAGCAGCAGCCACCGAGCGGACAGGGAGGACAGTGCTCCCAGGCCAACTGCTCTCTCGGCAGGAGCCATGGACAAGACCAGGGGTGTGCTGGCCCCAGCCCGGGGCTCGGGTCAGCGGCCGGGAAACTGCCTGGGCCCCGGCGAGCTACAGGCCCCGGCCCTGCAGCTCCCGCATGGTGGGTCCGCTCGAGGGTACTTGCAGACTTGGGCTTTGCTTTTGGCTTCTGTGCGGGGGTTGCCAGGCAGTTTAATCAGTGCAGATGGCACTCTCGATCCCAAGAGCTTGGAGTTTCACACTCCTGAAACAGGACAAGACCATTCATTCCCTTAGAAAGTGGTTCCTGGGGTGCCTGGGTGGCTCAGTTGGTTGCACATCCCACTCTTGGTTTCAGCTCAGGTAATAATGGCAGGGTGGTGGGATAGAGCCCCACGTCGGGCTTCCTGCTCGTGACAAATTTGCTTGGGATCCCCCCCCCCACCCGGCCCCTGCTTGCTCTCGCTAAAATAAATAACCAAATAAAATCTTAAAAAAAAAAAAAAAAAAAGGAGGAAAAAGTAAAAGAAAGAAGGTTTCCTGACCACCGGTTACCTACCAGGCCCTGCTGTCAGCCCTGGGGGCCTCCAGAGGCCACATGGCACAGGTGAGCACAAGAGACAGCAGGAGGGAGACATGTGGATTTCCACTGAAGAAACCAGGCTGCCCCCTACCCGTCCTGCGGCCTCAGCACAGCCTTGGGGGACATTCTCTGCATCATTGCTGGACAGTCAGTGGTATCTTAACCTTGATTTAGACACAATGTACATTTTTGGAGTCTCTGCTATGTCCTTAAGGACACATAAGGAGAAAAAAATGGATAGTCTATGAGATATACCTCCAAGTTTTGGTAAATACTCTGGGTCACTGGTGGTGGCAGCTCTAGTGTTTCCTAAGAAAAGACCAGAAGGCAGCTTTCCCTCCTGGGCCTGGCCAGGATCCATGACCATTTGTGTTTTCAAGGTATGGTTTCTGCCCCAGGCTTTCCCCGCCTCTTTTCAGCATTCTCAACAATGTCCCCCTTGACCTCAATTCCAGGGCCATGCCGCGCCAAGCCGGGAGCGCCCTCAGCAGCAGAGCAGAGGACTTGGAGGCCTGGGAGCCTGCTCACGTCTGTGCCTCTGTCTCGCCCACTCAGGAAACACGTCATTCCAAGCGACTGGGGCTGCGGCGCATCTTTGCCATCGGTGCCAGTAAAGCAGAGATCGCCCTGCAGTGACACTGAGAGGCGCACTAAATTCCACAGAACACGCCGCAAAGAGCAATGGTCCCCTGAAGGAGAGAACCAAATTGCTCTCCAGAGGAGATGCTCTGGCGGAACACGCAGTGTCTGTCACGGCCTGTGTGCACCCTCATCCTCGGCAGACAGAGCTCACAGCCCCCAAAACCCGCACAGTCAGTAGGACGAGGCGGCGACAGGACCACTCAGTGTCCCCTCCACACGCGCCTCCCTTTCCACCCCCTAGACAGGTGCCTGCCCAGATAGCGGCCTTGTAACCCCCGGGGGGCACCTGAGTCTGATTAATCCAGCTGCAGGTGTCCAGGGGGAGTGCCACATCCTCAGACAATGTGGTGGCCACAGGTGCTCACCATGACTGGCAGGGTACTCCCTGGAGGCCTGAGCAGGGCATAATGCTGGCAGGGGTGGTGCCCAAACATGGTTTCTGGAAGTGGCCAAGGCAGTGCCTGGGAAGGAACATGTCTGGAGGGAACCAGGGAGCTGGGGAGGTATCTGGGGGCAGACCTGCTGGGTGCAAATCCCAGCCTGGGGCTCCAGACCTTGCTTTCTGCACCTGCACAAAGGAGAAATGCTATCCATAGGCATGAAGCGTCAGGATTGGAGAAAACATCCAGCACGGAAAGTTGTCGGGAGTCTCAGCTGATGGGTCAGTGAGTGAGATCAAGACCTGGCAGGAGGGAGGGGAACACAGGCAGGATTCCAGAGCACAAGCACACATGGCCATGGTGTCTTTTGACTGAAATCCATGAAGTTCCAGAGGCATCTAAAGGGCCCTACAACACTAACCTATTCCATATGGGCCCTGCCCATGATGGGGCAGGCCTGTGGGGTCCTTGCACCAGGCTGTGAGGAAAGTGGGCAGCTCCAGTAGAGGTGTGGGGATACCAAAGTCACAAGACGCTGACCAACTGCTGGTCAGGCAGAGCCAACAGAGGGCTTTCTGGGAGAGGGGCTTTTGATGTGGGCACCACCATCTGGAGTTAGCGTGCCCGTGGACAAAGTGGAGGCCATTCTGAGCGGACAGAACACTGTGGGGAAAGGCACAGATGTTGGGGGACAGAGACTGGAGTGCCTGGGGTGATGAGTGTGGGGGACAAGCACGCCAGGTGGGCCTGGGGCTCTGGGATTGTGCTGTGGGGAGGCCAGGTACCACCTTAAACATCAGGCTTGCCTGAACAGGAAGCTCCTGCCCCAGGCTAATTCCTTCCCTGATCAGAGGGAGGTCGTCAGAGAATGACCCTTCCCTGAGATGAAGATCAGAGGAAGGTCGTCAGAGAATGACCCTTCCCTGAGAACATTCCCAGTAGTCTCCAGGGCTGGACTTTGCAGAGCAGCCGTGATCAGGCCATGTGACACCCCACCCTCACTCCTGGCCAGTCTGATGGAGAACCATCAGATGCCTTTGACCAGGGCTGGTAAATACACAGTCGATCAAGACATCTGTTTGCTCCGAGCAGGTTTCCCGGGACACTCTCTCTGAGCATCTGTTTCCAGGCAGTGCAGACTCTTCAAGAACCAGGACCTGGGCACCCCAGGTCACACAAACCTGCCAGGGGCTAGGCCCCTTGTTCAAGTCTCAGCTGAACCCCCCTGCCTGTGGCACCTTGGTCTTGTTCTCTCCCCAGCTGTCAAGCCCAAGCTTACATCATCAATCCCTGCTAATTTCCACCCCTGGATGCCGTGTGAGCGTGATCTCTCACACTCTCACCCTAGTCCCTCTCAAGTGCTGGTGGGTCACGGATGAATCATTTTCGGAGCAACAGCTCCCAGGCCCTGATCCCCGCCTGGGTGGGCACACCTGGACCCAGAACGTGGCGGCTTACACTGGTCAGCCAGGAAGCCCCAGAGATCAAGCCTCCAATCTGTGCTTCTGTTCAGGGGAGGACCCCTATCCCTAGAGATGCCATTTTCTTTTTTTTGGTTTGTTTTTTTAATTTATTTATTTGACAGGGATCACAAGTAGGCAGAGAGGCAGGCAGAGAGATGGGGGGGGGGGGAAGCAGGCTCCCCGCTGAGCAGAGAGCCCGATGCGGGGCTCGATCCCAGGACCCTGGAATCATGACCCGAGCCGAAAGCAGAGGCTCTAACCCATTGAGTCACCCAGGTGCCCGAGATGCCATTTTCAAGTGAAAAACAAAAGCCCCCCCCCAAAATACTCCATTCATGTTTAAACGAAAACCAAACAACCCAAAACCATCATTTGAAGTCACAGTTAATCCATGCAGCTCTCTCCCTGGGGCTCCATCCCAGGACCCCGAGATCATGACCTGAGCCAAGGCAGACGCTTAACTGACTGAGCCCTCCAGGTGCCCGGTCTCTTTTAGTTTTAATATATTAAAAATCTACTCACTGCTAGGAAACCGTTGAGGCTCTTTTGACCCACGGCCCCAGCCCCCAGAGCCGGAAGCTTGGCAGTCCTCTCCGCAAGCGCCCTGTGTGCCTGCAGCTTTCAGGTGCCATCACCTGCCCTGGACAGGGGGCACTGTGGACACAACCACCGCGGAGAGGATCAGAGTCATGGCCAAATGGCAGCAGGTCCCGCAGGGCTCTGAGCCCCAGCTGGCAGTGGTGGTGGGTGGGAACCGGTGTGTGGGATGAGGAGCCCTGGGCTGTCCTCGAAGGCACACCTGCCTCCTTCCTGGTGCAGCAACCACATTGTGAAAGAACGGCCACGGGTGGGCCAAGGATCCTCCATGGGGGGAGCTTGCTGACTGCGCCGTGGTGCCTTCTGTGGGACCTTTCAGCCTGGCTGCCTTCTCTCTGCCTCGGAAATCTGACTGGAAGACAGAGAACGGTGCCTTCCACTTCTCAGAATGGGAGCGCAGACACAGCTGCAGACACTGCCTCATGGCAGGAGGGTGAGCCACAGGAGGGGCGCATGTCCGCCAGGTCTGCCGCATCCACACCCCCTCAGGGCCCTATAGTCGTGGTTGTTCCTCCTTTACAGATAACGAACCAAGGCTCCAAAAGAGTAAGGGACCTGTACAGGCCAAAGAGGAGGGTATGAGCCGGGCAGACCTCCCACCTGGTATGGGAGGGGTCTTCGTGCCCCCTCCCCTCCTTCAGGACTCACTGAAGGACCTGCCCACCTGCACTTGCCTCCGATCCCCACATGCCCCGCTGCTGGGTCCCTACAGGTGGAGCTGACATCTAGGCAGCCCCTCCTGGGAGCCGCTCTGCTTCCAGCTTTTTGGGAGCGACCGGCTGTCGGGATTCACAGCTGCACCACCGCATAGCGCCAGCAGGTGGCACTGGCCCCCTTTCCTCAAGGCCCGTCCATTTATTGCTAGGGACCCCGCGGGGCTAATTGACAGCCTAGCTCTCGGCAGAGAGATTTTCTCACACCACACCGCCTTTATTAGCTCATTCCTCAGATGATTTTTATTAATTTACTTCTGGAGAAATATTCGTTTTCTCCCCTGCACGGCTGTCTGGGTGGTAGCGGGGGAAGAGGAGGGCGCAAGCCCGGAGCCGGGGAGGAGGGAGCCTGGCAGCAGGGCGGAAGCTGCCCGGCTTCTGCAGGAACAGAATGCAGGGCCGGAGATGATGTGTGAAGCGCTACAGAGGAGGGCAAACGCATCAGGGCGTTGTTGATGTCTCCGCAATGATGACAAACACCAGGCGGCCTGGGCGGCCTGTGCTGCTCATGAATCTCCTTCCACGGATGAAGAAATCTATTCCCAAAAAAGGGCGAGTTCTAACTGGGACGGGCCTGCAGAAGACCCTGGGTGCTCAGACTCGCTCCGGCTCACAGAGCACACGGCCCAGCCGCCCAGCCGCCCAGCCGTGGCTGTCCGGGCCGGGCGTGTGTTCCTGCCCAGTGAACCAGCGGGGCCCCAAGGGAGGCGGAGGGGGACACCACGAGGCTCCATCCAAACTGCAGGCGCCACGCCAGTCGCCCCTCCCATCAGGGCTCCGTTGGAGGGGGCAGTTAGGTCACTGGGCACACAGATGCACATGCTAAGCACCCACCCCTCCACACACACACTGAGTTCTCATGCTTTCATGTTCAAAGTTGGAGAGCAGACTAGCAGGTGAAAACAAGGGAGCAGGGGCCGGACCCTCCCTTGGGAGAGACTACAAAGGGGCCCCGCTCAAACCTGACCACACCAGGGATGGCCAGAGCCACTAGGCCATGAGATCCTGTCCCTCCTGCCTCTGCCACGTGGAGAGAAGAGCCAGCAACCCAGAGCTTAGTGTGGCCAAAGCACCGGGAGGAACCAGAGCTTCACAGGGACGGGCTGGCTTTGGCTTTCCGCTACTCACATCGGACCCAGAGATAAGTAGCCCTTCACAGGGAATATCCTGGCAGACTGTGAACAGGATTCCCCGATCTGGGGAGGAGGCAGGAGCCCCCGGCAGAGCACTGGGGAGCAGAGAGGAAAGGTGCCACAGCATGAAAACGTAAAGGGGCAAATCTGATGGAGGGAGGAACTGGCTTTGCTGGGGCTCTTCTCCTGAGGGTGCCCGAGAAAGTAGCTGTCCAGCTTCCTGAGTGACTGCCCCCACCCCGGAAGCCCACCTGGGGTGACCGCAGAGAGGCACTAGTGAAGGGGAGACTTGCTTGGAGACTTGCTTCTTGTCCTCCTGGAGCTTATAATATCCTGAGGACTGAGGAAGGCCTGAGACAGTCCCAAGTGTGTATGCACATGTGGCCTTGAAGCTTGAAGGCAGGCAGGAGGGTTGAGGCAGCCTTGGAGTGGGTTTTCTTTTTCCCACATCTCTCCCCGGTCCTACCCCTCTGCTCTCAGTTCCCCACCAGGCACTCGGGGCCTTCCCGTCTCTCTGGGCATGGGGCTCTGGAGGAAGCTGAGCCAGGAGGGCTTATAGCAGGGCACACCAAGATATGACATCTTCAGAACCACCAGAAAGGAGGGGGAGGGAGGTCCCCTTATGGGACATCTCCCAGGGTGGGCTAGATCGAGGCTGTGACGTGCGCAGGTCATGGGAATCTTTAACACAAGGTGGGTCTCCCCTCGCAGGCCTAGACCCTCCGCTGTTACAGGGGAGCACAGAGATAAGCTTCCTGCCTAAGGCCATGAGGTCAGGGCTGTGTCCTTTGGGGAGCCCAAGGCCTGGTGCTCTTTTGATCTCAGGCCCCGAACCCTCATCTGGAGTGCATCTGGAGTGCAAGTCTCCCCCAGGATGACAGAAGGCCTTCCCTGGAGACTGGTCTCCAGGGGCCCTCTGTGAGCAGGACCTAAGCTCCTGGTCAGGGCCGCGCTGGGGGGCAGGGAGGAGCAAGGAGGCTGCTGCCCGGAGTGGGGAGCTTGCTCCAAATGGGGCTGCCTTTTCTCAGCCATATTTCTGACTCGGCTCCTCACCTTCTCAGGATGTCTTTATCAGACAGTTTCACTTTCTAATGGCTGGGTTGGGCAGCTAACCATCAGGGCTCACAGCCGCAGGGGTGAGCCATGCCTGTCCTGGGCCAGAAGGAGCGCTGCCTCGGCTCCTGTCGAGCCCGGAGAGCGCCTCCCCCTTGGTCAGAGGGGTCCTCCCCCTCACAGCGAGCCCTGCTCTTGGGCGCATGCCCACCAGACAGTGAGCTGAGCCCTTTGCTTCCTTCCTCCCCGCCCTCAGTCCTGCCCAGGATGCTTCAGATTCCCCTCCAGGGCTCCGAACTCTGAACTGAGTCTTCTGAGGGACTGGAGCTGGCCTGAGATTTGAACAAGTACCTGGGGTTTAAGGCACCAGTGGAAAAATTAATTGGCAAATCCATTATATTCAAGTAGCCAGAGATGCCTCAATTCAATTTAAAAAGGTCTCTGATAGCGTTCAGTGACTCTCTGCTGAACATCTCGCACGAAGGGCTGTCTCCTCTGGGAGAGGAGGGCTGTCAAAGGCATTTTAAGTACTTCTTCAGGAAGCTGCCAGTGCTTTCTGCCTGCTCGCCTCCTTAATTACCAACTGCCCGGCTCGCCGGGTCTGGCTCCCTCCACAGGAGGAGAGCTGAGGCTGGGTGGGCTCAAGCAGGGACCCTTGCTTTTCCAGCAATGCTGGCTTCTCTTTAGTTCAAGGACCAGCCGGGGGCTGCACGTGGCTTCTGGCCTCTTGCTCTTGGACTCTCCTAGAATGTTCAGTGTGTCGGCAGGTTCGTGGCCACGGTGAAGGACTGTGGCACAAACCTTCACCCAGAGGAGTGGCCGCCTCTGCTCAGTCGGGGGGCTCTGCTCTCTGTTTTAATGCGTATGAGGCCCCAACAACCAACCCTGCAGCATCTGCCTTGGGAAAACCTGATGCGCAGGCCAGCCTTGCACAGGCATCTCCTCCTGACTACGTTCAGGAGCTGGGACAGATGCCCCCAGCCAGGCAGTCCTTGGGGGACAGGCTTATCATGGACTCAGGGATGGAGAGAAGAAACAAAGATCCTGTGGTGGTCTGTCTAGCTAATGCGTGTCCCATAACACAGGAAAACCCCCTTCCAGAGGGCCTTGCCCCGTACACGATTTGAGTCAAACATGTCTGCCTCCCTTGTGTCCAACAAACCTGTGGAGACTCACCTACTGGCTCTTAAAGAACCTCCAGAGCTGTATTAGTGTTGTCCAGAGACAGAAAACACCACCTCAGGGGGCCGTGAGCTCCCCGTCACTGGAGGAGTTCAAGCAAAGGCTGTGATCATTTGGCAGGGGTGCTAGACAGGTAGGAATTTGGGGGCCAGAGCACTGTCTTTGAAGACTGACAGACCTGGACCGTAAAGCCAGCTCTGTCACTGACGAGCTGTGTGACCCTGGGCAATGAGTCTCAGGGCCCTCATCCTTAAGAAAGGGTTGCGATAGTTCCCCTCACGGCTGTTGTAGGGATTGGCTAAGATAATGCGGGGAAAGCACTTAGCACGGTGCGGGGTTCTCAGTAAATAAGCAACAGACATCCACCACCACCATCATCATCATCACTGCCATGGCTATTCCTGTCTGTCTCAGTCCCAGCCAGCGGCCTTTCCTTCCTTTCTTTCCTTCCTCCTTCCCTTTCTTCCTTCCTTTCTACCCACCCTCCCTCCTTCCCCTAATGAACAAACAAGTACCTGCACCCACTCAACACAAGGCAGGTGGCAAGGTGCCCTGGGGGACACAGAGAGACATCAGATGTGATCTGGCCTCAGAGGAGGGCACAGCCTGGGACAGGACAGGGCACGGATACACGTAATTAGGATGCATGGCTTCCATGGCTTCCTTCTTGAGAGGTAAGAGTGCCCCGGAATTTCAGAGGAGGAGGAAAGTATTCCCAGTGAGGGCAATCCAAGATGGATTTGTGAAAGGGTCTTCTGGAGAAGGACCCCAGGGGAAAGCCCTCCCTGGCTGTGTCCCATGCCCAAGCCAAGGCCTTGAGGAGGGAAAGGGCAGGTCCAGGGTCCCTTCAGGTGAGGACAGAGCATAAGCGAGAATGCAGTGGGAAGTGGGAAGAGTGGCAGAGCCAGGCCGTGGGAACTCAAACACCAAGCTCTGCCACTTTACCTTGGGGCCCCTGGGACCTCGAGTGGGAAGGTGATTGATCAGAAGTGCACTCCAACCAGGGCAGGACGTGAAGACGAGCGGCCTGCAGGCCCGGTGAGTGGTGAAGACAGCAGTGTGACCAATGGAGGCTCAGCCCGTGGGAAACCAAGCCCAGATCTTTGCTGACAAGGTGGGAGACTCGGGCCAGAAAATTTGCTGAGCATCAATGACCTGGCAAGTGTGCTCCTAGGATCGCTTTAAATGGCCATGTCAGGGGGACAGTGAATCTCCAGGAAAGGTCGTGGCAGCGGGAATAGACAGAGAGTTGGAGACCAAAAATGAAATGTTACAGGGTTCACCTGGCAGGTCTCTGTGGGGAGGTGACCTAGAGTTAGCAGAATGCAGGAGGCGCCCCGGGGGCAGGGCGGCAGGCCAGGCTCAGCACCCTTCAGGAGCTGTACAGGGTGTGGGCCTTAGGCAAAGGCCGAGCAGCACTTCTATATAGAAGGCAGACTGAGTCAGTAAGTCTGGGTCAGGGCTGAGGCCAGGTAGTCACCTTTCAAGTGACTTCTGATAGAGCATTCCTAACATCACACCTGTACCTCATTTGCCCCCAGAGAAACACAGATGGGGGTGGGGGTAGGGGGTAGGGGTGTCCCATGAGCAGGAAGCTGGCAGATGCCTAGAGGTGGCGCACTAGGCAGCAGGGGTCCTGAGGAGGGCTGGTCCGTGTGCCTACTGATCAGCTGGATGCCAGGACAGGGGCTCCTGCCTGAGGCCTGGGGACGGACCCACCTATGGAAGGAACAGCTGTTGGCAGGAAGACCCCTGCTCAGAATTACCACCGTTGCAGGGATGCAGGTCAGGACTGGGGAGAATGCTCAGCCTTCTTGTTGGCGCCAGGAGAGCAAGACAGAGTCCTGGCCCAGAGCCACAGGGCCACCACCAAAGAGCCGAGGACAGGGCTGGTAGGATACCAGTCAGAAGCTGAGCTATGGCCATAACAGACATTTAGCTGGGTTACCGTTCTGCGTTGATTCTAAGTCTTTCTGGTATTTGGTGGCCTGAGAGAGGCTGTTAGGGGAGGAAGCACTGAACTACCTTATCATCAGGTTCTGGAGCAGCAAGCTGATTCCTGCACCCCCCCTCCCCCCCACCAAAGGACCTTTGGTGCCACAGAAACTTCAGTCCTAGGGGTGCCTGGGTGGCTTAGTGGGTTGAGTCTCCAACTTGATTTCAGCTCAGGTCATGATCTCAGGGTCCTGGGATCAAGCCTTTCACTGGGCTCCTGCTGAGTGGGAACCCTGCCGGAGGATTCTTCCTTTGCCTCTCCCTCTGCTTGCACACACATTCTCTTGCTCTCTGGTAAGTAAATAAATCTAAGAAAAGGAAAGAAAAGAAAAGAAAGGAAAAGGAAAGGAAAGGGAAAGAAAGGGAAGGAAAGAAACCTCAGACCAGGTGGGGAGAGAGAGAAACTGCTTACTACACTGTTTATCTGTCACCACATGGATATCATCCTCATAATTCCCATTACTACTCCATTTTCCAGATGAAAAAATAAAAGGCTCAAGGTCACCCACTCATGAAAGGTCCCAAGTCCAGGTCTGCCTGGCCCCAGAGCCCAAGGCTCCCCACCAACTATGTGCCACTCCAGGGAAAAATGCCTAGCTGTACAGAACGCAGGCATAGCCAGAGCCCCATTGTGCAGGAGTGTGCGGCATTCCTGCAGCCTGCTCTGGGGCGGCGCCGGAGGCAGGGGCAATTCGGATGTTTATAAAGAACTGCAACCATGCGTCCACGTAGACACATGCGTGACACAAATGCAGAGACAGTTACAGGTCTGCATGGTTTCCAGCAGACTGATGGGGCTGACCTTATGGGGTCAGCTTTATTTCTCTGCAGTCACTATTCTTCCCTGTGCCTCCAGGAATCTGGGAGAAGTGGGCCCCAGTCTGCTCTGCAGTGCCCCCCTCATCTCGTCCCACCTTCCCCGCAGGCCAGGCTTTGGCTCATGGATTTGCAGGGCAGGGAACATTCCTCCCACCCCACTGCCTAGGTCTGACTCTCCAGGGTAGGGCGGGTAGGGGTGGGATGGGGGAATCAGGTGCTGCTGATGCCCCTCCACATGGTCCCCGGGAGGGACACATGAGCAAGCACTTCTGAGGGTTCTTCAGGAGCTTCCCCCTGCCATCCCCAACATGGGGTGACCCGATCTAGAGGGCAGCCTCCCAGTCCTGCCACATCCTGCACATCCAATAACTCTCCTTGCTGAGGTCCTCTGCCTGGGAAGCAGCCCCTCCAGTGGGAAGCAGCAAGTGGCTGAGCCCACGGGATGCACCATTCTGGAAAGGGCCATGCTGGAGCCACAACAGCCACACCGTGGCCTGCCCGCTGTCACCTAGGCTGTCCTTTAGGCTCTCCTCTACCAAGCCCACAGTCACAGGAGCCTGCTTTCCACGGGATGGCAACACCTCTCCTCCCTTCCTGCAGGAACTCAGCTTTTGTGGGGGACTCTCTTGGAGGACTCCCACCAGGCCCCAGAGTCTCATTTACCAATTCACCAACCAGTCTCCTTTTAGAGGGGGCTGGCGCATGGCTGGGATGCTAGCTAAAGGTGGCAGAGACCCTGGCCCCTTGTGGCACCTCTAGAACACTTGGTTGTCCTCTGTGTAGGCTCTAGCCACTCATTTCTGGGCACCAGGGAAGGCTTCCCCCTGCACACCGTGTCACACACTGCCATAAATTTGGAAAAATCCAGACCTAGCGTGTGTACTGAGCCAGCGGTAGCAACAGAGATCTGAATATTTCTCTGGGATCTTGGCCCTGATGCCGGATGGGTGCACTGTCAAGGCCATGGCACCGCCCTGAGACCCTGAATCTGGGGTGCAGTCCAAAGCCGTCCCGTTCTCCGATCCCCTGTAGCAACTGTGACCTGACTTTCACAGGCTCAGCCATGCGCGGGCGCGGACCCCATCTCCCCCAACCCTACGTGGGCGTGGGCCCTCCAGCCATCAGCAGTCTGTGTAACTGGTAACTCGGAGCGTTCCGAGGGATGCAGGCCAGGGGGCCCCTCAGGGCTGCCGCTATGCTGAGTGGGCCCGCCCCGGGGCCAGGGGGCTAAACAAGGAAAGACTCCTGACTGTCTTCACTGGCGCTGCGGGCCCCGCACTCAGGTAAGTGTGGTTTCCACCACCGCACACTGGCAAAAAGAAAATCAGTGGTTGTGCAGACCTCGAATCAAAGACACAACAGACAACAAGGCCAGGGGTGGCAAGAGAGAAGGCTCTAATGCTGGGTCTCACTCCATGTGCACCAGCTGCGGCAGCCTCCTCGCCAGACCACCCTGGCAAACTGCCCAGAACCACAAGGCCAAGGACCCCGGGGATCACCCTGCTGGGCAGCCTCGGGGAGGGGAGCTGCTGCTGCTCTGGCACACAAGGCCCTAGACATACACACACACACACACACACACACACACACACACACACACGGCTGCCTCCACTGCCCTCCGAAGGCTCTGAGGGACCAGTGTTCTTCACCACCCTTAGTCGCCAGCAGGAATCTGAACACAAGCCCCTTCTTAGCCATTGCCATTCAGCGACAAAGCAGCTCACCTCCTCAAGGAGATCGCTGGACAAGGAAGGGTCAGAGAGGGAGGCCTGGGACCCCAGGGCAGGGCAGGGCAGGACTGGGCACTTGGCAACCCTCAAGGTATGGGGGACACAGGAAGGCACCTGCCAGCAGGGCACTGGCAGGCATGGCCTGAAGTCAGTGCTGGCCCCTGCTCCTGCCTGGGTCCCCAGCCCCCAGCCTGCGTGTGCCCTTCGGCTGTGAGGTGTAGGGCCAGACTGGAAGTTCGCAAAAGCCTGCACTGTGCTGGTTGACAGAGACACCTTTGCCTCTGTGGTCCCTTCTATAACGCTACTCCCCTTGGATGGAAACCAGAACCTCCTTCCTGGGTTCATCAGGAAGCAGCCGAGAGCCCTTGGCATGGCAAACTGTCTGAGGCCTTATGCCTCAACTGTGTTGAAACTGAAGAAACACAGGTTGTTGCCCTCATACAGTCTGCCCTCAGAAGCCCCTAAAAGGTGAAGATTAGAAGTGTCTGTTGATGTGGCTAAGGGAGCTAATTGCAGAGCAGACAGCAGCGAGGCCCAGGCTCCCCACCCAGCCCCGAGGCTGGCCCAGTCCTCACCTGAGATTGCACTGTTTAAATGAACCCACAAATTAATCCATGGTATTGTGCTCATCAGACCTACGTCAGAGCAGAGGTGAAGGACGAAAACCATTTTTCCAAAATGAGCAGTTCCATGACCCAAAATCCACAGCCATTACCATGCTGGGATGATGAGCTAGGGTCTCAGACAGTCCTGCTTTGACCCCTTTCTTACCATATGCCCAAAGCCCTGAAAGGTCTTGACTGGCTTCTGGCAGGCCTGTGATCGGGCGGGCCACGGAGGCCTCATGGCCTGTCTTTGGCTTTATCTCATAGGAAAGGCAGGAGGTGGGGTCCGAAGAAGAGCAGGTGAGTCCCCATTCTAGGGGCGACCACCTGCTGCATACAAATTTCACCCCATCTGCAGTTTACCCACCCACGGTATCTGAAGAATTCCCCCGTGGCACTGTCCTTCCCACTTTACTCAAAACAGTAGAAAGCCAGGCACCTGGGTGGCTCAGTGGGTTAAGCCGCTGCCTTCGGCTCAGGTCATGATCTCAGGGTCCTGGGATCGAGTCCCACATCGGGCTCTCTGCTCTGCAGGGAGCCTGCTTCCTCCTCTCTCTCTCTCTCTGCCTGCCTCTTTGCCTACTTGTGATCGCTCTCTGTCAAATAAATAAATAAAATCTTCAAACAAACAAACAAACAAACAAAAAAAACAGTAGAAAGCCACCAGATATGAGTGTCTTCTATGCATCAGGAAGCCTGCCAGTGTATTATTTATACTTAAGCTCCTTTAATCCCCACCTTAAGGGAAAACTGCGAGGTAGGAAGCACGTCCCCATTGCTTCCTCATTCCCCAGCAATGAGGAAAGAGGCGGACAGTGTTCACACAGCAGGAAGGCAGCAAGATCAGAACCTGAGCCTTTGCACTGCTATTCCCAGCCATGCTGGCATCTCCCGGCAATCAAGAGTCACCTGCTCAACAGGCCTGGACGCTGGCAGAGGAGGACGATACAAGGTGCGGGCTTGTCCCACTAGTCATGTCCCCCCAATGAAACTAACAGCCATGCAGGACATGCGTGAAGTGGGAGGGGCGAAGGAGGACCTGGAGGTGAAGCAGCTTGAAGTCGCAGTCTCCTCCAACCACGCTGCCAACCCCATCCCTGGCCCCTGGCTCCCATCTCACTCAGCTCAGCCCTGGGAAAGTAAACACACATTTGTCACCCCGACAGCACAATAACGAGAGGAAACGGGCCTGCGGTGGGAGCAGACGGGGCTCCCTCTGCCCCACAAAGCAGGGCTGCCAGGCAGAGGCTGCCTCCTCCCAAAGCACAGTCACTTCCCTTCTGTGTTCCAGGCTTCACATGCTGTCCTTCAAAGTCAAGGCTGTGTCAGGGACCTGAGAATCTGGGACGTCTTTCTGGTAAGTTCTAAATGTGACTCCCGGGTTGTGGCCAGGCAACCAAATGAAAGCGGGATAGCTGGACACCGCTTTATCTGGACACCGCTCAGCTATCACCCTGATAAAAGGATATAGGGCTGTGCTGGTTGGCAATTTCAATTCTGACTCATCTTAAAGCCATGCAGGCTTATTTGGTCAAGTAATACGACCCACCCCGGGTCTCAGGGAGGATGGGTGGGCTTGGGTCTGGACATGTCCTCCCTCCAGGAAGGCCAGCACCCCTACTTGCCCTGACCTCCCTCAGTCTCGGGTGTTTGGCCCACACGTCACTGACCGAAGCCGGCAAAGCAGAGGTGCAACGCTCTGCCTGGCTTCTGCCTGCTGTTCGGAAAGGCGGCCCTTGGGCTCTGTGAAGAGGCAGCTAGCCGGCCCCTGGATCTCCCATCCCGGATGAACACGGATGGTCACATCAAACCTGTCATTCTTTTCTCACTCGACCCAGAGGTGCTGCCGTTGCGCCGAGGCCCTGAGGCCCCTGGGAGGGTGGGGCTATGGACACATCACACTCACTCCTGCCAATTCATGGCTGGCAGCCCAGATGGCTGGAGGAGCAGGAGCCGCCGGAAGCCAGTATCCCACCGCCGGGACAGGAGACCAAGCTGAGACCAAGCCGGCACGCACCTGTTGAAGAGGTTGTTCCGGCGAACCATCCGCAGAAAGCCGGTCGGGTCGGTAACGGAGTTGAGCTTGTTGTTCATCTCTTCGAACTGCTGGTCCATGATGTCTCCAGCTTCGCTCTCCGTCTCACTGCTGGCACAAGCCCTGCAAGGAGAACTGCAGCGTAAGCCAGCGGGAGAGAGGAAGCGCTCAGCCCCGGAGTCTGCCCTGAGGTCCCGGGTTACCCCTGCCCCCACCACCCTGCAAACCCCCGCTACTGAGGCCTCCCTGAGGCCTGTGTGACCTGGTGCCCTGCGGCCTGCGGTCTCATCCCTCCTCCGTCTAGTGCTTGAGGAGATGCACTCTGGTTGGCTGTTCTGGTGGTCGCCCCCACTTGGCTGTGAAGCCCCTACAGCCGGTGCAGTGCCTGAGCCAGACTTACACCCCAGCGTTTCACATAAAGACACACAGTAGATGCTCAACAGCTGGGTGCTGAACAAGCAGCGTGGTGGGCTAACTGCGTGATCTTCCCAGATCAGAACTCCGGCAAACGTGGCAGAGTGTACTCTTCCCAGCACACATTCCAGTCTGGCCCATTTCAGAAAGAGTAACTAAGCCCCTAGCACGGGCCAGGCTCAAGGTCTGGCTCAAAGGGGCCTCAGGAATACCTGGCCTAAAAGGCAATTTCTTTTTTTTTTTTTTTTAAAGATTTTATTTATTTGACAGAGAGAAATCACAAGCAGGCAGAGAGGTGGGCAGAGGAGAGGAGGAAGCAGGCGCTCCCTGCTGGGCAGAGAGGCCAATGCTGGGCTCCATCCCAGGACCCTGAGATCATGATCTGAGCAGAAGGCAGAGGCTTAACCTACTGAGCCATCCAGGTGCCCCTAAAAGGCAATTTCCACACAAGGGGACAGATATGCATACAAGTAGCGACAATGCCAGGCAGAGAGAGCGCTGTTTGAAATGTGGGCTGGAGAAGCCCTGCTGATGGGAGCCCACTTTCCAAGCTCACGAGGAGGATGCCACAATTTTCAGATTAATAAATTCATATTTCCCCTATGACAGACTGCAACAGAAAGAACATCTACAATGGGTTTTAAATAAACGGAAATACCCAGGAGTGCTTTGATTCATCAGCATGATTAAAATGACAAAAGGCTTGTTAACTGTCAAAGCCAAGCACTTGTGCTCCAACCGGCCCCCTGTGGTGGCGAAGTGTTGGGGGAGGGTGCTGCCCACCTGTGGCCGCCCTCCTTCCAGTTGTTCCCACACCTCATCATGCCTGAGGCTGGCACAAGCAGGGCCCCACGCTGGGCCCTGCCGTCCTCCGGCAGTATGGTTACGCTCAGACTTTGTGGAAACGCTGAGTGACATCCAGGCCACAGACAGCTCTCAGTCCTCACTGCTGACTGAGAGCCAGTGTGGAAGAGTGGAGGGCGCCAGGGCCCTGGGGGAAGAAGACAGACTCTACACGAAAACCTCTCAATGCTGAGGAAGTGGGATCTGGAGAGGGATGGACTTGCCATCACCAAGAGGGACGGGTTCTGCGTACCAAGAGGTGGCTTTCACGTGAACATGACCTGCTTCAAACAGACAGGCTGGCGAACCCGGAACATCAGGAGGTCACAACCAGAGGGTACTAAGCCCCTCGCTAGACTGTTACGGAGCCAAGTGATAAGCAGTGTGAGGAGCTGCATGAAAAACCTGAATGCTCTGTGTGACGGGCCGGCTTGACTGGGTCCCCTGGGTGACCAGCCATTTGGTCAAACGTTATTCTGTGTACTGGAGGGTGTTGCTGGATGAGATTAACATCGGAGTCTGAAGACTGAGGAAAGCAAACTGCCCTCCCCCATGTGAGTGGGCCCTGTCCAATCCACTGAGGGCCTGAACAGAACAAAAAGGCTGAGTAAGAGAGAATTCCACCTCTACCAGACTGTCTTCAAGCTAGGATATGGGTCTTCTCCCGCCTTCAGACATGAACGCAGCCTGGAACTTACACCATTGGCCCTCCTGGGGGGCCACCCTCGCTCATCAACTGCAGATCTTGGGACTTTTCAGCCTTCGTAACCAAGTGAGCCAATTCCTCATAATAACCCTGTGTGTGTGTGCACATGTGTGTGCATGAGTATGCAAGTGTGTGCGTGCACACACGCAGGTGTCCCATTGATTCTATGTCTCTGGAGAACCTAGACTAACACACCGGCCAAGTAGGCACCAGAGCCCTGACTCAGCCATGTTCTTCACAGAAGGTCATGCAAAGGCCCAGTCACTGGGAAAGTTTGCCAAGAGCTGAAGCCCTAAAGGTGTCAGAAGTGGAGCAGTCCTCAAAGAGAGCCCAGAGGTCTGATTTCGGGGCCAGTTATACACCTTCACCCCAGAACCCCGCTAAGCGCTGGTAAAGCCATTAGTCTGCTTTTCTTCCCAGCAGTCTGACTGTTCCTACGGCCAGAAGAGCACTTCAAAGCCACCTCAGCGCCTAGCACGGAGTAAGTATGCCACGGAGAAGAAACTGGTGAATGAATGAATGACTTGAGCTGGAGAGCATTTTATAGTATGCAAAGTATTTTTATTTTATTGTCTGTGTGTAGCTCTTACTGTCTCCATCTTCTGAGACTAAGGTTTAGAGAAGCAAGGAATGTGGCCAAAGGGCACCAAGAGGTAAAGCTAGGCCTGAACGCAGGTCTCTGGAACTGACCTCCCCTCCCATCCTCTCCCCACCAACCCCAAGGCTCTAGGCTTCTCACACTTCCAAGTCTCTCCCAGCTGGGGTTTGACGAGGTGGGGGGAGGGGTGAATACAGAAAGCAAGAGAAACCAGGAAGCAACAGAGCACCTCAACAAATCACCATGGCTTCCATCCTGCCAGAGAGCAGGGGATGGGGTTTAATTCCTCTCTCGGCCCCATGGCGGCAGCTGAACAGGCGAGCAGCTGAAGGTTTGAAATGCTCCCCCCGGGGGCTGAGGGCCCTTCACAGAGACCCTGGTAAATATCACTCAACAAGCTCCCCTGTCCAGGGACACATTCATCATCTGAATGCGACTGCCGGCTTGGAGCTGAGCAGTCTGCTTGTCATTCCGTGCTTGGCAAAGGGGAGAAGAATTGGCTGGAACTGGTATCAGCCTCTATTATCTTGCAGTCCCACTCTTGCTGTCAGCCGCAGACAGAGCCCTCAGAATCTCATGCCTAATGGGGTTGTTTCCTATTTGCTGACCCTTCAGAGTACTAACACTGAAGGGAAAAACAAACAGGAGATGTCGCAGACAAAGGAATCTTCCATTTACCAAAACAAGCCTCATCTCTACAGCAGGGATCCCAAGAGGGCCTTTGTATCACGATCACCAACCCCCACCATGTCTTTGAGAGACTTTCTAGAGATGGCACATTACCTAGTCTGATTCCACCCGCCTTGACTCAACAATGAGTTGGAGCAGGACCTATGTGCCAGGATTGCAGAGGCTAAACAGAGGAGGGTCACATTACACCTGCCTTCAAGGCACTTACAAGCGAGTATGACTAGTGGTTACTGGCCAAGATGGATTAAGGAGTAGTACAAGGAGGGTAGTGACCTATAACCAAGATAGGGTTATAGGGTATAAAGGGTATAAAGGCTTTCCCGGAACTTGCTGCATCTCAGAGGTATCTTGAAGAATACAACTTTGATAGGTAAGGCTTGGGGGGAGGGTGCTTCCAGGCAGAGGGAATGCGATGAACAAAGGCGTGGAGAGAAGACAGTGTGGGGGCCCTTTGGGGCCAAGGGAATAGCCCGGTTGAGCTGGAGTAGAGGGTGTGTGAGTGGGAGGGAGGAGGAATAATGGTGGAAAGCTTCGAACTTGGAAGGCGGTTGAGAACTGTCAGCCCAGATCTCTGAACATGGGATGACAGGCTCAGGGCTGCTTTTGGCAGGCAGTCAACTGGTCCAGAGAGGAGAATGTGGGATGGCTGGGTGGCTATTACCAGCACCTGCTCAGAAACAGCCCTGAGGGCCCAGAGTCAAGCTCCTTGAAGCCTGATCAGCCCCTACACCAACCAGAAGCCCCATTTTTGGTAGTTACCATCATGCTAATACATGAATGTGCTTGAGCCTCAACATGCCAGGTGAGGCAAGTCTTCCACAAACCCCTGGGCTCAGAAATCTTGACAGTGGCTCCCTCCTCTGCTCTAAGCCTCCATTCCCTATCTCCCCTACAGACAGACTAGCTGGGCATAACCCAACTTTCTGGATTCCTCCCCATTTTTTTTTTTTTTTTAAGATTTATTTATTTGAGGGAGAGAGAGAGAGCATAAATGCGGCGGCGGCGGGGAGAAGCAAAGGGGGAGGGAGAAGCAGGCTCCCTGTTGATCAGGAAGACTAAGGTAGGGCTCGATCTCAGGATCATGGGATCATGACCAGAGCTGAAGGCAGACATTTAACTGACTGAACCACCCAAGCACCATTTCTCCCCGCTTCTTGTTCTCTGTTATCAACAACACGGTTCCGGCTTGTCCTCGGGGTGGGCCAACTATCCTATTAGTCTAGACATATGAACAAGGCTGGCAAGGCTGAGAGTGGAAAAGTGGGAACTGGCAGAAGAAATACACCAGGAAAAGAAATTTGCCTGGGAAACTCACTGAAGGGACAGGAGCAGTTAAAATATGGCAGATGGGCAACTGGTGGCAAAGGGAGAAATGGAGAGTAGAAGGTGGTCTTAGGTGGAAGAGGAATGGGTTCAGTTTGGACGTGCCGAGCATGCAGACAAGAAGTTCCGTTGGCAATGCCAGGCATCCAGATGCTGACTCAGTTATGTAGACACTGACTTCCCGAAGGCCTAGAGACTACAGACATCCAGGTCTGGGGCTCAGTGGAGAGGTCAAGACCAACTGTTTGATGTCTCATTCATTTGTTCACTCAACAAATGTTACCAAGTATTGCTTATGAATAGCTTGTTATACGGGGTTCTGGTTCCAGGTAAAATGGAGTAGGCACATTCCACCCCATCCTTTCTGCTCGCTGGATCTCTAAACCCTGGATGGGGATGGACTGCATGGAGTCGCTATGTGAGGAATGCGAAAAGTAAATAATATCAGGCAAACTGGGGAAAGAGACCAGAATTTGAAGTGCCACCAAATCAGTAGTGAGCTTCATGTTTTCCCCCCTCTGGAATCCCTTAGGTCTCCATGCAGCCCAAAATGCAGAAATGGGCATCAGCACGAACAGACAAAGCTCCAGGAGGAGCTCTGTATTTCTTACTCAGAGAGAAGACAGAAAAGCCCCCATCTCTCTTATTCTCTCATTACTGTTCTCATCTTCTAGGCCACAAACAATCCTGAGTTGGTAGTGGCAGTGACAGCAACAGAGAGGGTCAGAAGGAGTCTAAACTCTGAAGGTAAGGAAAGTCTGGGTCTAATCAGAGGAGATGTAACTCCACCACTCAACCTTTGCTTTTTTTCTTCCTTTCACCCCATGTCCCTTGGTCCGTGATGGGCGAGTCACTGCAGGGAAGGTGCAGCAAGTGGGTGGGGAGATGGTGTAAATAAATCCCCAGCTTTTTGGTGAGAGGACCAAAAAGAGCACTGGGGAATTGAAAAATACTGGTGAGAACACAGAGAGGGAGTAGTTCAGAAAATGGAGCACATAAAGTTGTGTATGAATTCCTGGATTCACCCCTAAGCTGCATATGTGTAGATCTGACCCTAAGGCCTATGAGAAGCTAAATACAAGATGATCCAGCTCCTGAACACCAATGAGTAATGCACCTGTGGGATGGACTTAACTTAACATGGCAAGAACTTAGAAAATGGAACTTACAATGAAGTCTGGTCAGAGTTTATGACCTAACTAGGTCAACTGCCCACCTCAACCAAAACATCAATGTCCTCCAAAAGAGTCAAACAAGACCCTGAGTTTAACATAATAACATAATTCAAAATGTCAGGATATAATCCCAAATTACTCAGTATGCAAAAAAAAAACAAACAAACAAACAAAAAAACAAAACCACAAAACAACAACCCTAGGAAATTCTCAATTTGCATGGGAAAAGGCAATCACCAGATGCCTTCTGGAAGTATGCTAAGATGACACAAATGTTGGAATTCTCTGACAAAGACCTTAAAGCGGCTATTTTAAAATGCTAAAAGTAAGGGCAAAGACTCTCAAAAAGATGGCAAGAAAGCAGATCTCAGCAAAGATCGTAAGATATTATGGAGGAGCAAATGAATTTTGGAATTAAAATTTGATTCAGCTGAAAAATTTGAAACTGAAAACAACTGAAATAAAAACTCACAGTATGGACTCACTAGCAGAATGCAGATGACAAAAGAAAATCAATGTATCTAACGACAGAAGAGCAATAGAGATTATCCGATCCAATTAACAAGAAAAACAGGATTTTTTTTTTCCAGTAAATTAACAAACTGGAGGGAACAAAAGACCTAACATTCATGTATTCAGAGCCCAAGAATGAGAGAAGGAAGAGTGAAGAGCAGAACAAAATTGAAGGAATAATGAATGAAAATTTGCCAAATTTGGTGTCAAGAAGCTAAGTGAACCACAAACAGAATAAGCCCAAGGAAATCCATGAACAAATGCATCATATTTAAATAGCAAAAAACTAAAGATAAAGAAAAAAATCTTAAAAACAACCAGAGACAAAAGATGTATTATGTATAGGGAAAATAATGATTCAAATAACTAAGGATTCCTCATCAGAGACCACAGATACCAGAAGGAAATGGAAATATATTTTTAAAGTGTTGGTGGAAAAAAAAAAAAAAGAATGATCAACCTAGAATTCCAGTTCAGTGAAAATATCTTTCATAAATGATGGTAAAATAAACACATTCTCAGGGCGTGCCTGGGTGGCTCAGTGGGTTAAAGCCTCTGCCTTTGGCTTGGGTCATGATCTCAGGGTCCTGGGATGGAGTCCTGAGTCAGGCTCTCTGCTCAATGGGGAGCCTGCTTCCCCCACTCTCTCTGCCTGCCACTCTATCTACTTGTGATCGCTCCCTGTGTGTCAAATAAATAAATAAAACAAAATAAACAAAAAAAGGTTCTCAGATGAAGGAAAACTGGCAGCCTGAGATTGCAATCATACTCTCAAACAGAGGTTATAAACATACTCTCTTGTTCACACCTGCATAATCGATCTCTTCCCTGAGGGTGGACAGGGCCTACGACTTACCTCTAAGAATATGAAACAGTAATAGATGTCACTTCTGTGATTATGTATATAAGACTGTAACTTCTATTGCCTTCTTGGCTTGTGCACCTTAGATGACATAAGCAGTCATGTTGGGGAGGCCTATATGGCAAGTAATGCAGGGCAGTCTCTGGACAACAGGCAGCAAGAAACCAAGACTCTCAATCCTACAGGCTGAAAGGAAATAAATCCTGCCAATAATCATGTGAGCTTGGAAGTGGTTTCTTCTTCAGTCAAGCATTTAGACAAGACCTCAACCATAACTAACAATTTGATTGCAGCCTCAAGAAAAACTCTGAAGCAGAGGACCAAAATAAGCCATGCCAGGATTCCTGACCCATACAAATGGTGGGAAAATAAATTTTTACTGTTTTAAGCCACTAAATTTTGGGGAATTTATTATTCAGCAATATATAACTAATAAAACATTAAGAGAATTCACTAACGGCTGACCTACACTAAAACAACTACTAACAGAACTTCTTCAGACAGAAGAGAATTGATACCAGAAGGAAACCAGGAACATCAGTGGAAAATGGGAAGTAACAAAGATTAAATGTCTGAGTAAATTTAATAGACTATTCTCCTAACGCTGTTTGATGGAATTTTAGTGTATGTAGACAGAGGATACAAGAAAAATGCAAGACGGGGGTGGAGGGTAAGGTTACCCCATGGTGGTAAGATCTCTATATTTCATTTGAAATAATAAAATATCAATAGTAAGTAGACTCCAAACTGTGAAAAGTCTGTATATTATCTCTGGAACAAGCATTAAAGAGCTATAAGGAGAGATATAGTCAAAGACATAAGAGATACATTAAAATGGAGTTCAAAACAAAGTTCGAGTAACCCAAAAGAAGGGGAAACAGAGCAATGTAAATCAGAAAAACAAACAAAACAAATATTAACATGGGATACATAAATCGACATGTATCAATAATTATATTAAATGTAAATGGTCCAAATATTGAGATTGACAGAATGGAATTAAAAAAAAAATGACCTAATTAAATGCTTCTACAAGAAACTCACTGCAAATACAGTGATACAGATAAGTTAAATGTAAAAGGATACAAAAAGATATACCATATAAACACCACTTAAAACAAAGCTGGAGTGGTTATATTAAGATCCAAGTAGATTGAAGAGCAAAGAAAATTATCAGGGATAAAGAGGAACATAATGATAAAAGATCCAGTTCACCAAGGACATAAAATGATTCTAAGTGTGTATTCACCTATCAACAGTGCTTCAAAATACATGATGTAAAAACTGGCAGAACTGAAAAAAATGGATAGATCAGCAGAGACTTCCCACATATCTTTCTCAGCCATGGAAAGAACTGGTAAACAGAGAATCAACGAAGAAATAGGAGAATTGAACAACATCATCAACCAATGAGTATAACTGACATTTAGAGAACACTATATCAAACAAAAGCAGAATATATATTCTTGTAAATTGCATATATAGAACATTCCCCAAGATAGGACATATTCTGGGTCATAAAACAAACTTTAACAAATTTAAAATAACTGAAAGCATACAAAATATGTCTTCTGACTACAACGGAATTAGATTATTTGAAAGTGAGAAAATAAAGATACCAGGAAAATCTCCAACAACTTGGAAACTAACAAGACTTCTAAATAATTGTCAAAGAAGAAACCTTTATGGAAACTAGAGAAATTCTTGGAACTGAACAAAACTGAAAAATACAACATAAAATTTGAGATGGGATATAGATAAAGTCTTAGAGATAACTTTATAGCATTAAATGTTTATATTAGAAAAAAGATCTGATATTAATAATCTAAACTTGTACTTTAAGAACCTAGGGATAAAAGATTAAAACAAACCAAAATAAGTAGAGGAAATAAAATAACAGAGCAGAAATCAATGAAATTGAAAAGAGTAAAACAAATCTTAAAAAAAAAAAATCAGTGAAATAAAAAGTTGGTTCTCTTTAAAAGAAACCAATAAAATTGATAAGCCTCTGCCCAGACAAATGAAGAATAAAAAAGAGAAGACAAAAATTGTCAGTATCAGAAATGAAAGAGGAAACCTAATTACTGACCCCACAGAAATTAGAAGGGTAATAAGGGAATACTACAAACACAAATGGATTCAACACCTTAGATGAAATGGACCAAGTACTCAGAAACTGCAAACTACTAAAACTCATTCAAAAGGAAATAGATAACCTGAATAGTCCTATAACTACTAAAGAATTCTACTCATTGTTGAAAACCACCCAAAATGACATCTCCAGGTCCGGATGGTTATAATGGCAAATTCTATACAACATTTAAAGAAGAAATAATGCTAACTCTTCACAATCACTTCCATGAACTAGAGGAAAGAACACTTTCCAAATGCAAGCCTGTGTTACCCTGATACTAAAAGTGAACAAAGGTAACATAAGGAAAGAAATTCTGCAGATCAATATTCCACTGATCAAATAGAAAACAGACATAAAACTAATCAATAAAGAATATCAAATAGAATTCAGCAACATATAAAAAGAATAATACACATAGTTGAAGGGGAGTAGGGCTATTCCAGGAATACAAGACTTGCTCAATATTTGAAATATCAGTCAATATAATCTATCACATTAACAGAATAAAGAAAAAGATACACATTTATATCAATTTATGCAGGGAAGCATCTGACAAAATCCAACACCAACTTAGGATAAAAACTCGCAAATGAGTAATATAAAAGAGAATGTCACCCACCTGATAAAGAACAGCTACAACAAGCCTGCAGCTAATGTCATTCTTACCTCAGGAACAAGGTTAAGTACGTCAACTCACATCATTCATATTCAACACAGTACCGGAAGCCCTAATCAATTCAAAAAGGCAAAAGAGGAAATAAAAGATCTATGGATTGGAAAGGAAGAAGAGAAAGTGGCTATATACAGAAGACATGATTGTCTAGTAGAAAATGCCAAGGAATGCAAAGACTTCTAGAGCTGTTGAATTTCACAAGGTTGCAGGATATAAAAGCAATACACAAAAAGTTTGTACTTTTACATACTAGCAACAAACAATTCCAAACTGAAATTTTAAAAAATTATCTCCTTTATAATGGCTCCCAAAATGAAATACTTGGGTATAAATCTACTACATATATACGTGTGTGTGTGTGTGTGTGTATATATGATTTGTAGGCTGAAACTACAAAATGCTGATGAAAGAAATCAAAGATCTAAGTAAATGGAAAGAAATTCCATGTTCCTGGGTTTTAAGAGTCAGTATAATAAAGAAGCAATTTTTCCCAAACTGATCTACATTGTTAAACAACATTCCAGTCAACATCTTAAAACATTTTTATAGCTATGGAGAGGGTGATTTTAAAATTTATATGAAAAGGCAAAAGAAAAATTATATGAAAAAGCAAATGAACCAAAGCAGGTAAAACAATTTGAAGAAGTGTAATTAGTTGAAGGAATGACACTCAGATTTTAAGACTGACTATAAAGCTACAGTAACAAAGAGTGTGGTAATAGTAAAAGGATAGACATACAGATCAATGAAACAGAATGGAGCCCTCAAATAGAGCCACCTGAATACGGCCAATTAACTTTTGACAAAGGTGCTGAGATAATTTAACAGAGGAATCTTCAATAAATGGCTTGGGAACAACTGGGTATCCACATTACCAAAAAAAAAAAAAAAAAGCCCTGTAAACATCACACCTTACATAAAAATTAACTCCAAATGAATATAAAAATGTGAAACCATAAAACTTTCAGAAGAGGATATAGGAGAAAAATTGACCTAAGATTAATGACAGATTCTTAGACATTTTATAAAAAAAATGATCCATAAAGAAATAACTGACAAAACAGACGTCAGAAAAATTAAACTTTTGCTCTATAAAAGACACTGTTGAGAAAAGAAGACAAGCTCCTGACTGAGAGAAAATATTTGCAAACCACGGATCTGTCAAAGATCTTGTATCCCGAAGGTATACAAAGACCTTTCAAACCCAACAATATGAAAGCATGCAACTCAATTTTTAAAAATGGGCAAAAGACTTTGAACAATTGCTTCTTCAAAGAGAATATAAGAATTGCACAATACAAGAAACAAGTGCATGAAGAAATGTTCAGAATATGAGCCATAAGAGAAATACAAGTTAAAACCACAAGATACACTACACATCTATGTGAATGGCTCAAATTTAAACTGCTGATGATATCAGGTGCCGACAAAGACAGAGCAGCTAGAACTCTCCTATACTTCGGGTGGGGAACAAATCATGGGGCACCTGGGTGGCTCAGTTGTTAAGCCTCTGCCTTCAGCTTAGGTTATGATCCCAGGGTCCTGGGATCGAGCCCCGAATCCGGCTCTCTGCTGGGCAGGGAGCCTGCTTCCCCCTCTCTCTACCTGCCTCTCTGCCTACTTGTGATCTCTGACAAATAAATAAATAAAATCTTTTTTTTTTTTAATGGTGTAATCATTCTGGAACATACTCTGTTGTTTCTTATAACATGAAATATATATTTACTATATGACCCAGAGATTCCACTCCAGAGGAAATTAATTTCTTTACACTACTTACCCTCAAGCAGTGTATCAATGAATGTTTAAAGCAGTTCTAGTCATAATTGCCCCAAACTGGAACCAACCTAGAGGTTCTCCAGTGAGTGAATAGATGAGCAAACTCTGGTACATCTGTACAATGGAATTCTCAGAAATAAAGAGGAATGAACTGCAGATATGATAGTCAAGAATTTGGAAGAATCAAGAACTTCAGACTGAGTGAAAGAAGCCAGTATTAAAAGGTTATGCACTGTATGATTCTATATATACAACATTCTCCAGAAGAAAAGATGATAGTGACAGAGAAATGATTGGTGGTTGCCCGGGGTTAGGGGTAGAAGGAGGTACAGAGAAGGACTATAGAAAGATGGAGTTATTTGGGATGATGCAACCATTCCATATCCCGATGGTGGAGGCAGTCACAAGAACCCATACATGGACTGAAATTCACAGGACTTTACACCAAAATAACAACTTTTACTTTGTGCCAGTCATCCATTCATTGCCTCTGTGCTCCACATTCATCCTTCGTTGCCTGCTCCAAATACTAGAACACGGCCCTTTACATATTTGTCTTTTGCCAGCAGGCACAGTTTGGAGCTTGGGCAGCAGGGAGCCCTGGAGAGATGTCAGGAGGAAACAGGGCTGCCTTCCTCCTTCCGGTGTGCTTGTTCAGCAGGCTCTGGAAGCACACAGTGTGTCCCAGCCCTGGCTCCTTCTGCATGGCTGGCTTTTCCTGTGTGCGGTGCCAGCTGTGCAAGCAGGTCCCCAAGCACCCGGGAACCACCCGAGGTTGCTCCATGACCCAGCTCCCGCAGTAAGGGTCTTTCTCCAAAGCATCTCCTCTGCAGTATGTGGCAGCCAGCACCCACCGTGTCATCAATGTCCCCTGGTAACCACTCCTTGGGTGCTTTTGTAATGGCGTGGGGCATCTCCCTGGGAAAAGCTTTCCTCAGCACCCTGCACAGCACGTTTTTGCAAATTCTGACGGTGGACTTCCAGCAAGTTCCATGGGTGTGGTACGCGGCAACTTCTCTGCCACTGAGAGAGCCATGGCAGTGCCTTCTCCAGAGACGTCCACATCTCAGCTCTCAGTGGGAGTGGGGACCCTCTTCCTTGGGCATCCTTCTCAGTCCTCAAGGGTAGTGACTATTCCTTACATCTATGATTCCTATGTACTTTAGAATACTTTCAATAGCCAATCAATTCATCTTTACTCTAGTATCTGTTACAGTAAATTTTTTAAAAAATTTCTTCCTTCCTTCCTTCCCTTCCCCCACTTCCCTCCTTCCATTGAGAGAGAAAGCACAAAGGGGAGGGGGAGAGGAGGAGGGAGAGAAAAACCCAGCTTGCTCGGTGCTGAGTGTGCAGCTCACTGCGGGGCCGATCCCACAACCCTGAGATGATGACCGGAGCCAAAACCAAGAGCTGGGTGCCCAACCAACGGTGCCACCCAGATGCCCCAGTGAACAATTCTTTATCTTAAATTATCCCTATTCAAATTACTGTGTGGTTCCTTGTTGCTGCTTTGATCCTGGCAGATACATACTGTATGTTAACTTAAATAAAATAAAATCAATCCTGTTATTACCAAATCCTAAGAGGGATTCAATAAAGTAAGACAAACTTTGGTGCCACACATTGATCCGTATGGTCATCAGGTGGACGAACCCTCAAACACATTCACTGTGTGACCAGTGTGTGCCAAGCTCTTGGCTGGGGCTGGGATTATTCCGAGTGAAGACAAGCTTCTGCCCCTGAAAAGCTCCAAGAAGGTGCTAGATGGGCACACTAAACCCTGCAACACAAAACAGTCAATGATGACATGGTGCGGTGTGTACGTCTATGTGTACAACCCGAGAGAGACCGAATGAACGATCAGCAGGTGATGGGAGAGAGAGGAAGAGAGATGGACTGAATTAAGAATTCGAGTGAGTGCACAGCCAGTCGTTGCGCAGAAAGAACCCTTGGAGCACTTGGACCCATGGCCTGATTCTGCTGGCTGCGATGTGAGGCAGAACAGGAGAGAAGTGCTGGCTTTGCAGGTAAAACTCGTCCTCACAGTTCAGCACGGGGGAAACCTGAAGGCCTTGAGGGAGAGAAAGATGTGAGCCAGGAGCAAGGTGGGAGGAGTGGAGGAGGGCGCTCCTGACCTAGTCAGCCACCCAGCTTTGGCAAGCTGGGGAGGCACCAAACCTCTTTCCCCCCATTCTACTCACACTGCAGTCCTGCTGACCCAGCTTTGGACCCTTGGCCTGCCTATCTGTCCGGTCTGCTGGGCCTGGTCACTACACTATCTCCCCTTTCCTGTGGTTCTTGAGGCCTAAGGCTTCTGGCTCAGGCTTAGCCCTTTCTACTCCTGGACCTCTGTTCTTGCTCCAGGTCCCTGACCTGGTGCTTCCCCCCCACCCCGCCCCCCGCCAGAGTCCCAGCTGGATCCAGCCCCAGCACCCTGCGTGGAGCTGGGTGGATGGCTGAGGTTTAGATCATCTCAGTCACAGAGAACAATGAGGGCAGAAGGTTAAAGTCTGTATAAGCTGGCCTGAGTGCGGGACGACAGCATGGGTCCCAGAGATGGGCTGAGAGGGGAGGTGGGCAGTCCAGCAGGTGGGCCACAGCTTCCCCCTGGTGCTGGGGGAAGCTGCCAGCATCTGCTCCTGGGACTGCGAAAAGCCCAGCGCCCCCCACCTACTCCGGGGAATAGAAATCATGCCATTACCAGCAGCCAGCTCCAGAATGCTATTCGCATGCGGCTCTCCCCAGAGAGATGGAAATAGCCCATGAATCAAGAGTCCCAGAGCCGTGCCAGAGCTCATTCTCTTCTCAGGGACAGGGCTTGGCAAGAGGCTCCAGAGAGGATTTTCGTTTGTAAGTCTGGCCTCCTGATCTCCCCAAGTACACACTCTCCGTCATTGCTCTGACGGCTGCAATTGGAGCTCCTCGCAGGCAAGCTTTTATTTATGCTAACTCCTTCTTCCTTCCTTCCCCAGACCCCATCTCTTGGCTTCTTTTGCACTGATAACCAGCTACTTGCCAAAGACCGACTTGCCACCCTGAAGCCAGAAACAGTGGGTGAGAAGCCCCGTCTTCAGTTTCTGGGTGGTGAGGCAGCTCCCACGCCAGGAGCCCCAGGAAATCATATCAGGGGTGGGAAAATGCCCCTTCTTTCAAAGCAAAGTCCGCTCTATAATTGACAAAGCCTGAGGAAGCGAGAGTTTCTTTATTTGGCACCACTGCATATTAGCATGTGGGGCCTCCTGGTTACAAGAGCCAGGTCTAGCTGGCAGCACCCACATTCTAGAACCACAGAGCCTCCCAGCAGAGAAGGTCTCAGAGATAGGAAAAGATGCAGAGAGGAAATAGGGACGTTTGCTGTGCTTTACCTGGCCATTCTGCCAGCAGTTGAAAAGACCTATTTATCCCAGAAACCACTTAGCAAGAATCCCAGAAACTAAAGACCTGGGACTTTGGAAACTCAAGATTTCTGAGACCTTTGAAATTCTTCCCATGTGAATTGCCTGCCAGACCCCATCTGTGTTTTCACAGGGATTATAAGTGAACCTTTAAGATGAAAGGAGCCTTGGGCTTACTTTTAGGGACAACAAAGAAAGGGGAAGCTAGAAAAAAAAGTATCCTGCTCCATGTGCTGTCTCTTGGAAGAGAAGAACCCAGGAGGAGAGATGTGGGGCTTTAAAGCAGGAGAACGGGCTATACCATCAGGAGGAGGGAAGGTGTTGGTGTTTCTGCCTTCATCATAAAGATTCTATTCTAGAAATTGCCTCCCTGATCCACAGGGTCATAGGGGCGATTTCCCAGTGCAAAGTTCATCCCCGAAGACCCCCCAGTGTTGACTGGACCGGAGGTGGACATATCTTAAGCTAGGCCAGTCAGATTCCCTGCCCCAAAATGTATGCATTGGACTTCAGGAAGATCGGAGCGTGACTTCCTGTGGCTAGCTCTGCAGGCTGTGTGTGAGCACAGGGGCAGCTCAGGGTGGCCGTGTTCCCACTCTGGGACTGGCAGCAAAGAGCGTGTTGTACCTCCAATCGCAAATTGGATGTCTGTAGTAGGAGGTGCCCGTGAACGAAGTGGCTGAGGAGTGATGAGAACTAGCCTGTCCCAGGCAGCCCAGGCTTTCCTTTCTCGTTGCACGCCTGCCTTGGATTTCATGGGACTCCTCCTCCTCATAACCTCATTATAAGGTCCCCCACTTTTTGGTTTAAGCAAACTTAAAAAAAAAAAAAGATTGATTTATTTGAGAGAGAGAGAGAGAGAGAGAACGAGGGAGAGAGCACGTCTGCGTGAGCACAAGCAGAGGGAGGGGCAGAGGCACAAGGAGAAGCAGGCTCCCCACTGAGCAGGACCCTGAGATCATGACCTGAGCTGAAGGTAGAGGTTTAACCCACTGAGCCACCCAGGCACCCCTAAAGCAAACTTTCGTGAGGCCTGCTATTGGGGGAGACTGAGGGAGGGCTGACCCAAGAGACTGTGGGCTTCCTGCAGAGCTGGGGTCATGGCTGCCCAAGTTGCTCGGTCCCTTCAGACTTGGAGGGCTCAGGGAAGTAGGCCAGCAAGCGTCACTGGCTGGGGAAGTGGTAGCTGCTCCCTGGAGAAAGGGGCTAGAATCACCCCTGAGGACAAGGACACTGTGGAGACGATTCTCCTCAGAAAACCCCTCCCTGTGAGCCCGCTCTTATCATTTTCCAGACTTTACAAGCGGAGGGGACGTAGTGCAGCAAGCACGGACTCTGAAGTCACAGCCGCTGGATCAAATCCACGCCAGCCGTGGGGCCCCTCCAGCACTCCATGCTGGTACTGCCCAGAGGATGGGACGGTTTCTCCTCAGAAAGCCAAAGTCACTGTCATAGCCTCGTCTCTCTGGAAATGCTTGTTTTTGGATGAAACGAGATTTTGTTCTTCTTCTATTACCCCAGAAATTGCTTTTCTCTGTATCATCTCAAGATTATTAAGTGACACTATTATCTAACAGCTACTACTTAGAGAACAAACATTCTGTGGATCAGAAGACAAATGATTATATTTACCTGCCAGGAATCTACACACATACACACACAGAATCAATACGTTCTGATATGTGCTGCGGGTGTTCAACGGGTAATAAAATTCCTCTTCTGCAATGCCTTCTTAAGAGGACCATTTGAATCAAAACCAAAAGAGCCCCCGGCATCTGGTGCCCAGAATAGTTGTGCGATTTTGACTCAGAAGCATTTTGTGAATACCCTATCTCGTGACCTGAAATTATTCAGTCTGTACTTGAGTGTTATGAGGAGGGACATGGGATTTTTTTTTTTTCCTCAGTTTTTCTTCCTTTCAGTAAACACAGTGATCAAACAAATGAGAAGGTTTCACTTCCGCCAGCTCCACAGTCTGTGCACAAGGAGACGGAAAGATGGTAATTGATTGGAAGGCTCCATCACTTGGCCTCTCATTTCTGAAATCTTTGCTGAGAAAGCATTGGCCGTGGAGTCCTCCTCCCCCGACAACGTGACTCTGGAACTCTCTGGCATCAGTTTGGCCTTGTCCTATCAGTAAAGCCCAACTGGACACATCTGGACATGTGTGCCACAGTAGAAAGACACAAAGCCCTGCGACCTGGGAGATGAAGGCGTGAATTTCTGTGATGATACATGCGTGTTGTAGGAGATGAGACCCCCACACACTCACATGCCCAAATGTGCTCAGGAAAGGAAGCCAACCCAGAGCCATAGGATTGCTCTGAGCACCAGTGAGAGCAGAGGTGAAGCCCTTTGAAAGAGGTAGACGGCACAGCTGGATGTTAGCGTTGTGTTGTTAGGACAAGTGCTTCTCGGACATCTCGGCCATACCGGTATTTGGCAGCAGTGCGTGCTCTCCTTGGAGAAACACACCAGAACTAGAAGTAAAATATACTTGTGGTGAATATTAATTTGGTTCAAAACGTAACCAACTGGGATCCCAGCTAGCTCCAGGGTCACAGAGGACCCAGAGAGAAGGGAGTGAGGAGAATGGAGAACAGAATCAGTCCCCATCACACCGTTTTGGGCAAGAAGCGAAGGGTACCTCACCTACCTCAAGCCTGGAGGGCGTGTTTTCATGGGGGTACCACTCAGAGCTTGGAAAGGGGTGCCCTGAAGGTGGGAGAGAGACTGCCTGTTTCCCAGTGGGCCTCACTGTCCCACCCTTGCCCCTGCTCAGCTGGGAGTGGGGGTCTGGCTGGCACTGTTAGCGTTTGCAGGGGTCGGGGCCACAGGAGTGTTTCCCACCACCAGACGTGGTCCGCAGGGAGGGGAGGGCTGGCATGACTCATCTCATGTTCTGTCCAACAAGGCCACCTGGAGAGGCCAGAGGAGGTGAACCACAGGAAGCCAAGGGCCGAGAAGCTGTCTGCGGGAGCCTGCAGAAGAAAGCTGGAGGATGAGAGGTGCGCCCACACAGGTCCAACAAGCTGCCGGACCCCTGGGAAGAGCCGACGAAGGGCCCACTTGAGGACTCTGCTTGTACCATCCACCAGACTCACAGTTCTCATAGCCACCTACCCACACAACAAGGGCCCTGTCCCGCTTGTGAGAGCAGTGAGTGAACAGCAGAGGAGGCAAGCCTGTCCCCTCCCCTTCGGCTGGCTTCCAGCCCAAAGCAAGCCAGGGGAGTGTAATGCTTTCCTATGCCAAAATGGGACCCAGCCTGGCCTTGGGCACTTGAACACATTCAGGTTAGAGGGAGAACAATTTAGTGGCCTCCGAATTTATTCCATAACAAGAATCTATTCTGGGCTGTCTCCTCTTCTGATCCGGGAAACTACCACCTTTCGGCACGGAAGAAGGGAAGCATCCTTATCCTCCTCCTGGATTATTTTCTAGAGTCAAGTTTTTGCTCAAAATTGAGGGCAGGACTGCTCTGTTCCTTCCAGTCCCCAAAAAGGAGCTCTGCAGCACTCAGAGCCACTGTCCTGAGGTCCTGAGCAAGAGGCCTCTGTGGTGAGCAGCCACACTGGCCTGCGCAGATGATTTCTTTCTGCCTGGTAAATCCACCGGTGACTGGGCTCTTTGTCTCTGAGAAGCGTGAAGATGAGGGAGCTAACGTGTCAGAAACCCAGAGTCCTGAGTCTTCCTGGACAGGAGGGCCTGCAAAGTGCCAGCAGCTAGGAGAGATCCCACAAAGTACAAAAGTCAGGCATCAGGAGCTCCCAGCCTAAGAGTGGGGCTGAAAGGCAGATGAATGTGACAGCACCCCAGGCCAGGAGCTGCAAAGGGTCCAACGTAGAAGGACATGGGGGCTGCGGGGCAGGAGAGGTGACCTTTTACGAGGTGGTGGTCCTTGGGATGATTCAAGGAGTGATCTGGGGTTGGAGCAGGGTGCAGCGATGGAGCAGGGTATTTGGGGGAGGAAACAGTGAAAGCAAAAGGATAGAAGTGGAATAAAGATAAAAGGGATATTGTCAGACGAATCTTCCTAACACCAGCACCCAGAGTAGGCATTAACTGCATGAGTGCCACAGATGCTGTCCCAGAAGTCAGGGTGGTGTTGGGGACCACAGTTCACACCTTCCAGTCTCTTGCCAAGCACTGCCTGAGCTGGCCTGCTCCATCCAAACCAGTATACTCCCCCTCTCACGAAACCACCTTGCAGTGTGCCATCTCTGTTTTACCTTGGCCATGCCCTCAACCCGGACTCCCCCCTCAAGTGGAAATTATGCCTCTCTCTCCAAACCAGCGCAGAGGCCTTTTGTTCTAGAAACTTCTCCTGAACAATTCTGTCCCATAGCATACCTTGAGGTGAAAACTCCTGAGCTCTAGACATAAGGCCCTGGACATATAGCTGGTTACCCCTTCACTGGATGGACAGGTGCAGAGGCGGGAGCCCTTTCATGTCCTTGGTCCTCGCAAGGCCTAGTGCAGGGCCAACTCGGCATAGGCTGGGGGCTGCCTAAGGACTACTGAGGGCCACCCTGGATGCATCACAGTGCCCAGTAGACGTGTCTCAGCACCCGCACGGTACCCCTGATACAACTGTGAAATGGTGCTGTGGGGAAAAAAACCCTGCCCCAAGGTTCACCTGTGGCCCTCATCAGAAAACCAAATCAGACAGTGGAACAGCAAAACCTGCACCCTGAAGTAAATGTTAGCATCACAGTGACTGTAAAATGTCTTTCTTCCATTTCCTTCCTAGAATCTTAAACTTTCTTCCTATGAGGTGACCAGAGAAAGGGGAGACCATTAGAGAAGGATTTTTAAAAAGCAAGGACGGATTTTGAGTGAAATTTCTAGAGAACCGGAAGACCTTGTGCCCTTGGAGAATGGTCCCAAATCCATGGCTCTTTTTAAAACAGGCCTTAGCTGTTCCTTTCCCCACCCTGGCTGGGTACTGTCTGAGGGCTCCCGATGGCCCTGCTTCACTTTCTCACGGGGCGTGTGGATGTGTACTCATATATGCATGGGTGAAAGGGGGGAGTGTGGGCATCTTTCAGGTAGCGGTAGTGAGGACACAAGAAGAATGTGTGTGTAATGTATATGTTGTGTGAGGGGTGTGTGCGAGCATGTTGCTGTGTGACGTGACAGTGTCACGGGCGAGCTGGATGCGGGACAGCTGTGTCTCATAAGGCACGTCATGTGAGGGTAAGTGAGGGATCGTACAGACAAAGTGCTCTATAAGGTGAGTGGCTCTGGGCCCTGCTCCTGGGCATCTGAAATAAGGTATCAATTCTCATCTGTAGGGCCCTCAGTTCCAAATCCTGAGGGCAACAGAGTTGAGACATGTTCTTAATAACAGCTGAAGCAAATAGCCAAGCACCAAGGCCCTGCTAATATTAATCCTTGTAGCATAGCTAGGAGGTAGATCTTCTCTTTGTTAAAGATGTTTCGAGAGACTCCGAATTTCAGTTACTTGCCCAAGGCCCTACTGCTAATCAGCAGCAAAAGTGGGCCCGGGAGTCAGGTGAGCTAGAGTTCAGGTCCGTGTCTTCCCACACAGCAATGCAGCCTCCAGGGGCTCAGAAGCTGCCTGACCCAGGGACACATTTTCTAAAGGCACTCAGGAACTGAGAAGCCCCAGGTTCACGGAAGTGGCTCCATTAGCTCAGCCCTCTTAGCAGCAGCGGGAGCTCCTATATGCTATGCATGCTTTTTAATTTCATCTGATTCTATGTTCTTGTGGAAAACAGGCTATTATAAGGGAAAATGGTCTTCAAAGATCACCATGAGGTCCATTTCTCCAGAATACTAAGACCCAAGAAGGTCTCTGGGAGGACCATTTGCATACGTGACATACACACTACATATTATTCAGAAGCATTTATACAGAGAGGGGTTTGAGCAGCACGAAGGTAGAGTGTGGTGTCAGGGCACACCTTTTACTAGTTGTTAAACAGAGAAAGTGTTTAAAGATGTGGGGTCAGTGTTTAAAGATTTGGGCTTCCTATACCGGCATTAATACAGGCTACAGCATTAATACAAGTTATGCTAAAAAGCCAAATGACTCCTTTAACACATGAAAAAGAGACGAGGGTTTAGGATAATGAGAATATTATAGCAGAGTTCCTATCGCGTCTGCTGGTAATGGCTGTCCCGCAGCTAGCACCCTCCCTGGGATTGGGACGCAGTGAGAAGGGCCCTCAGAGTCGTTACAAATGCAATCGGCCCTGTATGTATAATGTACAATGAAAATGCACATTCCAATCCAATGTGATCCCCTTAAAGAGGCAAAGCAGAATGGCTGTGGTGGTAGTTTTACTTACCATCTTCTAAACCTTGGCAAATGGCACACATTTGACATTTCTATACAAATAAGGTCACCGGAGCCACCAGACGGTGTCTGTTTGGTGTGGATAACGGGACCACTGGACCAAGCGAGTCAAGGTGTTGCGGCATGCTAAGAAAGCTGTGAGGAGGGGAGATATTTTCACATGACGTGTAGTCCCTACAACCCAGGGGTGACTCCAAAAATCCCTCCTGTGCCCTGGCTCTCTTGTAAGACTGTTTAATTAAAATGGAAAAACAAGAGGCAAGCGGTAAAGCGGTTCCTATGCTTCTGAGAGGAATCATAGCAAGTCTTTGATCTCTCCACCTCTGTGCTGTTTTTGAAGAGTCCTCTATCTCTTATTGTTTAGATGGATCTTCGGGTGGAAACAGCTCCCTGGTTCACAGGCAGTGTTTTCCTGAGGAGACATCCAGAAACCCTGGTTTTCTGAAACCAGTCAAAGTAAGGCGGGATTTTCCTTTGTTAATAGTGAAGTCTTCTACCTCTGGGGAAGAACCTGTCCCCCACTCTCCCCCACTTCTCAGCAAAGCATATTTCCTTCTCTCTGTAATTGGATTTTCTAAAAGGATCCGTTTCCTCTTCTCTATTCCAGATGCTCGCGGTACAGCACTGTACAAAAAGCCGCTGGCTGGTGTCGTTCTTGTCTTTTTCTGCCACATTAACCCGGTAGGGGGTTTAACAGCTCGAGATTTTGAAAAGCTGTTGTCAAGTCGTGAAAGCCCCCAAATGCAACTTAAATGGTTATTAGCTGGTGGGAAACGTCCCCTGCATTCTAATACCTCCATTTAAATAACAATAATAGAGCAAATAATAACAATAAGAGTAAACTCCATGCCTTCGCAGCCCTGATTATACCCTACCACCCATAGCCCACGCAGTCCACAGCTAATTTACACAGGCCGGGGGTGAGGGTATAGCCGGTGGCTGGCTGGGCATTCCTGATTTTGCTGCCGGCCAGCAGGGGTCGCCCAAGTCATCCAGCAGCCAAATCGGAGCTTCCATGACATCCTGGATAATTCCTTTAAACAATCCAAAGCATAGACAAAAGAGCCAAGGGGGTTCCTTGCTCTATTAAAAGCGCAGAAACACATGTATTTGCCAAATGGAAAGGTGTAGAATTAATTGGAAAAGAGATGGAATTTGTATTCCTCCACTCCCTTGGGGGTTTTATAATTAATAAATATTTGTAAAGCCTTTGATAAGTATAAAGTACCATATATATGCTACACAAAACAAGCTTCTGCAAGTATCAGAATATACTTGTGGTGCATTCCACATTAGATTAAAGAAATGAAAGGTGGGGCACCTGGGTGGCTCAGTGGGTTAAGCCTCTCCCTTCGGCTCAGGTCATGATCCTGGGATCTGAGCCCCCGAACTGGGCTCTCTGCTCAGCAGGGAGCCTGCTTCCCCCCCCAACCCTCCCGGCCTGCCTCTCTGTCTGCTTGTGATCTCTCTGTCAAATAAATAAAATTTTTTAAAAAAGGGAATGAAAGGTAAGAATTAGAGAAAAGCTAATAGTGCCACATAGTGACCCTCTATCAAGCGCCTGGTATTTCCCCTATGTTATTACTTTCATCACAGTGATCCATCAAGACAGATATAATTATTCCCTTGTCATAGAGCATATTGTGAAAAGCTCCGTGAGACTCGGTCACTTGCCCCAGGAAGCCCAGCCAGTCGGTGGAAGAGCTCAGACTTAGACTGGGCTTTATATCCAGCTCTTCCCAACTCCCAAGCTGGTGTTCTTACAGCCCTTTTGTATAGCTGGCCTAACAAAAGTGTATGCATTCCTTATGCCAAGGATTACCTAGAGGAAACCCTACCACAGAAAAGGAAAAAAAAAAAAAAAAGACCAGCCATTTTCAAGAATAATTAATGAAGTACAAATTCTGTAAGTAATATAAAAAAAAATGAGCTGGCTGTGGGGTTTCTAAAATAATGTTTCAAGTGCTTTTATTTCTTTATGTATATTCAATACTCTATAAAATGTCTACAGATGTGAAAATTATAGTAAATATGTTCTGCAGTCTTAATTGCTAAACGATTACAAAGTAACTAAACAAGAGGTGGCAGGTTGCCCTGTGGCTTTATTCATCTCTTTCTGGAGAGCAGCAAAATCATAAAGTCTTCTCCGACACAACAGGTTTCTATGGTTACGCGAGACGTAAATATATTATATGTCCTGGGCGACGTGAAAGGACCAGCCAGGCACTGTGTGTGCAGCAGACCCCCAGAGAGAGAGCACTCATGTAGATGGCACTCCACAGCCAGCTAAATATTTGTTTCTAGGTTTACAGCAGAGTAGGAGCAGGAATGAAAGCTGTTCATGTTAGAGACACTGCCTATGTAGCTCGGTGGAGGTTATCAGCATGTTGGTCACAAGAAGGGAGATGGCTTCTGTTGTGTCAGGCTTGAGAACCAGACCTGAGTAAGCCGTCCTTTATCAACCGTCCCTCCAGATCAGGGGTGGCCTATCTTCTCCCACTGAGCATCTGCCCCGCTTCTACATGGATCCAAATTATTCTGCCAGTGGTCTGCTTTTTTTTTTTTTTTTTTTTTTTTTTTAGCCTTAAAGAAGAAAAAATCGGTAGTGGCTGCTGAGAAATCAAGTAAGAAAAGTAGCTTCCATTCAAGATAAGATAGCGTTGAGAATTACTAGCTCTGAATCTAGGATTTACTACATGTACCATGAGAGGCAACAAATTGCAATAACCTGCATCATTAAGGTTCGGGATGGAACACTGGAAAATCCCAATTCAAAGGGCGAGGGTAGTAACAGCTTGGATTGCTCCAGAGCTATTTTTATTGCATAAATTGTGAAACCATGTTAAGTGGAGAAAGGCTGTTGCCCATTAAACAGAATCCCTAAGACCCAAACCTATAGTCTCTCCCTGCTTAACCCTGAAGGGTTTCACAGATTACCTGCCCTTGACCACACATATTTCAGGGGCTGGGATCCTGGAAAGTCAGAGTTGAGACAAACACACGTTTTTTGTTTGTCTGTTTGTTTTCCTTTTTAATGATTAGAGAAAAGAAAAGGAAGGCAGGTCAAGAACTCCTGGGGAAAAGAGAAGCAAGCTCTTCTGGAAAAAACTGTTTCTACCCAAAGAAAGTACTCCCTGGTATCATTTGAAGCAAAGAGTCATACGTGCTGATGGACATTTTTGCCTTTTAAGGTTTTCAGAATACATTAAATAATTTTTCTTTTAAATGTAAAGGTAATCTGATGATTGTCCTAATGAAGGCTTCAACAAACCCTGGAACATTTACCCAGTCAAAGGGGATGATCTGGATGAGGGAAATAACCCAGGGACTTCTTTAGGGGCCATATCTGGCCTTCCTGAAGAGAAAAAAAGGAGGCTGGCTTCCTCAGCTATTTTCCAGGGTCCAGAACTGTGGTGAAGGCAGAAATGAAGAGGGAATGATGAGATGGACCAAAGGGAAGGCTGTGGCAATCCAGTCCCAGGATGCTCCCACGTGTACCAGACCGCTCGCTGAAGCAAGGCTTCCTAATGAGTGGTTTGGATTGATTTGAAAACATGGAAATATCAGGCTGAAGCAGTTGCCAAAGGACCCTCCTCAGTGTCAGACCATCTCAGCTGGCTGTTTTCTGCACCAGACACAACGCAAAACCAACATTTCCGGACTGAAATATAGGGTTCTAAGTGTGTCATTTGGATTTCATCTTATAATCAGGGTTTGAGCCCGTCTTTGACCCAGATAAAAGAAAAAGGAGGTCAGGACCAAATCAAGGATGAGATAAGGCTGTGGCAAAGAAGAGAGCAGAGAGGGGATGCTGACGGCCTCCAACCTCATGCACTCGCCATCTTGTCCCCTTTATGTCATGTGATAATCCTGGGAAGCAGCCAACACCCCACTGTGGGCTCCCCTCCAGCACGTTTCTGCTGCCATCACCAATCCCCAGCTCATGTCACTCTATACCCTTGGAATGTTCCACCCTCTCTCTAGACAACCCACATCACTCGCTACCAATAAACTCTGCCTAATACACTCCTCGTCTATGAAGGCCATCTCTCTGACTAATCCCGATTGCCTCTGAAGATTCCGATCCTTTCAGCTAACCTTTAGTATTTGAGGGTTTAATTACATAAAATCTAAGGTCGACTTCAAGCTTAAAATGTTATCAGTAGTTTAACAGAAAATTTGAAAGAGCACCCACAGTAAAGAGAGGATCCCTGTCTGAGCCCACCGTGCTTCTGGAGTGGTATCTCACAGCAGGGCTGGGCTGGGCTGATACCATTGCATCTGTGTGTTTGGACAAGTTCAGCAAGTCTGGCGGTGGGCAAAAGCTAGGATAAATCAATGTGCTGAGTGAAAAGAGCACTGAGAAATAGGAAATCTCCATTCACTCATCAAATTTTCGCTGAGCGTTTTCTACATGGAGACAAAATAAAGAGTCCTACAGATACCATCTCTGGCCTCCTGGAACTGTTGGTCAAGGGAGAGGCATACAAATAACCACACACAACAGTGCTGGGTGACTGGTTCAGCTCAAGCTACATATATGCTGAGCCCTCCAGAAGCTATGGATGGTTATCGGAAGAGATAAGGGAAATACACGCAAAGCAACTCTACCTGCCTGAGACAAAGTGGGATAGAATAGAATGGGTTACAAAAGCTGATGGTCTTTGGAGAACAAGGAGTTAGAAAAACTAGGCCCCTGGGGTGCCTGGGTGGCTCAATCAGATAAACATCTGCCCTTGGCTCAGGTCATGATCCCAGGGTACTGCGTCAGGCTCCCTGCTCTGTTCTCCCTCTCCCTCTGCCTGATGCTCCCCCTGCTCGCTCTCTCTCTCTGTGTCACATAAATAAAATCTTAAAAAAAAAAAAAAGGAGAGAGAAAGAAAAGGTAAGCCCCTTGAAGGTCACCAAGGATTTAGATAAATGGAAAGAAAAGAATAGATCTTTGCCGAATGTCTGCCAGAGATTAAGGGCTGTGCTAGGAATTTCCTGGACATTCTCTAGTGTTAAGGCTCACAACTCTGTGAGGAAGAGATCGTAGTGCCCATTTTACAGATGTGAAAAGTGAGACTGAAAAATGTTACACAATTTGCCTAAAATGGCATAGTAACTGGTAAGGCTAAGATCTGATAAAGTTTAATGATTTTCCATCCACCCACCTACCTCCCTCTCTCTCCCCGTTACCATCACTTATCCACACAAGGCCTCTCTACCCCACACCCATCTGGCACCCATTCCGTCATCCCTAAATCCCACTCACTGTCCTTTCCCCACAGGCAACTGCTCTAATGTGTTTACTGTATATCATTTTGCCTGAACTTCTACCCTTCAATCTAGACATAGGCATTTTAATCATTTAAGTGACATGGTATTACATATTTCATCTTATTTTTCCATGATATTTTAAAGATCCATATGTCCATGCGACAGTTCTACATTTTACAAAAAAACTTTATTATGAGAAAATTAAACCTAAAGAAAAGTTGAAAGAATTTTTATAATAAATACCCAAATACTTACTGCCTAGATTCTAACATTAACATTCTGGTAAAATTGCTTTTTTGCATGTCTACCCAACTATTTCTCTCTTTCCATTCATAAATGCACTTTCTATTTTGGATGTAATTCAAAATAAATTTATAGACTTCAATTAAAGTTCCCCTAAATACTTCAGAAGGTATGTTACTAGCTAGAGTACAATATTTGTTTACAGTTTTTAATTTAAAATTTATATACAGTAAAAAAGTAAAAATAATCACATAAAATGAACAGCACATATCTTAATGTACATCCAGTGAGTTTTGACAAAAGCATGCACTGTGTCCACAAACCTATTGGGATACAGAACATTACTTTCGGGTGCCTGGGTGGCTCAGTTGGTAACCAACTGAGTCCAGAGTCCAGGGATCAAGTCCCGCATCAGGCTCCCTATTTGGCAGGGAGTCTGTTTCTCCCTCTGACCTTCCCCCTCTCACTCTCTCTCTCTCATTCTCTCCTTCTCAAATAAATAAATAACATCCTAAAAATAAATAAATAAATAAAAATTTAAAAAAGAACATTACTTTCATCCTAGAAAGTTCCTTCATCATTCTTCGTAGTTTTTTTTATCTTTGCCCTCACCACCCCAGAGGCAACTGCTGTTCTGATTTTTTTTCACCATAGAGCAATTAAGCCTGTTCTATTACTTCACAGCAATGGTATCACATACCACTCACATCGTATACTTTTCTGGTTAAGGCTTTCATTCAGCAAAGTATTTCTGAGACTCATCCATGCCATTGTTTGTATTTTCAACTTACTGCTTTTCATTGTTGAGTATGACTACACTGTATGACTATAGCATTGTTTGTTTGGTTTGTCCAATCATTCTTCTAGTCATAAACACGTGAGCCGTTTCTAGTTTGAGGATGATATGAATAGAGCTGCTAATAACATTCCAGAATTCTTTTTTGTGAACATATATTTTCATTTCCCTTGCATAAATACCTAGTAGGGACACTGCTGGCATATAGGGCAGTTATATGTTTGGTTTCATAAAAACTGTGGGGGCTTTTTCCAGAGTGAATAAATATTTATAGTCATTCCAATAATACATGAGTGTTTCTGACATCTCACCAACATCTGTGTTGTCAGTCTTTTAAATCTGATCCATTCTGGTGGGAAAGGAGTGGTATCTTCTTGTGGTTTAAACTACATTTCCTTGATGACTCATCATGTTAAATATTTTTCTGATGCATACATGGCCATGGTCACATAACTTTATGAGCTGTATGTTCAAATCTTTCTCCATTTCTAAATTGGATTGTTTGCCACTTTATTGTTGAGTTGTAGAAGCTCTTTATATATTCTGGGTACAAGTATTTTGTCAGATATGTAATCTGTGGCTTGATTATTCATTTCCTGCATATCTTTTTAGGATTTAAATTGTGATAAAACCTGGGGTGCCTGGGTGGCTCAGTGGGTTAAAGCCTCTGCCTTTGGCTCAGGTCATGACTCCAGGGTCCAGGGATCGAGCCCCGCATTGGGATCTCTGCTCAGCAGAGAGCCTGCTTCCTCCTCTCTCTGCTTGTCTCTGCCTACTTGTAATCTCTGTCTGTCAAATAAATAAAAATCATTTTTTAAAAAATTGTGATAAAACCTAACATTTACTTTTTTCCTACTTTACCTGTTATTTTCTATGACCTGTCTACCCCTAAGTAAGGAAGATTCTCCTGTAGTTTCCTCTAATAGTTTTAGCTATTATGTTTAAATGTATGATCCATCTTGAATTGATTTTTGTGTTTGGTGTGAGGTAAGGGTTAGGTTCATTTTTTCCCACAGGGATACCTATTTGTTCCAGCACCATTTGTTGAAAAGATTTTTCTTTTCCCCATTGATTACTTTGGCATCTTTGTCAAAAATCAAATGAGCACATAACTGTAGGTCTATTCCTGGGCCCTTTATCCTGCTCTACCAATCTTCTTGTCAATTCTTACGCACCATAGTGTCTTAATTACTATAGCTCTACAGTGAATCTTGGAGTCAGGTGGCATAAGTTCTTCTAACTTCACTTTTCTTTCTCAATACTACTTTGGGTATTCTAGGTCAAGGGTCAGCAAACTTTTATCTAGGCTCGGAAGACCAGTTGGTGTCTGTCATAACTACTCAACATTGCTATTACAACATAATAGCAATTGATGGCACATAAACAAATGAGTACGGCTGTGTTCCAAAAAAAGTTAATTTACAAAACTGCAGCTGGTCTGCAGGCCTTGGTTTATGAACTTCCATTCCAGGTCCTTTGCATTTCCATGTAAATTTTAGAACATCTTATCAATTTGGAGATTATGACTGATATACTGTTGAACCAATACATTACCTGCAAAGAATTACCATCTTAATAATATCGAGTCTTCCAATATGTTAATATAGTGAAGTATATTGACTGATTTTTTTTAATGCTAAACCAGCCTTGAATTCCTGGGATAAACCCTATTTGGTCATGCTAGATTTGATTTGAAAATATTTTGCTGTATATTTTAGTACCTATGTTCATGAAGGATATTCATTTGTAATTTTCCTTTTTTTCTAATATCATTGTCAGGTTTTGGTCCCATAGTACAAGTAATAAAGCATTTCCTATTCTACTTTCTGAGAGAATTTGTATAAAATGGTGGTTTTTTTCTTAACTATTTTATGGAATTAACCAGTGAAACAATCCAGGCTTTAAGTGAATTTGTTGTTAAGAGGTTTCTTACTTTTTTATTTTATTTATTTACTTTTTTGGGGGGAGGGGAAGAGACAGAGGAAGAGAGAGCATCTCAAGCAGACTCTACACTGAGCACAGATTGGGCTCCACCTCATAAGCCCGAGATCATGACCTGAGCCCAAATCAAGAGTTGGACACTTAACCAACTGAGTCACCCAGGTGACTCAAAATTTTGGTTTTGTAAGTGAGTTAAATTTCCCTAACAGATATAGGGTTACTCATCTTTTGTTTTATCTAGTATTGGTGGTTTTTAAAATCTAATTTTTAAAAGACTTATTTATTTATTTATTTTGGGGGGAGAGAGAGAATCTCAAGCAGATTCCTCAGTGAGCATGGAGTCCGACAGACAGCTCAATATCATGACCCTGAGACCATGACCTGAGCCAAAACCAAGAGTTGGATGTTCAACTGACTGGGCCACCCTAGTACCCCTCATCTAGTGTCGGTTTTGATAGAATGCATTTTTCTTTCTTTTTTTTTTTTTAAAGATTTTATTTATTTATTTGACAGAGAGAAATCACAAGTAGACAAAGAGGCAGGCAGAGAGAGAGAGAGGGAAGCAGGCTCCCTGCTGAGCAGAGAGCCCAATGCGGGACTCGATCCCAGGACCCTCAGATCATGACCTGAGCCGAAGGCAGCGGCTTAACCCACTGAGCCACCCAGGCGCCCTAGAATGCATTTTTCAAGTAATTTTTCCATTTCATTTTAGTTGCCATGTTAATTGGTATAAAGTGGTCCATAATATTCTCCTATCCCTTTAATGTCCATTAGATCTGAAGCAATAAGGTTTCTTTCAGCTCTTACATTCAAAATTCATGCTCTGTCTCTTCCTTTCTTAGCCAGTCTCACTAGGCGTTTATCGGTTGTGTGTTCTTCTTAAAGAATCAATTTCTGGCTTGGTGAATTTTTCTGTTGTTTATCCATTTTCTCTTTCATTGATTCTATATTTTATCCCTACTATTTCCTCCTTTCTACTTCATTTTGGGTTTACAGTGTTCTTCTTTCTCTAGACCTTAGGTCACTGATTTTATATCTTTCTCTAGTTGTAATATAAACATTTAAAGGTATAAATGTCCCTCTGTGTGTATTTAGTTGTATATCACAAATTTTGATATGTTGGTTTTGATATGTTGGCTTTCATTATCATTTATTGGAAATATTTTAAAATTTCTCTTTGTTTTCTTCTTTGACCTATGGCTTATTTAGAAGTGTGTTTATTTTTCATATATCTGAAGTCAGAACACACACTCTACAGTATTTCAATAATTTTTTAATTCACTGAGATTTTTTTATGATCTATCTTGTTGTAGATACTATGGACACTTGAAAAGAATGTGTATTCTTTGATTTGGGGATGTTAATGGTGTTTTTCTTTCATCTATGTTTTACTGGTTTTTGTTTTTTTTCAAAATGTTTTATCAAATTGTAACTATTCCCAGGATGCCTGGGTGGCTCAGTCACTTAAGCGTCTGTCTTCAGCTCAGGGATCCTAGAGTCCCGGGACTGAGTCCTTTGTGTCCCGTGTCTGGCTCCTTGCTCAGCAGAGAGTCTGCTTCTCCCTTTGCTGGCCACTCCTCCCTGCTTGGGCTCTCTCTGACAAATAAATAAAATAAAATCTTAAAAATAAAATTCTGTTCTCCCAGTAAAGGGTGGTGTTAAAATCACTGCATACAATTACAGAAAAGTTTATTTCTCCCTTTAAATCTATAAAGTTTTGCTTCATTTGTCATTAGGCAAAAATGCATTTGTGGTCTTTATACATTTGGGGTGAATATTCTTCTTTATTCTTGAACACTCTGTCCTGAGGTCTGTTTTATCTGACTGAAGGCACTCCAGCTTTCTTTATACTTCTGTTTATACTTTATACTTCTGTTAATAGGGTGTACCTTTTTCCATGAATTTACTTTCAATTTACTTATAAATAGCAGATACTTTGTTTCTGCTTTAAAAGAAATTCATTCTCACATCCCTCCTTTAATTGCAGTATTTAATTCCTTGATACTTAATTAAAGTATTAATATGTTGGATTTAAGTCCTACCATTTTATTATTTTCTGTTTGCTCCCTATGGGTATTTCCCCCCCTCCTCCTCCTTTTCTACCTCCTTTTGTATTATTTGAATGTTTTCTAGATTCCTTTTTAATGCACATTGGCTTGTTAGCTATATATCATTCTGTTTTTTAAAGCGGTGGTTCTAGGGATTATGACATATTTCAAGTAAAAAAGTAGAAACCTTGCAACTTCACACCACCTCCAGATTTTATCATAAAGTTTGGATATGTGGTGCAGCTATAAACATCATAGAATGATCTGATTTTAAGAATTTATTTATTTATTTGAGAGAGAGAAAGAGCATGAGCAGGGGGGAGAGGGAAAAGTAGGCTCCCCAATGAGCAGGGAGCCCGACGTGGGGCTCAATCCCAGGACCCTGGGATCATGACCTGAGCCAAAGGCAGATGATCAACCCCCTGAGCCGCCCAGGCACCCTGATTTTTCATTTTATATCATCTTATATACTTTTAAAAAAATAAGGGGAAACTAGTCTTTTGTTTTTACCCATTTATTTTCCATTTCTGATGTTCTTTATATCTTCTTGACGATTCAGTCTTCACCCGGTATTTCTCTTCAACTTGGCAAACTTCATTTAGCACTTCTTGTAGCTTAGATCTTCTGATATCAATACACTCAGCTTTTTTGTTTTGTTTTGTTTTAATCTGAAAACATCTTTATTTTGCCTTCATTCTTGGAAGATTCTTTTGCTCTTTACAGAATTTTTGATTGACAGTTTCTTCTTTCAACATTTTAAAGACATCATTCCAATGTCTTCCACCCTCCATCCTTAACTATGTTGAAAAATCCATGTCACTTGAATCACTGTTCCCTTCTGAGTAATGTTGATTTGCTCTGGCTGCTTTCAGAATTTTCTCTATCTGATTCACAAAAATGGCTTATGATGTACCAAGGCGTGGCTTTTTTCTTATTTATTTTACTTGGGGTTTCTCTGAGATTCTTGAATTTTTAAGTCTATGTTCTTCACTAGGTTTGGGAAAGTTTTGGCCATCTTTTCCTCTTTAGTCTTTCATTTTCCTTTTTTTTTCGTTGGATGTTCATCACATGCATGTGAGATCTTCTGATATTATCCCACAAGTTTATAAGACTAATCATTTTTCCCTCAATCTTTTTTATATCTCTTAAAATTAGATACTTTCCACTGACCTATCTTCAAGCTCACCCTTTCCTTTGTCAATTCCATTCTGTTGTTAAGCTCACCCAGTGAATTTTTTATTTTAGATATTGTATTTTTCAATATTAGAATTTTCATTCTGCTCTTTTTTAAAGTTTCTAGTTCTCCATTGAATTATATTTTATATATTTTATTACTTTATGTATATTTGAAATATACCTGATAACATTTTAATATATTTTATATATTATTCTTTTATATATATATATATATTTAAATATTTTATTTATTTGACAGAGAGAGCGCGAGCTCACAAACAGAGGGAGTGGCCGGCAAAGGGAGAGGGAAAAGCAGGTTCCCCGCTGAGCAGGGAGCCCATAAGGGCTCAATCCCAGGACCCTGGGATCAAGACCTGAGCCGAAGGTAGATGCTTAACCAACTGAGCCACCCAGGTTTCCCTGTCTTATATTTTCATTTATTGTGAGTTATAAATGCTTTGAAATCCTTGTCTGCTAATTCCAGCATCCTGAGTCATCTCAGTTGGTATGAGTTGACTATCTTTTTCTCTTATAATTGAGTCATATTTTCCTGGTTCTTTGTATGTCAAATTAATTTTTCAATGTATCCAGGACACTGTGAAAGTTATGATGTGAAGTTTGTTACTTTCCTCTAAAGAGTATTGATTTTGTTTGTTTTTTTTTTAATAAAGTAGGCAATTAATTTGATTAGATTCAGATGAAAAAACCTATCTCTTGAGTAGCAATTCAAATCTCGGGTTAGTTCTGTCTTTAGCTAGAATCTGTCCCTTGCCTTTGCAGTTTAGGGGTCAGCCAGACATTTGGGCAGAGTTTCTACAGGCTGTCGCAGCCCTAAGCAGGCTGGTCTTCAGACCAGAATGGCTCTAGTGTTCTGCTGAAGATTTAAATGCCAAATGTGGCTGCTGACTATGGTTTGACCTTAGTCTAAAAGCCATAAAAATGGGAAACATACTCTGTGCCATTCCTTTCTTCCATGTTTTGACACTTCTCCAGAATCCACTTGCATCTGTTCACTCTCTAGTACCTTCTGGTAGGTGGTATTTTTACCCCAAGATTTTAGTTGGCATTTGACGGGGTACTTCCCGGAAAGAGCTCATTTGCCAGGAACTACCAGAAGTAGAACCATTACAATACCCATTGCTGCACGGCATGCCATGGGAGGCTTCCATCACAGTTTGTCTATCTGTTCTGGCGGTGATTCCAACTCCCCAGTGACATAAATGACACATTTTGGTGCCTTTCTACCATATGGCTGTGTGGTGCGAAGGCATCTGAATGAAGGTGCCACCCCAAGCAGAAGCAGAGGCTGGCACGCGAAGCTGGCACGTGAGGAGTTGGAGTAAGAGCTGAAATGAGGACACCCCCAGAAATGAGTCGCCACAGCCTTGTCTTCAGGGGAGTGGCAGGAGAGCTGTTGTTAAAGAGCCTCCTTGGGGATAAGGGGAGTTTGCATCTGGACTGCCCAGGGGCTGGGGCCCAGAAATCTGATGTCCTTTTTAAGCCCAGATTTAACAGGAGATGATCCAGGAGAAGCACGGTTGGCAGGGCTGGGGACAGATTTAAAAGAACCAACGTGGGCCTATTACTTTTTCTGTGGATGAGGAAGGGGTACTGTACTGATGGTCACTTTAAATTTAGTCTGCAAGGCTGCTCCTCAGGAGCTTGGAGATGGAGGAGTGGAAGGAATGTACCAGAACTCCATGTCTGTGGCTTGGTATCTTGGGAGGCTGGTGGTATCACTGACACACAAATTGGGGGAAAGAGAATGACTTCAGGCTTGGAAGGAGTCTCTAAGTAACCTCCCGGGCCTCTCTAACTTCAAACCTCTCTGATTCTATGTTTCCGAGTGTGGTTTTATGATCATGTTATTTATGTTCTGAAGCTCATTTGTGCTACTTCTGTGCCTTCAGCTTGATGGTAACATCCTGAAAGTAGGAAATCAGCTTTTATTTCTTTAATATTCTATGGTATTTTTAACAGAGTTCCCCACTTGACTTTTTATCATCTTTTTAATAACTAATCATAATCAAGCCTTGTATGTATTCGCTAGATCTTTAAATAAGTGAAGTATCTGTATTACAAAGATAATAACCAGTTCTGCTCTGGCCGTCCAACCCGGGAAGGCAACACTGCCAAGCAGAAACAGGCACAGATCTGGATTTGAATTTCAGTTCTACCACTTTCAAGTTGTATAAATATTGGCAGTTTACTTCATCTCTCTGTGCCTTGGTTTCCCAAACTGTAAAATGAGTTAATATCACCCAGCTCATAAGGCTATGTGTCCAAAAATGGCATACATAAGGCACACAGTGCAATGCCTAACAGAGAAGGGCTCAGATGTTGATTATGATGAGACATTTTTCTTGGGGTAGATCTTTAATAATCCCTTTCTTGGGGTAGATCTTTAATAACCCCTATTGCTTCTTCCCATATTTTATTCCAGGCGAGAAACAAAGGTATGTCTAAAATCAGAAATGAGGGGCGCCTGGGTGGCTCAGTGGGTTAAAGCCTCTGCTTTTGGCTCAGGTCATGATCCCAGGGTCCTGGGATCGAGCCCCGCATCGGGCTCTCTGCTCAGTAGGTAGCCTGCTTTCCTTCCTCTCTCTCTCTGCCTGCCTCTCTGCCTACTTGTGATCTCTGTCTGTCAAATAAATTTAAAAAAATAATTTAAAATCAGAAATGAGCCCATTTACAACTCAAAATGAATGGTGATGGAAAATCCCCCTCACATCAGGCTTGCATCACCGGACAGAAGTAGGAACTCAAGGGGGAACAATAGACCATCTCTGGTCTCATTCTGCCACTGATTAGCTGTAAGACATAATGAAAGGCACTTACTCTCTCCTCACCTCAGTTTTATGAGCTGTAAAATGAAGATAATGCCTCCTCTTATGTGTTTTTTAGATTGTCATAAGGGTAAAATGAGACATGGAATAAATATATTTTATGGCTACAAAATATCAGGTAAAAATCAATATTTGATTGTTAAGCAGGCCTAATGGAAGCCTCCCCCCTCCCCAATAACTTCAAACTTTCAACATCGGCTCCCTGTTCAGAACTAAGGCTGCAAAGCAGTTTTATCCACCTACTGCCAAACACTCCGTCAGCCGTTGAGAAGCAAGGAGGACACATAAGGGTAAATGATGAGGCTTTTTCTCTGGAAAGGAACCCAGGAAACTGTTCACCATGTTCTCTTTTGAACCCTTGAATTTTGTACCGTGTGCAAGTAGCACTTACACAAAATTGAAAATAAAAATGTAAATGACGAGTGAATAGGAGACGCATACAAGAGAGTGATCAGCGTATTGATGCAGCATTTTGACACATTATCCTCAGGAATGTGCGGCCTTCGCAATCACATCCAGAAGCCAGCAGCGCCTCTCTAATTCCAGCCGGGCCACCCCCTTGCAGAGTCTTGGCGGCAGCTGCTAAACCTCACGAGGCCAGCCAGGATGAACTCTGACCGCGCAAGGATATTTCCTTTCAGTGATTGGGGACACACGTTCTCTTCCCAAAGTGGCATAGGCAAGGGCAATTATACTTCCCACTGAGATGAGCTTCTTCCAAAGAAGGAAGTGGAAACCCCCGGATGCCGAAGAAAGTACTGGTTACTCCGCCACAGCTCACGATCTACACACTTAGCCCTCGCTTCTTTCTCCACCGCCTTGGTGTGCGCTCCGAGGTCACTGAGAATCCTTAGTCTAAGTTAGCGGACATTCTTTCCAGACTACTCTGCCATAATATTATTATTCTTCATAAAATGATCAGGCCAACAAGGGTCAGGCATGCTAACTGTGATCATTTTTCATTTAAAAAAAAAAAAACACCCTATAAGGCCAAAATAACTTAAGAAAACGTGTTTTCTATGGCTAAGCTGAGGGCCCGAGAGCTCCTTGGACAGCTCTGCTATTAACGTATGGTAAGATGGCTCAAGTCACCGCCTCCTCTGCCCTTCAGAAAAAGGAGACCATTTCTTTTTACTGTTTTCATTTTTCTTTAGTTTCACTGACACCATGACAAAAGTATTTGATTTTTAACTCTAAAAGTATACAGGATAGAAAGAGACTCTGATACCATTTCAGATTGTAGGCTCTCATGGACTCAGGCCCTGGCTGTTTCAGGTGGGTTTAAAGAGAAAGGATTTTGGTTTAGACCATGCACAGCCAAGACCTTTCTGGTCCCCCTGAATGTATATCCTGGATAGGTAAATTTCCGCCAACACAAAGACATTACTAGGAAATGTACATATTTTATACTTGACTTACTCTTATAGTATTTGCTAGACCAAATTAGGAAATTATTTCTTGTTTCCTCTAGAAATAGAAAGTGAATCTTCCCTCACTTGCATGCACAATATTTCTTGCTCAGAAGCTCAACATGGCTTTTCACTGTCCAGCAGGTTTTTAAAGTGGTTCTCTTCTTTTCCTTACGCCAAAAGACAATGTAAAACATTTAACCCAGGAGACTCAGGGAGAGAGAGCAAAATGATCTCAAGTTCTCAATGGACAATTTGGACCACATGTCTTTCTTAGAAGCAAACCTCTGGCCCCTGGCTATAGGGCCAGCACCACCCCCTGCCACTGTCACACAGCATCTGGCCCCCTTGCATTTATATAAAGGGGTGTTTGGGTCCCAGTCCTCCCTATACTCTATATTTCAACTGTGCTGCCTTCCCTGCATCTCCTTAAGTGTGGCAGCTGTCCATCGCATGCCTTGGCTTGTGCCACATGCTCCACCTTTCATGCTGCTGTGTTGGCATGGCAAAAACGCACTGCATCTCTGATTCAGTTCAAGCAATACCTCCTCTAGGTTGATGGAGGGAGATGGGGGGAGGATATGCTAAATGGGTGGTGGGTATTAAGGAGGGCACTTGTTATGATGAGCATTAGGTATTAAATGTAAGTGATGAATTATTAAAAAAAAAAAAAACCTCCTCCAGGAAGCCTCTCCTGATTGAGCCCTCCCTGAGGCACAAGTGGCTTCTCTGACCTCTATGTATCTCTCCTACCTTTCTCATAATTGACAACTACAATAATTGGCAACTACATGAAGCCTTCTTATGTGCCCAGTTCTAGCCTACTGCTTTTCAGCATTATTTTATAGTTACAAAAACTCCATGAGATTAAATTGTTTGCCAAAGGTCATGCAGAGAGTAAGTAGCAGAGTCCAGATTGGGTATGCCTGTGTATTATTTCTCTCCTCTTAGACTGAGAGCACCTTGCAACAGGAAATCTACTGATTTCATTCCTGTAACCCCAATCAATACCCAGCAGAGGACCAGGCATATTGTATGCATTTGACAAATATTTGCTGAATGACTGTCTTGCTAACTAGGTGTATCACAAATCAGATTTATGGTAACATGTCTTCTAATATGAAATACTGAAAATTCCAACTTCAAGAAAAGACTAGGAAATGGGAGGGGCAGGTAAACTGGGTGTCCATCATAAGATGGACCTTTGTGAAACTTACACCTGTGCTTCTGGATGTCTCTGTTCATAACACCCACAAACCTGTTGGTCTGTGAGCTCCACAAGGACAGGAAATGAGCCTTGTTTCTGAATCCTTGGGGCCCAGCACAGTGACTGACATTATAGGGATATTCAGCAAACAGCTGCTTATTGACAAAATGGATAGAAGATTTCAAATTTGGACACCAGGCTAACTTACTTGGAAAACGGCTTCTAAAACTGTCCACACTATCTTCATTCCAAACACTTCACAGCTGTTCTGCAACCAGAGTTGCATCACACTAAGTGACACCTTATTTACTTCTTCTTTTCTGTTTTTTTCTTCTTCTTCCACTTTTATTTAAGCAGCTGCAGATTTATCTTGGAACCCACATGCCCAAGCTATGTCCAAGTAGACCAGTTTACTCATATGCCATTGACTTAAACTGAGCTCCTCTTAAAGCTTAGTGTTACGCAGAGAACAATTCAGAACTTCATTACCCCAGCTCAAATTCCATTGCTATAAATACTGTTATGAACCTCAGGCAACATTCACACGTCTCAAACATAGGAAAAGCTCCACTGCAGTCAAAGATTTTGCACGAGCCTTGGCAAATCTAGCGAGAGCTTATCCACAATAAATACTTGCCTCTTGAGAGAGATAAATGGCTTGATGGAAAGAGCAGAAGACCAGAGGCTGGAGGCCTGGGTTCAAGTTCTGACTTTATTCTTTAGCTGTGTGACCTTGGACAAGTCAGTCTTTGAGGTTCAGTGTCCTTCTCCCAAAAGGAGGTGTCCTAAGAGCCTCCCTACCTATCACCAATGGCTACTGGAAAGGTAAACTGAGGCACTAAATGCGAGGATGCCTGGTAGATGTTCTGTAAAGTACCATGTACAGAACAGGTGGCATGGTTATTGTTCGACCTGATACCTCACTCCATCCTGCGCTCCCACACGCTTGCTTCCCTCCTTTCTGCTGGTCCCCACGGGCAAAGGGCTTAAACCTCTGAAGTTTCTAGTTCTTTAAACTTGCTTTTCTCTTTCAAATAAAGTCAAACATACAACAGATCCAAGTCTGTTTCAAGGTTGAGCTAAAATCACCAAGGCAATTATTTAGGGAGAGTTCAGGGAATTGTACGTAAGATTAAACGATTACTTTAATGTTTGAGTAGAAAATACGTAACTTCTCAAGGACTGTTGAATTATTTCTTTCATGATATGTCTTGATATGGATGATTTTCCTTTCAAGAAATACCGAGGGTAATGAACGATTTATTTTTTTTAAATATTCTTCAAGTCAAAGGACTTTTATTTCTCAATGAGAAACCACTCTCATTGCTCTCAAATTCACTGTAGTAAGATGATTTAAATGATGTATTCAACTGCACTGTGACAGAATCTTTTTCTATTTTTCCATCTTGTTTATTTTTCCACATTTTTCTTGCTTCCATCTATTGCTAAGGCCAGTGAGATTGGACGATACCCAGTATGGGAGACTCAATGGAGGTTTCCAGAAGGGAGGCAAAAAGTCTACCAAAATCTCCCAAGGGACAGCCAAAATCTGTAAAGGAGTGAATAAGACATTTTCTGTAGGTCTTTTTCTCATCCTCAAACAAAATCATTTGAAGATGTAATTCTAGAGCCCCAGGAGGCATGTTGGCACTCTTTGTTTTTGAGAAGCCCTTTCTAAAGCCCACCCTTGAATTCTGTTTCCAGCATTTAACTAGCTGTGAGAACCCTTGACAATTCATTAAAAGGCTCTGAGTTTCAGCTTCCTGATAGGTATAACAGGGACCACAAGCACAGCCTCAGAGGATAATAAAAACATCTATGAGTTTGCACACCTGTGTCTGACACATGGAAAATGGCCAACAGAGGCCGTTTCCCTTCTTCGCAATCTGAGAGGTCCTGATAAGAAGTCAGAATTAAAACACGAGCACTCACTTGGCAGTACAGAGCACCCACCAACTCATGTTCTGCACCTTGATTTATTAATATTATTTAAGAGTGTAAGACGAAATCAAAGTTGTATCCATTCACTGAAAAATCCTATCTGTGATGGGAAACCGAAATGACTCATATTGTACAGAATCTGGACTCTCTTGCCTGTTTGATTCATTTTCAAAGACAAGTTAGACAAATAGCTTTTTTCTTCCTTGTAACTTTCTGCCAACTATAATTCTCTACCTCTTTTAAATTTAGCCATTTCCAACATTCAAAAGTGCTGTAATCCAAAGCCCTTACCCAGTATAAACTATGCTGAGTTTTTATCTCTGAGGCTTAAAACTCAATACTGAGCTAAAGTAGGAGGAAGCAGAGAAGAAGAAAAATACAATAAAATGTTAGTTTATGCTTGATTGAAAGAAAGTTTGTGCAAACACACACTCTTCTTGTTCCTCTTCTTTTCACTTTGCTGTTAGCATTGTTTGCTCCTTCTGTATCCTTCTTTGGAAATGGCTTTTCTCATACACAGCCAGACCAATTCTAGCATTGATGAGAGATGTTCCCAGCTTGAGCTTTCATGTAATTAGGAAGAGACCGTGTTTATATGCAAAAAAGGAAAGGTGGACCCATCTCATTTAGTCATACAATGACTAATTTCCCTGAGCGCCAGTGACATTCCAGGTACTGCCCTGATAGTGGGCAGACCCAATCCCCACCCTCAATGGCTCTCGAGTCCATTGGAGGAAAAGACACGAAATAATGAACCTCATGCAGTAAGTAATACTGTGATTAGGGGCAGCCAAGAAGGAAACAGTGAAACCCATAGCAGTAGGACTACCCAGACTTGACAACAACCCTAAAGAGATTTCCTAAATCATCGACAGGACTGTGGCAGCGAAAGCCTCACGAAGAAGTCCAGAGGAAGAGAGGGTTTGCCGTGGATGGCTGCAGGAAAGGAAATCAATGTAATGTATCCCTTGGTCTTCCTATTTGATCTTCCCAAGAATGGCTGTCTCCAACCTTGGGGTGATAATCAGTATGTGAACACATACAGTTTCAACCTCATCAGGTCTAATTAATAGCTGTGAACTTGAACTTACAGAAGATCTGAAAGTTATCCCATGGCTATCTCCTTTCATGGACAGGATAGGTCCATCCAGCTTCTGGCTTTAGGTGGAAGCGTCTACTGTTGCTTGATCCACCAGTGACACTAAAGGTGAGGACACAGAAAGTGAACTGAAGCCCCCCCCCCCCCCCAATCAGCATCACACCTGCGGGAGGCCCGCATGTTGAGGCAGGAGCAAGGGATGAATGTCACTCAGATAGGAGCCACATCCTGCGATAGGAAGGTACTCAGTCCTTAAAAGCAGAAAGCTTTGGTGAGAGCTGCCAGAAAAATGAAGTGTTCTCTCCCGATGTTTCTAATTAGCAGTGAGATGAGCAGCATGCACAAGAATAAAGAAAAAGACAAGTTTATGATGATAACTTTGTCTCCATCAGACAGTATGTTTTTGGAAGTGACAGATCCTTAAATCAATTCTGCCTCTCCCAGCTTATTAGCACTGACTCCTCACTGCATTAGCATAAGTCTATCAAAAGGCAAGAAAGAACATCTCATTACTTTTGAAGACATAATGAGTTTAATGCATTACTGTGAATCAGAAGAGTTTCATGGGCTGGCCTATGGGGTCAAATTTGTAATGTGGATGTTAGTTCAAGGTCTACAAGATCTGGGGAAGTACACCTCTCTGAGTGTCCACGATGATGCCCTGCCTTCATGGCACTGCACAGGGGTGGGAGTGGGAAGAAAAGGCTAGAGCAGTGACTCAGACCATGGGATCGCTTGGGTCATGCTTTGCTACACTGATGATGACAGGCTGCCCATACACTCAAAGATGCTCTAACGACCGTGTGTGGCCAAGTTTGGAGGTGACTCCCGCAATTCGGTCTTTTCCTCTTCCAACCCCCCCTTATTCAATGAATACTCATGGAGGCATGAGTACCTCTTAAGGGCTAGGCACTGCCAAGGGCTAGTAACGTACAGATAAGACACGACTGCATGGCATTCAGGGACACTTCTTGTTGGGACTGAGTTAATTTATACAATTTAATTCCAGTTAACCAACAAGGATACATCAGAGTTCTATGCACTGTGTGCCCAGACTTTTCTAAATCCTGGAAGGGAGGTGGAAAAAGAAGCAAGGCCTGGGGGGTGGGGGGGGAGGGGTCAGCCCCACAGCAGCACCCTCTACTTTGTCTCTGCATTTTGGCTTCTCCCCACCTGTGTAAGCCCTTCCTGCCTTCAGGAAAAGCAAAGCCCCGGGGGGAAAGAACCCCAGGGGTAAAGGAAAGAACCCACACTGGCAGAAGCAGAAAGCAAATGCACACTCATAGGGACATGCGTGGTATGGAGGTGGCCGGGGGAAGAAATGCCCGTATTTGAACAGAGAGTTGACCCTGGGAGGGGAATAGGCCATACAGGACAACGGAGCCTAAGCACCAGCTTTGTCGGCGGGCACTCCTCAGCCACCACCGTTCTCTGTAGGCTGCGATGGAGGTGGAAACGCTTGGATGACAGCAGAGCTTTGAGAAAAGTCCTCAGGCAGCAGAGGACAGAAGCACTGAAGGGAGGATGAGGGGGCAGGAAGGCTAGGCTGGTCATGAGGGCACGCTGTGGTTCAGAGCTGGTCCAGAGGAGGGGAGAAGAAGAGGGCAGACGAGCAGGATCACACAGAGTTCGGTGACTGGTTACATGAACAGCAATATAGGAAAGGGAAATTTAAGGACTAACGATTTAAAGGCCTCAACACTAAAGAACTTGTGGGGGAAAGATGGAGACTTTAAAATAAGTGGGGAAAATTGGGAGTCACGGTGTGCCAGACTGGGCAGGTGCCTGAGCAAGGGTCTGATCGTGCATTTATTGACCTAGAGGTGAATTCCAGGGGGATGGTCAAGTCTCAAAACCGAGGGAGACATGGGGCCAGCGATGTAGACACTTGTCCTCGAGGAAGATTATGTTTCCAAGGGAAAATAAAGTAGCCAAGGGTAAGTGAGAGGAAGATGGGAAGCCACAGGAGAGGAAGGGGTGCGTGGGAAGTCTCCCCCAGCTGGGTGAGTGCTACGTTGAGGGGAGAAAGATACAAGCAGAAATATGGTCAACCATCAGACACTGAAGGGAAGAGACACATGAGGCCTGAGCAAGGATCATCCTTCTCTCTCTCCAGGCCTCCATGGGTGAGGGGCAGAGGGAGGCCGTGTTACTGTTAGGCTTGTATTCACTCCACAGGAGACAGATATTCCCTGCCTTGCTGATGTTCGGCTTGATGTGGGACTTGCTTTAGCCAACAGAACATCAGTGGACCAGAGGCGAGCAGGGCTTTCAAAGTGTCTGTTTTTCTTGGTCCTTTGCAATCCTGATGTCTGCTGTGAGGAGAGTCTTGTCTGGTCACCACTGGTCACAGAAAGATGAGACACAGGGACCTAAGGCCACCAGGGAGCCTAAGCAGAACCACTCCAGCTAATCTGCAGCCCCAAAGCAAGAAATACATGTCTGTGGTTACAAGTCTCTGAAATCTTGAGGTGTTCATGACCCTACTGGAGGAAAACCTGACTCATACAGCGTGAGCTGGGCGTCTGACACCATGAAACGTGCTCTTTTAAGGACGGCACCCCTCCAGAGCCTCCTTAACCACTGTGCTCAAATCATAAAAGGACAAATGGGATGAAAAGCAATACCTATTTTAGCCGGTTCCGAGAGGAACTTGGTGGCTATACTGGGGTCATTTTCCCAAAGCAAGATAAGTCAAGAGCTACATATTAAATGTCTTAAATATCGATTGTTAGATAAAGCTGCACAGAATCAATCAGAAAGAAAAGGCCAGGGAATTTCACCGGGGCAAAGGGCAGGGTATACAAAGTCAGGGATATTGAAATTTGATTAGTTCAAAGAATTTTTACGAAATTGGTCATGGCAACAGCCCGCCAACAGCTGACGTGACACTGAGGGAGAAGAGCTGAAGGTCTGGATTGGTCAAGAGATTTGCCCCGCCCCTTCCCCCCAACCAAGCCCTTCTTCTAGCAGGGATGCTATCCCAAGCTTTGGGACCAGGAACTAAGGATCGGAGACAAGAGCTAAAGAAATGTCTGAGAAATGTTGTTTAATAGTGCCCCTGCCAGGTTTTCATGGCATCTACCAAACAAGCTAGTGCTCTGGGGCCTGGGAACAGAAATGTCAGTGAAACCCAGGGAAAGTCAAGCCGTTCATAGTTCCAGGCACCAGACAGGCCGAACAACAGGCATAGAACACTTTACCCCACATCACTGCTGTCTGCTTTTGGTCTTTAGGCGGATTCTACCATTCACCAGATTAGCCCTCCCATGTATAAGGGGAAACCCAGCAATTTCAAGAATTCTGCTTTTTAAAAAGCTCATGAAACCTATAAAAGGGGATTCAATTTAGCTACTTCAGAGGTCAGACAAGAAGACCAACTCCACTTATCCTTCTTGCTAAGCCGCTGATACCCTAAGAAGCTTACGGAATGCAACTTTCTGAATTTATTCTGTACTCATCCTTTTGGAAGGAATCTAAATCTGGGAACCAGGGCATAAGACCAGAGTCTCCAGTGCGTTCCATTCATTTCTGCAGCTGTGTCTCTTCAGTGATGTAATCCCTAATCTGGCATCATCTTCTCAAACATGGATAGCTGAGCCTGAGTGAGTCACCTCATAGATAAAGCCTGCCTTTTGGACCCAGCCATGTCCCAAGAAGACAGGGCACGAGACCCAGACAGGCAAACCCACCCCATCAGAAAGGGGGCTCACCTTCAGATCTTGCAAGAACGAGGTGAACCCCAGGAGGCTGCACTGAGTGGTTATGACACAGAGGACAATTCTACAGCAGAGGACAGATGGACCTCCTCTTGCGCCCATCATTCATTATCTGGAGGCCACGGGCCCTTCCTTCCTCTACACCCTTGCCTGGGGAGGAATTCCTCTGCTCACTTGACTTTTCTCCCTTCACTCTCTGGGGTCCAGCTTAAATGTCACTTCTGTGGAGGCCTCTTGAACCAACTGCCTTAACTCCAAGGAGGCAGAGCAAGGAGGTGGAGCCTTCTTTGTTTAGACCTTTATCATAACATTTTGCACGTGGTAGATTAATAATTTATACATTTGTTGCATGTTTCACACTGTGAGCTACTGCAAGGCCAAGAATTCCAGCTATTATTCATGCATGTATCTCCAGGCTCAGAACTAGCTCTGGCACAGACTGACTACATCGCATAAAATATTTTCAAAATGGTAACCTACCCTAATTTAGAATGAAATGGGAAACTCTTTGTTTTAAGAAACAAAATAAATGCTCCCAAATTATTATATCTACTCTTATTCCACATAATTCTGAAAATGATTTGGGGTAAGAAAAAAAAATATTTGATTTTTAAAATAAAAACTTACTAGTTTGGATTGATGGGGGGATCAGTCTTGATTAGCACAAAGCTACAATTAGAAAATATTATAAAGATAATTTTAAACTTTCAAATACTAACTGTAACTTAAAATAAGCCTGTAACTTAAAATAAACTGTAACTTAAAATAAACAATATGGGGGCACCTGGGTGGCTCAGTGGGTTAAAGCCTCTGCCTTTGGCTCAGGTCATGATCCCAGGGTCCTGGGATTGAGCCCCACATCGGGCTCTCTGCTCAGCAGGGAGTCTGCTTGCTCCTTCTCTAGCTCTCTCTGCCTGCCTCTCTACTTACTTGTGATCTCTGTCAAATGAATAAATAAAATCTTAAAAAAAAATAAACAATATGACAATGACAGTGCTTGGGTACTTGCTTAAAAGAACAGATACAAATAAAGCAATTTATCAACTGTCCATTTATTTACATGGATTAAATACGTACTAGGCAATCCTGCTTTTGTAATTTGTTTAAGAAATTCTGCTTTTTTTTCTTTTTGGGGGGTGGGGGGAATCTCTCTGGGATTGGATTAATCATAATCTTCCATTCCTGACACACTTTCATCATTGATCCATGCATGGCCTGCTTTCATTGATTTACTTAGTAATTTTTTAATGATTTAATGAGCGCTCACAAAACCACTACCCAAAACAAAAGCCAGAGAATAACACATCTTATTGTTTGTGTACTCCCCATGGAGCCCATCCTTTGCTTCCCCATCCCGAGGAAAGTCCCATCCCAAATCCCACAGCCATCGTCCCCTGCCTGTCCTTTCTATACAAATTTTATTGCATCTAGCTATATTTCTAAAAGCATATTTTTATTTTAGTTGTTTTAAATCTATTAAAAGGATTCATGCCATAGGTAATATTTGAGGATTTGCTTTTGTTCACTGATTATATTTTTAAGATTTGGCCACATCTTTGGGTTTCCAGTGGCTCGTCTGTGGCTTAAGATTCCATTTTGGGTCTATTACTCATCCACTCACTTACAATGTCATGTGGGCTTCCAGAATTTTGCTATTGTTTACAGTGCAATTCTGAAAATCCTCGCTCATGTACAAGAGCCTTTCTCGGACAGTATGCTTGCATAGATCTGGGTCAAATGCTAAATAAATGTTCAGCTTTAGAAGGTAATATTAACCTGTCTTCTGATGTGGTTGTGCCCATTTACTCTCGCACCAGCCCATATGAGGCATCTCATGGACCCACATCTCCTCCAGCACTTGGCACTGTCAGATTTAACAGCTACCACTTGTGATCAGTCTAGAGCTAACAGAAAGGCATCAGTATTCACAAATTGGTACAACCTAGATTAATCCATGAAATAAGAAAGCGCACTGGATTATAAAAATAACCTGCTGTTAAAAAAAATTAGAAATATAGAAAAGCATCGAAAGAAACGAAAATAACAGCTGTAATTTATCAAGGTTTAATATTCACTACAATGAAGGAATATTTCCCCTATTATAAGGGCAGCCTATGCTTGCAACTTATCTAAAATCTCTTGGGAGCACTCCTTCCAGACCTACTAATATTCTCACTGGTCAGCTCAGTGTCACCAGTGTCACTGCACTGTCCCAGGTGCCCAGGAAACAGCAAGACTCTGGCCAAATACCAGAATTAAGAACTGAAGATGTGTTTTGAAATTCATAACGTCTCCCTTATGGGAGGTTCATGTTCTATACAGTGGTTTCAATCTATGCCTCTTTTGATCTGGGAGGAAGGAAGGGACTGGAAGTTCTTATTAAACACTTAATAAAAGCAGTTCTTTTATTTTAAATCCATTTTCAGAAACTCCTTTGTACCACTGCACTTCCTTTCAGCAGCAAGATACCATTAAGGAAAGCAAAAGTGGTCTGCATTATAACAAGGACACCACAGCCAGGCTGTGGGTAATTGAATGAAGGTGTTCCCCAAGGCACAGAGACTCAATTTCTAGGGGCACAGTGTATTTCACATCCACTAGGAAAAGAGTCAGTAAATCGGCCCAGCATGAACAGAGAGTGTGCTCACAGCACATCTTCTGGTGACTGAAATTCAAATTTATGGACATCTCACTACGGGCCAGCACTGTGTTAGTGGTGAGCATTCAAAGAGGACATAGCACCTGCTTCCCATGGTATCTATCGCCCCCTGCCTGGGAAAACACACAAGTCAGGTGATTATGAAATAAGAAAGAATGGAGTGAGAGCTATTATTAGGCACCTCAGAGGGGGAGCAAAAACCTCATTCGGACTTAGGGTCTCTGGGTGGTCCTCTTGAGATTTGAACAGGGCTCTAACAGGTGATTAGAATATCTGTAGGAAAAGTAGGGCAATTCTGGACAGCAGGGAGAGGGACTTAATGCATTCAGAGAGTCAATCAGTTGCCCATTTAAACATTTATTCAGCATGGACTATGTTGCAGGACCGCCCCAGGCACTGGGTATGCAGAAGTGAATGAAACCAAGCTTCCGAAAGGCCTTTCTGAGGAGTTAGCAGGGAAGCAGGAGTTTGAAGGAGGAGATGGAACCCGCCATACCAACGGCAGTGGGCAGAACTTCATAGAAGGAAGGGCACTCGCTAAACCCTAAGGTGGGACAGCCCTTGGAATGGCCCTGGTAATGAAAGGAGGCTGGGGGACACACAGGGATATGTCAAGCTGAAGGACCAGAGGTGTCATTCAATGGCCAGACAGAGGCAAGATCAGCTGGGGTTACAGGCTGCCATAAGGAGTGTGAAATTTAAAAAACATTCAGAAGCTTTGAGGGGGGATGCTTTGTGACGAGTCTGGGGTGCCTGGTGTTGGGGAGAACAAGGAAGCATAGTCCCAAATACATCTGTGAAAGGTCGCTCTGCGTGAAGGGGTCTGGAAGGCTATGAGAGGAGGTGGCAACAGTAGTTCAGGCTACAGACGATGAGGACCCGCACTGTGCCTGTGGTGGTGGAGACAGAGTGGGTGGATTCAAATATACTTTTTTTTTTTTTTAAAGATTTTATTTATTTATTTGACAGCGATCACAAGTAGGCAGAAAGGCAGGCAGAGAGAGAGGAGGAAGCAGGCCCCCCACTGAGCAGAAAACCAGACGTGGGGCTCAATCCCAGGACCCTGGGATCATGACCTGAGCCGAAGGCAGAGGCTTTAACCCACTGAGCCACCCAGGCGCCCCTCAAATGTACTTTTTATACCTTTGTTTTACTTGTGGTAAAAAACATACCTCCATACTGTTTTTCATATTGGCCACAGCATTTTACATTCCCACCAACAGAACACAAGGGTTCTGACTGTTCCACATCTTTGCCAACACTCATTATTTCCTATTTTTTGATAGTGGCCATCTTCATGGGTGTGAGGGGATATCCATCCATACCACGGTGGTTTTGATTTGCATATTCCTGATGATCAGTGATGTTGAGCATCCTCTTAGGTGCTTGTTGACCGACTGTCTATCTTCCCTGGAGACTGTCTATTCTTTGCCCATTTTCAAATCAGATTGTTTTTGCTATTGCTGTTGTTGTTAGGTTGTAGTAGTTCTTTACATATTCTAAACAGTAGCCCCTTACCAAATCTATGGTTTGAAAATATTTTCTCCTATTCTATAAGCTGATTTTTTTACTCTGTTGACTATTGCCCTTGCCTTGCAGAAGTCTAAATGTCATGTACTCCCACTTGTGTAATTTTGCTTTTGTTACTTGGGCTTCTGGTGTCATATTCAGGAAACTGTTGCCAAATCCAATGTCATGAAGCTTTTCCAAGGAGTTTTATATTTTCAGATCTTATGTTCTGGGTTTTTAATTCGAGTTAACTTTTATATATAAGACAAGGGTCCAACTTCATTCTTTTGCATGTGGATATCCAGTTTTCCCAACAACATTTGTTGAAGAGACTATCCTTTCCCCCCCATATGTAGCCTTGGCCCTCCTGTCAAAGATCATTTGACCTACATATCAGGCTTTATTTCTGGGCTATTTTATTCCATTAACCTGTGTGTCTCTGTCTTTATGCCCGTACCTCACTGTTTTGATGACTGTAGCATTGTGATGTTTTGAAATCAGGAAGTGTGTGGCCTTTGGCTTTGTTTTGACTCTTCAAAATTGTTTCAGCTTTTTTGGGTCCTTTGAGATTCCATATGAATTTAGGATTTTTTTTTCTATTTTTATAAAAAATACCATCAAAATTTTGACAGGGATTACAATGAATCTACAGATTGCTTTGGGTAGTAATGGACATTTTAACAATATTAGTTCTTCCAATCCATGAACATGGGATGTCTTTCCATTTATTGGTCTTCTTTAATTTCCTTGAGCAATATTTTACAGTTTTTAGTATACAAGTCTTTCGCCTCCTGAGTTAAATTTATTCCTAAGTATTTCATTCTTTTTGATGCTATTATAATTGGGTTTGTTTTCTTAATTTCCTTCTAACAATTACTCATTGTTAGTATATAGATATGGAACTGAATTTTGAGTATTGATTTTGTATCCTACAACTCTGCTAAATCTGTTTATTAGTTCCAACAGGGTTTTTGGTGTTATCTTTAGGGTTTTCTACATATAATGTCACCTGTGAACAGACTTAATTTTACTTTTTCTTTTGCAATTTGGAGGACTTTTATTTCTATTTCTTGTTTAATTGCTGTGGTTAGGAGTTCCAGTACCATGAATAGAAGTGACAAGAGAAAGTATCCTTGCTTTTTTCCTTATCTTGGAGGGAAAACTTTCAGTTTTTACCAATGAGTATGATTTTAGTTGCAAGCTTTTCATAAAGGCCTTTATTATGTTGAGGTAATTTCCTTATTTTCCTAGCTTGTTGGGTTCTTTTTTTTTTTTTTTATCATGAAAGAGTGTTAAATTTTTCAAATGACTTTTCTGCATCTGTTGATATCATCATGTGGTTTTTGTTCTTCATTCTGTTAATGTGGTGTATATTACAATGACTGATTGAGGAGGGAAATGGGGAAACTCAAGAGTTGGGATTTAGATATTTTAGACTAGAGATTCCTGGAAGATTCCCATGCAGAGATGTTTGCTGGAGAGCTGCACCTACAGACTTAGAGGTTAGAGATGCCTGAGAAAGCAGCACAGGGTATATTTAGAGAAAAGAGAAGAAGGCAAGGTAGCCAGAACATGGTGTTCACCAAGAGACAAGATGGAAAATAAACCCAGAATGACTTCCTAGAGCTAGATCATGGTGTCAAGATCCAAAACTTGGATTTTATTTTCTGTAAACTGATTTCTGTAAAAGGTTTCTTTTTTCCCCCCTTTGAATAACAGAGTTGTTTATCCATGGCTTTATTTCTCATATAAAAAGTAATATATGTTCATTGTGAAAAAAATGAAAATAAGGAATCACATAAAGAATAAAATGCCAGCCATCTATAATTCCACCATCCACCTATAATTACCACTAACACTATAGCCGATTTCCTCCTAAGGACTTTTTTCTTACTTTTCACACCCATATTTTGTATATATTACAAAACTGAAATTACACTATATATAATAATTCTATATTCTACTGTTTTCACTTAATATTTTGCCAAAAACATTCAGCTATGTGACTAAAGAGTCTCTGTTACACATAATTTTAATTACAATGTGATGTCATATTGGATAGATATAAAATAATTTTACATTCAATTATTGTGGACATTTAGACTTTTAGAATTTTCTATAATGGGGCACCTGAGTGAGTCAGTCGGTTAAGTGTCCAACTCTTGATCTCAGCTCAGGACATGATCTCAGGGTCGTGAGTTCAAATGCCGCAAACAGCTCCATGTTGAGCCTGGAAACTGCTTAAGATTCTCACTCTCCCTCTCCCCTGTCCCACCCTCCTCCCACAAAAAAAATCAATCAATCAATTTTCTGTAATGGACCTATTATAAATATTCCTATGAATACCTCTTTACTCCATTTCCAAAATGAGAATTTGGGAGTTAACGGCCAAAGATTTAAAGATTTAAAGATTTTTGAATCTGCTGAAAAAGCTATTTTTAGAAAAGCTAGACCAACTTATATCCCTACTGTAAAAGACTGCTCATTCACCACATCTTTACTATTATTAAGCATTATGGCTTTAAAAATATCTAAAAATTTTGTAGATGAAAAATAATTTATCTTTGACATTTTCATGAAACTGTGAGGCAGAAACCAGAGTCTCACAAAACTCTATTCTAGTAAATTCAAACCATGCCACTGAAGCGTTCAATTTTCAGTTTAAGTTCACAAAATAAGAATAAATTTCTAATAAGACTAGTCTAAAGCAGCAGAAAAGACCTCATTTCTGGCAGTCTCAATTGGACATCGAAGCTACCAAGGGCAGCCCGACAAAGTCACGCTAAGCATCAAGCTACCCAACATCCTAGAGACAGATCCCTAAGGACTCATCCTAACTTGTCAGCTTTCTGTAGAGAGCAGAAAGGAAAAGATTAATGTGGAAGATTAAGCAAGTTACAGTCTCTCTTCTCTCCCTACCATTGATGAAGAGTTGAACTATAACCCAAAAACCATTTTTTCAATTCAAAATTCACCTGGAAGCAAAATTACTCAACCTCTAGTTTCATACAAAAGAACTGTGGAGGCATAAGTGTTTGGAGTTATACACAGTGGGGGTGGGGGCAGGCACTGGGAAGACTCAAAGGGTAGTCCCCTTCCTTCTTCTTCTTTTTTTTAAAAATATTTTATTTATTTATTTATTTGAGAAGGAGAGAATGAGAGAGAGAGAGAGCACGCATGAGAAGAGGAAGGTCAGAGGGAGAAGCAGACTCCTGCCGAGCTGGGAGCCTGATGCAGGACTCGATCCTGGGACTCCAGGATCATGACCTGAGCTGAAGACAGTTACCAACCAACTGAGCCACTCAGGCGCCCCTCCCCTTCCTTCTTATGGTGAATCTTAATCTAGATCCATAAAAATTGGGATCAAGTAAAATCCCTATTTTCCTGCAGGCTGAGCCCTATCAGGGTTGGTATGGACGGAGAAGACCCAGGTGTGGTCACCAGCGTGCCATAACAGAGGCGGCATGCAGAAACCCCTTCAGCACGTGCAGAAGTTTCAAATGAGAGGCATTGCATACTTGAGTCCCTTCATGATCTCATCTCAGAGAAATCTAAAAATTGCATATTAATGTGCTCTAAAAGGCTTTGCCTCTTGAGAGCCCATGTTCTTTGGCCAAGCAGAGTTGTACAGATCACAATGCCAGGTTCTTATGCACATTCTCTACTTGCAAGTACACCTGTAGGAGAAATCAAATGATAATCAGAAGTCCTGAATAAGGGAAGGCAAGGGGACGACCTGAGAGGTCGTCTCCGCCACGGTTACTGAAGGCCTCTGTGCAATTGCCTGAGGTGGCCTTCATCTCCTCTATTTCTCCTCATCCTTTGGAGCTCAGCTCAAATAGCCCCTCCCCAAGGAAGCTTCCCCAGCTCCCCCAGATCGGTTTCCCACCCCCACTTACACCTTTTATCCACCCTGCATTTTCCTTTAAGCACTATGGCAATTTTAATTAAAAGGTTTCTTATACTCTGTTGTTTCTGATCTTTCAGGTCCCTGGGAATAGAAGTCATGTCTGTCTTACTCACCACCTTACTCCTGATCTCTAGTACATATAGTACACAGCAGGCATTATAATATTTGTGGAAAGGAAGTGGGGAAGGATAAGAGAGCACAAAGGCTGCAGGTCTACTGTGGGAACAGCCTTTCAATTGGAGTTCAAGTCCCTTAACCAAGCTCCTCTTTCCCTTTGACAGTGTCAGGAATGGGCACTGCCAAATCTGCCCTCCTCTCTTTCTCTCATTTTGTGTTTCTACTGCTGGCCAACCATCCTTTTAACACTCACTTTGTCATTGTTTTATTTTATTTTATTTTAATTTTTAAAAATATTTATTTACTTGACTGTAGAGAGAGAAAGAAAAACAGAAAAAGAAAGAGAGGGGGAGCAACAGAGGGAGAAGGGAGAAGCGGCTCCCTGCTGACCAGGGAGCCCAACACAGGGCTCAATCCCAGGACCCTGAGCCAAAGGCAGAGGCCCAATCAACGAGCCACCCAGGCGCCCCATTAACACTCACTTTGGTTGGATACGCAACAACTCTGGTCAGGTTACAATGGAATTGGACTGGCTGCAGTGCCATTCTGTTGCTGAAGCAGCTTTGTTCTCTCCTGGCCTAACCGAGTTTATGGTCATGTATAATTACATTTCAGAGAATAGCCATACTTTCAAGTTCTTGGGGCTACCACACCGTCAAGCTTCTGTAATCAGCACACCGCGACTCAAGGTTAAGGGAAGGGGTGCCCCAGGATACACTGCAGTCATAGAAGAAATAGGACAACGATGTGTGCATGTGGCTGAAGCCTGCTCATACTTCATACACACAGAAGCTGGAGATGACATTTTTACATGCTTCGGCTATTTTCACAAATATGATATTAATTTTGATAATTAAAAACAGAACAAGCAGTGGCCTGGGAGTCTGGGTGAGATCTCTATTGTTGTGATCCCAGCTCTGACACGAACTTGGCTGTCAGCAATCTTATTCCACGCTGGCTTCTGTTAAATAAAGGAGTTCGGCTAGAAGACCCAATAGCACCTTCTCTCTTGACATTATATTATCCAAGTCATCTAAGAACTTTCCCCAACTTCATAAGCACCCAAAGACCAACCCAGCTGCTGGCACTGACCAACACACACACGGGAATCTGGGATAAGCCTTTCCAAAGAATTATGGTGATGTCTTGGGATTTCCATGACTGCAAATGAATCACTCAAGAGACCAGCAGATGTCCCTGAGACCTGACACCAGCTAACACAAGATTCTCTGACCTGCAAACCTTCTTGACACTTAGGATGGAGGCCTGAGATACCTGAAAATCTGACTGTCACCCAGGATGGCCCCCTCTTCTTTCCATTTTCCCCAGCAGCAGGATGCTTGTGAAAATTATATTCTGTATGTAAAATAGTCAATCATGATAAAATGTTTTCATAAGCATATATCTTTGACGATCTTTGCAAAAAGCACTTCCCTTCTCTATTCTCGATGCTGGGAGTTCAACTTCCTTCACCTCAGCCCCACAATGCAGAGGTCCTGTCACTAGTGTTAAATTACTCTCTCAAACAGGTGTTCAGCTGTAGTACAAACAAACTCATTATTAATCGGTTTATAACCCAAAAATCACCTCAGTTTTAATTAGCTGGTATGTTAAATTCAAAGTCATGTGGAGGTTTAAACATCCTACAAACAAACCCTCCTTAGAAAACACGCATCTCCGAGGAGACCTTTCCCTATCTGAGAGGAAATTACCAAAAAGAATAAAGACAGCCACAAAGGGATCTGCCCTCCAGAGACACATAGTTGTCTCTCCTGTAGCAACTGTGAACAGACTTCGCTCGAAGTGTGAATTCCATTGATTTCTTCCATTTAGCTCAAACAGGATGTTTACAAAAGAAAGAGAGAAAAAACCCAACACCCCGAGGTCGTGTCTGAAGATGGGACTGGGATCGGAGTACTACTTGCCTCGAATAGTAAGACTCTACTCCCAGGGCCTCTCGTACACTGGCGATGTGCTGCTCGAGGACGGAGCTGGTGGCTGTTGGAAGAGCCGTGCTGCTGCTGGCCTGGAAGTCGCTGGAGTTTTCCGCTGCGTTATCACCCAGGTAGTGCTCGTGAAACTTCAGAATTCCTGAAACCAGACAGGCACAGCCAACATCATGCAAGGCCAGGGTTACGCGAGGGAGGGCTGGAGGCAGGGGGCAGCCCTCTTGGGCAAGCATGCCATCCAAACCATGTGAAGAGATTCTGAAATCAAGGTCTTGTGAGGGCTTTCCAGAATTTGGTCAGTACCCATTTCTACAGCTTTTGTCAAGAGATTTGGTGCTTGAAACCAGGGAATTTAAGAAAAGGCTTCTGCTCTTGACACTATATTCAGAAGCTTATGGGATGACGATTACTTCATATGTATTTCCAAACAGATGCTTCTCGGAAGCATCAACTAGGGAAAGTTTTCTTTCCCGAATGGTGCATGAGCATGCCAAGGTATATTCTCCCCAGAAACTGAAATTCTGAACAGAAATATAACTAGCCAAGTGGAAACTGTGTTACTCAAAGACCTTTTATTTCACAAAAGCTAGTTGAAATAAATGCATCATCATATAAAGGCCAGATAAAAATATTTTAAACCATTTTTAAATAAGACTAACTGGTCAACCATCATTAATGGATTAAAGGAGCAAAAAATTATGGCTGCATGAAACTGAAGCAATCCATAGTGGTTTTCTGGCAATAAACATAGGACATATTCTCAAATGGTAATGAGGTGTGTCAGCCCTGGAAAACGCTGCTCCTCTCTGATTGGATTAGAGCCCCAGTGAAAGCTTCAGAGTCTCATTAAGAGCAAAGAGGACGGGAAAGAGAAACAATGGGAGCCTCATTATACATGGCTCATTATTACAGGGATTTGGACATACCACCTGTCAAATCATGTCCCCAAAACATAACAATGACAGAGAGAAAGAGCTTGATACCTCCATCACCAGCCATGTCCTCCCAGGCATCAGTGCCCCTCTGGGGGGCGGGGCATACACAGGGACTCATTCCACTGCAGCTGACACTCCCCAAGTCACCACGAACATCACAACTAAAACCTCAGCATAAAAAGGTCAGAGGTAAGAATGTTCTTTATGGAAATCCCATAAAAAACATGGAATTAAGGGGGAAAGATTATTAAAAATTATGCCAAGGTACTGAAACTGCAGGCATGAGTGCTCAGAACCCAAGAGGCATCAGAGAGTTGTCATCCAGCCAGCATCCTTTTTTTTATTTAAATCAAAGGGACAGAAACACAATCAAGAAAATCTTGTCAATTCTCCCTGGCAGTTGAACTTTCTGAAATTGGCTTACAGATATTCAAGAAGCCCATTCTTCAAGATTACCAATTATAAGATCCACTTCCCCAGTCAATAAACTCTAATTGGATCTGGTGTGTCTCCAACACGGTAAAGCCATCAGCATTTTATTATGCAAAAAATATGGCCCTAACAGCTAATTAGTGGTTCTGTATTTAGTGAAACAGTTACAGCCTGAACATTTAATGCCGATTTAATCAAAGAGGATTTTTACTTCGGAAACAGATTTACAACAGAACTGGTTAAAATGGGTTCTGCTAAACTTGGAAATTTCAAGCCTGAGACTTTGTTTATATATGGTGATAAGAGCTGCCGGGATCATTTCAGTCTAACTTCACCCTGACAAAGGGTCACAATTATTAAATCATATCTAGAAGAACTCGTTAGGACTTCCAGTCATCGCTTTATTAGCTAATGAACAACAGCTGCCTAAAAATAGGGCTGCTGGTGAAATTAATCCTCCGCTCTTCGTGTTCCTTGATGAATGCTTCCACATTCACCAGTGAGGAGCAGCGATTTCTTGGGGAAATGAGAAAGCTGGGCTGTCTTATTAATTGAATGCCCTACCACAGAATATCGGCCGTGGCTGAGGTTTTGCTGAAAGCCGACATCAGCTCCTTAGTCTGATCTATGGTAATGTGCCTCTTCTACCTCTAGTCACTAGACTTTCTCAGTCTAGTGTCTTAATTGCCCAGTTCCCATAGAAAGAGATCTTACCTGCCCCAGGAGCAAGCAGCCAGCTATACAAGTAGCCTGCGGCCAGGGAATAGTAAAGTACTAGTCCCCTCTGGCCATTAACCATCTCTAAGATCTGATCGATAGTGACTGGGGAGTAGGGGTCGGAGTCCTGTTGTCCTGTTTGTCGTTCTACCAGAAGATCGGCAAACGCCCGTGTCCGTCCTCTTTCTGCCACAGCGAGGGCTTCATCATGATGGCCTAGGATACAAAAGCCACATGGTGAGGAGTCCCTGGGGGAGTGTGTTTATCCACAAAGGGCCATCAGGTACAGAGATCCTGGGTGGAAACCTCACTGCACTCCTCTGTGGGGCACAGTCTCCGTTCACATCCAACCCCCTGCCTCAGATGATAGGTACAGCGCCACTCTTCTAAAACTCCACGTTTTCAGACCACCCCCTGCCCAAGCCATTAGGCTTTCCCCTGTCAACAGTCATACCCCAAGAGAGCCAACTTTGTTCAGAGGATGGTCCTCAGCTCTGCCTGCTCTCTAATCCACAACCTGAGTTGCTCTTTGGCGTCCTGGCGTCTGACCCCATTCACTTTAGCTATTTAGACCTAATGCTTTGCATGCTGTTTACCCTCTCACGTTCCTGCTCAACTTTGATTCTGACTTGGCCTTGTGAGATAAACCTACAGGACCTGGTTCCTGACCATTTTTCTATTTCTCTTCGATGCAGCCCCTCTAGGCATCACACTGTCCAGCCCCACTAGCACATCCCCCCACATGATACCTCTGTGTCTTCATACCTGCCAGTCCCTCTGCTGAATGTGTCCTATTCCCTCTCAACCTTGGCTCAAAAGGAGGGTCCTAACAGTTGCCCCCTCCATCTCAAAAGGGCTATTGTAAAGATTGACCAAGGTGCTGCATGTGAGATGCCTGAATGGGTTATTCAAAGTATCACATATATAACAGGTGATATTATTGTTAGGGCTGAGACCTCATTCCATTCTAGGCTCCCACACATTTGTTTCTCTTCTCTTCCGGTCCCCACGGGCAAAGGGTTTAAACCTCTGAAGTCTCTAGTTCTTTGAAATTGCTTTTCTCTTTCAAAGCTTTTCTTCAGTCTTTCAGTCCAATTCCTGATCCCTTTCCCTAAGAGACTAGTCTGTTATCTAGTTTAAAAGCTAAATGCACACACATGAGGGCACCAACAATGTATAAGGCAACATACTTTCAAGTGAGGATTGTTCAGAGTGTTTAGAAGAAATATAATGCAGGGGATTTGCTTGCATCATAAATACAGAGAGGGAAGATTTGCCCAAACTAGGGTCCAAAGAGAGAACAGGCAGAGGCAGGAGACCAGATGCCGCACTCCGACAGCACTTCAAGGATGCCTAGCTTCCTGCAGTTCCAGTATCAGTAGAAAGGGGGATTTACATGTGTGTATGCAAATGTCTTCTTTACCCTATTAAGTTATTAACTGGAACAGCAGGGATGATTTCTGTGCACGTTGGAAAATCGGCCCCAAAGTGTTAGGCAGACTTAACACTGTGATTATAATAGATAATAAATTGTAATCTCAGGCAATGAGCATATTTAATAGATACATTTTTCAAGGGGAGGCCTGGGCATTCAGATACACACAGCAAAGGACAGGGTCTTACTGACAAGGCCTCAACATCCAACTTCAAAGACATTGTTAGTTCTGGTAAATACCTCTTCCACCCATGGTCTGGGTTGGGGGAAATGGCCAGCAGAGCTGGACAGGCCTGAGAAGAGGCAGAAGACAGGCCAGCTATAAGAAGATGATGGACAGCGGAGGCCCCAGTAAGGGAAATGCATGCTGCCCCAGTACAAGCCAGCACACAGGCCTGGGAGAATGATCACTGACTAGGTCACGGCCTGGAGGGCAGACCCAGAGAGTAAAAACACTCACAGAGCAGCAAACGAAAGACTTATGTGGCAGAGGAAACAGGGAAGAGGCCCGGCATGTTATCTTGTCGGTACGCCTACAGGTGTGAGTGGTGGGAGGGAAGCTGAGGGAGAGGAGCTCAAGCCTCTCTAGCCCCAGGACACTTTCTCCAGCTCCTGGGTCTGTCTGCCAATATGCTTTGTTTTCACAGCACCCGAGTTTCTTTTACCCTAAGCACCCGTCACACCGTACAGGACTCCCTGACGTCTGTCTTTCACCAGGCTGACTGCTTCTGGAGGCCAGGGACCGGGCCTTCTGGCCTTTCATTCCCAGGACTAGCACATGGCACTTGGTAGGTGCTCTATAAATATTTGCTGACTAAACGGACACATGTTCGGTGACTGGACTGCAGTTGTAGCTTCATGGCCTGACGTCATGAGTCAGATTTTGCCCCAGCAGCCCTGGAATGACACAGACAGGCAGGCTCACTCCCAAGAAGTGGGAACCCCGGCCGCTCTCACCCAGGCTGACGAGCACCCGCTGCAAGGCCTGGTAGGACGAAGTCTGCAGGTCAAAGAGGGAGAGTTTGTAGTCCGTGCTCAGCTGCGCCTCATGTCGGATTGTCTCAAATAACGCTGATGCCCTATAGAGCTGCAAGTAGGGACAAAGAATGTCATTCATTCCCCAGAAACCACTATGGCCAGAGACAACTTCTGTACCCAACTTGGTGCTCCAATCTAGAAACACTTTTTTAAGAGGTTTGAAAGGACGGATCTTCATTTCCAGGTAGGTTCCTGTAGACTGGAAGAGGCATCATATCAGATCACACCCAGGAAATGATGGTTGTTTATGTGCTCAATTAGACTAGGCGATCTAAAAGACAAAGCTTATGGACTTCTAGTCTGAAAGTTGCAAGAAAAAAAAAAAAATCAGCTATGAATCCAATCAAGGGCTGATTTTGATTAAAACAAACAAAGCCTCTCCTTTTGCCCTCAAGCAACCATAATTTAGTACCCCAGCCTCACTCAGCCCCAGGGCCAGAGTGAGAGCAGGTACAGAGCAGACAGGCTGGAAACAAGGCTGGGATGGGGGGAGGGAGGAGGAGCAGGCAGCCATCCTTTCAGGAGGAGGTCAGCTTTGGCAAGCAGTTCAGCCGAATCAAACACTGCCCTCTGCAACGGTGACCAGGAGTAGGTCTTTCCGGGACAAGCTCCCTGCAGCCACACCTGCTCACAGGGACATCCACAGGACCAGATGCTCAACATTCCTACAGAGACACTGCCCTGCTGCTCCAAGTGGCTTCTCCATGAGACTTTTCTCTTAATATTTATATGTAAGGAATAGTATCCAATTTTAAGTTCATGCAAATTTAAAAAAAAAACCAAAAACAGAATTCTAGGACTAAGAACTTAGACTTAGTATCCTCAGCTCTACCACTAATTCATCCTGTGACCTGGGGCAAGATTTGGAGTCTCAGTTTCTTCTTTTCTATAAAGGGGATGGTTATCATTCTACCCTCAGAGGTATTTGAGGAATAAATTCAGTGAGTGACAGTACCTGAAAACTGCAAATCACTATAGTAATATAAGTTTTAATTTTTTAAACAAGGAACTAAAGAATTGTTTAAACTGCCTTTAATAGTTTAAAAAGGAGAGAGAAACACCACCACATTCCAGGAGGCCATGGCACAATTTCAGTCACATCACCTCATCAGTTCCTGTGGGCACCTCCGATAGGAGCCTTGATTCACCTTGCCTTGTGCTCCTGGGCCTAGCACAATGCCTCAGCAGGAATTACTCACACACGGCCTAAGCTTTGAGTGTGTGATTTTGGATGATGCCATCTCACAACTCCTTCAGCTTGACAGAGGAACCACAACTCTAGGATCTTTCCAGTCTCCAGAGCCAGCATGAGAGTGGGCTTCTCTTCAACTATTTGTACATATGCAGAAACATGAATTCTGTGTGTGTATGTGTGTGTGTACAAGTGCGTGTATGTGTATGGGTGTGTGTGTGTGTGTGAGAGAGAGAGAGAAGGAAGTATCCACTGATGTGTCTAGAAACCTATAAAGACATTAAATCCAATAATTATGAATTCTTGAATTACTTCTCTCATAAAATGTATGTAATTTCATATGAAGGTTTAGTGAGGAATGGTAACACGTAACATAAGAATGCTAAAGAAATCGTTGAGAAATCTCTCATACAAGTGAGCAGGAATCTTGACTAAGGCTCAGCACTTCTGGGCTGGAAAATCTATACACCAATCCAAGTGCAGAGGTTAGCACCTTGTAACAAACGTCATCACTACTTGGACAGTAATCCCAAGGGCTTCCATGCTTCTGGCAACAAAATCCACTTGGAACAGGGGTTCTTCTACTCACCTGATGTTGGGCCTCCTCCAGGTTCCCGCTAGCCCAAAGGGAGAGGCCAAGACCATGGCGAATTTTGGCTTCATCTTCTCTTCGGCCCAGTTGCTCAGCTAACCTTAAGCCTGAAATCAGATAGAGAAATGCTAAGGACACACGGAAGACAGACAATCCCCCCTGACCAAGGAGTCCTGGAGGTTAATTCTGCACCAGGTGTATATAAAGAATGTTAATAACAGAGCTAACTAAAATGCGGGACAAGAGTAGAATCAGTCAAGGCAGAGTAAACATTCTCTTCAAATTCTGTGTTAGTGGCGACCTTTCCAGAACAGTCCAAGATGCCCCAGCAAGAGCTCAGGTGATGGCTATCAGCAGGAAACAGATCTGCAGGGCAGGCAGAAACACTGAAACGTGAATGGAACCTAACCTGGCTGCCCTCCCAGCTGTGAAATCCCTAGCTTTGCAAATGAAAACTTCTGGCCTATAAATTTATCCAACCGAATTCTTTGGCAGGCAAAAGCTTTCCCTGACAGTTCAAGTCAAGCACAGAAGCCAAGCTAATACTCTTCCCTATCTCACGTACATAGCATCCAATCAGTGTCGATGGGAGACACATCTGATGTTCTCCCCAAAAGCAGAACACTCACACCGTCTGACCCTGCCTTCTGTTACCGACACCACTGAGGCATTTCATGTCCAATCTGTTTTTCCTTTAAGGCTGACACTTTGATGTGCCTCGGCAGGGTTACAGAACAAGTACATAATGAGTTGAAAGCCTTAAATGAGACTGTCCTCATTCTAGTGGCCTTCAGACAGACACCTGCAGTTTGGGTCACTTACCTACAGCAAGCTTCTGGCTTTCGGGACACAAAAAACCTCCAAAGCTTTGGGAAAGCCAAATCTGAGGGCAACCATTTATTGTCCTGGCCACTAAGCAGTTCTCAGCATCACTCTGTCCTCATGATCTGGCTCTCTGTACACAGGAGTTAGCTTGTGCAGAAGAGCACAGGAAGGTTCCCACACTACAGCTGCACGCACAAAGGAACGACTTCCTTTTTTAAAATCTGATTTACAGTGGATGGGAGCCTGCCTCTGAGCATGCTGGGCCAGTGCAATTTCTGACTTCTGAAAAGGAACTGAGTCAGTTGAAGTGATATTCAGGTTCGCGCTCGTAAAATACTATGCATTTCACAAGGCACTTAACTCAGAAAACTTAGAAATACCATTTTAAGTTTAAAACGTGTTGCTGGATAACAAAAATAATACTTGCAAATTATTCACATGTTAAAAAAACACCTCATACAATAGGAACACAAATGGAGGAAGAACACAAATGGTTCTTGGATGAAAACCAGGAGAATGTTTTAACCTTCGACACACTAAGCATATTCATTCTTCAAGGCAGCTATCCCTGCTCAATGTTCTCCAGTGAAGAGCTAAGAGGCCGGGCAGACACAGTATCTGTCCCCCTCGTTCCTATCAGCCTCTGTCTCTTAGGAATCTAACCCAGCACCCCAGCATCCCTGAAGCCTGGTTTCCCAGGAACTAGTTTCATATAGCTCCAGGTAGGTCACTAAATGGGCCCAGGCTCCTTTTCTTCACTTACAAAAAGAGAGAAAGCCAGATGAGACCAGTGGCTTTGATCAGGGTTGTCTGTACACATTACCTGGAGAGCTTCTACCAAAATCTCAGACCAGGCCCCACCAGTGAGGTTCAAGTGCCCTGGGGCGGGGTGATGCTGACTCACAGCCCCCTCTGAGAGCCAGGAGAGGGGCAGGCACCAAGGTGGTTTCTGGCTCCACTGTACCCTCAGTGCAAGAGGCTGCAGGCCTGACTCAGAAGCACTCAGAAAGGGCCTTCCAGGTGTCCGCACCTGTAATAGCTCATGAGAAGAGGCATCTAATCCCACCCAGGAGCCGCACCAGGCTTTCTGGTGGAGTACAGCCGCAGAACAGGCACCATGGAGATGCCATGATGAGAATTTAGATCTCTACGAGACTCAGAATTACAAGAAACAATAAAAGTGAAATTGAGAGTTTTCCATAAATGTAGAATTATGTTACAATGTCTCAGGCAAAGCAGCTGCTTTATGGAAACAATATTTCAGGAAGTACAAAAGAACACAGCTGAAAGGTTGTCATTTGCTGGGTCTGAATTTAATAGTTTTCACAAATTCGACTGAAAATCGCCCCCAGTCTGTTGGAATTTTACCACAGTTAAGTTTCAGGAAACCCAAAGCCAACTCTCATATTTGATGCATGGAGGCAGAGCGCCCATGGAGTGGAAGCCAAAAAAGGTCTGGGAAGTGGCTCCCAGCCTCTGGGTAACCTCTCAGCCTGCAGGCCAGAGCAATCCCTGGTCTGTACAAAGGATGACAGCAAACCGTCAGCTTCTGGCCCAGTCTTCCCTTTGCTTCCTGCTTCCCTCCCTCCTGGCTTCCCAGCTGGGGCTCCGGAGTAATGGGGGATATATCACTGTTCCAACCCTGTGCTGTGCTTAGAAACAACAACACACAGGGTCTTGTGTGGTTCTTGGGGCTGGGAACTTGGGCTGGGGCCCACTCCACCATGAACTGACCACATGGTCAGGACCAAGCCACTGGACTCCCTGAACCTCGGGTCATTTGGCCGCAAACGGGAGTAGAGATACACCTCTGAAGGTTACTGTGAGAATGAAATTCGGTTAAATAAACTAAACGTGCAAAGACCCTTGGAAGCTGGAAATGAGAGTTTTTGCTTGGAAATCAGCAACTACTTCCTTTTACTAGTGAGCCAAGAACATCCTATCTGCCCTTCTTCCCTTTCAGGATGGGAGGGCGCCATGTGCCCCCATGAGGCGAAGTGCTTTCCGGGGTAGGAGTGTACGGGGTAGAGGATCAGCACAGGGCTGTGGGGCTTCTGCTTCCTGAGGAAGGAAGCTCCGAGGACTGGCTCATGTGGCTGCATGGAACCTGACAGCAGGGGACAGGAGCCTGGGGGTTGGGGAGGGGGAGGAGGAGAAGGAGGAGGCAGCTGCAGTCACTTTCTGGGAGTGTCTGGAACAAGACTGCCATAGCATCAGCTCAAGCACTACGGGCAAGCACCAGAAGGAAGCCTGGCCGACTGCTTGAGCGAACCTCAGACTGGATTAAACCTCAGCTGTGACCTCAAAATGGACTTCTTCACAGTTTTGTTATAGTTTAGGTATTTTCAGGATGGACAACGCGGCTTGGGACAGATGGGCATCTTCCTCTGATTCAGGCCCTTAAATTTTATGCGACTAAACCTTACTTGCTTCCTCTTATGTGGGAATGTGTCGTCTGCTGTGAAGGTGAGGGCTCCAAGGAGCAAGGAGGGTACCAGCTGCCCGGACAGCCAGCTCCCAGGGTTACACAAGCCAGGAAACACATTCTGGACAAGGGAACGCCTTTGTGCTATTAATGCACACCTAGTGGGGGCACCACAGTTTTGGAGTTGAACTCATGATGTGGCCTCTGAGCTCCTCACTCTGGGCAGGGGTGGCCACTCAAACTGCGCCTACTTCCTTCTGAGTAGACTCTGAACTTGACCTCAGGGCTTACCCAGAGACCACCCCACAGGAACCACACAGGACCTTTTCACTTACCTTCCTGTAAGTACATGACTGCCTGCGAATAGTTCTGCAAGGCATGATGGGTCCTTCCGAGGCTACTGTATGACACTGTCTTAGCCACCAAGTCATTCATCTGCGCGGCGATGCTCAAGTGCTGTTCTTGATAGACCACGGCCCGCTCAAAGGTGCCCAGGGATTCATAGGTGAGGCCCAGGTTCCCGTAGGCTCGGCCCTGGCAGGTGGGGTTGTTGGTTTCCTCTGCTATCTGCAGATCGAGCTGGTGGTACTGCAGGGCTGTATCATATTCCCCCATCTGCTGGTAAACGCCACCGAGGCCACAGGCCGCATCACTTTCCAGAGCTCGGTCTTTCATCTCTCTAGCAATGTTCAGCTGGCGTTCAAGGCAGGAAATGGCTTGTTCGTAATTCCCTAATTGGCTGTGCAGACTTCCTAGCTCTCCATAGGCCTGCGCTTTATTAAAGGCCTCCCCGAGCTCATGGGCGACCACGAGCCTCTTTTCAAAGCACACAAGGGCTTGCTGCAAGCTCCCCATTGCCCTGTGGGGATGTAGACAGAAAAGCAATGATATTATTTTGTGCAGGTGCAGACATGCTAAAGCCCCCGAGAAAATGAAAAGCATTTGTCACTGTCACTTACTATAGAAGCTCTTAACTCCTCTTCTAGCTAAAATCTATCATGTGCCCTTAGAGTGAGATGCAGGGGAATTTCATAATCTGGAAAGCAATTCAAAAGTCATCCCTTAGTGACCTTCCCAAGAGCTTGAGATTCAATGGGATATACACCCCAGAGGAAACATAAAATATATTAATAGGCACAATGATAGCGAGTGAACTGTTTGGTTCTTTGGGCCTCCCAATTTCCACTACCGCTTAGACTATGTTTTTGAAATCACTTTACAATGGCTATAAATCTTTCACCCTGAGCTTCTCAGAGCACTCTGTGGGTGATGATTTAGCTTGACCCTTGCCCTTCCTCTACTCCAGGAGCCCTAATCCCCTGCTGATCTGGAAGGGCCGTAAATTCTGCAGACACAGACACCTTCTTGGGTTCCCCACACTCAGAAGGAAAGCATCACCTTGGCCAACAGTGTGTCTTTTCTGTGCTGCTAAGAGATGACATGGTAAGACTGGGAAGAGCAAGGATTTGGGCAGCAGACCAAGTCAGTTGTGTGGGGCACATGAATTCCTTTCCCTGAGCCTCCATTTCTGGATGATAGTAAATCCCACAGCCCATCGCAGACCATAGTAAGTGTAGAGTAATACAGGATTGCCGTAAATATTAAGCAAGATATCTCTGCAAGGTGCCTAGCATGATGATGATAGGATTTTTATTTATTCACTTATTTATTCATTTATTCACTCCCACCATCTTCAGGTGGTTTTCACTAAAAGCAACAAAACGTGAGTCCACGTAATTCGCGGGTATAGATGTGTCATTAATAAACACATTCATATAATGTGAGAGACTTTCAGAAAACATCAGTTGAACTGATGCATTCACCTTTCCCGTTCCCATTATCTCTTTTATCCTGCACCTCATGAGGTAGTCAAAGAAGCATTGCATTTGCAGTCAGACAGCCCTGGGTTTGACTCTCAGCTGTTCTTAATTTTTAAGCTGCGTAACCCTGGACATCGACTAAACCCCTCTGGGTCTTAGTTTCTTCCTCCATAACTGAAGGGTAATAATAACCCCGCTAAATTCACAAAATCATTGGGGGAGCTGAATAAGATACACATGAAACTGCTTTGTAGGTAACAAGCCACCATGCAGACAGTAAGTTGCCTTTACTGTCACAGATGCTCTTAGTGCATGTGATCAACCACATCTGACCTCTGTCATCTTTACCTGTGCCCATTTCCTAGGCCCCGGTAAGCCTTAGCTTGGTCTTGCATGCGATTCAGACTCTGGGCAACAGATAAATACTGTTCGTAGTACTTGATAGCTTCCTCATAGTCACCCAGGGCCTCGTAGCAATCCCCCAGATTGCCATAGGCGCGGCCCCTGTCGAGCACGGACTCGTTTCCACTCAGCTGCTGCAGCATGGCCAACTGCTGCTCGAAGTAGCCGATGGCTTCTTCCATCACATTCATGTTCATCTTTGTGATCCCCATGTTGCCGTAGACCTGGGCTTCCAGACTGGGGTCCTTCAGCTTCTGCCCCAGATCCAGCTGCTCTTCATAACACTTGAAGGCCATTGTGTATTTCCCAAGGGCCATGTAGACCGCAGCCAGATGCCCGTGAGCTCTGCACTCCCCCGGCAAGTCACTCAGCTCCTGATAGACCTCCAGTTCCTGTGTGTGATAACCCAAGGCCTTGTCGTATTTCTGGATCATCCGGTATGCCGTGCCCAGGGCTGCATATGCACTGGCTTCCAGTCTTCTGTCCTTGACATGGTGAGCTAAGCCCAGCTGCTGCTCATAGAATTTTATTGCACCATTTATATCTTTTTTACAGATGAATATATCACCCAGGTTCCCCAGGGCTCGAAATTTAGCCTGGGAATTATTCAGCGACTGGGCTAGGGACAGTAGGTACTTCTGACACTCTTCAGCTTTGCTGAAGTTCAGCAGAGCCTTGAATGCTAGGCCCAAGTTGCAGTAAGCTTTCGCCTGGCTCAACTTGTCATGAAGGTCTTTGGCCAGCGCCAGATCCTGCTCATAATATTTTACAGCCTCCTGGTAATTTCCAAGGCAGTAGTGGGCATAGCCGAGATTGTGGCAGACCTTCCCTTCACCTTCCATGTCTTGAAGGTCAGGAGCGAGCCGGAGGTACTGTTCATAATAGGGGGCAGCCTGGACATACTCCCCCCGAGAGCAGTGGAAGTTGCCCAGGTTGCTGAGGGCCCGGGCCTCGCTCTGGATGTCACGAAGCTCCCGAGCAATATTCAGGTGGTTCTGATAATGTTGCAGGGCCCGGTCATGGGCACCCAGGGCCTGGTAAGCCACGGCCAGGTTCCCGTGTGTCGACGCCTGTGAGGCCCGGTCATTCACTTCCATGGAGATCTGCAGCTCCTGCCGGTGGTACTTGACCGCCTGGTCGTACATCCCCAGGGCATTGTAGGCATTGCCCATATTCCCATAGGCACGGCCCTGGGCAGCATAGTCACTCAGCTCCTGGGCGATGCACAGGTGTGTCTTGTGGAGTTTCAGAGCGGTATCATAATCGCCTTTCATCTGGTGTATGATTCCTAAGAAAGAGAATAAAGGAACAGAAAAAAGGTTAGAATTACTGATGAGCAGTTTGGGGGAAAAAAAAGTAATTTGCAACTCAATTTATACTCAAACACAATTCAGATGAATTAGAGAATTTAAAATAACAGAAGGTAGAATTAAATATTTATCAGCGCTCCAGAGGGGAGATAGCTTTCTAAGCTTTGAAGAAACAGAAAAAAAACACAGACAGATTTGATTACAAAATTAAGAGGTTTTGTACTCAAATATATATCTAAAATTAAAAGGCAAACCCGACACTGAAAAATATGTGACACATATATGACAAAATCCAATAGCTATCGTGTATAAAGATTTCCAAGTTTTCACTTGGTCTGATTTTTTTAAAAAAAAATCTAAAATCAAACTCTAGTTTACTGAAATAAGCAAAGAACAGTAAGTGTGAGCAGACAACTCACATCCAAGAAATACAGAAGTAACCACAGGGGGAAAATGCTAATTTCTTTTAATAATCAAAGAAATGCAAAATAAAGCAACCCCGAAGTACCATTTTACTGCAGCTAAATTAGCAAACAAAAAATTTAAGCAGCACCCTATACTTATGAGGTTGCCTGAAATTGGTAAACACATCAGCTGCTGGACATAAACGGGAATGGCCTATGGAGAAGCAGGATGGCGAGAACCACACACGTGGTCCTGCTCAGACCCGGCAATCCTACTCACGGGAATATAGTCTATAATCATCTGAAAAATGCAAAAGCTATTCACATACCAATCTTCACTGCAGCATTATAGATTAGTGAGAAATCAGAAACATCTTAAATGGCAAACACTGGGGGACTGTAGAAGTACATTTTGGTATATCAACTCAACAGAGGATTATGCAGTCATTAAAAGATAATTATAAAGTCTGGGTAGAAAAATGAGGGAAAAGGGTTCTTACAATAATAAGCGGTAAAAAAAAAAAAAAGGGCAGAAAACAACGCTGCATGCTCCCCATGACAACAGCCAGGAAAATAAGTGTGTGCACATGGACAAGACCTTGAGGGGATTATGCAAAAATAGAAACTGCTTGTGAGGTGATGGGATTTGCATGATTTTTTTCTTCCAAAATTTCTTAGAATTCTGCTTTTACAGTCATTAATAACAGCACTTTAAACAACGCTCATAAACTATGCTCTAGCAGCTAAGGTACTGTTTCTACAAGCAGTTCAAAACAAGATATATCATCGAAATAAAAAAGAGAAAGTAGTTCCAAATAAGGGATATCATCAAAGTAATTGGGAGGCGCCTTTACTGAGAACCTGGTTCAATCTGGGGAGGGGGGTGGTTTGGGGTGCTGAGCCCTGAAAAAGATGGACAGAATCTAGTATGCAAACAGGTTTCTCCTTGCCCTTGGATTTGAACATACTTTTCCATGAATCAATGTGTGGGCTTTGCAGTGGTGACCAAAACCCACAGAAGTACAAAAAAGCAAAAACACCAAGCTGGGTTCTTCTTAAAAGTCTGAACTAAAAATAGACGCGCTGAGAAGCAAGCTGTCAAAATCCAGGCCCCACAATTCGCTTCTGTGACACTTTCACTGACTCACTCACGCGCTGCCCCAGGATTTACTGGGTTAAGGCTCGTGGTGGGCAGCAGGGACAAACAAAGGAGATGCAAGTCTGCCCTCAGAGAGTGTGCCGGGTCATGAGGGAGCCGGTCAGGAAATGAATAATGTCAGCACACATCATAAACGCTGAAGGGAAGGGGGCAGAAAGGAGAATGCCAGGGCCCCTCTTCTGTCCCCGTGTCCTCCCCTGCCTGGGCTGGAGGTCTGCCCTGTCACAGGACTTGCATCCATCTCTGGGTCTGGCCAGCTTTTTAATGTTAGCTCGACTCGGGGTACTGGATACATCATTCAGTCCCTCTGAGCTTTTCATAGTTCGTCTATGAAGTGAGGAAAAGAATCATCTCGAAGCCAGTCTTAGAGGGCAGTAGTGAGGATCAAATGAAATCACGTATGTCTGAGTGCACTGTAACTGCAGACTGGAATTCAGGTATTAGTCACTGAAATTACTACATGCTTCTGTGAATTCTCAAGATGGTAGAGTTTAAACAAACGATGGTAATTATTCTGGGTATTTTCTTAGAGGAGTAAAGTATTGCATAATTTAAAAATAACTAAGTAAATCATGGTCCTCTATACAATGGAATAACATAGTGTCATTAAAAATGGTGAAGTAGGAAAAAAAATACCCTGAGTCTCTCCCAGAACAAATGATTTAATTAAAAAATGATGAAGTCAAAGAGGATATATTGACATGGGAAAAATTATAATATATTAATGGAATATATGGTCACAAAACAGTATATTGTAATAAAAACATTAATGGATGTATATACATGTATGTTTACATTTATGTGTCTACATACAGTGTAGAATTTATTTAAATGTTAACAGTAGTAATCTTTGGGTGGTAGAACTGCCATTTTTTTTCCATTTTGTTTCTCTGTATTTTAAGTGGTTTTTTTTTTCCTCTAAGGAATGTATAGCACTTGATTTAAAAATTAATGAAAGGATTTTTAAAACTCTGATCCAACAAGCAAAGTAACATTCGTGGGGATTGGGTCTGATCACTCCCCTGGGCTGGAGATGTCATTGGTATCCTTGCTGGAAGGATGCGGTTTTTCAGAACCTGTCTCAAGGTTAGAAACTCTAAGCTACCCAAGAGGCAATATCTGAGCATCACCTGGAACTGCATGAGTGTTGAAAAATGATTAGTGACAAACCTTTCAGTTCTGAAGACCTGAATTTGACCTGTATTCCTAAACTGCTTTTATGTAAAGAGAAAATTTTTAGATTTCAATTTCCGGGAATCCTTCAAGGAAATGAATCATTTGCTCCCTCTGTCTTCACTTTCTGCATTTCTAAAATGAGAGGGAAAAATATCTGCCCAGACAAGAGTCCACAGTTAGGAACAGAGCCAGAGCCTGGGGTAGGGGCGGGGAAGGGGGCAAGAGCTGGGGCGCCCACATCTCCCTCTGAGCACCTTCTCCCACAGCAAGGCCTTCGCGCAGATTTTTTTTTCTTTTTCCCTCACAGCTTTTAGATTTCTTTGCAGGTGTTTTTTCTTTTAAGCCAATATGATCATTACTTGGTTCCCAGGATGATGTTAAAAAGAAACAAGCAGCATGAGCCCTTCAGAAAAGGCAATGGGGGAAGCTCAGGTAAACTTTCATGCTCCCTGACACCAAGGACACAGGTCTCTCTTGCTAGCCCCCTACCCTCTCCACCATCCTACAGAAAACTTGCTAAGTATCTGGATGGCGAACTATCATGGAAAAGCAGAACTTTAAGTCAGCAGTTCTGTTTTACAAGCCCGGCTCCTATCTCGTTCAGCTGGGTACCTTTGAGATGGTCACTTTAATTCCATGAGGCTTTTTTCCTTTTTTTTTTTTTTTTGAAGAGAGAGAGCATGTACATATGCACACATGTGAGCAGGGGGGTGAGGGGAAGGGGAGAGGCAGAGGGAGATGGAGAGAGCATCTGAAGCAGATTCCATGTCCAGCATGGACCCCGATGCAGAGCTTAACCTCACAACCTTGAGATCATGACCTGAGCCAAAACCGAGTCAGTTGCTTAACCGAATGAGCCACGCAGGCGCCCCTCCTTTTCTTTTCTAACTGAAACTTTTTTGGTGTTTTTGTTTTCTTATTAAAGTTGGGTTATGCTATGTCAAAGAAAAGGTATGAGAAACATAATGGTATATATCAGTATGCTTTGTAACCCCCAGCATGGTATCTGAACATGGTACAAGCAGTATTTAGAGAGTGACAGAAAGGAAAAGGAATTCCAGGTTTCCTCTCATGGCCTCAAGAGTCTGGCCTAGTTAATAGGGAGCAGTTGGGATGATAATGGCTACCCAGGGTTCAGTGAGTTGTGAAAGAAACTGCCTGCTGGAGATGGCAAAATGATCTGACCCCCGGCCAGCTTGCCCACACACTCGCCTTCTTTCTCCCCTTCCTCCTCATCTGACACTTCCGAGACTCTCTAAAGAATCAGGCAGATTCTCAAAAACAAAGACTTCCGGACATGAGCAAGCGTAGGAGGCAATGGGCCTGGCTGAGATGGGGATTTCTTTTCATCCGCCCTGCGTCTCTACTGCCCCAGCCTCTCTGCCAGCCTGGAGAATTCTGAACAGAGCATTACACACTCTTGGCAGCCGTTCTCTTTGTTGAGGCAACATAAAAGCGGCCCTGAGAACTGCCAGCAGAGTGACTGCACATGCTGAGGAGATAATCTGCAGATCCTCCTTCCCTTTCGAGACCACAGCTTGATTTTCCAGGGCCGTCACTCAGATGAAGACTTATAGAGAGCCTGTCAGCAGGGGTGTGCTAGGTGACAACGTGCTGCAGGGAGGGGGATTAAACGAAGATTAGTGGGGCAGAAGAGCCTCACAAAGCCGAGTTCCCACAAGGGCGTGCGGAGAAAGGACACACGGATATGGATTTATAGATCACCACGGTGGGCCTCTACCCTGGGGACAGGAATGGTCACTGCCTGGGAATAGTAACACCTACATGAAGTGCTGAGTGAGGACCCAGGAGATCATGCTCACGAGAAGCCGGCACAGGTGACTCGGACACAGTAAATGCTCAACCCGGTTTGCTTCCTATTATTAACCATTATCAGCAAAGACCAAGGGAGTTGTGACCATGATGGGTCTAGCAGAATTTCTGCTTAAATGAGAACATTTAGTGTTTCCGCAGGAACTTCTGCCTGCCTTCTCTCTTGTGAATTCTCTGAAAGGAGGGCCCCAGTGTATTTCCACCAACAGTGGAGGCGCTCTTCTCATTTACTGAAAATAGCATTGCTCTGATTATTGATAGTATGGGATCCAAATGGGGCTTTAAGAGCTCATCGGTCCTTTCTCGAAGCTTTCCAAAAGCTTAGCTTCTGCCCCACCCTAGCCAAAGCCCCAGCCACTCTCAGGAGACACGAGCTGTGGGAGCTAGAAGGGGCCCTTCTATGGTGTCAACTTATAAATGACAGAGCCCAGGTCCAGTGAGAGGAAGTGAGGTCTTGGCAAAGCTGCGGGAGGTACTCTTGACCCACACACCCTCAGCCGTACCAGCCCATCCAAGATAAGCAGGAGGCATCAAGGAACTGTTATTAATAGTGTCCTAGGTGTAACATGGGCCAGCAGCTGTGCTAAAAGTTCTCATCTATTAGAAACACACCCAGGAGGGGCGCCTGGGTGGCTAAGTGGGTTAAAGCTTCTGTCTTCGGCTCAGGTCATGATCGAGCCCCACATCGGGTTCTCTGCTCAGTGGGGAGCCTGCTTCCCCCTCTCTCTCTGTCTGCCTCTCTGCTTACTTGTGATCTCTCTCTGTCAAATAAATAAATAAATTCTTTAAAAAAAAAAAAAAAAAGAAAAGAAACACACCCAGGAGTATTTACAGGTGAAACAACATCGTTTCCTTTCAAAAACACTCTAGCAGAGGGGGAAAGTGAGCCTGTGTGGGTGGGTGGGTGTATGAAACAAGATTAGCAATGTATTTCTTTTTTTTTTTAGCAAAATGTTGATAACTTATTTATGAGTACGTGGGGGTTTGTTATTCTATTCCTTCTGTGTGTGTGTGTGTGTGTGCGTGAAACATTCCATAACAGAAAATTAAATCAAATAATCAAGATATGCAGAGAGATCTGTATGACACATTCTCCTATTGTTCCTTCTGGATCAGGAAACTTCCTCATAGCTATGTCCCGATGTGGATATTTAAGTTCATTTGTCTGTCCGTAGAACCTCAGGAGAGAAAGAAATCAGCTGCTCACCGGCATGCTTACAAGCCAGCCTCCATGTCCTTCTCCAGGCTGGGAAGACTCACAGTGACACGGTGTCTTGTCCCACTGCTTTGATTTCTTTACAGACACAATATTTAATTTTACCTTTAATTTCAAAGGCTCCTAATGGATAGGATGACATTTTGTCAGTCCAACAGGCAAGGGTGGTGGGGAGGGAAGGTGTTTCCACCGGAACAGTGGACAAACGTGCTTAATACAAACAGTGCTGTGTATTCGCAGCTGCTCCCCCGACGCTCTCCACCAGGAAGAATAGCCCGTTTCTTTGGGGCACCCATTATTTCAGCTCTCTAGGTTCCCCAGGTCCTCTACCTCTCAAGTTGCCACACAGAGTTTGTCCACATAGCACCTAAAATATCCCAAGGCTTGGAGTGGGTAGGAAGGGACAGACCTGCTTAGTAAACAGATGGCTGGCATCAAAGGCATGAGAGCAAAGTACTCTGTGTTAGAAATGCAACCTACTGGATGTTTTATCTCATTTTCAGGTTATTATTTATTAGCCTAGAGATAAGCTCATTATTTTTGCCAGTGGAGGACAGCAAAGGTACAGAAATTTTTAAATGCGATAATTTTAAAATTATCTCTCATGTGATTTCAGCTACAAGCATCTTCCTGGTACAAAAGCTTTTCCTGAAAACCAGTGCCTGCCCTTCTACTTGATAATCTCAGGCACACCTCAAATCAATCCTGTGAGGGGCACCTGGGTGGCTCAGTGGGTTAAGCCTCTGCCCTCGGCTCAGGTCATGGTCTCAGGGTCCTGGGATCGAGTCCTGCATCGGGCTCTCTGCTCAGCGGGGAGCCTGCTTCCCCTTCTCTCTCTGCCTGTTTCTCTGCCTACTTGTGATCTCTCTCTGTCAAATAAATAAATAAAATCTTAAAAAAAAAAAAATCCTGTGAGATCACTACTGCAGTCTCAGAGACCCAGAAGTTTCGTGGAGCCCATACAGCTCCACGTGGCAGAATGGATACTGGACCCTAGGTTCTTCTGACTTAGGAATCCGTGCTTTCACCTGTTCCCCAGAATGAAGCTGGACTGCCTTCTAGTGAAAGGTGGTCATAACTTTGCACCTACTTCTCCTATATTAATGTTCATATACTGTTGTGGCAAACCAATCTCGTGGCAGCTATATGAGGACAGATTGCTGGTCTGGCTAAATCTGTATCTGGAGCAGTGAAGTGTACATTAGCAGGCGGGAAATGCTAAGAGGTGCAGGAATGCAGTAGGAGGAGGCAGATGTAATCCGTCGTGTGGGCGTCACCTCTGGAGAACTCTCGGGCCATCACGTGTCTCTTCTGCCACCATTTATCTTAATTACATCTGTCTACTCTTTTCTACCCAACCCACCAGTCTCTTCTTGTTCTTGCAAAGGGTAAGTGAAGTTAAGGGGCTGTTATCTTCTGCTTCAACAGCAATTTGAGCTGTCTTCTGTGGCACTGAGAGTTCTTCTGTCCCAGATACCGACTGCCCTCCCCTTTTGTTTCATTCCAGAGGAGCCCACTACAGTAGTAAGGTCAAGGAAATCCCTGCACACGCCTTCTCTGCCTCACACAGACAGACTCCACCGGAAAGTATCTGCCTTTTTCTCCCCAACCCGCCCCTGCTTTATTGAGGCATAACTGACAAAACTGTATATATTTAAAGTATATAATGTGATGATTTGATATACACATTCACTGTGAGACGATTACCACAATCAAGTTAATTAACACATCCATCACCCTTTTTTTGCGGTGAGAATACTTAAGATCTACTCTGTTAGTAAATTCCAAGTATACCTTCAGTATTATTAACTGTAGCCGCCATGCTGTATGTTAGAACCTCAGAACTTACTCCTCTGATAACCAAACTTGGAGGAAATAGAATGCAGCTGGAAGAGAAACAGAGAGGCCCTATTTGCTCAATCTCTAGCCCTTAAGGCTCTCTTTAGGCTGAATGGAGGCCCCGTCCGCTTCTCTGCAGCCCCCTCTTGCCACTGTCCCAAAGGCGTGGGCTGAATGACAGTGACAAGAAGCCAGCCTGGAGCACATGGAGCCCAGTTACTTCACTGCTTCCATCCTTGGCCCCACTTCCTCCTCCCTCGGAGAGTTAAAAACCAAGACTGCAGGTGAATAGCTCAGAAATTCCCCAGGCCTGTTTGGCTGTAAATCCTAAGGCAGTGGGGAAGATTAATTGTGCCATGAAGTAGGGGAAGTAATAATTAAACCTATTAAAAAGGAGGTGGCTGGAGAGGGGTGCTCCGGAGATGGATGATGAGGTAGGAAGTGCTAGGCACAGTCATCCCTAACGGCTGAGGCCAGGCCACGGAGAGAGAACTTGGTGGGAAGCCCAGAGCGGAGTGAAAAATTCGCTGGGCCTGCCTGGCCAAGGCCCGCCATTAGTCACTGTTTGGAGAAGGCACAGTGCGGCTGGTTCTCATTCTGGATCACAATAAGAAGAGGGAGGCACCCTCATAAGTTAACAATGCAGAGAACGTTACAGGGAGTTAATTTCAATATGAAACAAACACTTCTTTTGTTTCAAGGTCTGGGGTGGAATCCCTGAAATGCAGAGATAACTGCTTCTGCTTCTCCCTTGAGCTGAGCCTCTAAAAACTGCACCAGTTCCACCTCCCTGGAAAACTTTCGGAGTCCCTCGGGCCAGCAAAGAAAAGCGTCGACCCATTTTAAATGGCAGAGACAAACTTTGCCAATCCAACGCCAACCCAGCCATCCCTGCCCAGTGCTCCCTATGTGATCCCAGCCAAGCAGAAGCCCCACTAGCCCTTCTGCTCGGTCCCACCCTGCCTTGTATGCCTGACTTTCTCATCCCCTTTGCTTGGTTTGGACTGCCTTCCTCCCCCGACTGTGGGAGCCTTTACTCCTGTTCCCTGCTCTGGTTCTCTTCTATATCCAGATGCGTATTTCGTACTCAGGAGAAGTCAGGCACAGCCAAGTGACTTGTTTTGCCCAACAGAATATGAGGAGAAGCAATGTGTTCCTTCCAGACAGAAGCACTTAAGAGCTGGACTACGATATTCCCTGTTCTCTCTTCCCCTGCCTGCCTGCAGAAGCTATGTGTTCCAGATGGTGCTGCTGGAGAAGATGGAGCCATGGGAGGCCGGGATTAGTGAGGTGCATCCTGAGTGTTATGTGAACCTGGTGGCCGGTGTGTGAAGATAAACTCTCCTGTTTTGGACCACTAAGATCTGGGGCTATTGTTACTGTACCAGACCCCAGCCATCATCATAGACGTACCATCCAATAACAACCCTCCAAGCCTTTGCTCTAACCTACAATTTTCAACTGTCCTTAGAAAGTCCATGTCAGAGGAGAGACACCTATTAATAGAAGTCTCCGGAGGCACTTTTGAGTCATCCACACCTCTGGATGTCCTGAATCCTAGCCCTGAATCAAGTGAGACCACTAAAATCTATAAATCTGAGCCAAACGAACTTGACCCACACTGAACAGGCTTTAGTGAATTGAGGTTTCATCTTAATGCCCTAGGGTTAGTTGATTTTTTTAATTCAAGTCTATTATTAGAAAAAGCACCCTAAAATCAATTATAATCTTTGCTGCTAAAATTTTAGTTACATTATACATTTTGTTACCATAATCCCATAAATAAAATGTCTCTTGAAAAATTTCTTTTAGGATTCAGCTTTCCTTCCCCTAAGGAATTCTATGCTCCCATCTTTTGGGTAATAAGAATTACATGTTTCTTTTTTTGCTTTGGCCACAAGGAAGCTCTCACTTAAATATGAAACTCTAATATAACAACCATGTTAGCCTCTGTTTGGGCTCTTTTCCCTGACCTTGGTTTCCTACTTTTATTTCCCTGATCTTGGTTTTGTATTTCTATAGCATCATCATTTGATATGGTAAGCTAAGTAAAATCCTTTATAGAATGAAACACATAATAGACAAGCAAGCAAGAAAAATCTCTTACATCTGTTACGTGCTCAGCTGACTTTGCCTCAGTAATCTGCCTACCCCTCAGCTTGCCATTTCTCCACTTTGCTATTTGTTTTGTGGGCCCTGTCCTACCAGCTTTAATAACCCTGCAGTGCCCATTGCTTGATATAGTGCTTTATGCTGGACAGACGCTGTGACCAGAACGGTAATCTCCCTATTTCTGGCCCTGCCTCTTCACTGTCTCGTGCTCTCAAGAAAGTAAGTACTTTTCCTAGCCTCTAGTTTGCCTCTACCTCGGATGACAATCAGGAAGATCAAATACAAGTGAATGATGAGGTATGACACTCTGTTTTCCAGGGGGTGGGATTATTCCATACAGTTTCAGTGACCACAGTCCTCAATATTACAAATAACAAAATCAAAATAGGCCACTCCTTCTACCATTATTTTACTACAGAGTGTAATTTGTTCTAGGTCTTAGATGCCATCATATTTCCAAAGTGAGCACACCGAAGGGAACTTGGCAACACCTCATTTCATCCAATAAGGATGCAAAATTATGGGCTCTGAGAATATTATAGTCAAGCTTTGCAGGTGACATGAGAATGGGGCCCATTTCCTGAAGGGTTTCAGTGTCTGCATGTCAGAGAAGAGACTCCCCCCTCCCCAAGGACATTTGAATATGAGATGGGGCATTTTTGATTGTCACACTATCTGGGAGCCCAACAGCCTGCGCCATGTGGGAAGACTCCAGCACAATGAAGAACTATCGCACACCCAAATGCCAGTACAGCGCGTTGAGAAACACTGGATAATCTGGGGTGATTTTACACCAGGGCACTAATTAATAATCTGAGGGGAAAAAAAGGACCCACAACTTTGTTTCTGTCCTGTCATTCAGCTGAAGTTGTTAAAATCAATCATGAAAATTAATTAATTGGGAAGTATTTTGACTGGTATCCAATAATTTAAGCAAAACACCATGAAAAGAGGATCCTTAATTCTAAAATCTGGCTTACTGACCAACTGCCTTCACCAGTTTCTTACCTGTGGAATGTCATTCATTGAAAAGATAAATGAAAAGACATCTATAAGGGTGCCTAACTGGCTTGGTCAGAAGAGCCTGGGACTCCTGATCTTGGGGTCATGAGTTCGAGCCCCATGTTGGGTGGAGGGATTATTTAAATTAAAAGTTAGAAAAAAAATTTTTAAATGGGGGCACATTAAAAAATGGTTCAGTTGGTTAAGCACTCAACTCTTGATCTCAGATCAGGTCTTAAAAATTTTTTAAAAATATTTATTTTTAAAGTAAAAAAATTTTAAGTAAAAATACTTTAAAAATACTTAAAATATTTATAAAAAATAAATAATAAAAAAATAAAGGATACCTACATATGGGCTGCCTCCCAATTTCATCAGGATAATTAAAAAGGGAGAGGGGAGCCCTTACTACGTAATAAAAAGAGTAATAGCACTAATAAATGACAATCCTATACAAAATTCTCCTTTGTGACCTCATTCAATACCTAACACCAACAACCAGCTCTGTGGCTCCCAAATATGCAATTCCAGCTCAGACTTCTCTCTCAAGCATCGGTTTCTTAAATCTAACTGCCTACTGGATGGACAGGCCTCAGGTAACCTAAAACTCGACGTTTCCAAAACTGTTTGTAGAATTGTGGAACAGAATTCAAAGCCATTTCATGACACTTGTCAGTTCTCAAAGTTCTTGGGTCTCCATTAAATTATTTGACTCAAGAACAAAAAAGCAGGGTGGCCGGGGCTGCTTTTGAAGACACTCACTGAAGCCACAGGGTCATAAAGTTACAGAGCTCAGACCTGAACTCACCTGAGCCCACTGCCTGCCAGCCCGGCACTTTCCCCTTGAGTGACTTTGTTCCTCTGAGGGTCTGAGGCAGCAACGGGTGCAGAATTCAGCTGTGCAATCTGGGGGAAGGACAAAGCCCATCCCCCAGGGATGCATCACTCCCTCGGCCCAGAGAGGAGGAGAGGACGGCATGGTGTACCCAGACCAACAGGGAGCCCTGGAAACAGACAGGGAAAGGGAGGAGCAGCAGAAGAGCCGGCCAAAAGAACAGCCCTTCAGAAATGATTTCACTTTGCAAATTCAATTGCAAAGACAGATGGATTTTCCAGCCAGGCTGGAGAACAAATTATAAAATCTGCTTTCCCAAGGCAATCGGGTCTGAAAAGCTTCATTTTAAAAATTCACACTGGATAGAAAACTCAAACTCAATGATTGTGTGAAGTGTTCTAGCTAGATTAAGCATAATGCTATCAAAACAAGTGATTCATATATTCTGCTCATTTTTCTATTAGTACATGGGCTTTTGGTGAGGGCAATTTCAAAAACATGGAAAAGAGGAAGATAGGATTAAAATTGTGATCCATTTACTGCTTTCAGCTTTTCTTCCCTTTCTGCTTAATTGAGAGGGATTTACTTAGGAAATTAGAGGCTCCTGAGGCTGACTCACTCGTGCGTATCACAGAGATGATATTTAAACATGTCTTACTAGAAAGCTCTTGTGAACTGCTTTAAATCTGAAACCTCATTTACCTCCTTTATTCAAACTGTAGACTCACAGGGTAAGAGGAACCCATAGAAATCACTGAAACTCGGGCTTCCCAGAACATTTGTCAGTTCTTGACATGTCTCAGCCCTGCTACATCAGGAAAGGGTGGGTCCCCGTCTGTCTATCTGGCCAACCACTTCTTCCAAGTACATATAAATAAAAGAACCACCTAATCTCTCCCCCTCTGATTACATACAGGAACACTAATGCAGAATATTATCAGTGTCAATATCCAGAGCAGACAGTTTTAAAGCTTCTGCGGTTTTCTTTGCATCCTCTTGGTGTGCAAATTTTTACATTATTCAGATTCTATAATGATAAAAATTGAACATAATAATCTCAAAAATGTTTGTTCAATTATAAAAATAATACATGTTCAAAAATCCTTCTGTAAGATAGCAAAGTTTGGCTCACTCAACACCCATTTTCAACTCTCTTCTTTCTCCCTAGCTGCCTCTGGCTGTGGGGCTGGAAAGCTAAATATTCTCTTTCCCAATCTCCCTTGCAGTTAGGATTGGTCAAGTGACACTATTGTGGTCAGCAGACAAAAGCAGGAGGGTGCGAGCATTGTAGAAAAATGCTTCTGAGTCTTTAGAAAAAATTGTTTCTCTGAAATAACTAAGAAGATACAGAAGCAGCTGGCTCAGCATGTCAGGCTTCTGATGTGAACAAGTCATAATGCCTGGAGGCTCAGCAGCCACCATGTGACCACGAGGACGAGCATAAAGGACCAGCATGAGTGAAGGCCAGGAGAGTTAAATGCAGAGTAATAGGCCCGGTCATCCTTAACCTCTGAATCAATGTCAGATAGCTCACATTTACCGTTTTGTGAGAAAAATAAGCCCCTATTTGTTTAAGCCTTTTACATCAGATTTCCTGTTTCGTCAAAGGATTGCTGCTACCATATTTAATGAAGAAAATGCGAAATACAGAAAAACTACCTTACTTTGTGACTGGTCTGAAATAATCATTGCTAACATTCTAGCATAGTTCCTGACAATCTGTTTCTGTGTTGTTGTCAATTGTTTGGGTTATATTATTGAGATCATATTACATGTACGGATTTTCAAATATAATTAAAACAAGACCAGGTCCTTAAAGGAAGATAATGATAAAAAAGATTTTGACGACAGATACCTGCCAGCAGGTCTTTGTTTACCATTAGGACATTTAATATGGGTTTAAAGGATGTAGACTATCATTTCTCAAATTTCTTGGTAATGAAAATGGCCATTATGTTGCTCTCTAAGCTCTGTGTTACAGAATAAAAGAACATTTTCAGTTCAGTAACTCTTCTGACAGTGTTTTCACAATGTAAAAGTAACTAAGCCTTCGTAGGAAGTGTTGAGTCAGGAGAATATCAGTTAAGGCTTTCAGGGGTATCACACTGGATGAGAGATTCCATTTGAGATCAGAGGTGAAGGATGTGGCGAAAGAAACACATTTCCTGGTATTGGTCAAGGAGCCCAAGAAAGGGCCATTGACAGAAACATGGCAGGTTCAAATTTCTCTTGGCAGAAGAAGCCACCTTCCAGCAAGCCAACCAACTGAAGTGTGGAAGCAAGATGAGAAAAAGAAGACCCTTAAGCCCTCTGCTAATACCTCCTAATTCCTGTCCTCATCTCTTTGTTCTTTTCTTCTATATTCTAGCAGAGCTTATTCCCCACGACGCTGACTCAGTTTCCCACTGTATCAGTTACATTCAATTCTACTTTTATTGCAGATTTTACATGGTTAGGTTCCTTGCAATTCTTCTTTCGATAACCCATGTTCTTTTGCATCTGACCCTCTTCTCACCATATCAGCCTGCATTCTCCTTATGATTTCCTACTTCTATTTCATGTCTTTTTGTACCTACTAAGGGTGCCAAACTTGTAAACTTTTCTCTTAGTACTTACAGTGGATAATTCTTTTTTTTTTTTTTTTAAGATTTTATTTATTTATTTGACAGACAGAGATCACAAGTAGGCAGAGAGGCAGGCAGAAGGTGGGTGGGGGAAGCAGGCTCCCTGCTGAGCAGCCAGCCCCATGCGGGGCTCAATCCCAGGACCCAGGGATCATGACCTGAGCAGAAGGCAGAGGCCTTAACCCACTGAGCCACCCAGGCGCCCCACAGTGGATAATTCTTAAAGGTCCGCTTACCTTCTGAGAATCAACATTGCCTCTCCCTTATTCTATAACAATTTTCCATTTCTATTTTTTTTTCCTGTTTGACCTTTAAGTAAAGCAAGCTGTATCTAATATCTACTCATAAATAATGGTCTGTGCTCCAGTGAGATTTGGCCCCATTCTCCATGTGCTTGGGTGCTGGCCAAATCCTGTTCTCCAATCTATAGTCAGATGACAGAAAGATGATAAAGATAGTGTCGAGCTCAATCCCACTATATAGTAATATTTATTTCAATAGCTAAAATTATTGAGAACTTACAATGTGCCAGGCACGGTTCTAGGTATTTTATATGTGTTAATGTAGTTCTCACAAGAGCATATGAGTTAAAAACTGTAATTACACTCACCTTCCAGATGAGTCACAGAAAGGTTAAGGAATTTACCCAAGATCATACAACTAGAAAGTAGCAAGCTGGGATTTGAACCCAGGCAGTCCAATTCTAAATTTCAAGTTCTTAACCAGTATATTTGATAGCTTCTAAGAGCATTTGGGCAATAAACCAATGCTTCTGTGAGCAGGATCTAGGTAAAGATGGAATCTAAGGAGGCACTATCTATGCCTAGTGACTTTTTAAAAAAAAAAAAAAGATTTTATTTGTCAGAGAAAGAGAGAGAGAGAGAGTATGCACACAAACAGGGGCAGGTGCCGGCAGAGGGAGAAGCAGACTCCCTGTTGGGCAAGGAGCCTGACACAGGACTGGATCCCAGGACCCTTGGATCATGACCTGAGCTGAAGGCAGCAGCTTAAGTGACTGAGCCATCCAGGTGTCCCTGCCCAGTGACTAAATCATCTCTTGATTGCTCACCTGAGATCCAGTCATGGGTCTCCAGGTGTCTCAGGCTTTCGCTTCATCAATTTGGGATTGGGGTGGGGGAAGGTAATTCTTTAAGACAAAGTCCCACAGGCTCCCCAATCCTGAAAAGATGGATTCTAAAATGCTTATCCAGCCTAGTCTTCCATGTCTCACCAGTGTGAACCCTCCACTCCAGCTAGCTCTCCTCCATGTTCTTCAAAGGAGTAAAATGAATTCATTGCACACCCTGGAGAAATAATAGCAGTGGCAATTATGATGACTGAGTGGTACATAGATCTTGCCTCCAAAGAGCTCACTATGCTCTCATCTCTCTCTTCCCTTTATCTTTATAGTATTACTCGGAGGGATGCGAGGTTATTAATCATTCATTTTCCAGATGGAGAAATTGAAGTACAAAGAAGGGGAGCAACCTACTGAAAGTCAGACAGCTGGTTACTGTTAGTGTGTACCTGTTTCCTATCTCATCTCTTTAGGATCAGGTCCTGAGAGCCCTCCAGAGTGAAAAATAACTTGATTTATTCATCTCTGTTGGCCTGGACATAATTTGCTAAACTGCCTTTATCATTCTTTCAGCAAACATTTACTGTAGTGCCACAGTGGGTATCAGGGATAAGAGATGATGAACACAAGGTGCCTGCTCACAGCCTGAGTGGGGCGGCAGGATCACAGCATAGAGGAGTTTGCACAGGAACGAAGATGCCTGCAAACAACACACAAAACCTCCAAGCGCAGCTCCGTGCTCTCTCTGAGGACCACTGATGCTGCGTAAGTCTCTTCTTCTGAGTTGGGGTGGGGGGATAAAAAGTGCTTTCCCACCTTGAACTTCCTATAGATCAATACCGTGTTTGCTGACAAAAAGAGGATTCATATTTCTTTTTAATATGTGCTTATCTGCGATGGTTCATGAAGGTCGGTTTGAAAAAAAGGTTTGTCGGGCGCCTGGGTGGCTCAGTGGGTTAAGCCGCTGCCTTCGGCTCAGGTCATGATCTCAGGGTCCTGGGATCGAGTCCCGCATTGGGCTCCCTGCTCAGCAGAGAGCCTGCTTCCCTCTCTCTCTCTCTGCCTGCCTCTCTGCCTACTTGTGATCTCTCTCTGTCAAATAAATAAATAAAATCTTAAAAAAAAAAAAAAAAAAAAAGATAGCCAATTCCTTTAAAAAAAAAAAAAGAAAAAAAAAAAAAAGAAAAAAAGGTTTGTCACCAATCACTAATAAGACATGTTAATTGGCTTAATGGTGATTTAAAAAAAAATAGTTAATGATATCTATTTGGCATACAAGTGAATTTATAAGTAATTCAAAAATGCTTTAAACATACCCATCCGTTCAATTTTTAAGATGTTGCATAGCTCATTACAGAAAACTGGGTAAGAAACAAAAGGATGAGCGTTCTCTTACGAGGCAACTGCATAAATTAGGTGGAAAAAAAAATTCCACACTTGGGGCTTAGAGACTGCACATCCCTGTCTACGATCCTTAGAGGGTCTGGGGAAATGGAAATTAAAAAGCAGCAAAGTCACTGTATTCTGTTTCTGAAAGACACTGTACCCCTGAGGCAGAAAGCAACACACGACAGAAGAGGGAACACCTTGTCCTCGAGCGGACTGCAGAGGCGAGGAGAGAGAGAAGGAGTTCAGCTCTGCGGAGAGGCAGCTGTGAGCGTTTTCTACACTGACTGGAGTCCCCCGGTTTCTGAAGTAAGGAAACCCAGCCTGATAACAGTTCTTAAACGACATGGTGCCAGGTGTGGCCAGTGAAGGACGAGCCTTGTTCCCCAAAAGGATGAGTGGCCTTTTCTTAATACAATGAGGTCATCTAATCATGAAACCATTTAATCTACTTATTAGTCTGGACTCTGGATATACCCTGCCGATGGATCAAAATTACAGATGTAACTGCGGTTGGGTTGGCCATGGGGAGCTATGGGTTTCCAGGGTTTTACAAACCAGCGTTTGGGAGGAGGTTAATCCAGGTTCCATATTCCTCTTCATGTCCCGCTCTCTGCAACAGTTCCCTTAAATACAGAGGTGCGAACACAGTATTTCCACAAAAATAATGGCAGTTCTTGAGGTCTGTTGACCTGAAGAGTCACTCTCTAGTGCCTGTACTATATGTAAATTTAGATTGAAAAAGGAAAGGTTCTATGCCTTACCCTTCTAGTGGGGAGGGCTGCCGTTCTGTCTACTATAGGGTCACAGCAAAGTAATCATCTAGTTTTGTGTTTTCCGTACCTTGCTCCACAGAGAAGCTGTGTTCCATGAGAAGCTAACAGATGTCTTGAGACACATGTGTCTTCCATGGTCAATTGTATGTGAAGCCCTGGATTAAGCAAAGTTAATACAGGACTTCTCAGAGCTTTTCAGACGCTAATATCTGCAGGATGAATTTCCTGAAGGAGGATCTGGTATCCTGAATTATTTCTTCACAGAAAGCCTTACATCTCCCAGAAGGGGGTTTCTATAGAACAGTTTGTGATCTTGCCAGCTTACAAAAATCTTCTAATAAAGTAAAACACTTATTGTTTGGATTGATTCTTAAAAGGTTTGATATAACTATAATCATTACAAAGTCAAGCCCTATTACAAGTGTGTTACTAAATAAAAATCTTTTTTAAAAAAGGTGGGGGGAGGGTACCTGGGTGGCTTAGTCACTTAGCGTCTGCCTTCAGCTCAGGTCATGATTCTGGGGTCCTGGATCAAGCCCCACATCGGGCTCCCTGCTCAGCGGGGAGCCTGCTTCTCCCTCTTTCACTCCTCCTATTTGCGTTCCCTCTCTCACTGTTTCTCTGTCAGACAAATAAAAATCTTTAAAAAAAAAAATAGTGTGTTACTCATGGGAAGAACCACCAGTGGGTCACAAGGCCTGGGAGACACAGATAACTTTTCTCTAGGCTAGGCTGAGAAACACTGTCCAAGTCAGAATCAGTCATTTTGCTGAAATTTTGATAAATGAGAGCATTTACAGCAGAGGGTCTCTAAGAAGCATAACTACATTATTTCACTGAGTGTACAGATACAACTTAAGGATCACCCCAAGGTGGGGCTTTTAAATACTTTTTTTTTTTTTTAAGATTTTATTTATTGTCAGAGAGAGAGGGAGCGAGCACATGCAGACAGAGTGGCAGGAAGAGACAGAGAGAGAAGCAGGCTCCCTGCTGAGCAAGGAGCCCAATGTGGGACTCAAGCCCAGGACGCTGGGATCATGACCTGAGCTGAAGGCAGCCGCTTAACCAGCTGAGCCACCCAGGCTTCCCTTTTAAATACTTTTTAAAGTACAAAATGGTAGCAACAAACAACCAGTCTCCCCTGACCCCTGTTCCTCAACAACAAACACAGGAGTTCCTCAACATTTCATTAGACATGCACTGTCCAGTATGGTAGCCACTGACTGCATGTGACTTCTGAGCACTTGAAATGTGGCTCATCTGGGGGCGCCTGGATGGCTCAGTTGGTTAAATGGCTGCCTTTGGCTCAAGTCATGATCCCAGAGTCACTGGATGGAGCCCTGGGGTCAGGCTTCCTGCTCAGTGGGGAGTCTGTTCCTCCACCAGCTCCTGCTCTCACTTTCTCTAATAAATAAAATCTTAAAAAGAAAAGAAATGTGGCTAGTCAGAATTGAGATGTGTTATAATATAAAATACATGTGTGTGGGGTGGTCTGGGTGGCTTAGTCAGTTACGCGTCAGACCCTTGATTTCTGCTTAGGTCGGGATCTCAAGTCATGAGATCCGAGCCCCGCCTGGAGCTCCAAGCTGGGGATAGAGCTTGCTTGAGTTTCTCCCTCTCCCTGTGCCTTTCCCCTGCCCTCCCCTCGCCCTGCGTGCATGTACACACACTCTCTCCCTCTCTCTCAAAATAAAATAAACACAGGACTCCAAAGACTTGGTATGAAAAAAAGAATACAAAATACATTAATTTTCATATTGATTACATGCTGAAATGACAGTATTTTTTATGTATTGTTAAACAAAATATATTATTAAAATCAATCTCGCCTTTTCTTACCTTTTAAGATGTGGCTGCTAGAAAAATTTAAATTACAAACGTGGCTCACATTATCTATTGGGCTTTGCTGCTCTGTCCGTTCGTCTACCCTTCAAGACTGCGAGCTCTGTGAGGCAGATGACCTTATCTTCTTCATTCTTAGAGTTCAGTGTCTGGCTCACATCAGAGCCTCTGGAAGTCTTTGTTGAACTAACTTGAATTCCCAGGGATTGACTCCATTGGGTTAGATTCTCCCTCTTATTAGAAAGTGTGACTCTTTAGAGTTAGTCTCTCCTTCTTATTAGAAAGTGTGGAAACCACATGGGCTGTTTGACATTATTTTGAGTTGAATCAAAGCTCCGGCAAATTGCTTACTTTCTCTGAACCTCAGTTTGCTCCCCTGAGAAATACGGTAAGGTAACGAGTAAATAAAATATTTCTGTAAAGCACACAGACAGATCCTGTCGCCAAATGATAGAGGATTATGATTTTGCTATTTTAAACACTTCTGTGCCTAATACTTGAGACCCACTTGCAGACTTACACACAAGATTTTAAGTAAGCTTGAAGCTGAGGGCCAGGCTGTATAAGGAATAAGATAAGAGACCTGTGCTCATCATAAAGACAGTGGAATATGTTTATCTGCCTTTAGACATTTAGCCATATCTCAGTGGTCAATTTCTCTCTCCCTGAATGCAGTGCGATTGTTGTGTTTAACAATGCATGAAATGCTTTAGGTATTTATTTATCTCATTGCCCCGGCATGCTCAGTGGCCAGCAGCCTCACAGTCTACCTGCTGAACAAGTGAACTGAGGCAGGTGAGTGGTCCCCCGATGGAGGTCCTGTCAACAGGGCAAACACAGAGCCATCCAATCTGTCTGCAAACCAGTGGGTCTCAACCTTGGGAAACATATTCGAATTATATGGGGAGCTTTTAAAAATTCCATTGCCAGGCCCAGCCCCCTTGAGGGTGAGTGCCATGGTCTGAGGGCCCGCATCCCTGCCATGTTCATGTGTGGAAGCCCTGACCTCCAAAAGGTGAGAGTATTAGAAGGTGAGGCCTTTGGAAGATGATTAGGTCATGCGGGTGGAGCCCTCATGAATAGGATTCGTGCCTTATAAAACAGTCTCCAGCAAGATCCTTAGTCCCTTCTGCTATGACCTGGAAAGAGGTCACCCAACCACACCCAACCATGCTGGCACCTTCATCTCAGACTTCTTTATTTTTTTTAAGATTTTATGTATTTATTTGAGAAAGAAAGAGAATACAAGCAGGGAAAAGGGAGAAGTAGACTCCCTGCTGAGCAGTGAGCCCGACTTGCTTTCAACTCAATCCCAGCACCCTGGGATCATGACCTGAGCTGAAGGCAGACGCTTAACCAACTGAGCCACCCAGGTGTCCCTTTTCCTTTTCTTTATTTTCTAAAGGTTTTATTTTTAAGTAATCTCTACACCCAATGTGGGGCTCAAACTCACAACCCTGAGATCAAGACAAGAGTCACATGCCCTACCGACTGAGCCAACCAGGTGAATTCCCCTCATCTCAGACTTCTACCCTTTGGAACTGTAAGCAGTAAGTTTCTGTTTATAAGCTACCCAATCTCTGATATTTTGTTATAGCAGCTCAAACACACTAAGACAGGCGAGTGGACATCAGTGTTTTATAACGCCCCACAGGCAATTCTAAAATGCAGCCAAGATGGAAGTCCACTGTAGTTATTCTTTCTCATTCCAGAATGTTCTTGAATACTTGCAAAGAGCAGGGCCTCTGAGAATAGGGAATTATCCAGGCTCTTAGCATTTCTTGGCTGCGTGATCTTGGGTGAGTTACTTCCCCTCTTGAGCTATGTTTACCTCAACAGTTAAATGCAGCTAATAATACCTCCCTCCTGAGGTGTGGTGAGGATAAATGAATTTGGTCACCTATGCAGAGTGACTGGTGCATAAGTGGGGGCTTAAGGAATGACAACTGCTACTGTCATTATTTCCCTCACCTCAGGGGAAATGACTCCTGCATGCACTAAGGTCAATATCACTTTCTCCTATCTTCATGCTACGCTGGCAGGGCAGATGATGCACATAAAAGTACTTTGCAGACCAAGACTTCTCAAGCCTTAATGTGGATCAGAATCACAGGGGACCTTGTTAACATACAGAAGCTGATTTCCCAGGTCTGAGGTGGGGCTGAGGGTATGCATTTCTAATAAGCTCTCAGGAGATAAGATACCACTGATCCATGGGCCACACTTTGAGTACCAAGACTGTAAATGGGGAGCTCTTTACGGCAGTGAAGCACTACTAGTATCTCCTTAACAGACCGTTGGGAAATATCATCATATACCTACTCTCTTGAATCGTCAAATATTTTTACTTTGAAAGACATTGTAACAAGTTTAACACCTATAAAGAAACCAGTGTAAGTCAGAGATCCTGTATGATAAGCTAAAAGGTTTAAGCTCAGTGTTTTTCTCCTTACAGTCTTTTCCTTTTTGCGATTAGTCGGCATCGAATTCAACTTCAGGAACACACATCTGAGTCCTAAGAGCGCCGAAAACACACTGGCCCTTCTTTTTTCCCAAGAATTAAAGATATTTCTCCCTTTGTTTGCTCCTGAGGAAAAGCAGAAGATCCATTACTAATTCCAAGGAGCTCTAGGCTTCTCCCACCACATTTGCAATGTGACAATAAATTGCTTCTCTGATGCTTCAGAAACCTAACCCGTTTTGTCTTTGAAACGACAGTGGTGTTTCCTAACATCAATAGTTTTGTTTTAGCGTAATAATCTTATGTTAAAATAATCTGTGTGTGCCCTATCGCAATGATAGTGGAATTTTTGTTTTATACATATGTATCCAGTTTTACATACAATTATGTCCCCAAACTGGGCATAAGGGGACACCCGGGTGGCTCAGCCAGTTAAGCGACTGACTCTTGGTTTCGGCTCAGGTCATGATCTCAGAGTCCTGAGGTCAAGCCATGTAGGGCTTGATGTTCAACATAGTCTGCTTGTCTCTCTCCTTCTGCTTCTCCCCCATCCCCAACCCTGCAGAATAAATAAAATCTTAAAAAAAATGTTTAAAGAAAAAACTGGGCATAAGAAATCAAGTCCTATTGGGGTGCCTGGGTGGCTCAGTGGGTTAAGCCTCTGCCTTCGGCTCAGGTCATGATCTCAGGGTCTTGGGATTGAGCCCCACATCAGGCTCTCTGCTAAGCAGGGAGTCTGCTTCCCCCTCTGTCTGCCTGCCTCTCTGCCTACTTGTGATCTCTCTCTCTTTCTCTCTGTCAAATAAATAAATAAAATCTTAAAAAAAAAAAAAAAAAGAAACCAAGTCCTATTTTCGATACAGAAAAATAGCTGACTAATTAAGGTGTCTATGTAAAATAATTTTGAAAACCACCCTTGAAAGTCGACTTTGTCTTTTGGAAAACCTGGATTTCCATTTTGTTACACAAATGGAGTGACTCACTTCAATTGGTGATCACTTCTACAGAGCTTCCTCTAGTCCTGTGGGTTCTGCTTTTTTGGGGAATACAACTTTGCCACCACAGAGGAACAGGCATTTCAGTGCTCTGGGACAACAGCTACAACAGCCAGGATGCCCAACACACATGTGTGCGCGCACGCGAGCACGCACACACACACAGGTGGTGCCTGTGTATAAGGATGTGATTCAGTGCTAAGCGCTGGGGGTGTTCAGGCAAGGACCATGAGTAAAAAGATCCAAGAAGGCCTTTTTTATTTAAAAGATGTATCGGATAATTGGGTATTATGTTGAGAGGGTTGGTTCTGTTTATAAGCTTAAAAAAGAAAGTTTCTCTAAGGTAAATATTTTTCTGGCTAAAAACCAGTTCCCTGATCAATTTTATGAGATTTCTATATACTACCATGTACCAACTCTGTGACCTTGAGTAAACTGCTTACCTTCCCTAAGCCTCAGTTTTCATATCCATAAAAGGGTCATAACACCTACAACAAAAGGCTGTTCTAAAGATTGAGAGGCACATTAAGGGCACAGCGCCTGGTATGGATTCAGCGCTCAATAAACAGTAGCTATTATAGTTTTTATTATATGGCACTGAATACTCAATTGGTTGTTCTGATTATTTTCTTCTGTCCCTGGACTAATCTGTAAAACAGCAGTGGGGGAAGACACCACTCATTATTCAAAAGACAGAGAAATTTTGATTTCATAAAATTGTGGCCATTATGCAAAATAAGCTACAGACAGACCATTAGTGCTATGACATCTCCGTGACCACAGTCTCCAAGGGTCACACGCTGGGGGAAAAGGAAAAATGTTCATCTACATGCAATTTAAAAACAACAACAACAGAAAAGAAGAGAATGAGAAGATACAAAAATATCAACTGCCCAAACTGGGTCCTGGGATTCCAGTGTGTGAATGTATATTGTTGAGAGGGGTAGGGTAGAATCCATGAGGCACTTACACATTTGTTGCCCCATAAAACTACACATTTTAATAGGACAACCCTTTTGGGGGCATCTGGGTGGCTCAGTGGGTTAAAGCCTCTGCCTTTGGCTCAGGTCATGATCCCAGGGTCCTGGGATCAAGCCCCTCATCGGGCTCTCTGCTCAGTGGTGAGCCTGCTTCCCCCTCTCTCTCTCTGCCTGCCTCTCTGCCTACTTGTGATCTCTGTCAAATAAATAAATAAAGTCTTAAAAAAAAAAAAAAGCATGGACTACAGAGGTATTCACAGCTACTCATCCGATCATCTCCACAGATGTCATAAGCACAACTTCCAGCCTGGCCACCTCAATAGGACCTGCATTACAACACAGAAACCGACCCACGGTCATGGGAAATGTGTTTTTCTCTTGGCTTAGCCATGAATCTGTTGTGTGATCTCAGGTTAGTCAATGGGTCCCCCCAAAGTAAGTTTTCTTATCAGTAAAGGGAAGGAGTTAGACCAAACAACATTTTATAAAAAGTCTTTTCGATTCTAACATCCCATGGTTCTAAGATCCTTTTCATACTAGAATACACACTAAGATTCTGATTTTTCTCACGTGTCGCCAACAGTGGTTGGAAGCACCCTACTAACAGCTTGGTTCAGGTCACAAGCTAACTGTACCAAAGGGAAGAGGCCATTTCAAATTCTTTGGCAAATACAAACGTAGTAAACTATAGGATATGCCAGTGGCTTTTGCAAAATGCCTCCAAGTGCTTCCAGAAGTCAAGCAGGTTGAAGACTTAGAAGAGTTCACCAGTTTGGGCATCAAGATTTGGCAATCGGAGACTACATGAGCTAAATCAGTTGTTTTTTTGAGGGCTCAGAATGGTAACCATACTTTTTTTTTTTTTAAATATTTTATTTATTTGTGAGAGAGGGAGAGCGCACACAGGCAGGCAGAGGCAGAAGGAGGCTCCCTGTCGAGAAAGGAGCCCCATGTGGGTCTCGATCCCAGGACTCGAGGATAATGACCTGAGCTGAAGGCAGCCACTTAACTGACTGAGCCACCCAGGCATCCCCCAAACTTTTGATAAGACCAAAAAGAATGCTCTTCTCAATTCCAGTCCCCAAATTAGCTGGCTCAGTGATTTTTCTTTTTTTTTAATCTTTTACTTTGAAGTAATTATACTTTCACAGAAAGTTGTAAAGATAGTATGGAGATTTTATTTTTCTAGAATAAATACCTAGGATTGGAATTGCTGGGTCATATGGCGAACCAACCTTCTTCACAGTAGCTATATCATGTCTGCCTTCCCACCAGCCATGTATGAGAGTTCCAATTGCTCTACCTCTTCACTGTATTTGGAATTATCTGATATTTTGTTTTTATTTTTCCAATCTGCATCAGTTAATATGATCATGTGATTTTTCTTCTTGAGCCTGTTAATATAATATGGTGGTTTATGCTGACTTACTTTCAAATATTGAACAGGTCTTGCATTCCTGGTATGAACCCTTCTGGCCATGATATATAATTCTTTTTAAATGTTGCTGAGTTCTTTTTTATTTTTTTTTTAAATCTGAGAGAGCAAGAGCACAAGCAGGAGGGGCACAGGGAGAGGGAGAGAGAATCCCAACTAGACTCCTTGCTGAGCGGAGTCCAACATGGGCTTGATCCTAGGACTCTGAGATCACTACCTGAGCCAAAATCAAGTCAAATGCTTACACCAATTGTGCCACCCAGGTGTCCCAGGTGGGTTGCTGAATTCTACTGGCTGATATTTTGTTAAGAATTTTGGATCTATGTTCATTGTATATACATGTATATATGTGCATATAACTTTTAAAATGTTTTTGCCAGGGGCTCATGGGTGGCTCAGTCATTAGGCACCTGCCTTTGGCTCAGGTCATGGTCCCAGGGTCCTAGGATTGAGCCCTGCATTGGGCTCCCTGCTTGGTGGGAAGCCCGATTCTCCCTCTCACCTTCCCCTCTCTCACTGTGTCTCTGTCAAGTAAATAAATAAAATCTTTAAAAAATTAAAATAAAATAAAAATAAAATGTTTTTGGCATCAGGGTAATACTGGCTTTCTAGAATGAGCTGGGAAGTGTTCCCTCCTTTCCATTTTCTGCCAGAGATTGCAGCATTGCTGTTCATTCTTCTTTGAATGATTGGTAGAGTTCTCCAGTGAAACCATCTAAGCTTAGAGATTTCTTCTTGGAGAAGCTTTTTTTTTTTTTTTTTTTTTTTTTAAAGAATCCACCTATTCATTTGACAGAGAAAAATCACAAGTAGACAGAGAGGCAGGCAGAGAGAGGAGGGAAGCAGGCTCCCCACTGAGCATTGAGCCTGATGCGGGGCTCGATCCCAGGACCCTGAGATCACGACCTGAGCTGAAGGCAGAGGCTTTAACCCACTGAGCCACCCAGGTGCCCCCTTGGAGAAGCTTTTAATGAAGAACTCAATTTGCTTAGCAGTTAAAAGACTATTCAAATTATCTAGTACACATGGGGTAAGCTATCACAGCTTGTACTTTTCAAGGAATTAGCCCATTTTATGTAACATGTCAAATTTATGGGTGGAGAGGTAGTCACTATATTTCTTTATCCTTTTGAGTTTTGCAGGGTCTATCATGATATTCCCTGTTTTATTCCCAATATTAGTAATTTGTGCCTTCTATTTATCTTTGTTAGTGTTGCCGCGTTTGCCAATTTTTTTTATGTTTGCCAATTTTATAGATCTTTTCAAAGAACCATCTCTTAGTTTTACTGATTTTTCTCTATTGTTTTTCTGTTTTCAATTTCATTGATTTCTGCTCTTCCCTTTATATTTCCTTCCTTTGTCTTGCTTGGGGTTTATTTTGCTTTTCTTTTTCCAGTTTCTTCAGGTGGAAGCTTAGGTTATTGATCTGTGATCTTTCCTCTTGTCTAATGCAAGCATTTAGTGCTATAAATTTCCCTCTCACCACTTCTTTAGTTGATTCCCACAAATTCTGACATATTTTCATTTTCATTCAGTTCATGCATTTTTTTTTTCATTTTCCTAAAGACTTTCTCTTTAACCCATTTGTCATTTAATAGTGTGTTTAGTTTCCAAGTGTTTGGAGATTTTCAACCTACCTTTCTTTTATTGATTTCTAGTGTAACTCTGTTATGGTCAGAGAACATACTTGGATTTCAATTATTTTACATTCGTTGAAGTTTGTTTTATGGCTCAGGATATGGTCTACCTTGTTATATGTTCTATGGGTGCCTGAAAAGAATGTATTCTGCTGTTGCCGCATGTAGTGTTCTATAAATGTCAGATCCTGTCGGTTGATAGTGGTGTTGAGTTCTTCCATACGTATTCTTGCTGTTTGGAGAGTCCTTTGTATTTACCTGTATTGCTTTTATCATGTTCCTCCTTCCTAATATTACAGAATTCCTTCCTTCAGCATTTTCTTTCTGTTAAGAGCACTTCCTTTGGCCATTCTTTTAGAGTAAGTCTGCTGGGGAAAAATTCTCTTAGTTTTCCTTCAACTAAGAATGTATTAATTTCCATTTTCACTGGCTACAGAATTCTGGGTTGAAATAATTCTTCTCTCAGGATTTGAAAAATGTTATGCCACTTCCTCTGGCCTCCACGGTTTCCAATAATTTCATTGTCGTTTGAATTGTTTTTCTCCTATAGGTAATGTGTTGTTTGCCTCTGGTAGCATTCAAGGTTTTTTCCTTTGTATTTAGTTTTCTGAAGTTTGACAAGGATGTGCCTTGGTGTAAATTTTTTACGATTTGTCCTGTTGAAGTTTGTTCAGCTTCTTGAATCTGCAAAATCACGTTTCCTGCTGATTTGGGGGAATTTTCAGCCACTATTTCTACATGTTCTTTTTTAGCTCTCTGGGACTCAAATAACACAAATGTCAGATCTTTCCTTATAGTCCCATGTGAGAGTCCCTGAGGCGCTTTTTATTTTTTTTCTCAGTCTATTTCTTTTCTCTCTTTTTTTTTCCCACTCTATTTTCTCTATTGCACAGACCGAATAATTTCCATTGTTCTATGTTCAAGTTTATTGATTTTTTTCCTTTGTCCTCTCCATTCTGCTGTAGAGCCCATCTGTTGAGCTTTTATTTCAGTTACTGTATTTTTTAGTTCTAAAATTTCCATTTGGTTCTTCTTTATACCTTCTATTTATTTGCTGAAGCTCTTCATTTTTTCCATTTGTTTCAAGTATGTTCACAATTGCTCATTAAAGCATTTTTGTGATGTTTGCTTTAAAATCTTTGTCAAATAATTCCAACATCTGTTTTGTCTTGGCATTAGCATCTACTAGTTGTCTTTCCTCATTAAGTTTGACATCTTCCTGGTTCTTGGTATGATGAGTGAGTTTCAATTGAAACTCCATCTTTTTGGATATTGTTAAGATTCTGCATCTTATTTCAACCTTGTGTCTTGATAGGAAAGAGGGAAGTACCACCTTGTCACTGCTGGATGGGGGCAGGTCTCTCCACTTAGCTTCTGTTGAGGGAACTCATTAATATAGAGTTCATTCCCTTGTTGTTCTCTGGGCCCTGAGGTCCCTAGCTGGTCTACCCTCTTCTCTCTACATTTCTGAGTGTTGTTTGTTTTACATATCCAGGATTTTTAGTTTTATTTGAGAGGATGGAAGAAGCATTTCTTTTTTGCTGGGTGGGCGTGGAAGTTTACTGATATTACTCTGGCTGGGAAGGGTAGGGTGGCCTCTACTGATACCATGAGAGTGGGATGGCCTTGTTTCTATTCTCTAGCTGAGAGGTGGTAGACGTCTTGATTCTCCAGTAAGCCTTCAGAGAAGAGATAGGAGGGGTACCTTGTTACTGCTGGGTGGGGGTGTAAGTACAGACTCAACATGTGTTACCCAATGACTTGGGGATGCAAGGGAGTAGTAGCCTCATTACCACTGATTAGTGATGAAAGGTTTGACTCTCTACTATGTCTCTCTGACACCACCCCAGGAAGGGGAGGGGAGAATACATGGCTGCCACTAGGTAAGAGTGGCCATCTAGGGTCCTTACATGGCTTCTGCTCTTACAGAGATGGGGGTGGGAGATGAAAGTTTCAGCTGGTAGGGAGAAAACTTCTGGCTTCTCACTTGTCTTCTCTGGCACTACCTCAGCAGGTGAGTCAGGGTGCCCTGTTATAGTCTGGCAAGGATAAAAATTTCAGGCTCTCCACTTAGCCTTTGTAGATGTGGGTGCGGCCACAATTCTTCCTGTGGTATTTGGCTGGAATACAGCAGATTGTCTAAAAGTTTTCTGTCTTGGTAGATGGAGGTTTTGGCTGAAGAGTAAGCTTTTCTCATGGTTGGTTTTTTTGTTTGTTTGTTTGTTTGTTTGGTGAGAGGTCATCTGCACCCATTGGTGTTTCCAGGTTGCTGGTTTCTGCACTGTCCATTCAGGGATATACGAAGCAAAAAGGAGACCAGGGAACTCACTATCATGTTGTTTCTTGCATTCCGAGGCCCCTAGCTCATCTGCCTTCTTCCCTCTACCTTTCTGAGAGAGAAAGCTATGTTTGTTTTACATAGAATGTTTGTTTTACATAAAATATTTAGAGTTTTTAGTCCTCCCTAGTGGAAGAAATAGGAAAATTATGTCTATTTCATTTTCCTAGAAATGGAAGTTGGACTTCTTGAGCAAGTCATTTCACCTCCCGAATAAAGAATTAATGTGCCCAGTGCTCAACCAAGGGGGAGCTCAGTAAGGGATGACTAACGCAAATCAAATGAAATTGAAATGTCTTAAAATGAAGACCATTTCACAATGCCTTGGGATGAAGGGAAGTTAAGAGTGAATCAGTTCATGCTACTCAGTATGTGTGTTTGATTTCCAGTATGACTTCCCTTAAAAAGAAAAAATAGCTATAAGTAGAAAAGCTTACCTTTTACAGTTGAAAAAAATGCTTATTCACATTATAAAAGGATTCTTTACCAAATATGTACAATGGCTTATTAAATCCATTAATGAGCTAAATTTTAAAAATTTACTCTCCTGATGATGTATTCCCAGTTTCTGCTAAGCAGAGTTCATGTTGAAAAGTCAAACCCCAGGACTAAGAGGAACTCCAGAAGCCAAGCAAAGGAGTCCCAGGAAAGGTGTCAGAAGGGGCAGACAGGGTGAGGAGTTCAAGGAAAGGAAGCTTCGGGAGAAGTTTAGAAGAGCCCTGGATACTTTAGCAAAAGAAGTTTATTAGAAAGGTGGAGGGGGTTGGTGATAGAGGTGGGGGAAGAAGCCAGATGTAGGGTGGCGGCAAAGTAAATGGGATTTTAGGAGAGAGACAAGCTGAGAGGAAGAGGACTGAAGAGATGAGGCCAGCTTTGAAAGGGAAGGGGAGGAAATACAGGCATTTGCACCGCACAGCTGCTGCCATTACTACACTAAGTATTATTAGTCATTTCAAAAGAGAGATCAAAAAGCCTTAAGAACAGAATAGATATGTGGAGTAAATACAATGAAGAAATCATTCCAAAATTGATTACTCTTTTAACTATATCTGAGACTGATCAGAATATATTATAAGGCTGTGCTTCTCAAACTATCCTGCGAAGGGCCAGCTCGGGGACTTTTTGCCTTTTACAGTCTGTTGCCTATTACTACTGTTGTAAAATGCAATCAAACATCACGGCAATGGCCAGCCGCTATCAAGGTTTTGAAACGCTTACTCTTGCTTTCTTTCCTTATCTTCTCTGTGGCAGGGAAGATATAAGTCACCTACCGGCTCCCACCCCTGCCTAGGGCAGCGCTGCTCCCGAAGGCCAGGTGCGGGCTGCACAGACCTCGGATTCAAAACCTGACTTCTCAATTGAGCTCCAGATGTCCAGGGAAACATCTAACAGGAGGGCATTCTGTTTCCGTGCCCCTGCTTGTAGTAATCTGGGCAAGCGCGGTTACGCTGTCACAGAGAACACACCAGTCGCATTAGTTCGCCGTGTGACTGTTCTTGTTCACTCTGGATTTCCAAGGTGAGTCAGCAGGAGGCTCTGTTCTGCACACCCACCCATCCCCGCCTCAGTGGCTGTGGCAGGAAAACAGACACTGAGAAACTACACGGGCATTTTCCACAGCCGCATATTTTAGTAGCTAGAAGCAGTCACCTAGCCTCGCCAGGGAAGCTGGGAACATGCTTGTCGCTTCAGGCATAAGCAACACAGACAAAGGTCTGTCCAGGTTCTCCCGGGAAACAGCTCAAACAGAGCTGCTTCTCTCTTCCCTTGCTCCAGTGTGTTGGGCTAGGAGGGCACAGAAAGGGCCAGGTAACCCTTACTTTTAGCCAGTATTTTCTTGGCAATCTCTGCCTTTTGTTCAGGCATTCAAATGCTGACCCCATTTGTGGGAGTCTTATGTAAGGTTTTGGGAGCCTCTGGGGAGAGATCTACCCATTGCACAATCCCTGATGTGGGAACCCTCTTTCAGGTCCCACGCATAGAGTTATACCCCGCAGTCTCATGCTGCTGGGGTTTGCTCAACCAAAAGAAGCCCTCTTGGGAGGGGTTCTGGAGAGTTGTCTTAAGCTAACTTGTATACCCTTTGGTCCACAGGAAATCTGTGTGTGTGTGTGTGTGTGTGTGTGTGTGTGTGTGTGTGTGTGTGTGTGACTTGTCAAATAGGAGAGTGCCAGTTCTCTGCTACTGGCCAATCTCCACCCTTCTCCTCTCCCCCTCAGGAAGACACGTAAGGCCGAACAGCAAATTCACTACATAATCAGACATCTGTTTGAAGAATATGCCTCCCATTCCTACAAGTACCTCAGAGGCGATGAGTAGTTCTCCTGGCGGCCCCTCTTGGTTTGAAGGGGGAATACCACCTCTTTCGTCCACAAGGAGAGGAAGAGGAAGTTTGAGCATTCCTGCAACGTGGCACTGACTCCCCCCCATTGTGAGCGACCCAAGTGGGAGAGAGCCAAACAGAAGCTGTATCTTTTTTATGACTTGGCCTCAGAGGTCATATAGCCTCCCTTCTGTCATATTCTATTGGTTAGAAGGGCATCCTTAATGGCCCACACTCAAGGGAAGGAGAATTAGACTCGCCTTTTTGAGGGAAGGAATGTCAGGGAACTTGTATTTTAAAATCACCATACTCCTAAACCTTCTCTCACTCAGTCTGTGGAATGAACTAGAGTATCAACCAGGCAGACTCTGAAGCAAACAAATGTCTGACACAGAAATTATAATCTCAAGATATTGTAAAAAGCTGTCAGAACTCCGCTTTTATAAATGCTTAATAATGGGTAAAGGGATGAACTGCTAGACTCTTGGGAAATAGGATCCAAAAATCTTCAAATGGTCCAATAAATCTCTTTCTACCACAAGTTAAAAAAAAAACAAAACACTGAGCAAATGTTTACAAGTATTTGCATAAGGGAAGCTTTAATAACTAATGAAATAAGAGGCTTGAAAGTGTGAGATTCTGTATCTTTCCTGCTACCCAGGATCGCCATCAAGATACCCACCCTGGCAGAAGCCCATCTCTCCATCTGCATGGATGATCGAAGAAGAAAACAAGCCAGGAGCACACTGCTGTTTAGAATAGTAATGATGTGGTCAAGGCGGCTGGGGCTTTAATAGCCTGGGAAAAACCTGAGGCTTATCCAGGCCAGAGATAACCCCACGGGGAGGACAGGAGAGACCCTGTGCCCCTCTGACTCCCCAGCCTGAGCTCCTAATCACTAGGTGGCGTTGCCTCTCCTGAACACCAAGACAAAACTTCAATACACAGGAAAGATCTGAGGGTGGTTTTTTTTCCATTAAAAGGAAATCAATATCGTTCAACTGAACTCAAAGATACAAACAAAAATAGAGGACAGTCCAAATGAACAAAGAATAACAATGACCACTCGCTCTCAAAATACAGACACTTAAAAAGACAAACATGAGCATGAATCATGAGGCTCCAAATTCTCCTGCTAACGACTAGGATTCTAGAACAACTACTTTCATCCTGAGTTGGGGCTGGGGTGGAAGGGGGTGGGAAAGACGATGGGGCGGCGTTGAGGGCACTGAGAGAGATGCAGTGTCATCAACATGCTACCCAGACAGACGCCTGTAATGAAAGCTTTCTGAGGGTCTTATGTTGTGCTAGGGGGTACAGTACAAACTCATTAAGCCTGGGGCCAGGCCTTCAAGGAGTGCACAGCCTAAAGGGAGAAGAGACATGAAAGAACATCACACCGTGATATGTGAAACAACAGAAAATAAAACATGATTATATGAAATGAGCACCTCCCTCAGCACCCGCTGAGCTCCACTTCACAAGTCCAGTCACAAGTCCCAGAGAGGACAGTGAGGAGGATAAACGCGCAGACACAAGGACAGGTTGGCCTTAATCACTGTTCTTACTTCAATTAAAGATGTTTTAATCAGGACTGCTTTTAGAAATACGAAACTGTCAAAAATTCAAAGGCTTTCGACTGCAGGAGGGAGATTAAGGACAGTAAGCCTGATACAAAGAAGGAAAATAAAACAGAAACGCATTTGCTGGGGCATTAGAAACACCAGGCTTTCATACTGCTTGGCCACGAACCAGCTCTGTGATTTAAATACCTCAACTTCTCTGAGCTGTCATTTAGTTTTGTTCCGTTTCGCTTTTCTAAAAATTAAAGCGATTGGATTATACAATCACCACAGTCCCTCTCCAGCTCTAAAATGTGTGATCCTAGTGTTCAAGGAAGGTCTCTCTTCCCTTCTAGGTACCATCTCTCCCCACATGGTTCTCTGGCTTCATGGCCCAAACCAAACCTCCTTTTTCTCCTTTCCTGCCTTACCTCATCCTAATGACCAGGATCACGGCACCCACCCAGGTGATTTCTGTAGAAGGATCTGCCACGGGTCAGCAGCAACCACGCTAAGGAAGGTAGCCCACAGCCCACCTTGGCGGCCCAGGGGAAACTTGCTCATGGGTTTGGATCTGGGTACAGTCCTGGCTTCTTGGGCGATCTCAGGCACATAAATTCCCTGTCCAACTGGTCAAGTGGGTCCGCGCTGACTTTCTACAGGATTGTTGATGGGGACAAAATGAAGTGATGCATAAAGCACTGCACAGATACAGAATATTGTACTGATGAACATGACAGATTCAGGGGCTCCTTTGGCCAGAAGTCTGGTCAGGACAGAGCTGTGTGCTGTACTGCTCCCCAAGAGGAAACTTGACGTAAAACAGACACAGCCTCATGGCTGATGGGCTTCTGAATCTCTCCCCAGAGCAGCTAGTGGCTCTAGAACTAATAAGGTCCCAGCAGACTCTTTCTCTAAAGACGTTTTTAATGTTACTGTGAGCTGACAGCAATGCTGTCCACATCAATCCCACTCAGATCACAGTCTCCCGAACACACCACATTGGAAATTCTAAGTGTGGAACTTTTCTGTCACTTCCCACTTAGGTCAATATTCATGCCACCCACTGTCTCACGTAAAGTTCCACGAAGTTAAGATCTTTATCTCTTAAAATTGACTTCTACGCTCCGCAAAAGAGTTTCATGGGACTGTGGGCATTTAAGTTAACCAAGGTTTCCATCCATAGGGTAGAACTTTCAAGAAATGGCCAAGTTCATACAATTTTCCTCTCAATAAAGGAAAAGATTAATTACATATAGAACTAAATATAATTATTTTTTATAACTCCCTTGGATATTTATGCATATAAATCCATAAATCAGAAATAAGTGGGGTTTTTTTTTTCAGATCAGATTTCTGAGTCTTGAATTTTTACTTGGAAAATACAGTTCCTGTAAATATTATAAACTCTGGGTTAACCAGCACAGTCAGAATATAAAACTGTATTTAATTTCTAAATGCAAAAAGAAAAAGAGGAGGAGGACTCACAAGACGAAGAAGGAAACTATTGATAAACACCAAATACACCCATGTAGGCAGAGAGGTCCAACAGCAAGCACAACGATGGAAATCGAACCCAAGTTTGGCTCGCTCTGAAGCGCGCTCTGGGCTTCCTTTAGCTCTCAGCTCAACTGTCACCTCCTCACAGAGGCCTTCCTTGACCTCACTCCCTAAAATACCCCAGCCGGCGTACCGACTCCCTCCTTCCTCTCTATCCTCCTGCTGTTCTTTTTCCTCCCCTCTCCCAGATTTTCCTTCACAGCATTTATGTATTTATTTAAAAACTGTGTCTCCTGTGCTAGGGTGTAAGCTAAGCAGGGAATTCTGTTTTATTCACGGCTTTATCCACAATGCTTATAGTAGTGCTCGAGACAGGGTGCTCACTAAAGACAAAATAAACAAATAAATAAAAAATCCCAAGGCCTGCATTTTTGGGTCACATCTCCCTGGAGGCTAAGTCTCACTCTGTCACATCTCGCTGGAGGTAAGAAAGAGGTTATGTATAATCATATATACATCCTACTTCATAGTTCTATCCATATTCTGGCTGGTATAATGAAAGTAAAGGTTCAAACTGAGTGTGGAGACAATACATCGGTATTTTTACTAAGAGATGAGAGTAGCTCTTTGTCAGGGGCAGCTCTCAGTCCTACAAATCAGAGGACACCCTTACAACTGTAGCAACACGCGCTGGTCCACACAGAGTGTATGTCCTTTCTATCCACTCGGTAAAAATAATATACAGACTCTTTTCATGAAGAGTCTAAGAATTTGGCCAGATGACTTTTATCTCATTTTTGCCATATGAAGGACAATTTAATACCATACAAACCTCCCAGATTTTTCACAGAGTTGGTTCCATAACCACTAAACCTCTTCTGACTCACCAACAAAAGCCACATCAACATGAGAGCAAGGGATGTGTTTCTTACACGAAAACAGTCTCTTCAGTACTTCTGAAGTGACTGCAGTTTTGGGTCCATTTAAATGACTCTGCATTTAAAGTAGGCTCTGTTTCCAGATCTTTCTGAAAGAGTTGGAAGATATACCTAATAAAAATTCATTTCAACAAAAAGGAATTAAACAGATTAGGGAGCTTTGGGGTCATCTGGGCTTATGTGAGATCTATCTTTGACTAGCCTATCAGGCATTCACCCCAGGGAGATAAAATTTTAAGAAGAAAGTGATGGCTCCAAGGGTACCTCATCAGGGCACACACCTACTTTATGCAGACAGGGTAAGTGGCCAATTAGTTGATTCCCTGACCACGTATACCTTTAACATGACAGATACTCTGAGATCTGAATCACATACCCAGGATTGGGCAATGTGGCGCACCAGAGAGGGGTGAAGCATGTCTGTGGAGGGGAAGGTTGGGGGCAGGGGATATGCTCTTCTTCCTGATACCCATGAACAGAATGCTGTCGCACAGACCCATTTTGTGTTTTTATAATTACCCAAATTCTCTTCCTTTGTCAGAATTCATTCTCAGTAACAGCTTGAGCAATGTAGCAATCATGCTCCGAAATGACTTGTAAACCACAGACACAAATATTTGGGCCAAGAATGTGGAATCCATTGCTGTCACATTCCATTATTTCTGGTGCAGCAATTCACTAACATTTTGGAATCTAGATCATAAATTATGCAGAGCCTCAGCAAAAGAGCTGAGGACACAAACTGCTATAATAAAATTCCTGTTACTGGAGCCATAAAAACAGAACAAAGGAAAGGCAAAGAAGAAAAATCAGGGTTGGACTTTGCTGACATTCCTTGTCCACCATTGTCAATGGTTTGACAAAATGAAAATGTAACATTTGGGAAACCATCAGAGAAGCCAAAAATGATAAGATGGGCATGCTGTCATTCATAAACACCACTACCATGAGATTCCCCAGAATAAAGTGCGTTTTTTGAGGAAAGTGTGAATGTTGACATAAATTAGAGTGCCTCAGTGTACAACAGAGCCATCTGTACATTTTTCGTGAATCTCAAAGAGTGTGAAATGTCCTTCAACCACGGCACCTGAGCAGTGGTTAAATCTTCCGGTGGGGTGTATTATAAAATATCAGAGGAAGAAAAGCTCAGTGTCACCATGTAATCTGGAGCAAGTCATTTCTCCTTACTGTGGAAACTGAGTGAATGGCAGAGCTGGAGCTAAATCCCTTCACACCCAACCCACTGAGTTTTATTTCACATAAATGAAGCCTCAAGTGTGATAGGTGTTCAAAATTACTTGGTGGGCCCAGAGATGGATGAATAAGTCGATATATGGCTAAATAGCTAAATGGACACATGAATAAAAAAAATAAAAACCATCCTCTGTGTGTTTAGAGTCCAAAAAGGTCAAAGAGAACACAACTTTTGAATACTTCAGAAATAAATCCAGAGAGATCATACCTAGCAAACATTGTTAATCTGACTCCAAGAATTTTTTTTTTTTTTAACTATAACTTTGTCTTGGAGAGCATTAGTGTTTGTGTGAGTATTGTGTGTGTGTCCCCAAAAGAATGAGCGTGAGAACAAGCACGGGTCAACATGTTTCTTAAACAGGACTGCTATCATCTGACAACATGTAGTTTGACTCCCTTCTTCAACGTGCAGCATAACGAGGGAGAACAAGGAAGCTGAAGAGGCCAAAGGCCCTAACATGGAGGTGGACCAAGAGTCGGGCGTACACTCTCCAAGCTCACCACTGCTTCTGCAATTATTCCAAACATATTTAGAAGAAAACGAAATGCTTTTCAAGATCACAGAGAAGGTCTGAAATTTTAAGACAGGAAAAGGAGCTCAGTACAAGTTAAAACCATATAAGGGAAGAAAGTTATTTTTTCACCAGCACAGGAGGATTTCTTCTAGCAAATCCCACAGCGCAAAAGGAACTAGCTCCAATCATCTGTCTAGGTCAGGAATCTTCAAATCTTCCATGAAGAAGAACTACTTTAAATTTCCCCAGAGCCTTGACATCACTCAGGAGGAAGAGAGAGTGGGAGTACAGAGGAGAGAAGGAAAGGGCCTAGTGGTGCCAGCGGTGCCCCAAGGCAGGGGGAGGTCTCAGCGCGACGGCAGCCAGGATTTCCTGAGCCTGTACTGTGTGCCACGCATGGTGCAAAGCACTTCACCTTCACAGTCTCATTGCATCCTCGCAGGCGCTGCATCTGGACCCCCATCCAGGAGATTCTATTCTTAATTTCATTTTGCAGATGAGGGAATTGAAATCTGAAGAACTTCTCTAACTTTCCCAAAGCCACACGTTCATAAATGGCAGAACAAGGATTCCAACCCAGGCCAGTCCCGTCTGACACCAAAACTCAGGCTGCTGGGTCTCCTGGCTGCCACAGTCTCTCCGCCCTCTGAGAATCCCAGGAAGCTGGGGCTTTCTCAGGCTTCCTAGTGGAAGATGGTTTAGAAACCTACCAGGTATGCCTTCAAGTTCTTTCAAGGCCATGATCTGAGTTCACTGGTCAGAGTTTTTAAAAATCTGGGTTCATCATTACAAAACAATTGGCAGCTATTGTCTTTCTTTGGTAAAAGGCTTCTGGGAAGCCAAAATTGCTGTGCTATGGTCATTCCTTACCCAAGTCTGCATTTTAACATCCAGCTAATTGAGATGAGTGGAGACATCTGTAAGCTTATTTTAAAAGAGACAAATCTCTTGTAGCATAACAACAGCAGTACCATGCAGTGAGTGCTTGCTATGTGCTAAGCACTACTCATCAATTCACGCGGCATCAAAGATTAACAAGCAGAGAGCTCAGCACGGGGAATACCAATGCGTCAGATGGGGAGCCTGCTGTCCCCCCAAGGGCTTGCAGCCAGAAGGGAGAGACAGGCCAGGATGCCGCCCAGCAGGACGGTTAGCGGGTCCCTGCCTGTTGGGCACAGAGCACTGCAAGCGTGTGGAAGTGGACCTGTGGAAGCTTCTTAGAAGAGGTGGGCGTCTCCTCCTCACAACACCTCAGGATGGAACCTGAGAGCCAGAAGGATGAAGCGATGCAAAAGGTACATAGCACTGAAACAGGCTGACCCAGGTTTACCTCACTTCAAAACCACGCACTGCCCATCACTGGCTGTGGCCTCACAGGAAAATATCCCCACTAAAGCTTATCCCCCAGGGGTACTTTTATCTTAGAGGGGAGAAGCTGGACAAACAAACAAAATACATGAACTTCAGGATTCTCAGTAGAGTCATATTGATGGGACTCTTATTTGTTCAGTACCTAATAGCCCTCAAAACATTGCTGTCACAGTCACATTTTCATTTTGAGTTTACTAACCATCTGAGGAAGAACAAATACGTGGCCCTTTCTTATGTCAGAAAACTGAGGCTCAAAAGGAGAAGTGGTGAGTGAAAGGTAAGGTTCAGAGCTCTGGTTTGGGCTTTCAAATGTCAAACTCCCAGTCCAGCCATCTCTGAGTCACAGGACCTTAGCTTCTCAGATCTGCTTGAGTTTTTCCTTCCTTGGTATCCAAAACTGATCACCCTACCTCAAAGATCAGTGAGCCGTGGCAGCAACACTAGAATCTGGGGTGAGTTCTCCCTAGTCAATGTTTTGATTTGGGTTTTTTTCCATGGGTCTCTTTTATTTGAAGTGTTTCTTGTCAGAAGGATGTAAGCCAGTGACAACAAGAGTTTCTCCGGCAGAGATAAGAGAGATCTGAAAGAGGAGTGACATCACCAAGATGGCAGAGTAGGAGACCCCAGCCTCTGTCCCCTGCAAAGATCAACAATGAGGCAGCTATCTGTGAACAAAACAGCTCTGGAAGAGCTCTGGAGTCCACTTAAGAAACTTCAGTAACACAGTGGGACAAAAAAAATTGAGAATAATCACATGAAAAGGAAAAGAGGAATAGCTTCAATTTGCCTGCATCATCCCATTCCCCAAACCAGCATCACTCAGTGCCAAGAGGGAACTTTCCAAATTGAACTTTCTCCCTTCCCTGAGAAAAAAAGAATAGGATAAGCAACTAGCTTCGCAGCCTTCTGGTGTACCACACGATGTCTCTGCTTCAGTTTAACCCCACCTAGAGACCAGTAACAGACAGACACCTGCAGAGAAGGCGAGGAACAAGGGAAAAATGTAGGGGCTACCCACATCAGCCACACAGCCACCCTGTGAATTGCTGGACAGAAGGCTGTGGAGCTTTCGCCATTGAAGAGACCAATGGCCAGCATAGCCACTGCAAACCACCTGCAGATTTCACCGGTTTTCACCCCAAACCTATTCATGTTTGCTGATGCCAGCCACCTGAGTTCCTCCTCACCCCCTCAGTGGAGCCTGGGAATGGCACAGGAAGCCACCCAGCCCTCTGCTGCTGTGCAAGTGCAAAACAACAGCCGACACCCCTGCCACTGACCCCCTCTCCTTTATGGGCATGTGGAGCACTATCGACTACACCCCTGCAACTGCCCCCCTTCCCCCACAGGCATGGATAGCACTATGCCCTCCAGTCATCCACGGGCCTGCCCCTGGCCAGACCCCCATTCCCAGCCTCCACTGCCATGCACACAAGCAGAGGAAAGCTGTGCAGCCATGATTAAACACACTCATATGTAAATAGATTACAGTCTCCAATCAAAAGGCACAGACTGGTTGAATGGCTGGAAAAGAAAAAGAGAAGTCCCAACTATAGGCTGCCAGATAACCAACTTCAGCCTCAAGGACACAGAGGCTCAAAGTAAAGGGATAGAAAGAGATACGGCAAGCACATGGAAACCCAAATAGACTTATAGCACATAAAATAGACTTCTAGGTAAAAAACTGTAATAAGGGCCACCTAGGTGGCTCAGTGGATTAAGCCTCTGCCTCTGGCTCGGGTCATGATCTCAGAGTCCTGGGATCAAGCCCCCCATCGGGCTCTCTGCTCAGCAGGGAGCCTGCTTCTCCCTCTCTCCCTCTGCCTGCCTCTCTGCCTACTTGCGAACTCTCTGTTAAATAAATAAAACATTTTTAAAAAACTGTAATAAAAGACAAAGAGGCTCATTATATAATAATAAAAAGGTCTATTTATCAAAAGGATATAACAATTATAAATGTATATGTATCCAACATAGGAGCACCTAAACTGACATCTGAAGGGAGTAATAGACAATACAACAAAAGTAGGGACTTCAAGGCCTCACTTTCAAGAACAGATAGTTCTTGAAACTATCAACTCCTGCTCAGCAGGAAGCCTGCTTCTCCCTCTCTCCCTCTGCCTGCCTCTCTGTCTACTTGTGATCTCTCTCTCTGTCAAATAAATAAAAACAAATTTTTAAAAACTGTAATAAAAGACAAAGAGGCTCATTATATAATAATAAAAAGGTCTATTTATCAAAAGGATGTAACAATTAAAAATGTGTATGTATCCAACATAGGAGCACCTAAACATATAACTGACATCTGAAGGGAGTAATAGACAACAATACAATAAAAGTAGGGACTTCAAGGCCTCACTTTCAAGAACAGATAGGTCACCCAGACCAGAAAATCAGTAAGGGAGTATTGGACTTACATAACACTTTAGACCAAACGAACTTAACAGACATCTACAGAACACGCATCCAACAGCAGAAGAATAAAACACATTCTTCTCAAGCACACATGGAACATTCTCCAGGATAGATCATGTGTTAGGACAGAAAACAAGTCTCAGCAAATTTTAAGATTGAAATTATACCAAATATTTTTTCTGACCACAATGGTATGAAACTCAGAAATCAATCACAGGAGAAAACTGGAAATTTCAAAATTATGTGAAAATTAACACCTCCTTGCACAAACCACTGGTCAAAGAAGAAATTTAAAAAATACCTTGAAACAAATGAAAGTGCAAACACAACATACCATAACTCATGGAAATTTGTAAAGGTGCTACTAAGAGGGAAATTTATAGTGATAAGTGCCTACATAAGAAAAAAGAAAGCTCTCAAATAAGTAATCTAACTACACCTCAACAAACTAGATAAACAAGAACAAACTAAGCAGTGTGTTAGCAGAAGGAAGGAAATAAAAAAGACAACCCAAGGAGAAATCAAAGAAATAAAGAATAGAAAAGCAACAGAAAAGATTAGTGAAACTAACAACTGTTCTTTTTTTCTTTTAAAGATAAACAAAACTGACAAACCTTTAGCTAGACTTATCAAGAAAAAGAGAGAGAGGACCCAGATAAATAAAATTTTAAATAAAAAGGAGACATCACAACTGATACCACAGAAAGACAAAAGATCATAAAACGCTACATTTGTATGCCAGCAAATTCGGCAACCTGGAAGAAACAGATAAATTCCTGGAAACATACAACCTACCAAGATTGAATTATGAAGTAATACAAAATCTGAACAGAACAGTAACAAGAGATTGAATCAGGAATCAAAAACCTCTCAGTAAAGAAAAGCCCCAACTAGGTGGCTTTATGAGTGAACATTTAAAGAAGAATTAATGTTAATTCTTCTCAAACTCTTCTAAAAAATAAAAAGCAAAAAAACCTGTAAAGGAGGAAACACCCCCAAACTCATTTTACATAGTCAGCATTATCCCAATACCAAAGCTGGATAAGGATACTACAAGAAAACAAAACTACAGGCCAATATCCCTGATGAGCATACATGCAAAAATTCTCAACAAAATATTAGCAAACTGAATCTTACAGCACTTTAAAAGAACATACACCATGATCAAGTGGGATGTACTTCTGGGATGTTGCAGATCAAAAATATAATGTATCATGTTAACATAATGAAAGAGAAAAATCATATAATCATCTCAGTAAATGAAGAAAGAACATTTAACAAAATGCAACATTCTTCTATGATAAAAACTCTCAACTAACTGGGTATAGAAAGAACATATGTCAGCATAATAAAGGTCATAAATGACAAGCCCACAGCTAACATCATACTCAAGAGTGAAAGGCTGAAAGCTTTCCCTCTCAGATCAGAAATAAGACAAGCATGCCCACTCTCACCACTGCTATTCAACATAGTATTAGAAATCTTAGCCAGAGCAAGTAGGTAGGCAATCAATCAATCAATCGATCAATAATAAAAGGCATCCAATTCAGAAAGGAAAAAGTAAAATTGTCTGTTTGCTGATGACATGATTAGGATAACGAAAATCAAAAATACTGTTAGGCCTAGTAAATGAATTCAGTAAAGTTTCAGTGTACAAAAGAATATATATATAAAAATCAGTTGCATTTCTATATCCTAAAAATGAACTATCTTTAAGGAAAAAAAAAAAGATGGGGCACCTGGCTGGGTCAGTCAGTCAAGTGTTTGTGCCAAGGAGTCTCGGCTCAGGCCATGATCTCAGGGTCCTGAGATTGCAGCCCGAGTCAGGCTCCATGCTCAGAGTGGAGGCTGCTTGGGACTTTTTCTCCCTCTCCCTCTGCCTCTCCCAACACCTTCTCCTCTCAAAAAAAAAAAAAAAAAAAAAAAAAGAAGAAGAAGAAAGAAAGAAAAAGAAAAGGAAAAAAAGAAAAGAAAAAGAAATTGAAGAAGATACAAATAAATGGAAAGGTATCATGCATTCATAGACTGGAAGAGTTGATATTGTTCAAATGTCCACACTACTCAAAGTCATCTATCAAGTCAGTATAATTCCTATCAAAATTCAAATGACAAGGGCGCCTGGGTGGCTCAGTGGTTTAAGCTGCTGCCTTCGGCTCAGGTCATGATCTCAGGGTCCTGGGATCGAGTCCCGCATCGGGCTCTCTGCTCAGCAAGGAGCCTGCTTCCCTCTCTATCTCTCTCTGCCTGCCTCTCCATCTACTGTCAAATAAATAAATAAAATCTTTAAAAAAAAAAAATTCAAATGACATTTTGCAGAGAAATAAAAAAAAGCAACCCTAAAATTCTTAAGGAACCACCAAAAAAACTGAATAGCCAAAGCAATCTTGAGAAAGAACATAGTTAGTGGCATCACACTTTCTGGTTTCAAACTATATTATAGAACTGTAATAATCATAACAGTATGGTATTGTCATAAAAATGGACACATAGACCAATGGGACAGAATTGAGAGCCCAGAAATAAACCCATGCAAATGTGGCCAACTAATATTTGACAAGGGAACCGAGAATACTTGATGGGGAAAGAAGAGTTTGCTCAATAAATGGTGTTGAGAAAACTGAATATCCATATGCAAGAGAATGAAATTGGACCCCTCCTATCTTACATCACTCACAGATTAAGTGAAAATAGGTTAAGGATTTTTAAAAAATATTTTATTTATTTATTTGACAGAGAGAGAGATCGCAAGCAGGCTGAGAGGCAGGCAGAGAGAGGAGAGGAGGAAGCAGGCTCCCGCTGAGCAGAGAGCCCGATATGGGGCTCGATCCCAGGACCCTGAGATCATGACCTGAGCTGAAGGCAGAGGCTCAACCTGCTGAGCCACCCAGGCACTCCCAGGTTAAGGATTTAAATATAAAATCTGAAACCATAAAATTCCTAGAAGGAAACATTGGGGAAAAGCCCCTTGACATCAGTCTTGGCGATGATTACTTTGGATATGATACCAAAAGTGTAAATAACAAAATCAAGAATGAACAAGTGGTACTACATTAACCTAAAAAGCTTCTACACAGCAAAAGAAAAAATAAACAAAATGAAAAGGCAGCTGATGGAATGGGAGAAAATACTCGGAAACCAGGTATTTGATAAGAGGTGAATATCCAAAATACATAAAGAACTCACATACCTCAACAGCAAAGAAACAGTCTGATTTTAAAACAGGCAAAGGAAAAAAAAAAAAAACAAGATAAAATAAAACAGGCAGAGGACTTGGGTAGACATTCTTTCAAAGACATACAAATGGCCAAGCAGCACATGAAAAGGTACTTAACATCACAAATCATCAGGGAAATTCAAATCAAAACCACAATAAGATATCACCTCACACCTGTTAGAATGGCTATTATAAAAAAGATAAGAGATAAATGCTGAAGGATGTAGATGAAAGGGGAACCCTGGTGCACTTTTGGTGGGAATGTTAATTGGTACAGCCACTATGGAAAACAGTATGGAGGTTTCTCAAAAAGTTAAAAATAGAATTACTGTATGATCCAGCAATCCCACTTCTGGGCATATATCTGAAGAAGATGAAAACACTATCTCAAAAAGATAATCTGTATTCCCAGGTTTATTGTAGCATTATTCATAACTGCTGAGGCATGGAAAATACTTGTGCCCACTAATGGGTGAATGGATAAAGAAAATGTGATATATATAAATATATATGTATATGTATATATACATATGTGTGTGTATGTGTGTGTGCATGTATATATATGTCTGTATACATATATATGTATTACATATATATATACATATATATGTATATATATGATGGACTGTTAGCCATAAAAAAGAAGGAAATCCTGCCACTTACAACGACATAAATGGACCTTGAGGGCATGATACTAAGTTAAATGACAGAGCAAGACAAATACTGTACAATCTCACTTATATGTGGAGTCCAGAAATATCAAATTCATAGAAACAGAGCATAATGGTGGTTGCCTGGGGCTGAGGAGTGGGGGAAATGGAGAGATTTGGGTCAGTTATAAGAAGAATAAGTCTGGCTATCAGATGTACACTATGATGTCTACAGTCAACCACACTATACTTAATGCTTGAAACTTGCCATGAGTGTAGGCCTTTAATGATATCACCATAACAACAACAAATGGTAATTATGTGAGGTGAAAGGTATGCTTATCAACCTTATTATGGTAAAGCATTTCACAAAGGTATTATCTGTATCAAATAATCACATTGTTACCTTAAGCTTACACAACAGTTAGGTGTCGGTTCTGTCTCAATAAAGCTGGAGTACAAAAGAAATGAGATGAAGAGGTCAAGTAATAGCATGTGCTGGTCCTTGATAGCCACCTTCAACTTTCAATGGATCAGAATTGTCTGAAAGGTAATAAATGCTATGTATTTCAGTAGTATTTCCACCTTTCTCTTAGCATTCAGTTTTGTGTTATACTTTTCCCCACATAATATACAACTAAGATGATGATAGTGATTATAAAATTTAGCATTTCTGGTGTGCCAGACATTGTTTTAAGGGCTTTCCACATATTGACCCATGGTGTTATAATTATGCCTGTTTCACAGAAGAAGAAACTGATGCAGAGAACTGAGCACCTCATCCAAGGTCACAGACCCCTTAAATGGGTGTAGCTGGGATCCAAATCCAGGCCACCTGACTCCAGCAGTCGGGTTTTTCATAAGCATGCTAGATGTCTGGTGACTCTATATCCTGTATCCTGGTGGTGCCTGGGACTGTCCCAGTGACAAATTATCTAGTCATCCTTGCTATATAATAACTGTAAAAGCCCATGACATTGGCAGTCAAGTTGAGCCATTTGTGAACGGGACATCTTAGTGATTAAAATGGAGAAATGGGCACACACCCTGAGTGGTTTCTATGGTACCAGAAGAAAGAAAAAGAAGAGTCCAACAGATTCTTATGTAGAAGGTCATCGCATCAGAGGCCAAAAGGGGAGTAGGGGAGAAAGATCATCAGAGCATTCACTGCGGGATTTAGCACATAGGTACTGCTTATTTCCTTTGTCACACGTAAACTAGTGCAAGTTCTTCACTGGTGACAAAGAGGATGTCTCTCCATCAGGCATTTAAGAAGTACCAGGAGTTGTCAAGGCAGACATGCCAGCTCGCCGGATGGTGCTGTGAACTGGAGAACACCATCTGTTTTGTTAAGGTTGACAGTCTGAAATTTCTGGTTAAACTCCAGATCTCCTTGTTGTGAAGGGCTTGATAACTTTTAGTCCATTACCTTCTGCTTACTGAGTCACAGAGCATATTATATCTCCCTCCAGAGCACTTCAACAGCTGGGCCATGTTATAAGCTGTCTTTGTCTTACTCGGTATTAGATAATGGATTTGATGAGAACTTCCATTTGAATCAAGGAAATGCAATTACAGAATTGCTGTTGTTTCAAATAAGTGGCCAACTCTGACATTCTGGCTCAAGAACACAAATCTGTTACTTTTTTTATTTTTTTTATTTTTTTGCCACTGGGGCTGTTCTGATGAGGGCTTGCTTTACAAGCACATTGGACACATAACAACAAAGCGTTTACTTCACTTTTTAATTGCTCTTGGAAACATTTTAAATGGCACCAGTGCAATCTTTACTAGAAAATGAAAGTGTTCACTTCCCTGAGTAACTTAACCCTTCAAAGGAGGGCAGAAAGGCCCACTTCTTGAAATCCACTGAAAATGGAGAGCCTGTATTCAGCAGCTAACAAAGCTGTTCGAAAGTCAAGCGGGGACAGGCTGAGTCAGCAATATCCACTAAAAGTTGCATTCCAGCTTTAATTCAATTCAACAAATGCATTTTCTGCTGTGTCAGAGACACAGCCTTAAGAAGAATTTCTGGAACAACATGCTGAAAATGGTTCTTGGTGAAAGCTACTTTTTGAAGGCACCATGAAATTACTAATTATGCTGAAGAGAGTCTTAAACACTTCAGCCTCTTGTGGATTTCATGCTGGCAAAGAGGGGAGAGTTCAGGTTGTGGTATATACACGCACAGCCACGCTTCCCACCTGCATTCAGCCCGGAGGTGTGTTCTGTGTGCGCCTAGTATAAAACGGGGATGAGTGAGAGCGAAGAGAGGCCGTGGGTAAAGAGAAATGCTCCGTTTCCATTTTTCCCAGTTACAATGCGACACTGTCCTAAGTTTTAGGGGAACCTGGGTGGCTCAGTCTTTAAGTGTCTGCCTTCAGCTCAGGTCATGATCCCAGGGTCCTGGGATGGAGCCCCACATGGGGCTCCCTGCTCAGTGGGAAGCCTGCTTCTCCCTCTACCTCTGCTACTCCCCCTGCTTGTGTTCCCTCTCTCACTGTCTCTCCCTCTGTCAAATAAAAAATAAAACCTTTTTTAAAAAACCAAAGTGCTAAGTTTTAGCTCTTTCCTAAGTAACTTTAGGCACTGTCTTTTGAGAGGCAGTGGGACAGAATATAAAGAACACTGACTTTACATTCAGACCACTCTGGGCTCACACCCCAGCTCTGCCACACACTTGCTGTGGGGTCTTTGACTACCAACCTTTCTGTTCTTTAGGTTTTTTATTTTCAAATGGGAATAAGAAGGCACAGCTTTGTGAATTTTTAAATGAAGTGATAAAACATTGCCTAAGAAGCCACCCAGTCTAGTGCTAGTACGTTGGAGGCATTCCATAAGTGTCATTCCATTTATTGTTATCATGACTTCTGTGCTACGTTAAAGGTGTGCTGGAGAGATCACAAAGGCCTTTTCATATATTCTCTGTGGAACCTGTTATTTGAATACCTAAAAAGTGAAGCTAGTATCAGTTTCCTAAAGCATAATGTTAAATGCAAAGAATAGACTATTAAGTTCATGTAGTTAAAAGAAGAAACAGTGTGATTATTCTAGTGATTTTCTTGTCCAAAAGTAATAAATATTAGGGTTCTTCAAACCTGCACAAAGGACCTCACTTTAGCCCTGATTTGTAAACTTCTTGGATTAAGATCCAGAAAGGTTAATATATTATTTGGTTAGCCTGCTAATCAGACTGTCTCATTTAGCTATCGGGCAAAGGACTATGCAAAAGAAAGAGAAAAATCTGCTCAATTCAGTATTCCTACTAACTGTAAGGAGTAAAATTAAAATGGGTATCATAAAACCTAATCACTGCCTGCTGGTTTCAGTATTTCTCAAGTTGATTATATTTTTGGTTCATTTAAAAGGCTTTAGGAATCAGGTTCCAACTTCCATATACATTGTCTTTCCATGAAAAGATCATAGAATTTCAACTTTTTAGAGCAGTAAAGAGTTTTAGAGATCATTTATACCAATGAGAATGTGAAGGTCCAATATACAATATATAGAAACTGCCATTGTTCCCCAGAATGAGTCTCCCTGGGCTATGGGATCAGAGGCAGCAGGAATGATATGTGAACTTAAAGGCAGTGAGTGGTAAGACACAAATGGATGAACACAGTAAACATGGAAGAGGTAAGTAATTATTTGGACTTTAGACTCCAGTTATTAATTCCAGACATTTTCCATGGTGCTTGGCTCTCATCATCCTTCGTCCATTCAAATTACACACTACACGGTGGACCAAACATTGGGCACTAGGCAATAAGGTCACAAAAAATTTAAGATACATATCTTGCCCATTCAAACATTTATGATCTCGTTGGTAAATAATGGTAACACTTAGTAACCACCATGCACAAAATGTAAGGGAACACCAAATTTCCTGGAAGAGCCTGGGAGGTTTAATTAAGGGTAATATGGCATCTGGTTGAAATATGAGCAAATAAGTAAGACTTCACAGGCTTGACAGAAGGAGAAAGATATTCAGGGCAGAAGAAATGGCATTGAGGACAACCGTGGAGGAGTGAAAGTGCTCAGAGGTTTGGAGAGCGCTGAGTGTGAGGGGTGAGAACAGCAGAAAATGGCATCAGTATGATAAATCAGGGCCAGTTCCTTACAGAAACCTCCCTATTAAATTTACACGCCTGTAATACTTTTTGAAATCACTAAGTTCTTTTCCTACAAGCACTTAAAATGCGTGTTTTGTCTACCAAACAGCCACTGGCATAGGTTCTAGCACAGAGAAGGTGCTCAATAAATATTTTTTAAATGTTGAGAGCTGTTGAAAAATATATATGCCGAGTGTAAGTAGAAAAACTCAGTTTGATCCTTCCTACATGGAGAAAAACCCAGTTGCTCCCTACTGTGCTTCTCTCCTCTGAGCCTCCTTTACTTACTCATACAGAATACTTGACTTCTGACACTTCTGGTCACCAAAGTGGGGGTGGGGGTTTCCCCACAATAACAAGCAAGTCGCTGACACCAGCTGGGGGGGGGGTCCTACGGTTCAACTCAACTCTGATGTGATCTACACAGGGGCAGCATCAGCGGTCACAGGTAAGGGCTCAGTCTCACAAGACTGCTCCCCCAGCCCCACTTTTAGATGCCAGCTGCAAGCTCAGCTTTCCACCTGTGCTGCTGGCCAACTGGCTACTGGTTGGAAGTTCCCATAACCCCCTCCTCAGGTTTGATTAACTTGCTAGAACAAGAATTTAGACGTTTACCAGTTTATAGAGGATATGATAAAGAATACAGATGAACAATCAGATGAAGAGATACATAGGGCAAGGCCTGGAAGGGTCCCAAGCCCAGGAGCTTCTGTCCCCCTGGAGTTGGAGTACATCACCCTCCCAGAGGGGATGTGCTTTCCAACGTGGAAATCCAACGTGGAAATCTCCTACCACTGGAGTTTTATGGAGGCTTCCTCTAGGAGCTTGATCAGTTATTAACTCCATTTCTAGCCCTTCCCTAGTCTATAGGTGGGGCTGAAAACTCCAACCTTCTAATCCTGGCTAGGTCCTTCTGGTAACTAGGCCCCCTCCAGGAACCATCCAATTGACTCAGAGTCCTCTCATAAAACAAAGGTGCTCCTAGTGTTCTTATCACTTAAGGAACTGAAAGGGTTTTAGGGACCTTGTGCCAGGATGCCAGGAGCTGGTGTGTGTGTGTGTGTGTGTGTGTGTTTAATCTCACACTAGGCTAAGGATTTTGGACTTCATCCTAAAGTTAATGGGGAACCATTGCAGGGTCCTAAGTATAGAAATGATTTGATAAGATTGGGCATTGAGCAGTTGGGATTTTGAGAGGGTTATCATAGAAGCAATTGGAAAATAATCTGAAGGAGGAACTAGGAGGCCAATATTGAGGAAACCACTGTGATGACCCAGCTAAGAGATGACGGGAGGCTAAAAACACAGTCTGGCAGATGCCTTACGAGTTGTGTAGAGAGGCAGAATTCTCAGCACTTCTGACCAAGTAGGTCTGGGCTGTGAGGGAAGGGGGTAGGGATCCCAGGACAACTTTGAGATTTCTGGGCTGGGTGCTGAGATTGTGTTGTCATTCTCAGAATAAGAGAATACACAACATGAAATCACAGACTTGGTGAGAGATCCATCTGGGGCCTCTGGATCGGGGAGTGTAGGAAGCAGGAGTTTGGGAAGGTGGTGCATGGTGGTGAAAGCCGTAGGCCTGGATGGAATCAAGAAAAGCATACCATTCCAATTCTACTCTGCCCCCAGAGTGCAATCTGTTTTTAAAAAGTAAACCTTTAAAGTATAACATATTGTCAGAAAGGTATAAAATCTTAAGCATACAATTCAATAAATTTTCACAAAGTGAGCACAGCCACATAACTACCATTCAGATCAAGAAGCAGAATGTTACCAGGATCTCTGCAATGCATTTACTAGCAAAGGCATTCACTGCCACAATCATGTTGGTAGCTTAGAGACCCAGAATCCTCACCTCTAACAATAAGCGGTCTTAAACAGAACTGACCAGGCAGGAGAACCACATATGTGATCTGAATAATCACTACTCTATCATCTCCCAAAGTCTAAGAAGTTGGAGAAGCTGGAGTCTAATGGATTCTAGTGCTCTGTATTTTCTGCTGTTATTTTAATTTTCTGACCAAAAAAAAAAAAAAAAAAAAAAAAAGGTCAAAAGTCAGTTCCTCCAAAGTCACCCCCAAACAGACGGATTCCTTAAGGAACCAACATGCGACTAAAAGCGGGGCCAAATGATGCTGGAAGAGAGACCCCAAAACGCATTGCAGTCACATAGCATAGGTCCAGTAAGCAGCGTCCAGCACAGATGGCAGGACCCAGGGTCACATCTGCACCCACCCCTGCTGGCACAGCAAAGGGATATGAAGGAGCTGCTACAGATGGAAAGACTTAGAGACAGGCAGGTGTGGGAGGTGCCGGCGCCAGGTGTGGGTAGCAGAAGCCAATGCTTCACATCATTGCAAGGCTCCCCTGCGCACTGCACGGTGCCAGGCATCAGAGCTCACAGAGCACAGCCACAGAGGAGGGGCCAGGGGCCCAAGGTAGGATGTGTGCCAAAGTGGCAGTATTCCTGGCAGCCAGTACCCACCTAAGTCTGGGAAAGCACAACTGTGTTCAGAAATCAATGTTCTTCAAAGGGATCACTCAAGTGTTCCTTTCTGAAGTCCTAACAGAAGTGTTATCAATGCTCAGGACTGGGCTGCCTAATGGGAAATGCCCCCATGGGGGCTTTTGACTCATAAACCTATTCAGCCTCACATGTTCATAATCATTTGTGTAAAGAAGAAAAAAGCTCCAAGCACTAATTAGAAAGATAGAGCTGTTGTATTTGCCTCCCGATCACCTTATCTTCTTTATTCAGTTCTTGAAGACTCAGCTATTAAAAGAAATTAAGTAATTCATCAAGCCCATTTCAATTACCTGCTGCTGATAACATCAGATTACAATTAGCATCTACAAATGAACCAAGTGCCAACTGCCAAGCTGAAACATAAGCTAATTTACTGCTAGACTCTGCCTGCTGGAGACAGAACTCTGGGATCTGGCAGCAAGCACCCACTTCATTATTCCAACAACAGTTTCTGCAGCCTCTCCTGCAACCGTCCAAAGTGCAGCTCTGACCAAGATTTACCGCCCCGTCTGCCTCCGCTCACATGTTTACAGATGCACTGTATCTGTAAGCAAATCACAGCTCCTTTTAAACAGCAATGTCTAGACAAGCAGGTTGACAAATCTTGACCTCAAGTAGAGAGTAAATATTATTAATATTTATTAGGCACTGATAGGTGTGGGGCACCGCGCAGGATGTGCGTGTCACAACCTTAATGAGGGTCTGAATCATTTTCTGTGAGTCCTCTGGTGCTTGATCAGAAAAACTCCTGTTTTGGAGGATGCTCTCCATTTCTCATTTTTCTTTTCAAACAGAAAGCACATTCCTGTTACTGTCTTGTAGGTATCTAGAAATACGAAATACCTATTTTCCAGCTCTGGGTCACATTTTAAAAAAATTTATATTTCCCCTTTACGTGACCCTTAATCGGAGCTGCTTTGAATGGAAAGCAGAGGTGTGTGCTTTGGCTTCCTATATCACGGACATTATTAGACTCTGACAATCTGTGTTGTCTCCTCCACCCTTCTCAAGCAGAAGAACTAACTGCTCAGTAAATATGGAGGTCCTAGAGGGGGCCTGTGGGTTGCATTAGAAGACAGCATACAGACTCAAGTTTGGATCTTGCCGCTGCTACTTATAAACTGAATTTGAGCCAGCATCCTTCCTTCTGTGTCTACCACACGGCTTTAAGGTGAGAATGAAGCAATGTTTGCAAAGTGTCCAGCTCAGTGCAAATGACCAACTGATACCAGCCTCTTTGGGGGAAAGAGAAGAAAGGCTTTTTCCATCCTGGTGGTACCTATACTTCTCTAGGAATACCTGCTGTTTTGCCTCCTGGGGCACAAGCAGGGATCACTGCTTCAAGGTGACCTATAACCCATTTACTGGTGCTTATTCTTTTCCATCTTCCTATATATGAAGGGCGGGTGGTGTGCAGAGGAGGAAGCAACACTGGCTTGGAGCCCTAGACTGGGTAATCCTAGCGTGGCTCCCACTGGAGCCCACCCTTCTAGGGGAATGTTCCCTCACAGAAGGATCTATGGACACATGGAAATCAGAGCCTAGCCTCAACTCTGCCTCTTGCTCTACAATCTTGGTTAAGTCACAAGCATTCATTAATCTCTGGATCCTCATCGGCGAAAAGCAATAACAACAGTTTACTCCCCAGGGCTATTAGAAAGACGAACAAGTGGTGTAAATCACAAATGTGGTGGGATCCCACTGCTATACCAAGAACTTCTAAGTGATGTCTCATAGAGCCTCTGACATCTTGAGCAGTTATTTTGAATATTTTGAATAAATCACACTATGGATTTCCAAAGAAAAATACTCAATTAGTGTAAATTAATTACTACCTACAATTATTATAAACATTCTACCTATAAAGCTAGGCTTCTCTCCATCTCTCTCTAACATATAAAAATTGAAATGTGAAAAACAGATGAAATAGAGTGATCGCCACATTATAGGATATTTTTTCTCTGACAAATTTGTTTTAAGATTTTTTAGGAGACTGAGTTTTACATTATGTTCATGGTCATGATTTAATTCATAAAATTAAATCAGAAATAATATGTAATTAAGGTACAATATCTGTATATATTATAGAGACAATATGTAATGGTGCTGTTCCACCTTTCCTTGGGAATTCAAAACTTTCTGATTCAGATTGCCAAAACTTAATTTTTAAATGTAATTTTTATAAAAGTTATTTAGGTGCTATTTCTTAAATCTCAGAATTAGAACAGCTGAAAATCACCATTTCTGGTGATTATCATCTGCTGCACTACAAATAAGAAGAATGATGTATACCCACCAGGATGGCTACCAACGTTTTATTCCAACACGTGACTCCCAGGATGGTTTGAAAACATGGTATAAAAGAGGCCAAGCTTTATTTTATGAGACCTTAATGAATCTTTTATGCTGTAGATCTCTTGCGACTAAATGGATCAAGTTTTTTTAACCTACCTGGGCTGTGATTTTTCTCATATGTAAAATTAATTAATACTCCTGACCTCATAGGTTTGTGGAGAGGATTAAATATGAAAGTGAATATAAATGTAGCATAGAGCAGCTCTCAATATAAATGAAAAACCATAAGCTCCAGAGGGACAGGAACTACATTGGTTTTATTCATTAAAAGGTAGGCACTAATGGGCCTATCACATAGCTAACATTCAATAAATATTTGTTGAATAAGAAAATGAATGATTAAATGAACAAATGAATTAATGAACACTAGTCCCATTTTCCTTTATTTCTCAAATAACCTATGGTCTAGATATGTCTTTTTGACTAAAAAGGGACGGTTATTTTTAAAATTTCAATTAGTTTCCATAGATGGATTATTAGATATTTGACCCCAGAATTTGGTGGGAAGAACTTTCTATCTCTCATATTTGACCCAATCCTAGAAACATAGCCAGCCCTGGCACTGTTGTATTTAGGAAGTGGCTTCTGAAATGTGTTCACCTTTATATATACTCCAGTGCATAGTGAAAAACTTAGAGGTCACCTTCATCAGGAAAGAAGGAAAGGAGGAAGGGGAAAGGGAGGAAGGAAGGGAGGGAGGAAGGAAAGAAAAACTGAAACTAGCCATCCTAACATTTCCTCTCTCATTTTCCTGACTGCATTTCACTCCACAGTAAGACAAGAGGCAAGTGTGACTAGTCCCCAGTCAATGAGAAGACTGGTGATGATCACTGACAACTTTAACTGAGGATCTGTTCCAGTGACCTACTCTACAGTCTGAGATTTGACTCCAAACTCTCTAACCCAGAACCATAAAGAAGGCCACTAAAAACACAGAGGCTACAGAAATACTGTCATGCAACTACAGTTGTTTTGAGTCTAAAAGGAAAGATGGACATTTTCTAAGCCAAAATATACATTAACATTATCTTCACAAGACGCATGCCTAGAAAACAACTAGGCTATTCTTTGTTGTCATAAGAAATCTGAAGGCTCCAAGTCATTTCTCCTTGTTTTATTTTAAAACAAATAAAGGTGGATAGTAAATATTAGTACATGCTCAGTGCTGAGGACAAAAGATTTCATGTCATCTCTACCTTTTCTTTCTATCTCCAGGAATTCTAACCATTTCCCCCTCATATGTGCACAGAGAACTTCTATTGTTGCACCCCCGCTAAAAACCCCAAAAAACAAAAAACAAAACCTTCTTAGTGATTCAAATCTCATTCCCCTTGGCTTCTGTGATATAAGTGATATGCCCTCCATATCCTGAAGCTCTCTTCTCCCTGACCTCTACCCTGGATCCCCTCCACCGTCTATGATCCTAACTCAGTCTCCCTGGCTGGCTTTCTGCCCTTACCTTACAGGTATTATTGAGATGATGCCCTCTTTAAAAAAAATTTTTTTAAAGATTTTATTATTAGAGAGAGAAAGAGAGAGAGCACAAGCAGGGGGAGCAGCAGGCAGAGGCAGAGGGAGAAGCAGACCTCCCGGTAAGCAGGGGCCCCGATGTAGGACTCAATCCCAGGACCCTAGGATCATGACCACCCGAAGGCAGATGCTTAATTGACTGAGCCGGCCACATGCTCCAAGATGAGGCCCTCTTGATACCTGTTTCCAGTACTATTTTCTCATGTTACATTCAATAAGAGATAATACATATTGGACATGTATAAAACCAAACATCGTAGGCTCCCCCAAACTAGCTCTTCCACTCAGTCTTCATGTTTCTTTCCAAAGGCTCCACTATTCCTGCACTCACCTGGGCACAACATCTTGGGATAAGCTTTCACTCATTCAACCTAACCATATAAGCATTTACTAAGTATCCACTATGTCATAAGGAGTTATACTGAGTGATACAGAGACTATAGACATAATGTCTATATTATATTATAGACATAATGTCATATTTCCAATGAGTTCTAATCCAGTAGCGGTAACTACACAAGAAAACAAATAACCAAAACTTATGATTGAATGTAAATAGAACAAGAGAAATCTTAAACGTGTTCTTAGGGCTCAGACAAGAGAAAAGCTTTTTTTTTTTTTTTTTTGAGAAAAGCTTATCTCATTATCAAGAGAGGCTTCAAGTCATGAACGGTATTGAGAAATGATCCTAAAAAGATGGGCAAATTTTAGACAAGCAAGAGAGGGACACAAAAGTTCTAAGTGGAAAAAATAGCTTAGGGAAATACAGTAAAGCCAGAAAGCATAGCCAACGTGGTGAGATTAACAAAGATGGAAGAGCCCAGTTTTAGAAAAAGTAAAAGGTATGTACAGAGGAGTAGTGGAATTACATAATGGAAATCATGACAGACTCCATTTCAAGGAGAGAACACTGGCCATGATGTTGTGTGCACTATGTAGCCTCCACTAGCTGCAGAACAGGTTTGGGAGGATCAGTGTTGTACTGATATGTGGGGGAAGGACACAGGGGAGGGAGGGTCTGGTGGTAAAGAAAACCCAACTAGTATGCTAATGCAGCAGACTGGGCAACTAGGAAGCGTCAATGAAGGAAAAGAACAGGACAGTAGTGCTTCACAGAGACTACAAAAGGAAAGAATTTCAGGGAAAAATCAGTAGAACGTACAAATGCTGCATATGATTAGGGAAACTGTCAAAAGATCTCTCAACTCAGCCATGAGGAGATCACTGTTGATCCTTTTCAAGAGACAAAGCTGGGAGTCAAACTTCAATGGGTTAAAAATGAATGGGACTTCCACTCCCAGTAATGGAGAAGCAGCTCCTTTCAAACCAGCCTTCTTACCGAAACAACTGTACTCTATAGGGTGGCAGTAGCCATGAAGGATGCAGGGGGAGGAATCTACAAGCGGATACCATGCAACAAAAAGCAGGGGGGTTGGAGTTGACCCTTTGAAGAAGGGAATGGCATTGGTTAAGTTTCCTATTTTTGAAATACCAGAGGGCATTTTTTTGGTGGTGGGGGATACAGAAGGAAAGGCCCAATTAGTACCATGTGGCCAGACTACAGCATAGGCAGAAACATAGTGTTCCTGGCTTAAAGAACCAGAGGAAAAGTCCCAGAGTGAGCCACTGTGGGGAGCCTTCAAAGCTGAGTATAAATTCTACCCAAATCTCGAACACCTGAAATATGCATGTGCAGGCTGAATCTAAGCAGCCCAGTTAAAGCTAAAAGCTCTGAACACAGATTTTTACCTGCCACCCCCAAAGACTGAATTTGGAGCTTAAATTAAGCCAAATTAACTGATAAAAGAACAATGACAACAAAATACTGTTAAGAGAAATATATCAGAATCCAGAGTCTCTATATAGTAACATTCACAATATTGGATGTAACTCCATATTATTGGATATACAAAGAAACATTAAAATGTGACTAATATTTAAAACAAAAGGCAATCTATGCACAATTCTGTGACAGTCCTAAAAGCCACTAAATTATACACTTTAAATGGGTAAATTGCACGATATGTGAATTATATCTCAATCAAGCTGTTATAAAACAATAATATCAATGATGGTCAATCAACACTGTCTACCTCTGAAACAGACATTTAACTATAGAGAACAAGCAGATGGTTACCAGAGAGGAGGTGGGTGGGAGGGGACGGGTGAAACAGGTGAAGGGGGTTAAAAGTACAGTTATGATAGAGCACAGAGTAATGTACAGAATTGTTGAGTCACTATATTGTACACCTGAAGCTAATATAACACTATATGTTAACTACATTGGATTTTAAAAAAATATGGTCTAACTCTAAGAAGACCCACACAGAATTAGAAGACAAGGTTTTAAAAGCTTTTGTAATAAACGGGCTTGGCTATGTAAACGAAATATACATGTATTAAATAAGCTAACATAAATCTTAGCAGAAAAACTAAAATGTTAATTAAAAGAACTAAGTGGAAATTCTAAAGCTGAAAGTACAATATATGTCTGATAAAAAATTCATTTATGCAATGAAGAATCTTGCTCAAAGAGAGGCCTAGACTTCACCCTCAGCTCTTGGAAGCAATCTATGAACCCTCAGAACATCCAGCCTAAGACTGTCTTTGTTTACCAGAGGGTGTTAGCTATGCCAAATAGTTGATGCTAACAATGTGATTCAGAGTGAGGGCTTTCAGCTCCATCTTTGCGGGGCTGGAAACCAAGGTCACCCACGCAAATGGTCAACCATATCTATGTGACCAAGGTCCAATAAAAACTTTGGGCACTAAGGCTTAAGTGACCTCCGTGGTCTGTGCATACAGTCAATACTGTTGCTTGAGGCGTAGGCACTATCTGTGACTCCATTGGGAACAGAAGATCCAGCTGAAGGCTTCATGCTTAGAACTCCCTTGCCACATGCCTCTTCCCTTGGCTAACTCTATTCTGTATCCTTTCATGTAATAAGCCATAACCATGCATATAACACCTTCCAGTGGATTCTGTGAATCCTTCTAGTGAGTTATTGAACCTGAGGGTGGTCTGGGAGACCCCTGCTCAAAGCTGATGTCCAAAGTGAGAGAAGTCTTGGGGAATGCCAAACTCAACATCCCTGAATGGGTTTAAAAAGAAGACTGGGTATGACAGAAGAGTTAGTGAACTTAAAGATGAGAAATTTTTAAATCTGAAAAATGCAGAGAAAAAAGATCTAAAATGTGAACAGACCTGAGTGATATATAGGACAATATTAAAGATCTAAAGTAATACAGAGTCTCAGAAATAGAGGAGAGAGGTAATGGGCAAGAAGAAATATTTGAAAAAATATTGGGTAAAATTCCCTAAATTTGGAGAAAGATATACACCTGCTGGTTCAAAAGCTCAAAGTATCAGAGAAAGGGAAAATACAAAGAAAGCCACATTTAGGCATATCACTGTTAAACTGCTGAAAATCAAGTTTAGAGAAAATCATGAAAGCAATCAAAGAAAAGAATTAGCACATGCCTTACAGATTTTAAATTCCACTGAGCTATCATCAAAATAATAAGGACCAAAAAACACTGGAAAGACTACATTGCTTTTTTAAAGAAGTCCATCAACTAGAATTCTGTATCTGCCAAAGATATCCTTCAAGACTGAAGGTGAATAAACATGATTAAAGTAAATTAAAATGAAAAGAATTCATCACCAGCAGCAGACGTGCACTACAAGAAATTCTACATGAAATTCTTTAAGCTGAATGTAAATGATATCAGATGGAAACTCAGATCCTTAGAAATGATTTCAAATACCACAAACAATAAATAAGTGAGTAAACAGAAACCATTTTCCTATTAATTTTTTAATATAACTGTATAAAATAAAAACCCCACATTGTATTGTGAAGTTTATAAAGAATATAGATGTAGTAATATAAGTGATGACTACAGCACAAAGTACAGGGAGTAAGGAATAAAAGGACCTATAAAGTTGTAAGGTACTTATATTTTAAAGGAAGTGGTAAGATATTAGCTCAAAGTACACTGAAAATTTAAGGATAGCATAAAGTAATCCTAGAGCAACCACTAAAATATAATGCAAAGAAGTAGAGCTAAAAAGCAAGTTGACAAGTTAAAATAAAACCTATATGATTACTTTAACCCACAGATAGCAGGAAAGGAAGAACAGAAAACGAAATATAAAGGGGAAGACAGAAAATTAGCATTAAAATGACAGATCTAAATACAATACCACCAATAATTTACAATAGATGTTAAGTGGATGAAATTCTGTAACTAAAAGGCCATAATTGTCAAAATCAATACAAAACTGAACTAGATGTATCTGCAGTTAACAAACTAAATATAAAGACACAGAGAGATAGAAAGTAAAGAGATTCGAAACAAAGGACCACACAAACAGTAAGTATAAGAAGGTAGGAGTATCAGATAAAGTAGACTTCAAGACAAAAAGGTATGACCAATGACAAAAAAAAAACCACTTCATAACAATAAAAGGACCAATCTGTCAGGAAGACAAAAACAATCACAAATGAGTATGTGCCCAATGACAGAGTTTCAAAGTCCATGAAACCATGTTTCACGGAGGTTAATTGGGTAACAGAGAAGTCCACAGTAATAGCTGGAGATTTAACAGCCTCCCTCTTAGCAATTGACAAAACATCGAGACAAAAAAATCAAAACAGACAAAGATGACTGGAATATTCAGCACCATCGACTACCTTGACCTGACATCTGTAAGACATTACATCTCATGAAATCCTACAAAGTGTGTTCTCCAACCACAATGAAATTAAACTAGAATTTGATAACAATAATGTATCTAGGAAAATTCAAAATATTTAAAATGAAATAACCCCTCTAGGAGTTAAAGAAAAATCACACAATCTTAGAAAATGTTTTTAAGCTCAGTGAAGGTAAAAACATAATATACCAAAAATTATTGGATGCAGGTAAAGCAGTGTTTGAAGAAAATTTTATATTTTTTAAATGTTTGTGTTAGAGAGAGGAAAGGTCTAAAAATGATACCTGAGGTTTGACTTTAAGAAGCTGGCAAGAGAACCCAAAGTAAGTAGCAAGAAGAAAGTGATAAAAATGAGACTGGAAATAAGTGAAACAGAAATGAGACAAGCGATTAAAAAAATTAACAAAAGCAAAAATTGATCTTTAAAAAGATCAAGGAAACTGATAAATCTCTATGTAGAACAATCTAGAAAAGGGGAGGGGGATGATCTGCAAGTACAGAACACAAACTACCAATAACAAAACTGAAAGATGTCACTAGATATCCTACAAGAATTAAAAGGAAAATAAGAAAATATTATAAACAACTTTATGCCACTAAACTCCACACTTAGATGAAATGAGCAAAGTCTCTAGAAAATACAAGTTATCAAATGGACACAAGATAATAAAGAAAATATGAATGGTCCAATATGCATGGCCTTCTGAACCCCAGGTTCAAAACCTCTATCCTACGTGCCACTGTTCGACTTGTCTTCCTTAAATATCCAATCTATCTTCTTACTCTACATTTCAAAACTTTCAGGAGTTTCTGCTAGCATATCTCTTACATAGTTTTTGTACCAATCTGGCATCTTCTAGCACAGTCCTGAAGGGTATTCATGCCACCATCCCTCAGAAATGCCAACCCATTCTTTCACATACCCCTTTCCGTCAATGTCATCTCATTCCTGGCCAAACCTCACTCATTCTTCAAGGTCTAAATGGGTCTAGACTCCTCCAAGAAGCTTTCCAGGCTATTCCCAGATCTCAGGGTCTCCGTTCTTGGAATTTCATGGCAACATCACATTACTAACACTGTTTTGTAGGGAGGTCACTGTTGTCCTATGAGTTAACTCTTATTTTCCCAACTAAATTATAAGCTCTTTGAGGGCAAAGATTTTTTTTTTCTTAAATCTCTATCCTTAGGGCAACTATTCCAGGATTCAGCACATAGTAATGATTCAATAAATACTTGTAATTTATTGAATGAATATATAATGCCAAGAGCTTATTTCTGTGGTTCTTATCAGACTCTTTAGACTGTCATTCTGATCTCAGTACCATCTTCAGAGTTATCTCCAGGGATTTGCCAGACTTTTTTTAGGAACTGTATTCATGAAATCATCTGGTCACAATAAGCAGAGGGTAGAAGGGAGGGAGGAATAGTGTTAAAATTAAATAAATGGAGAAGCCGGGGTGGGGGGCGGTCTCAGTTTTCTAGGTCACATAAGAAGAGGGAGCTGAGTTGTACATTCTGCTGCTACTAATATCCAAGAAACATACACTAAGACCAATGAGGTCACCTTCTCCTTGTCCTCTCCCTGTCCTGAGTCCATGTGTACAGAGAACAAACAATGGGGCTAAGGGATGAGTTCCAGTTCTGTTCCCAAACACATCTTTTTCTTCCATTGTGTACCCACATCTGTTCGAGTAGAGTCAAGATAACAGGATCTTCTAAAAAGTAGCCAGAGACTAATACTTATTGTCTCTTACCCTTACAGATAAATTCTCCAATTTATAAATGTCTTCATTGTAACCAAGTACTATCAAACAGTGACTGCAAATCTAGCTTATTTAAATAGATCTTTCAAAAAGGAGTTTTGCTTTTATACTAAAATTAGCAGTGCCATTTGTGAATACACATACTTTTGAGGAAAAAATACACTTTCTGTGGCACTAAAGTCACCAAGTAAAGAAATCCCTTTAAACAAAATTCTTCTCAAATTCCCTTCCATTGATGACTTCCTAGCAGCTTCTCTTTCATTTAAACCAAACATAGCTTTTATATCCTCATTTCATTCCCTTTCTCTCTAATTAGTGAAATCTGGTTGCTCTTCTCTCAAAACAGATTACAAGGTTGGGGTGTTCTGTTTTTCCAGTATTTCAGAATTCTAATCCTTGCAGCACTGTGATGGCAGGAAGGATCGTGTGATTTAGAGCAGGCAGGCTCCAAGGAAATAGATCTGAAGGAAACGTACAGCACACACAATGCAGAGATTCTTTTGAATACAAACACTCAGATTCCTGTAAAAGATAGTGCGCTACCTCAGCTACTTCTAGCCCAGGGCACTGACCCTGATCTTGTAGGCCAGCCTGTCCTTACCCAGATTGGAGGACGCTCGCCCCTCTGCAGCCCGGTCCTTGAGATCCTCAGCAATGCCCAGCTGCTGCTCATGGTACTGCTTCGCCCGCTCCAGATCCTGCATGCACCTGGCAGCATGGCCCAGGCCAGCGTAGGCCCGCATCTCAATGGCCTTCTCCATTAATTCCTGTGCCAGCTCCAGCACGTAGTTGTGGTAAGACATGGCCTTGTCAAAGTTCCTCCTGTAGTGATAGGCACTGCCCAGGTTGCTGTAGGCCCGGGCCTCTTCTCGCTTGTTCCCCAGGTCCTTGGCTATCTTCAGATGCTGCTCGTGGCACTGCACAGCGTTCTCAAAGTCACCCATGGCGATATACACAGCTCCCATGTTGCCGAGTTCTCGCGCCTCAGAAAGCTCATCTTTGGATTGCTTGGCGAGAAGAACACACTGTTTGTGACTGGCCAGTGCGTTGGGGTAGTCTCCGATGGCTGTGTACACGTGGCCCAGACTGCTCAGGGCTGATGAAGCTGCCTGGAGAGAAAGGATAAGGCAGAGAAATGAAAGCACATCAGAAAATGCCTTTGGCTTGTTTTATCAGATAAAATGTTCGGGGTTTGCCTGTAACCATCCAACTCAGTGTCTAATGGTGTTTCTATCAGTGGTCCACAGACCTGTGCAGTACTGAAAAAGAGCCCATCCAAACAGCAAGTTTCTAGTAAAAGACAATGGTAATTTATTTTTATTTATTTATTTTTTTAAGATTTTATTTATTTGTCAGAGAGAGAGAGAGAGAGCGCAAGCACAGGCAGAGAGAGTGGCAGGCAGAGTCAGAGGGAGAAGCAGGCTCCCTGCGGAGCAAGGAGCCCGATGTGGGACTCGATCCCAGGACGCTGGGATCATGACCTGAGCCGAAGGCAGCTGCTTAACCAACTGAGCCACCCAGGCGTCCCAAGACAATGGTAATTTAATCAGTAACTTTCAATACCTAATCTCGCAGAACAGGCTGTGTTCCATATAACCTTCGTTTTAGTTTAAAGACTTATTGACATTTTTAGTATTATGCTATATCTCTGTTAATAGCCATTAACCTCTGCAGTATAAGAAAAGGTTGAAGAATGAAAATAAAATGTAAGCAAGGGGGGAAAAAAAAGAAAACATTGAAGAAAACCCGAATTAATTACTACATATAATAGAGCATAGGAAATTCATGAGAAACCCATGCTTGGGTGTTTGCGCTCCTGGGCATTTCTCTAGATGTGTTTTCTCCCAAAGCAAATGGATAGATTAATGGTAATGGAGATGTTTAGAATGACAACTGATAATTCTGTGACTCCTGACGCTGACTGTGTCAGTTTTGACAATGTCAGGTCCTGTTCTCCGATCTGTGTTCCCTCAGTGTGACATCATCCAGGCTGATTACTGTGGAGGGTTTAGATTTGGATAAACTCCAGAGGAAAACAATGGTTGGTTCCAGCCTACACCTCTTTAGAACGGGGTGGTCCCACTGGGCCTCACCACCCACTTTCAGGCCCACATTGGCTCTTCCAGCTTTTTTTTTCCCCTTAAGATTTTATTTACTTATGAGAGACAGTGAGAGAGCACATGCACATGCATGCTTGCACAAGGGGAGGGGCAGAGGGAGAGGGAGAAATGGACTCCCTGCTGAGCAGGGAACCCAACATGGGGCCTGATCCCAGGACTCTAGGATCATGGCCTGAACCTAAGGTAGAAGTTAACCTACTGAGCCACCTATGCGTCCGTGGCTCTTCCAGCTTTACTCCTCTTGTCTAGAGGCTCTTCTGACCCTGGCCTCTGTGCAGAAAAAAGCTATCTTCCTAGTCCCCTCACAGTGCTTGCCACACACACTGTGCTCCTGTAAAGAAAAGTATGTGAGCCTTTTTGTCTTAAAGGTTTTAATGAAAAGGACTGTATGTTGGTATAGTGAACCAAACCGGGACTACAAAAATATCAAAAGGGTTACATGGGTTCTGGAATCTTCCACAAATGCATGTAGTCTTAGATGCTAGTCTAGTTTCTAACTCCTTTGTAGAGACATAAAAGGGACACTAGCTACCCTGGGCTTTTTCTGACCTCCTTTGGCATTTTGTTTTGTTAATTAAGTTTTTATAAAATTCCAGTTAGTTAACATACAGTGTAATATTAATTTCAGGTGTTGAATTTAGTGATTCAACACTTCCATACAATAGCAGGTACTCATTGCAAGTCCCCATCACCTGTTTAATCCATCCTCCACTCACCTGTTATAAGTCTACCTTTAACAACCTTCACACTAGCCTAAAGCTCTAGCCATGTATCACCTTTCTTCACCACGATCCCTTTTCCCAACATGAGCACGTGATCATGGCAGAACAAAGGGTGTGCTCTGTCACAATTAGGCAAGTGATTTTCACAAGGGCCTCCAGGCTAGGGAATAACAATGAGGGAAGGTTGTCCCACCTGGAGTAAGGGCATTTCTTTATGAGATGTGTTCTATGTCTGTGCACTTCAGAACACTTTCATTAATATTTTATAGATGTGAGTGATTTACTACCCTATTTCTTTGACTGCGAAAGAGTAGTTCTTGATCAAAACTGAAACACTGACCATCTTTATGATGTTTTGCAACTTGTGTATTTGTAAAGGGCTCCATATCATTTTAAGTTGCTCTTTTTAAAATAAAAGGTTTTATTTATTTATTTATTTGAGAGAGAGAGAAAGAGAGCGCGTGGCACAAGGAGGGTGAGGAGTAGAGGGAGAGGGAGAAGAAGCCTCCTCCCCGCATCCCGAGCAAGGAGCCCAACGCAGGGCTCAATCCTAGGCCCTGAGATCATGACATAAACTAAAGGCAGCTGCTTAACTGACGGAGGCACCCAGGTACCCTGCATTTTCTTTTTTTAAGTAGGCTCCACGTCTGGTGGAGAGCTCATTGCAGGGCTTGAACTCATGACCCTGAGATCCAGACTCAAGCCCCAGTCAAGGGTCTGGCGCTTAACTGGCTGAACCACCCAGTGCCCCTTAAGTTGCTTTTATCATTTCACAGACATTTCAATAAAAAGATTGAGGAAAGCAGAGGAAACAGATACTTAGAAATTTACTTTTATGTTTTTTCTGAGTAGAGAAGGGCAGAAATGAGTCCATAAAATTCACAGTGTTGCAGCACTGTGACTGAGGCAGAAGTAGCAATGATGTCATGGAAGAGCATGCCCCTTGGACGTGTATTGGTATCGGCTTGCCACTTCAGGAACCTCCTTGGGACCAGAGGTTAGAACTGTACATCGGTACACAAGGCTTTCTCCTGCTCACAACACTCCTCTCCAACAATCTCCTTTTCTTCCTTTGCTCTGGGCCCAGGTACCCCACCTCTTTCCCCCTGGCCCTCCCACCTTCCTCTCTGGGGTTCTCCCCCCACGGCTGGCTAAGTAGCAGGACATTGTCCACAAACCCCACCCACAAATCTATGCTGCACACAGATCTCTCACCATGGAGCTAGTATAACTTAGAATCAGGCACACGATTCAATACTGCACTGCCCTTTACCAGCTCTGGGGCCTTTTGAAACTTAACTTCCCTGAGCCTCGGTTTTCCAGACACACGTTTCCAGGTCCCAGCAGAGTACCAAGAATAGAGAGTTTTCAAACTCCAGCCTCTGTCAAATATACAAACCATAAATAATTCACTAGATAATTCCAAATTGTAGATCTGGTTGGAGGCAATGAGCCCTTGAACACCATGGGGGATGGATTCATAAGGCCTGGGGCAGGCATAGCACCCCAGCACTGCTCTTAGGGACTTCTGGTTTAAGGCAACTCAGAATGACAGCCATGGGATCTTCTACTTCCGTTCTTCATTTCTCTGAAAATGCCAGGAAGACACAGGAGCTCACGGGGCAGTTCTCTGAACATAAGGAAAGGGAGTGCTGGGGCATTTCCCCTCTGGGGTGCAGGAGAAAGAGGGAAGGACTACCGTATTCACTCTTCCCTGGCACCTTCCAGTTACTAGACAGTGCTGTCTCATTGCAACTCTTCATGGCAGGTGTCCTGGAAACCAGCTTCTCTAGACAATAGAATTTATGAAGCACACATCCCAGCCTCTGAAATTAGAGAGGCAGCTCTACATTAGAGATGTAATATAAGAATGGAACAGGATTTAGAGTCAGAAGCCTTGGCTGTACAGCCCTGATAGGTCACTCTTCTTCTTCACCCGAGTTTCCTTTATATTTAAATGGTACTGATAAAGACAATGTACATACTTCCCAGGGCTGGGATGGGATCAAATGAAGCAGTGCATCTCAGTATCCTGCATAAACCACCAGGTTCCCAGAAAATGCATCACTAAGGTGTGGATGGATGTTTTATGACTGCAAGCTGGCTGGGCTAAGCTCTGTTACCTAGCAGAAGCTAGTAATGGCAACTGAACACATCAGTCATTATGACCGAACAACTATATTCCTATCAGTTGCCACAGGAAATGAAGTCCAGTGTTTTACAGCCCTTGGGCAAATAACATGTGATGTTATTTATCAGCTAAGTGAATTACAAATTAATCACTTGTCTTTGTTCCTGTTCCTGTAGAATAAGCTTAGATCTGAAACATGGTTTCAGGCTGTTAACAAGAATCTCAAGACCCACCATCTATGGGGAATCACAGGCCCCACCTCAAGCAGATGCTACGTTTGCCACTAAGGTTCACTGCTGCCTTTGTATATTAATCTCTGTGAGATTTTTGTGCTAGAATAGCACCAGCTGCTTCCCACAGTGGAAACATTTTGGAACATCTGTATTTGAATACTAAAATGCACACAAACAGTTATGCTAACAAACTATCTGGTTGGGATAAGACAATACTTTCCTCTTTTTACAAGATATAAATTACTCCAGTTCTTGCCAAAGCATGATATCCAGCTGCAGATTTAGTACACAGGAGTCATCACCCTTTGCTCTGTGACCTGAGTATTTGCAGAACTGTATCTAACAAGTCAGCTTCATGCAACTAGAGAAGGAAATTCGCTCAGACTTTTTAAAACCACCTTTAAGGACTTGCAGTTTGAAACATAAAATAGAGAAAGTTTAAACTACTCAAACTATAACCACATTGATAACACTGCCATTAAAGATTAAATACTTAAATATGTTTGCCTTCACATCTAGCATGTTCCCTCCCTACACTGTATGTATTTTTCATCAGGGTATATTTTGGGGGGATTAACTCCACATGCAGAGAATATTCAATATAACTATGACTGATTAATTGTGGATGGTTTTTTTTTTTTTTTAAGATTTTATTTATTTATTTATTTGACAGAGAGAGATCACAAGTAGGCAGAGAGGCAGGCAGAGAGAGAGAGAGAGAGAGGAGGAAGCAGGCTCTCCGCTGAGCAGAGAGCCCGATGTGGGACTCGATCCCAGGACCCTGAGATCATGACCTGAGCCGAAGGCAGCGGCTTAACCCACTGAGCCACACAGGCGCCCAATTGTGGATGGTTTTTTAAAGGGGAAATATACCAGCTAGTACCAGAAGTTTGTTTTTTCTTCCAAATCCACATGCACCTTCTATTCCCTGCCAGTTCAGTGCCCTCACACTCAACGTCCTGGGTTCACCACCTACAACCCAAGGGGCAGAGGGATGTAGAAGAATAGGGGCAGAATCTCAAATCAGGCATGCACAGGTTCAATCATGAACTGTGATACCACACAAGTAATGTGACATCTTTGAGCCTCAGTTTCCTCATCTGTAAATGGGAACTATTAATACCTTCCAACGTGGTGAGTCATTAAAAAAAAAATTTTAAAGATGTTGCAGAAAATGACCAGAAAATAGAACAAGAAGTTATGTCATCAGAACTAAAGAGACAACACAAAAGGCTTGCCCCACTGATGGGAGGATGTGTAATCACCTTCCTACATTGAATCATATTACTCATAGTATTTTTCTGCAAATGTAGGCATAAGAAAATTCACCCTTTACCCAGGAGCAGTCTAGAATCATTGGTATATCCAACACCTAACGTTGGGAAAAGCACTTGACTTCAAGTGGTCAAAGCTTACACAGTCATTGGAGTGTTTTGGGTCTGTTAGTTGGTTTCTTCATTTGTTCATTCATTCATGAAAAATCTCTAGACTGATGCAAACATAGTCAACTAATTTTTGACAAAAGAGCAAAGGTAATTCAATGCAGAAAAGACAGTCTTTTCAACAAAGGGTGCTAGAACTAGACACCCAAATGCAAAAAAAGTGAATCTAGACTCAGACCTTACATCTTTCAAACAAGTTGACTCGAAATGGATTGCAGACTGAAGTATAAAACACAGAACTATAAAACTCCTACAAATTAACATAAGAGAAAATCTAGGGCTTGGCAATGAATTTTTAGATATAAGACTACAGGCATGACCCATTAAAAAAAATAGACACGATGAACTTTATTTAAATTAAAAACTGCTCTGCAAAAGATACTATTAAGAGAATGAAAAGACAAGCCACAGACTGGGAGAAAATATTTGCAAAACACATACCTGACAAAAGACTAGTATCCAAAATATGGAAAAAAAAAAAAAAACTTAAAGCTCAACAACAAAAAAAATCATCCAATTTTGAAATGGGCAGAAGATGTGAGCAGACACCTCACCAGAGAAAATATGCTGATGGTAAATAAGCATATGAAAAGATGCTTCACATCATATGTCATCAGGGAATTGAAAATCAGAACAATGAAATAGCAATGCGCACCTATTAGAATAACTAAAATCTAAAAAACTGACAATACCAAAGGCTGACGAGGATGTGGAACAACAGGAGCTCATTTCTTGGTGGGGACACAAGATGGGACAGCCACTTTGGAAGACAGATGGGCAGTTTCCTGCAAAACTAAACATATTCTTACCATACGATGTGGCAACCATGCTCCCATGTATTTACTCTAATGAAATGAAAACTATAGTCCACACAAAAACCTACACATGAATTCATAATTGCCAAAAACTGCACACAGCCAAGATGTTTTCCAATAGGTGAATGCTTAAGCCCTGGTACATCCTTACCGTGGAATACTATTTAGTGCTGAAAAGAAATGATGGAGCCACAAAGAGACATACAGAGACGTTTAACTGTACACTGCTAATGAAAAAGGCCCGCCTAAAAAGGCTATCTATTGTATCATCCCAACTATGGTCATTCTGTAAAAGTCAAAACTATGGAGAAGGCAAAAAAAAGTCAGTGGTTGCAGGAAAAGGATAAATAAGTGGAGTACAGGGGATTCTTAGGACAGTGTAACTATTCTGCATGATACCTAAATGGTGGACACATGACATCATGCATTTGTCAAAACCCATGGGCTGCACATGACAGTGAACCCTAATGTAAACTATGTAAACTATGAGTTTCACCTAATAAGAGTATGTTGTTTTGTCAATTGTAACAAATGTATCACACTAACACAAGATGTTAATAGTGAGGGAAACTAAGTGGGAAACTAAGAGGGTGTGTGGCATCTCTCTGTAAATCTTCTGTATATTTTCTGTAAATCTAAAACTGCTCTTAAAAAATGCAGTCTATTAATTTAAAAGTAAATAAATTGGAGTTTTCCTCATTTGAGGAGTAGGTAACTCTTAGAAATGGGAACAGCACGAGCAAAGGCATGAAGGATGACGAGAAGCCATTCAGACCTGAGAGGAGGGGTAGTGGCAAGAGGGGAGTCTGAAAGGTGAGTTTGGGTAAGTTCTGTTTGTCCATCAATTTGTAAAATCTAAAGCATTTTCTTTTTAATTTAATTTTATTTGTATTTAAAAAAATTTTTTTTAAAGATTTTATTTATTTATCTGACAGAGATCACAAGTAGGCAGAGAGGCAGGCACAGAGAGAAGAAGGGAAGCAGGCTCCCGGCTGAGCAGAGAGCCGGATGGGGTGGCTCCATCCCAGGACCCCGGGATCATGACCTGAGCCAAAGGCAGAGGCTCAACCCACTGAGCCACCCAGGTGCCCCTAAAGCATTTTCCATGTATGTTGTTTCATTTGCTCCTTATAACAACCCTTCACACATGAGTCATTATTTTTATGTACATTTGTGAGATAACACTAGACTCCAAGTGATAAAGTGCCATGCCTGAAAGTCCACAATTATAATAATAAAGCCAGGTTCACATCCACCTGTGTCAGGCCCTGGCTCTCTTGCGCATTTGACTACACAGAGTTTAGCCCCTGTTGAGGGAATTACAGACACCCAGGGGGCAATAAGGGCCACTGGTTTAAGCAGGGGGCTGACCAGACCAGATCTGTACTTGCATATATTTCCATGAAATAGATGAAAAGAAGCAAGATAAGTGGTACCAACAACACCACGATGCCTAACTAAAATAATGACTAGTTAGAATACAAAAAGACCTATTTTAATCACTAATTATATTTAATGTCCTCTTTGGGGCTGTTCACAACTGTTCTAGCTTCCCTCCTTCCAAGCAGGTAAGATGGCATGTCCCTGCATGCATGAAAGTCAGGGGTCAGTGACTATTCTTTGGCTGATAAATGTAATCACATCCAGCTGGTGCGTTAGGAACCAGGGCACGCTTCACCACATTCTCTTTCCCTTGCCACACACTGCTTCTCCAGAACTGAACTTGAAGTGACAATCGTGGCAATATGGCACAGAGCCCTTGCTGACCAGTAGTGAATATACAGTGGGCATAAGAAACAAATCTTTGTTGTTTTATGCCACTGAGATTTAGGGATTTACTGTTAGTGCAGCATAACCTGGCCTAGCCTTATCAATACAATATTCAGCTTTATTAATTACTAACTGTCATGCTCCAGTCATCATAGTTATAGTTAATGCTTCCTGATCATTCAATTATTTGAATTACCATGTTTCTGGATGATTAAATTTTAGGCATTTACCAATTACCACAGGATTATAGATGAAGAAATTTAAAATTTTTTTTTGAAATTTTAGAAATTTTTATAGAAAAACAAAATTTGAGAAGAATTAGGTACTAAAATCAGAACTTAGCGAATCCTTAAAAAATTTCCTAACCCAGAGACAAACTGTCTATCTGGTAATACTTAATCCAAAGCGCAGGCCTATTAGGAGGGACTCTATAGCCACCCCCATATGAACCTATAGAAACAGAGGACTGAATCGTGTTCTGTGGGGTCTGTATACTTCCTACAGTCTGAAATGACTCACATTCTCTATTTAATGAGCATACTGTAGCTTGAAAATCTACCTTAACCAGCAGCTGAGCTGATAGAGTAAGTCTGTGTAAAAGTTAAATGATAGTCATGACATCTGGAGTTACTTACTCAAGTCACACAAAACCAACTGGACAAATAAAATAAAAAGAAATCATTATCTATATTATTGAGGACACTGTCCATGATATCACCCAATGTCATCTTTATAAGGAGTAACAGAAAAATTTCTTTCAGATTTCAAAGCTTCTACCAAGCAGCTGCTATGGGTTTATCTAAAAAAACAAAAACCAAACCAAAACAAAACAAAAACAAAAACAAAAACAAAAAAAACACAAAACCTCTGAATCTTAAAGTGGTCAAATTTACCTTTGTGTTCGGATTACCGGCTTACAGCTGAGATGCAGAGCCTCTCTTTAACAGGCTGATAAAATCAGATAATACGTACACAGATTCTGCCCTGGCTTCAGCCTTATGCTATAACTCTAATGCTCTCATTACTCTGATTTCTTCCCTTTTTGGTTTTGTGTCTTGCCCCCAACAAATTCTTCTTGTAGTAAAATAGAGGAAAGGACAAATCAACAAAACAATTAAATATTAAAGCTCTTGGTAGGGAGGAAGCGTCCCAAAATGGGATCTCCAAGAATTGTGAACTCACAGCCACAACCTAAAGAGACTTAAATACCACACTAAACAGGGAAGTTGTAATTATATGGTCTTTAGTATTCTTAAATCTTTTTTTGTGGTGTGCATGCCATTATTGGTGCTGGCTTTATTATAATCAATCTAACTAGTCTGTCCCAATGCCTAAAGCTAGAGTTGGAGGACTACTCTGAAGTTACTTCTGAAAAGGTAAAAGACTGATTTGTGTCTATCAGTCTATCTGAATTCTTTCTATTATATACTAACCCGTGGTGGAAATAGTTGGTTTGAATCTATTACTCTGAGCTTAGAGAGCAGTTAGTGATCGTTACAGCTTCTCCACAGCAATCTGTCAGCCTTTTCTAATACTGTGGGGCCAGAGGAGCTTTCATAATAATTATTTTTATCAAAATTATATTAGGGTTGGAAGAATAACACAATGTCAGAAAGATCTATTACCTAGACCTAAGAGTTGCTATCACAGGTGATAAATTATTTATAATGCCCAGCATTAATGCAGCCATGTTTTCAAACCAAGAATTTGTAAATGTCCTTTGCAGATGCAAATTAACAGATTAATAAGGAAACAAGCTTTCTTGTCTGAGAAGCTGAGATGACAGATTAGCTATTAAGAGCAATTTATAGGTCATAAGATATGAAAGTTGGCAAGAAACACTACCTCAGCTGGCTCTATAAATAGTAAAACTGCATTTAGTTTCCCAGAGGTATCCTGTTAGACATTTTAATTATACCATAAAAACTGCCAGAATTTATAATGATTTCATTTTTTAAAAAACTTGATGCTCCATGTAAACTTGAGGCAATACAACAGGCATCCACGCTATGTGCTGGAACTGCCAAGTTGCAGCCAGTGAAGAGTGCCGGCCGCTGCTGGCGAAGGACTGCAGGGGCAAGGTCAATGCTGAACGTCAGAGGGAAGGTATGTTAGCCCCTAACCTCTCTCTCAGGTTACATAAGGATTCTCCTCCCTCCTTCACATCCAAACACCTTCCACGGCAGCCTCACGCTGTCTACCTAGGATGATTTTTACAAACAACTGCCTCCCTTCTATGTAGCTCTTGGCCACAAAATGACAGCCATGTGAAAATCTTAGAGTCTTCATAGTCCTTTTAGGGAGCCGAATTTAACTGGGGGTAAATTCCCTCACTTACTTGAAATAATCAGCTCAGATCATTTTTTGGAAACTGATTTCCCATCCTCAGTTTCACCTACATCTGCAATTTTATTTGGAGGAGTGATAGATAACCTAATCTAAAATCAGCCTTTAAAGACATAATCCACTCAGGTCTCTTATGCAATGATTTGGCCTGAGTTTGGAGACATACTTTACCTTAATGCTGTTTTAGTCCAATCAAAACTCTTCCATTCTACTCTTGCCAGCCAACCTGACTTTTAGTAGGCTATAAAACATTGTTCTGTAGGGTGTTGGAATGTAGTCAATCACCCTTTGAAGACAGTACTTACACCAAATCATAAAATCTGGCTTTGCCTGGGTAGGATATAATGGAGAAACTGGAAGAAAGAGACAGAGAGAAAACACATATGTGTGCATTCACAAAAGCCACATGAGACATTTCTCAGAAGGAAGAATGCCCAGGAAAAGGATCGCTTATTTGCAGGGGCCAGCAGATAACAATTTAAGCAAGAAATCTTTAAACTGGGTGAAAAGGAGTTTCCAAGGGTCCTGGAAACATGTTAGAAAATGAAGAAACAACTGAGAACCTCCCTACCTACCAGGAAGGAGTATCAGTACAGCGTTCTCACTGTCAAGGATAGGTCCTCACGCAGGCTGAGACCTTCTCAAATGAATGTCTTCTAACTGTTCAAGAATAACTGCTCGGAATCTCAGCTCTCTGTACAACTGCTCCCTCCAGCAAATTCAACCTCTGCCCCTGTTGCATGATTCCAAGCTTGGATTTCAGAACAAGAGACAGAAGACTTTAGAGCTGGGAGAGGCCTTACAGATCACCTAATCCACCAGTTTTCAAACTTTGCTTAAACCAAATTACAAATACACGTGATTTCTATGATTTAAGTGTACTTGTTTAGGTTAACTTGGATTAGGGGGCACTCTTGTCCCTAAGTATTAAGAGAATCTCTGGCACCCTGAAGGATTCTTTAGAGCAGAATTTGAAGACCACTCATCAGTAGACCTCCTCAATGTCTTTTGATGTAGAAATTAAGGGCAAGAGACGTCAAGTACCTTGGCCAAAGACCAACCCACTAAAGAACCAGCAAGAGCAGGACTAGGTCCCCACTAGTACCTCCTCACCATGCTTTGCCAGATTGCACCACACCAGCTCACAGTCTCCTCAGACTCAGGCTCACTGCCCTTCCTAAGTCCCCTTTACTCCTATGACTTCTATGATAAACAAAAGAAGCAAATGCTGTCACCATTTCTTCCAAACAGCCAAAAGTTCAGCCTTACCCCTTTACCTGTCTTATGGCCCTCATATTCAGCAGCCCTCCCCAAGACCAGCTTTATTAAACTCCTGAAATTATAATCATATTACTTTTTATTTAATAATCTTTACCTAAATGCTGATGATTTATATACAAGATCCACTTAGAATTAATTTCTGACACTTTTATTTTAAATAATAAATATTCTTTTCAGAATTGTGTGGCAATGTTAACAGATGGGGTTTGTAAGTGTTATTAAATACATACTGCTCTTCTCTCTAAAATCCCAGCCAGTTATTCAGTGACAAACTCAACAGCAAACTTTATTTTTTCTTTAAAAATTTACTAATTTATTTGAAAGAGAGAGAGAGTGAGCAGGGATAGGGACAGAGGGAGAAGAAGAGGGAGAGAAGCAACCCCCCATCCCAGCGCTGCTGAGCGTGGAGCCTAGTTGGGGCTCTATCTCATGACCCGAAGATCATAACGCTAGCCAAAATCAAGAGTTGAACACTTAACCACTGAGCCACCCACCCCTCGACAGCAAACTTTAATTAAACTTTAGTAACTGGGGCGCTGGGGTGGCTCAGCTGGTTAAGCCACTGGCTTTTGGTTTCAGCTCAGGTCATCATCTCGGGGTTGTGAGATCAAGCCCCATGTCAGGCTCTGTGCTGGACATGGAGCCTGCCTAGGATTCTCTCTCTCACTCTCCTTCTGCCCCCACCCTGCCCCAATTTTTTTAATTTAAAAAAAAAAAAACTTTATTAACTTTCCTAACAGCTACTGATTCTGTCTCCTAAATAATAATGGACTTACCAATTCCAGGGTAATATAGTGATTAGAACTACCTAGGTTGGAATACTGACTCTGCTGGCTATGTTCCCTTAAGGAAGTTACTCTCTCTGCCCTTGTTTGCTTATCTATAAAGTGGGGGTAATGATATCTGTCTCATGGGACTGTCAGAAGCATACATTAGAGCTTAGAATAGTGTCTGGCACATAACAAGTATTCAGTTACTGCTGGCTGTTATAGATGCTAAATACCAATAAAACTGAGTAAATTAAGTAATTTTAAAGTCATACATTTATATTCATTTAATCTATTTTGTACATTTATTTAAAATTTAAATGTACTAAATTAGTGCCTCCCTTCCCTCTCTTATTATATTAATTAAAAAAACCTGAAAATGTCATTTCCCTTTTGTTGCATTTGTCACTGTTCCTTTGGCACAAAAATTGTTTGGGCATGCAACCACATAACATTCCTTTTTGGGAATCCCCAAGGAAAGAAGACATTACACCAAGATCTAAAAAAGGAACACAGTACATTCCCTGAAGAAAACCGAAATTTTAATTAAGATCTTTTATTTTAATATTAGCTTGCTATAAAAATACCCAAAGTGACATTAAATATAGGTTACACTGATAGATAAAATTTCTAATTACAAGTATAATCAAACTTTTCATCATGTTAGTTTTCATGTTTGTTTTTCAGTGGTATGCTTGTTTTGGATGAAAGTGAATACCAGAAATGTACTAAAGTTTCGAAGGAAATACGTTGTAAAGCAAAAAGAGTTGATTCATATATTTTCTACTTAAAGCAACAGGAAAAGATACAGGTGAAGGGAAAAGGAGCATAGCACAGGACAGGTTAGACTGGGCTTTCTGGAAGCCTAGAGTTGGCTTATTCATCTCTGTAACTTCACCGCCTAGCATAATACCTGGCATTCTACAAACACTTACAGAACCAAATTGACCGTCACGGGACTTTGGGTCTACACAAGGATTTAAGAGAAGAAAACTCTAGCCTCGAAGGTAAAGTCAGAATGAACAGGTGGCACCAGGACCTCTCAACCTCTAGCTCTGTGCGAGCAAAATCCTAGTTCATGAAAACTTTCCTGCTCAGTTGTCCCCTTGGTGTTTGTCTACACAATTGCTCATATTCATCCTTGATTTTCTTCTACCTGCTACTCATCCAATCAATCATATTCTTGTTAAGCCTTATGACGTCTAACTCCCTTCTACCTTTGCATTGTTTGCATGAGACATAAAGTGACTAAACAGGGGTCACTATTATTTTTTGTTATAATACTCTTTTCCTAAGAATAATTATAATGGTAGTCCAGATTAAAGTCCAGAAAAGTTAGTAAAATCCAGGTTCTTTCTGGGTACCACTAAAGTCCTTCTTAGGAAAAAATAGATCATCATAGTAAGTATAACGGCTAATCATTGAGAGCCAAGCACACTACCTTTTGTCAAATTAAAGTTGCCATCAATTTAAGAAGCATCTTACAATATGAACCACAGATAAAAGGACAACAGTGTCACAATCAAACAATGCCAGTATGCTTACTTACTGAATCTAAGATCATCCTGATTTCAGAGATACTAAAATGTGAAAAAAAATGTGCATCTTGGAGTTATGATATATCAGTGAATTATGATATATCAGGTGATTTATTTACATTATCCCAAATCATCACCAGGACCTTACAGGGGGTAGGAATTTTTACCTTCATTTTGCAGATGAGGAAAAAGACAACATTAAGCAGCTGGTTCAAAGTCAAATAACAAATAAACGGGAAGGCTGGGATTTAAATCTAGGCCTACCTGACTGCAAATGTGAATATTCCCATCACATTGCATTTCCTCCAGAAATCCTAGACAAAAAAAAATGAGGAAGAAGGCAAGGGCACTTGCTCTGAAAAGGACTCGTTATTATTGCTGTTTACAATTAGGTGCTTAGAATAGCTTAGCAGGCAGGTGTTTCTAATTTGCAACATTTAATAAAAATGGCTATTGTCAAACCATATCACAAACTGGGTACAGACTCAGAATTTTATTAAGACTGAGGATGAAAAAACTGCAACAATTCTACTACACTGTAGTAGCACCTTACCATATTTTATTCCCTCTCTCCTAGATAGAAAAACTACCTTTAGAGTTTCAAGTTTGCCAACCCATTCATGAGTCTAAAAAGAGGTGTATTTTATTTGATTAATATTGTCCTCGGGATTATATATAAATTCTGAGATATAAAGTGAAAACTTTAGGGAATGTGCCAAGTCTAGGATGGGTTAATGTGTCTGGCATGCCTGAAAATCCCAGAAAGGCAGCTCCCAAGAGGATAGATTCTGATTCAGGTTTAAGTTTACTCCATTTAGGGATAGAGATGGTTTTCAACAGTGGTATTGAGCTTTGAGTTCAGGCAGGACCATTTAAATGAGCCTTAGTAATGTATGTATGCTGGAAGCTGAACATGAAGGAAGAATTAGCCCAACTCCTAGAATGGCAGCATCCCTCTGCAGAAGGTTCTATTCAAAGTCTTATGGTAGTAAGCAGAAACTGCTGGAAAGTGTGTCATTTTATGGAAACCTCAGAAGTTTTGCTCTGAAAAAAAATTCTGGGATTAGGAGTGGATTGGTTTACCTTGCTTCTAGTGAATGCTGAAAGGGAGGTAACGATTGGGTCACTGTTAAAGAGAAAAAGCAGCAGGAGTGGGAGAAAGTAGAGTGGTGAGTGATGACACTTCTGATGCTGCCCCCCTTCCACAGGGGGGTGGGATACACACTTTTCCTGCTCTGGCTTTTTCCCAAGAAAGTAGCAGCACATTTTCCCCATAATACATGTTGTATCATATCTGATTACATGGAATGTTTATTTCACTTAATTTTATGGCTCAGAAGAGGAAGAGGAAAGAAATAAGGAGAAAAGACGAGGATAAATAAAGTTTTGCTTCCAAGTTCTAAGATCCCTCTACTGGTAGTGACTCCACAGGTCAGTGCTTATGTACCTGGAACCTAAGAAAAACAGGCAGAAATGCTGAAAAGGAGTCATTAGGTGACAGTAAAGGTTAAGATAGATCTTTTACATACAGAAGGAGTACAAAATAAAAAATAGAAAGAAGTAAAAAAAAAAAAAGACAACACTAAAACATTAATCTAGCACAAGTAATTTTTTGCTAATGTGAAAGTGTGATGACTTGAGTTTAATTTAAAAGAAACACAGAAACTTGATTTGCATTTGATGAGTTGTCAAAAAAGAGAACTTGATTTTTTTTTTTTTTAAGATTCTATCCATTTATTTGACAGACGAGAGATCATAAGTAGGCAGAGAGGCAGGCAGAGAGAGAGGAGGAAGCAGGCTCCTCGCTGAGCCCCAATATGGGCTCGATCCCCAGGACCCCAGGATCATGACCCTAGCTGAATGGAGAGGCTTTAAGCCACTGATTTTTTTTTTAACTTAATTTTTACTGTAATGGAAAATTAACTTGTTTGAAACCGGTGACAAAAGGCAGAGGCCACTATCCACAGCCTCACTCTAGGTTCCAGTCGGGGATCTGCCAGGTTTCAGGGCAGAATCCAGATGTGCCCAAGTGTGAGTTACATTTCCCCCTGGGATGCTTCCTCCAATGTCTCCTCTCTAACAAGATAAATAGCGGTCCTCACACTTCTCATGGGTGCCTCAGAGGCAAAACTGGAGTAGTGCATTAACATGCGGTGGGCACTTGAGAGCAATGTGGTGATTAGTCAGCTGGGGGCATCAAGGATGTGCTTCAGGGGCTGGTAATAAGAGGCTGGGAGATATTTCATCATTGGATACTTAATAAAAATCCTTTGCATAACATGCCCACTGGGAATTCTAAGTAACTCGAGCATACTGTGAATAACAGCTGCGTTCAAAGGAGATGGGCCTCACCACAATGGCAGAATATCTAGATAGGCACTGTAGGCACTGATCTTCCAGAAACCCTCAAGAACAAATGCGTTGCAAAACTAGACAGAGAATAGCTAAAATGTATTTGTTTGCTAGTTCACTCAACAAACACTGGAGTGCTCACTATGTCCTAGTCCCTGGGACTAGAAAGATAAATGAGACATGGCATCTGCTGTAGAGTCACTCACAGCTTCAGAGACAGACAGGAAAACAGTAAGTGCAGTAGACCTCTGGTGCCTGGGGCAAATGAAAACCCCAACTTTCTCAACTTCTGGTCAGAAACTCCAGTAAAACAATAGTGAAAGAATTTTTTTTTTTCCAAAAGCTGTAAGCCCAGAAAAACAAAAAGACTGAGAAAGATGCCAGCAGATGAGAGATATCCACCAAATTTTGGGAGATGGAAAGCAGATGGATGAATGGTAACTGATTTAGTAGGACAGGAAGAGCGGAAACCAAACGGCTTGCAAGGAGGGGTGCCAAGTCCAGCTGCAGAATGCTGGAAAGGAGCAGGAATTGAGGCGCTAAGGCTTCTGAAGTTCAGGGGAAGGGATTCGGAGCTGAGGCCGAGGATGGGATAGGAGCTTAGAGAAGAAGCAATTACAGCCTAGATCTGCTTCCCCAATCTGGCAGAAGATGGAAGCCTACTTTCTCTGCAGAGATTTCGAGATGAAGATAAAACTGAAACACTACACTGACACACAGGGAGATCAGTGAAAGTCTGTATTCTGAATGGCGAGAGTCTCCTCACAGGGCACCCCTCTCCACATTACAAGCCCCTTTCCTCTGCTGTTTTACCTAGGTTGGCAGCTTCATGTATATATTCTGGCAGCAGACTATAAGTTTCTGAGGAAATTGGTCCAAAGGAAAGATGTACACATGTAAACACGAGGGGATTCCCCCACCCACCCACGAACCCAAAAGCACCCCCTCCCAGTCTTTTCAACCTGCTTGAAATCTTTCTGTGCACAAGACCCATCCAAGCATACAGAGGCTCTAATCGGTTTTTAGTGCCTCACTCCTCTTATGAGCAGTCAGCCAAAGATTACTAGACATTTGAGGAAATCTCTCATTTGAAAGTCAGTGACCAAAATGAACAAACAAACAAAGTGCTCAAGAGAGAACAGATGCAATGAAAGGATGGGGGGAAAAAATTCCAAAAAATTATAAAGTCTTCAGGGACATCAAATAACAGCCTGCAGCCATGAACCTTTGGAACACCACACAAAAAGAATAAGAGGACAAGAGATAATTGTTCAATATTTTAAATAACAGCAGAAAACAGCACATGAAGTAGAACAAATTGAAGAGGAATATTACTTCAGGAAACAGGATTTTAAAAACCAGTTAAATAGAAAAGAGAAAGAACAACAAAAGACAGATTAGAGGATCAACCTGAGAAGCCTAACATCTGACTAATAAAAGTTCTAGCTGTAGAGAACAAAGAAAATGGAGAGGAATAAATTATCAAAAAAAATTTTTAAGACAATTTCCCTGAAATTAAGCACATGAGATTCCAGACAATGAAGAAAGGCCCACTATGAATTTTCAGGATAATAGGCAAAAAAACCCACACATAGAAAAAAATCAATCAAACAAACAAAAACCCTGAAATATTCCAGAGAGAAGGATCTGCTAATACACAAATAATTAGGAATCAGTAGCATTTGGCTTCTCAATGGCAATTGAAAGTTAAAAGACTTGGATCAAATGGATCAAATACAGTCAAAACTCTGGGAGGATAGCATTTCAATCTAGAATTCTATTTCTAGCCAAATTATCCATCAAAGTAGAAAGCAGGATTAAAGAGTTTTAAGATATTTAAGGTCCTAAAAACTTTCCGGATCACGGGTCTTTTCTTAAGGAACTAATGAGGATGTGTTCCAGCAACATATGGGTGTGAACCGAAAATGAAGATGCAATTCAGGAAAGAAAGGCTACAAGACAGGAAAGAGGCTAAGGAATTCTCAGGATCACAGGGAGGGAAGTCTCAGAATGGCATCCATGAAGGGCCCCACAGAACAACTAATCAAGCTTGGAGCAGGACACAAAAGACTGCAAGGAGGATTTCTCTAGAAAAATAAAAGGTACAGATTATTTGATATGTTTGGCACTCTAGAAAGGAGTTTTATAGTTCAGTTAAAAATATTTCTGCTAATGACTGGCACACAGAAAAGCAAACACAACTACAGCAACCACAAAAACTAAAGTAATTAATTCTAATTTTGCTATACAGAAAGATCACTGGGGTGGTGTGAAGATGAACTGTGGCAGAGGCATGACTGCAGGCAAGGAAGACAGAAGTTGAGTGACAAAGTCTGGAGGAAGCTATAAGGGCCTGAACCAGAGAAACAGTAGAGGGGACAAAGACAGGGCCAACTTAAGGGAAGGTAACTTCTCATACAAGCTCCATCTGTAACCCAAGAAGCTAAGGCGAAAGAAGTTAAGAAGCTAAAGGCAAAGGGAAATTTTTGAAAGAAAGAAAGTCATCATATTCACAGTTAATTAACTAGTGGAGTACTCAGTTTTGCTATTCACATTAAGAAGCCTAATAGTTTTAAAAGAACTCAACAAGTCTAATTATTATTAGACCACTGTGCTGGTCCCTTTAATAAGCAACAGAATTAGAAAAGTATTGTTATTCCCCATTTTATAGACAAGGCACAGAGAGGTGGAGTAATGTACCCATGGTCACACGGCAGAAGAGTGTTAAGAGATTCAAACCCAAGCCAGCTGTGTCTACAACCTATTGTCTTAACTGCCATGCTTACTCTAATAACCACTTAAAATATTAATTATCACCTAGGATAGAAGTACTCTGTGCCAGACACTAATCTAAACATTTTACATATATTACCACATTTAATCTTCAGAACAATCCTATGAGATAGATACTATTATCCTCCCCATTTCCCAGGTGAAAGAAGAAGTGACTTGACCAAGGCCATTCGGTTAGTAAGTCACGGTGCTAGGATGCAAGAATGAGCTGTGCTGTAGTATGCTGCCCCAGGTATTGCTGGACCACATCGCTTCTCTGAAGTTATCTTGATTCCTCAAAATCTCTTTCTTTTCCTATATCCAATGATGGGCAAGTCCTTACTGAATCACCTCTGAGATGTGTCTAATGTAGAACATGGGGGACAGCAAACATGTTTTATTTGGTTCACATAGAGTTGCTGTTTTGTTTGTTTGTTTTAATTAGGCAATCTCATATACAAGCCCAGGTTTACAACTTCCCTATGAACAACAAAAAAAACACATGTGACAACATCAACCCATATTCTCATATAGGAAAAACCACCTAACTGAATAGTGGCTATCTGGGTCAGACAGTGTCTGTATGCATTTTCAAGTTCCTCATAGACTCCACCATTCCCCACATCTAAACACACTTCATTCATTTGCAGCACTGCGTGGCTCCTTTGGGCACCTGCTTTTTGAGACCCCTGTTCTTACCTTACGCCCTTTCCACTCTGGGCCTTTGTCTCTCAAGTACATTTGCTTTAACAGCTTCCTGACAGGTCCTAGCCTCTACCCTCTCCATACCACTCTCTTAATTTCCCTAAAGCATAGCTCTGAGTATGCCATCCCTGTGCTTAAAAACCTTTGATGACTTCCCAATGCATACTAATCCAACCCCTAGGCTTGGCAAGTAATGATTTTCACAATGTGATTCAACCTTCCTTTTTACTATTATCTCCCTCCTTACAACCCAGACCTCCTGGCGTATTTGTTGTTCTCTAAACATCCACATCATTGCCTGCTTCCAGGCCATGGTTCATATTTGTGTTAAATTTTTAATCATAAGAAACATATTTAAATGCAAGTTTATCTTTTCAAATCATGCTAAAGGCTTCTTTAAAAATCCTGCTTATAAGATCAATGGAGAAATAAAGGATTATCAAGAAAACGGAGATGAAACAATTGCTTAAAAAATGCAGTTCTTCAAAATAAATAAGATAGATTAAAAAAGTTAAACACACATACACAAAAAAAGAACACAAAACCCTAGAAGAAAATTTAGGTGATTACTTAATCTCTGAATGGGGAAGGACTTTCTAAGTCTAAAAACAATAGAAAGCCCAAGGAATAAAGTCAAAAGATATGACTGCATAAAAAAAATTTAAATTCTGTTATGTCCAAAACATGGCAAACATCACAAAGGAAATTAAATGACAAAAAAAAAAATCTGCCATAAATAAAGAATTAAGGAACATACAATTCACCAACAGAATGTAAAAAACCAAACATGGAAAAATTCTTTGTTAGTAATCAAGGGAACACAAAAGAAAATAAGATTCTCCTTCAACTTTCTAATAGCAAAGTGTAAAAAAATTATTAAAATGAAATTCACTGGGGCGCCTGGGTGGCTCAGTGGGTTAAAGCCTCTGCCTTCGGCTCAGGTCATGATCCCAGGGTCCTGGGATCGAGCCCCACATTGGGCTCTCTGCTCAGCAGGGAGCCTGCTTCCTCCTCTCTCTCTCTCTCTGCCTGCCTCTCTGCCTACTCGTGATCTCTATCTGTCAAATAAAAAAAAAAAAAAAACCAAAAAACACAAAAACGAAATTCACTGCGTCAGTGAGAATGGAGTGAGGTAGGTACTCTCATGTATTACTAGGAGGAATACAGACTGGTGAGACTTTCTGAAAAACAATTTAACAGAACAAATCAAAAGTCCTGAAAATGTCCTTTGATGCAGTAATTTTACTTCTAGTCTCAAAACCAGGAGTTTCCGATTTTGGCACTGTTGATACTTGGGGCTGGATAATTCTTTGTTGTAGGGGACTATCCCATGCCCTCTACCCACTGGATGCCAGGATGCCAGTAGTTTCTCCCCCTACCCCCCCCTCCACTGCCACTGCACCAACTTGTGACAACCAAACACATCACCAGACATTGCCAAATGTCCTCTGGGGGTGTGGGGATGGGGTGGTAAACAGAGCTTTCCCAGTTGAGAACCACTCTTCTATACAAACAAAATAATGAAAAAGTTGGCTGAAGATTTTTATAGGTAAATTGTAACAACATTATAAGAAAAAAAAAAACCAAAAAACATGTTAAATGCTCAGTAATAACAGAATGGTGAAATAAATGATGGCAACCGTATTTTGTGAGGAACCATACAGTAATTTCATATGGTGTTTTCAAAACATTCAATGAAACAAAAAAAAATTTTCTATTAATTAGAATAACACTAGCTGCTGTAATGAACACCAAAGTTTTCCTAACTTAGCACAAAGGAAGTTTATTTCTTGTGCATGAATTGGTCCAAAGTGATGCCAGATGGGTGGAGGAAAATGAGGTGGAGGTGGGGCTCTGTCCCACACGGGCCTTTTGAAACCCTGGCTGCCAGTAGCTCTGCCTTCTTCACCACTATAGCTTCCAAAGCTACCCATACTGTTAATGTCTATCTAGCAGCTGGATGATCATGGCTGGGAGTTTTTTTTATTTATTTATTTTTTTTTTTTAAGATTTTATTTTATTTATTTGACAGAGAGAGATCACAAGTAGGCAGAGAGGCAGAGAGAGAGAGAGAGAGAGAGGAGGAAGCAGGCTCCCTGCCGAGCAGAGAGCCCGATGCGGGACTCGATCCCAGGACCCCGAGATCACGACCCGAGCCGAAGGCAGTGGCCCAACCCACTGAGCCACCCAGGCGCCCCATGGCTGGGAGTTTTTTATGGGCCAGACCTAGAAATAGGAAAAATCAATTCCATTCACGTTCTATTGTCTAGAACTGGGTCACAGGAGACCACCAACTGAATAGGAGGCTGGGATATGTAACCTAGTCATGGGTGCAGAAAAAAGAGAAAACATATTCGGTAAACCAATAGTTCAGTCTCTGTCCAAGTCATGATATAATGTTAAATGAACAGAATGGATTAACACATTGTATTAGTATTGTTTATTAGTATTAATACATTGTATTCAGTATATATACTGAAATTGTAATCTGTTTCTTTTTTTTCACATATTCCCAGATATAAGAGTAATACCTCGCAACCCAGCAATTCTACTTCTGAATATATTCTCTAGAGAAATACACACAAAGAAATCAGTGCAAAGATAAGACAATCACAAATCGCGTAAATGATTGTATAGGAGACTGATCAAATACACTATGGCAAACCCGTAGTACAGAATACTATCCATAAAAGAAAGACGGAAGAACTAGATGAACCAAGTTGGAGATTTCTCTAAGGCATACTGTTAAGAGCAAGGAGCAAAAAGAACAATAAAATGATGCCACTTACATTTAAAAAGGATAACACAAAATTGTATGTGTTCATTGAACATTGCACACGTGTTCTTCCAGGTCTGGAAGAAAGTTTCTCAACAGTGGCACTACTGACATTTAGGATGAGATAGCTCTCTGTTGGGTAGGGGTGGAAGGGGCACCTGTCCTAGGCCTTGGAGGGTGTTTAGCTACATCTCTGGCCTTTATGTACTAGGTGCCAGTAACAACCCCCACCCAACAGCCCACCCTGAGGAAGGTAAGAACGGAATGGACAGAAGTTAATCTGGGAGGATGAGGGGGAGGGATGGGGCAGGAACAAAAGACAAGTTCATTTTCCCTGTAATGTTTTAAAATTTACTACGAAAATCTATGTATATCCATATACTTTAAGTCAGAAATAAAAATATTAATAGTAATTATCTTTGAGTCATAAAACTATGGTTGACATTTGTTGTTTCTGTAAAATTTATTTATAAATACTAATCTAGAAAATTTTTAAAGAAGCTTTTTTTTGAAGAAAATGACAAAAACTGAAAATAAATATGAAATGTTAACAGTGCTTGCAGATGGAAAATGAGATGACACATCATTTTTGTCTGTCTTTTTGATCATTGCTTTCTAAATTTTCTACAGCAGTATGCACTAATTTACAATTCAAAAAAGGTTTGCTTTTTAAAAGAATCCTAGTCTTATTAACTCTGAATTAAAAAGAACAGTCCCGAAAGAATAAATTAGGACCAAATGGGTCAGAGACACTGTTGGTACCGGGCTCTTCACAAGGGAGTTCAACATTCTACCATAGAGATCACACCCAGGGTTGGAAACCAACAATTCTGAGCTGGGCAAGGAAGACAGCTCCTCTGAGAATTTCTGAGCCACAGGAGGGCAGTTAGGGCCCAGAATGGGGAACAAACGAACCAGTAATGCAGTCTTGAGCACTGCCATCTCCAACTAGCAATTAAGGAGCAATATAAACAGAGTGGCTGGTTAGAAGGCTGGAAATGGCCTAGGGCCACCACTAGGTAGGAGAAAGATTAAAAACTCTGCTGAGATAAGCAGCTCATAATAGGTTCTCAGAGACTTGCTCTACTTGATCTACAAGTAGAAAAGTTAGGTTATGCATTACTATATAAATAAGTAATGTTTTTATTTTTAAAAACACGATTACAATTTTTGAGGAAAATCTCTATCTTCTGGCTTAATGGTTATGGAGGAAAAACAGTACTTCTTTCAGCATCCACAATATGCCAGGCAGTTTATGTACCTTGGCTTACTTGCAACTCACAGCACACCAGGCTTGGATGGTGTTCTCTCATTTCAAAGGCTGGAAAACCGAGGGTCAGCCAGGTCTTTCAATCAAGAGCACACAGTGAGAGAAGTACAGGAGCAGCATATGATCGCTCTCAAAATTCATTCATTCCAACAACCAAACCAGTAGTTCTGAGTACCTATTACCTGTGAGCTAGGCTGCGAATATAACAAGGACCAAAAAAAACTCTGCTTTCATTGAGTGTAAGGCTGGCAAGAGCACAGGTGTAAACAGGAAGTTACAAGACAGAGTTTGATGAAGACTGGGGAACTGTAGGAGATGAGGTGAAGAAGGCAAGAGGTAACTTTGGGTAAGGATCAGCAAAGGCTGCCTAGAAACTGAAATTTAAAATGAAACCTGGGCCAACAAGGTATGTGAGAAGATGCTCAACACCATGAATCATCAGGGAAATGAAAACCAAAACCTCAGTGAGATACCAATTCATACCTGTTAGAATGGCTATTGTCAAAGAGAGAAGAAAGAGAGAGAGAAATAACAAGTGTGGGCAAGGATAGAGAGCTAAGGGGAAGCCGGTACACTGTTGATGGGAAAGTAAACTGGTACAGCCAATGCAGAAAACAGTATAGAGGTTCCTCAAAAAACTAAAAAATAGACCTACCTTATGATCCAGTAATTCCATTCTGGGTTTCATTTGGAGAAAATGAAACACTATCTCAAAAAGAAAGATACATGCACTGCTATTTTCAATCTCAAGTGTTATTTTCAATAGCTAAGATATGGAAACAACCTACATGTCCATCAAGAGAGGAATGGATTAAAAAAATTATGCTACACACACACATAGAGAGGAATACTATTCAGCCATTAAAAAGAAGGAAATCTTTTCTTTTGCAACAAATGAATGGACCCTGAGGGCATTATGCTAAGTTAAATAAGTCAGAAAGAGAAAGACAAATAATGTATGATCTCACTTATCTGTGGAATCTTTAAAAAAAAAAAAAAAAAAAAAAGCTCATAGATACAGAGAACAGGCTGGTGGGTGCCAGAAGCAGGGAAGAGGACGGTGGAGAGGCAAAATGGGCAAGGAGGTCAAAAGGTACAAACTTCCAGTCATAAAATAAATAAGTCATGGGGATATAATGTACAACATGGTGACTATAGTTAATAACACTGTACTGTACATTTAAAAGGTACTAGGAGAATAGATGATCTAAAAAGTTCTCATCGTAGGAAAAAAAATTTGTAACTGTGTGTGATGAGGGTTGTTAACTAGACTTATTGTGGTGAGCATTTCACAATATTTAAATTATTATGTTGTATACATGAAACCAACATTATATGTCAGTTATACTTCAATTTTATTTATTATTTTTATTTACTAATTTTTTTTTAGAGAGAGAGAAAAATTTTTTAAAAGATTTTATTTGAGAGAGAATGAGAGTGGAGGGGAGCAGAGGGAGAGCATCTTAAGCAGACCCCACGCCCAGCAGAGAGTCCGATGTGGGGCTCGATTTCATGACCTGGAGACCACAACCTGAGCCAAGACCAGGAGTCCAGACACTCAACCCACTGGGCCACCCAGGTGCCCTGGGAGACAGAGAATCTGGGCATGGAACCAGACATGGGGCTTGATCTCACAACCCTGAGATCATGACCTGAGCTAAAATCAAGAGTTGGACACCTGGGGCGCCTGGGTGGCTCAGTGGGTTAAGCGTCTGCCTTCAGCTCAGGTCATGATCTCAGGGTCCTGGGATCGAGCCCCGCATTGGGCTCTCTCCTCAGTGGGGAGCCTGCTTCCCCCTCTCTGCCTGCCTCTCTGCCTACTTGTGATCTTTCTCTTTCTCTCTGTCAAATAAATTAATAAATAAAATCTTAAAAAAAAAAAAAAGAGTTGGACACTTAACTGACTGAGCCACCCAGGCACAATCATTCCTCAATTTTAAAAAGAAGGTGTGGGGTAAAGCCTGAAAAATGAATAAAATTAAAAAGGTGAGGTAAGGCAAGGTGCAGGGTAGGTAGACAAGAAACAAGACACTAGAAAAAAACTCCGTATGGGTGAGTCACTGGATGCAAGCAAGAACAGTGAGAAAGATGAGAGAAGATGGCAGGGACAGCTCAAGGAGTGCCCAGCACAGAGCATGAAAGGCTGAAATGAGCAAAGAAAGGCTGTAGTCTGACTCGGGTTTCTGAAAGACCTGACTACTGGAAGCAACACACTTGGAGGGGACCCAGTGCAGCACAGAATGATCAGGTAAGAGGCTATTTATCAAGAGATGAATGTAGGTCATGATCCTAGGATTAGAGAGAAGTAAGCAGATATGAGAAATATTGAAGTACAGAACTGAATGGAACTCTTGTTTGAATAGAGCTTCCATGGCCAAATGAAATAACTTAAAAAGAGCACGTAGTCTGTGCTCAACTCTGCATACATGTCATGTAAGATATCCTACAACATCTCATCCCACAGCAATTCTGTGAGATAGTGTTCAACCTCATTTCACAGAGAAAGCAGAGGCTCAGATAGGTTTAGCAACTTCTCCTCTGTCTCACAGCTGTCAAGTGGCAGGGCTGGGATTCAGACCTGGTTCCGTCTGACTTCACAGGGCCCTGGCTCTTTTCAAAATACCATTACACATCTAAATAAATTCAGAAACTCTGAAATCCTGCTTTATTCCTCAGTGGTTTTTAAAAAGGAGAGAAACAAGGGTAGGTAGAATTTTCTTTGCATCATCATTCTTGTATCTTAGATTTATAAAGCTATAAAGGTGTCAAACTAGCAGGGACCTTGGTCATCTAAGAACCATTGAGTTTTATAGCTGTACTAGAGGGACCTCAGAGGTGCCTGCAGTCTGTCTCTTCCCTCCTTCTAATGCGAGTGCCACCAAAACTTTCTACGTGATAATTTAAGGCTGGTTTTCTTTTTGTTTTTCATTTTCTGACACTTTGAAACAGAGAAAAGCATGAAAAAAATAATATAATGAATACTCATGACCCAGCTTTAACTCGTCTTAACATTCTCCCGTATTTGCCTCAGATTTTTCTCTTTCCTTTTTTAAGGAAAATAAACATTACAGATACAGTTCACCTCCTTCTCCCCTTTCCAGAGTGACCACTATTGTGGCATTGGTGTTTACCACTCCACACATATTTGATACTATCATTGCTACTGTGAATTCCTTAAAGTTGTGTTTTGGTATGTTTTCAAATTGTACATCAACAGTAACTTTGTACACATCCCTCTGCAGATTTGCTTCCCCATACTTATTTGCACACACTTGCCTTATTTAGCAGGACACAACTGCTGAAGAGAGGCAAGCATGCATGGGGTGGCCAGGTAGGCACCGTGGCTTTGCACCGTGGCTTTTTCACTTAGGCTCTCAGGCAAGTTCCTGAACCTTTCAGAGCTCCAGTCTCTTGATCTGTAAAATGGGGACAAAAAGCTACCTAGCAAAGCTATTGGGAGGTATTAGATGGTACCTATCTTTAGGCCTGGCACTAAGCAAATATTTAATAGATGTTAACTGTTATTTGTCACAATAAAATAGTGTACACTCTGGGACGCCTGGGTGGCTCAGTTGGTTGGACAACTGCCTTTGGCTCGGGTCATGATCCCGGAGTCCCGGGATCGAGTCCCGCATCAGGCTCCCGGCTCCGCGGGGAGTCTGCTTCTCCCTCTGACCTTCTCCTTGCTCATGCTCTCTCTCACTGTCTCTCTCTCAAATAAATAAATAAAATCTTTTTAAAAAATAGTGTACACTCGATAAATGGCAGCTATTTTTATTGTAACTTGTGGAATTCCTCACATTTGTTCAGGAATCCTATGTCTTTGAATAGCCCCATACTGTACTAATGTGCCAGGAGGTGTTATAATTTCCAGGTCAAGTCTCTGTGAATTTTTATATATTCTCCTACCCAGCTGGGCTTGGTTTGTTCACTTTAATAGCCAAATTAAACCACCAAGCCTTTGATTTCTACCGAATGCCATTCTATAGGACTGTCATCAGGAATCGAACTGACAGCAGTCTTTTAAGCCTAATCCTGTCCCCCCAACCCCTCTCCTGTCCACCTCCCTGTAGAACAAGCCATTCCACTACAATTCTTTGTTACCTATAAATTTAATGAGCATTCATCTGTGTTTCCAATAAAGATGCTAAATCCAGGCTCAATACTGACATCAGCAAAAGCATTGCTGTTTATGTCATCTTGGCCTCACCTGTCATAAGAAGATTGATATTGTGCCTTCAAAAGCGCTTCTGATTATGTTATTGCTCCATAAAAAAAGAAAAAAGAAAGAAAAATGTTTATTCATTGCCTTATTTTAATCCCTTGATCCCACTTCTCATACCTACCTCTGCCTTTCAAAACTTCATCCATTCTTCATGATTCCTTTCAAACTACTAACTCTTTCATGAAATCCATCCTGACTTTTCCCCTCCCCAACAGGGTAATAATTTCTCTTTCTTCTCAACACCAGGGCATGTGCCTGTTGCACAGAGCTCAGCAGGTAGTAAGCCTTACGTAGCCCTGATTCTTTACAAGCTCCTGTCCGGAAAGACATCCTACTCACTTCTCATAGGATTCAGAAACGCTCATTAAGAATGTGCTGAACTGGGCACCCGGGGGTCTCAGTTGGTTAAGCATCTGCGTTTGGCTCAGGTCATGATCCCAGGGTCCCAGGATGGAGCCCTACCTCTGGCTTAAGTCTGCTTCTTCCCCACCCCTCCCCCCACTCATGCTCTCTCTCTTTCAAATATATAAATAAAACCTTAAAAAAAAAATTAAAAAATAGTAATAAGGTGCTGAACTGAAGGGCACCTAGGTGGTTCAGTCAGTTAAGTATCTGACTCTTGATATCAAGGGTTGTGCGTTCAAGCCCCGTGTTGGTCTCCATACTGGGCAAGGAGACTATTTTTAAAAAAGAATGTGCTAAATTGAACTCATCACTTGGTACACTGTGATGGGACATTAGCTAATACACCAACCAAAACTACCACTTAGAATACGCTAATCTGCTTCTTCTGATAGCCACATGGATTCAGTATCTTTGTCTGGGGGTATTAATAATCACTATTATCCGGGGCCTCTGCCATGCCTGGTTCTTTATTAGTTCTATTCTTAATTAACCCTGAAAGAGAAGTAGAATTGTCTCCATTTTCCAGACTGCAGTTGAACTATAATTCAAATCCAGGTCTAACTATGAGGCCATTCTCTTCCCACTCCATGTGTCCAATGTAATAAATTCTAGCCTGACTCTCATCATTCTGTGAGAGGACTACCTGTAATACAGAACCAAAGAGCACAACGAATAAAGAAAATCAGGATGCACTCACGCACAGCCAAATAGCAAGTCATGAAAAACACAAAATCTTTCCCAAGATTCCTAAGCCTCTAGTACTTTCAACTCCCAGGAAAAAAAATCCCAATCCACTTGGGATATTAATTGTGGTAAAATTTTATTGAACACTTATAAATACACTACAGGGAAGACAGATACATACCTATGCTCTTTTCAAAGAAAATTAAGGGTCTAAATGATAAGGCCTCTTGGTAGCAATAAATACTACTCTATTATATGCATTTCCCCTACCCTCCTCTTAAAATTGTTTATTTAGTCTCTTCATTTCAGACCAAATGCCAAAGACTAATACATTTCAGGTAAAATATGATCTTAGTGGAGACCATACAACAAACTCACCGTTGGCCTTATGTCTATCATAAGGGGTGTTGTGAAATATTACCTATATTGGTTTCATGTTTCTTTGCACCTTCTTGGACTGAAACAGGGAATTTAGATGAATACAGTGAAGATGAAGAGATGTTCATTTACTTTGATGCTAGAAGCACACATGTGCATACACACACACACACACACACCCCTATTCAAACTCATTTACTTCTCCATAGTACACCTGGATTTTTCTCCCTTATAAATATCCTCAAATTTTTAAGATTCATTTTTCCCAGAACCTCTGTTCAAGGTGGTACAGCACAATAATTAATACCTGTGACAAGACCACAAAAGATCATGTGCACCTGAAGCCCAGACCAGAATTTACACCTGATGATAATTCTGCCTGGCTGCCCATATTCCAGGGTCAAGTTGATATTAAATTTTCATAAAATGACACTTCCATCTAGCGGCTTCCAAAGGACTAAGGGGATTGAAATTAACATAAGAAAATATCAGAGAGGTGAATGGTTGATTTATTTGGTTGGTATGAATTAAACGCAAATTTTCAGGGATGAAGATGTTAAGTTGTTAAGTGAACAACAGAATAAAATATTTGATGGGATATACACAAGTTAAGCTTTTGAGAGCAGGGCCAACTCTGAAATGAAGGTATGATTTCCTAGAGTAGGAAAGGAGCCCACATAAGCCCAAACCCGCTCCCTTTCCCCATGCACGAATTCCTTTAACAAGCCACAGAATCATTTGTTTTACCACTAGAGATCGGCTTAAATGGAAATAACCCCTTGGAAGAAGCAGCACATTGATTTTCATGAAAAACATTGATCCACCAACCCGCCCCCCCAACACTGATTCATGCTAAGGTTTAAGTATCTGATGAGTATAAGAGGGTTACTGTAGACTCTGTATGCACAAACCCTTAAATAGCCATGGGATGTCAAAAAAGAGGGGAACATTACTGAAAATTGAGAAAGGGAGAGGTTCTCTAACCTAGGATCTAAAGCAAAACACTACTGCTTTAAAATTCCAACCTAAGTCCCTTGGAAGCCAGCTTGCAAAATCTACTCCCATGATTATTCTAATTATGAATTGGGTCAGCTGTGCAGTAATTGCTAATTAAAATACAAAAGCCCATGATCGCATCCTGGTAAGCGATGATAAATCTATGCATTTACAGAAGGATGGAAAACCCTAAGGTTTTGGTGAGCAAATGCTCTAGTCTCCTCAGATTTCTTTGTATAAAATATTTGTTTACCGTGGGCTCTCGTAAAAGTTATGATCATATAGCACCTCCAGATCTTTTGTTGTTTAATTCTAATGGAGAAGTAACAAAACATGTCCACTTTCTAATCATCTTTCAACTTTAATAACATGAGATGCTAATTACAGTATTTGTGCTAGCCCAAGCAGCAGTTAAGTGTCCAGAGTCAGTGCAAGAGAACATAGTTTATCATATAGCTCAGACATTAGGCCATAAAGGAAAATTTAGCCTACTCTGCTGATGTACAAATCTGGTTAATATGTCCCTTGCAGGAGATGAGCTCTGATTAGTATTTTCTCTGCTAAATCATTTAAGATCTGGGAGCTGCATTTTGCCTTAAATAGCACTAGGGCTTCATAAACAAAAGAGATGGGTCTTCTCATCAGGGGTTTGAAAAGTCACTGAATTTTGGCTATGGGGAAGCTGGAAAAAGAAAACTGACACATTTCTATCTTGGGAGCCACACTATATTCTAGTCACCATCCTCATTAGTACTTAACTCAGCACTATTGCAAGAAATAGCCACTCAAAAGTAATTTAAGTGCAACTGACTCATGTTGTTACAGATAATGGGGAAAAGTCTGCACTCTGGGCAGAAAGGGGAGGGGCAAAGGCAATAAAACTTCAAAGGACAAAGAGAGAAAGGACAGGTCAGGACTAGTAATTCATTCTAACATTTCAAGACTGGATAATATAAACTGTTATTAGGTAAATTTGGGACAATCCTCCAAACGTAAATGATACTTAGATTGTTCCATTTGGGGATTATTTATTACCGAGGTTATCTATGAGTTGAATGTAGTACCCTTAATGGGAAAATTCTAAATTCAAATAACTAATAAGCCACTAAGCCCTTTGAAGAGGATGCCACTTGATTTCATGAGGCTGAGAAGCTGTACAAAGGGGCACAAAAATTAGGCCTTTGATAAATACCTCTTCTACCGTTGTGACATAGTATAATCACTGTGGGTTAATTCATCCTAAAACCCACTATACCATTTCAGCAGAGAAATACCAAAAATCTCAGAAAACACTGAGTTAGAAACACTGTCTTTGACTGTATGACAGAGTGAAAAGGGGAAGGGGCCTCCTTTGGAATCAGAAAGATGTGGAAATGAATCTTGGTCTCTACTATGCTACTTAATATGCATGAGGCCAACAACACCTGTCCTTGTAGATTTTTAACGATATAAACTTATAGAAGAGAACCTAGAACACAGTAGGTGTACAGAATAAAGAGTTTTTTCTAAACTCAGCACTAGAACCCTCAAGATCAACATCAAAGGGAGGACTTCAGAGACACTGGAAAGCTGAAGGCAGAGACATGGTTCAAGGACACACAGGGATGTTCTCTACTTTCTCTCCTTCAATAGGGAATTGACATTGCTCACACTAAGCCTGGTGGAGAACCCAGGAGCAGCCTGTGTCTGTAAACATCCTTAAATGAAGCCCATATCCTGTAAGCGTAAGTTCCTCTGGCACACTGATGAAATCCTAAAAATAAAAGGATGTGTGTGACTCACCAAGTTGTAGTCATTAAACAGGTACAGCTTTGTGTATATCAACCATACCAGTAAAGTGGTTTAAAATAAATAACAGATAAAGTATAATAGTTTTTTAAAAGGTTATAAAGTAGGAGGTACTCAGTGTCATAGTACTTGACTTCCATGGGGATTGTCTCAGGAAGCTGAGTACCAAGGGACAATGAACACACCGTGCTGCACTCTGACTGCTCCTCACAACCACCTGGGTTCTACAAGTCCTACGTAATATAGCAAATGTGGAAGTTACAGGTGGTGTGTGGTCGTATATGTAGTCTCTCCCCTCCATTCTGCAACCTGTCTAAAATGCTGCAAGGTACTTAGTGTTTGCAGAATAAACAAAGGAGGCATAGATTTTCCAAGAAACACTGTCAGTGTTTCTTGGAAACACAAATCTTCATTTCTTAATGACGAAAGATGAAGTAACATAGTATTAGTCAAATCTAATAGCTTTACTGTGGCTCTCATTATCCCACTCACCAGCCTCCATGTAAACTCCCCATGACATTAGGCTCTTTGTCCATATGATACGTGGCTAAAACAAAGAAACGGCAGAGACTGCTGGAATTGCTGCACACTGACAGTGGGTGGGGTGATGAAAAGGGCACCATGCTAGAGGAATTGGAAGAACGGGGTTCAGGTCACAGCTCTGAGTCTGAATAATTTCTAACTTCTTTGGGCCACAGCAAGAAAACCCTGAAGTTCAAAGACTCTCAAAATCTAGGAATAAAAACAGCCACACATTTATCTATGACCTCCCCTAGTTTACCAGTGATAGCTACAGTCTCTGCTTATACAATACTACCTTATCTTTTTCTACATATGTTAATAACTTATGAGTTCAAGTTATAACAATCCATGGTCTTCTAAAATACAGTAGTTTATCGTCTAACCAAAGTTTAAAAAATATATTTTCAAGCCTCAAAGGTGGAAAAAGCTGTAGTCAACATCTAACACTGATTCTAAGACTTGATGGACCCGAAAGCAATTTCAGCCTGTGGGAAAAGTTCTGTCAGAAAATTGTGTGCTCAGATTTTAGACTGAAGGTGCTTTCCCTCTACATACTAAAGGGTCAATCACCAATCATTCAGAAGAGCAATTGCTCATTAGAATCATCTGGGACCTGCCAAAGAAAATTACTTTGTAGCCACTGACTCAAAACAGGTCAGTTGAATTAAAAGGTTTCCCAGACACACAGTCTTTTAAATCAGACTTAGCGTAGCGTACGCTGAGAGACCACTGCTCTCATAGTTTTCTATGCTCACACCAACTGATCTATAGACTAGCCACCACTACACCAGTTGAGAAACTTCAGGGAAGTCATTTCACTTCCCTACACCTCAGTTGCCTTAGCTGTAACAAAGGAGATGGGATCAGACGCTCTACATGGTAGCTTCCAGCACTGAAATTCCAAGTTCATTCACGGCTGCACCACTGTGCTACCATTTCACACTTTACCAAGAGAAGGCAGAGGTTCTCAAGATGGGTCACCTTAACTGGGTTTTGCTATGAAAAATGTCTCCCCTGCCCTCTTTGTTCCTTGTCTCCTTATTTGGCAATTTTCTTCCCTGCAATAGTGGTCTCACTATAGAATATATCTCTAAGGGAATAAAATCAAGGCCACTTTAAGTTGGCAGATCTCTAAAATGATTTTAGAGCAGACACACATGTGTATGTGAGGATATGTTTGTCAGCACAGGTATGATGGGGTGGAATCAGAAGACCAGAATTCTAGTGACCATGTTAAAAATGGAAATAAAACCATCTTCTCTACTTATCTTAGGGATGCTATAAGAATCAAATAAAATAAGAAGTATGGACAGAATCTGTTAATTATTAGGCATAGGGCAAATATAAGACATATATTTATTAACTCTTCTTACTCTTATTATACAAAAGGTACCTTGAAATCAGACAGAAAAAAAGTCAAGACACACATAGACTACAAGCTCATTAAATTGTGACTCACTAAAAACTTAAACACTAGAAAAGACAGTGAATGAAAAGCGTCATACCATTCAACAGATAATTTTTGTTAAGCTGTTACTCTAGCAGACCCTATGGGGCTAGGTGCATAGGCACAGCCATCTAAGTACTGATAGGGTATGCACTTTGGCTCACTGCTGCATCCTCACCACCTAGCGCAGCAACTGAGAGACAGGGGGCACTTGATATCTGCAGAATGAATGAATGAGACACAGTCCCTGTCACTGAAGAGTTTAGGGCTCCGTATGGAGAGTCAGCACATGACAAGTGCAGTAATTACCATTGCTGATCTGGAAGGAAGTTCGTGTAGTCAGGGCAAAGGAGGGAGTGATCACTTCAATTTGGACTGGGTTAAGCGAGTGGGGGTGGACAGAAAGTCAGAAAAGCCTTTTACACAGGAGGTGAACTTGGACAGAGCCTTCAGTGCATAAACTCAATGAGTCTAACTCTCCTTTAGCGAGTGATAAGGTATTTGGAGCGAGACATATGATACCACGTGAGTTAGGGGTTGCAGAGTGGGGTGTAGTAAGAGAGAAATGGTGTTTATGTCATCTTTGCTATGTATAACCCTACTGCACAGAATCAATATGCCTTACACAGCCTCATTTCTATAGAAGGGAAAGTTTAAAAAAACAAAGCAAGAGGTAGTCACAGAGGAAGAAAGGATATTGGCAGCTTCCACAAAGGTCCAGCAACACCACAGTCATTATTGATCCTTGTGTCCACTAAAGCTGTTGATTACAGTAAATATTATTTTCAATAATAAACTTCATGTGATGAAAACATTTAGCTCAAATGTGGAAAAAACATTGAACACCCTCAGATATAAGCAAGAGATTTGCTGTAGTCTGTTCTAGCATATTCATCAGGTGTCATTAAATGGTCCAAGTCAAGAACTCATTGCCTCTAAAAGCTGAGTGTTAATGACTACCCAAGATACAGATCGTCCTCAAGTTGTGGTCCCAAGAATCACTCTACTATACAAGAAAGATGGAAGGGGAATAATTAACAGCCCCAATATATATTGCTCCCAGACAGCATGACTAAGGAATTATTTCAAGGGGAAGTTTGACTGCAACCTACATAAACTGGTCAGTAAAACAGTCTACAGTTTTGCACCATTAAAACTGAGTGTAACTTGCCAGAAAAATCTACAAATGACCTAACAATAAATTCAGACATGATTGTAAAACGAGTTTCACTACACACTTATTTATATCAGTTCAGCCAAGTCATGTCTAATTTATGGATTCTATTTAGTAGAAAGAAATTGTCGTGATGGAGGAAAGTGGTAATTAAATATAATCTCCTAATAGCATCAGATTTCTTTCTCAATAGCAAAATCAAGGCTAACAGTTAGAATCAAAGTAAAATGGGCTCATCATCTAGGGATGAGACTATGTATCTTTAAAGTGCCTTATCAAATTAGTCTGCTTACAACATTTCATTTTCATTCAGAATGAACATGTAGGTATAGGAAACAACACAGCATAAAGCATCAGTTCTAAAAATACTTTTTGGTCTCAGGAACCCTTTAATATGTGAGAAATTAAAATTATAAGAAAATTTAAATATTAACCACTAATAATAATTAGATCAATTATAAGTTAATATAAACAACACACTTTTCTGAAAAGTAACTAGGGTCTCTAAAAAAAACAGAACAATGAAAAGAGTAGCATCACTTTATATTTTTAAAAACCTTAAATATTTGCTTAATAGACTACAGTTGGATTTTTATATCTGTTTCTCTATTCAATCTGTTGCAATATGTCATTTGGCTTGAAATATATAAAATCCAGCTTCACACAGCTATGGAAGTAGAAAAGGGATAAGTATGGATATTATTCTGTAGTAATATGCAAAAACTTGACAAGTGATAATTTTTAAAGGTTAGCCACAGTGTGGAATCTGAGACTGTATCAATAAACTTTCCATACTCTGCTACATTAAAATACACTGGTCTAGCTTGCACTTTGAACGGATTTCTTACCTATTCATCCGTAACATCATCCATTGGTTATTTGGAAAATAGCATTCACTGAGTGTACAGATCTTCCAAATGCTGACACATTTCATAATACAACATGAAAGCCTCACTACCAATCTCATCAGAAAAAAAGTACTGGGAAGTCAAACTTACAGTCACACTGATGAACACAAGTTTCCCCAAATTCTACGTTTTCCTTGAGAACTTGAATTGACAAAAATACTACTTTTCTTAAAATGACATATTTATTCATTTTTTTCACTCATTCATGCTTTGAAGTATAACTGACATACATTATCCTATTAGTTTCAGGTACATATCATAGTTACTCATTATTTTTATGCATTACAAAATGATCCCCATGGTAGGTCTAGTTACCATGTGTCACCATACAAAGTTTTTATAATATTATTATCTATATTCCCTATAATGTAAATTATATCCCCATGACTTATTTGTATCTGGAATTTCATACCTCTTAATCCCCTTCACCTACTCTGCCTGTTCTCCAATTCCTCCCCCTCTGGAAACCAACAATTTGTTTCCTCTATCTATGAGTATGAGTTTGTTTCTGATTTGTCTTGTACGCTTATTTTGTTTTTTAGATTCCACATGTAAGTGAAATCACACAGTATTTATCTTTGTCAACTTACTGCACTTAGCATGATATCCCCCTGGTCCATTCATATTGTCATAAATGGCAAGCTTTCATTCTTTTTTATGGCTGAGTAATAGTCCAGTGCACACATGTGTGTGCGTGTGCATGGGTGACACATGATTTCTATATATCTTCTCCCATTCAGTAGGTTGCCTTTCTATTGACAGTTTCCTTCACTGTGCAAAAGCTTTTCGGTTTGATGCAACCCCATTTGTTTATTTAACTTTATATATGTATATATAGCCAATATGATGGGTTTGAGGTGATATTTCACTGTGGTTTTGATCGCATTTCCCTGATGATTAGTGGTATGCCTCTTGGCCACCTGTATATCTTCTTTAGAAATATGTATACTGAAGTCCTTTGCCGATTTTTTAATCAGGTTGTCTGTTTGTTTGTTTGATATTAAGTGGTATGAGCTCTTTATACATTTTGGATATTAACCCTTTATTAGAAGAATGATTTGCAATTATCTTCTCCCATTTGGTAGGTTGCCTTTTCATTCTGTTGATGGCCTCCTTTGCTGTGCAAATCTTTTTAGTTTGATGTAATCCCACTGGTTTATTTTAGCTTTCGTTGTCCTCATCTGTCACTCACTCGCTTTTGATAAAATCTCTCCATCTTCTCAGGACTGGATAACCGGTTTTTCTGTCAGTCATTCTTTCAAGCAAAAAATGTGTTTCATAAAAAACAAAAACAAAAAACAAGAAACAAACCAGTCATTCAGCTCACAAATGATACAACTGCACAAGTGCCTTCCTTTTGAGACGACCCTAGTACCTAGGCCGGGGTGTGTGGGAGTGGTAATTTCTACACACCACCCATTTGGTCACACAGAATATTAAAAAGACGTACTCAAGGACTGAGTTTCAACAAAACTAATGTTTCTTATTGCTTCATTGAGAACATTCTTATGTGAAACTTGCTTTTTTCCCCCTTTTAACTGCAAATTTATAGCAGTGAAAGATATAATGACTTCTAGGACAGTCTGGTGCTGCTGCCCAGATTCATGCTAAGGCACCAGCAGCTTTTCTTACCAACATTTCTGCACTGTGAGGGCAAATATCAGCGCAGTAAAAACAAAACAAACCCCACCACAACCACCTGAAACAGGAGTAACACCTTAATATCATTAGGAAAGTAATTTTGACATCATGCATTCCCTAAAAGGACCTCAGGGACTGGAGGGGGTCCACAGATCCGGCTTTGAGAGGGAAAAGGAGTTCTGAAGTCATTAGGATTTAAGTTCTGTCTCTGAGACTTACTAACTGTGTGCTCTGGGGCACAGTACTTAACCCCTCCGGCCTTAGTTTGCTCACTTAACAAAAGGAAGATTGAGAAATAATTCCATTTCATAGACCTGCTGTGAAGATCGCAGGAGATGAGAAACAGGTAGCAGAGGACTCAGTTGTTGTTCATAAAATGTTATTTCTAACTTTCTTTCCCCTAGAAAAAATAGAGAAGATCTCATTTCTCCATCTATGTTAAAGCCCAGAGAGGTTACACGACTGAAGATCAGAAGCACTAAGGATAGCTGGGGAAATTACTGTAAGAATGATGCATAAATAACAGATCTAATCTGTTCTGAGACGGAGAGATTTTAAAATGCTTTGGACAAATGTTTATATTCTCTGCCAGTGAACATTTGTAGAACATCTCACTGGACTCATCTCGAACCATGTACTATAGTACTTCGGACACTACTGACACCTTCCCTAAGTCTTTCAAGAACTTTAAGAATTCATTTGTTTTTCCTTTGTTCTCTGCTACACACAAGGTTGCACTCAACATAATCTCTGTGATGTTTTAGTTTTCTCTACTGCAGCTGCTGGATCCCATCTGGTGTCCTTTAGCTAGGACACCTGTTTCAGGAATGAGACAATTAAGGTGATGAGCCAGTTCCTTGTAGAAAATAAAAATTTCCCATTTCCTTAGGAGTGTTAGTAGGAGCGAGAGAGAAAATGTTTAATAAAGCACAGCTACACATCTAATTACCAGATGTCAAGTATTTAACCGGAACAGATATTCTAACCGTCCTGTCTTGTTTTGCTCTGCTGAGACGTTGTATTAGCTACCTGTTGCTGCATAACAAAACTACCACAGGCTTAGCAAACTTAAAATAACACACATTTGTTATCTCACAGCTCTTTGACTCAGGAGTCCAGGCACAGCTTAGCTGGGTATTCTGAAAGGCTGTAATCAGGGTTTCGCAATTGCAGTTTTGGATGGGGAAGGATCTGCTTTCCTGTTCCCATAATCACTGGCAGCATTCGGTTCCTTGCAGTTGCAGGATTGAGAGCTTCCATTTTTTTGTTGGCTATCAGTGGAGACTGCCCTCAGCTCCTCAAACTACATGCATTTTTTTTGCCACATGGGTTTCCCCAGCATGGCTACTTGGCTCCTCATGGCCAGCAAAGGAAAGACTCCAGCAAGATGGGCGCTATAATCTTATATAATATAATCACATCAATATGGCATGTATATCATGTTGCTTTGGTCATATCCTATTGGTTAGAAGCAAGTCACAAGTCCTTCCCATATTTAAGGGGAAGGGATCACACAAGGGCATGAACACCAGGAAGCAAGGATCATGGGGACCACATTAAGAGTATGTGTACCACAGATACATTAGAACATGCAACATGGCTGGGGGGAACAGAAAGTTGAGAAGAGCCACAATTAGGGTAATAATTCATGAATTTGATAGTTATGGGGAACAAGGTTATGGGCCTATTATCAATATAAATTTATATACATAGAGATGCAACAGATCCAGATGAGAACTGGAATATACTGCTGTATAGATGAACTGATTTGGTGGGTTGGATACAACTGTAAGAATTAACAGGCACTCACAATAAGTTGCTGACAGTCTGGTGTAGCTCCAAGGAAAGCTGTCAGTTGGAACAGGATCCTAGTGAGCCACTGAAATATGGAAAGAAGAACCGAAGCTCTAGGAGGAGGACTACTAAGAGATAGACCCAATGTCTGGGCTCTAGCTGGGAAGGCAGAACCCTGAAGCAAGCTCTAGTTCTGGGAACTGGGAAGCTAATCTGGAAATAAAAGCCCAGTCACAAGGTGAACAAGAATACAGTAAAGGTCCAGTTACAGAACTTAGGGAACTTGTGAGTATCTGGGCATACCACAGTTTAGGGCAGCAAAACTAATTCTAGATTCCATTGGCTAATAACCCAGAACCACCTTTGCTCCAGTGACGCATTGGCCAGGGAGATATTGATATTGGGAACTAAACAAGAGAAGACAGGAACCAGTTCTGATAGTTTGCTGATCTATAGGACACTGGGTAGAGTCTAAATCCATAGTATGGTATGAATGTCACCCCAAATCCAGCCTCAGTCTGCCCATCTAGTCTTGTCTGCCTCCATGTTGACACTCCTAAGGTTGAAACCACTAGAACAGCCTGCCATGTTCCAAATGTGGCTTGAACTTGCATGTCTCTGAGTCTTCTCTTTGTTTATTCTGCCCAGAGTGCCCTATCTCCTCCATCTCCATCTGGGGAATTCTTACTACCTTTTGGGACCTAGTTCAAATGCTACTTTCCCTGTGAAATGTGCCTCCTTTCCAGACCACTACTGTGGCATTTACCAAGCTATGATTGTTTGCATATCTTCATCCTAATGGACTGGGAGTATGGGAAGGAAAAGGCTCTATCTACCCACCCATTCAACTTTGTGTCCTTCACACCTGGAATAGTGGCTGGCATCTCATAGTTACTCAATAAAAGTTATTGAAATGACAAACCCAGGAAGCAATTAAATCATGCTTTATTGATCTTGTGTTAGGAGTCTCATTCCTTCCCCCGACCCTCACCAATACCCCTTTATCCTGTTGCTGCTGCACACCGTACTTCGTGCAATATTGATGGCAGTTCTGTGTGTATGCCTGGGTTCACATAACTGCTGCTCTTTAATGAGCATTAATACTATTGAAGCCTGAGATCGTGGGCTGAAAAAACAGCACTAAATCTTTTATGGACAAACTGCAAATCTGCGTGCACAGTCAGACATTTCCCCTGTTGACCCTGAGCTCTGATCACCAGATGGGAGAAGTAAAGCAGAACACAACACCCACATGTTTTCAAAAGACCGAAAATCCCAAGTGTGGTTCACAACTGCCACTGTGGGTAACCCCGAAAATCCACACGACCTGAAGGTGATTTTAAGTCCCTCTCCCTGTGCTGACAAGAAAAACATAAGCCTTGGCACTTGGTATCTTTAGTGTATGAAGCTACAGCTAAACTATTTCCTCTTCAAAATTCAATCTGCATGTGAGAATGGCTTCCTTCTGCCCTTGCATGTGAGATTTTAATGACTAAACCTAATGTACAAGCACAAAGTTGGATCACAGACACAGCAGTGACTACTTTTGAGGCTGGCTATTGAGTTCAGCACTACTAATGTTCTGAAGCTGTGTACCTTCACTTGGACAAGAGAGGGAAGGGCTATTCATCATCCTCAGACATGCACAACAGTATCAGTCAATTCTTTTCTATGGTGAAAGATGTTAAGTTGAAATGAATCCTTCAAATCTGATTGTTAATGTACAAGATGACCCCTACCAGGAGTGGCTGGAAACAAGGTCTCAGCTAATCTACACGATCCCTTTCTGGCTCTTAATATGGATATTAAACCCTGGAAATGGGAACAAATTATGCACACATCTTTTCATTTTATTTTAAAATATGCATAGGTCCAGGTTTTTAAATGGCCCTTTGGTCTACAACAATAAAGAACTCCATTCATAACGAGGAACAAGCATTAGATATGCTGACCACCCCCTCCCTGCAAAAAAGAACTAATTTGCTTAATATGTCCTTAGAGAATGTGTCCAGAACCTGGAAGGCCCTTCTGTCAAGATGCTTTCAGCACAACAGCAGGTGCATTCCATGGGGAGAGTTGGCCAGAACCAGCATCTCCTGTACGTACCATCATGTACACCTGCTTGCTCTTCGGTCGTTCCTTCTTTCCATTCCACAGACACTCACTGAGAGCTTACTCAGTGCTATTATGACAATAGACTCTTTCCTCCAAAACAGGATTAACATAGTAGCATAAGTAAGAAATTAAGGATGTAAAAAAGGAAGTTTTAAACCACATTAGGTGAAGCCAACGAAGTCCCTTTGGGAAGCATACTTGGCTTACTTTTCTAAAAAAAATATTGAAATTGAGAAAATATTTATTTCCACTGTTCATTGTTAAAAGTTTAAGGAAAGCTATTATAATGATTTTGGCTTTTATAATCCATTTCCATGAGCTTCAAACATCTGTGCATTAGAAAGTAATTATGTGAACTGGATTTGATCTGTTTTTACATCTCTACAGTTGGCCACAGCAGTAGAACTTCCTGAATGATTAGAGCTTAAACTTCCCAAAGAGATTTATTTGAAAAGTTCTCACTGTTAAATGGCAAGAGGTATTTTATAGAAAACAAATACAATTAAACAAGTGGCTAATTTCAAGATTTAATGTGTACATGATATCTATGTAAACAAACATTTTATCACTATATTAGAAAAATGGAAAAGGAATGGCTTTCTAATTTAATGCAGTAAAGTGTACAAGAATGTTACATAAACTAGTATGAGGAAGAAATAAAAATTCACCAAAATCCTGATATTAAACCTACTCTTTCACAAGGCCTTTGGCTTTTGTGGTCAAATCCCAACAGACTGACTAATATTTATACAGATATTAGTAGTTTATAAAACACTTCACTCGTTATATCTTTCAGTCCGCTAGAGCAATGGTTCTCAACAAGGGCGACATTCCTGTAAGGCACATGTGGCAATGCCTAAAAACAAGTTTGGTTGTCAGCTGGGGTGGGGGTGGGAGTTGCTACTGGCAACTCAAGGGTAGAGGTCAAGGGCTACTAAACATCCTATGAAGCCAGGAAAGTCTCCTCCCCGCACAAAGAATGATCTGGCCCCATATATCAATGCTGAGGGGGAGAAGTCCTACACTAAGCAGTGTTTCTTTAGTGCCCATGCATCATGGGAGGTTAAAATGCAGTGTTTGAGGCCGGGCCAGGGATTCTGTATTTCTCAGCAGCTCCCAGGTGATATTGATGCTGCTGATCCACTAAGTACCAAGGTCCAATATCCCATGTAGTATCCAGTGTGCCTGTCCAAAGCAGCCCTTCTCAAGAATCTGGTCTCAAACCCCCAGTGAGTAGGCTACATGATCCTATCCTTCCAGCCATGGCTCATTATACCTTGATGAACCCCAGTATCCAGCTAAGCCAGTCAGATAAGCTCTTCTAAGAATCTGTCATCAGGCCTCAGGGACTATAGAGGGTTTCTGCTGAAAACCAGGAGCCAGCAATCAATTGTGGGAACTAGAAACTGATGTAGGGGTGGTTCAAGAACACACAGTTCAGGATGGCTGTGGACCAGGCCAATGTGCAAAGACAAACAGAAGGTTCTAAACTAGGGAGGAAGGGAGAGATTGAAAACGAAGGAAGGAGGGAAGGAGGGACGCAATTCCTGATGGAAGACAAATATGAGAGTGATCTTACCTTGGTTCTAGTCCCTCCTGAGCTTCAGCTGAACTTTCTGCCCCAGAATTCATTAGATATCTCTCTATCCTGTGCTTACATTGCCTTTTTTGTTTAAACCAGTTTAAGGAGGTTTCTTTACTTAAAATTATTGATTCCTGACTAAATCATGTTCATAATGGTTGTCCTCAATCCTGCAATGTGTAACTATGGCTCAGAGGTTAACAAACTTACCAAATGTCATTAAGAATCAGTAAATGGCAAAGCCCAAAATCTTTACTCCCAAATCCCATGCTCATTAAACTACACAGTCTGCCCACTGATGATCCCATAATAAACCTTACAGTTATGCCATAGCTCATAGAAAAACAAGAGTTCCTCAAATTTTCATTCCATGATCCCAAGTTACTCATTCTTGCTCCTGCCGGGGGAAATGTCTCCAATCAACTCCTCAAGTTGAGATAAACGAACTTTTCTACCATTGATGGACAATAACACATATATTAAAAGAAAATATAATGATCTGAAGAAGAGTAGAATTGTTTGGATAATTCAAAATAGCATGCAATTTATTTACTGAGGTAATTGACATAAAATAAATAGCATATATTTGAAATAAGTGTACAGTTTGATAAGCTTTGACATATGCATACATCATGATGGGAGACATGGTGAACATAACCCATATTCCTCAAAAGCTTCCTCCTGCCCCTTTGTAATCCCTATTCTTTGACCCCCCTCCCATCTGCCCCCATTCCTAGGCAACTATTGATTTGCTTTCTGTGCCTAAAGATTAGTTTGCATTTTCTAGACTTTTATACAAATGGAATCATACAATATGTACTCCTTGGTGGCAGAGAGAGGTTTCTTCACTCAACATAACTCTTTTGACATTCATCTATGTTGTTGCAAGTATCTATATTCATCTATGTTGTTGCAAGTATCAATAGTTTGTTCCTTTCTATTAGAGAGAAGCATTCCATTGTTTGGATATAACCACAATTTGTTTATCCATTTGTCTGTTGATGGACATTGTTTTTTTTTTTTTTTTTCATTTTTTTGGTTATTAAATATAAAGCTGCTATGAATGTTCATGTACAAGTCTTTGGGCATATGCTTTCTTTTCTCTAGGGTAAGCACCTAGGAGTGAAATGGCTGGATAGTTATGGTAAGTGTTTAAATTTTTAGGAAACTGCCAAGCTGTTTTCCAAAGTGGTAATACAATTTTATATTCTCAGCAGCAGTGTATGGGAATGGCAGTTCTTCCACATCTTTAGCAAAAACTTGACATATCATTTTAACAGATACGTAGGGTTGTTCACTGTGGTTTAAATTTGCATTTCCCTGAAGACTACTGGTATTGAGCATCTTTTTATATTGGTTTTCCATTCTTCACCATTCTTCAATCAAATGTTTATTCACCTTTATTTTCAATTTTTATTTATTGTTTTAATTCTTAGAGATTTTTATTTATTTATTTGAAAGAGATAGAGCATGATCTGGGGATGGGAGGAGCAGAGGGTGAGGGACAAGCAGACTCCCCACCAGTGGGGAGCCCGACATGGGGGCTCAATCCCAGGACCCCAAAATCACAACCTGAGCTGAAGTCACTTAACTGAGCCCCCCCCCTTTTTTTCCAATTCTTAAGTTGTATTTCTTTTTATACTCTCACGTCTTTCAAAGAGCATAAGTTTTTATTTGATGGAGTCCATTTATCAATTCTATTTCTTTAGTAAATAGAGGGCTATCAAGGTCATCTAATTATTCTTGAGTGAGCTTTGGCAATTTTTATCTTTCAAGGAATTTGTCCAGTCCACCTAAATTGTCAGATTTTTGGGGGGCATAAATTGGCATAAATCATAATATTCCCTTATTATCTTTTTAATATTTGTACCAATATTCACTATTTCATTCCTAATATTGGTAATTTGTGTTTTTTCTGGGTTTTTTTTCCCCCATCAGTCTGGCCAGATTTATAAGTTAATGATATTCTCAAAGTTAACTGATGTCCTGGATTTTCCCCCTTTTTCTGTTTCATTGATTTCTCCTCTGATCTTTATTATTTCCTTTCTTCTGTTTAATTTGGGTTTAATTTACCCTCCTTTTCTAGTTTTAAGAAGCTTAAGTCATTGATTTGGGAAGATTCTCCTTTTACAGTATAGCCACTCTCCTTTTACAGTATAGCACCCCAGTGCTGCTTTTGCAGTGTATATTTCCATTCAGTTAAAAATACTTAATAATTTCCATTTTGAATTTTTTAATTCATGTCAGGAAGGCTCAATGACTGGCCCAGGAACATAAAGTGTAGAAGCAGAAAAGTTGGAATTTGAATACAAATCTACTCAATTCCAAACCCCATGGTCTTAATCACTATGTAGTTACCCAACATGGCAAACTGTTTCACACCTCGTATGTGGGGCTACTTCCTGCTAAAACCCTTCTTTCACCTAAATTCTACTTGGCTTTGAAACTCACTTCAAGCATTATCTATTCAGGAACAACAGTGAGATAAAAAATTTTTAAATAAATAAACAAAATGAATGCTGTTCATTATTGAAGGTTTACTAAATTCTTGGTAATACACACAGCTATCTCATTTAATTCTCACAGCAAGCCTGTATGATCAATAGTATAATTTCCATTTTAATTATCAGGAAATGTCCAAGGTCATAAGCCAGGAAGATGTGAGATTTAAACCATTTTCTAGCTGCAATTCCTATTGGGGAGTTTAAGAGGGTCTGGAAGCAGAGTGCTTAACCTAAGACATGCATCAAAAGTCTCTAAAAAGCTTTTCAAAAATGTCCATGTTCAAACCAATTGCTTTACTATACACTAGTAATGGAAAAAAAAATCAAGAAAACAATCCCATTTACAGTAGCATAAAAATAAAAATGATAAAATAACTAAAAACAGTAAACATAAATTGAATGAATAAATAAATTCAACCAAGAAAATGAAAGACTAATACACTGAAAACCACAAAGTATGGTTGTCAGAAATTAAAGAAGACAACAATAAATGGATTCTAATCCACACTCTTGGATTAGAAGACCAAATATTGTTAAGATGACAATACTACTCAAAATGATCTGCAGATTCAATCCAATTCCTACAAAATTTCAATGGCTTTTTTTTCATAAATAAAAAAAAATCCATTCTAAAACTCACATGGAATCTGAAGCGAAAAATAGCCAAAATAATCTTGAAAAAAAGAGAAAAAAAATGGAATATTCATACTTCCTAATTTCAAAACTTACTAGAATGATAGAGTAATCAAAAATAGTATGGTACTGGGGCGCCTGGGTGGCTCAGTGGGTTAAAGCCTCTGCCTTCAGCTCAGGTCATGATCTCAGGATCCTGGGATTGAGCCCCACATCGGGCTCTCTGCTCAGCGGGGAGCCTGCTTCCCCCCACCCCTCTGCCTGCCTCTCGCCTACTTGTGATCTCTGTCTGTAAATAAATAAATAAAATATTTAAAAAAAAAAAGTATGGTACTAGCATGAAGACAGATATATAGATCAAAGGAATACAACAGCCCAAAAACAAACTCTCACATATATGATCAATAGATTTTCCATCAGAGTGCCCAAACCATCCAAAGGGGTAGATGACAGTCTTTTTAACAAATAGTCTGCAAAACTGGATATGCACATGCAAAGGAATGATGTTAGACCCTTACATTACATCATATTCAAAATTCACTCCAAACTGATCAAAGACCTAAATCAAAGAGCTAAAACTATGAAACTCTTGGAAGAAAACATATGGGAAAATCTACATGGTCTTGGATTTGGCAATGGTTTCTTAAACATGACACCAAAAGCATAAGCAACAAACTGGAAAACTGAAACTCATCAAAATTAAAAGCTGTATACAAAGAACACTATCAAGAGAGTGAAATGACAATGCAAAGAATGAGAGAGAATATTTGTAAATAATATACCTGATGGTTGGAGGGGGAGCCTGGGTGGCTCAGTCAGTTAAGCATATGCCTTTGGCTCAGGTCATGATCCCAGGGTCCTGTGGTTGACCCCTGGAGTCAGCGGGGAGCCGGCCTCTCCCTCTACCCTTCCCATCACTGCCGCCCCCCACACCTGCTTGTGCGTACTCACTCATTCTCTCTCTCTCAAATAAATAATCCTTTAAAGATTTTTTAAAAATACACCTCATAAGGGATTAATATCCAGAATATACAAAGAACTTCTGCAATTCAACAACAAAAAACCAACAGCTTGGGACTCCTGGGTGGCTCAGTGGGTTAAGCCTCTGCCTTCGGCCCAGGTCATGATCTCAGGGTCCTGGGATCAAGACCCGCATTGGGCTCTCTGCTCAGCAGGGAGTCTCCTTCTCCCTCTCTCTGCCTGCTGTTCTGCCTGCTTGTGATCTCCCTCTCTCTGTCCAATAAATAACTAAAATCTTTTAAAAAAAGCAAAACAAAAAAAAACAAAACAAAACAAAAACAAACAGCTCAATTTAAAAACAGGCAAAGGACTTAAATAGACACCTCTCCAAAGAAGCCATGCAAATGGCCAACAAGGCCCTGAAAAGATACTCAACATCACTAGTCAGTAGTAAAATGCAAATCCAAATCACAATGAGGGGCACCTGGATGGCTGGGTTGGAGGAGCATGTGATTCTTGATGACAGGCTAGTGAGTTCGACCTCCACATTGGGTGTAGAGATTGTTTAATAAATAAATCTTTAAGAAATCATGATGAGATACCATTTTACACCCATTAGGAAGCTATTATATGTTGAAAAGAAAAGAAAAGAACAAGTACTGGTGAGGACACAGAAAAACTGGAACCCTTAAGCACTGCTGGTGTTAATATAAACATTACCTGTGGAAAACAGAATGGTGATTCCTCTAAAAATTAAACACAAGACTACCCTATGACCCAGCAATTTACTTCAAGGTATTACTCCAAAAGAGGTGAAAAAAGGGACCCCAAAAAATAGTTGCATAGCCATGTTCATAAGACCATTATGTACAAAAAGCCAAAAGGTAGAAGCAACCCAAGTGTCCATTACTGATGAATGGATAAACAAAACATGGTATATACCCAAAATAAAATATTATTCAGACTTACAAAAGAAGGCAATTCTGATACATGTAATCACATAGATGAGTCTTGAAGACATTATGCTGTGTGAAATAAGCCAGACACAAAGGACAAATACATGATTCCTTTATAAGAGATACCTAGAGTAGTAACATTTATAGAAAAAGAAAGTAGGATGGTGGTCTCCTGGGGCTGGGAGGGTGGTGGGGGAAGAATGAGAAGTCAGTGTTTAAAGGGTATACAGTTTAAGCTGACAAGAAGAAAAAGTTCTGGAGATGGATGGTGGTGATGGTTGCACAAGCATGTCAACTAACTTAATGCCACTGAACTATACACCTAAAAATGGTTAAAATAGTAAACTTAGTTATGTTTTACCAAAATAAAAAATAAATTTGAAAAAGTACACATGCTCAGACTAGACCCCAGATCTGATAAGAGTCACACTCTAAGACAGTGAAGACTACTTCCCTGGTAAAAACTATTTTTTAAATTTTTATTTAAATCAACAAATGGAATAAAAATATTTTCTAGATGATTTAAATACAAAAACACACCACAATAAGATAATAAAGTTAGTTTCAAAGGGAAAGAGAGCTAATCTTGTATCTCTTGAATAAGTTATCTACTGTCTTTAAAAATCACACAAAACACAAGTAAGCCCTCCATTCTGCTTCAAAATACCAACTAAAGGGCGCCTGGGTGGCTCAGTCGGTTAAGCGCCTGCCTTTGGCTCAGATCATGATCCCAGGGGCCTGAGATTGAGTCCCACATCGGGCTCCCTGCTCAGAAGAGAGTCTGCTTCTCCTTCTCCCTCTACCCCTCCCCCCCAGCTCATGCTCTCTCCCACGCTTGCATGCTCACTCTCTCAAATAAATAAAATCTTAGGAAAAAGTAAAATACAAACTAAAAAACTAAGTTAAGCTAGGTAAAATGAGAGATCAAGAGGGTCAAGAAGATAATTAACTTTAACAGCTATAATAATGAACTACTACCAACGTTCCCAGCAAAGGACAACTCTGAAACTATTCAATTCAACCAGGCAGCCCTATTCTAATGCATTCAAATAATACATGGACCCAACTAGCTCATTTGAATACTCCAGATTCAACCAGTTCATTATTTTCTTGTTCTCCTAACCATTTATTTGAGATTATATAATTAAAGTCAAGGGGTCCTCAAAACAATGCTCAAGGTTAGTAAAATGGAAGGCAAAATACAGGTTCCTAAGGGCTGCCAGTCGCGAAAACTTACTTCCCATGGACCCCTTCCATTCTACAGGCATAAGGACCAGGCGTGTAGAACAATCACCCACAGTGGATAGCAGTAACTCTGAAGCCTCACTCTGAGCTCTCGGGGTTAGACACAGCATAACTTCTCACAAATTTCCTCTTCTATCAGATATACATGATGATGTTTTGCACTTTCAATGAGAGGATTCTGAGAAGCACAGTTCTAGAAAACATTCTGAGACATTTAATTTTTTAAAAAAAATCTTAAATAGGGCAAAATTCTATTGCTAATGACTACCTCATGATGTGGTAATAAACAGGATACATACACAGTGTGTCTGGGCTCCAGACGGAAGAGTCAAATAGTGGGAACCTGCTCTCTGCAGCCTGGTCACCAGCTGACAGACAACAGTTGGAAATTCAAGAACGGAAAAAGCCATTGTGGCAGTAGCCTGCCTCCTCTAACGGCAGATTCGGATTGGCGTTGCTTCTGTGAAAAGTCACAGATCCTGACAAAGAAAAATGCAGGCTCTTTTTCTACTCGCCATGGTCACATCAGCCCAAGTGGCAGTGTGATGTACAAGAGAGACAGCCAAAGGCTGAAAGCAAATAACCCTGGCCTCGGAAAGGCCCCTTCCAGCGAAGCCGAGGCTGACTTCTCGCGGCTGAGCAGCGGCAGGCATGGAGCTCTGCCAGCTGTAAAAGGCTTATTGATCCTGCTGAAGCTTTCTGCAACATTATTAAATCTAACTCAAGAGATCCAGACAAGACTTATTACAATCCATTCACAGGTGAATGCAAGAGAAGCCTGCACCTTCACACCAGGGCCAAATTCTTTGTCTTTTCATGGCCTAGAAAAGAAAACAAGTTTCTCATCCTCAAGTGAAACCTGGATACCACGAGGGGTGAGAGGGGGTGTTCCAAGTGGATTCCTTCCTCCAGAGCATCTCCTACACATGCCATGACAGAGTCACCCAGTGGCTTTTCTTGCATCACACCAATATTTGGGGACACAGACGGAGACGAGGAGGGGTTTAGCAGCAATGGGACATTTTTCCTTGGAGATATATACCCTATCATGCCACCTGGTAAGGGTCTGAACATTAAGTTAAGAGTGAGTCGAACCCAAATTTTATGGGCAGGAAAAGTTTCCCAGAACTGTAAACTATTGAGCTCTCATTCATTCCGATCCCAGGATTCTAATCCTCCTCAGCCAAGACGAGTGACGTAATAGGAAGTCTAACCTCATTACTCATTTTTTGTGTGAGTTTCAGGCAAAAAAGTGTTTAAGTACAAGAGATGTGTATGGCCACATGGGAAGCTTGTACTGGTAAGATATGTTTCAAGTATTTTACAGGTATGAATGATAATAAATATTAGTAACACTGCTGAACCCTGCACTTGCGTTTATTTGGGTGGGTATGTTCTAAAGCTAGTATCTCCAGCTTTTCTTTCAAACCTGTTCATGCACAAATGCAGACTACAGAATCCAGTCATATATTACTTGCAGGAGAGGGAGGGTAGGGAAGAGCATGCGCAGATGAATTAAGTGTTGTGTCTGCACTTGAGGAATCAAATTGTCCATAGGAGGAGGCAGATACGTGAAACAAAGGCCTATGTAATGTGATAAGTGCTTTAATACAGGAGCTAAGGAAACTCTAAGAGAAAATCATCGTATCTGATTCTGGCTTTTGAACACCAGGCAAGAAAAAGAGCCTAGAGTCCTAGTTCTAATTTTTAATTCCAAATCCCTGCCGAGGTAAAAATGCACAGCTTGTATCTGTAACTCTTCTAACTCCTCCTAGAATCACAAGATAAATCCAATACAAGAGGGGCTGGTGTCTATAGATCACAGCTGGGAATAGCTCCGAGTTCTGTTTGGTTTACAGGTCCTGTGGGGGGTCGTGGAATGTTAGCAGTTTACACATGGCTCATGGGGGAGAGGCTATACAAGAGCCTTCAGGAGCTCAGCTCTAACAGCCCGGGCAGGGCCATTAGAAAAGTCCATGAAAATAAATGTCTGGAAGGAAGATATTTGTTGTTCCAAGGAATATAAGAAGTCAACCATCAGGTCATTTACCCTTCTCACCATACATTAATTCCAGCTTTGATAATAGCAGAGAAACAATTTAAAATGGTTTAATTTATTTGTATAGAACTTAAAATATCAATCAATAGCTTGAAATTTTAAGGGAATTTTTTTTTCCTGATTTGGTATAAGGCTTAAATATTTATTCCAGACTTACATACCTATGGGCCACAGTTGTTCTCAGTAGTGCTAAGAAAGTACCCAGCAGAGACCTGGGAGCCATGGATAACTTTTTCAAGTGTGGACCTATAGCCATGTAAGTCAAGTATAAATTTTCTTACATCAGACAATCCAATGTTGGGGAATGCCAGCCCACAAGTCCTTTTTAAAGGAAACTCCTTCTTCATCCCAGGCCCTGTTGAGAGCCACAGCTGGCCATGTTGAGTACCACAGTATTTCAACCACCCATCCCAGCTGGTTGAACGGCATTGGGATCTGACTGAAAGACAGCCAGTCAGCTGGATGACCAACGACCTGGTTTGGGGTCTGGAATGGGGGAAAAAAAAAAAAAAAAGAGTTCTAACCTAGAGCAAAACCAAAGCTGAAAAGGACACCTAAAAAGAGAGGCCTCGTGAGGCAGCTTTGGGGGCTGGGACATTCATGGCAAGGCCAGAAGATGAGGGAATGGCTCTCAGAGAGCAGCAGAGACCTCAAAAGAGAAACCCTGATGGGCTCATGGGGTAAAGCCAGTGAAAGCTGGTGGTCCTTAATGGAGTTTCTAGTCCAGCGTACATGTATCCTCACACTAAACTCCCATTTTCTTCATGTGCTTTTCACAGATTTCTGTTTTTTGAAACTAAAAATACACAAGTACAATCTTCATTTTATAAGTGAAGAAACTGAGACTTGGTGTAATTAAATAAAGTTGAGTAGCGGGGCGCCTGGGTGGCTCAGTGGGTTAAGCCTCTGCCTTCGGCTCAGGTCATGATCTCAGGGTCCTGGGATCGAGCCCCGCATTGGGCTCTCTGCTCAGCAGGGAGCCTGCTTTCCCCTCCCTCTCTACCTGCCTCTCTGCCTACTTGTGATCTCTCTGTCAAATAAATAAATAAAATCTTAAAAAAAAAAAAAGAAAAAAAATAATAATAAATAAATTAAAAAAATAAAGTTGAGTAGCAGGGCTAAGACTGATTCTTGTATGTGGCTCAGGACAGAAAAGTAGAGTGAACACATAAAATAATTTGACTAATGTATCTTGCAGAGTTAGGACTACATTGTTTTTTCTTTCCTTTATTTAGAGTTCTTTTGATGATATTATATTGTTTATATAGTATTTTCAAGTTTACATATAAATTTTATTTATATTTCCTATATCATATTATGAATATTAATAATATAATATTATTTAAGCATTAAAATTCTGGATTTTTCTTCCAGTGATAATTTTGCAGAAAATCAACTACATTGGTAGAAAGAATAATCTAAAGTGCTCCCAAGCAATTTATATTTGAGTGTTGGATATTTTTTCATACTTCATTGCTTTTAAATAGCACCACATATATCACATAATTATGCTCATAGTTTAATTATTTTAATTTTCCTTCATTATAAGAACATGTCTTTATACCTCAAAGATATGCATACATTTTTGTTAATGTACACAGTCTTCTAGAATACTGCCAAGTTATTGAACATGTGAGTAATTGTCTATTATATAACTAGTAAAATAGTGAAAAATAAAATGATGATTAAAAAAAAAAAAAAACAACCCAGGAGTTGATTCCCTTGTTGCACATATATATTCCAAATACCCTTCAGACATTAAAAATTCACCAGCAATACATTACACCATTCAAAGTCATGTGTCGTATTTGTTACAAGAGCACAAGGGGCCATAACTAATGTGCATTCTACAGCCTAATACATCACTGGCTAAATGACAATGGAGGAATTTATAAAATTGTTAGGGAAAGGGGAATTCATCAGGACCCGAAACTCCACTTTCTATTATACTAGCCTCATCTTCTAACTTAAAGACCTTACAGAATAAAAGAGAGGCTGAGATCCCCTGAAGTATTTATCCATACCTAGTGAAACAAAGGGGTAAATAAAATCTTTGAACACTAAAAGGAACACTGCTAGGAAGACACTATATTTTACTTCTAAGTTAGAACTACAATGCTGAATTGTTCCAGTGGGGTTGAGAACTTACACATAATAAGCTCTTAAAATATGCTCACTGACAGGCAATCAGCCAATGATAAGCTCCAACTTAAGTTGTGATCTTTAACATTATATTCAAGGAAAGGGCTAATATGTATTACGAGTGCTTCTGCTCTGAGTCATTTTTGATATACAGTATGATGAGGTTTGAGGCAAACAATATTAGAAAAGGAAAGACTGAGGTGGTTAATCTAGTCCACTCATATGGCAGATGGGAGATCAAACCCCAACAGGTGAAACAACTTTTCTGTAGGCACAAAAGGTGTCATGTCAAAGCCACCACCAGTTCCCGGAATCACTTTCTCTTAGTCCAGACTTTACTGTTCCTCCAGTTATTCTAATGCTATCTTATTGGTATATATATTTTTATTTTTTCCATCCTAAAATAGGCAAGACCAAGAGACCGGGAGGTGACATTTGCTATCTGGATCTACTCCTTTACTTAGCTCCATATAGGAAAGCAGCTTCTCCCCCACAGTAACTCCATGATAATCAGTGGCAAAGTTAGTGGTCTCTAAATCTCAGAGTTGTCCTTCCCATTAATGATTCCTTATATTTAAGATGAAACACTGATTTAAGTGAGGCTCTAACTAAAGTAAGGTAAGAGTGGGTTTATTTATTTAAACATGGGCTTTTAAGCTATAAAGGAAGACTAGCCCCATCGGATATGAAGAGACACCAAAAGTCTCTAGGATGAAACAATGTAGTCATGGTACCTGAACAGACAAAGTGAACAATGGAACACAATATGAAGTCAGAATGGATGAGAGTACATCAAGAAATTCAGAATATGATTACAGTAGCTTCTCAAGGCACCGAGGCAGAAATGGATTTTTAATAAATGTTGATGGGGAAAACTGAATCGTTTTTGGAAAAAAGAGAAAACCAGATCCATACCTCAGACCATACACAAGAATTAACTCAAAATGAATCACAGATAAAAATACAAAAGCCAAAACCTCTGATTGTTTCATTGTTAACTTGAACTACATTTCCTGGAATCCCCTTCCTCGCATGGCTTCAGGTTAGAGTAGACCACAAAATTACTGCTCTCAAAGAGGCTTCACGGTCAGGGGTCAGGTACGGGGGCAAACAGGTGGAGAGTTACCTCGTATATTCCAGTGTGTCTTCCTCCATTGTTCCGCTAACCACAGCTGGCCAACAGCAGTAGTGACACAATGGCAGGGGCTTCCCCACAGACCCCTCTATGAACTTCCCCTTCACAATCCCACTTCAGCAGCTGAACATGCTCAGCCTTTGAGATTCCTTTGTAACCTCCAGCTTGTCCACTGTGCCAGTGCTTGAGGAGGAAAGATTAGTGACTTTTCCGCTGATCCGCCAAACCCCCCTATGTGGACTTTCATTTCCTTAGCTATACCCCCATTTGTGTAAGATCTAATTTCTATATTAAATCCTTTATCCCCTAACACTCACAGTGGATTTGCCTGCATGACCGATATAACCATTGGTCTTAGAAGTGGAGTTCTAAGGTAACAGAATGAAAGCAAATCTAGAGTTGGTTCTCTTTTCTGACTACACTTAGAGGTATTAGTGATCCTGTCACCAGGGTTAAATGGGATACTGCCAAATGTCCCCTTTGTGCTTGGGGGGAGGGGGGTGGAGGAGTGCCTCCAGTTGAGAACAATGAAATGCTCCAGGCCAATAACTAGTCTCAAGGATTGGCAGCTTCAGGGGTGACCTATGAGGGGGAAACAAACACCAGCAGATTATGAGATTTTGTAGCTCATACCAACGGAAACCCAAGGACTGTATTTGAGGACTGTATTTGATGCTACAGTGAAAGGAATATAATGCAGAACAAATTTATTCGTAGAAGTTCACTGAGCTCAAGTAACCGGAAGTGGCTCTAACAATTTGAATGATTGACAAAAACCTGGAACTTCCATCTCTCCTTTGTTCCCTTTCCCCGCTCTTTTACCCTGCCTTCTTCTGGATCAACTGAGCAGTTTTTAGGATTTCATTTTTCTCTTCTATTGGCTTATTAGCTCCCCATCCTTCTTGTCCTAACCCCCGTACCTCTCTCTCTCTCTCTTTCTCTCAGCGGCTGCTCTTACAGCCCTCTTCAACTGGGATTCTATGACAGAATTAAGCCCCTAATGCTCTAAGGTATCCACTATGTGTAATGATTTAACTCTTCTATGCATTGTAGAGTGGTACTAATTACATTCCACCTTTAGGAGAATTGAGACAACAGTCACTCAGATCATTTTCTGTGTTCTGTAGTTGATATGCGGAACTCCAGTTGAGAAAGGCTGCTAGGGTTTCCAGTATGCATCTTTAACTTTTTTACCGCCCACCTTTAAATAACAGTACACTGCTTCATGTATAATGGAAGGGCTTTACACCAGCTCCATGTCCTCTGAGCTATTATAATAATACATTTTACTTCAACATGTTATAAGCCCCGTAACACATTACTATTATTTCTGCTTTACACAGTAAATTATCTTTAAACAAATGGAAAATATGAGGGGGAAATGGCATTTACATGCATCCATATATGTACCCACATACTTGCATTTTAAGTTCTTTCCTTTGTGTAGAGCTGAGGTTCTCTTTGGAATCATTTTCCTCTCACCTCAAAGATTCTTTTAACGGTTATCTAGGGCACGTCTGCTGACAACACTATTTTTCAGCTTTTGTTTATCTGAAAATGTCTTTATTTCATCTTCACTTCTGAAGTATATTATGGCTCCTTAAAGAAGTCTAGGGTGACTGTTTTTTTCTTTTAATACTTCAGAGACGTCATTCCATTGTTGTTGGGATTTTTTTTTTTTTTTTTTTTGGCTTGTATTGCTTCTGAGGAGAAGTTAGAAATCATTTCATCTTCGTTCCCCAGTATGTAATGTCTTTTTTCTCTGTGCTTTTCAGACATTCTCTTTATCATGTGTTTTCAACAGTTTGGGTGCAGTGTGCCTCGGTGTGGGTTTACTTCATGTTCATCCTGTATGGACAGGGTTCACTGAGCTCCATGGTTGTATAATTTTCATACTATTAGGAAATTCCTAGGTCATTATTTCTTCAATACTTGTATGCTCTATTCCAGGAATTCAATTACACATGTGGCAAAACACTTAAAATATCCAGAGGACCACTGAGGCTCTATGCATTTTGCTAGGCCATTTTTCCTTTTCTTCAGTTTGGATGGATTCTCTTGTTCCACATTTAGGTTCTTTGATCTTTTCTTTAGCTGTGTCTACTCTGTTATTAAGCCCATCCAGTAATTTTTCATTTTTCATATCATATTCTCCCAATCTAGAAGTTTCATTTGGTTCTTTTGGATAGCTTCCATTTCTCCCTTCATTATATCAAATGATCTCTTTTAAAGCCTTGAACATGTTTATTATTTTTTATTTTTAAAGTATAGTTGGCCTACTACATTAGTCTCAGGTGTATAACATAGTGATTTGACAGTTATATACAGTATGAGATGCTCATCATGATAAGTGTAAGCACCCTTTGCCACTATACAAAGTTATTACAATATTATGGACTATATTCCCTATGCCGTACTTTCATCCCATGACTTGCATATTTTATAACTGGAGGTTTATACCTCTTAAATCCCCTTCACCTATTCTTCCCACTTCCTCCATCCTATTCCCCTCTATCAACCATCAATTTGAAATCCTTGAACATACTTATAATACCTGTTGTAAAGTACTTGCCTGTTAATTCCATCATGGGTATCACTTATTCACGGATTCGTTTATTTCAAGACTTCTTTGGAAGTCTGTTAGAGTACATGCAGCAGTGCCTTTACCAAGGATGTTTAGTCCTACTTCTGGTCTTTTTAGGCTCTTTACTAAATGCTGTGGCTGTTCAACAAGGCCTTTCCAGTCTGGCCCTGTGGTAGTTCCAGCAGTTTATCGACACAGATCCCAGGTAGTGGTTTTTGTCCCAGGAGTTATTTTGTCTGACGTCATGGAAACTGATCTTATGCAAATATAGCTTAGGACACATCCAAAGACCCAGAAGATCCATATAGCCTCTATTTCTGGAAGTTGTTCTCTTTTCAACTTTTCCTGTTGCTGCTCCACAAATTCTAGATATTTCAGACTCCTCAGACTATGATCTATTTTTCTTCCATTCAGTGAGACCACTGGGCGCCATCTGGGTTCCACTCCCTGCACCATGACTGGTTAAGTGGCTCTAGGTAGAACCTAATACATACTATACATACTATACATACTATTTCCTCTTTCTCAGGGATCACAGTCCTGAACTGTTTGTTTAATGTCTGAAAATGGTTTTTTTCATGGGTATTAGCCAGAGTTATAGATTTTTTTACAGTGGAAGGACTAATTCAATCCTAGTTATTCCATTACGACCAAAGGAGAATTTTTATCCTTTTTCTTTCCTTCTTGCCTCCCAATTTCCTATCTAACACAGTGCTGTTCAATAGAACCTTCTACAATGAAAGAAATATTCTATAATCTCTTCTGTTCAACATGGTAGCCAACAGCCACATGTGGCTATTGAGAAGTTAAAATGTGGCTAGTGACTTCTGGTTTCAGAGTAAAAATGCAGAAAACTGGAAAGAGCATCACTCCATCTTAAAGCAAGAAAAAACTGGACAAAGTACAAATCAGTGTCTTGAACTGATCGGACGATGGAGGTCACAGGGCAGAGAACTAACCTAAAATCTAGATACAAGTAACTTCAGAAACAGGACTGAGTATTTGCTACCTGAGACATATGCTGTCGAACACCATAAAGCCAATAAGAAAACTAAACTAAAAAATGTCAACAAATTGCTAAAGGCTTAATATGGTCTAGCATAATAACATAAAGCTCCTGGAAAATTTCGGCAGAAAGAGGGGTTTCTCCTCCAGCCACTCTACCAGGTTCTCACAGGGAAGAAAAAGAAAAAAGGAATGGGACCCTAAAAAAAGGAATGGAGATGGCAGGCATAGTCTTATGATGCCGAGGACCTAAAGCCTCCAAGGGTCCCCTTGCCTGAGACCCTCTCCTGAAGGGAATGCCTTGAAGAAACTAATCTTCCTAAGACCTATCCCCATCCCAGGCCCTCACCACATCTCACTGGTTATACACCACAGTTTCTCATCTTTGGTACTATCAATATTTGGAGATAAATAATATTGTGGGGGGCTGTCCTATGTATTGTAGGATGTTTATTTTTAGCAACATCCCTGAACTCTATTTATTACATGACAGAAATAAATGAAGCTAATTGTATTTCAGATGAATTATATAATTATACTAAAAAATGGGAACTAACCCAAGGAACTTGTGAATCAAGCTCTTGAACTTTTGATTATGTACCCTCACATAAAGACAAAAACAGATATAAACAAACACTGAATCCAGTTAGGGAGTTTGTTTATCATGATGTGAATTAGCACTTCTGAAACAAATTTTGTATATGGAAGGACTGAGAACATACATTGAGGATAACAGAAGTCGAGTTTCTCACTCCTGAATAAAAGGGTTATAAATATGGAAAGAGGAAAGACTAGAATGAACACTCTTATGATTTAGACTGGAATTGGAGGTATTTGCAAGGAGTCATGATTTTTAATACATGATTTTTAATACAGTTAAATGTAGAAATAGCTATAGACATATATGTATGTATTATGTATATATTTATATACAAATGTATGTGCATGTATAACATATATTTCTGATGTGAGCTACACAAAGATATATAGAGACATAGAGATAATATGTATACAACTAGTTTTCCCCATCTTAGTTTACAGAGAGGAATATTGTTAACTCATTAGGAATGAGCACACCTGTAGTTGAGATCTTGATGTCTAAAAACCATTCCCTTCTAAAAGGAACAAGGGTTAGTTGGGGAAATGGCTGATTCTGACACCTGGGCAGGAAAAGCAGATTTTGAGCCTGAAATGTCTCATTGTACCAGAAAGTAAAGAAATGCTCAAAGAATAATGGATAATGTCAAAAGGCTACAGGAATCAGGTTAAAAGGGCTCCCAAGTCTGGGACAACTTGAGCATCAAATCAAATTAAATAAAAATAGAAACAGGTTTTTTAACCCATTTAATGAAATACAAAATAAAATGAGAATCCATGAAACCATGCTGATATAAATGAATAAAGGTTAGAAAAGGGAAAGCTCTTCTTTCTGATAAAATGCCAACAAAGAAAAATAAAAGGGATAAACAGGAAATATATGTAATCTAGTCTCAAAATGTATCCCCACAAATTACTTAGAAATTACAAAGAAAAAAGTAACTGCACAGTACAGAAACCTGGCAGACCCCCACTGAAAGAAGTGATAAAAATTCACCTGCCTAGGAAGGAGGCCTCCAAAACCATGTGGCCCCTGAGGGTGCATTGAGAAAAGTCAGCATCACTTCTGTGGGATTCCTGTCCCCCAAATGTATAATTGGAATCTAATCATGAGGACACATCAGACAAACGCAAATTCTAAATTTGGGGGTTTCATCAAACCCAAAGAGGAGAATTCCACCGAAGAAATAGCCCACACTCTTCAAAAGTGTGAAGGTCATGAAAGACAAAGTAAGACTGAGAAACTATTCAGAGTGAAGGAGGATTAAGGAGACATGAAAAGTAAATGCAATGTATAATCCTGGATTGGATCCTAGACCAGGAAACAACCAGGTAGGAAGTTACTGGGACAACTGACAACATTTGAGTAAGAGCTGTGGATTTAATAATAGTATTGAATTGACATAAATTCCTGACTTTGATAATTGTGCTATGGTTAGGAAGGAAGGAAGGATGGAAGGAAGCAAGGAGGGAGGGAGGGTGGGTCCTTATTTGCAGTAAATACAAATTGAAGAGTTTAAGGATCAAAGGCAAGTTTTCATAATTTGCTCTCAAAATATTCAAGATGGCGTACCCGGGTGGCTCAGTCTGTTAAGCATCTGAGTCTTGGTTTTGGCTCAGGTCATGATCTCATGGGTCCTGAGATAGAGTCCCATTTCTCTTGAAGATTCTCTCCCTCTGCCTCTCCACTGACTCATACAAGTGTACACCCTCTCTCTCCAAAATAAGGAAATAAATCTTTTTTTTAAAGATTCAAGATAAAAAAAAATATGGAGAGAGAGAAAACACAATAAAGAAAGTCAGTATAATGATTGAACCGGGGTACAAGGCACACAAGAGTTCCTTGTACTACTTTCTCTTTTTTAAGAGTTTTTAAAATTTTTCCAGAATAATTAACATGCAATGTTATTTTAGTTTCAGGTGAACAATATAGTGATTCAACAGTTCTATTCCTTCCTCAGTGCTCATCATGATAAGTGTACTCTTTGTACTACTCTTACAAGTTTTTTGTGAGTTTGATATTATATAAAAACAGAAAGCTAAAAAAAATGTGCTTCCTCTCCTCTCATGTTTCAGACACAGGACTTAAAGCAGTTGGGTTATAACAATGTAACAAAGTGATGGTGAAACCAGAGAAAGGTAACTAAAACAATCAAAGGAGTGGGATGTAGCACATGGTTATATACTAAAAAGACCAGGCTCTTTTGTAAGTAAAAAAAAATAAAATAAAAAAATTTTTAAAAAGCAAAAATATGAATGAAGCATTTATAATCATAAACAGGATGGCTGAAAACAGATTCATTAAACAGAACACTATAAATACCAAAAGCTTAAAAGTGGCACTTTGAAGAAAGGAAGCATAAATAAAATGGCAAAAAAGAAACTATTTTTAGGGATTTTTCCTACAAACACACAGATTATCCCCTGCTATCTGTTCCCTCCATTGAACACACTGTCCAGTGCCAAGCACACCAACCACTTGGGACTGCCGTCTACTCTCCAGTATTCCCTGGCACCTTGAACTTCTCCTAATGGAACAGTTCATTTACCAAGAGTCTGCTATGACTGCTCCCAAACCAGTGTGTCACATTTATTTGTTACAGGAATTATAGAAGGTAAATCAATTAACTATGAGCACAAAAACAAAGCTCTTATTTTCCCCCCAAAAAACACTGAATTCTTTTTTTTTTTTTAAGATTTTATTTTTAAGTTATCTCTACACCCAACACAGAGCTCGAACTCACAACCCTGAGATCGAGAGTCGCATGTTCCACCGACTCGGCCAGCCAGGCACCCCAACAATGAATTTTTTTAGAAAGACAATGAATTTGTGGTGAATCCAATGTAGGTGCAATAACTATCAATTTCTTTAAATCATAAAAATCTAAAGAGCTTCTGCACCCAGGTTTCTTTGTAAATGCTGCACTCAATTCTTTCATGTCTTTGAAGAAACTGAACTTGTAAATGGATACAGTTTATATAAGAACAAGTCTGCTGAAATCTAAGGCCCAGATTAAAAGAAAAGACCTTGGTTCTACACGTTAAAGTTGTTGGGCGTTTTTCATGTTTGTTTTAGTTGAAATAACATGCCTGGATATGTACATATCCTTGCTATGATTTCTATTCTAAATGATTTTTCCCATTAACCAATCAGTTACTGCTGTTGCCTAGTTTTGGTTAAGTTTCAACTTTAATACCTAAGACTAATAACCTGTAAAGGCAGAAGTAATAGTAACAGATTCCATTTAGAGGGCATGCTAAAACTGAACAGACAGAAAATTGGGCAACCATGCTCTAAGACAACTTCTCGAGCTGTGGTTCATAGGCTGTCCCTGATCTACAAACTGTTTATAACTGGTCTGCAATGAGATAAGCACAGAAATTGAGAGTAAGTATAGAAACATTTTTATCAAATTGATATATCTATTTAATCTAATTTAAAAATTGTGGCTTGTATATCTATCTTTTAAAAAATTTATTTTGGGGTGCCTAGATGGCTCAGTCTGTTAAGCATCTGCCTTTGGCTCAGGTCATGATTCCAGGGTCTGGGAATCAAGCCCCACATTCGGTTTCCTGCTCAGAGGGCTGCTTTCCTTCTCCCTCTGTCCCTCCCAACTCATGTTGCATGCTCTCTCTCTCTAATAAAAATCTTTTTTTAAAAATGTATTTCATTTTTGCTTTTTTTTTTTTTGTATTTTACAAATATGTCAATTTGTGGTGAATTGTTTTGTGTTTTTTATTTTTCAGTCATCTCTACACCCAAGGTGGGCTTGAACCCAAATCCTGAGATCAAGAATCTCACACTCCACTGGCTGAGTCAGCCAGGACCCCTGTGATGGGTTGTTAATTTAAGACTGATCCTGGGCGCCTGGGTGGCTCAGTAGGTTAAGCCTCTGCCTTTGGCTCAGGTCATGATCTCAGGGTCTTGGGATGGAGTCCCGCATCGGGCTCTCTGCTTGGCAGGAAGCTTGCTCCCTCCTCTCTCTCTCTCTGCCTGCCTCTCTGCCTACTTGTGATCTCTCTCTGCCAAATAAATAAATACAATCTTAAAAAAAAAAAAAAAAAAGACTGATCCTTAGCCACAGAATTTGAAAAGCCCTGCCCTAATGCAGGGCAAGCTTTGATGCTCCTATCATGACTACAGACTATAAATAACTATAGAGCTAGGCAAAGTAAGGTCTGAGCTGGCAGGGAAATTCTTGGAGTTTAGGCTTGAATTACAGGAAATAGGGAACAGATATCCTCTGTCCGCCCACCTCACTACTTTAGTGACCTCACAAGCTAGCTGGAGAAGACTGGAGGCCAGGCAAAGTGAGAGTATCCTCTGGTACAGACAAGATAAGCAAGCTAAGATAAAGGTGAAGAGTAGGGGGCCTAAGGGAGGTTCAGACAAGGACAAAGGAATAAATGTAGAATAACTTTTCCTCAAAATTCCCTGAACTGAGACAGTTTATCAAATCAGTCAACAAATACTGAGTTCCCATAATACTACAGGCACTGGATATATATAATGCGCAACATAAAGAGAAATCTTTGCCTCGTGGAGCTTATAACTAAAGGTGAGAAAAAGACAATAAGGAAACTGAACTAATACACATATTTATTTTTCATAATCTAGGACATCATTGATTATTAGAGATATCCCAATTTCAGAGATGTCAAAGTGTGAAACATATATATATTTGCCAAGAAGCAATAAACATGGCAGGAAGTTAGATGGTGCTAAGTTCTGAGGAGAAAATAAAGCAGGGAGGGAAGACAGGCAGGAGAAAAGCCAGGAGGGGTAAGAGAGTGAGCTAAGTGGATAGCTGGGAGAAAAACAAAGGGAAAATATAAAGGCTAGATGGAGACCAGCCACTGCTTTACCGTGCAGAACGCTTTCAAGAGGATGATGTGCATCCACTCCGAGAAATCTCTTCCTCCCACATTTACAGGTAACCTTTGCTTCCTTTCAACTATAGGAGAAAGATTTTACTAAGAAATAATCTATCTCAGTGTTTTAAATCAAAAGGCAGGCAAAGAATTATTTATCTAGAGAGAAAAAAGACACATTAACACACCACTACACCTAAGTCAGGAAACAGACAGATCCTGCTACTGAATGATTTAACTGATTGCAAGACTGTCCTCTTGCTAGCAGGGTATCAAGAAGGCAAATAAAAATCTGAAAAAGCTTTAGAAGAAAAACCTAAAGCTCTACAGTTTCCCCCCAAGTACTGGCTGCCTGCTCTGAATTCTCAGCACCCCTGCTTCCAGGGGCTCTTGATACATTATTCAATGTTTTTAATTCACGACAAATTACATCTAAATTTCCTCCCTCATGTTCATTTATGGGACATTTTTATCTTGTCATCTTTTTTCATGTACCATGCAAGCAAGAAGAGAACATCCAGCACAACATACCCTTCAGAAACAAGCTAATGGCACAATTTGGTGTCAATTTCACAGCTCAGTGAAGTGAAAGTGATCTAGCTGGCCATCCACATACACCTAGGAGGAGGTCTACTGAGAGTGCCCAGCCTTGATGTTACTGTGTCATGCCTACAAGCAAGATAAGTTCAAGCAGAGACATTATGTATTAAGAGAGAGAGAACAGTTATCATTCAGATGCCCTTACAGCTTGTTAGAACAGAATGTAGAGAGAGAGAAAGCAGGCCAGACCTTCATTTTTATACCGTGGAAAGTTGTTTTTCAGAAGTCATGCTTACATTCACAAATGGCTGGGAACAGTAGCTTCCCTTTGGGGTTTTGATAACATTTAGAGGCAGAAATTTCCTTTAGCAGATACATGAAAACTGTGTAACAGTTTTAACGGTTCTCCATGCGTCATGATCGGGGAAAAAAAAAATCACAGACTTCCAACTATTTTTAATATAAAACCAAAATGCAGCAGGAAGATTACATACCTTCTATTATTAACAATTACAGTAATACCAATACTATCATTTATTAATGCACAGTAATGATACCATTTCATCCTTAGGCCACTTCCGTAAAGGGATACATATTAGTGATTTCCCTATTTTATAGATAAGGAAGTAAATCTAAGGTGATATAGTTAATAAATGATATAGTCAAAATTTAAACCCTGTTTTTAGTGGAAGGATTAGACTAGCTAGTCTCCAAGGCTCTTTCCTGATTTTTAACATTTTGTGATTCTTCAAGGAGCTAATCTTGTCTCTTTGCATATAATACCTTATATTGCTACTTACTTGTCTCATGTGTCAGTATTTTATACCCCACATAGACCCTAGCAGAGTTGTATGTGGTAATGATCGCAGTGACCTAGTATTTGCCAACTTTATATGTATGTTAACTCACTAAATCCTCACACCAACCTAAGACATAGGAACTATCCCCATTTTCAAACAAGAAAATTAAGGCTCAAAAGTGATGAACTGCAGGCCAGTCATAATCTAGTAAATGGTGAGCTCCACTCTTATCCCAGATCCCAGGCTTCAAAGCTCCTCTTTCTCCCGTTGTGCTATGTGGCCTCCTAGAGGAATGGTAAGGAGAGGGAAGACCAAGGATAGCAAACGAGTAAAAACAGTAAGACAGAAAAAAAGGCAGGGATAGAGTAAATCCAAACAACCATGTGTCCATCCCAGCACCTGGTTGGGAAAATGCCTTTCTTGAAAGTAAACAGCATGCAAACACACACTGAAACCATGAGAAACTACCAGAGCCCTCGCTGAGGACAAGATCTGTCCGACTCTGAACAGCTATGCCAAATAAAACAGAAAAATGATTAAGATCAAGATATGAGATGCTCTTTCTAAGATACTACTTTCCTGCTAACTGTAAACAATAGACGATACGGCTGCTGGGTGCCTCAGGGGCCCACAAGAGACAACACTCAATAAAGAGTGTCTCCAGTGACAACACTCACGAAGGAAAACAGACTGTACACTTTGGGTATCTGCACTCTTCAATCAAGGAAAATTGAAGGAGTCACACTGCCGGCCAGTTCTTCAGTATGAACTTTCTCATGATGTGGGTGTGCGAGGCACTGGGATAAGGGATATAATGAGAATCACATGTGATTGTGCCTGAGTGAAGCCCAGAGTTGCTTACAAGGCAGCCCAATTGAGTTCAAGAATCACTAGCGGCTGCCTCGGTGCTGCTCCAGACACTGGGCTGGGCACCTAAAGGTGGCTGAGGAAAGGAATGCAAGCCAGCCTTCTAGCGGCTCGCACCAGGAGACGGGGGCAGAAACACTGTTTCAATACAGAGAGAGAAGAGCTCCCTATAACAGATGACATCTCCCCATTTTCTGAGCAAAAGGGGGAAGAGGATGCTAAACCCAGGTTGGGAGAAGAGAAATAGGGAAGGCTTGCTGGGGGAAATGATACCTGACCTAAGTCTTATAAAATGTGAATACCTTTTCAAGGAGGAGAAAGGCCTTGTCAACAAAAGGCACAAGAAGCAGAGGTCAAGGGAAGGCTAAAAATGGTCTGATACTTGTGGATAGCTAACAGCAATTTAGTCTTCTAGAGGTAACAAAGGGGATGAGGCTACAGAGAAGGCAGAACCTGGTCTTGAATGATTTTGACTATCATGAGTCACTGAAAGGTTGAAGCAAGGTAGACACATGGTCAGATTTGCATTTTAAAAACATTTCCCTGCTACAAGCACCTAATAAAATGTTTCTTCTGTGCAAATGAGCTTGGATATTCTCAAAAAATAATATCCTTGTATAATAAACATTCTAAAAGAACTAAGTCACACTGTTTGCTGCCTACTTGTAACAGGGCCTGAGCACCAGTCAGTATCAGTAAGTGGCCTATGATAAATGACCCATTCAACTCTGTAGTAAGGCTGGGGACAGAGAGGGGTCTGAAGTGTCCCTAATGGAAACAGCATGTGTTCTTGTATTTGTATTCACTGAACACACCACATGTGGTGCCCACACATGGCTGAAAACTCCAGGAAACCTTAGAGCCCCCATCTATCTCCCTGACAGTTCTCACTGTAGCCAGCTTAGAAACCAGGGGCCAGGCTGGGGGTTGAATTTACTTTAATCTCTACTCCTTTCTTAGGGTCTCATTCGCCTTGGAAAAAATGAGACTTAATTCCAGAGGTGCTCTTTAATTAAGGAGGACATTAGAATTTGAAACAGAACACAATTCTCAACACTGCCAACTACAAAAATATTGTGAAAATAGCCAATATATACCCTACACCATATACACCACTCAAATAAATAGGTAGGGATTTTTTTGTTTTTGTTTTTGTTTTTTCAGCTCAATAACTAGTAAAGAGGAAAGACTTGGAATAAGATCCCTCTTTCTGGCTGCTGCTTTGTCCTTCATAATATACACCCAAGGAAGCCACACTAGACTGCGCCCTCCATTGATGTTTACTTAGGGAAAAAGAAAGGATTCTGCCCAAAGTACCTCATAAACCTATATGGCTTCTAATCCAAGAGGTCAAGAATAAAGGTCCACACTCTCATTTCACATCAAGGTTCTCTTGCAGGTTGTTTCCTAATTCATTTCGCAAAGGATTGATAATTCACTAGTCTAGCTTCTCCACTTTTCCACATAGAGGGAACAAAATGAAAACCTAAAGCACTATGGGGTATTTAACACAGGGAGGATATACAGAACTATACAAACGGTTTTTCCTTTTATATTGTCTATACCATGTGGGTAAATACGTCCTTCCAAACATAAATACTGCACAAGTTAATTAATAATAGGTAGGACTCGCAGAATAACACGAATTCCTTAATGCCCCCAATTCTCCCATTTGCACTGTATGATATAATTCTTTGTATAGTCTAATAATCTATTCCCAGAAGAAAAACACAATATGACAAACTAAGTACCACAACTGGGAAGTGAGAGTAACATGAAGATTTGAAAGCACAGTTCCTGAAATGAGACAAACCCAGGTTTCACATCCCAGCTCCACCACTCGGGAGCTCTAACCCTGAGTCTGCTCATTTCCAAAATGAGGACAAGAACAGTATCTGCCCCACTGGGTAGCTGTGAGGATTAAATAAGTGAATGCACAGAAAGTTTTTGCTTCAGTATCTGGCACACAGAAAATGTTCGATATCTATAAGCTCTAATTATCTTTCTTGTCACTACTTCTCAAAGGGTAGCAAGGCGATTCACCATCCCTGCAGATCTTAGGAGTAGGTAGAACAGAATCTCCCACAGGTAATTAAAAAAAAAATACAATCTTCAAAATTAATTTTGAATTATACAAGTAGTACATGAAGACATTCTCCTTTGCCAGAGATAATTTAAGTGCATTCCTCCTTAGAGTCAGAGGGCTGAATGAGATAATGTCTTGTAATCTCTCGTAGCTCGAAAAACTGATGAATTTCCCAAGGACAAGGGCAAAAGGGCAGCACCTCCACCAGGACCCGTAATGCAAGTGGGATTCAGCCAAGCTTCACTTCCCCCTGCAGCAGGGTTGTGTGCCCTCTATGGCCGCCTTGAGCTCTCCCTGAGACGGGCAGCCCCTTAATGGTAAACACATTGTCCAGCAAAATGAGAGGATGGATGTGTTTCCAGCTCAGGAAACTTAATAAAAATTCTTTATCTATTTTATTGAAAACTCAGTTCTGAGACATTACCTCAGAGGTCAGGCCTGAAGACCAGCTGCTCACTCACTATTTCATGTAGAGACCAATTCACTGTTCCTCAGAGCAGCATCTTTGAGATTTCATTCCTCTTGTTGTGATTAAAATGAGGACTCTCAGCCACTTAAATATAACATTTCAATTAACATTCAACTAAGAAGTTAATTCTACACATAAGAGAGGTGTCTAATGTAAGTAACTGGCAAATCATGGTCCTGGAAGACAGTCGTGAGATTCATAAACCATTTTCAATATTTCAAAGGCCTCTAGGAAACTGTAAAGTGTGCAATCTAACTAAAATGTCACATTTCTTTGGTGTGCCTTGAATTCCATCAGCACAGTACCGTCATGATGATATTCATACTGATCATTTCAGTGTGATGTTTTTCTTTTTAATGTCTTAGAGGACTTACAGAGAAAAGATGTTTTATTTATTCATTTATTATATTTCAAAATTCAAAACTCCACTTCACTCTTAAGATTTTAAGCTCAGTTTTCTGATTATTCTCTTTCTACTCTCACATTTAAATAGAGATTGTTTTAAATTCACTTACATGCTTTAAATTACATTTATAAATTTAATATATTCAGTTCTCTTTTGAAGTTCTCTAGTTATCTGACAGAGAAAGAATGTAGGTAATCCTTTTCTTCTTAAAGATTTTATTTACCTACTTATTTGAGAGAGAGAGTGTGAGCAGGGGGAAGGGATGTGGAGAGGAAAGGGGTATAATTTCACAGATTCTGTGCTGAGCAGAGTCTGACTCACGGCTCAATCTCACAACCCTGAGATCATGACTTAAACTAAAATCAAGAATCAGACGGTCAACTGACCGAGCCACCCAGGCACCCCATAGATAATTCATATAAGTAAATGTTTAAATATGATCATTCTTTGGCTCTCTAATATTCCAATATTGTTTATAAACTTAGGCATTCTAATTCAAAATCACAAGTCTAATCAATTACTCAGAGACATATATTAAGAATCCCAAGGCTGACCCATTAATCTAATAAGCCAAATTCTTTTAAATTTTCAAAGTATATATTCCCTAACACAAGAATATCAGTATTTGAATTTGAATCACATCTATATTTCCATACATAATTCTAAAAAGATGCTTACTCACTAAGGAAATGATTATGCCCTCCCAAACAGTATTAAGGCTTATCTTGGGAAGCAATGTTGGGGGTTAAGTTAGCTGCTTGAGGCTGTCTGGTGATTGAGAGACTGGCTGGGATGCCCGCCTACAAAGGGAGAAGTCAGGAGCTTACTCCCACCCCCTGATGGCAGAGTGGGCCCCTCTTTGTGGCTGGCATGTAACAGGCTACAGAAGCTAGAGAAGGAGGCAAGCCACTAGCCTAGGGCCTGAGTTTTCTAATTTTCAAATCTTCATCTTCGTGGCTATGCCCTCGACAGGAAATTGGAATCTGAGTATCACAAGGCAATATCTGACTCAGTGGTCAGAGCTTTCAAGAAACATGGCCATGATAGGTTTTGATTAGCATTAATTTATAAATGGGAGACTGAACTCTTTATGATTTAGTACTGAGTTTGTGGGGTGCCTGGGTGGCTCAGTCAGTTAAGCATCTGCCTTCAGCTTAGGTCATGATCTCAGGGTTCTGGGATCAAGCCCTGCATCAGGCTTCCTGTTCAGTGGGAGTAGCTTCTCCCTCTCTCTTTGCCCCTCCCCAGCCTCCCTCTCTCAAATAAATAAATAAAATTTAAAAAAAAAAAAAAAGAAGAAGAAGAAGTCCAACTTTTAAAATATAAGAGACTGGAAAGATGCACAAATGGGAACCACAAAAGGCCCTTTAGTAAGGGGAACTTTGGAAGCTATTGGTTTAGACAAAGAGTTGACCAAATCCCACCCTCCACCTATTTTTGAAATGAAGCTTAATTGGAACACAGTCACACCCATTAGTTTGTCTATGGCTGATTTTGTGTTACTATGCAGAATTGCATAGTTGCTACTGGCCCAAAAAAACCTAGTCTTTTACTGAAAAAGTTGGCCAGCGCCAACTTTAGAGGAATAGCCACAGAACTGGAAATGAGAACTGGACTCCATACCTGACTCTGACACTGCTGGGAGAAACAAAAATATAATATGTATGAGTTATCAACTAAAAGGTAAAGTGATTCACAAATACACGGTGGATATGATTATTAATTAATGGAATCATTTTAATCAATTTATTTAACCTATTTTGAGCTGTGTTTCACAGTCTAATGCAGGGAACCAATGATATGAAAACATGAGAAAGTGTATACTTTGAAACATTAAAAGGGCTACGAGATAGGTTACTTCTACTCCATATCCATTAAAAAATATCCTGAATCAGAAAGCCTCTCCACCTTTCTCCCTCTCCCTGCCTCAGTATTTCATACTTCATATGATTAAAAGCAAAACAAACACATAACAAGGCCATGAGCATTTATCCTACACTCCCAAGACAACTGGTTATTAGCCACGTCAGCTAGCTGTAAGACATTCTCCACTCAGTTACTAACTTTTTTAGGAGAGAAAATTAAACTGTATTTATACGCAGTGAGGACACAACTCAGAAATAGCCACAAAATTATTCAGTATCATAATTTGTGCATATGAATAACATGCTACGACTCTCTGGTCAGAAAAGCCCTGGGCCAATATGGAGTGATTCCACTGCTATCTTCTGCTCCAACTCGATTGATAAGGCAACTTCAACAGATTTTCAACAACTCCTGTCCCACTATCCAAGAGTAGCAACAGCCATTGGTTATCATCAATGACAAATCCGTAACCAAAATAAAGAATAAAAGTCCAGTATAGCACCGTGAGAAATAAGATTGTGAAGTCTCCGATCACCCTTTTTAAACCGCAGCACCAGCTTTTGCAGGCCTGAGTTGAGGATGGCTACAAGATCAAGAAAGGAGGGGAAGAGGTGGACGATGGTAGGTATTTCTACAAAACCGAAGCCAGATAGTTAAGCTGTAACTGCCACGATTAAACCCATAAATGCAAATGGTGTCTCATCTTCCTAGAAGCATTTATCTAAATGAAACAGCTGAAACCAGAGAGAAGCTGTTCATTTGCAATAAGTTGGATGCTGGGATCTTTTTTTCCCTCATTTCAGACTGCCAGGTTCATCTCCATTTAGCCCTGCTGGAGTCTTTGAAAGATGAGGACATTAGGGGAAAGATTCAGGTTTGTGTTCAAAGGCCACAAAAGACCTGGCACCATTCTCTGGCAGAAGCGGACTACGGGGACAGATGTGATGGCCGTTAACTCGCCCAGCAAGCCCCAATCAATGTTCTGCCCCCTGCCCATCCCCCAACAGGAGTTATCAGTTACATAGTTGTTTCAGAAACATAACAAATTCATCACCAACAGTAGCAAGCCAAAGAACAGCATAATGTAGGTATAAAGATACCCAAATATACACCCTTCCTGTTAAATGCCAAGACAGGATTTAGGTACTCTAGTCCCTGCTCATTCCATAAACATAGTTCGTCTTGCTATCGTTTTCTGAAAAAGTCACATAATTTTAAAGACACCCAAAAAAAGTTTACATGTCTACATAAAAATTGTAAAAAAACAAAGTAAAAAAAAAAAAAACAATAAAATTCAGAGAATTGAAACAAAATATTAAATTAAAAGAAAATTAAATATTCCTGAGAAGGGAGTGTATATTTCTACTTCTGGGAAATTTTCTAAATATAACTAAAGAAAAAACCACCATATAAAATATCTATATAATCAAATGACTTTTTATAGGAACACATTTCAGTAATGTAATGGAAACAACTGTTTTGACTTCCAAACTACTTAAAGTAAATGATGTTTTGCATGTTTCAAACTTAAGGGAAATAGTCATAGTATGGCATTTTCTGGAACTTATTTTTTTTTTCACATTAACATTTTAGTTTATTAATCCTCTCGTGAAAAATTTTGGCTCACTTTTTGCCAGCACCAACATTGGCTTTTGTAGTCCCCCTGACTTTCTTCACTCTGTTCTTGCATTCTTTTCGCTGTTTTCTTGAGGTCTTTTTCTTCTCATACAGACCATGTCTTGCAAGTCTATGTTTGGGTTCATTTTTCTTTGCATAATCCAAGGAATCATAAATCATGCCAAAGCCAGTTGCCTTGCCACCACCAAAATGGGTTCTGAATCCAAATACAAATATGACATCTGGTGTGGTCTTGTACATTTTGGCTAGTTTTTCCCGAATTTCTGTATTAGGTACTGTTGCCTTTCCAGGATGAAGGACATCAATAACCATTTGTTTGTGCTGAATTAGTCGGTTGGTCATGAACTTCCTGGTCCAGATAGTTACTGTGTCGTTCATGATGGTGGCTGAGCTCTGGAACTTATTTTAATAACAGATTGAATCTTCAGGTCAGATTTTATTCACATTCCAAACACCAAACCTGCAAGTTACCTAAATCACCACTAGGTAACAATACAATGTCTCTGCAAAGCAATGGCTTCTTGCTCCCTAGCGTCATCTCATACATTACATATTGATTTGTTCACTATATCCTGTGTGTGAATGGAAGCTCCATGGGGCAAGGACGTCACTGTCTTTGTCACTACTGTGACCTCAGCACTCAGCACACAATACCTGGCACATAGTAGGTAACCTGTATATATTTGTTGTGTGAGTACATGAATGAACAATGAGGACCTTAACTCCATATGGTGGTAGGGATAGAGGGGCGAGATCTAAGAGCTAAAACAGTAGTTCCTGGTATCTGGCTAGATGAGGCATTGAGGGAGAAAGAGAGGAAGAATCTATGGTAAGAGGTAAGGCTTCCTGTTTGAATGACCAGGAAAACAGTGGCATCATTAAGTGGAATCAGAAATTTATGGAGAGAAGTGAGTTTTGAGGGGAAAGTAATGAGCCCTGGTTTTAAAAAGCTTAGTTTGTGTACGTCTGGTAGGCCAGTGGGTATATGAGGAAAGGAAAGGTAAGTCTAAAAATACATTTTTGGTAATAGTTATAATGATGAAAATATATGGGATCATACAAAGGGAGAATGTAGAGAAAAACACAGTGAACAATAAAGTTGAAGAACATCAACATTTGATGAGTGAGTATATCTGGGAAAGCCCAAAAATGAACTGAAAGAATTCAAAGTGCTAAAAGAATCAGGACAGAAAAGCCAAGCAAGGAAGGAGACTATCTCAAACAGAGTGCTCATTCAGGAATACTGAATGCGCAAAAAATGTCTGGTACGCTAAGAGGCTGAAAAGTATCTCTGGGATTTGATAAAATGGCAATCAATCAAGAACCACTGAAAAAAAGGGGTTCGTATATTAAGGAAAGAAAAGACATGCTATAAAGAGTGGCTGAGCCTGGATGTGGACTTCCTCCCACTAAAACACATAGAAATCTCAGATATAACCACATGTTAAAATCTCCCAGGTGCTAAAAACAGAGGAAATTCAAAACCAAAATATTAAATATGGGAGCCAATAGAGTGGTGGTCCAGGGGCCCCCACATGAGGAAGATTACCTGAATGGGGAGAAGGAAACCTGGCCATAGGTTCACAGAAGGCAGAGAACCAGAAATGATACCTTTGTATAAAACAAGGATGCTGGAACAGTTCTCTAACCCTCACCCCAGCCAACTCCATGAAGAGGGGACTAGATAACCTGTCCCAGAAAGACTTAAGAAACCTTGTTATCTGTCTTGTTGTATACAAATATCATACCCAGTTAAAGATTAAAATCCTGGACTATGTGATACACAGCTCTTTTTTTTTTTTTTAAGATTTTATTTATTTATTTGACAGGCAGAGATCATAAGTAGGCAGAGAGGCAGGCTGAGAGAGAGAGAGGAGGAAGCAGGCTCCCTGCTGATGCAGGGCTCAATCCCAGGACCCTGGGATCATGATCTGAGCCGAAGGCAGAGGCTTAACCCACTGAGCCACCCAGGCGCCCCTGATACACAGCTCGAGTCTAAATTTAAACTTACCAAATTTGGGGGCACCTGGGTAGCTCAGTGGGTTAAGCCTCTGCCTTCCACTCAGGTCATGATCCCAGGGTCCTGGGATTGAGCCCCGCATTAGGCTCTCTGCTCAGGGGGGAGCCTGCTTCCTCCTCTCTCTCTGCCTGCCTCTCTGCCTACTTGTGATCTCTGTCAAATAAAAACAAAAAACAAAAAACCTACCAAACTTTATGGAATCTCAAACCAAGAAACCCACATTAAGAATAAGTTCTAGGGGCACCTGGTGGCTGTCAGTTGTGTGTCTGCCCTCTGCTCGGGTCATGATCCCAGGGTTCTGGGATCGAACCCCAAGTCAGGCTCCCTCCTCAGAGTGAAGCCTGCTTTTCCCTTTCCCTCTGCAACTCCCCTTGCCTGTGTCTGCTCTCTTACTCTGTCAAATAAATAAATAGAATCTTTAAATAAAGAAAGAAAGAAAAGAAAAGAACAAGTTCTAGACCAGGGAAACTTCTTAGTTTCTTCAGCAGAAGCCAGTGCAAAGCCAATCTGCAGAAAGTCTTCCACAGTCACTCCTAATATAGATGATTGCACCATTTGAAAAAGGCACAGACCACACAAGAAAGACGTTCTCCATGAAGACATCACAAGACACAAAGAATTAAGAACCTGGACCCCTGATATGTGACATAATTTAACTGTGGTTGTCATTAGTGCTAATACCAAATATCTCCAGCCCTATGCCTTATAGACATGAAATATCACACCTCTTAGCCCACTTGTAGGTGAGTAACGTGTTAGTTCCAGTATAAGGCCCTCTTTTCACTCTCACATGGTAACCAGTGTTGCTCAAGATGGTGGCTGATCTTTCAGTGTGGGTCTCTGAGTGACTACAATGAACAGAGAGTCTCTGATGACCTGCAAAGAACATACAGCATTTAAAAAAATGCATCTTTGTAGTACTAAACCACTAAGATCTGGGGCTAACTGGTTATGATTGTAGGATAACCTAGCCTGTCCTGTCTAAAGTGAGTTTGGTTTAGAAAAGTTTATAAAATAAATATTTCAACATGATTAAAGAGGTTTTTTGTTTGTTTGTTTGTTTTTAAGAATGACTACAGAGTCAGAAAGTGTCAGTATTAGCTGTAGATTATGTTTTTGAGAAATATGGCCCACATTGGCGGTAAAGAAATAGCATAGTAGCTTAAAAGGGACACAAGGTCAAGGGAATTTTATTCTAAAATAGAAGAGACTGAGGAGCCTGGGTGGCTCAGTGGGTTAAGCCTCTGCCTTCAGCTCAGGTTATGATCCCGGGGTCCTAGGATCGAGCCCCACATCTGGCTCTCTGCTCAGCAGGGAGCCTGCTTCCCCCTCTCTCTCTGCCTGCCTCTCTGCCTACTTGTGCACTCTGTCAAATAAATAAATAAAATCTTTAATAAAATAAAATAAAATAAAACAGAAGAGACTTGTAGATATTTGTAAGGATGATGGTGAGGAGAAAGAGGTTAACTAAGTGTTAAAGACAGAAAAGAAAAACTACATTATCACTTACTTAATTTACTAAGCTATTTAAGCAAATGCTATAGAAATTCTTAGCTGATTCTTACCACCATTGTCCTCATAGAAAACTTAACTCTTCTCTTTCTACGAATTAAAAGCCACTGAATAAAAGGTCTCCAAAATGTTCCCCAAAGAATAAAATACTTGCCCTCCATACTTTGAGTTCTCCTATCTTCCACCTTCATTAGGAGAAGCCAAATATAATGTTATAAACATATTCAAGTTGGAATTATTTGGTTCCTTAAAGTGGTGGACATTACTTAGCAACTCTGTTGTGACTGGTCTCTCAGAGTTTGGGCCCTGCTCCTGGTAATTTGTTCTTGAAACCGTGAACAAAAGGCTGAATGTGCACAGGTCAAACAATGGAATTTCATGTTCTAAGGGAAATTCCTGTTCTACAGTTAGAAGCTCTTAGATGGGATCTTCAAAGATACATTTTCAGCATTTTATATATGTTCTTCAGTCTTATTCTTTTCTCTCACTTACCAGGAGAATTCAAAGAAACAGCCAGATGGAGGAAAATGACATATTATGTGGGGCAGGATCAATAATTCTCCATCTTTACCTCAACTGTATTAGTTTGTGAGACCTACAAATCCTTTTTTGTTAGTATTAGAACTTTGATATTTAAATTTCCCACTCATTTTTATGAAGGGTGAAATGCAAAATATACAAATAATTACACAATTGCACTCGCAACAAAGATGGCAATAAGACATCTGCAAAGTCTAACACTGGTGAATGACCTGAATGCTTTCAAGAGCACGTGAAAAGTGCCTGCCAATTCACAGCACAGCAACCACAACAACAACAACAAAATGACTAACAATTTATAAAGAAGGAAACTCAAAGGCTAACAAGAATATCTGTAGGTGCTCAAATTCATTAGTAATGAAAGACATGCAAATTAAAACAACAATGAGGAAGCATTTTATTCTTATTAGGTCATCAAAAATTAGAATGTTGAAGAGTGCCAGGTCTCCATTGAGATGTGGGACGCAGAAACATATTTGTGGATGTATAGACTAATACATCTACTCCAACAAAGAATCTGGCCGTTTTGGTTCAATCAAGTGTATGTATATCCTATGACCTCACACTTTGACCTCCGATTATATGTTTCAAAGAAATTCTCATACAGGCCCAGAAAGGAACAAATACAAAGGGGATCTTCAAAGAACTGCTGTGGTGGGAGGAAGCTAAAGGCCACCCAGTTTTCCATTACTGGGGAGGAGTCAACTGGTAAAATGTGGTAGATGTGCACATATCACGGACATGCAACAGCTCTTTAGAAGCAATTTATTACTGCTGTAATTGTTGTAATTTCCCTGATTACCCACCTGCCTTTTTTCTGAATTGTGAGCTCTTCAAAGGCAGGGAATGAATCTTGCCCATCTCTGTATCATTATCGTCAGATGGTATTTCTAACCCATAGTAGGTGTTCATTAAGTATTCAATAAATGAATAAAAATGAATTTAATAAAACTTTTCAGATGCAAAAACAAACTGCATACAAAGTCTGAGAATATAATTTTCACTTCTACATAAAACAACACTCTGACAGTAATGGCAATAATGGTGGCAATTTAACATTTTGTTTTTTTCAGTTTGGACTCAGCGTACTAGAGATAACAAAGTAATTGATGTTAGTTCAGAAATGCTTAGGTATGTCACAAAACTAGAAAAAATGGATGTAGCTCTAAAATATAAGACAAATGTTAGAAAAATTTAGTCCAGACTATTGTAGAGATCCTCAGATCAAATCACATTTCTAAGAAAAAAATGCACTTCATGTTCAACGGATGGAGCATCAAATATGAAAAGACAGCTCAATGGGTTTGCATCATGATTTTTTTAAAAAAGAACCAGCCAGCCACCTTTATGTATGATGTCTAGAATCCTCTAAGAGCAGCTATAATGGAAATGTCAGATGAAACTACTTCACTATTTGCCTTTAAAAGTGTTGTGCTGCATTTTAAAGACACTTAGATATTTGGCATTGAAAACTGTGGTGACAGGGTCACATGATTTCTCTCAGAGGAAATTGCGAGAAAAGGGGAAAAGGGCAGAAGGAGACGCTGTCTGGCAGTAGAGGCAGAAAGTCAGTTTTCAGCCCCAAACCCTCAACTCCTGAGGTTTTCCTCTAATCACAACAAATCAACTGTCAATGCATTTATCAGAAAAATGTCTTGCCACAATGCGTGTATTTTCAATTAATGCTCTGTTCTCTTAGATGAATGCTTTGGAGAAAAGACGGGAACAGATGCGGAAGACATAATAATTTATTAGGAATGAGCAGAGCCTGTGCTTTGTTTAGGGCAATCACATGTCCTAAAGGATAATCTCATGGGACAAAAACATACCTCTGAACAATTCTCTTTTTATGAGGCAGGAGTGGAAAGGTAGAAAACTAGTAGTTGTGATTTTGAACTATAAAATTTTGCATTAAAGGGAACAAACGTTGGACAACTCTCCAGAACACTACTGTATCTATTCTTTTTAGCAAATGGGACAGAATTGGTGTATTTTATCCATCTAGAAAAGAACGGGACTAAAAATTTCTTTCTTATTTCTTTTTGATAAATAAATGATAGGAATTGCAACAAGTCAGACAGCTAAAAAATAAAATCTCTATTTCTTTGTGGCAAGAACTAGAATGATCATCATAGAACTTTCAAAAAACACTAGAAGGCTAAGTTTCCTGGACTTGGGACCAGTTCTGCTCTGGACTAAGGGTTCACTCTTAAGACATGCCAGAGGGCTGCCTTGTTCTTTCATGGGACACTGGTTGTAATTACAGGAGAGAAGAGCACAGTGAGATGAGCCCCATCACCTATTCCTATTTCTGAAGCATCATTCCTAATTTCCTCCTACTTCTTCTCACCCTTTGTTCTGGGAAGGAAACTGTCACCGCATTCACAGTGCAAGACCAAAATAGGACTCCTGTGTCCTCCTACAGTAACTTCCTGGAAGGGACCCTTCAACTGTGTTTGAGCCTCTCTTCCCTGCCTGGCCCGCCGCGGATGGAGCTGGTAAAAATCTATACCTTTCTCTTAGCCTGAGTATATCACCCTAATTTAGATTCTTGATTTCTCCCAAGGACAATTAGCTCATCCAACAAATAGTTACTGAGAATCTACTTGGTGTGAAGCAGTATTGTAGACGCTGGGGATACAATAGAGCACAAAATACTACCAAAAATTCTGTTGTCATGGAACAACATTCAAGTAGGAGGAAACAGACAATAAAAAAAACTAAGGCAATGATGTAGTTAGTTGAGGAGAAGATATCACATGCTCTGGAGAAAAATAGGGCAGGAAGAGGGAGAGGGAATATTGGCAACAGGATGATCTGTGCAGGCCTCACTGAGAAGGACAAGTGTACCTGAACCAGGGTAGGGAAAAGCAAAAGAGGTTCGAGAAAAACAAAAGATCTGGGCTAGAAGGGTCTTGCAGGCCACTGTAAGAATCTTGGCTTTTATTTGGTGAGATGGGAACATCTTTTACTAGTTTTGAGCAGCGAAAGAGGCATACTCTGAGTTACTGTTTTAACCAGACCCTTCTGGTAGACGTTAACAGGTGTTCCACATAAGAAGAATTTGAACAAATTTGAGTCGCCCTCCCTACTTTATTAGCCCTCCCTAAATAATCCCTTTATGATTAACAAAGTGCATTTACACATTTAAAGCTCTGAGAACTCATGCTGGAAAGGGCCTACTAAGTTTACTGTTTAACCTTAGGTATCACATACCCACTATGTCCATAAAACTCTTTTATTATCAGAACACCTTCTCACACTTCCAGGACCAGTTCAGAACCCAATCTAGAGAAGATGGGGCTAAATGATCTTTTAAGGTCCTTTGAGATCCAATAAGTTTCTGTATCAGAAATATTTTAATAGAAGATTCCTAATGAGGGGCACCTGGGTAGCTCAATCAGCTGAGTCTTCAGCTCAGGTCATGGTCCCAGGGTCCTGGGATGGAGCCCCGCATCAGGCTCCATCAGTGAAGAGCCTGCTTCTTCCTCTCCTTCTGCCTGCCACTTGCCTACCTGTGCTCTCTCCCTCTCTCTCTGTCAAATAAATAAATAAAATCTTGGAAAAAAAAATTAAAAAAAAAAAAAACCACTATTACATAGGGTCAACGAGATTTGTTACGAAAAGTAGATGAAACAACTTTAGGCTTTGGCTATCTATCCTTTCTCTCTCTTGATACAGTGAAATAATGACAAAGAGAAGGGAATCAGGAATACTTGGAAGCAAAATCAGGGCTAAAATCTCCCTCAGCATACTGTGAAACTAGGCAAAAATCAAAGTCAAAGTCATTCTGAATGAGGACCCCTCACTGATGCTTGGTTGTCACACAGGAGTAGCTCTACAGCTTGAACTATTAGGACTAACATAACCATGCAGCTACTTGAATTTGACATAACCCATATCCATTTGTATCTGACACAAATGTTTATCTCAGCTACAGACTTTGTAAATTAGAATTTATGCAAACAATAGTTCTGAGCCACTAAACTAGAAAAATAGGGTTTTCCACACTGCAGCAAGGCTAAATTAAAGTTAGATTTTTCAAAGCAATATATTCATTATCCAATTTGTTTCTCTGATATTCTTTTATTCACATCAAAGTATCTCAAATAAGTCTCACATGCCCAGAATATCTCTGAGTCACTGAAACTTAACTAACAGCCTATTTCTAGAGCTTCATCTCTGATACAATTAACAAGGAGAAAAATTAAAAATTATGTATAAAGTAAAATCAGTCTTAATGAAGGGACCTAGACTGACAGATCTAGCATAAGACTATTTGTTAAGAATCCCAACGAGTCATGTATCATACACAAATCATTCAGATAAGCCCTAAGGCAGGGAATGGCCAAATATTAGCGTGAAGGGTCTTATTTTTCTGTCCTCATTGCAGGGAAATATGACAAATCTGTCATCCCACAATGAAGAACCAGGGCTTTCCTCAAAGGGAAACCAGAGAATGACTATCACAAGTCAGTCTTTCATGAGACCACGAGAGGTCCAATGTGATTGACAAGTAAATACAGTTGGTACGAGGTAGGAGCCAAGTTACAGAGCCTAAATAAGGGAGGCAGGCAGGAGTGGGTCAGGAATTAGGCCTCGAAAAAACAGGAAGAGGAGGGCAGGCAAGCAGAGAAGATGGTCTACAAGAATTCCAGAATAAAGGTTACAATGGACAAAGTGAACTTTAGGGAAGCTGATGAGCTGAGGGCATGTGTGACACACGCTGGCGGAGCTGTAGGGAAGGAAGTCTAAAAGAAGGGTTTGAAATTTAAGAGCAAGGTCTAAGATGAAGACGTAATTCTAGTGATTTCTGAGTGACTCCTCATTTTCCCTTACAGGTAACAGTCCTGAATATTAGGCTAAACCACACGAAACTACCAATATTCTTTTTTTTTTTTTTGACCTACAAAAATGGTCTACTTTATCTGTGAGCTCCTTGGAAAAAGATAATATGTAAATGTACAGTATTTGTAAACTAGAATCTGCAACAGATATTTCACAAATAGTCTGGAAGGAATAAAATGATGAACATATATTTATGTATGCCCATGGATTTTTAATGTGGTTTAAAAAATTATTCTTATTAGCAGCTTACACAAATTGCACAATTAATGGAACTGTAAGACTGACGGATTGCTCAATTGTAATTTCAACCAAATGTCTTTTGTGGGGTCATACATACAATGCATCCAGCCTATGATTTTTCTGCCTATGTGAGGAACCAGTAACTACAGCTTTCCAAATGGCTTATCAGTGCTCATTAATTCACTCCCTTCCCAGTCAGTCTTTGTGGAAGGAAGAAATGAGAAGCTCTGAGCACCAGATCAGGTGCTGAAATGCTTCCTCTGTGACAGCACCTCTGTCTCTACATCTGCAAAGCCAACTCCTGTGGCTTACTGCAAAAATTAGAGAAGATACTGCATATATCCTGCAGGACACGAGAGGCTCAGTAGACGGTAGCAAATGTTATTACATAATGTCACAGTGTTGCCAAATGACCAGCAGCACTACTCAAAACTCATCTCCTATGCCAGGTTGCTAATGACTGACTGATAGCAACTTATTTATACACTCAGAATTCTAAGACTAATATTAGAAAGAGTAATGTTGAAACAAAAGGTCAAAGTCATTTGGCCAAGATAACATAGTAAATGAGTCAGATACTTAGAAAAACTATGCAGTAACCACTGAGTCATAAAAACCTTACTGTATTAAACAGCCTTAAAAACTTACCAATATCCCGTGGTGCCTGGGTGGCTCGGTTGGTTGAACACCTAACTCCTGATTTCACTTCAGGTCACAGTGTCACGGGTTTTGAGATCAATCCCCAAGGTAGGCTCTATGCTCAGCGGGGAGTCTGCTTGAGATTCTCTCTCTTTCCCTCTCTCCCTCTCCCCAATCTCTCTCTCTCCTCTCTTTCTCTCTCTCAAATAAGTACCTAAATCTTTAAAAAAAGTTATCAACATTTTTTCACACATCCAGATAGAAGTGAAGAAGCCCAGTATTTCAAGGATAGCAATAATGACTAGAATTATTAAGAGTTCTTGGGGTGCCTGGGTGGCTCAGTGGGTTAAAGTCTCTGCCTTTGGCTCAGGTCATCATCCCAGGGTCCTGGGATCAAGCCCCACATCGGGCTCTCTGCTCAGCAGGAAGCCTGCTTCCTCCTCTTTCTCTGCCTGCTTCTCTGCCTACTTGTGATCTCCGTCTGTCAAATACATAAATAAAATCTTAAAACAAAAAAAGAATTATTAAGAGTTCTTATAGATTTTTGTGGGGATGAAATGGAAAAAAATAAGAAAGTGCCAGGTAAACTGATTCTAGTCAACCTATGTCCTGTTCTTTCTTCTGAGGATATGGACAGCAAGTGTATTACTTCCTCAAAAGAAATCATGGAAAACAATATCTATAAAGGTATTTGTAAACTGGGTTACAGTCATGTTCACTGATGAGATAATGATGCCATTACACTGTGGTAGAGGGATTGCACTGATAGCCCCAGTTCTTCATTCCTCCCACTGAGGATTTGATATGGACTCTGCGCTAAGTCAAGTTCATTTGCTTAGGGCAATAAAATGTAGGCAAATGTGATATAAGCAGAAGGCTGACAAGCACTTGTTACTCTACCTTCACTGTTTGTTTGTTTTTTTTGTTTTTTTTTTATAAACATATATTTTTATCCCCAGGGGTACAGGTCTGTGAATCACCAGGTTTACACACTTCACAGCACTCACCAAAGCACATACCCTCCCCAATGTCCATAATCCCACCCCCTGGATCAAGAAGATGTGGTATATATACACAATGGAATACTATGCAGCCATCAAAAGAAATGAAATCTTGCCATTTGCAACAACATGGATGGAACTAGAGCGTATCATGCTTAGCGAAATAAGTCAAGCAGAGAAAGACAACTATCATATGATCTCCCTGATATGAGGAAGTGGTGATGCAACATGGGGGCTTAAGTGGGTAGGAGAAGAATAAATGAAACAAGATGGGATTGGGAGGGAGACAAACCATAAGTGACTCTTAATCTACCTTCACTGTTAAGTAGGAGCATGCCCAGGGGGATCTATTGGAGGATGAGACATGTGGAACACAGTCTGTTTGACCCAGTTGCCCTAGGGTAGGTCTCAGATATGAGAGAGAGGCTAGGGAAGCTGCCTAGCTACTAGTCAGCTGACTTCAGCTGACTACAGACATGGAAGTAAGCTCTGCCAAGCCTAGCTCTGATCAGAGATATGCAAGCAAAAATAAATGTATATTGCTTTATCTTACTGCATTACTGTAGCCACTGATCGACATGACTGTTAAACATGTGAAAATTATTTACTCACTAACTTGACAAAAACCCCGACTCCACCAGAATGACTACATGACAGCATCTCAACAATAATATGAGTTGTGTTTGTTTGTTTGTTTGTTTATTTATTTATTTAAGAGAGAGAGCTTGAGCATGCACAAGCAGGGGTAGGGGTGGGGTAGAGGGAAGGGGAGAAGCAGACTCCCCACTAAGTAGGGAGCCCAACATTGGGCTTGATCCTAGGACCATGGAATCATGATCTGAGCCAAAGGCAGATGTCTAACCGACTGAGCCACCCAGGCGTCCCAAGTTGAATGTATTTGAAGAAAGATTTGGGAAATCACTCTTTTTAAGGTGTTTGTAAACAGATTTTAATGAGCAGTTGCATCAAATAAGGAACCTTTCCTATTATGATACTTCTAAATTCAAAATCAGAAGGCAATAAGGATACTGAGTTGCTAAGATTCTATCCATTTGAGAAAACTGTCTTGCATAATAACAGACTTCCTAGATGCTTGTGGGGGAGTAGTAAGGTATTATACTAAACACGGGCTAAATGGCCTACAGTATCTTTCCTACTTTCAATTTCTGTGATTCCTTATTCTATACCTTGAAAGAAGTCAGTTACCTAACATACAGAAACATTAGTTTCTAGGGAGAAGAAAAAGCAGCTGGATTTCTAGTTCTATTTCCTGGAAAGACTTCTCTAGTATTCAAGAGTCTAATCTTGGCATATCAATCTAGAAGAAACTTTATAAGCTGGGAAATTCATTCCTTTTAATAGCCACACAGGACATGAAAACAGCTAGGTGCCAGGGCAAATCACACTTAGCAAACGGGAACAAGGCAAGCCAAAATATCTGTTTCTGAAATTTGGTGGGAGGAGGAGCCAAGTAATTGCTTTTTTGTGATCCTTTACCTATGTCCAATTCTTTCTGTAACCAAGAGAGATAAAATAGAATGAGAAGAAAACATGGATGTTTTAGAGTCATAATACTGAATGTGCTAAGACATATTAAATATTTTCATTTCTTCAGAGGAAGATCTTCATATAAATTAGCCTAGCACCACTGATCCTAGTGTCCAGTGCCCACACATGAATTAAACTGGGTGGTAAATAATCAGAAATGTTCATTCTCTAGACATATTAAAGCCAATCACAACAATTAGAGTGTTTCTAAATTCAAACATTAAATTCAAAGGTTTCAGTAATTGTTAAGCAATCTCTCTAAAATGATTGATATCCCACATTCTTAGGTAATAGTACAGGACAGAGATCAAGTTCTTTGGGACCAGAGCTGGTCAGCTGCAGTGAAATCCTTTTACTGACATTTTCAAAGTTTAATATCAGGTATTTTATCTTATTTAAATCTAAAGGGTATGTCGAAGTCAAGTGTGCCATCAAGAACAGGCTCTTTTTTTTGTCCATTTAGAATGGAGATGCATATTCTGTACACTCAAGAGATTAAAAGCAAATAGACTATATGAACCAGATTAATGGTCTGGCCCCAGCAGCCCTAGCAGAGTTTACTTAAAATGAAAGCTTCGGATGCTGATCCAACTTTTTAGATTTAACCGAGGTTCTCACTCAAATGGCCCTTGTAACCGTATTTGTACTGAAATCCTCCAGCTCATTCTTTCCAAGGCTGCTAGAAACAAGAATATTGCAGAGAAACGTGATCCAGACTACTGCCTGCAGTGGGCGTAGGAAAGGAGTGCTACAAGTTCAACAGCAGGGACAAGGTGGGGTGCGTGCCAAGAAAAATCCTTTTAAAAGACTGATTCATAAGGTTGGGTAAAAATCTTTTCATCCAGGTCACTGAAACACATCCTTGAAAGCAGACTGACTTCAAGACTCATCTATGTTAATGATATATGTGGGAACGAAAGCCAGTTGCCACGGGAATGCATACTTAGTAGCAAGAACCACTGACCCAGAGCAGGCTCTGTGACATACTAGTTTGAAAATATCTGATTCTAAGAGAGAATCAGTTTTCCTTTTAAGTTGTAATGAGAATTCCAGATCTTCTGCAAGTATGCATTTAATGGGAAATGCAATGATCCTCACCATACCTTTATGTCGAAGTCCTACTTTTTTTTTTCCCTTTTACAGATTACTGAAGAATTAGCTTTTTGTCAGCGGTGGTGGTGTTCCTTACCTAGACATCTAGTTCCTTAGGTGTGAGCTCTTAGACAGCCTTCATTTAGTCAGTCTTTTTGAGAAAAGCAGTAACATTTCTTTGTCAGTCAAAATTATTTAATTTCTACTTCTGTATTTTGGTAAGAATGAGTAGCACTATTACTTACTATGGCAATTCACTTTTTCTTATCCATTTTCTATTTAAAAATCTTTTTATACTCATGATCATAAAGAAAAGACACTCTATCTTTAATAAAATGCCTAATTCTGGTCTTTACATGCTGGCCAGTGTATACTTGAATACTGCCAACACCCAGCGGCCTTCTGGCAGCCATGGGCCTTCTAAAAGCTGTTCTCTGGCAATAGTCTTTCACGCAAGCACTAATTTTATTATAGCGAGTTTATGATTTTCTCTCATTTCCCTGCTATTTTTAAATGTGGGCCTGTAATCGGAGGCGTCTAGAGGCCCATGAGATGAAGGAACCATTACACACTGTTGGGTCTCTGTGGTATCAGTGGCCTTTGGAAGCTAAGAATTCAAATGCAATGTCAAAGAGTATTTGAATACAGGGTCCCTCAGGGGAATTCTGCCCAACGAGAAACACATTGCTTTGCTCTCTTCATTTTCCTTTTAATTTCTGCTTTCAAGTCCTGTGGTCTCTCAACACTCTTCCCAGTTTTGTTCTTTAAAGTTATTTTTGTACATTGCCCATTCTACCCAGACCTATTTAGCTACATTTAACAATACTGTCTTAGGGGAGGAGTTTTTGATTTCTTGCACAATGTACCAATACTGATTTCTATAAAAAAAAAGAGCAGCTCATGATGTGAATAAGTAAGACCTTGCATGAAGAAATGCCCAAGTCATTCGATGTCATTCTACATGTAACTTTGGGAGGTAAGCTTTGGAAAGATTGGCTCTGAATTTATGCTGATCAGGAAAAAGTTGGGAGAAGTCAAGTGATTTTTCAATGATCATTTATTGGGATAAAGAAAAACATTTATGAAATGGTCATGGCAGAGAACCATGTGCTTTTCTTAAAAGCTTTTTTAATAACTGAGAGAAGCAGAGCTCTCACCCAAGAAAGTGACAAGTGAAAAGTGCTGGGCCCAATCTGTAATACCCCAGTCAATCTCTAGCATCTGAAAAGTGGGGCAAAGCCCAAGACTAAATCCAAGCTGCACAAAGATAAATACCAAAGAACATCCTTACTTTAAGTTATAAGAAAGCACAGGTGAAAAAGTAAGGACCAAAGATAAGAAACCAGAGCTGGGGATCAGAAAGCCTGCAGACTAGTTCCAAAACTACTCCTCGTCTGCTGGCTACATAGACAACCCGGGCAACTAGGTTTCTTCAACTATAAAATGAGAAGAGTGCCAGCAATGATCTCCCTAAGTCCTTTCCATCTCTACAATTCTATTTCTAAAATTTTTTTTGTGTCTCTGGGCCTAGATACAAAGGAATCACTGATTTGTCTCCTGTTGCTCACCTTAGCTATTTTCATTTATATTTTAATTCTTGTCCAAAAAAAAGAAAAGTAAAAGGCAAAAGACAAACAAAAGACACACTGGGGAAACATCTGAATCCTAAAACTGCATTTAAAAAAAAGCAAATGTTAGAAATGTTACTCTTCAAAATATAACAACAGAGAGATGAAAAAAGTCACAGGCACATAAAATTATGCTCTGGCAATACTATTAAATAGTAATAATCCCTGGATCAGACATTGCCTAACAAATGTACTTTGTCTGGAAAAGCTGCAAGCCCAAAGCAACACTAGAATTCTTTCCCAGACTGTCATCAAGTACAGATTATACTCTGTCATTTTAAAAATAAAACAAACAAAAAGCATTTCCAAGTAGCTTTTATATGTACAGAGGTCAAACACTAAGCAATATTTATTCCCCATTAATGTCTTTCTCTATTTACATATTTCCATTACCTGTTTTCTAACATTTTCCTAACATAAAAACTAAAAGGTAAGTTGATAAGCAACCCAGATGCTACCTTACACTTCCTTGTACAGCGTGAGAAGCCAGCCAGTCAAGCCATGCTACCATAAGGCAATTGTCAATGGCTCCTCTCTGGATCCAGAAGCCAGGTTAGACTCTTTCACCAGAAACAGCTCCGTTCACTCAACAAATAAGTTTTCCTTTCTACGAGAAGGTATCAACATGACTGAAAAGATTAAGATAAGATTAAGATGATCCAAACAGGGGCACCTGGGTGGCTCAGTGGGTTGAGCCCCGGTCTTCAGCTCAGGTCATAGTCTCAGGGTCCTGGGATCAAGCCCCGCATCAGGCTCTCTACTCCATGGGGAGCTTGCTTCCCTCTCTCTCTGCCTGACACTTTGCCTATTTGTGATCTCTCTCTGTCAAATAAATAAATAAAATCTTTTTAAAAAAATTATCCAAACATTCTGAAGGTAAATTGTGAGGTCCCAGACAATAGTCTTTGGTTGAGCACCCTCCGTACGTGATTGCATAGTCGACTATACATGTCTTACAGAGCTAAGCTACTGTAGTTAATACATACTTTTCTAGAGCACTAGAGATGGGCATAATCTGGTAATGTTCTTTATAAATTATCCTCTTTAGATTGAAAAAAAAAACCCCAAAAACCTAATTTTAAATGTAGAAGCTAACCAAAGGGGGAAACTCTAATTTTAAATGTGGGTGTATTAAATAGCATAGATAAGGCTTCAAGATGTGCTCACAATTTTACAACGCTATAGCAACTTCAAAATATAAGCTCTTTTTTCATAATATAAAGTCCATCAGAGCACTATCATCACTCAACTGGGTCAAGGTTGAGTTGATTTTATAGAATGCCGGTTAGACATGGTTTATGACCTCAGTAAGTGAGTAGAAGTCACAAATACTACATTATCAGCGATGCGGTGTAAAAGCCAATGGACTAGAAGCTGAGACTCCCGATATGGGAACAGCCATTAATGGGCTGTGTGTCCTTGGGTGGGTCTTCCTATCACAGGGCCCTTGCTGTCTCTACTACAAAATGAGGTCAAGGTGTCTCTAAGATCCTTATATGATCCCAACGTTGTGATTCTAAATAAACAAACATCAGGAATAAAAATATTTATTAGTAAAAAGTACATAACAAACTTACTTCCAGCTATGACCGACTAATTTGTAGCAGAATTCATTTGTGAAAAATAACTAGAAAAAATTGGATTAAAAAAACCCAAGTACTGTGTAAAAAGTACTGTGAGCAGTATCAAGGCATTCAAGACTTAAGTGACCAAGACTGTAGACAAGAGAAAACTCACTGAGGTGAGCCTGACATGCTCTGGAGAAATTTTCCAATTTGAAAAGGTCATGGGAAAAAGGTAGAGAGGTCAAGCACAAAGTGGCTACTATGAAGCCCAGAACCTGAGCAGAGCTTTTGGTAATCACACGGGACTACAGAAATAAAATCAAAGTTGAGGGCTACCAAGGAAGCTGGGATTTGACCAATACTACAGAAAAGTGAGCCATCTTAATCCTCAAGACAGTCACTATTTTAGACTAGCACACATCTACAGGAGGAGAAGACAAGCAGAGAGGAACTGCAGGAAATCACCTTACTGGCATTCCCATTGGTACTGGTAAAATAAAAATTAATGCTCAGAGCCTACCACGGTGGTGGTCCTGGTAAGTACCCTCACATTTACAGTTGGGATTGTTGAAGGAGTAAAAACCTACATATGAAGTTCAATCAGAAATTGATGTGACTGAAACACAGCTCTGAAATAACTCACTCTTGACTGCATTAGGATGATCTCCTCCTCCCCTATATGCCTATCAGACATTAAAGAAAATTCTATCTGGAAGAAGACAGTATCATTGAGATCTCTTACTATTTTCATACAGAAAGGAAGCATTCAATAAAAAAAAAAAAAAAAAAAAAAGATGAACTAGGCACAACAAAAAAAGACCAAGAGAAAAAGAGGAGATAAAAGAAAAGGGAAAAAAAGAAGAAAATAGAATCAAGCCCATGGTTTACTAGACATGAAATTTAAACTAATAGTGATGAGGGCACCTGGGTGGCTTGGTCAGTTAAGCATCTGCCTGTGTGGGTCATGATCCTGGGGTCCTAGAATTGAGCCCCACATCGGGACCCCTGCTCAGCAAGGAGCTTGCTTCTCCTCTCCCTTTGCCTGCCGCTCTGCCTACTTGCGTTCTCTCTCTCTATCAAATAAATAAATAAAATCTTAAAAAAAAAAAAACTAATTGTGATGAATATGTTCATGAGAAAGTGATAACGTGGAGAATTTCAATAGAGAATTAGAATCTATGAAACAATAATCAAACTGGTATTCTGGAAAAACAAAATTACCTAAATTAAGAATGTGGTAGAGGAATGGTCAACTAATCTTTGACAAAGCAGGAAAGAATGTCCAATGGAAAAAAGACAGCCTCTTCAATAAATGGTGTTGGGAAAATTGGACAGCCACATTCAGAAAAATGAAATTGGACCATTTTTTATACCACACACGAAAATAGACTCAAAATGGATGAAGGACCTCAATGTGAGAAAGGAATCCATCAAAATCCTTGAGGAGAACACAGGCAGCAACCTCTTCGACCTCAGCCCCAGCAACATCTTCCTAGGGACATCGCCAAAGGCAAGGGAAGCAAGGGCAAAAATGAACTATTTGGATTTTATCAAGATCAAAAGCTTTTGCACAGCAAAGGAAATAGTTAACAAAACCAAAAGACAACTGACAAAATGGGAGAAGATATTTGCAAACGACATATCAGATAAAGGGCTAGTGTCCAAAATCTATAAAGAACTTAGCAAACTCAACACCTAAAGAACAAATATTCCAATCAAGAAATGGGCAGAGGACATGAACAAACATTTCTGCAAAGAAGACATCCAGATGGCCAACAGACACATGAAAAAGTGCTCCATATCACTCGGCATCAGGGAAATACAAATCAAAACCACATGAGACACCACCTCACACCAGTCAGAATGGCTAAAATTAACAAGTCAGGAAATGACAGATGCTGGCGAGGATGCGGAGACAGGGGAACCCTCCTACACTGTTGGTGGGAATGCAAGCTGGTGCAACCACTCTTGAAAACAGCATGGAGGTTCCTCAAAATGTTGAAAATAGAACTGCTCTATGACCCAGCAATTGCACTACTGGGTATTTACCCTAAAGATACAAACGTAGTGATCCGAAGGGGCACGTGCATCCGAATGTTTATAGTAGCAATGTCCACAATAGCCAAACTATGGAAAGAACCTAGATGTCCATCAACAGATAAATGGATAAAGGAGATGTGGTATATATACACAATGGAATACTATGCAGCCATCAAAAGAAATGAAATTTTGTCATTTGCGACAACGTGGATGGAACTAGAGGGTATCATGCTTAGCGAAATAAGTCAAGCAGAGAAAGACAACTATCATATGATCTCCCTGATATGAGGAAGTGGTGATGCAACATGGAGGGTTAAGGGGGTAGGAGAAGAATAAATGAAACAAGATGGGATTGGGAGGGAGACAAACCATAAGTGACTTTTAATCTCACAAAACAAACTGAGGGTTGCTGGGGGGAGTGGGGTTAAGAGAAGGGGGGTGGGGTTAAGGACATTGGGGAGGGTATGTGCTATGGTGAGTGCTGTGAAGTGTGTAAACCTGGCGATTCACAGACCTGTACCCCTGGGGATAAAAATATATTATATGTTTATAAATAATAAAAAATTTAAAAAATTGTGATAGAGGAGTGACTGGGTGGCCCAGTTGGTTAAGTGTCAGACTCCTGATTTTGGCTCAGGTCATGACCTCGGGGCCATCATTCTGGGCTCCACATCAAGCTCTGTGCTCAGTGCAGAGTCTGCTTGGGATTCTCTCTCTTTCTCCCCCTCTGCCCTATCTAAATAAATTTAAAAAGTCTTAAAAAAAAAAAAGAATGTTGTCTATAGGCTTAATAGAAAGTTAGAAACAGCTCAAGAGAGAATATTTGTGATCTACAATATAGGAGAGTAAAAACATCCAGACTGAAACACAGAGATAAAATGGATGGAAAATGCAATGGAAAGCAAAAGATACAAATGGAACACGGTGAAAAGGTATAACTTACATGTAAGTGGAATCCTAGAACAGGAGGCCAGAAGCAAAGTATAGAAACAATATCTGAGAGGTAATAGCTGACAATGTTGGGATACTGATGAAAACATCAAGCCACAATCTAAGAAGCTCAGAGAACGTCACACAGAAGAAATACAAAGCAAACCACAGCTAGGCAGTATCACAGTAAAAGTGCTGAAAACCAAAGACAAAAGGAAAAAGCCAGTAGAGAGGGGAAAAGATACTTTCAAAGGATCAACAATAACACTGAAACAGAATTTTCAAAAGAAAACCAGAAATGGCCAAAATGAATGAATAATTAGTGTGTGTGTGCATATATATATAAAATAGAAAACTACAAGGATGAGAATACAGGAACCACTGTTACAGCCATCAGCAATAATGAATCTAACAAACATAAGGCTGAGCCAAAGCAGCCAAGCACAGAAGAGGCTACTCTATATGAGTCCCACCCATACAAAGTTCAAAAACAGGAAAACAAACCTACAAGATTATAAATCAGGATGGTGGTTATCCTTGGAGGGTGGTTAAAATTGGAAGGAGGGCGCCTGGGTGGCCCAGTGGTTTAAGCCACTGCCTTCAGCTCAGGTCACGATCTCAGGGTCCTGGGATCAAGTCCCACATCGGGCTCTCTGCTCAGCAAGGAGCCTGCTTCCTCCTCTCTCTCTCTGCCTACTTGTAATCTCTCTCTCTGTCAAATAAATAAATAAAATCTTTAAAAAAAAAAATTGGAAGGAGACAGGAACGAAGCTACTAGGTTGTTGGTAACGTTCTAGTTCCTGATCGTAGGTTAATAAGGCATGTTCACTACGTGAAACATCATTTTAAAAAGTGATTTGTGCATTTTTCAATGTATATGTTATATTCTGATAAAAGTTTACTTAAACACATACACACATAAATATATAACTGTAGTCCTCACACTGCAAATTCACTTCACAAATGGTCCATACACAATTTGTTTCCTCCTTTCTATTGTTTAACTTATCTTTCCAGCACCTATTCTTTGGGTTCAAAAGACTCTCAAGAGAGAGATAACCTCAGAAATAGGAGATGAAGCTTTTACTTCATCTACAGATTATAAAGTGACTAAGGTGCTAAGGGCCAAGCTGGAAACTTGATCACATAAGATGTTTGTTTCTATATGAAAACAGTATATAAACAAATATAAGCAAAATGAAAAGAATCTAAGACAAGAGGGAAGTAATTATTTAATAAGAGCAACCCCCCCCCCCCGCAAAAAAGAATATGGATTGAAGGAAAGATGCTAGTAAGAATGCATTAGGAGATGAGTAATTTGATAGTGATGGATCAAGAAAATAGATACAATATCTTGGATCTTACAGCAAGGGATCCATTTGTGACAGACTGAAATTTAGTAATCACTTATAGAACATGAGGTTTTTTTTTAAGATTTTATTTATTTATTTGACAGAAGGAGAGAGAGATTACAAGTAGGCAGAGAGGCAGGCAGAGAGAGGGGGAACCAGGTTCCCCACTGAGCAGAGAGCCCAATGCGGGGCTCGATCCCAGGACCCTGAGACCATGACCTGAGCTGAAGGCAGAGGTTTAATTCACTGATTAATCCACTGAGCCACCCAGGCACCCTGAACATGAACTTTAAAACAGAATGGACTAGTTAAGCTCTATTATGTAAGTTTTATAAGAAGTTCGACATTTCTAAGGCAACTTTCAGAAAATCCATCAGTCTGGTGTAAAAGCTTTAGCAAAGCCCTTTCCCACCTCACGCACATTTCACTTGGAACAAAGAGTGTGCCCTTAAAGTAAATTCCCATGACCACCATGAGTTTACGTAAAACAAAAATCAGTTTGTGGTTTGTGATAAAGACTGTTAATAAAGCCATCTTTCTGATTTGGCAGCTGTTGTCTCCTAGTCCTTATAGGATCTCATATTCAGTGATGGTGGCTTTAAAACTGGACAATGCTAGGAACCAGAAACCCAGTGCAGGCTTTACAGGGTTTTGTTTTGTTTTGTTTCTTAGGCTTTACAGCTATTGAATATTCTTCCATTCCAGTAATTTAGTAAAGGAAACTATTATCAGACTATGCTGAGCCTTGGGAAAGACGTTGCTGACAGAAATATTCCTACTTGAACTTAACATTGTTCTTAGATGAAAATGCTCTCTTGTACCTCTTCTTGCTGAAAGAAGACACTCCAGTTGCTTTTTTGGAGAAAGTAAAAGTATTCTGCACTAGAGGAAAATAACAGGTTTTTAACCTCTCAAGTGGGAGAAGAGGAGGTTTCTTTTAAAAAATTGTTTCTCAAACTATGCTGTCGACCACTCTGCTCCATTATACTGAGATGATGAGAAGACTGAATCAGGAGATGTGGTATTAGAAGGGATCCGGTATGTTTGGGTTGGAAAAGCTGGCCAAGTGATTCTGATTCCCCCACTTGAAGCAGCAGTGCCCTACAACAAAGTAAGTGATAGACAGAAGGTGACAGGCCTTAGAGACAGTTTTATAGATGGCTGAGAGATCAGCAAAATGGGGACTGTCACCACTATTTTTATAGGGATACTTCAAATGTATCAATATTTCAAACTTGGCTAGCCTAAAACACTGGGATCAAGTAATAGAGTAAAATTATATGTCAAAGGAAAAATAAACATCTCACTGGTTTGGATTCAGGAGACAGATGAATCTGAGTTAATTAAGATTTGATTAGATAAATAGAAGTATGATACTGTCAAGTAAGGAAAGTAACTAGATCTGCTCTAACAGCTTTCATGGCCAGGGAGAATAATGCCAGAGACTCCCATAGCAGCTAACACTTACCAACCAACCACATGCTATGTGTGAAACACTGGGCTGAATGCTTTACTGCATATTACCCCGATTTTATGGATTAGCAGACTGAGGCTGAAATTTTAAGTAACTTACTCAAAGTCCCTCAACTACATAAGTGTCAGAGTAAGGACTCAGCCAAAGTCTATGTGATGTTAATCATATTCTGCTTATGAATTCCAATCAGCATAATTAATTCCTTATATGCCTAATATTTCTGGAGAATTTGGGAATGTTTATTGTCTTAGGAATTTTATTCATCCTGGGCACCTCAGTGGGTTAAGTCTCTGCCTTCAGCTCATGGTCATGGTTTCAGGGTCCTGGAATAGAGCCCCGCTTTGGGCTCTCTGCATAGTGGTGAGCCTGCTTCCCCCTCTCTCTCTGCCTGCCTCTCTACCTACTTGTGAACTCTCTCTCTGTCAAATAAATAAATAAAATCTTAAAAAAAAAAAAAAAGGTAGCTCACTCTTTAAAAAAAAAAGAATTTTATTCATCCTGTAATCATTTTAGCCTCTTGATTTGCCTGGTCAAACCTCCTATAAGATAGTTAAAAGGTAAACATTTAGCTTTAACCAATTATCATAAATTCTAAATAGAATCAGTTTAATTAACTAATTCATTAGTGAAGTATTATCAGAGGCTAAAATGATAAAAAAAAATTTTAGAAAATTCTTAGCACTCTTAACCTCTATCTCCAGGAAAGGCCCAAAGACATGCTCTAATATACCTCTAGAAACCAGAGGACACCTGGTTAGTGAGTCTGCAGAAGAATGTGGATTAAGAAAGAAAAGCAATAAACAATTCAATAGTGATTTCTTTGGGATGTGATTTCTCTGTAGAAAAGAAGAACTTTGAGATTTGTACGTGTTTTATGGTAATTAGAGGAAAGTGCTTTTATTCAGGAGAATAAAAGATTCTGATTACTGCTTTGAAAACAGACTTTTTGATAGTGAACTAAAATTGAAAATAAGAAAGGATTCCTAATTTGGATCATTTGTAGCAGTGGATGGGAAGGGCATTGTTCTTACAATCTATTCTCATCAGATTTTAATTGTTCTAACCCACAATGACATAAAATTAAACAAACCTCAGCGATGTCCTTACAGAATTAAAATGGACTGTAGGAAATTAACGGTTTTTGCTTTTGTTTTTGTTTTGGAAATTATCTTTTTAAAAACTGGACACACAGGATGGATTTCATTTCAGCAAGGATTAATGATGTGTACCAAAAAATTCTATTCCAAGTAGCTAGTAGAATGTGTTTCCGTATTGTTTTCCAAAACCATGATTCTAGTCCTTATTGTGTGGCCTAAAGAAAAATCACCCAAGCCTTGGTTTTCTCATCTAGATAGTAAGAAAAATACCATGAATTTGCTTAAGTTTTTCCAAGTTTCCAGGGTCCCCAATAAAAGAGAAGTCCAAGGTTAAAAATGGAGGGAGTGCAAGTTAATCCCGTGGCTGTTCTGTTAAGCATCATGCCACCTATCTCACCAGAATGACAGGTTCTTCCCATTACAGACTGTCATTAGTGACTTCAGGAACAATAGCCCTCAAATTCCCCTTAGTCCTAAGATAATGCTGCCACCACCAATATGTCAGATTCTATCTATTCCTGAGTTCTTTAACACTGACCCTTTGTGCTCAAATTTCTTCTCTCTAGGTTCAGTTCATGGTCCCTAATGATGGTACCATATGCATTATCAAGCAAGAGGCTTTGGTATATAGCCCAGGGAGCCTGTCTCTCTGGGAAATTACTGAAGTATATCAAACTATACAAAAATCCATTCCTTGCTCTAGGTTGTATGAGAATAACATGAAAAAAGATATAAAAAATAAGAATTTTTTGGTAAATAGTAAACATTAATCACACACACACACAATTCATTATCACTGGTCACCATTTGAGATGACTAGGACACAGGTAACATTCTCCAGATTGTAACATTATAGAGAAAATATTGACTACTTTAAGATCTTTACAAGTGCCACATTTAATCACAAAAGAAAAACTATTCTTAAATATAACAATATGAAGCAACTCACTGTTGATCTTGGATTAGTCACTTAATTTCTATAGGCCCCTTATTCCTTAAAAGGAAAAAGGATAAAAGGAAAGGATTAGCTCTGATGACTTCTAATAAACTGCCTAAGGTACTTTCTCCATGATACCTATACCTTACTTCCTACCCCGTCCTACCACCTTTCCATAAGGAAGAGGTGAATCTGCACAGCCAATGCTGTAAGAAAAGGCCTCTAGTCATGCAGGCAACGTAAGCGCTCACGGCTTCACTAAAGCAGAGATCAGACGGCCACCTGCTCCCTCCTTCAACTCACACCACCCAAAATACTTTGCAAGGCTACTGTGCAAGTCACAGATTTCTGACATTGAGTTAAACCTGGTCGCTCCCACATAGGAGTATTTTGCTGCAATGCTGTTCCAGGATATGTTGGGTATAGAGACAGGAAGGAGAAGGGAGTTGTGGTGAGGTTTTTCTTTTCTTAGCATTGGGGCCAGAGACAGCGGCATCCAGTGAAATGCATTCCACATGGGTCAGCTCCCACCAACAGACTGATCATTAGAATTACTGCTTATCCTTCTTTCACCACCAAATCCTTTATTCTTTAAATTCTCTGATATCTTATAGTGAAAAACTACAAAGACACAGGAAAGTTTTAAGAATTATATAGCGAATATATAAATAAATAAATCATATATATATATATATATATATATATATATATATATCTCAGAATATAAAGATTTTGCAATTACTAGCAATTTACTAAATGTGCTTCCCCTAGAAAGTTCATTTGTATCTCTTCTCAGTCAATCCTGGTCCCCACTTGGCTCCCAAAGGCAACCACTGATCTGTTTTCCCCACAGATTAGTTTTGCTTTTTCCAGAGCTTGTTGCTAATGCAATCATAAAATACATTCTCTTCTGTTTTTTTACATCTTTTATACAATCTCATGTTTCTAAGATTCACTCATGTCACTGCATGTATTTTACAATGATATAGTGGGTTATATCCATGCTTCTGTTGAGAAACACTTGGGCTATTCTCAGATTTTGCTATTATGAACATTCTTGTACAAGTCCTTTTGCAGACTCATGTTTTCAGTTCTCTGGGGTAAATACCTAGGGGTGAACTTGATGGACCAAAGGGTCAGTGTCTATTTTTTTAAGATTTTATTTATTTGTCAGAGAGAGAGAGAGAGACAGAGAGCACAAGCGGGGGGAGAGGAAGGCAGAGGGAGAAGCAGGCTCCCCTCTGAGCAAGGAGCCAGATCATTACCTGAGTCAAAGGCAGACACTTAACTGACTGAGTCACCCCCGTGTTCCATATGTTTACATTTTAAAGAAACTTGTAAGACCTTTTCCTAAAGTGGTTTTACCATTCACATTTCCAACATAGGAAAAGCAAACGTGTGACAACCATCTATGTCTTATATCCTACAACTTGATGTTATAATTGTTGCTTTCAACAGCCATAGGCATGTTTCTTAATTATGAGGAAAAAAAATAAAAGCAGTATTTTATATTTACCAGCATATTTATTATTTATGGTGCTATTCCTCTTTTCCTAAAGGTCTGAGTTTCCATTTGATACCATTTCCCATCAGCCTAAAAATCCTCTCTCAACCTTTCTTACCGTGCTCTGTTGATATTTTTCTTGGTTTTCACTTCTCTTTAAATATCTTTACTTTGCTTTCATTCTTAAAAATTATTTTTTCTCATTCTTGAATTCTGGGCTGACAGAGTTTTATGTTTTTATGTTTTCCTTTCAGCATTTTGAAAATTTTGTTCTGTCTTTGGGACTCAATTATTTCTCCTAAGAAATCGGCCATCATTAGTATAGTTGGTCCCTCTTTGTGTTACAGGTCATTTTTCCCTGGTTACTTTCAAATTTTTTTCTTTATAATTGGCTTATAGTCATTTCCCTATAAATCACAAAGGTGTAGTTCCTTTATATTTATTCTGCTTGAGGTTAGCTGAATTTCTAGAATCTCCAAATTTATTTTTACTAAATTTAGGGAAATTTTAGCCACTTTCTCTACCAGTGTTTTCCCCCATTATTCTCTTTAACTTTCTGCAACATGCATACGTGTGTGTGTGTGTGTGTTTGTGTGTGTGTGTGTAAGACACTTTGACATTATCCAAGAAGACACTGAGGTTCTGTTAATTTTTTTCAATCTATTTTCTCTGATTTGCAGATTAGATAATTTCAACTGACCTATCTTCAAGCTGATATCTCCTTCTCTGTCATCTCCAATATTCAATTAAACCCATTCAGTGAGGGTGCCTGTGTGGCTCAATCAGCTAAGTGTCCAATTCTTGATTTCAGCTTGGGTCATGATTTCTGGGTTGTGGGATCAAGCCCTGAGTTGTAGGCTGCACACAAGGCAGGGAGCCTGCTTAGGATTATCTCTCTTCCTTTCTGCCTCTGCCCTACCACCCCACCAAAAAAAGAAAAACTTGGGGGCACCTGGGTGGCTCAGTCATTAAGTGTGTGCCTTCAGCTCAGGTCATGTTCCCAGGGTTCTGGGATCAAGACCCACGTTGGGCTCCCAGCTGGGTGGGAAGCCTGCTTTTCCCTCTCCCACGCCCCTTGCTTGTGTTCCCTCTCTCGCTGTCTCTCTGTCAAATAATAAATAATTTAAAATCTTTAATAATAACAAATAAATTTTAAAAAGAAAAACAACAACATCCCATCATGAATGTTTTCACTTCAGATATTGGGCTTTCGGTGCTAAACTTTTCATTTTGCTTTCTTTACTTTCTTATAGAATGGTTCTATTCCCTTTGAGATTTTCTATGCATTCATTATGAGCATATTTTACTTTCCAGATTTGAACATAGTTATAATAACTGTTTAAAAACCCTTTGCCTATTAATTCCAACCTTTGGGTCATTTCAGGGTTGGTCTCATTGAATGCATTTTTTTCTCTTCAGTATAAATCATTTTCCAGTTTCTTCATATGTCCAATAATTTTAGAATATATCCTGAACATTGTGAATGATACATTGTAGACACTCAGGACTTTGTTATATTACCCTACAGAGTATCAGCTTTTTTGTTTTTGCAAGCAGTTAACCCTAACAAACTCAAACACCAGACTGCCCTAAAGTGAACAGCAGCTGAAATCGCTTCAGTTCCTTCAGCCTTAGCCGACTTGCTTGGAATCTGCCCTCATATGCTTACTGCAGAGATTACCCAGAGATTTGATGAGAATTTAAACACAGAATCTGGGGCTTCTCTATGTAGATATCTCTTTCCAGAATTTCCTCCTTTCTTTCCGGTTACTGTCATGAGGCCAAATAGGTCCTCCAATTCCACAATCAATAAGTCTACAGGTTTCTATACACATTCCGGTACCATTGTCGGGTATGGCACTGGCACTCTGGCAATAAAGACATTAAAACCAGGAAATTATTGGTTACAATAGTTAAATTATGGAAGTAGCCCAAGTGTCCATCTATAGATGAAGAGATAAAGATGTGATACATATATACAATGGAATATTGTATACATAAATACAATGGAATATTATTAATCCACAAAAAAGAATGAAATCTTGCCATTTGCAGCAACATGGATGGATCTAGAGAGTATAATGCTAAGTGAAATAAGCCAGAGAAAGACAAATACCATTTGAGTTCACTCATATGTGGAATTTAGGAAACAAATGAACAAAGGAAACAGAGAGAGAGAGACAACCAAAAACAGATTTATAACTATAGAGAGCAAACTGATGGTTACCAGAGGGGAGGTGGGGAGGGGAATGCATTAAATAGATGAAGGGGATTAAAAGTGCACTTATTCTGATGAGCACACTGAGTAATATATGGAATTGTTGAATCACTATATTATAGACTTGAAACTAATACAACACTACACTGGAATTAAAATGAAATTTTAAAAAATGGGAAATTCATCTAGTTTTATTCCCCTCTTCCAGGTTTTAATTCTCCTTCAATTTCTGCTAGCTTTTGGTCACTCTCCAGTACCTCCATGTAATTGTTTGTTTTATATTTTTCCCAAAGTTCACAGTTGTTATATGTGGCTGAGCTACTCTGCCATTATCAGAAGCAGAATCTTCCCTCCTTCCCTGTTTATCAAAAGAAAATACAGATGATTCTAGTATAAATATCAGGTACTGTGGAAAAATAAAGGTGGTCTGTGATTCACACTGACGCACTTTTTGCCTTCTGACTAAAGTTTAGAGCTACTTTAGAGTCACACTATTCAATAAAACTTTAGATAACAGAAATTTTTTTCTATGATATCTGATATGGTAGCCACTAAACACATAGACTATTGAGCACTTAAAATACGGTTATTTGTGACTGGGGAATTGAATTGTTTACCTTAATTCTAATTCATTTAATTTAATATAACTACTTGTGGCTACTACACTGGACAGTAAAATATCATCTGATTTGGTCTTTCTGTTTACAGATGGTGAGCCAGCAACAAGAGGACTTCCCAGAATATACAGCCACTAATAGCAAAACCAGGATTCAAATTTAGATTTCCTCATTCTAGTCTGAGGTTTCTTCTACTCTGTGGAAGAGACTGCCAAACACCCTAGCTGTCAGAAGACACCCAAAAGTATAATGGAAGAAGTAATGATAGAGTAGAACTTGAAAAAATTATTTGGAAAATGGAACAGCCAAGGGCAGAATGATTTGCAAACATATCAGACATTACACATACATACATATATACTCACTGGGTGCGCAATTTCTTTTGAGGCAATAACTATTTTATCAGTATAAGAAAAAGAGCTTTTTTATAACTCATTACAGGCTCAAAAGCTCTGGCTCAGCTAATTTGTAATACAAAGTACAAAGAGCACAATCAAGAAATTGATGTCCTATGGCCATTCTTCACAAGTGTCTACTCTGCAACTCTTCAGTGATTTGAAGAGTTACAGCTTAAGAATCTTATTTGTTTCTTAAAAGCCTGTAAGATACACACCACTGAAAAGGTTGCCAAGCATTCCCCTCCTGAACTTAATACTCCCTATGAGGATATGGTTCTCTGCTAAAATGGAATGCTTTTTACCTTTTAACCTTCTCCCCTGTACTACTGGTAGTATTATAATTATTTCACTATATTCTTTGTCTCTGTCCCTGTGTGTATGTGTCACCCCCCCCCCACAAATTTTTGTGTGGACTTCATACTAATACACTAATACACACAGTGCAAAAAATGCTATAAAAAGGTCCAAGAAAAATAGAATTGTTTTCAGAGAAAGTGCTGTGGTTGGGGTGATGTCATCAAAAACTGTCTAATTAATTTCCTGTAGCTACATCCTAAAGGAAATCTAGAAGGATCAATTTTCTCAAAAAGTCAAGTAGTCCTTGGGGAGGGGTGGGAAATAACAGTTCTTGTGAACCCAGAGGTTCATAAGTTGATAATGATTATAATTTACCTTTAATCTTCAAAATTACAAATAATGAAATTTCACTTTAAAAATGTTTTATATGGGGGAATCTGGGTGGCTCAGTGGGTTAAGCCTCTGCCTTCGGCTGGGGTCATGATCTCAGGGTCCTGGGATTGGGCCCCACATTGGGCTCTCTTCTCAGCAGGGAGCCTGCTTCTCTCTCTCTCTGCCTACCTCTCTGCCTACTTGTAATCTCTCTCTCTGTGTCAAATAAGTAAATAAAGTCTTTTTAAAAATGTTTTATATGGTGGGTATAATCAGAATATAAGAAGTATCCTTTTGAATGTAAACTATAGGTTTTAGTTATTGACACAAAGTAGCTGCAGAAAAGTAAACTTAGTTGGTATTTACAACTGAGCTTCCATAAGTCTTCCTCTCCAGCTCTGAACAAAATGAAGACCACCATTCATAAGAACCAAGGAGATGTGAGCACTCTTTACCTACTATATAAGCCTCAATGTTTTTCCTCCAGGCTAATAAGCATTTACTGACATGGGACTGGAATACTGCAGATGGTCTGCTAGAATATTTGAGTTCCTTGAGGGCAAGAACAATGGCATATCCATCTTTATACACAAAGGCATTATAGCATCTGGGACACAGTAAGCACTGAGCAGTAAACATGTGTTGAATAAGGGAATGAATGGGATTATCAATATAAATAAGCTATTCTCCTTTCCCTCCAGAAGCTGCCAATTATACAACAGGGAGAAGACCGCCATTACAAACAAATGGTAAGTACTATAACTGAGGTATCACTACGAGCTACCTTTTGCTAATCAATTAAAAAAAATAAAAGATTAATATCAAGGGCTTATGGGTTTAGAACAACCTTTTTGGTGTGCAATTTGAGAAAATCTTTTCATTTAAAATGTGTATAATAGTTGTGTACCCAGCAATTCCACTTGCTAGACACGACTCTACTCCTTATGTGTACAAAGTGATTTGTACAAGGTCTTTTTTATGGCAACCATGCTTGGAAAAGGGGAAAAAAAAAATCTCCTTAAACATTCCATCAGCAGATGAATGGCACAATCATAACTAAATACTAATGGTACACCATCACTAAACAGAAGTTCAAGAAAATGTGGTTGATCTGCATGTGCTAACATGAAAAGGAGTTTAAGACCACTGAGTGAAAAAACCATTTGGAAAACAATATCATATTCCCACATATGAAAAACAAAACTATAAGAGAAAATGGGCTAGAGCCATGTTGCCTAATAGAAATAACTTAAGCTTTCTAATAACCACATAAAAACATAAGACAAGAAAAGTGGAATTAACAACATTTTATTTAATCCAATGTACCCAAAATATTATTGTGTTTTAGTCAATATAAAAACTTAGTAAAGAGATATTTGGGGTTCCTTTTTTTTTCATTCTAAGTCCTCAAAGTTCAGTGTGTATTTTACATTTATATAATGTATTATATAAATACATTTATATAATGTATTATACATTTATATAATGTCTTAATTCAAACAATTCACATTTCAAACATTAAATGCTCAACAGCCACACACAGTAGTGTCTACCACAAAGGACAATGTAGGTCTAGAAGAGAAATACTTCAAACTGCTAACAGGAGTTACTTCTGGAAAAGATAATGTTTTAATCTTTTACATCAACAACTAACTCACATATTAATTATATAATGGTAAAAATAAAAAAAGGTAAAACAAAGTAGTATGGGAATATGAATGGCTGCGCAAATAAACCTGTTCCCAGGGTTGCTCAATATCTGGGCTGAAGAAGAGAAGCAGGAAAATATAAACTTTAAAATGCCACTTAAAATAGAGAACAAACTGGTGGTTACTAGAGAGAAGATGGGTGAGGCGTTGGGAGAAACTGGTAAAGGGGATTAAGAGTACATTTACCATGACGGGCACTGAATAATGTATAGAATTGCCAACTGTACACTTGAAACTAATATAATAGAGTATGTTAATCACACTAGTTTTAAAAAAATAAAATACTACTGAATTAAAAGAGAAAATAATAAAAATACTCTTTACAACAGCATGCATATATGCACATGCACACACCTAAAACCTCAAGATTAAACTATAGAGAGATATGCAATAGTTCTACACTGAAAACTAATAAACATTGGGTGCCTGGGTGGCTCAGTGGGTTAAGCCTCCTCCTTCAGCTCAGGTCATGGTCTCAGAGTCCTGGGATCGAGCCCTGTACCAGGCTCTCTGCTCAGCAGGGAGCCTGCTTCCCACTCTCTCTCTGCCTGCTGCTCTGGCTACTTGTGATCTCTCTCTCTGTTGAAAGAAATAAAATTAAAAATCTTTTTAAAAAAAACTATAAAATATTGTAGAAATAGATTTTATAAGGCCTAAATAAATGGAGAAATATACCAAGTTCAAAGACTGTAAGATTCAAATATATACATATATATATATATATATATTCAATGCTCTACCATGAGGGAAAGATGGGGAAACCAAGAGCTAATTTTAAAATACATACATTTACTTACATGTACATAAATGTAAGGAACCTGAAATAGCCAAAGCAATCTCGAAGTAAAACAAAGCTACTAGAATTACATGATCAGAATTCCAGACTCATTAAAAAGCTGCAGTAATTAGGCAATATGCTATTGGCATCAAGATAGACAAAGAGATCAACAGCACAGAAAAGAGAGTCCTTTATATACCTCATGCCTGACTTATGACAAAAGCAGCACACACAGTGCAGTCTTGTGGAATATTCAGTACTGGGTCAACTGATACTCATATGAGGGGAAAAGCTGAACTTTGATCCCTACCACAAACCAAACACAAATGTAAATTCCAAGTGGCAGGGGACCTAATCACAAAAGGTAAAACAATAAAGCCTCACAGAAGACTATTTTCATGACACTGGGATACACAAACATTTTCTTAAACAGAACACAAAAGGCACAAACCATTTTTTTTTTAAAGTGGGGTCAGAGGGGATTGATAAATCAGGCTTCACAGACATTTGTATGATAATGGGTAAAAAAGATAAAAATTGAAAAAGAGAGCTTTGGTGATGCAGACACTATTTAATGAAACCTGAATACTAAAACCTTGCTGAGGGGTCAAAGATGGGGTCTTCTATGCAGAGGGTCTAGATTGAGTAAAGATACGGAGGGTAAAATATAAGGCATGTTTAACAAAGTACGGCAAGTAGGCTTGTATGAACAGATGATAAGGTGTATGCCATACAGAGTAGATGAAGTAATGGGAAAAGATTATGAAGGGGTTTGAACTTTATTCTGAAGGCAAGAAAAAACTATCAAAGGCTTTTAAGCAGGAAAATTGCATGATGAGAACTGAATTTTCGAGGGATAACTCAAAGATCTCACTAGGTGATGGATCAAATCAAGAAGAAATTAGAATCAGGGCAGAGTTAAAACATTTCACAAATCACAGTATTTACATTCTCCAGAGTGACAAGAAGTATGCAAAGTTACCTAATGGATAAACAATACTTTTTCCAAGCATGTTCAGTTTACTTGACTATCTGGGGGAAAACAATTTTACACTGAATTAAGCCCTGATATTACATAGGCATATGCAACTGTATATGAATCATTTAAATGATGGTGACAACAGTAATGCCAATAATAACAGTAGCACCATGGTTGAATTCTTATTGTGTCTCAGGCACTGTGCTAAGGATACACTGTATATGAACTCGTTTAATCCTTACAACAATAAACAAAGTAGTTACTATTACAATCCCTTACAGAATTATCTACTCAGATATTTATGTTTCCACATTCTTTTTACTTTTTATTTACCTGCTATTAAGGTTTCACAATCCCTTACACAATGCTGATGGTATAACTTGGTGCAACTACTATGGAAAGCTGGTAAACATCTAATAAATCTAAACATATACATGACCCAATGCCTAACAGATACACGTGCTGATGTTTCCCAAAAGATACATACAAGAATGTTTATTAGTAGCTTTTTCATAACAGCCAAAAACTGGAAACAGCTCTCCTGTCCATCACACTTAGAAGAGTTTAGATAATTTTCACGATCACATGGTAATAAGTGGCAGGGCCAAAGTTCAAGTTTGTCTCTAACCTAAGTTCACACTCTCAACTACACTGCACTATACTTGAAAGAAAGAAATTACCTACTTATGGCAGCAACTCCAGGCTATACTCATATGTCCAAGCAGTAAACACTCTCTCCTCTTCACTTGGTGGAGAGTACATGTTAGTGTGGGAAGTTCTGCAAGGGTCCAGGCAAATGATGGCACAGAGGAAGGCACAGGCCAGCAAAAGGACTGCCAGAAAAAAGAGAACCCAGTAACAAGCCAAACATGAGATTTAGGTGGCTTGGACAACAGGACAAACAGGAAATGCAGACATAGGCACAGACTGAGGGCTAAGTTAGGCATACAGAATTGAAGGTGGGTGTCCAGGAGGCAACTGGATAAAGAAATATGATGCCCAGGAGAGAAATAAGACTGATGAAAAAAACTTCAGAGTCATCAGCATATTTGCATATCAGATTCCCTGAATAGAGAACAACATTGCTAATACAACATAATTTATGCGTTCTTCTGACAATTAATATTGGCTCATAGGAAGGTCTCTGTGGGCACCTGAAATTAATTTTCAAACCATTAAAGCAGATAGAAGGTTAGTTAGAATGAAAAATTCCTGTGGAGAAGGTATCACCTCCCCTACTAAGTATGATGGTGACTGTATAGCAGAAAAACATATTGTTTTTTAAGGTAAGTGGACAAAGTGGTTCCAGGCTGCTATGTCACTCTTTGGGAAAATATTAAAATGTACTATAGCCAAAGATGTGAAATGCAGAATGAGGTAGCTTGTTATTCTTATAGTCACAGCATTCACAGTGGTTAGCTTTTGTTTCAAAAGGCAGTTTCCTATTATTTTATCTCAATATCAAAATAATGTAAAAGGGAAACCAAGGCACAGTTTGAGGTCACAGATAAAATATGAGAATAGGGTAGTCATAAAAAGTACATTCTCTGAACTTTTTGTAATCAAGAGGAAGAGTGATACTTTTGGGGGGACTTTTCAAAGTTCTAACGGTGTAATAATTAAGAGGTAAAAAAGTAGGGATATAACACATGGATACAAATGCACAACACTATCATTATTTGCAAAAAATTCCCATTACAAGAAAATTAATTAGGAATCAACAAAAAATTATGAGCTATAAGAGAATTTTCATATGGGCAAAACATGTAAAACAAACACCCTTCCTATATGCCATCAATACTCCCCTCAAAGTTTCCGACCCTAAAAGGCATAAAAAGTGAAATTCAAGCACAGATCAGGCTCCTGAATAGAAGACTGACTACTGAAAAGACATCAATTTATCTATAATTATATGTAAATTCCAACAAAAATACCAATGGAAGAGTCTCCAAAATTTGACAAAATGATTTTAAAATGTATTTGGGGGTAGTAAGGGGAGAAAGGATATTGTAGACATTTTTTAAAAAGAATAATGTTATGAAACTTGTAGCAGATGTAAAATGCATAATGAAGCAACAATAAGCAAAAATTTGTTTTTGAGCACAAACTGTCCAACAGCTCACTGGGCTGAAAGAGTTAGGCCCAGGATCAAATCAACACAAAATAACCAACATAAAAAAATAAAATAAAATAAAACGTAAAATAACCAACATCACAATAGAAAAAGACAGCATGAGTATTAAAGCTCTTTATGAAAAACATTTTTTAAAATAGTCAGCCCTAGGGTGCCTGGGTAGCTCAGTTGGTTAAGTACCCACTTCTTGATTTCGGCTCAGGATCATGAGATCAAGCCCTGCAGGGGGCACTTCGCTCAGTGTGGAGTCCGCTTGAGATACTCTCTCTCCCTCTTCCTCTGCCCCTTCCCCACCTCTCTCTCTAACAAATAAATCTTAGGGGGAAAAAAAAGTAGCCTCAATAGCAGTCAAATGCAGTGTAAAACAGTAAGATATCACATTTTTTTACTCATCAATTTGACTTTTTAATTTATTTACTCTTTAGTAATGCCTTGTGTTGGCCAGTTCAGGGAAATGGAACTTCTGATAGATTGCTGGTAGGACTAAAAACAGATACAGCCTTCCCAAGAGCTATTTAGCAGTAAGTATCAGAAGCCATAATATGTTTTTCCCAAGAAGCCCACTTTTAATAATTTAGCTAAAGGAAATGATGGGAGATATGTTCAAAGATGTATTTACAAAGATGTTTTTCCAGATTCATAATACCAAAGCTTCTGAAACAAACTAAATGTATTACAGTAAGGGTATAGATGAAATGATTTGTGACCAAATCATAAGACTTTCAGGAGAACATTTAATAAAATACAGAAATGTATAAAAATTAAGTGAAAAAATATTAATGAAAAAACAAGGTATAAACGTTATCACAGGAGGATTTCAATTTTTGTTTGGATAGGTCTAAACAATAATTATGTATATATATGAAAATCTAAGGCTTATGGTTGGTTATTTTCATGAGTTTTTTATATAATTGGATAAAACTAATAAATATTACCTTTTAAAACAGCTACGCTTATGAGCATAACGAATAGGATGGCAGAAAATAGTATCTGATCTTTGCTAATGGTATGAACTATCTCATCCCTCACAAGTGATATAAGGGATCACCTGACTGATATGTTAACCAGATCTGAGAAGCCTGCATGCCAATTTCTACATCACAGTCAGGGGCCAACATGAGTTCCACCTGTTTCACAAAGCACCCACAAGTCTATACCAGTCTCTCTCTCTGCTGGTATTCGAGCATCTTGGCAGTGATTAATTATTTATTTATTTCTCGAGCATTGTTTTGATATTTTTGTTATCTTAAAGTCTGTCTCAAAGATAACATAAGCCCCTCACGGGGAGTAACCCCACCCCTACTGCCTAGACCCAGAACCCTCAGCACAGTGCTGTGTACATGTTAGATACATCGCAAGCAGATATCACACTTAACTGAATCATATCACAGAAGACTGGCCAACCAAAACTTTGAAACTGAATGAAATATATATGATTGCAATAGTTCTCCTTAGGCATTTTTATGTTCCTTTAAGTTCTGGACCAATATCAACTCTAGTCTTAACAGCTACTGGCTGGTTTCAGGGATGTGGGAATAAAGATTTCCAGCTAAATGCAGAAAGACAAGTAGCAGCACTCAAATACAACATTAAAAATTAAGAAAAAAGGTAAGAAAATGACATTACATTCTCAAGAAAATGAAGAGTACCCTATGATTCCAGAGGCAAATACAACAGAAGAGACACAGTGAGAGTCAAGAGAAATTCTATAGGTCAGTCTAGAAATCAGATAAATATGCCAACACAGAGCAGGAGCATGGGCTAGACAGAACTTCCCAAAAGAAGGCTTCTGTGGTGGCCAACCTATGGCTAACCAATAAGCAGAGTGGGCAACAGGGAAAGTGGAAGAGCCAGAAGAGAATTGTAAAAATTATTCAAGTTTTGATAATGAGAAAATTTGAAAAGAAAATTAATGGGGAAAAAAAAAAGAAAATTAATGGGATTTTTCAACTTGGAAAAGGAGAAGCCATAGGCCATTAATTACAGGAGCTGAACATTCTCTATCTAGTCCCAGAGGGCTAAAATCAGTCTTACTTATACATAAGGAAGGTTTCCCAATAGGCAGACTTGTGAACTACTGTAGTAGTGGTTAACCAGAGGCCAAAAGAGGGGGAAACAGGGTGTCTGTAGCCAAGTGGAAATTCCAAGAAGGGAATATTTGGGGAGGGAATTGGTTCCAATGCAATCTCAAGGTCCCCTCCATCCTTATAACCAGTGATTTCTTAATAACGTATTGTACTTCAAAGGTTTATAAAACCCAGAAAACACAGGCTAAAGAAAATTACAATATTAAGAATAAGGAAGGCAGAAAACTTTCACTTCTCCTTTTTTTTTTTTCACTTCTCCTTTTTAATACCTATGATAATCTTATATCCTAATTACAAGTCTTTCTACCCCATCCAGTAACTGGGCTAATACATATGCATCCCAAAGGTCAGGAAAATACAATATAAATGCAGCTTTTGAAATACTTAGAGCCATCCCAGCCTTCACTAAATGGCCCTATCTAGACAACTAAGCTGTTTTAGTTCTTAAACCTGGTTCTCACTTAATGCCATCAGCTTTTCTGTGTCTAGAAGTCTGATCCCTCTTTTCAATCTCTTAACATCAAGAAGTCAGATCATCTGGCTTATAAGAATTGTTTGTAAACTAAGAGTAAATAGGCAAAGAGAAAAGTAGTTAGGTAACTCTCTTGAAAATATTATCACCTAAAGTCAATCTCTCTCGAATGATACATTTTAGTAGCTTTCAAAGGCTTTTTTTCTGACACCCACAAATGAGAGAGACTTTATGGAAGTCTCTCACCTTCCCAAGAGGAGAGTACAGCACACTATTAAAACAAAGGCTTTTTTCTTCCCCAGTCCCCTCCTAGTGGATGACCATGTTCTAGAGACTCAAAGATGCTAGGTCATTTAAATAATAAAAATAATCTCTATAATATTCCACAGTGAAATGCTAAGATGTAACTAAATGTATTTCCCAATACATAGATTGATTCATAAATTTGTTGTTGCCTCTATTACCCGTCTCTTCCTTATTAATAAAATGTATTAGAAGCTACCATTTATGGAATTCCAAGCACCATTCTAGGTATTTTACATATACATTATTTATAATCCTATCATAATTGTGTAAGGAAGAAATATAATCATTATTTTCTAAGAAAGAAAACAGAGGCAAAGAGGAGCTAAGTAATAATTTCCCTAAGATTCCAGAGCCAGAAAGTACTAGAGCAGGGATTCCAGTCTGGGTCTATTTTATTCCAAAATCCACCCTCTCTCCACTTTGCAAGCACTTTCTCATGCTGTATCTACCGGATATCAGCTCTCTGAGAATATTACATTCCATTTCTCTAATAAAGATAGGATAATATTCTTCATCATTGTAATTCAGGTCTCTCAATCACACTTAATATGCTTCTACCACCTGAGTTTAAAATCCGCCAAAGAAATAAAATGAAGAGTTTGCAGTACTAATACTCCATCTCAAATAAAGCAAATGGGTGCTTCTTTAATTTAATGGATATATCATGAAGATACCATTTTTTGTTAATTTTACATGGGTTTCCTCCTTTCATATTTGAATAGAATAAGAGTCATGCATCCGAATAATGCAAGCTGTTAAGATCCTGAGGTCAGGGACCAAAGTCTTACTCAATTCGATAGGCCCAAGGTGCATATGTGGTAGACATTCTACACCTGATTGTCATTAAAGATAGAGGCAATGATTATCAACCTCTAAAAGTAGTATTTTACGATATGTAAAACATTCGGAACAGCAATAAAGACTCCATGTTTCAAAAAACGTGTTTTTGGTCTGCAGGTAAACTTCCTACCTCTCGATCCTTGAGTTTCATAGCAAGCACCAACTGATGCCTGTGGTTAGTGAGAGCCTCCCGATAATTTCCTTTGGAGAAGAATGCAGAGCCCAGATTTCCATGAGCTCGGCATTCTCCTGTCTGGTCACCTAAAGGGGATTTAAAAAAAAGATAAAATTTCTCTAAGTTAGAGTGTTAATTGTAATTTATAATGCCCATCTTAATTTAAGAACCACAGATTTACTAGCTAAGATTTCATTTGCCTTCTTTTAGAAAAGTATTTTCTTTTTCTACAAGACTCAGTGTAGTAAGTTATGGTCCTAGAACTTAAAGCTCTGGACAATAACTGTTGTTATAACATTAACTACATTTGGGGACATAGGTATCCTGGAAATGAGAGGTTAAAGACCTTGACACAAACAAGCTGCTATGAGTCACCTCAATGCTCTGCTAAATGACCTCAGATTCTGAACAACCATCAGCATGTTGATTCAGTCATTTAACTAAACCCACTATGACATGTTGCTTCTTTACAACGGTGCTGATGATAGATCGACTATACTCTTCTCTTCCTGCAGTGCTGCAAGTCACTGAATAATCACTGTAACAACGATCATAATCATAAACCACACTTATTTTACAGCTGAGGAAATGCTAGAACCAAGAGGTGAGGCAACTTGCAGAAGGTCATATGGCTAGTAAGTGGCAGAATGGGGATTCTAAATTCAGCCTTCTGGCTCCACAGGCCACACTCAACCACTGCACTATACTGTTACTTCTGACAAAATGCTGATGCATTCTAAGATAGACAAAAATTAAAATTAAGATGAAGGATTCACCCATCAATACTATCACTTGGGATATTAAATCTGTTAGCCAAAATCTCTGAAGAGGGCAATGAATATGTTAATATGTTAATATGTTAATCCACAGAACTCGGCCTTTTGTTATAAGAAAAGCCCTGAAGCCCTAAGTGCTGTAAAACAGAGAACATTCTAGAGACACACTCACTTTTCATTGCATATGTTATTCCCATCCATGTGAGGCTAATCAGCTTTATTTCCTTTCTGTATTGAAATAAAAGACAGAAGCAACCCTACCTAAGGTCTTGGCTACATCCAAGTCCTGCTGCATGTATCCAGTACTCTTCTCCGTGTTTCCGAGAGACCAGTAAGCACTGCTCAGGGCAGAGAAAACAGAACCTCTCAGTTTGAGGCTGCAGGTGCCAATCTTGAGAGCAGCTTCTAAGACAACCACAGAGGCCCCATGATGGCCAGCTGTCAGGAGTTCCTGCCCAACCACAGACACGACCACAAAGGGGCTCTTGTCCAGTTTCATTTTCTGAAGCTGCTGATAAGTGGGCTCGAGGGAGTCTGGGGAGAAAAGAAAAAGGAAACAAGAGAATGTAGGATGATATACAAAACAATCTTTTGTAATATGCTCTAGAAACAAATGTGTATCGTACCTCTTTATGGGGCATTTCAAGTACAAACTCTTCAGCCCTTAATCTAGCACCACCCCGAGTGTCCACTTATCCATATGACCCCGTAATCTCAGCCTCCGTCTGGTAGGTAGTCTCCTTCTTCACACTGCACCTGCGTAAGCCACACCCACCTTCTCTTCTGGTCTTTCTTTAACTTTAGCATGCCATTTCCCCCAAACAGTTTTTCTTCCTCCATCCTGCTGTTTTCTCAAAATCTTATAAACACAACCCTTAAGTTTGGACTCCACCATATGGTATTCCCAGGCCCTCCAGCCCACCTGACTCTTCATATCTAAACTTTGGCTGCATTTTTATAATAGGTATTGCTGTTCTACCCTTAACTATTTTAGAATTGTTCCATGTATGTTAATTTTTAAGGCATTTCCCCAGCTAAATGCGAACACTGCTATAGAGTGTTTAATGCTTTATAATAATGCCATAGCAATTGGCACAATGTGGACACTAAATCGAAAGCTTCCTGTTGCAACACAGGTGATAGTCCCTAATACATCTGGAGTTCAATAAACGTTTGTGCAATCTGAATCTGAATGACTGATTAACAGAACTCCATCTACCTTTTCCCTGGAAGATGAACTCAAAGACACTCTCTCAACAAAATCCCCATCATCCTCACTGCAACCCAGCATCCGCTGCTTCTTCTAAGACCAGTATGACCAAATAAAAAAGTATTACCAGCTTTTGTTGGGGTGACAAATGAAAGCATAAAAGAAAAAAATCACCTGAATGTATTAAGGTAAGACAGAAGACAAAATTAAGGTTGATCTCATTTTATTTTCATGTGGTATCTGGAAAGGACATGGACTAGGGCTCTGAAAGCCACAAAGAGATTCTTTCCACTTGAGTCTTAGAGGATGACCTCTAAGTGCCTTCTCCCCCCTTCCCCCATTTTTTTTTTAAAGACAATCGCAGAGCCACTGGCTATAACCCTATAATGACGTGGCACTTACAACACATTTGTTAGCTTTCATGAAAAACTATTTCACATTAGGTGTTCCCCTGTACATATGTTAAAAAAAAAACTATTAAAACCCTGGTCTCTTTAAATCTTGAATATCTCAGCCAACGGTACTGCATTAAAATGTAATTTTTACAATTTATGGCTTTGAATTTCAACTCCACACTGAGGAGCTCTCATCTGAATCAACATTACCACAGAAACCTCGAAACCTACTGATGCCTAAAGCATTTTTCCCCCTTCAATCAGATTACTAAATAGAGAACAAAGAACATTTTTACACCTGTCAAGATGCAAGTGTGAGTAGTACCAGTAAACACTAGCTGACCAATAGGGTTAAATACAGGCAAAAGAACCCAGGAATTACTAGAATAGAAAATAGTACCATACTGAAATCAATGTGAGCAGAATTTGGTGGTACCCACTGATGGGTCTGGGAGTCAATGATGATCTTACTAGCATCCCACCAGCCAATTAGCAGAAGCAAAAATAACAGAATTTTGAAGCCAAAAAGACCTTGAAAATACCCATCTTAGCAATGATGCCTCTAAGTTCTGAAGTGATTTACCTAAGTTCAGACAGCTTAGAACAGAGCCAAGACCAGAACCCCCTGCAGGGCTCTAAGGCCAGGCTCTCTGATGCCATACCAGGCAAAAATTTCAGTTATTGGCAAAAGAAACCAATCTTGGCTGGTTTTAAGTAGAAAAGAAATGCACTGAAGAGCTATTGCCAAGGGCAAAAAAGCAGGCCTCCAGACCCACAGTCAAAATTGTGCCACAAAAACTCTGTAGTGAAAGCAACATGACCATCAAAACTAAACCCAGGACACCTCAGCTTCCAATGCTGCCTCCGCCACCACTGAATGCCACCTTTAGAAAACAGATGTCACAACTGCCAACCAACACCATCCGAACAAACTCTGTGCTAACCTTTCTTCTTTGAACCTTTAGCTCCTAACTCAGAGGTGGCTCTTAGCTGCAAAGGAGGATGGGAACATTAGGATCTGATGATTTCAGCTTTTACAGTGGAAGGCAGGGGGCAGAAGTAGAAAAGGGAATTCCCAAAACACGGGAAGAGCGTTCAGACACAGAGAGACCAAAATGACTACTTGTCAACAAAGATACCGTGCTTCAGCTGGTGATTTTTTTTTTTAACCACAGCAATCATAGCCAAAAAAGGAGCCTTCTAACTGAACTCTAAAACTGTATCATGTTAGAAAGAAAAGAAAACATTGCCATAATTAAAGGACTAAGGGAAATACCTGGAAGATGACCCCTGCCAAAAAAGGAAAGAAAGAAAGAAATCTTCAATTGTACAAATTTACACTAAATAAAAACACAGTTGAAGGAACAAGAGGTAAAAGAACAAATTTCCATTTGCAGTACATTGGAAAGAGACTATAAATACATTAACAGACAAAATAAATGTAAGCTCATATACATACATGTCATAAGAGTTTGGAAAAGGGAGTGATTATTAAGGGTAATCAGAAAGCCTCAAGGAAACATAACTTGATTTCTTGGAGAAAGGGTAGGTAGGACTTGGACAAGTCTTTGGTGTTTTTTTTTCCCTGTGAGAGTAGAGGGTATTTTAGGCAGATTTGTCCTAAACAAAGGTGCCAGGAGAAGATAGGCACATGGAATGACAGAGAATGAAGAACAGGCCAGCCTGAAGGGACCAGAGACTATTATAGGAAAGGAAGCAGATGTGGAATAATGGGCGGAAATACTCAGCTAAGGAAAAAGAGACGTAGATTTCAAAGCCACACAGCTTCTACCTCCTTACTTTGTCAGGTATAGATTGTGACTCTGGTAGTGGTTATATAAATCTATAATGTTATAGATATTCCTATGTCTATATATACTTGTGGACACATTCACGTAAACATATACGTATGTACATACATGGATGTACATCTATGTGCACAGATATGTATGTGCACAGATATATACATAAAAGTCCATTTCACTTTCTGTATATTTAAATTTTTAATATCAAATTTCTCTGCTCTGGCCTGTAATTATGTCTCATTGGCCCACACTCTTTAGTCGGAAGCTCTGGTTAGCAGGTATACATGCTTTTGATAAATAAAAGTGGTAGAACAAGGGGGTTTTTTTTGATGTTAAAAAAATAGGCTAGATTAGCTATCTCTGAGATTCTTTCCAACTCTACTTTTCTATTGCTCTAATTCCTATTCTAGAGTAAACATAGGCTATTAGCAAGGAGACAAACTTTGTGATTTTATCAGGCTAGGTGGAACAGATTTATCAGCCTGTAGCCATTAAGATGTTTTCCTTCTAGAAACCATGCATGATATATGAAATAGCCTATGTTAAACCAACTACGTAAAAATGTAGAGGGCCTCTGCAACGTTCACTGAATACCACTTATGTGCGTTCAAAATGCATAGGCTTTAAGATTTTAAGATGAACGAAATCACATTTCTTGACATTTGAAGAGCTTGTAGGAACATAGTAGAGACTATTAATAAACAATCTCACTCAGTGAATAGATACACTATATTTCATCAGTTCTGAGACACACATTTATTCATATATTAATATCACTGGATTTGGGATTTAATATCTCTAAACATGATGGTGCCTCACAGTGATCTGTCACTTCTATGTCTAAATAGGTCCAATAGAGCTCTTTCAGTTTATATAAAATAAAAAGTTAAATCGCAAGAAAGAATTATGTCATCATTCAAACATCAAGGTAATTAACACTTTCACAGATTTCAATTTGTCTATGGCACTATGAAGACCCAGAGACTTCCAATTACCCTTATAACATTTCCATATATCGATGATTATAAAAACCTGGTGATAACACTACCAGTCACTCTAGGATACATCACTAAAATATAGTACTGCACTGCAAATCCAGGAGACTGACGGAAACCATTCTGAAATAAATCTCCAAAACAATGATCCAAAGAGAGAATAGCAAGTAATGAAAGATAAGAAAGTAAGCAAAGTATTATGAATGTAAACTACTCCCAAAACCCCAAATTTAGAGGAGAGGTTCATAACATTCTGTTAATTTTAATGGTCACCTTTTATTAGGGTGATTCCTTAAAGAGGCAACTAAATTAAAAACCACTCGGCTGTCACGAAAGGACAACTTTTGTATGATTCCACATATAGAAGGTACCTAGAGGGGCGCCTGGGTGGCTCAGTGGGTTAAGCCTCTGCCTTCGGCTCAGGTCATGATCTCAGGGTCCTGGGATCAAGCCCCGCATCGGGCTCTCTGCTCAGCAGGGAGCCTGCTTCTTCCCACTCTCTCTGCCTGCCTCTCTGCCTACTTGTGATCTCTCTCTATCAAATAAATAAATAAAATATTTATTTTAAAAAAAATTCTCTTCCTCTCTCTCTCTGCACCGCACCCCCCATGCATGCGCTTTCTAAAAAAAAAAAAAAAAGAAGGTACCTAGAGTAGTTAAATTCACAGAGACAGAAAATGGCATGGTAGTTGCCATGAGCTGGGTGGGGGTGGGGGGGAATAGGGAGTTATTATTTATTTTAAAGGTTTCATTTATTTATTTGAGAGAGAGAGAAATTTATTATTTATTTGAGAGAGAGAGAAAGAGAGAGATAACAAGTAGGCAGAGGGGGAGGGAGAAGCAGGCTCCCCGCTGAGCAGAAAGCCTGATGAGGGGCTCAATCCCAGGACCCTGAGATCATGACCTGAGCCAAAGGCAGTCACTTAACCCACTGAGCCACCCAGTCATCCCAGGGAGTTATTATTTAATGGGGACAGGGTATCAATTTGGAAAGAAGATAAAGTTCTGGAGATGGATTGTGGTGATGGTTGCACAAACCCTGTAGATGGATGTAATGCCACTGAATTATAAAATTAAAACTGCTTAAAATGGTCAATTTTATGTTACACATATTTTACCACAATTAGAAAACTTTTGATTGATACAAAAAGTAAAACTGAACCCTCCTAAAAAAAAAAAAAAAAAAAAAGGAGGAAAAGAAAAGAAAAACAACTGACGCTTATTAGTGCTTTGTCTAAGCCATTTCACATTTTCCCAGGTTTATTCCAAAAGGATTCAAAGGCCTTCTATAGAAATAAAAGTAGAAAATACAGAAGTCAGAATGTCAGAATGAATAGAAAGTAAGGATAAGACAAAAAAAAAACAAAAAACAAAAAACAAAAAACAAAAAAAACCTCAGCATACAGACAGGCAGCCTCTAAGCCCCGGCCCATTTCCTAAAGGTGGCCAGGACATTTCAGGCTCTACACTTCACAGAAGATGAAGCAAAAGGATAAAGAGCACATCTAAAATTCCCAGACCATTTAAAAAATAATAATAATAATACACCACCACTCAGGAGAAATGCAGCTTTTCCTGGCACTGGGGGCTGACACAAGAGGCCCCCCTGGGCGGTGCGGCGTTCCTCCCATACCCAGACCTCCGTGCCCATCATAAATACAAGAGCAGATTAACACGGCTGTTCCGTGCACTCCTCAGGGAGAAGTGCATCACACTGAGGCGGGGAAGGTGGCTGGCAAGAGCCTGCTTATACCTTCTAGTGGCAGATTCACAAAACAGTACTAGGAGGTATATCTTGTCATTTCCCTCTTAACAGGTGAGGACTGAGGCATAGAGAAGGGAAGCAACCTGACTCAGTCGATGCAACAGCAAATGGCAGCCCTGGGATTAGATTCCCATCTTCTCCTAACAGAGCATTTCAGAACTAGGCCTCCTGTGAAGTGACGGCCACCTAAAAGAAAATCAAAGGGAAAGTATTCTCTGAGGGTGGGTGGCAATTAGGCAAATGAAAGGTGAGCCTCAACTTGACCCTGAGAGAAAAGCTTATCCATTCCAGAGCCATTTTCCACAAGCACTCCATAAAATTAGCTTCCCTGGATCCTCTGGAGCTGCTAGAAACACCACGGCAGGTGATAGCCCGTAAATGTAATAGTCTAGATTACCGAATTAACGGGAGGAGAGAAAATATACACAAGAGAACCCTCAGCGAGAAGCAGCCCTGGCGTCTTTAGAGGAACAAATAAAGGTAAACTCAATCTCACTTTGTAATTATACTACTGAATTTGGTTGGCAGTAGTACTATGCTCTACCATGCAAATTTGCATAAACATTTACAAGATACAATGAGCTGAAACTGCTCAAAGGCTACCTGAAAAGGAGAAATGGAAAAATAGGCAAAGGATAACTTGAGAGGTCAGGAAAAAGCATATCATTTTATATTTATACTTATTTTTATATTTTCATTAACGATTTAAGGAAATACAGTATGTATAAGGATGTAAATATATTCACAGGAGAAGTAGTTTAACTGTTATCTTGGTTGGTGAACATGAGTGAAACCATTAAGTAATGATTCAATAAAGTAAAATGGACTTAATCCAGTTAGCAGTATAAGCAACAATATAAAAAATATAGTAAAAAAAATCAAGTAAGTTTCAACATGGATAAATATAACATTTATTTGGGATCAAGGACATATTGATGTGGATCAGCCCTATCTTCAAAAAAAAAAAAATGAAATCCTGTGCTCACTTCAGCAGCACATATATTAAAAAAAAAAAAAAAAGAAAAAGAAAAAGAAATCCTGACACTACTCCAAAAGGCCAAACCACAGGGATACTGTGCACATCACTGGAGCTTTGTTTCTTTATCGAAGTACTCAGACTAGGGAGCTTCCTCTGTGACATTTAAGAATTACAAAACAAAAACAACTGATACGGGGCACCTGGGTGGCTCAGTGGGTTAAAGCCTCTGCCTTTGGCTCAGGTCATGGTCCCAGGGTTCTAGAATCGAGCCCCACATCGGGCTCCCTGCTCAGCGGGGAGCCTGCTTCCCCTTCTCTCTCTCTGCCCGCCTCTCTGCCTAATTGTGATCTCTGCCTGTCAAATAAATAAATAAAATCTTAAAAAAAAAAAAAAACAACTAATACAACAACAGATCAGACCTCTATGTAAAGTGACCCAAACTGCACAGCTATGTAACAACAGCACAAACTGACTGGCGTGAAGCTAAAATAAACAGTGGGTAAAAAATGGGCAGCAAATGATGACAGATTTTGTGAATTACAACCATATGACAAAAAGAGAGGTCATTAAGATGTGAGATGATGCCCAGAACAACACCGTGCAAAGCAACAACAGCCTCTATAAAATGTTGATAAGAGAAAGCCACCTGGAATAGACACGGTAGTAAAGGCAATGCTAAAAATAAATGAGATAAATCAAATTGCCTTAAGGGAAGAGGAGAAAATACTGAAGCGCTCCAGGCACCTGTAAGATGCAGCTTTCTCCGGGGTCAGCCTTAGGTCACTCAGTATAAGATGGGAAAGAACATGGCACAGAACACCCTAAGGGGGACGGCAGCACTGAGTGATTTCTCACAGGGCAGGGAAGATTTCCTTACATTTATCTAAACAAATTGTTGCAAAGGCAAAATGGTAAGTATGATTCTGCTGATCTCAACACATTCACTCCAGTATTCTAAGGCAGCAGCAGAAGCACCTCAGAATAAGGAAGTGGTATCTTCATAAACTAAATAAAAAAATGTTCCAGGTAAACTGCTTGCAGAAGGGTATATGAAGAGAATCAGAAAATGCCAGAAAATGGCAAGGAGAGACATTGATTTTTTGTTGTTGTTGTCCACTTCCCCCTGCAAGCCCTGGAGCTCCAAAGCGCATCTGCTCTAAGTCAGAGTTTATTAACAGCAGGTCCCCCAGTGGGAGAAGCCATTAGGTTCCTACAAGCAGACTCAGCTTTGTGTGGGGTTATAAAATCACATGAGGAGAGATTTCCTTATCTCTTTTTTTCTAAAACATGCAACCTTCCACTTCCAGGAAAACACTTTTATAAGCTATGAATCACCCAGAGACTATATGAGTCCCATTTAGTTCATCAGACTTTTACTTAGCATTTATTATGAGCCAAGTACTGTACTAGCTGATATATTAATACTATATCATGCCACAAATATTTTCAAAACTAGATAAAATATCTAATGACACTGCTATTAAAATTTTTAGGTTCATTCAAAAACATGCCATTTCAGAGATAAAACAGAGTTCTGTCTGACATAATCTAATTAATATGGAACATTATTAGCTGTCTACTGTTTGACGTCAATCTGCCTTAGTGTCTCGGTCACTGCAAAGATGGTACCTGGTGTATCCTTTCAGCCCAATCTGTCTAAGGACTGCTGCAAAAATCAATGTTCCTCGAAGGGAAGCCAATCGGTTTTGGGCCTTAGAATGCCTCCAACCTCCAGTACTATTTTCAATCCATTGTTCTTCCAGAATATCAATTGGTATAAAACAGAAGTAAGAGCAGGAGAAAACCATGTAAACTCCTGTCTATCTTTTCTCTTTCCTTTTAATTCAACATAATCTTTTCATGTTCCTCTGAAAAATGTTAGACACAGCTTACAGTTAGATCCATACTTCCTTTTATGAAATATTAGAATGTCTAATATCGTCTCTTATTTGATTATTTCTAGATGGCATATCAGTCTAACTGAGTCAATCAACTTACCTCTGGCGGTGTTTGATTTAGAGGTACAGAATCTTAGAACTATTTAAAAAAAAAAAGCATTCTTTAGATAATGCTGAAATCCAGAGAAGTTAATTCACTCACCCACAATCATATAGTTTATAAAAAAATTTAAAATAGAATCCCAGTCCATAATATTCTGGGCCAGTGGCCCTACCACCATCCCATTGCACCTCATTAACATCAGCTATCGACAGTGATTCTTGATCTTCCTTTGAGTAAAATATCCAATCTTGGCAAATTTGATAACCTATCAGTTTTCAGTGCCTGAGTCCAAGGTCTTCAACGGCTAGACATGTCCTGCTTTAAATTATTGTCAGACCAATACTTTCATCCTATTTACCTCTCATGGGAGATTTCATGGCAGCTTCTACCATCCCCACCAGAAGCTGTAGACTCTTGGGGTCTTGAGCCAGTCCAGAGGCAAAGGCTGCCAGGGCATCGGCATGACGTCCGAGGTACTGGAGGGCAACACCCTGTCGGAAGTATGCCTTGAAATAAAGAAAAGATAATGCATGTTATACTTATATACTATGCTCCAAGACTGATGGTGATTCTTTATTACAACAACTGGTCAGCATACCTAAGATGGAGGTTGCCTGGGTTCAAAATTCTAGTAAACAGTTCAAAATCAATTCTGATTTCTTCCAACATCCTAAAATGTGAGCATCCTTCTTTCAAAAAAATTTAAGACTTTCACTCTTTTCACTTCAAGAACACTTATTAATTCTACCACATCCTTTGGCATTTATTTACAAATTGCTTTTTTAATGATTTAAAAATATTTTTTATCCTACTTTTAACAACATAAACTCCTCAATGACAGTGTTTGGAGATTTTTATATATCTCACCAAAGTATCTGGTATGATACAAGATAAATGAAAGACACTCAAATTCCATTTATTTCACATTTTCCCCTTTTATATAATTAAAGGGAAATATCAGTGTTTGATGGTTATTAAGATAGTTTTAACAATGAGTACTAGAACATGGCTACATTTAATGTGGTGTTTCAGACATAGTATTTAAAAGTTGTTATCTGGGGCGCCTGGGTGGCTCAGTGGGTTAAGCCACTGCCTTCAGCTCAGGTCATGATCCCAGGCTCCTGGGATCGAGTCCCACATCGGGCTCTCTGCTAGGCAGGGAGCCTGCTTCTTCCTCTCTCTCTTTCAGCCTGCCTCTCTGCCTACTTGTGATCTCTGTCTGTCAAATAAATAAATAAAATCTTTAAAAAAAAAAAAAGTTGTTATCTAAAATATGTGTGCTTTGCTCAGAAACAAAATAAGATTATTGTCCTTTGTATTCTTTAATTGGATTAGTTTAAAAACAGTGTTATCAACTCTGATTAAAAGAAAACATCCTTCCTTCCAGCTAACTGCAGAAAGGGCCAGAAAGTAAAGTATTTAAATTTTAGTAAAGTCTTAAGACATGAGCAGAAAGAGCAAAAAGAAGTAAATGAATAAAATGTTACTAGCACATAACTAGCAAAGGACTTTGTAGCTGATTAAATGACACAGAAAAATGATAATTAATACACTCATTGCTTATATGACATCTTCTAAAATACGTGGCCTCCTGTTTCACTTAAATAATCTTATAATATTATATGTTTATAACACACATTTAACTTTTTAGTCCAATATACTTTGAAATTATCACAAATTGTATTCATGGGATCTAAATAAAGTTTCAAACAACTCCTAAAACTGCCACTCAATAAATTTAATACATAATTTCATAATTTTATATTATATACACTGAGAGAGAGCACTTTTCATGTATACAAAACATATGGACTTACCTTATCTTATTTCATTTTTATAACTCCCTGTTGAAGTAATTTAGGATGGGTAATACTATTAAGTGTTTCTCTTAAGAAACAATCCATAAACAGAATGAATACTCAATTATGGGCTATTCAGACTTCTATTAGTTTAAACTACCAGCAGCTGTTAAAACTCAGACCCTAGTAAGACAATAACCTGTAAATGCACTTTCATTACTAATTCATAAGATCACTTCCTTTCAATGGACTCAGCCACGGTTTTAATCTTTAATGTGTTTATAGACATTTGTCACTACTCTTTTCATGTCACATTTTAGGTGATTTCTATAATCCAAGAGGCAATATATACCACATTCCAAGTAAAAATAACTACAGTTTAGCTTTAATATAGCATTTCTAGAAAACATAAACTAAAAAAAGTGCATTTATTTATGTATACACATACATATGCCAAATATCTGTAAATTATTATTATTATTTATGGAGAGAGACAAAATGGCTGTAGGTTTTGATTTAAAGTATGTATTTTAAGAAACACAAAAATCTATTGTGGTAATTATTTCAATTATAATTACAATACATGGAAGTCAAATCATGCTATACATCCTCAACCAATACAGACAGTGCTGTTATTTCAATAAAATTGGGCAGAAAATACACACAAAAACCTTATAAGAGTCTCAATGAATTTGATATATTTTTTAAAGATTTTATTTATTTATTTGACAGGCAGAGATCACAAGTAGGCAGAGAGGCAGGCAGAGAGAGAGGGGGAAGCAGGCTTCCTGCTGAGCAAAGAGCCTGATGTGGGGCTCGATCCCAGGACCCCGAGATCATGACCTGAGCCGAAGGCAGAGGCTTAACCCACTGAGCCACCCAGGTGCCCCTGAATTTGATAATTTATTGTATATTTAAAACAAAACTTAATCATTCATTACTTCACTGAAAGAACAACTGCTTTCCATGTCTGACAATGAAATCACTGAAAAGTATGATTTAGCTATTCTGTCCAGGTAGGCAAAGTACAGTGTTAAATGCAAGTTAGGGTCACAGATTACACAGCAGTTACACAAGAAGAGTGTGCACATTTTGTTTTCTTAGGACACTCAGGAGATGAGATGAGAAAAAGTACAACTTGGTCATGCTGCCCACAATCCTAGCTTCCTTTTTTCAGAAGATTTTGAAAAGAGGTATAAGAGAGAAGGCTCAAAAGTTTCCCTTGGTCCTGCCTTATGCCCCTCTAGAACCCTAAGCTCAACTTTGTAAGATTTCCTCAATTAAAAATCTTAAGAGTTGTATCCCTGTCAAGACGAAGCATAATTAGATCAAACTTGACAAACCCCTGTGATCAAACTGTGATCAAACCCCTGTTCCAAACTCATAGATCGGGACTCCCCAACTTTTTCCATACAATATTCATTGCATGTACAGACAGCTGTTGAAAAAATATTAGCTATCTATATTAGTTATCTGTACTTTTGTGAGAGAAATGCCACTATGGAGTTGAACTGATGATGATAAAACAAGGACTGTTGGTTACTGGGACAGAATAAAAAGAATTTAGCACAGTGTGCCTGACACAGAGTAAATACACAATAAAAGTAGCTATTTTGATTAGTTAATGAGAAAAGAATCACAATAAGAATACATAATTACAGACCCACAGAATATAAGGGGAGTCCAAGAAATAGTTCAAAATTCTACTATTCAATATAACATGATCCAATTCCTATCACTGCTTTATTCATTCCTCCCCTCCTCCCTAAGAGACTGTTTGCAACTGGGAACTCATAGCTTTAAGGCTCCCAGACAAAATTTGATCCACCCAACTAAGACAAATTAGTATTATCTGGTCTTGAGAGATTCAGCAGCCACTCACAGGATCTTCTGTGCTGAGATGCACAGCTGTTTACCGTAGCTTCAAGAGAATTGATGTGATCTGCTGTAGCCTATCTGCTTCTCCTCTACTGGTTTGTGCTACTAATTTTTCTCTTACAGACACCAGAGAAGTTCACAGGTTTCACAGGAACCTACTTCATCTGGGAAAAGGGGCAAATTTTTATCATTAAGGATTGAGCGGAAGCAGCATATGCTCAGCATGGCAAGGGAAGGGGGGCCCCACACAGCAATGTTGAACCCTTGGTGCCCAGCCAACCTCAGCAACCCCCCCACACATACCACATTCTAGCCACAGGTTATGCAGCAGATGGAGAAGGAAGGGCATAGTGGGTTCACTACTTAGAGCACCTATACCCTGAGAAAAATGGTTTTAATCTGAAGCTTTAGCCAAGAAGAGAAACTTAAAAGGACTTAGTGAATACACTGGACTGAAGGTGAGATGCCTAGAGTTTTGAGTGTTGCAGAGTCATTCACCACAAAGAAGCCTCAATGATTATTCCACACACACTACTAAATAACCTCACAAATAATAGAAATACAACTGGTTACAAGAATAAGTTTCCATGCTTCCTTCCTTCCATTAGCATTCCCCAAAAATCTACAGAACCAGGCACTGTAAAAAGAAACAGGCAGGACTCTCAGCCTCAAGCTACCCACAATCCAGAGGGGAAGAATATAAAAAGCTCTAAACGTCGTGACTGCTACTTTAGTAGCCGCTTACTAATAATAAGGGCTTGTAATATTTCAGCAGTAATAAAAATGTAACTAACGACCAAAGTATTTACGCCCATTGTTGAAATTGTTAGTATTTGCTTTTTATTATGTGGCCATTCCTCTCATCTCAGAGAGTCTGCAATGGACTGAATGTTTGTATCCCTCCAAAATTAGTATGTTGAAACCTAATTCCCACCGTGATGCTATCTGGAGGTGCAGTTTTAGGGAGGTGGTTAGGTCATGAGAGTGGAGCCCCCAGGAATGAGATCAGTGCTCTTATAAAAGAGATCCAAGAGCTCCCTCTTCCTTTCTGGCATGTCAGGACACAGCAAGGCATAGACACTAGGAAGTGGGCCCTTACCAGACCCTAAATCTGCTGTCACCTTGATCTTGGACTTCCCAACAAGAAATGTTTGTTGTTTAAGCTACCTGGCCTATGGTATTTGGTTACAACAGCCCAGATGGACTAAACGGGGTTAAAGTACAAACACACAAAGACTAAACGTGGGAAACAGTTCTTCACGCTTCAAGCACCCCTGGAACCAGTGAAGGACCCGCAAGCCTTTACTTTCAACATCCCATTTCTGGTTTCCATTTCTAAAACATCAGTGAAATCGGTCCTAACAAACATGCTACTCTATCACTGCTCAAGTCAGTGATGTACATTACTATGCTCATGGGCACATGTATATATTTAGGACATAAAACATAGAACAAATACATGTGATATGTAATGCTACATAAAATTAAACATATTTGCTTACATGTACAATCTACTACTTAAAGTGTTCACAAATATTCTGCTTTCAATTAATCTGTACTTTCTCATGTTATACTTTACTATTCCTAGTAATATTCTTTCCTGTTTGAACATTTTTACATTTTCTATAGAATAAATAATCTATAACAGGTGATATACCTACTAGCCAATCATACCACCTGCTACCACATCATCGCCATCTTTCTCAACAACGTTTATAAATTGCAGAACTATTTTACTGAATTTTACTTTATTATTTTATTTAAAAATGCATGGAAATGGGGAAAATAGAAATACCAATTCTTGTTTTTAAAAAGCAGCGGTATTAATCTATAATTTAACACAACTGGATCAAAATGAAAATGATTACAGGGTGCCAAAGGCAGAAAAACCTTAATATCACTACACAGAACAACTAACTATGCTCAGTTGTGATGGAAAAGAATAAAGTTAGGGAATATGAAAAAATGATTCTTGAAAAGGAAAGGCATGATTGGAGATTTTATTGTTTAGTTATCCAGGAATTAACACTTCCCACTCACTGAACATGTCAATCTCTGGTTTAATATTTTCCTTCTAAATATTTTATATATTTGACTTTCAAGAACGCTTTGTATGGGAAAATAAAAGACTATTACTTAAAACAGATGTGACACATATCAGCAAAATGTAAATATATGCAAATTACCTACTATCACATTTATTTTCTATTATAAATTATATATTATATCCTATTAAAATGTGATACATAGAAGTGAAGGCACAGAACCCATGTCCTGAGTAGGTTGTTTTGTTTTTTAAGATTTTATTTGTACCTGAGAGAGACAAGCACAAGGAGCGGGAGGAGCAGAGTGAGAGGGAAAGGGACAAGCAGACTCTGTGCTGAGCCCAGACCCTAACACGGTGGTAAATCCCAGGACTCTGAGATCTCGACCGAAGCCGAAATCATGAGTTGGATTCTTAACTGACTGAGCCACTCAGGTACCCCCTCAGTAAGTTTTCACCATCTTATATCAAATAGGCACCTATATGGACACATACACGCTAATTAGTTTTTCTTTTTTACAGGCAAATTATTTTTGTTATATATTTTGTTACATATGTTCGACTTAAAGAGAGAAATTAATAGAACTTCCTGCAATGATAGACTGTTCTCTGTTCTCTCTAATAATGGCAGCCTCTAGCCAGTCACACTTGGCCACTGAGCACTTGAAATGTGGCTAAAGTGACTAAGAAACTAAATTTTCAATTTTATTTCATTTTAATTACTTCAAATTTAAATAGCCAGGGGTGGCTTGTAGCTACTAGATTGTACACTGCAGTTCTAAAATTTGGTCTTCCTCTAACAAGTCTCTAAACACAAATCTAAACTGGAAATTGAAAGGGGACATATTAAATGAGAGAAATAACTATTACCAAAGCTCAAAAACTATGTGCCTTATTCCCACGGCAGCTGTGGTGAAAGAGAAAGGACTCACAACGCTGACGCTGGAATCCTGTCCTGATTACTTATGGATGAGACACTTAACGCCCCCAAACTTCATGTTCCATTTCCACTTCAAGAAAGGAGAATGATGATGACCTCAAAGGGTTATAACAATGATTGCTGACTGATAGCACATATGAAATACAGAACACAGAGTAGCCATTTTTTAAAATGAACAGAACTGAATGTTTCACTAACTGTTATTCTTATTTGGTATTTGTTGTATAATCAAGTTCCTCATCTGCTTCACCAGCTTGCAGATCAGAAATCACCTTTGGTATGATGTTGGGAAAACTGGACAGCCACATGCAGAAAAACGAAACTTTCCTTATACTGCACAGAAAAATAGACTCAAAATGGATGAAAGACCTCAATGTGAGACAGGAATCCATCAAAATCCTTGAGGAGAACACAGGCAGCAACCTCTTCGGCCTCAGCCACAGCAACTTCTTCCTAGGAACATCACCAAAGGCAAGGGAGACAAGGGCAAAAAATGAACTACTGGGACTTCACCACCATCAAAAGCTTTTGTACAACAAAGGAAACAGTCAACAAAAGCAAAAGACAACTGACAGAATGGGAGAAGGTATTTTCAAATGATATATCAGATAAAGGACTAGTACCAAAAATCTATAAAGAACTTATCAAACTCAACACCCAAAGAACAAATAATCCAATCAAGAAATGGGCAGAGGATATGAACAAACATTTCTGCAAAGAAGACATCCAGATGGCCAACAGACCCATGAAAAAGTACTCCACATCACTCACCATCAGGGAAATACAAATCAAAACCACAATGAGATACCACCTCACACCAGTCAGAATGGCTAAAATTAACAAGTCAGGAAACAACAGATGCTGGCGAGGATGTGGAGAAAGGAGAACCCTCCTACACTGTTGGCGGGAATGCGTGCTGGTGCAGCCACTCTGGAAAACAGCATGGAGGTTCCTCAAAATGTTGAAAATAGAGCTACCCTACAACCCAGCAATCGCACTACTGGGTATTCATCCTAAAGATACAAATGTAGTGATCCGAAGGGGCACAGGCACCCGTATGTTTATAGCAGCAGTGTCCACAATAGCCAAACTATGGAAAGAACCTGGATGTCCATCAACAGATGAAAGGTTAAAGAAGATGTGGTATATATATACAATGGAATACTATGCAGCCATCAAAAGAAATGACACTTGCCATCTGCAACGACATGGATGGAACTAGAGGGTATTATGCTGAGCGAAATAAGTCAATCAGAGAAAGACAATTATCATATGATCTCCCTGATATGAAGAATTTGAGAGGCAAAGTGGGGAGTTTGGGAAGGAAAAAATTAAACAAGATGGGATCGGGAGGGAGACAAACCATAAGAGACTCTTAATCTCACAAAATAAACTGAGGGTTGCTGGGGGGAGGGAGGTATGGAGAGGGTGGTTGGGTTATGGACATTGGAGAGGGTATGTGCTACAGTGAGTGCTATGAAGTTTGTAAGCCTGACAATTCACAGACCTGAAGCCCTGGAGCAAATGATACATTATATGTTAATAAGAAAAATTTAAAAATAAAGAACTATAGAGGCGCCTAGGTGGCTCAGTGGGTTAATGCCTCTGCCTTCAGCTCAGGTCATGATCTCAGAGTCCTGGGATCGAGCTCTGCATTGGGCTCTCTGCTCAGCAGGGAGCCTGCTTCCCCAGCCCCGCCCCCCCAACCCGCCTCTCTGCCTACTTTGAATCTCTGTCAAATAAATAAATAAAATCTTTTTAAAAAACTATATACTTGGATATCAATTTGACTTAAAAAGAATAGGAGTACCTATGTATTATTTTTGAAGAAAAACCAAGATGCTAATAGAATTACCTTTGAGGGAAGGGCTTTCAGTCAGTTTTATTTTCTTCTTCCATATATATTTTTTTATTTTCCTAATTTTCTGCAAAAAGCATATTTTACTTTGGAGTTGAAAGTAAATATAAATATTAAGAAAGAAGTTGCTAACAAAAAAAAGAAATCACCTTTGGTGAAGTAGGCCAGAGACTGACAAAAATTAGACACAAAACAAAAATTAATGACCATAATGATTTCCTTGAGTCACTAGGGAAATAGTTAATTTATGTTTGGCATCTTCTGTTTAAGAAGCTTGTAAAGTAGGGGTGCCTCGGTGCCTCAGTCAGTTGAGCAGCTGACTCTCGATTTCTGCTCAGGTCATGATCTCAGTGTCGTGAGATCGAGCCCCATGTTGGGGGGAGTGGAGTCTGCTTACGATTCTCTCTCTCTCCCTCTTCCCCTGGTCCCCCCTTCCTCTCTTAAAATAAAAAATAAAAAGTATGTACTCTGGCAGTCGATTAAGCTTCAACTATCTTGTAAATTCATTACCCGGGAAAAACATCATATGCAGTTTAAATAAATAAGGTCCGCTGGCCCAAGTGAAAAAGGAGGTGGCAGAAAACAGATGATCAAAAATCTATGTACAGAAATATGAAACAATTTTTCCTCTTTACACTGACACACTGATTATGAGAATTACAAGGTTTACAAGGCCCAAGCCTGACAACTATTTTAAAATTAATAAGAAGCCCATCCTACCACAGCCATCCTGCCACTATAAATCATCACTAAGTTCTACTGAATATATGTAGGTGTTTTATTTTCCAAACACTTTTCTGGTTATCATCTGTTGAACTGTTACCTCTGTGTCCCACACAACACTTAGGTGCTTTCCACAGTTTATCACTAACCCTCACAATGTCTTGTGAGACGTTCTTATAATGCCCGTTACACAAAAGAGGTGGTTATGAAACTTGCCCCAAATCATACAGCTACAAAGTGAGACAAACCCGTTGCCAAACTCTTTCTCTTTCCACTATTCCACACTACCTCTTTGATAAAAGAATTAATGGCATGCAATTAACCTCTAAATCAAGGTTTTTGTCTGTGAACTCTTGTACTCGCAAAATTCAACCTATGGAGGCAGAAATGAAGGAAAATCAGAAATGACACAGAAAATTTATGAACATGAATATTTAATCTCTATTCCATTAGCAACCGTTGATTGTAGAACAAGTTTTAATGAATTGAATGGAGGAAAAATTCATTTCATTAACCTTTCATATAAATGTATTATTATTGAACCAAACAGGCCACTGTACTTGCAACTCAGTTCGATGTTAATTAGATTACAGGCATGAGGCTTTAAATCAAAGAGAAACAAAAGGAGCCATCAGCAAGCTTCTCAGCCATTGCTTGTTTGTTTGCTGGCTAAAATGGATTTTTACCTGCAACACAACTTGCTATGCTTCTTTTATTTTCTGACATTTTCAAATGAATTTTCTCTTGCTTCTGTATGCTGACACTTTACATTAAAAATAAAAATAAAAATAAATAAAACCTTGAGAATCAGCAAAGAGTACATTCTTCATGTAGCAATATGTTTAACCTGCTCAGCTGGGAGTAATCATTCCTATCTCTCCAGAAAACTACACTAGTATTTTTTACTAGTCTGCCTTATTGTATGCTGAAAGCACAAGCAAGAGATTGGAAGCTATTTTAGAAAACACCATTATTGAGTTTGCAACCTGGAGTCAGAGGCCCAAATGGTCTAAACATAATATTCTAACCAAATCTGCAGCTGTGAATTGTCTTTCTCCCCAACATAGGCTTTTGGACCATTTAATCTGCTCTCAGTCCTGATTGTTTCATACCATATCAGTTATTCTTTTCCCCCAAATTAATTTTTAGCTAACTGTATCAAAAGTGCTAAGGTTAAAAAAAATTACGGGAAAATCATATTTTAAAAAGAAATTAGAAATCTGATAAGAAGTTAAAGAAAAGATGAAATGACAACCAGGAGTTAACTAAGTAGGTGTCATTTTCTAGCGCTGGAGGGATTCCCAATGTTAATGTTTATGTCAGATTATAAAATGTGTGTACCATCATCTGGAGTTTCTCTTCCAAGCTTTAAAAATAAACAGTGAAAGAAGTTTGAAGTACCCTAGAGCAATGGTTCTGAACTTTCCATATCTTGTGCCTTTGCTATATGGGCGTGGCATAGGAAGAGTATAAAATCTTGCAAAGAAGAAAACTAGAGAATTTCCTGAACATTCTCCAAGAAATCATCTGGCTTTAGCATGAGTTCTATGCCCCTGCCCTACCAATCCTCCCCCAGTCCTGGAATACAGAGCTTGTGCCCCTTCACACACATAGCCTGGTCCTGGGGAATGTGGTAAGACCAGAAGCAAAATGGAAAAAAATAATGGTGGGCAGAGAGACTGGTGGATGTGGGAAAACAGTGAAGCTAACAGTATAGGAATGAAAAGAGACTGAAATCTCACTAATCGCTGAAAGAAAATTTGGCATCTCACCTAGTGTAGTTATATCTAAAACCAAGCCAAAAAATGGGAATCCATTCCTTCCAGAAAGCAGTCTATTAGAAATTATTATAGGTATTATAGGGCACCTAGGTAGCTCAGTCGCTTAAATGTCTGCCTTCAGTTCAGATCTTGATCTCAGATTCCTGGGATTAAGCCCCAGGTGGGGGGCGGGGTACCAGCTCAGGGGGTGTCTGCTTCTCCCTCTCCCTCTGCCCTCCCCTCCCATTCATGCTCTCTCACCCTAATAAACAGATAAATTTTTAAAAAGAAAAGAAAAGAAATTATAACCGTAAGTGCCATACATTGGGTTTCCTTGAGCAGATGAAATTCCACTATTAGTAACTCCATGATCTTGCTGATAGACCAACTCTGTTTTTCTCATAAAATTGTAACTTAAATGGGAGTCCGTAGCATTGAACCATGGAGAAGGGTAAAACTATACAACGACACAAAACATCTCCTGAAAAGCCAAATGTATTTGAAGCTTTTGGGAGATAATTTTTTAAATTAATGAACTTTATTTTTGGAGCAGTTTTAGGTTCACTGTAAAACTGAATGAAAAATATGAAGAATTCCCATTATAACCATTGTTCTGACATACTCAGGACTTCCCACACTATCAACATCTGGTACCATAGTGCTAGTTTTTCACCATCAATGGGGAATTATTTTTATATGAAAAATTACAGAAGAAAATGAAGAGCTCACATAATTTTTTTTTTTTAAAGAAAACATAAGGAAATGTCCATCTTCACTCTGCCTACAGCCCCAATCCCTGGAAGAGTCCCTGTCTTCTGACTTCAGGGGTTTGGCAAAGCAAAATCTGAGAAGCACTGCCTACGCCACGGACAACTACTTTTGTCAATGGCTTCAGTGGTGAGCTATCAGAAAGAGTCTCCGCAAAACAGGAGGTATTGGGGAGAGGGATATGAAGAGGGTGACATGACCAGGTGGTGAGAGCAGGGTTGCACGGTAAGAATATATGCCCCCCAAATATTTGCACAAATATTTCTTTTCTTTTTTTTTTTTTTTTAAAGATTTTATTTATTTATTTGACAGAGAGAAATCACAAGTAGATGGAGAGGCAGGCAGAGAGAGAGAGAGAGGGAAGCAGGCTCTCTGCCGAGCAGAGAGCCTGATGCGGGACCCGATCCCAGGACCCTGAGATCATGACCTGAGCCGAAGGCAGCGGCTTAAACCACTGAGCCACCCAGGCGCCCCTTGCACAAATATTTCACTCATGTTTTTCTACATGATAAACTTCGCTGCCTGTATCTTTCTCCTTTCTATTTATATAATCTTTCCACATTGGCATGTGTATGTTAGGGTACCACATACCAAAAATGAAAAGCAAGAAAAAGGAAAGTGTCTGCCTCCCAATACTTGCCAGCACAAAAATGTAATAATATACTTTGTATCTTTTCAAAAAAGAAGGGTTCCATTCCCCACTGAATACAACTATACCCTAGTATATATGGGACAGCTCTCTGAGGATTCTGAGAGTGAATGGTAGCAAATGAATTGAGGAAGGAGACCAGAATTCAAAGTAGTACCAAACCGGCAATGGGTTTCCTGTTTTATTTATCCTTTCCACCTGGTATTACCAGGCTCGGACTCAAAAGCAGCTCAAAATAAGAAGTCTCCTTCTTCTGGTCAAAGAAGCGAAAAGGAGGACTCCTGAGGGTAAGAGTGGAAAAAATTCTGTATTTTAAGTCCTCTTTCCATTCTTTCCCAGTCTAACACCCCAGGCAATTAACAGGAATAGCAAAAGTAGTGGTTGCTAGACTGGCATCCCAAATTCTGAAGGACCCTCTTCTCTGGTCCCAAGAGCTCTACTCCCAAGAGTACAGGCTGAGTCTCAATGCTTTTTTCTTTCTCTCTGCCCTCTCACTATTTGATGCCTCATATATGTGATGCATGGCAAAGCAGGGAAACTAAAGTCCCAGTTTCAGCTAGAGAATGGGAAGGGAAGGGGGCAGCCAGAGAATTGGAAAGTGTCAGGGACATCCGATAGAGAAGGGAACTTTTGAGAATAATCCCATAAAGATGTGTTCTAGATATGACACTAAATAGCATACCAAGGTTTTGAGAACTAAACTACCACCCAATTCTCAGACTGGTCAATGGATGATACACACAAAAGAACCACAAATTCTCTGAAAACCTAACTGGCATTGGAACCAAAGTCCATAAAATGTGAGTCAGGGTATATGCCCTGAATCTAACCAGGTAAACTGCTTATTAAAACAAACCAAACAACAACAACAACAAACCCACATGTTGTTTACAACTTTATAATCTAGCTCGCCCCTTAGAAAAGAAAATGGCTTTTATGTTACAGTTGGAAAAGCTACGTAAAGAGGTTAAGGTGCACGATGACTTCCCCTAAGCCCATTACAGCCGTAAGCAGGCAGTTCTGTCCTGCACATCCTATTTACAGAGACTTGAATCCTGAAAGGGTTTATGCCAGGGATTCAGGTTTCCCGTTTTCTTTCTTTGTTTTTGTTTTCTTAGGTAGTTATTTATGTGACTGTCCTCCTAACTAAATGGACCAATCTGGGCATAAACCATTTTCTCATTTTCTCTGCTTATAGAAAGGAATGGTTTATTTCAACACTACAGATAACATCTTGAGGTCTCAGGAGGATGACAAATTGAAACAGTCTCTTTCTTGCCTAACATTTCTTACCCAAGAGTTAAGGGATGATGTTAAGGAGGAAACCTCTCTTCTCCTGACAATTTGCACTTATTTTCTTAATAGCCCTGCTAAGATTCAATGAATTGCAGTTTGCTTAGAGCCTACTTAGTGCCTGCCAACAGGCACAGGCAGCTTTCATTCATCAGCAGTCCTTTCGGTGATGCATTCCTCTTGAAATTATGGCAATTCCAAAAAAGAAACAGCAGGGATGGGACAAAGGAATTCCCTTTCAAAAAAGAGCCATCAGAACAGCATAGCAGTTCCTACATAACTAGAAACTTAAAAGATTATTTTGACTGAGAAATGTCTGGGAGATTTTATTCAGATATACTATCAATGTAATATACATATCAAATATAATCAATATAATATCACATGCCTATTCACTGGGATTATCTATACTTTGCAAAATCATTTGAAAACAAGCACAGCCACCAAAAGCAACTGCGTAACTCTATTAATAAACTTAGGTTTTGATTATCATGCATAAATAGTAACATTCACAGACAAGTGGTGGCTCGATTGGCTAAACAGTTCCAGATTCGTGCTCCTCTTTGACCCGGTAAGGTCTCTCGCACCACATAACTCTAGTGTGCTTACTTGACAGGTACCTTTTGCTGCAACAATGACGCATCGCTCCTGGAGATCACAAATTGCTAACATTGCTCCCTCTATCATTTAAGCCCGCTATAAAACTTTTGGACTGAAACATTTTCTAGTATTATTTTGTTATCGGGTTTTAAACTGCAGAGTCAAAAATGATTTCATATTTTTAATTAAATTAATCTTTGGCACTTTTTTTTTCTGTAACTGTTTCGCCTTTTATCAAAAATGTGTTCTCTACCTACTGTGTATAAATGAATTCACTGCTACAGGGGTATATAGGAAGAGATCATTAATCTCAGCTTTCAGAAAGCATAGAGTCAATGTGGGGAGATATATAAAAACTGCATATTGAATAATTAAAGATCAGGGCGCCTGGGTGGCTCTGTTGGTTGAGTGTCTGACTCTTGATATTGTCTCAGGTCCTGAGATCAAGCCCCATATTGGGTTCTGTGGAATCTGCTTGGGATTCTCCCTCTTCCTCCGCCCCTCCCCCCAACTTGCATGTATGCAAATGCATGCTCTCCATAATAAATGAAATCTTTAAAAGAAAGAATTATTTCAAAACAACATACACACAAGTACATGTAAGAATTGATTATGGGTCTTCCCCAATGTACAAAAGAAGTGTTTTCTAGAAGTTCACTTTCAAGTCAGTTGCTCAGAATGTTTTAAGCATTTTACCGTAAACAAATTATGCTATAATTTGTATGTATGGTTTATATGTAATTTATATGTATGGTTATATTATCCAGCCAGTTCATAATACCTAGTTCATACAAAATGTCAGTAAATCACAGGACTAGCAATATTACAGAAAAGATCAGAAATGGAACTAATGTTTATTAGTATATGGCAAGAACTTTCACATAAGTAATGTTATTTAGTCTTAATAATCCTGTAAGTTAGATTATTATGATGCCTTTCTTTAAAGATAAGTGTCCTGAAGCTGATAAAAGTTAAGTCACTTGCCCAAAGTAATAGGCTGTAAGCGACAGAACATAAATTCAAACCCAGAACCATCCAACTCTGAAGCCAGGTCTCCACTCCTACAGCATGTAGCTACCCTCTAAAACAGCATTGATAAGGGAGCACTTTTTCCATGCCCAAACGGGTATCTCAGGAATGTGTTCCACAGAGTGAAAACTCTTGCACTGCAAAGATGATGCATTTTCATCTTTGTATCCCCAGTGTGGTTATTTGATACACAGTAGGTACCCAAAGATTACTAAATGAACAAACAAATGAACAAACGAACAAATTAATGGAAAATAAGTTCTTCAAAAGCAGGGGTTATTTTTTATTCATATCTATATACATACAACCTACCATAGAGATATAATTTATCCATCAATAAATATTTATTAACTAAAGAATTCCATTCCACCTGCACAAGGTCTCTCATTCTGCTTTTCAAATTCCATTCCACCTGCACAAGGTCTCTCATTCTGCTTTTCCTAAATTTGCAATCCTGACTGCTTCCAAATTCATGCCTTGAACTTAATGTCTTTCAAAATCTCAGTTCTCTCCTTCCATTGCTTAGACGCTGAAATCCAGAAAGACTTAATCCATATTTACATCTTTTATGTGGCTCAGCATGCTCCCCAGCCAGGACAGATAAGAATTTAACCTAGCAAGCTTTACCCATAAAGCTCTTGGATCTCTGGGTTTGAAAAAGATGCACTGCCCCTTGGGGAAAAATTATCCAAACTAATATCAATGAAGTGGATTTATCCTGTCCAGAGGAAATGCAAATGTGCTTGCTTGCATCAACTTTCTGAAACTACACTTCTAAAGCACATTAAGAAACCCATTTCAAGTTGTTTGAAAGGAATGTTGCCTGACACTTGCAAATTAGCCTTCTACAGAGAAGTAGCTCTAATTCTGCAGCTTATCATTTCAAATGATCTTAGAGATGAATATTCAGATCCCATATCAATTTTTAATGTAATGGATAGAATCCCAAAAGCTTAAAAACTAGGTTCTACTTCATAATCTGTCATTCTCTCTACCTTCTTTCAGGATACATTAATTTTTTAATAAGTTCTTTTAAGTAGCTCCTAAGATACATTTTTAACCACTACAAGTTCAAAAACGATATGCGAAGTCCCTAATTTAGTTGATATCTTATGTAAAGAATCCTTATTAATTATAAAATGGTGACCATAATTAAATAAAAATATAGAAGTGATGGGAAAACAGGTTCTGAAACTCTTACACTAAAAGTCCTTGGAAAAAAGACAAATCATTTTCTTAAGCTCCCAGATGAACACATTTAATATCCTATACCAACCATGTTGATTATTTTTGAAATTACCCTGAATATTATTAATGGCAAATGTTAAACTACCAAATATCCTGTAATATTGATAAGTACTCTCCAAAGACATGGCTCAGCAATTTCAGGGTAGACACTTTGTGAAACAAGAGAGCCTGGAGTACTTTAAGAAAGAACAACAACAAAATCTTCATTCCCAGCAGCACAATTGGCTTGGAGCAATGAAAGAGAAATACTTGTTTTTAAAACATACTTTATATCTACATTTAAATGCCTAATTAATCCTAATAACTAAATGCAACCACTCACCACTTTCTTCACAAGATCTCTTTTTTATTTCCATAAACTCTGGAATTTAATGGAAATCATTGTGTCATTATGGCCAGAGTAATAAATGCCTATTGGTCAATAAGCTCTGAACCTTAACAGGCAGTTAACTAATTCAGTTGGAAATAAGACCAAGAGTTCTAATGGCCTCTAATTTCACTGCAAGAGTCCAGCCTTATGAACTATACATGCTTTCCATGAGCTCTTCCTATAGCAGAAGACAGTAATTTAAATGTAAAAAACATGCATTTGAAATTCAAGAGCTTACACTGATTTCATCTGCCAGGGAGACCACAGATCCGAAGAAGTCCTTCCTCAAGAAATATTTCAGAGCAATAAGTAGGGCCAACCCAAACAAAAATAAAACGATTTTAAATTATAAGGGCTCAACTTAGTCTATTTGAAAATCATTCAAATTTTCTTATGGTTATTTCAAACAATCTGAATAGTTTGCTTTAAAAACTGGACAAAAGTAACAACTGTAAAAACACCTTGTAATAAAAACAAAAAGGGAGGCTTAGAAAGTTGATCTCTTCCTGCTGTCTTGCTCATCCTCCCCTGAGAGTGAAGGCCTCTAGATTTCAACATAAATAGATATAACTTTGTATACAGATATCAGTGTACTTGAAATCAAAATAGTCTGGAGACATCAGTATCCTCTCAAAACCCAATCCTTTCGAGCTTTTGTCTCACATTGCAACAACAGAGAAAGCTCTTCAATGATGCTAGGGGGTTACTTCTACATGAAAATAAACGAGGTTATGCTCATTGTTCTGCCAACATTCAATTCTGACCTGACCATTCAGTGCCTCTATCCACTGTTCTATAGTAGCTATACCTACTTCTAGGAAAATCTCTTAAATTACATATTTGGGCTCCTTTATTCAAAATGACATTTAATTTAAAAAGAATTTACATGCCCAAATTCAAAATCCTTATATTTATTCATCACTTATTTTGTTTAATTATGGTGAAAGAAGTTAAATCTCTCTGGCATAATTTTGTACCAAATTTTTTGACAAATCTAAAAAAAATAAATTGCTATATTTTCTTTTCTTTTCTTTTCTTTTTTTTTTTTTTTTTAAGATTTTACTTATTTATTTGACAGACAGAGATCAAAAGCAGGCAGAGAGGCAGACAGGGGTGGGGAGCAGGCTCCCCGCTGAGCAGAAAGCCTGATGTGGGGCTCAATTCCAGGACCCTGAGATCACGACCAAAGGCAGAGGCTTAACCCACTGAGCCATCCAGGTGCCCCAAATTGCTATATTTTCTAGCCTCTAGTTCAATCATAATCACATTTCCTGCAAAACATTTAGGCTAGATTAAATTTCCTGAGAGCACAATTAAGAAGTAACAATATATGGTAGTAAACTAGAAAACTGTTCAAGGATTAAAGAAACCTTGGGCTCCCTTTACCCTTGTTACTGACCAGCTACGTTAATTTCAATTACTTGCCTTCTCTGGCCCTTAATTCCATCATTTCTAAAGTGAGGGGCTGGGTTAAGTGGTATCTTAAGGTTCTTTAAAGCTGTAACATTCTAAAATCTTATTCTATGAAATGAGATCTTCTTTATTTATAGAGTGGCTAACTGCTGAGCCATTCCAAATTTCTTCTTAATAATTCCATGTTCGGGGTTCCTGGGTGGTTCAATCAGATAAGCGGCTGACTCTTGATTTCAGCTCAGGTCATGATCTGGGCTCAGATAGTGACCTCAGCGTCCTGCTCAGTGATTGTAGGGCTCTGTGTTCATCAGGGAATCTGCTTCTCTCCTTCTCCCTCTGCCCCTCCTCCTTCCCTCTCTCTCTCTCCCCACAAATAAAAAATCTAAAAAAAAAATTCTTCCACATTCACTATCATTTAGAGCCTTGTGATTATAACACTTGGTTTCATTTCAATGTCTCCTTTTCAAACACCTCCTCCCTAAAGAGAAAACCTAATGTAAGAGTTTTGTATAAGAAATCTGTCACAACCATCCCCCACAAAGGAAGGCAAGCTTTTCCTTTTAACAAAACATTCGCAATTGGCAAAGAAGGGTGTGAGCCAGTCTATTTCTTTCCATGTGTTAATGAACCACCTATTGCCAAATGGAACTCTTCTTAATTCCAGACCAGCAAACACCACTTTCTGATGAAGTAAAATGACAAAGTACTAATTAGAAGGAACCTAATCTGAAGTCACAATTCTCATTAATTGGAAGTTACTACAGTAATTATTAACAAGTCACATTATCATTAGACCAAAAAAACGTCAAAATTGATTTATGCATTCAGGAGTCTCTAATAAATAGGGTCTGCACCCAAGGTTCTCTCTAAAATGACCAAAGTAAAGAAAATAATATTTTATAGATTAATGAATACCTTGAAAATACCACATTTTTCATCCCTCAGATGACTTTTTCCAGTATTAACAGCCCCTGAAATATTGAATTAAACTAGATGACCAGAAAGAGAAAATACTTTAGTATCTCCAAAGAGTACAACATGTGGCATCTTCAAGAAGCCTACAACAATCCCAACAAGAACTAATGCACTGATGATCCTAAGATACATCTATCACAAAGGTCAAGAGTACTGCCTTAGTTCAACTGGCTAATTAAGATGAATTGAAGATAAAAGAAAACAAGAATTGTGGGCATTTGAAGACCAATACATCAAGACAACAGAGCAAGGGAAAAAGCTGCTCAATTAATTGCGAAGTCATAATAACATGGTTAAATTTCATGTTTCTTTTGAAATTTGTCAGACTTCCCAATTTTTATGGGGTTTTCCCCCCCAATATTTAAACTAACTCAGCCTATATCATAAAGATATTTTCATGTTGGCAGATTTTGGTATGTATTGTACTCTGGACGTAACTTAAAAACTGTTGTTTTTTGTGTTAAACTTCCTAATTGCTACATATGGCCTAGGTTAGAAAAATGTGTTCTCAGAGTTTAATTAACATGTTTATGTGATGGTGACATAAAAAGGTAATATTACTTAATTATTTTACAGTTAAGTTTGCAATTTGGACCCAAGTTCTTTATGCTACCACATTTACCATATTACTAATCAAATATAAACATGTATTTCTCCACTAAGAGGTAGAATAGGTTTAAGATGTTTCTTTCAATGAGATTTAAACTATGTTTATTTTAAAGTATTTGTATTTTTCTCATATGTGTTCATTCTAAAAAATTTGGGAAAAATACAAAAGCACAACAAAAGTAAACTCATCTTTTCATCCTATCACACAGAGATCACTTACATATTGCCTGTATTTTTCTATTCAAACATAAGATATATATTATTTTATAAAATTTGGAATTACTCTCACCTTTTGCTTTGGCTTAAATTGGTTTAAAATAGTCATTTGGGGGCACCTGGGTGGCTCAGTGGGTTAAGCCGCTGCCTTCGGCTCAGGTCATGATCTCAGGATCCTGGGATCGAGTCCCGCGTCGGGCTCTCTGCTCGGCAGGGAGCCTGCTTCCCTCTCTCTCTCTCTCTCTCTCTCTCTCTCTGCCTGCCTCTCTGCCTACTTGTGATCTCTGTCTGTCAAATAAATGAATAAAATCTTAAAAAAAAAATAAATAAATAAATAAAATAGTCATTTGGTTATAAAATCTTCATAGACAAAAGTGGACAAAACACAAGATGGAAGTTAATTTACAAGACCCATGATTTTATGTGTGCATGATTTTATGTGTGCATGATTTTATGTGTGCATGATACACACAAAAATGTGTATAAAATTACATACACATTCATATATGTTAAATCATATGTTAAAAATCCATCTTTCATATTGATGTATGTATGATAAATGTATTCATGCAGCATGTCTAATTTGTACAGCAAACTACTGATCATGTTATAACTATATCACAGAGGCTAAGAGATAAGAGAAGCTAGAATAGCTTAAACTATAGAGCACTTTTCAAACAAGTGTGAGAAAGTAACAAACACACGTTCAGACCCAGACTAAAATTTTTATTATACCCACAAGAGGAAATTCCAAACACCTTTTAATTCACATCAGCCTCTGCTATTCTCACAAAAAAACCCAAAATAACAAAAAAAAAAAAAAACGGTTAAATGAAAAGAAATGTTTTCACTCACAACTTCTAGTTGGTAGCAGAAGGGAACATACATACACATGTACACATAATGAAAAATACACCTCATAAATGAGATACACAAAATTTTATAAATTTACCTCACAGTCAACTATCTCCCAAATACCCAATCCATGAAGTTGTTTAAATTTAGAATAAAATACAGTAGAGGTTAGACAGAAAAGCCTGGATGGGAAACTCACATATGTCTTTAAAAGTTTCTTATACAAAGGAGCAACAATGTCCTCAGTTTAATTTGAGATTTCCAAAGGATTACTTTTATGGATCACAGGTAAGTCTTTTTTGTGAGATTTGTAGAACATGGCACCGGAGATGAATATAATTTAATTTGGAACATGTGTAAACATCTATAAACATCTACTGGAGCCCAGGCTGTCTGCAGCAACATTTTCACTGAGTTATGTATTCTGCACACCAGTACAGCTGGCTGTTCCACAGCTTTCCAGTGCTGATATAAAACTAGCTTCTACCTATTTAAAAAATTACATGAACACTAAAAACTTGGATTAACCCGGTGTTCTGTTATTTTTAATTTCCTTGGGAGCTTACAAAGAGGATGAAGAAAAGGATTCTTTATTTCAACATTGAATATATGCTATTGTTTATATATGAACACAGCCATACACACACACACACACACACACACACACACCACTATTACTTTTTAGCAATATTATAAAATACAATAGAAACAAAAAACACTTATTATTTTAAACAGCCTTAGTCACTCTACAAGTCATTTGCTGTCTGATCTAGGCCTGTGAAAGAATGTGCTAACCACACACACACACACACACACACACACACGCCTGTCCTGGGATCGCTGGTCCAGCAATCTAGTGCAGTGTCTCACAACTCAGAAATTAGACCATGTTCAAAACAAGGGCTTTTAAGCTGCATCTTGAAGAACCGCTAACCAGAGAGAATGAAATTCATACCCCCTGAAGCAGTATTACCAAGAAAATAACAACAAATTCAACCGTGTTGTCTCTAAAATAATCTCAACTCAAAATTTTTTCAGCTTTCCTTCTTGATACAAAGAATCTAGGTATTTTTGAAATATGTGTAAAAATCAACACATGACAAATACCTGGCTGCTAGTACTGAACCTGATACTACCTGCCAAACCCAAGAGTCTGAAAGCATTAAGGAAGTTATAGGACTGAGTCTCTCACATGCTGGAAAATATAGTGGTTTAAAAGAAATACAACTGAGAATAATAAATCCATTCTTGTGATTGGAATTATTATAATTACCAACCACACAGACACTCCATTTATGCCCCAATCAAAGCTATTTTATAATCATCCTAATTCCATAATCTGCATGAAATAAGATATAGCCCACCATTGGGATAAGGAAGTTTCCCAAAGGGGTGAGAAAATGAGTCTCCCCAATCTTAATTAGGAGGAAGAAGGCAGGGTTTTTCTCTCCTTTCATCTCCAGAGGATCTGGTAAGGCTCTAGCTCTATGAAAATCAGAGGTTGGATTCTTTTATGAGTAAGGAGTAGAAGAGGAAGGGTAAGAAAGGTACTAACGTGGGTAGACCTTTACATATAGGACACGTTATATAAATTAACACTCTCAACCACCCTGAAACATAAGAATTAGTAACTTATTTTTTCAAGTGAGGGATAGGAGCCTGTGAGAGGCTGGGCACCTTGCCCTACATCACACACATTCTATTACCAATTGAATTGGGACTCAAACTCAGATCTGACTTTCAAAGCCTCTGCTCTTTCCCGTTATAGTATGCCGCCTCCCTGACTGAAGTTTTATTTAGCACAGTTTAGTCATAATACCTTTCTGTATCAAAATAAATAACTTTAACCAGCTGGTCTTAATATTACAGGAACTGAAATTAAAAAGAAAAACCCACAACAGCCACAAATATTTGGAACCACAAAGGAATATGTCATACTACAGCCAATAAAGTGCTAGTTAACAGAACTTCCAAAGCTAGACCCCCAAAATAAAAGCTCACAGGAAAGAAAGAAAAATAACTGTTGCCACAATGCTAATAATCACCCCCTAAAACTCCTTATACAGTGCACGGGACTATTGAATCCTCAAGTCCAGAACCGTCTCCTTCCCCGGGGCCTCCTGCTCTATTTCCCCACAAGCCCCCATCTCCTTAGAGAGCGAAGGACACGGAGTTAGCTGAGGTGCCTGCAGTGACCTTTTATGGATCTGCCCGAGCTTGCTCACAGAGCCCAAGGCAAAACCACTTTGAGAGTTTGGCAAAGAAATTCATTTTTAGTTGTTTTTATTTTTAAAAGAAAACATCATCACAAAAACATGAATGCTCCGGTTACATAAACAAGAAAAATTTCTTATGAAGCTCTCTCTTTTTTTCTAAGACTTTTACTGCATAGAAATCAGAACTTAAAACCCAGAAAGGCATATTATATTGGTTTTTCAAAAACTACAAAGAATCATAAAACTCCAGGGCTTGAAGGGATCTTAAATAGTTACACAGTCCATCATTTCACTTCAAACAAAATTATATTAAAGTATTTAAAATAATTGAGAATTCATTCAATGTTAAAACCTTCTCTCAGAAAAAAAAAAAGTCGGCATTCATGGGCAAGAAACTGTTTCCTATATAACTAAACTGAATCACTCATTCTGTCTTATAAACCTGTAAGTCCTTATTAAATCTTCAGGGTGGGAGTTGGTGGTAGGGACAGTTCATGTGGAAGAAAGGAAAACAAACACTGAATGTCATGTACTCACTACCCTGGATGGTCTTTATATATAGTATCATTTAATTTGGTATCATTTAATTTCAACAACAATCTGTGAAATAGGTACGATTAGCCCATCTTCAAAGCAGAAGTTAATGTTCAGAAAGGTAAATAAGTTACCCAAGGGCATAATGTAATAGGTGGGAGATCTGGGACAGAAACTCAGGTCTAACTCTTCCCATGTCAGTTCATGGTTTATCATTCTTTATACCAGACATTACCAACCTTGTCAAAATGGGGCACCCAAGTTTCACACTGCTTTCATTCTAATGTGTCACACTGGATTAGGGACAACAACCTAAATAGCTGGGGATGAAGACATGTGTCGGCCAACAGCTCTTATTGAAAATACTGGGTCTACTTTTTGCTCACTGGAAATATCTAAAAGTCAGGAGGGGTGACACCAGCTCCAAACTCACCAGAGTTTGAGAATGGCATCCAAGTTGGTAGACAGGGGACCACTATATCAGGGAAAGATCTCAAAGCTACCACCTGTTAGGGTATGTAGCTGACAAAAGCCCCTATGGGTGACAAGGAGTGGGACTTGTGGACATAACCTCCTTGAGTAGCCATGAAAATTGCCTAACAGCCATTCTTGGTACATACTTCACAGACAGCCAATCTCTGTAACATACAACATTTTCTATGTACAGACGATGCAGATAATTTAGAGGAAGGGGAGGAAGCAGAGAGTACCATGAAAGTAAGATGTCCAATCCATTGTTCCAGGAAGGTGTGATAGGAGTGAGGGAAAACTCAAAAATTGGGTAATGCCCCATTCAGGCTAGGTGAGGCCCACAGAGAAGGGCAGCAGGTAGAACAGCATCCACACCATCTCACACATTTTGAGAAAGGGACTTAGAGCGATGGGGTTTTGACATCTCCCTTCAGAACTATCAGACTGGTATCAACCAACTAAAACTGAAAGCAGGCTTGCCACTCAAGCATGAAGCCAGCCAGAAAGAGCCAGGCACATGCCTTACTAGTGTTCCAAGTTAGTCTAGAATAGAACCTGTGCCTTGGTTTCAGACAGTTCACCTAGTGCTTGAGGGCTGTGAGAGGAGAAAAATCCCTCCTTGGGTAAAAATCATAGAAGAAAACAACCATGACTCTCCTAGATGCCAGGGACAACTGCAAAGCTCATAGATGTCTCAGTTTGTAAAAACAAAAACAAACAAACAAACAAATCCGAAAGCAGTAGATGCAACCCCAGCCTCTACGCACGTGCATGGCAGCACTTAAGTCCTCTCATGTGCCTCCCATCCTTGAAAGGGGCAATGCAGCTGAGGGGCCATGGGGAAGACATGATATTCAGGACTCACTGGGGTTCTCGTGAGATAGTAGGTACAGGCCTAGTGTAGCAGGCCTCCTGAGATTATCTGAGGACAGGATAAAGCACACAGATTTCCGTAAGTTCTTGGAATTTGCTCTCACCTGAGAAGAGCTGAGGCTTCAGAGAAACCTAGTAGAATTGGAGCGACTTTCCCATGTTTGAACCAAAACAGGAAAGAAGTCCACGGGCTGAGGATATACCCAATTATTTGGGGGCTGACTTTCAAATATGTGGAGCTTTCATTCATGATCGAATGCTATTTAAGAGTTATAGACTACTGCTAACCAATCGATGGCTTCTGATCCCATACTCCCTGCTCAAGTGAACATGGAGAAACGAAATGTCAGGCTCTTTAAACATGCCAACTGGAAATCAAAGTGAAACGCTGAAGGAGAAGTGACAGCTTCGTGTTTCTCTCTGGTATAAATTCCCTGATGCTCACTCTTAAAAGAATCGTCCCAGCCCTTCCCTGTTTGACATTTCCTTCCCAGCTCAAGCTAAAGTGGGCCCTGTGCATAATCGCTGATGAACTAAATGCCCACAAGACCACCTCAAGTGACACACACAGTGCCCTGACACAAAAAACAAAATCAATAATCTGCTGCTCTATGTCACGTGGAAATCCTGACTGCTGTCAGCAGACAGGAGGAAGAGGCTTGGGGGTTGCAGTAGAGACAATTAGAGCCCTTGGAAAAGCAGAGCAGAAAGTAATGAAACCTCCCCAAGTTCATCAGTTACAGACACACACACACACACACACACACACACACACACATATTTGTGAAGTAAAAAGGCCACGTAGCCAGAGGTCATATTTTTCCAGTCTGCTAAATTAAAGTGACTGAAAACCTCTGTAATTACATAGAAACAGATGAAATTGTTATCTTAACTAAATTGTAAATGCACTTTAAATGTCACAAGTTTTGATGCAATTTAATATTTTAAATGGACATTGCTCAGTATAGTGACTGATTTTCTACCAAGCAGATGGGGACATAATCCATGTCCATTACCAAGACTGAACAAACGCCCATCCATCTGCCTGAGCAGTACAAAAAGATACTGAAGAGAAAGCAAAGAGCTTCTCTGCCTGGAGTTAAAGAAAAGGGCATAGAAAGGAGCTAAGAGGGCCTGAGATCCCATCTCCACTCTACCACTTACTTACTCTGTGACCTTACGTAAGTCACAGCCTCTCTCAGCCTCAGTTTCTTCTTCTGTGAAACAGAGATAAATAATCCCTGACATACCCGTGTCACAAGTTACTGTGAAGACAAAATGGGATCAAATAAGTAAAAAATGCTCCATAAACAGTTAGATACAAAGGTATGCAATTATTATAATTCATGCTATTATGTATGTGGGGCAAAATATGAAAACAAATCATTTCCTACTGTAACCCAGAAAAGATCTGAATTAACTTTCCACTAACAAGCTGGTTTAAAAAAAAAAAAAAGCAGATGAATGACATTATCCCAGCACATTTCCCTGAATCCCCCAGAGTACCTGACACTTCTAAAAATTAACCCAGCATTATGTTACAGTGAAGATGAGACAGTAATGTTATCTTCATGTACAAAACCAGCATACCTTTCCAGTATATACCCAGAAGGTTGAAAGAGTAAGTAAATGCACCTTTTCCCATATCTAACTCATTAGCAGAAAGCAACATAAGCACTGGAGAGAAACAGATCCATTATCTCTCACCTTTCTTTGTCCCTTCCTACACACATTGTATATAAAATAGTCACTAACAAGAGCTATAAGAGCAGTGTTCAAGTGGCTAGTTTAAACATTAACCACGTCCTAGATAAAGCACAATTTTCTCATAGCTGTTTTAACTTATTTTTATATTATACATTCTGTGCACCTATAAGATTTACTAGCAATTTTAGGAATTGAATGGATTGTGTATATGAGTTAATGCTGTTAAGAAAATCTGGGTCTTTATTCTTAGTTTCTAGGCTTTTTGAATAACTAATAGTATTAGTTATCTGCTCATCCAAAAAAAAAGTTGTTTTTTTCATGGTTTAATGTGTTCTTCTCAGACTTCAAAAATTTGCTTTGGGGTTAATCACAAGAATGGAAAGTTTTAGCTTCGATGAAATATTTTTTGAGTCTGGCTTAGGTTAAACTAGAATATATTTCACACTTTGAGCTGTACAAGACTCCATGGATGAAGCCATATTTCTACAGTCTTTTTTGTAATCAGAGGCTACACCAGACTGCTACAGACAGACCCTCCCCTCCCCACACACTCATACACACACACTTAAGAATCCCTGCGTTAGTGGGAAGTCATCACAACAATGCCATCAGATATAAAGAGGGCCGGACTTAATGTACCAATAGTGGAGAAACGAAAAAAAGATTCAAGAGATATTTAGGAGACCCCCTCCTGTCCCCCCGCCACTGCCTTTGCTCAACTTTGGATTTTAAAGCACCAATCTATGCACATATAGGAAACAGACAATTTTTTTATAGTAAATAAATTTTGAGAATTAGTTATAATCTTCAAGAAACATTTCTCTGAAGCTGTTAAGAAAGGACCGGTAACACTGCACACAGAGTGCGTCCTAACAACGTGTGCTCTGCAAACAGAGGAACTCACTCTCACAACAAACAGATCTCTTTTTTGTATGTGTAGAAAGGGGGTTGTTTAATCCACCTAAAAAGAAAAATACTACCAAAACAAAAAGGAAAACATCACGTCTTAATACAGTCTTCCATCCTTTCAGCCTTGGGCTCACTTGATCTGAAGAATTCCGTATGTACTCTGAGAGGGGAAAAGCCTTTGTGAATAATTGAAGACAAAATAATGAAACCCTAGAATGTCAGAGACATAATATAGTTTTGTAGAATTCATCATGGAGCTTTTAAATTCCCAAATACTACATGCTGAATAATTTATTCCTGTGTCAATATGGGGCCAGCAGATGTTCATTCAAAGCCAATATTAACCCTCCTCGAGCTGAAGAGCAGAAAAATAGGCTCTGCCTGAAATGCAAGGAGGCACTTAGTTTAAGTGAGATTATCTTGGTATTTATGAGAAAATTAAAGCGGTTTCGGAAGTCAAGAAAAAACACACTACTTAGTCGGCAATCTTTTATCAAAGTCTGCCTATAAAGATAAGGAGGTGAATTTCATGAAAAAACACAAATGGTTGGTACAGGGGGAGCTGATAACACTGCTCTTTCCTTTCAGAAGGGTCCCTGGGGGCTTTTCACTGATTCTAAGAATATCTTTTAGTGGCTTATTGATATTTACCTCTCTCTTTGGATTACTAATTCCTGATGCAGTTTTGAACTCTCTACTGTGTTTTGGTTTGTGGGTAATTCTCCCTTCCACAACCCACCCTCTAATTCAGTTCACTTTAACTAAAATAGGTTATGTAGTTGATTTAAAAAGAAAATAAAGCAGAAAAAAAAAAACTAAGCAACAATAAAATTTAAAGTTTTGCCAATGGTATACTATACTTCAAAACTGGAAACCATGCATTCATTCACTCATTCAACAGCTGGGTACTGAGTACCAACTTTATTAAGTTTTACTCCAGGGCTAAAAGGCAGGGGGTATGTTTAATCAAAGAGTCCAAAGACTTATTAGGGAAATAGACAAGTACATGTCTGCAGGGGCTTCCAATATGGCAAAAATGGTCTACTCGTCTCCTGTGGGAAGATATCTGTCAATCTGAAAACACAGAGTGGGTAGAATATATGAAAAGAACTTTAGGCTACATGTCCAAGTTTATACCCAAGGAAGGGAACTCCCCCAAATGCTAGAAACAAAGGAAATAAAGATAGAACGGTAAGCAGGAGCTAAAGCCAATAAAACTCCCAGGAAGAAGGAGTTCTAGAATCAGTCATGGGCTTCAGCCACTGGAGGGGTGCACTGATGACACCTTGGTGAGAGGTGCCCAGGTGGCACTTTTCATGAATGCTGCTCAGTGGACAAGAACTACCTGAATAAAGCCAAGAATTACCAAGGTCTGCCCATGCAGACTGGAAAAACTGCACCCACCACCCAGAGCGGTGATGCAGATGGCAGAATTTGCACAAGAGTTAGGCCTCATTCAACAGACTAAAAGAAACCTTAAGACAACTGTGTCTGAAATGTTGAAGAAGACAAATAAGAGAAGTAACAAGGTAAAAATGAATAGTATGAAAATGACCAGGCATATCTGAAAAAGAATCAAATAGGAACTAGAAATAAAAGGAGGAGGGATCTTATTTGGTGGCGAGGACCTCGACAGCTAGCCTGAACAATACACAGCTGATAATTAGCAACTAGGAAGATTAACCCAAGGAAATCACTCCAAATGCAGGACAGACAAGGAGGTAAATATAGGAAAAAGAAGTTGAGACAAGGAAGACAGAATAAGATAGGTCAGAATACATCTAACAAGGGTTCCGGAAGAGAATACAGAGAAAAATAAAAATGAAGACATAACTGAAGATTTATAGCTGGAAGAGACCTTATTTTACAAATGACAAAACTCCAGTCCAGAATCATCTTCAATCCTACAAGCTTGTTAGAGGCAAAGGAGGCAGAACACAGATCATCAGCGGCCCACTCTTCCATTATCAAACATCTACCCAAAAGGATAACCGCGTTAAAAAGAAATCACATAAGCCTAAATTTTTTTTTAGCTACTTACCATTTGAGTATTAAATTGTATCTGACTCTTCACTACAAATCCTTGTATGTTATTACATTTAACTTTTATAACAACCCTATTATTATTTTCTTTTTACAGTTGAGATAACCAAAACTCAAAGACAAAGTCACTTGCCCAGGCATACTTATGAATGCCAGAGCCTGGATTTAAACAAAGGTATGTCTGATTCCATACTCTCACACACTATATAACAATGTCTCCAAAGTGATACAGCTTTAAAATAATAAGGCATCTCTAAAAGTTACAAAGATCAAATCCATTATACAACAGTCTCACTGTACACTTGAGAGTATGATTTTTTTTCAGTGTATATATCAATTTGGTATATTTTGTATCACCTTATATGTTGGCAGCTATAAGAAACCTAAAGGACTTTATTTTTTGGAGCACTCGCAAATTTTTTTCAATCTGCTCTTTTTAAAATGTAAATGAACGAATGTATTACAAGCAGATAGAACAAAAACTATCCCAAAATTCATATGTAATTTCAAGGGTTCCCAAACAGCCAAAATAGTCTTGAAAAAGAATACCAAGTTGGAGGACTCACCCTTGCACTTCAAAACTTACTACTTAGATACAGCATTCAAAACAGTGTTATACTGACATAAATACAGACATAGAACAATGGAATAGAACACAAAGCCCACAAATAAACATCCACATAAATGGTCAATTGATTTTCAATACAGGTGCAAAGAACATTTGATGCAAAAAGGACACTCTTTCAACAAATGGTGCCAGGAAAACTGTATATCCATATGCATACCTTATACCACATAAAAAATTAACTCAAATGGATCAAAGAATTAAACTTTAGAGCTTAAAGTATACAACTCTTAAAAGAAAACATAGAGGTAGGGCTTTATGAAATCCTATTTGGTAATGGTTTTGTGGTTTAAAACCAAAACAACTGACAACAAAAGAAAAAACTGACAAACTGAACATTATCAAACTCATGTAACAAAGGATACTATCAAGAGTGAAAAGACGGGACACCTGGGTGGCTCAGCTGGTTAAGCTGCTGCCTTCGGCTCAGATCATGATCCCAGTGTCTTGGGATCAAGTCCCGCTTTGGGCTCCTTGCTCAGCAGGGAGCCTGCTTCTCTCTCTCTGCCTCTGCCTGCTGTTCTGCCTGCTTATGTTCTTCCTCCCTCTCTCTCTCTGAAAAATAAATAAATAAAATCTTAAAAAAAAAAAAAAAAAAGAGTGAAAAGACAACCTACAGAAGGGGAAAAAATACTTGCAAATCAAATCTGAAAATAGATTAATATCGAGAATATATAAAGAACTTTTATAATCAACAACAACAAAAACTAACAACCTAATACAAAAATAGGCCAAAAACTTAAATAGACATTTCTCCAAAGAAGATTTAAACATGAGCAACAAGCACATGAGAAGATGTTCAATGTCATTAGTTATTAGGAAAATCAAAACCACAGTAAGATACCACTTCCCATTCATTAGTGTGGTTAATATAAAAAAAAAATGGGAGGAAAAAAGTGTTGGTGAAAATGCAAAGAAAGAATCTGGTGAATTATAGGTGGAAATGTAAAACGGTAGAGCTACTATGGAAAACAGTTGGGCAGCTCTTCAAAAAGTTAAAGAGCTACCATATGATTCAGCAATTCCAATTCTAGGCATATACCCACCAAAAAATAGAAAGCAGGGACTCAAACAGATACTTGTATGCCAATGTTCATAGCAGAATTATTCACAGTAATAGCCAGCAGGTAGAAACATCTCAAGTGTCCATCAACAGATGAATGGATAAACAAAATGTGGTATACATATACAATAGAATATTATCCAGCCATACCAGAAAATGAAATTCTGATACATGCTACATCATGGCTGAAGCTTGAAAACATTATGCTAAATAGAGAAAAAAATTTAATTACACTAAATGAAATAAGCCAGACATAAAAGGACAAATACTGCATGATCGCAATTATATGATGTACCTGAAATAGGCAAATTCATAAAGACGAAAAGTGGAAAAGAGGTTAGCAGAGGCAAGGGGAAGGAGGAATGGGCAATTTAGCGTTTAATAGGTACAGGGTTTCTGTTTGGGGTGATGAAAACATCCTGGAACTGGAGACTGGTAATGTTTGCACAACTGTGAATGTACTAATGCCACTGAATTGTATACTTAAAAGTGGTTAAAATGATAAATTTTATGGTATATATATTTTATCACAAAAAATAAATAGAACTGTCATGTGACTCATAGTATGCCTCTTCCAATGTTACTAATATATACTAACATATCATGAACATCTTAAAGAATAAAGAAAAATACTGTTTTACTATCACAAATATGGGTATAAGTATTTAAAAACAGAATCCTTAATCTCAAAATAAAATAATAATTATTGCTAATATTTATTAAACACTTATATTATGTCAGCCGCCATGCTCAAATAAATTTCATAACACCACCACATTATATATTAATATTATCCTAACTTTACAAATAAAGGAGATTACAAATAGAGGTTATAATCTACTTGCCTTTACTTATATAAATGCTATAAAGGAAAATTCGTTTTTTTAATCAACTGGAGAAGGGTGCCTGGGTGGCTCAGTTGTTAAAGACAGACTCTTGATTTCAGCTCAGGTCATGATCTCAGGGTGAGACTGAGCCCCAGGTCTGGCTCTGCACTGGGCATTCAAGCCTGCTTAAGAGTCTCCACTTGTCTTCTGTCCCTCCCCCCACTCCTCCCAACTTGCATGTGCACTCTAAATAAATAAACAAGAGATAATTTTCTTTACAAAAGCATTTTTTCCTCTTTGGAAAATGAATTATCACAGAAAGCTTTCTTGCAATGGAAAATTCATCCAACATAATTTAAAATTTTAAATTGATTTTGCACATTTTTGTGACCATCTCTATCGCATCAAGAAAGGCATATCTTCATAACGCTTAATAAAAAAAAAGAATGAGAAAGGAAGGTAATATTTGCCAAGCATTGAATCATGTGCCAGACACTGTACTAAGAATTTTATGTATTTTATCTTTTTTAATCCTCTCAATTTGGTAGTAGAATTGTATATATTTTACAGATAAAGAAACAAAAATATAGTAATCCACAATACTCTTATTCACCACTTTCAAAATCTGATAAATATTCTATTCAAGTAGAAGCCAATTAATTCCAATTGCCTAGGGAATCAAAGAATAGTAGTCACTGCCAAAAGCTATCCCAGATACCTGAAGGAGCCAATATGACAGCTGCCCCCAGCATGTTGCAAGGCTGAGTATTCAAAAGCCCAACAGATCTCACACCCAAACACAGTGTGCAAGGGCAGAAGATCATCCTGCTGTACTATTGAGTCAAGAAGAACGGATTGTGTGGCCTTCTGCTTCAGCACCAGTCCATGACAGCTGAAAAGACAGCCAAATATGGATGGCCCTGAGCCACAGGAAGGGGGTTCACACTGCCCTCCCGTATTTGGGTATAAAGACTAAAATCTAAAGCATCTTCTGGTGCTTTGGAAAATGAAAACTTTTGAACCTCAGTTCAAGAAAGTATAGAAAAACCATGTAAAAATTTTCAGCAAATATTTGGAAATGATTGTATTTAACTTTTCCCTCACAATTACCTTATTACCATCTAAATATGTTCAGTACTCTATTTAAAATTTTAAAAAAAGCAAAAACAAGCAACCCTTCCCTTTAGTTTATCTTCCATTCCTCTCTACTCTTCCAGGCCAATCTTTTGAACAAGTTTGTTTCAGTTGCTGTCTACAAAATACATCTTCCTTTTTTTAAAAATGTTTTAAAGATTTTAGTTAAGAGAGAGACAGAGAGCATGACAGGGGAGAAGTTCAGAGGGAGAAGCAGACTCCCTGCAGAGCTGGGAGCTTGATGTGGGACTCAAACCCAGGACTCCGGGATCATGACCAGAGCCCAAGACAATGGCTTTACCAACTGAGCCACCCAGGAGACCTACAAAATACATCTTTCACTTACTCCTACATACACTCCTATCTGGCTACTCCCTACACCACCCTTTCCAAACTGTTCTTGTCAAAGTCTCTATCACCTATTCCCATGAGGGCCTTGAAGGGGCTCAATGAAATCTGTAGGGCTCCGAAGGGCAGAGTTTGAAAATTACTCTGCTTGGGCGTGGTTACATATTTTGTGAGGCAGCCACCTAATTTGTGGAGGCCAGTACAAAGTGAAAATTGTGGGGCCTCTTGTTTAAAAGCAGGAAAAGGAGCTTTTCCCTATTTTCTGTCATCTCTCTCTAAACAAGTTATGGTATTTTTTTAATTTCCTACTTAATATGGGGGCATGAGGATGTTCCTGGGACAATGCAGATTCTCACAGGCACCTAGGAACCACCCACGACTTGGTATGTAGGGTACACACTAAATCCATCCCTAGGCCCATACCCCAGTTCTTGCCAGGAATGGAGGGTGGCAGCAGTCTCTGGGCAGGGGCAGAAGTGGGCAGCCAAGAATTCACCCCAGAAAGCTGAGAAGTGGCCAAACACTGGCTCATAGAGGCACCATGCCCACAGCACATGTGCTATTGCCCCATCTGACTTCACATCAAAATACAATTTCAAAGATACAATGATTCAGAATTTCAGGACGATGACCACAGCACCTTAAATTCCAAGCACTTCTGAGCACAGGATCTTGGGTAACTACACTGGCTGCCTGCCCAAGAAGCTGGTCCTCACTATGCTACATGATAATAATACCACCTAACATCTGCGTAAAACATCACAGTCCACGAAATAGTTCCAATTTTATTTTAGTCTCACAATAAACCTATAAATAGAGATGAATAGATATCCTCACTTTATAGATGAAAAAAATGACTCAGAGGTGAAATGCATTGCCCAAGGCATGGAAAAGCAGGTGTTAAACCTACGACTTTGACTCTAAGTTCTTTCCAATGTAATGTGCTTCCTAAGCAAAGGGCAGATGGGAGGGGATGAGAACAGGGACCATTTCTCTACATGAGCCACTGGTTTAATCATTAGTTGGAAATTATTTCTGTCAAATTTTGCCAATTCCAGTCAGTTTGAAAACTCAAGTGATTTTTCACCATTCTAAAATTCAATGGCTTTATATAAACATGTAGTCCAAAAAAAGAAAAAGTAACACCAACAAAGTTAGTTTCTTTCCCCAAAGTACCCCCAATATGCACCTTGATTCACCAATCTTGGACCCCCTACAGTTCATATATCAGTCACCAGCAGTCCGTCACAAAGGATTACAGAGCCAGCATATGAAACCATGCTATTCTGGGATACAATATACTTTCACTACAGGAGGGCTCTTTCCTTGATTTACTTGGGAGAAAGTTCATCAAAATGCCAGACAGATAGTAACAGAAGGGATGACGGGAAGTACTTAGCTAGGAGATACCAAAATCGAGGAGGGAACTATTTACTGACTCTTCCCTACATCATTCTACATATTTCACAGAATTCAATCTTTCCAGATAGTGAAATTGTTGCTAAACTTCCTCATGTTAATATGAAGTACTTTATTTTGAGACTGGAACTCTCAACTCATTCGTTTCCTAATTCAGTTACTCAAAAGTCTCCCCTGAGAGCAGAAGTGAGCATTTTTTGGTTGAACTAATATACATTTGTTACAACCATTCGCACTGGTGACCCTTCACACTGGCTGATCACCCAGAAAATATCCAAGGAAAAAGAAGTGCAACTGAATGTTAGATCCAAATAGCATAATCTCTCAGCTCACTAGAGCAGAATCTCTCTCTAATACACTGGTCACAGGCTATATTACGAGCTCTTTTTATCCTATCTCTAGGTAGAAAAGCTATAATTTAAACTGACAGCATTACTTGTCAAGAAGTCTGTAGGTTTACAATTTCTAAATGTCAGTTTGAACTTCTGACTGGTTCCTTAGAGCACTACTGTTTGTTCCTAAATGAGGCAACTTGTCAGCTCTGCATACATAAAAGCAGTTAATCAGCAATTTGCAGTGCAACACAAGAGGAATCAGCTGGTATGCTAATGGTGAGCCCACAAAGCACCTCCAATTAGGAAAGAAAGCCTTGTCCTAAGCCAGTAATATCCTCATATATCACAGAATTTATCCTACTACTCAATACATGAAACATTTCATGCCAAGGAACTTATTATTTTGAAGTAATTGTCTGCTTGCAGTCTGACATACCCATGTTCCCAGCGGCCTCGAATGCAAGAGCTGCAACCAGTGAGTGAACGAGGACCATGATGATTCCTCTGACCCTCCTCGCTGTCGCTTCTATTCAGTTCCCAATGGGTTCTTCTTCTTGACCCTGTCCTTGTTTACTATTCCACTGTCCCCTTTTCTACGTGGCCTTCACATCACCTGTCTTCAGCCCTCTAAGTAAAACAGGATGGGATCTTACCTGAGACGCATCCTGGTTCCTCTAACCTTCTAGAATTATTAAACTATATTTAAAAAAAAATTACTAAAACAGAATAAGAACTCTAATAATCAGATCATTTCATTAATAGGAACACCCATTACGGGCGCAAAAACACTTTGGCATAGTTTTAACTATTAACAGGTTTGAGCCTATGGATTGAATTCTAGAATATGGATTGTAATGAGTAAAATTAAACAGTAAGTAAAGGAAAAGACTTTTAAAGGAAATTTCTTCCATTATCTCCAGTGGTTAACTCAGGTGTTACAACAGAATCATACTGGAAAAAAAAAAAAAAAAAGGTTTGTTTGATTGTAGTCATATACCTCACCCACTTAAGCAATAAGCTTTGTCTGTGATCGCCTCTCAAATCAGATTTTGAATTGATCAAGCAAATTTGGTTTAGTGATTGAAGGAAAAGAGCTGCCAGCCAGAATCCAATAATCCATTTTTCCTCATATGAGACACATTTTATTGGAGTTACAGAGTAGTGTTTCCGAATATGCTTCAGATTTTTCCTTAGAGCCTAAGATATTGGTGCGGAAGGATATGTGGGGGGTGGGGGGGTGCAATCATTTCTGGATCCAGTGGCATTCACCGGCCTATCAAGTGATAAGTAGTATATGGGCAGATCCCAAGAAATAGAACATGGCTCTTGGTAAGCCCACGTGCCCCCAGTTAACTGTCTAGCAGATGCACAATGGTAAATGGAGAAGCTATATTTGTGGATCACAACAGGCCACCCTACAGAAGGAAATTCTGAGACACTGGGGTGGCCTCTTATCAATGTCAGGCTTTGATGGCTCTTCATGAGACCACTTGGCCTGGGGATGTGAGACTGGCAGAGCCAGAGCACAGAGTTCTGATCTACATATGCTCAGGTTGCCCCTATTCTGAGCAATACATAGGGCGTTGTAGAGATACTGTATACCTTGAGATCACCTACTTTAAACTTCTCTGTCCCCTTTTATAGAAGAGAAAATCAAGGCCCAGAAGTCATTTGCCCAAGATGACATGGAACTAGTCAAGTTACGCTTGATTCCAAAACATCTAATCCCTAGTCCAAAACATTTACTTCTCCTTCTCCTCCTTCTATCTTCCTCTTCTTCCTCCTTCCTCCCTCCCACCTCTATCAGTAGCAGCAGCATCTTGAAGCAGCCAGTATCTTTCTCCAAACAAAATTTTAACTAGAAATCCACTATATTAAACAGATTAAAAGGGGCCTGCTTAGATGCAAACAGAGAAGGGAGACAGAACGTATGTGCCAGAATCCTACCTGCTTAACCAAGCCTGCAGCCTCCTCTGGGATCCTAGGCAGAATATTATAATCATGGAAACTTCTTCCTTGATAGCTTGCAATAAAGCTGTGTGCAAACACTAATTAGGATCATATTTTTATATAAAACTATTATTTTCTGAAACACTAGCAAAGTATACGTTGGTAAGGCAGTCGTTTTTAAAAATGTTGTTTTCATGTGGGATTTTTTTTTTTTTAAGACTTAATTATTTTTAGAGCAGTTTCAGGTCCCTAGCAAAACAGAGAAGAAGGTACAGAAATTTCCTATATTCCCCCACACATATTTAGCTTCCCCCATTATCAACATCCCCCACCAGAGCGCTGTATTTTTTCCAGTTGATAAACCTACACTAACACATCCCTAGCTTCCAAAGTCCATAGTTTACATTAAGGCTTACACTAAAATTATACATTCTGTGGGTTTAGACAATGTATGACAACATGTATCCACCATTAAAATATCATGCAGAGTAGTGTTGCTGTCCTAAAAATCCTCTGAGCCACATCTATTTTTGTTTTAAAACAAAGTCTAGGGGTGTCTTGGTGGCTCAGTTAAACCCAGGTCATGATCCCAGGGTCCTAGAATCGAGACCCATGTTGGGCTGTCTGTCCACTGGGGGGTCTGCCTCTCCTTCTCCCTCTGCCCCTCTGCCCTACTCATGCTCTCTCTCTCTCCCTTTCTCTAATAAATAGATAAAAATCTAATAAATAAATAAACAAACCAAAGTCCAACATTCTCAAAGCTGGGTATAAGGGTATCCTTCTCATTAAGACTCAATACCAAACCTGAAATTGAGAAACAATCGATTTTCTTTTAATACCAGCAGCATATACAAACAACTCTGCTGTGATATGTTTATTTAGGTGATATTCAAAATTAGGAAATAAGGTCGTGAAATGATTGGCTGTAATGAAACATTTAAGTGTCATTCCCAACAGTTTAGCTATCAGGAAAAAGGCACATGAACCTAAAAACACAGAAGCAAGCATTGGGACATTATTTGTAGCAGAAAACATACATGAAATTACCACATGCAAACACAAGACATCCATCTTACTCCCTTGGGTGACTCTTTTCATTAGTGTTAATGGGCTCAGGGCCTCTGTTTGGAGACTGTTTCTGCAAATGCTAGAACACAAACCTTTTTCTGTTTGGTGAAGTCCAGTCTCATAAGCAAGAAAAAAATGAAATCAGTGTGTTGACATTAACACACACACACGCATATTTGTCTGTGTATTACTTCTAATCACTTCTTCCTTTAATTTGAATTTATTAGTCTTTAGAAATCTTGCCAAACATCACTGAGCAACACAAGGGAAAATGAGTACCAAAATTAGATCCCACGGACATTTCTAATTAAGCCCTTTCATCAGGATTAAGAATTTTTTAAAACTATGTGCAAAAAGGCAGTGGCACTGAATTTCATTCACTGTAAGCAGCTTAAAAGCAGTAACAGGAAATATGGCAGATATCAATCATATATTTATTAAACACCAATTTGCACATGTTTAAGTGCTAAACACTATGCAAACCTGAACACTCCCCGCCCACACCAAAACAAACAAACAAACAAACAAACCCAGCATGTGTCACAATTCAGCAGCTGTTAATTCAATAATTTCTTTCCTCTTCCTTTATATGTATATATGTTGAAAATACCATTCTCGGGGCACCTGGGTGGCTCAGTCAGTTAAGTGTCTGCTTTTGTCAGGGTCCTGGGATCAAGCCCTGCATAGGGTTCCCTGCTCAACAGGGAGCATGCTTCTCCCTCTCCCTTTGCCTGCTGCTCCCCCTGCTTGTGCTCTCTCTTTCTCTCTATGAATAAATAAACTCTTTTTAAAAAAGAAAGAAAATACTACTCTCAACATACATTTCTTGATTACTGTCTTTTGTTATTTTCCTCTATAATTTACTAACTGTATTTAACTCTGTAAAGACACAGTAACCAAATCTCATCAAAGAAGCCTGTGAAGTTGATAAAGAAACTCATGGACAAATACACAGTCCTATCTAAGATTTCCTATAGCCCATTGGACATTCTGCCCACAAAGGTAAACCAAATCTAAACACAATGTATTTCTTCTCAATGAGTTTTCCTCTTAAAATACTCACTTCTAATTTCCTTACCCTTCTCTCAAGCACCCATTCTTTTAAGATTTTCTTACTTCATGATTTACCCATTGAGATACAAAGATGAATTAGCCATGATCCTTGAACACATCTTCTTCTGAACTCAGTCTGTTAAGAAAGACAGGTAATGAAGATAATGACAATAGAAAGTAGTAAGTAGGGGCACCTGGGTGACTCATTGGGTTGAATGTCTCACTTTTGATTTTGGTTCAGGTCATGATCTTGGGGTCATAATCTTAGGGTGGTGAGGTTGAGTCCTACATTGGGCTTCGCACTCAGCAGGAAGTCTGCTTGGGATTCTCTCTCCCTCTCCTTCTGCCCCTAACTCCGCTTGTATGTACTCTTGCATGCTCTCTCTCTCGATCTCTCTCAAATAAATAAATAAACAAATAATCAAATCTTAAAAAAAATACTCAGTAAAGATCCACAGTGCTTTGTTGGCACAAAGGAGGGAGCAGTTAACAATGGGAGCTTTCTCAGCAGCATTTGGATGGTCTTAACAAAGGAGCTGATGATTCACTGGGAAAAGTGTATCTCAGGCAGAGGGAAGAACTTGTGGGAAAGCACAGAGGCATGAAAGGCAATGACACAATCAGGGAACTGAAAGCAATTCCACATAGTAAAACAGGGGGAGATTGGAAGAAGCTAGTTGTGGCAGAAGATGAACAAGGAGAGTTGAACTGGGGCCGAATTATATTAAAGGTCTTGTTTATTTTCCAAAGAGTCTGGTCTTTATCTGTTCTCCTTTTGTTTTCACAGTGTTGAACAACATAGAAGAAAAGCAGAAGGGTACAATAAGAAAAAACTATTGTTTTTGGACAAAGAACAAAAGCAAGGGAGTAAAGAAAGGATAGACTTTTCAACAAAGCGTTCTGAAACAACTGAATATCCATATGTCCCTCACCCTTTCCAAAATGTAGATCCATACCTCACACCATATACAAAAAAACAACTAAAAATCAACCTTAGACCAAAACATAAAACATAAAACTATAATATGTCTAGAAGAAAACGGGAGAAAATCTTTGTGAATTTGGAGTTAGCAAAGATTTTTTACCTATGACACCAAAACCACAATTTATAATGTAACAAACTGAAAAAATGGACTTCATCAAAAGTAAAAGCTGTTGCTCCTTAAAAAACAATTAAGGGAACAAAAAGATAAGCTAGAGACTGAAACAAAATCTGTCAAGAATTTAATCTCATAAATTTATATTCAGGGTAAAAAAAAGAACTCTCAAATTTCAATAATTAGACGACCAACAAACCAATTTTTAAAAACTAGCTGATCAAAGACATATGGATGGCAAATAACCACAAGAAAAATTGTTCAACATCATTAGTCATTACCAAAATGAAAATTAGAGCCATAACAAGATATTACTACTACACACCCATTAAAGTGACTAAAATTAAATGACTGGCCATGCATACCAAGTGTTGGCAAGGATGAGGAGAAACTAGAACTCTCATAAACTCACAGAGTAAATGTAAAATGATGCAACCATTTTTGACAGTTTGGCAGCTTCTTAAACAGTTAAACATACACCTACTATATGATCCAGCCATTCTACTCCTAGGTATTTATGCAAGAGCAGATATATTCAAAGATTTGTACACAAATTCTTACAACAGCCTTATTTATACAAAAACTGGAAACCACCCAAATGTCCAATAAGAGGCAAATGGATAAACACATTGTGGTGCATCCATATAAGGGAACTATTATTCCACAAGAAAAAGGAATGAGGGGCACCTGGGTGGCTCAGTGGCTTAGGCCTCTGCCTTTGACTCAGGTAATGATCTCAGGGTCCTGGGACCGAGCCCTGCATGGGGCTCTCTGCTCAGCAGGGAGCCTGCTTCTCTCTCTCTCTGCCTGCCTCTCTGCCTACTTGTGACCTCTCTCTCTTTGTCAAATAAATAAATAAAATCTTAAAACAGAAAGAAAGAAAGAAAGAAAGAAAGAAAGAAAGAAAGAAAGAAAGAAAGAAAGGAAGGAAGGAAGGAAGGAAGGAAGGAAGAAAGAAAGGGAAAGGAAAGGAAAGGAAAGGAAAGGAAAGGAAAGAAAAAGGAATGACCTACTGACACATGCAACCACACGGATAAATCTCAGAACAATGATGCTGGGTGACAGAAGCCATACACAGGAGTATATATGCTATGATTTCATTTCTATAAAAACCTAGAAAATGCAACCTAATTTATAAAAAGGCTACTGGTTGTTACCTGGAGAGTACATTGCTGGTAGGAACTACAAAAGGCATATACAAGGAAACTTCTGGGGGATGGTGAATGTTGTGAGAATGGTTTCATGGGCAGGCACATATATTAAAATTTATCAAACTGTACACTTTAAATATGTGCAGTTTATTGTATGTCAATTGTATCTCAGTAAAAAAAAAAAATTTTTTTTAAGCATTAAGTGGGGGATAGGACGCTTGGGTGGTACTATAGGTTAAGCAGCTGACTCTTGTTTTTGGCTCAGGTCATGATCTCAGGGTCAAGCCCCACACTGGGCTCAACACATGCCACTGGAGTCTGCTTCAGAGTCTCTCTCCCTTCGTCCCTCTCGCTCAAGCTCTCTCCCTTTCTCTCAAATAAATAAATAAAAATAAAATAAAAAGCATTAAAGGATCATATTCAGGTATTAACAATCATTTCACTTCTACCTTGCTTTCATTCTTCAAGAGAACTGAATTGAGACAATACAGCTCTCTCTCTCCCAAATAAATAAGTAAAATCCTCAACAAAAAATAAGTGAAACAATACAAAAAGGCACTTTCTGATGTCTACATCTTCAGATAGTTTTCCGTATTTGTGACAAGGCCACATATGACAAAGCGAATAAAGTAGACAAGGATGGAATATGCGAGTTGGAAGGGACCAACCTCCAGATCTTCTGGAGGTCTCCAGGTACCTCCAGAAGAAATCTGCTACCTATAAACTAGCTGTTTTTCCTTATTTTGTTTTTCCTTATGCTACCCAAACAATTTATGTGACTCCTGATTTCTTCCATGACTGCAAAAGATAAGTGATACACAACAGTCTTATTTTACACTTTCTTTTACTATCATGATGAAAAACTACAAAGAACGCTTCCATCCCCTCACAGAAACAGGATGCTGCAAGATTACTGTGAAATCACATCTGAATGTGTGCACTACAACATGTAAATGCACTGTCTAGTAGATGTGTGTTTAAACTGATAGACAGAACCGTGAGTGGTACTGAAAGAATGTGCAAAAACATTTAAGAGACTGAGAAGACTTTAAAATTTTCAACAACACCCATTTCAAGACTTAATAAAAACATACCAAAAAAACACTACCCTTCAATACCTCAGCTTTCCTACCTACCTATATATCCTAAAAATATATATATGCTTTAAAAAAAGATAACTATTAAACAATATTTAAAAAGCAGGTGATCCAACAGTCCCGAATGGGAGCATGCATACACCTGAAGTTACTCTCAAACTACAATAGTAAGTCGCTGCGCTTTAGATTTGAATCAAGGACTTAGGACGGTATGTGGGTTTTCAAGGAGTCACTACTTAGAGCATCCACTGCTCTTCGTCTACCCTAAACAACTTTTGCAAACACACACACACACACATACACACCCCAAAACCAAACCTAAAAAACAAAAACAAACCAGAAAAAAACAAAACAAGGAAAATCCAGCTCTTTTCTTAAAAGTTTAGGCTTGAAAAGTTAATACTGGCATAGTATTATACTCTGAAGAGTATGCTGATCAGGTACTAAAAATGAACCAAGGTGACAGGAAGATACCTGTCTTCCTCATCAAGGCCAGGGGTATGACTTATTAGGGGGAGCTCCCTCTAAGTAGGTAGTACAACCGAGACTAGCAAGGCCATATCTTGAACACAAAAGGACTACATTTAAGGGCAGACAGAGGCACTTACTTGTTTGTAAATATACTAAAAAGTTGTTAGGATTTTGTTGTTGTTGCTTTACTTGTTAAGACAGAACTTTCTCATTCAAAAGATAGGATCTCACACTGCCTGGGCCTCTAATGGGTTATAAATAAAACTAGACTTGTAAGCCTCTAGAAAAGTAGTAGGTAATGGGGAGTTCCAAGTTGTATCATGAAGGTATGTCAATTACAGACACATTTGAAAAAGGTTACATTCCGTGTGATCAGTTGTAACAAGTACTATAATTAGATTAATGACACATCACTCAAAAGAAAAGATCAGGTGCTAAAACAGAATCCTTTCTTAATACAATCCATGTACATCAGAGAACTGGTCATGTTTTAAAAATGAACTGGCAGGTTCTTCAAAGGTTCATGCTTAATTTAAAGTATCTTTCATCAGCTTTAAAAGAAAATGTCAACTTGACCAACTAGCATGTCTCCTTTTCTTGAGTGTAATAAAGATTTACAGAAGTAAATAAAACCTCTGGAACAAGCTGATTTTGGCTTTCAGTTCCATATAGAACTACTACTACTACCTCTTCTTCTTCTTCTCCTTTTTTGAACTCCTACTTCTTAAGGTATTCACAAGGCACAGTGAAAATTACTTGTAAAAAGTTTAAACGATGTTAAAAATATATCCAAAGATTAACAGGAATATATAGTCAGCATGAGATAAAATCACAGATGCACTTCATTTTACTTTGAAGTTGAATTCAATCGGTAAATCAAAATAAACCTTTTCTGTGCTGAGAATTCTGTTTGCTCTCTCCTGCCACCTTATCCATACCCTGCCTTGGTGGCTCCCCCTAGGCACCAGGAGGCCAACCTATATAACAACTATGGTTCTTGTACCCTAGGCTTTGGGGCTCAACCAATGAGAGATCAGGAGCAAGAGGAAAGAAGTATCAGAGCGTTTATTCCTGATCCCTCTCCCACAACCCCTCAGCTCCCCCTCAGCCCTGGCATGACTGTTTCAGGGACTTCATTCCTCTGCAGCTATAGCTTCTCTCACACCATTCTTCTTCAATGCCAGCTCTCCTGCTCCCTCAGAGTATCAGGTCCAGATATCGCACTATCCTTTTTCAGTGACCTTAACCCTCCACAAACCTCTGTAAATGGTGCCCTCACTAAATTCCCTTCAGTTAAATCCTGACTTTCTTTCTTTTTTTTTTTTTTAAGATTTTATTTATTCATTTGACAGACAGACATCACAAGTAGGCAGAGAGGCAGGCAGAGAGCGAGGAAGGGAAGCAGGCTCCCAGCTGAGCAGAGAGCCCTACACGGGGCTCAATCCCAGGACCCTGAGATCATGACCTGAGCCAAAGGCAGAGGCTTTAACCCACTGAGCCACCCAGGCGCCCCAAACCCTGACTTACTATATACTGCATTTCTTTAAAGCAAGATATACCCGGTTTGAGGGATAAATGAATGTTTTATATAAAGACTAGTCTACAGTGCTCGCTTCAGCAGCACATATACTAAAAACCAGTCTACATTTTGTGCAATCTCATAATCCCCATCCAGCCCAGCCTTCATTGTGGCACCAGTGATGGCACATCCCAAACTGCATTATCACTGAGTTTATAATCATAAATCATGACAGAAGTCAAGTCTTATGACAGAAGATAAATAATCACCTACAGTTTCTTGATAATTAAATAATTTTATAGAAAACATATAATATAGAAAACTTTGAGATAGTGAATCCAAGGAACATTCAAACTAGTACCAGCATATGAAGACTACAGTCATCTAACACGTATAGGAACCATTTATACAAGAAAAGACTCAGATACATAAAGAGTTCAGCTTGGCAAAGCCCTACTCTACTTTGCATCCTCATTTCTTCCCCACCCAAACCAAAAGAAAATATAATGGATGCTTCCAAAAACAGCGGTGTCTTCTAAAACAGTTACTAATTGTCCTTCTGTTCAGTGATAAGAAGTAGAGAGCATCCAGAGCACTGAAAAGTAAAAGGCACTAAGCTGGGCTTCTAGATCTTCAGATCATCTAGTATTAGATACTATGTGTAGATAATCATAGCTCCAGGAAGCTTCACAAATACTAACTATGCCCAATATCAGCCCAAGCAAACCAATCGGGAAGAAAATTATGTTGTAATTAGTGTATTCTAAAGCAAATAAAAGTGATTTTTTTGCTTATGTTACCATTTACCTACATTACTTTAGATCATTGAAAGATGAAATATATTGATTAATCTTAATTAAACCTAGAATATAACAAGTCAAGCCCCATTTTACAGACAAAGACATTTATATATATATTTAAAGATTTTATTTATTTATTTGAGGGAGAATGTGAGTGAGAGAGAGAGAGGGAGGGAGAGAGAGAGAGAGAGAAAGCACAAGTGGGAGGAGGGGCTGAGGGAGAGGGAGAAGCAGGCTCCCCACTGAGCAAGCAGCCCGATAATGCTGCAGGGCTTGATCCCACGACAACAGGGTCATGACCTGAGCCAAAGGAAAGATGCTTATATAAACTGAACCACACAGGTGCCTCAGAAATTTATATTTTCATGAGAAAATGATCCAAAAAATAATTTGAACATCCAATATTTGAAATGTTCTTTACCTAATGACTTTAAAGATCACAGCATGTCATAGCCAAAAGAAGCCTTGGAGACCATCTAGTTAAACTCATATTTTACAGATGAGGAACTCAATGCCCAAGGTTTAAGTAATTAGTTCAAAATTACCAGCTAGCTGTTCTGGACTAAATCTCAGGGGCAAATAGATGCATGGTTGCAAGAAGCATGACTTCCTAAAGGGCAGTAATTAAATTAGGGGGAGGAATTCAGCTCATCAGCTAAGATTACTAGATTCCAAATGACCACTGCAACCTTCTGTAATGACCAAACCAGCCTGGGGGATTTATGTGCTTTTCTAATACTTTTGAGGTAACCATGATCACCTGTAGAATGTCTCAATGTCGAGAATCTGAATGGTGAATAAAAATTCAGCACCCCACACCCCATCCTTGGCATTGTTCCTTATCTCTGAGAACGGGGAGAAAGAAGGATTTGGCTTAGGCTCAAAATGGGAAATACGTCATCAACATCATTAAATACTAGTCAACATTCTTCACTGAGCATGACTGTGCCCTACAGTATAATTCTGTGAATGTGCTGTGCACATGCATGAGAAGGAGAAAGAGCAGGAGTAGGCTGAAGGAGGAGGTAAGCAGAGGGAGGCAGGTTGTCAGTGAGAGGAGATGAAGAGGGAAGGCAGAGAAGGGGAAAGCAGAGAAGGACAAGGCAGAGTTACACACAGAGAAGTTAAGGCAGAAACTGTGAGAAACAGAAACAGAGGTGGAGAAACACATAGATCAAGAAAGGCAGAGCTAGGGGCGCCTGGGTGGCTCAGTGGGTTAAAGGCTCTGCCTTCGGCTCAGGTCATGATCCCAGGGTCCTGGGATAGAGCCCCGCATCAGGCTCTCTGCTCAGTGGGAAGCCTGCTTCCCTTCCTCTCTCTACCTGCCTCTCTGCCAAATAAATAAATAAAATCTTTAAAAAAAAAAAAAAAAAAGAGAGAGAGAGAGAAAGAAAGAAAGGAAGGAAGAAAGGAAGGAAGGAAGAAAGAAAGAAAAAGGCAGAACTACAAAGAGGAGGAGAGTAACAAACACTACAAACCCTTGCTAGTCAGTGCTGTCCTCGGCCCGGAAGCATTAGCACCACCTGAGATTTTAGGTGGCAGAAACTTCAGGGCTGGCCCCAGATCCACCAAATCAGAATCTGTGTTTTTAACAATACCGTCAGGTCACCTGGACAATGCTGCAGTTAACTCCACCGACTCAAGGTCATTCTAACTGTCATGAAAGCAGTGAATAACTGTTTCTACAGAAAAAGTCACATGGCGCCACTCCTTAGAAACTCAGTAAAAATTTAAATCTCAGACCAGATAGCCTGCATGCAGGCATACATATTCAACCCAGCTATCCCTGCTACCACGTTGTTGGTTTTTTTTTTTGTCTGGAGTCGGTTCACATCTAAGAAGTTAATGATATAACCATTTGTGTCCATAGAAATTTTCTTTCAAGAGTTCAGAAAACAGGAAACCTTCAAGACTGACAAATGACAGATTTAATCAGGTAACTCTGAATTGATCGTTCATAGTGGGAAAATTTCTGAGCAGCTGCTATTAAAAACATCTAATTTCCTTTTTTAAAAAATTTAAGATGTAGCACCCATCCCATGATGACACATGTATTTAAGATATTCTGCATTTCAGATACAGAGTAAATATATAGTAATTTCACCACAGGATGTTTTTATTAAACAGCCAAGCACATAATTATAGGATTTTCAGTGTAAAATTACTCCCGCTTTGAAACTCCAGCATTTCACTCACCCACATGGGCAATGTTTTTTCTCTCCCTACAGTCCCAGCCATATTCCCTGAACCCTCTGCCAGCTGCCACTTCCTCTCCCCCACCTCCCTATTGTTCTTTCTTTGTCTTATTTATCACTTTTTTTTTAAAAAGGAAGAAAGTAAGTGTAAGACACTGATATCTATTTTTCCAAGATAATGTTCTTTGTTCTATGCACTGGATAGAAACAATAACTATTCCTAACAGAGGGGCCAGGATGGGGACTCTTAGATGCAGATGGTCAGCGTGTCCTTCTCCTCCTCCTTCCTTTTCCTTTTCCTTTCTCCCTTTCAGTCAGTCTCCGTGACCCCTCACCTCTGTCAATATGTCCCAGCTAGCAAATGTCTAAGTGGGAAAAGCAACAAGATTTGTGCTACATGGGAGCAAACACGGGAGGCAGGAGAACAGAACCATTTCCAAACCTAGGAATACTTCCATCAGTAAAATGAGGGTGAGCTAAATCCCTTCCAAAACAGTCTATGTTTCTAATCTGTCTCTTCTTTCTTTTTTTTTTAAGATTTTATTTATTTATTTGACAGAAATCACAAGTAGGCAGAGAGGCAGGCAGAGGTGGGGAGGGGCGGGGAGGAGGCTCCCTGCCGAGCAGAAAACCCTATGTGGTACTCAATCCCAGGACCCTGGGATCATGACCTGAGCCCAAGGCAGAGGCCTTAACCCACTGAGCCACCCAGGTACCCCTGTCTTTTATTCTAATATACAACAAAGAGATGAAGACTACCACGAGAGTAGGGTAGGCTAACACAAAGAGCAAGTAAAAGAGAAAGGAGAACACTGGATATTGGTGAGCTCACCCCTAGAGATAATTTTGTATTTGGAAGTACCTTGCATTATTTACTGGATTCTTTCACTCACTTAAAGAATATGTATCGATTACCTACTAAATGTCAGGTATCATGCAGGAAAGATGAAAATAGAAGGCAAGTTCATTCCTATTTCTCCAAATACACACACACACACACACACACACACACACACACACACAACACCTTGGAGTCTTTTATTTTAACTCCATCAGATACTTTATGAAGCCCTTCCTTCATATGCTAGACAAAGGTTTAATTGCTTATAAGTATCCAATGACTTATAAAAGACAAGCAAATCAAGAGAACCCCAAATGCTCAGGCTGCTTTACTTACATAGTGACACTTAGCATCTTAGGGCATTACAGGCCTATTGACAGACTCTTCCATTGCAGAAGAGAAGATGAAGAACACTCAAATGCAGGGATTCTAACCACATCTTCAAAAATACCATTGTTTAACATCTGTACTCACTAGATATTTTAATTATGAGAGCAAGGACCACTGACTACAGATTTATCATCTAGAGTAATCTGTTTTATATTTTTTAAAAGATTGTTCCATTGATAATTATGTAGGGTATAAGCAGTAGCTAAGGAAATAAATAACCACCAAATAACTATGTTAAGTTTATAAAGAGAATTTGGCCAAAACTAGTTTCTGAAAATGATAGCAATCTTCTGCCTAGATCTATAAATAGTATGGTAAAATAGCAAAAACTGGTCAAAATAGGCTCCTTAAAAGAGTACAACTGTTCTAATACTAGGGAAGTATAGGGAAGGAAATCAAAACCATAAATAGGCCATGATAATTGACATGTAATTAACTGCCCCAAAGAAACTCTCTCCCTGTAAGGATATTCTAGTGCAAAAACCATCAAATAAAAGTTGAAGTGTTTTTTGTTTTGTTTTGTTTCTGAAAGTAAGCATGGAGGAACACAGACATTTTCAAAGTAATTTTTCAAAAGGAACAATTGGAAATGTCCATCATTTGAAACATCCTGCCTCCCTTCTTTGGTTTAAATGCCACATAAGTTATTTTGAGCCTATTGCTTTGATCAGATTTAGCTGTAAGTAATTATATTTAGTCATAGACATTTGATCTATAAATGGATCTACTAAAGGAATTACTGTAACTTCCATGAAATTGGCAAATAGCAGTTCTATTTGAGGTAATTCTAGAAAAGCTTTATCCTGAGAAGAAAATGCAATACATTTACCTACATAGAAGATATTTGCTTCCAAAATGAAAACCTCTCAAGAGTCTAGTTATGCAGCTACATTTTGAAGAAAGAATTACCATTTAACAGTGTCCCACACAAATATGTATTAATTTCTCAATAAACCCTCATTTGGGGGAAGTAAGCAGTAAAAGAAAAATCATATTTTTTCTTTTGATAGGTAGCATGTAAATAATATCTACACATTGAATGCTGGCCACTAAGCAAAATATAAACAGTTAAGCCTCTCCATGATCCTTGCCATGGTAGAATAGAACATCCATTATTGATGATACAATATGCAAATCTAGACACAAGTGAAATGTTTCATTAGGAAGCAACACGGATAGTGTAAACACCCAACCAGGAGTTCTGTAATCATGGGTCTAGCTGTGGCTATTATTTACTAGCTGTCTGGCCCTAAGTTCATTGTTTATCCTCTCTGAGTCTCAGGTTCCTCACTGGAAAACAGAGATATAGATTCAAGAATCAAACAAGATAATGTATGTAAATATATTCTGCGAACTATAAAGTCATATTCAAATATTACTAGGTTAGTTGTATAATGAAAAGACGACTAAAAGGAAACCACTGCCTACAACACTGGAATTAGATATGATTATTTGAATTTTAGATCTCTGGTGTGAACTTCACTACTAGCAAAGCTAATCGCTACCACTTACCTACCATTTACTAAGTCCTAGTTGTATGACAGCCACTGTGCTAAAGGATCTTATACACATTAATTTGATTTTCCCAAAAACCACATGAAATATGTGGTGTTGCCCCATTTTACAAATGAGGCACAATATTTACGTTGCAGATTAGTAAAAGGGAAAGCAAAGATTTCAACAAGTCTGACTCTATAGACTAAGTTCCTAACTGTTATACTATTCTGACTTTGGGGGGAGAAAAGGTTTCAGAGAAAGTTACTACCTTCTACATTGATTAGGGTATTAAGATGGATTAATGGATAAAAAAGATGTAGTTCACATATACAATGGAATATTACTCAGTCATCAGAAAGGATGAGTACCCACCATTTTCATCGACATGGATGGAACTGGAGGGGTGTTTACTAAGTGAAATAAGTCAAGCAGAGAAATACAATTATCGTATGGTTTCACTCATATGTGGAACACAAGGAATAGCATGGAGAACCACTGGGGAAGGAAGGGAAAACTGAAGGAGAAGAAATCAGAGAGGGAGACAAATCACGAGAGACTCCTGATTCCCAGAAACAAACAGAGGGTTTCAGAGGGAAGAGAGTGGGGAGGATGGGTTAGCCAGGTGATGGTTATTAAGGAGGGCACGTGTTGTGATGAGCGCTGGGTGTTATACCAACTAATGAATAGCTGAACACTACATCAAAAACTAATGATGTACTATAAAAAAAGTAATAAAATAAAGTATATATACAAAAAAATCTTTAGGTCTTGTTTAAAAAAAAATGAATAAATAAAAAGGAGAGTGAAGAGTAAGGTGGGAGGAAGGGGAGGGAAAAACACTTTCACTAATAGTTCTCTTCCCTCTTTGTTGCTAATAATAATAACTAAAATTCACTGAGTACTTAGTTTGGGCCAGGAACTATAGTATGTGCTTTATGTGATTTATCTTATTCAATCCTCCAAATCCATAAATATTAACTTCATTTTATAGATGAGTACCCTAGAACATAAGGAGATTAAATAACTTGCTCAAATTCTGTCTCTAGGCAAGAGGGAATAATAGGGACAAGGCCTATCTACCTAATTACTTCACTGAAAAACTGGAAGGAAATAGAGAAGAAATGAGAGTTTTCAGACACTGAACAAGAGGCAGCAAAGGACAATGATCCCTGAGAGAGGACAAAGTTAGAGGTAAGCCCTATGACTGCCCAAGTTCACTGTACAGTTTTCAGCTGTAGCTCGCTGTAGCTCTGTGAAGCAGCAGCCAAGAAGAAGCCAGCACTCCCCCTCAGCTGAGAAGACCATGTAAGGAGCTCAAAATGCTCTGGTGAGTAGAATTCACATGCAGAATACTGGAGAGGAGAGAGCTACACTGAGACAAAACTATAGAGATCTTCAGAGAGTCCTCCCATCCCAAGTCTTCATTTGAGAGTTGAAAAGCACATCAGTTTGAGAAAATTATCCAAGACTGGGGAAAGAACCACCAGAAAGAAGCAGGTGGAACCAACCACTCTCCGGGGCTCACAGAAGGCCAGGAATATTCTTCTCACCACCCCGAAAGAAAAAGAAACAAACAAACAAATAACTCACAATTCATGGGACATGAAGCATCTGCAGGGTATTGCCTCAATAATGGAGCAAAACTAGCCTGCACTAAAGGCTGCTCTCGTCCCACCCAACGAATGTTAAAAAGCAAGCCTCAGAAGGGTCAGACTATTTCTAAGTAACCTATAACAACAAAACTTACCAAGAAAATTTTAAAACATCATGTAAATACAAGCATACCTAGCATCCAAGTTTGTAAAATCCACCATGCCTGACATCCAATCAAAAATTATCAAGCAAGCAAATAAGCAGGAAAATATAACCCTTAATGAGGAGAAGAATAAATCCATAGAAACCAAACCAGGGCCACCTGGGTGGCTCAGTCGGCCAAAGGCTCATCTGCCTTTGGTTCGGGTCATGATCCCAGTGTCCTGGGATCAAGCCCAGCATCAGGCTCTCTGCTCAGCGGGAAGCTGAGAAAGACAAGAAAGACAAGTGTAGCAACATCTTTAAATCTTTGAAAGAAATCTCTAGACTTCATGAAAATATCTTTCAAATACCATAGCAAAAAAAAAAAAAAAATTTTCAAATATATAAAAGCTAACATGGAAAACGGTATGGCAATTCCTCAAAAAATTAAAATAGAATTACCATATGACCCAGCAATTTGACATCCGGGTATATACCCCCATATCCTTGAAAGCAGGTACTCAGATATTTGCACACTAAGGTTCACAGCAGCATTATTCACAATAGCCAAAAGGTGGAAGCAACCCAAGTTTCTACTGACAGATGAATGGATAAACAAAATGCAGTAAATCCATATGTACAATGGAATACTATTCTGCCTTAGAAAGGAAACTCTGATACACACATACATGGGACAGGCTACAACAAAGATGAACCTTGAGGACATTTTGCTAAGAGAAGAGAAATATGGCGTGATTCTATTCATATAAGATACCTAGAGTAGTCATATTCATAGAGACAGAAAGTAGAATGGTGATTGGCAAGGAATGGGGGAGGCAGGAATGAGGAGCTATTGTTTAATGGGTATACAGTTTTAGTTTTGCAAGACAAAAAGAGTTCTGGAGATTGGTTGCAGGAAAATGTGAATGCACTTAACTCTACAGAATTGGACACTGAAAAATGGTTACAATGGCAAATTTTGTGTTATGTGTATTTCATCACGATTAAAAATAAGTAAAATAAAAAGATTTTTAAAACTGAAAAAAAATTCATCATTAGCAGAACTACACTACCAAAAAAAAAAAAAAAAGTTAACGACTGACCAAGACAAGGAAGACAGCCCACATAGTAGAGGAAGCTTAAGGTAAGACAGTCAAGTGCAATGTGGTATCTTGGATTGTATCCTAGAGCAGGACACGGACATTAGTGGGAAAACTGGTGAAATTTGCATGGGCTGTAGTTTATTTAATAATTTTGTACCTATGTTAAGTTGTTAGTTTTGATAATTATACTATGCCTAATCAAAATGTTAACATTAAAGAAAGTTATGTGAAGAGTATATAGAAACTCTCTGTTCTGTTTTTGCAACTGTTCTGTAAGACTAAAATTATTTCAAAATAAAAAGTTGGTTTTTTTTTTTTTAAAGAAGAAAGCATTGTTAGCATACCACTTCTGAGAAGAGTTAAAAGTTCCCCTGTTAATACACATGAATAAACTCCAAAGTGAGGTCTAACTTGGAGAAGAGAAGCAATTTTATGTTGTCTGTTTGTCTTAAATAGGAGTATACAGGAGAATAAAGGCATTGAACACTGCTGGAACAGCATAAAAATCATTGTCTACATATATCAAAATAAAAAATGTCCCCTTCCCAAAGTTGTGACATATGTGACAGCAAAACAAATCCCCAAACTAACCCAACAAATGTGGGGATCCAGGCACATAAGAAATGTAGGAGGAGCTCAGAATTAAGCACATGCTTGAAAGGACTGGTTTGTGTAATTCTCTATGCTGTATGAAATCCAATTACTTATAATCAGTCCCTTCTGCTAAAGAGTAATAATTTGTTGGTTAAATTTCCATAAGAAACAGCATGTTTCTTTCTCTACTGTTTCTGTCTATGAGATAAATACATAGAATTCTCAACCCTCTTATCCACTTCAATCTGGAGAGGCAGTTTTATGGAGTCAAAAAAGCATAAAACTGAAGCTAAATTTCTTGATCAGCTACTTTGTGCCAGGTACTGTACTAAATACTTTCTACGTAGGTTCTCTAATAAACCATTTAATCCTCACAACAAACCTAAGAAGAACGTGCTATTATCCCCATCTTTACAGGTGAGTGCTCTAGTCCTAACTTTTCCACTATGTCATTGGGAAAGTTTACATGAATTACAACTTCTTTGGGCCCTCAGAAACCAACATTTAAATGTCACTGCAAGCATTTGCCTCATGCCTGCCTTACCTACCCTATTCTGAACTCCTACAGGGTGGGACAGTATTTACCTTGGTATCAGGCACATACATGCACTAGATTTGCAGTTGTTCGAAGAGAGATGGTTAGGTGAGAATGCTGAACTAACTAGAAAAAAGATCCACTGAAGTCTCTCATAGCTCTTACCACCACAATCTCCAAAAAGAGAAAAAAAAAAAAAAAAAAAGAAAAGGAAAGGAAAGAAAAAAAAAAGAAAGAAAGAAAGAATCAGGAGACCCAGTGGAAGGAATAAAGTAAGGATGAGGAATTTGGGGTCTTGTCCCAGCTCCACCACTGACTGGCTATGTGGTCTTATGCAACTCACAAACCTCTCTCTAAGATTTCAAACTAGTGTAGCAGAAATTATAATATCTGTCCTTCTTGATTCAGCAGATTGTTGTGAGGCATGAATGAGGCTACTTTAAAGGCTTGTTGCAAACCTAAAAGAGATAAAATATGTAAACCTAAAATATGATAAAATATGTACTCTCCTGGTACAAAATCAGTGCCCAGAGATATCAGTTCCTTCCCTCCCAACACAAAGATTCAAGGACGGAGCTGCCTTATTAGTAAATGGTGCCTTCTTGTCTGCAGCGTTTTAGTAACCTGGCATTTTCACTCTGACGATACTTTTTGTGGTATCCTACAAATGTTGGTATAGAGAGTGATTCATCATGTAAACTAAAATCACTGCTTGCAAGTAAATGCAAACTGCAAATTACAGGGAGAACAGAGGTTTAAAAATGTACTTAAAAATAATAAAACTCAAGTGAAGTCACTTAATCCAATATTTTATTGGAAATTGGATCACCTCCAATTCTCTTAAGGGTACCACAGTTTGGTAACCAGATGTTAATACTGTTCCTCTGCCAAAGAAAACTGCAAGATTTAAAGAGTATTTTTTCCTTAAAAATTATGTTCTATTTATATTTCAAAACATATTTCTCTGATACCTCAATAGATTAGATTAAAAACTAAGCATCCCTTCAATCTCCACGCTAGTCTGAGACGTATCTGATGTGTACTGGCAGGAGGCACTGGAAGAGAAAGTACCTACTCTTCATTATTTGGCTAAAGAATAAAATGGACAACAGTAGAGAGCCAGACCCAAATTCAAATTTCCTAAAAGGTAAGCATTATGGAAGCAGCCCAGACTCAATAGAACTTAATTATTCTATTGTAACGAGCAACATGAGCTTTATTAAGGGATGCGTGCAGTAGTCATGAAGGAACGTGACTGCTGGGATGATCCAAGCTATCAAAAGAAATAAAGCAAACCATCATCCAAACGAACCAAATGTCAAATTAAAGTAAATTCTCTGCATTTTCCCTCAAGATACAAAAGTGAATATACTAATCTACGGTATCATAGTAGCAATTATGACAATGTTTCTGACATAAATGAGGCACAGAAAACGTGATATTCACCTGTGTCATCTTGAAAGTATAGGTAACAGATCAGATTTGATTTCTGACAGGGTTTCTCTGGACCTGACCTTGGTAATTGTTTCTAAGTTCATCAGCTATCCGACACAAGTGAAGGGGGAAATGAACAGGAGAATGAGAATGCACAACACTGGACCAAACCCACAGTGAAAATAAATACCTTTAACTTAAAATCTTAATTGTCAAATGAATATGAGAGCTGAACTAGACCACACAGGCCTTCAAGTGGCTACAGCAAATGGTCTATTAATATCAAAGTAGAGTTTAAAACAAAGAATAGAAACAGAGCCAAAGAGGGATGCTTCCTAATTACAAAAGGGCAAATTCATCAGAAAGACATTATCATCATAAATGTGTATGCACCTCATAACAGAGCTTTAAGACACAGGAAGTTATCTATTCTTGGTCAGTATTTCATCTCCCATTTTCTTGAACCTTCCCCACCAAAACTTCCCTAAGCAAGACCACCAATGACCTCTATGCTGTCAAATCCATTGATCAACTCTCAAGAGTCTTATCTGACCTATCATTTCCTCACCCTTGAAACATCTTTCTCTTTTGGCTTCAACTGACTCCATTCTCTCTCCATTCTTCTCAAGTCTCCCATCTTTCCAGTTAGGAAGTTCATTAGACAAAAGATTGGATGCAGAAAGAACAGCTGTAGTCACTCATGCAGTGGCCATTCGTTCTTGGTTTCCCTTCCCTGTTTCTGATTCTCTTTTCTAAATATTCCAGTCCCCAGTATTTGGGTCTCAGATATCTTCTCTAGCTTTATTTATGCACTTTCTTTGATGAAAATCAAAGACATTGAGACACTTTACTTTGTCCCCAGTAGTAACATGTTAATCCCATACTGTCCACATTTCCTTACTGAGCTCTATTCACAGTTTGTGATTTCAGGGCAACTGACCACTCATAATCTACAACTCTAAAACTTATAACTTCATTAGATTCCAAATGTATACTCAAATCTCCACTTAGATCTCTAATGGCATCAAAAACTGAACTCTTAATTCCAACTCCCTTCTCCTAAAACCTCTTTTGTCTACATTCTTCCCATTGCTCACTAAATAGCAACTCGATTCTATCAGTAGCTCAGAACAAATAACTTGGTTCCATTCTTTCTCTCATGGCCCATATGAAATCCTTCAGCAAATCTAATCAGTTCTACTTTCAAAAAAATGTCCAGAACCAAATGAATTCCGCAACTCTACTGCCACCACCTTGGCCCAAGCCATCATTTTCTCTTGCCTACGTTGAAACAGTGGCCTCCCAGCTGGTTTCATGGATCTGATCCTTGTGCCGTATAGTCTATTCTCCATACAGCACCTACGATGATTCGACTGAGCATCAGTCTGACCATGTTACTATTTTGCTCAAAGCCCTCTGATGTCTTCCCATTACAATAAAATCTGAAGTCCTTACTATGGCCCTCAAAACCTATATGATCTGCCCTCCCCTCAACAACCTCTTTGATCTTATCTTCTACCATTAGGACCTTCAGTTTCTCCAGTCTAGCCAAATTGTTCTCCTTCCTATACTGTGAGTTCAAGCATATTTCCTCCTATGGGCCTTTACCCTGGGTGATCCATCTGCCTGAACTAGTCTTTTTTTACCCCAGGAACGACATAGCTTTTTCCCCTTACTTCCTCCAGGTGTCTATTTATACACCACTTCTTCAGAAATGCCTCTCTCTTCCACCCAGATAAAACTGCATCTATCCCAACATATTTACATATTGTCTCTCTCTCCCCAACACATGAAAGCATGGACTTTGCTTTGTTCAGGGCTGAAACCCCATTGCCTAAATCAGTTCCAGGTATATGATAAATGTGCATTAAATATTTGGTGACCAAATGAAGACATTCTCTTGGTTAAACAGGTATCTTCAATAATTCCCCTCCCTTATTACCCTCATCCCATTAATCTCTTAAATTCTGTCAAGTCTCCATCCATAACACCTTTTTATAGTCTGTTTATATTACCACTGCTAGTTCAGCTTCACATCATGTATCTTGTGCAACAGGCTTACATTCCTGAATCCAAACTCTTCTCTAATGCACTTCATAAGTGGAAAGATGACTTCAAAAATAAGACAGGTATAGACGTCCTTGAGCAGTCAATTACCAGCTATGTGACCTTGAACAATGGTTTCAGGGTTACAGTCTCTTCACTTGTAAATAGATTGAGCTTACTTTTTTTTTTTTTTTTAGCTTTGTTGTTTAAAAAAAGGTAAACACAGGGCACCTGGGTGGCTCAGTGGGTTAAAGCCTCTGCCTTCAGCTCAAGTCATGATCCCAGGGTTCTGGGATTGAGCCCCACATCAGGCCCCCTGCTCAGCAGGGAGCCTGCTTCTCCTCTCTCTCTGCCTGCCTCTCTGCCTACTTGTGATCTCTGTCAAATAAATAAATTTTTAAAAAATCTTTAATAAAAAAAAGGTAAACACATGAATACATTTTAGTAAAAATTCAAATAATAGATAAGTACTTAAGTAACATCAGATGGTTCCTCAGCAACATCACCCCCAATTCCACCTTGCTCCACAGAGGTAAGTAACATTGTTAGCCACTGACCATGCCTTCTTCCAGGCTCTTCTGTATACTTACATTCATATTGTACATGGAAACATGTCTAATCCCCCCCTTTTTAAAACATATTAGGATCACCATTCTACAATGGGCCATGAATAAAACCTACTCTTAAAACTTTTATTAACCTTATTTTTTAAAACATTTTTAGGTCCACAGCAAGACAGAGCAAAAGGTAGAAAGGGTTCCTATATAATTCCACCATACTCATAACACCTACTTTTCAGGACTATTATGAGGAATAAACAAGAATATAAAGCATATAATGTTGTTAGCAGCAAAGTACATAGTAGGCACTCAACTATCATCAGGTTTCTTTCTTTCCTCTCTGAACTCTGATCATGTATTCCTTGGCTCAAAACTTTGACTGGCTTATCAATACATATAGAATAAATCAAATTTTGGAGTTCTGATATCCAAAGACTTCCACAGTTTGGCTCCAATCCGCTTTTCCATCTTTTAAAAAACACCCCCATCAATGAGCCCCCACACAAACTTTACTCCACCCACAATTCTACTCACTAGTTCTGATCACATTCAGCATTTTCCTATGTGTATTCTTTGCTCCACCTCTGCCAAAAGTACTTTTCTCTTCCAGTATGTCTGCCAAAATCATGCAATCCTTCTAAACCCCACTCCAATTCCATTTTTTTCAAGAAAACATGCACAGTTTTATCACTTGGCATTTATCCCTCTCTCTCTCCTATACTTCCACTTTACTCTGTTTATGCCTCTTTTCTTTCTCCCTCTTGATGACCAGGGGCCACATCTTACTCAGCAATTAGCACAGTGCTCTGCAATACTTGGTATTCAGAAAAAAACTGTTGAACCACAAGTTACTCATCACTAGAAGAGAAAGCTAAAGATCCATCCCTAAAATACCTATCTTTAATGGGAACTGAGTCAAACAGAAGTATTCTTCCTATACTATGATTCTATAAAGTACTCTCCATTGAGAGCTTTTCAAAATATGCCTCGGGGTGGGGGCTTCTGGGTGGCTCAGTCAGTTAAGCATCTGACTTGTCTGACTCTGGATTTTGGCTCAGGTCATGATCCCAGGGTCCTGGAATCGAGCACTGTGGGCTGGTCTCTGGGCTCAGTGGGGAGTTTGCTGGAGATTCTCTCCTTCTCCTTCCCCCTCTACCCCTCTCCCCACATATGCACACTCTCTCTTTCAAATGGATAAATACATCTTTAAAAATAAATAAAAAATAAAATATGCCTTGGAGTGAAAGGAAGGAAATATGAGGGAGGGAAAAACAAAACAAAACAAAACAATAAATACCCAATAGCTACAGAATCTTAAATATTATGTAACACCTCAGAAGCATTTACTTGTTTTTTATTATGTTTTTTACTTTAACTCCACTATCGTTAATATACACACTGGTATATTAGTTTCAGGAGTACAATACAGTGATCGAACAATTCTGTACCTTACTCAGTGTCCTGTACTCTTCAATCCCCTCCACCTGTTCCCCCCCCTTCTCCCCTCTGGTAACCCATAATGTTCATCATTTGATAATCGTATACTACACTTTGTTATTTCTTGCAGTATTTTCTGGAGCCATTTTTAGACCTTCCATTACTTAACTTTACTTCTCATATTCTCAACTAGATGATCAGTTTCACATAGGTAGAGTGCATCTCTTGCTCTTTTATAGTCTGTTCTGCAACAACACATGGTTCTAAAGCACCACTTAGCTCATATCAATAGAATACTGAAGTAACATTTATTCATATGTGATATTTTTTTTGTTCTCTTAGGCAAGAGGAGCTGGAGAGTAGACTAGAATTATAACCTTTACAAGGAAAAGTAAAATGGCTTCAGCTAGGCTGTTACACAGACATGGCCCTTTGCTCCATTTTAAGAAAAATGAAAAGAGAATGCCTGTACACAAGGCTAAGAGAGGGATAATTTCTAGTTCTCATCTCAGGGGAAGTCTTACTTCCTTCTGTGCCCACCTCAATGGCAAACCCACTGGCTCAGGGCTCCACTTTCGAATGCATTATCTAACATTTCTGCAAGCTGGCATTTTCTTAATTCTCTTTTTAGGACGTTTAATATCTGTGGTAACTTCCACACGTATTGAGCTGCCTGCCGGGGCTGTAAAGCTATTGGGGTTTGGTTCCATGGTTCAAAGTTGCAGAGGTTCTGCGACATCTACACTTACCCTCATTTTTTTCCCAAAAGCCTTATTATTTTTAGTACAATTCTGTAGATATATCATGTATAAGTAAAATGCCTTTTTATCCAAAGTCACTAGCCCAGTGTCTTGATTATAACACTTAAAGTGTATTGCATTTAATTTTGAAAATAACCAAAAACATTTTATGTTACCACTGTTTCCATGATCTCAAATATAAAATCCAGATTCTGGGGTTCCTAAAACCCCTCAGTCCCACATAAGGAGTCCTTTCCTGCTAAGGTTTTTATTCCTTACACCAAAATCACTACCAAAATAGCTTCAGCTGATACAAGATTCAACCTACTGTTATAAAAAGATCTCATCTGCAACAACATCGCAGTATGAGTCTCATACCCCAATAACCAATGTGACCTCTGTGCTTGGTGACCCTAAACTTCTGGACAAAATGAATGGAAAAGCCGAGACAAACAAGAGCTGTTTTCTATTCACTTTCACAGCTGCTTGGGCTACTGCCCAATCTCCTTAATGAGGGTGGTCTCTTGCTTTGTTTTCATGAAACCTATAGCATGTAGAACACACGGCATTTCAATAGTGAAGCCTTCAGGATATTATATTGTCCCCTGTTGCTCGATATTTTGTCTCTCTCCTCCTCAGAATAGTCAAAAACACACTGGAGATATAACAGTCACTATGACTCCTAGTGAACCAGCTTAAATGATCTACTTATTGTCAACAAGATGAATAACCAGCATACCATTTTAAGCAAAAGCCTCCACACTTTAATTTTTAATTTCAAGTCCCCAGGCAGGGACTTGAGTTTCAGTTCAAAAAGATTAGAAATACAGTGTACTATATCCCCAGTCAAGGTCTGACAATACTTCTTTAACCCAGTTTAGAGACGTGCGTGTGCACATTTTCATGGACATAGCAACAGAATTTGTTTTTAGCATATGCAAATATCAACCATACATATATATTTCTTAATAAAGCTGATCAATCTCCCTTCCTTTCTCCTTTATTTTTCAGGGAGGCAGTCGTGGTACCAGAAAACACTTTCCTTTGTAAAACAGCAACAACCCAATATTCATTGTTATTGTGTATTTATATAAACCTTGTATAAACAACCCCCATGTCCTTGCAGGGCTATGTCATCACTGACATATGCTGCTGAACCAAATTATTTACATTACAAAATATATTCAAACAAAAGCAACATTTTTAAATATCATGTACTCAAGGCCTAATCACCATTTGGATATGAACTGTGGCTCATCCTTCATCAAAGCAGGCAAAATCAGGAAAGGTACTGATAAATTTTACATTTCTCAGAATTTGAAAAATATTCACAACTATGGCTAATATAGACCAAAATAAAACAACAACAATAACAACAACAAAAACACTTTTGAGTTATGCCCTTAGATCTTAAATTCTAAAATATGAACCTGACGGTACTTAAAAGATCAGATACTTCAGCCATCTCATTTTCTTTTCTTTTCTTTTTTCTTTTTTCTTTTTTTTTTTTTTTAAGATTTTATTTATTTGGGGCGTCTGGGTGGCTCAGTGGGTTAAGCCTCTGCCTTCGGCTCAGGACATGATCCCAGGGTCCTGGGATCGAGCCCCACATCGGACTCTCTGCTCAGCAAGGAGCCGGCTTCCTCCTCTCTCTCTCTGCCTGCTTCTCTGCCTACTTGTGATCTCTGTCAAATAAATAAATAAAATCTTTAAAAAAAAAAAAAGATTTTATTTATTTATCTGAGGGAAAATGAGTGAGAGAGAGCATGAGAGAGGAGAAGGTCAGAGGGAGAAGCAGACTCCCCAAGGAGCTGGGAGCCCGATGCAGGACTCGATTCTGGAAGTCCGGGATCATGACCTGAGCTGAAGGCAGAGGCCCAACCCACTGAGCCACTCAGGCACCCCAGCCATCTCATTTTCACATGAGAAAATTTAATCCTATTGTGTGGAAGTGACTGGTCCAAGGTCACGATGCTACAATTACAGGTCTGCTAATTCTTGAGTACCACAATTCTTCTCTTTACTGCCTGAAAAAAAAAGATTTTAAAGCAGCTTCTGAAATAAATTCAAGCAAGGAAAATATCATTGACAGGAATTTTTTGTAGGTTTCTGAATTACATATGTTAATTTAGCAACCATACTTAGTTAACTCTCTGTGTTCTTCTTAGAAAGTGTTCTCTATTTCTGATACCAACATGACATTTCCTTGCAACCCCAAACAACTTTGGCAGCCTTTTCCACGTGTTGGGATGTGCTAAGAAAATATATGCAGCATTAAATATTTATTGAAGTAGAATCATTAGGAAGCAAATTCATTAGGAAAACAGCCAATTAATTGTCACACTTGTAAAGTACCAGGCATTGTAAGAAGTGTATAACCTAATCTAGTCCTTACCGATATTGGGAAGTAGACATTATTATTATTTTTTAAAGATTTTATTTATTCATTTGACAGACAGAGATCACAAGTAGGCAGAGAGGCAGGCAGAGAGAGAGAGGGGTGAAAGCAGACTCCCTGCTAAGCAGAGAGCCCAAAGCGGGGCTCGATCCCAGGACGCTGGGATCATGACCTGAGCCGAAGGCAGAGGCTTTAACCCACTGAGCCATCCAGGCACCCCGGAAGTAGACATTATTAATACCACCATTTTATAGATGAGGAAACTGAAATAAAGAGATTAAAGAACTAACCAGGATCAAATATCAACTAGTAAATTGCAGAGCAAGGATTCTATCCCAGACCTCCTAGATTCAGAGCCCAAGCTCTTAACCACTAATACTACATGGTCTTTCTATAAGGAACACATACAGAAAGAAAGAAAGAAAGAAAGAAAGAAAGAAAGAAAGAAAGAAAGAAAGAAAGAAAGAAAGAAAGAAAGAAAGGAAGAAAGAAAAAGAAAGACATTATTTTTCTGACTAGCTGAAAGTTGAAAGGTTAATAAGACTATATGTCATTGAATGACAAAATTCCCAAGTTCAAAGAAACCCAGAAGCCATCCTCCACTTTAAACACAAAGGAATTGATACTCAGGTTAAGTGATTTGTCCAAGGTCACACAGCTGTTTGGTGGCAGAACCTGTTTGTCATTATAGTCTAATGTTCTTCCCATTATTTCTCATTGTTCTCCTCTGCTCATAGACAAGTTAGGGAATGTACCATTTAAAGCAGCAATACAAGGTATCAGATAAATAGTCTAAAAAGGAAACCTGATTTGGGGGAAGTAGAATTTCTAAAGAGTGACACATCAAAGAACAAAGTATGTGTGTAATTTGGTGATTACATGTTCCACAAACAAGCAGAAAAGATTTCACTAATTCAAAGAAAGCCAAAGCCAAAGGTTACATTCTCCCTTAGAAAATAAGAGATATTTTTCTAGAATTGATTGGCCCTAACTGAGCAAGGCCCAAAATGCTGTCTTGCAGTAAATGCAGTGTGTCCACTGCCTGGCTGTTCACACTTGGCCACATAGCTCAACATGCAAAGGCTGTTAATTCCGAGTTATCAGTTTGTGGATGCAAGTGTTAAACAAAGCCTACAGCACCGGCCCAGATCATTTCCTCCTCCCCCCTCTTTTTTAATGAAGCCACGAATTCAGTGGAGTCTGGAGATTTAAATTCTAATCATTTTCCCTTTGCCCTTTAACACTGGTGCTCCCAAGGGAACCTTTACTTCCAAGCATTACTATTCTAGGCCCCTGAATCAATAACCTACAGCTCTAAAAGGCAAGAATGCCAAGTAAATGCTGTTCTCTCTCCCTCCCCATCCCAATTAAAGAAAATGAAATCTATAAGGCTGTGGATGAGCCTCCAATAGACATACTATAATAATAAAAAACACTCAGAACATTTCAAACCAGACTAAACAAGATGCTGTGCTCTACTTGTACACAGCAGTGATGCGAGAATCCAGCTGACTACATGTAGGAGGAATGCGTCTCAAAAGAGGGAACCTAAATCTCTGATTGTCTCTTTGTCCTGTTCCACCTCCAAACCCACCAAAAGCGCCACTTACTCACCTCGTTCCTCTGCACACAGGATGAGATCTACCAGGCCACAGCTGGGTCTCTGCGTTACTCATTCATTCTGCTTTGCACAGAGGAGCTTGGCTGTGTGGCAAACCAGTCCAGTATTAAGAATGAAAATTATTTTACATTTCAATTTAATAAATATTTATTGACTCACTTTTATGGGCCAAACATCAAGCCACATACTGAGGACTAAGTAAAGAAAAAACCCCAGTCCTTGGTTCCAATCATCTGTCTCGCAAGGCAAAGAGATGAGAGAAGAAACAAAAGTCTAACAAAAATCCCCACAGTTGGGGCACCTGGGTGGCTCAGTGGGTTAAGCCTCTGCCTTCGGCTCAGGTCGTGATCCCAGGGTCCTGGGATCGAGCCCCATATCAGGCCCTCTGCTCAGCAGGGAGCCTGCTTCCTCCTCTCTCTGCCTGTCTCTCTGCCTACTTGTGATCTCTGTCCGTCAAATAAATAAATAAAATCTTAAAAAAAAAAAAATCCCCACAGTTCTACAGCCCTTCAGAACCTTAGAAAAGTCTTATAAAACTTTTGCATCCTTTATAGCTCCCTGATCCTCACATCAGTCCTGAGGTAGGTAAGACAGTGTCTCTACCTGTCTGTTAAGAGGATGAAAGCAGGGGTGCCTGGCTGGCTCAGTGGGTTAAGCCTCTGCCTTCGGCTCAGGTCATGATCTCAGGGTCCTGGGATCGAGTCCCACATCCGGCACTCTGCTTGGCGGGAAACCTGCTTCCCCTCTCTCTCTGCCTGTCTCTCTACTTACTTGTGATCTCTCTCTGTTGAATAAGTAAATAAAAATCTTTAAAAAAAAAAAAAAGAGGATGAAAGCATAAATTTCATAGCAGATGAAAGCACAAATTCAGAGTACAGACGTGCTATGAATAAGAGGCAACAGGAGCAATGCACCACAAAGCCAGTGTCAAAGAGTGTATTTAATGAAACCACAAATACTATTGCATCATAATTATGTGAGAAAGCTCAGTCAGGCAGTGAACAGCTCTTGCAGAAAAACAGTGCTGTAAGAGTGACCAAATAAAACTATCCCCACCAAGGATGCTTTCGCAGGCTCTAAGAGACTGTGATGCTCTGACTTTAACTCTACTGAATCGTCAACTTGTTTAGTGCTATTTTTGCTTTATTCCCTTCAATTATGTCCCCAAAACTCTTATTAGAAAATGTGCCACAAACATGAAAAGCTGAGAAACAATGACCTCAGAACAGAGCGAGTAAGTCGTGGTAGAGAACCAAATTTCCCATCTTTCATTCAGTGCGCTTCCTATTATAAAATACAGTCTCTCAGACTGTGCAAAGGAAATTCAGGTCACATGAATTTCGTTTTGGAAAAGACTCTTTTAATACTCTAGAGGGCTTTCAGTCCAGGATCCCTGAGTATATCCTCAGTCTCAGGTAGCCTCAAAATTAATCCCTAGACTCTCACATTCCTCAGAATTTGTGAACACAGCCCAAATATCTTAAAGGGGCCTAGACTGGACTGGATGTCCTGAAAGTCCAGTTCAGACCTCATCTTCAAGATGACACTAGTTGCCCCAGAACTAAATGGCTCCATAAACATAGGTGTTATATAAGGTACAGTATAAATCTTGGCAAGCCAGAACACCAGTGTCCCCTGCCCCCACCCCATTTCAAACCAAAAAGGATTCTGTAACTGCTTAAAATGGTCATAGAACAAAGAACCCCAAGTGCTTTTAGTTGCCCCACCTGTATGCTCTAGAGCTGGAGAGAGGGGACAAGGACAGAAAGACAGCAGAAGAGGGAGGAACGGAACAAAGGAAAGGGAGAGAGGGAGGCAGAAAGAGAGAATGAATGTGGTGGGGGATAAGGAAAGTAAAGCTGTGGGAAGAAGAAATAGAAATCTAAACATAAATAAGGGATGAAAATTGTGAATGTGCTTTCCCTTCAGTCAGCCTCAGTTTCTTTTTTTCTAAAATTTATTTATTTATTTAGGGACGCCTGAGTGGTTCAGTTGATTAAGTGTCTGCCTTGAGCTCAGGTCATAATCCTAGCATCCTGGGATTGAGTCCCACATGGGCATCTTGCTCAATGGGGACACTGCTTCTCCCTCCGCTGCTCCCCCTGCTTGTATGCTCTCTGACAAATAAATAAATAAAATCTTTAAAAAAAAAAAAATCGGGGTGCCTGGGTGGCTCAGTGGGTTAAAGCCTCTGCCTTCGGCTCAGGTCATGATCCCAGGGTCCTGGGATCGAGCCCCGCATCGGGCTCTCTGCTCCGCAGGGAGCCTGCTTCCTCCCCTCTCTCTCTGCCTGTCTCTCTGCCTGCTTGTGATCTCTGTCTGTCAAATAAATAAATAAAATCTTTAAAAAAAAAAAAAAAAGATTTATGAGAGGCAGGGAGGGCCAGAGGGAGAGAACCTTCAAGCAGACTCCCTGCTGAGGACACAGAGCCCAATGTGGACCTCCACAATCCATGAGATCACAACCTGAGCCAAAACCAAAAGTCAGATTCCCAAATGACTGAGCCACCCAGGTACTCCTCAGCCTCAGTTTCTGAGCCTCTCATGGTGTGAACACTTTGCCATGCTGTCAGTGGTTCTAGTGTAAAAAGCATTACTTTTCCCTAAACATCATGCCCACAGATGCAAGCCAAGTATGTCTGGGACTCAATCAAAGAAATGTTGCTTTGTTCTAACAGTGGAGGAAAAATCTGCTGTATTAAATTTACTGATCTCTAACATGCAATTTTTTTTTTAAAGAATTTATTTATCTGAGAGAGATAGTGGGAAAGAGTATGAAGGGGTGGGGAGAGGGAGAACCTACCTGGCAGGGAACCCAACAGGAGGCTTGATCCCAGAACCCTGGGATCATGACCTAAGCTGAAGGCAGACACTTAACTGACTGAGCCACCCGGGTGTCCCTCTAACATGGAATTTTTAAAGGGATTTTTCAAGGTCATTTTGACTATTTTAGTTTTCACTTTAGGTACTGACTTTGGAACTGACCTCCCAAGTAAGGTGCAGCTTCATAATATTTTTCTCAGGGTAAACATGACTTTCTTACCATCTGAGAATCCCCAGCTTTTGGCCACCATTTCTTCTCCTAATTTACAGTTTATCATTTCTATATCCTTCCACCTATTTCAGTTTAGAAAAACAGGACTATAGTAGCTGGTTCAAAAATAATGGGATTTTTTAAAGCTTTAAACATGGACTAAAGAAACCAACAGTTGTTTTTTGTTTTGTTTTTTGAAACTTCTGACTTTAGTGATTTGGCAATGAAAATTCATTGCATTGCTGATGATCCTAATATATGATGCACTTCAACTCTACCAGACTTTTTCATTTTCCTGCCAACTGTCTCCTGTCAGCCTTTGTTTGAAATTTCTTAACTCCTGGGGATTTCTGCCAAACTCTTAGTACCATGAACTCGGCATTATCTTTGTAAAATTTAAATCCCAGGCTGGCTTCCCCAGCCACCCAGCTCATTTCTGAGCTCTTTCTACTGTAATCTGTGTATAATCTTATAATAGAAACTAATTTTATTATCGCTCTGAAACATAATTAGGAAGGTAAATTTCTCATAATCACAAGAGTTGATAAATTTATCTGAAATACTATCACTTAGAAGATAAGAAGTTCTTTTTATTCTTGATGTTCTGTATTATCAAAGTCACCGTACTTAAGCCTTGAAGGCCCTCAGTACCTCGTCTTGCCTGACCTGGCCCCACAGCAACAGCCAGCTTCATCTACAATGAAAAGAAAAGCTACTAGACAGTCCTCTTTAACAGTCAATTTTCCAAAACAACCTTCTACCATAGTAACAGAAGCACGTGCACTGTAGAAAATTAGGAAATGTCGATGAGCAAAAACAATTTTAAATAAACATTTCACATCTCCATCATCCAGAGAAAGTACTGCTAACATCTTGATATATGTCTTATTAGGTCTATTCCTTTGGCCCATGTACATACATTTGTATGTGTGGCTTTCACACACATACACACAAATTGTATTCCACCTACTCTTCTGCAACCTGATTTTTAAAGCACTTACCTTTCTATTTCAGTAAGTTTTCATCTCATCTAATGCCCAGACCAAATTCAGTTATCTCACATGGAGCCTGGCTGGTTTGTCCAAATTATTGTCAAACATGTAATCATCTTCAACCAATATTAGCTTTAAGCTGTATCTCCCAAGCCAGGTACAACCTGCCTTCTTCCCTTTGCCCATCAGTATAGTGCAAGTCTTTTTGTTCAGTATCTCAAAAAGTGCCAGGTCTCGACCCCTGAGCCCCCGTATACATACAGTTAGTTGTACACAGCACTGATAGTAGTGGCAGAAGCACCAGGACCACCACCACCTTATACTTGGAAACCTTTCCTTATCACACACATAGAGAGCTTAACGCAAAGCAAAAACTTCTGAGTTAGAAAGCAACTTGTCCTCAGCCTGGGCGGGGGGCAGGGGGGGGCGGTGGGAAGAACCTTCATTTTGGAGGCTCTATCATCAAGAATGATTGAGAAGATCTAAATGAATTTGTGACTTAATATGTACATACTGTCTAAAATATTTAGGATAGCCCAGATGGTAAAAGCAATAGCATAGCAACTACTCCCCAGACCACTTAACTAATATATTTCCAGTATTACTATTTAAGGCTCCTATATTTTAAACGAGTGTGTGTGCATAAGAAGTCCAATGAGATCCAATTTCTTCAACTCTAAGACTGAAATTTTCTTAAAAATACACATACATATTCAAACACTGAAAAGGCAGATATTTTAATCTTATTTTAAATTAATGTTTCAGCTTCTTTAATTCTTGTTTATATTTGAGTTGATAGAAGATAGAAGTAAGGGCAGGAAAAATGGGGATTTGGGAGGTATGATAAGAAATATAATGCAGAATAGTTTATAGTCTAAAAAGAAAACGGGGGCGCCTGGGTGGCTCAGTGGGTTAAAGCCTCTGCCTTCGGCTCAGGTCATGATCCCAGGGTCCTGGGATCGAGCCCCACGTCGGGCTCTCTGCTCCTCAGGGAGCCTGCTTCCCCCTCTCTCTGCCTGCCTCTGCCTACTTGTGATCTCTGTCTGTCAAATAAATAAATAAAATATTTTTTAAAAAATAAGAAAATAAAAAAAATAAATAAAAAGGAAACAGAAAGTTAGGTTGGTAGAGAACCAGAGAGAAGGGGAAACAAAAGGAAAATTCAAAGGCATATCACACCAGTTGAGGAACCAGTAAAAGAGAAGCCAATATCTAATGGCCTTTTCACTAAAGGCACCTCCTTAGATTAGTAGCAACAGGGTGACTGCTCACTAAGCAATTACTCAAGTAATATGACCAAAATAAAATAAAATCCAAAGCTTTTAAATGTCTATAAAAGAAACTGAGAGAATTCAAATTCAGAAATACACTGTACTCCTTCATTCATTCCCAAGTGTGGGTTGAAATCCCAAAGTTGTGAGCTCTATGCTGACCAATGCACATGCACTGTCACACATCCCTGATGTCAAGGTATTTACTATCAAACTAATGTTTTCTCTTCATTAGTCTATCAGTCAGATCTTTAAACCATAAAACATCCTTATGACAAAAAGAAGAAGAGCCACCACCACCACCACCTTATCACTTTACCCAGTCCAAATAATATTCTCAGTAGGCTACCATCTCAGTCATCCACTAAACAAACTAAGCCATTAGGTTCACAGCAAAACAGACATAATCATCTCATTTACTGATCCATGAGGCCAAACCTAAATACCAATGCTCATTGGAAAAGATCTGCACACTTAATTCACAGCTGCCATGTTTCAAATACAGGGTTTTCTAATTGACCCTTACTTTACGTAAAAGCCAAGATCTCCCACCCATACGCTTACTGGTCAAGCTCCCCTACCCTTAGTCCAAATTTAAAGTCTGATTTCAATACTAATTACACTTAAATATGGGCTCCCAAAGAGTACATCTATCTATAAACACTAATGTACTGGAGACTCAAGTCTGCTGTTCAACCCCTGAAACAGTAGAGTAGGAAGAGAAACACAATACCACCACATTACGTGAACTTGTCAGAAGAAGCACAGGGAGGGTAGGCTTAGGGGAACATCTGTTTTCAGTAGCAGCAGCGGATGGATGAAGGAGGAAAAATAAGTTCCTGGTGTCTGCACTGAATAATGCCTAACGTGGTGACAGGAGACACCGGGCTTACAAGCACTGTCATTTTTAAAGCATAGAAAGTCATTAAAAATCAGGTGGTGACAAATGCAAAAATAAAAGCTATTAATACTTTCCTTTACCTGAAATTACTCCGGAGTGTTAGTTAAGTAACTCACTCCATAATTCATTCTGATCATCACGTGTTACTGTTTTGTGATCTTTGATAACGTGTTGAAAGCTCTCCTTCCTGGGCTTCCATGCCTTAGAAGTTTTGGCAGTACTTCTTTGTAGGCCTGTCTGTAATTTTTTTCCTCTTAAAGCACACAACTATAGAAATTGTGCAGCACACCTGTGTCAGACAGTCCCAGGTTCAAATCCCAGATCACTACTTATGAATTCCTGGATTGTCGGCAAGTTATTGACCCAGTCTTAGACTTGGTTTCCTCCCCTGTAAAACAGTCATTCTAAAATCCTTTTGCAGTATTGTTAGGATGTAAGTAGGTAATGATGTCAGCACAGCGCCTCACACACAGGAGGCACTCAATAAATGGTAGCTATTACCATCATTAGTGTTGACAACTTTCCTCCACTTTGTCTGTGCTTCTGTTGTAGTTCCATTTGCAAAACTGGAAATGACTTTCGAAGGTTTCATCTCCAATCATGCTCTTACAAACAAGATTTCAAATGGTCTAGTTATTTTCAGGTCGCAGACTCGTAAGGGGGCTATGTAACTTCTATACAATCTCCCAATCTAGAAAGCAATTTAACCTATGGAAGTAGTCAGTGTCAAGGGTTACAGATATTGTGATTTTGTATCTCTTCACAGTACATCAATCTGTTCATTAAGCAAACCCAGAGTCACACACAAAAGCTTACCAACAGACTCTCACCAAACTTAACGGTGGGAACACAGATCACAATCTTTGCTCTTCACTACTGACCAATTGTATATTATTTCTGGTGCCAGATCCCCAACATGACTACCAGGAGGTTAACACATGGAAAAACAACTGGTCCAAAACATTTTGTTTTACTCACAGACTATTTGGTTATGAACAGAGGTGATGCCCCCTTTATAATATTAATGATACTAAAGTCCAAAAGGGGTGTGGCAGAGAAGGGACAGAATGATTCCATGTGACTCTTCAACTTATTAAGTGGACAATTACCCCACTCCCCTGTTAAACATGGCACCAAATTCCAAAGTCAAAGTTTGGCTAACATTTGTCCACATTACCTCCTGTTTTAGGCCCTTTGTACAGATACTGTCCAGAGCCAGCTGTGTCCATGAAGGTCCATTTTGACCTTCCCCAAGCTATCTTACCCAAGTGCTTCCGAAAAAGTATTAAATAGGGGTCTCTTTGATTCCCAACATACCTGGTAGCCAATCAAAGCTGTCTCTTGACAGTAAATAGCATCCTCTCTCACAAATGCCCTATTTCTTCTGCTTTACATATGACAAGAGTGTAAGAGGCTACAGGAGAGCACGAGACAGGTTTTACGCGGCTTCGTGCCAACAGTGGTGAACAGTTTTGTTTGTTTCAAAGTAATGACGTGTCTCATTTTATCATAAAAACAACCTCTGTAGCCATTCACACCACAGGTCTGAGGAGGTCAGTCAGAGCTGGAAAGGCAATCGGAAAGACAGATTTTTTTTTTTTTTTAAAGTAAACATCTGCTGAAAAAGCTGAAGTAACAAGCTTCCGTCCTCATCATGTGACTGGCTTAGCTTTTGATCTATTTGCTTCCAAAATGACAGGCTCTAGAAGCAAAAGACACACAACTACCAATAAAAAGACAAGTTGAATATAAATAAGATGGGAAAAAACAGGATATGTGCATTGTTGTTAAGACAAACATGCAAAAAGGAAATGATGTTGGCAGATATGGACCATCATTCTGCAGATGCTTGTTATCCTCTCCAAGGCAATGGCCTACCTGTCATCCCATTCCGTTTTCCCTATAGCTTCTCACTCACCGCCTGCCTCCCAGCACCTAATCTCCAGTTCCCTCCCTCTCTCCAATCATTCCTCCCATCACCTTTCTCCCACTCACCCCTGATCTTCTTTCTCCTATTTTCTCAAGTGTTCCCATAGGATTTGTTACTAGCAGCATTAATAGTGGCATTATCATTAGCTGCCAAAATCCTAATGTTCATTTTATAAGAATTACCTAGGGAGGACAGAACTTTAAGGGAGATGGGATCTGGGGAGATGAGAATGATAATGGTCACTACCAAGAGCCAGGAAAGTGCACGACAGCAGTTGTAGAATTTATTTTCCAAGTTATGCAGGGCTGGGAATGAACTCTGACTGCTAAAAGCCGGGCTTGATCAAATATTTTACTTTCTAATACTCCCTCAAATGAGTGGCAGTTTTTTCTGCTTGCCTGTTAGTTTAGCATTTAATAGTGTCTGTTGCCAGGACAGTAAACTTTGTGCAGAGCTCAGAGCTATCACTAATTAATGAAGAATTCTATCTTCATACGGGGTTTTATTTTTATTTTTTATATGTTTTTAAAGATTTTATTTATTTATTTATTTGAGAGAGAGCGGGAGGAGAGGGGAAGGGGTAGAGGGAGAGGGAGAAGCAGACTCCTCACTGAGCAGGGAGCCCAACACAGGGCTGGATGGATCCCAGGACCCCAAGACCATGACCTGAGCCGAAGGCAGACCAACTAAGCCACCCAGACACCCCAGATGTCATTTCTTTCTTTAAGCTATATTCAACAAATATTTTTGAGTGAATGTCAATGTGCAAGCCATTGCACTAGACTCCATGGGAGACCAGAGAGTGGTCAGTCATAGAGGCTGGCTGTAATGATAAATATTTATATAACATGTACGTACAAATAGCCACAGCATAAAGTAGAAGGAGATAGATAAGGCACTCTGGGAATTCAGAGAAGGAAGGAATCAATTTCAGTGGAGGGGCTGGTGAAAAAGATGGTGATAGACAGTTCAGACAAGATGCTGTTTCACTCTGTGCCAGCATTTCAGTATTTGTGAACTTCTCTGGGTGCCTAAATCTCCTCTGGAATTTACAGGTACTCTGTTTGTTGTTAGTATTCCCGTCCATAATACTTCTCCAGTTACCTCTTCCGGTCATTGAAATGAAAATGTAAGAAACCAAAATAAGGACTTTAACTATTAAATCACAATGAAATTGGTAAAGGGACCCAAATACAAGCATAATTCACTCAACTAAGCCTCATACACTTTGTATTTGATAGCAATAATCCTGTAGCATCTAGAAAACACACTTATCTTATTAACGAGACTGGAATTATTTCAATTAGGTATCTCCACATGCACCAACTGTTAGAAATCAGACTGTTTTGAAACAGTTGTTAATGACTTAACACGGCAAACGTTTTCCTGAATTTCAGGGGGAAATCTATGATTGAGACAGATGGGAAAGAGCCTGGCCCTGCTGTGTAGCAGAGGAACAGCCTTGTGGGCCTAGAAATGCATTTTCCACTGGGATATAGCAAACAATCCTAAAGACACCCAGAAAGACAATCAGAAACTTTGGTAACATCTGCTACATTAAAAGTTCAAAACCTGGCACCAGTAAACATCTAATTATGGGAAGAAATGCTTTAGCTCAAAAACAAGTCTCTAAATTTCAAAGTCTTATATAACACTACTGAGAACATCAGGGGTCCAAGGTCTAACCCCAGTCCTCTGGCTAACCTGGAGGAGTTTACACTTTGCCTCCACTGGACCCTTCCCCTTAGATAAGAAACAGGACTCATAACAGAGTTCCATTCTAATGCTTTACTTCCTGTTGGAAAGGAGGGTTTGTTTTTTTTTAAAGCCTATTAATTCATGGAAATGCTTTAAACCTTTGAAAGGCTGTTCACAAATTCACAGGAATATTTACAGAGTCAGTTTTGACCCTCTGAGGAGGCACAGGCCCTAGAAATTCTAACCCGTGCTGAAGTACATATGTGGTCTGCCTGAAGCAAGTTGGATACACGTTAAAAACAACTACAAAGGAACACATTTTATGTTTACGAACTGGATAAGTGCTATCCTTTTGGTACTTCATAGTTGAGAATCAACTTGCTTCTTGAGAACAAATCCATTGGGGGAAAAAATTCATTTATTTTACTTATTTTCTGGCCTAATTAAAAAGAAAAGTAGTAAGAGTTCTTATTCTAGCCTGTCTTGTCTTTTCTTAGACCTGGCATTAAAAAATACTTCTGGTGGGCGCCTGGGTGGCTCAGTGGGTTAAGCCGCTGCCTTCGGCTCAGGTCATGATCTCAGGGTCCTGGGATCGAGGCCCGCATCGGGCTCTCTGCTCAGCAGGGAGCCTGCTTCCCTCTCTCTCTCTGCCTGCCTCTCCATCTACTTGTGATTTCTCTCTGTCAAATAAATAAACAAAATCTTTAAAAAAAAAAAATACTTCTGGAGGGGCACCTGGGCGGCTCAGTGGGTTAAGGCCTCTGCCTTCGGCTCAGGTCATGATCCCAGGGTCCTGGGATCAAGCCCTGCATGGGGCTCTCTGCTCAGCAGGGAGCCTGCTTCCTCCTCTCTCTGCCTGCCTCCTCCTCTCTCTGCCTGCCTCTCTCTGCTTGTGATTTCTGTCAAATAAATAAATAAAATCTTAAAAAAAAAAAAAAACAACTTCTGGAGAAAATAGGAGGGAGAAAAGCAAACACAAGCACACCAATGTTCATTTCCAGGGACTATGGTACGCTGTGCCTAGTATTCCTCCCCGGCTGTGATGAACGGAGTTCCTTCCCTGGCGTGCCTGTCCAGCATGCCCAGGCTCCCTGGGCTCTAAAGGAACATGAAAGAATTGTTGCATACTTGTGTTTACACACATACACACACACACACACACACACTCTCAGTGTTTTATACAAGGTTTTGGTGTTTGGATAAAACAATATCATTTCATTTTCTATAAGGCTGATGGTCAAGGTAGGTATAGCCTAGTAATCCACTTAACTGCTTCACTGATTAAATTTTTTGAGCTCTAATCTTCCTTCATAAGAAAGAAAAAAATTTAGTTGTTACAAGGTACAGTAACATCTTTAGGTATTTCTGCAGTATAATACACACTGTGATTTATACATATAATGAGTACAAGGACTGAATTAGTGTGGAGACAAATCTCTTATCACCATTTTTCTAGTTCTCATACAGCCAATCACTTCTACTCGTGCTTAATGACCAACGGGCCAGTCTGTTGGATCTGGCACAATGCCAAGTATACAACCCAAGAAACTGAATTGAATGCCAGAGAGTCAACATCCTGTCTAAGAGAAGTGAGTTAGATACCAAAGTTAAGTCTACAGGGTTTCAATTAACTATTAGAATGACAAGTAGAGGCTGGTTTTGTTCAATGATAGTATTCCAGAAAAAAATGTTTGTGAATGCTTAGTAATCTCTTATATTTCTGTCACACTATGGAAGAATTACTCTAAAATCAGCTATACCCTCTCCTGTTTTGCTTTTTCCTGTTTTATAAATACATTTTTAGAGTAGACTTAGTTAATAAGATGCTAGCAAGCAAGCTTCCTAAAAGTTGCAAAGGGTTTAAAAAATAATAATAAAGAAGTTTCTGAAATATCACTGCTGAATGTGGCAAACACAACTTGTCAGCCCCATTTACCAATGAGTTGTTTCAGTCCCTCAGGATAAGGAGATTGGATCTAAGTGTCTTCTAAGGTCCCTTCCACCAAGAAGATTCCATGATTCTGAAGGTAATGTTTCATTTCATAATACATACAATCAGCAAATGCTTTGAGGAAAAAGTCCCCAACTTTCTTTTTTTTTTTTTAATATTTTATTTATTTGACAAAAATCACAACTAGGCAGAGAGGCAGGCAGAGAGAGAGGAGGAAGCAGGTTCCCTGTGCAGCAGAGAGCCCGATGCAGGGCTCGATCCCAGGACCCTGGGATCATGACCTGAGCCGAAGGCAGAAGCCCCAACTCACTGAGCCACCCAGGTGCCCCCCAACTTTCATTGTAAAAGCTCAGTCTTAAAGCCAGTGTTTTTCTACATCTGCTCTGCAACGACCACAGGCCAGCAACGTGTGTGAAATTATCCTATAATTAAAATAAGCTTTTCAAGCAAATCCTGATCACCTCAAACTCTGAAAGAGATGGGGAAGGAGGCGAACTGCTTCTCATGCACAGCAGAAGATACAGTTACTACAAGTCACTTAAGAACCAGGCAACAAAGTATTTCTTGCATAAAATTTCTTCAGATCATGTTTCAGTATTCATTAAACTTGGAGCCGAATCCTTTCCGAGCTACCGCAGGGTAAAGGAATCAGTTCCAAGCTTCCAGCTGCAATTTATGACTCTTATCATTGCTTCCCTGTCCTCCTTGCAATGTTATACAATATCCGCCTTCAAGATGTGGGAGTTTCACTCCACCCTTCTCCCGCTGTGAAAAATTGGTGATAATCATGGGAAGAAAAATAACAATTGTTAAATAATATGGTTCTAACCTTAAAACTAAAAGAGAGGTCACTCTCATAATCATGTCTATTGTTTACTGACTCCTATATTATTAAAGAGCTGAGAAAAATACATCTTTGAGAATCAAAGAAATCCAATGTAGAGAGGTCATCTAATTCAGCCTTCTACCTGATGCCTAGATCCCATCAACAGCTGCCCTCTAGCTCCTAACTAAGCACCTCCAGAAACAGAAAACTCACTTCTTCCAGGAAAGAATGCCATATCTTGAGACCCTCCTAACTTTGGAAGTTCTCCTCTATATGAAACAAATAAACCAAAACATGTCCCTGACATTTCCTCTGGCTGGTCCTTGCACAATTCTTTTGAAGATGTAATTCATATATCATAAAAGTTATCCTTACATACCTTTTAAGAAAATGTGGAACATAACTAATTCCTCTTACACATGATAATCCTTTCAAAACTTAAAGACAGTATAATAGGCCCCTTACTATTACTAAATATATCCACTTCCTTCTGTCATTTCTCACTTCAAATATCAAAAGGCATCCTTGTCATCTACTGTTTTGGCTGTGGTGGCTATTCTGAGCATACTCCAGCTCCTCTATATTCATCTTAAAGTTACTTATGTTTTCGGGGCTTGGGTGGCTCAGTCGGTTAAGCATCTGCCTGCAGCTCAGGTCATGATGCCAGGGTCCTAGGATCGAGTCCCCCATCAGGCTCCCTGCTCAGTGGGGAGCCTGCTTCTCCCTCTGCCTCTGCCCACCTCACCCCCCCTCCCCGCTCATGCGCTCTCCCTCTCTCTCTCACTCTCTCACTTGCTCTCAAATGAAAAAAAAAATGTTACAGACCTCTAGTAAACGTTTCAGAGTGAAAAGTAACATAGATTGTATTAATGTGAGAGAGAAGAGGAAACTGACTTCTAAACACGGTCTTTTGGAATTGACAGATGATGTCTGGGATTCAGAAAAAATGAGGTCACAGAGATAATAGCCAAGTAGGCTGGGAGGTGCCCAAGAAAGGCTAAAGCAATATGAGGATAACAAAGCTGCTATTTAGTAAGATAAAATAAGGAAAGGGTTTAACTATAGAATTTAGGGGCACCTGGGTGGTCCAGTGGGTTAAAGCCTCTGTCTTTGGCTCAGGTCATGGTCTTGGGGTCCTGGGACCGAGCCCCACGTCAGACTCTCTGCTCACCGGGGAGCTTGCCCCTCCCCCACCTGCCTCTCTGCCTTCTTGTGATCTGTCAAATAAATAAATTTTTTAAAATTTAAAAAATAAATTTAAAAATATATGTATGTATGTATGTATGTATGTATGTATGTATGTAGAGATTAGGATACCCTTATAAGGATGAAAAAATAAATAAATAAATGTCTAGAAGTAGAGAAAAGTAGTGGACTGCCTGGGTGGCTCAGTCGGTTGACTTTGGCCCAGGTCAAGATCCCAGGGTCCTGGGATGGAACCCCGTATCAGGCTCAAGCTCGGGGGAAGCCTGCTTTAAGATTCTCTCTCTCCCCCGACCTTCCCCCTGCTTGCTCGCACTCTCTCTCTCTCTCACTCTCTCTCTAAAATAAATAAATACATGTTCAAAAAAATAGAGAAAAGTAGTAATTTAGTGAACTAGCAAAGAGAGTGAATAAAAGAAAGGGTAGAATCCTTTTCCAATCTTTTCAGAAGAAAAGATTTCTATCTTTAATAATATAAACCTCAATGTACAATTTTTTTCATTAAAAATTCTCCTCACCTTGGATTGAATTAAAACAAAACAAAAAGATAACCAAACAGCTGTTTCTTTTTGTTTTTTAAGATTTTATTTATTTATTTGACAGACAGAGATCACAAGTAGGCAGAGAGGCAGGCAGAGAGAGAGAGAGGAGGAAGCGGGCTTCCCACTGAGCAGAGAGACCAATGCAGGGCTCAATCCCAGGACCCTGGGATCATGACCTGAGCAGAAGGCAGAGGCTTAACCCACTGAGCCACCCAGGTGCCCCCCAAACAGCTGTTTCTAAAACAGTAATCTGGGTATGCTATGTATAAGACTTAATTTTTACTCAATTCTTTTATTTTCATGTTTGTAAAAAAAAAAAAAGTGATGAACTGTAAGCAAGTCTCTTGTAAACTTGGTAAAGTTCAAAATATTCCAATGAATGGGGCGCCTGGGTGGCTCAGTGGGTTAAAGCCTCTGCTTTCGGCTCAGGTCATGATCCCAGGGTCCTGGGATCGAGCCCCGCATCGGGCTCTCTGCTCAGCGGGGAGCCTGCTTCCTCCTCTTTCTGAATGCCTCTCTGCCTACTTGTGATCTCTGTCTGTCAAATAAATAAATAAAATCTTTAAAAAAAAAATATTCCAATGAAAATCTGTCCAGAAGGCATTAGCTTTTTAAACACATTCAGCAAGGAATCCCAGGATGGCTCAGTCGATTAAGGATCTGACTCCTGATTTTAGCTGAAGTCATGATCTCAGGGTTATGAGATCAAGTCCCACATCAGGCTCTGCCGTCAGCAGGGAGTCAGCTGGAAATTCTGTCTCCTGCTCTTTCTCTCTCTGTGGCTCCCCCTTCTCTCTCTCTCAAATAAATAAATCTTTTTTTTTTTTAAACCACATTCAGCAAAACTCCAGATCAAATTCTTCTTCTTTTTTTTTTTTAAAGATTTTATTTATTTATTTGACAGACAGAAATCACAAGTAGGCAGAGAGGCAGGCAGAGAGAGAGAGGAGGAAGCAGGCTCCCCGCTGAGCAGAGAGCCTGACGCAGGGCTCAATCCCAGGACCCTGGGATCATGACCTGAGCTGAAGGCAGAGGCTTTAACCCACTGAGCCACCCAGGCACCCCTAGATCAAATTCTTCTAACAGACTGTAGATAAAAGTAGTTTTATATTTTTATGATACTCTGCCACCCTTAAAATTTTCTCTCAAATCCAGCTGCAGAGTCAATAGCAGTCACACTTGCAGATCCCAGCTATCTGGGGCCAGAAAACCAACTGCAGAGTTATTTAACTCTTAAGGGAAGGCGTTACCACCACAGTTCAGCCATGTTTATCACACTTAGTAATATAAAAGCAAGCTTCCTCTAATAGTCCATTCCCAAAACACACCGTTGAAAAGAATTTGGGTTCAGAAGATCATTTTTATCCATCCTCAGAACCTCAAGAAGAGGCTCTACAAAGAACAGGGCCTCTGCTCCAAGAGCTCATCAGAAAGCAGTGCTCATGAGATAGCACTGTGTTCCTTGACAGCTAAACAAGAACTACAACCTTCCAAAAAATGCACAGGATTAAATGACACCAGCAGGAAGGCACCAGTTTCCCAGCAATGGTTGCAATGTCAGTTTAGTGGCCTTCACATATTGATGCTCTCCATAGTATTAAAGACAGCAAAAGTAATACCTTAAAAAAAAGAACAGTCCCAATCACTGTAGGAACGACAGCTACAACATCTCCTATTAGAGAGTAGAACACAAGTGGAAGCAAATGGAATGCCAGAGTATGTGAGATATGCGAAACAACCAAAACCAAGGTTCTTTGTGGCCAGTCTAAGATCTGGCAAACAGAATCGTAACACACAAGTTTCCAGATCTTGTTCTCCAACAGTTCTAAATCTTGCTGGAGTTTTCTAAACTAAAGCCCCCACATCAATGTTTTTGCCAAAACAAATATTTTAAAGCACTGTAATTTCAAAGTAATAAGAAGAGGACAGTTGCATAAAAGTTATGAGAAGAGATAAGACAAGTTCACAGTTGGGTTGACCAGTCACTACTGACCCTGTTCTAGTTTGAAAGAGAAACTGGGACTTCATAAGTTCTCCCCTCCCACCCTCAAAATATGCCTTGATAAAAGACACGAGCCTGCCTTCAGACATCTGAGGATCTATCATGGAGAAGATGAATGAAGGCTATGCCAGATGGTCAGAATCAATATCTTAGTCCAACCTCGTTACCACTTGATTAGAACTCCAGCAGAATCCCTCAGGAGTTAGAAGGTCTTCCTGCTACTCCTTCTCCACAGCTATTCCTTTCCAGTTCACATTGTGCCATGTAGCCAGAGAGACACAGTAACAGAGAGAAAAGATGAGCACAGTTCTTAACCAGTTTGGAAAACATATCTGGGATGCTCACTGGCTCCTGAACAAAACCAAAGCTCCTTATCTTAGCATACAAGGCCTTCACAGTATGACCCAATCTGTCTCCCCTGCCTCACTGCCTTATAACTTCCCACCAAACTCATTAAAAGCCCACCACAGTGATCTTCTCCACCTACCAGGTAGGCCAGGTGTCTCACAAATCTGTGCCAGATAAACCTTCCCTCCGATCCCTTCTCCATCTGACAAAATGTATCTCCTTGAACAAAATGAACCCTGCTCTCAGGATTCAAGTTTGTTCTTCTATTGATTTCGCAGTTTTCACACATACTGTGCTTTTCTATATTACTTTCTCTTTCTGTGTTCAGGTGATGTTTGGGGACTGAATGGGCAGGGAATGGGGAAGGTAGGCTGCAAGTAGACAGCCATGCAAAAGAGCTGTAGGCAAACATTCTCCATTTAAAATATTTTCTCTAAACCCTGGTTGTCAGCTTTTAAAAAATCATCTCACTTGCTACATTATTTAGATCTTTAACATCTAGAAGCACATTCAGGTGATCTTCTACGAAGAATCTAGATAACAACATGCTTAATTGACTCCTTTAGATCAGACTATTTCCAAGCATCTGATGTATTACTGAAAAACAATGTGAGCTCGATTTTATTTTCATGAAATAGTGGGAGATAAAAATCTTAAAATGCTCTAATGAACTGTAGCACTTATGCTGATCCCAGAAACAGCCTAGAAGGCGGCCACAGGGGTTAAGGAGAATCAATTTTGTTATAGGAAATCTTATTTTAAATGTATAATGCAGAAGGAATGCCTTATACTTCAAAACACCTTGTCAAAATCATTTAGGATGGTAAAGAAACAAATCTATGCTTTCAGAAATTCTGAATTAAGATTGAGGGTTAAAAAAAAAAAACCTGGGTTGGGGCGCCTGGGTGGCTCAGTGGGTTAAGCCTCTGCCTTCGGCTCAGGTCATGATCTCAGGGTCCTGGGATTGAATCCCGCATCGGGCTCTCTGCTCAGCGGGGAGCCTGCTTTCCCCCTCTCTCTCTGCCTGCCTCTCTGCCTGCTTGTGATCTCTCTCTCAAATAAGTGAATAAATAAAAAATCCTTAAAAAAAAAAAAACTGGGTAACATCCCCAACCATCCCCCTGAGCTGTGGTCCCTATCACTTGTGATACTGAGAGCAGAACAAATGAAGGAGAGCTATTTGCTTTGGGTTGTTCAAAAGCAAAGTACAAGGATAGCCAAACAATATAAAAGCCAACACAGATGGGGCGCCTGGGTGGCTCAGTGGGTTAAGCCGCTGCCTTCGGCTCAGGTCATGATCTCAGAGTCCTGGGATCGAGTCCCGCATCGGGCTCTCTGCTCAGCAGAGAGCCTGCTTCCCTCTCTCTCTCTCTGGCTGCCTCTCCGTCTACTTGTGATTCCTCTCTGTCAAATTAATAAATAAAATCTTAAAAAAAAAAAACAGCCAATGCAGAGGTACAAATCCGTGTTATCTTAAGCTTTGAAGGGGATACTATAAGCAATGAGGAGGAAAATAAACCACTGACTAAGCCAAACTCAGAAACAATTCTCTATTTAATTCACTATGAAGCCATTACACATGTCAAAGCTTGGATGAGATTCAATGTTCTTATTTTAACCTATTTCTGTCTATTATTAATATGTCACATCATTGTCTAATATTTTTGTTCTGTGCAACACATCTGAGTAGAGACTTAATTTCTCTCCTAAGTAAAATAAGGACATAAGAGAAAGAAGACTGCACTCTGGCTTGATCTCCTTTGGTCAGAATTCACACCAGGAAATGACCTTTCAGAAACAAACATCGTGCACAGATGCAGCATCATTCTCTAGAGATCAACAGTCAATCTGAAGCTGATCAGACAGTAACTAGGGAGTGCCTGCAGGAAGGAATATTTGAAACATCTGGGATGTTAACGGCACCCCTCTAAAATAATGTAACGTGATGGCAAGTGTAGGAAGAGCCCAACATGTTCTGTTCTGAGAGGACGGTGGTTGTCAGACTATCTAAGGTTTGAGAAGTCGGTTCAGAGTTGAAGACTGCAGCAGAGCTGGCCTGTGGTGGGAAAAACATTCTTGTTAGCGACAAACCACCCAGAGGCAAGTGCTTTGGACACGAAGGGGCAACGCAGACAAACAGGATGCAAAGGAACAAGCGTCTCAAAAGCCAAGGTTATCTGTCCAAATATTTATATTAGTGGGGGAAGAGGGAAGAACTGAAGTGAGGACAGGACAGGGATGTAAGTCTATCTCTGAGGGAGGAAAGGTGAACAAGCAGTGATTTAAGCACAAGTAGAGTAAAACCCTGCTAAGTGTCCAATAAATTTCCATCTGTATGGTTCAAACAATTTCCTGTTTTGTATTGAAATTTCAAGAAATACCTTTCTTTTGAAATAAATGGAGTAATAAGCAATAATCAGTCCAATATTTACAACTTTCAAAAAAAGGTATAATCAGATTGGACAGACTTGATCGATTTACTTTTAATATTTTAATGGCATAATATGTTGAATTATGGCAAAGCCAATGATCTAAACTGTATTCCAGTAAAATAACTTAGACAGGGTCTCAGAGTCTAATTCACAAGCTTAATTAAAATTGGCCTAATATGAACACTGCCAGATGGATTGAAAAGTGGCTCTGAGATCACATAGGAAAATGATAAAGGAAAATATGTCAAATGGGAGGAGGGTCTGCTGCATATGCCAGGGTTGGTATCAGGTCTAAGTTTAATTAACACACTCCCTAAATGACAAGAGAAAAATAAGATAATATCAGATAGACGGAATTCCCTTGAGATAAATAAGAAAAATTTTAAGCAAAGAAATAATTACAGAAAAGTGGAGCCTATCCTTTGGAAGTCACACAGATAAGCAATTACCATTTTTATTAGAAAAAATAATATACATGGTACACATTTAAAGAAAAATCTATTATTTTGTTCAATCAGAATGAAACATATGTTCAATGTGAGTCTAGAACTATGGGGAAATCACATTTGAAAATTAATATAAAGCAGTTTAAATAGAGATTTACTTATAATAGACCATAGTGACCACAACGTAAATATGATCTGAAACTCCCTTTTACAGAAATTATAATAATGTATTGCTTTACAGTTCCCAAATGCTTTCACATATATTATCCCTCAAGACCCTCATAACAGCCCTCTGAGACAGGCAAGGTTCCTTATCCAATTTTACAGATAAGAAGCCTGAGGCTTTGCATGGGTACATAATGTGCCTGTGATCACATAGCTAGGACGTAGAAGAAATGCCAGCAAACCTCAATTTGCTGACTTCTATTTCAATGAAAGGAAAGGGATAACATCACTGGGAAAAAAAGCTAATGCTAACTACAGTTGTAAATCTTCCTTCAATGCTTTATCAGGCACTTCAGCCTCTAAACTGGGCAAAATCCAAATAATGATGTAACTTATTAAAAGGGCCAAAATAATTTCAAAAAAAAAAATCTTTAAAATATAAAATGCACATATTTTCCAACCAATTTTGCAAACTTCAATAAAAAACTTAAGAATGTATATATTTACAAAGGCACAGACTTTTGGAAAAGTCCTTGAGAAAGGAGGACTTAAAAGCTTTCTTTTAAAGAAGTTCCAACATTTCAAGATTAAAATATGAATTTTCCTAAATATCTCCGTATGAAAGAAGACTCTATAAATTGCCTGATTTTTTTCTCTGTGCAAGTATACAGAACTTCAAAAACCACATCGGAGGGATGGCTGGGTGGCTCAGTCGGTTAATCACCCAACTCTGGATTTCAATTGAGGTCATGATTTCGGGGTTATAAGGTCAAGCCCCATGTGGGGCTCCGCACTCAGTGTGGAGCCTACTTAAGATTCTCTGTCTCCCCTTCTCTATCCCTCTCCCCCCTCTAAAAAAACCACACTGGAGAGGCCAATCTCCGTGGTTTTAAGGAGTCTGTTCAATAGTCTTATTCTCCAACTCTAGCTCTGTTCGTTTCAGCATACTAGATCCTAATAGTCTCTGGATCAACTGATTATTTTTCCTTTACCCTTTCAAAGATTTCCTCTTAGCAAAGATATTCATTAACTGAGAGTATATTAGAAGAAAATATACTAGTAGAATCATAATTTCCTACAAAATTCCAAACAGTCCCAGCAGGCAATGCCCCTCCATGTGTCAATCTGAGGCGAGAGATTAATTAATTATTTTAACATGATGTGGTCATTGCATACTGAATACAAACTCCACAACCTCTACATCTAAAGAACTTTTAATTTGCTGGAGACAAACCAGAGGAAGATTTGCCAAGCTGCAAAACGGAACTTTTTGTTGTTGTTGTTACACTGCTAGAATATTCTTTTCTTATGTCCATCAATCTTACTACTTCGATAAAACATGACAACTTAGGGTGAGCTCCAGCAACGTGGCTTTGGCTTAGTTTCACCACTCCAAGGTTTTAAGTTATCCCTACAAATCCTCATGAACCACTTGGGAAAGCACAGCACACAACACTGAAGCAAAAGGCTGGGTGAATTAGTAACATACTCTACAAAGAGAGCTGGGAACATTCAAACCAAAGAAGAAGACTGCAACGAAAGGCAAGATTTAGAACTCCTATGATAAAACATCATGACATCAATTCAATCAATGGATATTCAGTGAGTACCTTCTCTCTATATAAAGGACACATTCATGGAAAATGGCACATCCATAGCATAGCCATAATATTAATAACTTTCCAAAAAGCAATTTTTCAAAGCAGTTTCTTTTAACATAGTCACTTTTTCCCCAAGTTTGGACAAAATTCAGAAACAGACATTTGCTTCACAATTCCAATGAGAAGTACCTTATGTTGACATGAACCTTAGCAAAAAGAATGGACTCACTGTCTTCTATGTTGGAAAGAAATTCTAAAAAGGCAGACGACATATGGCTGACTTAGATGACTCAGGAATTTATAAGATTTAGATTTTATCTACCTACCAAACACTGTGGTAGACATGTTCACATAGTTTCATTACCAAGGCATATGCACATGCATTTTCATTACATTAGTAAGTTACAATACCCCAAGTCAAGCTGCCTGACAGAAAAATGGCATAATGTTTGATTACTAATCTACATAACAGGAAAAGCTACAGAAACCCAACAGTTCTGAGCCTGAAACCTCAAGACCTCTCACTACATAGATGAGGACAGTTGGTATGACTCTTAACCCAGGAATGACTGTGGCTTTGGAAATACTAGCTATCTCTGCTCTGAATGGTACTACTCTATGGTTTCTCTAAAATCCAAGGAACCTCTGACAGTACTCCCAACACACTAAGACACAGATCTTTTACCTTTTATCTGACTGCAACTTGGAAAACCCAGTTTTAAACAGGACACAGGTGTTTAAAACTGGAAGCACAATGGAGGCAATCTCTCAAGATCTGAGTAAAGAAGAATTAAGAGGGAAAACCTTCAGAAGACAGTAATTGGGCCATTGGAGTTTCTTCTCACTAATTATCCCAGAGTGGCCATTAGCTATGTAACCAAGGAGGAAAGTGTGTCAGACTTCAGCGAAGCTGTGTCTTCAGCATCTTATGGAATGCACCCTAAAGCCACTGTGTAATTAACTGCCAGGAAAATGCTGAGCGAGTAGAATAAAGAAGCTATAACAAATCAAATAATACTGCACAGTTCAACCCCCAATGACAGCAGTTGAACTGCTTAGAACTTCAAAATACTCATAAGCATCCATTCCCTTTTCAGAATCTAGAGAAAACAGATTTTTGGTTGAGTGAAGAAACAAGCAAAAATGCAGGTTACAAAGAGGCTTAACATTAAAGAAATTTTCAGCAATAGGATTTGCTTTATCTAGCTGCCTTTCATAATGTTATAGGAACATCGCTATCAGTGATGCTCAAAGCAAGGGCTACAAGGAACCTGCAGGGCTTTTCCAAAAATCTAAGAGCATTTCATACTACAGTCAAAAACAGAGAGAACAGACCAAACAAAACAAAGAAACCAACAAAAAAGGGTGAGTCCCTTGGAAGAATTTATTGTGGAGTACTCTCCAATACAACCTTAAATTTTTTTAGTACATTTCTAACTATTCAACACATATTTATTGCGCACTTATGAACCGATAGCTAAGAATAAACTCCAATTCAACTTGAACATTGAAACTTCAAGGATCAAATAACTAAGCATAGAATGAAATAAAACATGTCTATTTGTTTTATTCCAATTTGGGAACTTGGGAATGAAAGGAGGAAGACTGTATTTTTAGTGAGCAATAAAAGCTCATGAGGAAGGCTACCTTCCAAACCTGGCTGGACAGAATCAAGAGAATTTAAAGTCTTGAACTTGAACCCTACCCAAGACTTACTGAGACAGACAGTCTAAGAGCAGAGTCTAGAAACCTGTAGTTTTTAAGACTCCTAGGCCTAGATAATTACAATGACCACCCAAGTTTAGGAATCACCATTATATTGGATATTTTGTCTCTCTTAAAGAATGAAGAAGCTAAACAACCTCTATTAAATAAACACAGAATCATAACTAAGAATTCGATATGACTATTTGAAGTTACAGTTCCTCACTGTCTCTACATTTCCCTTTTGCAAACTCATTACTTAGAAAAATGAACATCATTTTTTAAAATACTTTCCCCTCTCCCTCCATATTCACTTGTTGAAATTCTACTCATTTTTCATGAGAAATTAAAATGCTATTTCTTCCAAGGAGTCTTCTCTCTGATCCCTGGCAGGACTTGTTTCCTCCCCCATGTTCCACAGTACTTTATAGTAGGTTTCTTATAATCTTCCTTATATTACACTAGCTTGTTTGCATTAGTCAAGAAGTTAAACTCTTTAACAGATGGAACCTCCTCTATTAAGATATACCTACTGAGAACCTCTATTTCTACTCCAGCATTTAATTCCTGCGCAAAGCTGATATTCTGAACATATTTGTTTAACTGAATTAAACTCACAAACCAGAAGAGATCTTAAGTCTTTTCTTACTGTCTGACAGCATTATTAAGAAACCCAGTTGACTTAGTTTTTCTTACTGAAAAGATGTTGTAAATAGCAAAGCAACATTCTAAATAAGAAAACAATGGTATGTCAGCATTCTGATTAAACTTGAGCACTCAAGTATGAGCAAACTGACCATGACAAAACAAGAAAACAAAAAAATCTGTTTACTTTACTTTAAATAAAATCTCAGAGTCACATTCTCAGTATAAAATTGCACAGTTTCTCTGTTTTACTTTACTTCTTCCAAGTATTATAAATACCCAGAGAGCTGAGAATGTTATTTTCTCAGTAGCAGCTCTAAAATGAAAATGAGATTCAGTGCATTTCCAAGGAAAAGAACTACAGATGATTACTAAGTAAAAGGAAAATGTTCCCAAATCCATATTACAGGATATTAATTTACAGGTTTATTGAAGTTGAGCATTCAAGCTACCCAGCTTATCATGAAAGGCTGATTTATTTCATATAAGGTAAGCTTCATTCTGAAAAGTTTCATCTTTGATTCTCTGGAAGCTGCTACTGGTGTTTGTACAGCCCTTGTCATCACTCCAGATGACTACTGATTGACAGGACTAATAGATTTTGTTTTAATTGTAAAAGAAGACAGATGAAAGCTTTTGGCTGGATGACTAACTGCTCATCTTGAGTAATAAACATGCTTATTTCTCTCCCTCCATATTAAAAATCTATTTTTAATTCACTATTAACAAATAAGTAGGATTTTAATTTTTAAAAATGCATGAGTAGAATACAAAAGTTCAAGTGTATTTATTTGAAACACCAATTTTATTTTTCTACTTTGAGAGCAATTCAAAATTACTAAATATAAAACCAGGTGAAAGTTTAGTACTTTTCTGGTAGTTTCTCTTCTCTGCAGCTCTGTAATTCCCGAAATCACACTTAAAAGTAGAGGGGCACCTGGCTGGCTCCCCTGGTAGAGCATGCAACTCCTGCTCTTGGGGTTGTAAGTTGGAGCACAACATTGGGTATAGAGATTACTTTAAAAAAAAAAAAATCTTAAAAAGAGAGAGAGAGAGATTTGAAAGAAAAAGCACATGCTTTACTCTGACCTTCTGGTTATCTCTTTTTTCTCCCCAAGCAGTTGAAAGAAACCAACTCTCCTGTTTTCAGAGTCAAAAAAACAATAAATACAACATTAAAACACAATTTTAGCTGAGAAAATACAGTAGAGGTTTTCCTTCTTTTTTTTTTAATTTTTTTTAAAAGATTTTATTTATTTATTTGAGAGAGAGAGACAGTGAGAGAGAGCATAAGCGAGGAGAAGGTCAGAGGGAGAAGCAGACTCCCCATGGAGCCAGGAGCCTGATGCGGGACTTGATCCCAGGACTCCGGGATCATGACCTGAGCTGAAGGCAGTCGTCCAACCAACTGAGCCACCCAGGCATCCCGGTTTTCCTTCTTTTTATTACATTTATTATTAATTGATGTATGTTCAAATGCATAATGCCATATTTCACCCCACAACTATACATATTTATGACTGACCAAATAAAAAGTTCCATACCATTAAAAAGGCATAAGAAAGACTTTATTCTGGGGCGCCTGGGTGGCTCAGTGGGTTAAAGCCTCTGCCTTCGGCTCGGGTCGTGATCCCGGGGTCCTGGGATCGAGCCCCATATCGGGCTCTCTGTTCAGCAGGGAGCCTGCTTTCCTCTATCTCTGCCTGACTCTCTGCCTACAGTGATCTCTGTCTGTCAAATAAATAAATAAAATCTTTAAAAAAAAAAAAAAAAAGAAAAGAAAGACTTTATTCTTCTACAGAGTTGCAACCTGCAGAGGCTAGAGCAATTGGTTAATATTGGTTATTATTAACCAACAACAAAGCATACAGCAAAAAGGCACAATGTATCTGGTTTACCTGACAAGCAATCTGTAAAGATGCTATATGACCTCTAATTCGGTTCCCATGTATTTTTAAGTACTTCTTTCTACTTTCTTCCTTGCTTTTGTCCTATATCACCTAACTATAAAAAAGAGTTTGACATATCCTCTTTTGTTCCTTCCTTCTATGTGCATATCCCAAAACATCTTAAAAGACACTTTGTCCTTCAAAATTAAATAAAGTTTCAGCCCTGGAAAATTGATTTGTCCCAATCTAGGAAAATATAAATCATAGCAAACCCTTTAAAATGAATTGTTTTGGGGGTTCAGAAGTCAAGATGGTGGAGGAGTTGCAGACTGAGATGTCATCAGTCGCAGTTCAGCTAGATAGTTATCAAACCATTCCAAACACCTACAAACCCAGCAGGAGATCAAAGAGAAGAAGAGCAGCAATTCTAGAAACAGAAAATCGAATACTTTCTGAAAGGTAGGACATGTAGAGAAGTGAATTCGAAGCCATGGGAAGATAGATCACAGGAGGAGGGGCCGGCTCCCTGCAAGTGGTGGAGCAACAGAGCACAAAATCCGAACTTTTAGGAGGGCCTGGGTGGCTCAGTGGGTTGGGCTGCTGCCTTCCTGGGATCGAGTCCCGCATCGGGCTCTCTGCTCGGCGGGGAGCCTGCTTCCTCCTCTCTCTCTCTCTGCCTACTTGTGATCTCTCTCTGTCAAGTGGGTGAATGAAATCTTTTAAAAAAAAAAAATCCGAACTTTTAGAAGTCTGCTCCATGGACAGACATTGCTCCAGAGGCTAAGCGTGGGTGGAGACCTCGCGGGGACAGTGTGGTCTCAGGTTCCGCGGGGTCACATAAGGTAGGGGTTGTCTGAGTAGCAGAGCTTGCAGATATCAGAGCGGGGAAGCCGACTATAGAGACGGAGCTGAGGAGTGAGCTTTCAGCTGGGGGTTACCTTAAACTGTGATCCATGGCACAGTCCGACCACTGCTCTTTGAGCAGGGATCCCCACAAGTGGTAGACTGGGTAAGACCCACAAGCAGGAATCTGGGGGTTTGAAGACTCCAAACAGGGATGTGTGCCAGAGACATAAACACTCGGTCATAGGCAGGGTGAGCTCAGAGTGCGGGCAGAGACCAGGGAGACAAGAGTGATTGACTGATTTTCTCTGAGCGTGCATTGAGGAGTGGGGCCCCAAGCTCTTGGCTCCTCTGGGCCAGAGTTTGGGAGGCCACCATTTTCATTCCCATCCTCCAGAGCTCTATGGAAAGTATTCAGGGAACAAAAGCTCCCAAGAGCGAACCCAACCAGATTACTTAGCCTGGCCGCTGGGGAGGGCAGCACAATTCCACCTCAGGCAAAGACATTTGAGAGTCTCTACAACAGGCCCCTCCCCCAGAAGATCAACAAGAACCACCAGCCAAGACCAAGTTCACTGATCAAGGAAAACAGTGGAATTCCAGAGGAGGGGAAAGCAAAGCATGGAATTCATGGCTTTCTCCCCATGATTCTCTAGTCTTGCAAAGTTAATTAAATTTTTTTAATTTTATATTTTTTTATTCTAACGTTTTTTAACTTTTCTTCTTTCCTCTTTTAATGTTTTTTAGTTTATCTTAACAATACCATTCTTAAAAAAATCTTTTAAAACTTCCATTATTATAGATATATCCTTCATTGTATCTAATTTTTTGTATACATACAGGGATTGTTCTTTAAAAAAAAATTCTGGGATATAATTTCTTCTAATAGATCAAAATATACCCTAAATCTAGTACAGGGCTTTGGTCTAGTCTCCAGCCTGAACAAATTCTCTCCACTTTTTTTTTCTTTCTTTTTCCACCCAACATATCTTATCAATTCCTTTTTTAGAATTTTTTTTAAACTTTCATCGTTATAGTCATATTCCATCCCCTCATCATGTTTACCCTTATTTTTGAATATAGTATGTAGTTTCTTCTAAGAGACCAAAATACACCCAAAATCAAGTGGGTGGCTCATTCTATTCACCAGTCTAATATATATACATACACACACACACACACACACATAAAACTTAAAAAGATACATATCTTTTTAAATTTTATTTTAAATTTTTTAAAAATTTCTTTCTACCCCCTTTTTTCTCACCCCAATTTGGTATCTCTTCTGATTTGGTTAGCATACATTTTTTCTGGGATCTTGGCCACCCCTTTAGTATTTTATTCTCTTGTTCATATATTCTTATCTGGATAAAATGACAAGACAGAAAAACTTACCACAAAAAAAAAAAGAAGAGGCAGTACCAAAGGCTAGGGACTTAATCAATACGGACATTGGTAATATGTCAGATCTAGAGTTCAGAATGACGATTCTCAAGGTGCTACATGGGCTCAGAAAAGGCATGGAAGATATTAAAGAAACCCTTTCTGGAGAAATAAAAGCCCTTTCTGGAGAAAAAAGAAAAAAAAAAGAACTAAAATCTAACCAAGCTGAAATTTAAAAAGCTATTAATGAGGTGCAACCAAAAATGGAGGCTCTTACTGCTAGGATAAATGAGGCAGAAGAGAGAATTAGTGATCTAGAAGACCAAACGACGGAGAATAAGGAAGCTGAGCAAAGAGAGACAAACAACTATTGGACCATGAGGGGAGAATTTGAGAGAGAAGTGATACCATAAGATGAAAGAATATTAGAATAATGGGAATTCCAGAAGAAGAAGAGAAAGGTGGGCAGAAGGTATATTGGAGTGAATTATAGTAGAGAATTTCCCTAATATGGCAAAGGGAACAAACATCAAAATCCAGGAGGCACCGAGAACCCACCCTCAAAATCAATAAAAATGGGTCCACACCCCATCATCTAATAGTAAAACTAACAAGTCTTAGTGACAAAGAGAAAATCCTGAAAGCAGCTTGAAACAAGAAGTCTGTAACATACAATGGTAAAAATATTAGATTGGCAGCAGATTTATCCACAAAGACCTGGCAGGCCAGAAAAAACTGGCATGATCATGATACATTCAGAGCACTAAATGAGAAAAACATGCAGCCAAGAATACTATCTCTAGCTAGGCTATCACTGAAAATAGAAAGAGAGATAAAAAGCTTCCAGGACAAACAAAAACTAAAAGAATTTGTAAACACCAAAACAGCCCTGAAGAAAATATTGAAAGGGGTCCTCTAAGCAAAAAGAGAGCCTAAAAGTAGTAGACCGAAAAAGAAAAAGAGACAATATACAGTAACAGTCACCTTACAGGCAATACAATGGCACTATATTAATGGTAATTAATGGTAACTAAATAATAGTTTATTGAAAAGTTTAAAAACTAAAAATAGTTTATTGAAAATAATAGTTTATTGAAAAGTTGGGGCTAAATGCCCCAATTAAATGCCCAATTAAAAGACACAGGGTATCAGAATGCATAAAAAAACAAAACCCATCAATATGCTGTCTACAAAAAAGCCATTGTAGATCTAAAGACACCTCCAAATTTAAAGTGAGGGGGTGGAAAACAATTTACCATGCTAATGGAAATCAAAAGAAAGCTAGGGTGGCAATCCTTAAATCAGATAAATTAGATTTTAAGCCAAAGACTATAAGAAGGGATGAGGAAGGACACTATATCATACTCAAAGGGTCTGTCCAACAAGAAGATTTAATAATTTTGAATATCTATGCCCATAATATGGGAGCAGCCCACTATGTAAACCAATTAATAAAAGCAAAGAAACACATCAACAATAATACAATAATAGTAGGGGACTTTAACACCCTCCTCACCGAAATGGACAGATCATCCAAGTGAAAGATCAACAAGGAAATAAAGGCCTGAGATTACACACTGGACCAGATGGACATCACGGATATATTCAGAACATTCCATCCCAAAGCAACAGAATACACATTCTTCTCTAGTGCACATAGATTCTCCAGAATAGATCACATCCTGGGTCACGAATCAGGTCTCAACTGATATCAAAAGGCTGGGATCATTCCCTGCATATTTTCAGACCACAATGCTCTGAAGCTACAACTAAATCACAAGAGAAAAGTTGGAAAGTACCCAAATACATGGAGGCTATACAGCATCCTACTAAAGAAACAATGGGTCAGCCAGGAAATTAAAGAAGATTTGAAAAAATTCATGGAAACAAATGATAATGAAAACACAACTGTTCAAAACCTGTGGCACACAGCAAAGGCAGTTGTGAGAGGAAAGTATTGTAAGGGCCTATTTAGCCAGAGTGATTCCATCCGGTTGGTTAAACAGTGATTTTGTTGTTTATGCAGTAAAACTTAAACTGACCCTCCCCCCCCAGGGGAACTTACTTAAAAGCAAGTCCTGGAAACCAGTAGAATACGGTCGACCAGTGCCTGCTAACAGAGCCCAAATGCAGGGATGAGTTGGGCCAGGTGGAGACATCCGATCAGTAAAGCACGTATACTGTCTCCCTAGCTACCAAGGAGTGTGGGTCCCACCTTTTGGGCACCAATTCTGACCAAGGTGACAGGCTAGTTCAAATAGCCATCATGGGGTGAATTGTAATTCAACTGGCCACTGTATATGGCCAGGCTCAACCACACGGCCTTTGCTCTATAAAAGTTAGTCTGTGAGGCTGGGAGGGGTCGCCCTCTCTGTAAGAGGCGGCCCTGAACAATTGGTTTGATTCTCGATGCTTGGCGCAAAATAAAGCTTTGCTTGACCTTCACTTTGTATTAGTCTCACTCCTTTGATCACGAACCTATCATTGGGGGACCTAACAGTACATAGCGATACAAGCCTTTCTCAAGAAACAAGAAAGGGGGACACCTGGGTAGCTCAGTTGGTTAAGCAGCTGCCTTCGGCTCAGGTCATGATCCCAGCATCCTGGGATCAAGTCCCACATCAGGCTCCTTGCTCAGCAGGGAGCCTGCTTCTCCCTCTGCCTCTGCCTGTCATTCTGTCTGCCTGTGCTTGCTCTCTCTCCCTCTTTCTCTCTGATAAATAAATAAAATCTTTAAAAAAAAAAAAAAAGAAACAAGAAAGGTCTCAAGTACACAACCTAACCCTACACCTAAAGGAGCTGGAGAATGAACAGCAAAGAAAGCCTAAATCCAGCAGAAGAGAAATAATAAAAATCAAGCAGAAATCAATGAAATAGAAACAAACAAACAAAAAAAAAAGCAGTAGAACAAATCAACGATACTAGGAGCTGGTTCTTTGAAAGAATTAATAAGATTGACAAACCCCTGGCAAGACTTATAGAAACAAAAGAGAAAGGACCCAAATAAATAAAATCATGAACGAAAGAGGAGAGATCACAACCAACACCAAAGAAAGATAAACAATTATAAGAACATATAATGAGCAACTATACGCCAGCAAATCTGACAATCTGGAAGAAATGGATGCATTCCTAGAGAGGTATAAACCACCAAAACGGAACCAGGAAGAAATAGAAAACCTGAACAGACCCATAGTCAGTAAGGAGATTGAAGCAGTCATCAAAATTCTCCCCAAAAACAAGAGCCCAGGGCCAGACAACTTCCCAGGGGAATTCTACCAAACATTTAAAGAAGAATTAACACCTATTCTCTTGAAACTGTTCCAAAAAATAGAAACAGAAGGAAAACTTCCAAACTCATTTTATGAGGCCAGCATTACCTTGATCCCAAAACCAAAGACTGCATCAAAAAAGAGAATTAGAGACCAATATCCTTGATGAATACAGATGCAAAAATTCTCACCAAACTACTAGCCAATAGGATCCAACAGTACATTAAAAGGATTATTCACTACAACCAATGGGATTTATTCCAGGGCTGCAAGGTTGGTTCAACATCCACAAATCAATCAATGTGATACAATACATTAATAAAAGAAAGAACAAGAAACATATGATACTCTCAATAGATGCTGAAAAAGCATTTGACAAAGTACAGCATCCTTTCAAAACTCTTCACGGTGTAGGGATAGAGGGTACATTCCTCAATATCATCAAAGCCATCTATAAAAAACCCACAGCGAGTATCATTCTCTATGGAGAAAAACAGAGCTTTTCTGCTAAGGTCAGGAACGAGGCAGGGATGTCCATTATCACCACTGCTATTCAACATAGTACTAGAAGTCCTAGCTTCAGCAATCAGACAACAAAAAGAAATTAAAGGCATCCAAATCAAGAAGAGATCAAACTACCACTCTTTGCAGATGATATGATACTTTATATGGAAAACCCAAAAGACTTCACTTCAAATCTGCTAGAACTTGTATAGAAATTCAGTAGTGTCAGTATATAAAATCAATGCACAGAAATCAGTTGCATTTCTATGCACCAACAATAAGACAGAAGAAAGAGAAATTAAGGAGTCGATCCCATTTACAATTGTACACAAAACCATAAGATACCTAGGAATAAACCTAACCAAAGAGTCAAAGAATCTATACTCAGAAAACTATAAAGTACTCATGAAAGAAATTGAGGAAGACACAAAGAAATGGAAAAATGTTCCATGCTCATGGACTGAAAGAACAAATACTATGAAAATGTCTATGCCACCTAAAGCAATCTACATGTGTAATGCAATTCCCATCAAAATACCATCAATTTTTTTCAAAGAAATGGAGCAAATAATCCTAAAATTTATATGGATCCAGAAAAGACCCCAAATAGGCAGAGGAATGTTGAAAAAGAAAGCCAAAGTTGGTGACATCACAATTCCAGACCTCAAGCTCTATTACAAAGCTGCCATCATCAAGTCAGTATGGTACTGGCACAAAAACAGACACATAGGTCAATGGAACAGAACAGAGAGCCCAGAAATAGACCCTCAACTCTATGGTCAACTAATCTTCAACAAAGCAGGAAAGAATGTCCAATGAAAGAAAGACAGTCTCTTCAACAAATCTTGTTGGGAAAATTGGACAGCTATATGCAGAAAAATGAAACTGGACCATTTCCTTACACCACACACAAAAATAGACTCAAAATGATGACGGACCTCAATGTGAAAGGAATCCATTAAAATCCTTAAGGAGAACACAGGCAGCAACCTCTTCCACCTCACCGCAGTAGCTTCTTCCTAGAAACATCGCCAAAGGCAAGGCAAGCAAGGGCAAAATGAACTATTGAGATTTCATCAAGATCAAAAGATTTTGCATAGCAAAGGAAACAGTCAACAAAAACAAAAGACAACTGGTAGAATGGGAGAAGATATTTGCAAATGACTTATCACATAAAGGGCTAGTATCCAAAATCTATAAAGGACTCAGCAAACTCAACACCCAAAGAACAAATATTCCAATCAAGAAATGGGCAGAGGATATGAACAAACATTTCTGCAAAGAAGACATCCAGATGGCCAACAGACCCATGAAAAAGTGGTCCACATCACTAGGCATCAAGGAAAAACAAATCAAAAAACTGAGATACCACTTCACGCCAGTCAGAATGGCTAAAATTAACAAGTCAGGAAACAAGAGAAGCTGGCGAGGATGCAAAGAAAAGGAAACCCTCTTATACTGTTGGTGGGAATGTAAGCTGGTGCAGCCACTCTGGAAAACAGCATGGAGGTTCTTCAAAAAGTTGAAAATAGAGCCACCCTATAACCCAGCAATTGCACTACTGGGTATTTACCCTAAAGATACAAATGTAGTGATCCGAAGGGGCACGTGCACCTGAACGTTTATAGCAGCAATGTCCACAATAGCCAAACTATGGAAAGAACCTAGATGTCCATCAACAGATGAATGGATAAAGAAGATGTGGTGTATATATACAATGGAATACTATATAGCCATCAAAAGAAATGAAATCTTGTCATTTGCGACAACATGGATGGAACTAGAGGGTATTATGCAGAGCGAAATAAGTCAATCGGAGAAAGACAATTATCATATGATCTCCCTGATATGAGGAAGCAGAGAGGTAAAGTGGGGGGTTTGAGGGGTAGGGAAGGAAAAAAATTAAAGTGGGATCAGGAGGGAGATAAACCATAAGAGACTCTTAATCTCAGAAAATAAACTGAGGGTTGCCGGGGGGAGGGAGGTATGGAGAGAGTGGTTGGGTAATGGACATTGGGGAGGGTATGTGCTATGATTAATGCTGTGAAGTGTGTAAGCCTTATGATTCACAGACCTGTACCCCTGAAACAAATAATACATTACACGTTAATTAAAAAAAAATACATTAAAAAAAAAGAATTGTTTTGGTTCCATTTTACAGGGTAATTTAATGATTTCTTAAAAAAAAAATTACAAAGAAGCACATCATCAAAAGAAATAGGAGTCCAAAAGAGGTACATCATATCTCTCTGATGACTAATGAGATTGGAATATTTTTTCCATATATATTAGCAATATTTATCAAGTTATGGCTAATTATCTACTTAAAGAAGAAATATCATTTACACAAGAACTGATGAAATTATATAGTTGTTTAAGGCATTTAACAAAATGCCTATGGTTGCTATCGCAAATCAGGAAGAGCTATAATAAGTACATAGTGAAGGGGAAAAAAAGAGCAAGAAATGTGGTCTAATGTATAATCTTTAAAGATTTTTTTTCTTTATTTATCTGACAGAGATCACAAGTAGGCAGAGAGACAGGCAGAGAGAGAGGAGGAAGCAGGCTCCCTGCAGAGCAGAGAGCCCGATGCGGGCCTCGATCCCAGGACCCTGGGATCATGACCTGAGCTGAAGGCAGAGGCTTAACCCACTGAGCCACCCAGGTGCCCCTAATACATAATCTTTAAACAGATTCATTGGGGATGTTATGATCTTCACTTGTATTTCTCTTAAAAATAATCATTGGAATTTTTAAAGAGGAAAGGAGAGGAGTAAATGAATAGAAGTATCTCTGGTAAGTCCACAAAGCACCAAATGTTATATTCAACGCAAAAATAATAATAATGTAGAGCTCAAGAACATGAAAAGAAAGTAGTCTTCCTCTCACTTTAAATCTGAATGCCCTTTCTGCTAAATGGCTTTGATGAGCAGTAAGCAGGGGAAGGAGGGTTATATACAAATGGGCAAACATACATCCTTATGATTCAGAGGAATTCAGAGGGATTCAGAGGTTAATGGTCAAAAGCTGCTTTTGGAACCATGTAATTCAACACCACGAACACATTTTTTTCATATGTAATTTAAAATCTCATATATCTCTAAATTCTTAGTCCATACCTTTTGCCATCCAATAACATTAAATAAGTTTTATCCTTGCCTCTATAAGAGGCTTGAAAGCATTTTAAAACTCAGGAAGCCCTTATTTCATAAATACTAAAAGTCTAATTTTTATTTTAAAATCAATTATATATATATTTTTAAATATATTGTTAACATTAACAACTTCTATCGATGGATAATACAAATTACTTACTTGTATTATCATTTGCTCATTTCCAGTCTTCACTCAAAATACCAAAAGCACAGGTCAGTTTTTTTTTTTAATGAAGAAAATATAGCTATTACATACCATGTATCTGAGATAAAAAAGATTCTAGATTAACAGTCAAAAACTTGAAACTGCTACAGATCCCTGATATTCCTAAAGACCTCTGAATCATTCCAACTCCCCTGCAAAATTCACTAAGATATGACTGAAAATTTTAGATAACCCTTTTCAGACCCTCAATGGTTCTATAAATACTGGACTAAAAGAATTTATGAGGCAATTAAAATAAATTCTGCCATGCAAATAAACTCTGAAGTCCATTAAGTTCCATCATTATAGGAACAACATTAACCTCACCTGTCTGTGCAAAACCAGAGCAAGGCTTCCAAGTGCTGATGATGGCCACTGGATAGCACACAGGCATTGTAAGGAAGAGGAGGATGGAGGACACTGCATAGCAGGGAGGAGGCAGGGGACACTAGCAGTAATGCAAATGTGTATTGTAAAGAGGTTAACATGAAGTTGCTGGGTAGCCAGTTACACTCTCCTATGAACTTAAGCAACTCACAGGTGACAGACACATGGTCCACTGTGTGCTTTATCAAGATCACAGATTATCATTCTTTGGGATCACTAGAGCAATTTAAACTTGGATGTTGAATGTTACATCTGGAAATGCCAGGCTCTTTGGTATATTTAACTCATGTAAAAGTAACCTTATGAAATAAGTTGGAAAAATACCTAATAAAATAACTACATATGAAAAGATGCAATGAAAGGTTGTTCTTGCATTCATTTAACAGATGCTGCATTAAACTTTAGAAAATATGACTAAGGGGCACCTGGGTGGCTCTGTGGGTTAAGTGTCCAACTCTTGATTTCAGTGCAAGTCATGATCTCGGGGTCGTGAGACTGAGCCTGGTGTTCAGCTCTGCACTCAGTATGGAATCTGCTTAAGATTCTCTCCCTCTCTCTCTGCCCCTCCCCCACTGCATGTGCACACTCTCTCAAAAGAGAGAAAAAAAAGTAAGAAAATATGACTAAGACCGAAAGAAATACATTTTCCTGATTATCATTTTTTTAGTACTATTTATATCAAGGAATACAGGAAATTAGGCTCTTACTAGTTACACCCATCATGTTTTACACTCCCACAATAAACAAACAAGTATTAAACAAATGTGTTCTAGTGTTTCACACCTTCCTGTTTCTGCCTATAATGCTGCATAGGTTTTTCTGTCTGAAACAAAACCTTCTGCAAAGGTGGGAAACCTCTATTTCCCTCAAGATTCCATTCAGGGGCACCTGGGTGGCTCAGTGGGTTAAAGCCTCTGCCTTCAGCTCAGATCATGACCTCAGGGTCCTGGGATTGAGTCCCGCATCGGGCTCTCTGTTCCACAGGGAGCCTGCTTCCTCTTCTCTCTCTCTCTGCCTCTCTGTCTACTGGTGATCTCTGTCAAATAAATAAATAAAATCTTAAATAAATAAATAAATAAATTCCATTCTCAGTGGTCCCATATTTGTAGTATATACTTTCATTAAAATACTTAGAACAGGGGGCACCTGGGTGGCTCAGTGGGTTAAGCCTCTGCCTTCAGCTCAGGTCATGATCTCAGGATACTGGGATCGAGCCCCATATCGAGCTCTCTGCTCAGCAGGGAGTCTGCTTCCCCCTCTCTCTCTGCCTGCTGCTCTGCCTACTTGTGATCTCTCTCTCTCTCTCTCTGTGTCAAATAAATAAATAAAAATCTTAAAAAAAAAATACTGAGAACACTGTATTATAATTAGATAGTAATATATGCTTCCCAACTACGCCCTGGCAGAAATTTTGCCTTTTTAGGTCATTTTGAAGTATTATATCCTTATTCAGGCCATAGTGTAAGTCTAATAACAACTTCCTTTGAATGTAGTCCCAGGAAAAAGCATCTCATACCTAATTCTGTGTTTGTGTCATAGCTGTTTCCAGTAAAGTTCTTTCTCACCACTTGGCTTTGATACGAGGTCATTTCTCACCTCTGGGCTTTACCATACCAAACTATAACCACATTTAGTCAAACATTTAGATCTTTGCTAATTTCCAGTTAGCTCCTATTCATATGTTCCCCTTTCACAAACCTCCTGGATTCGATCAGTTAGGAATGGCTGCTGGCAGCTGTTTGCCATTCAATTTTGCTACCACTAAAGCATGTGAATATTTCATTGTTTAGGCATTGCAGAGACTCTCAGCAAACATTTACTCTGGGTTCTTGAATTAGAAGAACATTTGTGGTAGGCAAAAGGTAAATAATAAACCACAACGCTACTCAACCAGTGACCTAAAAGCCTTTTGACATCTGACTCTATTGCTTACTAAATCATTGTGCGGGATAAACAAAGATCCAACCCTTTGTTTCTACTACAAATTGTATTTCAAATACATATTTCTTCAGTTTTTCAGTTTATTTAAAATAAGCTAAAGTAAGTCACAATAGTTCAGTGGCTTGTAAATTAACATAAAAGTATCAAATATGAACTCATCTGTTACAGACTTACTAAATACAGCTGGATGTGTCACTTAATATAAGCTGTCAGAACTCTGGTTTCCTCCAATATAAGCCTATTATACAAATTTCAACTATAATGGAGCAATATCCATGCATCTTCAGTTCTTTGTGACAGAAACAAAAACAAATTCAATATATTCAAAGGCACTTGCTGAATGCCTTGTTATAGTCAGGTGCTGTGCTGGGCACCCAGGAGAAGAGGAGTAAGAACCATCACTGCTCTTTATGGGTTTAAGACGTAGTAGGAGTTAGCGGTATAGACAAGCAATAAGCAATGCACAATTAGCTCACTGAAGACAGAGATAGAGTCTTACTCATCAGCCCCCTTCTCTGATATGTTGAATGACTGATTCATTATGTTTAACAAACATATGCTGAACGAATGAACTTATCAATCAATTCACTGATCAACTGATCAAACCTCAGTAACTGCTCTAATAAGGATTTAAAACAGTGCAGTGAAAGAAAGAATTAATTCAGCTTGGTAGATCTCAGAGAGCCTCAGAGAGAAGAGGGTGTGAGAGGCCCTGAGGAGTTCAATTTGATAAAGCTGAAATGGAATGGGGGACTATGGAGACAGAGTAAGGGAAAATTTTCCTCGCTAACAGAGCCCAGTAGTATTTCCTGTGTTTGTGTCATAGCTGTTTCCAGTAAAGTCTCACTTGGCCTGGGGTTAGTCAGTTTGTCACTTGGATAGTGACTGTCACCATCTCACTGGCACCAACAGGTGTGTTGCTTCCCTCATCAGAATTCAGTAAGCACTTAGTAAATATTTGCTCAATGAATGAACTAACCTAGGGGGAATAGAGGAAAACAACAGCAAAATCTTCCTTTTGTTCTCTTCAGTACAGCTGAGGACGTTTCCAACAAGACTTCAAATACCAAAGTTTAAAAAAAAAAAACAAAAAAACTGGGGCATCTGGGTGGTTCAGTGGGTTAAAGCCTCTGCCTTCAGCTTAGGTCATAATCCCAGGGTCCTTGGATCGAGCCCCGCATCGGGCTCTCTGCTCAGCGCGAAGCCCACTTCCTCCTCTCTCTCTCTGCCTGTCTCTCCACCTACTTGAGATCTCTGTCAAATAAATAAAGTCTTAAAAAAAAAAAACCTAAGCAAAAACCATTATTAACTAATATAATTAAATATAAAGTCTTACTTACACAGTCAGTTTTCTGAATCCATCTTCATGCAGTTAGTTGGCTGTCCCCAGGAATCTCTAATCTAAAACAGTCACATTCTAACCCCAAAGGGTCTCTACAATTTCCCAGGTGTCTTTCTGATTCCTAAGGCTGCTGTGATGGAAGGGGACCACTGAGTTCTGCACCAAGCAAGAGCTAACTAGAATATGTTGACAAGACTTAGAGCGTGCTCCACCAGCTCAGTTCCTGTTCTTATCTAAGCTATCCAGCAAGAGTAGACAGACTCAAGGGCCCTCCTCCTGATCTCCCCCTAATCAAGTTCAGAAATGCCCTTTCATCGAGGAGAGCTCAAAAGAATACAAACACTCCAGGGGCACCTGGGTGGCTCAATGGGTTAAGCCTCTGCCTTAGGCTCAGGTCATGATCTCAGGGTCCTGGGATCGAGCCCCACATTGGGCTCTCTGCTCAGTGGGGAGCCTGTTTCCCCTTCTCTCTCTGCCTGCTGCTCTGCCTACTTGTGCCATCTTTCTCTGTGTGTCAAATAAATAAATACATTAAAAAAAAAAAAAGAATAAAAGCACTCCATCAAAAACAAACAAAAAAGTAACCAAACAACTGAACAATTCATAGCTTTACTGGAGACTTAATTACCACAGTTCACACCATCACAGGCAGTATCAAACTTAAGAGATTCTTTCCATACCACCTCAAACTTACCTACCCTTAAAAAATCAGGAAGGAGAAAATGTTTTCCCAGTTGTGAAATTTACTAAGGGAACGAAGCAGCTCTCTTATCTAACTTTACATTGTTAAAAATTTTTAGTCCCTTAATAACAAAGTGAAAGCCTCATAATATTTTTCAGGAAAAAAAGTAGGGAAATGTTTTAAGTACTGTAAAAATTAAATGTGAGAAAAATACTTTGGCACTTAGCAATATTTTCTTATCTCTAGGGAAATGTTAAATCCAGGAACCTGATAAATGGATTTCACTATGTCACATTTTAATAACAGTTTGTAGCCTTTACAAGAATTTTTTAACCTTTCTGCTGCTACCAATATTTTTCTATTACATCCCTATATTTCTATAGCCTTCTCATTTTATTCTTTCTTTTGCCTTTTTTCTTGTTATTTCCTTCTAATTAAGTTCAGCCCATAAGAAAAAAATATTTCCATATTGATTATGTGTATTAATTCTTTCATCTAACCCAAAAACAAAGATATATTAAGAAACAAAGCAATTCCCGAGACAGTCTCTTTAATAAATAATGCTGGGAAACTAGACAGCTACATACAAAAGAATGAAACTGGACCACTTTCTAACACCATAAACAAAAATAAACTCAAACAGAATAAAGACCTAAATGTGGGACCTAAAACCATTAAAATCCTAGAAGAGAACACAGGAAGTAATTTCTCTACACTGGTCATTGGAATAGATTTCTAGACATGTCTCCTAAGGCGAGGGAAACGCAAAATTAAACTATTGGGACTACATCAAAATAAAAAGCTTTTGCACAGCAAAGGAAAACTGTTAACAGAACAATAATGCTACCCATGGAATCGGAGAAGATATTTACAAATATGTATCTGACAAGGGGTTAATATCCAAAATACATAAAGAACTTATATAACTCAACATCAAAAAAATAATCAGATTAAAAAATGGGCAGAGGACCTGAATAGACATTTTTCCAAAGAAGACATACAGTTGGGGACGCATGGGTGGCTCAGTTGGTTAAGCAGCTGCCTTCGGCTCAGATCATGATCCCAGCGTCCTGGGATCGAGTCCCACATCAGGATCCTTGCTCTGCAGGGAGCCTGCTTCTCCCTCTGACTCTACCTGCCACTCTGTCTGCCTGTGCTCACTTTCGCTCGCTCTCTCTGACAAATCAATAAATAAAATCTTTAAAAAAAAAAAAAAAGAAGAAGAAGAAGACATACAGTTGGCAAAAAAACACATGAAAAGATGCTTAACATCGGGGCGCCTGGGTGGCTCAGTGGGTTAAGCCGCTGCCTTTGGCTCAGGTCGTGATCCCGGGGTTCTGGGATTGAGTCCCGCATCGGGCTCTCTGCTCGGCAGGGAGCCTGCTTCCCTTCCTCTCTCTCTGCCTGCCTCTCTGCCTACTTGTGATCTTTCTCTGTCAAATAAATAAATAAAATCTTAAGGAAAAAAAAAAAGATGCTTAACATCAATAATCATCAGGAAAATGCAAATCAAAAACACAATGAGGTATCACCTTATACCTGTCAGAATGGCTAAAATCAAAAAGACAAGAAGTAACAAGCATTGGCAAGAACATGGAGGAAAAGGAACCCTTTGGTGGGGATGCAAATTGGTACAGCCACTGTAGAAATCAGTATGGAAGCTCCTCAAAAAATTAAAAATAGAATTATCATATAATCCAATAATCTACAATCTTTACCCAAAGAAAATGAAAACACTAATTTGAAAAAACACATGCACCCCTATGTTTATTGCAGCATTATTTACAACAGTCAACAATCAGAAGCTACCTAACTGTCCACTAATAGACAAGTGAAAAAGCAACATGTGTATATGTATATACAATGGAATATTATGCAGCCGTAGAAGAGAATGAGAGTGTGCCATTTGCAACAACATGGATGGACCTAGAAGGTACTACGCTAAGTGAAATAAGTCAGACAGAGAAAGACAAATATCATGTGATTTCATTCATATATGGAATCTAAATAACAAAACAAATGAATAAACAAAAAACAGAATCAGACTTATACAGAGAACAAACTGATGGTTACCAGAGTGGGGGGAGGGGGAAGTGGGAGATACAGGCTTCTACTTGTGAAATAAATAATCACAGGAATAAAATTCACAGCATAAAGAATATAGTCAATGATACTGTAATAGCATGACAGATGATAGCTATACTTGTGAGCATAGCATAATGTATAAACTTGTCAAAACACTATGTTGTACACCTGAAACTAATGTAACATTATATGTCAACTCTACTTAAAAAAATTTTTAAATATATTTTTAAAGTAAAAAAATAAAACTTAAAAAAAGGATTTGAATACAGAAAACAAATTGGTGGCTATCAGGGACCAGGGGGTACGGGTGAAATAGGGGAAGAGGATTAGGAGTGCAAAGTTCCAGTTATAAAATACATAAGTCCCAGAGATGAAAAGTACAACATAAGAAACATAGTTAATAATATTATAATAACACTGTATGGTGACAGATGATAACTACACTTACTGTAGTGAGCCCAGAGTAATGTATAGAATTGTCCAGTCATTATGTCCTACCTGAAACTAGTATTACATTGTATGCCAACTATACATCAATAAATTTTTAAATATATAATTTTTTTTAAAAACAAACTCCCAAAATACTTATGTTCTTATGTTATGAAAACAAGAGGTCATATTTAGGAAAGATTTTTGTTAAATAAGGTGAAGAAGTCTCTCCTGCCTTCCTTTCTTTCTTTTTTAATTGCTGGACTTCTCAGAACATTCACAAAATGCCAAATGAATCTCTAAAAGGAAAACAGTGTGTACACTTCTTCCAAATTTATTTACCGTTGGGTTTTCTCCTCCTCAGTGAATCTAGTGAAAAATACTTTGGGAATTGCTTTCCTAATTTAAAAAAAAAAAAAAAAAAAAGGAAAAAATTAATATGGGTATAATACATTCAAAAGGTCTGTATATTAAAGTATATTTAAAAGGGAAAACATCATGCCACAAGGTGAAAGAAAGAAAGAAAGGAAGGAAGGAAGGGAAAAGCGAAAAGAAAAGACAGACTCAAGGTAGCACTCATTTTATTAAGAATCCAACTGCGAAAACTAATCTAATTGTAAGTGAATACATAGGAAATGCATACTTATCTTCTAGAAGTATTAAAAAGAAATCAAACTATGATATGATAACATGGAAATAATAAATGAAATCAAAATGTGCTGAACCCTTTTAAAATTAGTTTGCTTTTGGGTGCCTGGATGACTCAGTTGGTTAAGCGACTGCCTTGGGCTCAGGTCATGATCCTAGAGTCCCGGGATTGAGTCCTGCATCAGGCTCCCTGATCAGCAGGGAGTCTGCTTCTCCCTCTGACCCTCTCCCTTCTCATGCTCTCTCTCTCAAGTAAATGAATTAAATTAAATTAAAATAAATTAGTTTACTTTTGAAAATCACTGTAATAAAAATGAAAGAATAAGTGTTAAGGAAGTCTTTATTCTAGAAATACACACCAGTTTTTAACCTAGACAACTTCCATACATAGTTCAATGCTTAGCTCACCTCACCTCCTCCTCCTCCTTTCTCCAGCTTTTCAATGTTCCCATAGCACCCCATATGTGGTACCATTGTTATCACATTGTATTGCAATAATTTATTTTCTCTTCTGATTTCCTGTCTAGACTGTAAGCTTCTTGAGAATGGGGATCATGTTATATCTGTATCTGTACTCCCAATGTCTAACACTTCATAAATTATTAGAGTGCTTATAGTTAGTAAATTAGTTGGTTCTCTCAAATTCAGTAATTACTAACTTACTGAGCAAACATTCATAAGGATAAACTGAACTATCCCAAATTTTGAGATAATGGAGCTACCATTAAGCATTACTCATTTTTCCTCCTCGTTATGAAATAAATAGTCAGCATCTGACACATAATGGGTCCTCAACAAATGCATATTGAAATAATTATTCAATCAGTTAACCCAAGTTTGACTACAAGCTTAGGTCTTAGTAGAAAGGGCAGGACATTTCAAAATCAAAGAACAACTCTGGAGTCACTTGTGGCTTTTGCCTCTCTCTAGCTCTGCCTGATCCTACCTACAAGCTTACAAGCTGCTATACTCGAGCATGACTTCTGATTACTAAGTATTGTACCTGACATCGGGGGAGACAGAAATTTGAACACTAAGTCCCCAGTCTCAACTCAATGCAGCCAAAAGAATTCCTGTATAATGTGAAGAAATAGGTGCTAATTGAAAACTCAGAATTGTTTAAGCCACTCTACCAGCTCTGAAAACTGAAACCACTTATTTTTGTAGACAATCTCAGCCTAACAATGAGTTAGCTTTCCATACTTAGTACTTTTGTCACCTGTGGAGACATATGTCCATCATTTCTGTTTCAATCTTCTTTCCAATTAATTATATTCTAGTATAAACCCATTCTTCCCACTCCAATTTTGTCTTAACTACATACAAGTTACCTTTCCAGACAGTATAATTAAATACTTAAAAATAAAAAGTAGTCAGAATGCTGTCTTCTTAAAAATGCCGAGACACAGCATTCCTTTTAAGCCATAGTAATTACCCATCAGCCTAAAGGCCATCTAAATTTTAAAATCTTCAGGGAATAACATGACAGGTGAATGCTCCAAGCACAAGTTAAAGACTCTTTTCACCATCCAAACTATGGCTTCTTTGGGAGTTTATTCTCTTGGTAGAGATGTACTACTATTCTTTCAAAATTTGCTTAGGATGGACTTGTAAGTTCTCTCCAACAAGAGCTCTGGAATATGATTTTTTAAAAGTGAAGGCTGCATTTAACAGAAATTCACACAGAAGAGTGAATTAAAGGGGTAATTTCAGATGCAGTGAAAAGCTGTAATGTCCATTCAAAGTAATGAAGGCACACAGCATTAATCTCCTAAAAAGATTCAAATGCTATGAGTAGAGCAATTCTATTTCTTAGTAGGAACAAATTAAGATGATTTCCCTTACAGAAATTGCCATAATTACAAGTAATTATCTTGTACTCTCTAAATTTACCACCATAGCACATTCTGCAAATATTCCCTTCAAGGACTTTATTTGGAAATACAGGAGAGATTTGTTGCTTTGTGAATTGTGCTACAGACCTCAAACTGATTGTTTAACAGTACTACATAATATGCGTAGTAAAGAGATGACATTCTGAAGTTGGAAGTGCTTGGAATTCCAAATTTATGATATTCCTATCATCAGGTAACTAACACTACCCAAGGGAGTACAAACAAAATGAGAATGGCAAACATTCAAAGATAAAGTTGAGTCAAATGTGGACTTATGCAGAAACAATGAAGAGAATCATTCTGATATGCATAGGGCAATCATGAAAAACATATAAACAGCTGCTGTAGTATTTATAAAAATCCTTGCAGAGTCAAATAAAATCCCATCACTTACAACCTACTCAGTTTTTCATTTTCCTTTAATAAGAACGTGTGAGAAAAATCAGTTACTCACCAAGCATTAGGAGGAGAATAAGCATGTGAAAACTTAATTTCACCATCTTTGGGGCCAATTACTGTCCGGATTTCAGCTGGCATTTGAAGCTTATCCTCCAGCCAAACTAGGATTCCTCACCATGTTGTAAAAACATGCTCAGAGGTTTGCCTTTCCCTCCGTTATTCTCACTGCCTGAAATGGCCTCCTCATCTCCATCTGGGAAAAATCAGCCCACCAAGTCTAGGTGAAATGCCACTCTACCAGGCAGACTCTCTTGGTCTATGAACTTCTATCCCAAACTCCAAATCCTTCCCCTTCTTTTACCAACTCAGCTGTGACATCTCTTTTTATGGACTCTCGCTGGTGATTACTAAACACACACCGCTCCACAGTTCAGGTATTTGTGCACTGGCCTCACCCTTCCTTCCACAGCAAATGTATTTTATTTATATCTGCATCTCCAACAGCTTTAGTAAATGCTTAATCACTTAGATCATTTAAAAGAAATTTGGGTTTTAAAATTATTCTTATCTTTCAAATGATGAGCATATATCACTGGGGCGCCTGGGTGGCTCAGTGGGTTAAGCCTCTGCCTTCAGCTTGCGTCATGATCCCAGAGTCCTGGGATCAAGCCCCACACTGGGCTCTCTGTGCAGCAGGGAGCCTGCTTCCTACCCCCTCTCAGCCTGTTTCTGCCTATGTGTGATCTCTGTCAAATAAATAGATAAAAATCTTTAACAAATAAAATAAAATGGAAGTATGTATCATTGAAACAATCTCTGAAATGGCTACAGAATCCATTAAGAAATTCTAAACATTTTAAACACTGAACAACTATCTGGTCCTACTTACCCAAATTTTGTACATTTTTATATCAGTGTTTAAAACTCATCCATGATGAGATTATATAAACTTTGTGCCAATTAATCTTTCCTGATAAGCAATATAAGTGTTGTTTATTTGTAATAACATAGTCAATGACCTATAACTGAAGATCCTTCCTTCCTTTAACTGGTATCTCTTTTTTTTTTTTTTAAGATTTTATTTATTTGTTTATATGACAGAGAGAGGCAGAGAGGCAGGTGGGGGGCGGGGGCAGCAGGCTCCCTGCTGATCAGAGAGCCCGATGCTGGGCTCGATCCCAGGACCTTGGGATCATGACCTGAGCCAAAGGCAGAGGCTTAACCCACTGCACCACCCAGGTGCCCCTTAACTGGTATCTCTTAAAGTTAGAATTTTTCTGTTTAAATTTTTCAGAGATGAAGAAATTGAGTTACTTTCTCCACATTTTTATCCTCTTTTAATCTTCTGTCAGCAGAATAGTCTACAGATTTATAATTTAAATTATATAAATGTATAATTTAAAAATTAGCTTTAGGAATTTTACATTCTTGTTCATTCTTAAGTCTGTACAATGCAATGCAAAGATCTGTTATGTATCCACTTTAAAAAATAAAACAGTTCTGTTCAAATTAACACAGACAATTTACCCACAGTTACACTTATTTACTGAATACACTGGTTTCCATAATAACCCAGTTCTTCTAAATTGTTTGTTTCGTGACCACCATAAAAGGGATAGCATTTATATGGTTCATTAAAATTTCTCAAGAACCATAGCTGTCATCAGAAATAATTAGAACAGAGACAAGTACATCCTGATATGATTTACTTACCAGTGAGGTCTATTTCATATTTGTGTAAACCTACACAGACCATTTACTTTTCTGAGACATTATTTGATCTTTATTGATAATACTCATTAATTTTTCTTCCCTTACTCTTGGTCCTTTTGTATCCACTACTCTGACCTAGAACTGGCCCTCCCTTGAAATTATGAAGTATGTGAAGTTTGTGGCCAATATCCTCTATTTTCACTCTCAACTGGTTCTTTCTTCTGTCCTCCTAAATCACAGACTCCTTGTTAGAAGGAGGAGGAGGGTCAATATTCTCCAGACCAAGAAGGCACTTTAAGACCAAAACCAAAGCAAACTACCCCATAGGTGTAGAAAGAGTTTTATTCAGGGCAACTTACTGACAGGGGGCATCTGGCAGATGGATGATCCAGGTGGTAGACAACCATTCTCTGCCCCAGCCTCCACCGCATTCTCTGCCCTGTTCAGACCTCAAGCCATAGCTTTTATAAAGCTAGGGCACAGAGGTGAAGTCCCAGAGGAGTTATCTCAAGTGGCACATCTATTCACCAGAGGACCTCTACTAGTTGTCTAAAGTGGAGGCTCTGTGTGCCACTTTAAAAGAAGATCTGAACAAGCCTTCCTACATTCCAGTCAAGGCATACATGAACTTCCAGGGGCCTGGAACAGGGAGCAATGAGGCAGGTCATTGCACTAGCAGGAATAAGATGGAGGGCCAAAGATGGAGTCAGTGTTTCAGAACTCCTAGCCCCCTTAATGCTGCTTCTTGGCTACACATGGTCCCCATCAAAGTGACCCCATCCTCCACCACAACGCAGGCCTCTCAGTGACTAAGGAAGGTCCTCGTGACTCAAGAATCTCTCCCTACCAGCTATGACAAGAGGGTATTTAAACATATTTCAGGGGAGGGGACTGGAAGGATGGGTGAGCCTGGTGATGGGTAATAAGGAGAACACATTTTGCAACGAGCACTGGATGTTATATGCAAACAATGAATCATGGAACACTACATCAAAAACTAATGAAGTACTGTGTGGTGACTAATGTAACATTTTTTTTTTTAAAAGGTCTTTATACCATTCCTGAATGTCTTGCTAAGCAACAGCAAAACTAACAAATTGCAGGATGCATGGGTGGCTTAGTTGGTTAAGCAGCTGCCTTCAGCTCAGGTCATGATCCCAGGGTCCTGGGATCGAGTCCCACATCGGGCTCCTTACTCAGCAGGGAGTCTACTTCTCCCTCTGTCTGCCTCTCCCCCTGCTTGTGTTCTCTCTCTGTCTCTCTCTCTCTCTCTAACAAATAAATTAAAGTATTTTTTAAAAAGCTATTAAACAGCAAACAAATGCTACTATCATATTTGCATTTTACTCTAGCTTTTTAAAGCATGAGCACAAAGGACAATCTTAGGAAAATAAGTCACAGAAGAGGTATCTGAAAGCAAAAGATTTCTTGTGTCTTTGAACTATACCATCCATGTAAGTGGTTTCTTTTTTTTTTCTTCTTACAAACAAGACCAACCCTATTCCAAATTACTAGAGAAGTAGAAGCAATACACTCCAGTAGACATGGTCTCTCCTTGGAATACCCAGATTTAAGCCAGCCTCAGAATAGCTACATGATTCTGAGGGGGCCAGTTTACCCTTCCAGTTGGTGCTCTGCTTCCTAATCTGTAATCTAAGTGCCCCTTAAGGTGCTTTCATTTCTAAAAATGTCTTAGTCTCAGTATCATAAATACTGTCTAGCAAGAGCCTAAGCTAAAGCCAAAGAAGTTGTTTAAAATAAGTAATGTTTGTGTCACTATAAAAATAATATTTGTATCAATTAATATGTAACTAATTAATATTAAAATAAATCCCACATTCTTTGGTCATTTCTTCTCAAAGGCAATCACACACACTCCCTAAGGATATGCAATTCTACCTTCATATGAGCCACTGCTATTAGTTTCTTCTGCCGTAGTCTTTTACTGTGTGTATATATTTGAACAAGCTATTTTTTAAAATACCAAGCCAGATATACCAAAGCAAAGACAGAGACGAGAAAACTATAGTGGTATTTATCAAATCACTCAAATGTTTTCAATTCCTTTGGCCATGCATCCTCAAATATATCTAACTCTCGGTCATCAACAGCATAATAAATACCTCACTTATCAAAAGGTCACTGATTTAACCACCTCAACTATTTAAAACACAGCCTAAAGCCAGAAAGTCTGAAAACAAAAAACAAAAACCTCTATGCCAACAAAATAGAAAGCCACGGTTCATACTCTATAAAGTTCACACACTCATAAGAGAAACCTTCATTCACAGTACTTACTTTCATCTTAATCACAGTAAGACTCAGTTAGCTGGGTTTCCTAACCACCACAGACAGGAAACAGATACACACAACAGAACTGCAAGAGGTAGGCACATGACAGCAGCATTACTTTGGGCAACATAGAAAGAAAGAAAAACACTGTACAAAGAAGATATAAAAGTATTTTAAAAGAAACAAAGAGCACTCGGGTAATTCAGTATAGGGGCAAATAATTCTATACTCCTTAAAAGCTTCAGTAGTATTGCTATATTATAGCAAAGTAGAATAATTCATGTCTGTGATTAATATCCTAAGTAACCAAGAGAAGTTTAAATCACACTTAGTACCTTCTATTTAAGAAGGCAGAAAATGTGTTAACATATTTTAGAAAATTTCACATCAAAAAATGATTGAAATTTAACAATGGCTGGCAGTTAATGAATTAAGCTTGAGTTAACAAGAAATTCACAAGAACACCATAGACAAATTAAATATTACTGTAGCAATTTTTCATGGGAACCGTAGTGACTTTGAAATTAATTCATAATTAATTAATCCCCCAAACACATTTTAGTATTAATTTCAATATTTATCAGCACCATTCCTAACCCCCAAATATTAATTGAACCATACTAAATTTCCATTTCTTTAGGTAAAAGATGATCAAACATCAGCAATTTCACACAGTTCAACCTAAAATCTTTACCAAAATTAACAGTAAAACAAAGTGGTTTGCATTTTATCTATTCTTTCTCAAGCCCACCCTCTATTGGAAAAAAACTATTTATTAAAGTAATGAAGACCCAAAACTCAATCAAAATGAATATGAGTCCACAATCACTCATTATGACATCTTCTCTCTACTCTTCAAAAACAACAATCTTATTTATGCCTGATAATCTCAATTCCACAAACACAACTCCAAAAAGATCTCCTAAGTCTGGGCTTAAACACTAGTTTTTCACAGATACCACAACTGAGCATAATCCTGAAATGTGTGCATGTATACTTGCTGTGCTCATTTATAAATGTTAAAGATATAAAATATGCTTAACAACTGATTGTCAGAGAAGTGAAGTAGTGATCCAGATAAATATAATGGACACTCACAGTTTTTAGTTACATAAAACAAGTTGGCATTCGGTCTGTTTTCAGATTCAAAATGTTGTATTTTGATTTTCCTTAAAACAAACACACACATTGGACAAACTAAAATAAAAAATCATTTGTCAATGGAAAAGAAACCCATTATCTAATCTAGTCAGTGTTGGTATGACAATATGGGATACAACAAAGTTATCCCAGAATGTGCAACCAAGTTTCCTTATGAGTTTCTTCCTTCCTTACCCCCAGCTATTATCTTCCTAGGTTCAAGTGTATGTATATTGCATGTCGGGAGAGTACATACCCAAACACAGTGAGTCCCCACAATGACCTCTAGGCTCCCAATTCCACTTTGACCCTATTCTAAATGTTAACTGCTCTCTAACAGAATTGCCTCAAAATCTGTGCCTCTACAAGTCTCAGTCCCTGACATGATAGAAATCCAAAACATTAAAGCCCACAATTAAATAATGCTAGAAATATGGGTGCATTCATGAATGGACATTTACTTACATAATCAGAAATAAGCTAGAGAAATTTATTTCAGTCCTTTAAAAATCCAAACTGAGGAGCGCCTGGGTGGCTCAGTGGGTTAAGCCTCTGCCTTCGGCTCAGGTCATGATCTCAGGGTCCTGGAATCGAGCCCCGCATCGGGCTCTCTGCTCAGTGGGGAGACTGTTTCATCCTCTCTCTCTGCCTGCCTCTCTGCCTACTTGTGACCTCTCTCTCTCTCTCTGTCAAATAGATAAACAAATAAAAATCTTTAAAAAATGAAAGTCCAAACTAAGAGACATCTACCAGCAAAAAGCTGATGGGCAGCTTTGACAATTGCCATCAAGCCAATTTCGTGTACATTTTCTAGAATGCTAAATTTATTACAAAGAAGATATAAGCCAAAGGACACAATTTTCTGGTTTTTCTTAAAATATATGCTAAAAGCACAGACTACTCAAAACAATGAAGACAACATTCTAACACAATAAATAACAAAGGACTCAATCAAATGAGAATACTCCTTTTAGCTACAAAAACCAAAAAGGGGAGGGGGCACTAACAAGAAAGTTCAGGACAAAAGATTCATGTAAATCCTGAAAATGTCAGTTAAATGATATAATCTTTATAGCTTTCAAAAACACTACAGGGTTTTAACATATCAATAAAAGCAAATTTTAAAGCTGAGACATACATTGTTATTAATATTTTAATGAATTCACTGTGGAAGCAAAAGCTGACAGAGCCAGCCACTACTTCAGGTTTTTTCTTGCTTCCACAGTGTTTTCCACAGCATGTCATCACTGTAACTGACTAGCAAAATGAAGGTGGCTGCTGGCGCCCTTTTTTGAGGTTGGGCCAATTAAACTGCAGCCTCTCACACCAGCAATGTTTACTGGCTAGTTCCTGAACACTAAAGGTGCCAAATCAGATTTTCTCATTGCTGACTTCCTTCACTTCTTATCAAGTCTATCAACCATTCCCAGCTTCTCGAATGTTCCTGGAAGTAGTTTTCTATAGATGACCATTCCTTACCAATCTTACAGAATCAAAAATATTTCAGGTTAAAGGAAGCAAAGATTTACTCCAGGGGTTTTACAACCTTGGTGTTGCTGTACTGATGTGTTACAAATAACTGTTAGTTTCCCCCCTTTTTTCTCAATCGAGGGGAAGTTCATATAATACAAAATTAACCATTTTAAACTATACGATACCACTACACTCAGTACATTCACAATATTGTGCAACACTACCTCATCACTTGGACTTTATTTTTAATAGGTGCATAGTTAAGAATACCCCTTTAACAAATCACCCTCACTCATAGTCCATATGGTGTTCTAAGAGGGTGAGAAATGGGTAGAGATAAACTTGCAAGTTGGGCATCTCCAGTAACTGGCAAGTCGAAGAATCTTGCCAACTGGTTGAAGATCATTGACCAGGGGCGCCTCGGTAGCTCAGTGCGTTAAGCCTCTGCCTTCGGCTCAGGTCATGGTCTCAGGGTCCTGGGATCAAGCGCAGCATCAGAGCCTATGCTCAGCAGGGAGCCTGCTTCCCCCTCTCTCTGTCTGCCTCTCTGCCTACTTGTGATCTCTCTCTCTGTGTCAAAAAAAATATTTAAAATCTTAAAAGAAGAAGAAGAAGAAGATCGTTGACCATCTTGTCCAATAAACACATTACATTTTTTCAAAGATTCACTCATTCAATTCCTACTCTGTGCCTATGCCTTCGAAAACTTACACAGGTAGAGACAGACACACTGACAGTTATAGTACAGGGCTATGACTGTAGCCCATACAAGTATAGTCAAAGGAGGGTGCGGCCAACTATGCCCAGCAATGATAGAAGGATTCACTAAGGAGAAGAAGACTGAGTTAGCTCTTAAGGGTAGGACCAGTGGCAAAAGGAAGGCAAGTAAAGGAGAGGACAAGGAAAAGGTACTCTAGGCCAAGGAAAGAGTAAATGCAAAAGCACAGGCGCCTGGTGAGCCACGGCCAGCTTCACTGTAGGATAGAGTCATACTCACAGGAAAAACCTGGTAAGCACATTTTATGTGTGAGGCACTCCTTGTACACATTTACATTGTATCCTCTAAGTCACACCAAGAGCTAGGTGCCATTCACATTTCAGTAGAGCGGACATGAGAAGCACAGAGAGGGTAAGTAATGGCTATACAGTTACTAAGCCAGCTGAGCTAGAATTCAAACACAGGCAGTCTAGCTGCAGAGCCCATCTCTTCATCACTATACCATCTACACCACATTTTTCTTTTTTCTTCTTCTAATAAAACCAACCACCTAAGGCAAGATCTTTTATGATGGAAACTAGAGTACCCCACAGCACACTGAAGGTGAACAAATGATTGACATGAACAATGAGTGGGCACCACTGCAAATCCCTGTTGGCCTGTGAACAAATGAGGGCACGAGTGGCAAGCCATACTGAAAGATCAGTAAAAGTTAATTTATTTCTTATTCTTTCAAATTAAAAAATACATTAAAACAGACGTTCTCATATTTTCCCCATATCCCAGTCATTTTCTTGCACAGGCCCTAACCCAAGGTGTGCTTACCTACTTTGAAGACCTCTGTGAGACAATGGAGAGACACAGCAGGACTTGAAGGAGGTGAATAATGTGAACAGATTGAGGGGAGGGGTTAACAATTACTCTAAAAGGAGGAAGAAGAAAAAAACAGAGGGGAAAAGGAGGCCAGAAAAAGGAAAATCATTAGGATGCCATTTGCAATAGATCCAGCAAGTGATAATGAGGTGCTAACCTGTAACAGTGGGGAGTCAGATGTGAAAGATTAAATGACATGCCCAAGGACACAAGGCATGGGAAGTGCCAGAACTAAAACCTGGGTCCCTAGGTTGCACTGATCTGGGAATAGTATAGAGAACGGATTTGCAGAAAGACCTTTATCATGAAATTTGTGAGACTTCTCTTTATAATTACTTTTGTCCACAATGTCTGATTATTTTTTTGTCAAATTTTATACTATTAATAGAAGCTGTGGTCCAAAATTAATAGTATCATAATAACTAGCATAGTATAGCATTCAGGCAGGTAAGTACATAATTTAGTGAAGTTAAAATTTAGACTTAGCTTTCTAATCCAGAAACAAAATACTGTGCCATAGAGAAAGTATAGGGATTTGAAATACACTCTTTTTTTTTTTTAACATTCTTTTTTTCAAGACACAGATTTACAGGATGGAATCCTTACAAGTGATCTTCCAAACAAGTTCTTTAAATGAAGCTCCATCAGAGAAGTCACTTAAGAAGCTAGATTCACGTTATATTAATGTGACAAGTATAACAAGATAAATACATCATATGATTCTCAAATGACATAATTAATGTAGCTTATATGGCATATTCCTATTAATGATCTTTTATTATGTGTGAACAGTAAAATAACATTAGATAAGCAATGAAAAAAATCCAATCAGCAGCAGCTTTGCTCAGGTTTTGACTGCAGTCTTATTTACACAATGTTATCTGATACTAATCCTTGGATTTTAAAGAGCATACTTCAGAATTGTAAACAAACATGTTTCTATGAGATAAGCATTTTAATTACTATCATTTCTGCAAGACAAGATAAAAATAATGTGCTACATGATAGCTTCTTAATGTGTAAACAGGGGAAAGTATATTTTGCCAGGCCAATAAGGTTACATTAATAAAAGGATAGTGACCCTGAATCAGGAGTCTGGTCCATGGATTCTGGTAGTGTGCCTTAACAATGACTGCCATAGACATCTTGTGGAAAGTAGGACTGTCCCCTTCCTAATATTCTCTACAAAAGACCAGAATTCAGTGCCAATATAATCTGGAGCTCTTTAATAATCCACCACAGTATAATATCTATGAGTCAACTGAAATTTTTGAATTTTTTTACATTTAAACTTCTGACTACTTCTTAGAATATGAAAGTCTAAAAATACAAATTTTACAAAGTAATAGTTCTTATTTACTTTTATACCAAATACTGATTGAGAGGGGTGCTCAGGTGGCTGAGTCAGTTGGGGGTCCAACTCTTGATTTTGGCTCAGGTCATGATCTCAGAGTTCTGAGATCAAGCCCCATATAGGGCTTCGTGCTGGCCGTGGAGCCTGCTTAAGATTCCCTCTTTCTCTCTTCTAAAAAAAACTTACTGAGCAACTATATTATCCTTGGCACCAAAAAAAACAAAAACAAAAACAAAAAACCATGAAAATGGTTGCTGAACTCAAGGAGCCTGAAGTATAGTTGAGAGATTAGATACATACATAAAGAGATTTTTTTTAAAAGGTTGCTAACAACCCAAAAGACAGCCTAAAAGAACATAGATTCTAAATGCTCCAAGAATTTAAAGATAGATAAAATGATCATGTTTCTTCAAGAAGGAGAGGGAAGAAGAAAATCTTGGTGCCAGTATCCAGAAATGCTGGAGCAAAACTATGGCAGACCTTATATTTTGAGATCGCCTCAGCAGTCAGGCTTTACCTTTCTTGGATAGATTCCCAAGTACAATGGTGAAAAACATGCATCTTGAGGTAAACAAGGGCTGGTCCAATCCTAGCTCTCTCCCTGCCACACTGTGTGACTCTAGGTAAGTCACATCATCTCTCTAAACCTGTTTCCTTATCTGTAAAATGCAACTGTAACACCTACCACCTCCCTGGATATGAGTTAAATGAATGTATATAGAACAAGCAGAGATGCCTACTAGCACAGCACAGGTGCTTTAAAAATGGTAGCTTTAACAATGCATGATATTAAATGCCATTCTTACCATGATGCAACTGCACCCAATCTTACCTTCTAGGGCAATTACAGAGCTCTTGGTGGGAGGCTTGGGAAGACTGGGTCCTAAACTCCTCACTAATTCTGAGGTGGAAAGTGATTAATCATGTTGTGGTGGTTTCTTTGCGAAAAAGTTAGGGGACCTTGACTGAATACTTCAGAGTGCACGTCTTGAATTTTAGTATTTAGTTTAACTCAGCAAGTAAGCAAAGGGGACTAAGAAGCTGTACCCAGCTGCATGCTCAGAAACAAAGAAACCTAGAACCTATGGTCATTCTCTTATAGTTAGCCCAGATTTTATAAAAGCCAGCACTGGTGGCTGACAGGACCCCGTGACAGCAAGTTACCAAGCAATCCTAGTCATAAAGCCCAGCTACAGGCAAATGCTATCTGGGGCAGCCAGCATTCTATAGATGTTCTTCCTAGCTTTGTTAAAATCCTATCAATGCAGCATCACTTTTCATCTGTAGTGTAAATGCTTTTTATGAAACAGTTTGGCAAAACACATGGCATGTGACTGTTCCACTACAAATGTGTTAGCAGACCCAGCCAGACCCAGCCAGAAACGATGGCAATGATCCGGTCATGAGCGTATTCTCTCAAGAATAAGAAAATAAACCTAATCTTTGTAAAGACTTACTGGTGCCCGACCGGTTTTGAACACTGAGTATCATCCAAGGAAGCTTCCATTTCCAATGTAGAAGAAGCAAGAATTGTTCTCAAGCCACCACCAAATAATCATACAGTATTTGATGGCTCAGCTTATTTTTTAATCTTCCACGAACTATGAAGAATTCTATCTGGATCTTTATAACATGACAGTTTAGGATTATGAATACAGTGAATAAACACAACCTTCTGGTATAGCAATTTAAGCATCACAGAGTGAGTAAATACTGCAGAGTGAATCCTAACACTTGAAACAGAATCTTCCAGAGTCCAGAAATCCACCTGACTGCCAAGAATAATACTTCCGTGGTTCAAGCAATACCAGTACCCAGAGGGGTTTCCACAGACATAACTACATGAGTTACTGCATATTGGGTAAAATAGAAAAAACAGACATTTATGAATGTATAGTTTGCAGACATCTTAAAAGCACCCATAAATATGCAATTTACAAACCTAGAAGAAAGGGGGGAGCACTTTAGGAATACACAGTATCTATTTAAATTGCTTAATTACACAGTTCTTTCTATGGTTTTCCTTAATGCGACTCCTAATTTTTGCTGGGGATTGGAGGGGGGATCTCTTAACTAAAGCAAATCAAACCAATCTCACTGAAAGAAGCTCTATGATGAGAACAAATATAAAAGGGATTCGGACTTCAGAATGATGTAAGAAATGACTTAGTGTCAGAGATCAAAACTGTATTAATTAGATATCAAAGAAAACCTTTCAATTTAGGCTACCCTAAAGAAAGGTTGTTAGATTCTCTAGCAACAGAGCAAATGCACAATATGTGAGAATCATTTCATACACAATTCCTATTTCAACTCTGATGTAAAACACCGTATCACACATGCCACAAAGAAAGAGTCAGTTTAGCTAGTTCAAGTAAAACACCAGGCAGCTGCTAACGGAGACAGGTCAAGGCTGGGAGGGGCGTAGCACATTCAGTTCGCTGTGTTTTCCTTCAGAAGAATGTCAATAAAAACCATAGCCAAATGAGGTATTTGAAGGGGGTTGGGGGGAGAGTCCTGCTATGCAGTGAACCACTGGGTTCACCTAGCAGCGCCAGTCAGACAAGTTAGCAAAAGGGAGCCCTAGCCAAACCTTCAGCCGCCAACAACTTGAAGAAAGCTGTCTTTCTCCCTGAGCGTCCTGGGGTAGGGACCAGTCCCACATTTAGAAACGTTATTTCTGGGACCAATAGCAATTTATTTTGATAGAACCACTGGATTTTTTTTTTTCCTTGAGTTCTCAACAAAGGAGCCATATTAGGAAATAATCTCGCAAAAAGCAAAGTGCCTCCTCCCCCTCTTCCCCACGATCGATGCACACACGCCCGTGCACGCTGACACGCACAGACACACACCCGTGCACAATGGCCGGCGCGCGCACTCGCGCCGGCCCACGCGGCTGCCCGGGAGCCCCGCAGGCAGAAGGCCCCGCTCGGCCCCAGGCGCTGGGGCTGGAGGCCCCGCGGCCCGGCTGCCGGGGAACCAGCTGCTGGGCGGTTGTGCTGGGGATGCTCGCCCCCCAGCGGGGCCCTTGGGAAGCAGCTGCCAGCGGCTCGCAACCTATTAACCCCTTGGGGAAGTAGGTGCTACAACACCCACCTGCAGGGACACTGGAATGTGTCGGGGTGCAACCCCAAATGGCCCCCCAGAGACAGGGCGCCACCGAGTCCTTGGACTCTGGCAGCACTTGGCTGGGTCCTGCAAAGCTAACCATGTCGCTGGCTTCATGGGGCTTCTAAAGCACACGGGTGTTCCTGAGCTGTCACCCCTGAGAGTCCAGGCATATGAAGAAGGAAAAACTTAAGAGGGCAGTGGACGCAGACTTGACTTGGTAACTCGTCCCTGAGGGACTGGCGCCAAGTCCCTAAAGGGACAGAGCTGCTTGTCCGGCCAGCCCAACGAACTACGGAAGGGATGGAGGGACCCGAGGGCAACCGCCCCCAGTCACCCTTCCCTGTGTCGGGCATCAGGGCCCCGTCCCCACTCCAGGACACTTACCTTCTTCCGGGGCTGCCATTTCATCATATTTGTACAGCCGATACGTGGAACATCAAGATGCTGGCTGGGGGCTGGGGGCAGATGCAGGGCAGCAGCGACTGCAAGTCATGCTGCCTCCCTCCCACCCCCTAATTCTTTCCCATATTCACTGCGAAGGGAAAATGCCCAGGAGAGTCCAGTCTTTTCGCCTTCAGTTCAATGAAAAGTATCCCCACACCACGAACACACTTCCCACCGGGCTAGGAAGTCCCAGCAGCAACCAGCGTACTCCAGCGAGAGCAGGGCATTTTCCCGCCCCCCCACCGAGCCAGCGCCTGCAAAAGGAGCCTGCGGCAGGGGGTCTCCAAGCCGGCTGCAGAGACCCTCCCTCAGAGAAGAGACTCAGGACGAGAGCTGATGCAGAAACCGAGCCGGGCTCCTGCCATCCAAACCCCTTTTGGCGAATTCTCCTCTTCTCAAAAAAAGATTAGACAAGCAATCAAACCCTCACGCGCAGCCTGGAGCAATTCCCAAAATTCTGGGTGTATTTCTCGTTTGTAAAATTTAGCAAAGAAAATTCCAAAGATCTGTAATCAGAGCTTCTTTACGCTGTTTTTTTTTTTTTTTCTTCCTTCTTGGCTAACTTGGGGGAAGGATCTGCCCTTCCCGAAATGCCTACCTTCCCTGAACACTGTAAATAGGAAAACTTGGTTTGTGTGTTTAGATTTTTTTTTTTTTTTTTTTTTAATTCCCAAGAACCTTAGTGGGGAAAGGCTGGAAGGAAATCCTGCAAGAACCCAACTCCACAGCTCAGTCTGCACTAATGACTTCCTTCCCTTCAGTGTGAGCACCGCCTGCCCAGCTCCAGCCACACAGAGCAAACGGTTTCTGGGTCTTAGTGCCACGACATCTGCTCCAAAGCAAAAAGTAAGCATACAGTTTGAGAGGCACCTAACAACTCCTAAGGAATCAGAGCCAGGAGAGACCTACAAATTCAGGAAACCATTTCAAAAGATGTATTTGAATTTGTGAGTCACATGAAGAGAAAAAAGGAATTGAAAAGGGACTCCATGGGGCGCCTGGGTGGCTCAGTGGGTTAAGCCTCTGCCTTCAGCTCAGGTCATGATCCCAGAGTCCAGGGATGGAGCCCACATTGGGCTCCCTGCTCAGCGGGGAGTCTGCTCCTCTCCCCCTGCCTGCCTCTCTGCCTACTGGTGATCTCTTTCTCTCTGTCAAATAAATAAATAAAAATTTTTTTAAAAAAGGGACTCCAGACCAAAAGGCTACAAAATCTCAATGTGTGATCTGAAGACAAAAGATTTCAGAAATCTTAAAAGATTTTTGAAAAATTAATCAAGAATAAACTCTGCTTCTCTAAATCTAGCACTAATTTTATTATTATAAACTACTGCTATGGAGACTGTTTAATTCGTCTTCTGTAAAATGATTCCATCTTATTTAAATGATTCCATCTTATTGGAGATACTTCTCCAAACACGAGATACTATGTAATTCCACTATTATTTGTCATCCAACATGTCTATCAACTCCTATCCCACCACGAGGCTATTTTGATAGATGGGAATATAATGGGTGGTGTAAGCTACCAGAATACTAATGTACCTAATAATAAGTAACTGATGTACTATGAGTCCAGGCTCCAACAATGTTTAACTTATTACTCTGCAAGTTCTAGCTGCATTGACAGGATTGGCTGATGTGGGTCATTTTATGCAGACTGAACACTAACTATACCTGATTACAAATGTTATTAAAATACCTAAAACAGGTACCTGAAACATTACTTTTGAGATATTTTCCAAGCCAAAGTGTCTGAAATTCAATGGTGAAAGCACTGTCTTTTTTATGGTAATAATATTAACCATTAGAGCTAAATGAATAGGTACTACTTCATAAACCACTACTGTCTGGCAGGACCTATGCCTACATTCATTATCTCAAGCCCTGCAAGGAAGGTCTTACTGTTTCATGTGCCAGATGAGGATGCTGAGATTCAGAGGGGTCAGGTGCTCAACCAAGACCATAACACATGGAAGGTGGTAGGGCTGGTATTCAGACCCACAGTATCATGACTCCAGAGCCTATGACCCTTTCATGACGTGCATCACAGCTACCTTTCATTCCAGTAAAACTACAAAGTGCCTATGGCTTAACCACCTATTATTTGCCAGCCTTTGTTCCAGGCACTAGAAATATGAGTAAGAGGCTGTCCCTGCTCTTGAAATTATATACAGTAAATACCAGTAAATAAACCAGTAATAATAATACCAGTAAATAACACCAACATTCTGTGTATGTTCTGACATATCCAAATGATTCCACACAGCTTAACCTGGATATCCTACTAGCGTGGAAAGTTCAGTAAATTGCAAACCAAATTCAGCAATCTACCCCAAAATCAGTTTCTCTTCTCAACTTTCCTTTATCTGTCCATAGCTCTGCCGTTTTTCCAGGATAAAAAACCTTCACATCATTCCTTATGTTAAGGAATTCCTCTATCATTCCTCTATCACCATGTTCTATCGCTTCTTAGGCACCACTTTCAAATTCCTGCTGCTAACATCTGAGGCCAGGGTGTCACGAAACAAACATGTATTAAGTGCTAGCTAGGTACAAAGTAACATTTGGGACAGAAAGTTCTAAGAAGACCCTAGGCTACAAGAAATTACAAAGAAGTTAGGACAAAACAGAAAATCTACCTATAAAAAGACAAGCAGGCATTGTCTCAGTCAGTTAAGCAACAAAGGAGTTACATAGTCAGTAGGTGTTCCCAAAGTGAGAAGAAATCACTGTAAACGGTGAGAGGATGAATGGTGAAAGAGTCAAAGTCAATTCTATTCCATAAAAGTAAAAGGTACTTTGGCAAGGTCTGTCGCAACCAAATGGTAGGGAACACTATAAGGCAGAGAAATTTGGACTATATCCTATAGAACGCAGGGCACTGAAGGTGTTCATAGTAGGCAAAGGGCATAAGTGAAGCAGCATTTTATTTTTTACATTGTAATACATGTATGTAAATTGTGTATTGGACATTACTATTAATTTCCCAGTCATCTAGTTCCATTTTTTAAAATTTTAATTCCAATGTAGGTAACATACAGTGTTAAATTAATTTCGGGTGAGCAATAGGGGGATTCAGCACTTCCATACACGTCAGCTGGTGCTCATCACGAAAAGTGCCCTCCTTAATCCCCATGCCAATTTCACCCATCCCCCCTACCTACCTCCCCTCTGGTAACCCTCCGTCTGTTCTCTACAGTTAAGAGTCTGTTTCTTAGCTTGTTTCTCTCTCTTCTTTTTTTCCTTTGTTCATTTGCTTTGTTACTTAAATTCCACACATGAGTGAAATCATATGGTATTTGTCTTACTCTGACTTATTTCACTTAGTATTATAGTCTCTAGCTCCATCCATGTTGTTGCAAATGGCAAGATTTCATTCTTTTTTATGGCTAAGTAATATTCCATTATAGCTATATAGATATATAGATATATACCACATCTTGATCCATTCATCTATCCATGGACACTTGGACTGCTTCCATAATTTGGCTACTGTAAATAATGCTGCTATATAAACACAGGGGTGCACGTATCCCTTTGAATTAGTGGGTTTTTTTTCATTTTTTAGGTAAAGCAGCATTTTTAAGCACTATGATATGTAATAAAATATTAACTTTATAATATTAATATTATAAGGCTATTTTTTATATAAACCTTTAGATTTTTTTAAACTATGTAAACTATGAATATGCTTACAAGGACCGTTTGACAGATATCAAAGCTAAACTTCCGAGGGATTAAGTAACTTGCTCAATGCCACACAGCAAGTCAATGGCAATGAAAGGGGTAGAGCCCAAGGCTTATAAATCAATGACTGGATGATGAAAGCAGAAATCTACAATTGCTTAGGGGTGAAGAGAAAAGTTCCTATTTTCTACTCTGTCTCTGATTTACTGATATAACAAAAATTTTCAGAAGGGCAGGGCAAGTGACATGAGTAAGTGACACACAGGGATAAGACATAAGGGAACTGTGAGTATTGTAAAGCTGAAGATACATGAGTAATGTAAAAGAGGTAGCTGAGACATAACTTTTCTCAATTGATATCATGCAGGAGTATCAGTCTAACACTGCCAAAAACTCTAAATTTTCATGAGAAGCTAAAAATCTCCTGTATTTAACTGTTTGCTTGAAAATTTTAAAGCATCCTAACAGGCCAAACAAAACATGCCTGTAGGTCTAAATTCCATCTGCATGGAATAATTTGTGACTGCTGACTTAAGCCACTCAAGGCCTCACTTTCCCATATGCAAATTAAGGGACCTACATGGTTCCTAATCTGGGGAGGGGGTGGTTTCTGAAGGCATCTGTGAATCCATATGCATACCACCATGCATGGTCTATGGACTGAAGAGTAATCTCCCATACCCAGACCATGTTGGACTTTATAAAAGACAAAGTTCCTCAAACTAGGGGAGAGCAGGGGTCTGAGAACAGTGAGCTGTATCAGGAAAGAAGACAGAGAAAATATATTTTTCCTTTTTTATTCTTTTTTTTTTAAGATTTTATTAATTTATTTGAAAGACAGTGTGGGAGTGCTCTAGTTGGGGGAGGGGAGGCTGAGGAAGAGGAAGAAGCAGGCTCCCCTGTGAGCAGAGAGCTCCACAGAGGAATCCCAGGACCCTGAGATCATGACCCAAGCTGAAGGCAGATGTCCAACCGAGTCACCCAGGTACCCCTATATTTGTGTTTCTATGGAAAGACAGATTCAATCGAAAACTTTGAAGTGATCCGAGATTTTAAACTCATTTTCAGTCATTTCAGTGTATTTCCTTTGGCTCACTTATTTGTATGGCATTTCTTCCCCTGCTCTATGGTGAGTATTTCAGGTTTCATCCAATAGGTATCACTCAAAAGAGGACCATTAAATACCAGTTCTATCTTAAATCACCTTACTTATTTTATGTCTTTATTTTTCTCAATCCAAATTGAATTGGTAATTATATCTGAAATATTTATAGAATTATTATTATACCAATACACTTTCTCCATTAGTAATTATTTATATAAAATTACCAAGCTAACACAGTTCAAAATGTCATAATTTAGTTTGCTATTTCAAAAAGATCCAGTATCAAACAGCAAGAACACAGTTTCTCAGATCCACAGCTACTAAAAGGCATTTTTCACAATTGCTTTATTTTTTAACAGAGCACTTCACAAATCACTTCTCTACAAGCAGATATTGTAAAACAGTTTATTAAAATAGTATTTTCCTCAATAACTACTTGCCTATTCAAATCTGAACAATAGCAAGAAAGAGGAAATGAATAAAGAAAACATACCTTTTTTCGTTGTTGTAAATTTTCTTAAGATTTCTTTAGGAATGATATGTCTGTCTTTGATCACAGGGTAAATGCCTGAAAAAGCTAGCTTCATACTTATTTACATTTATTGTGTTTATAAGTAGAATATTCAACTCAATGTGAAACAGTATTTGGAAAATATATTAATTTTCCTAAAGACCAAATTATTCTCAAGTATCAAGTATTTAAAGAGGTGTTAGGAAATAAAGGGACAAAAGTAGAAGGATATTTGAGATAAAAAAATTTTTTACCTCATTAGTGATATTTCACACAATTGGTTGCCTTCAGAATATGAAGGCCTTGCTTTGCAAAAGAAAGAAAACTAATATAACTTGTTACAGTAAGAATTCTGCCCCAACAGCCAAGCTGATGCAGGACCATCGTCCTAATCCTCAGGAGGGAACTGTTCCATAACATCCAGAAAGGACCCCCCTAACCTTAACCACCTCACTTCTTTCCACTATCAGGCAGTGTCAGGGAAAAAAAGCCCCACCCTTTAAACCCAAAACACATGGACTCACGAACTCATTATATACAAGGGACTGTACTAGACAGTGTGGAAGAAGACAAAAAAGCATCACATGATTTTTGCCCTTGAGGAGACAGCAGTCTCGTGGAGGCTGAAGAAGAAGACAGGTAGACAACTAATAAAAATAACAACAATGATAGCAACTAACTAACATTTACTGATCTCACTATTTGTCTGAGTCTTCAGAGCCCAAGCTCTTAGTGCAAGCTAGGTGCTAAAAGAATGGACTAACTAATGGTATATTCTCTCATTAAGACTATAGAAGCCCTAATGAGCAATTAATTCTGACTGTGGTAAATGAGAAAGGTTTACAGGAGAGGTGGCACAGTATCCTTTCAACAAGCAGAGAAAGGGTTTGGGGAAGAGTGTTTCAGATTGAAGAAACAGAGCATGAGCCAAAACATGGAAGTATGAAATTTGGGTCACATTAGTAAGTCATCCAATAGATCTGAGACCTAATGTGGGGCAAGGTGTGATGGAGTTAAGGTTAGAAGACTGTCAGTGATATTATCTTACAATGATATTATCTTAACAATAATGCCTATCATTTATTGAGTCCGTTAAAGTATTTTATATATTTTATTTCATTGATTCTTCCTAACACCCTCATGGGGAGGAACTACTAGCATGCCCATTTTACAGAAGAGGAAATTAAGCCTAAGGGTGAAGTAAATTCTCAAATTATCATGGCCAGAAAGTGGTCAAAAGGAAATTTAACTCCAATTCTAAAGCCTTGTTCTTAACTTCTGACTTCAAACATAATGATGAGCGGCACAGGGTTTTAATCAAGATATTGGCAAACACATAAGATTTTTATGCTGGAAGTACTGTGAGCAACAGAAAGAATGGGAGAACCATAAAGATAGGAAGGCCAAATAAGTTTCTGTTGCAACAGCTCAACAGGAGAGAAGAGGCCTTGATTTAGAGCAGCAGAAACAGAAAAGGGGCCTTCTTAAGAGACATTTCCCAAGTCAAACAGATTCTAAGAACCTGTTACATGAAAGGGACAGAAAGAGTAGGATCTCAAAATGTTTCATCATCTTTTAAGAAAAGAGACACAGAGGTGTGCCTGGGTGGCTCAGTGGGTTAAGCCTCTGCCTTCAGCTCAGGTCATGATCTCAGGGTCCTGGGATCGAGCCCTGCATTGGGCTCTGCTCAGTAGGGAGTCTGCTTCCCTTCCTCTCTCTCCGCCTGCCTCTCTGCCTACTTGTGATCTCTGTCTGTAAAATAAATAAATAAAATCTAAAAAAAAAAAAAAAAAAGCTTAGAAACAAACCTAAAAAGAAGCATATTTAATTTATAAGTAATTTAATTATCTTAAAAACAAACCTTGAGGGGCACCTGGGTGGCTCAGTGGGTTAAAGCCTCTGCCTTCGGCTCAGGTCAGGGTCCTGGATCAAGCCCCACATCAGGCTCTCTGCTCTGCAGGGAGCCTGCTTCCTCCTCTCTCTCTCTCTGCCTGCCTCTCTGCCTACTTGTGGTCTCTGTCAAGTAAATAAATAAAATCTTTAAAAAAAAAAAAAAAACCTTGAAAGAAGCATATTTAATCTACAAGTGACTTAACTATCTGCCAGAACAAAGCTCAATACTCTTTGAAGGAAGACAACAAAATCTAGCACTTAATGAAAAAGCCCAGCATTCGTTTTCCAATGATACTTACTAAAGGACACAGATACTAACCTGGAAATACTCTGCTATCTCTTTCACAAGCAGTTAATCTTCTTTCATAAGGATACTATGACTGTGTTACAAATTTTCTCATATAAATATGATCAATAAACTATACTATTTAGGGCTATAATCTTATTACTTCTTTCTATCAGGGAGCCATAGCCAGAGAGCATATGTAATTTTGCTGTTACATAATTTATCAATCTAGAAGAAATTTTAGCATATGTTATCTTCAGCTAAAGTTTATAGAATTTCTCTGAAGTAAATTAAGTGGTCAGATATTTGGACCAGAATATGCACCCCTGGACTTATTAACCTTCCAAAAGAAATCCTGAGTGTATAAGTGTAGTAATTGTGTGTGTGTGTTTATATATAAGTTTTTCTTTAAAAAAAAAAAAAAGATGCTTGAAATTGGGACTCATTTGTGTGTGTGTGTGTGTGTGTGTGTTTAAAGATTTTATTTATTTATTGACAGACAGAGATCACAAGTAGGCAGAGAGGCAGGCGGGGGGTTGGGGGAGAAGCAGGCTCCCCACTGAGCAGAAACCCTGATTTGGGGCTTGATCCCAGGACCCTGGGATCATGACCTGAGCCGAAGGCAGAGACTTTAACCCACTGAGCCACCCAGGCATCCCTTATTTGTGTGTTTTAACCAAAAGAAGCTATATTCATCTGGCTATGGTTAAAAAATATATATATGTATAGGGAAAAGGAATCTCTTTTCAACCCTAGAACAGGAAATAGGCTATGAGAAAAGAAAGTCAGTAGAAATATTATTCTTAAGGTCCATTTGGAGGCCCTCTAATAACTTATTTAACTTTATAGTTATGAATTTATAAGCAACCAAATAAATTACATTCACAAAACTGATACTTCTTTATGGTGTTTGTTGAACTGCCCAATATCTGTATTCCCATTCTGTTTGAGGGGAAATTCTCCATTGGCTATGTATTTTCTTTCTTTTTTTTTTTTTTTTAAAGATTTTATTTATTTGACAAAGAGAGATCACAAGTAGGCAGAGGCAGGCAGAGAGAGGAAGGGAAGCAGGCTCCTTGCCGAGCACAGAGTCCGATGCGGGGCTCGATCCCAGGACCCTGGGATCACGACCTGAGCCGAAAGCAGAGGCTTTAACCCACTGAGCCACTCAGGTGCCCCCCTTTTTTTTTAATTTCAGAGAGAAAAAGAGAAAGAGTGAGGAGAGGGGCAGAGGGAGAGAAAGAATCCTGAAGCAGACTCCCCAATGAGTGGGAAGCCTGACAGTGGGGAGCCCAACATAGGGCTCTATCCCAGGACCCTGAGATCATGACCAGAGCTGAAATCAAGAGTCGACCGCTTAACTGACTCAGCTACCTAGGTACTTCTCCATTAGCTAAGTCTTGATGAATGTAGGAAATATCTTTCATGACAGAAACCAAAAAGGTCAGATGATTACTCTACCCCACCACCCTGTAGCTAGGATGAAGACCCATACCTAGGTTCAATTCTTTGCCAGAGCTTTGAATGTAAAGCAAGTGACACAGGAATAGTCACACAAAGAGAATTTACTCCAGCAGTAGCCACAGCCACATCCAGTTACCATGTCATTAGTGCCAGCAGAGCTCATCATGGCCTCCATCATACAGCTCCATCAATGGCAGTTCCAGCTCTGGCACCCAGGGCTACTGTGGCCCCCTTATGGTTAAGCTACAGGTACCTTCTGATTTACACAGTTGCAATTACTTTCTGTTACTTGCAACTAAGAACCTTGGCTGACTCTCACAGAGACATCTGATTTTGTTTATATTGAAACATAAATGTTTCTTTTACATGAACCAATATGTATAAAGTGGAACATTTTAAGGCCCAGTCTTCTGCCCTCTTGTCTACCTATAATTACTCCCTCAGAGATGTGAGCCACTCATAAGCCTCTAAATACCATCTCTTAATTGATGGCACCCATATTTATGCCTCAAATACCTCTCTCTCTACTGAGCTCCAGACTTGTAGAAATGACTGACAACTCAACATTTCCACTAAGAAGTACAACAGACATCTCAGACTTATATATAGCCTAAACATCACTCTTGATTTTCCCCCCAAGAATCTGGTCCTTCTTTATATTTTACCTCGATTAATGACATCTCTATTCACCCAGGAGCTCAGTCCAAAAGCTTTACAGTTACCTTGATTCCTCTCCTTGACTTGTCCTCAACATCTAACTAACAAGTCCTCAACTTTCTATCTACAAATTCTTATCCAAATTCTGCCACTTCTTGTCACCTCTACCACGTCTTCTTTATGCCATTAATATCACCTGGACTACTACAATAGCTTCCATTTTGCTTCCTGTGATTCGGTCTCTCCGTGTAGCCTGAATGATTTTTTTTTTTTTTAAGATTTTATTTATTTATTTGAAAGAGAATGCACAAGCAGGAGGAGGGACAGAGGCACAAGCAGACTCCTGCTGAGTGGAGAGCCCCACACAGGGCTCGATCCCAGGATCCTGGGATCTTGACCTGAGCCAAAAGCAGGTGCCTAACCAAATGAGCCACCCAGGTACCTCTAGAATGATCGTTTTACAATGTAAATCAGATTATGCATTTCCACTTATGGGGGGGGAGGGGTGGATGGCTGGCTCAGTCAGCAGAGCATACAACTCTTGATCTTGGGGTTTTAAGTTTGAGTCCCACTTTGGTGCAGAGATTACTTAAATTTATATCTTAAAGCGGGGGGCACCTTTCACAAAGGGAAAAAAAAATAGTTAAACGTCCCATTCTTTTTTAAGATTCTATTTATTTATTTGAGAGAGAGAGAGTGAAGAGAGCATGAGAGGGGAGAAGGTCAGAGGGAGAAGCAGACTCCCCATGGAGCAAGAAGCCCAATACAGGACTCGATCCCAGGATTCCAGGATCATGACCTAAGCCAAAGGCAGTCGCTTAACCAACTGAGCCACCCAGATGCCCAAATGTCCCCTCTTGATCTCAGCTCAGGTCTTGGTCCCAGAGTCATGAATGAGTTCAAGCCCCACACTGGGCTCCATGATGGATGTGAAGCCTACCAAAAACAAATTAATTTATTTAAATAAATTAAAATAAAATAAGATTAAAAATACAGATCCCTTAAGGCCTCCCTTTGCACAAAGAATAAGATACAAAGCCTTTACCGTGGCCTACAAGGCCCTAAATGATCTGGCTTCTACCTTTCACCCTCATCTCTTGCCATATTTCCCCTCTACTGAGCCGCAGCCAGACCTGCCTTCTTATGCTTCTTTCATGACCTTGGTGGTTGCAATTCTATCTGCCTGGAATTCTCTTCCTCCAGAATAGGTATTTCCTTCTCAATATTCAATTCTCCTTTCAAACAGCAAGCCCTCAAGGAGGCCTCCTCACCAAAATTAATTCCCCTCCCCACATTTACTATATAGTCTATTACTTTGTTTTCTTCAACCCACATGTTATAATTTGAAATTGTATTATTTATTCATTTGATATGTGTGTCACCCAACAGATTTTAATGTCTATGGAATGGTATCTGGATTGTTCACCACTATAAAAGTCCAATACTTAGGAGAGTTCCCAACACATGCTAGGTCCTCATTAAATGACTGTTGAATAAATGAGTCAATTTAATGTCAGTTACATGGTAAGATAAAACACATATAATTTCCTTTGCTGTAAAATTTTCAGCATGGAACTTACTCATTTATCAAGGAGTACTTGTAAAATCCCTCAGTTCTAAAAGGATTTCAGACTCAAAAAGGGGCCATTTCCCTGAAGTGAGCACTACACCTGGCCTAAGTCTAAAGATGTTCAATTATGAAAAATACAAGCTTCTGAAAATAATTATTCTGAAAAATCATTTATTTGTCCAATTTTTTTTTAATTGAAGGAATTTCAATACTATCACTTTCTATTTTCATTTGTATGAGGGAAAATCTCACATTACCCAAAAATGGATGGATAAAATGATCTTTAGATAGTTTAATAAATAAATTAAAAACACTCTGAAATCCTTAGATGAAATACGAATCACTTGTCAAAAGTACAATCTCATTTGTCAAAACATGAAAAGGAAAAAAGAGAAGACACAGCAATAACAGGCTCGGAGCTGCCAAACTGACAGGCTGTCTTAAGTAAGAGAGTCAAAACATTCATATGCTAATTTTTAAAAGCGCTGTCTATCTGGCCACCCATATAAAAACAGGAAAGGGCTTTTTCTTCTTATTTCAGAAGGATATGAATGGGTCAGACGGTGGACATTCTGATTACCAAATTAAGCAACAGAATTAAGGTCCAAAAGAAATTTCTATTTTTCTGAATGTAAGATAGCAACTAACTGACCTGCATAGTAAGGAATTCAGAAGATCCAATCACTACAAAAACTTATGAATTACACCAGTGAGCACAATAACTAGCAGTCGTCTGCATATGGAATACAATGCGGAAGATCACTCCTCCTGTGAGCAGCTGGAGTTTGTTCTGTATTGTAAATGGCAAAAACTGAATAGCAAAAAAACACAGAAACAAGGGTAAAGATTTAGCTAAAATGTACAAATATTTTTAATTATTTTCTTTTCTCATTTAATACCTTACAGGGTTGTCTTAGTCACATTTCTCCTAACCATTCCTCCCTCTTGTAATACCAATAATTCTAAACAAAAGAGCATCTCCTTGAAATGTTCCCTTTATTAGTTTGACGAATTCACCATCGAATGCACACTTTCATGAGTCACCCACTTCCTGAGATGTGGAATACAGCCTAGCAATAAAGCTAAAGCTTTGCTCAAATATGATTTGGTAAGATTGCTGATGTGTTTGGATTCAGATATTTTGCTGCAAAAAATGAGAGTGACCACATTTGTGTGATTACATTTGATTGTATGATTACATTTATGTGAAATGTCCAGAACAGGAAAATCTACAGAGACAGAAAGTAGATTAGGACTGCTAGGGTCTGAGGAGTGAGGGGGGGCGGTGAGTATATGAGGAGTGGCTGCTAATGGATACCGGGTTTCTTTTAGGTGAGATGAAAATGTTCTGGAATTGGATAGTGGCTGCACAATTTTGAGAATATATGAAAAAAATAGCTGAATTGTACACTTTTTTAAAAGGGTGAATTTTATGGTAGGTGAATTATATTGTAATAAAACTATTATTTAAAAATGTGGTCAGCTTTCTCCAATTCACAAAGAAATTAATATATAATTCTTTGTACTTAAAACTTTTCTATCACAAATTTTTTAAGTCTTTGGCATGAGCTACCTTTTGTCTTCTAGCACCAGACAAAAAATAAATAAATAATTAGCAAATGAATGTTAGCATGAAAACCTGAAAAAACAAATCAACATTCCTAGTTGAACAGGCTACTTTATTCCAGACATGTGCTGATGATACAAATTTATTATAAGTACATGTCACAGAATCATTTTCTAATTATCACTGTCCATATGCATTTGAAAGATATAATAAAAGATGCCACTATTTCATAGTATTCTACCAAGAACACCATGGCTGTATATGGTGTCTTCTTCTTCTTCTTCTTTTTTTTTTTTTTAAGATTTTTATTTATTTATTTGACAGACAGAGATCCCAAGTAGGCAGAAAGACAGGCAGAGAGAGAGGAAGGGAAGCAGGCTCCCCGCTGAGCAGAGAGCCCCGAAATCCCAGGATCCTGGGATCATGACCTGAGCTGAAGGCAGAGGCTTTAACCCACTGAGCCACCCAGGAACCCCCATTAGAACCACTGAAACAGAACAAAGCTAATAGGCCAAATAAAGTTGAAACTAATCTTTATAACAAATATGCTAGCCTAACATTTCTCATCCATGACTACAAACTCTTACAAAAAAACCTTCACACAAACCTTTCCTAACCCCACAGAAAAAGCAAATGGAAAGGCTGTTTCTGATAATCCTCACCAATTTTAACACCACTGCTTCAAAGATAAAATTTTAAAATTCCAATCCTAAAACACAGGGACTATACTAAGTATCAAAATCTGTTCCAACTTTAAAAGAAATCTAAAAACAAAACAAAACAAATAAACCTCTGTCTCCTGAAGCACTGTCATATCTTAACGACAAATAATTTATAATCCGCTTTTCTGAAAATCCAAAACTCATGCTGTCCATAGAAATTTCTAGCTTCCTATAGTTAAACTTATATAGATGAGTTTTAAATTGTTATAATAACCAAATCAAATACCATCATACTGCTTTCATAATTGCTTTTAAAAAGTATGCTTTATTTTAAAATTAATGCCCTTTTATTAGTTTTATTTTTTCAAAATAATCAAAATAATCTTTGATATTCTAACCTACTTATTCTTCCACATAAATTTCAAATTAATCATGTCAAATTTCAGGAGAAATTTAGTTGATAGTTTAAATGTTTTTGTTACATAAAATCATACATAGTTCTTATTTACATTATTCTTAAATAATTTTTACTATGATAAGTGTACCTCTTTTTTTCCACTAGATTTCTAACTTAGGTGGAATGCTAAGTGAAATGTTACTTATTTTATTAAACTCATTTTTTTCCTAGTACCTTAGTCAACTTATTTGGATTTTCTTGGGATTAAGTAGGTTTGCAGTAAATATCTTTGTCTTAATTTGATATAAAAGTCTGTTTCAACATTTTACCTCAAAAAACTTAGAATACAAGGGCACCTGGGTGGCTCAGTGGGTTAAGCCTCTGCCTTCGGCTCAGGTCATGATCTCAGGCAATCGAGTCCCGCATCGGGCTCTCTGCTCAGCGGGGAGCCTTCTTCCCCCGCCCCACCCCGCCTGCCTCTCTGTGATCTCTCTGTCAAATAAATAAATAAAAATCTGTTTTTTAAAAAATTTAGAATACAATTCAAAAAATAATAAAGCACATTTAAATTAATAAGAAAGCAGAATCTAAGGATTCTCTATTACAAAATAAATTAAACAAACAAGGTAACAAATTCATCCAGAAATACAAAACCTACCAAAGGAGATTTTAGCTTGAAGGTAGTATGGACTTCATTTCAAATTTATATATAACAACCACTCTTAAATGGATGAGACAGTTTGAAAAATTCCAGATGTATCTAAGCCTGGTTTTCAATAACTTTCTTGATAATCTCCCCTGAAATAGAGGTACTAATATAAACCAGTATTTGGTAAAGACAGAAACATCAAAAGATATGGTCCTAAATAAGAGGCTTAATCTTTTTTTAAAGTCAGTTTCTGAAAGATAGTATTAAAATATTTACCAGAATAATAACAGCATACTCTGGTTTTATCAGATCATTAATGTCTCATGCATCCCAGTAAAAGATATTGAACACAACATCCACAGAGCAAAAGATTTCCTCACTGCAGCATGTGTCTGTGTGTGTGTGTGTGTGTGTGTGTGTGTGTGTGTACACGTGCTGACAGAAGGGGTGGTAGTGGCAAATAGTTTCATTTGGGAGTTTTGTATCCCTACTCCAAGTTACTATGGTTTTTCCTAACAGAAAGCCTAATGAAGGTGAATAAAATCTGACAGAAACTGCCTTGTTCTCACCTTTCTCTCTAAACAGGGTCAAAGTGCCACCTGCTTCCCTCTTCCAGGCCCACCCATACTCTAAAAGCAGATCCAGCTTTTGACAGAAAGCATGTATTTGCAGAAAGCAGTCTCTCTTTCTTGTTACTGCTACTGATCTATATTACGCAATTACCTTGCCTTTGTCCGAAGTCTCCAAAGCTGAACCTGACTCCTTCGTGCCTGCTCCTTATCCAAGTTTTTCTTCTTTGTATCTGAATACCCAGAAATCTGAACCAATGACTGGTTCTTGCCCTCAAGAAGACCTTGACACCTGACCTACTATCTGGCTCTGATCTTTGGTATGTCTAGATTGTCCTCTATTCTCAATACTCCAGGCGTGACTGTAACTATCAGCTTTAAGGCTGTCCTTTCAGGAAATGTTGCTCGCCCTAAAGAGAAAGAATGACGAAGTGGAGAAACATGGCTCATTGAGAAAAAGAGTTCAATACAAACAAATATACATTTTAAAATGCTCAAGATGCCAAATATTATGCCGTGTACATTTTACCACCATAAAAAAAATGAAAATAAAAAAACAGAAGTGAACTTCAGAATCTATAGGAAAAGAATAACTCTCTGATGAGTCTGTAAAGCAGACTACTTTTATCAGGATGAAAGAAGCCAGGTGGGAGTTGAAGTATATGAACATGAAGGCATTAGTATTAGGACGTTTGAGTCCAGAGATAAAGTCATGGGTAAGGTAAAGGTTAATTATAGCAAGATACTTTGTTATTTAATTGATTTTAATTTAACCACTTTCTTTAGTTATTTTCCTGAAACACAGGTGAATTCTACGTGTGGGAAAACTGCAGGAATACTACAGTTCAGATGAAAACCAAAAGCCAGATTTTAATTTTTTAAAAATGTTTCTAAATTCTAGAAATAGTCAATGCCCCAACTTTACTACAGGCACAAAATAAGTCTTATCTTGGGATGATTATTTTATTCAGGGTTAGATTTAGCTGCAGGTACTAGAAAGCTCAAAATAACAGAAGCTTAACTGAGAGAGAGAAGTTTAAATTTCTCTGATACAGACAAAGCCCAGATAGAGATTTGGACATCGTTACCCCACCATAATAGAGCATAAGCTAATATTTCCAAATAATACTCCTCATGCTGCTGCTTTCCCCACCCCTACCTTTCCAGTCTCTACATCAAGAACAACATTACAAATTTCAAGAAGTTACTTGGGGAGTCATTTGGCATTCCCTAAACCTAGTCAAAGTGGGGATGGGGGCTTCCAAGAAAATTAATCATAAAGATTGAGAGTACCTATGGTAAGAAGACTGGCATCTCAGTTCCCATTTGGATTACCAGTTAGACCAGCTGTTTGGGCATTTTAGAACACAGATTAGTGGGCCCCATCAGGACCGAGAACTTACATGACTAGTAAATTTCCAGGTGATGTTGACGCTGCTGGTCTAGGCACCACATTTGAAAAATAACTGGCTTAGGCAATGAATAATTGATTGGGCCTGATAATTTGAGAGAACTAGCAGAAAGGGAGCAACAGTGAAATAGTTTAAGCTCCCATCATTGGCATGGCAAAGATGCAAGAATTTCCAATATTTAGATACCCCAGAAGATGGCTTGGGACACTTTGCTGCTATCCCACCCCAGAAGACTACCTTGGGGGTGAGAAGATTCTAGCAGCAGGTGGCTTTAGAACATACCGCTAGAGGTGGACACTGAAAGCCTGTAAGAGACAGAAATGGAACTTAGTCTCTCATATTAAGAAACTGCAATGGGGAAGATCCTAAAAGGTCCTTCAAAATATTCATTCATGTGCTTCCTTAAGAGAACTAGCATTTGGACATCTGCAAAAATTGACCAAAGAAACTGCAATAATCAATAGTGAATGAACTATAATTGACCAGTAAAGTGAGAGAAACATATAACATTTTCCATCTCTCTCCTTCTAATACATGGAAAACCCTATGTATCAACTTTTTCATGGGAGGCCCAAAAGAGATGGGGAAAAAATTTTCTGGATGAAGCCTGGACCATTGCCTCAGGAGAAAGGAGAAGGGAAGAACTTTAAACTGTATGTAATACTGGAGTTTTAAATTGGACCAGAATGAATTTTTTAATACCCAAAAGAACAAAGAAAGTTATGGAATCTGGAAACTGCCCAGAAAGAGGGATTTGGCAGAGCATGGTTGGAAGAAGTGATTGTAGAAAAAAAGAAAAACCATGTCATGTTTGTACATGAAATTGGTGAAGAAGCCAGATGCTAACTTACCATAACGGCACCTTCATTTTCCTGATTACATGCATATCTTTTATAATGTCTTGATGATGCTTAGTTTTCAGTTTTCTTTAGGAAAGGCTTTCCCTCCTAGCTATGAAAAAGACTAAATTAGAATGTGATAAGATTCTATTGGTTGTCATTTGCTCACTTCACAAGGGAAAAATGTCTCAGACTGTATCTTTAGAAGAGTATTTTATTTTATTATTTTTTAAAAGATTTTATTTATTTATTTGACAGAGATCACAAGTAGGCAGAGAGGCAGGCAGAGAGAGGAGGAGAGAGAGGAGGAAGCCTGCTGAGCAGAGAGCCGATGTGGGGATTGATCCCAGGATGCTGAAATCATGACCTGAGCCAAAGGCAGAGGCTCAACCCACTGAGCCACCCAGGCACCCCTAGTACAGTATTTTAAACAAAACATCTTCTTTCCCTCTCAGTCTCAGGACTTGTATGATATCTCCATTTTTTTCTACTAGCTCCCCCTGTTATCACTTCATTTGTAATACTGGAGAAGATGATACTTACCAGGGTTGACCCTCCCAGGATTTTTATATCCACCTAACTGAACTATAACATTCCTCACTGCTTTAATATATCCTCTTCCAGAACAGAAGGAAGCAATACCACTTGGAAGCCATTTATATTAAGCCAAATTTCAACTCACAAAAGAACCTGACCTGATACTGTGGCCTTTTATAGACTTCATACCAGATGCTTTCCATTTTATAGACTCCCCCAAAACTTCAGTTTCTTACTGCATTTCTACACCTCTGTGTCCAGTGGTCATATATAATCAGCATAACTATAAACATCATAGATTTACATTTTCTGGTTACCAACTTAAGTACTTTCTGTCAGTTGGAAGAAAACCATTTTCTTTAGTTATCTTCCTGAAACACAGGTGAATTCTATGTGTGGGGAAACTGCAGGAATACTGCAGTTCAGATGAAAACCAAAAGCCAGATTTTAATTTTAAAAAATATGTTTCTAAATTCTAGAAATAGTTAATGCCCCAACTTTACTACAGGCACAAAATAAGTCTTATCTTGGGATGATTATTTTATTCAGGGTTAGATTTAGCTGCAGGTACTAGAAAACTCAAAATAACAGAAGCTTAACTGAGAGAGAGAAGTTTAAATTTCTCTGATACAGACAAAGTCCAGAGATCAGAAGGCCAAGGCTAATATACCATCTCCACTACCATCAGGGACCCATTCCCCTCTTTTGCCTACCCCCATCTTCAACACACAGCTTTCAACTAGAGTACAGGTAGTTACTTAAGCACCCGCCATCATATCCACATTTCAGCCAACAGGAAGAAAGCCCACCCATCCCTATAAAGATATGTCCTAGAAATTTTACTTGACATTCTCATTACACCCCACTGGCCAGAATTTAGTTTTATGAGTACCCCCGAGCTGCGAGGTTGGGAAATGTATCCTTTATTCTGGGTGGCCAAAAGTCTAGTTAATAATTGCAGAGTTTATTGCTACAGAAGAAAAGAAAGTGAATATTGGGGAATGGTGAGAAATTTCTGCCACAGCGACGATCACATTTCACTGTTTTTGAGCACCAGGACTTAAATTGTGACCTCAGGCAAGTGAATTTACATTTTCTCACTCAAAAGTCTCTCAACTCTTGGCATGAAGAAAATCAACTAGACATATGTAGAGTACAAGCTTCTAGTCATAATATGAATAAGTTCTTGAGATCTAATGTATAGCATGGGGATTACAGTTAATAATAGCACAATGTATCCTTGAAAGTCGCTAAGAAAATAGATCTTAAATGTTCTCACCAAAAAAAAAAAAAAAAAAAGAAAAGAAAGAGAGAGAGAAAGAGAGAGATGGTTATTATGCAACATCATAGAGTGTTTGCTCACCCTATGGTGGTAATCATTTTGCAATATATAAGCATCTTACCCATGTCTCATGTCAATTATATCTCAATAAACCCCAGGGAAGGGATAAAGAAAGAAAAATGGCAGTAAATATAAGGTTATATTGAGAATGCCAACAGATTATCAACCTAGAGACAACAGTAAATTTACTAAGGATTTTGGATAACACTTGAGCAATGAAAAAAAAAGAAAAAGAAAACAAACAAACAAAAAAAGAAAACAATGATGATTTGATGCTCTGTTTCTTCGTTCCCCTTGAGATTCCCTCCTCTGTATTATAGGTACAGACACCAAAAAAAATTCTACCGTAGAGCATTAATGCTGTATAAAAGATGGTATACCAAACGAAAGTAATAAATCTAAAGAAATCATACAGAGTACAAAGAATGGGAAATGTGATTTGGCACTAAGACTAGCAAAGAGCAGCACAGTGCGTGATTAATCCTGCATGGCCACATTTACATCTCTAATTTGCTCATATAAATGCATTAAGCCAGATGGTTTTAGAGACTAGCACTCTGCATACTCGTGGGTCAGCACCCACATCTTCTATACTTTATGGGTGCCCAGGTTTTGGCAGTACCCACCCCTCACTCTTCATTAGTTTCCTAGCATCACCCCTTTATTCTTATTTTTCCCCATGTCCCATAATCAGCATTCTCATATCCAACAGGCCAAGGCCAACATCTGTTGGACTCTGCTAAGGGGCATGGAAAAAGGCCACTATCACTTTAACTTAGAACATATTCAGAAGATAATTTTGAAAAGGGGTTCTTTATTCTATTTGTGAAAAATCAGCACCCCTACCAAAAAACAGGAATTGTATATTTTACTAGTATAAATCCTATCCCATCTTTTAAAGAATAATCCACACAAATAACTGGAATTCTTGAAAATTCAATAAAAATGACAAAACCATGGCTTTTATTTGTTAAATTTTAATACTGATTTTCAATTATTATAATAACTCTGTACTTATTGATCAGTTGGCATCTAGCTCCAACCAGACACATCATGTGAGCCTATTCAGTGAGGCAGCTGTGGTAGCAATTTGTTTCTAGACTAACAATATACTATTGAATATGGTCATTTTCTTCTAATCTCAAGAGCCATCAATTAATGGATCGTCAATTAGTCTTCAGTATGGAATTGTCATATTAGGGATGATACATGACAAGCAGATATAAAAGAAAGGCATGCCTCGAGCATTCACAAGCTTAGAATTTTTTTATATCCTAAAATGAAAGAAATCTGAAAGACCCCAGAAAACACCTGTTTCTTTTAGGGAAACAAAGTTCAAAGTAAGGACGCTATGCAAATATAATTGTGTGTCCAAAAGGAAAATATCCTGAAAGAATGTGAGCATGATTTGGGGGCAACAGACACAATCCTCTTTGAGAAGAAGCTGAGTAGTTCCCCATGGCAAATCTGCAGCTGGTCTACAAACAGTGGGAGAAGTTAAGGGAGGGGATCTTTAGGTTCACAACGTAAATTGGAATTGCAACTATTGTTCGGGTTGCAATCCCAAGATCCAAAGAATCTATTTATTTGAATGATGGAAAAGCTATTTAAACAGCAATCTCAGGGGAAATACAAACAGGAAAGACACACAACTATCTGATTCTCAGTCTATAGACTGTGTCCTGTCCCTCCTCTAAATTCGGAATATCATTTCTTTCATCCTCTACTTGTGTCACACATATAAGAGTTTACCTCTTATGATGCTATGTTGAGGGCCCCAGTTGTAGAATAGGCTCTCATTAGGTTTTGAGAACAAAGGATAGTAATCATCAAGTTTCTATCATTTCTTGTCGGAGTCATCCTTCTTGATACAATCAAAACATTCCAACTGCAATTTTCTAAAACATGTATTTATTCTGTCTCTAGTTATGATGGATTTAACAACCTCAATTTAGGTCCCCTATTTATCCTTCTTTGAGAACTGCAACTCCTAAATATGACTGAGAGTCCAAAACCATGCTTGTTCTGCATGTATCTGCTACCCAGCCAGAGGAAGCTGGACCAGGACTGGACCAAGTTAGGGCTTCAAAATACCTCTTCTAGGAGTCCAGAACTGACACTCGATTCTATTTTCTACTATTCTATTAATCTGGACCATTCTCTTCTGAACCCAGAACCTAAGGCTGCCACTGTGGGTTAGACATGCTGAGTGTCTACAGGCCAAACAGAGAAAACTGGTTTTCAGAAAAAGAGAGAAGCATGAATAGCTGCAGACAGAGGAGCAGCAATGAGGCTGGTAAACTGAGTAACAGCTCCCAAACATATCCAGGTCCTAATCCCTACAACTTGGGAATATTACCTTATATAGCAGAAAGTACTTTGCATATGTGTTAGGTTGAGGATCCTGAGATGGGGACTATCCAGGTAAGCCCTAAATATAATTGTAAGTGTTCTTATAAGAGAGAAGCAAGGGGAGATGCTACTACAGAAGAAAACAATGTGATGAGGAAGCAAGATGCCATGCTGCTTTAAAGACGGAGGAAGGAAGGGTACACGAGAGAAGAAACAGAGCAAGAAATGGAGGTCTAGAAGATGGAAAAGGCAAAGAAAACAGATTCTCCCCTACAGCCTCCAGGAAAACATGACCCTGACAACATCTGGATTTGAGCCCAATGAAACCCATCTCAAACTTCTGAGCCTCCACAACTTAAAGAGAATACATTTATTATTTAAGCCACTAACTATATGATAATTTGTTTACAGGAAACTAATACAGAGACCATGTAGCCCTTGACAGAGAGACTGAGAAAGCCGTTGCCTGAGTTTCTAACTGCTTTTGATTTAATTCCTTCAAGTACTAGCTTGCACCTTTTGCCATGAGGTTTCACAAGATACCAGTATTTCATTACAAATATCAACATTTTTACTTAGGCCAACCAGAATATTAGCTAAAATGTAAAAGTAAGCCCAATAAAGTGAAAGCATAAGAAGCTATGCAGTATAATTTTAAAAGAACCATAATGTATGGTCTCCAGATTAAGTATGTATTTGCCACAAGGTCAAAAACAATGTCCCAAATTTCTACCACAATAGTCATCCTTGTATCTTTAGATACTATCTCTAGAATGTCTTGCCTAAAAATGAAACCCTATTTTATCTGAAAGTGGAATTCCCCAATATAAATGCATCAACTGAACATATCGACATGGATTTATCAACAAATTAATGTAACAAAGTGTTATTATATTTGGCCCTAAAAAATAGGACAAAGAAAATGTACTTTTGCAAGAAGGACAATGGAAGAGACAGGAACCTAAAACAGCATCTAAAAAAGGAAAATTCAGTAAGGTGATTATGATACAATAAGAAACACATATTTGGTCTTTGTCCTAGGTTCTTGGCATATACCTCCTGAAATCTTTGGCATCTCTGGAGTGGTATTTGTCTTTGATATACTAATGAGATGAGTGGTCCAAGGGGGCTGGTTTCCAGAAAGACCAAGGCATGTTTAGAGGTTTGGAACTTTCAGCCCCACCCCCTGACCTCTAAAGAAGGGAAAGGGGCTGAACGCTAAGTAATCATCAAAGGCCGGTTTAATCAATCATGTCTACACAATGAAACCTCCCTATGAACCCCAAGTAATGAGGTTCCGAGAGCTTCTGGGTTGGTGAACACACTGAGGTGCTGGGAGGGTGGCATGCCCAGAGAGGACGTGGAAGCTATCTCCCTCCCCCTCACACCATGCCCTATTCATCTCTTCCATAAAGTGTTTCCCTGAGTGATATGAGTTACAGCAAATTACAGAACCTGAGGAGAGGTCATGGTAACCCCTGATTTATAGTCATTTGGTCAGAAGTACAGGTGGCAAACTGGAACTTGTAAAAGTTATCTTCAGTGGGGGCAGTCTTGTAAGATGGACCTCTTATTTAACCAGTTTGTGCCAACTCTGGATACTTAGTACCATAATGGAGAAGAATTATAGGGTCTGGAGAATAATGGTGGGTCTGGAGAATCAGAGAATTGGTTGTTGATGTGGCAAAACCCCACATACTAGCAATGAGAAAAGAGGAGGTTTTAAAAGGAAGGGAACAGTACACGAGAAAGGGGTACCAAGAGATAATGAGATAGAAAACCCAGAGTTGACATGAGCAGATTTTCCCCAGGTATCAGCCTAAGGCCTACAGATTTAGAGGATCAACAGAGAAACTATATGTGCTTCACAAATCACAGCTATCTTAAGAGCTTAGTCCAGAAATCATACTCTCCCAACATGAATCACTAGATCTCAGCAGAATAAGAGAAGTCGTTTTCCATTCTCAACAATGAGAAACAAACAGGTTCGGCAATCTTTTCGTGTTTCAAAGCTTGGGAAGTTGTACTTTTATGAATAATTACTGGTCTGTCAGTCTTTTATCTTTTTAATGATATGTATGCACAGCTCTCTTTCCAAAAAATGTATTCAACTTTCTTGTAGTACCTTTATAGGACAGGTCATGATAGCGCTGGAATTCTTAGTACCTCAATCTTCAATTCACATTAAAAGATGAGATGTCATTAGAAACTATTTGATTGGTGATGCAGAAAAAAAAATCCTAACATAACAGAAACCTAATCCTGATTTAAATACTACAGCTAAAATCATGGGAAATAAAGACATACTCACCTAGCAAGGACTCTGAGACAAAAGAAAAGATCTGGGGGGTGGGGAAGGGGGGTGCAGTAGATGGGATGAATTCCTAACATAAATTGGGAAGATACTGTATTATTTGGTGAAGAAAAACCAGAATGTCCTGAACAATGGAGAGCTAAAGTGCCCATTTATCACTTGGAAACAACAGAGAGTTTGGAAGGTCAGAACAAGGGAGCAATCACCCAAACAGGATTATTCGTGAACTCTAAATGCTTGTCACTAATTACAAATTATCCACTAATACTGTGAAATGATCAAATAGGTTAATACAGGATTTGAATTAATCTTCCTGGGTTTTAGGTTTTACTCTAATCCACTGAACCTTGGAATCAGTGAAGTGCAATTCTGTATAAGATGAGAAAGAGCACTGAGAACATTAACATAATATTCCAATCTCTTACCAGGCCAGTCTCAGATACATTTCTTTTACTCAGGCAAAAACTTAATGCTTCATGTTCTGACCTTCATTAGGATCTACCTTTTAAAGAAAGGTCCATTTGAAGTCAGAGAGCATCTTTGAGCCTCTGGAGGGCAGTGACTGTGCTCAATGCGTCTTTGAATCTTCAAGGCTTAATAAATAATGTATGATTGGTTGATGAATGATACAAGTTAATCTCAAAAACCTTTCTTCAAAGACTCTGCTTTTCTTGTATACCTAATTAAAGCCCAAAATACATTATCATACTCTAACCAACTGAGAAACACAAAAGAGTATCTACTTTTATCTAATTTCTTTATTAATTTACACCCAACATCATATCTACTTTTCACATTCCAATTCTCCACCCTGGATGATTTTCTTCCTGATGTCCCTATCACTCTCTTTTTAATACAACGACATTTCTTTGGTTAAATGGCTGCTATTCTCTTTATAAAGAATAATGGTGAAGACTATCTTATATAGTTATTCTTCAACCAGTGAAGGTTGAGTCTCAAGGACTGAAGAAACAATTCTTGTGGGAGATGGGAGGTAAAAAGGATAGGATAGAAGAAATGCATTCTATTGAATTTAATTTTAAGAAAAAAATTTTTTAAAGAAATGCATTCTATTACTTGTCCTGGGGGTAGTTTCACAAGTGTTTGGTCAGTGATAAATTATACATCTTGTTTTTACCTTTTTGTTTGTAAATTACATTTTGACAAAAAGAAAATATGTGTGTGTATCCTCTATGTATAAACAGGGAAACTGAGAAATAAGAACAGGCTACCTTACAACAAATCAACAACAATAAAAAACACTTCAGAGAATCAAAAAGAACTCCTGGAAATTAACTATATAACAAAAATTCAGGACACACTAGAGATGGGAAGATAAAACTAAGGAAGGAAAAGGAAAAGGGTCTGAAACCAAGGGAAAAAATTCAAAGACCAATCCGGAAGGGTCAATATCTTCATAACAAATATCCCAGCAAAAGAAAATAAAGAAAAACAGGAAGAAAATCATCAAAGAAATTATTCAAGAAAATTCCAAATGTGGTGAACATAGCATAAAGTATAGACTTGTTGAAACACTATGTTGTACACCTAAAACTAACGCAACATTGTATGTTAACTATACTTTAATTAAAAAAGGAAAACTCTAAAGTTAATTAATTTCCAAACTGAAAAAGCTTACTAAGTGCCCCATGCAATGAACAAAAATACACTTAGATCAAGGCATCGTATCAGGAAATTCCAGAACACTCAAAATCTTACGAACTTCTAGAGAAAGGAAAATATTAAAGCATCATGAAGAAAAGATTTAGAATCAGAATGGCTTTAGATTTCTCAACAGTATTTAAGCCTTGTGTGAGTTTCTAATCCTTGCAAAAGAATGGCAAAAGAGGGGCGCCTGGGTGGCTCATGGGTTAAGCCTCTGCCTTCGGCTCAGGTCAGTGTCTCAGGGTCCTGGGATTGAGCTCCATATCCAGCCCTGCATCAAGCCTGAGCCCCACATCAAGCCCAAGCCCCCATCTGGCTCAGCTCAGCACGGAGCCTGCCTCCCCCCCACCCCGCCGCCTGCCTCTCTGCCTACTTGTGATCTGTCAAATAAGTAAAAAATCTTAAAAAAAAAAAAAAAAGAATGGCAAAAGAGCCTTAGCTAAAATATTACCCATCTCAATTATATTTGAGGAAAGTATAACTCAATAGAAAAAAAATGACCCATAATTGCTCCTATAAACTTAAAAGATCTCTTTACACTATAACGAAACGAAAATTAAAAGGTATACAGATTGAGGGAGGAGGGGGGTGGGGTTATGGACTTTGGGGAGGGTATGTGCTATAGTGAGTGCTGTGAAGTGTGTAAACCTGGCAATTCACAGACCTGTACCCCTAGGGATAAAAATATATGTTTTTAAAAAATAAAATAAAATAAAATAAATACAATGTAACAAAAAAAAAGGTATACAGATTGAAAACAATAAAATCAACTCATTTAATAAATGTCAAAAATATTCTTGGGATGCCTGGGTGGCTCAGTGGGTTAAAGCCTCTGCCTTCGGCTCGGGTCATGGTCCCAGGGTCCTGGGATTGAGCCCCGCATTGGGCTCTCTGTTCAGCAGGGAGCCTGCTTCCCTTCCTCTCTCTCTGCCTGCCTCTCTGCCTACTTGTGATCTCTGTCAAATAAATAAATAAAATCTTTTTAAAAAAATATTCTTGTCATGGACTGAATGTTGAAGTCCCAACCCCTAGTATCTCAGAATGTGACTTTATTTGGAGACAGGATGTTTAAAGCAGCAATTAAGGTAAAATGAGTTCATATGGGTGGGCCCTAATCCAACATGACTAGTATTCTTTTAAGAACAGGAGATTAAGACCAGATATGTATGGAGAAAAGACCATGTGAAGCTAGAAGGAGAAGACAGCCATCTACGAGCCAAGGAGAGAAGTCTCAGAAGAAATCAACCCTGCTGACACCTTGATCTGAGACTTCTAGACTCCAGAACTGTGAGAAAATAAATTTGTGCTGTTTATGCCATCTAGTCTGTGGTACTTTGTTATGGCAGTCCTGGCAAGCTAATACAATTTTCTTAATACCCTGTTAAAGTAATTACTAGGAGTTGAACATGGTGAATTAAACACATGCATTTAGGTCTCCTGTCTCCCAAAATTCCACTAAAATGATAATAAAAGGTTCTTATAAATAGCATAAACTCACAATGAAAAAAAATCAGGAGAAGAAGCAAAACAGCAAAGTTTTAAAAGCTAGAAAACAGATGGATCAGTGGTAAGTGACTTAGCAGAATCAAAATTTAAGCCACTGAGAAAAACCATGAGGCAACCCAATTTATACTACAGAATCCCCATGAGGCTGGGGAAGTGGCAGCAACCACACACCCACTGGAAGCTGAGATGAAGGCAGGCAAGAAACAGGAAGATAGGTTGAAAGTCCGTTTAAGAAGCCGCTACCCTCCCAGATGACTGCTCCTCCCTCTTCTGGCAAAAGCCTGGAGAAAGGAAAACAGAAGTCTCTGGGCTGAGAGGTAATAGGCGAAGTTGCAGGATTCCATAATAAAACATGTGGATGAATTAAAGACTTACATGTTTGGCTCTCAGAACACTGACAGGCAGCCAAACATAAATCCTCAGGCAGGAAAATGGAAGAGTTGGTGCTAGAGGATCTATCTAGACCCAAAAAGGAGTAAAAACGACCCAAAGGAATTCCACAGCTCACCCAGAACACCATGTGATGAAAAGTGCAGTAAATAAGTCTCACCCTTTGCTTAGAGAGTCCATTAAGTTTTACTGTACCTCACTTTTAAATCTAAGCAGGAAAAAAAAAGGATAGTAGACATATTTGAGAAAATACCCAATATAAAAAGCAGACACAAGGACAAGCAGGAAAAAAATTGAGAAAAACAGAGAATATGTTCACAGATAAAAATTTCAAATATTTATCATTAATATCCCGCCAAAGACAGTGAGAGAAAATACTGCTTGAATGAAACAAAGACAGAGTATACTAAAAAAAGAACTGGGGCGGGGCCATACAAACTACAACATAAACTGACCTTGAAAGCATTATGCTGAGTGAGGCCAGAAATAAAAGGCCACATTTTATATGATTTCACTTCTCTGAAATGTCCAGAAAGGCAAATCTATAGAGGCAGAAAGTAAATTAGTTTTTGCCAGGGGTTGGGGAATTAGGAGAAAGAAGATGAATAATGAGTAGAGGTTTTGGAATGATGAAAATGTTCTGGAATTAGATTATAGTGGTGGTAGCACAACTTCATGAGTAAACTCAAAACCACTGCATTGGACATTTTTTTAATGGATTTTATGGTATGTGGATTTTATCTCAATTTTTTTAAGAAGAAATTTTTTTAACAGATTTGTAAAAAGATTTTATTTATTTATTTATTTATTTATTTATTTATTTATTTGCAAGAGAGAGCCTAAATAGTGGGGTGGGACAGAAGGAGAGGGAGAACAGACTCCTCACTGAGCAGGGAGCTCAAAGCAGGGCTCAATCACAGGACCCCCGAGATCATGACCAGAGGTGAAGGCAGATGCTTAACCAACTGAGCCATCAGTTGTGCCCCTGAACAGATTTTTTTTTTAAGTAAGTTCCATGCCAAAAATGAGGCTTGAACTCATGACTGTGCGATTAAGTCACATTCTCTACCAATTGAGCCAGCCAGGTATCTCAAAAAGGAATGTTTGAAAATAAAAATATGATTAAAAAATTAAAACTCAATAGACTTGAAAGACAGACTAGAGGATAGGCCCCTAAAAGTAGAGCAAAATGAAAAAGTAATGAAATTAGGAGACAAAAAATGTAAGAAAATTCAATGCTGGGTCTATTCAGTTGAAAATCCTAGTAACAAAAATTCTAGGAAGATAGAATGGACAAAAGTAATATGGTAAACTATCAAACTCTATGCTTCTAAGTTCTGTAAAACATTTACCAGAACACAGAGAATAAAAACAACCACGTTAAGGTACATTGTGTGAAACAGTAGCATGCTAGGGAAAAAGAAAAGATCTTGTAAACTTGTAAAGAAAGAAGGCAATAAAACAGCTTTCATACCAAGAATCAGGAATCAGAATAGTACTGGACTTCGCTGTTGGCACAATGAAAATGAGAAAACAATGAATCAATGTCATAAGAATTCTGAGGAAAAATTATTTCTAGGCAAAATTAAATTAATTGTGAGAGTAGAACATCTCTTATGGTCCTTTTCTTAGGAAGGTACTGGAGAGCATACTCTGCCAAAATGAGAGAATAAACCCAAAAAGATGAGTGAATACACAGGATCCATGGAAAAGATCCAAAAAGGTGAGAAACAGATTCCCCCAAGGATGACAAAGGGTAATCCATTGGCAACAGCTATGCTGCAGAGATAAAACAAGAGGGGAGTCTCAAATCACAAAGTAAATTACTACCTCCTTTGGTTGGCTCTTGTATATTTTACGTAAAGAATCAGGCTTGGGCGCCTGGGTGGCTCAGTGGGTTAAGCCGCTGCCTTCGGCTCAGGTCATGATCTCAGGGTCCTGGGATCGAGGCCCGCATCGGGCTCTCTGCTCAGCAGAGAGCCTGCTTCCCTCTCTCTCTCTCTGCCTGCCTCTCCATCTACTTGGGATTTCTCTCTGTCAAATAAATAAATAAAATCTTTAAAAAAAAAAAAAAAAAAAAAAAAGAAACAGGCTTAAGGTGCCTGGGTGGCTCAGTCGGTTAAGCTTCGACACTTGATTGCAGCTCAGGTCATGATCTCAGGGTGAGAGATAGAACCCTGTAGGGCTCCCCGCTCAGTGGGGAGTCTGCTTCTCTCCCTCTCCCCCTCCCTCCACTTCTGTCCTTCCCCTTGCTTACAGGTGCTCACATGTTCTCCATCTCCCTCTTCCTCTCTCTCTCTCTCTCTCTCTCAAATAAATCAATAAATCTTAAAAAAAATAAGAATCAGTCTTCATGAATCCATCAGTAAAGCTTTATCCTTATTTATATTCCAAGCGACAACATAAATGTTATAGTTAAGGAGATGCCAGTCAGACACTATGTGAATTAATAAATGATGAATTAGTGCTATAAATGTACTTTAAGTAAGATGTTTCCAAGTTTCTAAATGCCCATTCAACGGGAATTTGGACCCATACACTGAAGAAGTATGAATGGGGAATCACTAATCCAAGAACCACAGTGTAAAGGATAGGTTACCATGTCTGTCCACTTCTGTCAAATACAGTGTTCCCTTCCAAGGAGAAGGCAAGAGCTAGTTCTTTGCTGCAATAGTTGCAACAAATTCTGCTTTCAATGAAATCAGTCCCTCTTTTGCCTCTTTACAATGTATTCTTTTACCCAAAAGCCAGAGTAATTGTTTAATTTGTATGAACTCTATAAATATAATATTTGATATACCAAGAGACATACTGAAGATTGTGTTTAAACTATAAGACAATCCAAGACCAAAACACTACCAACAACTTGTGTCTACCTCTGCCACTCCTTCCACCTGCCTCCTGCCTGAGGAAATACTCTTAATGCTGTGTTTATCATCTCCTTGCCTTTTTTGACATAGTTTTATCACAGTATGCCTGAACAAAATATTACTTTGTTTTGCTTGTTTATTAACTTTATCAATGGTGCATATAATTATAGTTCATTCATTTTGCCCATTGTGTAATATTGTAATGTGTGGACCTGCACAATTTATCCTTTATCCTGTCAACGGATATGGGTACTTTCCAGTTTTTTTCCATCATAAACAGTGTTACTCTCAAAATGCTAATGCATAGCTCCTAGTGTGCTTGTGTCAGAGTTTTCTCTATCTAGAAGTGAAGATGCTGGGTTGTACAGTATAAAGTTTAAAATTCAACTTTCTAAATATTGCCAAACTATTTTCAAAATCAGTCATACCAGTTAGCATTCCCACTATGGCACTTCTACAAGAGCACTTCTTTTTTTCTTTTTTTTTTCCCAAGTATCTCTATACCCAACAGGGGGCTCAAAGTGCCAACCCTGAGATCAAGAGTCACATGCTCTACCAACTGAGTCAGCCAGGTGCCCCTATAATGGCACTTGTACAAATCTACTAGGTGAACATAGTATTTCACTGCGGTCTTAATTTATATTTCCTTGATTAGTAATGAGGTGGTACAATTTTGAAAAGCAGTTTCAATAAAACTGAAATACACAAGGGGCTCCTATATGGTTCAGTAGTTAGGCGTCTGCCCTCACCTTGTTTGATGATCCCAGGATCCTGGGATCAAGGCCCACATCGGGCTCCCTGCTCAGTGGGAAGCCTGCTTCTGACTCTCCCACTCTCCCTCCTTGTGTTCCCTCTCTTACTGTCTCTCTCTGTTAAAGAAATAAACTCGTAAAAACAAAAAACAAAAAACTGAAATACACTAAATCAAATGAATCAACAACTCCATTCCCAAGTATTTGCTCAAGAGAAACTGAAACATATTGACAAAGGACTTGTTTATATAAAAATATTTATAGCAACTTTATTCATAACAGTCAAAAAACTGGAAATCACTCAAATGTCCATCAACAGATGAATAAAGAAATTGTAGTATAGTCAAACCATTACCTATTACATAGCAATAAAAATAAATGAATTGCTAATGCCTGAGACAATAAAATTGAATGTTACAGACATTGAGTGAAAGGAGCCAGATACAAAGTAATATATCAGAATAGTACCATTGATATGAAGTTCTGGAGCAGGTATAATTGACCTGTGATTCTAATGTAGACATTAGATTCATGGTTGCTAGAATGGAAAAGGAGGGACTGACTGCAAAGGGGCAGGAGGGCACTTTCTGGGGTAATGGAAATGATGGACATCTTGATTAGGATAGTGGTTATATGGGTATACACGTTTATCAAAACTCATTAGTGTATTTTACCTCGGATTTATCAAAAACAAAACATAAATCAGATCATGTCATCCCCCAGCTCCAAACCCAGCACAGTTTCCCAACTGCTCTTAGACTAAAACTCAAGCTCCTTCCCATGATCCACAAGGCATTGAATGAATTAGCCTGTATCCCCCAAAACCCTGCCTATTTTTCTATCCCTGGTTACCACAGTCTAATCGCATTGGCCTTCTCATCAGTTATTAAAAATTCCAAATTCTCTTTTTAAAAATAAAATACAAGGGTGCCTAGGTGGCTCAGTTGGTTAAGCATCTGTCTTCAGCTCAGGCCATGATCACAGGATGGTGGGATCAAGCCCCATATCAGGCTCCTTGTTCAGTAGGGAGCCTGCTTCTCCCTCTCCTTTTCCCCTTGCTTGTGCTCACTTGCTCACTTATTTGGTAAATAAACAAAATATTTTAAAAATAAAAAAAGTTTAAAAAGAGGAGGGAGAAGAACCTAGAAATAGCAATAATCACAATATGTGACTTTAATTGCATTCTGATTCGTACAAAATGCGAAAGAAAATCATTTACAGCATTTGTGTTAGATTGATTACATAAATAAACTCATTGGATGGCTTTCCCCGAATTCACCCCCTTTGTCCTGCATCCTTATTGTCCCTCCTACTCTGACTTGCTTTTTTGCCCAGTGGGACATTAGCAAAGGTGAGACAAGCTGAGGCTTGAAAAGCACTCATTCATTTGCACCTTCTCTCTTGAACAATCAGGCTTTGCTTTTACTCCTATTTTCATCATGAAAATATGCCCAAGATTGCCAAATGGAGGAAAAGATAAGTGGGGTAGAATCAAATCAGCCCAGTCAAGGCCTTAAATATGTGAAAAAGCCCAACCAAGGTTAACAAAATCACCTAGTCCACCCAAAGCTGACCACAAATATATGAGTGAATCCCCCAAAACCAGCTTAGAGCAACAGAACCACCTAGCAGATCCACAGACCATGTTTACTCTTGTCTGCTTCTGAGGTTTTGTGGCTGTTATATTGCATAATTGTGACAATAGATAACCAGTAGAGTACTTTTAAGACAAATGGAAGTTAAATACTGACTAGATATTTGATGATTTTTTTAATTGTTCAATTTTTTTCTAGTTATTATAATAACAATATTCTGCTCATATTTTTTTAAAAGAGGCCTTATCGGGGCACCATGGTGGCTCAGTTGGTTAAGCGTCTGCCTTTGGCTCCTGTCATGATCTCAGGGTCCTGGGATCAAGCCCCAAGTCAGGCTCCCTACTCAGTGAGGAATCTGCTTCTCTCTCTTACTCTCCCCTTGTGTTCTCTCTCTCAAATAAATACATAAAATCCTTAAAAAAATAAAAACATAAAAATAAATAAAAATAAAAGAGCTTTATCTTTTAGATACACACTGAAATATTCTTAGTAAAACAGTATGATGTCTAGAAAGTAATATGATATCAAAATAATATGAAGGTGGGGTGGGAAATTTCATCATTGAAACTGATAATGAGTACATGAGAGTTCATTATACTCTCATGTACTGTCTCTGTGCTTTTCTCTTTGAATCTTCCCATTATTAAAATTGGAGGGTTCTATTTTTTTTTTTAAAGATTTAATTTATTTATTTGACAGAGAGAAATCACAAGTAGTCGGAGAGGCAGGCAGAGAGAGAGAGAGGGAAGCAGGCTCCCTGCTGAGCAGAGAGCCCGATGCGGGACTTGATCCCAGGACCCTGAGATCATGACCTGAGCCAAAGGCAGCGGCTTAACCCACTGAGCCACCCAGGCACCCCTGGAGGGTTCTATTTTTTTAAGGATTTTTTTTTTTTAAGATTTGTATGTATGCATGTATGTATGTATGTATGTATGTATGTATTTGAGAGAATGAGAGAGAGCTTGAGATGGGAGAGGGTCAGGGGGAGAAGCAGACCCCCCATGGAGCTGCAAGCCCAATGCAGGACTCTATCCTTGGACTCCAGGATCATGACCTGAGCTGAAGGCAGTCACTTAACCAACTGAGCCACCCAGGTCCCCAAGGATTTTTTTCTTGAGTAACATCCAAGGTGAAGCTCAAATTCAAGACCCTGAGAGCAAGAGTTGCATGCTCTATCAACTGAGCCCCAAGAGTGGGCTGCTGTTTGTTTGTTTTTTTTTAATCTAAGCCAACCAACTTCAGGGCCTTTGCACTTGCTACTACTACTTCTAGAGCTCACTGAGACCTCAGTTAAAATGTTACTTTCTCAGAAAGCCTCTCCTGGACTACCTTGTCTAAAACAGACCCTCTCCCAATCAGTCTGCAGCATATCACCCTGATGACTCTCTTCTCTAGACTACGACCATCTGAAATGACCTTGTTCATTCCTTTGTTTATTTTCTATGTCACTACCTTCACAGTCCCAAAATGTAAACTCTGTGAGGCAGGGGTCTTCCTATCTTGTTCACTTCTGATTTTCCAGCATCTAGCATTCGTCTGACTTATAGGCACTCAAAAGATAAAGAACTCAAACCACAGCTGCCTGAACTGAGTTTGAAATGCATAAGTCAAGACAATGCACATGGGCTAAGTACAAGGGAGAAAAAACACCTCTGAGATGTGTTCACAGAACTACAACCAAACGGGGTACTCAATGCAGAGAAGCAAGCTGATCCAATCAAATTGTCTCTCTTGAAAATATACAAACAGTAGATGGAATGAGGAGAGCTACTTTAGCTTAGGTTGTGAATTACAAGTGGGCTGGTTTTTCCATAACCACTGAATTTCCAGGGCTTGCATCAGGGGTGAGTACAACCCCATTAGGGTGACCTTCAGTGTTAACGCACATGTATTTTATTTATTCACAAGATACTCTAATGCAAAAGATAAAAAGTGTTTTTTCCTTTGGGACTATAAAAGATCTATCTAATCATAAGGGGATAACAAATCTGACCTTGATATGATTTTACACCAGTCACTACTTGTCGCATCTAAGAGAATTTCCATTCTAGGAAATTGCTCTGATTGCTCTGATTTCCCCTTTTGGAATGAAATCTCTAATGAAGTAAGTATTAAAGCTGGTGAATCAAAATTAATAAACATTTTCAAAGGACAGCAGGTAACAGGCGATAATCAGAATCTCAAATAAGCTTAAAACAACGTGTGTAAATTCTGACACTACCCTCAAAATAATCATCTCCCCCACTCTTATATCCAGTACCCCCAGTCTCCTCACCTTTGCCATTCTGCCATCCATTCTCAACTTATCTCTTCCCTTTCCTATCTCCTTTTTCTCCACACCCATTCCAGTCCCTCATCTTTTCTTCTTTCTTTCCTTCGCCTCCAAGCTTTTGTTAAAATGAACCCATTCATATTTTTAAAATATTTATTGAATTATAAAAGAAATGAAAAATAAAACTATAAAAAGATATCGTTTTTACCTATCGAATTGAGCATCTCCTTCCTGAAGGAGAAAAAGGCAAACAGCAAGCTCATATTACAGAAGATGAGGCAAAGCCAAATGGGGGTTATCAATATGCAGATTTTACAAGTCTCCAGATGTGAACTGTCAGTCACAATGATTACCACAGCAATCTCACAAAAGCTATATATATGAGAAACAAGAGTGCTGCTACAAGCATTCATTCTAAAAGCATTTGTTTAATGAGTTGGGAAAATTCTTGCAAACATATCCAACAATTTTCTTTCTCTTGTTTTTCAGACACTCGTTTCTCATGTAACTAAGCTCTGCATAGAGCCCAAGGTTTGATACCAACTATCTTTCTATAAAACTAAGCTCTTATACTTGTGACCTCACCATCAACTTACTGGCAATAACACCAGGTCACAGACTCTACAGAAAGACTTAGGAATATAAGCTCAGTAGGAATCTTGAAATGTTCAAAAAATTAATTAGTACTTGGCATGCTGTTTAAAAAGCCTTTCATTCTGGGTCTGTCAAAAGCAGTCTGGCACATTTCTCTAGCACACTAACAATCTGATGACTGGTAAACCAATGTTTTATTTAGGTCCCCTCCACAGTTCTTCAGAGTTTCATTTGCATATGTACATAAGGACCAAGTCAAAAACTGAGGTTCTGGAAGAGGAAGAGGCATTTCATTTGTAGATCAGCCTACTTTTAATGCTTTTCTATGCTTCTAAGACTGTTTCCTATCAAATGAAACAATGGCAAGAATAGTTAGGGAAGAAAGCAAACCAAGAAAGGGAAAATGCAGTCACAGCTCCAAAAAACAGAAATTACCTTGCAGATTTTCTTACTGTATTTTCAAATTCACTCATTTAAAAGCATAATCACCCCTGGTGACATGTCAGATCCCATTTTTTTTAAAGAGCTTTACACACCAGATAGGTTGATCATCCTCATTCTGTAAATGGATAAACTGAGGATTTTTTTTTTTAAGATTTTATTTATATATTTGACAGAGAGAGAGAGATCACAAGTAGGCAGGCAGGCAGGCAGAGAGAGAGGGGGAAGCAGGCTCCCCGCTGAGCAGAGAGCCTGATGTAGGGCTCAATCCCAGGACCCTGAGATCATGACCTGAGCTGAAGGCAGAGGCTCAACCCACTGAGCCACCCAGGTGCCCCTAAACTGAGGATTACTGAGGTTAAATGGTTTCTCCAAGGTCACACAGCTAGCAAATAGCAGAGAAGGGACGCAAGTTCAGGTCTATTTCCAAAAGCCTGTGCCCTTAACCACTATGCTACTCTGTTATTCTATTCTTTCTTATATATTGCATTACATCTATAAAATTTACCCAACATAAAAATCTAACTATTTCGAGACAGGTACTCTTAAAAGAATGAAATGTTTCTTTTTAACTTTTATTTCTGTCACTTACATGACAGGTGACATACCACAGAAATCTTTGTTGTTCATTATTAATTTCCATAGAAAAGCAGTTACAATCTATGTTTGAGAATAACCCTGGGCTTACTGTTAAGATATTCCCCCATTTTGAGAGATGCCTGTAATAGGGAAACCATTGCTAATAATTAAACACATGGGAATATAAACAGGAAAGGGAACATAGGATAATTAAGGGGAAAAAAGTAATTTGTGACTACAGAACATACATAAAATGCTATACTTTAATATGCGAAATACCAAGTCTGGACACTTAGTTATAATTTACAATAATCCAAATCTATCTGGATTCAGATTAGCAAAATGCAGAAAGTCTGCATGTGACAGACAATCATCGTGGAGCTCAACAAAGCAACAGAATGAAACTTAGTGAAAAGATGGGAATAGGAAATTTGTTCTATTTTGAAGAACGGCAAGCTTTTCTAGCTGCTGGGGTAAAATGACTGGATTCAAATGTTGAGACAGAATTTGGATTAATTTCTTGGTACTGTTCTTCTTCATTCCCCTAGGAAGAAAGATCATGTCACTCAAGAGTGATACTTCTAGCCAATTAAAGGACGGTTTGGGGCTGCAATGCTTCCACCGTACCTCCAAGCTGGGAAGATTTCAGCTGTAATATAGGATCCACAATAAGGATAAAGTAAGGAAGGGTAGGTAAAGTGAGCTCTGTCATACAGGCAGTCAGTCTCTTGGGAAGGAAAGAGCCAAAGGATTAGCATTTCTGAACTTGACAAGTGAACGTCACAGTCACAGAGACTCTATATGCACCACCAATCTTACTCTGCTCTGTCCCTCATGGTAATTCAGGTTGTAGGAAATATCTCTATGTGTGCTCCATGTCAATCAAGCATTTTCCTTCTCCCATATGAATCAAAAACTTTTCTAGAATTTTAGTCTAATCATTCCTTGTTCCTACTCTCCCATTTTGCTCAGATTCCAGAGCTAATAATTGGTAGTCTTACACAGTACCCTGTGCACAGCAAACACTCAAAACTGGCCACACTCATTGCTCAGCAGCAAATGTTTTTAAAAATAATTTATTGAAAATAAAATTAATGTAACATAAAATTCACCACTTTAAAGTGAACAATTCAGTGGCAGCTAGTACATTTACAATGTCATGCAACCACCACCTCTATCTAGGTCCACAACACTTCCATCACTCCCAAAGTAAAACCCTACACCCATCAAGCAGTTTCTCCCCGTTCAGCCCTGTCCTTCAACCCCATCAATGTGTATACAGTCTCTATGGATTTGCCTATACTGGATATTTCATATAAATGTCATATAATATGTGACCTTCTCTGTCTAGCTTTTCTCGCTTAGTAGGATATTTTTAAGGTGCATTCATGTTGTAGTACATGTCAAATTGTCATTTCTCTTTAGGCCTAAATAATATTTAATTGTATGTATGGACCACAATTTTTTAATTCATTTATCCACTGGATGGAGGTACTGGCTACTGTAACAATGCTGCTATAAATGTGGATGTATATATATTTATTTGAGTACTTTTTTTCAATTCTTTTGGCTATATTCCTAGGAATAAAAGGGCAGGGTCAAAGTAACTGCCAAACTGTTTTCTACAGCTGAACCGGCATTTCTAAATGCCGACCATGGACTAGATAAAGTCCCTGTTCTCATGAAGTTGACATTCTAGTGTGAAAGAAAAATCATAAACTAGTTAATTACTAATTACATATATAAATACACATACATATAAATGTCATATCAGGTATTGGTAAATGATATGAAAAAATTAAGCAGAGCAGGGCACAGAGAGTTGTGGGAGGGCACTGTTTTATATAGAGTGGTCAGGAAAGGCCTCTGATACATAAACACATGAAACAAGATCATTAAATACTTTCAGACACCTCAACAGCAGTGAAACGTTATTTTTTTTGAAATGGTATTGCTTATATGGCATTTTTTCAAAGGACTTTCATCTTTTTGGCTAGAATAATATTCCCTTTGTGACTTTTTTCTGAACGCTAATTCAGACCGGTAACTTTATATAAAGATTCTTACTATTTATTTTGTTCAATACATAAATAAAACCCACCTGGTGAATTCTGCTGATCACTAGTATGCCCTGTGGCAACAAACCTATATTTCAGATATGATTACAGTTTAAAGGTAATCATCAAATAAAATGTTGTGTAATGTCAAGACTTTATAATCTCAAACCATCCATTTCCAAAAGAATATAACTAGAAAATCATGAACTCAGATAAAGTGTTAAACTCCAAACATGGAGCAAATACTCCTGGCTAAGGGTTAGGAACCCTAATACTACTTCTTGCTCTACTACCTTGGGCAAGACAGTGACATTTTCTGTATCTCAATTTTCAGAAAGTGTGGTGGGGGTGCGGGAGAAATGATGTCTAACTTCCTTCTGGTCTAAAGTTTAAGAAATATACTTTGAATAGTACATCTGGAAGCCTCTAAAAGATAGCTAAAAAACCCCAAACATAATGCTACAATGAGACAGTACATTGTTACCTTTAAGTCAGTTTAGTTGAGTGAAAAAATGGCTATCCATAATCCAACTTTACAGAACAGGCTGTTTATATAGATAGAGCAAGAAATCAGAAGTGTACACCCCAAACCAGGATCACCATCTACATTGCTAAGGAACACTAATATGAAGATAATGTATATTGAAGAGTAGTAATAATATACAGAAAGATTTTTAGCTCAGCATTGAACATCATAAAGCTATCCTTTGAGTATCTAGTACATGCCTGGTATAGTTAGGCATATATATATATATATATATATATATATATATCTGTATATATAAATATTTATATGAATACATACAGAGAGAAATATATAGCTATATGAGTAAGTATCCTCACTCCCAGTTACACATGAGAAACAAAGACTTTGATAAAGTAAATTTTAAAGATCATACAAATATACATAGTAAAAGTGGGATTCTAACTCAGGACTGAATGATTTAAAGTCCACTATTACAGTGAAAGAGCTTAACAATATAACTAAAGATAACATTCTTCACTAAGTTTTGTAAAATTTTATTTAATATAAGCAAACCAGGGATGTAAACAAAACCCAATATCCTGGCTAAAATCTAATCAATTTTCTTAAGTTTCTTCATCTAAAATTTGCCTCCTATATTTTGTCAATCTAAACTCAAACTCCCTTATTAACTACTTAGTTGACTTTTTCTTTTTTCACAAACAACATATCTTTTAGAACAAAATTCTCCATTGCAGAATACTAGTTCTTAACATATTTTCCACCTACACTCTGTCTCCAGGTGATTTCATTGATCCTTATCATCTATGTGCTTATGACTTCCAAATTATATCATGAGCCTTAATTTCTCTACTCAAATACACACTCCTATACTGAATTGCATCTAAAACATTTCCAGTTAGATGTTTCAGAGAATCTCAACTTTAACAACAAGAAGACATAATTTCATACTTTCCATGCCATATCTGAACCTCTTCCAGTCTTCCTATTACAATAAATAGCACCTCCATCCAACTGACCACTCAGTTAAAACTTAGGATTCATTCTTTTTTTTTTTTTTTTTAAGATTTTATTTATTTGACAGAGATCACAAGCAGGCAGAGAGAGAGGAAGGGAAGCAGGCTCCCCGCTGAGCAGAGAGCCCGATGTGGGGCTCAATCACAGGACCCTGGGACCATGACCCAAGCCGAAGGCAGAGGCCTTAACCCACTGAGCCACCCAGGCGCCCCAGGATTCATTCTTAATTCTTACTTTTCCTTCCTCCCTATGTCCATCCTACCACCTGGTCCTGTCAGCTCTACAACTAAAGTCCTTGTCTCTCCTTCTCTACTGCGACTTCCCTAGTTCAGGTCTTCATTCTCACTCACTCAAACTACTGCAGTAAGACTGGCCTCCTAGAAAGACAACTATCATATGATCTCCCTGATATGAGGAAGTGGAAATGCAACGTGGGGGGTTTGGGAGGGTAGGAAAAGAATAAATGAAACAAGATGGGATCGGGAGGGAGACAAACCATAAGAGACTCTTAATCTCACAAAACAAACTGAGGGTGACGGGGGGTGGGGCGGGTTATGGACATGTTGGGTATGGGTATGTGATATGTTGAGTGCTGTGAAGTGTGTAAACCTGGCAATTCACAGTCCTGTACCCCTGGGGCTAATAATACATTATATGTTTATTAAAAAATTAAAAAATTAAAAAAAAAAAAGACTCGCCTCCGATAACTGATCTCCTTTCTTGACCTCCATAATCTACACAGCAACCACAGTGATATTTTTAAAGCACTGATGAGATGACGGCAATCTGAGTCTTAAAACTCTTCAGTGGCTTACCACTATATTTAAATGAAAACCAAACATCTTACCATAGCCTACTGCAAAGCCTCATGATCTTGTCTCTACCAAACTCCCTGACGCTATTGCCTATCACAACTCTTTGCTCTCCTCGTTCCTACACACTGATCTTCCTGTACCTCAGGTATACCAAGATCATTTATTTCTCTCTCAGGGTCTTTGTGTTTGTTGTTTTCTCTATCAGGAAGCTTTGTCCCCAAATCCGTATGCAGCTAGCTCCATCTTGTCATTCAGGTCTCAGTTTAAAATGTTATCTCCTCACTGAGTCCACATCACTCTAGCTCATCAAACATTTTATTTTCTTAAAGCATTATCACTATCTGGGATGGTTTTTCTAGCGTATTTATCACTAGCTTCCTGTCACAAACACGTAAATTATTTGACAGCAGAAATCTGGTTTGTTTTGTTTATTGACGTATCCCAGATACCTTAAAAAAAAAAAAAATCCCTATCACATAGCAGATACTTAACAAATATCTATTACATAAATGAGTAAGTGAACAAACAAGCCTACAAAGTGTGTTTTTTTTAAATCAGTCAAAATTATTATTAAACCATCCTCGGGGTGCCTGGGTGGCTCAGTGGGTTAAAACCTCTCTGCCTTCAGCTCAGGTCATGATCTCCGGGTCCCGGAATCAAGCCCCACATCAGTCTCCCTGCTCAGCAGGGAGTCTGCTTCACCCTCTGCCCCTCCACTCCACTTGTGGGCATGCTTTCTCTCTCAAATAAATAAATAAAATCTTTAAATATCAATAACCCATACTGTACTAACATGAAGGTAGAATCGGTCTAAATCATCTTTCCATCTCCAGAGAACTTCTACAGTCAGCACTTTGTATACTGCACAGGCTCATAAAATAATGGCTGAAACAATAAAGGAAATTTTGTTCTAAAGTATTTAAAATATACTTAACTATATACTGATAACACACTTAATTATATGTTTTTATACCAGCAATTATTGAGTAGTATATAGCAGGTTCTGTTCTAAATGCTTTATGTATTATCTCATTTGATAATAACAACTCTATGAGGTAAGAAATATCATTACCCACATTTTACAGATGTGGGATCTAAACAAAAGAGTTGAATTAACTTGCCCAACATAACAACTGGTAAGCAGCTGAGCTGAAATGTGAACCCGGACATGCCTCCTCAGAAGTATTGGTATCAGTTAGATGAATACTATTAGAAAGGGCTTGCAGAGATGCCTGCGTGGGTCAAACTGGTCGAGCGTCTGACTCTTGGTTTCAGCTCAGGCCATGATCTCAGGGTCCTGGAGTCGAGGCCCATGTCAGGCTCCATGCTTTCAGGGATTCTGCTTGAAATTCTCTCCCTCAGCAGCCCCCTTCACTCGCACATGCACTTTCTCTGCCTGCCTCTAAAATAAATGGATAAATCTTAAAAAAAAAAAAAAAAAAGCTTGCCATTTTATCCATTTGAACTGAAGACTTTTCAGAGAACTTTAGTTCCTTCTAAACTTAAGTAAGCTGAAAGTTTATTTAGATAATAGTTGTGAGATAATAATCTTACCTAATCATTACTTGATATCAGAACAGTTAACCTACTAGAATAGTTTTCTCTGCTATGAGGTCCAGGACAATGCTAGAAGAATCTTTGAGCAATCTGTACAGCATAAACTTAACTCATAATCACTGGAGGGAGAACCTGGGTTTACAGCTTACTATTAAGTATATGATCCAATATGAAATTTAACAGGGTACTGAAGAAGTAGAAAAAATTCTGAAATGTTTGGCTACACATACAAAAAGTGACATGAAATATAACACTTCATAACAGGTTGTTCACCAAAGTTAATGTGAGGTTATATTTTTTTCATAATATATAATTAAATTCTATAAAGACTGATAAGCAAATGCCTTTTGTCTTTACTCTTCAAAAGGTCTGCTACAGTCATCACCCAAAAGTTTTATTAAAAGCTTTATGATTCCAGCACTTCAGAATGTCAAACTTATATGTAAAAAAGGGGAAACCCCATGGTATGTTATTTTTAATATTTGGAGCTCCCCTGATCCCTCCCTGGGAGCCTCAGGGGTAGACAACCTCAAAAATGTTCCCTATACTTGAGTCCTAAGTTTAAGTCTATAGTTATTCTCTTCCTCTGCTCCCTGGATCCTCCATCAAAGATCACTCCTGTGGATATTAAACTCATGATAGCCTGGGTCAGACAGGAAAACCCTCCATAATTCCAACCCCAAAAGAACCCTGAACAACAAAACTATGTAGATTTCCACTGAAATAATCCAGTGAAAGGGTACAACAAGAGGAAGTAAGCAAAAGGTTAAGAGAAAAGAACAGCAGACCAACCTCACAATCATTCTCTGACATCTACACTCTTCTGGGTTATCTTAGCATCCTCAAACATGATTTATGTGTCTGATCTGTCTCCTCAGCTTGACACTAAGTATACTGAATAGCATAGCGTCTGTAAATCTCCCTAATAAAAATATCTGTAAATTGCTCCCCCTAGAATGCCCCTCAAAGTCCAGTATATTTTTACTATCCTGTCAGTTTTCTGCCATGATATTATGACAGGGTTATTTCATTTTAAAGGTTACCATTCCTTCAACTGCCAGACATCAGCGATCACAGAGGCAAATAATGAAACAGTATTTCTGTAATCTACATAGAGTCAACATTTTTTAAAAGGTTGTGAGTGAATGAAATGATTCAATAATTCTAAAACCTAGTCTGATGAGAAAATTAGAAAGGCTACCAAATCTTAGGAAAAATAAAATCCTTCCATTGTTAAATGGTATCATATCATAAGTGAATCAAGCCATTCCATTCCATTTCATTTTTAGCTATATGGAAGTCAATATATACTATAAAATAACCTGAAAACCAGAATAATCTGTATCAGTGACTTTTATACAGCCTTTATTTAATTTTAAATATAAAATTACAAACTGCTATCTTAACACAAGGTCCTTGCTTAATTCCTAATTGACTTTACTTCCACCCTTTCTTTTCTCGTTTGGTTGACTTTAAATATATTCATGCCAATTCTCCATGTTCTCACTAGCATGATTAAAAATTTTTTATACAACACTGGTATGAGAGATGATTGATAACAATCTGACTTTTTTTTCAAACTGACTCCTTGCTGGGTCTGTGGAGCGAAAAAAAAAAGTTAAAAGTGATTTAAATGCTAGATTTTCTAAAATCCCAGTTTTTCAGATGAATATCAAAACAGAAAGAAAATGAGCATGTAGTCATTCTACCTTTAAAATGAGAAGTCCACTGTGAAAATAGAGAAAAAATGTATTCAAAGAGACTGAGTAATAAACTGCTCAAGCCATTTTCTGAAAAGAAATTGCCTTTCTGGTTATAACTGTTGACATTATAGGAAACAACTCCCTCTTCTTTAAAAACCACTAAATTATGGCCCCCCAATCATAGGTATTACTATTTTTAAAACGTAAAGGTATTAAGTGCAAAATTACATTGTTAATAAATTTCAGTAATAAGCTGTTGTGGTGGAAGACAACTGTGGTAAAATATACACAATGCTAACCCATTTTGCCAAAAAGAAGACAAAGAGTAATAAAGACAATTATAGAATTGATTAAATTACTATGAAAGAGGGGTTGATGCCTTTGAAATTCTTTAATATGGAATTTTCTTCCTATGGATATTGCACAAATATCTTTGTCTTGTCTAAAGTGTTATAAAATTACAAATATACACTCATACTGAGGAAAATTGCTTTTACTTATCAGGTAGAAAGAAACAAGAAAGCCTTGAAAAACAGATATTTCCAGGGAAGAAAAGTAAAGCAGGAAAGTGAAGGTATAATAAAAGGACATAATCAGAGATATGGGAGGAAGACAAACTGCATTAATTAATTTTCTTTAAGAAATGAGACTAGCTGCACACTGAGATGAATTGTCTCATTTGCCAAGTGTCCCAAGTGGCAAAGTCAAACAAATAACTCTGTAATTCTTCATTAGTATTTCATCAAGTTTAACCATTTGCACACTGCCAAAAAAGTCGGGGTAGGGGGGAGGGATCTCTCAAATCTTATGAGAATTACAACTAATCAACTTTTATGTGTATTTTCCAATAGCTCCCTTTGTTTGAAATAACCAAGTGCCAAATGAAAATGGTATAAATACAGAGCAAAACCAAGTAAGATAAACAACAGGAAGGGTGTACTCATCATGCGAGGCCACGCTGGACAGAGCAAAGCCTTTCAAATCTTTCAGAACTGGGTTTAAAATTAATCTCTGGATTAATCCGGATTAATCTGGATTAATCCAGACTAATCTCTGGATTCTCAATTTTTGCAAAAATACAAGATGAAGGATATACCAGCACTGTAGGGTCATTGTGAGATGATTGTGACATTAAATATCATGTATATAAATTACCTGGCTCTTACCTTAGTAAAGGTCAATTCCTCTAATGAAGTATACAAATCAGGCAAATATTTATTTAAATATCTCATATTTACAGTTAAATGTTCACAAATTTGAGTATACTATATGATTTATTTTATTTTATTTTTTTATTTGAGAGAGAGACAGTGAGAGAGAGAATGTGAGGGGAGAAAGTCAGAGTGGGAAGCAGACTCTGGAACTGGGAGCCCGATGTAGGACTCGATCCCGGGACTCCAGGATCATGACCTGAGCCGAAGGTAGTTGCCCAACCAACTGAGCCACCCAGGTGCCCTACTATGTGATCTTTTGAAGCTAAATGACTCTTATTCAACATCTACTTGAGAAGTTTAGTCCTTAATTTTTGTGTACTTTTACCACATACGTCTTTGGACATAAATGTTTTTTCTTCAGTCCCACGAAAAGATAAAATTTTAAATCAAAGCCTAGGTTTATAACACATAAAACATTTTTCCCAAAATGAAAATACCCTTATCATTTTTATAATGGTGAAATTAATCAATTCGTTTTTAAAACTGAGTATTATAAAAATATCATAATAATTTTTTTAAGGGGCACTTGGATGGCTTAGTAGGTTGAGCACCCAACTCTTGGCTTTGGCTCAGGTCATGATCTCAGGGTGGTGAGATCCAGCCCTGTGAGGTGCTCCATGCTCAGCGGGGTGTCTGCTTGAGATGCTTGAGATTCTCTTTCTCCCCCTACCCCTCCTCCTGCTCTCACACACTCACTCTCTAAAATAAATGAACAAGCCTTTTTAAAAAAAGAATTTTTTTAAGAATTATTTTTTAATCACTTGAAATCCCACCACCCAGAGATAAAAATGTTTAACACTTTGATCTACCAATAAACATAAACACACATCTGTCCATCTTAGACTTCTTATCTGTACAAATATATGTACTTTAATAAAAACTAAGAGATTAATGCCCTTTGAATAGACTTTGAATGTCTTTTATTAAATGTATAAAATCTTAAGAACAACACCAGAATAAAGTCTGCACAATCCCAACAACTTCAGTCAAGTGTTTTTATTTTTGGTACATCCATTTCTGATGCTTATATAATTGTAATATGATTTGTAACTGAAATAATTATAATCACAAAAGATGCAGTTTTATATTCTTTCTTTATCCATTATAAGAATATTCTATGTTGCTGCATGGAATAGTTAATACAACAAATGAGATACTTTGTTATAAGTACTAATATCAATATATCCTTCTCGGATTGTGATTTATAAGACCAATTGCCCATTCTCGAAAATGACTATTTTTTTAATAATAAACATGCCTACCTTTGTTTTTAAGGTAAAAACCCTACTTTGTTGTTGCTATGGAGAAAAATAGGACATGTGAAAACTCTTGATACATCTGCATTATATGAATGTAATGTGTCATTATTATCAGTGGAACAGTATTTTATGAATGTCCACCTCAAGTATATGTGATGTCTCTGAATATTCTTAATAATGACCCTTCTAAGACTTTTGCTCGTAGTGAACAAAATAAGATTCTGTCTCTATTATACAATTAGACCCAGGGTAAGATATAAAATTACATTTAATCTATTTCTGAGCTTATATGTGAGTAAGTAAGGAAAAGCTCTAAAGGGGAGAAAGAACAATGAGCTGAAACAGAGATGGGGCATGGAGGAAATAACCCTGGATGAACTAAATGACAATCTTCTGCCCAGAAATTAAGTAAAGAGTCTTGGATAGTGCTAAAGTGGTCTCAGGTCTATAGAACCCTTGGTCTGATAAAAAGAAATGCAAATCTTTCCTGATATAAATAATCCCCAACTTAGGCCCTTAGGAATTTCACAGATTAACTTCAAATAAATATGAAATGACGAACTATTTTTTAAAGTTACTAAACCAGGCACCTGCGTTTCTCAGTCAGTTAAGCAGCCGACTCTTGATTTTCGCAATCTCAGGTTGTGAGATTGAGCCCCACATCTAGCTCTGTGCTGGGGGTGGAACCTGCTTAATAGTCTCTGTCTCTCTCCTTCTCCTTCCGGTCCTCCCCCCACCTCTCTCTCTCTAAAAAAGTTAAAATAAAATAAAATAAAATAAAAATAAAATAACTAAACCATTTAAGGAAATAAGCCACCATGAGTGAGACATCGCAAAAAGAACACAACAGATTTAAACTTCCAAGCATATTGCTTTTCCTTAAAAAAAGAAAGCAATATTTTATCTCTATATTAAAAGATAATTAGCTTTCCACAAAGTCAGAATTTAAAGCTTCATTTCTGTTTCCTATGATTTAGCCATATCTATCAAGGATGTGAAGAACATACTTCTCCAAAAATCTCACCTTGAAAGAACTTTAAAATTTCACCCTCATGAACTGAAGCTTGATTTTAAAACAGCACTGTTTTGTTTTGTTTTTTTAATCAGTCATCTATAGCTTTTTGTTCTTAACTGCCTAAATGGGGGAAACAAGACCACATTTTTCCAAGTAACTAAGTCTACATTCACAGTGTGTTAGTAAAGAAAGACTAGGTCACACTATACAACCCAAGCCCCAAGTCACTGTGGCTCTAAGTAACAAGGTTTTTTAATTGCTCTCCTTTACGTCCATTACTCTCCTCAATCAGGGATACAAACTGCAAGAATTCTACCTTATAAAACAAGAGAAGGAGGAGAAGGAAGGGAAAGAAGAGGAGAAGAAGAAAGAAGGAAGAGGGTGAGGAAGAAGAGGAGGAAGAGGGAGGAGGAGGAGGAAGGGGAGAAGAAATAATGATAATAACAACAGCAACAACAATTCACTAGTCTCCTTTGGAGGATGGGAAGGAATTGGTTCATTACTGTGAAATTAGGAAGATGAGAGAAAGAAACATTCATCCTGCAGTTCTATAGGAACCACATCTACAGGAACCAAATAGCTGGGGAGGCACAGGAGATAGGTTTACAGAAGTTTTCTAGCTAATAAATGCAAAAGGAATAAGAATATTTTCATTTTGCAACCCCAAATTAATTTAAAGATCCAGCAATGATCATCAGTGGCTGCTAACAACACAAAAGGGAAAATAAGACATTAAGTGCCTCATGACAGAAGTATGCATCAACACTTGGGAAGTAATTTTGCCCCCCCTAACAAATACATACACATGCAACTGCAATAGTGAGTGTACCAAAGCATCAAAATCCAACTGTTAGGTTGTAGTTTTTCAGAAACAGAAGAGATGCCATAACATGTTAAGGATACCACAAGGACATAATCTTCAAAGTCCAGACTGAAAACACGATATAATTGACTCTGTTTCTTCAATGAGTAATTTGTAAGAGGATAGAGGAAGCAAGAAATTAAAGAGCCAGAGAATGAGAGAGAGCAAGAACATTTGAAGGTGGGGAAGAGATTAAGAAATCTATAAGACGTAGCAAGCAATATGTAGATCTTAATTTAGATCATGAATCAAACATGGTATGGGTTGGAAATGGGAACCATTAATGAAACAATGATGAAAATCTCAACAATGATCAAACTATCTGACAGCAATGAGAAATTACTGCTAATTATATTTATGTGTAAAGATGGCATTATGTTCCTTGTTTTTAAAAATGTCTATTGACTTTATAAATACATATGAAATATCTGTAAATGAAACAATGATGTCTAAGACTGCTTCAAAATAATAGACCAAAAAAAAAAAAAAAAAGATTAGTCATGAGTTAATAATTGCACATAGGAAATGCTCTACTTGTGTGTACCTAAAGTTTTCATAAGAAATAGTTTATAAAGCAGTTAGACAACCCCAGTCACCCAGATATCTATTTTCAAACTATGTAAGAGCTACTTTCCCCTATCCCAGCATAAGACAGCAAAAATTTGTCTTCTGGAGAGGATAAATAAATGAAACTGATATAAGTTCTGATATAAGGACACCAGGAACAATCAAGTGTAGGATACTGCATGAAATAAAAATTAATTTAAAATTTATTAGATGAATGTTGAGATTCTTCTCTAATTTCCTTCTTCAACTTGACTTCAAGAGCATTGGAAGCCATAGGGTGCCTGGGCAACTCAGTCAGTTAAGCACGCAACTCCTAATTTCGGCTCAAGTCATGATCTCAAGGTTGTGAACAAGAAGACTGTTTGAGATTCTCTCTCTCCCTCTACCTCCCCCACCCCACTCTTACTCTCTCTAAATAGATAAATCTTTAAAAAGAGAGCGAGCGAGCACTGGTAGTCAGAAGAGTACACATCAAGCCAGAAATTGAAATAGTCTTCATTACACAATCTCACAATCCCAAGAGAAAAGACCTTTAAAAAGACTGACATCAAGAATTCCTCCCCCAAAGAAACAACCCAGCCAGTCAACAGTACCAGCATGGCCCTCACCCTCATATATAACACAAGGTTCAAAGACCATATGACATTTAAGAAAAACATTTGAGTATGAAAAATAGAGACTTAAAATATAGAAGGAAGGTAGGGAAGCAGTAGGGAGAGGAAACTTGGAAGAAATAAAGAAGAAAATTTCAAAACAACTATCATACTCTTTGAGAAATGAGAAATTACTACATTTTTGAAACAAGAATGGGCTGCTAGAAAAAAAGGAAAAATCAGAGAACATAATTCTTAGATATAAAAAGATAGAAATGTAAAAGTTAAACAGAGGAGTTAGATTATAGAGCTGATGAAATTGCAGAAAAAAGATTCAGGAACATGACACATGGCAAAAAAGAGGGAAACATTATTAGAAAATTAGCTGAGAGATTAGGTGTCAGAAGATAGAAGAAAAGAGATAGAGAAAACTATGAAAATGAGATCTTTAGAGAAATCATTCAAAAAAAAAAAAAAAACTTCCAGAACTAAAGAACATGGGTTTTTTAATTGGAAGTTAGCCACTAAGTATCCCACACAAGTGATGAAAACAAATGCTGCTTAGAACACACCAAAGACAAAGAAGGTTCTATAAGCTTCCAGAGCTAAGAACGTTTTCAAATTAAAAAAAAAAAAGATCAGATTTTAAATTGCATCAGAATTTTCAACAGCAAAAAGAGAAGAGGACAAGGGCTGAATAATCAATTACTCCAAAATTACTATAACCAAAGTATTCATCTCTTGTGACAGTAAAATAAAGACATTTTTAGCAACACATGCAAGGCTTCAAGATTTTTCTTCATGTTTCATTTCTTACAAAACAGAGAATATGTACCTCTAAACAATACAGATAGGAAGATGACATGGGATCCAAAAAATAATGAATCAAACATAAAAGAAGGATTAGAGGTTTCCCTCAGTTGACAGTAAATGGTTAGTGCAACACAATAGCTATAGAGGAACTAGTACAAACTGAAGCAGTTCAGAAGGCTCCAGAGAGACTTCTTCAAGAATATAAAATTGTCAGAATGTTTCATATGTCTGAACATATACATATAAGTTTCACACAGTCAGGGAGATTTAGGCAACTTAATTCATAATATATGTTCACCTCTCCAATTTTCTCTTCCCATCATTTCTTAAACCCATGGCAAACAGGCTTTCACCCCCATCACCCCACCAAATCTGCTCCTGTCACAGTAGCTGGTAAGTTCCATGTAGTCAAGTCCAACAGTCAAAAAAATCTTGAAAGAAAAGAAAATGGAAATAAAACACACAAAAACCTGTGGAATTCTGGAAAAAAACAGTTCTAGGAGGAAAGCTGAAGTAACAAATACCTACTTTAAGAAAAAAGATCTTGGGGTGCTTGGATGACTCAGTGGGTTAAAGCCTCTGCCTTCAGCTCAGGTCATGATCTCACAGTCCTGGGATCAAGCCCTGCATTGGGCTCTCTGCTCAGCGGGGAGCCTGCTTTCTGCTCTCTCTCTCTCTCTCTCTGCCTGCCTCTCTGCCTGCTTGTGATCTCTGTCAAATAAATAAATAAAATCTTAAAAAAAAAAGAATAATGTTTTCAAGTTCACTCACATTGTAGCATCTATCAATACTTTATTCCGCTTTATGGCTGAATAATATTCAATTGTATGGCTATATCACATTTTTGTCTACTCAATCATCAGATATACATTCAGGTTGATTCTCATTTTTTGATATTATGAATAAAACTGCTAAAAACATTCTTATAAAAGCTTTTGTGTGAACATGTTTTCAGTTCCCTTTGTATATCACTGAGAGTAGAATCACTGAGTCATATGGTAACTCCCTAATGTTTTGAGGAGCTGACAAACTATTTTCCAAAGTGACTGTACATTTTATAATCCCACCAGCAGTGTATTAGGGATCTGAGTTTTTCCACATTCTCACGAATATTTATTACTGTCTTCCCTTTTTTCCCCATTTTAGCCATTCCAGTGGGCCCAACACTATGATTTTTGAAAATGAATTTTATCATTTCACTATACATGTGTATATCAAATCATCACATTATGCACCTCAGACTTACACAACAGTATACATATAAAGCTGTACACATATTATTGGAACTGGAAAATATACACACATACACACACACACACACACACACACACTCCTTAGGGACTTCCTCAAACTAAAAGCCTTCTTCAAAGCAAAGGAAACCATCAACAAAATGAAAAGGCAACATACTGAATAGGAGAATTTATTTGCAAATCATATATCTGATAATGGGTTAATATCTAAAATGTATACAGAACTCATACAACTCAAAAGGAAAGAACAAATCTGATATGAATATGCAGAGAGTAACTAGGGGCACCTGGTTGGCTCAGCTGGTTAAGCATCTAACTCTTGGTTTTGCCTCAGGTCATGATCTCATGGGTCATGAGACTGAGCCCCACATTGGGCTCTATGCTCAGCAGGGAGTCTGTTTGAAGATTCTCTCCCTCTGCCCCTCCCCCAACTCATTATCTCTCTCCCTCTCTCTCTCTCACTCTCTCAAATAATCTTTTAAAAATATAATAAAAAATAGGGGCACCTGGATGGCTCAGTGGGTTAAAGTCTTTCCCTTCGGCTCAGGTCATGATCCCGGTGTCCTGGGATCAATCCTGCATCAGCTCTCTGCTCAGCAGGAGTCTGCTTCCCCCTCTATCTCTATGCCTGCCTCTCTGCCTACTTGTGATCTCTGTCAAATAAATAAATAAAATCTTTTTTTAAATTATATTAATAATAAATAAATAAACATGAGTAACTAAATAGATGTTTTTCCAACGATGACATACAGATAGTCAACAGGTATATGAAAAGACGCTGAACATCACTAATCAAAAAAACACAAGTCAAAACCAAAAGATATCACACTTCATACTTGTTTGAATGGCTATTAGCAGAAAGACAACAGATAATATCTAGTGTTAATGAGGATGTGGAAAAAGGGAACACTTAAACGCTAATGGTGGAAATGTAAATAGTGCAGCTACTATGGAAAACAGTTTGGAGGGTCCTCAAAAAATTAAAAATTGAACTACCATATGATCCAGCAATCCCATTTATGGGTATATAACCACAGGAAATGAAAACAGGATATTGAAGAGACATCTCCACTCCCATGTTCACTACAGCATTATTCACAATAACCAAAAACATGAAAAAAAAACCTAAGTGTCCATCAAGAGATGAATGAATTAAAAAAAGATGTGGTATATATATATACAATAGAATACTACTGAGCCGGGAGAAAGAAGGAAATCCTACCATTTGTGACAAAATGAATAAACCCTGAGGGCGTTATGTTAAGTGAAATAAGCCAGACTGAGAAAGGCAAATTCTGTATATTCTCACCTACATATATAAAATTAAAGAAGAAAGTTAAACTCAAAGAAACAGAATAAAACAGAGGTTGCCAAGAGCTAGGGGGTGGTGAAATAGGGAGAGGTCATAAAAGGATACAAATTTTCAACTACAAGATGAGTAGGACCTGAGAATCTGATGTAAAACATAGTGACTATAGTTGACGACACTAAGTAGAATGTAAATGTTTCCACCAAAAATAAATATGTGAAGTGATGAATACATTAACTAAATGGAGGGAACCCATTCCCAATGTATATACATATACCAAATCACTATGGATGAACACTTCAAATACCTTACAATTTTGTTAATTATATCTCAATGAAGCTGACAAAAATAATAATATACTTTAATTCTAGCATCCTTCTAAACAATATAAATAATAAGTACTAAAATAATATTTGTTTAATTGTGCTAATGTTGTGTGAATGTAATGTGCTAATGTTAAATCATTTGAAGAGTCTGCAAAAGTGGGAGAAGTCTTCAAAAAAGAACCATCACCACCTTAACCTAAAAGACTACCACAAGGGGCTCTTTTAGGGAGGAGTCAAGATGGCGGAGAAGTAGCAGGCTGAGACTGCTTCAGCTAGCCGGAGATCAGCTAGATAGCTTATCTAAAGATTGCAAACACCTGAAAATCCATCGGCGGATCGAAGAGAAGAAGAACAGCAATTCTGGAAACAGAAAAACAACCACTTTCTGAAAGGTAGGACCGGCGGAGAAGTGAATCCAAAGCGACGGGAAGATAGACCCCGGGGGGAGGGGCCGGCTCCCGGCAAGTGGCGGAGCAACGGCGCACAAAATCAGGACTTTTAAAAGTCTGTTCCGCTGAGGGACATCGCTCCAGAGGCTAAACCGGGGCGAAGCCCACGCGGGTTCAGCGTGGCCTCAGGTCCCGCAGGGTCACAGAAGGATCAGGGGTGTCTGAGTGTCGCAGACCTTGCGGGTATTGGAACGGGAAAGCCGGCTACACAGACAGAGCCGACAGTAAGCTCACAGCTCGGTGTTACCTTGAACTGGTCGCAGGCTCGGAGAGCTCAGAGCGCGGCCGGAGGTCAGGCAGACGGGAGTAACTGGGCGCTGTTCTCTGAGGGCGCACTGAGGAGTGCGGCCCTGGGCTCTCGGCTCCTCCGGGCTGGAGACCAGGAGGCCGCCATTTGTATTCCCATCCTCCGGAACTCTACGGAAAGCGCTCAGGGAACAAAAGCTCCTGAAAGCAAACCCGAGCGGATTACTCACCCCGGTAAGGGCGGTGTAATTCCGCCTGGGGCAAAGACACTTGAGAATCACTACACCAGGCCCCTCCCCCAGAAGATCAACAAGAAATCCAGCCAAGACCAAGTTCACCTACCAAGGAGTGCGGTTTCAATACCAAGGGAGCAGCAGAATTCCAGAGGAGGAGAAAGCCAAGCACGGAACTCATGGCTTTTTCCCTGTGATTTTTTTTTTTTAGTCTTGCAGTTAATTCAATTTTTTTCTTTTTCATTTTTTTGTTTTTTTCTTTTCTCGCCTACGGGTAAATTTTTTTTTTTTAACTGTTACCTTTTTCTTTTTTAACGATTTTTTACTAGTTTATCTAATATATATATTTTTTCATTTTTACATTTTTCTCAGGTGTTTTCCTTTTTTTTTAAATTCTTTTCTTTTCTTTTTTTTTTTTTTTCTTTCTTTTTTCTTTTTTTTTCTTTCTTCCTTTTTGAACCTCTTTTTATCCCCTTTCTCCCCCCTCACGATTTTGGATCTCTTCTAATTTGGTTAAAGCATTTTTTCCTGGGGTTGTTGCCACCCTTTTAGTATTTTACTTGCCCCTTCATATACTCTTATCTGGACAAAATGACAAGACGGAAAAATTCAACACAAAAAAAAGAACAAGAGGCAGTACCGAAGGCTAGGGACCTAATCAATACAGACATTGGTAATATGTCAGATCTAGAGTTCAGAATGACAATTCTCAAGGTTCTAGCCGGGCTTGAAAAAGGCATGGAAGATATTAGAGAAACCCTCTCGAGAGATATAAAAGCCCTTTCTGGAGAAATAAAAGAACTAAAATCTAACCAAGTTGAAATCAAAAAAGCTATTAATGAAGTGCAATCAAAAATGGAGGCTCTCACTGCTAGGATAAATGAGGCAGAAGAAAGAATTAGTGATATAGAAGACCAAATGACAGCGAATAAAGAAGCTGAGCAAAAGAGGGACAAACAGCTACTGGACCACGAGGGGAGAATTCGAGAGATAAGTGACACCATAAGACGAAACAATATTAGAATAATTGGGATTCCAGAAGAAGAAGAAAGAGAGAGGGGAGCAGAAGGTATACTGGAGAGAATTATTGGGGAGAATTTCCCCAATATGGCAAAGGGAACGAGCATCAAAATTCAGGAGGTTCAGAGAACGCCCCTCAAAATCAATAGGAATAGGCCCACACCCCGTCACCTAATAGTAAAATTTACAAGTCTCAGTGACAAAGAGAAAATCCTGAAAGCAGCCCGGGAAAAGAAGTCTGTAACATACAATGGTAAAAATATTAGATTGGCAGCTGACTTATCCACAGAGACCTGGCAGGCCAGAAAGAGCTGGCATGATATTTTCAGAGCACTAAACGAGAAAAACATGCAGCCAAGAATACTATATCCAGCTAGGCTATCATTGAAAATAGAAGGAGAGATTAAAAGCTTCCAGGACAAACAAAAACTGAAAGAATTTGCAAATACCAAACTAGCTCTACAGGAAATATTGAAAGGGGTCCTCTAAGCAAAGAGAGAGCCTACAAGTGGTAGATCAGAAAGGAACAGAGACCATATACAGTAACAGTCAACTTACAGGCAATACAATGGCACTAAATTCATATCTCTCAATAGTTACCCTGAATGTTAATGGGCTAAATGCCCCTGTCAAAAGACACAGGGTATCAGAATGGATAAAAAAACAAAACCCATCTATATGTTGCCTCCAAGAAACTCATTTTAAGCCCGAAGACACCTCCAGATTTAAAGTGAGGGGGTGGAAAAGAATTTACCATGCTAATGGACATCAGAAGAAAGCAGGAGTGGCAATCCTTATATCAGATCAATTAGATTTTAAGCCAAAGACTATAATAAGAGATGAGGAAGGACACTATATCATACTCAAAGGGTCTGTCCAACAAGAAGATCTAACAATTTTAAATATCTATGCCCCCAACGTGGGAGCAGCCAACTATATAAACCAATTAATAACAAAATCAAAGAAACACATCAACAATAATACAATAATAGTAGGGGACTTTAACACTCCCCTCACTGAAATGGACAGATCATCCAAGCAAAAGATCAGCAAGGAAATAAAGGCCTTAAACGACACACTGGACCAGATGGACATCACAGATATATTCAGAATATTTCATCCCAAAGCAACAGAATACACATTCTTCTCTAGTGCACATGGAACATTCTCCAGAATAGATCACATCCTCGGTCCTAAATCAGGACTCAACTGGTATCAAAAGATTGGGATCATTCCCTGCATATTTTCAGACCACAATGCTCTAAAGCTAGAACTCAACCACAAAAGGAAGTTTGGAAAGAACCCAAATACATGGAGACTAAACAGCATCCTTCTAAAGAATGAATGGGTCAACCGGGAAATTAAAGAAGAATTGAAAAAAATCATGGAAACAAATGATAATGAAAATACAACGGTTCAAAATCTGTGGGACACAACAAAGGCAGTCCTGAGAGGAAAATATATAGCGGTACAAGCCTTTCTCAAGAAACAAGAAAGGTCTCAGGTACACAACCTAACCCTACACTTAAAGGAGCTGGAGAAAGAACAAGAAAGAAACCCTAAGCCCAGCAGGAGAAGAGAAATCATAAAGATCAGAGCAGAAATCAATGAAATAGAAACCAAAAAAACAATAGAACAAATCAACGAAACTAGGAGCTGGTTCTTTGAAAGAATTAATAAAATTGATAAACCCCTGGCCCGACTCATCAAAAAGAAAAGAGAAAGGACCCAAATAAATAAAATCATGAATGAAAGAGGAGAGATCACAACTAACACCAAAGAAATACAAACTATTATAAGAACATACTATGAGCAACTCTACGCCAATAAATTTGACAATCTGGAAGAAATGGATGCATTCCTAGAAACATATAAACTACCACAACTGAACCAGGAAGAAATAGAAAGCCTGAACAGACCCATAACCAGTAAGGAGATTGAAACAGTCATTAAAAATCTCCAAACAAACAAAAGCCCAGGGCCAGACGGCTTCCCGGGGGAATTCTACCAAACATTTAAAGAAGAACTAATTCCTATTCTCCTGAAACTGTTCCAAAAAATAGAAATGGAAGGAAAACTTCCAAACTCATTTTATGAGGCCAGCATCACCTTGATCCTAAAACCAGACAAGGATCCCACCAAAAAAGAGAGCTATAGACCGATATCCTTGATGAACACAGATGCGAAAATACTCAACAAAATACTAGCCAATAGGATTCAACAGTACATTAAAAAGATTATTCACCACGACCAAGTGGGATTTATTCCAGGGCTGCAAGGTTGGTTCAACATCCGCAAATCAGTCAATGTGATACAACACATCAATAAAAGAAAGAACAAGAACCATATGATACTCTCAATAGATGCTGAAAAAGCATTTGATAAAGTACAGCATCCCTTCCTGATCAAAACTCTTCAAAGGGTAGGGATAGAGGGCACATACCTCAATATCATCAAAGCCATCTATGAAAATCCCACCGCAAATATCATTCTCAATGGAGAAAACCTGAAAGCTTTTCCGCTAAGGTCAGGAACACGGCAGGGATGTCCATTATCACCACTGCTATTCAACATAGTACTAGAGGTCCTAGCCTCAGCAATCAGACAACAAAAGGAAATTAAAGGCATCCAAATCGGCAAAGAAGAAGTCAAATTATCACTCTTCGCAGATGATATGATACTATATGTGGAAAACCCAAAAGACTCCACTCCAAAACTGCTAGAACTTATACAGGAATTCAGCAAAGTGTCAGGATATAAAATCAATGCACAGAAATCAGTTGCATTTCTCTACACCAACAGCAAGACAGAAGAAAGAGAAATTAAGGAGTCAATCCCGTTTACAATTGCACCCAAAACCATAAGATACCTAGGAATAAACCTAACCAAAGAGACACAGAATCTATACTCAGAAAACTATAAAGTACTCATGAAAGAAATTGAGGAAGACACAAAGAAATGGAAAAATGTTCCATGCTCCTGGATTGGAAGAATAAATATTGTGAAAATGTCTATGCTACCTAAAGCAATCTACACATTTAATGCAATTCCTATCAAAGTACCATCCATCTTTTTCAAAGAAATGGAACAAATAATGCTAAAATTTATATGGAACCAGAAAAGACCTCGAATAGCCAAAGGGATATTGAAAAAGAAAGCCAACGTTGGTGGCATCACAATTCCGGACTTCAAGCTCTATTACAAAGCTGTCGTCATCAAGACAGCATGGTACTGGCACAAAAACAGACACATAGATCAATGGAACAGAATAGAGAGCCCAGAAATAGACCCTCAACACTATGGTCAACTAATCTTCGACAAAGCAGGAAAGAATGTCCAATGGCAAAAAGACAGCCTCTTCAATAAATGGTGCTGGGAAAATTGGACAGCCACATGCAGAAAAATGAAATTGGACCATTTCCTTACACCACACACAAAAATAGACTCAAAATGGATGAAGGACCTCAATGTGCGAAAGGAATCCATCAAAATCCTTGAGGAGAACACGGGCAGCAACCTCTTTGACCTCAACCACAGCAACATCTTCCTAGGAACAACGCAAAAGGCAAGGGAAGCAAGGGCAAAAATGAACTATTGGGATTTCATCAAGATCAAAAGCTTTTGCACAGCAAAGGAAACAGTTAACAAAATCAAAAGACAACTGACAGAATGGGAGAAGATATTTGCAAACGACATATCAGATAAAGGACTAGTGTCCAGAATCTATAAAGAACTTAGCAAACTCAACACCCAAAGAACAAATAATCCAATCAAGAAATGGGCAGAGGACATGAACAGACATTTCTGCAAAGAAGACATCCAGATGGCCAACAGACACATGAAAAAGTGCTCCATATCACTCGGCATCAGGGAAATACAAATCAAAACCACAATGAGATATCACCTCACACCAGTCAGAATGGCTAAAATAAACAAGTCAGGAAATGACAGATGCTGGCGAGGATGCGGAGAAAGGGGAACCCTCCTACACTGTTGGTGGGAATGCAAGCTGGTGCAGCCACTCTGGAAAACAGCATGGAGGTTCCTCAAAATGTTGAAAATAGAACTGCCCTATGACCCAGCAATTGCACTATTGGGTATTTACCCTAAGGATACAAACGTAGTGATCCAAAGGGGCACATGCACCCGAATGTTTATAGCAGCAATGTCCACAATAGCCAAACTATGGAAAGAACCTAGATGTCCATCAACAGATGAATGGATCAAGAAGATGTGGTATATATACACAATGGAATACTATGCAGCCATCAAAAGAAATGAAATCTTGCCATTTGCGACAACATGGATGGAACTAGAGCGTATCATGCTTAGCGAAATAAGTCAAGCAGAGAAAGACAACTATCATATGATCTCCCTGATATGAGGAAGTGGTGATGCAACATGGGGGCTTAAGTGGGTAGGAGAAGAATCAATGAAACAAGATGGGATTGGGAGGGAGACAAACCATAAGTGACTTTTAATCTCACAAAACAAACTGAGGGTTGCTGGGGGGAGGGGGTTTGGGAGAAGGGGGTGGGATTATGGACATTGGGGAGGGTATGTGCTTTGGTGAGTGCTGTGAAGTGTGTAAACCTGGTGATTCACAGACCTGTACCCCTGGGGATAGAGTATTACGCCTCCATCAGAAAGGATGAATACCCAACTTTTGTAGCATCATGGACGGGACTGGAAGAGATTATGCTGAGTGAAATAAGTCAAGCAGAGAGAGTCAACTATCATATGGTTTCACTTATTTGTGGAGCATAACAAATAGCATGGAGGACATGGGGACTTAGAGTGGAGAAGGGAGTTGGGGGAAATTGGAAGGGGAGGTGAACCATGAGAGACTATGGACTCTGAAAAACAATCTGAGGGTTTTGAAGGGACGGGGTGTGGGAGGTTGGGGTACCAGGTGGTGGGTATTATAGAGGGCACGGATTGCATGGAGCACGGGGTGTGGTGCAAAAATAATGAATACTGTTATGCTGGAAATAAAAAAAAAAAAAAAAAAAAAAAAAAAGACTACCACAAGGGGCACCTGGGTGCTCAGTAGGTTAAATATCTGACTCTTGAACTCAGCCCAGATCTTGATCTCAGGATTGTGAGTTCAGGCCCCACACTGGGCTCCACACTGGGCATGGAGTCTACTTTAAAAAACAAACCAACAAAAGGGACTACCATGAGCCCTCTGAGAGCTCTAGCATTTGTTATCATCCATTCACATGTTCTGCTATTAGAATGCCACTGTCAGTGTGGTTTAGATCATTTAATTTAATCATTATGTCCATATGGCTTTCTTAAGCCTTTTCATAAGATAGGAAGTTAAGAATTCAGAGACATGAAATAATCTTTCAAAAATTTTTTTGTCTTTTTTTTTCCTTTTTCTTTTTAAAGATTTTTATTTATTTATTTGACAAAGAGAGAGACAGGGAGAGAGGGAACACAAGCAGGAGTGAGAGAGGGAGAAGCAGGCTTCCTGCTGAGCAGAGAGCCCGATGCAGGGCTCAATCCCAGGACCCTGGGATCATGATCTGAGCTGAAAGCAGACGCATAATGACTGAGCCACCCAGGCACCCCACAAAAATGTTTTTCTTGTAGAAGGATCTATCATTACAAACAGAAGATGATTACAAAATAATGACAGTAGAAGTAGTCTGATGTAGGTCCAATTGATCCCTTAATATTCAGATTAGTTTTATCTTTTGATTACTATATCATCTTGCTAGGACACAGCTAATTACATTAAAGTCTACAATATGCAGAAACCTCAACATCTATAATAGACAATTTCTTATCACAATAATCCCATAATTTTCATTAGCAGTAATAATTTCTATTTGTTAGCAGTAACAGTCTTCTACATGATTCCTGAAACTTGAGTTGCATAAAGTTGTACAAAGAATAAAAAATTTAGTTAACAATTTCACAAAATGAGACAAGAGGAAGAGAAACTAGAAACAGATCATTTGAGGTACTGCACTCTGTTTGGAATAAAAATCACATCCATCACTCCATCATACTTGCCTTTAATTTGATTACACACTTGAAAAACAGGGTATCTATTTTTTACTAAAGTATAATTAACATACAGTGTTACATTAGTTTCAAGCGTACAATATAATGATTCAACAATTCTATACAATACATCACAATAAATGTACTCCTATCCCCTTTGTCTATTTTAACCTTCCCTCCCCCGCCCACCTCCTCTCTGACAACCATCAATTTGCTCTCTGTATTTAAGAGTCTCTGTTTTTGTCTTTTGCTTCTTGTTTGTTCATTTATTTTTGTTTTTTTTTTTTAAGATTTTATTTATGTATTTGGCAGAGAGAAAGAAATCACAAGTAGGCAGAGAGAGAGGGGAAGCTGGCTCCCTGCTGAGCAGAGAGCCCAATGCGGGGCTCAATCCCAGGACCCTGAGATCATGACCTGAGCCAAAGGCAGAGGCTTAACCCAATGAGCCACCCAGGTGCCCCTTGTTTGTTCATTTGTTTTGTTGCTTAAATTCCACATATGAGTGAAATCATACAGTATTTGTCCTTCTCTGTCTCACTTACTTCACTTAGCATTATACCCTCTTAGGTCCATCCATGCTGTTTGTTGCAAATGGCAAGCTCTCATTCTTTTTATGGCTGATACCACTACATATATAGATATAGATATAGATATAGATATAGATATAGATATAGATATAGATATAGATATAGATATAGATATAGATATCAGCCATACACACATACATGTGATATATATATCACATTTTCTTTTTCCATTCATCTATTGATGGACACTAGGGTTGCTTCTATATCTTGGCTACTGTAAGTAATGCTGAAATAAACACAGGAGTGCATATTTCCTTCCAAATTAGTGTTTTCATATTCCTTGTGTAAATACTCAGTCAAGCAATTACTGGATTGTAGGGCAGTTCTATTTTTAATTTTTTGAAGAATCTCCATACTGTTTTCCAAAGTGGCTGCACCTCTTTGTATTCCCACCAAAGCCGCACCAAGATTCCTTTTTCTCTACATCCTCACCAACACTTGTTATTTCTTGTCTTTTTGATTCTAGACATTCTAACAGGTGTAAGGTCTTATTGTAGTTTCTATTTGAATTTTCCTGATGATTAGTGATGTTGAGTATCTTTTTATGTGTTTGTTGGCCATTTGTGTGTCTTTGGAAAAATGTCTATTCAGGTCCTTTGCCCATTTTTAATTGGATTATTTGGGAGGATTTTGTGTTGAGTTGTATAAGTTCTTTGCAAATTTTAGATATTAATCTGTCATCAAATATATCATTTGCAAATACCTTCTCCCATTCAGTAGTCTGCCTTGTCATTTTGCTAATGGTTTCTTTCACTGTGCAAAAACTTTTTATTTTGATGCATCTCAATAGTTTAATTTTGCCTTTGTTTCCCTTGCCTGAGAAGACATATTTAGAATAACTTTCCTACAGGCTATGTTCAAAAAATTATTGATAGTCTATATTTCCTTCTGGGAGTTTTACGGTTTGAAGTCTCACATTTAAGTATTTAGTCCATTTGGGGTCTATTTTTGTGTATGGTATAAGAAAGCAGACCAGTTTCATTCTTTTGCATGTAGCTGTCCAATTTTCCCAGCACCATTTGTCTGGGAAAGGAATGTCTTTTCCCCATTGCATATTCTTGCCTCCTCTGTCATAGATTAATTGACCATATAAGCATGGGTGTATTTCTGGGCTCTCTACTCTGTTCCATTGATCTATGTGTCTGTTTTTGTGCCAGTACCATACTAAAAAACAGAGCATCTTATTTGATAAAATCTCAGAGGCCAGAGGAATATTTCTTCCTGGTGTGAAATCTGAACAATTCAGAAAATATTCCTCAGTATCCATTTCTACACTTCTGCAAAAATTGATAAAATAAACATTTATAGAGTATTTACTACATGCCAAGCATTGTATTAGGCATTAGATGTACTAATAAAGGAATGAAAGTGGTCATTGTTCTTAAGGAGTTCACAATCTAGTGGACACAGGAAATGTAAGCGTCATAAAAGCTAACATTTAATGAGCAACTTACATGAGATAAGTACTACTTTAAAATCTTTAGATGGATTCAAAGGCTGTCTGACTCCGGGCCTGTTATTAATCATATGAAGATGTGATATGCAAGGTCTTCTAGGTAAGGAAATCATCTGAATCTCAAATAAAATGACATGGTGTTTGAAGACCTGTATAAATGGAGTATATGCCATGTTCATGGATTGGAAGATCCACTATTGTTAAGATGTCAGTTCTCACCAAATTTATCTACAGAATCAATGAATCCAATTAAAAGGCTAGTTAGGGTTTGTTTTTTTTTTTTTTTGTGGAACCTAATAAGCTGATTCAAAAACATACATAGAAATGCAAAGGACCTAGAATGGCCAAAACAGTTTTTAAAAAGAACAAAGTCAGAGGACTCACTACCTGACTTTAAGACTTACTATAAAGAGATAGTAATCAAGACAGTGATGATATTGTCATCATGTCATAATACATGTAGAAATCAAGGAACAGGATAAAAAATCCTGAAAACAGACCCAGGTATATACAGTCAAATCATTTTCAAAAAAATTAGCATGCTAATTCAATGATGAAAAAGATGGTTTTTCAGTTAACAATACCTTAACAACTTGGTGTCTTATAGAAAAAAAGTACATCTCAAAACCTTACCTCACACCTACATAAAAATTAACTCAAGGTTGACTATAGACCAGCTTCAATGAAGAAATCTAATACACATTTAAATAAGAACTTGGGCGCCTGGGTGGCTCAGTGGGTTAAGCCGCTGCCTTCGGCTCAGGTCATGATCTCGGGGTCCTGGGATCGAGTCCGGCATCGGGCTCTCTGCTCGGCAGGGAGCCTGCCTCCTCCTCTCTCTCTCTCTCTCTCTGCCTGCCTCTCTGCCTACTTGTGATTTCTCTCTGTCAAATAAATAAATAAAATCTTAAAAAAAAAAAAAAAAAGATTTTAAAATAAATAAATAAATAAATAAATAAATAAGAATTAACAGGGCACCTGGGTGGCTCAGGTGGTTAAGCAACTGCCTTCAGCTCAGGTCATGATGCTGGAGTCCTGGGATCGAGTCCCATATGGGGCTCCCAGCTCCAAGGGGAGTCTGTTTCTCTCGCTGACCTTCTCCCTTCTCATGCTCTCTCTCACTGTCTCTCTCTTAAATAAATTAAATCTTTTTAAAATAAAAAATAAAGAAGAACTAACAGCAATACTCTTCCAATTTTTCCAAAAAATTGATGAGAGAACATTTCCAAACACAGCTGACAAGGCCAGCATTATCCTGATACCACAGCCAGATAAAGAAACTACAAGGAAACCACAGACCAATGGATATGAAAATACTCAATAAAATACTAGCTATCTGAACTCAATAACACATTAAAAAGATTATACACCACACCAAGTGGGACTTACCCCTGGTGTGTAAGAGTGGTTAAACATACAAAAATCAATCAGTGTAAAAAGAAAACATTAACAGAAGGAAGGACAAAAGCCACATGAACATACAATTGATGCAGACAAAAAATTTGACAAAATTCAACACCCATTCATGATTTAAAAAAAAAAAAAACAACAAAAAACACTCAGCAAAAGAAGGAACCCACAAGATTATAAAGGCTATATCTGAAAAAACCAAAACTGACATCACACTCAATGGTAAAAATTGAAAGCTTTCCCTCTGAGATCAGGAACAAGGCAAGACTGCCCACTCTCAACACCTCTACTCAACATGGTACTTGAACTCATAGACAGAACAATAAGGCAAAAAAAAAAAAAAAAAAAAAAGGAATAAGATGGATTCAAACCGGGAAAGAAGATGTAAAATTATCTCTGTTCACAGATGGCATAATCCTATATATAGAAAACCCTAAAGATTAATATATTAAAAAATGTTAGAATTAATCAATGAATTCAGCAAAGTTTCAGTATATAAAATTAACACACAAATATCAGTGTGCTTCTATATACTAGCAATGAACAATCCAAATAAACAATCCCATATACATCCCATTTAGCATAAAAAAGAATACTCAGAAGAAAATTTAACAAAGCAGACAAAAGACGTACACAATAAAAACTATAAAATATTACTGAAACTGAGGATGACACAAATAAATAAAAAGACATCCATGTTCATGGATTAAAAGACCTCATACTGGGAATGAATCAGTCATTAAGCCTCTGCCTTCAGCTCAGGTCATGATCCCAGGGTCCTGAGGCGGAGCCCTGCATCAGGCTCCCGGCTCAGTGGGAAGCCTGCTTCTCCCTCTCCCACTCCCCATTTGTATTCCCTCTCTTGCCATTTCTCTCTGTCAATTAAATAAAGTCTTTAAAAAAAAAAAAAAGACATCATACTGTTTAAATTTCCATCCTAACCACCCTTGGAAAAGCCTAACACTTTACCCCTACCTCTTACCATTTACATAAAATCAACTCAGGTAAATTATAAATCTAAATGTAAAATAATAATAAAGCTTTTAGAACATAAGAGAGTATCTTCATGACCTTGATGAATGGGAATAAAGATATAAAAGCACTGTCATAAGGAAAAAGAATAGTACCGTGAACTACATTAAAATTAAGAACTTCTGTTTATCAAAAGATATCATCAGAAAAATACAAGGTCATATCACAGAGTGGAAGATAATATATACAATGCATATCTTAACCAAGGGTTTGTATCCAGATTATATAAAGAGCTTTTCCTATAAATCAGTAAGAAAAAGACACACACACACACACACACACACACACACACACACACACATCAACAAGGAACTTCAACAGGCACTTCACAAATCAGGATATCCAAATGGCAGTAAACAAAAGGGTGCTCAACTTCATTAATCATGAAAGAAACATAAATAAAAGCCATAATGAGATATCACTACACAATCACCAGAATGACTAAAATTAAATAGACTGAAAATAACAAATGTCAGCAAAAATGTGGAAAATCTCATAAACTGCTTGTAAAAGTTCAAATTGGTAAAACTGTTTGGCATTACCTATAAAGTTGAACACACACTTACCCTATGACCCCATAATTACATTCCCAGGTATAGTCTACAGAAATGTGTGTATATATATATGCATCTAAAGATATATCCTAAAATAATCACAGAAGCATTATTCATAATAACCAAAACCTAGAAACAATCCAAATACACCACAACAACAGAATGGAAAAGTAAATTGTTGTATACACAGCAATAAAAGTGAACAGACTACAACTGCATGTAACATAAGTCAATCTCATAAATATAATGTGGAGCTAAAGGAGTCGAAAACACTCAGAAGCCACTAAAGAATGTGTATGGTTGGACTCCACTTAAAAGAGGCTCAAGGCACCTGGCTGGCTCAGTCTGTGGAGCATGCGACTCTTGATCCCAGAGTTTGAGCCTCACATTGGGTATAGAGATTACTTAAAAAAATAAATAAAATCTTTAAAAAAGACTAAAAAATAAAGAAGGGTCAGAATCTATGATGTTAGATATCAGGACAGTGGCTACCTTCAAAGTTGAGTGAGGCAGTAAATTATTGGGAGAGAGCAAAAGGAGGTGCTTCTAAGACATTGATAATATTCTATTTCTTCAATTTAAATGGTGGTTATAAGGGTATGTTCAGTCTTGCACACTCATGATTTTGCACTTTTCTCTGTGTATATTATATAAAACAAAATGGACTTCTAAGTTAATGTGGGTCATAACTATGGCTGTGGCAGTGGGAATAGAAAAGAGAAGATGGAATTATTTTTTTTAATTGCAGAATGCTCTGATACAGGAGTTTTTTTTTTTTTTAATTATGTTCTGTTAGCCACTGTATAGTACATCATTTGTTTTTGATGTAGTGTTCAATGACTCATTAGTTGTGTATAACACCCAATGCTCATCACAACATGTACCCTCCTTAACACCCATCACCCAATACCCTATCTCCCCACCCCCTTCCCCTCTGAACCCTCAGTTTGTTTCCTGGGCTCCATAGTCTCTCATGGTGTATATCCCTCTCTGATTTCTCCCCGCTCAGATTTCCCTCCCTTCCCCTATGGTCCCCTGTGCTATTGCTTATGTTCCACATATGAGTGAAACCGTATGATAATTGTCTTTCTCTGCTTGACTTACTTCACTTAGCATAATTCCCTCCAGTTCCATTCATGTCAACACAAATAGCTGAGTCATCCTTTCTGATGGCTGAATAATTTTCCACTGATAAAGAAGGTATGTTCCACATCTTCTTTATCCATTCATCTGTTCAAGGGTATCTCAGCTCCTTCCACAGTTTGGCTATTGTGGATATTACTTTTATAAACATTGGGGTGCATATGCCGCTTCTTTTCACTACATCTGTATCTTTGGGGTAAATACCTAGTAGTGCAATTACCGGGTCATAGGGTAGTTCTATTTTTAACATCTTGAGGAACCTCCATACTGTTTTCCAGAGTGGCTGTACCAACTTGAATTCCCACCAACACTGTAAAAGGGTTGCTCTAATTGATGTAGTAAGGGATACAAAATAAATATTATAACATCAGGACATTACCTCACAACACATATACCCTATATTGCACATTCCTGTATAGATACTTCAAATTTTGAATCTCAGAATGGCTGTACTATAAATCTGGTAAAAGTCAGTTTGAAATATGATATTTATTCCTCTTCTATTTCTTTTTCTTTTTTTTTTTTTTTTTTTTAAGTATGGAGCCCAACTCAGGGCTTGAACTCACCACCCTGAGATGAAGACCTGAACTGAGATCAAGAGTCAGATGCTTAACCAACTGAGTCACCCAAGCCCCTTTCCTATTCTACATCTTAACAAACTCTGCTTCAATAATTTTGATGTAAGTTTTTGAATATTTTTAATAAATCTATTTGCTGATCCAGATTTTTAAAAAGTGGACTAGAATCTTACTGAGTTCTTTCCCAAGCAAATTTCAAAACTTATCTTTGTGATAATGCAATAGGTAAGATGAGCTAAGAGTGTTTTCATTATGCTATTCTTTTTGCTTTTTCACATAATCCATGTGATACTGAAAAATACATTTTTTGAAATCATCACTTACTTCTTTGCTTTTTTAGATCATTCTCTTTTCAAGCAATGAATTTTTAAAATGCCATTAAGTTTTGGGTTTCATCGCACGTTCTGATGTTTTAAGTTGGAGAGCTGATTGTTACTAAAAGCTTTCTCTAGTATCTATAAAAGCATTATGTTTTTCACCAAATCTCTTTAAGACTTACATAATTAATATAGTGCTCTCATACATATTTCCCAAATGGAACAGAACAGAATTACTATTTTTGGTGCTATCCATCTGATAACAATCAGAGAGGAACTGCTGTTTCTACAACAGAGCACCAAAATTTGTTGAGTGTAGCCTAACCCACATTATCCCTGCACCCTGAGCTGCAGCTCAGAAAATGTTCATCAGCTTACTTCAGTACTACTAAGTATTACTTACTATCTGACAACACAACAGGAATCAAACAGATTCCTTTCTGAAGGAATTATAAAAGAAAATGCAAAGGCAGCATCCAAAAGTCATTCTAAAGAGCTTCCTACAAGATGGTGACAATAAGTTTGTCATTGCAGAAATCTTGGATGATGCAGATCGTCTTCGATTCTTACAAAAGTCAGAGGAAAGGGATTAATCCTTTAAATCAAGGATAAAAGCAAACAGATCCTAGTTCAGGTTACATATGTTATTAATAAAAATTGACCATATAATACCATAAATGTACCCATAAAAGTCCATGGCTGGCTTGTGTCATACAGCATCATACACCGCCTCATGGATGATGGGCACTAAGCAATTTGTTGAACTTTTTGCTCAAGAGCATTAGATTTGGACCCTAACCCGAACTACCTCATTATACATCTTTTCACTCATTCTTCGTGCCCCAAACGCACTTGCCTAATTTCAGTTTCTAAGTATAACAACACTCTTTCTCCTTCAGAACTACTGCCCGTGCTGCTCCCTCTACCTGGAATAATACCCTCATCCCCTCCACTTTCTTCGGAATTCAGATAAAATACAACTCCAGGGAATTCCAGACTAGGTCAGGTCTTCCTGGCTGTATGCTTTCATTTTGCGTTGTACGCTCTCATTCTGAGTTGTACTCCTTCACACCATTAATCACTATTGTAATTAAATAATTAATCCTGTGATTGATTGGTTTAATATCTTGCTCTCCCTTAGGATGTAAGTGCCATGAGTCTTCACAACTTTATTCCCAGTGCCTTTTACAAGCAGACTCAAAATGAGTATTTGTTAATAAATAAGTGAATTTGAATACTAGTTTTACAACTTACTAAGTAAATTTGAAAACGTCATTTAATATCACTGGCTTCTGTTTCCATATCTATGAAATGATAATAATGAAAAGGCTACCTTACTGAGTTATTGGGATTTATGGTAAACTAAACCTTAAAATGTATGAAAATGTTAATCCATTACTATTTTCAGCAAGATATTTCACACTGCATTACAGCTAATGCTGTCTTTAGCTGTATCTTAACAGTATTAACTAAAGTCTTTAAAAAATCTTACAGATTATCAAGATGCTAATAAATAATGGAACTATCTGACAAAAATTAATAACCAGTCATTAGTTCCAGTCAGTAGCAGCCTGTGACAGATTCCAAGCACTGATCTAACGATTGCCAGTTTCATAATAATTGTCCATCTCACATGAAAGCCTGGCAGGCCCACTGTAATCATGCTTCAGAAAAAAGAATTTTCTATGGAGCCAGACTCATGAACAAACACACCAGTTAAAGCGTGGATCAATAGTGGAAAGATGAGCTTCTCCAGTTCACTCACAACTATACTTGAGTCAATAGACTCATGTAAATCAATAATTTGTTATATTTGCTACATTTATGGACTTTGATCTTTAATACAAACCTGGCATTAAAAGAGTATACATTTTTCCTGTGTTTTATAGTAATCTGATCAGGAATATGATAAAGGAAAAAACTATTTTCCCTCTTATCTGTGAAATAAGTACAAAATAATTGTTCATTAATCCCTTATAGGTATCTCTTTCTGATAAATGTCTTCATGAAAAATACTTTTAGGGCGCCTGGGTGGCTCAGTGGGTTAAGCCGCTGCCTTCGGCTCAGATCATGATCTCAAGGTCCTGGGATCGAGTCCCGCATCGGGCTCTCTGCTCAGCAGGGAGCCTGCTTCCCTTTCTCTCTCTCTGCCTGCCTCTCTGCCTACTTGTGATCTCTGTCTGTCAAATAAATAAATAAAATCTTTAAAAAAAAATACTTTTAAAAAACTGTAAGTAACTGAAAGCTAGATGCACAAAGGGTGATCATTAATCATATGTAATTTTACAGCTTGGGTTACATACTCCTCCTAGATATTCCTATAGTATCCTATACATATGTGAATGTGTATGTATAGTATGTATGTATATGTGTATGTGTGTATGCATACACATTCATATCACATATACATACACATGTATATACACACACATGTGTGTATATAAACTCAACACTTGATATACTGTATTATAATTATACAGTGTTTATCTGCATCTTCTCCTAGAAAGTGAACTGTTTGAAGGTATAGTCAATGTCTTTTAATTCTGTACCCTCAGGTTTCTGGTTGGCTCAGTCAGTAGAGCATGAGACTCCAATCTCAGGGTCACGAGTTCAAGCCCCTCACTGGGTATACGGCTTACTTTAAAAAAAAAAAAAACCACCTAGTGCAGTGTTTCAACATAAGAAGTATTCAGTGAATGTTTGCTGAAAGGATTTTACAGTTTCTCTCCATCATAACATTTTTTCTGATACCTGACTCATACTTTATAACAGTCAGCCTCTGGGGTTGTCCATTCCCAGCTCTGAAAGAAAACATGCGCTTAATAAAAAATGCTTTCCTGACACACATACAGGCAGACAGACATTACACACATATAATGTCTGTTATTTGCTTCAAGAAAATCCAGTGGGAAGACCAGGGTGATGTAAAGGTGAAATAAGATTGTCTAATGAGCTGCTAATTTTTAAATTTTTATATAGATTCATTATACTATGCTCCCTGCTTCTGCATATGTTTGAAATGTTCCATAATAAAACTTTTTAACTGAAAAAGACACTTTTCCATATAAATTTTACATACTGTGCTTCTTTTTTCAATATTTTCCCTGGGAACTTTTTCTTTATACTCATCCTCTGAACAGCACACTAAGTAGTGGTTATTAACCAGTCCACACTTTGACTTTCTGATGCAAAGTCAGGAAGGTATTAGCTCCTGCATTTTCCCTGTAATAATCATGCCCTGATACAAAATGAAAAGATCCAAAGTGAAAGTTAATGTGTCAAGTCATAATTTTAGCCACCTCACTATTTAATCCCACCCACTGTTTCCTTGGTTCAAATTTTAGAAGCTGAAATAGAAGGGTACACTGATATTTTTCTAGTCCAAAAGGCAGCATTTTCTTTTTAAAACAAAAACTCATTTCTTTCTGAAATGAGATTTCTAAGAACATTTTATTTTATTTTTTTTTTTTAAAGATTTTATTTATTTATTTGTCAGAGAGAGAGCGAGCGAGAGCGAGCACAGGCAGACAGAGTGGAAGGCAGAGTCAGAGGGAGAAGCAGGCTCCCTGCGGAGCAAGGAGCCCGATGTGGGACTCGATCCCAGGACGCTGGGACCATGACCTGAGCCGAAGGCAGCTGCTTAACCAACTGAGCCACCCAGGCGTCCCTCTAAGAACATTTTAATGATATGAGAAAAATCTCATGATACACTATTAAGTAAAAATAGTCAAGAAAATGTTCATTTCAAAGGATTTCTGAAATTTATAAAAATTAAAACATACACTTATGTCTATACACACACGTTCATGTATTTATGTATATGCCTGGGTGGCTCAGTGGGTTGGCCCTCTGCCTTCGGCTCAGGTCATGGTCTCAGCGTCTTGGGATCGAGCCCCCCAATGGGCTCTCTGCACGGCGGGGAGGCTGCTTCCCCCTCTCTCTCTTTCTGCCTCTTTGCCTACTTGTGATCTCTCTGTGTCGAATAAATGAATAAAATCTTTAAAAAAAAGAAAAGAAAAGAAAAGAAAAAATCTAGAAGGAAATATATCAAAATGTTAAAATTCTGTTATATATTTCATTATTTACATTTACTATATGATCTAATGCCCTATAACGTGCAAATACGGCTTTTGTTTTCACATAATTAAAATCATATTGTTTCTTCTATGAGGTAGTCTTTATATATAATACAAAAGAGTTCAATATTTTAAGACGGCATATATTCAAGCTTAAGAAAAATGACATTGGACTTTTACTAAGAACACTGTGACTTGCTAATAAAAACTTAAGAATAAAATAACTGGGTATTCACATTTTTGCATCTCCATGTATTCTTCTATCTTCTAGGCTATAAATTCCTAACAGGAATCAATTGTTTTATTTATTTGACATATCCGTTATGTACCATTAGAGCATAATGTCTTAAATAATAGTAATGAGAATAATTAAAACACAGCAATTATATCCTTTCTTATATATTAATGAGTGGAACAATGATTAGCGGTACGAATCTCTCAGATAACCCAGCTCTACTGGGAAAAGGAGAACAATTTGGCAAGTTAGCTGAATCAATTAATCATTTCCATCTGGTGCAAACCACGCACACTAAAATACTCCCCCAGCTTTACTTTAATGGAGAAAATAGAACTTTCATTTGGTGTTCATATCATATCAATAGAAAGAACATGCTGAATAAGGCCTTCAGAATGGATACTTTGAGAGCCAACAAAAGGCCGGAAGCTGGAGAGTGAAGAAGAGAAAACCCTACATGGAGTGTTCGTACTTGGCAGCTACTGGTGATTTGATCAGGCTCAGGACAGAACATTCTTGTTTTACTTCTCTGTATTTTCATAAAAATGATTTTTCCATTCCAACACTTACATATGCCTGTGCACGGCAGTGAGAATAGCATTCACTGACTCTCGATACATATGGTATGCATTCAATGACATCATTCACCATTACCTTTGCCAAGTTGAACCTCTCCTATAGACCACCAAAACACAGTTTCACAGTCCCTGTGGGGCTAAAAGAGTAGTTCCAAAGCAACAGGTCAGCCCGGCAGAATGAAGAGGTTATTAATGTTTCATCCCATATATTCCATACCCTCCCTATCCCCTAATAAATAAAAACCTTTGTAATCTTGTAATGTATTCAGCTTTTATTAACTCTTTCACTGTTGTTTTGCATAGTGAAGTGAATACACACTTGATGGCTCTTAGTGCTACAGTGCTCTGGCAGGTGCTGTTTACTGTCTTTTTATGCAAGAGATTACAGAGTGAATTTTTATTATGAAGACAGATGAAAATTACTATGCGGGTTGTAAATCATAATTCATGTAACTGATATTTTTAATTAATGATGATGAAGTAAAAATCAAAGCAGCTTTTCTATCAAAGAAAAGCTTTCAATAATTTTCTGATTTTCTAATTTAAACATCCTACTTAAAAGATTTTTAAATGATTATATAATGGAGTCTATAATCTTTCAAGATAGCTAAAAAACTTGGTAACTATTTTCAAAAGGGTATCAAAGGTCCTTAACTATTCTTAAACCACTGAAAAAATTGGAGGAAAAGGCAACATTACTCACATAAAATTATTGTTTTTTTTCCATTGGTCTATAATAATCAACCACACGTGTAAGTATAAGAAAACTAAAGTTAAGGGGTGCCTGGATGGCTCAGTGGGTTAAGCCTCTGCCTTCAGCTCAGGTCATGATCTCTTGGTCCTGGGATCAAGCCCCGCATCAGGCTCTCTGCTCTGCAGGGAGCCTGCTTCCCCCTCTCTCTCTTCCTGCTGCTCTGCCTACTTGTGATCTTTCTCTCTGTGTGTCAAATAAATAAATAAAATCTTAAAAAAAGAAAGAAAACTAAAGTTAAAAGATATTGCTGAAAGATTTCAGGTGGGGTCTTGCTTCATAGCATGCTGGTTACTGAGGTAGTTTAGCAAATACCAGAGCCCTTAGCACAAACTGTTCAGGGTTTTAAGGCAAATGTCAAGAGACCTAATCTTTGAGCAACGCAATGGAGTTTAGAGTACAGGACTCTTTGTTTAAAGGCCTCAGCATCTCTTCGTTTGGCACTCCTCACATGAAGCTGGTATATAGGTTAGCCTATACATAGTACATTCAGTGGGCCTGAAATTTTACAAATCACAAAATAAGTCAGGTATTACATAACAAACTCATTACATCATTTTTTACAAAAGTGGATGGTAACATATTTCCACTTATAAGAAAATTTCAGTGAATTCATGATTTGGATTATTTTTTATCCATATTTTAACATAAATAGTAAATGAGTATGGCAATACTATGAATTTTCTGAGGCATGAGCATGTCTGCTAGACATTGTGATGCTTCTTAAGAAGTATTTAAGCATCTTAAATGAAACAAGATGGGATTGGGAGGGAGACAAACCATAAGTGACTCGTAATCTCACAAAACAAACTGAGGGTTGCTGGGGGGAGGGGGGTGGGGAGAAGCGGGGTGGGGTTATGGACATTGGGGAGGGTATGTGCTATGATGAGTGCTGTGAAATGTGTAAACCTGGCGATTCACAGACCTGTACCCCTGGGGATAAATATGTTTATTAAAAAAAAATTAAAGGGGCGCCTGGGTGGCTCAGTGGGTTGAGCCGCTGCCTTCAGCTCAGGTCATGATCCCACGGTCCTGGGATCGAGCCCCACATCGGGCTCTCTGCTCAGCAGGGAGCCTGCTTCCTCCTCTCTCTCTCTGCCTGCCTCTCTGCCTGCTTGTCATCTCTCTCTGTCAAATAAATAAATAAATAATCTTTAAAAAAAAATTAAAAATTATATACAAGAAAAAAGAAGTATTTAAGCATCTCAAAACCAAAATCTATTTAGAAATGTTAAGACACAAGCATGGTTCTGAAAGCCATTCTTTGGGCTCTCTCACATTGGGCTCTCTATATAGCGGCGAGTCTGCTTCCTCCTCTCTCTCTCTCTCTCTCTCTGCCTGTCTCTCTGCCTACTTGTGATCTCTGTCAAATAAATAAATAAAATCTTTAAAAAAAAAAAAAGAATGGTTCTGAAAAATCAATGATTCAAATGTAAAATACAGGGGCACCTGGGTGGCTCAGTGGGTTAAGCCTCTGCCTTCGGCTCAGGTCATGATCCCAGGGTCCTGGGATCGCGCCCCGCATCGGGCTCTCTGCTCGGCGGGGAGCCTGCTTCCTCCTCTCTCTCTCTGCCTGACTCTCTGCCTACTTGTGATCTTGGTCTGTCAAATAAATAAAATAAAATTATTTTTTTAAAAACGCAAAATACATGCCACACTCTAGGATAATAGAATAGTTTTCATATGTTATCAATAATACTCACTACAACTTACTGCTCCAGAGAAAGTAGGTAATACTCACTACAACCCATTTTAAAGCTGAGGAACTTGGGCTCAGAGACAATAAATATTTTGCCCAAGGTTGCAGTTAGTACGTGGTAGAGCCAGGTTTTCAAACCAAGTGTTTCAAAGAGTACTCACCCTCTCACCTACCCTCTGCCCCCAAAAGAAATACAGACAGAGAACTCTAGGCAGAGCCTAGAGGAGACAGAATCCTAGCTAGTGAACTTCTAGTTAGGTCCAGTATATAAGCTAATGGCAAGGCTATCTTTGTGGTTAAAAAAAACTCTTTTATACCCCTAAGCTACCTAATGTCTCAACTATTAGACTTTAAGAATTCAAGATTTTCCTTTCCCAATAGGCAGGTTAGCCTAGAGTTCCACAGTTCATCTTAACTGAAAAAACTTCATAAAGTCATTTAAATTTCTTAAATATAGGGTGCCTTGGTGGCTCAGTCAGTTAATCATCTGCCTTCAGCTCTGGTCATGATCCCAGAGCCCTGGGATAGAGTCCCGCATTGGGGTCCCTGTTAGTGGGGAGTTGGCTTCTCCCTCTGCCTCTGCCCTTCCCCACTGCTCGTGCTCTCTCCCTCTCTCTCTCACTCTTGCTCTCTCTCAAATAAAGTCTTAAAAATTTTTTTCTTAAATATACTTGTTAAATACTTACTAAAGCAACAATCTGACTATTCTAATTAGTCAGGAAGAAAATTCTTTCAACTCTTTATTTCCCCAACACTGCTTTAAAACTTCATAATATATTAAATGTGAACTCATTCAAAATAACAAAAAAGCAATTTTTCTTTTCTGAAGTTTTTAGACGGAGGATTTTTTAAACATTTATTACACATCTATAATATACCTACTATAAATAACAGGTATTCTTCTGCCTCTCTTTCCCTGGGGGCATTGCTAATGCTGGGCAAAGGTCAAGAGGTTGAGAATAAATAGTAGATATATTATGCTCAGCAATTTTTAGCAGAAATCTTCAAATATTCCTATCATTGGCTTTTTCTGGCTTCAGCATGGAAACTTCAGATTCATGAAAATGAAGACTGCTATAGAGTTTCAGCAGAGATTTCAGTGAATTGAGATGTTAAGTACTTGGTTTATATTAACAGAAAACTATTCTAAGATCACAGATGACAGACATAAGTTTTTGATAATTAGTATGTAAGATTAAGTAAGTGTAAACACATACACACAAACAAACCAAACTGATGCTGAAGTAAAATGTCTGACAGGCTTCATCTATCAATTAGGAAAGAAGTAAAAAGGTCTTTAACATTCAGGAAAGATATGATTTACTCATTAGAGGCTGCTAGCCTCAGGGCCTGAAAAATAAAAGTGGTAGAAAAATTAAAGACCAGGCTGTAGTCTCTAGAAGATTCAGTTCTTCCTGCCCTGTTAACCACCTGGCTATGTATTTTAGGCAAGGCACTTAATTTCTCTGGATCTCAATTTCATTATCTATAAAATTTTAAAACGCCACCCCAGATACCTAACCTCTAATGTCCTAAAATGGTATTCTTCTTTTTTTTTTTAAGATTTTATTTATTTTAGAGAAACTGAGAGAGAGAGAGAGAGAGCATATGCAGGACAAAGGGAGAGGGAGAAGAAGACTCCCCGCTGAGCAGAGAGCCCAATGCAGGACTCCATCACAGGAGTCCTGGGATCACGACCCAGACCAAAGGCAGATGCTTAACAGACTGAGCCACCCAGGCGCCTGGTATTCTTAGTTTTTAGGAGAATCTGAACGCCCTTGGTTATCTAGCCTCCCAAACAACAGCAAAACAAAGATAGTTAATTAGAGAGAGAAGAGGAAAGTCTAACAAGAATCAAACCATTGGTAATAGCTTAAGTAGAAGCTGACCAAAATATTATAATAATCAGGGATCGTCACAGTAATTTGGGTCTATTAGTAATGGAAGAAAACAACTCTGCTGTCTATGGATTATTCAAGGCCTTATTTCTCTTCTGGCACTTCAATTGTGCTTTGGTCATTTTACTGAACTTGAGGATGAAGAAAAACAGACAAGACATAAGTAAAATTTATCACTTTCAAGTGCTGACAGTTAAAGCAAAACACAGAACTGTTTGTGAACCCATGTTCTACTTAGGACAAATTAAAGAGAGAAAGTGTATCCTTTGAGTATATCTGTAAGCTATACACTACTTTGTAGTTATAATATTTTATAATACTTTATTAGGCCATAAGACAAATTGATTTACACAAGAACCAATTTCTCAAGTTCTAAAAGGGGAAGGGTTGGGGGGTGGAATACTGGATTGGGGGTCATATGGTCTGGGTTTGAGACCTAATTCTACTCAATAGCAACAAATGAAAGATAGAAGGCAAGTCATAGTCTTTTCAAGCTCAACTGTTGGCTGGAAACTTAAAGATAATGTTTATTCTCACAAAGTTGAAAAGACCAAATGAAGTTAAATCTTTCAAAGTGTTTTGTAATTATATAAAAGCTTTTCACCAACTAGTGTTTCATACACACATCTTAAAAATCTCTAACTCCAAGGTTTGAAGTAATTCATATCAAAATTTGACCTCCTCACAGTGATTAACTGGTGGTAAACTGCAAAGATATGAATAAACTCTGCATAGATATGATAAACTATAAAAGTTAGTATATTTCTGTGAAAAACACTGCTCAGCACACTCGTTAACAAAAGAAGTGAGATTATCCAGTTAGGTCAAACCACTGATTTCAAGTATAATGGAGTAGTTTGCTACACACCAACTCTCTCATCAAAAATATTCCGCAAAATCCAAATAAATATATTTTTAATGTTTATTGAAGTAATCGCTACACTCAGTGTAAGGCTCGAACTCAGCCCCGAGATCAAGAGTCACATGCTCCTCCAACTGAGCCAGTCAGCTATCCCCAAATAATATATATTTTTAAAACTGTTTAAAGACAGGGGAGCCTGGGTGGCTCAGTGCATTAAGCCTCTGCCTTCAGCTCAGGTCATGATCTCAGGGTCCAAGGATGAAGCCCAGCAGCTGGCTCTCTGATCAGCAGGGAGCCTGCTTCCCCACTCCCTCTGCCTGCCTCTCTGCCTACTTGTGATGGCTCTCTCTCTGTCTGTGTCAAATAAATAAATAAAATCTTAAAAAAAAAAAAAACGGTCTAAAGACATCAGAGAGAGTTGATAAAGCAACTTCTATTTTCAATAGAAAATAGAGAAGCCAAGATTCCAGAAAGGAGAAAAAAACAATTGGGGTGAGCAAATATTCAGCTGCCCCTCTCCCCTTCCTGGGGGCATTGCTAATTCTGGACAAAGGTCAAGAGGCTGAGAATCCATCCAGGCTTCCCTCCAGACAGAAGGTTGCTTCTGGAAAACAGAAATAAGCAGAGCTTTTGCTTGTCTCCTAGGGCTACTAAAAAAAAATTAGAAATCTGAAGGGAGAAGAGAGAGGTAGAGAACTAAACGTTACATGCAGTCAGCTTTCTCCTTAAGACATTTGCAATAGTGCAGAACAAAAGGCTAAGCAAAGAGCCTTCAAAAAGCAGGAAAAAGAGATAAGAATTAGAATTTAGAACCATCAGAGCAAGAAGCCCTGGTAAACACACAGAGCACTCAGCTGCAAGTTTTAGAAGGCTAGCCTCAACTCAGTCTGATTAAAGTGAACAGCCCCACTCTGCCTTAGCAGAGGAAACAGAACCTCTCCAGAAGAAAACACCATCTCTATACACAATGTCCACCTCTCTATCAAAATTCACCAGATATGCCAGGAAAAACAAGGCAGAAACCAAGAGAAAAAATAAGAAAATCACAGGTGATTCATAAAATAGAGTTAGCAATTAAAAACTTTTAAAGTACCATGATGAACATGTTTAAGAAAATGGAGAAACAAATAGAAAATATTGAAAAAAGATGGACAATTACAGCTGAGGATTAAAATATACTAAAAATATAAAATGGAAGCAATCAAGCAGAAAAACTACTGAAATTTGGATTCAAGAGATGAGTTTAACAGCAGGTTACTAATATACTAGAAGCAGACCAATAGAAAATAATGAACTGAGGAAGAGTAAGAGAAAAGTATTTTAAAAAGAATGAAGTACTAATACATAGTATGACATAGATGAGCCTTAAAAATGATCTAAATGAATGAAGTTATGTACAAAAGACCGGGTATTGTATGATTCTTTTTTTTTTTTTAACTTTATTTTCAAGTAATTTCTATAACCAGCGTAACCAATGTGGGGCTCAAACTCACAACACCAAGATCAAAAGTCACAGGCTGCCTGGAGCCAGCCAGCACCCCTGGTATAATTCTATTTATATGAAATCCAGAAGAGGCAAATCCATAGAGACAGAAAGTAGATTCATAGTTGTCAGAAGCTAAGGGGTTGAGGGGATAGGGAAGATGGGTAGTGACTGCTAATGGATACTTATACTTTCTTTCTGCCCTGATAAAAATGTTCTTGGAATTAGTGGTGATGCCTGCATAGCTACATGAAGATGCTAAAAGCTACTGAATTATTTACTTTCAAAGGATATAATTATGTGTGAATTATATCTCAGTACAGCTATTATTGGGGGGAAAATGTAATAAAACCCAATATGTGACCTATAAGAGACACACTTTTTTTAAGATTTTATTTATTTGTTACCATTCTCAATGGAGAAAAACTGAAAGCTCTTCCACTAAGGTCAGGAACACGGCAGGGATGTCCATTATCACCACTGCTATTCAACATAGTACTAGAAGTCTTAGCCTCAGCAATCAGACAACAAAAAAAAATTAAAGGCATCCAAATCAGCAAAGAAGTCAAACTATCAATCTTTGCAGATGATATGATACTATACCCAAAAGGCTCCACTCCAAAACTGCTAGAACTTGTACAGGAATTCAGTAAAGTGTCAGGATATAAAATCAATGCACAGAAATCAGTTGTATTTCTATATAGCAATAGCAAGACAGAAGAAAGAGAAATTAAGGAGTCAACCCCATTTACAACTGCACCCAAAACCATAAGATACCTAGGAATAAACCTAACCAAAGAGGCTAAGAATCTATACTCAGAAAACTATAAAGTACTCATGAAAGAAATTGAGGAAGACACAAAGAAATAGAAAAATGTTCCATGCTCAAGGATTGGAAGAACAAATATTGTGAAAATGTCTATGTTACCTAAAGCAATCTACACATTTAATGCAAAATCCCATCCATTTTTTTTTCCAAAGAAATGGAACAAATAATCCTAAAATTTATATGGAACCAGAAAAGACCTCGAATAGCCAAAGGAATATTGAAAAAAAAGCCAAAGTTGGTGGCACCACAATTCCAGACTTCAAGCTCTATTACAAAGCTGTCATCATCAAGACAGTATGGTACTGGCACAAAAACAGACACATAGATCAATGGAACAGAATAGAGAGCCCAGAAATGGACCCTCCACTCTATGGTCAACTAATCTTCGACAAAGCATGAAGGAATGTCCAGTGGAAAAAAGACAGCCTCTTCAACAAATGATGTTGGGAAAATTGGACAGCCACATGCAGAAAAATGAAACTGGACCATTTCCTTACACCACACACGAAAATAGACTCAAAATGGATGAAGGACCTCATTGTGAGAAAGGAATCCATCAAAATCCTTGAGGAGAACACAGGCAGCAACCTCTTTGACCTCAGCAACTTCTTCCTAGGAACATCGCCAAAGGCAAGGGAAGCAAGGGCAAAAATGAACTATTGGGATTTCATCAAAATCAAAAGCTTTTGAACAGCAAAGAAACAATTAACAAAACCAAAAGACAACTGACAGAATGGGAGAAAATATTTGCAAACGACATATCAGATAAAGGGCTAGTATCCAAAATCTATAAAGGGTTCAGCAAACTCAACACCCAAAGAACAAATAATCCAATCAAGAAATGGGCAGAGGACATGAACAGACATTTCTACAAAAACATCCAGATGGCCATCCAGATGGCCAACAAACACATGAAAAAATGCACCACATCACTCAGCATCAGGGAAATACAAATCAAAACAACAATGAGATACCACCTCACACCAGTCAGAATGGCTAAAATTAACAAGTCAGGAAATGACAGATGTTGGTGAGGATGCAGGGAAAGGGGAACCCTCCTACACTGTTGGTGGGAATGAAAAACTGGTGCAACCACTCTGGAAAACAGCATGGAGATTCCTCCAAAAGCTGAAAATAAAGCTACCCTATGACCCAGCAATTGCACTACCGGGTATTTACCCTAAAGATACAAACATAGTGATCTGAAGGGGCATGTGCACCCGAATGTTTATAGCAGCTATGTCCACAATAGCCAAACTATGGAAAGAACCTAGATTTCCATCAAAAGATGAATGGATAAAGAAGATGTGGTATATATATACAGTGGAATACTATGCAGCCATCAAAAGAAACGAAATCTTGTCATTTGTGATGACGTGAATGGAACTAGAGGGTATAATGCTTAGCAAAATAAGTCAATCAGAGAAAGACAATTATCATATGATCTCCCTGATATGAGGAAGTGGAGATGCAATGTGGGGGGCTTGGGGGGGTAGTAAAAGAATAAATGAAACAAGATGGGATCGGGAGGGAGACAAACCATAAGAGACTCTTAATCTCAGAAAACAAACTGAGGGTTGCTGGGGGGAGGCAGGGGGAGAGGGTGGTGGGGTTATGGACTTTGGGGAGGGTATGTGCTATGGTGAGTGCTGTGAAATGTGGAAACCTGGCGATTCAGAGACCTGTACCCCTGGGGATAAAAATACATTATATGTTTATTTTAAAAATTAAAAAAAAAATTCAAACAAAGATTTTATTTATTTGAGAGAGTGTGTGTGTGTGTGCACAGGCAGGGGGTGTGGCAGGCAGAAGGAGAGAGAGAAGCAAGCTCCCCACACAGCAGGAGAAGCCCAATGTGGGGCTCAATCCCAAGACCCTGGGATCATGACCTGAGCCAAAGGCAGTCACTTAACCAACTGAGCCACCCAGGCACCCAAAACACTTTTTAAAGATTTATTTATTTGAGAGCTAGAGAGAGAGTGAAGGACTCCTTTGCAGGAGGGGCAGAGGGAGAAGAAGGAGAGAATCCCAAGAAAACTCCCCACTGAGTAGAGAACCTGATGTAGGGCTCAACCTCATGACCCCAAGATCATGACCTGAGCCAAAATCAAGAGTGGACACAACCAACCCAGCCACCCAGACACACCAAGAGATACACTTTAACTATAAGGATACAGAAAGGTCAAAAGCACAAGGATAGAAAAGGATAATCAACACAAATCAAATGAAGGCTGGCATAGCAACATGAGTATCAGACTTTAACAAAAGTAGCATTCCCAAAGATAGAGACATTTCATAGCAATAATTTTAAAAGTTAATCCATTAAGATATTATCATAATCCTAAATTCATATACTTTCATATGATACATTTAGTTATTATTCAACAAACATACACTCCTTTTTGCATCTCACTAAAGGTATTCTCCCCCACTCTTCTAAATGTTGGGCTTGGCCACATTACTTGCATCACCCAATGGATTCTCAGCATTACATGAGCAGAGCCCTTAAATGTGCACACTGATCTACCGTAAGAAGAGAATGTCCCAGATAGCTTTACCGCTTCAGCGGGGGCTTCAAAACAATGACACATGAAGGAGAACTAAACTCAGCCTGTAGCCTGAAGCATAACTACAAAGTCAACCCCACACCCACGAGCAAAAAAATAAATGTTTATCATTCTATGCCACAGAGATTGTTAAGGTTGGTTTTTTTTTTTTTTAATGCCGCAAAAGCGGAGTAACTAATACAACCCAGTAACATATCAAAATATATAATGCAAAAGTTGACTAAACTGAAAGGGGAAAGCAGACAGAGCCACATTTAATTGTAGAAAACTTCAAATACCTATTTTAATGGCTGATAGAGAAAGCAGGCAGAAAATCTACAAGAGCATAGAGGAACTGAATATCCAGTTGGGTTTAAAATAACAGATCATGGGGCACCTGGGTGGCTCAGTGGCTTAAGCCACTGCCTTTGACTCAGATCATGATCTCGGGGTCCTGGGATCGAGCCCCGCATCGGGCTCTCTGCTCAGCGGGCAGCCTGCTTCCTCCTCTCTCTCTGCCTGCCTCTCTGCCTGCTTGTCATCTCTCTCTGTCAAATAAATAAATAAAATCTCTAAAAAAAATTTTTTTTTAAATAACAGATCATTATCATATCTCCTTGGGTAAGAATAAAATCTGAATAATTTGAACAGAAAGGATTACAAAAGAAGGTATTCTTTCATCATGTTCTGACAAACAAGAGTAAAAAAAGTTCAAGTCCTATGTATCGCTGACTCTTAACTTGACATTGGGACAATGCACCCTTCGATGCCTCCTTCACAAGTTTGGATTAAAAGCAGGTACAATAGGGACGCCTGGGTGGCTCAGTGGTTGGACGACTGCCTTCGGCTCAGGTCATGATCCTGGAGTTCCGGGATCGAGTCCCACATCGGGCTCCCAGCTCCATGGGAAGTCTGCTTCGCTCTCTGACCTTCTCCTCGCTCATGCTCTCTCTCACTGTCTCTTTCTTAAATAAATAAATAAAATCTTTAAAAAAAAAAAAAACCACGAGGAATTCCCTTTCATTAAAAAAAATTAAAAAAGCAGGTACAATATATAGGCATGTAAAATACTAAATATAACCCCATTTCTCTGCTTCCTTTCACAGCTATGCTTCCCCCAAAATACTGTCTTCCAACTTGGTTAACCCCCAACTTTCTCAAAACCCCCTTCACTCTTCCTCTTATATGAATACAATGTCTGGCAGCACCATTCCCCTGAAAACACCTACCAAAGCCAACAGTACCTTTATATTGTCAAATGCAGTGGTCACTTCTCTGAAATCATCTTACTCAACCTCTCACTTGCTTTTGGCACATTTGACCATGACCCTTTATTGAAACATAAGTCTCTCTCAGCTTCAGTGACCCTGCACTCTTCCACTTATACTTCATCTCGTATCTTCTGCTGACTCTTCAGCTCCATCTCTCAATGCAGGAGAGTCACAGGATTTAGCACCAAGCCCTCTTCTCTTACTTAAAGTACACATGATACATAGTGATCTCATAATATCCCAAGTTTTTAAATACCATTTACATGCTGATAAGTCCTAATTTTTATCTCCAGCCCTGACCTCTTCTCTGAGCTACAGATTCAAATATCCAACTGCCTATCTGATACCTCCCCTTGAGTATATCCAAGGTGTCTCAAATTTAACATGTCCTAAACAGAACACTTGATTTCATTCCTCTCCTGCACTAGTCTATCCCTCCCCACAGTTACTAAAAAAACAGAAACCTCAAAGTCATCTTTGCCTTCCTTTTGTTTTTTTGATTAGTGCCATGTGTATTGACCACTTTTACTTTGATCTGTAAATTTCTTTCAGCATATAGGTGTGTATTTTTAAAATATTAAGTTTTTTATTTTTAACTTCAGTATAATTAACATAGTGTTAGTTTCAGGTATACAATACAGTGATTCTATAATTCTATACGTTACTCAATGCTCATCGTGGTAAGTGTACTCTTTAACCCCCATCACCTATTTCAACCCATTCCCCCAGTCATCTCCCTCTGGTAACCATCAGTTTGTTCTCTATGGTTTAGAGTGTTTCTTGGAGTATCTGGGTGGCTCAGTCGGTTAAGGAGCTGCCTTTAGCTCAGGTCATGATCCCAAAGTTCTGGGATCAAGCCCCACATTGGGCTCCCTGCTTAGCAGGGAGTCTGCTTCTTTCTCTGCCCCCTTCACCCCTGCTCATGCTTACTTGCTCTCTCGCTCTCTCTCAAATAAATAAATAAAATCCTAAAAAAAAAAAAAGAAAGAAAGAAAGAAAAAGAAAAAAAGAGTCTGGGGGCGCCTAGGTGGCTCAGTCGGTTAAGCATTCAACAACCTTCAGCTGTGGTATGATCTCAGGATCCTGGGAGATCAAGCCCCACTCAGGCTCTCTACTCAGCGGGAAGTCTGCTTCTGCCTCACTCTTCCTCTGTGCACTTCACGCTCTCTCTCAAATAAATAAATAAATAAATAAATAAATAAAATATTTTAAAAAAGAGTCTGGGGCACCTGGATGTCTCAGTTGGTTGGGCAACTGCCTTTGGCTCAGATCATGGTCCCCAAGCCCTGGGATTGAGTCTTGCATCTGGCTCCCAGCTTCGTGGGGAGTCTGCTTGTCCCTCTGACCTTCTCTTCTCTAATGATCACTCTCTCACTCTCTCTTCTCAAATAAATAAATAAAATCTTTAAAAAAAAGACTTTATGATTACATATAAAACAGAATTCTAGACTCTGATAATTATAAACAAAGTTTCACCTACCTAAAAAAAAAAATTCTACATATAAGTGAAACCTATGGCATTTGTCTTTCTCTGACTGGCTTATTTCACTTAGCATTATAGTCTCTAGTTCTAACCATGTCGTTGCAAATGCAAAGATTTCATTCTTCTTAATGGCTGAGTAATACTTCATTATGTATATATATCACATTTTTTCTATCCACTCATCTATCCATGGACCTGGACTGCTTCCGTAATTTAGTTATTATAAATGATGCTGCTATAAACAGAGGGTGCATGTATCCCTTTGAATTAATATTTTTATATTATTTGGGTAAATACCCAATAGTGCAACTGCTGGATCATAGGGTAGTTTTATTTTTAATTTTTTGAGGAACTTCCATATTGTTTCCCACAGAGGCTGCCTCGGTTTGCATTCCTACCAAGAGCCACAAGGGTTGCTTTTTCTGCACATCCTCGCCAACACTTGCTGTTTCTTGTGCTTCTGGATTTAGCCATTCTGACAGGTGTCATCTTTGCCTCTTTCTTTTCCTTGTACCACAACTCATTACTAGCAACTCCCATTAGTGCTATCTCTGAAATTTACCTCCTATACCTCTTTTTTCCACCTTCAATGCTACTACTACAGTCTAAAATATCACCACATTTCACTTAGATTAAGAGTAGCCTCATATCTCCCCATTTCCACTTTTGGCCCCCTTATAATCTATTCTCCTCCCAGCTTCTGGAGTTATCTTTTAAAAATGCAATTCAGGTCATGCCACTCCTCTAATTAAACCCATCAAATGGCTCTTAAAATAAATTCATCTACTGCTCTTAAAATAAAGCTTCTACATATTCTGGACCCTGCCACCTGCCCAATTTCACCTCCCACCACTCTGCCCCTCAAGCACTGTACTGCAAACTGGAGTCCCTCTGCCAGTACACAGAACACAAAGAATTTCTCTTACCTCAAAGAAAATATGCTTCAATCTCCTCACAAAGCTCAATGCTTCTTAGCTTTCGGGTCTCACATTAAAAGTCATCTTCTCAGAAATGTTTCCCTAACTACCCTATTTAAATCAGGTCTCTCGTATTATTCCCTAATAGTGTATTCCCTAATATTTACCTCTTAGAATTTATCACAATTAACATTATTTTACTTATTGTCAGTCTTCTCAACTAGTATATAAACATGAAAATTCTGTAGTCACAAATTCTGAGTCTGTTTTTTCACTACTGGATCACCAGCATCTAAAAGAACGTCAAAAGCAAAACGGATACAATATGAAGTTGGTAACTGCCATTAAAAGAAGCCCAGGGGCGCCTGGGTGGCTCAGTGGGTTAAAGTCACTGCCTTCAGCTCAGGTCATGATCCCAGGGTCCTGGGATCAAGCCCTGCATCGGGCTCTCTGCTGAGCAGGGAGCCTGCTTGCCCCCTCTCTCTGCCTGTCTCTCTGCCTACTTGTGATCTCTGTCAAAGAAATAAATAAAATCTTAAAAAAAAAAGAAGAAGAAGAAGCCCAGGGGCACCTGGGTGGCTCAGTGGGTTAAAGCCAGAATCCTGGGATCGAGCCCCGAATCAGGCTCTCTGCTCGCTTCCTCCTCTCTCTGCCTGCCTCTCTGCCTACTTGTGATCTCTGTCTGTCAAATAAATAAAATAAAATCTTTAAAAAAAGAGAGAGAGAAGCCCAAAGATCCCTGTTCTCAGGTATTTAGGATATTAATTTTAAAATAAATAATTCAGTTAACCTCGCGACAGATTTGCAAAGGTCTGTTCTCACTATAACCTTAATGAGGACTGGCAACTCAAAAATCCTGAGACCTTCCCACTGTGTGTGCCACGAGACCTCAGAGTTGAATCTTGGAGTGTTTTTTTCCACCCTTTGATTGGCTCCATACTACTGAAAGCCAGATTATCTGAGTGTTTACTACTACTAACAGAAATTTTTCAGGGAAAAGGGTGTGAGCCCATTCAAAAAGGAAAACCCACCAACCTCCATCACTGCCACCATCACCCGGATGGGGCTGGCCTGATCCCTAAAGACACTGTTCCAGATAGCACAGATCAACAACACTCAGCCTGGGCAGCCACACAGATCCACACCTCGGGCACTTCAGTGAGCTCTAGTTCTGCTCTCTCAGGCTCTCAGAGCGAATTCTGGGCCACTGGAGACAAAGAGGAAAAGTCCATATCTGAGAGTCCTCGGTGTGCTCGGTATTCTACATGTGCTGTCTCATCCAGCCTTGAAATAACCCAATGAATAAGCTGCATCATTATTCCCATTTTATAATCAAGGGCACAAACCCCCAGAAAGATTAGGTGGGTTATTCACAGTCACACAGCTAGCAAGGAAAATAGCAGAGCCACAGTTCAATGCCAAGCCTATTGTTGAAATGACTACATTCTTTTCAGAAACCTTACGTAAGCAAGAAAAGGGTAAACAACCTGAATATGATCTAAAGCAAGTCCCAGATGAAGCCCTTGCAAAGTATCCTCTATAACCTTCCAGCAGTCCCTCTAATTCCAAAAGAATATGCAAAAAAATATCCAAAAGACAGAAACAACACTCTGTAATTCCCAAACTGATATGGAAATCACCTGGCAAAGAGGCAGAGATGGAGAAGAAAACCAAACCACAGAAAAATACAATAAAACTTCCTGCAATATCAATTTTGCTCACTGGAAGATGACCTGAATCATCTATTATTAAAATAAATACAAAAAGTATGGAATAAGTAAAATACAAATTTCATGTGAGTCACTAAGTTTAAATAAGAGTTCAGCCATTCACATTAGCCAGTTCTGAACAAACTTTATAAGAAGCAGTAATAAATTCTGTCTTTAGGGATACACTGACAGAAAAATTTAAGCACTGAAACAATTTATCCCAGGTTAAGTAATAATTTAGGTAATATGAGGAAAAACGAACAATGGTTTTCATTTTTGTAATTTTTTCATCAGAAAAATAGAGAATTAAAAAGGCTGATGCAGGGATGCCTGGGTGGCTCAGCTGGTTAAGCAGCTGCCTTCAGCTCAGGTCATGATCCCAGCGTCCTGGGATCGAGTCCCAATCGGGTTCCTTGTTCAGCAGGGAGCCTGCTTCTCCCTCTGCATGTGCCTGCCATTCTGTCTGCCTGTGCTGGCTCTCTCTCCCTCTCTCTTTCTGATAAATAAATAAAATCTTTAAAAAAAAAAAAAAAGGCTGATGCACTCTGGAAAACAGTATGGAGGTTCAAAAAGTTGAAAATAGAGCTACCCTACGACCCAACAATCACACTACTGGGTATTTACCCTAAAGTTACAACAAATGTAGTGATCCAAAAAGGCACGTGCACCAAAATCCACAATAGCCAAACTATGGAAAGAACCTAGATGTCCATCAAGAGATAAACAGATAAAGATGTGGTGTGTGTATATACATACATACATACATATGTGTGTATATATACACATATGTACATGTGTGTATATACACATATGTATATACACATGTGTATACACGCATATGTATATATACACATGTGTGTATACACACACATGTATGTGTGTGTGTACACATACATACATACAATGGAATACTATGCAGCCATCAAAAAACCCGAAATCTTGCCATTTGCAACAATATGGATGGAACTAGAGGGTATTATGTTGAGTCAATCAGAGAAAGACAATTATCATATGATCTCTCTGATATGAGGAATTTGAGAGGCAGGGCAGGGTGTGGGAGGGGAAAAAATGAAACAAGATGGGATCAGGAGGGTGACAAATCATAAGAGGTTCTTAACCTCACAAAACAAACAGAGGGTTGCTGGGGGATGAGGGGGTAGGGAGAGGGTGGTTGGGTTATGGACATTGGGGAGGGTATGTGCTATGGTGAGTGCTGTGAATTATGTAAGCCTGATGACTCACAGATCTGTACCCCTGGGGCAAATAATACATTATATGTTAATTTTTTTTAAAACCATAAAAATAAATAAATAAAATAAACCACTAAACTTTCAGCTTCCAGGAAAAAACAAAACAAAAACTGCTCGCTGATGACTGGAAGCAAATTAGAAATCTAAGGAACAAGACAAAAGTGGAAGTTTTTGTTGTTGTTTTTTGTTTTTTTTTTTTTTTTAAAGATTTTATTTATTTATTTGACAGAGAGAGAGAGAGAAAGATCACAAGTAGGCAGAGAGGCAGGCAGAGAGAGGGGGAAGCAGGCTCACTGCTGAGCAGACAGCCTGCTGCAGGGCTCGATCCCAGGACCCTGAGATCATGACTGAAGGCAGAGGCTTAACCCACTGAGCCACCCAGGTGCCCCAAAAGTGGAAGTTTTTAAGCCAAACAAAATCACAAAGAATTGGACCAGTTGCCTTTAACTTGAAGCCATAAAACACCAATTATTCAGAAGGTCATATTAATAATTATTTAACAAGGACTGAGATAATGATGATTTTGCCCTTCCATTTTTCATTTGTTTCAGTTCCTTATAATTTACCAAAGCCTGAAGTCTATTGAGTCCCAGGAGAAGAGGAATTAACCAGCCAAATATTATTTATATGGCAGTCTCCCTACACCTTTTGGAAACCACTATCAATAAAAACTTTTAAGCCTGCAATACTACGTGGCAGGGAACTATGGAGACTAATCATAACCTATTATATCAGAACCTAGATTAAGATAAATCAGCTGTTCTAGCTTCATTAGTAAGTAACTTCCCTAAAGGACTTGCTTTAGGAAAATAAAAAGCTAATGATGCCATTATTTAATAGTTTTTTGTCTTCTCCTATCAACCCATGTAGTCTGTTGAACACATATTTCCACCTTCAAAATGCATCACCACACAGCAGCAATTGAGGATATGGCTTCAAGCTCAAGAATAGCTGACTTTTCACACAAAATTTTTCTCTGCATTTGTGAATTCTTCTTTCCCTTCAAAAATATTTTTACTTCCCTCAGGCTTCCTTCTCCTCACCAGAAGAAGCTCTTTACTCAAAAAGTTTTCCCTTATTACCTACCATACTGTCTGAAATCCTCTCTACTAAAGTTACTTCTTTGGTGGAAGCATAATTTTCAGAAAGATCCTTTTTTAAATTTTTTAATTTTTATTTTAGAGAGAGAAATTACACAAGCAAGCAGAAGGGCAGATAGGGAGAGGTAGTGAGAGAGGGAATCTCCAGCAGGCTCCATGCTGAGAGAGAAGCCCCAAGAGGGTCATGTGGTTAACCCACTGAGCCATCCAGACACCACTCAGGCACTACAAAAGATCCTTTTAATAAGAAAATGCATAATTGCTGAGATTTAACCTATTAAATCAAGAGTATCTTTTTTTTAAAAAAGATTATATTTATTTATTTTAGAGAGAGACACAGAACATGCAAAGGAAGGGGCAGGAGTGGAGGCAGAGAGGAAGAATTTCAAGCAGACTCCACACTGAGCATGGAGCCTCACATGGGGCTTGAACTCACAACCCTGAGATCATGATCTGAGCCAAAACCAAGAGTCAGAGGCTTAACCAACTGAGCCACTCAGGAGCCCCTCATGAATATCTTTTCAAATACGAACATGATTTAATCACTTAGTATGTGCTGGCACTGAGCTAAACATCACCTCATTTCCACATGTAACCTTCACAGGAAACCTGTGAGATAAATGCTATTATTTCCATTTTAGAGAGGTGGAAACTGAGGCTCAGAGAGATTAGATAATTTGTTCAGAGTCACATCTATAAATAGTAAAGCAGTAAACTGAAGCAGATCTGCCAGAACCCAACTAGCTAAGATCTTAAAAAGTAGGAACCTAAACAAATTCAATAGAAAACAAGTGTGTGTGTGTGTGTACATATGTATATATATTTTATATATATGTATATATACACATATGTATGTATATATCTATATTTTTTTATTAAATTTTTTTAAAGATTTTATTTATTTATCAGGGGGGGGGGGAGAGGGAGCACAGGCAGACAGAATGGCAGGCAGAGGGAGAAGCAGGCTCCCTGCTGAGCAAGAAGCCCGATGTGGGACTCGATCCCAGGATGCTGGGATCATGACCTGAGCTGAAGGCAGCTGCTTAACCAACTGAGCCACCCAGGCATCCCTATCTATATATTTTTTTTTAAGATTTTATTTATTTGACAGAGAGAGACACAGCAAGAGAGGGAACACAGGAGCGTGACTGGGAGAGAGAAGCAGGCTTCCCGCAGGGCAGGAAGCCTGATGCAGGGCTCCATCCCATGACCCTGGGATCATGACCTGAGATGAAGGCAGATGCTTAACAACTGAGCCACCCAGGCACCCGAAAACAAGTATATTTTAATGGTAATATAACAATAACAGCAGTGACAATACTAAGGATTTTTTTTTAGGTGGTTAATAAATGCCAAGAGTCTTACATTGATTATCTCATATGTTCCCTCCTTCTTCTCCCTTTTCCCCTACTTTTCCTTTCCCATCTTATTATCTGCATAAAGGCAAAACAGTCCTTAGAGTAGGAAAACATGGAGGAGAAATAGTATGAAAAAGCAGATTCTGAATAAACCAGTTTTATCAAAATTCAGCCTTATTGAAAACTAATTTCAATTCAATCTGTTTGAAAATTTAAAAAAAGTCATTTTTGAAGGGTGATAAATGAATATGAATAAGTAATTTACCCTCAAAAAATTAACAGTAGTCAGTAAATATATGCAAAATGTTACCCTCACAAGAATCAAAGAAATGCAAATTGACAAAGAAACCATTCTTTTACCTCACAAAAATATGAAGTTTTTTTTTTTTTAATTATAACTTCCAGCATTGGCAAAGGGATGGTGAAAATAAGTACTCTCATATGCTTCTGATGAAAATATAAATGAATAAAACCTTTTTGGAGTACAATTTGGAACTCCATCTCACTGGCCACAAAAATCATAGCACTCCTTAATTGTAATTGTGGGAATTTATACTAAGGAATAATCATGGGCTTGTTACTATTTTCATGTTGAAAACTGGAAGCTATCTTCATGAACCCAAATAGAAAAATAGTGAAAGAAATAAATGATAATAAAATTATAATACCTGCATATAATAAAATAGTATTTAATTATTCCAAGTCATATTTTTCAAAACTTTCTATAGCCATGAAATGTGTTCAGGAAATATCAGATGGGAAAAAAAGCATTTATTGGACTTACTGGAGCTTAAGTTACTTGTAATTTTTCTTTATAATCAATGTATCTTTAAAATGGTCAACAACTAAAATATTCTGGTCTTTAAAAAAAATCTTTTCATTCAAAATTTTGTTTTTATTAGTTACTCTCTAGCACAAATCTTTCAGGCAGAAACACGTTCACTTTTTTTTTTTTAAATAGATGATTAAAAGTAGGATCGCTCTAGGGAAAGGGAAACATTTTCAACTTACACAACAGAATGCATTTCTTCCTTTATAAATAATTTTATTTAAATACTCTGATTATCTATATTCTGTGAGGTTTCCAACAAAGAGGACATAAATACTATAAATGGAGTCTGTGCAGGTGTCATGAATATAACAAAGAATTCATTCTTGCATCCTAAATATTAATTAAAACTCATGGGAACATAAAAATAAATCTGAAAACCAATAAAATACATATTTAAGAAGAATTAACAAGGTCATTATAAACCTAAAGGTATTTTTTACTTCGTAACTTCATAGTACAGTACTTACAAATACTTGCATGGCTTTTTAGATTGAAATAAATCCAATTTAGCAAATACCTGAGAATCTACTATGCTCCCTATAATATAAGAATTCATCACAAAAAAGAGATGGCACACGATTTTTGCACTTAAAAGATTGTAATTCCAATGCACAAGTCAAAACACTACAGAACATTTTTTTGACTTGTTATACCAACACTACGAACAAATATGCACTTATTCGTATTATCTCTAAGTATGGGGCATGCACTGTAGAGTAGGACACATTTGCACTCAAATGCTAGCTGTATTATATTATCTTAGTAAAATAAGGACCTCTCTGAGCTTCAATATCCTTGATCTGAAAAACTACTAGAGATAATAACTACCTAGCATTGAGGTTGAAATAAAATAACATATTTCATTTCATTCACGGTGAATGTTCAATGCATGTTAGATATAATCATTCTAACAAATATCTTTCAGAGCTTTAAATTTTTCTTTCCATAATAAAAATGTAGTTTCCACCTCCAGTAATGACAGAGTAACCTACATAGGCCCTCCCAAAATAATTTTATAAATGATAAACTAAAAAATAAGTATTAAAGGAAAATAACAGCCAAAATCAGGCAGAAAGTGGAAAGGAGTCAACCCCTGAAGGAAAAGAACTACAGTTGGCAAGAACTGTGTGTGTGTGTCTGTCTGTCTGTGTCTGTATGTGTCTGTGTGTGTGTATAGCTTCTTGTCTGAAAACACTCCCAGTCCACACAGTGCAGAGCAGCTAAGACTCAAACTGAAAGCGTCTCACTGACCTGAAGAATTAGGTGATGGATTTGTCTGTTATTAATTTATCAGCCTCACATTCAATTCACCCTTCAATACCTGCTTTGCAGTAATGGATGGAAGTCTCCCCTAAACCTGACACTGAGCTTTCTTAGTAGAGGGCACTAGAGGGCCAGAGAAGGAAGCAAGAGTTCTGATTTTTTCTGGCTGCTGCATTCGGGATCAGTGGTATGAGGACATCTAGTGGCACTCTGCCCCCGCCAAGTGCTAAGAACAAACAGTCCCCTGGGACCCCTAGATGATACAGTTGGACTCTTGATTTTGGCTCAGGTCTGAGTCATGAGGTTGAGCCCTGCGTAGGGTCTGTGCTCAGCAGAACCTGCTTAAGACTCTTTCTCCCTCTTCCTCTGTCCCTCCCTGCTGCGTTCACTCTCCTCTCTCTAACAAACAAATAAATCTTTAAAAGAAATAAATAAGAACATACTGTCCCCTAACAAATTCATAGTTTCTGACTCAGGCTGCTGACTACCTTTCTGTACCCTCTCAACACAGATGCTGTACACTCTAGGCTTCCCCCCCACAATAATACTTCAACTCCTGCTTGCTCCTTTCCCCTGAGGTTCCTTCAACCCAGTGCCATATCCCTACCAACGTGGACACCATATACTCCAGGCCTCTCGCATGAGTGGTACTACACTTAATCTGCATGCTCATGTGACTGGTCACCAGACTGAGGTGACTAGTGTAAGGCTTGCTGGTGCCTGAGAGTAGCTTCATGCTTGCTTATACACTGTAGACCAGATCTGGCCCAGGCAAACCAGAAACCTCTACCATCCGATAGGCTACAACTACACCTTCTCCAACAAGGTCTCCCTCCAGTCCGGAGGAAGGGACACCCTTCCAGGTTTGTCCTGTTTGGGGTACCCTCCCTAAACATTAAGGTACTCTAGAGAGTTCTCTTAAATCTTACAGATACCTTTTTCTCAGAGCTTAGGAATTCTTTACACTAAACTTCCCACGTTTAAATCACTGTCTCCTGACTGGACACAGACAGATACCAGATTATTATAGGCTGAGGTCCCAGGAAAAAAAACTGCTAAATATAGGATTCTGGGATTGTTCTCTTTGGGTCCTTGGGTTTACTTGCTAAAAATCAAACACACAATTTAATTGTTTGGGCTGCTGAGTTACAATAGTTGAATTCATAGTCTCACCAATTATCTCATCTAAAATTTAGAACACTGGGAAAAAAAATTGGAGGGCTTACTCTACCTGATTTCAAGATTTATTATAAATTTGTGGTAATTAAAATAGTGTGGTAGGGGCACCTGGGTGGCTCAGGGGGTTAAGCCTCTGCCTTTGGCTCAGGTCAGAGTCTCAGGGCCCTAGGATCAAGCCCCACATTGGGCTCTCTGCTCAGCAGGGAACCTGATTCCCCTGCCCCCGCCTGTTTCTCTGCCTACTTGTGATCTCTCTTTCTGTGTCAAGTAAATAAATAAAATCTTTTTTAAAAAAATAGTGTGGTATTTGCATAAGGATAAATAAACTATAACAGTAAGATGTAAAAGAAAATCCAGAAATATACTATGTATATAGTCAACTAATTTTTGACAAAAGTGCCAGGTGATCCATGGGGAATAAAATGAATGTCAACACTACCCTGTACCATACACAAATATTAACCTGAGGTAGATCATGGAATTAGATGTAAAAGTGAAAACTGTGACACTTCTAGAAGAAAACATAGGAGAAAATCCTGGAGGTGGACAAAGTTTTTTATATATAAAAAACATACTCCATAAATGAAAATATTTATAAATTAGATCTTGTCAAAATGTTAAAATCTCTTCCACAGACTGTTAAAAAAATTAAAAAGTAAAACTGAAGACACAAACAAATGAAATGATATTCCATACTCATGGGCTAGAAGAACACTGTTAAAATGTCCATATTCTCTAAAGCAATCTACAGATTCAATGCAATCTCCATCAAAATTCCAACTGCAAAAGCACATAGGTGGTAAAATCAGTTAAGCATCTGACTCTTGGTTTCAGCTCAGGTCATGATCTCAGGGTCCTGGGATCGAGCCCCAAATGGGGCTCCATACTCAACAAGGAGACTACTTGGGATTCTCTCTCCCTCTCTCTCAGCCCCTCCTGCTATGCTCGCTCTCTCTTTAAAATAAATAAATCTTTAATATATTTTCTTATTTTTTAACTTTTATTATTATTTTTTAAAGATTTTATTTATTCATTTGAGAGAAAGAGAGAATGAGCAGGGGAGAGAGCCAGAGGGGAAAGCAGACTCTCTGCTGAGCAGGGAGCCCCATGTGGGGTTCGATTCCAGGACCCTAGGATCACAACCTGAGCTAAAAGCAGACACTTAACATCTAAGCCACCCAGGCACCCCTAAAATAAATAAATCTTCACAAAAAATTTCAATGGCATTTTTCACAAAAATAGAACAAACAATCCTAAAATTTGTAAGAAACTACTAAAGACCTCAAATAGCCAAAGGAATCTTGAGAAAGAAGACCAAAGCTCGAGGCATCACACTTCCTGACTTCAAATTATACTGCAAAGCTAAAGTAATCAAAACAGTATAGTATTGGCATAAAAACAAATACATATGTCAATATAACAGAATAAAGAGCCTAATAATAAACCTACATATATATAGTCACATCCACACATAACTTACAACAAAGGAGCCAAGAATATACAACAATTTCTTCAATAGATGATTTTGGGAAAACTGGACAATCACGGACAAAATAATGAAATATATTTTAAAAATTGACTCAAAATGGATATAAGTGCTTAAACATAAGACCTGAAACCATAAAACTCCTAAAAAAAAAAAAAGAGAGAGATCAAGCTCCTTGGTAACCATCTTGATGAGGATTTTCTGGATTTGACAAAAAAGCAAAGGCAACAAAAGCAAAAATAAACAAGTGGGATTATATCAGACTAAAAAGTTTCTACACAGCAAAGGAAACAATCAACAAAATGAAAAGTAACCCACCAAATGGGAGAAAATATTTGCAATCATATATCTGATAAGGGGTTAATATCCAAAATATGTAAAGAACTCCTACAACCCAACAGCCAAAAAACAAACAATCCAATTAAAAAATTGGCAGAGTAGCTGAAGAGACATTTTCCATAAGATGGCCAACAGATATATGAAAAGATAGTCAACATCCCTAACCACCAGAAAATGCAAGTCAAAATCACAATGAATGTCTACTATCAAAAAGATGAGACGAGAAACGAGGGCTTGGCAAGGATGTGGGAAAAAGAGAACCCTTATACACAGATAATGGAAATGTAAATTGGTGTAGTCATTATGGAAAACAGTATGACACTTCTTCAATGAAGGAAATGAGAACACTTAACTTGAAAGATATAGGTACCTCCATGTTTGCTGTAGAATTATACTATAGTCAACTCATGGAAACAACTTCAGTGTCCATCAATGGATGAATATTTGAAGAAAATGTAATACACACACTCACATATATGCACGCATGCACCCCCCCCCACACACACACATGCACACGCGCGCACACAGACACACAATGGAATACTATTCAGCCATAAAAAGGAAGGAATTCTTACCATTTTTAAAAACATGGATGGACCTTGAGGGCATTACACTAAGTGAACTAATTCAGACAGAGAAAGACAAATACTGTATGATCTCACTTATATGTGGAATCTAAAAAATAAATAAGTAAAAAAGTGAACTCAGAGATACAGAGAACAGATTGGTGGTTACCAGAGGTAGAGAATGGGGGGAGGGTACAAAATGGGTGAAGATGGTCAAAGGGTACAAATATCCAGTTATAAAATAAGTAAGTCATGGAGGTATAATGCACAGCATGGTGACTATAGTTAATAATACTGAATTGTATATTTTAGATTTGCTAAGAGAGTAGATCTTAAAAGTTCTTATCACAAGAAAAAAGTATGGGGCTCCTGGGTGGCTCAGTCAGTTAAGTGTGTGTCTTCAGCTCAGGTCACGATCCCAGGATCCTGGGATTGAGCCTCACATCAGGCTTTCTGTTCAGCGAGGAGCCTTGCTTCTCCCCCTCTCTCTGCCTGCTGCTCCCTCTGCTTGCATGCTCTCTCTCTCTCTCTTTCTCTGTCAAATAAATAAAATCTTAAAAAAAAAAAAAAGTCTGCAGCTATATATGATGATGGATGTTAACTAGACTTACTACGGTAATCATTGTGCAATAAATGCAAATGTCAAATTATTATACTATACACCTAAAACTAATATAATGTTATATGTAAGGCATATATCAATTAAAGGAATGGAAAAGTAAGCTTCAGACCAGGAGTAAATAGTCATAATATATAGATATAAGAAAACATTTCAGAAAATATTGAGAATTCCTACTAACGAATAGTAAATCTATAAACAACCTATTAAAAACACAAACTGAATAGACACTTCATAAAAAATATACAAATGGTTAGTAAGCACATGAAAAAACGCTCAACATTAGTAATCAGGGTAAAACAAGTGAAAACCACAATGGAATATCATGATATACCCATGCAAATAGCTAAAATTAACAAGACTGAGGGGCTACCAGATGGCTCAATCAGTTAAGCATCTGCCTTCAGCTCAGGTCATGGTCCCAGGTCACGGGATTAAGCCCTGCTCAGTGGGAAGCCTGCTTCTCCTTCTTCCCCTCGCCCCACTCATGTTCTCTGTCTCTCTCTCTCAAATAAATAAAAATCTTATAAAAAATAAAAATTAAATTAAATTAAATCAACAAGACTGAGCACACCGTGCATTGACAAGTACTATCACGCAACTGGAATTCTACATTGCTGTTGGAGTGTAAAATGGCACAAACACGTGGGCACTTTTTATGGGGGGCACTTTCTCCCTCTCTTCCTTTTCCTGTGTGTGTGTGTGTGTGTGTGTGTGTGTGTGTGTGTGTGTGTGTTCCAGTTATGCCTCAATCTTCCATGGCTGTGCTTCCAGTGATGGGGACCACTAAGTAAGCTTTCCCCTGAATAAATGCAGCCAAAGATTCATTTAATCACAACCATCCTCTTATACACCAGCTGAGTAAGTGAAGGTGAAATATTAAAAGCCTCTACACTTAATTCATTTCAACTAAGTGGTTCTATCATTAATAAGTGATGTAAAACTACACTCAAGATTCTCATCTCTTATAAAGTATGCAAAACATTTCTGCCTCTCATACTAAGTGTCCTGTCGTCTTTCCACCTCTAGTCTATGAATCTAGTATTCTAAGTTACAAACTTTATACTGCAATCAAATCCAAAAAGCTATCATTTTTTATTTAACATCTATGGGCTGCAGTCATGAAAAATTTACTCCCAGTAATATGGTTGCCTTCCTTCCAGAGTCAGACTCTTACGATATAATGCAATATTCCTAAGGACATTTTAACACTGATTCATGTTAAAGAAAAGTAGCATAAGGGCACCTGGCTGACTCAGTCATCAGAGCATATGCCTCTTGAACTTGGGGTCATGAGTTTGAGCCCCATGTTAAAGTGTAGAAATTACTTTTTTTTTTTTTAAGATTTTATTTATTCACTTGTCAGAGAGAGCACAAACAGGCAGAGTGGCAGGCAGAGGCAGAGAGAGAAGCAGACTCCCCGCTGAGCAAGGAGCCCGATGTGGGGCATGATCCCAGGACCCTGGGATCATGACCTGAGCCTAAGGCAGATGCTTAACCAACTGAGCCATCCAGGCATCCCTAGAAATTACTTTTTAAAAAAAAACTATCTTGGAGCACCTGGGTGGCTCTAGGTTAAGCCTCTGCAAGGAGTCTGCTTCCCCCGCTCTCTCTCTCTGCTGCCTCTCTGCCTACTTGTGATCTCTCTCTCTTTGTGTCGAATAAATAAATAAAATCTTAAAAAAAAAAATCTTAAGAGGTCCTGGGTGGCTCAGTCATTAAGTGTCTGCCTTCACTCAGGTCATGATTCCAGGTTCCTGTGATCTAGCCCTGCATCGGGCTACCTGCTCAGCAGGAAGCCTGCTTCTCCCTCTCCCATTCCCTCTGCTTGTGTTCTCTCTCTCACTGTGTCTCTCTCTGTCAAATAAATAAATAAAATCTTCAAAAAAAAAAAAAAACTATCTTAAGATATGAGGCACCTGGGGATGGCTCAGTTAGTTAACCAACCGCCTTCAGCTCAGGTCATGATCTCAGGGTCCTGACATCACGGGGCTCCCTGCTCAGCAGGGAGTCTGCTTTCCCCTCTCCTTTTGCCCCTCCCCACTGGCTTGGGCTCTCTCCCTCCCTCTCTAGTTAATTAATTAATTAACTAATTTTTTAAAGTATCATAATTCTAGAGATATGTACCAAAATGCTCTTTCTACCCATCTCCCTATTAAAATCTGGTCTTAGGGAAAGATTGAGAAAATCATTCATAGTGAGCTTAATATGGACCATTCTCTAAAAATATGTGTTTTAACAATGGACAGTAAAAAGTAATTTTTACCCAGTGTTTCAATGAGGACATCTTTGATTACAGTTTTTTTTTTTACCATTACAATCACTCCATCAAGAATACTATATATGAAAATTATGTCTCTAATTTCTCTCTAATCACCCAACATCAGTACTCTCTTTTGAAATTATTTTACGTCACATAATCCTTATGTGCCAGGTTTTTTATTATTAGTTAAATATTGTCTAACAAAGGACAAAAGCTCTATCAATACTTGCTTTTCTTTCCCCACCTCAGCAACCATGTCCTTGACACTGATTTATACCAAGGGAGAGGAGTATAATTTGTGGTCACCATGAGGGATCTACCTAGTTCCAAATCATCTTGGAAGGATAAGGTAGGCCCCAAAGCAAGTCTGGGGACTGAACTCTGTTCTGGGGCAGGACAGGGTTCACTCCAATAAAAAGAACTAATAAACTTCACTTTGTGCCTTGACCTATCAGTCCCCAACCAAAATATCTTCTTAGAGATTTGACCAAGGTATCAAAAGACAGACTGGAGGGCACCTGGGTGGCTCAGTCATTGGGCATCTGCCTTCAACTTAGGTCATGATCCCAGCATCCTGGGATCAAGCCCCACATTGGGCTCCCTGCTCAGTGGGAAGCCTGGTTCTCCATTTCCCACTCCCCCTCCCTGTGTTCCCTCTTTTGCTGTCCCTCTCTCTCATTCTGTGTCAAATAAGTAAATAAATAAAATCTTTAAAAATAAATAAATAAATGCCCAGTCTATACTGGGCATCCCAGATCTATTCTACCATGGACCAATATTCCAGAGGCTCTACTAAACTAGACAGATCTTATAAGCAGGTATCTGTTGGAAGGTTTATTTTGCATTAAACTGTTACTATATCTTAATGCTCAGGCATTTGCAGACTAATTCTACTTCTACTAGATCAATAAAAATTGAGAAACTAAAATTAATCCACAATGCTTGCACTTGGACAGTTCATATAAACTGTATTACTTTCAAATATACAATATAAATATAAATAAAGCTAACCAAGTATTGAGCAGTACAGTAAAAAGATACTTTTGTCTCATATAAGAGAAAGTATATACCTTATGAACAACTGTTAGCTTCACTCTGTTAGAAACATGAACACATCCCTAATTAAGTATTTTTACCCATATTGCAATTGTCAGGTGTTTTATTATATGTATCTATGAATTTCATTCCCAGATATATTATTCTATTGCCCACAGAAATTCATAAATTCTAGGACTGAAAGAAAACTCAAAGATTACGTCACTTGGATCTCATCATCTGGTCTCCTCAATAAGGAAAAATCAACAATTTTGTTCAAGAAGCATATAGCTAATTAACAGGCAAGTGTAGAAAGGGAGCTCGGTTTTTCTCACTGCCAGTCCATACTGTACAGTTCTATCCAATAACTACATTCAATCTTGATTGATGCACTACAAACCCCCATAATAACATTATACCAATTTGTAATTATCTCCAGGTGAAGAGTCTGAGCAAAACTATAATGTGGATAAATAATAACATTATACCAATTTGTAATTATCTCCAGGTGAAGGGTCTGAGCAAAACTATAATGTGGATAAAATTTGTCATTGGTTCTTAAAGCCTCTTTTCTGCCCTTTGTCCCTTATCCTATGGTGGTCCCTTACTATTTTTTATACCTCACTAGATTCAATGAGCATATACTCTTTCTACCCACCTTTTTAGTTTCTTAGGATAAGATCTTAGGAAAACACTGAGAAATGCATTCACTGTAAGGTGAGCATGGTCCCTCTCTAAGAATACGTGTTTTATTGGTGAGCAAAGAAATATTCACTTGATTCTGGCATCTCAAGGTGTTGAGGAAGTAGCGTGTGGTCAGCAAAGAGACCTTCCAGACTGATATCATACCACAATGGTAACCTCTGAAGAACCAGGCAAGCTTAGCCTATCCCACACCATTTAAAGTTATATCTTTTATTCAAGATCATCATGAAATATTAGTCCTAAATCCTGAAGTCATGCTGGTTTACTACCGTTCATAGTGGGCAGCTTTACTGATACTAAAAGGACCATTCTGCGCCACTTATGCATCTGTCAGACTATCTGAGCAAACAGCTGAGAGGCCATGTGCCAGGCAGGCTATGGCAGATGGATATGGCTAGAAGCAGATCAGTTTTGGTAGTGAATGGCAACACTACCATTTGGAATCTAAACTCTTGTCAAAATATCATTTACCAATAAAACTTTAATATAAAGTTTTCCAATAAGGTTATTCTTTTCATCGGCCCATAAACATTGTTTTCGCATTTCCATATCAACCATGATATTCTTCTCACCTATGATGCCTCCTCCCCTACATTCACACCCAAATCCTATCAATCCTTTAGGGTAGTTCAAGTCTCACTTCCGTCAAGAAGACTTTGCCTGACCTTGCAACTATAAATTTTGCTAAGAGCACTCCAAATGCCATATTTGAAAATTATTTTAGTGTTTATTCTAAATTGTAATACAACTAAATTTTATACTTTTTTTTAGCACATACTTATTACTGTCTGTTGTTCAGCCTGGCTTTGTGTATATTCATCTTATTCTATCTAAGGGCTCTAAATTTCCTGAGGGAAACCATCAAGTTCTTCTCATTCATCTATTCATTCAACTAACCTTCAGTAAAACCTATTGTTGCTGGGCATTCTGCTAGGGATCAGGAATACAAAAATAAAAATAAGCAGTCCTATTCTCCAAGGTTTAGAGTCTACCCTTTCTGTTTTCTTTTCTTTTTTTTTTTTCCTAAGATTTTTATTTATTTATTTGTCAGGGAGAGAGAGGCAGAGACAGAGTACAAGCAGGGGGAGAGGCAGCAGAGGGAAAAGTAGGCTCCCCAGTTAGCAAGGAGCCCAATGTGGGACTCGATCCCGGGCCCCTGGGATCATGACCTGAGCTGAAGGCAGCCACTTAACCAACTGAACCACCTAGACATCCCTACCTTTTTTGTTTTCAAATGTATCTTGGGGTGCCTTGGTGGCTCAGTGGGTTAAAGCCTCTGCCTTTGGCTCAGGTCATGATCCAGGGTCCTGGGATCGATCCCCGCTTCGGGCTCTCTGCTCAGCGGGGAGCCTGCTTCCTCCTCTCTCTCCACCTGCCTCTCTGCCTACTTGTGATTTCTGTCTGTTAAATAAATAAATAAAATCTTTAAAAAAAAAATGTATCTTAATTCTTTTGCCTTCATCACAGTACCTAGAACGTTAATAAGTAATCAAATGTTTGCCAATTACAAATGAACAGAAACATCATTAAATCTAAAAATACACAACTGTTTTTTATAGTTCAGATACCTCTTTTTAAAATTATTTCCCTTTTTGGGGCACCTGGGTGGCTCAGTGGGTTAGAGCCTCTGCCTTCGGCCTGGGTCATGATCCCAGGATCCTGGGATCGAGCCCCACATCGGGCTCTCTGCTCAGCGGGGATCCTGCTTCCTCCTCTCTCTCTCTCTGCCTGCCTCTCTGCCTACTTGTGATCTCTGTCTGTCAAATAAATAAATAAAATCTTTAAAAAAATAAATAAAAATAAAATAAAATTATTTCCCTTTTTTTAAAAAAATTATTTATTTATTTGACAGAGAGAGAGATCACAAGTAGGCAGAGAGGCAGGCAGGGGGCGGGGAAGCAGCCTCCCTGCTGAGCAGAGAGCCTGAAGTGGGGCTTGATCCCAGGACCCTGAGATCAAGACCTGAGCCGAAGGCAGAGGCTTAACCCACTGAGCCACCCAGGAGCCCCTAGATACCTTTTCAAATGAAAGGCTATATTATATGCTTATTATAGTTGACATATTTGCAAAACAAAAAATGTGCTTGATTTGCTAACAGGAAGAGAAAAATACAGAAATTGTGGCCTTTACCCTTTTCCTCAACCAAAGATCAGACCTCACTAGTTATATAAAACACAGCTATAAATCATTATTTCATACACCAAATACCCACACTTCTATATTTCATAAGCCAAAGTTTAAAAGTTACTTTTGTTCACAAGTAGATGTGTGCTTTAATTTCCCAAAAATTTTAGTGAAGTGTGGGATAAATTTTTAAGATCAATGACAACCATCTTCTCTATAGTCATTCAGTGAAAAGATATTTCCTAGTGACAAGATATAACAATTTAATAGGTAACATTTTTCCATTTCCGAAGAGTGACTTCTCACTATATTTCTGAAAAAAAGAGGTAAGTGGTATTATTGACATTTTACCAAAGTAGACAGTAAATTCTTTTAAAGAATTTCTCGGGGCCAAAGAGCCATAATGCCAGAATTATGACTACAATTCATTTTGAAATTTTAGCCAAAGCAGCTTAAGGCCTTATTTCCCCTCAAAAGTATAAAATGTCAGTAAGTTTTATCTACATTAATATGGTTTCATTTTTCTTTATTCAAGCTACAATTCTTTAAAGACAAGACTGTTTTATTTAGTTCATTTCATCAATCAGAAGAATTCTTATACCTACTCAAATAACTTAGTGTCTAGGAATCAACTGTAATTGCAACGTATTTTCCCCTGTAACCAACACTGCTAATGATTAGTCAAGCTTCCATGCCCTGTTACTATCAGCAGTGCAAGTTTCTCATTTGTATGGTGGCAAAGCTAACATAAAAAAAATAGTCTCTAAAACTATTTTTGCTCTATTTAAGCTATAAAAAGAGAAGAATGAAACATTAAAAAGTACTCATGTTCCATAAGTTCTATTTTATTGTACAATGACATCAAAAATAGAATGATTAAATGGACTTGCACTTTAGAAAACCATTTGATGAGTCTTGACAGAATTTTCCCTACCACTCTCAACACTAAAACAAAAATTTAAAAAACTGGCAAAACAATCGCAAGGGAGGGATGCCTGGGTGGCTCAGTTGGTTAAGCAGCTGCCTTCGGCTCAGGTCATGATCCCAGCGTCCTGTGATCGAGTCCCACATCGGGCTCCTTGCTCAGCAGGGAGCCTCTGCCTGCCATTCTGTCTGCCTGTGCTCTCTCTCTCTCTGATAAATAAATAAAATCTTAAAAAAAAAAAAATCTCAAGGGAGCTATTTTCAGTTATTCCAAAAGACAACCCTGGGTGCATTGAGTAACCATGCACTTAAAATACATCAGATGTTCTGCATTTTTACTGGCCAATGAGAACCATTATCTGTTAATACAGAATGATATGGCTGCCTGAGCCACTGGTGAAATGTGAGGAGTACTGGACAGTTATGCTACCTCAATAGAGGGAAATGATAGAACTATTCAGTCTAACTCACATCTCACAACCTGCCTTTTACCAATGTAAACCTGACACAATAAACAATAATCTTGGAAAATTCCAGTTAAAAAATAATCATCTGGGGTGCCTGGGTGGCTCAGTCATTAAGTGTTTGCCTTTGGCTCAGGTCATGACCCCAGGATCCTGAGATGAATTCCCTCATCAGGCTCCCTGCTCAGCGGAGAATCTGCTTCTTCCTCTCCCTCTGCTTCTCCTTCCTGGTGGTTCTCTCTCTCTCTCTCTCTCTCCCCTGGTGGTGCTCTCTCTCTCACTCTCACTCTCTGTCTCTTTCTCACCAAAAATATAATAAATATTTTAAAAATCATCATCATCATCATCTTCGTCATCTGAAGGCTTGAGCAGGGCCAGAGGATCCACTTCCAAGGTAGTTCACTTATATTCCTCACAAGTTGACTCTAGCTGTTAGAAGGAGGCTTCAAATCTTCCCCATTTGATACTTCCCATGGGATGGTTGAAATTTTTTCAAGGTAAGCTTACTGGAATTCTGATTAGACCTATATTACACCTTCTTATTCCATTTCTCTTAACCTATTATATTTTCAATTTTCCTGCCTCTGTGCTGTATTCTGTGATATCTTCAAATCCATCTTCAAGTTCATGGATTCCCTCTTTATCTGGGTCTAATTTGCTGTTTAACCAAGCCATTGAAGTTTTTATCCCAACAACATTTTTCACTTCTAGATATTCTAATTGGTTCTTTCCTGGTCATAGTTGATAATCTCTTATTGCTTGCTCATTTTTGTGACTCCATCTCTTACTTCTTCAGATATTTTATGCATAGTTATTTTATGCATAGTTATGCATATAATAACAACTTGTTTCTTCATATGGTTGGTGATCTTTGATTGTGTCCTACGTATCTGCTTGATTTTAATCTGAGAAAATCCTAGGGGGCAACTGAAGAATATTTTCCTTCATAGAGAATTTGTATTTGCTTCTTCAGGAACCCTGGGGCTCTATCAGTCTCACTTAAGCTTCCTTGGCTTAAAGCTGGAATCTCATATTCAGCTTTCTTACCTTGTCATCAGCCTAAAGCTTGGACTCTTCTGTGCTGATATGGGCATCTACCTGCAGGGTAACTTTTCAGGTGTGTTAATCTTTCATGGTTCCTGTTTCAGTTCACAGTTTTTAGTTGCAGTGTTGTTTTCTTGTTTTGTCTTATTTTGCTCTGCATTTGAAAGACGTTGGTTTACAGTGAAAGGTCCTTTTAATCTAATCTGCCTGGTATTCTTCCAGAATACTAGGAATAAATACCAAAAGTAAAAGTTCTCAAGTACTCTTTTTACCCACTCAACTTTTACCAGTTAAATACTTTCAGAGAAACTATCATGGACTCATCTTTTTGAAGATTTATTTATTTATTAGAGAGAGAGAGATCATACAAGCAGGGGAGGGGCAAAGGAAGGGGGAGAGAATGTCATGCAGGCTCTCCACTGAGCATGGAGCCCAGTGTGGGGCTCGATCTCATGACCCTGAGATCATGACCTGAGCCAAAATCAAGAGTCAGGCATTCAACCCACTGAGCCACACAGGAACCCCTATCATGGACTCATTTTAATACTGATCATAAGCAATTCATCAATAGAGTTCATTTGCATAGTAACATGTAGATTATCACCAAAACCCAAAAACCTTGCAGTACTTTAATCATATAGCCCCTCATTACTGTGGATGCCATTGATGTAGCCATTAGCATGTAATGAGAACACAGCATGTCAGAGATATTCCAAAGTCTGAATAACATATTTCCTGAAGAATTTCAGTTTCTTTCCAAGTCCATGGTGTACTGAAAAGGGGCCGCTATGTAGAAGGCCTACTGAAAATTGACTGCTTAAAAAATGGTTTACGTAAGTTGAACATGCCCCAGGCAATCTTACTTAATCCACATATTTAAATTTTTCTGCAAAGATTAATTAATATGCCCTAATCCAAACTATTGGTTAACCTGTCATTAAATGCAGTTGACCCTTGAACAACACATGTTTGAACCTCATGTGTCCACTTACATAAAAAATTTTTTAATAAATACAGTACAGGACTGTAAATGTATTTTCTCTACCTCGTGATTTTCTTAATAACATTTTCTCTAACTTACCTTATTGTAAGAATATAGTATATATAACACATAACATCCAAAATATGTTTTGTTTATGTTTATGTTATCAGTAAGATTTCCAGTCAATAGCAGACTACTAGTAGTTAAGTTGTAGGGAAGGTCAAAAATTACACATGCATTTTCAACCACACAGTGAGGGGTCAGTGCCCTAATACCCATGTTGTTCAAGAGCCAACTATACTTTGACTTAGCCAAACTTGTGTAATCTTGACCAGTTCAAATAAAACTAAAACCTCAGCCTCCAATGTATCAAAAAGTACTGTGGCTGCAGTAACTTCAGTTTTTTGTTTGCTTCTTTACATACTTTAGGTTTTGGTTTTTTTTTTTAAAGATGTCTTTTTTCAAATTTTTACACTCAACATGGGGCTTGAACTCACAACCCGTGAGATCAAGAAGTCCCATGCTCTACCAACTGAGCCAGCAAGGTGCCCCTAAATATTTTAGTTTTTTTAAAGTTCAATCTTTTCAAATATTATGGCTAAGATGATCCCCATATCCATTACCCAATTATCAAGTGTGTTTATTCTGCCTCCTGAATTGCCTACACCTCTCCATCCCAATTGCCACTGCCCCAGAATAAGACGCTATTTATCATTTCTCTTCTGGGTAGGTGCAACAGTATTTCATTTTCCCAGTTCTAATCTTGCTCCCTTTTTAGTCTATCATCTATACTATTATCAAAGTGGTCTTTGAATATATCTCAGTATTTGACATAATGGATCAGTCCCCTCCTTTACTTAACTTCTAGGATATCATATTCTCTAGGTTTTTCTTTTACTACATTGACTGCTCTTCCTCAGGCTTCTTTGCTTAAATGTTGAAATGCCACAGGGCTCAGTTCTCAGAACTTCCCTCTTCCATATATACATTCTCTAAGGATCTCATCAAGTTTTATCATAACTTTAATTACCATCTATGTACTAATGAATACCAAATTTATAGCTTAGCACTGACCTCTTCCATGGGCCAAAATATCTACTTGTCATCACCACTTGGATATTTAGGAGGAATCTCAAATTTAAACAGAATTTTTAAAAATTAAACCAATTAAAACAGAACTCTTGGTTTTGTAATACTCCCCTCCAAAAAACCATCAACTTCTCCTTCAATCTCTCCCATCTCAGAAATGGCAGCTGCACTCACCCAGTTGCAGAGGCCAACGACTTAGCAGTCATCCTCTCTTTCTCTTTCAAGCCACATTCAAACTCCTCAGCAAATCCTACTGACTCTATCTGCCAAATATATCTTAAATCCAACTATTCTCACCACTTCAATAGCTATCATCCTAGCCCAAGTCATCATATTTTTTTTCCTAGTTTGTGACAACGGACTCTTAATTGGCCTTCCTGCTTCTAGCCTGACCCTTTACACTCTATACTCTACCAGCAGCCAGAGCAACCATTTCAAAACACAAATCACACTGCTCCCCTCAAAACTTTCTAGTTGTTTTCAATCATATTTAAAATATAACCCAACTTCTTATTATGGCTCACAAAGTCCTGTGAGCAATGACCTGGGCCATGCCAATCTCTCTGACCTCATCCCACACCTGTATTTTCACTCATGAACTTCTTGTAGTTCCTCCAACAAAGGAAACTCATTCCCACTCAGGTACTTTTCATCATCTGTTTTCTCTTACTGAGACTCTTTTCCCAGATCTTCATATGACTCACTTCCTTACTTCATTCAGGTCTCTGCTCCTATGTCTACTCAGAGAGACCTTCTTGGATGACCTCCTCAAGGTGAACTTCCTTGATCAAGCTACCTAAAATTACTTCCTCTCCTTCATTTTCTATCTCCCTGCCTTACTTTGTTTCTTCTATAGCATTTATCAAGAAGTAATATTGAAATGATACTGTATATTTGTCTATCTATGCCTGCATCAGAATGCAAATTCTAAGAGGCAGGAAATTTGCCATGTTACCTCTGTATCCCCAGGCTTAGAACAGCATCTGACATGCTGTATGTATTTAATGAATATAATGTCATTTCTCTGTTAAAACTCTGTAATTGTTTCTTACTGGCTTTTAGATAAACTCCAATCTATTTAACATAAATTATAAAACCCACTGTGATATGGTTCCTGCCTCATCTGGCACTGTGGCACTGTGGTTACACACACTCTCAATGTTGAGCCTGGAATGATCTTCCATATCCTCTGCATCTCAAATCCAGCTAACCTATACTCAAATTGTTTGAGTCTCATCTTAAATATCACATAAGAGATGCTTTCCTGGAACCACCCAACTAGGTGAGCCATTCTTAGACCCCTTGCCATGTGTTCTTATACTATCCTGTTTTTTCCCTAAAAGGAAATATTTGTTTTATAATTACTCAATAGCTATATGCCCTGTCAAAATAAGTATTCCTTGAGAGCATGTCTGAATTGTATATCATTACATCTCTAATATCTATGACAATATCTGTTATATGTGAGATACTCAAATATTTATGAAATCCCAGAATCAATCACTTACACAAAAGAGTGAATCAGATACTTAGACCACTTTTAAAATGCTGAATAAGCATACTAATTAAGTCCTTTTAGTTAAAAAAAAAAAGATGCAAAAAAATTGTAATGGAAAATTCAATCATATAATACATGGAGAAGAGAGTAAGAAATACAGTCACCTTTATTCAAGCTAATTAAAAACAGCTGCATAGAAGACCTCCAGAGGAACAACTACTTTGTATTTATGTCTATGATGCTTTCAACTTCTTCATTATAGACGCATTATAAAAGTATAGGTGTTTGAGCAAAATAAGTTATTTTACATTTACGACATGTAAAGATGAGTTTGAGAGACACTGTCATGAAGACTTCATGGTACCGCTATCTTTGAACGGGCAAGATAAATTTGGTTTCAAGGACAGTGTAAAAACCAGAGACTCAAACTAATTGTCGCTGTCCTGGGTGTCGGAGGCAGGCCCCTGGCCAGGGCGGCCTCCGCCATTAAAAGATGACGCCTGTCTAGTTGCCAGGTTAGGATTGCCTCGTGAGACTAAGCGGAACACCCAAAGGGGAAGTAAACAGCATTGGTTGCTAGCGAAGTTGTTCGTTTAGGTGCACAGCCTGATTCGCTCCCTCCTGTACCCTGCTCGCTGATTGGTCATGTAAGCGTATATAAGTGTGTAGACTTGCGGAAATAAAGAGAGAGAAGATGCATCCGAACCAGGGTTCTTGTCGTCCTTGCGGGGCGAGGGTGATAAATGGCGCCGGCACCCGGGAACTAAAAAAAGGTATCTTGCAAGGTAATCCGCAGGAAAGCGGGGAGTAAAGGTCTGCAGGTAAGTGGGGACATTAGCCACGTTCAAAAGTGGGAATTCCGTGGTAAAGTGGGGAGTAAAAATAGAAAAACCTTGCAAGGGAGAAGTCCGCAGGTAAGCGGGGTAAAACCACGACAAAGGTGGTGGGAAACTTGTACAAGACCGCAACAAGAAGCAGGGCGGCCTTAGAGCCGGGATTTAGCGGTGAGTCTTTAACGTCTGCGTCTGTTGTCTGTGTGTTCATAATGGGATCTGAAGTATCTAAAGTGCGGTTGGAAGGGTCTTTAGAAGACCTGCTGAAAGCCAACGGAACTCCACTAAAAGCAAAAACTGCTCGGGCCTTTTTGAATACAGTGGAAAAGGCGGCTCCATGGTTCCTAGATGAAGGCTTGCTAAACATACCTCAATGGGACCATTTAGGGGAGGATTTGAAGAAACAGGATGCTTTAACTCTTCGCCTCAAATTTAACATAACAAAAGCACAGGCACGGGACATAGTAGTCTCCTGCAGAAATTGCGTGATCTTACTACCTGCACCGTCCTTGAGGGTTAATCCTAAGGGTTTGTTACCTAATCATATATGGCATATGGATGTCACACATGTTTCAGAATTTGGAAAGTTAAGATATTTGCTCTGTAGATACCTGCTCTGGAATAATTTTCGCCTCAGTGCATACGGGGGAAAAATCCAGAGATGTTATCACCCATTGCCTACAGGCTTTCGCAGCATTGGGAAAGCCACGCCAATTAAAGACAGATAATGATCCAGGCTACACCTCACAACCCTTTAAAGCCTTCCTACAACAACTTGACATTCACTTGATACATGGAATACCCTATAACCCACAAGGACAGGGTGTTGTGGAGCGCGCGCATCTTACAACAAAAAATGCGCTTTATAAACAAAAAGGGGGAATAGGGGACACCTTCAGGTCCCCTAAAGATAAGCTCAACACCATTCTCTTTATTTTGAATTTTTTAACTTTGGACAAAACGGGTAAATCAGCTGCAGACAGACATGCAAGTGATGCTGCTGCTTCCCCTAAGCCTTTAGTACTTTGGAAGGACATCCTCACAGGAAAGTGGAATGGACCAGATCCAGTGTTAGTATGGAGTAGGGGGTCTGTATGTGTTTTTCCACAGGAAAAGGAGGCTCCAATTTGGATCCCAGAGCGGCTGGTGCGTGCAGCCTTGCCTCCAAACACCAGTCATGATGCTGAAGATGCTGATGATAACTCTGGGGATGCTACACCTCCTGTGGCAGACTCAAGGCAGAGAGCTGTGAGCAGTGGTTAAAGCATGGCTATATCCTTTACCAGTGACTAACTCTTCTCTCATATTCCCTCCTCTCCCTTTGATGCATGGCAGGTCTGTAACTTGCTAGGAGCATGTACTGATATCTCAGCAGTGTCCATGTTAAATGGTGGCAAATTCCTCAACTGTTCTTATAAACAAAATGACCCTAGTACCTTTGAGACAACAGTTAATGTGTCTTGTCCCAATAATATTACTTATCAGCCCACTCCCATATGCGTCTGGCCACCGTTCCTTTTCCTCGTAACAAATGCTAGCGAGCTGAATGATACGTTGAATTGCACTAAGAATTGCTATCTCTCCCAGTGCTGGAATGTCACGGCCTTCAAGCTGGCTGTGATTATGCGTATCCCTACTCATGTTCCTATCCCAATTTCCATTCCAGAGGACAAGTTACCGGTGGTGCTATCCAGAAAGAAGAGAGATTTTGGTATCACAGCCGCCGTTGTGACAGCATTGGCTATATCTACAGCAGCTGCCACGGCAGCAGCAGTCTCGCTTGCTACAACTATACCCACTGCGGAAGCTGTGAACACCTTGCAGAAGGAACGGCGGCTGCCCTTCAAACACAGACTCAGATCAATGCACATCTGCAAGCAGGAATCCTGATAGTCAACCAGAGAGTGGATTTGGTTCAAGAACAAGTGGACATATGGGGGGCCCTATTGGGACTGGGATGTATAGTACCCTTCCCCGCAATTTGTGTAACTCCCATAGCCTATACTAATATGAGTGACTTACAGAATGTCTCCTGACAGCTCTCCCAATACTTGCGGGGGAATTAGTCCGCAGAATTCCAAAACTATACTCAGCACCTGCTACTAGGCATAACAAGGATAAATAACACCAGAGTTGAGCTTGCAACCCTCCCAGAGATAATCAAAACATTGCAAGATGTGTTAACCTTTACGAAACAATGGGCTAGCGTAATTGGTCTGATGATAAACCTCGTAGTGGGCTTGATTCTGCTAGTAAGGAAACAGCAAATTTGGAGGCAACAGCAACATAGGCAACAGCAAGCCATGGTGCAGGCCTTGTTAGCCATCGAGGCTGGAACATCCCCCCAAGTGTGGCTAAGTATGCTGGATCGGTAGTCAATGATGGGTAAGATTGGTGGGGGAAATATACCAACCTAAGACAGGACGCAGATCATTGATATCTGCTGTCTGATGACGGGTAAGGATATTCCCCGCCACTGACAACCTAAGACAGGCACGATCCCTGCCATAAAAGAAAAAGTGGGGAGATGTCGGAGGCAGGCCCCTGGCCAGGGTAGCCTCCGACATTAAAAGATGGCGCCTGGCTAGTTGACATGTTAGGATTGCCTCGTGAGACTAAGCGGAACGCCCAAAGAGGAAGTAAACAGCATTGGTTGCTAGCGAAGTTGTTCGTTTAGGTGCACAGCCTGATTCGCTCCCTCCTGTACCCTGCTCGCTGATTGGTCATGTAAGCGTATATAAGTGTGTAGATTTGCGGAAATGAAGAGAGAGAAGATGCATCCGAACCAGAGTTCTTGTCGTCCTTGCGGGGCGAGGGCGATATCCGGGTAAAGTGACATTGCAAAAAGCAAGCAAAGGGTCCCCAGGAGGCCCAGTCCATTGGGCATCTGCCTTTGGCTCAGGTCACCATCTCAGGGCCCTGGGATTGAGCCCCATGTCAGGCTCCCTGCTCAGTGGAGAGCCTACTTTTCCCTCTACATTGGCCCCTCCCCCTGTTCCTGCTCTCCCTCTCTCTCTCTCAATTGAATAAATAAATCTGAAGAAGAAGAAAAGAAGAAGAAAGCAAGCAAACATGAATGAGGGTATAAATTCTACTTGAAGACTTCTAGTCTTCTAGTACCTTGCACCAGAAGAAGGAAAGAGCTGGCAGAATCCCACCCCCAGAATCAGAAAGTATAAAAGGGTAGGTCTGAAGCTTGAGAAACCACAGCTGACCAACCAGCCCACAAAGTTTAGTGTCAAAGATTGCCAAAAACCCAAGAGAAGTCTTAACTTCTGACATTAAAATCAACCTGTTGGAGCACCTGGGTGGCTCAGTGGGTTAAGCCTCTGCCTTTGGCAGGTCATGATCTCAGGGTCCTGGGATGGAGCCCTGTGTCAGGCTCTTTGCTCAGCAGGGAGCCTGCTTCCTCCTCTCTCTCTGCTTGCTTCTCTGCCTATTTGTGACCTCTCTCTGTCAAATAAATAAATAAAATCTTTAAAAATAAAATAAAATTTTAAAAATTTAAAAATAAAGTCAATCTCCTCATCAGATGAAGGCTGTTCAAGTGTTTCAAGAAAAGAAACTAATATAACATTATATGTTGATATGTATTTCAGTGATAAAAATAAAAGTGAATACCTATTAATCAACAAAAAATTGTCAATCATAAAAAAGAAATGATAGAAACCTATAAAAAATCTATAAAATCTATAAAAAAGATATATAATCTATAAAATCTATAAAAAAGACAGAAATGATAGAAATCTATAGAAATTTTTTTTAAGGTTTTATTTATTTACATGAGAGAAAAAGAAACAGAGAGACAGAAAGAGCATGGGCGTTGGGACAGAGGGAGAAGCAGAATCCCCGCTGGGCAGGGAGCCCAACTCAGGGCTTGATCCCAGGACCCCAAGATCATAACCTGAGCCAAAGGCGGTGGCTTAATCGACTGAGCCACCCAGGTGCCCCATAGAAATATTTTTAAAGAATTTTGCTCAAAGACCTTAAATGGGAAATGTTTATTATCCATTTCTTACTAAAGAAGACACTGTCAATGATGTTGGGATCCTGCTAAAGGGCAGAGCAAACAATATAACATTACATTAATCAAGTCTTGGAAATTTCTGGGATTCCTCGATATGAAGCAAGTAATTTCTGTCAGAGCAAATGTGAGTTGAAAATTTGCTTTGCTACTACTATACACCTTTGTAAATCAAGGTGTTTAACAATTCTTAGCATCAAAACCAAAGACTGATGAAAATAAGATAAGTAAATTACCAATAAGCACATGAAAAAATGCTCAACAGGCAGCTCTTTCTGCCCAGGGTCCTGTTCTCATACTTTAATAAAAACACCTTTTGGGGGGCACCTGGGTGGCTCAGTCATTAAGCGTCTGCCTTTGGCTCAGGTCATGGTCCCAGGGACCGTGATGGAGCCCCGCATCGGGCTCCCTGCTCAGTGGGAAGTCTGTTTCTTCCTCTCCCACTCCCCCTACCTGTGTTCCCTCTCTTGCTCTGTCTCTGTCAAATAAATTAACAAACAAACACATCTTTTTGCACAGTGGGTGGGGGTAGTGTGGGGATGATGCTAAACATCATTAGTTATTAGGGAAATGCAAACTAAAACCACAGGAAGGTACCAATTCACTAAGATGGCTATAATTTTAAAAACAACAACAACAACAAAAATGGAAATAACAAATGCTGGTGAGGTCATAGGGAAACTGGAGCCCTCATAAACTGCTCATAGAATGTAAAATAGTCCCAAGTCCAGTTTGGCAGTTTCTCAAAAAGTTAAACGTAGAAGATATCTATTTATATTATTTATATTTATATTTATATTTATATTTATATTTATATTCAGTCTTTATCCCCAGTTCCTGGCACAGAGCTCCTAGAACTCTTGGAATTTCCTGGGTGACAAGATGAGAGGAAAGTCTTTTTTAATTCATAACAAGCCCCTTTCATCTATGCCTAAGTGTGTGCTAACAGGAGGCTCCTGGAGGGTGGGGATTGCTTGCCACAGGAACCAACCATGTAATTTGAAGGCTGGAACTTTCAGCCCTACCCCCAACTTCTGGGGATAGGAGAAGGGCTAAAGATTGAGTTCAATCATCAATGGCCAATGTTTTAATCAATCAAGTCTACATAATGGAGCCTCTGTAAAAGAACCTTAACTGACAGGGTTCAGAAAGATTCCACGTTGGTGAATTGAGGTCCTGGGAGAGTTGCATACCCAGACAGACCATGGAAGCTCTACGCCCCTTTCCACATACTTTGCCCTATGACTCTTCTTCCATTTGGCTGTTCCTGAATTGTGTCCTTTCTAATAAATGGGTAATAGTAAATAAAGCGCTTCCCTGAGTTCCGTGAGCTACTCCAGCAAATTACTAAACCCATAGAGGGGTTTGTGAGAATACCCAATTTATAGCCATTTGGTCAGAAGTTCAGGTGACAACCTAAGACTTGCAATTAGTATCTGAAGTGTGGGGGCAGTCTTATGAGACTGATCCCTTAATTTGTGGAGTTAGTGTCAACTCCAGGTGGCTAAGGTCAGAACCGAATTAAACTGTAGACATCCAGTTTGTGCCCACAGAGAATGGGAGAATTGTTTGCTTGTGAAAAACCCAGACATCTGGTGTCAGAGGCATTATAAAAGTGTAAGAGGAAACTACAGTTTTCTTCTTTAACCCAGCAATTCCACACCTAGATATATACTTTAAAAAGGTGAAAACAGGGCACCTGTCTGGCTCAGTCAGTAAAGCATGTGACTCTTGATCTCAGGATTGTGAGTTCAAACCCCACGATGGGCATAGAGATTACTTTTTAAAACAAAAGAGTGAAAACAGTACTCAAACAATTGAATGTACACATAAGTTCATAGGAGCACTATTTACAATAACCAAAAGGTGCAACTAGCCCAAATGTCCATCAATGGATGAACAAAGAAACAATTTATAGTATATATAAAAAATATGTGTATCACTTGGCATCAGGGAAATACAAATCAATACCACAATGAGATACCACTGCACAGTGGTCAGAATGGCTAAAATCAACAACTCAGGAAACAACAAACATTGCCGAGGATGCAGACAAAGGGGAACCCTCTTACACTGTTGGTGGGAATGCAAACTGGTGCGCAGCCACTCTGGAAAACAGCATGGAGGTTCCTCAAAAAAGTTAAAAATAGAGCTACCTTATGACTCATCAACTGCAGTACTAGTTATTTATGCAAAGGATACAAAAATAGTGATTGGAAGGGGCACATGTACTCCAATGTTTATAGCAACAATGTCCACAACAGCCAAACAGTACAAAGAGCCCAGATGTCCAGTAACAGATGAATTGAAAAGAAGATGTGGTATGTATACACAATGGAATATTACTCAGCCATAAAAAAGAGTGAAATCATGCCATTTGCAATGATGTGGGTGGAACTAGAGGGTATTTTTGCAAGCCAAGTAAGTCAGAGAAAGATAAATACCATATGATTTCACTCATATGTGAACTTTAAGAAACAAAGCAGATAAACACAGGGGAACGGAAGGAAAAATAAGATAAAAACAGAGACGGAGGCAAACTTAAGAGACTCTTCACTATAGGAAACAAACTGAAGGTTGCTGGCGGGAAAGTTGGGGGGTACGGGGTAATTGGGTGATGGGCATTAAGAAGGGGCTTGATATCGGGACGCCTGAGTGCCTCAGTTGGTTAAGCAGCTGCCTTCGGCTCAGGTCATGATCCCAGCGTCCTGGGATCTAGTCCCACATCGGGCTCCTTGCTCAGCAGGGAGCCTGCTTCTCCCTCTGCCTCTGCCTGCCATTCTGTCTGCCTGTGCTCGTTCTCTCCCCCCAACCTCTGATAAATAAATAAAATCTTAAAAAAAAAAAAAGAAGGGGCTTGATAAATGAGCAGCAGGTATTATATACAACTAATGATTCACTAAATTTACCCCTGAAACTAGTAATATGTTATATGTTAACCAAATTGAATTTAAATGATTTTTTAAAAGACCATAAAAGGAAAAATAGTTACAATGTATACATACAATGAACTAGGATTCCCTAATAAACAGGAATGTGGTATTGTAAATGCTACAAATTTGATGAATTTCAAAAACATTAGGCAAAGTGAAAGAAACCATACAAAAGATCACATATTGTATGATTCTAACTATATGAAATTCCATAACAGGTAAATCCATAGTGAGAAGGCAGACTGGTGGTTGATGGGGACTAAGAGAAAAGGAAAATGGAGAAAAACTGCTTAATAGCTATTGCATTTCCTTTTGGAGTGATGAAAATGTTTTGGAAAAACTAAACAGAGGTGGTAGATGCACTATTTTCAAATGTACTAAATCCCACAGAATTGTTCACTTTAAAATTGTTACTTTTATTTAATGTCAATTTCACCTTTTTTTAAGTGTAAAATTTTGGATTTTTTTTAAAGATTTTATTTATTTTTTTGAGAGAGACAGCATAAGCAGAGCCAGGGGCAGAGGCAGAAGGAGAGTCTCCACTGAGCAGGGAGCCAGACATGGGCTCTATCCCAAAACCCTGGAATGAGGACCTGGACTGAAGGCAGACACTTAACTCCTGAGCCACCTAGGTGCCCGTGAAATAATTTTTTTAGGGGCACCTGGTTGGCTCAGTGGGTTAAAGCCTCTGCCTTCGGTTCAGGTCATGATCCCAGGGTCCTGGGATGGAGCCCTGCGTCGAGCTCTCTGCTCAGCGGTAGCCTGCTTCCCTCTCTCTCTCTGTCTGCCTCCCTGCCTACTTGTGATCTCTATCTGATAAAAAAAATAAAATCTTCAAAAAAAAAAAAAGAATTATTATTATTATTATTTTTAATGATACTTTAATTTTAACGCCGCCGGCCGCCGCTGCTGCTGCTCCGGGCCGGCGGGCCGGCCGGGGGGCCCCGGGGGCTGCGAGCACGGGCTCCAGGCGCCGAGGAGGCTTCCTCAAAAAAGAATTTTTTTTTTAAACTCTAAGGTTGAGGGGCGCCTCGGTGGCTCAGTGGGTTGAGCCTCTGCCTTCAGCTCAGGTCATGATCTCAGGGTCCTGGGAACGAGCCCCGCACTGGGCTCTCTGCTCAGCGGGGAGCCTGCTTCTCCCTCTCTCTCTGCCTGCCGCTCTGCCTGCTTGTGATCTCTCTCTCTGTCAAATAAATAAATAAAATCTTTTTTAAAATAAATAAATAAATAAATAAAATAAAATCTTAAAAAAATTTTTTTTTAAACTCTAAGGTTGAGGGCCGCCTGGGTGGCTCAGTGGATTAAGCCTCTGCCTTCAGCTCAGGTCATGATCTCAGGGTCCTGGGATCGAGCCCCACATCGGGCTCTCTGCACATCAGGGAGCCTGCTTCCCACTCTCTCTGACTGCCTCTCTGCCTACTTATGATCCCTGTCTGTTGAATAAATAAAGAAAAATCTTTTAAAAAAAAAAAAAGCAAACAAAAAAAACTCTAAGGTTGAAATCAAATCAATGTCAAAGAACTTACAGGATGCCACTTCAAAGAGTATTCCACAAAATAGATTAAATGGTCTATTCAGACTTAATTCTTTAATTTGCCAAATTTGGTTTTATTTCAATTTTTTTAAGGAAGTAACCACGAAGTTTTTAGTTTTTATATTAAAATGGTATTAACATAATGCCTTATAGACAATTTTATTATAGTTTAATAGTTTAATTTTTACAGTTTAATTTTTGTCTGAGATAGGGTTTCCATACTTTTTCCACCCCAACACTCTAGACATCTGAACAATGCTACACGATACATAAAGAAAATGGCTCACTATAGCAGTGAAGTCTCAAACAGTTAGTCATACTTCAAGGAATATGAGAATACCTCAAAGAAACTAAGAAAACACATAAAAATTTCAAAATATTTCAAATCATTCTGATCCCTCTCTCCCCAAACTCATTTCACCTTGCCCCACCTCTGCTATCAATCTTGAGAACCACTCACTGGTCTATAAATTATATTTATTCCAATGCAAAAAAACTAAAGTAGAAACAAATGTGTTTACGTACTATTTGGGGATGAAGGTACAGGAGGGAAGTGATCAATAGCCTTCATTAGACTCTCTAAGAGATATACGACCCACTCCCACCAAAGGTGAAAATCTCTGCTACATTCAATGAGGCTCATCCATATATAGTACAGTTCTCTAGGGTGACAATTTAACAATCCACAGCAGAGAACAACTATTACTCACTTCAGCTGGGAAGACAAGAGAAACAATACACCTGGGTATATAAGGAATATTAAGAAAAAATTTAATTTACCAAAATTTCTCTAAAAAATTGAATTTCTCCAAATGTACCAAAGAGGACGCTTTATGATAACTGGCAGAATTTAATAATATGTGGCTCTTGGAGTGACTAGTCCTAAAGTGCTACAACACTATCAAAAGGGATTCCTTGATTACACATTTTGATGTACTCTTAAAACACACATATTCACATAATCCATCTTTCAAAGAACTGGATCTGATCCAAGAGTTCCCAAACGAAAAGCAGCTAAAATGGAATCTGCACATCCCAGCCAACTTCTAGAAATGCCATAAGAATATAAAAATAGCTCTAACTGCTTACTAATTTCAAATTCTGTTTTGAGAATACATCTCACAAATCACGACTGAGGATGACTGATTCAGTTTGAATGTATATTTACTATTACAGATGAAAAAATTCAGAAGTGCTGAAATCATTTTAAAAGGAGATAATAAAATTTTTCCTCCTATATAACGGAACAATTAATTAATATAATAGGGATAGTATTTTTGAATTCTCTCTTATTGGCAAGTTTTTCTCCCTATACCTCATCTGCCATTGTAGCTCCAGTTAAGAGAGTGGGGCAAATACTACTTCAGAAAAGAAAGAGCAGTGAAATAAAGGACCACCCAAACATGAGAAGGAAAAAAAAAGCCCATCCCTTTCACTTGTAGTATGTAAACAAGGGAAAAGTCAAAAGTAACAGGAGGCTTTTGCCTACCTCCCTACATGAAACCCTGAGAGAAGACCACCATGCAGTGTGATCCAACAGAACCTTAGGAGAGGAAGGAAGCACATAAATGAGTTTGAGGCAATACTCCTGGCTCCCATGAAGACCATACACAGAGAGGATCCAGAAGTTCCATAAGCTCTGGAAATAACACTCCCAAAGGACAGAAGAACCATCTAAGCAGTCAAGTAAGTCCAAAACAAGATTAGAGATGCTACCTACTGCAGATACTATGGAAGACCAATGACCAGTACAGAATTCCAGGATACTCTACCACCTTCACAAAATCAATTAAAGCAACTCCATGGCACTTTAAACAGCATCGTGAAGTACAGCAGGGGAAAGAGGTAGGGGGAGTATCGGGAAAACCAAGCATATACCCAAGAGAAGATGAACTGGGGGGCACCTGAGTGACTCAGCGGGTTAAAGCCTCTGCCTTTGGCTCAGGTCAGGACCCGAGGGTCCTGGGATCGAGCCCCACATCGGACTCTCTGCTAGGCGGGGAGCCTGCCTCCCCCTCTCTCTGCCTGCCTCCCCCTCTCTCTGTCTGCCTCCTCTGCATAACTGTGATCTGTCTGTCCAAAAAAAAAAATCTTTAAAAAAAAAAAAAAAGAAGATGATGATGAACTGGGACACCTGGGTGGCTCAGTCAGTTAAGCCACTGCCTTGGGCCCAGGTCATGATCCCAGAGTCCTGAGATCGAGTCCCACATGGGGGTCCTTGCTCGGCAGATTCAGCGGGGAGCCTGCTTCTCCCTCTGCTTGCTCTGCCTGCCACTCCCTCTGCTTACGCACTCTCTCTCTCTCTCTCTGACAAATAAATCTACAAAATCTTTTTTTTTTAATTTTTTTTAAAGATCTTATTTATTTATTTGACAGACAGAGATCACAAGTAGGCAGAGAGGTAGGCAGAGAGAGAGGAGGAAGCGGGCTCCCTGCAGAGCAGAGAGCACGACGTGGGGCTCGATCCCAGGACCCTGGGACCATGACCTGAGCCGAAGGCAGAGGCTTAACCCACTGAGCCACCCAGGTGCCCCTAAATCTAAAAAATCTTAAAAAAAAAAAAAAAAAAAGAGAGAGAGAGAGAGAGAGAGAGAAGATGAATTAGCTAATGAAAGATTAATCAGGGGCGCCTGGGTGGCTCGGTGGTTAAGCCGCTGCCTTCGGCTCAGGTCATGATCTCGGGGTCCTAGGATCAAGCCCCGCATCGGGCTCTCTGCTCAGTGGGGAGCCTGCTTCCTCCTCTCTCTCTGCCTGCCTCTCTGCCTGCCTGTGATCTCTCTCTGTCAAATAAATAAATAAAATCTTAAAAAAAAAAAAAAAGTTGGTTAGGTTTAAAAAAAGAAAGAAAGATTAATCAGCAAACTCAAGCTGTTTAATACTCTGTCTCCCTCCTTGCCTAACATTACCCAACTGGGTAAGATGCTTATAAGAAAAATTAGAGTCATTACCAAAAATAAAGAAGTCCTATTTTCTTGAGTATTTGAGTAAGATGCAACATTTTCAAACTGGCTAACAATGTATGGTGATTTTTATTTCATTTTTCTTTTTTCATTTCATTTTTCTTTGTTCCCATTTCACAAAAACAAATCAAGATTCAAAATTACTATTATCATGGGGCACCTGGGTGGCTCAGTGGGTTAAAGCCTCTGCCTTCAGCTGGGGTCATGATCCCAGGGTCCTGGGATCAAGCCCCACATCGGGCTCTCTGCGCAGCAGGGAGCCTGCTTCCTTCCTCTCTCTCTGCCTGCCTCTGTGCCTACTTGTAATCTCTCTCTCTGTCAAAAAAATAAACAAAATCTTTAAAAAATAAAAAAAAATTTTAAAAATTACTATCATCAATATCTTCAGGTAAGACACTACTCCATGAAACAAGCCGGAGTGGTTAAAAAAAAAAAGAAAAGGAAAGGAAAGTTCTTAGAAATTAGAAATAAGGGGGCATATGGATAGCTCATTCGGTTGAGCAACCTAATCTTGATTTTGGCTCAGGTCATGATCTCGGGGTTGTGAGACTGAGCCCCATGTGGGCCTCCATGCTCAGAGGGGAGTCTGCTTGAGATTTTTTCCCTCTGTCCCTCACCTCCCATTTTTGTGCTCTCTAAAATAAATAAATAAATATTTTATTAAAAAATTAAAAGATAACAGAAACAAAAACCCATGAAAGAATTATGAAATAAAAACAGAAAATATGCTACAAAAAGACAAAAAACATAGAGAAAAGATAATAAAACTAGAGAGTCTAGGAAGTACAACATCTATAAAAGAGAAGTGCAAGAAGGAAAATGTAAAAAAAAAAATTTTTTTTTTAAGTAGAAATCAACAATAAGGGGTGCCTGGGTGGCTCAGTGGGTTAAAGCCTCTGCCTTCGGCTTGGGTCACGATCCCAGGGTCCCAGGATGGAGCCCTGCATCAGGCTCTCTGCTTATCGGGAGGCCTGCTTCTTCCTCTCTCTCTCTGCCTGCCTCTCTGCCTACTTGTGACCTCTGTCTGTCAAATAAAAAAATAAAATCTTAAAAAAAAAAAAAGAAAAAGAAAGAAAGGAAAGGAAAACAGAATTTATGTCATGAGTTTTCAGGTTAAAAGATATCATCAGATCATACAGACCCAGTCTAGTATTCTTACAATATATCAACAAGAAACTTCATACTACTATGATTAAAAAGAAAATGCTTTAAAACTTCCATATGGAATAAACAGGTTTCAGACAAAGAAAAGGATAAGAGGATACAGAATAACTTCAGATTGAGAAAGTCCAGTAGAATGACAACCTAGACAGAAGACAAGTAAAACCTGAGGGAAAATTACTTCTAACCCAGTATTCTATAAGCAGTCAAAACATCAAGTGGAAAGTCGAAGAAAAAGATAATCTTTGAACCTGCAGTGTCTCAGCCAATTTACTTCCCACCCGCTTGTTCTCAGGAAGCAAATGAAGAAAGTACACCGTGAAAAGGAGGGAATGAATGAACAAGGAAGAAAATACGGAATCAAGAACCAGTAGAAACAAAGGGAATTTTCAGATGGATGAGGAAAGGAGATCTGAAAACAACAACTATGTGTTCAGGAAAGAACCACCACTCATAATGGAAACCAGTCACACAAGACACCATCGGAAGATGAAACTGACAGAGTACTCAGTGTGTTTGCAGTGCAATGAGAGCATTTTGGAGAATTAGAGGATAATTTGGGAATGGATTAATGATAAATACAAGGGGGAAACTGGGGGACAATTATGATTAATTTAAGAGAAAACAGAGTTTTACCAAATGATTCAGCTGTGAATTACCTTTTCAGAGTAATATCAATATAAATAATCAATTTCAATTTACACAAATTTTGGATATAATCATTTTGGGAGGATGAGAGCACAGGAAGTGTGCATATGTGCAAGAAAGGGGGAAAAGAGTTAAATCCTCATCTTTTATGCGGTACAATAAATATTCTAAAATTAAGTAGCAGCAAAGATGGTGATGGCTGTGTGACAGTGTGAATGTATGCCACTGAACTGTACACTTAAAAATGGTTAAGAAACGGGCACCTGGGTGGCTCAATCCTCAAGCATCTGCCTTAGGCTCAGATCATGATCCCACCAGAGTCCTGGGATCAAGCCCCGCATCAGGCTCCCTGCTCAGCAGGAAGCCTACTTCACCCTCTCCCACTCACTCTGCTTGTGTCCCCTCTCTCACTATCTCTCTGTCAAATAAATAAATAATCTTTTTAAAAAATTAAGATCGTAAATTTTATGTTATATATTTTCTACAACCAAGAATAAAAGAAAAGGTAAAAGCAAAAGTGTAAAATGGTAAGAGTTCAATTTTGTTACCTCTAAAAAGCAAGGAAACTAGATGGTTGAAGGATGGTAAGGAGAGGCAGGGCACTACAGGGGAGTGCAAGAGTTCCTTGATCTATTTATTTATGAAGATTCATTTATTTATTTGAGGGGAGGCAAAGGCAGAGGGAGAGGGAACCCAAGCAGACTCCATGCAGATCCCCACACGGGGCTGGATCTCACAAGCCTGAGATCACAACCAGAGCTGAAACCAAGAAGTCCACACTTAACTGACTGCATCACCTAGGCACTCCTCCTTGAGCCTTTAAAAGAGTTATATAAATAACTTTGACAAACCTGAACCCTAAACTTAAAAAACTATTCAGGAAATTTTAAAGTTGGTGGGTTTTTTCTGTCTATATAGGTAAGATTTAGACTACTCTTAATTTGATCTTTAAAGTACAACCCACAAAATGATGATATGCATGAATATTTGAGGAAAGCATACAACCTGAATAGATTTAGGCTCACGAAAACAGTTTATGCGCCTATTACTCAAAGTATATGAGGCTGCATGCAACTTTGGACATTAGCCAGATTAAGCAAAATAAAACCATGCACAGTAAATCTTTGGCCCACCACCTCTTCTACCTGATTCAAATTTCTCTATCACAGCTAGAGCCCTAGATATCTCTTCTAATTGAGGGAAACAATTTGGATAAATGAGTTTAACATGAAATTATGCAAACTCTCTAGTATACCCCTTAATAATTTAGATGCCACAAATTCAGAATTTATAATAATTCAGAAAACATATCCTTTTTAAAACATGTTTTAAGGGGCACCTGGGTGCTTCAGTCAGTTAGGCGACTGACTTTGGCTCAGGTCATGGTCTCAGGGTCAGGGGATGGAACCCCATGTCTGGCTCCACGCTCAGTATGGAGTATGCTTCTCCTTGTCCCTCTGCCTCTCCCTCTTAAGCGTCTGCCTTTGGCTCAGGTCATGATCCCACCAGGGTCCTAGAATCAAGGACCTGATCCCAGGTCCTTGGGATCCTGGGATCAAGCTCATGCTTGTTCTCTCTCTCATATAAATAAATAAAAATCTTTTTTTAAAAAAGTCATGTTTTGAAATTAAAGATTTACTATGCTTTTAAATCAAGAATCAGCTGTAAGTTTTAGTTATTTAAGAGTTAGAAATGCACTGCAACTTATTCAATTGGAAAATTTACTTATTTTTTTAAATTTTATTTATTTATTTATTTGACACAGAGAGAGAGACATCAAGAGAAGGAACACAAGTGGGGGAATAGGAGAGGGAGAAGCAGGCTTCCTGCAGAGCAGGAAGCCCAATGCAGTGCTTCTTCACAGGTCCCTGGGATCCTGACCCAAGCCAAAGGCAGATGCTTAATGACTGAACCACCCAGGCACCCTCAGTTGGCAAATTTAAATTGTAATAGCCAAGTATTGGCAAGAATGTGGAGCAATAAGAACTCTCAAATATATCCTGCTGGTGGCAGGGTACAATTGGAACAAAACTTTGAAAAACAATTTTGTATTATGCATTAAAGGTAAAAATGTGTATGCTCTGCAACCCAGTAATTTAATTCTTAACAGAAACTCCCATAAAAAATTGTTCACAACAATATTCAGAATGTTCATGGCAGCACTGTTCACAATAGCTAAAACTTGGAAACAATACAAAGATTGAAATACATAAATAAGTTACAGTATGTTTATGCCAATGGAATTGAATAAAGGTATAAAAATGAATAAGCTACAACTACATTCATCAAAATGTATGAATATTTAAACACGGGAATGACCTAAAGACATAGATCACAGAAGAATACTTAAAAGATCATTCTATTTATAAAAAATTTCAAAAACAAACAACACTAGATAATATATTGTTTAGGGATAAATAGATGGCAAAACTATAAAGAAAAGCAAGAGGGTGATTTATTATAAAATCATGAACAGTGTTTACCTTGTTAGGAGAGTGAGATAGGGAAGAGCATACAGGTGCTATGTAAGGTACTGGTAATGTTCTATTTCTTTTTGGAGGTTGTTATAGAACTGTTCACTTTCTAATTAATCTCTAACGGTATACATATACATTTTACATGAAGTTATTTAATATTTCTCAAAAAGTAAAGAAAAATTAATCCTATAAAAATAGGAACATTAAAAATTAAGATGAGAAAAATGTATTGCAATTAATGTGAGCCTATTGTGAATAACTTTTTCATTAATTATTTCACTTATTAGCATTTAAATACAGTGGTTCACAATGCGAACTGTACCTAAAAGTAATAAAATTTTGCTTTATTGCTTGCTTCTTCTTAACTTCATTTTTTTAAAAATTTTTTTCTAAGATTTTATGTTTATTTGACAGAGAGATCACAAGTAGGCAGAGAGGCAGGCAGAGAGGGGGGGAAGTAGGTTCCCTGCTGAGCAGGGAGCCAATGTGGGGCTCAAATGCCCTGAGCCAAAGGCAGATGCTTAACCCACTGAGCCACCCACGTGCCCCTTCAAATACTTGATTCAGTTCAGCAACTATTGAGAACTTATTATTACACACGAGGCATGGATTAAGCACTGGTGATATGATGATAAAGAAGTCACAGTCCACTGTCCTGCCCTTGAATGGTTTGGGGACAAAGATATACCAACAAAACCAAATAATTAAAACCAAATATTTTAATTAGTATCTATTTTATCCTGATGATTAAAGCAATATTTTTTCATTCAACCTTATAAATTCAGGGCGCCTGGGTGGCTCAATAATTTAAGTGTCTCACTCAGTTTTGGTGTAGGTCATTATCTCAGGGTCCTGGGATCAAGCCCTGCATCAGGCTCCATACTCACTGGGAGTCTGCTTGGAATTCTCTCTCTCCCTCTTCCTCTGCCCCTCACCCCTCTTGCACATGTACGCATTCTCTCTCTCTCTCTCTCTCTCTCTCTCTAGAAAATAAATAAATCTTTAAACCTTATAAACATTTAAAAAGTAGCAAGGAGGCGGGCGCCTGGGTGGCTCAGTGGGTTAAGGCTCTGCCTTCAGCTCAGGTCATGGTCTCAGGGTCCTGGGATTGAGCCCCACATCAGGCTCTCTGCTCAGTGGGGAGCCTGCTTCCCCCTCTCTCTCTGCCTCTCTGCCTGCTTGTGATCTCTCTTTCTGTGACAAATAAATAATTTTTTAAAAGATTTTTTCTTTATTTATCTGACAGAAATCACAAGTAGGCAGAGAGGCAGGCAGAGAGAGAGGAGGAAGCAGGCTACCTGCAGAGCAGAAAGCCCGATGTGGGGCTCGATCCCAGGACCCTGGGATCATGACCTGAGCCGAAGGCAGAGGCTTAACCCACTGAGCCACCCAGGTGCCCCCAAATAAATAATTTTTAATGCATCTATTATTCCTACTACAAAAATAAAACCACTTTTAACATTTTGTAGCAGTAATTGTCATCGAATCCTCATCACCGTAAATCCTATCACCTTTGCCAATGCCTTTGGCATGAAACCCAACTCTAGGCTATGAGAAATAAGGGAAAGTCAGCTGGGAAATTCCAGAAAAGATTTTCACACTCATAAAGGAGAGACAGGAAGAGAGAGCTCTCTTTCACCGTCTGGAGATTGTTGTATCTGGAACTATTGTGGCCAACTTGCCACCAGTCTGATGACAGGCCAATACAGCACACTCTCTCAAATAGATAAACTGAAATTTATATGACTATCTACCTAAGAGAGGCTTTTGGGTTGTTTACAATTTTTCATTATTTTCTTGAAATGCCTTTGTGTTTTATTTTTTTTCTTTAAAATACATATTTAGGCAAACAAATTTCAATGTGTCAAATGAGAAAGAGTGATAAGGATATATCCAGGGTAATAAGGAAATATAGAAAGGGGATACTCTGTCCAACCAGCAGATATTTTTTTATTATGACTTCTCCACCAAATAGTAGGTAATTATATGGGTTGGAAGTACAGGTGCACCTTCCTAATTCTCTCATTACAGTGATGAGTCTTTTAATGCAATTCTTCCCCAAATCTTATTAAAGTACCATGACATCTTCACTGCGGAAAAAAATTTTCGTTTTCTTTCCTTAGTTTTCAATGAATGTCTTCACTTTTTTCCTTAGGTTTATTGAGACACAATTGGTACATAAATATGTGTAAATTTAAGGTATATAATGATTTGGGATATGTATATATTGCAAAATGATTACAATAAGTTCAGTTAATATCCATCACCTCACAGCTGTGTTTTTTTTCTTGTGAACAGAACTTTGAAGATCTACTTTCTTAGCAACCTTCAAATAAACCATACACTATTGTTAACTACAGTCATCATGCTGTACGTTAAATTTCCAGAACTTAGTTATCTTATGAATGGAAGTTTGTACATTTTGACCACCTTCACTCATTTCTTCACCCCCCTACCCCTCACCTAATAACCACCAATCTGTTCTCTGTTTCAGGTACCAGGGTCATCTGGCACTACAGTAGTCCACCTGTTACCTGCTGTCTCACTTTCCACTATTTCAGTTATGTACAGTCAACCACAGCCCAGAAGCAAATGATACGTCTTCCCATACATCATCAGAAGGTCAGAAGTAGCCTAGCAGTAAGTCACAAGGCCTACATCATTCACCTCACCTCACCTCCTCACATAGGCATTTATCATCTCATATCATCACAAAAAGAAGAGTACAGTCAGATATTTTGAGACAGAGACCACATTCATATGTGGTCTTTTACTGCAGTATATTATTATAATTGTTCTATTATTAGCTATTGTTAGCCTCTTACTGTGCCAATTTTGTAAATTAAATTTCATCTTAGGTATGTATTTACAGGAAAAAACAGTATATATAGAGCTCATGACTCTTCACAGTTTTAGGTAACTACTGGGGGTCTTGGACCATAAGCCCCGTGGATTAGGGGGCACTACTGTATCTCTTTACTTCTCTACAGAGATTGTCTTTATGCCACATTGATTTTTCTAGGAGTCCCGGGGGTTTACCTATATCCTTAGAACTAGTATCATTTTTAAAAAGATTTGTTTTATTTTTAAAGAAAGAGAGAACAAGAAGAGAGAACATGAGTTGGGGGAGAAGCAGAGGGAGAATGAGAGGGAGAGAATCTCAAGCAGGCTTCCCGGTGAGCCCAGAGCTGACGCAGCTGATCCCACAACCTGAGATCATGACCTGATCTGAAACCAAGAGTCAGATGTCTAACCAACTGAGCCACCCAGGTACCCCAGAACTAATGTCATTTTTACACAAATTTCAAACATTGCTATGTTTAATTAAGCATTTCTTGGAGAAAATATAAAAATATTTATCAAATACCTGTAATACTAAATACTATATAAGATCTAGAATGAAATAGTCTTCTTACTACATATAGAATCGTAACTATTTTCACTTGCTTTTCTTTGACAAAGCTGGTATTAATTCCTAAAATATTGTATAACATACGACATTTGGGGAGAAAACAACTGGGTCTTCAGGTTTTAGTTATCAATCTCATTTGAAAAGCACTGCAAAGGCTATCTTAGGAAGCTAAATCCCAACAGTTTCAAACTACATTTGTTGACCCCTGAACAACATGGGTTTGAACTGCATGGTTCCACTTATATGTGAATTTTCCCCAGTTAATACAGTATAGTAAATAATCAATTTTTTAAAAAAGATTTTATTTATTTATTTGACAGAGAGAAAAATATCACAAGTAGACAGAGAAACAGACAGAGAGAGAAGGGGAAGCAGGCTCCCCACTGAGCAGAGAGCCCGATATAGTGCTCGATCTCAGAACCCTGAGATCATAACCTGAGTCAAAGGCAGAGTCTTAACCCACTGAGCCAACCAAACGCCTCAATACTTAATGTTTTCTTAGTAATACTTTCTTTTCCACAGCTTACTTTAGTGTAAGAATACAGTATATAATACATATAGCAAACAAAACAGATGTTAGTCAACTGTTTATGTTATCAGCATGGCTTCCCGTCAACAGCAGGCTATTAGTATTACATTTTTGGGAAGTGAAAAGTTATACAGGAATTTTCAACTGCATAGGGTGGGGGTCAGTACACTTAATCTCTTTGTTATTCAGGGTCAACTGTATATCTTCTAAGACTAATGAAAATTGGTCTTTGTTTAAACCAAATATTCTCATACTATCATTGTTTGATTTTGCAATAGCTCTTTTCTTCAAAAACAATTTTTTAAAATATATTTATATACAATAAACTAGGGGTGCCTGGATTGGTCAGTCAGTTAAGCATCTGTCTTCCACTCATGATCTCAGAGTCCTGGGATCAAGCCCCATATTAGGCTCCCTGTTTATTAGCAGGGAGTCTGCTTCTCCCTCTCCCTCTGCCTCTGCCCTCAACTTGTGCTCACTCTCTTTCTCTCTCAAATAAATAAAATCTTTTTTAAAAATTAATTTTACTTTAACAGTTTCATATTATCCCTTGAGATAACTAACATACCCTAGAACATCACAAAATAGCAATTTGGTAATAAATCAAGTAATATCAGGAAATTCCAAACAATAAATATATGTTGTGATTTAGTGGAGAAAGGTCTAAATAACTATTAAAAGTATTTACAGAAACTAACAATCATGAGTAAGTATTAAAAACATACATACAATCTGAAATTTCCACAGGTAGGAGGAAGATACCACTAACAGAATTCAGTGATTTTTATCTACAGATATTACTGCAAGAATATTTCTTCCTTTTGTCACATGGCTATTTTCCTATGTATCTAAGTTACTTGGCATAATCATACTAATAGATCATGTACCATAAACAACACACTGATGTATATGCCCTCTCAAGTTTCTGATATAAGGCCTAAAAGACAGTTAATGGCTTTGTAAACTTTTGAAAAGACTGTATTACTTAGAATGCTTTGGCAAACACCATGATATTATCTCAAAATAATATGTGGTTTACTTTTTTAAAACAAAGCAGTATTATTATAATAATTTTGTGGCTCATAAGGCAAATATTCATACCTATAATTACTACCCATTTTCTCAGCTAAGAATGGGTAATTAATTGACCAAGCTCACCCAGTGTTAAGACTTAGAATTACAGGGGCACCTGGGTGGCTCAGTGGGTTAAAGCCTCTGCCTTTGGCTCAGGTCATGATCCCGGGGTCCTGGGATCAAGCCCCACATCAGGCTCTCTGCTCAGTGGGTAGCCTACTTCCCTCTCCCTCTCTGCCTGCCTCTCTGCCTACTTGTGATCTCTGTCTGTCAAATAAATAAATAAAATCTTTAAAAAAAATACTTAGAATTACAATGTCTTAAATATTTTCTATAACATTAAGGAATGATGGGGAAAAGAAGATGCCAGAAAACAAAGGAAAAAGTGTTTCTTAGTGCCACCAAGAAGATACAGAATAAAAAGTTCACTGCCTACGCACCAAGTAGCCTTAAAAATACACATAGATTATGTCTCACAGAGGACAGACAGGTAAAATGAACTAAATGATCCAAGATGTTGAAAATGCTTCATAATTCTTCCAGGGAATACCTGGTTGGTAACAACATTCTATGAAAACAGTCTAACAGCTGCAACTGTGTATTATTTAAGGAAGACTAAGGTGAGATGATATCTAATTATTTTTTAATATCAAAGTAGTAAATGTGCAAATGAGAAAAGGAGACTGAAATCCATGAAATTATATATGTTGAATTTCAGGATAACCCATTATGACGAGAGAACTAGTGAATCCAAAAAAGTCCATTAAAGTTTTATGTCTGAAAAATTGGAATGCGTCTTCTTTACAAATTAAAGACAGACTGTAAAGAGAGGGTTAGAGTTGGAAAGTTCCCTGCTCATCAAATTAAAAACAAGAGCCCTATTCATAAAAAAAAAAGAAAGAAAGAAAGAAAAAGAAAAAGAAAAGAATACTTATGTGGTCTAGTCACGTTCTTTGTTCTGAAATTTTTATATGCAACTTGGGGTGAACATTTTACTTCTGATTCATAAAGCATCAGTGTAAGTAAAAAAAGTTTAACAGGGGCTCCTAGAACACATGGGTACATTCCAGGTAATATGTAAGTAGCCATGTAAGATACTGTAAGGAAGGAGAAAACATACCCCAAACACCCAAAGGAAAGAGCATGGTCACATGACCAACAGCTGGACTTGATTAAAAAGAAATACCAGGTTAGGCTCTATGGTGGTTCTTCCATAGTTACATGACAACACAAATGAGAAATGCTACATTTCTCACAGACTGTTGCCTAGTGATCTCTATGCCTGCCCCTTTAACCACCATCACAATGCAACCACCTCTTCTCCCTTTCTTCCTCTACAGTACTGCAGTACTGTCAACTTACAAACTTATTTTTTAAAAGGACTTAATGAGAAAATGGAGCAAGTGTAAATTAGTCAGTTTCACTTATAATTTGTGATTCATTTTCACTTTCACAGGCATGAAAAAATACAAATTGAAGTTTCCTCATCAATAAGTAAAAGATACAAATGTGGACAAAACTATAGGTAGATTAAATTATGCTGAGACAGTAGAACTCCTGCCTTCTGAGGACTGAAAGTTAAAATGCAGGATAGGATGGGGCGCCTGGGTGGCTCAGTGGATTAAAGCCTCTGTCTTCAGCTCAGGTCATGGTCCCAGGGTCCTTGGATTGAGCCCCACATCAGGCTCTCTGCTTGATGGGGAGCCTGCTTCCTCCTCTCTCTCTGCCTATCTCCTCTGCCTACTTGTAATCTCTGTCTGTCAAATAAATAAATAAAAATCTTTAAAATGCAGGATAGGGGGGCGCCTGGGTGGCTCAGTGGGTTAGGCCGCTGCCTTCGGCTCAGGTCATGATCTCAGGGTCCTGGGATCGAGTCCCACGTCGGGCTCTCTGCTCAGCGGGGAGCCTGCTTCCTCCTCTCTCTCTGTCTGCCTCTCTGCCTACTTGTGATCTCTCTCTGTCAAATAAATAAATAAAATCTTTAAAAAAAAATAAATAAAAAAAATAAAATGCAGGATAGGAAGCAGATGACGAACATTAACACATCTTTTTTCCTTAAAATTAGCTGCGCAATACAACAGAAGATTAATACAGAATGTAGTACTATGGAAACAACACGGTTTTATTGAACTATGAACTAAAGAGTTACATTAAATACCCACAATTCTTTGTGAAAAATCTCTTTGTTTTTCTGCTTGTCAGCACCTGCATTTTACAACTGCCTTCTTTAGTATGGACCCCGTCTTGTGGAAGGTTGGGAACTTAAAACGTTAATATCCAGGAGCTTAAAAAAATCACGGCACTAATAACTTACACAGATGGGAGTAAAACAATCACAGCATTCTTAACTATAAGCTGAGCAGAAAATAAATCTAAAGACTAGTGATGACTATTTACAGAATATACGGGGGGAAATATCTCCTTGAGCTTGGTAAAAACATTTATACTTGCCAAATTTTCCTATAAGCCGAAAAAGCAGACAGGTTAATATCAGATCTGAGGTAACATTTACCAAAAGGTTAAAATCCCAAGAAACTATTTCTCAATTTATTATTTTCTTGTAATAAAAAAAGTAGACACCTTTTTTTTTTTCTTTCTGAGATAAATGCTCAACCTGATGCAAAAAGTATCATTTAATCAATGAGATTCATTTTATTCCTCAACCATGGTTCAACATAATGACAGAAGTAGACCCTCCGGTCCTGATACCACCATCACTCCTGCTGATCTTTCAAAGTATTCCTCATTTCCAGGCAGCTCCAGGTTCTTCCCCAAGAACCTTGACTCTGCAGGTTAGTAAAGTGAGATCTTGAGCATCATCCTCTCTTGCCCAACCCAGCTAGGTCTGATATAATGCCAATCTGACTCCCTTTTCAAAAAAAAATCTTGAATTTAAATCAGCACTGTCCAGAAGAACTTCATATGATAATGAGAATATTCTGTATCTGAACTGCCTTTGGTAGGGGTTAGTCACATGTGACTATGGAACACTTGAAATGTGGCTAGTGTGGGGCACCTGGGTGGCTCAGTGGGTTAAGCCTCTGCCTTCAGCTCAGGTCATGATCTCAGGGTCCTGGGATCGAGTCCTGCATTGGGCCCTCTGCTCAGCAGGGAGCCTGCTTCCCCCCACCCCCCATCTCTCTGCCTACTTGTGATATCTCTCTCTCTGTCAAATAAATAAATAAAATCTTTAAAAACAAAAAGAAAGAAAGAAATGTGGCTAGTCTGATTGAGGAACTGACTTTTTATATTTTATTCAACTGCAAATGAATTTAAATTTAAATAGCCACATACGACTAGTAATCTACCAGAGACAGGACAAATTTAGAGCAAGAGTACTTCTTTTCCTACCAGAAATGATTTGTTTTATCTCATAGATGATAGCGAGTTACTAAAAGGCGGGATTTACATTTTCAAAAGTGTTTTCTGGCTGTTTTGTGGGAATATGATTTTAGAGGCTGACAAGGGAAAGAAAATGTTGGAGGTCTGAAAAGTACTCATTGGATTTGGCAATTAGGAGATTATTGGTAATCTCAGAATGAGAAGTTAGAGTAATAATGGAGTTACAAACTATACTGGAAATAGAGACGGCAAATTCAGACCACTCTTTCAAGAAGTCTGGCTCCAGGGCACCTGGGTGGCTCAGTCAGTTAAGCATCCAACTCTTGTTGGCTCAGGTCATGAACTCAGGGTTGTGAAATCAAGTCCCACATTGGGTTCTGCACTTGGTGGGGAGTCTGCTTAAGAGTCCCTCTCTCAGTCTCCCTCCGCCCCTTCCCCCACTCATGCGCTCTCTCTCTAAAATAAATAAATCTTAAAAAAAAAAAAAAGAAAGAAAGAAATCTGGCTTGGAAGGAAGAAAGAAAGGAAGTAGGGAACAAATAGCATGGAGAAATCTATCATGCGCTAGAATTTCAAAGAAGGAATTCATACTGATTACTCCATTTACCTTTACTAAATCCTCAAAACAAACTTGTATAAACCTCAACTTAGAGAAATTAAGCTTCAGAGGGACTAACTTGCCCAGAAACACTCTGGTAGGACTAGAATTATAAAGTTAGGGTCTTTTGCAGGCCAGAATTCATTCTCTTAAAGGTCAATGTAGAAATGAGGATAGAAATGCAGCACTGGGGGCGCCTGGGTGGCTCAGTGGGTTAAGCCGCTGCCTTCGGCTCAGGTCATGATCTCAGGGTCCTGGGATCGAGTCCCGCATCAGGCTCTCTGCTCAGCAGGGAGCCTGCTTCCCTCTCTCTCTCTCTCTGCCTGCCTCTCCGTCTACTTGTGATTTCTCTCTGTCAATAAATAAATAAATAAAATCTTTAAAAAAAAAAAAAAAGAAAGAAATGCAGCACTGAAGCAGTAAAGAATCTGTGGAAAGATTAAAGATGTAAAATAGTGATACAGTAATTGATGGGGCAAGGCTCTGGAGAAGATAGGGAGAAACAGAGTCTAGATAAAAGATACTAATTTCAGATGAGAACAGGAAAATCACTTCCTCTGAGATGGAAAGAAAGAAATCCAGTACGCGTGAATGTATGTGTGTTTATTGTACAAGGGGTTTAGAGATGGCAGGAAATAGATTAAATTAAAACCTGATGATCTCAGGAGGCCTGGGTGGCACAGTCCATTAACTCTTGGTTTTAGCTCAGGCTCAGAATCCTGGGATGGAGCCCTACATCAGGCTCTTCATTCAGTGGCGAGACTGCTTGAAATTCTCACTCCCTCTCCCTCTTATTCGTGCTCTCTCTCCCTCCAAAATAAGTAAATAAATCTTTTAAAAATAAATTAAGCGAAGTTAATAAAACCTGATGATGCTCTATTTTCCCTGTAAAGCAGGAGGCAAGGACTTGTGTAAGATGAGAGTAAAAGTTTAAAGATGATGGTCTGACCTAGCCATGATGGAGAAAAAGGGAGGAGTGGGTCTTAGACCAGAAAAAAATCCTTCTTTTTTATCACCAGTTCTTATTTAGCTAATAATGCTGAGTGCATAACCTATTAAAAGCATATACAGTAAGGGCTTAAACCAATGTTTTCCTATGTTAGATCAACATTCTTTTGATACTTGTATAGTTTTCAGCTATACTTTTTCCAACTTTTTAAATTGTGGTAAATACACTTAACATAAAATCAGGCTCTGCGCTGGGCATGGATCCTGCTTAGGATTATCTCTCTCCCTCTGCCCCTCCCCCTGCTCTCTCTTTCCCCACCCCCTCTCTCTAAAAAAAAAAGAAAAGAAGCTAAATGTGTTTAACTTTTTTGTTGTTGTTGTTTAACTTTTTTAAAGATTTTATTTATTTATTTGTCAGAGAGAGAGAGAGACAGCACAGGCAGGGGGAGTGGCAGGCGGATCAGGCAGAGGGAGAAGCAGGCTCCCTGCTAAGCAAGGAGCCCAATGTGGGACTCAATCATAGGACCCTGGGATCATGACCTGAGTGGAAGGCAAATGATTAACTGACTGAGCCACCCAGGCATCCCAAAACTAAATGTGTTTAATTGATAATTTTACAATTAATAATGCTAAAACCATTCATTTGTATCATAATTTGAACTTTCTATAAAGACATTGCAGATCTATTTATCTTGAATTCTGAACAGTAAGTGTCCTCCTAATTTAAATAAACTTGAGTTTTTTAAAGGTATTTATTTATTTATTTATTTGACAGAGAGCAGGAGGAAGAGTGAGAGGCAGAGTGAGAAGCAGACTCCCCACCAAGCAGGGATCCCAACATGGGGCTCGATCCCACAACTCTGGCATCACAACCTGAGCTGAAGGCAGACGCTTAACTGACTGAGCCACCTAGGTGTCCCAAATATTAAATTATTTTTCAAATTTCTAAAGTATCATTGATTTTTCCCTACAGTAGGAAAAAAATGTACTTATAAAAAGATAATGCTACTAAGAGCCTACATAATTAAAAATACGTATAAAGCTATAAACTTCAGTAAAAAACCACTATACTTTCTTGTCATTAATAACTAGAACTAATTTATCTTTAAATTATTAATTTAAAGCTTGGTTATGACAGAAACAAAGTTAACATTTTTTTAAACATATATAACTCCTGTCTTCCACTTAGCATGCAAAATGCTGGAAACAGAGTTGCTCCCACTCTTACAGTAAGAAAAAAGATAATCTAAGCAAATATAACTTTTCTTGAAATTGTTAGAGAGCTAAGGTTGTAGGACAACCAACTACTCTGAAATCTAAGGAAAGACAGATGCCTCCAAAGAGAACACTTGCTTACTTGCAGTACATATCAGGTGCTACACACCTGTAGAAATAATTCAGCTAAATTAGCTGAATTAATGAATTGCTAAAAGCCAAAAATGTAGGCCAGCATGAGAGTGGAGAAACCCTGGGAGGCACAGAACAAGAGGCAGTGCACCCACTCACATATTCTTCTCTAGACACTTTGTCTGGTGGTGGGGAGAAAGTGTGGGGGCAATATAAGAAAGCAGAGTGGGCCTCCCTTGTTGTATAGGCCCAGAGAGGGAAGCAACCGCTGCTCCAGGGAACACCTGAAGCCGTTTACGAATCCTTCTACCCTACAGAACAAAAGCCATTAGCTGACTGGGAGAGAGGATCAGAAAAAGACCCGAGGCAGGGGAAGAGACAGGGCTATATTCTAGCTCCAGACCATCTCTCACCTATGAAAGAACTTGAGTTGGGAACACCAACATGGCCCAAACCCACCAACTGCCCAAGGCTGAGGATGCACCAGGACAACAGAAAACACCCTTTCCACTGGCCCCTTAGTACCAAGTTAGGAGGCACTGAATAACCAATGATAAGAGATCCACGGCTGGGCTAAAGGCAAGAATGTGGAAAAAGGCCCTTTCTGCTACAAAGGGAGACTTAGGGTGGATCAGACTTCAAAAAAAAAGTCTCTAGTAAGCCAACTCTCACCCTGAAACTAGGTCAACACTAAATGAATTTGAAGCAGTGGTAGACTGAAGAAAAGGACAACAAACAAAACCCAAACTCAGCTCAGCTTCTGACTAACCTAACACAACTCCTACAACAAGGGCCAAGCAAAAGAAGCAGCATCACCACTTCCAGGCATAAATAATAGTGACTTAAGTGTCTACTGCTCTACACAAGATGTCTGTTTTCAACCAAAACATGAGACACATGAAGAAGAAAAGATAAAACACTGCCAAGAGACAATACAATCAACGGAATCAGTCCAAATACTGGAACTAACATACAGGGAATTTAAAATCACGGAGTTTAACATGGCAGAATAGTGGGAAAAGCCTTTTGAAAAATGACAATAGTTGAAATGAAAAAATCATAGCTTTAGGTCTAGTTCCCCAACTTGATTCTTAGTTCCTTTAAGGCAGGATCCCAAGTTCATTTCTCTTTGCTTCCCTAGCATCTAGCACAACCAGCAGATCTGACACTAGCACAACAGTACAAAAAATGAAGTACTTTTTTGAACTTGAAGACCCTCAACCCCCACTAACAGACATATTACGAGGCCAAACCTCAATCCCAGAACTACAGAAAGAGCTTCAGTTTTGGATGGACTTTTGCACCTTTACTCTTAACTTTACAAAATGACTGGGAATACCTAAACCCAGGGTTTGCACACTTCTCCTGGGATTCTTGAAAACCTGTTCATTCATATTATGAAACAGCCTTTTGATTAGTTATTCTGTTCCAAAGACTAGAACCCTTAAGTAAATGACTTTTATGTAAAAATAATTGATGAGATAAAGTTGATCTCAGATTTTCAGATCCTAGAGGAAAAAAACTATGCATCTTTCATTGAGCAGCATCCTTAACTTACAGTCATACTATGCACAAGCCTTTTTATCTCTCATTTCTCTTTTACCATTTGAGGAAAATAAAGTAGCACTGAGATATGCTGAAATGTGACCTGCTAAAAGATAAAACTACCAGCCCCCTATCTTTCAACCTCCAGTTCATCTAAAGAATCTTGTACAGTCTTCGTGACACTGTCCCCAAAGGGACTATTATACGTAAGTCCAATTTTATGGAGCCTATGGAGGTTTGGCAACTTCCTGTAATTATCTCTAGTTGATAAAATAACAAGGACAGGGGTGCCTGGGTGGCTCAGTTGGTTAAGTGGCTACCTTCGGCTCAGGTCAGGATTCCAGGGTCCTGGGATCGAGCCCCGCATTGGGCTCCCTGATCGGCGGAAAGCCTGCTTGACCCTCTCCCACTCACCCTGCTTATGTTCCCTCTCTCACTGCATCTCTCTCTGTCAAATAAATAAATAAAATCTTTAGAAAAAAATAAGAGGAACTTGAAAAGGTTCCTGTAACTTCCTATTTGCTCTCACGGCATCTTCCAATTTCTAATCTTATAGGGTCCTCAGTAATCTTCTCCATGAAAAATTTGGAATAAATATGCAAGAACTCCCCAAATCTCCAGCAATGATGCAAAATATTTACTTATGCAATGAAGTAACATGATTAAGGAACTTTTTCAAAATAATTACAGGTATTGTAATTAAAAAAAAAATTCCTAGAATGTTTTCTACATGCTATCATCAATTTCCACACCCACTTAAACTAAACCTACCACCTTTAAGAATGATAGTCACAAAGCATCTTGATGTCATACACATTTTCATATACCTGAATCGTGCTCACACTCAATGACAACTGACCCACTGATGCTTCCAAAATGCCATCTTCTCTTGTTTATCCGCATCGCCCATCACACTTTTGCTCATTGTTTTCTTCTCCCTGACCTCTAAATGGAAAACAACCTACAGACTCAGTCCATAGACCTCTCTCTTTTCCACCTAACTCTCTTTAGTAATTCCATCCAGTATTATGGTTTTCAATACAAAACCAGTTCACACTTCTCTTGAACTCCAGACCTGCATATTTAAGTGCCTACTTAACATTTCACTTGGGTATCTTTTAGGTATCTCAAACTCAGTATGTCCAAAACTGAACTCCTGATCTCTTTCCCAGTCCGACTCCAACCACAACCTTCTCTGTGACAGATGGTAGAAGATCTAATTCCTCCAGTTGCTCAGGCAAAATACTCTGGAATCATCTTTGACTTCCTCCAAACTGTCAAAAAATATTGTTGGCACTATTTCAAAATAAATCCAGAATGTGCCCACTTCTCACTACGTCCACACTACCACCATCATATCTCACATGGATACTGCAGTGGTCTCGTAACTGGTCTCTGTGCTCTGATTCTGAGCAACTCATTCTTAACACAGTGGCCAGAGTAATCCTCTTAAAAGGTAAGTTAGATTATCACTTCCCTGTTTAAAACCCTCTAATGGCTCCACATATCCCCAGTAAAGGCCCAAGTTCTTATAGTGGCTTACAATGACCTACATGATCTGGTCCCCTTGATGAGGGAGCAGGAGGCTGGCTGAGGACAAAGCAAAAGCTGGCGCCTTGCACCCCCTCTTCACCCGCTCCCCTCCGTATGTGTAGCATTCCTCAGGCACCCCTGACTGCCATAAAACGATAAATAGTTAACTTGCAGGGATCACAATCCTGCAGAACAGGAATCTCCCTTGCTCTACAGATGTCCTAGAGGTCTAAACAGGGAGGTTACCTTATCAATAGCACAAATTTCCAGAGGCAAATAACTCTCGGTTCCTGAAGCCCTAATGTCTCCCTCCCACCATAAACTGGAGGACACTGAGGTAGAAGGGAATGTAAATGATAGCAGGATCATAACACCCCACCAAGAATCTCCCAATTATCTTGATGTTAATGCCTGACCTAAAGACGACATTGATCAGGCCATAAGGGCAAAGCCTCCCCCCGGCACCTTGTAGGCCCTCCCTAACATGTGAAAACTCTGTTGAAACCTCCCATCCCTTCCCCTCACCTTCCCCCAACCACAAGGTATATAACATGCCTACCCTCACAACCCGCGGCTGCAGCTCTTCCTGCCCAAGGGTCCTGTCCCCGTGCTTTAATAAACCACCATTTTGCACCAAAGATGTCTCAAGAATTCTTTCCTGGTCATCGGCTCCGGACCTCAGCCCACCGAACCTCACCTAGGTTCTAGAACTTCATCACCCTTAATGTCCTATTAATTTCCCCTCTGTTCGTTCCACTCCAGCTATGTGAAATTCTTTCTTCAGATGGGCCAAGTACCCTCCTGACTAAGGGCCTTTGCATTAGCTGTCCCCTCTGCTTAATCTTCCTCCAGATACCTTCACATATAACTTCCTCACTTCCTTTAACTCTTTACTCAAATATTACCTTTTGCATAAAACCTATCCTCACTCCCAACCTTCATATTGGTTTTTTTCTGTAGTACTTACCACTTTCTAATGTACCATGTATTTATTTTACTTACTGTTTATTTCTCTCTTGTCCCATTAGAAAGCTCCATCCCAGTTGATGGCAACTTTTTCTTTTGGTTCACAGATATATCTCAAGTGCCTACATTATCTAACATATAATAGATATCCAATTAATATTTATGGAATGAAAATCTCCAAATTCATAAATCAGTGGCCAGCTAGTGGCTGAGGAATGATAATGGACCACAACTGCTAAGAGCCATGAGCCGTGATTCTTTTTGTTCACTCTAGCCTCACAAATAGATTATAAAACCTACTGGCCCTGCAGATAATGCAAGCTTTGCACATGATGATTTCAAGCCGTTGTTCCTAAGAAAATAAAAATATGAATTTAATCCAAAAGTGACCATACCCCACTGCAAAATGTTGCACGCACATAGTTTTAAGTGTATACTCATTGCAAGTAAAACCGAGTCTGAAAGAATTATAACTTTAGAAAGTAGAATTAAAATTCAAAGCTTCAGGGACGCCTGGGTGGCTCAGCTGGTTAAGCGGCTGCCTCCAGCTCAGGTCGTGATCCCAGCGTCCTGGGATTGAGTCCCGCATCGGGCTCCTTGCTCAGCCGGGAGCCTGCTTCTCCCTCTGCCTCTGCCTACCACTCTGTCTGCTTGTGCTCACTCTCGCTCCTCTCTCTCTCTCTGACAAATAAACAAATAAAATCTTAAAAAAAAAAAAAATTCAAAGCTTCAAAGTGATATTAATGAATCTGTGAAATGGTCTATTAAAAAAACAAGATGACCCTAATAGATAAAAATATTCTTAATTGCAAGAAGTGTAAAATTTTATTTTTTTTTTAAGATTTTATTTGTCAGAGAGGAAGAGAACACAAGCAGGGGGTGTGGCTGACAGAGGGAGAAGCAGGCTCCCCACCAAGCAAGGAGCCTGATGTTATACTCAATCTCAGGACCATGGGATCATGACCTGAGCTGAACTCAGACAGACACTTAACCAACTGAGCCCTCAGGCATCCTTATTTTTTTTTAAGATTTATTTATTTGGAAGAGACAGAGAGAGAGTGAGCATGGAGAAGGGGCAGAGGGAGAGAGAGAGAATCCTCAAGCAGAACCCCCACTGAGCTCTACAGAACCTAACATGAGGCTCAATCCCAGGACCCTGAGATCATGACCTGAGCTGAAGTCAGATGCTTAACTGACTTAGCTACCCCAGAACCCCAAAAAAGTATATAATTTTAAGTCAGATTCACATAGACCTCTGCTATCTACAGACTATTTTCAGAATAACTCTTATTCGAACCTTATATAGGTATATTATCATCAACCCTATTTTATAGATATGGTAAATAAGGTTAACAGAAGTGAAGTGAACTTCTCAGGGTGACTCAGCTACTTAGAAGAGATTCCTAGATTCAATTCTAAGTCCACATACTTTCTGAAAATTTTAAAATAATTCAGAGAAACTTTCAAAAATAATACATAGGACTTATGTACTGCTATGTTTCCTCTAGTGGTTACACCTTATATAAAATAGTATGCTATCAAAACCATGAATTGATATTGGTCTATATACTTTTTATTGTCGTACCTGGGAATGATAATGGACCACAAACAACATGAATCAAAGATTTTTCTTGGGGGCCTGGGTGACATAGTCAGTTAAGCATCTAACTCTTGGTTTCAGCTCACGTTGTAATCTCAGGGACATGAGATCAAGCCCACGTGGGGTTCCATACTCAGCACAGAGTCTGCTTAGGGCTCTTTCCCAAGATATCTGCAAATGACATATCAGATAAAGGGCTACTATCCAAAAACTATAAAGAACTTAACACCCAAAGAACAAATACCCCAGTCAAGAAATGGGCAGAAGACATGAACAGACACTTCTCCAAAGAAGACATCCAAATGGTCAACAGACACATGAAAAAATGCTCAACATCACTTGGCATCAGGGAAATACAAATCAAAACAACAATGAGATACCACCTTAGACCAGTCAGAATGGCTAAAATTAACAAGTAGGAAATGACAGATGTTGGTGAGGATGAAGAGAAAGGGTAGTCCTCCTACACTGTTGGTGGGAATGCAAACTGGTGAAGCCACTCTGGAAAACAGTGTGGCAGTTCCTCAAAAGTTGAAAATAGAGCTACCCTATGATCCAGCAATTGCACTACTGGGTATTTATCCCAAAGATATAAATGTAGTGGTGATCCGAAGGGGCACCTGTACCTGAATGTTTATAGAAGCAATGTCCACGATAGACAAACTATAGAAAGAGGCCCAGATGTCCATTGACAGTTGAATGGATAAAGAAGATATGGTGTGATGGAATATTATGCAGCTATCAAAAAATGAAATCTTGCCATTTGCAATGACATGGATGGATCGGAGGGTATTATGCTAAGTGAAATAAGTCAATCAGAGAAAGACAATTATCAGATGATCTCACTGATATGTGGAATTTTAAGAAACAAAAGAGAAGATCGTAGGAGAAGAGGGGAAAAATAAAACAAGAACAAACCAGAGAGGAAGACAAACCATAAGGAACTCTTAATCATAGGAAACAAACTGAGGGCTGCTGGGGGGAAGAGGTGGAGGGATGGGTAACTGGGTGACAGACATTAAGGAGGGCATGTGATGTAATGAGCACTGGGTATTATATAAGACTAAAGAATCACAGACCTATAATCTGAAACCAATAATATACATTAATTAATTGAATTTAAATTTTTTAATGTTTAAAGTAAATGTTTTTAATTTTTAATTTTTTTCAAGATTTTATTTATTTATTTGACAGAGAGAGACACAGCAAGAGAGGGAACACAAGCAGGGGAGTGAGAGAGGGAGAAGCTGACTCCCTGCTGAGCAAGGAGCCCATTGCAGGGCCTGATCCCAAGACCCTGGGATCATGACCTGAGCTGAAGGGAGATGCTTAACGACTGACCCACCGTGACACCCCTAATTATTAAACTTATAAAAAAGACTCTCCCTCTGCCCACCTTTCAAAAAAAAATAAATCATTTTAAAAAGTTTTTTTAAACTCCAGTGAAGCTAATTTATATAAACGAGCTAAGAGGTAGTTTCTATGTAAATACCATTTTACTCTGACAATTATAGGAGTATTACATTCCATTTGGGTATTTATGTTTAATAATATAAACAATATAGCAGAAAAGGAGCTGAAAGATATGACTAGAAAATGGTAAAGTTGGGAAAGTTTATTTAATAAACTTTTCTTCACTTACGTGGCTGATTATGATGACACTATTGACAAGTTGTAAGACATCTCTCCTCTGGACAATCCATAAAAACTACTCTTGAATATCACTAATGACCATGACCATGCTTCAATTTTAAACTGAGTGTATTTCTTTTTCCTCCTCCCTTTTATCCCCATGACAGCACTGTTTACAATTAGCTGCTGGATTCTTATGGAAATTTTTTCCTTCATTTGCTTTCAGGATACTGCACTCCCTTGAATCTCCTTTTTTTGTGGTCTTTTTGTTGTATATAACCTATTACCTTTTATCAAAAACCTCCAAGCCCTTTCTTAAAGTACAGGTAAGAACACAGTCCCATTTGGAACACAGCAGTTCTCCTGGGCTAAAATCTACTGGGCATTGTCTGGTTACTTAGGACCGACCACCTACTCTTTTAAAACACCTCAACATTTCCCAGAAACTCCTTCCCTAAATAGAGCTGGGTCAGATTTTGCCAGTGAAAGGAATGCATGTGAGATCTGAAGAGAGGAGAAGCCATTTCTCTTTGGGAGTGGCTGGAGGCAGATGTCAGATACATAGTAGCTTTGGGGCACAGCAGCTTTTGTTTGAGAATCACTTACTTCCATTATCGCAGCCCAGCCCCAGACACATGACAGAAGCATTCTCAAATAGGCTTGATAATTGCAGCAGTTTCCCAGTCAGCTTTTGAGAACCCTGAAGGTCTTCACTGTCTGCTTCCCTGACCTTCCAGCAGAAGCTTTCCTGACCTTCCAGGGTGACCCCCCTGACATTCACCCCACCAGTGTTTTCTAAGCTTCATATAAGCCCTAATGCCCAAATCATTCCTAAGATATTCCATTTTCCTTACCAATCCCAAACTGTTAACAACCACATATATATAGATTAGGTATCAAGATAGATGATAGATTAGATAGATAGATGAATGTATCTAATCATATGTGGATATAGATACACAAAGATTATTATATAAATTGAGAGATTTAGGGGTGCCTGGGTGGCTCAGCGGGTTAAGCCTATGCCTTTGGTTCAGGTCATGATCTCAGGGTCCTGTGATGGAGCCCTGCATTGGGCTTTCTGCTCAGCAGGAGGCCTGCTTCTGCCTGCCTCTCTGTCTACTTGTGATCTCTCTCTCTGTGTGTCAAATAAATAAATAAAATCTTTTTTAAAAAATTGAGAGATTTAACCATTTGTCAAACACCCTGGGAAGGACAGAAGAAACAAGGTAGTAAAAGCAATTGCCTCTGGAGAGGAAACCTGAATGGCTAGAGGACAGGAATGGAAGGAAAACTTATCTTTTTACTATATGCCCTTTTGAAGCTTCTTGAATTTCATACTATAAGCATATATGCATCTGTCCAAAAATGAAGTAATTATTTAAAAGTTGGGTCGCCTGGGTGGCTTAGTTGTTAAGCATCTGCCTTCGGCTCAGGTCATGATCTGAGGGTCCTGGGATCGAGCCCCATATCAGGCTGCCTGCTCAGAGAGGCACCTGCTTCTCCCTCTCCCACTCCTCCTGCTTGTGTTCTCTCTCTCTCTCTCTGTCAAATAAATAAAATCTTTAATTAAAAAAAAAGTTATATGCCCACATAATTATTGTTATATGCCCCTATGGGCCCCACAGAACCAGAAGTGGTTTTTTTTGTTTTTTTTTTTTTTATCTATGGTCCCTTCTCAAACCTCTGAGCTATAAAGAGAAGTGGCATAGGAGGGGGAAAATGACTTCTCAGGAATGAAGTTTTGTACTTACAAGGAAAATATCTATTGGTCAATGCTTCTCAAGTTTGGAAAAAATTTCCTCATTTACTCACTGTTATACTTAACAATCACTCTTTTTTTTTTTAAATATTTTATTTATTTATTCAACAGAGAGAGATCACAAGTAGTCAGAGAGGCAGGCAGTGAGAGAGAAGGAAGCAGGCTCCCCGCTGAGCAGAGAGCCCAACGCGGGACTCGATCCCAGGACCTCTTAAATGATACAAAGACAAAAATAAAAAAGTCCACAGTGCTATAATTAAGGCACAGGTAAAGTGCTGGAATTTGTGATGAGAGACATTGATGCTGTGCTTAAAACTTTAAAGACAAAATGAATTTTAGAGAACACTTAGTTTCCAGCATTATTTTTTAATTGCTAATAAGCTAATCTTAGTTCTTATCCCCAAAGAGAATTAGAGGTTTTTTTTAACCTTACTGTGAAAATGATAATTTCAACATTTATTCTCTGAAAGTGTGAACTAGTCAAAAGTACAATCTGGGAATTAGAATAAATTGAGGATTATAGGGGTGCCTGGCTGCCTCAGTATGTACAGCTTGAAACTCTTGATCTAGGGGGATTGTAAATTCAAGCTCCACATTGCATATAGAGATCGTTTAAAAATAAAATCTTTAAAAAACAAAATTGGATATTATATAAATTACCAGTTTACTGGACATTTTAACCTCAAATAATCATTCTAGGAACCTAGGAAAATGAAGCATTAGAATATTTTCCCCATCTTCTGGTATCAAAGCCATTAGCACCTGGTAACATTTCTCTCCCAAAGAATTCAGGGTTTCTAGGTACCTTTTAAAACTGAATAGTTGGGTTTTGTTTTGTTTTGTTTTTAAGATTTATTTATTTATGGGGCGCCTGGGTGACTCAGTCATTGGGTGTCTGCCTTCGGCCCGGGTCATGATCCCGGGGTCCGGGATCAAGCCCCGCATCGGGCTGCCTGCTCACCGGGGCGCCTGCTTCTCCCTTTCCCACTCTCCCTGCTTGTGTTTCCTCTCTCTCTCTCTCTCTGTTAAATAAATAAATAAATTCTTTAAAAAAAAAAAAGATTTATTTATTTATTTGGTAGAGCAAGTACATGCACATGAGTGGGGGTGGGGCAGAGGCTGAAAGGGACAGAGACCCAAGCAGACTCCCTGATGAGCCTAGAGCCCAACAAGGGGCTGGATCTCACCACCCTGAGATCATGACCTGAGCTGATCAATTAACTAACTAAGCCACCCAAGTGCCCCAATAGTTTTTTTTTTTTTTTAAGTTCTTTCTTAATTCTTAAAAATTACAATGGAGGAAAAGAAATTTCTTGCACTTCCCTGTTAGTGAGCCCCAAAAAAGTAAATTAATAATTATAGTGGGAAGTCTTATATTAGAGTTCAAATTTTTTTTTAAAGATTTTTACTTATTTATTTGACAGACAGATCACAAGTAGGCAGAGAGGCAGACAGAGAGATAGAGAGAGAGAAAGAGAGGAGGAAGCAGGCTCCCTGCTAAGCAGAGAGCCCGATGTGGGGCTCGATCCCAGGACCCTGAGATCATGATCTGAGCCTAAGGCAGAGGCTTTAACCCACTGAGCCACCACGGCGCCCCGAGTTCATTTTTTTCTTTTTTTTTTTCCCCAAGTTCATATTTTTTTTTTTAAAGATTTTATTTATTTATTTGACAGAAAGAGAGATCACAAGTAGGCAGAGAGAGAGGGGAAGCAGGCTCCCCGCTGAGCAGAGAGCCCGATGCGGGGCTCAATCCTGGGACCCTGAGATCATGACCTGAGCTGAAGGCAGAGGCTTAACCCACTGAGCCACCCAGGTGCCCCCGAGTTCAAATATTTTTTAAAAACATTTCCTCATGTTCTGGATGACAGAAAACAAAAAGTACAAAATACAATCTATGTAACATAAAGCTGGGCAGCTTTTGGTACAGTTATTAGTAATGAGGGTGGATACACAGGTGAAAATGCAGTCAATCAAGATTTAGCCAACGACTACATCTCTAGAACTGAACAACAGAAGAACAGCATACTTATGTTGCCAATCTCTTGAAGCTACCTGGTTGACAGAATGGCCTAAACTATACACATGTACTGACTCTGAAATCGGTATCAGGAAAATATACATGTAGGTATAAGGGTAGAGTACTACACAAGGAAGATGAGGGGATTAATACATTCATATCTCCATAGAATGTATAATGCCTTTTATACAGAAGTGTTAAAAAAAAAAAAAAGGTTGGTACAAAATAATTCAAATGAAGCCGCAACCCTATTTTGAAAATAGTTAATTTCCAAAAATTAGTTATTAGTTAAACAACATGCCAAACCACCTCCTAAAAATATTATCTAGCCTGCATCCATACCTGTGTCACAGAGGAATAAAACCAGTTTTAAGTATCCATTGGTACTTTCTAGAAGCTCTGAAACCAGTATTTCCAGTAAGAATTTCCTAAAACTTTACAATACACTGTATTGTGTAAACAACTCCTAAATGCCTTCAATAATAGAAAACCCTAGTAAATGGCCTCTTTCTGTTTCTGCACTAATTATTTTTATTTAAAATATCTCAAGTCTAATAAATTCAGTATTCATTTACAATATTCGTTCAGCACTTAGTATGTGTCAGGCACTAAACTGTCCTTGGAGAACATAAGTGAACAAGACAATGTCCAGCCCTCAAGAAGCTCTCATAGTCCAGGAATACAGATGAGATTAACGATGATAAGTCAGTACTTAGGATAGGGTTATCATCAGTACTTAGGGTAGGATATCATGACAGTACACAGAGGAGCCCCCAAGAAGAGCCTATAAATGCCCAACTGCTTCACTGTTAAAAAATCTTTAAAATTTCTGCACTTTATAAAACACTGTTTACTTGTATGTTAATATAAAAAGCCTTAAGGATAAGTGGGATGCAGGGATAAAATATTAAGAATAGTATTTTTTTTTTTTTTAGATTTTATTTATTTGAGAGAGAGAGAGAGCATGAAAGGGCCGAGGGGCAGAGGGAGAAGCCAGCTCCCTGATTAGCAGAGGGCCTGATGTGGGACTTGATCCTGGGACTCCAGGATCATGACCTGAGCCGAAGGCAGTTGCTTAACCAACTGAGCCACCCAGGTGCCCATATTCTTTTTTTTGTTTTGTTTTGTTTTTTAATGGAATCCCTACACCCACTGTTGGGCTCAAACCTACAACCCTGAGATCAAGAGTTACATGTTCTATGAACTGAAACAGCCAGGTACCCCTAAGAAAAATATTCTTTTGGGGGCACCTGGGTGGCTCAATAGGTTAAATGACTGCCTTTGGGGGCACCTGGGTGGCTCAGTGGGTTAAAGCCTCTGCCTTTGGCTCAGGTCATGATCTCAGGGCCCTCGGATCGAGCCCCACATTGGGTTCTCTACTCAGCAGGGAGCTTGTCTCCCCCCACCTCTCTACTTGTGATCTCTGTCTGTCAAATAAATAAATAAAATCTTTAAAAAAAAAATGACTGCTTTTGGCTCAGGTCATGATCCTGGAGTGTGGGATCAAGTCCCACATCAGGCTCCCTATTCAGCAGGGAGACTGCCCTCTCCCTCTCCCTCTGCTGCTCCCCCTGCTTGTGCTCTGTCAAATAAATAAATAAAATCTTAAAAAAAAAAAAAAGAAGAAGAAGAAGAAGAAAATTATTCTTTTTGAGGGCTGCTACCCTAATTCTTGGAAGATGGCTAACCCTAATTCTCTGAAGTAGGACTCTTTAAATAGATAATGAAGCATGAGACCCTCTAAGATCTGGGGGGGAAAGTGCTATAGGTTGAAAATCACTCACTAAGAGTGTTAAGTGCGTCTTATCCCTTAGCACTTTAGGACAGAAACAAAAGTTGAAACTCAATGCCAAAATGAATTTAAGTAAGATTCAATTTATTAAAATTCCAATCTATTCATAACTTCCAGAAAAAAATTCTATAATACAGTTGAACCTTGAAAAAGATGGTTTTGAACCCGCAGGTCCACAGTACTATAAATAAATGTATTTTACCTTCCTGATGATTTTCTTAATAATAATTTCTTTTTTCCAGCTTCCTTTATTGTAAGAATAGAGTATACAAGGGGTGCCTGGGTGGCACAGTCAGTTGAGCACCTGACACTTAGTTTCAGTTCAGGTTGTGATCTTGGAGTGGTGAGATCAAGCTCCATGTCCAGCTCTGCACTCAGCGCAGAGTCTCCCTGAGTTTCTCTCTCCCTCTGCCCCCGCCCCTCCCACTTGTGCTCTCTCTAAAATAAATAAATCTTTTAAAACAATACATACAATACATGTAACACACAAAATACATGTCAATCAACTGTTTATGTTATTGATAAGGCTTCCAATAAACAGTAGGCTATTAGCAGTTAATTTCTGGGGGACTGAAGAGTTATACATCAATTTTTAACCACATGGAAATCAGCAACCTTAACCTCTGCATTGTTCAAGGCTCAATTATACAGCATAAGATATATAACATAGTATAAAGTGAGGTACACCTTGTATATAATAATCCCTAGATATCTTTACAATTCCCAAGTACTAAAATAGATAGAATCCTCTCTCTGAGGAAGGAAACACTCTTAAACACAAGATGACCCAATACTATGAGAAAAGGAACATTTAAAATATCTGCTGAAACCTTCACTATCTGATCAATAAGAAAAGGAGTCTCTGCATATTATATCAGGTCACTAAACACTAACAGCTCACAGGGCTTTTTGGTTTGCCGAAGCACAAAATCTTCTTGGTATACTACTGCCTCCTGGGGGCTACAATACATTACTACTCTTCTGAGAAACCAGTGGTATAAATAGAAAATACAGATATTATTTTCTACTAAAAACACAATTCAAAAAGTCTATGTCAAATAGTAAGTAGGCCTTTCCTAAATAATCTCTTTTTTAAAAAACACAGTATCATATGTATTTCTATCTGAATAATTGGGAATAAAGTACATAATAAAAGTTAATTACAGAAAGTGGTTGTTAATATGATTGAGAACATCAAGGCTTATACAGCATTTTGCATTTTCAAAGCACTTAGCCAACATTAAACTATTAATCTTTACAACGTTGTTGAGGTCAGTATCACCACCATCTTTTTACAGAAAAATAAAGAGCAAGGTTAAGTGCAATATTAGAAATTCAAGAACTAGTCTGTAAGTAATCGGCAAAGCGGCGCAGAATAATCTAATGTGAAATATGAAGCACTAATACATTAACTCATCTCTAATACCCCATGACCTACCTCTAGGAGAAATTAGTTACTCTTTTATCAGTGGCCCCATAGCATTTTATAGATCCCTCTATTATAAGGCTTAATACTTTTGCATTATAGTTATTGAATTGCCAGTCTCTGTAACTAAACTCTGTGCCTCCACAGAACTTTGCAGCGTCTAGAGCATAGCTAGGCACAACAATGAATCATTCAGCCATTTGCCCAACTATTAAGCACTAACTACAAGTCAAACACTGTCCTGGACATGGGGGATACCGTGGTAAAAAAGAGAGCCAAGCTATCTACTCTCATGGAGCATATATTCTGGAGACAAAGGAAGATGATCAAAACAAAAACAAAAACAAAACAAAACAAAAAAACTATACTAAGAAGGTACTAAGGTACTAAGAACAGCTATTGAGAAAATTAAAGAGGGCAACATGACTACAGATGAATAAGTAGTTACATTAGTTTAGGCAGTAATATTCAAGCTGATTTAAGGAACAAGCAGCCATAATTATATGGGGAAAACATAATTCCAGGTGGCAAATGCAAAAGGTCCATAAAGGACCAAAAAAAAAAAAAAAAAAAGCAAATATTCAAGGACCAGGTAAAAAAAAAAAAACCCAACTGTGATTAAAGTAGGCCAGTGAGTGAGGGATAAAAGATGAAATCGGAGAGGTGGGCAGGAGCTAAATGAGGGCATTTTTTTGGCCATGATAAGAATATTACTCTACGAGAGATGAGAAGTTATTTAAGGCTCCCTAACATGTACTTACCCATTTGAATTGCTGCACTTGAGTATTAGGTATCACTAAAAGGAAAATTAATACTGAGAAAGGAAAATTACTATGCTATTGGTTAGGGAGCCTTTCTGTTTTAATAAATTACTTTTTAGTGAAAAGTTATTTTATAATTAAATCTTCAGGCTAAAGGATAAAACAGCAGTATCTACTAATATTTTAATAGAAGTTAGAATAATGAGATTTTGACAGCCATTATTGGAAGAAATTGAAAAGCTCTCGCATCAACCACTGTACATTATAGATGACTATTCTAGGATCTTATGCTAATTGCTTATGAATTTTACAAAGCCTAAGATATCTCCAAACAGCCCATGATGAGTGCCAGACAGACATCTGGAGAGGAGGTTCCTGAGCGAGAGCAGGAAGTCTCATTAAACATAATAAATCTCTTCCTCTTACTAGAGAAACCAGAATGAAAAAGGTAACATATGCTTAGAAGCAAGAACACTTCTCACCATATTAACTGAACAAAATACAGCAAAGGCTTAAAAATTAAGGACTTATATTTCACCTGAAAATGATGCTCAAGGCTAATACCACAACTAGAACACCAAGATCCAGTTAAATTTAACTTCAAAAATAGTCACTGCAGAGAAAACATTATCATTATCTCATTCTAGGTCGTAGGCTCCTGAACATGAGAGACATTAAACTTCGTGCATTTTTACCCTTTTCAATGTGCTTTTTTAGTGTGGTTTTAAAAAACCACATCACGAGGCACCAGTGGGTTAAGCCTCTCTGCCTTCGGCTCAGGTCATGGCCTCAGGGCCCTGGGATCGAGCCCCACATCAGGCTCTCTGCTCAGCAGGGAGCCTGCTTTCTTCCTCTCTGCCTGGCCCTCTGCCTACTTGTAATCTCTCTGTGTCAAATAAAAAAATAAAATCTTAATAAGTAAATAAATAAATAACCACATCACATAACACTACCATCTTAGCTCTTTTTAAGTGTACAGTTCAGTAGTGTTGCGTATATTCACATTGTTGTACAATGAACCTCGAGAACTTTTCTCACTGTGCAAAACTAAAATTCCATAACCAATGAACAACTCCGTTTCCCCCTCCCTCCAGCTATGGGCAACCACCATTCTATTTTTTGTTTCTATGTCACTCCTAGTTTTTTAAACTGATAATAGTACAGCCTGTCTAAAAGAAATTATGTGCACAAGTTTGTTTTTTTTTTAAGATTTTATTTTTAAAACATGGGGCTTGAACTCAGACCCTGAGATCAAGAGTCATGTATTCTACCAACTGAACCAGCCAGCTGCCCCTGTGTACAAACTTCTCAGATGGTATTTTAGTTTGTTTTTGTTTAAATACAATTTCATCCCTGTTTCCTAAACCAAAATGTAGATAGTATGAGAACTAAGAATTGCCTCTACTGTGTAGAAAGGAACACAGAAGTAGTGATGGAGAATTATATTGTAATACACACTTATACTATTTCCAATCCACCATAATTACTGACAGAATTACTGGTTACTAGCAGTAGGGCAACTAATCAATATGATATAACCCATCCATATGGAAAAACACAGTATATACATTGGGAGAAAGAATATTAGACTTAAAAAGACTGAAATTTGAGAATAGCCTAATAGATAATAATAGAATTATCTTCTATTTTATATGTTAGAAGGAATTTCTGCATACACCAATTCATTTAGTAAAGTCACAGTCTCTGTAAAAATGGGATTAAAATCCCTGCCATGCTGACTTCCTAGGGTTGAAACAAGGAAAAAGCTGAAATAATAAATGTAAATGCAATTTGAAAGGTGTAAACACTTCTACATATATATAAACTGTCTAAAGATAAATCAAAACAATGTATTCCTTATACCCAAAGAATGGTTGACACTGGTGCTATGTATACAACTACAATTTACTAAGTATTTATCAAATACTTTATAGAGTGAACCGAACAGAAAGAGAAAACAAAGTTTCCTCTATTTGGTGCACAGAAAATGAGCTCTCTTAAATCTGCTAATGGTGAGATGAAAGTTAAAAGATCAAAATACCAATCTACATATTATATACAACAAGAACAAGAAGGGGCAGTATTACGGGTGTGGTTATTTGTGATATACAGAGCAGCAAGTCTTTACAAAAATACACTATATGTAAGTAAATTTTCCAAAAGTAATTTCTTTTTGAATTAGTGATTTGATAAATTGCAAAACATTCAGTGAATTCCTTGTCGAATGAAAATTACAAGAACACAAGCACAGGCAAGATTCCGTATAGGACAAATTACCACTAAAATCAAGAACAAATCTACTTCTCTGTGACACTGTATGGTTACAGAACTATGTGGGATTTGAATCCTACATCTCACTCTTTGTCTTTCTTTTTAAGAATTTATTTATTTATTTGGGAGTGAGACAGTGAGAGAGGGAATAAAAGTAGTGGGAGTAGGAGAGAGAGAAGCAGGCTTCCTGCCAACTAGGGAGCCCGAGGCAGGGCCCGATCCTAGGACTCTGGGATCATGACCTGAGCTGAAGGCAGTCATTTAACCAACTGAACCACCCAGGCACCCCTACATCTCACTCTTTAAAATTTAAGACATTGTATTAAATTTAAGAATATAATTTAAAAAGCCATACAAATTACTTCATCTCCATCTCTAATGGTACCAATTTAGCCTCCAATTGCCTACACAAATCAAATGTAAGAGGGTTTTATTATTATCCAGTAGGCAGGCAAGGCATTCTCAAATTCTGAGACTTTGATAACAAACTCTTTATAATCACCTTTTTAATTTCTCCCCCCTTTAATGCTTTGTTTATGACACTATTTCTTAACTTCCTATAATCACTTGACACAATGGCTCATAAACCTGCACCAAAGTTGATCTGATTCTAGAGGGATCCACAAAATCAAAGTAATAGTCCATAAAGGCTCAAGATAAAAGGAGTCCTAGTTCCATGCCAATTAAAAAAAGGCTACAGACTGAGATTTTAATATTATTAGAAGTACTATGAGGTAGGGGCATCTGAGTGTCTCAGTGGGTTAAACCTCTGCCTTCAGCTCAGGTCATGATATTAGGATCCTGGGAGTAAGCCCTGCATCAGGCTTTCTGCTCAGCAGGGGGCCTGCTCCTACCCTCCACCCGCCCTTGCCTCTCTATTTGTGATCTCTGTCTCTGTGTCAAAATAAAGAAATAAAATCTTAAAAAAAAAAAAAGTACCATGAAGTGTAAAGTTCCTATACTTCAATTAAATATGGTCCCAAAGATCAAAAGCCACTTGTTTTCCAGGTGTCTTTGTAACCAAAGTAACAAATTATCCTTAAGAATATAACAAGTTGGGGGGCGCCTGGGTGGCTCAGTGGGTTAGGCCGCTGCCTTCGGCTCGGATCATGGTCTCGGGGTCCTGGGATCGAGTCCCGCATCGGGCTCTCTGCTCAGCAGGGAGCCTGCTTCCTCCTCTCTCTCTGCCTGCCTCTCTGCCTGCTTGTGATCTCTGTCAAATAAATAAATAAAATCTTTAAAAAAAAAAAAGATTTAAAAGAATATAACAAGTTGGGAATTATCCAATTAAACTCAATTCTCTCAGTCAGTAAGAAAATACAAGTCATCAGTTATAAGACTTCCCTTCTTCCATTCAACAAATATTTACTGAATGTCTCCAATGTGCCAAACACTATTACTAGCTTGACCACCCAACACAGCTCACAACAGTCAAAAAACTTCATAGAAAAATAATAGTATAATTCAATTTTTTTAAGTTTTTTTTTAAATTTATTTGAGAGACAGTGAGAGCAAATGCAAAAGAGAGAGAGAGAGCACGCACACACAGAAGGAAAAGGACAGTGAGAGACAGAAGCAGACTCTTCACTGAGCAGATAGCCTGATGTGAGTTTTGATTCCAGGACTCCAAGATTATGACCTGAGCCAAGGTCAGATGCTTAACCAACTGAGCCACCCAGGCGCCCCAAAAATAATACTATAATTAAACCTCCTAAGCCTTTTTCAAAATAATTTATGGTCAAGGACATATACTTCAATAAATGCATTCATTAAACATAATAAAATTTGATGTTGAGTATGTGAAAGTTAATTTAGGAAACAGAACGAGGGAAACACTTAACATTCTTTCCTCTTATAATAACAACACTGGTAATATTCATTGAATATTTATCATTATATTTGTATATTTTTAATCTCTTCAAAAAATGCACATACATCAACCCAACCCATCAAACTACTGAAAGCCACAGAATGTAGAATTAAGTGCTAACTGGAAGTTAAACACAAGAGGGCGCACAAGACTGGAAGATTCATAAAACCAAAGACAACATGCATTTTACTCAAAAATTCACAGCTTTTAATGTATGGTCATATGGATTTATAAAAGATTCCTTATGCATGCACCAGAGGCAATTACACTAAAAATATTTCCCTTTCTCAATATGTTGCCCAGAAATCAAGTCACTGTTTCTTTGATAACACAAATTCCCTATCTAAATTGACTTTACCCTAAATTTACATTTTTATCATTAAGACTTTTTTTTAAAAGATTTTATTTATTTATTTCACAGACAGAGATCACAAGTAGGCAAAGAGGCAGGCAGAGAGAGGGGGTGGGAAGCAGGCTCCGCGCTGAGCAGAGAGCCCGATGCGGGGCTTGATCCCACGACCCTGTGATCATGACCTGAGCTGAAGGAGGAGGCTTAACCCACTGAGCCACCCAGGTGCCCCAAATTAAGACTTTTTTTTTTTTAATTTTTTATTTTTTTATAAACACATATTTTTATCCCCAGGGGTACAGGTCTGTGAATCGCCAGGCCAAATTAAGACTTTTAATCAAAAGTTTATACCACCTTTTAATCTAAAACCTCCTCAGAAAACTTATTATTTAGAAGCTGGCCAACTCATAAAATGCCTATTTTCAAGTATCATTAAAGCTTGAATGATTACAACCATAATAAACTTATTATAGGAAATAGACCTCTGACTTTTAGAAACTGATGCAAGTTCTATATATCATACTAATATCAACTATTTAATTTTCAAGCAGTGAATATTCTGTCTATGATATCTATTCCAGGAGTTGCCAACTGACCCTAAATAGTAGGCTATGATTTGATTAGTTCACTCTTTTGGGAAATAATGAACTACCTGAGGAGTTTCTGTATGTGAGGCGACCAGAGTAAGACTTAATGGAGGCTATAGGCAGGAGCATAATCCAAAATAATTCCAAAGAACATTCTGCTTACCCCAAGATTCACAGCAGAACATAATACACACACACAGAGTTCTAGGTATGCAGCTCTATTCAGCTTTATACATACAGTCATAATGCTGGCTGTGACACATGAAATTATTCCAAATGCCAAGGTTTTGTATTTTTATTATTATTATTATTATTTATTTGAGAGAGAGAGAGAGCTCAAGTAGGCAGAGAGGCAGGCAGAGAGGCAGCCAGAGAGAGAGGGGGAAGCAGGCTCCCCGCTGAGCAGAGAGCATTATTCAGGGCTCCATCCCAGGACCCTGAGATCATGAACTACGCCAAAAGCTGAGGCTTAACCCTCTGAGCCACCCAGGTGCCCCCAAATGCCAACAGTTTTATACTGTGCCTAACTCCTACATAGAACAGGCACCCAACTTGAGGGCCTGGCATGATATTCACAGGCACAAAAATATTACTTATACTTCACATATTACGCTAAGGATACAAAAAAAGAGAGGTAAATTGGCTGCTAGAATCAAGATAGGCAAGAAAAGTCCAGACTGGAAGCAGTGAGCTGTAGGTTAGGCAGTATGGGCAAAGGCTGTCTGACATTAGATAGTGCAGGATCAGGAATATATTATTTTAGTGATCAAAGATCAGGGCACAAACCAAGAAAGTAACAGTTAGGAACCCACAAGCCATCAAAGTCCAGTCAATCAAGTAAATTACCTATAATGTGAGCAGGTGGTACAGACCTGATTCTACAGTCTATCTGAACTAAACTCCTAATGTATTTCTTACCAGGTGTGTGATCCAGGACCAGAAAGGAAAGACTGTCTATAAAAGGATATTGCTCGGCAAACACTAAAATTTTATTAGGGTCTGTGGATTGAATAGCAGTGTTTCATCAATGTTAATATCTTGATTTTAGTGGCTTTATTATGGTTATATATTAGAGTATTCCCAATATATACCTAAGGATTTAGGGATAATGGGACATCAGGTATTCAACTATTCTCAAACAGTTCAGAAAATAACAACAATAATAACAGGTAAGGGACAATTACAAGCCAAATACAGTATAATGTTAACAACTGGAGGGTCCAGATGAAGGATATACAGTAATACTTTGCACTAATCTCACAGCTTTTCTGTATGTTTCACATTATTTCAAAATTAAAAATATTAAAACATAAAAGTAAATAAAATTTATACTTGCTCTGACAGTAGAGTGTAGCATATTTAGAAAGAAATATCTAGGGGAAACTTGGTGGCTCAGTTAAGCATCTGCCTTCAGCTCAGGTCATGATCCCAGAGTCCTGGGTTCAAGCTCCACATCGGGCTCCCTGCTCCTCGGGGAGTCTGCCTCTCCCTCTCACACTTCCCTTGCTTGTGTGTGTTCCCTCTCTTTCTGTGTCTCTTTCTGTCAAATAAATAAATACAATCTTTAAAAAAATTAGAAATATCTAGGGACGCCTAGGTAGTAGAGTCAGTTAAGCTACTGACTCTTGGTTTCAATCATATTCTTCCTCTCTCTCTAAAATAAATAAATCTTGGGGGCACCTGTATAGCTCAGTGGGCTAAGACTCTGCCTTCAGCTCGGATCATGATCTTGGGGTCCTGGGATCGAGCCCTGAATCATGCTCTCTGCTCAGCAGGGAGCCTGCTTCCCCCTCTCCCTCTGGCTGCCTCTCTGCCTACTTGTGATCTCTCTCTCTCTCTCAAATAAATAAATAAAATCTTTTTTAAAATTTTAAATAAAAACAAATAAATAAATCTTAAAAAAAGAAAAAAGAAATATCTGAACTAATAAACACATTATTTCAAAATTAAAAGTTAAAAATTAAAGTAAATGAAATGTTTTAACAATACAGTATACCTCAAAAATTATCTAAACTAATAAACACATGAAGCAATAATAACTTTGGTTCTTCTTTTAAGATTTATTTATTTAAAGAGAGAGTGCAGGAATGGGGAGGGACAGAAGGAGAAGAGAGAATCTCAAGCAGACTCCCCACTGAGCACAGAGCCCGACAAGGGGCTCGATCTCACAACCATGAGATCATGACCTGCACCAAAACCAACAGTCATCCACTTAACCAAGTGAGCCACCCAGGTACTCCAATAATAATTTCCGTTCTCAAAAGCCTCACTGGACTTGAATCAGCAAGAAAAAAATATTTCCCTTAAGTTAGAACGTACTCCTTCCAAAGAATGCAAATGAAGGCAACAAGATAAATATTCTAGAAAGTTATCTACAGGTATCTTTTAAAATATAATATAAAAATAATGCTTTTCATAGTCCACTTCAAAACTGAAACTATGTAATCAACACTTCTGAAACATTATCCAATCTGTAAGAAAAAATTACTAAATTTAATCAATGACTAGATTTATTCAAGGACTTCCAGTGTTGCTATAGTAACACAAATATAAAAAGCATGCTCTAATTTTGGTACCAGTAATAGTTCATGTCCCAAAAAAGACTGATTTTATTTACATATATTGGTCACCTACAAACCTGATCATTTAAAAATATTTTGTGGGGACCTCCTGGGTGTCTCAGTCCGTTAAGTGTCTGCCTTTGACTCAGGTCATGATCCAGCCTTGGATGACGTCCTGCATCAGGCTCCTTGATCAGCAGGGAGCCTGTTTCTCCCTTTTCCTGCAGCTCCCCCTGCTTGAACTCTCTCTCTCTTGCTCTCTCTCTGGCAAATAAATAAAGTATTTTCTCATAGAAAATACATAAAAATAAAAACATTTTTTCATAGAAACTATTTCTTGGTCATTGTTTCTGGAATTGTTTCCATAGCTTCTAATCTGAAAATTTTTTTAGACTACTGAAAAACACTTCTATGAAACGACTATGAAAACCCCTAGGATAGTCTACTCTCTTCATTAACATAAAAAATGCTACCAAACTTTTATTACAGAAACCAAGACAAATAGAAATCATTAAAGGCTGGGTGTGCTAATACATTTTAAATAATAGCACCCACAAAGTGTATATCTACAGTTTAATCAACCGTCAAGTATAAATGACAAGAAAACTTTCACTTCACTTAAAACAATGCATTCAAATTCCTTAGTTATAAATATGTACCAACTGGGAGCTGGAAGGATACTTGTTACTTATCATATGTTTATAACTTTGTCACTAGAACATTCTTGAAATGAATTATGATAAACAAATCTGAGAATTTAAATAACTGAGCTCCTATTTCCTGAATTTCCTTTATAGCAAGACTTCCCTTCTTGCCAGACTTCCTGAATCATTTCCCAAGGACAAAGCAGCTGGTTCTATCCCACAAAAGCTTGGTTCCCAAAGAGATGCTGTGGACTCAGCATTACCTCAGGCTGACATTTATGAGAAAAAATTCCTCCCAGTAAAGAACTGATTTTTCATCTTCAATCAACAATAATAAAAACCAAATGCATAAATAAATAAACAATGACCAGTGAGATTAAGAAAGAGTTACTTCAACATCAAAGAGAAAAACTTACCAATCAAATGGTGGCAACCAGAAAATGTACTTTTGTCTATAGTCGGTTTGCAACCTTTCTTGAATAACAAAGAAACAGACTACTTTCATCCTCACATATATACCCAAGGAAAAAGCTTTCAAACCACTTTTGCATCACTTCTTATTTTAAACTATTATCTACTTCTTAAATAAAAAAATTAAAAATACTACATTGGCATATTTATGCTGTGGAATATTATATAGCTGTTAAAAAATAATTAGGTGTATAAATAAAAAGAAAAATAAACACATTGCAAAATCTAATATTTAAAAAGTATAGATGCCTGGGGGCTCAGTCATTAAGTGTCTGCCTTTGGCTCAGGTCACGATCCCAGGGTCCTGGGATTGAACCCCATATCGGCTCCCTGTTCAGAGGGAAGTCTGCTTCTCCCTCTCCCACTCCCCCTGCTTGTGTTCCCTCTCTCGCCATGTCTCTCTCTATCAAATAAATAAATAAAATATTTTTTAAAATGTAAAAAATAATTTAAAAAATTTAAAAAGTATATAGGTAGGGGTGCCTGAGTGGCTCAGTAGGTTAAGCATCCAACTCTTGATCTCAGCTCAGGTCTTGATCTCAGCTCAGGTCTTGATCTCAGCATCATGAGTTCAAACCTTGAATTGGGCTCCACACTGGGCATAAAGCCTCCTCAAAAAATGTAGGAATATGTGTACATGTGTGCATAGCTATAGACATATTGCAGAAGGTCTCAAAAATACTCAAATTAGGTTTAAAATAGTCAACTCCAGTACTGAAATGGCAGAGGGACAATGGAGTGCGCAGTGGATAAGATAAATACAATTTTATAGTTTGATATTTTTGCAAAAGTAATTTTGAGTTACCTTTGTAATTAAAAAATTATATGTGTGTACGTGTACACACACCTGAAACATAACTTCAAAGGCATACAAATAATAAGCCTGTCATAAAATCATATATTTAAACATACAAATAGCCCATATTAATAATAAGAAACCATTTGGTCCCAAAGATAAATTGGTAAGGAGATCTATAACATTAATAGAAGTAACAACTACATGAGATGAATTTTGCTTACAATAGCATAATAGAATTTCAGTTATATTTAAGGTGTCATGTTCCTGAATATGAAAAATCCCCTGTTTGTCATTCTAACTGCCTACAAAAAGCTTCTGAATAACTAAATTCTCACCTCTTTAAAAACAAGAATAAAATTATACAAAAGAATTACATAAGGAAAATAGTCAACTTTTACTGTAAATATTTATTATGAATTTAATACATATTTGACTCATAACTTTGATATAACTTATGATAAAACTTTATATATAACTTAGATAACAATAGCCACAAAAACCAGAAGGTCTGGAGTCAATGGTATGATCATAATGGTTTGGGGATCCCTAAAATCCCCAGATTTCACCCCAGAAAATTACCACTATTTGACTCGTCTGGCAGCTCCCTAGAAAAGCTCCATTCACAGGACTTTCTTTGAGCTGGCTCAGAAATAACTCAGAGCAAACAGCCCTCTCCAAAGGGCATATGTCAAAGAAAATCAGTGGCAATTGCTTAAGATGACAGCTGCCTGGTGTAGCAATATAAGCTGAGTAAAAAAGAGGGTAAAGAAAAATGTTTGGGTTTTTTTTTTTTTTTTATAGTTGTTGCTGTTGTTATTATTTGACAGAGAGAGACACAGCGAGAGAGGAACACAAGCAGGGGGAATGGGAGAGGGAGAAAAATGCCTCCTGCTGCGCAGGGAGCCCGATGCTGGGCATGATCCCAGGCATCATGACCTGAGCCGAAGGCAGACACTTAACAACTGAGCCACCCAGGTGTCCTTAAAGAAAAATGTTTCTTTAAAAAATCAAGAGATGCTGGAAGCCTGATGCAGACCTTGATCCTGGGACTCCAGGGTCATAACCTGAGCTGAAGGCAGTCACTTAACCAACTAAACCACCCAGGCACCCCTGATATTGAGGTTCTACACAAGCAGGAAGTAAAGGCTAAGACAGAATTATAAACTGCCAGCGTACCGAAGATATGTTCAACACACAGGGAACTTTTCAACAAAGAGAGGGAAACTTATTGGTTCAAGGAATTTATGGAAGCTCTGTCTCATTAACAGCTGACCATTAAGTCATCCGAGCACAGATTTCTGTGGCTGCACATGACAAAGAAGAAAGACTTTAAAAAATTAGTTTAGGGGGGCACCTGAGGGGCTCAGTGGGTCAAAGCCTCTGCCTTTGGCTCAGGTCATGATCTCAGGGTCATGGGATCAAGCCCCGCATTGGGCTCTCTATTCGGCAGGAAGCCTGCTTCCCTTCCTCTCTCTCTCTGCCTGCCTCTCTGCCTACTTGTGATCTCTCTGTCAAGTGAATAAATAAAATCTTTAAAAAAAATATTAGTTTAGGGAAGTAACTAACTCAAAGAAGACAACAACAAAAGCAACAATAAACCCAGTGGAAGGATGGGAGGCGAAAAATCTGATTTTCAAAGTTGCCACATCATATTACTTAGAATGTCCAGTGTTCCACAAAGCTCCACATCAGGCTCCCTGCTCAGTAGGGAGCCTGCTTCTCTCTCTCTCTCTGCCTGTTGCTCTCCCTACTGTGCTCTCTCTCACTCTCTCTGTCAAATAAATAAATAAAATCTTTAAAAAAACAGGAAGAGGGGGCAGCTGGGTGGCTCAGTGGGTTAAGGCCTCTGCCTTCGGCTCAGGTCATGATCCCAGGGTCCTGGGATCGAGCCCCACATCAGGCTCTCTGCACAGCGGGGAGCCTGCTTCCTCCTCTCTCTCTGCCTGCCTCTCAGCCTACTTGCAATCTCTGCCTGTCAAATAAATAAATAAAATATTTAAAAAAACAAAACAAAACAAAAAAGGGGGGCAGGTGTAAATCATACCTTATCAGCAATTACATTAAATAAAAATGGACTAATATTGGGACACTACAATCATAGAACAAAGATTGGAAAAATGGATTTTTAAAAAATTACACAACTGTATGCTGTCTATAAAACACTCACTTTAGGGGCGCCTGGGTGGCTCAGTGGGTTAAGCCGCTGCCTTCGGCTCAGGTCATGATCTCAGGGTCCTGGGATCAAGTCCCACATCAGGCTCTCTGCTCAGCAGGGGGCCTGCTTCCCTTCCTCTCTCTCTGCCTGCCTCTCTGCCTACTTGTGATCTCTCTCTGTCAAATAAATAAATAAAATATTTAAAAAAAAACAAAACAAAACACTCACTTTAGTTTCAAAAACATAAACAGGCTGAAAAGGAAAGTATGGAAAAAGAGATATCATGCAAGAAGTAACCAAGAGAGACATGAAATGGCTATATTAATTTCAGACAAAATAGATTTTAGAACCAAAACTGTTACTAAAGACAAAGGATATTTCTAGAATGACAAAAAGATCAGTCTCCCAGGAAGATATAATAATCATAAAAATACAAATAAACAAAAACAAAACCCCCAAAATACATGAAGCAAAAAATGACAGAACTGAAGGGAGAAATAGAAAACTCAACTTTTAGGGTACCTGGGTGGTTCAGTTGGTTAAGCAACTGCCTTCAGCTCAGGTCATGATCCCGGAGTGCCAGGATCAAGTCCCACATCAGGTCCCCAGCTCCACAGGGAGTCTGCTTCTCTCCTTTCATGCTCTCACTGTCTCTCTCTCAAATAAATAAATAAAATCTTAAAAAAAAAAAAAAAAAAAAAGGGGGTGGATGCCTGGCTTGCTTAGTCAGAAAAGCATCAGGCTCTTGATCTCAGTGTCATGAGTTCAAGCTCCACATTGGATGTAGAGATTACTAAAAAAAATTTAAGTAAACCTTAAAAAAAAGAAAGGAGAAGAAAGGAAGGAAAGGAGGGAGGGGGGGATGGGAAAGAGAGAAAAAAAATTCAACCACAATAATTGGAGAGTTCATATCCTACTTTCAATAATGAATTATGGCATCTATCATATCATCAAAGAAACAGGAGACTTGAACAACAAACACTACAAACTAACCAGACTTAATGGACATCTATAGAACACCCTACCCAACAAGAGCAGCACATTCTTCTCAAGCACACATGAAATATTCTTGGAGAGAGATAATATGTTAGACCATAAACCAAGCCCAAATAAATTTAAGGGGATTAATATGATACAAAGTATGTTCTCCAATCAGAATGGAATGAAATTTGGAATCAGTAACAGAGGGAAATTGGAAAGTTATAAATATGTGGAAGTTAAACATATGCATAACATTTAACTAGAATGACCATAAATTAAGTATGTCATCTGTCTAGTTAAAATCTTCTAATGACATCCCATGAGTATCTGAATAAAATATTACTTCCTTATAATGGCTTAAACAGCCCAGTATAACTTGGCCACTGCCTACTTCAACAACTATCTCCCACCACCTCCTTTTCACTCACACTCACTTACTCACTGTGTTCCACTGGCCTTTGTGCTATTTTCTTCAATCGGCCACGTTCAAACTAGCTGTTTATTCTGCCCACACCTGGTTCTTTCAGGTCTCATCTGAATCATCTTCTCCCACAAACTCTTGTCCATAATTCTGTCATCCCTTTTTCTCAGTACTCTCCCATCCTTTTACTCTGTTTGAAATTATCTTCAGAGCATTTATTACTTTCAAACTTCATTATCAGCTTCTCCCCACTGGAATGTTAGTTGTAACTTTGTTCTGCATTGTTCTTGGCTGAATCACTAAGGTTTAGTTAGAACACTGCCTATGGGGCGCCTTGGTGGCTCAGTCAGTTGGGTGACTGACTCTTGATTTCAACTCAGGTCATGAGCTCAGGGTTGTAAGATCAAGCCCTGTGTCAGACTCCACACTCAACAGGGAGTCTGCTTGAGATTCTCTCTCTCCCTCTCCTCCTGCCCCTCCCTGGTCCCTGCACACACTCTCTCTCATTCTCTCAAAAATAAATAAATCTTTTAAAGAACACTGCTTAGCATGCAGAAACATTCAATAAATAAATTTCTTTTTTTAAAAGATTTTATTTATTTATTTATTTATCAGAGAAAGAGAGAGTGCACAAGCAGGCAACTCCCCAAAAATGTATTTACCTAAAACAATTAATTGAAATTATAAAAAACAGATATACTTCCAAAAGTATGTAATGAAAGGACACTATTAAGATTATCTAGCTTAGGGGCATTAGAAAGATGGAAAGTCCAACTCTTCTATTTTTCTACTACCTGGATCTCTCACTAAGGATAAATGTTCACTTTTGTAAAGTTGGGATAATAATATCTACATAAGATTATTATGAGTACAGGGATGCCTGGGTGGTTCAGTTGGTTAAGCATCTGCCTTCAGTTCAGATCATGATCCCAGGGTCCTGGGGTTAAGCCCCACATTGGGCTCCCTGCTCAGTGGGGAGCCTGCTTCTCCTTCTCCCTCTGCTATTCCCCTGCTCGTGATCAGGCTCTTGCTGTCTCTCTCTCTCTCTCTCTCTCAACCTCTGACAAATAAATAAATAAATCTTTTAAAAAATAAATAAAATAAAATATTTTCTTTTTGCTAAACCAAAAAGAAACACAAGGCCAAGATATCTTTTAACATTTTTTCTTACATTTAACCCTCATCAGGTCTAATACCTAACAAATAAAATATAATACTCTCTCATCAAGTATTATACCTGATAATAAGATTTGGTCACCCAGTATAATCAATGAATGAGAATATAAGAAGAGCTTTAAATTCATGCAGAAAGAGAAGATATTTACAGTAAGCTTTACAATTAATGGGAAAGTTCCCCTGTAGACCTTCCCCTTATATAATTTTTATATAGTTACACCATATGAAAAGCCACTATTCCTTTAAGTTTCTTTACCTATGGTACCCTTAAAGAATATAACTCATAATTCACACAAAAATTATATAAACTACTTCACAAATAATATGTCTAAACAGATGTGATTCAAGAAAATTCCAAACCAGAAAGATCAAGGGTAAAAAGTTGAAATAAAACAGATACAACTGAAAAGGGATATGATCTAGGAAGGCGTATATGATCTAACAAAAAATACTGGGTAAATTATAAGGATGGCTACAGATTCTTCGCTTTCTATATATGCCCTTAGGTAATCCCCTTCTAGGGTAGGTCTGGGCTTGGCCATGTGACTTCCTCTGGCCAGTGGAATAATAGCATATATGGTACAAGCAAACTCAAAATATGCTTATGCATTGTCGCCTCCACTTTTCTGCGGATGTAGGAATCCTACAATTGCCTGGGAAGAAGCCTAGGAAAACCTGCAAGATGATAAGAGACACACAGCCCAGTTGCTGTTATTCTCCTAGCCAACAGCACAAGTGTCAGAAATGTAAGTGAGACTGTCTTAGATAATCTATCAGGCAAACCTCCAGCTGAACCTGAACACATGAGCAAGCTCAGCAGAAATCAGTTGAGTCAGTCCAGATCAGAAGAGCCACTCAGCTGGCATATAGAATCTTGAGCTAAATAAATGGTTGTTTGTTATTTTAAGATACAAGTACAGATCAACAATGCATTCTTTTTTTTTTTTTTTTATCATGGGAAAGAGGTAGTATACCAAAACAATGAAAAAAGGTTAAGGGGCGCCTGGGTGGCTCAGTGGGTTAAAGCCTCTGCTTTCAGCTCAGGTCATGATCCCAGGGTCCTGGGATCGAGCCCTGCATCCGGCTCTTTGCTCAGCGAGGAGCCTGCTTCCTCCTCTCTCTCTCTGCCTGCCTCTCCGCCTACTTGTGATTTCTGTCTGTCAAATAAATAAATAAAAATTAAAAAAAAAAAGACTTCAAAAAAAAAAGGTTAATATGCTAAATTTTAAAAAGAAGACAAATCAACTAAATACTGTTACCAGAGAAGACAGTGGCAGAACTATGCTTTCTTATAATAAATGCCTATCAGATAATTACTGAAATCAAATAAATGAAATATAACACATTTTAAAAAGAGCAATAGGATCTGATAAGTTATTCAAAAGAGTGTATGTAAAGAGTGTATGTCCTCTATACCTGGCAAAAAATAATTCTTCCTCTTTCCTCTGCAACACATATATCTTAATGGAATATTTTATCCATTTCATCATTGCACTTTTTAAAAAATGATCAGCAGAAACGGCAAGTATTTGGAAGATTACCGAAATTATTTTAAAGAGAAGAAAAATGTTCAAAAGATATTTGGGTAGTTTGAGAAGAAGTTATCTGTGTCTAAATACAAATATCATCATGATGATAATGATCATCATTAATAACCATAATATGTTATAATCTATATGTGAAAAACGCTAACCTAATAAGCACCTAACCTTATTTTACTTAACCCTCAATACAACCCTTCAAGGTTTGTGATGTTCACCCAGCTTACAAATGGGAAAAGTGAGACATATGGAGGTAAAGTAAAGCAAGATGTAAGGAGGAAAAACCCTAGCTCCAACTCCACAGACCCAGCAGTTCTTGCTTCGTAAGTATGTTGTTTCAATACACATGAATTTCAGTTACCACAGTTAAATGACTCCAAATCCCTAATGATGCAATTTAAATTTCAATTACAATGGTATATTAGCTGTAAGTAAATGCAAAAAATACAAATGTTGCTGCTGGTTCTTCAGTCCACAATTGCTATTAGTTAAGAAATATGCATCTGATTATTGACCAATCACATCACTTGTTTCAAAGTCTGTGGTGTCTGGTCACTGAACATCTGTTATTCAGCTCACACAGAAACAGCAAAAAGGTAGTTGTGTTGCCTCTTCATCTCCCAGTGAGAAACCTATGTGGTCATTTTATAAAAATGGGGTTTTGAAGAAGAACTGAGGAATAAAGGGGCATCTGGGTGGCCCAGTCAGTTAAGGATTTGACTCTTGGTTTGAGCTCAGGTCATGATCTCAGGGTCCTGGGATTGAGCCCCACGACTGGATCAGTGTGGAGTGTGCTTGAGATTCTCTCTCTGCCTCCCTCCCGGGCCCTCCCGCTCATGTTCTCTCTCTCTCCCTCTCTTTTTCTCTCAAATAAATAAATAAATATCTTTTTTAAAAAATAAACTGAAGAATAAAAATGAATGCAGCAAAGACATAAAGAGTGATAATGCTGGAGGTAACATTCTCGAACATAAAAGAAAACAGCTGACCATGGGAATGCTGACATAGCCACTGTTCAAGAGGTCCAGTCAGAAGAACTTAGTGAGGATGAACTTGTCAACATAAATGAGGAAAGTAGTTATGACAAAAAGGCTGAAAAGGTGCCAGAGAACGTGATGCTGGCAAAATTACTGTAACTACAGGAAGGCTCAGTCAATAAAAATTAACATTTTAGAAGCCAATCCAAACTAGAAAGTAGTATGACAATTTGCCAAGGCATAGAAAAGATACTCTGTATTTTAAGTTATATGAGAAGAAAGCAGTAAGTACTATTCAAATAACTACATAAAAGTCTTTTATAGAAAAATAAAACAAATTCTCAATGTTTCTACCATTTTAAATCACAGTGTACTAAATAAATGTTAGTTTTAATAATTTTCCATTCCTTATACCCTTATAATCCACAGTAAGAGTTTTTAGTATTTCGACAAAAACTTTTAAAGGTCACGAAAGAGTCAAAATTGTTGCAAAGTTCACACTGCAAGATTTTTCAGTTCGTACCGTCTTTTCTATGGTACTGTGTTATCATGCAAAGCAAGGATCCCATGTGTCCTAGCTACATTACGTTGTGCTATCTCACTAAACACATGAAAGGTTTTAACACAAGAGATTTGAAAGAAATCTTAGATTCCTTCCAAAAGTGATTAAAAAGGGAACTAAATAGGGGTGTCTGGGTGGCTCAGCCAGTTAAGCATCTGTCAGCCCAGGTTATGATCCCAGAGTCCCAAGTCAAGCCCTGTCCCAGGCTCCCTGCTCAGCAGAGTCTGCTTCTTCCTTTGCCCCTCATGCTTTTGTGCTCTCTCTCTCACTCTCTCTGTCTCTCTTTCAAATAAAGAAATAAAATTCTTAAAAAGAAAGTGGACTAAAGTTATTGCAGAATTTGGCTAATTTCAAGCAAAAACTTCTAAACTGTTAAAGCAATAAGTTTATGGTCTGTGATATCTGCATCCTTAGAAGTCTTCAATAAGAAATGCACAGTTACATCTCTTAATTTTCTCATTGATTTAGACATTAAGGTTTTAAAAAAAATTCTTAAGTTTAAAAATTTAAGGTGTCCAGCAAGGTCTAGGCTCTAAAATAAAGAGAAGACAAACTTGCAAGGAATTTTCAAGCTAGTTTAAGACTGAGATAAAATTCAAGTAACATGTCTATATAACAATATAAATAATAATTGAAATTAGCAATAGATAACATTATATTCACAGAAGCTCAATGTAGCTTCCAGGGAAAGTGAGAACTGAACTAGACCTACTTTACCATATAATAGAGCAAGGGAAGAAACTGCAGGCACAGAGCTTGGCATAAAAAGGAAGGAAAGAAAGAAGAAAAGACTGGATCAACCAACAAAAGCAGGTTTGTCAGCACAATAGCAAGAAATAAAGGGACAAATGAGACCACTTGTGCAGAATCTTGAATATCAGATCACTTGGAATCATAAAACAACAGGAAGTTTTTCATGAGAACACTGTTACAATAAAAAAATTCACGACATAATAAGGCTGAAACTGTAACAACCTAGACTTTAATACTGGCTGTGGAAATAAACTGCATAAGATATATATGGAATAATTCAAGAAAGAATGCAGAAGAGTTACTAACCAATTCAAAGAATGAACAAGGAAATGGAGCTAAATATTATAAATGAATGAGACCAGGAACTGAGAAAAATGACCCAAAAAAGAGAACTCAAAACATTAAGAAATCCACTTGATTTAAGGAGGCAAGATGACATTGTTGGGGATCCACTAAACATGAGTAACCTTATATCACTGGTGCTTCTGCTATCACTTCTGCTTCCACTAACTACTAAGCAAGATCCTAGTGAACCCACTCCCACAGAGAAAACAACTATAAAATCTAGATACAGATATAATACAAAAAGATAGAACTAGATATATATACACACACATATATATATATTAGATATAATCAAAAAGAGCCTACCTGAAAGCACTGGAGAGTGGAGAGAAAGCAGACAGATTCCTGGAGGAAGAGAGTTGTGAGGTGAATTCCCAATCAGATTGGTGAGTAGGGTGACAGGAACACTGCCTTTCTGGCTGGAGAAATCAGAATACTGAAACACAGGAAACTATTGACTTTGGACATGGAGGAAAGCAATCCCAGCAAGAAAAGAACCAGAAAAAGGATACTCAAATTCTATCTACCTACATCTATAGTTAACCCTCAAGTTATATGTATACAGAACAAATTTAAAGCAGTTCAAGTAAGGACAAAATAACTGCACTGAAACTAGAGCTGCAATTCAAGAAACAAAGTATGCAATACTATTTTAACCAAGATAAAAACCTGCCAAACAACATCAACAACAATCAAAAACAAATGAAAATGAAAATTCTCAAGAGAAAAAAACAAATCAACTCAAAATGTAGTTTAAAAAAAAACCACTCTAAAAAAAAAATAGATGATAAGAAATGAATAACAGAGGAAGAAAAACAGAGAATACAAAGAAAAAAATGGTACAGAAAAAAAAACAACAGCATCAATAATTACACTAAATGGTAATGGACAAAGATTCCGATTAAAAGGCAGAGAGTAAAAAATTTATTTAAAAGGCAAAAAGCAATTATATACTATCTTAAAGAGATAAATATTAAATGTAAAGGACCAGGGAAATTGAAAATATATGGGTGTAATAAGATATATAATGCAAAGACTAAGTAAAAGAAAGTTGGAATGGCTATATTAGTATCAAACAAAATAGATTTTAGGAAAATAATTACCACACAGATAAAAAAGGACTTTGCATAATGATAAAAGGATCAATAAATAAGGAAGACAGAATAATAATTAAAGGGTATATGTTAATATTAGAGCTTTAAAAAACATGAAGCAAAAATTGACGATATTAAAGAACGAGCCAAATCAAAAATCTTAATTGTGGATTTTAACCTCTTTATTTCAACAACTGATGGAATAATAAGACAAAAAAACAAAAAGTATCAAAGACATAGAAGACATGAACAACATAGTCAGTCACCTTGAGCAAACTGATATCTCTAGAAGCACGGCTAACAACTGCAGAATACATATTCTTTCCAAGCACTCATGGCAGGTTCAACAGGATAAAATATTCAATGAGTTATAAAACAAGCCCCAGTAAATTTTTAAAAATTAATATCATACCAAATGTAGTCATCTACCACAAAAGGTTTAAATTAGATATCAAAAATGAGATAACTTTTAAAATAAGAAATATTAGAAGATTAAGCAATAAACTTCTAAATAACCCAGGAATCAAAGAAGCACTCCCAAGGAAACTAAAAAGGTATTAAATATTTCTAATATTTCTTAAATATTCTAATATTTCTGAATAGAATGACAAAATATAATGTCAAAATTTGTAGGATACAGCAAAAGCAGTGCTAGGAGAGAATATTTTAGCTTTAAGTGCTATGTGTATAAAAAAGAAGAAATATTTAAAATCAATGACCTAAGTTCCCATTTAAGAAAGAAAAAAAAAGAGAGAGAGCAAATTAAATGTAAAATTATTAGAAGGAAGGAAATAATAATAAAGAGTAGAAATTAATGAAAGAGAAAATGTACAATAATACTGAAAATCAATGAAATTAATACTGATTGGAAAGATGAATAAAACTGATAAATTTCTAAGCAAATTAATGAAACAAAAGAGAAAAGACACAAATTCACAAATTAACAATATCAGCAATGAAAGAAAGGACATTACTAAATATCTCACAAAAAGTGAAAGGATAATAAGGGAATGTTATTAACAACTTGATACCAATAACCTTGCAACCCAAATTAAATGTAAAAATTTACTGAAAGAGGGGCGCCTGGGTGGCTCAGTGGGTTAGGCCGCTGCCTTCGGCTCGGGTCATGATCTCAAGGTCCTGGGATCGAGTCCCGCATCGGGCTCTCTGCTCAGTGAGGAGCCTGCTTCCTCCTCTCTCTCTCTCTGCCTGCCTCTCCAACTACTTGTGATTTCTCTCTGTCAAATAAATAAATAAAATCTTAAAAAAAAAAAAAAAAACAGACAAAGTCATCACCAAAAATGAAAACACAGATCAATGTACTGCATAAAGATAGATGCAAAAACTCTTAACAATAGGGCACCTCAGTGGCTATGGACTAGCAATGAGAAAATAGAAAATAAAAAGTTTTAAATCAATTTATAATAGCATCAGAAAGCAAAATACTTACAGGGCACCTGGGTAACTGAGTAGTTTAACCATCTAACTCTTGGTTTTGGCTCAGGTCATGAACTTGTGTCATGAGATGGAGCGCTGTGTCAGTCCACTTATCCCTCTCCCTCCCTCTCTGTCCCTTCCCTTCTACCCTTCCACCACTGCAGGCACATACATGCATAAGCACGTACTCTCTAAAATAAGTAAATAAAATCTTTTTTTTTAAAGCAAAATACTTAGGAATAAATTGTTTTAATTGTACAAGAAGTGAATGCTGAAAACTATAAAAATTTGCAAAAGAAAATGAAAAAGGACAAAGTAAATGGAGAGATATACCATGTTCATGGATTAGAAGACTGAGCAATGTTACAATGGCAATTCTCAAAAAAAATTTTTTTTTATTTTAAAAATTAAAAAAATTAAAAATAAAAACAAAAATATGGCAATCCTCTCAAAATTGTTCTAAAAGTTCAATGCAATCACATTAATTTCCCAATAGGCTTTTTGAAGAAATTGATAAGCTGATTTCATAACTTATATTAAAATACAGAGAGAATAACAAAAACAACCTAGAAAAAGAAAAACAAAGATGGAAGACTCCTAACACGTGATATAAAGACATACAATAGCTACAGTAATCAAGGCTATGGTTAGGCCATAGGACAGATAAATAGGACAATGGAACAAAATAGACCAATAATACCCCCATACTTTTATGATCAAATGGTTTGTGGCAAAGGTACCAAAGATAATTCAATGGGGAAAAGACAGTCTTTTCAAAAAATGTTGCTGGAACATGGTTATCTATACTGAAAATAATAATAATAATAATAAGTCTTCACCTCTATCTCATACCATACCCTGAATGAATCATAGACCTAAGGACAAAAAACTAAAAATTCTAGAAGAAAAACTAAGAAAAACTTTATAACCCTTAGTAAGATCAGTATTTCTTAAACAGGACACAAAAAGAATGAAAATAAACAGACAACAGCCAAGAGACAGGGTTAAGTATCATAATTTAGTACTAAGACTGGGCTTATTCTTTTTGGGAGGCTGTCACAGTGCTTTGTTCATACCTCTTTTGCAGCCCATATCAAACCAAAAACATTTTTTATTCAGCCAAAGTAGACATAAATCAAAGACTCTCTACCATCTCTGGAGTCCTTGGATATATACATTAAAAAACTGGAATTTAGGGGCGCCTAGGTGGCTCAGTGAGTTAAAGCCTCTGCCTTTGGCTCAGGTCATGATCCCCAGGTCCTGGGATCTAGCCCCACATCGGGCTCTCTGCTCAGCAGGGAGCCTGCTTCCTCCTCTCTCTGACTGCCTCTCTGCCTACTTGTGATCTCTGTCTTTCAAATAAATAAATAAAATCTTTAAAAAAAAAACCTGGAATTTATGTTTTCCCTCATCAAACTAGGTAATACATTTCAGAGAAATACTTCAGGAAGGCAAAAGGATTATACTGAAAATTTTAAAAGTCAAAAGAAAAAGAAAAATGAAACGATAAAATTTCAAGACATATCTTTAGGACAAAAGAGTACAAGTGAACCTTCTTTTACACAGTGAATATATTCCTAGAAAAATAAGTATAAAATCAAGATTTTTTTTTAAGATTTTTTTTTTTAATTTAACAGACAGAGATCACAAGTAAGCAGAGAGGCAGGCAGAGAGAGAGAGGAGGAAACAGGCTCCCTGCTGAGCAGAGAGCCCAATGTAGGCCTCAATCCCAGGACCCTGAGATCATTACCTGAGCCGAAGGCAGAGGCTTTAACCCACTGAGTCACCCAGGAGCCCCTAAAATCAAGATTTTTTGAAATGAAAAAAAATTTATGTAGCAATGGAAATTTCTTTATAAATTGATTTTATTATGAATCACATTGTTATGAAAGCCTGTTTATAATCTCAATAATAAAAACTAATTTATATTTTATATAATTCTAGATATCCCAAAGTTAAGTTTGTTTGAAGTCAAATATGGAGCTAAAATATTAATGCAACTGTAAATATACAACAACTTCACTTATAAAAGAAAAAAAAAAACAGAGACTTAAACTTGATAGAAGTTACCTTAAAAGGCTGATTTCTCATCTATAATAATAAAAGTGCACCTTTTAAAGCCAATTTTTTGTGTGTTAAGTCACAAGAAGTTGACAAAAGAAAGTGGAATGACAGAAAAAGGAAAAAGATAAAAGTCCAAAAGTGTTCACAAATAGGGAGTGCCTGGGTGGCAGTTGGTTAAGTGTCAAACTCTTGGTTTCAGCTCAGGTAGTGACCTCAGAGTCATGGGATCAAGGCCCACATCAGGAGTCTGCTTAAATTCTATCCCTTGGGGCGCCTGGGTGCCTCAGTCATTAGGCATCTAATCATCATTAGGCTCAGGTCATGATCCCAGAGTCCTGGGCTCAAGCCCCACATCAAGCCCCGAATGGAGCTCCCTGCTCAGCGGGGAGCCTGCTTCTCCCTCTCCCACTCCCTCTGCTGTGTTCCTTCTCTTGCTACCTGTCAAATAAATAAATAAAACCTTAAAAAAAAAAAAAAAAAAGGTGGGCACCTGGGTGGCTCAGTGTGTTAAGCCTCTGCCTTCAGCTCATGTCATGATCTCAGGGTCCTGCGATTAAGCCCCGCGTCAGGCTCTCTGCTCGGCGGAGAGCCTGCATCCCCCTCTCTCTCCACCTGCCTCTCTGCCTACTCGTGATTTCTCTCTCTGTCGAATAAATAAATAAAATCTTAAAAAAAAAAAAAGCTTCTATTCCTCTGCCTCTCCCCACTGTTGTCACTCACTCTATCTGAAATAAATATTTTTTATTAAGTGTTCACAAATCTAAGAAGAACATAAAATAAATAGATCCAGAAAAGGAAGGAATGGAGATACTTAATTTGAAAATTAAGCTATTTAACAGGCTCATTGCATCAACAAAGGCTTTATTTTATTTTATTTTTTTAAAGAGAGAGAGAGTGAGAGAGAATATGAGAGGGGAGAAGGTCAGAGGGAGAAGCAGACTCCTCACAGAACCAGAAGCCTGAAGTGGGACTTGATCCCTGGACTCCAGGATCATGACCTGAGCTGAAGACAGTTGCTCAACCAACTGAACCACCCAGGCAGCCTCAACACAGGCTTTAAAAGAAAAAGGAAGAGAAAGAGAAGAAACAAGCTAAGCCTTGCTAGAATAATTTACTAATCTATACCCTTAGTAAAAATGTCACAATCATAGCTATTATCCACCAAACATCTATTATGAACAAGTAACAAAATATCTCTGACTCTCAAGTAGCCTTACAAGTAAAGTATTATTAGTCTATTGTTTGTAACCCTAGAGAGGTTAAGAAATTTACCAAAAGCCATACTGTCATTAACAAAAGAGAAGGAATTCAAACCTGGGTCTGTCCTTTGGTAATGGCATTCTAACTTCCAAATTGTCATATAACAATTTTTTAAAACAGATTTTGTTTAATCTACAATAATTATAGAACTTCTTTAGGGAATTACAAAATACTAAACAATTCATGAGGCAGCAGCAACACTGGAAATTCCTCTGAATGAAGCCAAAAGTAACCACCAGAGTTTAAGTATAAGTTAATATAACTATGACATTAATAAGAGAGTAAGGATATTTTTTAAATCTCTAGCAAATATCCATTAACTTTTGTTAACATAATAGAAAGCCAAGAATGGGATCAAATGCTTTTATGATTCAATAAAAAAAAAAATCTCAAACATTTTAGTACATCTTAAGAAATCTAAAACAGACTGGGGGTTAGATGGTGAATAGGCACACTGAAAACAAAGCATGTACAAAACAAAGATAATTCAAACCTTAAACTGTTCAAGGAAACATAGATAATTAAAATGATATATTAAAAAAAAAAAGTTTCTCTGATTAAATACCACCTGTCAGTTGGTAATGCCCCAAAATACCAGCAGCCATTGACAGGGAATAATAAAATTAATTATTTTAAGTTGAAAAAAACAAACCATCTCCATCTGAAACATCTGTGCAAAAAGAAGATGTCAAAATCTATACAAATGACTTAAATGTATCCTATCAAGGAGCTAAGTGAAAAAGATGTTAAATTTCAAACATAAAGAATTAAACTTGAACATGGACAGCACAGTTCCCAAGCATTAAAAAGGGAAGCCATTCACTAGTGTACAGCTCAATGAGGCATTCTACACTTTGCAGATATACAGACTAATAAAAGATTAATAACTGCAAATTCAATAAAATGTTACATTAAAATAAGAAATCAGCACAAAAAAGATTCTGCAAAAGTAAATGAAATTTCTACCTTTGGCCATTTGGGATTGAGAAGTCGAGCTTTGATTGCATCATTCAGTGCCTTGTCATACTGCTGGATTTTCATATAGGCTGCAGATCTATTGCTGTATAAGATGCAATTCTGCGGGTCAACAGCCAAGGCTTCATTGTATAGAACAATAGCTGTGTGAAAATCTCCGTCATGACAGGCCTGGTTACTCTGACGAACCTTCTCAACAAATTCAGCTTTGCTCAACACTGGTCCATCAGGACTTCTCCGACCAATAGTCTTAGCACCAAAGAGAGGAATCTACAAACAAAGAAACTTTGTCAGATAATCCAGAGAGTATCCTTCTCTGAACTTCAAGAGAACAGGGACATTCTTCACGGTCTGCTTTACGTGGAAAACTTTGGTACCCTGAAAGACCATAAACTTTCCAAGAAGCAGCCAACATAGTACCTTGGATACATACTTATCTATATGCGTTTGTTTTTATATATACACATGGTTATAAACATATATATTTAATTTTTTTGATAGCGTGAATGAATGCAAAAGAAAACTCTGGCTTTCCCTTGGCAATTTACAGTTAATACTAAGGGAAGACAACTAACTAGCTCAGTCAGTAGAGCATGAGACTCTTGATCTCAGTGTCCTGAGTTCAAGCCCCATATTGGGTGATTACATACATATGATTACATACATACATATGAAAAGTTTTATTAAGGGAAAGAATACAAATATAAGTCAAATAGAAAATATGATCTCAACCATATTAAGAGGGCTGCACTTAAAAAATGAAAGAAACAAGATTAAAATATTAACTATGCTAAGTTATCTCTGAATATAAAACTGTGGGTTATTTTTATTTTCTTAAAATTTTCTTGTATCCAAATGTTATGCAATGAGCCTAAGTTTTAAATTTTTTGTATCAAAGATTTTATTTATTTGGAAGAGAGAGAGAGCACAAGGAGGGGGAGGGATAGAGAGAGGGAGAAGCAGACACCCTGCTGTGCAGGAAGGCTGATATAGCATTGGATCCCAGCACCCAGGAATCACGACCTGAGCTGAAGGCACACGCTTAACTGAGCCACCCAGGAGTCCTAGTTTTAAACTGCAAAAAAACAAAAACAACAACAAAAAAACTTTTTAAAACATCAATTTTAGAAGCACCTGGATAGTTCATTCAGTTAAGCATTTGACTCTTTATCTCAGCTCAGGTCTTGATCTCAGGGTGGTAAGTTCAAACCCTGCACTGGGTTCTGCGCTGGGCACGGAGTCTACTTTAAAACAAAACAAAACAAAAAAAACACAAACTGTAATGTATCAAAGAATCTTTTCAGACTGGCAGATTTAGCAATTTGGCTGTTACCATGGAATTTCAAAGACAAATGCCAGTTTTTGGAAATCAAGAAGAAAAAAAAATCTGCTGTAAACTGTATCTTGGCAATTTAAGACCTGTTTTTTATGTTGAATTTTTCCAAATCATCAAGTCACTTTTTATGACTTAGTAACAGTGACCTTAAAACCAAAAAGAGTGAATGAGTCAAATGTTACTCATTCTTAGGGGCGCCTGGGTGGCTCAGTGGGTTAAAGCCTCTGCTTTTGGCTCGGGTCATGATCCCAGCATTCTGGGATCGAGCACGGCATCGGGCTCTCTGCTCAGCGGGAAGCCTGCTTTCCTTCCTCTCTCTCTGCCTGCCTCTCTGCCTACTTGTGATCTCTGTCTGTTAAATAAATAAATAAAATCTTAAAAAAAAAAAAAGTTACTCATTTTTAAAACAGTAAAATGATGAAATGCATCAGGGTCCCAAGAAAAGAAACTTCAGATAGCAGTATTCACACAGATTCTAATTCTAATGAGGCTTGTCATGAATAAAATCAAAACAAAAAGTGTGAAGTATAATTTGTCTCCCCATGTCTTTAAGACTAAATCCACTTCCTCCATTCAAAAGAGAAGAGATCTCATAATGTAATACACCAATACTTGGAAAAATAATGGACTCCCATAGAGATATATGTTATAAAAAGGACAAATTCCACAGAAAGGAGGGAAGAAAGGCAGAGCTGATCTCCTACATAAGCCACCATTATTTTTCCTGTTTACAGGGATATCACATCCTAGACTCTGAGGTTAGTTTGAAACACTAAAATATCCTAGAAATTTCAAATATCAGTGTCCAGTTCTTTTTATTATTATTGTTCATTTTTAAGAGAGAGAGCACAAACAGGGGAGCAGCAGGCAGAGGGAGAAGGAGAAGTAGACAGGAGTGCAACACTGAATCCCAGGACTCAGAGAACATGACCTGAGCCGAAGGCAGACACCCAACGATCTGAGTCACCCAAGTACCCATCAGTGTCCTTATGTTCCTCAACTTCCTGATACTCAAAGTGGTTAACTAAAAATGTGTTGTAATTAGTTTGTTGTTGTTTTGAACTATGATCATGAAACATACTGCCTGAAAATGAATGGACTAGTGCAACATTTAGCAAGTAATAAGGATTTTCCTAAAGAATCTTGATTTTTAATTATTTTACCTACATCATTAAGCCAAAGTATGAGATACTATGTACAAAACTGATTCCATTTTGAAAAATACACTCATCATGACTCCAAATACAGGCAGTACTAGCCAAAAGTTACGGAAGCCAATCTTGTATTGGAAAACTCAAGGGTATGACATAAAAATACAAATAACAGCCTTAAAAAGTAAAATGGTTAGATTCAAATGTAACCTAAAAGCAAAAAGACACGCTCCTACTATTACAGCATTTCCTGCTTGTCAGAGTAATAAATTTTGGTTCAGTGCCAATATAGATAAGAATCAAATTTAAAAAAGAAGGGTCCTGGGGCACCTGGGTGGCTCAGTGGGTTGGGCCGCTGCCTTCGGCTCAGGTCATGATCTCAGGGTCCTGGATCGAGCCCCGCATCGGGCTCTCTGCTCGGCAGGGGGCCTGCTTCCTTCTCTCTCTCTGCCTGTCTCTGCCTACTTGTGATCTCTGTCTGTCAAATAAATAAATAAAATCTTTAAAAAAAAAAAAAAAAAAAAAAAAAAAAAAAAGAAGGGTCCTGGGGTGCCTGGGTGACTCAGTTAAGCATTTGACTTCAGCTCAGTTCATGATCTCAGGATCCTGGAATGGAGCCCCCCGGCAGGCTCCACACTCGCAGGGAGTCTGCTTCTCCCTCTCCCTCTGCCCTTCCCCTATCCGCCCCCAACTCATGCTCTCGATAGACAGATAGATAGATAGATAGATGGTCCTGCATTCTATTATCTCCATATACCGTAACACTTCCCAAAATATGTTCCTCCAAGACCTCTTAGGTCCTCAAAATACTTGGATAAACAAAATTAAATGAGTTTCTGCTTTAGTGGAAGAGCTCTCAGAGCTTTTATTTTGTACACTGTGAATCTAAGAGGGGAGAAACCATACATAAGAGATCAGAGGGTCTTTTTGGTAGAGTATCTTGACAGACAAGAAACTGCTTAAAACTCTGATATGAACTGGGGCACCTAGCTGCTCAGTCAGCAGAGCATGCAAAACTCTTGATCTCAGGATCATGAGTTCAAGCCCCATGTTGGGCATAGAGCTTACTTTAAAAGGGGGGAGGGGTGGCCTGGGTGACTCAGTTGAGGAAGCATCTGACTTCAACTCGGGTCATAATCCCAGAGTCCTGGGATCAAGTCCCACGTCAGGCTCCCTGCTCAAGCGGGAGTCTGCTTCTCCCTCTTCCCTACTTATTCTCTTTCTCTCTCAAATAAATAAATAAAATCTTTAAAAACAAACTCTCTGATGTAAACTATTAAATAAAGTCTCTAAGAGCTAAGTAAAACACCATGGAAAAGTCCTAGTACAGAAAGATTATAAATACTAGAAAATTCTAACATCATCATCACCACCAAGTGCACATAAATTTAAAAGAAAAAAGCACTCCAGTAAGTGTTCAGAAGCTTCTAATTTGTCAAAATATGCCTGTTCCTACTAAGCTAGGTACAATGTGGTCCTTAGGAGGCTAATAAATAGCATTTTGTGTAGTTAAAAAAAGGAATATAATTTACCTAGTCCCTGTTTATCTTCTCAGCTACTGATAAAACTCGGCATAACAGAGAAAACAAAAGACTCTTGCGTGTATTTTTCAGATTATATATATATATAGTACTTGGAATAACTGGACATATTAAATTTAGGAATTATTGGAATGAATAGTTCTACCTACAGAGATTTTTTAAAATACAATGAAATTTGGAATCACTACTTTGCCTATGATATTCTTTCTTTCCTCATATATTTCACATATTTACAGTTTATGGATGTCAATATATATTAACATCATTGATATTTTTCTCTGACCTCTAACAAACTCATCTTGAAATGGTAGTGGCAATAACATACAGATGAAATAGGCTCAAAATATTCAGCCATATACAATTACCAAACCATAATTTTTCCAGACCAGTTATAAATTTTGATTATTCAAATGATAGAGAAATACTTTTTATCCTTTATATTAAAAACTTGTATGTGAATCAAAGAATCAAATGTTTATTAAATAATGAAATTACTAAAATGAAACACAGAAGAATTTTTCATCATATAAACTGAGGAAGTCCTTTCTAAGTACAACACAAACCCTAAAGACATAAAGATAAATTTGACAACATAAAAATTTTAAATATCTACACAGAAAAAACAGATTTAAAAAAGGGGAAAAGATGAACTGACAAGTTTTAAAAACTCTTTGCAACACATAATACCAGGCTAATTTTCTTACTATATAAAAATCTACAAATAAATAAGAAAAAAACAATCCAATAGACATAGAACAGTGCACAAGAGATATGCACACACAGATCATAAGAAAGGAAATCCAGGGGCGCTTGGGTGGCTCAGTCATTGGGCATCTGCCTTTTGCTCAGGTCATGATCCCAGAGTCCTAGATCAAGCCCCACATCGGGCTCCCTGCTTATCCCTCTCCCACTCCCCCTACTTATATTCCCTCTCTCAGTCTCTCGCTCTGTGTCAAATAAATAAAATCTTTAAATTTTTTATTTAAAAAAAGGAAATCCATATGGCTTTTAAGCATATTTTTTTAAAGATTTTATTTATTTATTTGACAGACAGATTACAAGTAGGCAGAGAGGCAAGCAGAGAGAAAGGAAGGGAAGCAGGCTCCCTGCTGAGCAGAAAGCCGGATGCGGGGCTCGATCCCAGGACACTGGGATCATGACCTGAGCCGAAAGCAGAGGCTTTAACCCACTGAGCCACCCAGGCACCCCTTAAGCATATTTTTTAATGTGTGACTTCAGTTTGTTGGTTTTTTTTAAGTAAGCTCTATGCCCAACATGGGGCTTGAACTCACAAGCCTGAGAGCAAGAGCTGCAGCTCTACACACTAAGCCAGCCAGGTGCCCTATAACTTTAGTTATTTTGAAAAAAAATTAAACCATAAGATATTATTTTTCTTCTCTCATACTAATGGAAAAAAATTATCATAGTAAGATAAATGTAATTTATAGTAAGGGGATAAGGAAAAAGTTACATTCATACATTTTTGATGGAACTAGAAAATGATATTTCTATATAGAACAACTAAGGAATAGCTGCAAAAATGTAAAAGGTACATATCCTTTGAATTCTAGAAATTTTCCCACTTCAGGTAAATTATAGATACACTTACCGATGTAAACAAAGTCTCATATACAAGAATATTCATAACATCATCATTTGTATTAACATGAGGTTAGAAATAATCAAATGTCAGACAACAGGAAAACAGATCAATTAATTTTCATAGACCAATATAATCGACACTACAAATCCAGCCAAAAGAATGAGGCAAATTTTATATACTGATATGAAAAGATAGAAAAAATCAAGTTGTAGAAGAGATATAGAGTATGTTATCTTCCACTGAAAAAGGGGAAAGGAAATAACGCATACATGTACACACACTTACATGCTTAAATGTATTTATATAGATTAATTATGCCAGAAACAATACAAAAACCAGTAAAATAACTGCCTCAAAAGAGAGTTGTTTGAAAACTGGAAGGTAGGAGCAGGAAAGTAACCTACATTTCCATTTTGTACTGATATTTTACTATATGCATATATTCCCTATTTTTTTTCAAAATATGAAAAAAAAAAAACCTATGAAAACAGAGCATACCTTACTTTTATGTATCAGGGCACACATACACAGTTGTAGAATCTGTTCACCTGTTTTTTTTTTTTTTTAGATTTTATTTAGGGTCGCCTGGGTGGCTCAGTTCCTTTAGCGGCTGCCTTCGGCTCAGGTGGTGATCCCAGGACCCTGGGATCCCACCTCCGGCTCCTGGCTCAGCAGAGAGCTTGCCTCTCCCTCCCAGTCTGCCTGCTGCTCTCCCTGCTTGTACTCTCCCTCTCTGTTAAATGAATAAATAAAACCTTAAAAATTTTCTTAAAAAAAAAAAAAAAGGTATTTATTTGTCAGAGAGAGAGACAGAGAGCACAAGCAGGGCGAGTGGCAGGCAAAGGAAAAAGCAAACTCCCCACTGAACAAGGAGCCCGGTGGGGGGCTCAATTCCAGGACCCTGGGATCCATGACCTGAACTGAAGGCATTCACTTAACGGACTAAGCCACCTAGGGGTCCCAAATCTCTTCACTTTCTAAGTGTGCCTGGCTGAGAAGACAAAAGGGAGATAACAAGCCAACCTTTGTACCCTGGCCCAGAGCTACATAGCCTAGAGGAGGGGGACTACCACTTTCTAAACTTTTTTTTTTTTTTTTTTTTTTTTTGAGAGAGAGAGCAAGAGAACACGTGCAGGGTGAGAGGCAGAGGAAGAAGCAGACTCTCTGCTGAGCCGGGAGACTGACGTGGATCTCCACCCCAGGACTCCTGAACTCCAAGATCACCACCTGAGCCCACAGCAGACAGAAGACCGAGTCACCCAGTCGCCCTGGGGCTACCACTTCCTAAACCTTACAAAGTCACTCTCCATTCACCAAGCTATTCTTATACCTAGAGAGTAGGAACATTTTTTAATTTACACAAACGTCCCATAGGCCTAAGCAGAGGGTATACATAAGTTGTGTATTTTAAAAACAAAATAGATAATGGGGTGCCTGGGTGGCTCAGTCAGTTGAACATGTGACTCCTGATTTCGGCTCAGGTTGTGAAATCTGGGACAGAAGATCAAGCCCTACACTGGGCTCTGTGCTCCACTCAGAGTCTGTTTAAGGTTCTCTCCCTCTGCCCCTTCCCCTGCTCAGGTTCTCTCTCTCTCTCTCTCAAATAACTAAGTAAAATCTTAATAAAAATTTTTTAAAAGACAGGACAAAATTTCACAGGAAAATTGGCCATATAATAAATAATTCAATGTACACTCCAAAACTAAACTATATATCACCTCAAATTAACAACTTTGTAGATGGGTTTATGAAATGTGACATAACAAATGGCAGGATTAATAAACTGGAGGAAAAGTCCATAGAAATTACCCAAAATAAAATATACTAGGGGGAACCTGGGTGGTTCAGTGGGTTAAGTCTCTGCCTTTGGCTCAGGTCATGATCTCGGGGTCCTGGGATAGAGCCCTGCATCAGGCTCTCTGCTCAGCAGGGAGCCTGCTTCCCTCCCCATACCCACCGCCTGCCTCTCTGCCTACTTGAGATCTCTGTCTATAAATAAATAAAATCTTAAAAAAAAAAATGAAATATACCCAAAAAGAAAGTGTTGAGGGAAGAAAGAAGGTATATAAGAGACACAATAAGAAACATGCCCAAGAAGTCTAACACACATATAATTGAAATCCCAGAAGAAAGAGAAGAAAGTAGAAGCAGTATTTGAATACCCCGTGACTAAGAATTTTCTAAAACTAATATCAACTCATAGAATATTGAACCAACTGCTTTAAGGACTTCATCAAAAATAAAAAAAAAGAACTTCATCCAACCCCACAATATCACAAAATAAACTAGACCTACACACATCACAAACTCCTAACAACCAAAAACAAAGAGAAAATGTTAAAACAGTGGAGGGGGGAAAGACATAGTAATTATCCTCAAAGCTTTAAGCTTAACACAAATGATAAAAGATGAAATAGCAGCTAACCAAAATTCTATACCCAGAGAAAATACTATTCAAAAATGAACTTAAAACAGGAACCAGCATACATTGCTGGTAGAATTTTAAATGGTAAAGTTGTGGCAAACAGGTTTGGCACATCCTCAAAAGTTAAACACAGAGTTATCACATGACCCAGTACTTCCACTCCTAAGCATCTACCCAAATGAACTGAAAATGTGTGTCCACACAACAACTTGTACACAAATGTTAATAACAGCATTATTTATAAAAGCCATAAAATGGAAACCACCCAAATGTCTACCAACTAATGAATGAATACACAAAATGTGGCATAGCCAAAAATGGAACAAGAAAAAAGGAATAATATATTGATGTACATAAGAACATGGATGAATCTTTAAAACACTATGTTAAGGGAAAGAAGCCAGAGACAAAAGGCCACATCTTGTAGGATTTCATTTATGTTAAATATCCATAAAAGTCACACCCATTGAGATAGAAAGCAAAAAGTGGTTGCTACAGTGTTAGAGGTAGGGAAAAATGGGTGACCCAATGAATATGGGGCTTTGTTTGAAGGTGACAGAAATGTTCCGCAATTAGTGCTGATGGTTGTGAATTTACTTAAAAAAAAAAAAAAAAAAAAAACACTGAATTATACACTTTTTTTTCTTTTAAGATTTTATTTATTTATTTGACAGAGAGACAGAGAGCACAAGTAGGCAGAGCGGCAGGCAGAGGGAGAGAGAGAAGCAGGCTCTCTGCTGAACAGGGAGCCTGATGCCCACGGGACTCGATCCCAGGATCCTGGGATCATAACCTAAGCTGAAGGCAGCCGCTTAACCAACTGAGCCACCGAGGCACCCTGAATTATACACTTTTATTTTTATTTATTTTTTATTTTTTTTTAAGATTTTATTTATTTATTTGACAGAGAGAGATCACAAGTAGGCAGAGAGGCAGGCAGAGAGAGAGAGGAGGAAGCAGGCTCCCCCGCCGAGCAGATAGCCCAATGCAGGACTCGATCCCAGGACCCTGGGATCATGACCTGAGCCGAAGGCAGTGGCTTAACCCACTGAGCCACCCAGGCGCCCCTGAATTATACACTTTTAAATGGTGAATTTTATGATACATAAATTATATCTCAGTTTTTAAAAGGATATGTTAAATACTTGTACAAACAAACCAAAACAGAGAATTCATCAACAACAGGCCTACACAAAAAGAAATACTAAATGAAATATTGAAGGAAAATGACCTTAGATAGAAACATGGAAATGTAGTGAGAAAGGAATAATAATTACTATTCAACTACAATGACTTGTTGAAGTTTAAGATATGTGTATATAAAACACAAAATACAGGAGATAATAAATGAAGGTCTATTAATAAACATGTTTTATGTCACATTGAAAAAGTCAGCATGAGAAAACATATATTTCTAGAAATTATAAAAAGTATTTATAAGTTTGCCAATCCAGAGAATGTTAATATAAGAGACAGTTAATAATTGTTTACTTCTCTATTTTCATTAAAAATTCAGGGCTTTGGGGTGCCTGGGTGGCTCAGTGGGTTAAAGCCTCTGCCTTCAGCTCAGGTCATGATCCCAGGGTCCTGGGATCGAGCCCCACATTGGGCTCTCTGCTCAGCAGGGAGCCTGCTTCCTCCTCTCTCTCTGCCTGCCTCTCTGCCTACTTGTGATCTCTGTCTGTCAAATAAATAAATAAAATGATTTTTTTAAAAATTCAGGGCTTTTTTTGGAGAAAAGGAATTTTTTTTTTCTTTAAGATTTTATTTATTTATTTCAGAGAGAAGGTGAGGGAGCAAAAGTAGGAGGGAGGGGGAAGCAGACTCCCCGCTGAGCAGGGAGCGCAACAAAGGGCTCAATCCCAGGACCCCAAGATCATGACCTGAGCCAAACATAGACACTTAACCGTGAGTCACCCAGGTGCCCCAAAAGGAATCTTTAGTAAAGAATTTCATGCATGGTCATGACTGGCTAAGATTAGAACAAATTTCATTAAGCAAATGAGCTTCAACATCAAAAGTAAGTAGCTGCAGGGGCGCCTGGGTGGCTCAGTAGGTTAAGGCCTCTGCCTTCGTCTCAGGTCATGGTCTCGGGTTGGGTCCTGGGATACAGCCCCACCTCGGCCTCTCTGCTCGGCAGGGAGACTGCTTCCCCCCCTCTCTCTGCCTGCCATTCTGTCTGCCTGTGCTCGCTCTCTCTCCCCCCCCCTCTCTCTGATAAATAAATAAAATCTTTAAAAAAAAATTCTTAAAAAAAAAAAAGTAAGTAGCTGCAAAATTAGAATTTGGTTTTCTCTCTGTTAAAAGGACAAAGTTTCTTGGACTACTGGTTTGCTTTTGATAAGAGAGTATGAAAGGTTTTTCTTTAACATAAACTTCCTAGATGGGGCGCCTGGGTGGCTCAGTGGGTTAAAGCCTCTGCCTTCAGCTCAGGTCATGATCTCAGAGTCCTGGGATTGAGCCCCACATCGGGCTCTCTGCACAGCGGGGAGCCTGCTTCCTCCTCTCTCTCGGCCTGCCTCTCTGCCTACTTGTGATCTCTCTCTGTCAAATAAATAAATAAAATCTTAAAAAAAAAAACCATAATCTTCCTAGAAAACAAAGATTCTGTGTTTTGGCAAAATAATTTCCTCTGTTGACTTTATCAGGTATCTGATTACTTAAGAAAGCTGAATCGTCTCTATTAAAAGAGCTAAGGTTTTCGTTTTGGTTGGTTAGTTGTTTTTTTTGTTTTTGTTTTTGTTTTTCGCATGCAAAATCTTTTATTGTCACTATGGTTAAATAGAAAACTGGGTGTTGTTTCATAATGACCTATTCACCAAGTATTTTAGGACCTTTGATATTTTTGACAAACTTCTCCAAATCAAATCCTAAATGAAGTCATTTTAAGTTTGGGATTTTTCAGAGGGTCTCTGGAACATCTGAAAATATTTATTCTCTCTCCTTCTAAAAAAAAAAAAAAGAAAAAAAGAATGTTAGAGGCTCCTGGGTGATTCAGTCAGGTAAGTGTCAGATCCTTGATGTCAGCTTAGGTTAGAATTTCAGGGTGGTGAGATGAGGCCCCCACATGGAGCTCTACACTGAGGGCGGAGTCTGCCTGTCCCTCTCTCTCTAGCCTTCTTCACTCTCTCTTTCAAATAAGTTAATTAAATCTTTAAAAAGGGAAACATTAACATAATTAGGGCTATTTGATATTACATGAGAAGCATTATCAAATAAGAAGTAATCCTAAGCCTTCTTTGTATACATATACCTTATAAGTATGCTAGAAATCGTACGAAACTTTTAGAAATCTAATAGATAATGTTATCAGCCATAATTCCAGTTATTTTTAAATGTTGTGCATCACTGAAATAACCAACTTTCCTTGTCGAATCCCTTATGAACTCTCATCTGGTCTTTAACAATGGGCATTTTAAATCTTTATCAGTAATTGTTTTACTCATATGTTTTTGTAAGAAAGTTGCTGCAAAAGTGTTTCATCTTTGGGGCGCCTGGGTGGCTCAGTGGGTTAAGCCGCTGCCTTCGGCTCAGGTCATGATCTCAGAGTCCTGGGATCGAGCCCCACATCGGGCTCTCTACTCAGCACAGAGCCTGCTTCCTCCTCTCTCTCTGCCTGCCTCTCTGCCTGCTTGTGATCTCTGTCTGTCAAATAAATAAATAAAATCTTTAAAAAAAAAAAAAAAGGCAACAAACGCTCAAGTTATCTTTAAAAAAAAAAAAGTGTTTCATCTTCAAGAAGATTCATGGAAAGGACTTTCACAAGTACAGGTTTCTGACAGTTTTAAGATCACAAAACTGGGGGCGCCTGGGTGGCTCAGTGGGTTGGGCCTCTGCCTTCGGCTCAGGTCATAATCCCAGGGTCCTGGGATCGAGTCCCGCATGGGGCTCTCTGCTGGGCAGGGAGCCTGCTTCTTCCTCTCTCTCTTTCAGCCTGCCTCTCTGCCTACTTGCGATCTCTGTCTGTCAAATAAATAAATAAAATCTTGAAAAAAAAATCACAAAACTGAACTGGATTCAAGCAAAGCAAGTATTAACTACTTGGGACTGAATTAACTAAGGAGGAATATAATGATTTTTTATGACTTTTTGCCTGAAACATTGCTGTTTTGGTGTTTTCCCCCCATATTTAAATTAACCTTTTCTTTTAAGCTACTTATGACTCACAATTTGGTAAAGTAGACCTTTGTAAACAAAGATAAAAAATTTACTTTTTGTCCCTATCTGATCCCTCTAGAATTCAGAAGCTCTTGAGTATTTTCATAGCAATATAGTTCTTTTTTTTTTTTTAAAGATTATTTATTTATTTATCAGAGGGAGAGAGAGCAAGCACAGGCAGACAGAATGGCAGGCAGAGGCAGAGGGAGAAGCAGGCTCCCTGCTGAGCAAGGAGCCCGATGTGGGACTCGATCCCAGGACGCTGGGATCATGACCTGAGCCGAAGGCAGCTGCTTAACCAACTGAGCCACCCAGGCGTCCCAGCAATATAGTTCTTTAGAAAGATTCAATAAAAGTCTGTTATCCATATAATGGGACAAAAATGAAACTACAGCCAAGGCTTTGCCTGGAATGGTACTGCAGATAAAATCTGATGGTGAGTCCTTGGCTTGGCTTCCTGGCCTCAGAAGCTTTTAAAAAGTCCAACCTGAGATAAAAAGTTTCAGCAGAACAGCCTTAAAAAGAGCTTATATGGTCCGTTACTATTCTTGCTCCACTTAAGTAACTAATCAGGTCATGAGTGATGCAAACAAATTAATTTTACCATGATTATCTTCTATAAAAAATGGGGGTAATTATAGAGGGAAAAATTATGTTTGTGTACCTTTGTCTATATTAGTCTTGAATCCTGTCAACTGCCTTCAAGGTTTCATTATATACCTGTAACTGAACTGGATCCTGAATTCTAGTTTCCTCAAATATCTGGCTACAGTTCTCCAAACAAACACTTCCAATTTCTTCCACCCTTCTAATTTAGACTCCCCAAGAACAAAGACTCACCTTGAATATTCTTGGAAGGGTCTACAACCAGGTCTTCCTCACTATCCAGCTGGCAGCCAATCTTCAGAAACTTGAATCTTGGCTGTATATCTCACAGCTGAATAAGACTCCACCTGACTTCTATCTTGTCCTATATACCAGCTGGAGTCGTCAAAATCAAACTAATGAAAAAGAGTAGAAGCTGACATCAAGGTAAACTGCTCCCAAAATGCCATATCAAAACCTCATACTTTATTTTTATTATTATTATTTTTTTTAAAGATTTTATTTATTTATTTGACAGAGAGAAATCACAAGTAGATGGAGAGGCAGGCAGAGAGAGAGAGAGGGAAGCAGGCTCTCCGCTGAGCAGAGAGCCCGATGTGGGACTCGATCCCAGGACTCTGAGATCATAACCTGAGCCGAAGGCAGCGGCCCAACCCACTGAGCCACCCAGGCGCCCCAAAACCTCATACTTTAAACATGAACCCCGGGGCGCCTGGGTGGCTCAGTGGGTTAAAGCCTCTGCCTTCTGCTCAGGTCATGATCCTGGAGTCCTGGGATCGAGCCCCGCATTGGGCTCTCTGCTCAGTGGGGAGCCTGCTTCCCCCTCTCTCTCTTTCCCGCCTCTCTGCCTACTTGTGATCTCTGTCTGTCAAATAAATAAATAAAATCCTAAAAAGAAAAAAATTTTAAAAATAAAAAATAAACATGAACCCCTCTCTTCTCTTTCCTTCACTCTAGCATTGGTTTGGAAAGATAACACCACAATTTATGTCTCCCAGACCATTACTAATGGATTTTAAATGCTGAATTTTTCATCAAAAACTCTGATCTGCGGGTACCTAGGAGTTCAGTCAATTAAGCACCAGCCTTGGGCTCAGGTCATGGTTCCACGGTCCTGGAATCGAGCCCCCGGGTCAGGGTCCCTGTTCAGGGGAGAGCATGCTTCTCCCTCTTCCTAAACTGCTCCCCCTGCTTGTGCTCTCTCTGTCAGATAGATGAGTAAAATTTTTTAAAAAGCAAAACAAAAAACTCCGATCTATCCATGATGCTAGAGAACCCCTGGTCTGATTCCCTGTCTCTGGTTAACAACCCCAAACTTGGGTTGCCTCAGTTGAGCATCTGACTCTTGATCTCAGCTCAGGTCAAGATTTCATCAGTCAGGAGATCCAGCCCCAAATCAGCTCTGCCCTGGGCAGGGGGGCGGAGCGGGTGGCGGGGCTGCCTGGGATTCTTTCTCTCCCTCTCCAAAAAAAAACACAACAACAAAAACCCAAACTTGGGGAACTCTGTGTCCATATTCTACACAAAGAAAGAGACATAGGCAAGGATAACCAGAAATAACGCTTGTGTGGTCCACAGACCCTTAAAATTTTACTGGCCTCCATGGCTGTCACCTTTGCAGTACTGAGCCACAATTTCAAATGGGAATTACCAGGAGGCAGTCATGATTCAAGATTTGCTTCTTTTGGCAGGGCCCTACTTCCTTAGCCAACACCACCTGCTGTACCTGGATTAACACCCATGGGGAAGTTGAAATTCAGTTACATAGGATCACTGAGCAAGCCACGTGGCTTAAAAAGGTGACTCCTTCCAGGGCGCCTGGGTGGCTCAGTGGGTTAAAGCCTCTGTCTTCAGCTCAGGTCATGATCCCAGGGTCCTGGGATTGAGCCCCAGAGTCAGACTCTTCTCCTCAGCAGGGAGCCTGCTTCCCCTCCTCTCTCTCTGCCTGCCTCTCTGCCTACTTGTGATCTCTGTCAAATAAGTAAACAAAATTTAGAAAAAAAAAAAAAAAAGGTGACTCCTTCCATGGGGTCTTCCTTTGACTTACCTGATTTTGACTGGTTTGGGTCTCAGGGACCATGGCTTGAAATAAACTCCAGACATTGGGAATTATCCTGTTTATCATAGTCATCAGAGTCTCCCAAGCATACTATATTCTCTCAGAGGCTTTAAATGCACGTTTGCTGACACTTACCACGAAGCAACTCTCTTAGGGAGAATGGAGTATCAGTAAAGGAACAAAGAGAATGACCAACTTTTAAAAATATTAAACTGAAGTTGTGTCTTGTGAATATCACAGAAACTAAACAAAAAATGTCATTACCTATGAATACCACACAAGAGATAACAAAAACTGCAAGAACTTCAGAATAGGTGGGAGTGACTTTAAAGCTTTTAATTTTTATCATGGGGCACCTGGGTGGCTCAGTTGGTTAAACGTCTGCCTTCAGCACAGGTCATGATCCCAGGGTCCTGGGATGGAGTCCTGCATGGGGCTCCCTGCTCAGCAGGGAGTCTGCTTCTCCCTCTGCACCCCCCTCTTGTATGTGTGCGCTCCTCTCTCTCTCAAATAAATAAGTAAAAAAAAAAATTTTAATCTTTAAATGTTTATCTCTTAGTTAATGTGAGAGTCTGATCAAAAGGGATGAATTGTTAAAAAAAAAAAAAAAAAAAGAACAACGGGCCCAAAGTGGAGTTCTCTTGCCCCATGACAGCAAACCAAGAATTAATATCTAACCTAATTGCAGTTCCAGCCTCTCTCAGGGATGTAATCTTTTAACAACTCAATCTAGAATTACCTGAATAGCACTAGTGAGGTAATTTGCATGACAGACTGCCACCCTTCCCCCAAAGGAAGGTGACCTTGCCTGAAACAACTCACTTTTTGTTAGAAACTTCCTTTTTCTGCCCCCTTCTGCCTATAAATCCCTCCATTCTGTACAGCTCCCCAGAGCTCCTTTCTCATAGCTTAATGGAATGCTGCTCCATTCAAGAATCATTAAATAAAGCCAATTACATCCTCATATCTACCTAGTTGAATTTTAACAAACATAAATGTGATATTCATAACTCTGTGCCTCTACACTCTTCTATTTGCTTGAGATTATAAATAAGTCGATACCATTTTATTAGGTTAACAATCATCTTTTAAGACTAATATAGAAAAATAGTTTAGCTTGTTTACTCCTAACAACAGGTAATCAAAATACACAGGTCAAAATTAATTACTAAAAATTCAAACTCAACCAAGTCACAAATACATGCAACTTACACATTTAACATGTAAGCATAAGTAATTTACGTCATGCCATTAAATGTTAAGAGCATTTTTCAGCAATTATGACAATAAAAATTCCTGAGGGTATAACTTATCTTTGAACTTAGTGATATTTTTATGTTCTTCTTTTTTGATAGGCATTTTGTGAGAGATGAACTAATGCATAAAAAAACACTAAATGACCTTGTTCCTGTTACAACATCCATTTTTGTAAAGATAAAATCATGATTCCCTAGGGGCGCCTGGGTGGCTCAGTGGGTTAAGCCGCTGCCTTCGGCTCAGGTCATGATCTCAGGGTCCTGGGATCAAGTCCCGCATCGGGCTCTCTGCTCAGCGGGGAGCCTGCTTCCTCCTCTCTCTCTCTGCCTGCCTCTCTGCCTACTGTGATCTCTCTATGTCAAATAAATAAATAAAATCTTTAAAAAAAAAATCATGATTCCCATACAAATATGGAATGAACACACATCAAAGAATACTTAACTCATTAATTAATGAGCGACCCAATAAAATATTACAATCAGTTCAGAGGAGAATTCAAAATATCCCACATGTACTGGCAATCAGAAATGCTAAAATGAATTTCTAAATAGATACCAACTGGCCTTTTCAGGGGAGGAGGAATGTGAAATCGACTGTCCCTCTGATGAGGGAGCAGGAGGCTGGCTGAGGACAGAGCAAAAGCTGGCGCCTTGCACCCCCTCTCCACCTGCTCCCCTCCATATGTGTAGCATTCCTCAGGCACCCCTGACTGCCATAAAACCATAAATAGTTAACTTGCAGGGATCGCAATCCTGCAGAACAGGAATCTCCCTTGCTCTACAGATGTCCTAGAGATCTAAACAGGGAGGTTACCTTATCAATAGCACAAATTTCCAGAGGCAAATAACTCTCAGTTCCTGAAGCCCTAATGTCTCCCTCCCCACCATAAACTAGAGGAGGCTGAGGTAGAAGGGAATGTAAATGATAGCAGGATCATAACACCCCACCAAGAATCTCCCAGCTATCTTGATGTTAATGCCTGACCTAAAGACGACATTGATCAGGCCATAAGGGCAAGGCCTCCCCACGGCACCTTGTAAGCCCTCCTTAACATGTGAAAACTCTGTTGAAACCTCCCATCCCTTCACCATCCCCCCAACCGCAAGGTATATAACATGCCTACCCTCACAACCCGCGGCAGCAGCTCTTCCTGCCCACGGGTCCTGTCCCCGTGCTTTAATAAACCACCATTTTGCACCAAAGATGTCTCAAGAATTCTTTCTTGGTCATCGGCTCCGGACCTCAGCCCACTGAACCTCACCTAGGTTCTAGAACTTCATCATATGGCGCCCAACGTGGGGCTGTGAGTCTTTACATTTGGACTCTGAGCTTCGGTGCAAAATTGGTGAGTACTTTCTCTCCTTTTCCTTTACTCTCATTTCAGGGCTTTTCAAGGAGTATGGTCTTATTGGAACACTTGCATGTAATTGCTCAGGTTGTAATCCTCTAGCCCGTGGCTGCTCTACAGGGAGGAGAGCGTCTGCCTTTTGGCTGTAAGTTAGTACCCTGGCCGGAATGGCAATAAGACCCAGAAACTTGATGGCCTCTCTTTATTCCTGTTCTTATAGAAAGTTGTCTCTCTTGGGCATGGGACAGCCACCTAAGTCAGCAGGACGGCTGCCAATCTTAAGACTCCCGTGTGAGGTTTCCTCCTGATTGATCTAATGTGATCCTCTCCACATCCCTGGCCTAGCCACTTCTGGCCGCGAGACCTCCACTGGGAGCCGGCCGAAACCAGTACCCGATTGAATTAAAACGCAACCGGGGACCGTTTCCTAGGGAAGTTGGCTGTAAGGACCACATGTGTTGGAATGTCGCATAGACCATGATGGATTTCAGTCTTTACTGTTTCTTGTCAGTGTCTTCTACAAACTGCCTAAAGCTATGAAATTGGGTAATTTCCCCTTGCCAAACTTTTCTAGTATTTCCATGGGTTAATATGGCAAAACAGTATGCAGTCTTCAGGACAGAAAATGGCATGGCACAGTTTCCTAGTCCATTCACCAGGCACCCATCTGTAGCCTAGGATGCGATGGGGAAGTGGAGGGACGCCGGCACCCCTCCAGGGCCTTTTAAGGCAGGATGGTGATCAATAGCGATATCTTGAGAGACGCCTCCGGTCGCTTTTGACACCTAAAACCTCTGACATACCCTGTGTGGGACACCACCCAGGAGTTGGGGGATTTGGTAATGGACCTTCATTACTTTTCTGGAATCATGGCCTCAGTAGGCTTCTTCAGTTACCAAGAACTCTACCTTGGGGTGCCTTTTAACCCACTGGAAATAATTTGGATTGCAAAAATTAGGAAAGGACTGAGCTCCTGTAACACTGCATGGCCTCAGTGGGATCTATCAGTTAGATCTCCTCTGCAGGAAACAGGGCAAATGAACCTAGGTTGCCTGCCTTGCTCATACCTAGGCCTTCATTGCTCTACACCAGGACCCCAGACTAAGGGGCTTTTGTGGAATGTGTTTGCCCAAATGAGTCAGCTAGTAAACTTTCTCCTGACATATTCGATGATAATTACGTAAATAAGCCTTCTTCTAGTAAACCCAGGTTGCTGGGCCATCCCAAGCAAAGGGGACTCTGGCTTTATTTCTCTCTGTTTCTCCTAATAGATGTGGGGGCTTCTCCCTCACTCACTTCCCATGTTAATGGCTATAACTGGAGCCAACTGGGGTTAGTCTAACTCAAGACAGAGACTGTAAGGAATATTCCCAAGCAGCTGCCGAAACTCTCTTTGTTTCGGCGAAGTTTCCCTGTGTTCTCTGGCCCAACTTGGACTGCCTAACCCCTCCCCCCTTGCTGGTGGGAAAGCATGGCGTCTGCTCCTCTGTTGGGCCTTATGAGCTCTAAAACCGCGAATCCTTTCTCTGCCTCCTGGCAGCACTTTGTTTCCTCTGTTTCCCCCTTCTGTTTCTGCACCAATGTGCGTGCAGCCTGCATGACTAGCCTCTAGATCATGCACCACAGCTCCTTCTCTCTTCACTGTCAAGGAGCAAGAAGAGCACCCCCTGGACCTAACACCTCCCCACTCCAGATCTTCCCATGCATGTCTCAGGTAAACATTCAAAGTGGAGTGGGCCCAGGTGGAGCGTAAATCACTACTGGAACTAAGTTAAGTTTGTTGGTTTAATTAAGATAAGACCTGTCTTTTAAGTTAACAGTAGTAAATGTGAAACTTCGAAGTTTACTGAAGGTCAAATAAGCTTGTGTTACTTGTTAAAATTTGTTAGCAAAGAAATGACTACTGATGGTTAATTGTCTGTCTCAAAGTTTTAATGGGTAATTGCTGAAGTAGCTTTCAAAGTCTTTGGTAACCTGAAAGTTTTAAAGTTTTGCTTGGATGACAAATGGAATTGAATTGTGGACATCTATATCTTAACCAAACAGGATAAAATGCTAAGTCGTTAATTACTAGATGTAGGTTTGTGCTTTTGACTTCTTAACTGCAAAGAAACTAAGAGTATTTAAATCTGCTGGTAAACTTGTTTTCCACTTAACTGATTCATAAATTGCCACCTGAAGAATTCTGATGTAACAGTTCACAATTGGTTAATACCTAAAGGTGTTTCCAAGAATACAAAGTTTTGCTTAGTGTAACCAAGACTGATGGAAATAAAAGGAAACTCTGTATGTAGGAAAGTAGGAGATATGTAAGAAAGATTTAAGGAATGGGAATACATTTTGTTGAAGGTAAGGGAAGGTAATTTTGTCCTAAATGAGATGGTTGTTTGGAAGGAAATGGCTTGGAACAAAACCTGAATGCAAAGGAAAGTTGTAGAAGGTTTGTGAAGGGAAATCTTCAGAAAAGGAATTTTAGCTATGGTCAAGAATGGACTAAGATTGAAATGAATGGGTTTTAAAGGTACATTGGTACAAGACTGAAATTGTCTCTGTTCAAAAGGACAATGTTTTCTTAGATCAATTGATCTGCTGTTAAGAAAATGTAAATGGTTTTCTCTTTGCCTGCCCAGAAAATTCAGTTCCTATGTTTTTTTTTTCAGGTGTTTAACATCCCTAATTATATTTAGGCATGTGCTTCAAAACTTTCTAAGATTTTAGCAAATGTTGACAAGATTTAAATTGTAAATCTCTTTAACTCAGGCTTTTCCTTGGTATGTGAAGTTGCTCATGAAGTACTGCTGAACCAATGATAAACCTTGGATTACATTTGGGAAAATGCTATAACTATTCTAGAGATTCTATGCACTTCCTAAAGTTTTAATGATTTGAGAGATCATCGCTTGATACTGTAATTATGAAAATGTTATGTGTCACAGAAGTAACCTGATTTCCTTGCAGCTAAATTGTAAACTCCCGTCTCTTCAGTTCTAACCATATCCATTCCGAGTTTTTGTCATTTATAATTGTTTTAGTTCTCTTGTAAAATGAGTTTTATCTTCAAGGAGATTCCTATAAAGGACTTCCAGGACAAATACAGATATTTGATATACTTGAAAATCCTAAAACTGAAATGGGTAAGAATTTCCAAAACTGACTAAAGCCACATTCACCAGAATTAGTAACATGGGACTAAATGAACTAAAAGATTATAGTGTTGTGTCTCTTAATATTTTGTCTTACTTTAAACATTGCTGGTTCTCTCTAATGTTTGCTCTTACAGACTAGGGATACTTCCTCCTAGTTATCTGTAACTTACAGAGATGTAAAAGTGCTCATTTGTAAACAAATCAAGGCACTCAACTTTTCTCTCTATCTGAACCCTCTGAAACCAAAAGGTCTCAGTAAGTATTCTTTCTTCCATGGCAATCAGTCATTTGCATAAGTTCAATAAGAATCTGTTCTCCTTGTAACAGGAAAGAATTGGAAACACGGGTTATTTTACCAAGGCTTTGACTGGGATGTCATATTTGAAAAGACTCAGATATGACCAGACAGTTTAAAGGAACTAAGGTTGACTTTATGAAACCTGGAGCCATAAAGCCCCTTGGGACTGTTGGCCTGATACCTTGCTTACAGAGTTCCCAGCAGCCTCACCAGGTGAGTAAAGAATGTCACTCCTTGGTAGGTGCAATCTCAGAAGAGGAATTCGCCCTAATTGACAGGTATTGCAGGCATGCCTGATGGCAAGTACAGGGCTTGGCTTCTGGCCTGGAGAGGCTACTAAAAGTTCAACCTAGAGATTCCTTATAAGAAGTTCCAGCAAAGCAGATTCTAAAAGATCTATTGATCACACTCACTGTTCTTGCTGAGCTTATGTAAATAATTAGGCCAAGTTTGTTAAAACTGGACATGTTTCACAAGTGAATTAGTCCTGATTTGGCTATCTCTGGAAATGAGGGTTATTTTAGAGAGAAAAATTCTGTTTTAGTAACACACCATTATGGATGTTAAATTCTAGATTTGATTGTCTTTAAATGTTTGTTTACCTAAGCTAAACAATTTGAGGTAAACTTCAGAAAAGTTGCACAATAGCTTCTTTAGTCGACCTTATTATTTTGTGGGGATATTAGCAGAACCCCGTGGCACATGATTAAACAACTGGAAAAATGGGATTGATTCCCCAACAATTGTATAACTTAACTAACACCTTGTGTGTGGCTGGAATAATGAAATTGCCTAAAAGCCAACATATCGCCCTCCATAGGATATGAACTATGGACTTGTGGAGACAATGGATGACCCCACTTTCTTTATGATTGGATTGGATGATGCATGGGGAACTCCCCTTATCTCTTGACAAGTTTTCTCCCACTTGCCAGTGATCCTTTGTAGTCAGGATATTGTTAAGGCTGGACCACTCAAAAGGTTGTCTTATTGGTTCCATCCCTTAGTCATATTTATCCTAGAGGCCACCTCTGTTGAGGTGCAATTGCAAACAGATGCTTTAGCTAAGCATAGAACAGTCCTCCTTATAAAAAGAGCCTCAAAGCTCACTATGGGACAGTCCCTGACTGTAATGACTTCACATCAGGTCCAGATTTGTCTTAGAAGCCAAAGGCCACCAATGGATGATGGAGGCCGACTTAGTAAATACTGGACTACACTAACAGATATGCCAGAAATAATACTTAAAACTTGTCAAACTTTAAACCTAGTTACCTGTATGCCTGAACCTGACCACTGTACTTCTTTCTCTATAGAGCAAAAATGTTCAGAGGTTATTGATCTTGCTTACTCTATATGGCCAGATTTAAGATGCCCCTGTTAAAAACACGAATGACAGTTGGTTTTCTGATGACAGTAGTTTTCATAGAAAGAATAAGAAAAGCTAGGTGTGCCATAGTGCTCACTAGCACTTTGCAATGCCAAAGCCTAAGAATTAACTTTTATACTGACTCCAAATATGCTTTCCTGGTACTACATGCCCATGGAGCTATTTGGAAGGAAAGGGGATTGCTATCAAGCCATTACTCCCCAATCAAATATGGGCCTAAGTTACAAAATCCTCCTTATCGCTATACTAAGGTTGGTGTATATCAAATCTGGGATACATATTCATGGTTCATACCCACACTGATTGGAAGGCTCAGTCAAAAGGCAGTTTTATGCTGGGAACAAAAGAAATCATACATAAGGTACTTGGGCAAATAACACGTGACATCGAGGATAGCTATCATTAGAAATGTGTTCCGGGATGCCTGGGTGGCTCAGTTGGTTAAGCAGCTGCCTTCGACTCAGGTCATGATCCCAGCATCCTGGGATCAAGTCCCACATCGGGCTCCTTGCTCGGCAGGGAGTCTGCTTCTCCCTCTGCCTCTGCCTGCCATTCTGTCTGCCTGTGTTCGCTCTCTCTCCCTCTCTCTCTCTCTGACAAATAAATTTAAAAAAAAAAAAAAATCTTTAAAAAAAAAAAAAAAAAGAAAGAAATGTGTTCCCAAATAATAGTACTCCAGACTACTGACTGGTTTGCTACTGATTGGGTAAGGTGACCTGGCATTAGATGGCCAGCTCCAAACGGAACCCACTGGATGTGTGGAACCAACCTGTGGCCCTGGCTTCCTCCAGGGTGGATAGGTCACTGTACTTTAGGATTTGCCTGGATTCATGGGCACATGACTAAAACCATTACAACTCCAGCTAATCTCCCCAACTTGAAACAAAGATGGACACGATCTGTTTTTAAATGGTATGATCACTTAGCATCCATTTTTGTTCCATCTGCAGGACTAGAGGATGTCATGTGGCATGTAGAAGCCCTTAATAAATACACTACAAAGGCACTCAATGATTCACTAAATAGCATCTCCCTCCTTAATACCGAAGTCTCACAAATATGCAAGTCAGTCCTACAAAATAGGATGGCCTTAGATGTCCTGACAGCAGCCCAGGGTGGCACATGCGCAATTATCAAAACAGAATGTTGCGTGTACATCCCAGACTATCACAAGAATGTCACAGGACTAAGGCTCTACAAGATCCTTCTCCCTCTCTTAGAGATTGGTTAAGTTCCTGGTTTGTAGGAGGGCCATGGCCAAATCTCCTTTTCAGGCTTCTCATTCTTATCGCCTTATTAACCTTAATATGTTGCTTTGTTCGATGTTTCTCTACTTGGTGCCAAGACTCCATCACTACAATGACTTCACCACGACAGACGATCCTTGTCAGCGCTGGATTCAGCGGCCTCCACCTTTCGTAACTCCCTTATACGTTCCTACCCTGATCAATATTGACCTGAGCAGGTAGGGACAGCTCTACGCCCCTATACAGCAGGAAGAAGTTACAGAAGATGAGACCTTCCACCGTCAACCACGTTAAAGATTTAAGGGTCAAAATTGTTCAGGGGGTAATGATGAGGGAGCAGGAGGCTGGCTGAGGACAGAGCAAAAGCTGGCGCCTTGCACCCCCTCTCCACCTGCTCCCCTCCATAATATGTGTAGCATTCCTCAGTCACCCCTGACTGCCATAAAACGATAAATAGTTAACTTGCTGGGATCACGGTCCTGCAGAACAGGAATCTCCCTTGCTCTACAGATGTCCTAGAGCTCTAAACAGGGAGGTTACCTTATCAATAGCACAAATTTCCAGAGGCAAATAACTCTCAGTTCCTGAAGCCCTAATGTCTCCCTCCCCACCATAAACTAGAGGAGGCTGAGGTAGAAGGGAATGTAAATGATAGCAGGATCATAACACCCCACCAAGAATCTCCCAGCTATCTTGATGTTAATGCCTGACCTAAAGACGACATTGATAAGGCCATAAGGGCAAGGCCTCCCCACGGCACCTTGTAAGCCCTCCCTAACATGTGAAAACTCTGTTGAAACCTCCCATCCCTTCACCATCCCCCCAACCGCAAGGTATATAACATGCCTACCCTCACAACCCGCGGCAGCAGCTCTTCCTGCCCACGGGTCCTGTCCCCGTGCTTTAATAAACCACCATTTTGCACCAAAGATGTCTCAAGAATTCTTTCTTGGTCATCGGCTCCGGACCTCAGCCCACTGAACCTCACCTAGGTTCTAGAACTTCATCACCTCCACCTGGAGATAATCATTTGCGTATCTATGAACAAGAATAATTTGGATTACCAGCAGTGAACAGAGATATAAAGTACTTCAAAGACAATGAAAGGTGCAAACTTCATAGAATCAAATAACCCAGAAGGGTACAGCATATTCCAGACAACCCAGTTTTCCACTGAAGATACCCACTAATGTTTTTTCAAATCCATTTCAAGTTTTCCACAATTTTTCCAGACAGTCCCAAGGTGAAGTACACTAGAATCAAGGAAAAGGAATGATCTTTTATTGAAATAAATATGATCAAAAGAAGCCTGCCATGAGGTAATTCGAAGGAAGGGGTGCTACAAAAAAACAGTCAATCGAGAACCTAGAATGCATAATTAATAAAAATCTAATTCTCCGTGTATTCAGCATCAATCAGAGGAGAACGAAACCTAGCTCAAAGTACAGAAGGATAAGACCCTAAACTTCAGTCACCAGTACTTTTACAAAGCGTGTAGCTTAAACCAATGTAAGGATCATGGCTGGCCGGAAAGGTACTTAATCACCTTGATGTGATGTGAGCCAGAAACAAATGGCCAAGAAAGAATTCTTGAGACGTTCTTATGCAAAAAAGGTGTTTTTACTAAAACATGTTGGAGTGGGGAGGAACACACCTGAGCAAGGGTAGCTTCTTGCTCAGCGGGGAGCCTGCTTCTCTCTCTCTCCCTCTACCTGGTGCTCCCATTGCTTATTCTCTGTCAAATAAATAAAATATTAAAAAAAAAAAAAAGCTCAGTGACAGGACCCATGGACAGAAAGAGCTGCTCTATGATTATGAGGAGCAATTATTTATTTATTTAGTAGGCTCCATGCCCAGGGCAGAGCCCAACACAGAGCTCAAATTCAGGACCCTGAAAGCAAAACCTGAGTTGAGATCAAAAGTTAGACTCTCAACTCACTGAGCTACTTCAGGCGCCCCAATTATATACTTTAAAGTGGGGTTGGGTAGAGATAAAGGAAGTTTCTAAAGGGATGTTCATATGTTAAAAAAGACTTACCTGTTGTTAAACTAGAGTTGTTTTTTGGCTTCAGCAAAGCATTAATATTAAAGCAGTTGTGAATTCCTTGAGGAATTCATACTCTACCTTCTCAGGTATGTCAGTGGGTCACAAATTGTAAGGAAATTTAATTTTATCTACATTTCTTTTGTGTTTGTTCTCATCAACATGACTAGAGTTCTGATTAAGCTGTAACCCCTCTTCTTACCTCCATCTTTTTAAAGTTAATTTTCAGAATTTGAAATCACTTTAACAAGGTCTAGATCAGGGCTCAGCAAACTTCAGCTGCCTGTCTTTGGAAATAAAGTATTACTGGAACACAGCCACACCCATTTATTAAAACACTGTCTAAGGCTGTTTTTGTTAGAACGGCAAAACTTAGTAGTTAGAACAAAGACTGCACTGCCCATAAAGCCTAAAATATTTACTATCAAACCCTTTATAGAAAAAGTTTGCCAACCTCTGATCTAAATCAATCACTGCCAATACTTCCTAGTCCCTGAACTCCTTTTAAGCATCAAAACCTTTTTCTGATTTCTTAATTGTACATTTTAAGACCGCTAATTGAAAAAATACAAATAGCAAAGGCTACTCTGAATTCAGTGTTTCCTTTAAATACATGTATATTTTATGAATCCTAAAAGTATCTGAACAAATCTGGAAAAAAAAAAAAGTATGTGTAAACAAGTTATTTTTTTAGTTCTGCTATGTGTAATTCTTGGCATACATGTTATCCAGCCCATGGACCTCCCTTATACAGCAGGGGTGCAGAAGCATCTGGCTCCAGGGATCCCAAACGGACCAGGTTTGAACACCTGCAGCTGACAAAAGGCAGAGCAAAGAGTTGTGGTAAAATAAGGAAGGAATTTATTTCAGTGAGGACAACACCAGCAAGACGGTACTAGCATCTCAAAGACTATCTCCAAAGTGCCTAAAATACTTCCAGGTTTATAGAAGGAAAATGTGGGACAAAGGTTGGTGGGTCTGTGCAGAGAGACAGTGAAGGTCCAGGCGATCATTGTCATGAAGTCAATCAGGCAGGGTCTTGCTGGCTCAGGGCTTCCCTGATTGCTTGGGGGTTGGTTTCCATTCCCCTCAGGGGATGCTTTGCCCTCAGAGTCTTTCTCCAGAGTTAAGAGATAAACTGGAAAGAACTTATCAATTAGAAAGTTTGAGGTCAAAATGGAGGGAGCTCAAGCCCTCTTCCAACTGGAGTCCACAAAAGAGTAGGAAGTAATGATCTGGTAGAAGTTTCCTGGCTACAGAGAGTAAAAAGCTATTCTGGTTAATCAAGTCTGCTATCTAACTGAAATGTCTTTTTTTTTTTTTTTAAGATTTTTTTATTTATCAGAGAGAGGGAGAGAGAGCGAGCACAGGCAGACAGAATGGCAGGCAGAGGCAGAGTAAGAAGCAGGCTCCCTGCCGAGCACAAAGCCCGATATGGGACTCGATCCCAGGACGCTGGGATCATGACCAGAGTCGAAGGCAGCTGCTTAACCAACTGAGCCACCCAGGCGTCCCCACCTGAAATGTCTTTGTTGGGCTGGCAGAAAGAGCTACTTAAGATGGCGAAAGTTCCCGCCACAAAACCTGAACTTGGACAGGAAAACAAAGGCCCAAGATGGCGAAAGTTCCTGCCACAAGACCTGAGCCCCGACTGGAGAACAAAGGCCCAAGCAGGAATCTGAGAACCTCCGGCCCCAGGCTCCCTGGACCAATGGGACGCTGACAAGCAGGAATCTGAGACCCCTGCCCCGGGGTCCAGTGGACCAATGGGACCACGACGAGCAGGCGAAATATCCAAATAAGGGAAAATTGCCAAAAGACCCCTGAGCACCCCCCCAAGACCCCTTAAAAGCCCCCTCCTCCCTGCCTTGGGCGCGACTTCCGCCACTCTGCTTTCCAGAGTCGCGGAACCTCGCCCCAGGGTGCCCACCTCCTCCCGGTGCAACTTTCCTGGCTCCCCTTCTCCTGAGCCCTGAAACTTCACTGGAGAGTGTTTTTAATAAATCTTGCCTTGCACCCACTTTGCCTGGTATTGTGTTTATCTCGCCGAAAAAAACTTTACAGTCTTAATATCAAATCTTCTATTGTTTTTGCCAGACATCTTTCAAAATATAAAAAAAACCTCAATAATCTAGATTTATTTAGTTATTTAAAGGAATACTTCATAGTAACCTGACCTGGAAAATTCAAAAGGAATTTATGTTACACAGAACTAGAAGTTTAAAGAAACCTTAGTGAGATTTTGTTTTATAGTTTATGTAGATGTCTGCTCCAAAATTTTTCAGATCAAAATCTTCTTAGCCAAGATTTAATTGCAAAACATTGAGATTATTTTTTGTTCTAGGACCAAAACAGACAAATATTTCTTCGGAAAACGCTGGCAGCTAGCAGGATGGTCCTTCAATTAGATGAGACACCAGGTTAAGCAACTCAATACTGCAAAAAGGAAACTGACTGTATCTTTAACATTTGCCCATTTGATCCCTATTGAATAAATATGCTCTCAGGGTACACCAAAGAAAACCCTATATACCAAGCACTCAACAGAAAATGTAACTTCCGGGCGCCTGGGTGGCTCAGTGGATTAAGCCGCTGCCTTCGGCTCAGGTCATGATCTCAGGGTCCTGGGATCGAGTCCCACATCGGGCTCTCTGCTCAGCAGGGGGCCTGCTTCCCTTCCCCTCTCTCTGCCTGCCTCTCTGCCTGCTTGTGATCTCTCTCTGTCAAATAAATAAATAATATCTTTAAAAAAAAAAAGAAAGAAAATGTAACTTCCTATTGTTTGCTGTCTGAAAAGGTTTTTTCTTTTGTCACCAGCGAGATCCCAAGAACTGACCTTTACTGCCCAAGTGCTTGTGCTCACTAAATCTTTGTCTTAACATTTTTCCTTAAGCTCTTCTTTTTGGCTTATCTCTTAGGCAACTGAAACCCAAAACTATCTCTCAGGTGACAGCAACTGCCCTGACAAGACCTCCCACCAGCACAGACCACCAGACTGGTAGAGCTAAAGCCCTCACATTCACCTGTTCCCAGAGGGACTGTGGAGTGACCCCTGGAATGAATGGCCATTATCCTCACCTCATCACAATACTAAAATCTCTGTCTGAGGAGGAGCACAAGCCTCATTTACATAACATACAATGTAGGAACAGGCATGTTTACTTACTTATGGCACATGTGTGACCTTATTCCTGTCTCTATATACGATGACAAGGCTTCCGTATCTAATTCTAAACAAAAGGTACTCATTCTCTCTCTCTCTCTCTCTCTCATTCTGGAAATCATGGCTTTGGAAGCTATTTATTTGCTGCAAATAAACTTTTTTGTATGACAACTCACCTGGTATAATTTCTGTGACTCACCAACGAGCAAACTCATATTGGCTTGGTTACACTTTCATTAACCTAAATCTGCCTCCTGATAACTTACTTGGTCTGAGTTTTCTGCCCTAAAACACATTAAGTGTTCTGCCTTCAGATATTATACACAACTCCGACATCTTTTATGTGCTTCTATAGCATGTGTGGTTTAAGACGGTTGTGTGCTGAACCTTTAAGAAAAGAAGTTATCACAAATTTGTCACTTTAACCATCCCCAGTGGACCAGTAAGTCTTCAGGTGAGGAGTGGAAAATGATATTCTCAAACTCAGAATGGAGGAGAACCAACACCAGCTTTCTAAGACTATAACACTCCCATTTTCCCTAATGAACACTAAAACTGCATTCATTAGCTTCTTAGTGATTGAAGACAGTTCATGTCGGGCTTATAGACAACCCAAAGCTTCTTCCCATAAATGTTTGATAAATAAGGTTTTTTTCATGTTTTTGAGCCTAAATGGAAAATCTCACCTATAATTAATTTTGTCTTGATTTATCAACATATTCACTCATTGAACACATACTCTGTGGTAAGGACTGGACATAAAAAAGGAAGTAGACATGGTCAATATTGGGTGGGCGGTTCTGGGAGTGCAGGAGGAACAACAGAAATGACCACAGGGGCCGCCATCTTCCAGTCCCCTCCCCGGCTTCCTTAACCCTAGACTCTCCCGCCAAAAGGGTGTATGCCCAGGTCACGGCTCCACAGGTAACTTGATACCTATGCAGGAAACAGGAGTATCAGGAGCCCTCACCCCATACCTTCCGATCACCAAATATGGATGTGAGCCCATGCCCTACCTTGGCCCAATAAAAGACCCCCACCAACTCCCTCCTAGCGCGACTTCCCCCACTCCCCTTTCCAGAGTTGAGAAACCTCACCCGAGGGTGCCCACCTTCTCCCGGTGGGACTTTCCTGGCTCCCCTTATCCTGAGCCCTGAAACTTCGCCAGAGAGTGCCTTTAATAAATCTTGCCTTGCACCTACCTTGCCTGGTGTCGTGTTTATCTCGCCTATAAAACCTTACAGTCCCTGCCCTCAAGATCACAGAATATATACCTTCACAGTTTCATCTTGTTGTCTGGTGTATCACTACCTCTGAATCCTAATTTTTTCAGTGTGGTATCTACCCATCTCATATTTGTGAAACTTTCATGCCTTCATCCAAGAAACAGTATTATTACAAGAGACCAGATTTATTTACTTTTATTTTTTATTTCTTTAAAGTATGTTATTTACTCATTTGCCAGAGTGAGAGAAAGAGAGAGCGCACAAACAGGAGAAGCAGCAGGCACAGGGAGAAGCAGGCTACATCCCAGGATCCTGGGATCATGACCTGAGCTGAAGGCAGATACTTAACCAAATGAACCACCCAGGCATCCCTACCCGAGACCAGATTTTTAAAATAGAGCCCTGTGTTGATCTTAGGGTCCTGGGATCCAGCCAGCATCATCGGGCTCCCTGTTCAGCAGGGAGTCTCCTTCTCTCTCTGCTCCTCCCTCACCTCTCCATCCCTGCTCATGCTTGTTCTCTCAAATAAATAAAATCTTTAAAAAAAAATGGTAATGACAAGTTCCTAACAAATCCATGTTGGTTACTAGTCCTTACCACCTCTATCTGTATCAGTAAGGATCAGTAAGAAGAAAGGAATCATACTTGTTCTTTGAACAGACAGAAGTTAATACTGAGAGTTGTTAAGGAGTATGAAGTTTCTAGGTAAAGTTTCTAGGAGTACTCTAAGGATCACAGAGGCAGCAAATGCTGAAAGCACCTATCAAGTCCAAGTTTGGCTAACAAAGTTTAGAAGGGGCCCAAACACTTAAAGTCAGACTTCTGAGAAGGCATGTTCAGCTGGTACTGGTGTCTCTGACTTCCCAGGAGAGAATCCATGGACCTGGGACCCAGACCTTTAAGAAGGGGTGGTGTTGGTGGGCTTGTATTAGTGGTCTCTGAAGAAAGCCTGATGAAATCGGTCCTCTAAAGTGTTAGAAAAATTGCAAACAGGATCCAGCAAGTACCATAGGAAGTACTGCTGCAGCCAGGATGAAGAAGGGTTGTTAGGGTAGTACTCATGGAAACAGCAGAGAGGAAGGCTACAGGAAGCAAAGAAGAAAAGAGCAAGTCCCTCCCTACCCCTCCAGCCCTTTACTGCCACCAATCTTGCAGCCAGAGGGTGCAGCAGAATGGGTAGAAATGTGGCTTGCAGAGTCCTAGCCCCCAGGATAACAAACCAGAATAAACAAGACAGATTTGGAGCTAAAAGATGACTGGCAAAATACCTTCTGTTCTAAGATAACACATACACTGTTTAAAATAATCTACAACTTTGTGCAGGGGATCAAAATCAGTAACAATGTGGGGCAGCTGGGTGGCTCATTCAGTTAAGCGTCTGCCTTTGCCTCAAGCCTTAGAAGGGAGCCCTGCTTTGGGCTCTCTGCTCAGCGGTGAATCTGCTTCTCCCTCTCCCTTACCCTCTGTGATCTCTCTCGCCTTCGCTCTCTCTCAAATAAATAAATAAAGTCTAAAAAAAACCTCTATCAATCTGTGTCCAACACTAAATGATGTCCTGCTACCTGGGGAGCAATAACGATAGTAATAAAACAACAAAACCCAATCTAACACTTATTTAGCATTTACTATATGTCTGGAGCTCTTTTAAATAGCATATATGTATTAAGTCATTAATCCTTACAAGAGACCTGTGAAGTAGGCAACGGTAATTATTCTCACTTTATAGACAGGACAATAAGATACAGATCCTACACTTTTGATACACTACATATGCTACAGTGCCATGATACTCAACTTTCTCTAAATGTAAGACAGCCTTTGAAATACAACACTCCTTGAACACAACTTGCTTCTATGTTCCTTCAAAGTTCATATCGGGATTTGTAACTGGATAGAATATCATTTTTCTCACATGTATTTTTCAAGACTGCTAAGAACATCCAACCTGACAACAAACTCCTGGTACCCCAACCAATGAGGGATAAAATGGGCAGAAAATTAAACAATGAAATAATCTTACATACTGCAAAATAAAACTACTACCTTCACTATTGTCACACTCAGAAACCAGAAGTAAGTTAATTCATAGTAGATATGTATAAATTATTATTTCTATAGACTGAAGCTCACAAATATCTGGGGTGAGAATATAAAATAAAGAGCTCCTGATCTTTAAAACTAAATAAATACATGTCAGGCAGCTGGGTGGCTCAATGAGTTAAGCATCTGACTTCAGCTCAGAGTATGATCTCATGGGTGCCCGGATTGAGCCCTGCATCAGGCTCCCTACTGAGTGAGGAATCTGTCCCTCTGCCACTCCCTCTGTTTGTGCTCCCTCTCTCTCAAATCAATAAAATTTTTAAAAAACTAAATATATGTCCTACATACAAACTCTGTATAAATATAAATTGAATAAAATATTTATTTTCTTACAGTACTGTTAAACATAATTATATGTGTTTTTAGTGTCAGGACTGCATATTCAGGATTACAAAAAGACAATGTTAAAATACTGCTGCATCTAAAGTCACTATGTATAAAAAGTAATATAATACTACACAAGAAACAAAATTTAGGGCGCCTGGGAGGCTTCGTAGGTTGGGTGTCCAACTTAGTTTCAGCTCAGGTGGTGATCTCTGGGCCCTGGAATTGAGCCCTATGTTGGGTTTCTCATTCAGTGGGGAGTCTGCTTGTCTTCCTCTCCCTTTGCCCCTCCCCATGCTCATGGACTGAAGTTCTCTAATAAATAAATTTTATTTATTTAGTGTTTTTTTTTAATTTTAGCCAAATCAATACAAACTTCACAACTCCTTCTGTAAAATCAATCAAAATACTGTGACAATGGTAGGAAAACAAGCACATTCAAAAAAATTTTAACTGTAAACACATGAATTAATTTCAGCTCTTCCAACTTCAACAAGAAATAAATATGAACTCCAGAGTAGAAGAGTAATCATATGTCTACTTACCTGCTACCCTGTTTACCCACCTCATAAAGGATAAAAAGAACTCTTTTTATTTAAAAGTGCTAAGTAGCTTTGAGTTCACACATAGACATGACTTAAAATATAGCAGTGTAAAATGTCTCCATTCAACTGTTTCAACTCTATTTCAAGAATAATAAGCCCAAAAATTAATATTTATTAAGTAAGTACCCATATTTTAGCCACACAGGAAATTCAAATGAAGAATACTCCAATGAAGAATTTCTAGAATTTTTTTTTTTAGATTTTATTTATTCATTTGACATAGAGAGACACAATGAGAGAGGAAACACAAGCAGAGGGAGTGGGAGAGGGAGAAGCAGGCTCCCCACCGAGCAGGGAGCCCATTGCTGGGCTCTATCCCAGGATCCTGGGATCATGACCCAAGCTGAAGGCAGATGCTCAAAAACTGAGCCACCCAGGCGCCCCTCAGGAATCTATTTTTTAACAACAAAAAAACTTATTTCAGGAAATTATATGTTTGTTTCACAAACCTAGCCTTAGGCTAAAATTCTGAATTAATAAATGATTTACAATATTAATATGTTTTGTCTTTATTTAACAACTTTTAATTTGCATTATAAAGACTGATTTCCTCCTTAAGTAAAAAAAGGAAGATAAAGCAGTGATTTACTGCTGGTTGTTTAACACACTGAATAGTCTGACCCCTCATTTAGACTTTCCCATATCGCCCCAGGGCTGGGGGATCATGGGCCCATTCTTGCATGTAGTCATCACCAGTCTATCTTCTCATGCTCCCCTACTCTCTGTTCTCTCTCCACTTACTCTCCACCAAGGACTGATGGCCACCCACCCCATGAGATGGCCACGTGTGAGGAGGAGGGTTTTTTCCCCCCCAGGGAAGGGGGGGGCAATTGCCTTTTCCCAAGGGAATGTGTCCAGCAGCTCTTGGTCAAAGCACTGTTGCTATAAACCATCTGGGGCACTCTAGGACCCCCTCCCTCTGCATACTTCTGGAGAAAGTAGGCACTATTTTAACTCATGAGGATCTTCCCTACCAACAATAAATAGAGACAACCTAATAAAACAAACAAACAAAAAGCTGTGATTTTATTTTACAATTCTTTTTATTTCAGAAATACATATGAAACTAGAATCATTCCTTTACTATTATTCTAAAAACCATTGTTTTTATATAGCCTCAATTCATTTAATACTTTTCTTCATTATCTGGTTTAATTCCCATGCTTCATTCAAGTAACATTTATGTCAGGTACTGTAGTTTAGTTACAATTTTATAACTTCAAATACTTAAAAAATTAAACCATTTACATTGTAGTTAATTTTAATTTTTGACTGATAAAAAGTTACTAGATAATATAATTCAAGAATAAACGTAGTATCAAATACTCTTTGTTCTATCATTATAAAGACTTAAATTCCAGAATACTGCACCAACATAACCTTAAACCTCACAGTAAAACTAGGTTTTAACAAGATATTCAAGAGAATTGGCTACATTACTGTTTTGCAATAAATCTAACCTTCAGTAGCAAAATATAGTTATAATTGATCGCTATTTGCTTAACGATCATTTAAATCAAAGACCCAACTAGTACAATGTTTAAGAACATAGACTCTAGAGCAAGACTGCTAACTCAAATTAAGTCCAGAATAATTCAACTTCCTAGCCATGTGATCTTGATCAGGTTACTTAACCTCACTGTACCTCAGTCTGCTCTTGTGTAAAACGGGAATAACAAAAGTACCTACTTCAAGAAGTAGCTATGAGGACTAAATTAGGTAAGATACAAAAAAGACTTCGATCTGAGCCAAAGGCTCGTTAAACATATGACATTATGACATTAAACATAATGACATTATGGCAGTTAGTAAATATAAGACATTAGCTATAATAATCTGAAACCAACAGACCCTATACCATGGAAGGAACACTGCCCTCCATACAACTACTCTACAATTTACATGGTTTTTCCAAATATGCCTTAGAAATTTTATTTTTTTAATATAATTGGAATTTATGGCCAATTTCCAGAACAATTTTTATAAATGGTTTTCATAAATCTTTGTGGAGATTAGAAAGCTCCTGAATTTAATAAGAGCATTATTTGACAGAACAAGTTTCAAAAATCCTGTTAATACAAAAGCTAAAACCATAAGGATCCAAAACAACACTCAATACAAAAACATTACATGTAAGACAAAAGGAATTGTGGCAGTGTTTTTAGCACTGTCTCAGGAAATTGTGCAATCTGCTGTAATACACTTTTCCTACCGATAAGGAACAACATACTCACAAGGCCAAATGTCCAATAAAGGTCCCTGAATTCCAAAATCACATTAGTAACATGCAAATTCCTGAGGGAACATACCCAGATGTGTAATGGTTAATTACAAAATAAAAGGTACTATCCCATCCAAGTGCTTAGAGCCTTATTAAATATATAATCCTCAACATCAAATTACACTAACAAAGTATCAGGAAACTAAGCTTCTAGTCTCAGAGGACAGGTCACTGGGAAAGTCTTATGGAGTCGACAGTTTCCTCTGTTCTACAACTTAGCTCAGTAATCTTATAAGCATATGAAGGTCAATGTCCTTGCATTAAAAACGCTTACACTTACACTTAAAAATGTCACAGGCCTGATTATTACAAAGGAAGTTCAGACATCCATAAAGAAATATATAAAGTTCATACATCCCCAAATGTTCATGTGACATTTAATTCACAGAAACTTTCTTATCCCTCTTAATTTCAGGTGTTCTCTACATAAATGCTTGGTGAACATTTTATTTTAGATACTGTAAAGACAGATTCTACAAATCTCAAGTATTTCTCAAAATGTATCTAATTATTACAAAGTATTAATAAATTAAATCAAAATAATGAGAAAATATATGGGATTCAATCTATTTTTCCATACACCTGAAATTATCTATACATATACACTCTATTTTAACTATTACTTTCAGATCTGGCTTGTCACTCCACTTTAGGTGAAAGGTATAGTCCTGCTCATTTGACCATGTATCAGTGAAAACAAAAATGGGAGAAGGGCAAATAAAGACTGTAGGAGAATATGTTTTTCTTTCTTTTGTAAAAATATCTTAATAGCATTTTAAAACATTAAATATTTTTTCTTTTCTTTTTTTTCAAGAAGGCTCCAATGCCCAATGTGGGGCCTGAACTCATGACCCCGAGATCAAGAGTTACATGCTCCACCAACTGAGCCAGACAGGCACCCCTTTTTATTTTATTTTCTACTTGATTTTTTTTTTAAGATTATGTTTATTTATTTGACAGACAGAGATCACAAGTAGGCAGAGAGGCAAGCAGAGAGAGAGGGGAAAGCAGGCTCCCCGCCGAGCAGAGAACCCGATGTGGGGCCCGATCCCAGGATCCCGAGATCATGGCCTGAGCCGAGGGCAGAGGCTCAACCCACTGAGCCACCCAGGTGCCCCACTACTTTATTTTTTTAATACTTATAGGGAGATATATTTCACATAGCATAAAATTCATCCTTTTCAAATGGGCAGCTCTATTTTTTTATTTATTTACAGAGCTTTATAACCATTACAATTCTAATATTTCCATCACTCCCAAAAGAAGCCCCATACCCATTAACAGTCATTCCCTACTCCACCTCCCCAAGTCCCTAGCAAATACTATTCCACTTACTGGATTTGCTTATCCTGAATATTTCACATAAATGGAGTCATACAATATGTGATCTTTTGTGACTGGCTTCTTTCACTCAAAATGCTTTCAAGGCTCATCTATATTGTATCATAGGTTAATACTTCTTTTTGAATGGCTGAATAATATTCCACTATATGAATATACCACATTTTGTTTATCCATTCAACAGTTAGTTGATACATTTATGGGTTGTTACCACACTGGAGCTATTATGAATAATACTGCCATGAGCATTCATGTACAAGTTTTTGTGTGGACAAATGCTTTCATTTCTCTTGGATATATACATCAGAGTAGAATTACTGTGCCATCTGGCAGGCAGCTCCATGTTCAGCATTCTGAAGAAATGTCAAAGTGTCTTCCTAAATGGCTGTACCATTTTACATTCTTACCAGCAATTTCTCTACATCCTCACCAACACCTGTTATCTCTTTTACTTTTAAGCCATTCTAGTAGGTGTGAAGGTGGTTATTTCGCTGTGGTTTTCATTTGCATGTTCCAGATGACTAATACCTTTTCATGCATTTGTTGGTAATTTGTACATATTCTTTGAGAAATGTCTATTCAAACACCTTGTCCATTTTTTTTTAAAGATTTTATTTATTTATTTGACAGAGATTACAAGTAGGCAGAGAGGCAGGCAGAGAGAGAGAGGAGGAAGCAGACTCCCCGCTGAGCAGAGAGCCCGATGCAGGACTCGATCCCAAGACCCTGAGATCATGACCTGAGCCGAAGGCAGCGGCTCAACCCACTGAGCCACCCAGGCGCCCCACCTTGTCCATTTTTTAATTAGGTTTTTTTTATCATGAGTTGTAAGAGTTCTTTATATATTCTTGACACAACTCCATTATCAATTCATAATATGCGAATATTTTCTTCCATTATGTGGGATTTCTTCACTTTTTTTTTTTAAACAAGAAAGCCATACTGTATAAACTATTTATTAACAGATAAGGCCTACAGATTTCTTCTTGGACATACCCACAGGGCAGTCACAGTGGCTCGTGGTCTTGCTGTGCTGGCATGGGACACGGAGCCCCCAGAAGTGACACAGCCCTCTGTGGGCTCGAATCTTCTTCATCCTAAGTCTTCACGAAGTTTGCTGTCCAGACCACTGGCCAGAACCTAGCTGTATTTTCTATCCTTCACATAATTTGGGGTTTTGGAGGGTTTTTTAAAGGTATTTTATCTTATGGAACACCTGGGTGACTCAGTCGGTTGAGTGTCTGTCTGCGACTCGGGTCATAACCCCAGGGTCTGGGGATCGAGTCCACATGGGGCTCCCTCTGCCTGTTGCTTCCCCTGCTTGTGTGCTCGCACTGTCTCTCTCTCTACCTCTCTGAAAAATAAATAAAATCTTTTAAAAAATTATTTATACCCCTGGGGCTAATAATACATTATATGTTAATTTAAATTTTTTTTAAAAATTTTAATTAAAAAATTATTTATTTGAGAAAAAGAGTATGAGAGGGGTGAGGGGGATAGTGAGAGGGAGAGAGAGAATCTCAAGCAGGCACCCCACTGAGCATGGAGTCCGACAGGGGGCTTGATCTCAGGACCCTGAGATCATGACCGAAGCTGAAATCAAGAGTCCAAGTTTTAACGGCTGAGTTACTCAGGTGCCCCTTCATTTTGTATATTTCAGAACTATTCTGGGATCTTATACTGGTATGGATTCTGCATAATGGTAATCACACATTCCACCTCATCCTCAGGGAAATCTCCTGATCTCATGGTGAGGGCAATGTCTGCTTTCCTCAACATCATGTATCTTTGCCCCACACCCGTAACTGCAATGATGGCAAAGGCTGTTTTCCACTGCCCATTGATGTTGGTGTTGAGTACTCACAAATGTGCTGGAATTCTCAGGAATCACTAACGACAGGCAATGGTTCTAACGGCAGCATGCAGGCCTCCTGTGGAAGACCTCTTTTCACTTTCTTGATGCTGTCCTTTAACACACAATATTTTAATTAAGTCCAATTTATCTACTTTTTCTCTTGTTGTGTTTTGGGTATTATATTTAAGAAATACCTACCTATGGGGCATCTTGCTGGCCCACTAGGTAGAACATGTAACTCTAGATTTCTGGGTAATGAGTTCAAGCCCCACATCAGGCTCCCTGCTCAATGGGGAGTTTCTTCTGCCCCTCTCCCTGCTCCATGTCTCTCTCTCTTGTTCTTCGATAAATAAAATGTTTAAATAAATTAATTAAATAAAAATCACTGCCTAACCCAAAGTCACAAAGGTTTACTCCTATGTTTTCTAATAAGTGTTTTATTGTTCTTGCTCTTATGTTTGGGTCTTTGACACATTCTAAGTTCATTTTTTTTTTTAAGATTTTATTTATTTGACAGAGAGATCACAAGTAGGCAGAGAGGCAGGCAGAGAGAAGAGGGGAAGCAGGCTCCCCACGGAGCAGAAAGCCCGATGCAGGGCTCGATCCAGGACCCTGAGATCATGACCCGAGCTGAAGGCAGAGGCTTAACCCACTGAGCCACCCAGGAGCCCCTCTGAGTTCATTTTTGTGTATGGTGAGAGATGAGGGTTGGAATTCGTTCTTTAGCATGTGGAAATCTAGTTGTCCAGGACCATTTTTTGAGAATAGCATCCTTCCTGCACCAAATGGTCTTCACACCATTGTTGAGAATCAATTGATCATAAAAATGAGGGTTTATTTCTGGACTCTCAATTCCATTGATCTATATTATTCTTATGCCAGTAGGACCCCTACGTGATTACTGTAGTTTTTTAGATTTTAAAACTGGGAAGTGTGGGTGCCTGGGTGGTGCAATAGGCTGGGCTGCTGACTATTGGTTTCAGCTCACATCATGATCTCTGGGTCATGGGATCTAGCCCCGCATCAGGCTCTGTGCTCAGCACAGAATCTACATAAGACTCTCTCTCCCTCTCCCTTTGCTCTTCTTCCCTACTCACACATGTGTGCACTCTCTCTTCCTCAAAATAAATTAATTTTTAAAACAATTTTTTAATTAGAAGTATAAGTCCTCTAAATTTGTTGTTCTTTTTCAAGATTGTCTTTGGCTATTCTGGGTACGCTATACTTCCACATAGATTTTAGAACCAGCCTGTAGATTTCTGCAAAAAAGGCAGGTGTTATTTTTATAGGGAATCCACTTGATCTGTACACCACTTAGGGAAATATTGCCATCTTAATAATGTTAAGTCTTCTGGTCCATGAACATGGGATATCAAAACCAGACTTATTCTTAAAAAAACAAAAACAAAAAACTAGACTTATTTCAAAATTAAATTTCTTAAACTGTTCAGTCCAACCGCTAAAACAAAATAACCAAAAAGTACCTGCAACCCCAAAGAACTGAATCCATTCCAGCTTTACTTGATGCTTAAGAGTTCAATCACAAAAGAAAAGTGATCCAGTTACACAGAGATCCCAAGAATATATTTTTTTAAAGATTTTATGTATTTATTTATTTGTCAGAGGGAGAAAGCACAAGCAGGCAGAGGCAGAGAAAGCAGCAGGCTCCCCGCTGAGCAAGGAGCCCCACATGGGACTCCATCCCAGGATCCTGGAATCATGACCCGAGCTGAAGGCAGCGGCTTAACCAACTAAGCCACCCAGGCATCCCCCAACAATATTTTTTTAAATGTCTACCTTTTAAATCTAATCATTACCCTCTTATCTCCGCCCATTTTCATTTTTTATTTTCTTTTTTTTTTTTGAAAGATTTTATTTATTTATTTGACAGGCAGAGATCACAGGTAGGCAGAGAGGCAGGCAGAGAGAAAGGAGAAAGCAGGCTCCACACCGGGCAGAGAGCCTGATGCTGGGCTCGATCCCAGGATCCTGGGATCATGACCTGAGCCAAAGGCAGAGGCTTTAACCCACTGAGCCACCCAGGCACCCCTCACTTTTTACTTACTTGGCTGATTACATTCCAATACTTATTTTTCTTTTAGTCTATTCTATCATTACTTTCCCCTTTTCATCTTTCAAAAACTATTTTTTTCTTGTGTGTGATCTAAAAATGAGCACTAATGACTTTCTATATGCATGATTTGGCAAAATATACTATCAAGTTTAATTTGATTTTTCTTTTATGATGACTACCAACACTAGAACAATAATCTTAATAATCTTCATCTTTATCAAAGTGATATTCTTTATGCAATTCTATAAGTGCAATGACTACTAAAAACAAATTTTTCCACCAATTGCTGACCCAAGTCTATAGTAAGCTGAAACATTACATGGCAATTTTTGAACTTCCACTATGGCAAACTTAGCCAATGATAGCATGGAAATGCCAAATGTATAATAATAGAATGGGAAGCCACATAAAATAATATACCTTCCCTTACTCAACAATCAGAACTAACTTATTTTTTTCTCTTGCAAAATAACAACACAAAGTCAGGTTTGCTGTGTTACTTAGATCACCTACTATTTCTTAGCAATTCTGTTCTTTATCCACAAAATAGTACACATCCTCATCATAAATCATCAATTATTTGTCAACTAGAGTCTCAACAAATCACATTCCAAGTTGCTGTAAGTTACCTTTACACTATTAATCATTAAAAATAATGCCAGTCAGGGGCAGCTGGCTGACACAGTCAGTAGTGCATGTGACGCTTGATCTCAGGGTCGTGCATTGAAGTCCCATACTGGGCAGAGAGCTTACTTAATTAAAAAACAATAATAATAATAATAATAATAAATGTTCTTCAGACAGAAATACCCTCCTTTAGAGGTAATATAGCCACAAAATAAAAAAGGGATTTTTGGTAGTGGTCACAATGAGGACAATTAGAGCTATACTATCACACCTATTTCCATCCCCCTTTTTCTTTTTTTTTTCTTTTTTTTAAAGATTTTATTTATTTATTTGACAGAGATCACAGGTAGGCAGAGAGGCAGGCAGAGAGAGAGACAGGAGGAAGCAGGCTCCCCGCGGAGCAGAGAGCCCAATGCGGGGCTCGATCCCAGGATCCTGGGATCATGACCTGAGCTGAAGGCAGAGGCTCAACCCGCTGAGCCACCCAGGCGCCCCATCCCCCTTTTTCTGTTCTACTCTCTAGTTACTGTTACTGCCTTATTACTCTCCCAATACCACTTTTGATCTTTAGTAAAAAGGACTAGTAAGAACACAGTATATAGAAGATAGGAAATAACAGTAAGAAAACACTAATGATAAAACAAACTTTATATTACAGCATTAAGTAGACATTACCAATGTATAATCTAGTCAAAATATTAACTTGTATCCATTAAGTCTTCTTTTTTAAGATTTTATTTATTTATTTGACAGAGAGAGGCACAGCAAGAGAGGGAACACAAGTAGGGGGAGTAGGAGAGGGAGAAGCAGGCTTCCCATTGAGCAGGCAGCCCCATTCAGGCTCTGGGATCATGACCCTGGGACCATGACCTGAGCCAAAGGCAGATGCTTAACAAATGAGTCACCCAGGTGTCCTTGTGGGGTCTTTTTTTTTTTTTTTTTTTTTTTTAAAGATTTATTTATTTATTTGAGAGAGAATGAGTGAGAGAGAACATGAGAGAGGAGAAGGTCAGAGGGAGAAGCAGACTCCCCAAGGAGCTGGGAGCCCGATGCGGGACTCGATCCTGGAAGTCCAGGATCATGACCTGAGCCAAAGGCAGCTGCTCAACCAACTGAGCCACCCAGGCGCCCCTTGTGGGGTCTTTTTATATAGCTCCTAGTTTATAGGAAACACAGGAACAAGATAAATGATGATAACACATGAAAGCCACCTGACAAATCTAGAATATAGGATATTCTTCAGGACAACTGTTTTGGGCTCTCCAATGAGTCAGTATCATGAAAAAAGGGAACCAGGCAAGATTAAAAGAGACTTACGTGACACTAATTAAGACCTGGTCCTTGATTAGATACTGATTTTGACACAGAGCTTTAATTTTTTTTTTTTTACATATAGCTTTAAAGAATATTTTTAGGGGCGCCTGGGTGGCTCAGTGGTTTAAGCCTCTGCCTTCGGCTCAGGTCATGATCCCAGGGTGCTGGGATCGAGCCCCGCATCGGGCTCTCTGCTCAGCGGGGAGCCTGCTTCCTCCTCTCTCTCTGCCTGCCTCTCTGCCTACTTGTGATCTCTGTCTGTCAAATAAATAAATAAAATCTTTAAAAAAAGAATAATTTTTAGACAGAGGTGCCTAGGTGGCTTAGTTGATTAAGCATCTGCCTTCAGCTCAGGTCATGATCTCAGGGTTCTGGGATCAAGCCCCACATAGCACTGCCCCTCAGCAAGGAGTTTGCGTCTCCCTTTCCCTCTGCCCCTCCCCACTACTTATATGCTACCTCTTTCTCTAAAATAATTATAATAATAAATAATATAATATAAAGTATTATATATTTATATAGTATATTGTCATAATATAATTATTTAGTGATTATAATAAAAATAAATCTATTATTTATTAATAATAAATTATTATTTAATAATTAATATAATGATTAATATAAATAAATAATGAATAATTTCCACCCCGCCAGCCTCTCTGCCTACTGTGATCTCTGTCAAATAAATAAATAAATAAATCTTTAAAAAATAAAAATAATAAAATCTGTAAATTTTATTGTATGCAAATGATATCTAAATAAAGACAATTTTTAAAGACATTTTGTGCATTTTTATCTTGTCTTAGTTAAAATACCTGTGTACATCTGTATATGTATTGTTAGAAAAAAGTATTGTTAGATAAAAAGTAAGTATTGTTAGATAAAAAGATGCCCAGAAGAAGTTCCAGGAAGATATGTATTAAGGTATTAATAGTAGTCATCCCCATATTGATAATGGGGTGGGTTTTTTTTTTTTTAAGATTTTATTTATTTATTTGACAGACAGAGATTACAAGTAGGCAAAGGGGCAGTCAGAGAGAGGAGGAAGCAGGCTCCCCACTGAGCAGAGAGCCCGATGTGGGGCTAGATCCCAGGATCCTGGGATCATGACCTGAGCCGAAGGCAGAGGCCTAAACCACTGAGCCACCCAGGCGCCCCTGGTTTTTTAAATAAAATGTGTATGTGCAGTTTTCATAATAAAAGGGTGTTTGTTTGTTTCTTTTAAGATTTTATCTATTTGTCAGAGAGAGAGAGAGCATCAGCAGGTAGAGGGAATGGCGGGCAGAGGGAGAAGCAGGCTCCTCATTGAGCAAGGAGCCTGAGGCAGGGCTTGATCCCAGGACCCTAGGATCAAGACCTGACCACAAGGCAGATGCTTAACCAAATGAGGCACCCAGAGCCCCTAAAAGGGGTTTTTTAAACAAAGATCAACTTTGATTTAAAATTTTCTTATTGACCTATCAGTGAGCTATCAATCTGTGGGATTGTGGGTTACAAAACTAATTATATTTGTGAGTTCAAAGGTAAGCTTTTAATGTCAAAATAATATTTACAAGGTAAACAATTATTTTCCTTGGATCACAGTGAATATACATTCAATGAATACGTTATATTCTAAGTATCAAATTTGGATTATACTGAGTCTCTGGTTTCTTCCCATATAAAACAGCAATCTACTCTGGCTACTAAAGAAACACCACAATAAGAGTAAAATATTAAGCTTAAACATCAGGTTTTGGCTATAACAGAGTTTTTTTAAAAAGCAATCATTCAAAATAAATAAGAATTATAACTAGCAAATTTAATGGAAAAATTATTGCTTGTGCTTTTAGCTAATTAATAAAAGAACAGCACATTAATAAGAATTATGGGGTAAAAACAAACAGCTTTGAGTTACATTATTTATTTATTTATTTATTTGAGCGGGGGAGCACAACAGAGGGAGAGAGACAGTCTCCACCAGACTCCACACTGAGTGTAGAACCTAACACGGGGCTCAATCTCAGGACCTGAGATCACGACCTGAGCCAAAATCAAGAGTCAGATGCTTAACTGAGTGAGCCATTCAGGCACCCCCACAGTTCTATTATTTTTAGTAATACTTATGAATGCACTGTCAAATGCCTTACACAGTAACCTGGATTTAGTGGGCTTTTACAATAAAATCGTGTGGTGTAAGAGACTTTCACTGTTTCTCAAGCTCTCACAGGGATGTCTTAGATCACAGAAAAGTAATGGAGACAGGAAGAGGTTTGAGGTTTTTCTTGTGGCTTTTCTTTGTGGGCTTTGGGTTTGAGGGAGGGTGGATTTGTCTCTGCTTTAAGGTTTGTTTGTTTGTGGGGTTTTTTGGTTTTGTTTGTTTGGATTTGGTGTTTTGTTTGCTTTTTATTTTTTGGTCTGCTTTTAAATGGAGTTATTTAGTAAAAGAAGAGAAAAAACAAATATCAAATCCCTACCACATGTAAGGCATTGTTCTTAATATCTATCAATATCTTAATATCTATCAATATTCTTTAACAATTCTTTGGGATGGATATTACTGTCCCATTATACATAAAAGAACACTGAGATGCATAACAGTTAAGAATTGTCAAAACTCATACACCTAGTAAGTAGCAGAGCCAAAACCTAGAAACTTGAACAGATTACCACTAAATGATGAGATTAAAAGATACATCCAAAACTCAACTATATTTCTTCCACATACTAGCAATGAACTAGTGATAAATAATGGCAATATGAAATTTTTAAAAACAGTTCCTTGTAGAATAGCATCACATAAAATAAGATACTTAGGAATAAATTTTTGAAAGAAGTGCAACCTTGGACCTGAAAACTCCAAACACCACTGAAAGGACAGATTAAACACACTCTCTATAAAAATCCCAGCTAATTTTTGGCAAAAACTTAAAATTTGATCCTAAAATCCATATGTAAGGGACTGAAAAAAGCAAAAACACCTTGGAAAAAAAAAACAGGACTTATATTTAATTTCAAAACCTATTACAGAGCTACTATAATCAAATACAGTAGTACTGGCATAGGATAGACAAGAGGATAGAATTAAGAGTCCAAAAATAAAACCTAACATATAGTCAGCTGGGTTTCAAGAGGGTACAAAGACCATTCAATGGGACACAAACAATCCTTTCAATATATACTGCTGGGACAACTGGATTATCACATGCAAAAGAATGAATTGGGTCATAACCTTACACCACATATAAAAATTAACTCAAAATGGATCAACAACCTAAAATATAAGGGCTAAAAACAGAAAATTCTTAAAAGAAAGCATAGGGATAAATCTTTATGACTTTGGACTTCACAAAGGATTCTTAGCCATGACACCAAAAGCATGAACAACAAAAGAAAAAACAGATAAACTGGACATCATCACAAAACTTTTTTTTTTTTTTTGCAACAAAGAACATTATCAAAAAAGTTTCAAAAGATATCATAGAGGAGAAATTAGTTGTAAATCATGTATCTGACTAGGTTTTAGTATCCAGAATATTTTAAATAACTCCTGCAACTCAATATAAGACAGATAACTCAGTTAAAAAATGGACCTAAAATACAGGCAAATGATTTTAATACACATTTCCCCAAAGAAGATACACAAATGGCCAATAAGCACCAAAAATATCCCCAACATCATTTGTCATCAGGGAAATGTAAATCAAAATTGCAATGAGATACCATTTTATACTGACTAGGATGGCTAAAGTTAAAAAAAAAGAGAGACAATAACTTAAAAAAAAAGTATTGGCAAGGATGTAGAGAAACTGGAACCCTCATACTTTGTTCATAGGCGTGTAAAACAATGTAGTACCTTAGGAACAGTCTGTCAGCTCCACAAAAGATTTAAAAAGTTACCATATGACCCAACAATTAGGATATGCCCAAGAAAATTAAAACATATGTCCATACTAAAACTTATACATAAATGTTCATAGAAGCATTATTCATAATAACCAAAAAGTGGGAAAAAAAACCTACATGTCTATCAGGAAATAAATGGATACACAAGTGGCACCTGGGCGGCTCAGTCGGTTAAGCATCTGACTGCAGCTCAGGTTATGATCTCAGGGTCCCAGGGTTAAGCCCTGTGTTGGGACTCCTCACTCAGTGGTGAGGGGAGAGAGGCTTCTTCTTGTCCTTCTGCCCCTCCCCCTGCTCCTACTCCATCTCTCTTTCTCTCTCTCTCAAATAAATAAATAAATACTTTCTTAAAAATGGATAAACAAATTGTGGTATATCCATTCAATGGAATATTACCCGGTAATAAAAAGGAATGAAGTCCTTATACATGCCACAACATGGATGAGCCTTACAAAATCACTGAGCTAAGTGAAAGAAGCCAAACTACATACTGTAAGATAACAACATGTGAAATGTCCAGAATAGTAAAATTTGTAGAGACAAAGTAGGCATTGCCAGCAGCTGGGATAAAGGTGAACAAGGAATGTTAATGTGTATGTTATTTCTTTGAAATATGATGAAAATGCTCTAAAAGCAGATAATAGTAATGTTGGAAATATAGTGAGTATTCACTATAAACCATGAAATTGTACACTGAAACAGTTGATTTTATGGTAGGTGAACAAAACTAGGTTTGTTTTGTTTTCTTCTTTAAGACACTTAAAAAAAGACAGGAATGGAAATGTAACATACTGCATTGTGACTATAGTTAACACTGAATGGTATATTTAAGCTGTTAAGAGTAGATCTTGAAAGTTTTCATCATAAGAAATTGTAACTATGCATGATGAGAGATGTTAACTAGACTTACTGCAGTGATCATTTTGCAATACATACAAATACAAAGTCATTATGTCCTAGACCTGAAACTAATGTTATATATCAATTGTATCCCAACAAAAAGAATTTTTTAAAAATCCACAAAAAATATCCATATAAACTGCAAAAATGACACACCTAATAAAACATCTAATTCTTCCATTTTTCTTCAGATCCAATCCCAACTTCTAAAGTCTTGTATGTCTATATAGTTACATTTTTTCCAGTCAAAAGAAATGAAATCAACTACTGAAATTCAAAACAACGGGGAAAAAACAGCCCCTGAAATATCAAATAACTTTCAAATAATTCTATTTTAGCACTGACCCTGAGCTAAACATAAATCTTAATTTCAAAATGTTACATAAAAACTACAAATACTCAAGTCTAAGCAAATTGCCAACTTTTCTGAATAAACAGTAATTCAGATTTGCTTTGATAAAACATAAATATTTACCTGCCTCAAAGGAACAAAATCCTATAAGCCTAGTGTTCCCAAATGATGAAGAGAAAGAAGCATGCATTTTTTATTCAGGTTTTGTTTTAGAACTAATTTTAACCTAGCTGGGGTATACATAGTTGATGGTTTATTTATTTTTTTTTTTAAGATTTTATTTATTTATTTGACAGAGAGAAATCACAAGTAGAGAGAGAGGCAGGCAGAGAGAGAGAGAGGGAAGCAGGCTCCCTGCTGGGCAGAGAGCCCGATGCGGGCCTCGATCCCAGGACCCTGAGATCATGACCTGAGCCGAAGGCAGCGGCTTAACCCACTGAGCCACCCAGGCGCCCTAGTTGATGGTTTATACTAAGCAATGTGTACTCTGATTTTGCCTAGAACATACTGAAAACATGGCAATATAAACAGTCACAGTCACAGAAGTTAAGCTGGGACCAAGAAAAATCACATTTTACAGTAAATCCGACAGAGATACTAATCTCAAAAGCTCCTGAAAAATGTCTCAAGAGCTTCTATTTTGGAAACCCTCTAAGTTATTCAGTCTTCTTACAAATACTGAATGACCGTCTACCATGAGCCAAGCCCTGCGCCTGCTACCAGGATGCCATGGTGAGCTATAAACAGAACAGGTCCCCCATCGCTGGAACCTTACTCTAAAATAGTGCCTTTCGAATCTGCCTGATCATAACAACTTGAGAGTTTGTTAAAAATTCAAAATCTGTTCCTCTGCCTTGGAGAGTCTGAGTCTGTGGCCCTGGGAAGAACTGTGACGCCAGTATTTTTTATAGAACTACAGATTATTCCTATGCCTGAGCAGTTTTGGGAGCCAAATCCTCAGGGCCATCCCATCTCATCTTCTGAGAGCCACACCTCCAAAGTCCATTTTGCTCAGCATCCTTCACCTTGACCGATACCCCAAAGACACTGCGAAGTTGGGATGGATGTCAAGCATTCCAAAATCACTCTGTGCTGAGCCAAAGTCAGACTTGATTCCTTCCATGGACCGACAGATTACTCCTTTTGATTCCACCTGGGGCTGTCTGCACCTGAGTCTCTCACGGCAGTACCGACACCTGTCTCCAAGCGGCTCCCATCCACCTCTCCCGTGGGTCCAGAGCAGGGGAGGCGCCGCCCCGCGGAGGCGAAGGCAACAGATGAGACATGGTGCGCATTAGGCGCCAACTGTATACCGCCCCCCTCCCCCCGCGCACGCGCGCGTTCACACACTCTATCCGAAACCGAGCCGGCCAGGCGGCAGACCGAATCCCGCCGCTGAGCGGCGCGAGGCGAGACAGCTCGAACCCGGACTGTGAGGCGGGTTCCGTCTCGCGGACGCTCGTCAGCCGCCGAGGCCCGGCCCGGCTCGCACCGACGGAGTTTCACAAAGAAAGTCTCCCGGCCCGCGCCCCTCACGCACTCACCGGCGCCGGCGCCGGCGGCGATTCTGGCTCCCGCCGCCTACGATTCCGTGCTGGGGTCGCCCCCGTGGTTGGCTCGGGCGCCGGCGGCGGCGACTGCTCCATCCCCGCGGGGCCCGGGCCGCGTCCGCCTCGAGCTAACGGTCCCGCCAGCTAGGCGCGCGCGCCGGCCCCGCGCGCCATGTTCCCGCCGTACCGCGCGCCGCCGCGGCAACCCACAGCACACCCCCCCCCCCAACCGCGCACGCGCGCACTCGCCGCACCAGCGCCCCGCGCGCCTCCGCGGGTCCCCCCAACCGCGCAAGCGCGCACTCGCCGCGCCCCTTCCCCGCGCGCCCCGCCTCGCGCCCTCCGGAGTCGGCCGCTGTTCCCGGCGTTGCGCCCACCCCCTCCGCACCCGTCCGGCCTAACTGGAGCGCTCGCCGTTCTGGACTTGGCGCCGCCGCCTGCCGCACTGCGGACGACCCCCGGGCAGACCCCTGGCACCTTCCCCGCGTTGCCTCATATTCTTCACAGGTCATTCCAGCCTTGCGGCGAAAGTCTAACCCAGGAGATAATTACCCCCAATAAGTGCCGGGGGAAGAACGCTGCTAAGGTGATGAGATCCCCGTGAGGAAAGTGTGCAAGCACGTACGCAGGAGTGAGTGGCACAGTAAATGCCCATGTCCCTGGCACAGCCAGACTCAGTGGAGAACCTGAGTTCGAGTGCCGCATCTCCACTAACCTTTGCGTGATTAAGGTCAGGTCTCTGGGAGCCTGTCCCTCCTTAATCAGGAAGGCCGATATAACTAAGGGATGTTGGGAGGACCGAAGGAAACAATCCGGATGGTGTCAGCACAGCTCCTAGTGCTCATTGAGTACTCACTGAGTATCAGTGACAAGACCAAACAAGTTTTCTGTACTGGCTAATACCAAGGGCTCTAAAGAGGGGAAATCTCAGTTCGAGTCTGGCCTCCACCTCTTGCAAACTGGGAAACCTTTAACAGGACACTTGACCAAAGCAGAGTGCCTTGATTTCTAAGTCAGCAAACGGGAGAGGGGCAGAAATACCTCACAGGGTTGAGGTGAGCCTTCAGAGATGCATGTCCCTTGAGCACGCCTGGCAGCACCATGCTTTCCAGGCTCCGCTATATAATTCTGGCCCTTTCCTTCCAAGACTCCTAAAAGTTTAATGAAAGGGGCTCTACTCCCAAACTCTGTGGTATAATTAGCTGGGAGGGTTCGCTCAACCTTGGGGCTGGAAGGACTGTTAACTTCCCACATCTTCGCTTTCCATTCTCTGCCCCAAACCTCTCTGAAAACCCTGAAGTTGGCAGAAAGCAGCAGCAAATGTTTTTCCCTACTAGAAAAAAAAAGAAAACAATCTCCAAGGGTTTCTCAGAGTTTATAACTGTTTGAATTTATTAATTCGACCTTTTCCAGGTACTAGTGACAGTAACAATAATTCAACCTGGAGTAAAAAAAAGAACAAACTGAAAAATCTCAGGACGGTAGCTCACTTCAGGCATAGCTGGATCCAGGTGCTCAGTGACCTGTAGCTTGGTCTTTTTCACCTCCACTTCCCTTTCTGATGACTTCTCATGTAGCACTCTCCAGCATCCTACGCGGCACCCAGCTCATATCTGACCAGGAAAAAAGGAGCTGTTTGCCAATAATTCCAGCCAGTCTCAGGACTGACTTTCATTGCAATTATTTAAGTCCCTACTTGAGCCAATCACAGCAAAATTGGCCAATCCTGGCTATACTGAGCACCTCTAGGAAGGGCATGGGGTCCAGGGTGAGTGGGAGGAGAGAGAGATATATTCCCCAGAAAAATAACGATGCAGTCATCTACAAGAAGCATCAACTGAAGACCGGCACAAATAAAAGGTGCCCACTGCACCATTATCCAAGCATGCAGCAGGTCAACCATGGAACAACATGCCTGCTTCTGCAGAAGGGAGTGGCAGTTACTTCAGGCACTGGGAAATACCCCCTCACCTCTGCTCCCACCATCCACCCAGTCCTGGCATTTACCAAATGTTAAGTCAAAGGCATCTCAATTATCCACCCATCTTGTGTGTGCCCATGCTCCCCAGAAACTGGACGGATTATATTACATCCCTGCTCAAGAATTTTCCATGGCTCCCTCCAGCTACTTTTGTGGTCCTCCCACCTTTAAGGATGGAAGCCAGCACTGATAGATCCCTTATCCCATGCCAGGCACTTTAAATGACCTTCCCCCTTTCAATCCTCACAAACACCATATGAGGCTGGTATTCCTACTGCACCCACTTTATAGATAAGGACATAAAAGCTCAGCAATTTCAAAGCCAAAGTCAGGAAGCGCAGAGAGCTCAGATTGGCACAATATTGTTTTTACCACCAATATTGCCATTCCAGTTCCATTTGCTTGTGTTTCAAAGTCCTGGGCCCACCTCCAGGTAGGAGGCCAATGGGAAGAGCTCCACCAGGGAAGGAACCCCTTTGTACCCCCCCTTCAGCTTCCATAGTTGAGAGGGCAGGCAGACATTTAGTTTTACCACTTCCCCCTTCCCCCCTTAACTTCATGGGATAAGAAAAAAGAATTGCCTCAAAAGAAAACTGGAGTGAGGTCAGGAAGAAGTGGATGCTGGGTGGCTCCAAATAAGCAGTGACATCTTATTGATGAGTATGTTAGTTTCCTATGGCCTCCATAACAAATTACCACAAACTGGGTGGCTTAACATAAATTTGTTCTTATATAATTTTATAGTTCAGATGTCTGAAGTCATTTCCACTAGTGAAAGTCATGGTGTAAAGGACTGGTCCCTTCAGGAGAGACTCTGTAGGGGAGAATCCATTTCCTTGTCTTTTTTCAGCTTCTCATGGCCACCTGTACCCCTTGGCTTGTGGTCCCTTCCTCCCTCTTCAAAGCAGCTCACTCCATTCTCTTCTAACTCTAACTCCTTCTGTGTGTGTCCCTCTCAGAAAACACTGATGACATACCCGCCCCAGAAACATTCTGGGACCCACCCAGAAAAGACAGGATAATTTTCCTATATCAGGATCCTTAACTCAAATCATATCTGCAAAGTCTCTTTTGCCACGTAAAGGAACGTATTCATATTCTGGGGATGAGGATGAGGTCATCTTTGGGAGCCATTAGTCTGTCTACTATGGTCGGAATAATCAGAGGGAGCAAACATAAAGTGCTCTGGAAACAGAGAACGGCTGGCTGGCTCTGCCCCAAGAAGGGAAAAATGCCCTAAGAAACCACAGCCTTCACATTAAATATTCAAATGAGCTAAAAACCCATCTAACTTGGCAACCTCCACCCCACTCTTTTAAATATGCAAACCACTTAAATCCCAATCTAGCCCCTCCAACCCCCCACTACACACATCAGGCCAGCCAAGCCTCAGAATGTTTGCACAATATTCTAATGGAAATTGCCAACCACCACCCAACTACCCACGGCAACAGCTGTGTGCCCAAGGCCCTGGTTGGCTCATCAGTGGCATCAGAACCAAGGCATTCAACTCATGGCAAGACCAGTTAGCTACAATGTGGCCCACTATCAACCAGCCAAAGATAAAAAAAGCAAAATCAGTGGGTCAGAAAGAGACAAGAGGAACCAAGCATTATAACTGCCTGGGCTCCAGATGGATGCCAGGCCCCAACATCTATAACCTTGAAACAAATCCCCTTTCTCATGAAGTAATCTGAATGAGCTTCTGTTCCTTGCCACCAAGGTGTCCCAACTTACACATATCGTGGGGCTGTACCCTCTTATAATAATTGAACACACCGCATTCAGGATTTAAATATCGGTCCCTTGTGAGTTTTGTCAATGTGAGTCAGCAATCCTGAGTCTGACTGTGTATGAACCTGAAAAGATGAGAAATACTAAGAGAAAGACCTGGGTTGGGTGCTTCCTCTGCCACTTACTGTGTGACACTGACCAAGTCAACTTACTACTTCCTCCTGGGCTCTTCACCTACAACAGCAGGGCAGCCAGAGGACTTATACCACAGTATTACTGTGAGAACTGGACAAGACCAGCCAAAGGAAGGGCTTTATACAGGGTCTCCTTGGTCACTGTTGGCTCAACAAGAAATGCCCACATGCCTCATTTGCATTTCCAAAATCAACAGCTTTGAAACCTGAGAGTCATCCATAACTCCTTTGACAGGACAGAAGTGACCTAAACTGACATGAGGCACCTGTTGTCTTCTCTCTTTTAACTCTTTTATTGTATTTGCTGTAAGAGTATTTACAGTGCTTAGTTATAGTACTCTACTGGCTGTTACAAATAAGAAAGTCAATGTGCCATGGAGCCTTCTTAAACCCAGGAAAATTTTGGGGCACCTGGGTGGCTCAGTGGGTTAAGCTTCTGGCCTTCAGCTCAGGTCATAATCCCAGGGTCCTGGGATCGAGCCCCACATCAGGCTCTCTGCTCAGCAGGGAGCCTGCTTCCCCCTTGCTCTCTCTGTGCTGCTCTGCCTACTTGTGATCTCTCTCTCTCTGTGTCAAAGAAATAAATAAAATCTTAAAAAAAAAAAACAGGAAAATTTCGGATTTGACAACTTTTTTGGTCCAACGATTTCAGCGACGATGGACCTATATCTTTATGCAGGTGAGGATGAGAATTTAAAACTGGTCTGTGATATACGGTACCAAGGTACCTCTCATCTCATTAGGACTTTGGTGACCAGCCAGACTCTACAAACTCCACCCCAACCTGCAGCTTTCTAAAGGGTCTTTCAAATGCAGTTTGCCCAGGCTGAGACTAGGGCTACCCACCTGGTTCCAGCCAACGTAGAGTGCCAGACAAAAAGCACGGAACTGCAAATACACAAAAAAGGCATGCCACCAAAGAGCCCATCATCAAGCAAAAAGCACAAAGCCCAGGTTCTACTATGTTTCGGATTGTGTATTGATGATCATGAAAAAGCAACCTTCCCCACAATTACAATACACTATTAAAAAAACAAAACAAAACAAAAAAACAGATTTAAAGAAAATGGCAGCAGGGTTCAAGAAGGCAGATTCCTTTCATGTCCAAACAGTGTTCACGACACAGCAGCACACACAGCCAGACGCTTTGTGGTATCAGCATCCTCTGCTTCCCCTTCAAGAAGCCGCTTTCGACTCGTGGACGGCTGGAAGTAAAAAGGAAGAAATATTCAAAGAAAACCACTGGCTCTAAGATTATCAAAGTGTTCCACTGTGCTGCCAGTAAACCTGGAGCATTTCACGTGAAGCTTCTAGTGCCAAGAATTAGGAGTCATTCCCCCTTGACATGTGAATCCCCACCAAACGTGGCCAGACTCAGACATATTTATTCAAGGACATTTCTCTCCTTTGTGGCTTCAGACCACTTAATGTATACCGAAAGGACGCAGCATGAACACCTTCCCTCCTCTCTAGCATCTCCTCCGAAATTATGAAGTTCAAAGGGACTACAATACCTCTTGCTGGGAGCCCCAGATCTTGCTCTTTTGTGGAAAGATCATCTTTTTTGTGTCTTTGTTTCCCCATTTATAAAATTTCAAGGGGACAGTGGGAAGGGGAGTATAATTCATCAAAAGAAGGCAGAATACGAATGAGCAGATATTAACTAATCCTAACAAAGAACCTTGGAGGAATAAAATTATAATCAATAATCAACCACTTGCCCAGATTTTAAATTTCCAACAAGTTTCAATTTGAACTTCTAATAGAGTCTTCCAATTTGCCTTGCAGGAGACCTCTTGAGTGACAATCTCCAGCTGTGTTTCTTTAACGCATTCAACTCACTCGTCCTTATTAAGTCTTCTAAGGGCACTAGGGCAGATGGAGCGGAAACAAAGTATCTACTACATTATTCCAAAAATATATTAAGCAACTGCTACTAAAGAGATCTTCTGAGCTCATCAGTCTTGCTCATGAGCTCTTTCTTTAAAACTGAGCCTACATTTAACAACCATCATCTGGAAATACCTGGGCTGGGGCTTGGGGTAGAGACACCGACTTATTTTCTTCAAAAAGCAAATTCTGAAATTTTTTCTTCATGTCCTCATCCTGTGAAGAAATGAAAAAAAAAGAAAAAGAAAAAAAAAAACCTCAGTAGACTGTGTCTGAAGGAAAGAAAGCTCCTAAAAAGACAGGGCTAGGTTGGCCCGGGAAAGAGGAAAGTTGTTAAGGACACCCAGTCTGTCCACCAAAAGGCACACTCTTGCTGAGGCTCAGAAGGTAATGGGCCATGCACTCCACAGCTCTGCCTTCCCAGAGGAATCTAATCAGAGTCCAGACTCGGTGGACACCGGCTGAATCACATCCACATGCCTCAGGGCTCTCATTGGGTCAGGGAGAACCACAGACGTTAGCAGTCGAAAGACTTTCAGAACCAGCATCCCAGATCCTGAGAAAGGGCAATCAGGAAGTCAGAGGTTGGGACTGACTCAGTCCTGACCCTTTATAGGGTCTGAGAGCAGACCCTATAAAATTCCCCAAACCTTTCCAGGAGGTGCCTGGAATAAGACCATTTACTGGGGCCTCCCTAACAAAGCAACAACCCAGCATCCCAGAAAATTCTCCCAGCAAATACTACACAAGTCACAATTTTAAAGCCCACAATATTCCAGAGCTAAAGAGAAAGGAGGACAGATGAACAGACCACAGCATTACAGGTGTTTTGTGTTGCTAGAGGAAGAAGGGGGAGGGGAAGGTGCATGTGCACACACAGAACTCCTGCCCAGATGTCTATGAGGGTAATTCCCACCTCCGTGAGTGTTACTTCTACAGGGTTTAAGGATCTGTGTCTGGGAATCCTGAAAAGTAACCTGGTGCAACTCTCCCCATCTTCAGAAAGGTGAAACATCCATGACTAGGATGGGGCCAGCTAGAAGCCCAGCTCAGCCACTCAAAAGTAGCACGGCACAAGACAGACCCACAGCAGCCTGATTCCAAGGCCCCATGAACCTTCCCATCCAACCCTCTCCCATTCCTCCCGCTAAGCCAAGAGCACCTCGGTAGGTAGGCGCAGAGGACATAGGAGTGAAGGCCTCCAACATTCAGCACTTGGATACGTACAGAAAAATTACAGTGCTCAAGAATGAACTCGCCTGTTCTGTATCTAGTGGCTGAATCACCTGCTTCCAACACACTGTTTACTGAGGCACTCTGGGTAGCGCCCCCACTGCCCATTCTGAGAGCACCACCTTCATCTGGATTCTGCTTCACAATCTCCAGTAGGATCTTACTTCCTACTCCATGCCACTCTCAAAATTCCTTCCCCTCTTTCCCCCTATTCCCGCTCACAGCCCCCACCAGGAATGCCCTCCTTGCCATCCTGCCCATCCCCCTCACCCACCGCTGTCATTCACTCAGTGAACAAATACTTCCTGAGCAGACTTAGGTGCCAGGCACTGTAAAACGCACAGGGGCCTCCATCTAGAGGGACTGAAAATGAGGTCCACCCATGGTGACTAAACTATGTCCACCCCACCTCTGCCCGCTACATTCAAATGTTGAAATGGTAACCCCCAGTGACCATCTGGAGACAGGGCCTTTGAAGGGGCAATTAAGTTAAAATGAGGCTATTAGGGTGGGGTTCCAATCTAGTATGGTTGGTGTTCCTCACAAGAAGAGAAAGAGACGCCAGGGATGTGAGCACAGAGAAAAGGCCATGTGAGGACAGGGAGAAGACAGCCATCTGCAAGGCAAGGAGAGATGCCACAGGAGAAACCAAATGTGTGCCAACACCTTGAAAACAGGACTTCTAGCCTCCAGAACTGTAAGGAAATAAACTTCTGTTGTTTAAGCCACCCCGTCTGCAGTATTTTGTTATAGCAGCTCTAGCAAACTAAATACACCCATGTCATCCCCAAGCCACTCAGCCTTTAGAACCTCTTCATACTGTGTGAACCCATGAGTACCTGAAACCCAATGGACCATGGCCCTGTCTCTCTCTGAGGGTCCCCCCTCATGCTCTATACCTACCCCTACTGCCACATGTATTCCACTGTGCTGTGATGACTATGGTCGGGGTTGGCCCCCACCCAGACTGTCAGCTCCCCAAGGCAAGAACTTATCTTTCTCTTCTTTGCATCCCCAGTACCTACGTGTTGACACATGAGCTCATTAACTGTCGTTGAAAGAATGAACACAAAGAACAAACCCACACAGCAACACACTGGACGGCAGCACTGTTGTATGGCCAGAACTGCCCACCAGCCTATTTAGGCCTACATTTAACACAAATCATCAGGGCAGCTGGGTGGCTCAGTCAGTATAGTGTCTGACTCTTGATTTCAGCTCAGGTCATGATCTCAGGATCGTGAGATCAAGCTCGGCATCAGACTCCATAAGTCTGCTTGTCCCCCTCTCTGGCTGATCCTCCCCCTACTCGTGTGCGCTTGCTCTCTCTCTCTCAAATAAAAAAAATCTTAAAAAAAAATAATTGGGGGGGGCACCTGGGTGGCTCAGTGGGTTAAGCCTCTGCCTTCAGCTCAGGTCATGGTCTCAGGGTCCTGGGATTGAGCCCCACATCAGGCTCTCTGTTCAGCAGGGAGCCTGCTTCTTTCTCTCTCTCTCTCTCTCTCTCTCTCTCTCTCTCTCTCTCTTCTCTCTACCTCTGCCTACTTGTGCTTTCTGTCAAATAAATAAATAAAATCTTAAAAAAAAACAACAACTGGGGCACCTGGGTGGCTCGGGCGTTAAGCGTCTGCCTTCAGCTCGGGTCACGATCCCAGGGTCCTGGGATCAAGTCCCGCATTGGGCTCCCTGCTCGGTGGGGAGCCTGCTTCTCCCAGTCCTACTCACCCTGTTTGTGTTCTCTCTCTCTCTCTCTCAAATAAATAAAATCTTTAAAAATAATAATAATAATAAATTAACAATTAGTAGCAATAATATGGAAAAGGCACTCATTATATACCACAGGTAACAATGTGCATCTGCAAACACCTTCCTTGGAGATGTCTACAATCTATTCAAAAATTTATATTGTAAAATGCCTCAAAGGCAAGCCGGAAGGAGTTCTCCATTTCAGAAACTGAGTATGAAGTGCCAAAGAGTGGATGTTATGGGGTGTCATGGGATCACATAAAGGATGTTCCCCAAACCAAACACAGTTAAGAGCAAGACAGACTGGAATTCACATTCTAAACACTCAGTCCAGGGCCAGACCCACAAAGCCATTTGGCTTCTTCAAAAGCACTGAAATTTCCCAAAATAAAACCTAAGCTATCACTAGCAGATAAGTAATGTCGGCCAGTGTCTGCATTCCTGTCCTCACTCTGTGTTCCCTCCACCTTCTGCAGCAAAAACAAAATGTGGACAACAGTTTTCCAGTGAGACCCCTGGGGAGCACTGAACTTCACCTTTTCCTCAGTTGTTAGTAACAGTTTTCTTTTGAGACAAACAGAACAAGAAAAATAGGTTAGGCACGTTCGTAAGCTGTGGGCAGCTACAAACTCAGTTCCCTGGCCTAACTGGCAAGCTACATCCTACCCCCCCAGCCCCCCAAAACAAGACCAGCACAACTCCTGCACCTCCACATCTGGCCCCAAAAGTTTCCCTATTAGGGCACATCAAAAGAGCCAAGAGGCATGTTTTTCTTTTTCATCAAAATTAAATCCCCACACGCAAAGGCACCCTTGTTTCCAAATTCCTTTTCTCGAGGGTCCTGCTGTTTCAAATCTGTGTGGTCTACGAAGTGCTAAATCATCCAACAGATTTCTTCTGGGGGAAGACCACTGTTTCCAGGGCAATAGCCCAAACAAATGCATCTACTTTTTTTTTTCTTCCAAGGATTTGTTGTTCTCAACCTGAGCTGGCCTGAGCAAAACAGTTACGTATGGAGAGCTGGAAGAATGAAAGAATAGGGGCGGTCTTCCCAGAGCCCCGCAAGCACAGTCCTGAGACTGGATGGCCCGGAAGAGTTTCTGGACCAATAATCCCCAGAGTACTTGAGCCCCGAGCTCCAGCTAGCTGGTTAAGTTCCCCATCCCCACAGGAAACAGACCAAATGGAAATCAACAAAAAGGGGTAAGGCTGTACTGAGTGGAAGTGCATTTCACAGAAGGCCTGACATCCGTCAGAAAACCTGTCCCGTGCTATAGCTAGTTCTAAAACCAAAGATCAGTCCACCAAAACCACAAAGGACTTCTAAGTCTGACAGCTAGAATGAGGGCACAGTATAATCCAGTAAGAGCCACAACAAGGACACAGAGATAATACAGACTGGAAAGGTGCAGTAACAGCCTGCGCTCATGGCCTGTTTACTCACTAGGAATAAGTGGGACCCTGTATGCCCACTTAGGCTTAAGAAAGAGCACCCCTTCCCCTCAGAGAAGCTGCCCTCCTCCTCTTCTTCCTGCTCTCCAACTTAAGGACAAGGACAGCTGGGAGGAAGCCCATCCCACCTGTGTGAGGGAAGAGGCTGGCACAGGTGGGAGTGGCAGTGGAGGTTCTGAGCTAGAACCACTTCTCAAGGTACCACCGCCAAACTGCAGACTTGGGGAACCCAAGTGGGACTAGGAAAGGCCAGTGAGCTGTCCTGGCCTTCCAGAAGCCACAAGTTAAGTTGAAAAGGTTGTACCCAAAGACACACCTATGCTCATGACCCATATACACACAGAAACATACCCTAGATACGGAAGGTGCATTAAACAGTCTCAACAAAGCGAACATTTCCAACTTCTTCCTTTATCCTTCAGGTCCCCACATAGTTCATGCTAGCAAATGTTGTCCCATACAAACCTGAAGCCACGGGTGTCTTAAAGCTTCTTCTGTCGTAAAACGCACCTTTGGATCCACTACCAACAACTTCTTGACAAGGTCCAGAGCTAAAGCAATAAGATAATCAAATATCAAATCTTAGTGGAAAGGGAAGATACATTAAATCAGCAAAATTAAAGTGTGCCAGAATCACAGGCCAACATCCAAAGAGAGGGAGGGGCTGATGTCACTGCAAGTCAGCAGGTGTGGTGTCCAAGGCCCCCCACCCCCATGCCCCAGTCCTTCTCACTCTATATTCAGAACACCAGGAATGAATATAATGCCCCCCATCTCTCCTTGTTCACACATCACCACCTCCTCAACTCTCCCTGTTCCCCCCACTCATTGCTGGACTCAAGTTCAAACTAATTAAATCTGAACTTCTACCTAGTTCTAGGGTGCTTAGGATGTTCAGCCAACTCTCCCAACTTGACAGAGTTTCTCAGCCAGCAACAGGCTCCTTGGAACTGTAGGCTTGGCAGAAACAAAGCTTGACAGGAAGCAAGCAGAGGCTGGCTTTTGTATTGCAACAATATTATTCCTTCAACATTCTAAGATTTAACAGAATCGTCTATGTTACATAGCCTGACATTTAGTTTTCCTTTTCTACTTTTCCTTTTGAGAAGTACAAAGTTACACTTTTAAATTCTAAAACACAAAGAAATTACTTTAGCTCTTACTTGCTCACTCCAAGGAGACTTTCTAACTGAAAAGTTAGTTATTATTTTGTACACTTACTAGGTGCCAGCCACTTGCTTAGGTTATACCTACTCTCACTAAAACCCTTTAAGGGAGGGGTCTACTGTACCTGCTTTACATATAAAGGAAAGGGTAACTCAGAGACATTAAGTAACTTGCCTAAGGTCACACAGCTAGGGGGTAGCAGACCCAAACAAAATATGAGCCTCAGTAAGCCTTGTCTGGAGGCTCTGTTCTCAACTTCCTCTGCCCCACAAAAGGTGTAAAACAATTACCAGAAATTAAGAATTAACAGGAGGAACCTAAAAGAATATGAATAGAAATTTCCACCACAGCACACACACATCTTGGCAAACCACAAATTCTTAACCCTTTCATATCCATACCCTTTTCTGAGACCTCTGCCCAGGCTTCAGGAATGAAATTGAATTTTCCACTGGTGATCTGATCCTTCAAAGACACTTGAGTCTTATGCTCAGAGAAAGGTGGATACCCACTAAGGCTTAATATTGGCAGAGAGAGAAAGGAAAAGAAATCAAATTATATCCTCAGTGGCATTTAGACATACAGATTAGATTTTTCTTTAAATAAATGGTAAAAAAAAAAAAAAAAAAGTCACCCAATTTAAACGTAAGCTCTCTATCTGGACACGTTTCTGACTTTACCTAGTTACCTCCAACCAGACTCTGAAGCAATGAAACTTTTCTTACCAAATAAAAAGAATCACTCCTAAACTCCAGCAATCCACAGCCCGGTTATATCCAGCAGTCCCAAAGGAATTAAGAACCTCAGGAGCCAGGTAAGTAGGAGTACCACATAATGTTCTCATGAGAGAGGTCTCCCCCAAGATCTTAGACTGCCCAAAATCAGTAATCTAAAATTAAGGACAAAAGGGAATCATTTTTAATGGTGTCATGAAATAAAAAGACTAACATAGTCTTGCCAATCCTAAAAGGCAACGCAGGCGAGATCAGTTCCCATCCTATATGGCTCGTGCCTGTTAAACTGGAATCTTTAACACTGCAAGTTAAATTTCATTTTGCTTGGGCTACCTGGGTGGCTCAATGGCTCAACAGGTTAAAGCCTCTGCCTTCGGCTCAGGTCATGATCTCAGGGTCCTCGGACTGAGCCCCGCATCTGCTCAGCAGGGAGCCTGCTTCCCCCCTCCCCTCTCTCTGTCTGCCTCTCTGCCTGCTTGTGATCTCTGTCAAATAAGTAAATAAAATTTTAAAAAAAATTTATTTTGCTTAAATTAAACATCCCAAGCCAAGGAAGCTCAAGGTTTCTTCTCCAATTTACCTGTGGTTCTCTGTACCTTAAAGAAAGGTTTATAATCCTTATCTAACCCAGACTCTAGGGACCTAATTAGTTATCCATGGTTTTTCTTAGATCCTAGTTTCTCAAACAATCTCAACACTCAAATACTTGAGGAGCTTGGAAGAAAAATTCTGAGATGCAGGCTGGGTATCATGATTTTTTTTTTTTTAATCAACAGAAGATTCTATAGTGAAGCCAGGCTTGGTAAGCACACTGCCTTAGAAAAGCAGCGGTAGATAGGGGATGGGATTCTCTCATCCATCTAGATCCCTCCCCCCCCCCCTTTTTTTTTTAAAGATTTTATTTATTTATTTGACAAAGAGAGATCACAGGTAGGTAGAGAGGCTGGCAGAGAGAGAGAGAGGGAAGCAGACTCCCTGCTGAGCAGAGAGCCCAATGTGGGACTCGATCCCAGGACTCTGAGATCATGACCTGAGCCGAAGGCAGCGGCTTAACCCACTGAGCCACCCAGGCGCCCCCCCCTCCTTCCCCTTTAAACAAAAATTGCTTGTATAAAGTAGAGGACAATAAATGCTCATTAAAACCTGGATTTGGGGGCGCTTGGCTCAGTGGGTTAAGGCCTCTGCCTTTAGCTGGGGTCATGATCCCAGAGTCCTGGGGTTGAGCCCCAAGTCAGGCTCTCTCCCCAGCGGGTGGCCTGGTTCTTCCTCTCTCTCTGCCTACTTGTGATCTCTGTCTGTCAAATAAATAAATAAAATCTTTAATAAAAAATAAAATAGGGTGCCTGGGTGGCTCAGTGGATTAAAGCCTCTGCCTTCGGCTCGGGTCATGATCTCAGGGTCCTGGGATCGAGCCCCGCATTGGGCTCTCTGCTCAGCGGGGAGCCTGCTTCTTCTTTTCTCTCTGCCTGCCTCTCTGCCTACTTGTAATCTCTGCCGGTCAAATAAATAAATAAATAAAATCTTTTTAAAAAGGCGGGGGCGGGGGGGCACCTGGGTGGCTCAGTTGGTTGAGCGACTGCCTTTGGCTCAGGTCATGATCCCAGACTTCCAGGATCAAGTCCCGCATCGGGCTCCCAGCTCCTTGGGGAGTCTGCTTCTCCCTCTGACCCCCTGACATTCTCCTCTCTCATGCTCTCTCTCACCCATTCTCTCTCAAATAAATAAATAAAATATTTTAAAAAATAAAATAAAATAAAATCTGGATTGGAGCAATACTATCTGATCACTAAAAAACCGCTAATACTGGAAAGGTCAAATTCTCTACCTTTTCATGCTCCCACTTTTTACTTGACGAATTTTGTAAGTTTGGGGACAGAAACCTACTAGAGTGGCCACAAACAGAACATAAATTTCTTACCTTTATAAGACAGTCCTCTTTTTGAGATGAGAGCAGAACATTCTCTGGCTTTAAGTCCCGATGTATAATACCATTTTCGTGAAGGTACTACACAGAAAGGGAGGCATGACCCTTGGATTTATGGAGTAGGTAAGTGAGTAAAGACAGACACAGATACAGACACACACACACACACCCCTTACAGCTGGGTGAAACCATAAGCCAGGCTATTCAAAACCATATTCCCCCAGGGCCGCCTGGGTGGCTCAGTGGGTTAGGCCTCTGCCTTTATTTGGCTCAGGTCATGATCTCAGGGTCCTAGGATCCAGCTCCGCATTGGGCTCTCTGCTCAGCAGGGAGCCTGCTTTCCCCTCTCTCTTTGCCTGCCTCTCTGCCTACTTGTGATCTCTGTTTGTCAAATAAATAAATAAAATCTTTCCAAAAAGTTTTAAAAAATTATAATAATGTATTTGGTTATTCTTTTCCTGAGGATAGTTTTTAAAGGCCTCTGTAAAGCACCTAACTATAAATTATCTGTTTAAATACCCAGAGTTCACGTATTCCTCAACACAAAAATTGAGTTCATCTTCAAAATCTCTATGTCTGAAACAGAACGTTGATATTGTCTCTGTGGTCACCATTTTTATACACCAAGTCATTTCTTTAGGGAAAAAATTCCCCCACCCACGGATCTGCACTCAACACATCTTAATGTTCTTGGTATGACAGAAGGGAGAGAATCAATTATTAAGACAGTAAAGTACTGGTTAGGGGCTAACGGACTTCAATTCATCTGAATGCACCGCCCCACCCCCCACCCCACCCCGGCCACACACACACCCGGGCCTGGAACAAAAACTCCTCCAAAACACCCTCAACAGGAGAAAGACATGTCAAAGCCCCCAGGGAGGGCAAACCCAGGTGAACCAGCCGCAGGAAAATCTCCCTCAACCCCCACTCCATAGGAGAACTGCTTCCAAACACTCGGGTTTCCTTCGTGGAGTAGGTCTTCAAGGGAAGAAGTCTTGCCGGGCAATCGCCACAGCTGAATTTGGTTTGAAAACGTGATGTTCAGAAGCAGGCAGGGTACCATCAGCTACTCCTTCACCCAACATCCCCACAGACTAGAGCAGGCGGAGCATATGCCCACCCACCTGCTGCTAGGGCTCACAGGCACCTAAGGGGGCCACCTGGAACTGGAGTGGGGGGGGGGTATCCATCTGTCACAACCACCCCACCTTCCCACCCTTACTCTCCCACCTGCCTGCCACCCCCCAAGCTCCCAGCAGGTTAAGAGGTTTTCTACAAGGTTCAGGCCCAAGGAGAGATCAGTGCCCTCCAGATATTGCTCCAAGTTAAAGAGAAGACATGTGGGGCCCTGTTTATTTCTCTAACTCCCCTTGTTACTGTCACTTAAGCTTCCCAGCAAGACTTTTCCCATCTGAGTCAAAGGCATGGGATGGGGCGCCTGGGTGGCTCAGTTGTTAAGCATTTGCCTTCGGCTTGGGTCATGATCCCAGGATCCTGGGATGAAGCCCCGCATAGAACCCCTGCTCAGCAGGAAGCCTGCTTCTCCCTCTCCCAACCCCACTGCTTGTGTTCCCTCTCTCGCTGTGCCTCTGTCAAATAAATAAGTGAAATATTTAAAAAAAAGGAGGGGGGTGTTTTTGCCAAGAACAGAACAACACAAGCACAGGCAGACTCTGTACCCTGGGTTTTACGCACCATCCCTTGCTTTCTGCCTGACTTCGGGAGTAATTCAACCACGAGCAGGGTGTCAAAAGATCCAAGGGCTTCGCTTACCTGGACAGCCAGGAGCATCTGGTAAAAATAGAGTTTGCACGTGGCTTCTTTCAGGCGCTTACTTCCCACCACCCTGTCGAAGAGCTCTCCTCCTTCCATCCTGGAAGACACGGGCAAAGCGGGGGGTTCCCTCCTGGAGGCGGACTCCCTTGGGTTAACATAGTAACACCAACAAGATTCTTTCAGACAAGCAAAGAGCTGCCTTTGTTACTCACTCTTAAGGACTCCTGTTTGGAAGAAAAGCAGTGAGCTCGTTAAGTCTCCTCTCTACCGTAAAGAGGTCCCCGCTAGAAAGGAAGGAATGAGGAAAGATGGAAGGAGTGGGCAGAGGGCACTGGACACACTTGGGAGGTTTTACGAATCTGACTCACTGGGCCCCAGGTGGAGCCCATGAGCTTGCATTTTTATCACAGGCCCCAGGGGATTCTGTGGCTGGAGCAATCAGGCCAGCGCAGGCTGAACCCCAGTTCCCTCACTTCCCCGCTGTGGGACTTTGGGCAAGTTATATCACCTCTCTGAGCTTGTTTCTGCCTCTTAAAAAAACAGGGATAACCACCCCCCACCCAACCTTTAACTTGATGGCTGTTGTAAAAATTAAGAGATAATTAATATAGGTAAGGCAGCTGGCACAATGTGGCTGCTTGGTGGGCTTATTCCATCCCTCTGAACTTCAGTTTCCTTCTCCGTAAAGAAGGGCTAAACATAGGAACCCTGCAGTAACTTGTGAGTCACCTGGATGACCATCACGAAGGGTAAAGGAGTTAATTCACGTGAAATGCTCAGAGCAGGAACTGGCTCAGACTAAGTGCTTCATTAGTCTCGGTGACTGTTATATTAAATATATCAAACTGGTTTTGTTTCTTAAAGACTTATTTACTTGACAAAGAGAAACAGCGAGAGCACGAACACAAGCAGGGGGAGTGGGAGAGGGAAAACAGGCTTCGCACCAAGCAGGAAACCCAATGCAGGGCTGGACCCCAGGACCCTGGGATCATGACCTGAGCTGAAGGCAGAATTTAACCATCTGAGCCATCCGGGCACCCCATTATTGAACTGTTTTAAGTAGGTCCGGTCAGACAGCAACAGATATTCCATTAAGCATCCAAAGGGTCACCCAGTCTTCTCCTAGTGCTATGACTGAGGCTATTTATTCTAAAATCTTAGTGGTCAACCTGCTTAGCCACTATGTGCCACTCAGGAGAAAAGCCTCGCCCATCTGCCACAAGAGCCGCTCCCAGAAACACCATGTATTTAGGCAGGAATGAGCCTTAAGACAAGCCTCTTGCAAGGACAGGACCAAAAATTGTTTTGCTCACAGCACAGAAGACAGGACTTTGTGGTTACTGAAAAAGACCACCAAGTAAACCAGCAACAAAAAAATCAGGTGTCACCATGCCGCCCAGGACTTCAATCCCAAGCAGGATCTACCCGGGCAGGTGTTTCAGGGTAATTAATATGCACGTGTGTCTGAGCAACTATGTGTGCCAGAGGCTCTGCTGGGCACTTTCCATCCCTCATGGGATTCCATCTTTATGACTCTGTGCATAGGGTATCATCATACCCACCTTCTCGACACAAGGTAAAGACTCAGAGACATGAAGTAAACTCATTCACGGGCAGTCACCTGCAGAGTAGTATCCAAACTCAGGCCTCCGACTCAGGGCCTGGAACTTCTAAGCCACGTGCTTCTGGAAACACTGGAGGGATTTTAGAATCAACACTGACCCCACAAGCACACATTGTGAGCCCCACGACCACATACATACAACGAGGGTTCCCAGGATGGGAAAAAAGCACGCCAGCCTTCAATTCTTTGGTGGCTTATAAGCAATGAAATAGCAACAAATAGAAAGGTTTATTACTTACAATTCCAAGACAATGTAATAATCTTCGGCATCAAAAAAGTCTTTAATCTTGATGATACAAGGCTAAGAGAGAACAGAGGAAAAGTAGTAAGAAGCTCCCAAGAGGGAAACCACAGGAGCAGGACTCAGGCATTTGGTCCCCTGCCTCAAGACACTGAAGTCCGTATTGCAGAAAAGGTAGCACAGCACTGAGCTGGCTCTTCAGTGACAATGTGCAATAAATCCTCCATCCCACCAAGCTGGGGAGGGACAGGTTATGTTTCACACACAAGGATGGCACCAAGGAAGGCAGGCCAGTGTCTTTCCAACATCCCTGCTGACTGTCCCAGAACCCAGGTACTGAAGGACACCTAAGGAACCCAAAGAACCAAACACTGGCGTGCTTCCTCCTCTCTGGACCATGAAACACCCTGCCTGCCCAAGATTCCCAATGTCACACTCGGCTCACCACCCTCCTGCCTGGTGATCCAGCCCTCTGGGTATCCAGCCTCAGGTCAGCCTAGGTCAATGTCACCCTTGGAATGCACCCACAGTTCCCTGCATTGGTTCTCATCTGCATGCCTGACGCCCGTCTTCAATGTCTATCTCACCAGACTGTGAGCTCCAGGAGGGCAGAAAAAGGAAACTAATACCCACCATGGGTCTCCTTCCATCAGGCACTTCATGGGTTGAGTCTCCCCCCGCAACACCCGAGTCTTATTTATCTTTCTAGGACCAACACTCAGAGAGCAGCTGGCACACAGGAGACATTCATATGGTGCCCAGATTAATACAAACAAAACACCACCCACTGAGGGTAGACTATGCCAGCCCCATTTTGTTTGAAGATTTTATTTATTTATTTGACAGAGAGAGCGAGCGAGCAAGCACAGGCAGGGGGAGCAACAGGCAGAGAAAGCAGCAGGTTCCCCGAGGAGCAGGGAGCCCGATGCAGGGACTCCATCTCAGGACTCCGGGATCATGACCTGAGCCAAAGGCAGATCCTTAACCAACTGAGCCACCCAGGCGCCCCTGCAGGCCCCATTTTGGTCATAGCATACACAACCATGGGAGAGAGGCTGAGAACAGACCGGCTCCACCACTCCTTACCTATGATCATAGCATATCCTTGCTCTGTATGACCATTTGTTAATTGTCACAATAATGAAGACACTGGATATGTATTATAGTGTTATATTAAGAGAAACAGAGAGGAAAGGAAAACTGAAATTCTCATATACCATAACAGGAAGGCAACAGGCTATCTCAAATTGATACATCAAGAAACAGCACTTTATGCCTATCATGTAGAAATATGGATACACTGGTTTAAAAAAAACAGATGAAAGAGTTCTAAAATGTTTGTAGGGGAGGATTAGGGGGCTGCAGAGCTACAGTCTGTGTATAAACCTTTGAGCAAGATTTGACTCTCTAGATTCTATGCATGTGATCATCTTGATGAAATATAGAAGCAGAAGACACACGTAGAAAAGAACCAGGAGATCAGAGGAACAAATGAGAGCTGCTTGGTTCTGCCTGGCTTCACCCGGCAGGGCTAGGGCCCACCTGGGAACAGATGGGTCTGGTAGCTGGTAGAGCACGAGGAGGTCCCCAGCAGTCCAAGCCTGTAGGCGCCACCACCTCTAGGGTCATTCACACGCTGCAGCACTGTAGCTGAAGGCGTCTCTCCTGAACCAGAGCTACTACCCTAAACCCTCCACTTAGATCATACACGGAAGAGTTTAGGGAGTGACAGGTTGCTGTCACTCCCCAAGCATGTTCTCCACACAGAAAGCTTGGCGAGCAAATCTCATTGAATTCCCAACTGACCTTTATGGTTTGTCTCCATTGCACAGATGAGCAAACAGAGGCTATGAAATGTGAAATGACCACCTGAGAGCCAGGAGGTAAGAAAGATGGGACTAGGAACCCAGGTCTATCTCCCCCACTAGGCTGAAACCACAGGAGAGGGGGGACAGCCAAATCCATCTGTGCTCAGCACCACCCAGGTCTTAGAAGACAGGCTGGCACAGTGTCTGACGACTGACTGGATCAATGCCTGGCTCCAAGCACTAGGCTCTGCTGGGCTATCAGGCTCTACTCATTATCCCCCAAATGCACTCATGAGCCTATGTTCAATTTCCAAGAGCTTTCCACATATCCTTGTAAATTGCCAAGAAAGTATCTCCAGAGATCCTTCTCGAGGGTTCTAAATTCCTCTCGACTGCAGTGGACATTCGATTTGTGTAAATGTTATGTTTGGGGATCCAGTGGACATTCGATTTGTGTAAACGTTATGTTTGGGGATCCTCTGACATCAGGAAAAATTCCCTGAGGATTTGAAGTGTTTATCTTATGGGTATGTTTGAAGCAACCCCACCCCAGAAGATTAGAGGACTCCTCTCTTAAACGAGAGATTACAGATCCCTTGGGGAAAAAAAGGCTAATTCAGGGGAAGAGGAGAAAGTTGCAAGGGAATTAGAAGAAAGCAAAGCCAGGATGCTGGCTACTCAGATTCTCTGGCTTTCAAGACCCACCTATTCAACTATTGTGGTGATGGCGGTGATTCTGTTCTTAATTTCTATTTACTGTCTGAGGCATTTGAGGAGGTAGAGAAAAAAGAAATCTTTTCATTGCTTAGAGGTTAAGAACCAGAGTTAAGATTCAGGCATCTGGGTGGCTCAGTTGGTTAAGCATCCAACTCTTGATTTTGGCTCAGGTCATGATCTTAGGGTTGTGGATCAAATGCCAGCATCAGGCTCCTCTCTGGGCATGGAGTCTACTTAAATTATCTCTTACCCTCTCCCCTCTGCCCCTAGTCCCATTCAAAAAAAAAAAAAAAAAAAGAATTAAAATAAGATCATCCTTAGCTGAACAGACTGGAGGTCTAATTTCAAGTTTCAATTCCAGTGCCAACCTAGCTCATGACTTCACGGGGGCTCATGAATTAATGAAGAAACAGAAAAAAAACAATAAAAAGGAAGATGGATCAGTCTAAAGTTCTCTTCTCACTTCTTAAAAGACTCTCTTTCCAGTGAGACAAGCTCATTGCTACACAAAAGATAGGAACCTTCAAGGTATAATTCAGAGGTACTGAAACTTCAGGTATAATTAAACTAAATTTACCAAATTAGCATCGTCTTCCCAAACATAATCAGTTGATCAAATCCCTATAAGATGAAATACTTAGGAAATGTAGGTGTTGGTCAAAACTCACTCAGTGGAAGTATCACATGAAATCTTTATACAGTATTGTCCTCTCAAAATTTCAGGATAAAGCCCTTTCCAGCTAAATACATATCCCCCATGAATGTGTACCCACACATGTACACACACAACACAGACACACACAATTAAGGAACCCAAGTTCATACTAGCTTTATTAAACTGAAATACTTTGTACTCCTCCCATATTTTACGAGAAGTGGATTTAAGTATGGGTCATATTTTATAGCAATACTTACATGATTTAGTTTTTTCAAAATTTCTATTTCTGTTTCAACATTGAGAGCTGGATCCTTTGATCAATTAAAAAAAAAATCAAAGTTTGTTAATAATAGTAATAGTCAATATTTAGAAAATACTTAGTTACAAGTTATTTGGGTAAAAGCTGCCTGAATTCCACACACCCAGTAAGGACTCATACAGACAATTCAAGGGTTGGGGTCAGAGAATTAAATCGCTCACCTAAAAAACAGTCTGCAAAGTGCTTGGCAAATAGCATTCAGTAAATAACCAGGCCCAATGTCAACCTCTTTTTTTGAAAGAATCATCTTAGAGAAGTCTCATACTCCTGAAGTAAACTGGGTTCTATAATTATCCTCATTTCACAGATGGAGTAACTGAGGCACACAGAAAGGAAGCCACTCGCTCCGGTTCTCACAAGCCAGAAACAAGTGTGTTTCCATGGTTCTCACACTTACCTGGTGAGCTCTGCCGCTCTCTCTTTTTTTTTAAGTTTTTATTAGAATTCCAGTTGGTTAACATACAATGTAATATTGGTTGTAAGCTCTGTCTCTCTGGCTGTGGAACTGTTTATACTCATAAAAATGATACAATAAATAAACCACAGACAAGAGGTATTCAATTAAATTGTAAAAGGAAAACGTCAAGCCAAATTTCTAATAACGGAGCAGACACAGACTCCAATTTGCTGCAGGCTGACGTATTTACTGAGGCAGCAAGGAAAGGAAGCATCAGGGGACTGGAGTTGCTCTCCACTGCAATTCCAAAAGGATGAATCGACTCACTCAGCCTCAGGGGCTACACCCTCCCAAGCAAAGAGGATATAGAATTACATATTTATGTAAAATGGACTTCAGCTAAGAAACCCAGATGTTTAATTTTAAAAGCCTGCCTCTTCCTGTAAGCTGTTAAACTCATTACCAAGTCAGGGCATACTCTGATGATAGAGAGGTCTTAAAGAGCCCAAGCTGATTTGAAAGATGAAATTAAGAAGTGTAAGTTTGCTCCAAGTCATTAAGAATCTGGTAGGTGTTTTCTTCCCCCTCAAAATGGAAAACAAACCCAGAATCACAGGGGAAAAGGATCTACCACAAAGTGAACACAGAAAGGAAATTGCTCTTGCCATATGAGAATGGCATTGTCCTTGGGGCGCGGGTGGAGGATGGGGGATCGATCTTGAAAGAATGTTAAAAGTATAATGGCCAGAAACAGCTGGCCCCAAAAGAAAATGTGATTAGAGACCTCACTTTACATTAATTTGTAGGGTCATGTGTTGAAAGACCAATACATTTCACCATTTCACCAATGCAGTAAACATGTATTAGGGAAAATGGGATAAAATGAATAATTTTAATTAAATAATTTAATTAAGATTTTGAAAAATCTGCAGATGCTAAGATATTCACTGTTTCGTTATTGGGAAGGGCAAAGAACTAGAAATTATTCCAAACAATTAAACAGAACAACGGGTGAGTAAATTATAATACCGTTCAGAAAAGAGAAACTCAATCATCACAAAGCATGGCACATGGGTGGCTCAGTCAATTAAGCGGCTGCCTTCAGCTCAGGTCATGATCCCACGGTCCTGGGATCGAGCCCATCTCTCGGGCTCTGCGCTCAGTAGGAAGCCTGCTTCTCCCTCTCCTACAGCTCCCTCTGCCAGTGTGCTTTCTCTCTCCCTCTCTGTGTCAAATAAATAAATATAAATCTTAAAAAAAAACAAGGTATCTACTAAGGGAAAGTTTATGCATTAACGTTTATGTGGAAAACCAGAATACAAAATGATGTATACAATATGATTTCAACCATCTAAAAATGCAAATTTTATGAAAAAGGACTACAAGGAAAAAGAATACTGGGAACAGTTGTAGAGTTAAAGTGGCAGGGATAAGGCTGGGTTTCCTGCCCCACCACCCAACAATTCCCTTTCATGTACTGTAAAAACTTGTAGCAACTTGTAACACCACTTCCTACTAGGTATATTATTATGTACAATGAAGTATTTTTGGAACCAAGCTATTGATAAGTACATTTCCAGGTTAGGTTTACATGAATGTGTGTGTGTGTATATATATATATACACACACACACACTTTTTTTAATGGGTGAGGACAAAAGGACAGAGAGAGAATCTTAAGCAGGCTCTACGCACAGTGCAGATGCAACAGAGGGCTTGACCTCACGACCCTGAGACCATGACCTAAGCCAAAATCAAGAATCAGATGCTTCACTGACTGAGCCACCCAGGAGCCCCAATACTCAAAATTCTTCAGTGTTGTTTAATACAAATTCACATATGTGAACAGTGACTTCTTCCTGACATTGAACATCGCCACTCTAAAATTATTTGGGGGACATTAAGTGTTAAAAACAGCTGAGCATCCACAAACAGGTACTTACAGCCTCTCTCTCAGAACCAATAGCGAACTTCCTTTTGCTGATGATTTTTATGGCTACTTTTTTACACGTTTTCCTCTCAAAAGCTAGCTTCACCTCACCACAGGCACCACTGCATGAGAAACACAAAATGATCGATTATCAGAATGATTTTAATCAGGAGACCCATCATTCCTGAGCTGGCCTCAACAAGTTAAATACCATCCACACACAACCTTGCCACTGTCCCTATTTTCAGACAACAGAGTGAAACCTCACCAAGGTTAAAATGTCAAGGGCATAAGTGAATTTGGACCATCCAATAGCACTGAGTCAGCTCCAAATTCCACTTTTTGAGCTGAGAGATACAGACTTAAGTCTTACTGGCACCCCAGTGTGTGAAATTCTCAGAAAGACACTAAAAACAAATAGAGAAATTACTCATCCTAGATTCAGAGATACATCAAGTCAAACAAAGTCCTAGACAAAAATGAGTTTGACTGACACAAGTTATAGCAAACAGCATCTGCAAATGAATTACTTTGAGCGATATAGTCTTTCTTATTCAAACGAACTATATAAGCTATCAATGCCAGGAATTTCACCCTAAATAAAATCACAATGCCTAAAACACATAAGTATTTATGCAACTAACCTGCTTGTAGCAAACTCTCAAAAATTTACAATTAATTGGGACACTGTAATGGAGGAGGAATGATACCCAGGATACCACCTAAAATACAGATAACCCGGTGGGCTCTGTTCTCCAAAGCTTGGGTCAAGTGAAGGTAACGGCCACTCAAATATCAATCCCTCATTACAGGCCCGAAGTAGACTGTAACTACTATGACTCTGGAATGGGATGATGGGTTTGCGAAGACATTTTTTTTTTCCTAACAAAATCTATCACTGTAATCATTTTTTTTTTTTTAAGATTTGACACAGAGTGATCACAAGTAGGCAGAGAGGCAGGCAGGCAGAAACGGAGAAACAGGCTCCCCGCTGAGCAGAGAGCCTGATGCGGGGCTCCATCGCAGGACCCTGAGACCATGACCCAAGCCAAAGGCAGAGGCTTAACCCACTGAGTCACCCAGGCGCCCCCATAATCATTTTAAAATGTGCAATTCAGTGGCATTAAGTATAAGTACATCCTCCTGTCATGCAACCATCACCCCTGTCTAGCTGCAGAATTTTTTCATCAGCCAAATGGAAGCCCCACCCCATTCTATGCTGCAACCAGCCACTGGCAACCACGGATCTACTTTGTCTCAATGGATTTGCCTATTCTGAACATCCCATCTCAATGAAATCATTTGACATGTGGCCCTTTGTGTCTGGCTTCTTTCACTTAGCATGTTCTCAAGGTTCAGCCATGCTGTAGGATGCATCAGTAATTCGCTCCATTTTATAGCTAAATAATATTCCGTTGTGGGATGCCTAGGTGGCTCATTCAGTTAAGTGTCTGCCTTCATCAGCTCAGTTCATGATCCCAGGGTCCTGGGATCAAATCCCACATCGGGCTCCTTACAGAACAGGGAGCCTGCTTCTCCCTCTGCCTGCTGCTCCCCTGCTTATGCTCTCTCCGACAAACAAATAAAATCTTTTTAAAAATAATTTAAAAATATACAGAATATTCCATTGTATGGATATATCACAGTTTGTTGAGCTATTCATTTGTTGATGGATATTTGGGTTGTTTCCACCATTTGGCTATTGTGAATAGAGCGGAACTGAATATCCATGCCTAAGTTATTTTTTGAATACCTGTTTTCAACTGGGGGGGGTTATATACCTTCAAGGGGGAATTGCTGGAACATATGGTAATTCTATGCCTAACTTTTTGATAAACCAATCAATTATTTCCCATAGTGGCTACACCATTTTACATTCCCATCAGTAGTACATGGAGTTTCCAATTTCTCTGCATCCTAACAAACACTTGTTACTTTCCATTTCTCTACTATGACCATCCTCCTGGCTGCAAACTAGTATCTATGGTTCTCATTTGCATTTTCCTAATGACAAGGATGCTGAGCATCTTGTCAAGTGGTGGTTGGTCATTTGTATACCTTCTTTCAAGAAGCATATTTAAATCCTCTGCCCATTTCTAAACTGGATAGTTCTTCCTTTCGTTGTTCTTTATTCTGAATACTAGATCCTTATTAGACATACTGACTTGCGAGTGTTTTTCTCTCCGTGGCTGTTTCACTCCCTTTACAGTATCTGGATGCACTGAAGTTTTTACATTTGATGAAGTCTACTTTATCCATTTTTTCTTCCTTTATCATTTTTTTTTTATGCTTCTGGTACCATATTTAAGAAACCAACACCAAATCTAAGATCATGAAGAGTTATCCCTGTTTTCTTCTTATAGTTTAATACTTCTATTTCTTACATTTAGATTGTTCCTTTTTTTTTTTTTTTTGAAGATTTTGTTTATTTTTTGAGAGTAAGACAGAGAGTATGGGAGAGGGAAGGGTCCGAGGAAAAAGCAGACTCCCTGCTGAGCAGGGAGCCTGATGCGGGGTTCATTCCCAGGACTCCAGGATCTTAACCTAAGCCGAAAGCAGACGCTTAACTGACTGAGCCACCCAAGAGCCCCTCATTTTTTCCTTTTCATCTTTGCAGATAGTGTGAGGTAACAGTCCATATAACTATTATTTTTTAACATCTGTCCAAAACATTGCCCAAAAGGTGATCAAGTCACCTTTTGCCTGGGAAGTCTTTCCTGAGTCTATGCAGCTCAGGTGGGTGATCTCTAACAGTAACCTAGGATGGACCTGTAACCAAAATTGAGCCAGTCAAGGTTCTCCCTGGACTCAAATGCGGATATTGGGAGAGAAACAGTTTTGCCTACAGTGGCTTCTAGAAGGAAGAAAATACGAATGGGGCTCCAGGAAGCCGTCTTTCCTGCAACAAAGAGAAAGCAAATCTATAGTAGCTGAATCAAGTGAAGGCACCAGAGCCCTGGCAACAGTTAGGAGCCCTTACATCCAGCCACAGGTAAAGCCACACAGATAATCAGAATTCAAAGAGAGAAACAAAGCCCTAAAGGCCACCTGATCCAGTCATACCTGAAATCAGTTGTGCCCCTATTACAAGAGTCAGTAAAGTTCTTTTCTTTTCTGACTCATGTGAGTTAAGATTCTGCCACCTGCTAAAAGCTAGAGGATTTTCCCTTAGGAAAAAAAAAAAGTCACATATATTTCTTAAGGATGGGCACAAATTTCACTATAAATTTCCAAGCACCAATGCAAATACAAAAACATAGTGAGGTACTGAATTTAACATCTACAAACTAAAATATCTCCCACAGATGGTCATAAAGAGTACACTATGTTTGATTCTATGTGGCAGGAATATAGGTAATTATTTCCTTCTATTAACTTATACTTTCATGTTTCCAAAAATGTTAAAAGAAAGGCTTCTGGGGTCGGGGAGGGGTGGGAGATTGAAGGACATGATGCAATGTGGTAAAGGTGTCCCTAAGGAAGTGGTTCTCAGGGCGCCTGGCTGGCTCAGTTGAGAGTGCATGTGACTCTTGATCTTGGGGTCATGAGTTCGAGCCCCTTATTGGGTATACAGATTACTTAAATAAATAAAACTTAAAAACCTAAGGAAGTAGGGCGCCTGGGTGGCTCAGTCTTTAAGCATCTACCTTCAGCTTGAGTCGTGGTCCCAGTGTCCTGGGATCAATCCCCAAGCCAGAATCCCTGTTCAGTAGGGAGCCTGCTTCTCCCTCTCCCACTCCCCCTACTTGTGTTCCCTCTTCCACTGTCTCTCTTTCAAATAAATAAATAAAATCTTAAAAAGAAAAAAAAAAAAAAAACCTAAGGAAGTGGTTCTCAAAGTAGGATTAAGCAACCCCTAAGGGACCTCAAGCTGTTTGCAGGATGTCCACAAAGCCTGAACTACTTGCAGAATAATACTAAGACATTATTTGTCTTTTTCATTCTCATTCCCTCAGGAGCATACAGTTTTCCAGAGGCTATACGACATGTGATATAATGGACTGAACAAAGAAGCAGTATCAGGATCTAGCCATTTTCTAGTAAACCAGGTATCAAAGACGTTTGCAAAAATGTGAAATGATGTCTCTCTTTTCACTAATCTTTATTTAAACAATTATTCTGCAGGGCCCCTCCTTGGCTCAATCGGTTAAGTGGCTGCCTTTAGCTCAGTTCATGATCCTGGGGTCCTGGGTTTGAGCCCCACATCCGGCTCCCTGCTCAATGGGGAGACTGCTTCTTCCTCTTCTGCTCACCCTGCCTATGCACACTACACCTCTCTCTCTCTCTCTCTCTCTCAAGTAAATAAGTATCTTTTTAAAAAATTACTTTGCACTAAAAATATTATCTTTTTTTTTTTTTTAAGATTTTATTTATTTGACAGAGAGAGAGAAATCGCAAGTAGGTAGAGAGGCAGGCAGAGAGAGAGAGGGGGAGGAAGCAGGCTCCCTGCAGAGCAGAGAGCCCAACTCGGGGCTCGATCCCAGGACCCTGGGATCATGACCCGAGCTGAAGGCAGAGGCCTCAACCCACTGAGCCACCTAGGCGCCCCCATTATCTCTTTTTTAAAGATTTTTTTATGTATTTGAGAGAGAGAAAGTGAGTGGGTAGGGCAGGGAAAGAGAACCCCAAGCAGACTCCCCAGTGAATGGGGAGACCGAATCATCGGTGGGGGGGTGCTCAATCCCAGGACCCTGAGATCATGACCTGGGTCGAAATCAAGAGTTGGATGCTTTAACCAACTGAGCCACCCAGGCAATCCAAAAACATTATTTATCTTAATGTAGATGAGTTTTTTAATGCATTAATTGGTATCATTAATGTCTGCATTTGAATTGCTAATACAGTTAGTATCAACAGATTTAAGCCATGTGAACAAAAGCTCCTTGACATCCTCAGTAATTTTTAAGAGCATAAGGGATCCTAGAGCGACTGGGTGGCTCAGTCATTGAATGTCTGACCAGCTCAGGTCATGATCTCAGGGTCCTGGAATTAAGCCCTGCGTAGGGCTCCCCACTCAGTGGAATGTCTGCTTCTCCCACTCCTTCTGCCTCTCCCCCTGCTCATGCTCTCTCTCTCTCTCAAATAATACGATCTTTTAAGGAAGGAAGGAAGAGTGTAAGGGGTCCTGAAACCAAATATTTTGAGAACTATGCCCTGATTGGTCAGTTTCATTTCACTTCTCAAGATTTCACAGATTCTGAAGAAGGCATAAATGCAGTAAATGCTTCTTTTTTGGAGGGTAATAAAAATGTTCTAAAACTGATTGTGGTAAAGGTTTCACAACTTTGTGAATATATTAAAAACCATTAAATTATATACTTCATATGGGTGAATTGTATGGTATAAAAGCTTTTTTAAATTTCTTTATCAAATCAGGGGCGCCTGGGTGTTTCAGTGGGTTAAGCCTCTGCCTTCAGCTCAGGTCGTGATCTCAGAGTCCTGGGATCGAGCCCCACATCGGGCTCTCCGCTCAGCAGGGAGCCTGCTTCCCCTTCTCTCTCTGCCTGCCTCTCTGCCTACTTGTGATCTCTCTCTCTCTGTGTCAAATAAATAAATAAAATCTTTTTAAAAAATTAATTTATTAAATCAATAACACACCTATCACAAACAAGTTTCCTACAAATATAAAGTTAATGAATGTTATAAAACCAAGAATAAAAACTAATCAATGACAAATGTTTAGAAAAAAATGAAAGGCAATTTCCATAATAACAAAAAAAATTTACCTTCCGAGAGTTTTTGACATGATGTATTGGTCTCTTAATTCCTTAGGATAAATTGATTGATCATCTACAGTCAGATCAAAAAATACAAAAACTAAGGGGAAAAGGACAGAAATAAGTCTCATTAATTCACTCAATAAAGATAAAAAGTCCTAAGATTTAGTAAACACACGTAATATGAGACAATTATTTTTAATCATATTTAACATGTAACTCTAAAGGAATTATTTACCCAGGATAATAATAATTTTGTAATATTATGAAATTATATTTCTCTGCATATTATGAAATCCATGGAAAATGACAGTCAAATCTCATTCTTCCATAAAAATACACAGCATCATCTCACTATACATACATGCAGGAAATCCATACATACAAGCTAGTCTCATTCCTTTGCCTCAGATTTATCTATCAATTATAACTAATGTAAAATACCCATGAAAGATTAGTCCCTGCCTGAGCCAGAAAAAAAAATACCTATGCAGACCAGCAAGTGAACTGAAGAGCAATTAGTCTGAGCCCAGAAAAAAATCTTCTAGGCCAAAAAACACCCTAGTAAAATTAGACCACAGGTCACCATACTAAAGGATAAGTATTCTCTTCTCTTTGCCATTTATATTCCTCTACAGGTCTGGCATTTTTTTTTTTTTTAAGATTTTATTTATTTATTTGACGGAGAGAGAAATGACACGTAGGCAGAGAGGCAGGCAGAGAGAGAGGGGAAAGCAAGCTCCCTGCTGAGCAGAGCCTGATGCGGGGCTCGATCCCAGGACTCTGAGATCATGACCTGAGCCAAAGGCAGAGGCTTTAACCCACTAAGCCACCCAGGTGCCCCAGGTCTCGCATTTTAAAGTGCAAATCATCTTGAACCTACTTTGAAAGTTAAATAAATAGCATTTTCCCCAAAATCCCCTTATTTCTCCATTATCTGGGCTTTATCCAAAAAAACAAAACAAAACAAAACCAAAAAACAAAAACGAAAGAAAGAAAAAATAACCCCAGTCATTTAAAAATTTAACCATCCATGTGGGCCAAGGCTGCAATCAATTATCAACATTTCAATTCTACAAAATCAGTGGTAAATTTGCCAACTGCCTGTATCCTCTTAAAGAGGGAAATTTGCTGAAACCCTTGAGTTTCTCTTATTTCAGGAAACAGGTTTCGACCTCCCTGGAGTAACCTAGAGTTCCAGTCTCTGGCACTAATCTGAGCCACCTGAGTGTGCTTCATTCCAGGCCGGTCCACATGAGACAGACATCCATGCAGTGAAAGAAATCTGCCAGTGGATCAAGATACAACTATTTCTCTACGTTTGTAGATACTTATGAACCTAGATGTTCCAGTGGCATCTAAGAATCTGGAAATTTGAGTGGTTCTGGAGAGCTGTTTCTCACAGATGTCAAGGTCTACTTCAAGAGCTGCAAACTCAATTGCCCACAGAGGCCAAGGTCTCATACACACAGCGAGGGCTGGGTTGAGTGTAAGACAACATGAAGCAGTGAGGACTTGCATGGGCAAACATATCATGCATCTGATAAAAGGCAGGTTCTACTGAGCACTGGCAAATGCTCCAGGTATGGGGTTACAGGATCAGTATGGCCAGACGGTCCACCTTCTCAAAGCAACCTGGATTTTCACGTTCAAGTACAAACAGCGAATGTCTAATAAAATGCCAATAAACTGAATGCAACCTGCAGAGTGACCTGATCTATTTCAACTCTGGCCACCTTTAGCCCATATAACACCTCTCTTCAAAGCAGAAAAGGTGCTCCTTGGATAGACCAACCAGGAAAAGGTGGCACAGAGCTTATCAGACGGACCAAATCTTAGCACCTGGTCGTCCCCTCTACCAGGGGCTCTCAAACAGCAGTAACCTGCACAGCTGCCCTGACTATAATCATCAGATAGAAAACAGAACAGCAACAGGTAAAACTATCATAAAACGTGCTTTAGGATGCCCAGGACAGCCATCATTCCCAGATGCCAGTCTAGAGACTGTATGAGAATCAGCTAAGCAAGATTTTTTATATCCCTGGGACTCCTGGACCAGGAGCTTTCAGACAGCACCTGGGGGCATCTGTATTTTTAAGGCCTTGCCCCCACACACAGACATCCTTCCCAATCAACTCTCACGTGGATTTGTAAAGTTCTGTTTTTGGGTTTTTTTTTTTTTCTTTTCAATCCAAGAAACAAGAGTATATTCCTCCTGTCCAAGGATTTAGAATCACTGTGAGATTACATTTAACTATTCTGTGGTGAATGACAACTGTTTGGTTTGCATGTGATTTTGGTAAAGTTTTAGCAGTGGCTGCTTATAAAATGTTGCCCGATGATGACGATAAACATGAACACTTTGGGATAACCACGTGGTATTTAAGGGAGAAGCTTTAACATGAGATTCGGCCCAAAAATCCCTAACGCCTGGCAGGCCCATGAAGTTCAACTGATACTTGGCAGCAATTAAGGAATGAAAGGGAAGAATGAGAAAGGAAGAGAAGAACGGAGGGAGGGAGAAGAATTCATGGCCTAAAATAACTCATCGACCCCAAAGACTGATGGGCTATAAACTGCATCGATGAACGAAGAACCATCTTAAGGAGTATCGTTCCACTGACAGCAAACAGCCTTAAACACAAAAACTAACCCAACCAATCAAACCTTACAAAATCTACCTTGGTAGAAATTTTTCGTTCGTTTAAAAATGCCCCTAGGGCTGCACTGGATCCTGAATACTAATCTTCTTACTTTATTTATCCGAACCTTACTCTGCGAAGGGCACAACATCAATTTTCCCTTTATAGGAGAGGAAAAAAAGATCCAGTAACCATAAGAGAGTAATGTTACCTTTATTACTCCACACTGAAAGTGCAATTTCAGAATTGTTATTCAAAGGAAGGCGTCTTCCTTTCCCTACCAGCTCTCTATTTACAAAGGTTCCATTCCCACTGTGATCTTCTATGTATGCGATGTAAGAGTTTTTAGGACCCATTTCCTAAAATAGAGAACATTTTATTTCAAAGTTTTAACAGTGGGGAGTTAGAGTGCCAAGATATCTCAGCATGGTGACGACATTACCGGTTCTCCCAAATACAAGAATACATTGTCACCTACTCTGAAAATCCGAAAGTGCTTCTTGCTGTAAGTCCGGTATTTATCTGTTCTTTTCAGCAGTGGCTCGTCAAAGCAGTATTCACAGCTTCTATCTCTCCCAAACCAGTAGTTGTCATTAACACACTCTGTAACACAAAAGTACACACCGGAGTGCTGTGGAATTTCATGCCCGGAACACCTTTAAAAATTGCTCATAAACTCTAATTGTAGAAAAAGAACCTATGAAAGCAATCAAGCTTAGAGCTATCTATCAGAATTTTATAGGAGTAAAAACAAAGGGGGGGGACGATTTTCCAACAAGTTTAATAAATTGTGGTTTATACATAACTATGAAATAATAAGCAGTCATTAAAAGTTCTCAAGCAATTATTAATGATTTGAAAAAACACTTATAATCTAATACCTTCCTACCTATTACCCTCTTGAAGCTTCCCATCATACTTAGTGTAAAATGTGCACTCTTTCCCATGGCAGGACAGATGCTCAGGACCTGGCCCCTCCTTCCCTCCCACCATCACCTTGTACTGCTCTGCTTGACCACCCTACCCAGTCCCACTGGTGCCTTCCACTGCCCCAAATATGCTGGGTTCAACCCCCCTGGTGCCCTTTGCATTCTCTGTTCCCAGCAACTTGAACAGCCATCTAGCCTTTGTGTCTGGGCTCAAATTATCATCTTCCACTCAGCTTTCCATATAAGCAGACTCCTACCTCGTCACCCATTACAATGACATCCTGTTTTCTTGCCCACCGAGAATGGGCCATACCCGGAAGTTATCTTGATTATTTATATATAGTCTCCCTGAACTCCCCCGTTAGAACAAACTCCAGAAGGCCAGCCTTGAGTCTCCTGTGTTACAAAGCTCAGCACCCAGAACATGAATATAGTAGGCAAATAAATATTGACAGAAAGACAGACCAGGCAAAATATTAGCAACTCATATCACAAAGTAGTACTTTCTGTAATATGGGTTAAGTTACTACAAACTAAAAAACAGACAATCCGGTAAAAACTGGATAAAGGACAGGAAGAGGCAATTTACAAGAGAAAGAAATACAAATAGCTCAAACATAAGAAAAAATGGACAAGGTAACTCAACACAAGAAATTTTTAAAAACAAGAGGTGCCCTGGGACGCCTGGGTGGCTCAGTTGGTTAAGCAGCTGCCTTCGGCTCAGGTCATGATCCCAGAGTCCTGGGATCGAGTCTCACATCGGGCTCCTTGCTCGGCGGGGAGCCTGCTTCTCCCTCTGCCTCTGCCTGCCACTCTGTCTGCCTGTGCTCGCTCTCTCTCCCTCTCTCTGACAAATAAACAAAATCTTTAAAAAAAAAAAAAAAAACAAGAGGTGCCCAGCTGGCTCAGCTGGTAGAGCATGCAACTCGTGAACTCAGAGGTGTGAGTTCAAGCCCCACGATGGGTGTTAACATTACCTAAAAATAAAATCCTTTAAAAAAAAAAAAGAAAGAAAGAAAAGAATGCAAAAACATGCATACATTTAAAAAATTATGAACTTTAGGAGGAGGAGTCAAGATGGCGGAGAAGTAGCAGCCTGAGACTACTTCAGCTAGCAGGAGACCAGCTAGATAGCTTATCTGAAGATTGCAAACACCTGCAAATCCATCAGCAGATCGAAGAGAGGAACAGCAATTCTAGAAAGAGAAAAACAACCACTTTCTGAAAGGTAGGACTGGCGGAGAAGTGAATCCAAAGCGACTGGAAGATAGACCCCGGGGGGAGGGGCCGGATCCCGGGAAGCGGCAGAGCAACGGCGCACAAAATCAGGACTTTTAAAGGTCTGTTCCGCTGAGGGACATCGCTCCAGAGGCTAAACCGGGGCGAAGCCCACGCGGGGTCAGCGTGGCCTCAGGTCCCGCAGGGTCACAGAAGGATCGGGGGTGCCTGAGTATCGCAGAGCTTGCGGGTGTTGGAACGACAAAGCTGGCTACAGAGACAGAGCCGACAGTAAGATCACAGCTCGGGGTTACCTCGAACCGGTCGCAGGCTCGGTGAGCTCGGAGCACGACCGGAGGTCAGGCAGACGGGAGTTACTGGGCGCTGTTCTCTGAGGGCGCACTGAGGAGTGGGGCCCCGGGCTCTTGGCTCCTCCAGGCCGGAGACCAGGAGGCCGCCATTTGTATATTCCCATCCTCCGGAACTCTACAGAAAGCTCTCAGGGAATAAAAGGTCCTGAAAGCAAAGCCGAGCGGATTACTCAGCCTGGCCCCTAGTTAAGAGCGGTGCAATTCTGCCTGGGGCAAAGACACTTGAGAATCACTACATCAGGCCCCTCCCCCAGGAGATCAACAAGAAATCCAGCCAAGACCAAGTTCACCTACCAAGGAGTGCGGTTTCAATACCAATGAGAGCAGCAGAATTCCAGAGGAGGAGAAAGCAAAGCACGGAACTCATGGCTTTCTCCCTGTGATTTTTTAGTCTTGCAGTTAATTTAGTTTTTTTCTTTTTCATTTTTTTTTCTTCTGCTAAATTTATTTTAACTTTTACCCTTTTCTTTTTCAACGTTTTTTAACTAGATTATCCAATATATGTATTTTTTCTTTTTTATACTTTTCTTCATTCGTTTGCTTTTTTAAATTCTTTTTTTATTTTCTTTTCTTTTTTTCCTTTTTCTTTCTTTCTTTTTGAACCTCTTTTTATCCCCTTTCTCCCCCCTCATGATTTGGGATCTCTTCGGATTTGGTTAAAGCATATTTTCCTGGGGTTGTTGCCACCCTTTTAGTATTTTACTTGCTCCTTCATATACTCTTATCTGGACAAAATGACAAGGCGGAAAAATTCACCACAAAAAAAAGAACAGGAAGCAGTACCGAAGGCTAGGGACCTAATCAATACAGACATTGGTAATACGTCAGATCTAGAGTTCAGAATGACAATTCTCAAGGTTCTAGCCAGGCTCGAAAAAGGCCTGGAAGATATTAGAGAAACCCTCTCGGGAGATATAAAAGCCCTTTCAGGAGAAATAAAAGAACTAAAATCTAACCAAGTTGAAATAAAAAAAGCTATTAATGAGGTGCAATAAAAAATGGAGGCTCTCACTGCTAGGATAAATGAGGCAGAAGAAAGAATTAGCGATATAGAAGACCAAATGACAGAGAATAAAGAAGCTGAGCAAAAGAGGGACAAACAGCTACTGGACCACGAGGGGAGAATTCAAGAGATAAGTGACAACATAAGACGAAACGACATTAGAATAATTGGGATTCCAGAAGAAGAGGAAAGAGAGAGGGGAGCAGAAGGTATACTGGAGAGAATTATTGGGGAGAATTTCCCCAATATGGCAAAAGGAACGAGCATCAAAATTCAGGAGGTTCAGGGCCGCCTGGGTGGCTCAGTGGGTTAAGCCGCTGCCTTCGGCTCAGGTCATGATCTCAGGGTCCGGGGATCGAGTCCCGCATCGGGCTCTCTGCTCAGCGGGGAGCCTGCTTCCTCCTCTCTCTCTCTCTGCCTGCCTCTCTGCCTACTTGTGATCTCTCTCTGTCAAATAAATAAAATAAAATCTTAAAAAAAAAAAAAAAATCAGGAGGTTCAGAGAACACCCCTCAAAATCAGTAAGAATAGGCCCACACCCCGTCACCTAATAGTAAAATTTACAAGTCTTAGTGACAAAGAGAATATCTTGAAAGCAGCCCGGGAAAAGAAGTCTGTAACATACAATGGTAAAAATATTAGATCGGCAGCTGACTTATCCACAGAGACCTGGCAGGCCAGAAAGAGCTGGCATGATATATTCAGAGCACTAAACGAGAAAAACATGCAGCCAAGAATACTATATCCAGCTAGGCTATCATTGAAAATAGAAGGAGAGATTAAAAGCTTCCAGGACAAACAAAAACTGAAAGAATTAGCAAACACCAAACCAGCTCTATAGGAAATATTGAAAGGGGTCCTCTAAGCAAAGAGAGAGCGTAAAAGTGGTAGATCAGAAAGGAACAGAGACCATATACAGTAACAGTCACCTTACAGGCAATACAATGGCACTAAATTCATATCTCTCAATAGTTACCTTGAATGTTAATGGGCTAAATGCCCCAATCAAAAGACATAGGGTATCAGAATGGATAAAAAAAAACAAAACCCATCTATATGTTGCCTCCAAGAAACTCATTTTAAGCCCGAAGACACCTCCAGATTTAAAGTGAGGGGGGTGGAAAAGAATTTACCATGCTAATGGACATCAGAAGAAAGCAGGAGTGGCAATCCTTATATCAGATCAATTAGATTTTAAGCCAAAGACTATAATAAGAGATGAGTAAGGACACTATATCATACTCAAAGGGTCTGTCCAACAAGAAGATCTAACAATTATAAATATCTATACCCCCAAAGTGGGAGCAGCCAACTATATAAACCAATTAATAACAAAATCAAAGAAACACATCAACAATAATACAATAATACTAGGGGACTTTAAAACTCCCCTCACTGAAATGGACAGATCATCCAAGCAAAAGATCAACAAGGAAATAAAGGCCTTAAATGACACACTGGACCAGATGGACATCACAGATATACTCAGAACATTTCATCCCAAAGCAACAGAATACACATTCTTCTCTAGTGCACATGGAACATTCTCCAGAATAGATCACATTCTCGGTCCTAAATCAGGACTCAACCGGTATCAAAAGATTGGGATCGTTCCCTGCATATTTTTAGACCACAATGCTCTGAAGCTAGAACTCAACCACAAGAGGAAGTTTGGAAAGAACCCAAATACATGGAGACTAAACAGCATCCTTCTAAAGAATGAATGAGTCAACCAGGAAATTAAAGAAGAATTGAAAAAAATCATGGAAACAAATGATAATGAAAATACAACTGTTCAAAATCTGTGGGACACAACAAAGGCAGTACTGAGAGGAAAATATATAGCGGTACAAGCCTTTCTCAAGAAACAAGAAAGGTCTCAGGTACACAAGCTAACCCTACACCTAAAGGAGCTGGAGAAAGAAGAAGAAAGAAACCCTAAGCCCAGCAGGAGAAGAGAAATCATAAGATCAGAGCAGAAATCAATGAAATAGAAACCAAAAAAACAGCAGAACAAATCAACGAAACTAGGAGCTGGTTCTTTGAAAGAATTAATAAAATTGATAAACCCCTGGCCAGACTTATCAAAAAGAAAAGAGAAAGGACCCAAATAAATAAAATCATGAATGAAAGAGGAGAGATCACAACTAACACCAAAGAAACACAAACTATTATAAGAACATACTATGAGCAACTCTACGCCAACAAATTTGACAATCTGGAAGAAATGGATGCATTCCTAGAAACATATAAACTACCACAACTGAACCAGGAAGAAATAGAAAGCCTGAACAGACCCTTAACCAGTAAGGAGATTGAAACAGTCATTAAAAATCTCCAAACAAAAGCCCAGGGCCAGACGGCTTCCCGGGGGAATTCTACCAAACATTTAAAGAAGAACTAATTCCTATTCTCCTGAAACTGTTCCATAAAATAGAAATGGAAGGAAAACTTCCAAACTCATTTTATGAGACCAGCATCACCTTGATCCCAAAACCAGACAAGGATCCCATCAAAAAAGAGAGCTATAGACCAATATCCTTGATGAACACAGATGCGAAAATACTCACCAAAATACTAGCTAATAGGATTCAACAGTACATTAAAAAGATTATTCACCACGACCAAGTGGGATTTATTCCAGGGCTGCAAGGTTGGTTCAACATCCGCAAATCAGTCAATGTGATACAACACATCAATAAAAGAAAGAACAAGAACCATATGATACTCTCAATAGATGCTGAAAAAGCATTTGACAAAGTACAGCATCCCTTCCTGATCAAAACTCTTCAAAGTGTAGGGATAGAGGGTACATACCTCAATATCATCAAAGCCATCTATGAAAAACCCACCACAAATATCATTCTCAATGGAGAAAAACTGAAAGCTTTTCCGCTAAGGTCAGGAACATGACAGGGATGTCCTTTATCACCACTGCTATTCAACATAGTACTAGAGGTCCTAGCCTCAGCAATCAGACAACAAAAGGAAATTAAAGGCATCCAAATCGGCAAAGAAGAAGTCAAATTATCACTCTTCACAGATGATATGATACTCTATGTGGAAAACCCAAAAGACTCCACTCCAAAACTGCTAGAACTTGTACAGGAATTCAGTAAAGTGTCAGGATATAAAATCAATGCACAGAAATCAGTTGCATTTCTCTACACCAACAACAAGACAGAAAAAAGAGAAATTAAGGAGTCAATCCCATTTACAATTGCACCCCAAACCATAAGAAACCTAGGAATAAACCTAACCAAAGAGGCTAAGAATCTATACTCAGAAAACTATAAAGTACTCATGAAAGAAATTGAGGAAGACACAAAGAAATGGAAAAATGTTCCATGCTCCTGGATTGGAAGAATAAATATTGTGAAAATGTCTATGCTACCTAAAGCAATCTACATATTTAATGCAATTCCTATCAAAGTACCATCCAACTTTTTCAAAGAAATGGAACAAATAATTCTAAAATTTATATGGAACCAGAAAAGACCTCGAATAGCCAAAGGGATATTGAAAAAGAAAGCCAAAGTTGGTGGCATCACAATTACGGACTTCAAGCTCTATTACAAAGCTGTCATCAAGACAGCATGGTACTGGCACAAAAACAGACACAGATCAATGGAACAGAATAGAGAGCCCAGAAATAGACCCTCAACTCTATGGTCAACTAATCTTCGACAAAGCAGGAAAGAATGTCCAATGGAAAAAAGACAGCCTCTTCAATAAATGGTGTTGGGAAAATTGGACAGCCACATGCAGAAAAATGAAATTGGACCATTTCCTTACACCGCACACGAAAATAGACTCAAAATGGATGAAGGACCTCAATGTGCGAAAGGAATCCATCAAAATCCTTGAGGAGAACACAGGCAGCAACCTCTTCGACCTCAGCCGCAGCAACATCTTCCTAGGAACATCGCCAAAGGCAAGCGAAGCAAGGGCAAAAATGAACTATTGGGATTTTATCAAGATCAAAAGCTTTTGCACAGCAAAGGAAACAGTTAACAAAATCAAAAGACAACTGACAGAATGGGAGAAGATATTTGCAAACGACATATCAGATAAAGGACTAGTGTCCAAAATCTATAAAGAACTTAGCAAACTCAACACCCAAAGTACAAATAATCCAATCAAGAAATGGGCAGAGGACATGAACAGACATTTCTGCAAAGAAGACATCCAGATGGCCAACAGACACATGAAAAAGTGCTCCATGTCACTCGGCATCAGGGAAATACAAATCAAAACCACAATGAGATATCACCTCACACCAGTCAGAATGGCTAAAATCAACAAGTCAGGAAATGACAGATGCTGACGAGGATGCGGAGAAAGGGGAACCCTCCTACACTGTTGGTGGGAATGCAAGCTGGTGCAACCACTCTGGAAAACAGCATGGAGGTGCCTCAAAATGTTGAAAATAGAACTGCCCTATGACCCAGCAACTGCACTACTGGGTATTTACCCTAAAGATACAAACATAGTGATCCGAAGGGGCACGTGCACCCGAATGTTTATAGCAGCAATGTCCACAATAGCCAACTATGGAAAGAACCTAGATGTCCATCAACAGAAGAATGGATCAAGAAGATGTGGTAAATATACACAATGGAATACTATGCAGCCATCAAAAGAAATGAAATCTTGCCATTTGCGACAAAGTAGATGGAACTAGAGGGTATCATGCTTAGCGAAATAAGTCAAGCGGAGAAAGACAACTATCATATGATCTCCCTGATATGAGGAAGTGGTGATGCAACATGGAGGGTTAAGGGGGTAGGAGAAGAATAAATGAAACAAGATGGGATTGGGAGGGAGACAAACCATAAGTGACTCTTAATCTCACAAAACAAACTGAGGGTTGCTGGGGCGAGTGGGGTTAGGAGAAGGGCAGTGGGGTTATGGACATTGGGGAGGGTATGTGCTTTGGTGAGTGCTGTGAAGTGTGTAAACCTGGCGATTCACAGACCTGTACCCCTGGGGATAAAAATGTATGTTTATAAAAAATTTTAAAAAAATTTATGAACTTTAAAAAATAATACAGCCACCTGGGTGACTCGATCGGTTAAGCATCTGCCTTCAGCTCAGGTCATGATCCTAGGGTGCTGGGATTGAGCCCCTTGTTGGGCTCTGTGCTCAGCGAGGGTCTGCTTTTCTCTCTCCCTCTGCCCCTCTCACATGTTTGTGCTCTCTCTCTCAACTAAATAAATAAAATCTTAAAATAAAAAAAGTAATACATTAGGATTTCATGTTCCAACCATCATATTAACAAAAATCAAAGAGGGAGTGCCTGAATGGCACAGTCAGTTAGGCCTCCGACTCTTCAGCATGGGTCCTGGTCTTCAGGCTGTGAGACTGAGCCCCACGTCAGGCTTCCAGGCCCAGCATGGAATCAGCTTCAGATTCTCTCTCCCTGGGGAGCCTGGGTGGCTCAGTCATAAAGCCTCTGCCTTCGGCTCAGGTCATGATCCCAGGGTCCTGGGATTGAACCCCACATCGGGCTCTCTGCTCAGCAGGAAGCCTGCTTCCCTCTCTCTCTGCCTGCCTCTCTGCCTACCTGTAATCTCTGTCAAGTAAATAAATAAAATCTTATTTATTTTAAGATAAATAAAAAGGGGCGCCTGGGTGGCTCAGTTGTTTGGGCCTCTGCATTCGGCTCAGGTCATGGTCCCGGGGTCCTGGGATCGAGCCCTGCATCGGGCTCCCTGCTCAGCAGAAGTCTGCTTCTCCTTCTGCCTTTCCCCTTGGCTTGTGGTCTCTCTCAAATAAATAAATACAATCTTTAAAAAAAAAAAAAAAAGATTTTACTTACTCATTTGACAGAGAGATAGCAAGCATAAGTAGGCAGAGCAGCAGGCATAGTGGCAGGCAGAGGTTACCATCAAGGCAGTGCAGTACTATGTAAGGACAGACATATAGATGAAAAGAGAAGAATGAGGAGACCAAAAAGAAATCATATTTACAGTCAACTCACTTCCAAAAAGGGTGCCAAGACAATTCACTGGCAAAAGAACACTGTTTCCAATAAAAGGCAGTAGGACCAGGATATCCACATTCAAAACAACAGAGTTGAGAGGTGCCTGGGTGGCTCAATTGGTTGGGCATCTGCCGTTGGCTCTGGGTCACAATCCCAGGGTCTGGGGACTGAGCCCTGTATCAGGCTCCCTGTTCAGGGGGAGCTGCTTCTTCCTCTCCCTCTGTCCCTCCCTCCGCACTTGTGCTCTGTCTCGCAGTCTCTCAAATAAATAAAATCTTTAAAAACAAACAAAAATCAAGTTAAAATCCTTACCTCATGCCACATACAAAAATCAACTCAAACAGAATCAAACGCTAACAGTAATGGGAACCAGAACTATAAAACTCTAAGGAAAAAGAACGGTAATGATGCTTTGCCATCTTGGGTTAAACAATGTTTTCTTAGATAGAACACTAAAAGCACAAGTGACAAGTGTGCCTGGGTGGCTCAGTCAGTGAAGTGTCTGCCTTCGGCTCAGGTCATGATTCCAGGGTCCTGGCATCAAGTCCCAAGTAGGACTCCCTGCTCAGCAGGGATTCTGTTTCTCCCTCTCCTTCTCCTCCTCCCCTCTGCTCATGCTTTCTCTCTCTCTCTCTCAAATAAATAAATCAAATCTTTAAAAAAAAAAATAAAAACACAAGTGACAAAAGAAAAAATAGAGAAATCGGACATAATTAAAGTTTAAAATTACTGTATCAAACAACATAATCAAGAAAGTGAAAAAGAGGGGCTCCTTAGTTGTTCAGTGGGTTAAGCCTTGGCCTTCAGCTCAGGTCATGATCTCAGGGTCCTGGGATCCAGCCCTGAATTGGGCTCTGTGCCCAGCAGGGATTCTGTTTCTCCCTTTCCCTCTGCCCCTACCCCACTTTGTGCTCATGCTCCCTCTCTCTCAAATAAATAAATAAAATCTTAAAAAGAAAAAAGTGAAAAAGAACTCAAAGAATGGAAGTAATATTTGCAAAACATGTATCCTATAATGGATCTAGATCTAGAATATATAATGAACACAAGTCAATAATAAAAAATCCAACTAAAAAATATCAAAGGCTCTAAAAAGACATTTATTTAAAGAAGATCCTGGGGCACCTAGGTGGCTCAGTGGGTTAAGCCTCTGCCTTCGGCCCAGGTCATGATCTCAGGGTCGTGGGATCAAGCCCTGCATCGGGCCCTCTACTCAGCAGAGAGCTTGCTTCCCCTCCTCTCTCTGCCTGCCTCTCTGCCTACTTGTGTCTGTCTGTCAAATAAATAAACAAAATCTTTAAAAATAAAATAAAATCAATAAATAAAGAAGATACAAAAATGGCCACTAAACACATAAAACAGAGCTCTATTATCATTAGCCATCAGAAAAACGCAAATAAAAGCCACAGTGAACTATTTAACACCTACCAGGATGACTATAATTAAAAAGACATATTTAAGTCATGGAGAAATTGGAACCTTCATACATCGCTGGTGGAAATACAGAATTGTGCAGATGCTGTGGGAAACAGTTTAGTGGCTCCTTAAAATATTAAGCATGGGACGCCTGGGTGGCTCAGTGGGTTAAGCCTCTGCCTTCGGTTCAGGTCATGATCCCAAGGTCCCGGGATCAAGCCCCACATCAGGCTCTCTGCTAGGTGGGGAGCCTGCTTCCCTCTCTCTCTCTGCCTGCTTTTCTGCCTACTTCTGATATCTGTCTGTCAAATAAATAAACAAAATCTTTAAAATATTAGGCATAGAGACTTCCATGGAACAGCAGTAAGAAAAGTGGGAAGCACAAAAGCAGTTAAATTAAGTGGATCTATAAAAATCAGTCAAGGGACTCATAAAATAAAAGGATGTAGAGGTATGACACCATACACCTAAAATGTGGTGGGAAGAAGACTAAAAAAATGGGATCAAACTTAATGGGTCTCCATTAAGATCAAACTTCAGCAACCATCAATTTTACAAAGACTGCTAGGTAAGTAAGATGTTATATACAAACCTGAGGGGTTGTGCGTTTGTCTCCATCAATCAAAAACCAGGAATAGATATCCAAATAACAAAGACATAAGAATTCATTTTGTTTCTAAGGACAGCAAGCAATCCACAAGAAGAGAAAAAAAAAAAAAAAAGGAACAGAACTACAAAAACTACCACAAAAAAACCCATAAAACAATAAAAAGAGCAAAGTATATAATACAAGCTTACCCTCAAGAAGCAGAAAAATCTCAGATAAACAATATAACCTTACACCTTAAGGAGCTAGAAAAAGAAAAACAAAACCTAAAACCAGTAACAAGATGCCAATTAAGTACGTACCTACCAATAATTACTTAGAATGCAAATGGAGTTAACAATCAAAAGACACTGTGCAATAAAATGGATAAAAAAGAAGACCCATCTAGGGGCGCCTGGGTGGCTCAGTGGGTTAAGCCGCTGCCTTCGGCTCAGGTCATGATCTCAGGGTCCTGGGATCGAGTCCCGCATTGGGCTCTCTGCTCAGCAGGGAGCCTGCTTCCCTCCCTCTCTCTCTCTCTGCCTGCCTCTCCGACTACTTGTGATTTCTCTCTGTCAAATAAATAAATAAAATCTTTTTAAAAAAAAAAAAAAAAAAAAAAAAAAAAGAAGACCCATCTATATTCTGCCGACAACAAACTCATTTCAGACCTCAAGACACACGCAGATTTAAAGTGAATGGATGGAGGGACGCTCAGGGACTCAGTCAGCTGAGCATCCAGCTCTTGGCTCAGGTCATGATCTGAAAATTCTGAGATGGAACCCCGTGCTGCCCTGAGCTCAGGATGGAATCTGCTTGGGATTCTTTCCCTCTTCCTCTCCCTCCCAGACTGTTCCCCTCCCCCACCCTCCACTTGCCTGTAGGCTCTCTCTCCCTCTCAAATAAATAAGTAAATAAATAGGTGCCTGGATGGCTCAGTCGGTTAAGCATCTGCCTTCAGCTCAGGTCATGATTGCTGGGTCCTGAGATCATGTCCCACATTGGGCTCCCCATTCAGGAGGGAGTCTGCTTCTTCCTCTCCCTCTGCCTGCTGCTCCCCCTGCTTGTGCTCTCTTTCTCTCTCTGTTAAATAAGTAAAATCTTTAAATAAATAAATAAAACAGATTTTTTAAGTGAAGGGATAGGTAAAGATTTATCATGCAAATGGAAATGAAAAGATAGCCAGGATAGCAATGCTCAGACAAAATGCTTTATTTTTTTTTTTTAAGATTTTATTTATTTATTTGACAGAGAGAAATCACAAATAGACTGAGAGGCAGGCAGAGAGAGAGAGAGAGAGAGAGGGGGAAGCAGGCTCCCTGCTGAGCAGAGAGCCCGATGCGGGACTCGATCCCAGGACCCTGAGATCATGACCTGAGCCGAAGGCAGCGGCTTAACCCACTGAGCCACCCAGGCGCCCGACAAAATGCTTTAAAACAAAGACTATAATAAGAAACAAAGAAGGACACTGGGTAATCATAAAGGGAACAATCCAACAAGAAGATGTAACAATTTTAAATATTTATACACTGAACCTGGGAGCACCCAAATATATAAAGCACTAAAAACAAACATAAAGGAAGCAATCAATACTAATACTAAAAACAAACATAAAGGAAGCAATCAATACTAATACTTAACAGTACACATTTACATCTATGAATAGATCATTCCAAACAAAAAATCAAGAGGGGTGTCTGGGTGACTCAGTGGGTTAAGCCTCTGCCTTCAGCTCAGGTCATGATCTCAGGGTCCTGGGATTGAGACCTGCATCGGGCTCTCTGCTCAGCAGGGAGCCTGCTACCCGCCCCCCCCCCCCCCCCCCGCCTGCCTCTCTGCCTACTTGTGGTCTCTATCTGTCAAATGAATAAATAAAATCTTAAAAAAAAGAAAGAAAGAAAGAAAGAAAATCAACAAGAATAGCTTTTTTCCTTTTTTTAAGATTTTATTTATTTCTCAGAGAGAGAGAGAGAGAAAGAGACAGCACAATCAGGGGAAGTGGCAAGCAGAGGGAGAAGCAGGCTCCCCTATTGAGCAAGGAGCCCAGTGCGGGGCTCCATCCAGGATGCTGGTATCATGACCTGAGCAGAAGGCAGACACTTAACTTACTGAGCCACCCAGGCACCCCAAAGAATAGGTTTGAATGACTCACTGAACTACATGGATCTAACAGATATATTCAGAACATTCCATCCTACACAGCAAAAGCAATCCTAAGAGGGAAGTATGTAACAATGTACTTGAGGTCTGCCTCAAGAAGCAAGAAAAATCTCAAACAATACAATCTTACACCTGAAGGAGCTAGAAAAAGAAAAACAAATGAGGCCTAAAGCCAGCAGAAGAAAGGAAAACAATAAAGATAAGAGTAGAAATAAATGACATAGAAACTATAAAACAGGGGCACTTGGGTGGCTCAGTCATTGGGCATCTGCCTTCAGCTCAGGTCATGGTGGGGCTCCCTGCTTGGTGGAAGGCTTGCTTCTCCCTCCCCTACTCCCCTTGCTTGTGTTTCCTCTCTCACTGTGACCTTCTATGTCAAATGAATGGATGAAATCTTAAAAAAAAAAAAGAAAAAAAACTAAAAAACAACAGAACAGATCAAGGAAACCAGGAGCTGGTTATTTGAAAAACTAAACTTAAAAAATGGGACACCTGGGTCGCTCAGTTTGTTAAGCGTCCCACTCTTGATTTCACCTGAGGTCATGCATGATCTCAGGGTTGTGAGATCATGCCTGGAGTGGCTTAAGATTCTCTCTCTCCCCCTCCCTCCACCCCTCCCCACCCTGTCCCTCTCTTAAAAAAAGAAAAAGAAAAATGAAATAAAATTGGTAAACCTCTAGCCAGACTTACCAAAAAGAAGAAAAAAGATGCAAATAAATAAAATCATAAATGAGAGAAGAGAAATAACAACAAACACCATGGAAATATAATTATAAGAAATATTGTGAAAAACTGTATATCAACAAAATGGACAACTGAGAAGAAATGGATAAATTCAGAGAAACATATAAATTACCAAACTGAAGCAAGAAGAAATAAACAGCTTGAACAGACCAACAGCCAATGGAGAAACTGATTCAGTAATAAAAAAAACTCCCCAACAGGGGTGCCTGGGTTGCTCAGTGGGGTAAAGCCTCTGCCTTTAGCTCAGGTCATGATCCCAGGGTCCTGGGATCGAGCCCCACATGGGGCTCTCTGCTCAGCAGGGAGCCTGCTTCCTCCTCTCTCTCTCTGCCTGCCTCTCTGCCTATTTGTGATCTCTGTCAAATAAATAAATAAAATCTTAAAAAAAAAAAAAAAAACTCCCCAACAAAGAAAAGTTCAAGATGAGATAGCTTTATAGGCCAACTTCTACCAAACATTTAAAGGATTAGTATCTGTTCTTCTCAAACTTTTTCAAAAAATTGAAAAGAAAGGAAAGCCTCTAAATTCATTCTATGAGGCCAACATTACCGTGATACCAAAACCACACAAAAACACCACAGAAAGAGAACTATAGGCCAATACCCCTGACGAACATAGATGTAAAAATCCTCAACAAAATACTAGCAAACTGAATCCAACAACACATTAAAATAATCATTCACTACAATCAAGTAGGATTTATTCCTGGGATGCAAGAGTGGCTCGATATTGGCAAATCAAGCAAAATAATATATCACATTAATAAAAAAAATGATAAGAACCATATGATCATTTCAGTAGATGCAGAAAAAGCATGTGACAAAGTACAGCATAAATTCATGATAAAAAAACCTCAACAAAGTAGGTTTAGAGGGAACATATCTCAACATAATAAAAGGCCATATATGAAAACCCACAGCTAGTACCATCCTAAATGGGCAAAAGCTGAGAGCTTTTTCCCTACAATCAGGAACACGGCAGAGACGTCCACTCTCGTCACTTCCATTCAACATAGCACTGGAAGCCCTAGCCTCAGCAATCAGACAGCAAAAAGAAATAAAAGGCATTTAAAGTGGCAAGGGAAGAAGTAAAACATTTACTATTTCCAGGTGATGTGATACTACACATAGAAAATCCAAAAAGACTCAGGAAAAAAGTACTAATACTGAAAACCAGATTAAATAGCAACAGGATACAAGATTGACATATCTTGTATCTGCTACATTTCTTTTTTTTTTTTTAACTTTTTTTTTTTTTTAAGATTTTATTTATTTATTTGACAGAGAAAGAGATCACAAGCAGGCAGAGAGGCAGGGAAGCAGGCTCCCCGAGCCGAAGGCAGAGGCTTTAACCCACTGAGCCACCCAGGCGTCCCATATCTGCTATATTTCTATACACCAAAACTGAAGCAGCAGAAAGAGAAATTAAGGAATCAACACCATTCACAACTGCGACAAAAAAAGCAATAAGATACCTAGGAATAAACCAAAGAGGTTAAAGACCTGTACACTGAAAACTATGGAACACTGATGAAAGAAAATGAAGATGACACAAAAAAATGGAAAGATATTCCATACTCATGAACTAGAAGGACAAATAGTTAAAATGTCTGTACTACCCAAAGCAATCTACACATTTAATGCAATCCCTATCAAAATACCAACAGCAGTCTTCCCAGAGCTAGAACAATCCTAAAAGTTACACTGAACCACAAAAGACCTGGAGGAGCCAAAGCAGTCTTGAAAAATAAAAGCAAAGCTGGAGGCATCCCAACAATGAAAAAAACAAACAAACCAAAAACAGACTCTTAACTATAGAACAGAGGAGAAGTGGGGGGTGGGGGGATGAGTAGAAATATGTGATGAGGATTAAGAGTACATTTATTAGGGGGGCGCCTGGGTGGCTCAGTGTGTTAAGCCGCTGCCTTCGGCTCAGGTCATGATCTCAGGGTCCTGGGATCGAGTCCCGCATCGGGCTCTCTGCTCAGCAGGGAACCTGCTTCCCCTCTCTCTCTCTGCCTGCCTCTCTGTCTACTTGTGATTTCTCTCTGTCAAATAAATAAATAAAATCTAAAAAAAAAAAAAAAAAAAAGAGTACATTTATTGGGACGCCTGGGTGGCTCAGTTCGTTAAGTGGATGGATGCCTTCGGCTCAGGTCATGATCCCAGGGTCCTGGGATCTAGTCCCATATCTGGCTCCTGGCTCAGCAGAGAGCTTGCTTCTCCCTCCCATTTTGCCTGCTGCTCCTCCTGCTTATACTCTCCCTTTCTGTTAAACGAATTAATAAAACCTTTAAAAAATTCTTTAAAAAATTTAAAAAAAAAAAAAAGAGTACATTTACCTTGCTAAGCACTGGGTAAGGTCTAGTATAGCTGAACACTCTATTGTACACCTGAAACTGTCAGGCTCCAGGCTAGGTGAGGAGCCTGCTTCTCCCTCTGCTTCTGCCTGTTGCTCTGTCTACTTGTGCACTTGCTGTCTCTGTCAGGTAAATTTAAAAAACAAAATAAAACAAAACAAAGACCACAATAACTTTAAAAAGTAAATAAATAAAAATATTTTAAAAACAAAAAACACAAAAAATTAAACAGAATTACCATATTCTCCAGCAATTCCATTCCTAGATATAAACAAAAAAACTGAAAACAGGTACTCAAGCAGAGTTGTATGTGAATATTCATAGCAGCATTATTCACAGCAGCCAAAACAAAGAAATAATCCAAAATGTCCATCAACAGAATGGATAAACAAAATGTGATATATACATGCAATGAAATATTATCTAACCAAGAAGGAAATAAAATTGATATATAATAAAAATGAATGAACTTTTTTTTTTAAGATTTTATTTATACATTTGATGGAGACAGCAAGAGTAGGAACACAAGCAGGGAGAGTGGGAGAGGGAGAAGCAGGCTTCCCGCTGAGCAGGGAACCTGATGCTGGGCTTGATCCCAGGACTCCGGGATCATGACCTAAGCCAAAGGCAGACGCTTAACAACTGAGCCACCCACACCCCTAAACTGAATGAACTTTTGAAATATTATGCTAAGGAGTGTCTGGGTAGCTCAGTTGGTTAAGCGTCTGCCTTCAGTTCAGGTCATATCACACAACCGAGCCCCATATGGGCTCCCTGCTGCTTCTCCCTCTACCTCTCCCCCATTCATATTTTCTCTCGAAAAAAATAAATAAATAAATAAATAAAATTAAAAAAAAAAAAAAAAGACAAGAAGTTTGCTGTGTTGGCTAGGAAGTGGACTAAAAGGTACCCTGGTGCAAAGCGGGCAGGAATGTAAATTGGTGCAGCCATTATGGAAAGAAGAATGGAGATTCCTCCAAAAATTAAAAACAGAACTGACATATGATCCAGCAATTCCACTTCCAGGTATTTATGAAAAGATGTATGTACCCCCACGTTCACTGCCTGTTTACAACAGCCAACACCTAGAAGCAACCTAAATGTCCAAAAGTCAATGGACAAAGAAAATATGGTATATGTGTATATATATGTATATATACACACACACACAAATGCACACATACATACTGGAATATTATTCAGCTATTAAAAAGGTGTGAAATCCTGTCATTTGTAACAACATAGATGGACTCTGAAGGCACTGTATATGAAATAAGTCAAAAAAGACAAATACTGTACAATCTCACTTGTATGTCTTATATGGGGAATCTAAAAAATCTAAACTTGGGACGCCTGAGTGGCTTAGTCAGTTAAGCGTCTGCCTTTGGCTCAGGTCATGATCCCAGGGTCCTGGTGTTGAGTCCCACATCAGGCTCCCTGCTAGGGAGTCAATTCCCTCTGCCTGCCATTCTGCTTGTTCTCTCTCTCTCTCTCTCTCATTCTCTCTGGCAAATAAATAAGAGTCTTTTAAAAAAAAATAATGAAAAACCTGAACTCATATAAATAGAAAGTGCTGGTTATCAGGGACTTGAGAGTGGGAAAATGGGGAGATGTTTGTTATAGGGAACAAACTTCTAAGTACAAGATAGTAAGTTCTGGTGATTTAATTTACAGTGTGGTGACTACAGTTAGTAATACTATATCATATATTTGAAAGTTGCTAAGAACATAGATCTTAAATTGTTTTTTTAAAATACTTTTTTTTAAAGGTTTTATTTTTATTTACTTGCTAGAGAAAGAGAGAGCACAAGCAGGGGGAGTGGCAAGCAGAAGGAAAGGGAAAAGCAGACTCCCCGCTAAGCTAGGAGCCCAATGTGGGGCTTGATCCCAGGACCCTAGGATAATAAACTGACCCAAAGGCAGATACTTAACTGACTGAGCCACCCAGGCACCTCTTAAGTATTTTCACCACAAAAAAGAAATGGTAATTATGTGATGTGATTAGAGTATTAGTTAATACTAATGGTAGTAATCATTTTGCAATATATAACTGTACCAAATTAACATACTGTATACCTTAAATTTAAACAATGTCTCATGCTGATTACATGTAAATAAAGCTTGGGGGAGCAGGGAGAGGACTATTACCAGAGAAAAAATTTTATAAATACATAATGGTGATAGTTGCACGACATTTTATAAATGTAGTTAAAGACACTAAACTTAATGGTTTACTTAATGTAAACCATTTACAGTGGCAAAACTTTTCATTATATAGATATTCCCACAACAAAAATAAGTAAACATGGGGAGCCTGTTTGGCTCAGTCAGAAGAGAGTGCAACTCTTGATTAGGGGGTCCTGAGTTCAAGCCCCATGTGGAATACAGAGACTACTTAAATAAATGAAACTTTAAATACTAAGTAAACATTTAAAGAATACTTAAGAGTACATTTTTTTTTTAAGATTTTAAGTAATCGTTACATCCAATGCAGGGCTCAAACCTACAACCCGAAAAACAAGTCGCAAGCTCTACTGATGGAGCCAGGCAGGCACCCCAGGAATACATTTTTTAATCATTTTATTTATTTATTTATTTATTTGACAGAGAGAGAAATCACAAGTAGGCAGAAGTAGGCAGAGAAGCAGGCAGAGAAAGAGAAACAGGTTCCCTGCTGAGCAGAGAGCCCAATGCGGGGTTCTATCCCAGGATCTTGGGATCATGACCCGGACCGAAGGCAGAGGCTTAACTCACTGAGCCACCTGGTCACCCCAGGAACACATTTTTTAAAATGCAAGACTTACATACTGAAAATGACAAAACACCACTGAAAGAAATCAAAGAATACCTAAATAAACAGAAAGACATCCCATGTTCACAGATCAGAAGACTCAGAATTAATTTTTTTTAAACATTTATGTATTCGACAGAGAGAGAGAGAGAGATCACAGGCAAGTAGAGAGGCAGGCAGAGAGAGGGGGAAGCAGGTTTCCCACCAGAGAGCCTGATGAGGGGCTCGATCCCAGGATCCTGAGACCATGACCTGAGCTGAAGGCAGAGGCTTAACTCACTGAGTCAACCACGTGCCCCAAGACTTGGTATTATTAAGATGTCAGGGTGCCTGGGTGGCTCAGTGGGTTAAGCCGCTGCCTTCAGCTCAAGTCATGATCTCAAGGTCCTGGGATCAAGCCTCGCATCAGGCTCTCTGCTCGGCAGTGAGCCTGCTTCCCCCTCTCTCTGCCTCTCTGTCTACTTGTGATCTCTCTCTCTTTGTCATGTAAATAAATAAATAAAATCTTTAAAATAAATAAATGTATAAAATCTTAAAATAAAAAAAGATGTCAATACTCAGGGGCGTCTGGGTGTCTCAGTCAGTTGGGCATCGTACTCTTGGTTTCAGCTCAGGTCATGATCTCAGGGTCATGGGATCCAGCCCTACATCCAGCTCTGTACTCAGGGCAGAGTCCGCTTGTCCTTCTGCCTCTACTCCTCCCCATCCCCGCCCTTGCTCACTCTCTCTAGAATAAAAAACAAATAAAATCTTTAAAAAAAAAAAAAGTCAATACTCCCCAAAATGATCTATAGATTCAATGTAAACCCTAATACAATCCAAGCTGCCTTCTTTGCAGGAAATGACAAGCTCATCTTAAAATTCATATGGACAAGGGACCCAGAATAGTTAAAACAATCTTGAAAAAGAACAAATCAGGACTCACACTCTGGATTTCAAAACTCACTACAAAGCTACAGCAATCAAGATTTTGTGGTGCTTGCATAAAAGGACAGACACATAGACCATGACCCTCACATTTATGGCCAAATGATTTTGACAAGGGTGCCAAGACCATTCAGCACATAAAGAATAGTCTCTTCAAGGGGCACCTGGGTGGCTCAGTAGGTTAAGTGTCTGCCTTCGACACAGGTCATGGTCCCAGGGGTCCTGGGACTGAGCCCTGTATCAGGGTCCCTGCTCAGCAGGGTGTCTGCTCCTGCCTCTCCCTCATGCTGTCTCTCATGCTCTCTTTCTCAAATAAATAAAACCTTTAAAAAATAATAAATAAAAGAGTCTTTTCAAGAAAGTTCTCACACAACTGGGATAGTCACATGAAAAGAATGAATCTGGACCTCCACCTCATACCATATACAAAACGCAACTCAAAATACATCAATGGGGTAAACCTATAAAACATTTAGAAGAAAACAGGTGTGCATCAATAACTAATAATTATAATAAATCCTATTTATTGAGCAGCAGTCACTTTATGCTATTCCCCCTACCAGGATTTTCAGATTTTTATCATCTCACTTTTCATAGTGATCCAGCCCACTTCACCCTTTCTCACCATATGTTTCCCATTCACCATATAAGCTGTGAGCCTATCTTAAAACTATGGCTTATATGAGTAAAAGAAAATAGCTTCAAGTACTTACTTCTAAATTTGAAGTTGTACCTATGAACATTCCTCTATTATTCTCTACGTTTTACAGTTTCTTTTTCAAGTCATCAATGTTGGAGATGAAACAGTGAGTTATAAGGTACAAATAATATATTAGTCATTCTTTTTTAATATCAAAATGCTATTTCAAACATACCTAGAGTGAAATCTTACTGCTGGAATCAGAAAATGTGATAGAGGATGAGCAGATTTAAATTAAAAGGCTGGCTATTTTGAGTTAATAAATAACAGTCAACAAACAGCCTTCCCTATTCTGAAACTGTAAAATGGAAACTCTGCTGCTACAGCAGAGGTTAAGTGGTGGTTTCTGTGGATTTGTCCATTACTGTTTGCAAGTTTGCATGAATCAGCATTTTGCTAGGGAAATGGCCTGCTGCACTCTTCAGATGCTCCAATGGACAACATTACAGATGCCCAGTTAATATTTGTTGAAAGATAAATGAGGGGGGGATCCACAGCAGGTAAAAGTAAATTCCCCCCAAAACTGCTTCCTTGGTTCCATCTTTCATCACCTTCAAACTTCGGAATCATTCCAGAAGTGCCTTGAGCTCTCTGCTACAGCTTTCTCGAACTACTTTTGTGAACAATTAACATTTTACATGATGTAACAAAAGGTCTTACCAAGATTGGGGAATCCATCCTGAAGGGCCCATAATCGAGCCCAAGGGGCGGGGACAGGCTCCTCAGGTTCTTGGTCCTCAGGAATAGAACAGAGTTCTTGGGTAGACACTGTGTCCAAAGAGCTCAGCGTTCCTGAGCTGGAGTGAGAGGACTGGCTAGATGTGGGTGCCGTGCTGCTGGAGCTGGACGTGCCTTGAGACTGTGAAGAGCAGCCGTGTGTCTGGGAGGAGATGCCTTGAGACTGAGAGAAGCCACCTTGGGACTGGGAACAGGTGCCACTGCCGTGGGACTGCTGACACTTCCCTTCCGTCTCTCGAGACATCACGACCTCAAAAGTAAGTGTCCAATAATAAGGTAAGTTTCAAGAAACAAGACTAAAAGTTCAAGAGGGAAGAATGGGCAAGGGCACCTGGGTGGCTCTTATCAGTTAAGCCTCGGACACTTTATTTCAGCTCGGGTCATAATCTCAGGGTCATGAGATCCAGCCCTGCAACGTCCAGGATCTGCACTGGGTATGGAGCCTGCTTGGGATTGTCTCTCTCCCTCTCCTGCCCTTCCACTCTCCCCACACCCACACAAGGGCAATCTCTCTCTATCTTTTAAAAAATAAAAATAAAAAAGTAAAGGATGGGCATATTTAACATCAGGAAAAAAAAAAATCCAGAGCAAGCATGTTCTGCAAAAGTTAAAATTCTAAGACTAGATTGGTCTATAGCTCTTCTGGGTTGAGCTTTTCATCCTATCATTTCAAACTAGATCAGTTTTTTGTATGACAGCCACAAATCACAGGGAAAAGAAGACAAAAAATAATTTGAAGGTTATAAATAAGTTAAAAGAAATGAACTAAGTCGGGGGTGGGAAGGAAGACTTTATAACAGCTTACATTCATCTAATTTTTAAAAATTAGAAATGTGGAGTACTTGGGTGGCTTGGTCAGTTAAGTGCCTGCCTTCAGCTTGGGTCATGATCCTGGGGTCCTCGGATTGAGCCCCATGTCAGGCTCCCTATTCAGTGGCAAGTCTGCTTCTCCCTCTCTCTCTGGCTGCTTCTACCCCTCCTTGTGCCCTCCTTCTCTCTGTCAAATAAATACATAAGTAAAATAAAAATAAAAATTAGAAATGAGGGGCACTTGGGTGGCTCGGTCAGTTAAGTGCCTGCCTTCGGCTCAAGCACTCTCCCTCTGCTGCTCCCACTGCTTGCTCTCTCTCTGTCAAACAAATACATACATAAATAAAATCTCAAAAAAATAAAAATTAGAAATGAAACTTAAAAGGTACTCATTGATACAATCAACACTATACTTAAATTTCAAGTTTAGGAACAATAAAGAAGAGGAAGGGTCATATGGCTTCAGGTAAAAGATAGCCAAAAAGAAACATAAACTAATTCACTGCACCAGGCCAGGGGTGACCATTTACATTAAATGTCACAGATACTCCTCCTCCCCAAAGCCTGCCCCAGGACGGTGAAGACCACATCCTGTTTGTTCACTTTAGATTCCCTGACTCCTAACTGAGGGCCAGGCTACTAATGAAGCAGTAACACAAAGAAGTCTCCCACAAACAACTCCACCTACCCTTTTGTGATGCTGAGTAACGATCCGCGCTCACCTTTCATCCTAAAAGGCCTTTCAGCCCAACAGATTCCTACTAAAACAAGCTCATCACAGCGGACCATAACAGGTTCCCACCCTCACTTTAGAGTTAATTCGATGAACACTTAAACTCTGATAACAGTCAAGTCTAAGTAACTGTCAATCCCTAAGTTTAAATCCCTAGTGTGATTCCTTTTTTATTAAAGGGGGGGCATTCTCTCTTCTCTCCAGATAGCCATACTCAGATAGCTTTCCAGATACAAAGATACTGATGACTTTTTCTTAAACCACACCACGAAAGTGATCCCAGAACTGAGTGTGCCACTCCAGGACCTAAAGCTCTAATACTACTGCCTCAATCAAGGCTGCAACCTCTTACAGCTTTTGAGCAAGACTTCTCCACCCTAAGAACTGACAAAAGACGGTCAAGAAGTGGCTGCTATCCCCGGTTATGGTAAGGGTCCAGTAGACAGACGGAAACCACAGAAGCCTCAGCTATGAGGAGGAGGAAGTATATGGAAATATTAGAGGTAAACACGTCTGGAGTCGGATGCCTGAGTCAAATCCTTGCATGACCTTCAGGTAGATCACCTCACTGAATGGATAGATCTTGATAATTAAATGAGATGACACATTAAGTCTCCTCCCCCAGTAATGCCTGATCATTGGGAGAACAGAATTCCAGTCCCAAAGAATCCGACAGCCGGAAACGGGTTTACAAGTGCAACACAGTTTTGTTTTTTTTTTCAAATACAGAAACTGAGCCCCAAGATGGGCTGGGGCCTTCCTACCCTCTCCTCGCCACCCCATCCCACACTCTTACTTATGGACACTCGCTGGTTATCCTCCTACACAAGTCAGTGTGTCTCCAGCTCCTGCAGCGCCTAGCTGCTAAGATTGGGTTCTTAATACGTTTTTTCCGAAACTGAATCTAAAATATGGTAATTACTAAGATTTAAATAACCCTTTACAAACCAACTTCCCTCTGGTTTTGAACAACACAACTTCGTCCTTTCTTACGCTGCACGTCTGGGCCAGTTTCAGCTTGTAAGTAACAGGGGAAGTGAACTTCACTTCGAAGTTCATCTGCAATGGAAGACAGTCACCCATTCCTCTCCTCCCCCCGACCGAGCTCAAAAACCACACAAAGAGAAAATTCTGGAGATTCAGCGTGCATTAATACCCTGGGGACTGGAATCGAACCCCAAACACCCAAGAGAAGTTCCCCACTATGACTCACCGCGTGAGCCCACCTGAGGTCAAACACTCAACAGCAGCTGCAGCCAGCAGCGTGGCGCTAACCAAGCACATACAAACTCCACCCTCAGCCAATCAGAACACCCTTCGTCGCTGCCGGACCAATGAACAGCGGCGGATGTGGCCGTCCACACGTAACCTCAATGCTTGCTGGGAGTTGTAGTTTAAAATGAGGAGCGGGACACTCGGAATCCAGGATCCCGCCCCGTCAGTTCCTCAGCCAATGAGCAGCACTAGTCGGGTAGGCCGCTCTCTCTCTCCAACCCCCGAACAGGTGACCGCGGCGACATAGGCCGCGGCCAGATGTGGGGCAGGAGAGCTGGCGCCTTGCTCCGGGTGCGAGGCCTGTGGCCGGCAGGGGTCCTCGGAAGGAGACCGCTAAGCTGCAGTGCTGCGTCTCTGGCGGGAAACAGTTCCCCCCAGTGTTGGAACTGCGGTGGCCCAGGGAGCCACATGCGTGGGGACGGGTTCTTCTGTCCACAGTGCCGCGCGCTGCAGCCACCTGACCCCACTCGAGATTACTTCAGCCTCCTGGACTGGTACGGGAGGCGGTTTCGAGAAACACTCTGGGGCAAGAGAGACGCCGGGAGGGCGGTTTGGGGGTTGCAAAGGAGAAGGCGGGACCAGTTAGATCGGTGGGCGGAGCCGTAGGGGCGGGGCCTGGGAGCACGTAGGGTGCCATTGCGGGGGGGGGTGAGTGAGGAAATTGAGGGGTGAGCCTGAGGATCGGGCCTCTGAGGAATGGAGACGAGAAGGGAAGGAGGAGTGGAGGGGTGGGGAAGGAATTTAGGGGAAATTGGAGGAGGGAGGCTTCATTGGAGGGAAACCTGAGGGCTGGGCCCTGAGAGGGGAAGCTGAGGGGCAGGACCTGAGGGAAGTGTGCTAGAGGGGCTGCTTAGAGTTGATGGATAGGATCAGAATGGTTAAAGTTGGGTTGAGACAGAGGTCACAAGTAGGCAGAGAGGCAGGCAGAGAGAGAGAGGAGGAAGAAGACTCCCCGCCGAGCAGAGAGCCTGATGCGGGGCTCGATCCCAGGACCCTGGATCATGACCTGAGCAGAGGCTTTAACCCACTGAGCCACCCAGGCGCCCCTGGGTTGAGACTTTTAAGAAAGGCGTACTGAGGTGCTGTCCAAAATAAGGGAGTTAAGGAGCTTCCAGGTTTGTGAACGCGTGGAGATGGAAGAGTAGTGTGCCTGGAGAAGGCTTGGAAGCTTCCCGCCCTTTCACCCGTGCATGTTTTCCATGTGGTTGTTCCTGAGTTACATCCTTTTATAATAAAATAAATCTAGTAAGAAAAACAGAGTGGGGTGTAATAGCACCGGAAAACCTAATACTGTGGGCTGAGTCTAAGGGAGAAATGAGAACTGGAGGGAAAGTGTCAGAAGTGGCTGTTTTTCCTGTTTTCCTCCGAACCTCAAGGAGCTTGGAGAGGTGTTGAAATCTCAGCAGAGCTAAACTGCTAAGACCGGGAAGGCTCTGGGAATGGAAAGCGAAAGGAACTGGGTTAAAATAAAGTGAGAGGCGAAGATGACTTGGGCTTTCAAAATACAGGGTAGGGGGGCGCCTGGGTGGCTCAGTGGGTTAGGCCTCTGCCTTCGGCTCAGGTCATGATCCCAGGGGCCTGGGATCGAGTTCCGCATTGGGCTCTCTGCTCAGCAGGGAGCCTGCTTCTCCTCATCTCTCTGTCTGTCTCTCTGCCTATTTGTGATCTCTCTCTCTGTCAAATAAATAAATAAAATCTTTAAAAAAAAAAAAATACAGGGTAGGATTCAGGAATGGTCCTTCCCCTTAACTCTGGGATTGGTGCCTACCAGTCATTCCGCATTTATGATGTGCTACCCTGACACTATCCTTTAAGTTCTGCAAGCGTGCCAATCGTGTCCGCACCTCAGAGACTTTGCATGTTCACTCTGCCTCTTGATGACTTTTTTTCTCTGATCTTTGTTTATTTATCTCTGTTCTTTGTTTATTTTTCATCATTATTTAGGTCTCAGCTCAAATGTCATTTCTTTGTCCATGACATTTACCATTTTCTCTGACCCTATTCTTTTTTCCTTCACAGACCTTTTTGAAGTTCTCTCTCCATGTTTATTCCATTTACCCCTGTGAGAAGAGGAACCAGACCCATAGTACACAAATCTATAAATATTTGGTACATGAATTTTATATCCCAATTTCCTTACAGCAACCGTGCCTTCAGAGTTGACACAGCAAAGCTTCAGACTAGGTACCAGGAACTACAGCGTCTTGTCCACCCTGATTTCTTCAGCCAGAGGTCTCAGGTAGCCTATTGTCCACCCCTAATCATACCCAAACACTAGTGTACACAGGGTGGGTGGCAGTGGCCTTGTGGTGATGTGATTATGAGAGACAGAGCTAAACAACCAGCTCCACCCTGGGACAGCCTGACCCCGGCTGGTAGTTAGGCCCTGAACCTGCCTTGCACTCACAACTTTTACCTGACTTCCCAGAAGAATTAGAACCCACTGGTTGAGAATGAAGACAGCTCATCCCACACCAGTTCTACCTAGGAGATTTCCTTAGTTGTCTGCCCATCCATATTTTATGAAAGAGTTTGGGAATGTAATGTGGCTAATTTGGATGGTAATGAGATTATCTTCATCTCCACTAACAGACTGAAAAGGACTTCTCAGAGAAGCATTCAACCCTGGTGAATGATGCCTATAAGACCCTTCTGGCTCCCCTGAGCAGGGGACTATACCTTGTAAGGTGATTTCCCAATCCTTCTATGTGTGACTACATGGTATCCATTGGGCTGAGGGACAACTGCTGCCCTGTATTCAGTGGAAGAGTACTTGCGACCTGAGCTAGTCTAGGGACCCAAAGATAATTAGCCTTGAATGAGAATAGTTTTCTCTGAGTATTTGTATATCTTACTTGCCAAAGTGCATTTTTTTTCGTACCACTTTCTGTAAATTTCAGGGATTGGATGGTGATAGCGTTCTGGACAGAGAAATTTTGGCATTTTTTGTGTGGGAGGGAAGAGTTTAGCACCTTAGAATTTTAGGATTTAATAGAGCCTTTACAGATACCTAATTCAGTCTCCCAAGTGGAGAAACAACTCCCCGGGGTCACACAGTTCCAGGTAGCAGAAAGGAATCCTGTCCCAGCACTCCTGTCTCAGGGTAACTTTCCCATACCCTACCTTTACATTCTCACTGTTGAGACAGTTCAAGTTTTGTTTTTTAATGAATCATATTCTGTTATATTCTGTAAGTAGGATTTATGACTTTAGCCACAGTCTCTTCAATCAACCTTACTTTTCTCTGCTTTATGTCCCAATAGCTAAAGCTCCATGGAGTAGAGATTCCTGAAGGGACAGATTATGAAATGGACAGGCAGTTCCTCATGGAAATAATGGAAATCAATGAAAAACTTGCAGAAGCTCAAAGTGAAGCTGCCATGAAAGAGATTGAATCTATTGTCAGAGGTAAAAGATAAAATACTACTGAATGCATTTTATTGCTGTTTTGAGTACATGTCCAAAGTTAAATGAAAAATGAATATAAAGACTACATATAGGTCATCATAATGATTCAGGGAGTATTTTTTTTTCTTGGTGATACTGAAACCAGTTTTGTCTGGAGGTTAGACTTGCAACATCTCTAACCTTCCAGAAGGCAGCCTTAAACCAAGAACATCATAATATTTTGCAGATTAAAATCCTCCTTCCTACCCATGACATCATTTAGATGTTATTATTGTCCCTGACAAGAATAATTAGGCCTTAGAAGTTCATTGAAATGCTCAAGGTCACATTGCAGAGCAAAGATTGAAAAACTGACTTCTGATCGCATATTGCTTTGTTTTCTGCTTTATTTCACACTATATCAGTGAGGGTTCTCCAGAGAAACAGAACCGATAGTATGTATGTATATATGTAGAGAGAGAGAAAGAGAGAGAGAGAGAAACCTATTTTAAGGAATTGGCTCACAGAATTGTGAGGGCTAACAAGTCCAAAATATGTCAGGCAGACCAGTAGGCTGGAAACTCAAGCAGGCTTCTGTGCCCACGTTATCCAAGCTAATCTTTACTTAAAGTGAGCTGGTTATAGATGTCAATCACATCTACAAAATACCTTCACAGCAGTATCTAGACTAGCATTTGACTGAACAGCTGGGCCCAACCAAGATGACACATAAAATTAACCATGCCACATAGAAAAAGTTCCACATTCTCGCTCCAATTGTATGCACATATGTACTTTCACAAATATTTGGCATGCCCACTGTGTAGCAAGCATTGTGCAAACATAGTGAACAAGAAAGACATGGTCCATGTCTTCATGGAGTTTATATATTCCAACACAGTGAATCCAAAATGGAATTCATGAGGCTCTCCCCTCCTCCTAAAACAAAACAACCACAACCTATTCCTCTGCTGATGTTCTCTAAGTGAATGACACCATCCAGTTGCACAAGTCCAAAAAACACACTGAGGAGGTGGTTTTTTTGTTGTTGATTTTAAATATTTTATTTATTTGACACAGAGAAAGAGATCACAAGTAGGCAGAGAGGCAGGCAGAGAGAGAGGAGGAAAGCAGGCTCCCTGCTGAGCAGAGAGCCCGATGCGGGGCTCAATCCCAGGGCCCTGAGATTATGACCCAAACTGAAGGCAGATGCTTAACCCACTGAGCCATCCAGGCGCCCCTGAGGGGGTGTTTTTAAAAACTTGTCCTCCCTTACCCCCATAGGCAGTCATCACCAAATCCTGAAATGCTGACCTTCTAAATGTGTCCTAAATCTGTCTGTCTGCACCACCAGCACCCTGTTCCAAGCTGCTGTTCTTTCTCACCTGGATAGCTATAATAGCTCCACACTGGTCTAGCTATACCTTCCTTCGAATATATTCCTACACTGTCACTTATGAGAGCTTTTGAAACCCAAATCTAATCTTTACCTGGGTTTTAATCTTTACCTAGGTTATCCTAGGTAACCTTTAAGTTTTAAAGTTGCTTTAAAACTTTAAGTGGCTTCTCACTGCTCTCAGGTTAAAGACCAAAGTCTTTAGTATGGCTTACAAGGCCCGGTATAGTCTGAACTCCGCTTCCTCCCATTTGCCTGTCCACTCTAGCCACACAGGCCATTTCTAGTTCTTCATCTCTTCCAAGCATCTTTCTACCCTAGGGCCATTGCACATGCTGTTCTTCTGCTTAAAACCCTCTTCTCCTTCCTCTAGTGAACTCTTCCTCTACCCGATCTGGGGGCAGTCAGCACTTCCTCAGAGAACCTCTTTATTGATAACATTTTGGCAGTGGGTATCTCTCCCTTATAGGACTAATCACAGTTATAACCTTACTGTTTCACATGAGATTATTTGACCAATGTTAACCTCCCTCCCTCCTTAGACTGAAAATCCATAGAAGCAGAGACTTTCTGCTCAGCCCATGTACATGGTGTATATAATGCGGGCTCAGTAAATAAACTGAGTAAATAATGAAAAAGGAAGCTAAAATCAGTAAAATGGGGGTTTGGGGGCTAGACTATCAATTAGGGATGTATCAACAGCCTTAAGGCTGGGTGGTGTTGGATGAAGACCTCAAGGTTCACAGTCAAAAATCCTCTGCACAGCTGTGGAAGACAGAGGAACTTGATCTGCTGTGAGGGGGTCTCGAGTGCAGTGTTAACACTGCCATTGACTTTGCATGTGACCTTGAGCAAACGACTTCATCCCTCTGAGCCTCAGTTTCCTCATCAGTAAAATGGAGATAACATTAGTACTGGTTGTTGCAAGGATTAAGTTAAATCAAATAAAACATGTAAAACACATAACACAGTGCCTGACCCATAGCAGGTGCTCAGTCACTGGTGGGGGTTATTCTAGCCCTATAGTGAATGTCTGGTTTTGGACAGGTCACTGACCTTCATTTAGATTAATTCCTAAGTTTCCTCCCATATAGGCATGTGCTAAGACCTAAAGTAAGCAAATATTCAAGGGCATAGAGCTGGTTAGATCTGGGCAGAACTTCTGAGCCTCTAGACTCCTCATCCAGTGTTTTGTCAACACTATGTTGCTAGTTTCTCACCACTGTCTAGGAGTCTATAGATAGGGTCTGCTCCCAGCTCCTCCACTCAACCAACCATATGAGCAGGGCCGTCTCCCAACATCTCCCAACACCTCCGCCTACAATGGAGTTATAATGTATTTGAAAGTGCTTTGAAAGCAAGCGACCTAGAAGTGATGGATACTTTTTATATCTGGAAAACACACTTACAGTAAAATTCTTCATTTCCTAATGAAGATACAGCAGAAACAGGAGGTAGCTGCTCCTTTACGTTATCTGGCATCTTCTCTCTTACGGCACAATAGGATCTAAATGTTTCATTTTCCTGGGAGGCTGTGTAAGTTGCAAGTGGTTATTTGAAACATTGTGATGCCCTGCCCACAGGCAATCCCAGCTTGCTAATTTTCTACCTATAAACTAAAAAATTCATACTGCTTGGTGGAGATAAAGCATTTCCTTATCCTTTTTTTTTTTTTTTAATGATTGTATAGCCATTTTACAAGCCTTAGTGATTGCCCCTCAGACGTCACAGAGTAGAAAAACAACATTGCCCTAAACAGAAGCTGCCGGGGAGCCTGGGTGGCTCAGTCTGTTGAGTACATGACTCTTGGTTTCAGCTCAGGTCATGATCTCAGGGTTGTGGGACTGAGCCTGGAGTCAGGCTTTGCACTCAGTAGGAAGTCTAATTGAGATTCCCTCTCTCTCCCTCTGCTCCTCCCCTGGGCACATGCGTTCATCCTCTCTCTCTCTCTTTCAAATAAAAGCAAATAAATTAAAACACAGCTGCCGTCTTGGGACATGTGGACACAGGGCTTATGAGGCCTCACCTGGAATCTAAGCTCACTATTGTGTTGTGCTGAAACCAGCTATAAAGTGTTATCTTCAAGGGACGCCTGGGTGGCTCAGTCAGTTAAGCCACTGCCTTCGGCTCAGGTCATGATCCTGGGGTCGTGGGATCGAGTCCTGCATCGGGCTCCTTGTCCAGCAGGGAGCCTGCTTCTCTCTCTGCCTCTGCCTGCCTCTTTGTCTGCTTGTGCTTTCTCTCTGACAAAGAAATAAATAAAATCTTTTTTAAAAAAACGTGCTATCTTCACATCTCAAGTCTGTATAAATAGAAAAATTAAGATAGTGATTTTCTCTTTCAGCTAAACAGAAAGAACTGACTGACAATGTGAGCAGAGCTTTTGAACAAGGTACTTTCTTCATTTCTTGACTTTCTTAAATATGGAAAGAAACTGTAAGCACTGAGGTGTAACCATCGATTGAATAAGTAACTGTTATATACTCATCCTATAATAAGTACGTAGGGAGCTATAAAATATAGGCAAGTGGACATTTCTCCCTTCAAGGATTCACAGCCTTGCTGAAGAAATAAGTTTTGCCAAAAACCATGATATGCCAGTGAAAGAGGAGATGAAAGTGCTTCTGTCTCCCGTTAGCAAGTAGGAGAAGTTAAGGTACGGGATGTAGGCTGAAGCCAACACAAGCAGATCCTGAGGGCAAGGCTGCATAGTTGACATCTGGCAAAGCCTGCACGCCCCTTTCCTCTGCAAAGCCCAGAAGGAGAAGCCCATGGCAGAGCTGTGCCCAAACTTCCTGGTCCCCATTGCTCCTGGCTTTCAGCTGGAAGAGATTCAGTCTATTTCTGGCTATTTTGAAGTAAGAACAGTCTTTTTCTCCATCCCAGACTTGTGCCACCCCTCAAATACAGGAGTAATGGGCCCTTGGGCTGAAGGATCATTTGACTGCAGGAAGCAAAAGGCCACTCAGGCTAGCCCAGATAAAAAGGAGGTTATTTTAAGGAATTAGGACTAGCTCCCCAAATCCAAAGAAAAAGTCCCTGTGAGGATTATATTATACAGTGGGATAAGAGCTCTTCTGGGACAAAGCCTTGGAGCCAGAAAGCAGTCTGGAACCAAGCTGTGGACCGGGACTCGATGCCTCTCAGTTTCATTCTATCCTCTTCTCACTATAAACCAGTTCCATCCACTTCCTTATTAGTGTACAGTGCTCCAAAGTGGCCTCCTGCACTGGGTGACTTCTTAGTTCGCCTAGGTCCATTACCTAATAAGTACAAGGACTTTGACCATCTGACTGGAGTTCCCTGGACCCAACTCTAGATTCCAAGAGGGGGGATGTGCTTGGTCAAGCTTGAGCCAGATGTCCACTCGAGTCCAGTCAGCTAGTACTGAGGGGACAGGGTTACACAGTGTGCTGTCCAGCTTGCATGGGCTGTAGAAGTCTGTTTTGACACACAGGCAGAGGGAGGGCCTCTAAAAAGATGTCAGGGAAATACAGATTAACAGCCTGATATGACTGCCTGAAATCCACGAACCCAAGCCACTGGCTACTCCGTGTTCCACCAGGGTTCACCCCCATCTCCTACTGCACTTTTGTAGATTTTTTTTTTTTTGTAGATTTTAAGAAGAATAAATAATATTTAAGTAGAACTTAAGGAATAAAAACAGAAAAAATACCCTTGTCGCCACCACCCAGCTTAAGAAATAGAACATGCAGGGGCGCCTGGGTGTCTCAGTGCTTTAAAGCCTCTGCCTTTGGCTCAGGTCATGATCCTAGGGTCTGGGATCAAGCCCCACATCGGGCTCTCTGCTCAGCGGGGAGCCTGCTTCCTCCTCTCTCTCTGCCTGCCTCTCTCCTACTTGTGATCTCTGTCAAGTAAATAAATTTAAAAAATTAAAAAAAAAAAAAGAAATAGAACATGCAGTGAAGATATACAAATGGTCAATAAGCACATGGAAAGATATGCAACATTACTAATCGTTAGGCCAATGAAAATCAAAATTACAACAACATACACCGACTAGGGTGGCTAGTAGTAGAAAACCCAGAAAATAACAAGTATTGCTGTGGGTCTGGAGAAGCTGAAACCCTTGTGCACTATTGGCGGGAATGTAAAATAGTGCAGCCACTATGGAAAACACTATGGTATTTCCTCAAGGAATTAAAAACAGGATCACTGTAAGAGCTAACAATTCCACTTCTGAGAATATACCTGAAGAATTAACAGCAGGGACTCGAAGAGATGCTTGTAGGCTGTAAAGGTAAAGCCAGATACTACTTAGAGTGGTAAGGATATATTTCAATCAGTAACAACTATTGCAGTAGGGAAGGTCTGCTGTGAACTGAATTCCCGATTTATACAGAAGTTACTAGGCGTTTTAAAGAAAGAATGAAGAGCACCTGCATGGCTCAGTTGGTTGTTTCTGTCTTCAGGTCAGGTCATGATCCCAGGATTCTGTGATTGAGCCCCGAATCAGGGAGTCTGCTGCTCCCTCTTCCTCTGCTCATGCTCTCTTTCTCCCCCACCCTTTCTCTCTCAAATAAATAAATAAAATCTTAAAAAAAAAAAGGGAGAATGAAGGAGTAGGGAGGGGGGTGAGCATGATCTCGGTAGAGTCTGGGAATTGGAAAATTACAAAAAAGGGAAGGTGGGAGGATTTGGTCCATGTACGATCTGGGTTTGCTAACTGGGGCTTATCGAAGTTAGGCTTCTACCCTCCCTCAGACACTGGGAGACAGGAGTCCTACCTTCTGATGTTAGCTGCAACGAACAGTAAGAGACAGGAAGAAGAGACATTTTTCTTTTCTCCGAACAATGTAAGTCCATTTCTCATTTGATTGCCCTTTGTTTATTAAGGACGAGCTGAACCATCTGTTGAGACTTGGTAGAAGAGGATATTTGGTGGATGACGTGAGCAATCAGGCATTTAATGAGGAGCATCTCTATGGAAACAAAAAGAAAACAAAGGCTAATGGTGGGAACAGACTATAAACCCAGTTTCTGAGTCCAGAGACTGGGCAGTCACTTGAGAAGACACTGACCCCTTAAGCATCTTTACATGGTGGTGTGAGGACAGCAGAGGCAATCTGATAGATTTCTTGTTTTATAGTCTGAATGTTGGTAGTGATGGCATAGACGTCAGTGTCACAGCCATGGCTATTTTTGAGAGCAGAGCATGGAAGACACAGGTGTTCTGGTGGCTTTTTGGGTAGCCCAAGTGGCAGCAAGTCCAGGCACAAAGGTTGCCAGCACGTGATTTGTAGTGATGAGTTCTTTGATGCTTATATCAAATTGTCTGGGCTTAGCTTACAAGGTGTTTTCAGATCCCAGAGGAAAGGGTGACCACAAGAGAACCTGAGTCCCAAAAAGGATTAGGTTTTAGATCTCAGTGATCATACTGTTCTTTCTCAGGAGCGGAGGAAAATTGGAAACAGCACTTGGAGAGTTGTAGCCAGATGCTGAAGGAAACTAGGAGAAGTAAGAATTTGCTGAAGGCTGACAAAATGTCTAAGATGGCAGGATCCAGCTTGGTTTATAGGAAGATAATAAAACCTCAAGACTAGATTCTGGGTGTGGTATACTTTTCCACTGTCATAAAATTTCTATCAAAGGTAATCAAGGTAAGAATAGTTTTGTGAACAAAATACCTTTAGTTGCATTAAAGTTGGCCTAATTATTTACATGAATGCAACAAGAATAGTAATCAATACAGACCTTTTTAAGTTTTCTTTTCTTTTTTTTTTTTTTTTAAGATTTTACTGACTTATTTGACAGAGAGGGAACACAAGCAGGGGGAGCGGGAGAGGGAGAAGCAGGCTTCCCACTGAACAGGGAGCTCAATGTGGGCCTCAATTACAGGACACTGGGATCATGACCTGAGCCGAAAGCAGCCGCCCAATGACTGTGCCACCCAGGCACCCTTAAGTTTTCATAAGGAATCTCAGATTGAACTTAAAAAGCCCCTCAATGAGGGGCGCCTGAGTGGTTCAGTCAGTTAAGCATCTCACTCTTGATTTCAGCTCAGGTCTTGATCTCACGGTCATGAGTTCAAGCCTTGCACTGGGCATGGGAGCCCACTTTAAAAAAAAAAAAAAAAAAAAAACAAGGGGCACCTGGGTGGCTTAGTGGGTTATGCCTCTGCCTTCAGCTCAGGTCATGGTCTCAGGGTCCTGGGATCAAGCCCCGAATTGGGCTCTCTTCGGGGAGCCTGCTTTCCCCTCTCTCTCTGCCTGCCTCTGTGCCTACTTGTGATCTCTCTCTTTCTGTCAAATAAATAAATAAAATCTTTAAGGGAAAAAAAAAAAAGCATCTCAATGCTAGGAAGTCAAACGAAGAATTTGCCATCAGATGTCACCTGTAATACCTACAGATTTGGGTGAATTCCTCTATTCTTGAGGTTCCCCAAAAACATCCTAAATTTCCTGGGCCTGCAGGTTAGTGACCTTCTTTATTTACCTATAATGCTGAGAACCCTATAAGCCAGGTGTCAACCCGGTTTTTTCCAAAAGGGCTTAGTAAGCTTTGGCCCCATAAAGTCAACCTTATTTCCTTAAAATTGTCTGTTCTGTCTGATTTTATACATCATTTTCAAATGTGACGTTCCCGTCAAAGCCTTGGTCATATAATCAATGTTTTAAATTATGTCCTATCACAAAGAGGACAGCTTCCTGCTGAGCCTATGCAAATAGTTACATTGCCATGAAAATAAGAATGTTCAATAATAGTTTCAGAGTATTTTTGAGGAATCGTGGAAGGAGAAAAGATAAATGTTTTCATTTTGTTTACAGAAGTAAAATATTTTTCTTAAATTCCCTACGAGTGAAGTCATGTGGCACTTGTCTTTCTCTAACTTACTTCACTTAGCATTATACTCCAGCTCCACCCACATCGTTGCACGTGGCAAGATTTCATTCTCTTTTATGGCTGAGTAATACTCCATTGTATGTATACATATATATACCACATCTTCTCTATCCATTCATCAGTCAGTGGACACTTGGGCTCTTTCCATAATTTGCTAATGCAGATGATGCTGCTGTAAACACCGGGGTGTGTGTATTCCTTCAAATTAGTATTTTTGTATTCTTTGGGCAAATACCTAGTATTGCCATTGCTGAATTGTAAGGTAGTTCTATTTTTAACTTTTTGAGGAACCTCCAGATGTTTTCCAGAGTGGCTGCACCAGTTTGCATTTAAGAAACAAAACAAACATGGGACGCCTGCGTGGCTCAGTCATTAAGCGTCTGCCTTCGGCTCAGGTCATGGGGTCCGAGGTCCTCAGATCCTGGGGTCCTGGGATCAATCCCCGCATCGGGCTCCTTGCTCAGCAGGAAGCCTGCTTCTCTCTCTGCCACTCCCCCTGCTTGTGTTTCCTCTCTCACTGTCTCTCTCTCTGTCAAATAAATAAAAATTCTTAAAAAAAGAAAGAAAGATGGGACGCCTGGGTGGCTCAGTTGGTTAAGCAGCTGCGTTCGGCTCGGGTCATGATCCCAGCGTCCTGGGATCGAGTCCCACATCGGGCTCCTTGCTCGGCAGGGAGCCTGCTTCTCCCTCTGCCTCTGCCTGCCATTCTGTCTGCCTGTGCTTACTCTCTGCCCCCCTCTCTCTCTCTGATAAATAAATAAATTAAAAAAAAAAAAAGAAAGAAAGAAAACAAATGGGGGTGCCTGAATGGTGCAGTCAGTTAAGCTTCCAATTCTTGGTTTCAGCTCAGATCACAATTGCAGGGTCATGACATAGAGCCCCCTTGCGCTTGGCACTCAGCGTGGAGTTGGCTTGGGATTTTCTCTCCCTCTCTCTGCCCCTCTCACTTGTGCTCTCTCTCTCAGTCTCTCTCTAAAATAAACACATAAATCTTTTAAAACAAACAAAACTATCATGGGGGGGGGGAAGAGAGGCAACCAAGAAATAAAGTCTCACAATAAAGAACAAACCGATGGTTACTAGGGGGGAAGTAACTAAGGAGATGGGTTAAACAGGTGATGGATATTAAGGAGGGCCTGTGATGAGCATGAGTTATGTGTGGAAATGTTGAATCACTAAATTGTACACCTGAAACTAATATTATACTGTATGTTAACTGGAATTTAAATAAAAACTTACATATATGTGTGTGTGTGTATACTTTTTTTTTTTAAGATTTTATTTATTTACTTGACAGACAGAGATCACAAGTAGGCAGAGAGGCAGGCAGAGAGGAAGGGAAGCAGGCTCCCCGCTGAGCAGAGAGCCCCTGGGATCATGACCTGAGCCGAAGGCAGAGGCTTTAACCCACTGAGCCACCCAGGTGCCCCCCCCCCTTTTTTTTTTTTTTTTTTTTAGTAAAACTTGGAGCACCTGGGTGGCTCAGTGGTTAAGTGCCTTCAGCTTAGGTCCTGAGCTCCCAATCCTGGGATAGAGCCCTCCCTCCCCAGTTCTGCTCCCTGCCCAGCGGGGAGTCTGCTCCCCCCCCCCCCTTTTGCCTCTCTCCCTGCTCATGCGATCTTTCTCTGTACCTCTCTACCTCAAATGAATAAATTCAATCTTTAAAAAAAGAAAAAGCACGACTTACTAGATTGTTAAGTCATGAACCTATTGGCTTTTTCATTGGAGTTTTGGAAATCCTAATTTAATTTATTGTTTTGATCTCGAGGTTATTGAAGCAATGCCATCAGAAGCCTGTACCTGGTACAGTCCTTTTCCATGGGTCTCTGAGACCGTACCCTTTTGTTAAATACACCATCTGGCTTATAGCTGGTTGCCAGAGCTTTTAGGAAAGCATCAGTGTAAAACCACAACTATCTATAAAACCACCACAGTTAAAGATCTGAGTTTGTTATAAAAATAATACAGTCGACAGGGAAATTTGCTTGCTTCTGTGACATAGAACATTTTAACATAATAACTAAATATTATACCTGGGCATATTATAGTGAGACTATTGACAAATTTCTAGGAACTTTATAAAATTTCTAAAATAGTAACATTCTGCCCATACAAATATAACCTAGAGAAGGTTAAATATCTCTTCTTTGACAGTGGTTCCCATGTATGGGAATAATAATCAAATAAACCTAATTAGTTTAACATCTCTCCTTTTAGAAGGTGAGAAAACAAATCCTTTGAGGTTTTCCAGTAATCCTCTCAGAAAATTCAGTTAGTTTGAGGTCAGGAAGACTTTATTTAGAATTCAATTTTGGGAAGTTGTCCAAATTGTTAAATGCTTTAAATATTTAATTACATAGGATCACAGGTCATTGTAAAACAATACTTAGTTATCCATTTAACCAAAGTGGTGATAAAAATTCAAAGGCAAAGGCAAATGAAAAATAAAGAACCTTACCTCTGAATAGTGAGAAGACTTTGTTCTCTTAAGTAACAAAGGACATGATGATAAAGACAACATAAAGCACAGGAAATTATTTTGATAAGACACAATATATGCTACCTAGGCAAATTAAAAGGTAAAGAAAAATCTCTCAGTCTTTTATTAAGACTAGACCAATAATCAAAAAAACTTTGTATTTTTTTTAACATTTTTTTAAAGATTTTATTTTTATTTATTTATTTGATAGATCACAAGTAGGCAGAGAGGCAGGTAGGGGGTGGGGGGAAGGAAGCAGGCTCCCTGCTGAACAGAGAGCCCGATGCGGGGCTCGATCCCAGGACTTGAGATCATGACCTGAGCCAAAGGCAGAGGCTTAACCCACTGAGCCACCCAGGAGAGGGGAAGCAGCAGGCAGAAGAAGAGGCTCCCCGCTGAGCTAGGACCCTGATGTGGACTTGATCCCAGGATCGTGGGATCATGATTTGAGCCAAAGGAAAATGCTTAACTGACTGAGCCACCCAAACATCCCAAAACTTTTAATTTTACCGAGAAAAACAAACTCTGGTTTTGTCAGTACACTATTGAGATTAAAGTTCAAGAGGTGAGGCTGGCTCAGTGAGTGGAGTGTATGGGTATTGATCTCAGAGCTGTGAATTCAAGCTGCACGTTGGGTTTAGAGATCACTTAAAAAATAATAATAAAGGGGCGCCTGGGTGGCTCAGTGGGTTAAAGCCTCTGCCTTCGGCTCAGGTCATGATCCCAGCGTCCTGGGATCGAGCCCTGCATCGGGCTCTCTGCTCAGCGGGGAGCCCACTTCTTCCTCTCTCTTTCTGCCTGCCTCTCTGCCTACATGTGGTCTCTCTCTCTGTCAAATAAATAAATAAAAATATTTAAAAATAATAATAATAATAAAATCTTTTTTAAAAATTAAAAAATAAAGTTCATTAAAAAAAAAAAAAAGCTATAGGCACACCTGGGTAGCTCATTTAAGTGTCTGCCTCAGACTCAGGTCGTGATCCCAGTGTCCTGTGATGGACTGCCCTCAGCAGGAAGCCTGCTTCTCCCTCTCCCTCTGCATTCCCTCTTGTGCTCTCTGGCTCTCTATCTTTATCTCTCTGTCAAATAAATAAATAAAATCTTTTAAAATAATAAATAAATAAAATGTATGTTTGCATTATAATTTAAAGTTAACAACTCTGGAAGCATACCTAGTTTATTAAACCAACAATGCCGAAGTAGTCTTATTTACCAAAGATTTATACAAGTTATGTGACAATGAAAAATATTTGAGTTGATTCCTGTATTTCTGGAAGTTTTAGGAAGACTAAATTTATGTAAGAACTTATTTCTAAGACAGGATACAATTTTTTTTTAATTTTTACTTTTCTAATTTAATTCAAGTAATTAACATATAATGTATTATTTTTTTCAGGGGTACAGGTCTGTGATTCATCAGTCTTACACAGTTCACATCACTCACCATAGCACATACCCTCCCCAATGTCCATCACCCAGCCACCCCATCCCTCCCACCCCCTTCCGCTCCAGCAGCCCTCAGTTTGTTTCTTGAGATTAAGAGTCTTTTATAGTTTGTCTCCCTCTCTGGTTTCATTTTGTTTCATTTTTTCCTTTCTTCCCCTATGGTCCTCTGCCTTGTTTATTAATATCGCATATCAGTGAGATCATACAATAATTGTCTTTATGATTGACTTATTTCGCTTAGAATAATACCCTCCAGTTCCATCCATGTTGTTCCAAATGGCAAGATTATTTTTTTTGATGGCTACATAATGTTCCTGTGTGTGTGTGTGTGTGTGTGTGTGTATACATATATACACACACCACATCTTCTTTATCCATTCATCTGTCAATGGACATCTGGGCTCTTTCCATAGTTTGGCTACTGTGGACATTGCTACTATAAACATTCGGGTCCAGGTGCCCCTTCAGATCACTACATTTGTATCTTTGGGGTAAATACCCACTAGTGCAATTGCTGGGTCGCAAGAAGGATGCAGCTTTTTTAAGGGATTTTATAAATTAATTTGGTAATACCATCGGGAGATAGGGAAATATATATATATGTACCAGACATAGATAAATGTACAGACAAATGCAAATACAGATCTCACAGTTTTCATATTAAAACTGTGATTCAGACTGGCTACCTTGGTCAACAGAGTTATTTTTATTCTTGCTTGAAATGAAGCTTCACCTTAATGTTTCTGTTTATTTCAGATGATTTGGAAAAAGCCAAGGAAATGTTAACAAAGATGAGATACTTTTCAAATGTAGAAGAAAAGATCAAGTTAAAGAAGATTCCCTTCTAATGATTACTAGTTTAAAAGTTTCAAAAATAAAGTTCTTGTATATTTCTTTCCTGGCTTCTGTTCATTGAGACTAGGGATGTATTCACCATTTTAGTTTTTACTAATTTTACCATTTTAGTTAAACCTGTAGCTCAAGCATTAAGGGATGGGAGTTTATCACGCGAGAGGAAACAGAGTACCCGGAGCTTGGCCAGTTATGTCATACTTGATACAGCATGCTCCCCATATAGGCCAGTAAAAGAAGTGGGGATGGGGCCAACCTAGGGCTCTGGAGAAAGGATTGGCTAACCTTTGCTGCAAAGGCCAGATAGTAAATGATTAGACTTTGTGGCCCGTCCTGCCTCTTTTATAACTGCTCGACTGTCATAGTAGCACTTTGTTTACAAAACAGGCAGTGAGCTAGATTTGACCCAGGGATTCCCAACCTCTGCCCTAGAACCATATCTTCTTTCTAATGGCAGGCCCCTCACTAGTGCCCTTGTTAGTCTAATTTTCAGAGCATTCAGTTTGGTAACCATGCAAAGCTGCCTAAGGATCTCTCAGGCCTGCATTTCAAAATGTAGATAATATTATCAAGAGTTAATCCTGTGGGGCCAAGATGGGTACAGAGATTACAGAAAAAAAAAAAAAGCTTAAAAAAAGAAAAATTTAAAGAAATAACAACGCTTGGGGGCGCCTGGGTGGCTCAGTGGGTTAAGCCTCTACCTTCGGCTCAGGTCATGATACCAGGGGCCTGGGATCGAGTCCCGCATAGGGCTCTCTGCTCAGCAGGGAGCCTGCTTCTCCTCATCTCTCTCTCTGTCTGTCTCTCTGCCTATTTGTGATCTCTCTCTCTGTCAAATAAATAAATAAAATCTTTAAAAAAAAAAAAAAGAAAGAAAGAAAGAAAGAAATAACAACGCTTGGAGAGCATTGCTTGTTTACAATGGAAAAATCAGAGCTCTGAACTAAGGTTCAACTCCTAGAGCTTAAAACTACTGCAGTCCCTTTGCGTCCTCCCTCAGCCTTGTCTAAGAATTTATATCTTAGGAATTCTGATTCTGTTCTACTCAGTTTGTTATCATTTTAGGATTTATGGATCTTCTGAAGCCAAATTAACCACAGCAACTGTCTGGCTTCATGGTATTTGGGAATATTAGTATAATCAGCAGCCCTCTTACATTTTACAAGGAGAATGGGTTCCTGGTCTAAAAACACACAGGGAGTCTTTAAGTGAACAATTACAATGCAAGCAAATATGTCATGATTAAATTGGGTGCCTCTGCAAAGCAGTAAGAACTGAAATACTTCTGCAGACTATCTTTATTCTACAGAAAGATGATAGGGACCAAAACAATCTGACCACAAAAAGAAATCAGATAAACATTTTTGGAGGAACTTCAAAGAAACGTTTCCCCTACCTATTGCCATCAGCTGGAAAGGCCACGGGGCCACGGGGCCTAGTTCTGATTTATGGGATAAATAAAAAGACTTTATCTCTGAGTCAGTGTAACTACTTTTGTTTTTTGTCTTTTTTTCCTTCACTCTTCCAAATTCTTTCCCTGTTAGGGTAAAGCCCAAGTTCAGTGGGACTCTAAATTCAGGAAACTTTGTAAGTATTCCCCGTGAATGCCCTATGGGGAGGTAGGCTCCTAGACTTCTGGAAAGTTGGCAGCCCTATTTGGACTAAAGGTTTGTTTTTGGTTTTGTTTTTTAAGTGTATTTATTTATGTAATCTCTATACCCAGTATGGGGCTGGAACTCATGATCAAGAGTCACATGGTCCTCCGAATGAGCCAGCCAGCTAGGCGCCCCTGAATTAAAACTTCTGACCAAGTGAAGCAAATTAAGCACTCACCCCACCCCAGCATCCTTCCCAATATAGAAAAAATTTATCAGAACAACTAAGAGGTTTTGGGGAAGCCTGGGTGGCTCAGTAGTAGGTTGTGTCTGCCTTTGGCTTGAGTCATGATCCCAATATCCTGGAACCAAGCCCCACATTGGGCTCCCTGCTCAGCGGGGAGCCGGCTTCTCCCTTTCCCTTTGCCTGCCCCTCCCCTTGCTTGTGCACTCTGTCAAATAAATAAACAAAATCATTTAAAAAAATGGGTGGGGGGGACAAGAAAAGGAACAGAGGTGCCTGGATGCCTCAATTGGTTAAGCGACTTCCTTCGGCTCAGATCATGATCCTGGAGTCCCGGAATCAAGTCCCACATTGGGCTCCCTGCTCAGCATGGAGTCTGCTTCTCCCTCTGAATTCACCCCTCTCATGTTCTCTCATTCTCTCTCTCTCAAATAAATTTTTTTAAAAAATCTTTTTTTTTTTAAGATTTTTTTTTTTAATTTTTTATTTTTTATAAACATATGTTTTTATCCCCAGGGGTACAGGTCTGTGAATCACCAGGTTTACATACTTCACAGCACTCACCAAAGCACATACCCTCCCCAATGTCCATAATCCCACCCCCTTCTCCCAAACCCCCTCCCCCCAGCAACCCTCAGTTTGTTTTGTGAGATTAAGAGTCACTTATGGTTTGTCTCCCTCCCAATCCCATCTTGTTTCATTGGTTCTTCTCCTACCCACTGATTTTATTTATTTATTTGACAGACAGAGATGACAAGCAGGCAGAGAAGCAGGCAGAGAGGGGCGGGGGGGGGGGGAGCAGGCTCCCTGCTGAGCAGGGAGCCCGATGCGGGGCTCGATCTGAGGATCCTGGTATCATGACCTGAGCTGAAGGCAGAGGCTTTAACCCACTGAGCCACCCAGGCGCCCTAAAAAAAAATCTTTAAGAGAACAAAAACAAATAAGAGGTTTTGACTAATTTGTGATTATTTCTTTGCAGACTCTGTTGTTAGACAGATCCCTTGTTACGGATTGGATGTGCACCGCCTCCACCCGGAAAATTCATATGGTGAAGCCCTAACCCACAGTGTAGCTATATTTGGAGGTCGTGCCTCTTAAGGAATTAATTAAGGTTAAACGAGGTCATAAGGGTAAGACTCTCATCAGGCGGGATTTGTGTCCTTATGAGAAAAGATACCAGGGAGCCCCCTCACTTTCTCCCTACACTCATGCACGGGGGTTGGGGGACAGGAGATAACCAGGAAGTGACTTCTAACCAAAAACTGAAACTGACCTTGGGCGCCTGGGTGACTCAGTAGGTCAGAGCGGCTGCCTTCAGCTCAGGTAATGATTCTGGGGTCCTGGGATTTCCCCAATTCAGGTTCCTTGCTCAGTGGGGAGCCTGCTTCTCTGCCTGCCACTCCCCCTGCTCTTGCTCTCTCTGTCTCTCTCTGTCTGTCTCTCTCTCTCTCTGACAAATAAATAAATAAATAAATGAAAAAAGAAAGAAAGGAAGGAAGGAAAAGAAAGAAAAGAAAAGAAACTGACCATGCTGGCATATTGATCTTGGATTTCCAGCCTCCACACCATAAGAAAATTGACTGCTGTTGTGAAGTCACCCACTCCATTGTATTTTATTCTGTGGGCCTGATCTGAGTGATACACCTGGATTTGAATCCTAGCTCTGCCCCCTATGAGTGTGAGTCCACAATTATGCTAAGCTTCATTCGCTCATCTTCAACATGGTGATAACAGAACGTATTTTACAGGGTTGTTGAAGGATTAAATGAAATTAATTAAGCAAAGTCTTGGTCCAATGCATAGAACATGGTAAGCACTCAAATGTGATTTTTAAAATTATAATGATGGGGGCACCTGGGTGGCTCAATGGGTTAAAGCCTCTGCCTTCAGCTCGGGTCATGATCTCAGGGTCCTGGGATCGAGCCCCAAATACGGCTCTCTGCTCTTGTGGGGAGCCTGCTTCCTCCTCCCTCTCTCCCTGCCTTTCTGCCTACTTATGATCTCTGTCAAATAAATAAATAAAATCTTTTAAAAAAATTATAATGATGACTTTTATTATTTTTATTTTGGCAACAAAGTCATGTCTTTCACAGCAGAGTAAACATGACCCTTTCAGCAGTTTCCAGCCCCTACTCTGTGTAAACAAGAGTTCAGCCCTGGGAGAGATGTAGAGAGCAATTAGAAGCTTCCTGTCTATTTGGGGAGAGGGATTTTATACCAATCATCAAAATAATAATAAATGTTCCCATTTGCTGGGGAGACTGGCTGGCTCAGTTGGTGAAGCCTATGAGTCCTGGTCTCAGGGTTGTGAGTTTGAGCTCCACACTGGGTGTACAGATTTCCTAAAAAATGAAAAAAAAAAAATCAGGAAAAAGAAGTTCCCATTTGCCCCATAGTTACTATGTGTATTACTTTGCCTGAACCCATCAAATTAAACCCAATTTAATTTCATTGTACAGATGAAGAAACAAGCTCCCAGAAGATAAGAGTCAAGAGCTAGGATTCAAACCCAGGTCCAACTAAGCCTACGTTCTTAGGGAGGCTGAACCTATCAAATTAAGTCCCAGCCAAGAAGATTAAACAATTTGTAACTAGGGGCCATTTCCCAGGGCTTGCGTCTTGCCAAACAGAGGCCAGATTTGATGCAAGTCCCTATTTCCAAGGTCTGCACATACAGCTTCACTGTGAACAGGGAGGGATCACTCCCAGGTGTAGTAACCAGGTAAGAAGGTTTCGGGGAAGAGCGGGAATAGAATCGGGACAGTCAGAGAGAAGCTATGTCAGATGTCCCCAAGACCCACCCTAGATGCAGTGACTTTCTAGGAAATATCACTTGACTCCTACTCATGGTATGATGTGTTACAGTGAAAGGATACCCAGACTAGTTCTTGGACACTGGTCACACGTATTCTCTTCCTAGCGTGTGCCAGAATTCCAAACTCCCAGAAGGAAAACAGGTATTCAGCATACACTATATTGTTCCTACAAACAATTTAGGCATGATGGGCCAGTCTTATCAGTTCTGGGAATAAGGAAACTCCCCAAATCCAGATTCCCAGTCAAGGGCTAAGCTTGTCCTCAGGCTTTTCTAAGGATATGCAAACTCAGGACTGCCATGTTAACTTTTTCCTGCACAGAAGCCAAGGCAGGGTTCCCATTATAGCAGAAGGAATTATACAACCAATCATCTACCACTAGAGAGAAAGGCACCTCGATTGCTGACTGGATTTTTCCTGTCTGTGTGGCTGCCACCAAGCCAAGAGGAAGATGCTGCTTTGCTCTGAGTCAAGATAGCAGTCATGCCCCCTAGTGTGTTCAACAGCAGGTGACCAATGCCTTGGATGTAAAGCTTTACTTTGACTAAGAATTTCTTTGGTTCTGTCACTTTATGTGACATGTTGAATATATCAGAGGTGGCTGGATGAAAAATTACAACACACCATTTTTCATTTCCAAGGAGTCCAAGGGGCAAAAGAATAATCAGAAACACATCATCAGACTCCCAAGGGTTAAGGGCTTCAGACAGGAAACAGCACATGGATGATGGGGGCAGGAGCGATGTATGGGGACGGGGTGAGGTCTTCAAGGAAATGGAGTAGGTGCCCCATCTCAAGCTACGGAGGAGATAGTACTAGACCCTTATCGTTGCCATGGAGACTGTGTTGACAGTCTCGTGATTTTTTTCAAGAGAGACGTTAGAATTGAGATTTTAAAAGGATATTTCCCTGGGGCTGCCAGGACTATGGAAGCCCCAAGCAAGATACCTAACTCAGCTGGGGTAAAGGAAGGAACAGAATAGGCTTTGCAGAAGAGGTGATGTGAGAGAGTAAAGTGTCAAAAGAAAGAAAGAAAGCAAAAGAAAGAAAGAGGAAGGAAAGAAGGAAGGAAGGAAGGAAGGAGCATTCACCCAGTGGACTAAGGAAAGAAGAAATCAGGTTACAAATTATATTTGTGATATCCAGTTTTCACACAATCAGACAGAACTGGGTTTCCCATCTAGTGCTTCCTCTAACTCACTGTGTGACATTGAGCAGTTTAGTGTCTGAGTTTCAGTCTTCTTGTCTGTAAAACATGAATGGCCATAGCACCACCCTCAACGATGAGGACATGTAAATGGGACATCAGGAGTGATGAGTATATAAAGGAGGCCACTGTACTCAGCAAATAGTAATAGAAGCACGGAAGGAGATGGGAGCAGAGAGGAAGGGACCTTGGCTTCAACCTGGGGTTAGGGGCAGGGTTATGGATGCTTCCTGTAGACATTTGGCATTTTCAGGTAGATAAGCAGATGTGGCATGCAAGTGAAGAAGAATCCTATTGCTCTGGGCCAGAGAGGAGCTTGAGAGAGAGATAGCCAGGTCAGGAGGAGTAGTACAGTTGACCTTGAACAACACAGGTTTCAGGACTGCGGGTCCACTTATACACAGAAATTTTTCGATATAGTTCAGTACCGTAAATGTATTTTCTCTTCCTCATGATTTTCTTTTTTTTTTTTTAAGATTTTATTTATTTATTTGACAGATAGAGATCACAAGTAGGCAGAGAGGCAGGCAGAGAGAGACAGAGAAGCAAGCTCCCTGCTGAGCAGAGAGCCCGATGCAGGACTCAATCCCAGGACCCCAGGATCATGACCTGAGCCGAAAGCAGAGGCTTCAACCCACTGAGCCACCCAGGCGCCCTTCCTCGTAATTTTCTTAATAATATTTTCTTCTCTCTAGCTTACTTGACTGTAAGAACACGTGTATAATACGTACAGCATTAAAATATGTGTTAATCAACTATTTGTATTATCGGTAAGGCCTCTGTCAATAGTTAGCTATTAGTAGTTAAGTTTTGGGGGAGTCAGGACTCATATGTGGATTTTCTTTCTTTCTTTCTCTCTCTCTCTTTCTTTTTTTAAGATGTTATTTATTTATTGGAAAGGGAGAGAGCAAGAGAGAGCACAAGTGGGAAGAGAGGGAGAAGCAGGATCCCCTCAAGCAGGGCCCCCAATGCGGGGCTCTATCCCAGTACCCTGGGATCACAACCTGAGCTGAAGGCACCAACCCCTATGTGGTTGAAGAGCCACTGGAGTACATGGGTGGCTCAGTTGGCTGAGTGTCTGCCTTGGGCTCAGGCCATGACCCCAGGGTCCTGAGATCGAGCTCTGCGTCCAGCTCGTTGCTCAGCAGGGAGCCTGCTTTTCCCTCCACCTCCGCCCTGACATGTGCTCTCTCTCTGTTAAATAAATAAAATATTTTTAAACGGTTAAAATGGTAAGTTCTATGTATTATTTTTTTTAATGTTTTATTTTTAAGTAATCTCTATACTCAACATAGGGCTCAAACTTACAACCCTGAGATCAAGAGTCACATGGTCTACTGACTGAGCCAGCCTGATGCCCCATTTAATGTATATTTTACCACAATAAGAAAAAAGGGAGAAAGAAAATGTGGTCCTAACTACCAGTTATATGTAAGTGTTGGCTCACTCTCTCTGCTGTTTTTGTATATGTGTGCTTTCATCATTATGATGTTTTATATTCTGTCTGGCTTCCTTAGTTTCAAATTCTCAGAGTAGAGGAAAGCTCACTATAACCCCTATGTATCTCTTATTCACAATAATTACCAACACCCCCTCCAGCATTAGGAAAAAAAAATGGCACATACCACTAGAACCTCCCGGCATATGTTAGAAAGAAGGATGGCATACACCACTAGCAGGCTGGGTGTTTTGTACTGCACATGGACCTAAGCCACCTTGCCCATCCATGGCTATTGGGCTCCTGTTGGGAGGTATCAGAAACCACCAAGAATATTGGGTAGGTCAAAGTTAGCCGCTCTACCGTAACCTTGCTACCAGATTTGCTTTCTACAAGTTGTACTGAGATTTAATTTATGTGCCATAGAGTTCATCTGTCTGAAGTGTATACAGTTAGTGGTTTTAAACCTATTTACAGAGCTATGCAACCATCACCAGGATCTAATTTTAGGACATTTTTGTCATCTCAAAAAGGAATCTTGTGGGTGCCTGGGTAGCTCAGTGGGTTAGGCCGCTGCCTTCGGCTCGGGTCATGATCTCAGGGTCCTGGGATCGAGTCCCGCGTCGGGCTCTCTGCTCAGCGGGGAGCCTGCTTCCCTCTCTCTCTCTCTCTCTCTCTGCCTGCCTCTCCGTCTACTTGTGATTTCTCTCTGTCAAATAAATAAATAAAATCTTAAAAAAAAAAAAAATGGAATCTTGTGCCCTTAGGAGTTCTTACAAACAAAACCATACAATGAGTGGTCTTTTGTGACTGGCTTCTTGCCTTTAGCATAAATGGTACACATTTTGGAGGCACATGGCTGGCTCAGTCAGTGAAGCATGTGACTTTTGATCTCAGGATTGTAGCTTTGAGCCCCACATTGGGTGTTGTAGAGATTACTTAAAAATAAAATCTTTAAGGGGACGCCTGGATGGCTCAGTTGGTTGGGCGGCTGCCTTCGGCTAGGGTCCTGATCCCAGGGTCCTGGGATGGAGTCCCACATCGGGCTCCTTGCTCGGCAGGGAGCCTGCTTCTCCCTCTGCCTCGGCCTGCCTCTCTGTCTGCCTGTGCTCACTATCTCTGACAAATAAATAAATAAAATCTTTTTTAAATAAAATAAAATCTTTAGGGACATCTGGGTGGCTCGGTCCATTAAGCAACTGCCTGAAGCTTGGGTCATGATTCCAGGGCCCTGGGATCTAGTCTCACATCAGGGGACTAGATCCCAGGAAGCAAGAAGCCTGCTTCTCCCTCTGCCTGCTATTCCCCTTGCTTGTGCTCTCTCTCTATCTGACAAATAAATAAATAAAAATCTTAAAAAAAAATCTTTAAATCAATAAATAAATGTCTGTATGTACGCATTTTTGTGTAGACATATATTTTCATATTTCTTGGATCTATGCCTAGGAGTAGAATTGCTGGGTCATATGGTCCCTATACGTTTAATCTGTTGATAAACTGCCAAACTGTTTTCCAAAGTGCTTGTACTACTGATATTCTTATCACAGTATATAAAGTTTCCAATTTCTCCATATCCTTGGCAACACTTGCTACTGTCTTTTTAATTTTAGCTGTTCTAGTAGGTGGCAAAGTGATATCTCACTGTAGTTTTGCTTTTTTTTTTTTTTGAGATGGGGGGAGAGAGAGTGTGAGCAAGTGATGGGGGCAGGGAAAATAGAGAGGGAGAAAGAGAAGGAGCCCAGTCTCTGTACTGGACCCAGAGATATTGACCTGTGCCCAAATCAAGAGTCAGGTGCTTAACCGACTGTATCACTGCATCTTCATTTGCTACTAATCACTGTAGTCTTCATTTGAATTTCTGACTCATGATGTTGCACATATTATCTCATATTTACTAGCCATTTATAAATCTTTTCTGAAGTAATGTCTGTTCTTATCCTTTACCCTTTTAAAAACTGGGTTGTCTTTTTACTATCGAGTTAATTTTTCAGCTATGGTAATACAATTCCTTTATTGGATAGACAGCTCGGAAATATTTTCTCCTATTTTGTGAGTTATCTTCTCACTTTCTTGATGATGTCCTTTGAACCACAAAAGTATTTAATGTTGATGAGGTCAATTCACCTGTCTTCTTTTTTGTTACTCTATTTTTGGTGTTGCAGCTAAGAAAGTATTACCTAACCCAAGGTTACAAATATCTACCCTTGCATTTTCTTCTAAGAGTTTTATACTTTTAGCTCTTACATTTATGTCCATACTCCATTTTGAGTTCGTTTTTGTATATGGTGTTAGGCAGGGATCTAACCTCATTCTTTTGCATGTGGCTATCCAATTACTCCAAAATCATTATTGAAAAGTTTGTTCTTTCCCCCTATTGAATTGTCTTGGCATCCCTGTTGAGAATCAGTTGATCATAAATGTATGGGTATATTTCTGAATTCTTAATTCTATCCCATTGATCTACACATCATCCTCATGTCTGTATGACATTGTTTTGGGATTGGAAAATGTGTTGAGAAGCTAGAGCCAGTGTACTAAATTAAGAAAATGCAGATTTATGACCTGGTGAATGAGGGGACACAAACCATCCACAGAGGATCAGTAAGTAGCTTTCTCAACATCTGAGCTCCCAGTTTGGGGAAGTGAAAACCATGCGGTTGTCATGATTGAACGCACAGTTTCAATGCATACACACACAAAGGAAGTCAAGTCACAGGATCTATTACTTACAGATCCCAGAAGCCGGGTGGCAGGTGAGAAAGGCATGAGATGTATGGAGAGGTGGCCAACACAATGAGCTAGAGAAAGAGTGCTTTTCTGTTCCATGAGTGAGCAGGAGATAGAGAACAAGGTAGCAAGCATCTATTACTTATAAGGTGTTTGTCACTAACTTCGTGGGCTTAAAGGCACAGATTTAAGTCCAACAAGATTGCCCTTATTTCAGATGTCAGCCTCAAGTGGGGTCCTCAGGTCATCCATACTTATGACAGACAGGCTATGAATTCAAGAGGTTCCCATGGCCCCTCTTAGAATCAACAGTTCACTAGAATGGTTCACATAACTCAAAACAAAGTTATATTTGTGACTACAGTTATATGAAGGATACAAATAAAGAGACACATAGCACAAGATCTGGGAGGATGCTAAACAGAGCTTCTCTAAGACCTCACCCTATGGAAACCTAGGGCATGCCACCATCCCAGGCACATCAGTGTGTTCACCAACCAAGAAGCTCTACTGAGCTTTGGTGTCCAAAGTTGTTTTGGGGGGTTATTTATAAATATCATTGACTGAATATTGGCCATGTGGTTAAATTCCATCTGCAGCCTCCCTCCCTTTGCTGGTGGCTGGGCTGGCTCAAAGTCCCCATCTTCTAATCACAGAGTTGGGTCTTTCTAGTGACCAGCCCCCATCTGGAGTAATCTCATTCATTAGCATAAACTCAGGAGTGATCCAAGATGCTCAAGAATAACAAAGACACATTTACTGTTCAGGAGAGTCCAAGGATTTAGAGCATCCTTCCAGGTGCACCTGGGTGGCTCAGTGGGTTAAGTGTCTGACTTTGGCTCACGTCATGATCCCACGGTCCTGAGATGGAGACGTCTCCCTCTGCCACTCCTCTTGCTTGTGTTCCCTCTCTTGCTGTCTCTCTGTCAAATAAATAAATAAAATGTTTTTTAAAAACTTTAAAAATCTTAAAAAAAAGAAAAGAATCAAATCTGGGATGCTGTCTTGAGTATGGAAGGTGAAGGGTTCATGAGATTTTTATACTTTACTAATGCCAGGGTAAAGACACCTCTAAACCAATTCTAGTTAATCCACATATTTTATTTTATTTTTATTTATTTTTAGTTTTTAGTTTTTTTAATCCATACATTTTAATTAGCAATAATCAGCCTCAGATAAACCTCATTGGCTACAAAACTGCCTGCCACTGTGCAAAGCTTAATCCATACATTTTAAACATCACTCATAGTATCAATGGAAAAACTCATTCTAATGTCAGTTATGTTAATGAGCAGAAACCTCTAGGGTTCAGAAGAGTGAAAGATAGCTGAAGCACTTGTAGGAGTTGCTTTTTTTTATTTTTTAAGTGGGCTCGACATCTAATGTGAGGCTTGAACTCATGACCCTGAGATCCAGATCATAAGTCACATGCTCTACTGACAAAGCCAGCCAGGCACCCAAAGGAGTTGCCTTTGATTAAATCTCCTTGCTACCCCAGGAGTGTGTATGTGGTAAGGGAGGGGCATACCAGCCCTGCGGTGGACCAAAGCCAAAACACATGTTCTATCACACCGTGCAGAAATAATACAAAGAAAATTGTAGACTACATCGCAGTGTTATGCAGGCAAACATCTCTGGGTAAAACTTTATTAACAAACCCAAGTGGTTTTTTGTTGTTGTCTGTTTATATTTTAAAGATTTTTTAATTTATTGGACAAAAAGAGAGAGAGAGAGCAGAAGTAGGCAGAGCCACAGGCAGAGGGAGAGGTAAAAGCAGGCTTCCCGCTGAGCAGGGAGCGGGAAGTGGGGCTCCATCCCTGGTGCTGGGATCATGACCTGAGCCAAAGGCAGACGCTTAACCAACTGAGCCACCCAGGCGCCCCTGTTTGTTTGTTTGTTTGTTTGTTTTTAAACACATGTGAGAACTGTGAAAAACAAATTAAATGAATAACTAAGAATGTGTACAATAGCCCATTGTTCCTTGGGACAATCCAAGGGAGGTGCTTCACTGCTCAGACCCATTGCTTATTTGTTCTGCCCCAGTCATGGGCATCAAGGAAATCAAGGAAACTTGTGGGCATTCTCATTGACATTAACCCCAAAGAGCTGTATGAAAATCCCTAATTTCATGTTTTCAAGCCTACTCTTGGCAGAATACATTCCATAAGGTACTTCAAGAGTTTAACATAAGACCATGTGTCATTTCATTCCCTCTTCTGGCTCCAAAAGCACCACAAACATTTAATATACTAGAAAGGTCTGTTTGGATGCAAAAGATGGCAAGTGTTACCAGAGAGAATCACAAATGTACACAAGAATTTGGAGGTGAGTGAGAAGAGCTGAGAGAAATTCAATAGAAAACAGAAGAAAATCCAAACTGCTGGATGCAGACATCAGGTGGGGAGTGGGAAGAGATGAAGGTGAAGGTAGGAAGGGGAGGGATCCTGAAGGAACTGGAGTCTGGTAAGGAGGCTAAGCCTCCATGAAGACCAATAGGGAGTCATGGAAGGTTTTAGAGCAGGGGAGGAACACATCAGGATGGCATGTTGGACGAATAACCTCTGTCTGTGCCATACTTAACAGGCTGGAGGAGCAAGAGTTGAGTAGGGAGACTAGCTAGGATATTCCAGCAAGAAAGAGATCACGGAGCCTATGGGGTCATGGTGATACTGATATTCTCAGTTTTGGGCAGTCCTACTTGCTTAGGTGAGGAAGCTGCCACACGCTGGGAGTGTGCTTATCACACAGGTTTAATAGTATCTGCCACGTCCCTTCTCTTCTGCTCTAGGTTCCCTTCTTTTTTTTTTTTTTTTTAAGATTTTATTTATTTATTTGACAGAGAGAAATCACAAGTAGATGGAAAGGCAGGCAGAGAGAGAGAGAGAGGGAAGCAGGCTCCCTGCTGAGCAGAGAGCCCGATGCGGGACTCAATCCCAGGACCCTGAGATCATGACCTGAGCGGAAGGCAGTGGTTTAACCCACTGAGCCACCCAGGCTCCCTCTAGGTTCCCTTCTTGATGTTGACCTGAGAAGCCACGTGTAGATGCCTCATCACCACTACCAGTGCTCACCACAACCGTGCCAATGTCCAGACGACACAGCTGGTCAACTAATAATTAACAAAGAAGAAAGCAGACAGGGGACCTAGACTAAAGGAGACTGGAGAGACAAGGAAACATAATGCACTGCTGAATTATGATGCCATCAAATCAACTATAAAAAAAGCTTTTAAGGGGCACCTAGGTGGCTCAGTGGGTTAAGCCGCTGCCTTCAGCTCAGGTCATGATCCCAGGGTCCTGGGATCGAGTCCCGCATCGGGCTTTCTGTTCAGCAGGGGGCCTGCTTCCCTTCCTCTCTCTCTGCCTGCCTCTCTGCCTACTTGTGATCTCTCTCTGTCAAATAAATAAAATCTTTTTTAAAAAAATAATAATTAAAAAAAAACCTTTTAGGGACATTTTGGAAAATGTGATTACTGATTAGGTGATTTTTTTAAAACATATTTTTTATTTATTTGACACAGAGAGAGGTATCACATGTAGTCAGAGAGGCAGGCAGAGAGGGGAGGAAGCAGGCTCCCTGCTGAGCAGAGAGCCTGCTGTGGGGCTCGATCACAGTCCCCTGAGATCATGACCTGAGCCGAAGGCATCGGCTTAACCCACTGAGCCACCCAGGTGCCCCTGATTAGGTGATTTTAAAAAATTATTAATTGTGGTGACACCTGGGTGGCTTAGTCAGTTAAGTGTCTGCCTTTGGCTCACGTCATGATCCCAGGTCCTGGGATGGAGTCCCACATCTGGCACCTTGCTAAGTAGGGAGTCTGCTTCTCCCTCTGCCGGCTGTTCCCACTGCTTGTGCTTTCTCGTCTTTCTCTCTGACAAATGAATAAATAAAATCTTTTTAAAAAATTATTAATTTTGTTAGGTGTGATAATAGCATTGTGGTTTTTTTTTTCTTAAGTATTTGTTAGAGATCAATACCAAAACATTCACAGATAAGACATTATTCTGGGATTTGCTTTAAAATAATCATGAAGGGGCACCTGGGTGGCTCAGTGGGTTGAGCCTCTGCCTTCGGCTCAGGTCATGATCCCAGGGTCCTGGGATCAAGCCCTGCATCGGGCTCTCTGCTCAGTAGGGAGCCAGCTTCCCCTCCTCTCTCTGCCTGCCTCTTTGCCTACTTGTGATCTCTCTCCCTCTGTCAAATAAATAAAATCTTAGGAAAATAAAATAAAATAATCATGAAAGGGACGCCTGGGTGGTTCAGTCAGTTAAGGGCCTGCCTTCAGCTCATGTCACGATGACTGAGTTCTACATCAGGCTCCTTGCTCAGCAGGGAGCCTGCTTCTCCCTTTGCCTGCCACTCTCCGGGCTTGTGCTCTCCCTCTCTCTCATTGTGACAAATAAATAAATAAAATCTTAAAGAAAAGAATCATGAAAAACACCCATGACCTGACACAGTATTTCCAATATACATATTATAGCCCTTTATTATCTTCATATGCAGTTTTTTCATACCTCTAGCCATAGTATTTCCATACTTTTATGATCTAAACATTAATGAATAAATGCTGCTTCTGAGAAGGTGCCACACGTTTGGAATGTTAGTGGCAACATCTGACCGTGCAGTGTTTACCCCATCCTCGATAAGAGAGGATCCTGCCATTTTTAAGTTATTTAATTCCTTAGGGATTGTGATGGTTCATTTTATGTGTCAAGTTGACTAGGCTAAACAAAGCCCAGGTAGCTGCTAAAACACTGTTTCTGAATATGTCTGCGAGGGTGTTTCCAGAAGAGATTAGCATTTGAATAGATGACCAAAGTAAAGCAGATGGCCCTCCAGAGTGAGTGGGTATCATGCAATCCAGGGAGGACCCAGACTGAACAAAAAGGCCCAGGAAGGGGGAACTAACTGGCTCTGCTCGAGCTGTAACATCCATCTTCTTCTGCCCGTGAACAAAAACATGCTCCTGGTTCTCAGGCTTTCAGACTCAGTGGAGATTTCCACTATCAACTCCCTAATTCACATGCCTTAGGACCCAGCTGACTTATATCACCAGCTTTCAGGGTTCTCCAGCTCACAAACAGAAGTGACTTGGGACTTCTCAGTCTCCATAAGCATGTGACTCAGTTCCCATAATAGATTTCCTCTTAAGTATATATCTTATTGGTTCTGTTTTTCTGGAGAACCCTGACTCATAGAGGGATCTTCCCTCAAATATGCATTCTGGGGGCGCTCAACAGCAAAGAATATTTCCATTTGCTGTGGAAAGCCATGATTGTGATCCTGGCTTTGGAATCACACAAATCTAAAACCATCAATAGTAACTGTGAGACCTTGAGACATCTCAGCCTCTTATTCTGCAAAGGAGTGCTACTGACGCCAAAATACTGAGTTTTGGTGAAACTGACAAAAAGTAGAACACTTAGCACAGTGTCTGGTATAGTTAATGGTCAGGAAATGCTTGCAGCTAGTGTTAATTGCTTCTCATCTTCTTTAACCCTGTGTCTTAGTCTGGTCAGGCTTTATATAACAAATGCTATAAATAACAGAGAATTGTTTCTCATGGTTCTGGAGACTGAGAAATCTGAGAGTAAGGTGCCAGCAGAACCTGTGTCTGGTAACAACCTTCAAAATAAAAAGTGCCAAGTGCACCCCAAGTCCCTCTATTCCTGTTGGGTCTGTAATTGACTGTGAATGGTAAGGCATGAGAGCTCCTGCCAAAACCTCCCAACTCCATTTTTTATGATTTCCCATGACTGGTTTGCACACAACCCATTTTCTCCTTCAAAGAGGGCCCTCGCTTCCCTGTGTCCTCACCTGGTATAAGCGCCAAGGGAGTTATCTTGAGTCTTCCAAAAGGGCGTTAATCCCATTCATGAATCCCGTAGGCTCCACCTTCTAATACCAATACAATCGGGATTAGGATTTCAACATTTGAATTTGGTGGGCAGTGGGGGTAGAGGGGTAACACAAATAACTGACCGGACAGATGCTTAACCAGCTGGGCCACCCAGGAGCCCCCCAAAATAAAATTAAAAAAAAAAAAAAAAAGAACCAAAAACACTTATCCTTTGACTATAAAATATCACGTATTCCTTGGAAAAGAACAAAAGCCTGAAATTTACAGCCTTAGAGTATAAGTTCTGATAACCCCACCTCTCATGAGTCATTGCCATCAATATTTTGGTTTATGTCTTTTCTGACAGAGGGGATGAAGGTTAATACTTTTGTATTAATATCCTAAGAAGGTTGTTTCTTGCTTATTTATTTATTTATTTGAGGGGCACCTGGGTGGCTCAGTTGGTTAAATGTCTGCCTTTGGCTCAGTTCATGATCTTGGAGTCCTGGAATCAAGCCCTGCATTGGGCTCCCTGCTCAGTGGGGGGACTGCTTCTCCCTCTCCCTCTGCCTGCTGCTCCCCTTGCCTGTTCTCTCCTGCTCTCTCTCTGTCAAACAAAAATTTTTTAAAAGATTTATTTATTTGGGAGGGAGAGACAGAACAGAAGGAGAGGGAGAAGCAGACTCCTCGCTGCACAAGGAGCCCACCTTGGGGCTCAATCCCAGTAACCTGAGATCATGATGTGAGCAGAAGGCAGAGGCTTAACTGAGGGAGCAACCCAGGTGCCCCTCTTGCTAAATTCTATTAACCGATGGCGATTAATTAGGTAGACAAATTACTTATCCTCTCGTTTTAGTTTTATCACCTTTATATAGAAAAATATATATACATGGGGTCCAGTTATGAGAGTAAAATGAGAAAATGTGGAGATCTGTATGTGTTATGTGATGTTTTGGAATAAGGTGAGGTTTGGTTGGGTGAGGTCCTGAACTGAAGGCCAAGAAAGAATTCTTGAGATGTCTTTGGTGCAAAATGATGGTTTTATTAAAGTAGGGGGACAGGACGCGTGGGCAGAAAGGGCTGCTGCACTGGCTGATTATATACTTGGGAGCTGGGGGTAAGGAAAAAGGGAGGGTTTTTTTTTTTTTTTTCAAAGATTTTATTTATTCATTTGACAGAGATCACAAGTAGGCAGAGAGGCAGGCAGAGAGAGAGGAAGGGAAGCAGGCTCCCCGCTGAGCAGAGAGCCTGACTCAGGGCTCCATTCCAGGACCCTGAGATCATGACCTGAGCCAAAGGCAGAGGCTTTAACCTACTGAACCACCCAGATGCCCCAAAAGGGAGGTTTTTAAAAGAATTTCTGTATGCTAGGGAGAAAAAGCTACGAGATATTGGAGGTCTTGCCATGTCAGGTTAAGGTTGTTCCTCCCTCTAGTAAAGCATTCAGCTGAGAGTTTCCTTCTGGAAGTTAGGTTACTAATAAGAATGCCATATATATATACATATGTATATATATATATATCTCATTAAGACATTTTGTAAAATGAGGAAGAATCCTGTCTACAGGACCATAATTTCTATAAGGTAACCATTTGTTTCTCCCTTCCCTTAGCTTTAGGGCAGCCAGGAGTACCTGAGGAATGATCCACAGATCCCACCTGGGGGAGGGGGTGTTGCTGGGTGGTAACTTGTGCTTTGCCCTCAGCTTGCCTCCTGCTCCCTCATCAGTATACACTAGCACACAGATGTATATGTGCACATGTTACTGAACGACCTATCATAGCCACTAACTCAGAAAATGAACTAGTGAGCCTTGGCACAATGCCCAGCCGACTGCTCCATCCCAGGGAATCCCAGATGGGCTGGACAAATCAAAAGCACAGCTCCTGGTTGGGTTTGCCAACACCTTTGCTAAACCAACTCAGATAAATTTGTAACAAGTGAAGCCCGATCTCTCAAAAGACAAGGGTTGGGAAAGGAGAGAGAAATTTACTTTGGTGGAGGTGGTTGACTCAAGCTTTAACAAATGGCCTCTTTGCCTGCAAGCCGGACACCTAGACTTTTACAGGGATGTAAGAGAACAGGCAGGGGCGCCTGGGTGGCTCAGTGGGTTAAGGCCTCTGCCTTCAGCTCAGGTCATGGTCCCAGGGTCCTGGGATCGAGCCCCACATCCGGCTCTCTGCTCAGCGGAGAGCCTGCTTCCTCCTCTCTCTCTGCCTGCCTCTCTGCCTACTTGTGATCTCTCTCTCTCTCTTTGTAAATAAATAAATTAAAAAAAAAAAAAGAGAACAGGCAGACAGGGAGTGATCACGGCTGGGGTTTGTTCAGCCCACCATCAAGGACACAGAAGGTATGAGGTGTGGCCTTCTACGCATTCACTTGCTATGGGGGCTCTTCGGAACTGGCAGTTGCAATGTTGTAGTTCTCAAAGCCTCAAGAAAGAGCAATGAGGGGCGCCTGGGTGGCTCAGTGGGTTAAGCCTCTACCTTCGGCTCAGGTCATGATCCCAGGGGCCTGGGATCGAGTCCCACATAGGGCTCTCCGCTCAGCAGGGAGCCTGCTTCTCCTCATCTCTCTGTCTGTCTCTCTGCCTATTTGTGATCTCTCTCTCTGTCAAATAAATAAATAAAATCTTTAAAAAAAAAAAAAAAGAAAGAGCAATGAGAAATAACCGTTGGGGTCTGTAATTGCACAAGATAGCTCTTGCGTGCACACATATACCCACACAAGTAAGAAAAAAAGACTAGAAGTGATGAGGGAGCAGAAGGCAAGCTGAGGACAAAGGACAAGCTGACACCTTGCAACTACCCACCCCCCCACACCCAGGGGTGGAGTTCGTGTGACTTTCTTCTAGGATACTCCCATCTATCTTAAGGTTAATCCTTTGCTCCAGAGAAAACAACCTTAGCTTGACAATAGTCAGGCCTGCAGTATCCCAGGGGTCTTCTCTAGCATCTGAAAGTTCTTTTGGACACCTCTCTAAATCCTGGCGGGGGTAGGTGCCCAAAGCCCAAGTATATAGTCAGCCATTCCTCACAAGACCAGTGCAGCCGCTCTGCCCATGGGTACTGTTTCTGTGCTTTAATAATATCACCTTTTTTGCACCAAAGAGGTCTCAACAATTCTTTCTTGGCGGTTGGCTTTGAACCTCACCAACATTCCAAAACTACATTAAGAAGGATATTCATAGGGGTGCCTGGGTGGCTCAGTGGGTTAGGCCTCTGCCTTCGGCTCGGGTCGTGATCTCAGGGTCCTGGGATCGAGCCCCGCATGGGTCTCTCTGCTTGGCAGGGAGCCTGCTTCCCCCTCTCTCTCTGCCTGCCTCTGCCTACTTGTGATCTCTGCCTGTCAAACAAATAAATAAATAATAAATAAAATCTTAAAAAAAAAAAAAGAAGAAGGATATTCATATAATGGACCTTCCTGTGGGATAGTATGAAGGCTTTTTTTTTTTTCTTCTGTGTATTTTAGCACCATGTCCAATTATTTTCTACTAGACTGTGTTAGTTTGTTTTTTTTCTTAAAGATTTTATTTCATTCATTTGAGAGAGAGAGAGAGAATGAGCAGGGGGAGAGGCAAAGGGGAAGAGGCAGAGGGAGAAGAAGCAGGCTCCCCACTGAGCCAGAAGCCTGATGTGGGGCTTGATCCCAGGACCCTGTGATCATGACTCTAGCCAAAGGTAGACATTTAACCATCTGAGCCACACAGATGCCCCTAGACTATAAGTTTTATAACCAAAAATATTATTTTTTCTAAAAATATAACAGATAAGATTAGTCATCAAGAAAACAGAGTCAGGAGGGTATTGTCTCGAGGTCTGGGGTGCCTGGGTGGCTGGGTTAAGTGTCTGCTTTGGCTCAGTCACGATCTCACGGTCCTGGGAGTGAGCGCCATGTCGGGCTCTCCACTCAGCAGGGAGCCTGCTTCTCCCTCTCCCTTTGTCTGTCACTGCCCCTGCTTGTGTTCTCTCTATCAAATAAATAAATAAAATCTTTTTTTTTTTTTAAATGTCTATATGTCTGATCCAATAACTGCCTGAGAGGATAATTGGAAGTTACCTGTAGAGGCAGGTCTACCCTACAGAAAAGAAGAGATGCCACCATTAGATTCTACACCTGCTCTTCTCAGGTTTCTGTAGGGGACAATGTACAATAATCCTCAGTCTTTTGCTTCCAGGGTCTGAAACCAAAAGGAGTCAGTCTCTCTGACAAACTTTAGTAAGGCTTTTCCTTTATTCTTCCAAAGCACCCTCTGCCAGGAAATTCAATGGGATAGAGTAAAGCCTAGCAGTTTAGGACAAGACTTAGTGTCTCAGACCTGGGCTTGAATGCCTTCAGTTATAAATATGGAACTAGGGACTAAAACTAGCCTCAATTTTCTTTCTTTTTTTTTTTTTTAAAGATTTTATTTATTTATTTGACAGAGAGAGATCACAAGTAGGCAGAGAGGCAGGCAGAGAGAGAGAGAGGAGGAAGCAGACTCCCTGCTGAGCAGAGAGCCCGATGCAGGACTCGATCCCAGGACCCTGAGATCATGACCCGAGCAGAAGGCAGCGGCTTAACCCACTGAGCCACCCAGGCGCCCATAGCCTCAATTTTCTTATGGGTCCATCCAATTCACGGCGTTATAGTGAGGAACTGAATTTGGGTAAAGAGCATGGGCAAACAGTACTTAATTATTCTAGGGTGTCTGGGTGGTTCAGTTAGTTAAGCGTCTGCCTTTGGCTCAGGTCATGATTCCAGGGTTCTGGGATAGAACCGCATATCAGGTTCCCTGCTCAGGGGGGAATCTGCTTCTCCCTCTCAAACTTTCCCTCCCCTCTGTTCTTGCTTGTTTGCTCTTCCCCCCAAAATAAATAAAATATTTAAATAAATAAATAATTCTAGTACATTGTCTGATAAGAGATATACAACCTAGTACAGAATTGTGAACTACAGAATGAATTTGGGGGCGCCTGGGTGGCTCAGTCGGTTAAGTGGCTGCCTTCGGCTCAGGTCATTATCCCAGAGTACTGGGATCAAGTCCTACATTGGGCTTCCTGCTCAGCAGAGAGCCTGCTTCTCCCTCTCCCTCTGCCTGCTGCTTTGCCTACTTGTGTGCTCTCTCTGTCAAATAAATAAATAAAATCTTAAAAAAAAAATGAATTTGGGTAGGCATTCAACAAATATAATTAGGTGGAGAGGAGTTTCAGAATGAAGTAGAGTATGAGAATTGAAAGGGCCGATGGCAGGCTGCCACAAGACAGGCCACTTTTGCATGAACATTATTTTGAGTTAAAAACAATTAAAACCCAGCAGATTTGAGAAAAGCTCTTACCACCCCCTCAACTGCCTGCTTTGCCAGGAACTGAGCCATTAACAGGGATTCCTCTTTACCAAAGAAACTTAACATTCAAAATAATGCAACCTTTGTTTTCTAAAAGCAACTCTCACTTTCCTGTTAATGGTCTTCCTCTTTGTATTTTTGACTCCTACCCCTCTCCTTAGCTCATGTAAGCCTCTTGTTGATTATGTTTGGAATTTCTTTTGTCTATGTGGATTTCCTGTATGCCACAAAATTAAATTTGATTTTCTCTTGTTAATCTGTCTCATGTCAATTTGATTCTCAGTCTGATGAAATTTTACAATATAAGTGAGTTTTGGTGAGGTGAGGTCCGGAGCTGATGACCAAGAAAGAGTTCTTGAGATATCTTTGGTGCAAAATGGTGGTTTATTAAAGCACGGGGACAGGACCCATGGGCAGAAAGAGCTGCTTCCCCAACGTTGTGAGGGGTGGCAGTTTATATACTATGGGGTTGGGGGAGGTAAGGAAAAAGGGAGGTTTCAACAGAACTTTCATATGCTAAAGAGAACCTCCAAGATACCGGATAACAGAGGTCTTGCCATTGTCAAAGTCATTTTTCCCTTATTAGCAAGGTATTAACATTAAGATAGGTGGGAGATTCCTAAAGAATGTTACATATGTCCCACCCAGGAGGGGGGGGTGGGGGAAAGTTGCAGGGTTTCAGCTTTCGCTTTGTCCTCAGCCAGGCTTCTGTTCCCTCATCAAGCTAGAGGGACTTCAAGGTCTTCAAGGTCTTCAAGGGCAGAGGAAAATTATTCCTTCCTGACACTCCCTTTTCATCAACATACATTTATATCATTTTTTAAAGATTTTATTTATTTGTGACAGAAAGAGATAGCGAGAGAGGGAACACAAGCCACGGGGGAGCTGTAGAGTGAGAAGCAGGCTCCCAGCTGAGCAGTGAGCCCAATGTGGTGCTTGATCCCAGAATGCTGGGATCATGACCTGAGCCGAAGGCAGACACTTAATGACTGAGCCACCCAGACGCCCCTCATCAATATATACTTAAATTTATATGTGTCTATACCATCATCTGGAAGGATATTTTTTTCAGGGGAAGAATAGGTGGTCCTTTGTAGAAATGACCCAGGAGACTATCTTTTATACCCAGCTGAAGTAAGTAGGGTGTTGCCTTCTGGAGGCAAAACTGGATTGTAAATGCCACTAAGAAAACTTAAATCTTAAATCTTAAAACTTAAATCCACTATATTACATTAGGAAAAAGAGGTTCTTTCATTTTTTTCCTTAAACCATACTGAGTTCAATGAAAAAAGGGAGAAAGATCAAGAGAATCTGGAAGCATTTCACAAGTAAAGCACATAGGACTTGCTGATTGATTAAACATGGGGGTAAACAAAAAAGAAGCATTAATGATGATGCTTAGGTTTTTGGTTAGAAAGAGAAAAGCATCTTCTGACAACTAGCCTGGTATTAGCTATCAGATCAGCTTTAGTGTCTTTTTTAAAAATTTTTTTTAGATTTCATTTATTTATTTGACATACAGAGATCACAAGTAGGCAGAGAAGCTGGCAGAGAGAGAGGGGGAAGCAAGCTCCCCACTGAGCAGAGAGCCCTACGTGGGGCTCGATCCCAGGACCCTGGGATCATGACCTGAGCCGAAGGCAGAGGCTTTAACCCACTGAGCAGGTGCCCCAGCTTTGGTGTCTTCTTGTTAAACAAGTCCACAAAATATCAACATCAAACAAGGCCTGAGACAGTGACTTTGATGGATCAAGATAAAAACAAGACCTCTTCATAATCATGTTTAAACACAGATGAAAATGTGAACATTGTGCAAACCACAAAATTGTCCAAACATCCCCCTAGCTAATAAGAAGGACTTCGCCTCTTTACCAATTACAGGTTTAGCTTCCCTTCTTTCTTCCTACCTTCTAGAAAAGATTGACTAAGTTACCCAGTCACAGAATTATCCCTACTTCCTGACAATATTAATTCCAGAACAAAGCCCTGCCTTCTTGAACCCTGTCCCAAATCACCTAAGACAGTCCCAAGTCCCATTACAAGCTTTTTCTAACACCTCCTTACTGAGATACTTCCTCACTGTAAACAGCCAGAAACCTTTGTTCCATTATAGGTGTCTTTTTGGGGCGGGGGGTTTGGCTAAAGGGCATTGACTTTGGTGTGAGCGCGCAGACTGGATGATAATGTCATTCTCTGGAATGGAAAAAGTGGTAGGACCAGTGGTTGGTGCTATAGGAAAGTGTTGGGATTTGGAGCCAAAGGCCAAGAAAGAATTCTTGACATTTCTTTGGTGCAAAAAAGTGGTTTTATTAAAGCACGGGGACATGACTTGTGGGCAGAAAGAGCTGCTCTGTGTTCATGAGGAGTGGCCGATTATATACTTTCAAGTTGGGAGAGGGTTAGGGATAGCGTTGTCTCTAAGGAATTTTTGAAGCAAGTTTTCCAGGACCTTGAGGGGGCACGCTTTTGTTAGGAAAAGGTCATTTATCACTTTCTAATAAAACTTTAGTCATGAGATCCTTTAGATGTTTATCAGTGGGTCATGCTTGGAGGATGATTGCTAACATGCATCTTGGAGGGTAGAGATAAAGGAAGTTTCCAAAGGAATTTTTTTTTTTAATTTTTATTTATTTATTTGTCAGACAGAGATCACAAATAGGCAGAGAGGCAGGCAGAGAGGGAGAGATTGGAGGAGGAAGCAGGCTCCCTGCAGAGCAGAGAGCCTGATGTGGGGCTCGATCCCAGGTCGCTGGGATCATGACCTGAGCCAAAGGCAGAGGCTTTAACCCACTGAGCCACCCAGGCGCCCCAGTAATTTTTTTTTTTTTTTACGATTTTATTTATTTATTTGACAGAGAGAGAGAGATCACAAGTAGGCAGAGAAGCGGGGTGGGGGGGTGGGGGGGTGGGGAGGGCGGGAGGGGAAGCAGGCTCCCTGGTGAGCAGAGAAGCGGATGCTGGGCTCGATCCCATGACCCTGGGATCATGACCTGAGCCGAAGGCAGAGGCTTAACCCACTGAGGCACCCAGGTGCCCCCAGAGGAATTTTTATATGTTAAAGTAGACTTTTAGGATCCTGGAGTTCAGGCTAATGTCAAGCTAAGATTACCTTTTGCCCTTAGCAAAGTATTAACAGTGAGGTAGCTCTGAGTTCCTAGAGGAATGTTACTCTACCTGTTTCAAGGACTTGTCAATGGACTGTAATTAGTAAGGAAATTTAATTTTTCTTTTGCCTTTGCTTCCTACACAATTTGGGGTCAATCAACTGTGCCAGACCCTCTGAAAAGACATTCTTTGGAGCCAGACAGAGGCTGGAAGACTGGCCAGCACCTCTCAAAGCACTCTGAGGTTTTTACAGAGAGAGCCTCCAAGCTGTTCCCCCTAAGACAACACCAAACTTCATTTATCTTAAAATATGGGAAGAATTAATAGGTGATGTTTAATGAGTATGTGCCACCTGCTGAGCACTATTCTAAGAGACCTAGTTTTTGTTTGTTTTCTAAAGTAGGATCTATGCCCAACAGGGAGCATAAACTCACACCCCCCCCCCCCATATCAAGAGTCCCATGCTCTACTGAGCCCCCTAGACACCTCAGGATCCACATGTTTTAAAATATATATTTTTTAATTCATTTATTTGACAGAAAGAGAGAGAGAGCTCACAAGCAAAGGGAGCAGCAGGCAGAGGGAGAGGGAGAAGCAGACTCCCTGCCCAGCACAGAGCCAGATGCAAGACTCCATCCCAGGACCTTGGGATCATGATCCGGACTAAAGGCAGTCACCCAACCCACTGAGCCACCCAGGTGCCCAGGATCCACATGTCTTAAATCCATTTACTTCTCCCAATCAACCCTAAGAAGATAGGTATTATTATTATCAGGTTTTACTGTTGAGAAAACTGAGGTACAGAGTTGTGAGGGTTGGAACCAACTTACTTCACATTCAAGGCTCACCAGATGAGTCCTCCAGGGAGCTCCAGCCGGCTAAGCCGAGGCAGCCATGTTAGCTGTAGTCCGCTGGAACTGCAACTCCCGGCAACCCACGGTAGCCGCTCTCCACACACAACAAATCCCGGCGTGCCCCTGGGCGGCCCGGGGTGGAGGGTTCTAGAAGGCGTGACGTAGGGTCGAGAGCGGGCTCAGAGGCGGGCGCCTCTCAGTAGTCGCTGTGGCCGCAGCTGCCGGGCCTGGGGACGCGGGCGGCCGGGGCCGCGGGCGCAGCCTCTTCGTCTTCCCGGACATGGCCGCGCTCGGCCGGCCCTTCAGCGGCCTCCCCCTGAGTGGCGGCCCCGACTTCCTACAGCCGCCACCGGCCTTCCCCGGCCGGGCCTTCCAGCCGGGAGCAGAAGGCGCCGAGCTGGCTCCGCGGCCGGGACTCCGCGCCGCCCCGAGCAGCCCCGGCGGGAGCGCGGCGCGCGGACGGTAAGGAGCCCCGCGGGTGCCGGGCGTGCGGGCGCGCAGCTCGGGCTCGTTAATCTTCCTCACGACTCTCCGTAGGGGGCTCCTGAGCCCCCAGATAGCAGACGAGAAACTGATCCTGGGGACGTTAACTGTTAAGTCGCCCGGGGCCGCTCAGCCCGGGAGTCCGGGTCGGACCTCGACCGGCCTGCGCCCTTCGAGAGTCGAGGAGACTTTGCCGAGCTCGCCCAAGTCGGGCCGGGATTGGAACCTGGGCCAACCGGAGCCTGGCGGTGCCCTCGGCGCGGCCGCCGGCGCTAACTTTCCGTGTCTCTCGGACACTCGGTTTCTCATCCTCTGAGTGGGACAGAGATGGGTCCTGCTAGTGAGATCGTGGAAGTAAAGCGCTTAGCCCAGTGCCTGCCCCAGATACGTTTTCCCTACGTCCGTACCCCCAAATTTACTTCCCACTCCCTTGACACAGTAAGAAGTTGAAATTTCAACTTCTAGCTATGTGGGTCACCCAACCTGAGCGACCTTGTGATCTGTATATCCAATCGCGGGCAGCAAGGAAAGGGCCAGCCGCTCGCTGCTCTGGGACGGGCGAGATTATTGAGAAACGGGAGAGTGGATGCCGAAAACACAGACTCAGTGAATTTCTCGACTGATTTTTGTTTGTTTCAACAGTGTTTCAGTTCGCTGTAAAAAGAAACACAAGCGAGAGGAGGAAGATGATGAGTAAGTTTCAGGTGCCATTTATTCACTTTATGGTCACTTAGTTTAACTTGTTTTATATCCTCAACTACTTACTTTGAGTGAAAAGGTGAAACATTAAGTATCTTGGCGGGGCGGGGCGGGGTGGGGGACGGCGAGTATCTGCAAGGAGGCTCGAGGAACTGGTAACAGTGGTTTCCTTTTAGGGAAAGTAACTGGATAGCTGGCATGTCAGAGAGAAACTTTTCTCCCTGTAATCCTTAGTAACGTTTGAATTTTCATCCATGTGAGAATTATTACATGCGGAGAGTAAAAGGATTTCACGTGTGCGAAAGGATACACATTGTAAAGTCTTAGAATGCACACTCCGCTTTTCTCCCTGTTACCTGTTTCCTGTTTCTCCTTTGGATGATAATCTGAAAACTTTGTAACTGTATATGCCTGTGGTTTTATGTATTTGTAAGAAGGTAACTCTTGACATTGGCAACACATTGATCTTTTTACTCTCCTGTAGTTCCTTGCATATAGGCACATAGGGTTCTACCTAATTTCTTCTGCAACATTGAATAGAATACTATTGTAAGGTCCAGATATATTGAGATCATTAACCAACCAGTCTCCTGTTAATAGATTTTTAAGTTACCTGTAAGTTTTTGCATTTACTGTAGATTAAATCTACCATGCCGGTCCTTTTTAAAGTTCCTTGTATATATTTGCAAGTAGATTAATGGATTCTTTGATGGTGAATTGCATGCATTTTATTTTTTTATTTTTATTTATTTATATTCTTACTAACATGTAATATATCATTAGCCCCAGGGGTACAGGTCTGTGAATCGTCAGGTTTACATACTTAACAGCACTCACCATAGCACATACCCTCTCCAATGTCCATAACCCAAGCACCCTCTCCGTACCCTCCTTGTGTGCATTTTTAAATTTTGAACAAGAGTTGTTGCCAATTTATATTCTTTTAGCAGTGGAAATGCGTGTTTCTCCATCTTCACCAGAACTGTATTTTCAAATGTTTTCACTTCACTCATAGGTTAAAAAAAATTACATCTCATAGACAGTCTAATAGACAAATGAGCAAAGGAATCGCTCAAAGAGGATATCCAAATGACTAACAAATGAAAGGTGTTCATTCAACCTTATCAGGGAAATAAATGCCTAGTAAAGCCTCAAAATGAGATCTGTTACTTTACCACCAGGTACTGGAGCACCAGTAACTCTGCAATACTATGGATGAGAATGTAAATCGGTACAAGCACTTTGGGAAATAGTTTGGCATTATCTAGTAAGTTAAAGACATACATACGCTATTACACAACAGTTCCCCTCTTGAGTGTGTTCATGCTCTCAGCAGGAGACACAAGAAAGTTCATAACATCCTTGTTCATAATAGCTCAAAATTGGAAACAGCCTGTATGTCCCTCTATAGTAAAATGGATAAAGTAAATTACAAATTCATATAGTGTAGTTCTATTTGTCAAAAAAAAAGGGGGGGTAAAGAATATATGATGCCTGTCAAGGGATATGTCTCAGACATAATATGGGTAAAAAGAAACATACCAAGAGTATATATACAGTACTATAACAAAGTGTTTACCTGTAGGGAGAAGGAAATAGAGTACCATTTTAGAGTCTTGACAACAATCTACATCTTGAATTTTTTTTTTTTTAAGATTTTATATAACTGACAGAGCACAAGTAAGCAGAGCAACAGGGAGAGGAAGAAGCAAGCTCTCCGCTGAGCAGGGAGCCAGACTTGGGGCTCGATCTCAGGACCCTGGGATCATAACCTGACCCAAAGGCAGCTGCTTAACCGACTGAGCCACACAGGCACCCCTTGAATGTTATTTTAATGGATGGATGTTTTCTAATCATTGAATTGTATGAGCATAGGATCTTAAAGTTGAAATTAGATCTTTTTTTTTTAAGACCACTGTTTTAATTTATATTGTAAATTGAAGTTAAGTTGAACATCTTTCCGTTTAATCCACTTGTGTTTGTATGTCTTGTTCCAGTTTCTGACATTTTCTGTTGGCTTATTGATTTTTTTTTTGACTTAATGATCTTTTTCATGTTCATCTATAAGAAATCTTTACTAAAGAAATTAGTAGTTTATTGTGTATGTTATGTTTCCCCAAATTTGTCATTTGTCTTTTATTTTATTTTTTTTTTTTAAAGATTTTGTTTATTTATTTGACGGAGAGAGAGATCACAAGCAGGCAGAGAGGCAGGCAGAGAGAGAGGGAGAAGCAGGCTCCCCGCTAAGCAGAGAGCCCCATGCGGGGCTGGATCCCAGGACCCTGAGATCATGACCTGAGCTGAAGGCAGAGGCTTAACCCACTGAGCCACCCAGGCGCCCCTGTCATTTGTCTTTTAACTTTGTATATGTTTTGCTTGTTTGTTTTTTGGCCAGCAGAAACTGGATTTTCTAACCTTGCTGATGCATAGGCTAAATAGATTTGAAAGTTGCCTTAGTTTAAAAACCACCAGACCAGACAGCATTTATATTCTTTATTGCCTTGGAATTGCTGCAGAAGGGCTCTCTTTGCTTTTGTCTTTTGGACTACACTCGAAGAAATAATTGAATAGGGATGCCTGGGTGGCTCAGTCTGTTGAGTTTGTGACTCCTGGTTTTTTTTTTTTTTAAAGATTTTATTTATTTATTTGACAGAGATCACAAGTAGGCAGAGAGGCAGGCAGAGAGAGAGAGGAAGGGAAGCAGGCCCCCTGCTGAGCAGAGAGCCCAATGTGGGACACGATCCCAGGACCCTGAGATCATGACCTGAGACCAAGGCAGCAGCTTAACCCACTGAGCCACCCAGGCACCCTGTGACTCCTGGTTTTGGCTCAGGCTGTTATCTCAAGGTCTTGAGAGGAGTCCAGTGTCAGGCTCCACAAACAGCGGGAGTCAGCTTCACTCCCTCTGCCCCTCTCCCTGCTTGCTTGCTTTCTTTCCAAAATAAATAAATTTTTAAAAAAAAGAGGCACCGGGTGGCTCAGTGGGTTAAGCCTCTGCCTTCAGCTCAGGTCACGATCTCAGAGTCCTGGGATCGAGTCCTGCATCGGGCTCTTGGCTCGGCAGGGAGCCTGCTTTCTCCTCTCTTTCTCTCTGCCTACTTGTGATCTCTCTCATCAAAAAAAAAAAAAATAGGGATGCCTGGGTGGCTCAGTTGGTTGGACGACTGCCTTCGGCTCAGGTCATGATCCCGGAGTCCCGGGATCGAGTCCCGCGTCAGGCTCCCAGCTCCATGGGGAGTCTGCTTCGCTCTCTGACCTTCTCCGCTCTCTGACCTTCTCCTCGCTCATGCTCTCTCTCACTGTCTCTCTCTCAAATAAATAAATAAAAACTTAAAAATAAATAAATAGCGAGAGAGAGAGGTAATTGAGTAAAGAGTTCCAGTGCGAAAAGTTTGAAGTGTAAAATCTGTTGGCTTTGGGGTCCCTAGCTGGCTCAATCTGTAGAGCATGGGATCCTTGATCTAGGGTGGGGATGATTGTGAATTCAGGCCCCACATTGGGTGTAGAGCTTGCGTTTAAAAAAATAAATAACAATACATAACTGTTAGCTTCCTTTAATTTACAGATGGAGAGACAGAGGCCCTGAGAATGAGGAACTTGACATTTGAATATCTAATGCCCATAAGTGTGCTGCCCACCTGCCACTTCATATCTCTTACCTATACTTCGAAGTCTTTTATATCACATTTTCTTTGAAACTTAATTATCATTGATCTCTGATTATTTGCAAAATGGACCTACAAGTGTGAAATAATATAGTCCAAATCATGTCAGAAGTCAGAGATTAGAACCCAGCTCTTACAGTCTGTTGCATTTCATTGTTGCATTGTTGGATGTGCTAGGAAATTACCTGTTCCTTCTAGATTTATTCTGCTTTTTCTTAGCTGGTTTTATGTGTATAGTTTTCTTCTGATTTCAAAACATTACACCATAAAACTATCCAAATATTACAGAGACATGTGATGTATAGTTAGACAGTCTTAGTATTTTCTTATCAATTAAAACCAATCATAAACTATTGTGCTTACTCTGGTACCATGTAGACTAAAATGGGACCTGTACAGAGAAGATTAGCATGGGCCCTGTGCAAGGGTGATATGCAAATTTGTGAGGGGTTCTATATATTTAGATGATAGCTACAATTGTATAGCATAAGATACAGCATTGTAGACTCTGTTGTTTACTTAAGACTAATGTAACTTTGCATGTCAACTATACTCAGAAAAGGGGCGCCGGGTGGTTTAGTCAGTCAAGTATCTGCCTTTGGCTCAGGTCATAATCCCACTAGGGTCCTGGGATCAAGCCCGGTATCAGACTCCCTGCTCAGCGGGGAAATCTGCTTCTCCCTCTCCCTTTGTGTGTGTGCACGCGCGCTCTCTCTCTCTCTCTCTCTCTCAAATACATAAAATCTTAAAAAAACAACAACAACAACAAAAAACCTATACTCACAAAAGACCTCAAAAAACTAAACATTTTAAAAAATGATTTGTCAATTCCAGTAAAAGTCTAGGTTCAAGAGAACATCCTTATTTGTCAGATTTTATATTGCCAGAGACTTTCATGTTTATTATTTTTTAAAGATTTTATTTATTTATTTATTTGAGAGAGAGAGGGAGAGAGCGCGCGCCAGAGAGAGCATGAGAAGTGGGTGGGTCAGAGGGAGAAGTAGACTCGCTGCTGAGCAAGGAGCCTCATGCGGGATTATGACCTGAGTGGAAGGCAGTCACTTAACCAGCTGAGCCACCCAGGTGCCCCTAATGTTGATTTTTGTAGTCTTAACATGAATAGAAATTTCTTTTTGTAGAATACATGCCACTTCCTTCTCGTAAGCTGTGGTAGCCATTAATGAATTCTTTTAAGTTGCAGAGCTGTGCTGTGTTTTGAGGCCACACTTGCTGATGCCCAAGCAGTAAAGTCCGCCTGGTCAGAGCACTTAAGTAGAGTAGGACCAGTTGTCTAATTTCTTCAGACAGTTTTCAGCCATCCTGGGCACATTGCAGCATATGCAAATACTACTTCATGGTAAGAGCTTGAACTTCCCTAAGGAGGCCATAAGTTTCAGTGAAAATGACATAGAGCTAGGACTTTGGAGCTCTGCCTTCTGGTGCCCGACGTGCAGCTCTGCCTTATGTGACATTTAGGAGGGGCCACTTTAGCTTTTCTAGGTCTTAGTTTCCAAATCTGCAAAACAAAGAAATTGATGAACTCTAAGGGCTTTCTGTAATACAAATTTTTCTAGGAAGTGAAAATGGTTTAAGCGGGAGAAAAACTTACACCCTTATTAGTAAGGGGCTCAGAGCCAAATGACAGTCTTTGGACATTTTTGAGAGGACCAAGAAATCACAGTATCCTCTGCAACCTGGAGTACCTGGAACGGACCTGATAAAGCATTTATCTTTCGCCCTAAGGGAAGACAGGATGCCTGTGGATCACATCCCCATAGGGAGCAAGCAGAATCACGACAAAATATGGCTGGTTCTGAATTGCTGCTTGTGGTTTGGTTTCTTTACTTTCCACTTGACCTATCCAGAGCCAAATAAGTAGGAATAACTCTAAATTCCCACATTGAACACTAATCTGAAAAAGCACAATCTTGCAGGTGTAGCCTAATTTGGTAGAGAGCAGTAGAAGAAAACATCTTAAGGAAGCTGTCAGAATGACAAAAGGAAATGCATGATTTTCTGTCTTGTAATCACACACTGTCAAAAATCAGAGTTTTTTTAACATAAGAGTTTGGTTAGAGAAAGGAATGATAAACATTTATATGACTGAATTTTCATTGAGGTTTTGTTTTTTGTTTTTTGTTTTTCCAGTTGTCCAGTAAGAAAGAAAAGGCTAACTGAAGCAGGGCTCTGTGCTGGTCCTAATGACTGGATTCTTTGTGCACATCAGGATATAGAGAGTCATGGAGTAAATCCGTGCACTAGTGGCCTCTCTGCACCTGGCATGTTAGATGTTATATGTGAAGAGATGGATCAGACAACAGGAGAACCACAGTGTGAAGTTGCACGAAGGAGGCTTCAAGAAATCGAGGACAGGTGAACGGGTAGCTCGTATCATTGGCTTATTGCAGTTCCCATGTGATATCTCTACTCTTAAGCTAGTCTAATTCATCATTTGGTGATAATAGTAATCTTCAACCTCTCAGACTATGAAAATTTGAGAACTCAAAGTCGACACATTTAATGTCAAACTCTTCTCATAGAACTGCACTATCTGGGAATATTAATTTTTTGGTTTATGGTAGTTTCCAGGGACACATTCTTTAAATGTGATTGCATCTGATGTAAAAATTTTTAAGTGAAACATTGAGTAACTCTCCTGTATGTACTTTTTTCACTCAGAGCCTCATATTTTACTTGATCTTTTCCTATAGCACCTGTTGCTCTTATTTTTTTTAAATTTTGTCTGATTGCTAGAATATATAATAACTCGACTAAATTTTTCTTTCTCTGCTTCTGCTGTCTTTATTTAGGATAATTGATGAGGATGAAGAAGTGGAAGCTGACAGAAATATTAACCATCTCCCCAGTCTTGTTCTTTCTGACACCATGAAAACAGGTTTGAAGAGGGAGTTTGATGAAGTCTTTACAAAGAAAATGATTGAGTCCATGTAAGTGTTGGTTCCTGGTTTCCATTTATTTATTTTTAAAAACTTACTTATTTTTTAGAGACAGCACAGGGAGAGGAGCAGAGGGAGACGGACAAGCAGACTCAGCGTTGAGTGGCTGCCTTACCTTCTTAACCCCCAATTCTTTTGAAGTCCTGAAACACACTGTCTTATGTTGGGGTTGGGAGGATTGGCAAGAGAGCCCATTCTCCTAAATTTGTGTCATAGGATATAGGAACCACATTTCAAAAGTTCTTGTTTACCAGGCTCTCAGTTATCCAGGAAGACCACTGAGACTTAGAAAACATACCAAAAGAAATCTCCCAATAGTCAATAGAAGTACCACAAAGTTTAATGAGCTCAGTTACCTGGTTTCCATTAGAGTAGAAACACTGGAACAGGAAGTGAGAAAAAAATTCCTAGGGAGTAGTGACAGTATAGTGTGAGGACAGGAGCGGAAACTAGAAAGCAAACATCAGAGCCTTAAAAATGAAGCAGCCTGGGGCTATTAACACCAGAACTAATGATAGCTCTGTAATTCTTATAGTCCTTGAGCTTACATGATCTGAAGCATGTGCAAAATAATAGTCCGGTTTAAAGTGCTATTTATTGCCTAGAAAAAACTGCAGGTAGATTTGATAACTCCGTATGAGGGTAGGTGTCAGGTATCTGAAAAAATCTCTTTGAGAACAGCAGTCTGAGTGATGCCAAGTAGATAAGTATTGCCTGTGGCCACAATGGGTTCAGCTGATGTTATTTTATTTTATTTTTATTTATTTATTTGACAGAGACCACAAGCAGGCAGAGAGACAGGCAGAGAGAGAGGAGGAAGCAGGCTCCCCGCCCAGCAGAGAGCCCGATGTAGGGCTCGATCCCAGGACCCTGAAATCATGACCCGAGCCGAAGGCAGCGGCTTAAACTACTGAGCCACCCGGGCGCCCATCAGCTGATGTTAGATCACAGAAGTTTTGCATTAGCTCCCTAACTTGGGTATATAATTAACTACCTAACTCTAAGGGTGGGTAGTTAATTTAGCCAAGAGTAAGCAGGCCATGCTGTCCTACAGCCTAAAAAAGAGCACTTTTTGCTCTTGGTAGTTTTCCAGAAGCTAGCGTTTCAGGGTACTATTCATTGTGGTCTGTCTTACTTGCCTTTGGGTCCCAGAAACTATCAAACCATGGGGGCAGGTAGGCAGTGGGGCCATAATCGTTTGTACTTACTGCAAAAAGCATTCTGCTTTGTAGCTGTACTAAGCAGAATGCATAACAGAGATACGTTTAATGTGTTTGGTCAGTATTTCATTTTCATTTATAAAGGTTTAGTACAAGGTAGTAGCTCATACCTACTAATACTAACCACAGTTTAAGGAATTTTACATTAAATCAAGGGCCTCTATTTTTTTACATTGGATGTTTATATTGCTTTTATTTTAAAGATCTGAGTAATCTCTATACCCAACATGGAGCTGGAACTTAAAACCCCAAGATCAAGAGTTGCATGCTCTACTGACTGAGCCAGCCAGGCACTCCTATATTACTTTTAATCACAGCATCAGTACAACTAGTAGGTTGGTTAAAAACGTGCAGAACAGAGGCATCTGAGTAGCTTAGTCTGTTAAGCATCTGACTGTTGGTTTCACTTTAGGTCATGATTCAGGTTCCTGGCATCGAGCCCCATGGCCTGCTTCCTGATCAGCGGGGAGTCCGCTTGGGATTCTCTCTCTCTGTTTCCCTCTCTCTGCTCCTCCCCTCACTTATTTGTACACATGCGTGTCTTCTCTAAATAAATCTCTAAAAATATGAGCAGAACTACAAAATTGTATGTGTTTGACCTTTCTAAAGATCTTTTTAGATCATCATAAAATCTCCTATTTTAATTCTCTCAGTTCTTAACTCTAGATATTTGGTAGCAAACATTAACTTTTCAACATGTGTCTTTTATTTCCATATCCTAAAATTTTTTTTATAAGAAACTGTATTTTATGTCTTAGGAGCCGTCCTTCCATGGAGCTTGTGCTGTGGAAACCTCTCCCTGAACTTCTTTCTGATAAGCCAAAGCCAACATCTAATGCTAAGAACTATACAGGAGAGAGCCAAACTAAGCATGCAGCTGCTGGCCCTGCCTTCCCTGGGAGAACTGAACTGTTCTTGGAACCTCAGCAAACAGGGCTGCCTGTTTACAATAGTTTGGAGACAGCTGCTTGCACAGAAGAAGAGATGGAACTCTAGAAACCAGTTTCTATGCTAAAGTTGTCAAATTTTAGAAGGCTCATGTATTTAGTCGTGAGCCTACTTGTATTTGTATAGTATAGGGACTTGAAAGTTTTATGAAACGGGTGTAATAATATCTCCACCTGTGATTTGGGGTGGGACTCTCATTTTGGGTAGCCATTTCGTGAATCCAACTTTTTGCTATGGAAGCTTGTCTCAAGGGAAAAGAGTTTTCCACAGGGCTTATTAAGGGAATGGAAGTTGCAGCCTGCAAAGGCAAGTATAAAAGCTGTGTGTCTGAGGGTGACTTAAATCATCTGTCACATTGTCTAAACCATTCAGATAGTTGGCGAATATTCAGACACTTGAATTTGAAACAATGCATTACGAAAGAAGGATGCCCCTACTATGGCTGTACCCTGACAGCCGAGTCACAACTGCGTGTATAGATCAGAGCTTGTTTATAGTGGTGACTCTGTAAAATTGGGAAGAGGAGGGAGGAAGGTAGCTTAGCCTATTGCCAAGAGATTTAACAGAGGCTCTGAAACTTGTATATTGTCAATTCTGTGTAGCTACGTTGATTAAATAGCTGGTAGCATTGTGGCTCACTTAGTAGCCTCTGAAAATGGCAATGAAAATACAAAAAAGGTTTTTCCTTCAAGGCTTTTTTGCCTTGTGCTACAGTTGCTCCTTGGTTTCCCTTGCATAATTGATAAGCCCGGTTATTCAGGAATGTTTACAACTTAATTAACTTTGAGTTTGAGTGATCGTTAAAAAGTGATCGTGAGGTAACCCTATGTTCAAATTAGCTATGGGAGAAGCCTCCCTTAAGTAATCCCAAGGAACTGCCATGTCAGCAAAGCCCAGCATTGATAGGTATTTTTAAAAAGATTGTACCTATATTAGCAAGTTGAGTATTTTTAGTGTTAATGTAGAAAACAATGACAATAATTAACTGAAATGGTAAGTGACATTGAGAGTTACTGAACCAGCCTCTTTGCCTGGTACTTCAGCTGTTGTGCAGTAAACCTAGAGAATGGCTTCCTGCTAGTGCTGGACATCTTCATCTTGAGGAACTAAACCAGGCTCAAGGTGCCCTTTGGGGATAACCATGATTGAAGTTCTTTATTTCTCAGGAAGGGCTCTTCTGTGTGGCAAGGACTCAGTAGTGTCGAGTAAAATAACACTTTCCTTTAGTGCTGCGAAAATATCCACTATAACTTATTAAATGAGTGTAATAGTGTAATACTTGCCCTTACATCACACAACAGGAGACCACCCCAGTTCTTTTTGTTTTGTTTTCTGGGTTTTTTTCCCCCTTTGTAGGACTCAGATACCTTGTGTAGGGAAAGAAAATGGCTTATGCCAAGTAGAGGTGACTTTTTAGAAACAAGCTCCCAGATGTTTTTGAAACCCATGCTGAAATCCCTCCCCTTGTTACAGATGGCATAGAAGTAAGAAGTCTGTTAATTGGACTGTTTCTTCCCTTGCCTGTTCCTGCTTTCTCTGTTTCTGTCTGGACAGTCAGGAAAAGATTTAATGTTTAATATTTAAACAATATTTAATGTCTACACAATAAAATTATTCAAACTTCAAACCAGTATTAAAACCAGTTGGAAACCAGCTAATAGTTTCTTAATCTCAGATTTAGAGATGAATGTAAACTGTATTCTGTTGAGATGTGCAAGTGTTTGATTCATGCCGTTTGAAAAACTCCTGCCTTTAGGTCATTGTTTAATGGGACCAACTTAAAAAGTTTGTAGCCTTAAAGAAATCGCCGTCCTAAAAGTTTCTTCTGGTATGACTCAAAAACATGAAGTGAATGCCCAGGATTTGGAGTTAGTCCCAGTGTTAGGGCAGAAGGGGAGTTGACAACTTTTCAAAGAAGGACCCAAAACACACTAAGGTAGTCTTTGGTAGGAATTGTGGGCCAGGCCTCTGATCCAAGGTCTGTATGAGGAAAAGGAAGAAGAGCTCCAAAACAGGGCTCTGATACCACTGGTAAAATACAGGAGAGAATGAAGAGTCTGTTAATTAAAATCCAAACAACTTGTTTCAGGAGTCAGATTATCTCACGTGATTATTTCTGCAGGAAAATGGATGTTTAATGCTCCTTTTTAAACTTTATCCTTTTGCATATGTTTGTACAGAAATTTTCTTCATCCTTGTGGTGCTTATTCATCTGAGCCGTCTCCACAGTCTCCATGCCTCTGCTTTGTTTTTCTTCTGTAGTGTAAGGCTTTTGCTTTTGCCTTAAGGTTTCCTTAGGGAATCAACAGGTCTTTTTATTTTGTACAACTTTTGAAGCATGGATCAAACATTGGCTTACTATGCTAATGTGTGAAGAGAAAAATTACCTAAAGCAGGTGAGCTTTAATGAACAAATGTATATTTTCTCTGAGTTTGAGTAGGGTGTGTGTGTGTATTTTTTTTTTTAATATAAAGTTCAGTTCTCACAAATTTAATCAGTCATTTAAAAAAGAAGAAACAAAAACAAAACTTGCTCATTTTTGAAAAGGTGCAAATGTAAAATTTTAGGAAAATAGGGTAGGGGCTAGAACCATGAGAACGATGCTTATTATAAGCAGGTTCGTTAATTATTTTGGATTTGAAAACTTGGTTTTTCATTAATAGTGACCAGAATGGTACAGTACTAGGAACGTTCTGGGAGATGCTGTCAATTTTACTTTCAAACAAGAATCTGGTGTTTCTGTATTTTATTGTTTTCAATAAAACTTCTTAAGTGCTTTGACTTCATGAGGTATTTGTATTCCTGCCATAAGTAAACAAAATCAGCTACCTCTGCTGGCTTCTAAATTGTATTTAAAGCAGAATTCATGGGTGCCTGGGTGGCTCAGTCGAGTGAGCATCTGCCTTTGGCTCAGGTCATGATCCTTGAGTCCAGGGGAGTCTGCTTCTCCCTGTGCCCCTCTCCCCTCTCTCAAATAAAAAAATAATAATAAAAAAGAAAAAGCATTTGTATCAGTGAGGGTCTTAAATTTGAGAGGATGATTATGTTGGGTTAAAGTTAAGCTGTATAAGTGAATTCAGTATTTCCAAAATAGGCAGACTGTTTTGCTGTTCTAAATGCTTAGAATGCTTACCACTCTACTTACCAATTCACTGCTGTCAACAGCATTGATTGGCAGTGGTAATTGACTGCCACTGTTCAGACAACAGTAGTGACAGTCTTCAAAAATGTTTAAATATACAGCTGGAAATGGTAGAGTTCAAAGTTGGTTTTTTGTTGTTGTTGTTTTTTACAGGTTTAGGACCATTGAAAATGGAATAGGGAAATTCCATAATGTTCAGTTATGTGGTCATTTCTTTAAGAGTTGACAGGTCACTGGGTGGCAGTATTGCCTGCATATTTACAACTTTGGCTTGATGATGTGGGTCCCTGATGTGTGGTGAGGCAGAGTTAAGTTTGGGTTGTAATTACAGAAAACTCAGGATATTGTTTATCACCAAAATTTGGAAATCACAGCTAAGAGCTATCTAATTTATTTTACATATTTGGAAACTAAAGCTAAATAGATAGTGATAATTTTGATTATAATTGAACTTAACCAGCTTCAGTGTTCTTCCCACTTGACCAGTGGTTTTATAGTGTTTTCATAGAATATCTAAAATGTCATTTAGAGTTCATCAACATAATCCACAATAAATTGTGGTTCAGTCAATGTAACATTAAACCCCTTGAGAAAATATACTTTTGTATATATCCATTTGGTGCAAATACTCTGTCAGTGGCATTTTATTTTTTTTATCTTTAAAGATTTTATTTGACAGAGCACAAGCAAGGAGAGTGGAGAAGCAGGGAGAGGGAGAAGCAGGCTCCTTGCAGAGTAGAGGAAGCCTGATATGGGACTTGATCCCAGCATTAGGATCATGACCTGAGCTGACGGCAGTGACTTAACCAACTGAGCCACCCAGGCGCCCTGTCAGTGGCATTTTAGAGATGAATGGCATGCATTTTGACTACAGCTCCAGCAAGACAAGGGTGTTGTCTTTCAACAACTGCTGAGTGGGTAAACAAGCCAGTTTTCCTGTCCTTTAATGAATTCGAGAAGTCATGAAGTTAAAATTTCATAGGATATTAGAATTTAACTGATGCCATGAAATATTCCTGGAGTCGGCCAAGTTACCTTTTGCCTACAGTTCTGTCTTTACTTTGCTCCAATAGCATACCTAGTAGAAAAGGAAGGAGGCACGCACAGATTGGTGTTACAAGGCTTTGGGAAATGGTATGAAGACATTTGCCACCTGATTGTTTCATTTATGGACAACCCTCTGCATTTAATAGAAATCTTGCTTTGGTTTTGCAGACAAATGTCTTGATTTTTATTTCTGACCAGTTTGTTTCAATGAGCTCTCCTTAAATACCGGGTGTTTTCTCGAGACTGGGCAGTGTTTAGTCATTTTCACCCCTCTGTGCAGAAAATGAAAACCCCAATGACCGACACAGGTTATATATGTCCTGTGTTACTCCTGCTAGTACAGCTGCTGCTTTCATGTGATGTCATTGAATGTAAATTATTTGAACCTCAATCTCCAGATGCTTCTATTATGGAGAGTAGCTAAAATGCATCTGTAATTACATTTGCTTAGACAGTCCTTAAATAGATAAGTAAGTTTTCAGTTATAGAAAATCAGGTGATCAGATTTTTAATCATGGGGACTGCTGGAGGTTCTCTACATTTACCATAAACAGCCTAGGGGTGCCTGGCTGGCTCACTCAGAAGAATGTGAAACTCTTGATCTTAGGTTGTGAGTCTGAGCCCCACATTGGGTGAAAAAATTACTAAGAGAAATAAATTTTAAAACAAAAAAGGGAAAATTGAGCCTAGGTAAACTTGTGTTGCCACAGACTGGGATTGAGCTCTGGCTTTTGTAACCAGGGATTTTAGGCTGTCTTGTGGACATGCTTCCAGTCACACCACGATCTCTTGTACTTGGCTGCAAGTAGAGCATGCTTGGTCTTGCTGCTTGGGATCTTTTGAATCCTACCTTTAGTCTATACTCATTCACTCTGACTGCTGTAGTGGTAGTCTTAATGTTGACATAGGATCCTGGTATAGGTGAGATGTTTTCTATAAATGAGGGAAGTCCTTCAGTGTCTTTTAAGAAGATTCCCAAAGGGGGAAAAATAAGATTCCCAAGGAAAAGTTTTACACATGGATGATGATGAGGTTATCATTTCTATAGTTTTCAGATAATAGTAATGTGTCAGGTTTTATTTCTTAAACAGGTTCATTCTTCTGTGAAGCAAGTTCTAGAGGTTATCTAATTCTCTAAGTTCAAACTCTCTCCAAAGTGGATTAAGGGAAGAGCTAACTTATGAGTGCTTGGGATGGTGCCTGGTATATGTATACCAAGAACTTAAGACGCATCATCTTTTTGAATCCTCTACCAACCTTTAGAGAGGTTGACTGTTATGCCACTGCATAGGTGAGGAAGTGATATTATATGTCCAGGGTTACCTGGCTAACCAGTGGCGGAGTTAAACCCAGGGGAGTTTGAGTCTAGAAAATGTTCTTAATCCCTATAATAATGGCAAGAGAATCTTGGTATTTAATGGCATGTCCTTCTCTTAGCATGTTAAGCATTCTAGCTCTGCACTTACTAATCTGTGTTATTGGCCAGTTAGGTTAAAGAAACTCAGAAATACAGTAACTGCTCAAAGAGTAGATTATATCACTTAGAGCAGTCAGAAACTGAAGCAGGCAATAACTAAAGGGGAAAAAAACCTTTAAAAAGTGGCATGCTCACTGAAGCTGGGTAAATCACTATCATGGCAAACAGTGAAACACCTAGAGAAAACAGTAAGACTTACCCAAGAACAAAGACACTGCATTGCACTTTTTAATTGCACAGGTAGTTTTAAATAAATGGAGAAAGCACCTTCCAAAAATTACACTAGCAGGGAAAGATTCCATCGAGCATTTACATAGTAAATTTCCATAGTTTTACACAAGATTCTTGATCTTTACGTGAACTGTACATGAGGGAAAGGAGCCCCCTCAGGTAGGTTCTCTGCTTGCAGAAGCAAACTAAAGGACTTAAAATTGGAGGCAAGCCTGGGATGCCAAGAAGGAGTAAAAGAAATGTTAAAGGGCCACTCATAAATTTCATGTCTAAGATGCTTGTCTGATGACCCTTACATAAGAATTTTAGGGCAGACTATTGCCCTTAAGGGTACAACCTCAAAAACTGTAATTCTGGATTGTAGTAATATATCTGAGTACCTTGGACTGCTGGATGACAAAGACAATACTTGGGGTGACCTATACAGTTTAACAGACAAATACTTTAAGGGAATTCCCTAGCACTGTACACCCTCTACTTTGGCTTTTTTAAATGAAGCACAGGCTTCTTTGCTATCTTCCAGGCAGTATAATGGTCAAAAGAAAAGGGTAACAGCACTGGATCATTCCTTAGACACTAATCAGCTGAGGAAAGAGTTCATTAGCAAAAGTGTCCTCCCAAGAATGGTCTACACCAAGTAGAGAGGACATGTCGCTCAAGAGAGAAGGGGAGCCCTCATATCCACAGTCACTATAAGCATCCAGTAGACAGGAAGATGGCTTCAGGCAGTGGCTGGATGAAAGTAGATCTGAGGTGCCCAGCTCTGGAATGAAGTCATCTTCTACAAGTTCTTCCTTCACTGAGACAGTGAATTCAGGGTGATCTTTCTCTGAGGGGCTGAAAGGTGCTTCCTCAATTTTCACTACCACATTAGCTTGGCTCTCTGTCTCAGAGGGTATCTCTAAGACTAGGGGCTTGGTGTATACGTGATCAAAACGAATCAGTTCATTAATGGCTTCCAGCTTGGCTGATGACGTCCCCAGTGACGGAGAAGGGGAGGCTGGTAAGGAACTGGGTCCTTCTGGATGGGCTTCTGGATGCTGCTCCAGGCTGGGAGACTCTGGGGAAGGACATCTGAAGAACATGACTGGATCCAAGTTGAACAGAATGCCCAACAGGATATCAGACTGCAAGAGGCAAAAGTTAAATAGAATCCAACCATCAGAAGGTACTGAAATTTACCTAGAATACTTATTACTAGGTCCCACAATGTAAATTAATCATAATAGGATGACCACCGAGTCCCACAGACCCATTCATCTATACCTCACTCTATGTCCAAATCACAAGGAGATAGGAAGGTAGTCGATGTTCACCTGTAACCCAACCAAAACTAACTTCTACTGCCCTCCTCTGAATGGCTGGGAATGTCAGACATCAGAGAGATGAATTAACTAGTTACAATTCTATTTACAAAATCCAAAAAACCCCTACCTCAGAGTCTGAAGAGTCAACGCTGTCAGAATCCATGGGGAGATGTTCTGGAGGGGTGACAACTGGGCCTGCACCTGCTGCAGAGGTGCACGTAGTCTGAGTGCTGCGGACTCAGCAGACCCGGCCACTGGCCTCACTCCATTCCCCTGCGAAGACCAATGGCAACAGCTCAAACTGCAGTCCTCAAGGAAATGCTCACTAGGCACCTGGGAGTCTCAACTTTCAAGAAAGCTAGAAAACTATGCTTTAGAGCTGAAATCTTTCCCTTACCTTCATTTATTTCCATTTTATTGAGTCCTCAAGAAGAGAGAAGGGATGGAAGACTAATTTCTGTCATTTTCTATGCAATGAAACATCTTTATGCCCCAAGCAAAGGTTCAGGAAGGACTGATATTCCTAAATATCTTCAATTATACTCTCTATAATAATGTTTGTGTTTTTTTTTTTTAAGATGTTACTTTTAGGGGCACCTGGGTGGCTCAGTCGTTTGGTGTCTGCCTTCGGCTCGGGTCATGGTCCCGGGGTCCTGGGGTAGAGCCCTGCATCTGGCTTCCTGCTCCCCAGGAGGCCTGCTTCTCCCTCTCCCACTCCCCCTGCTTGTGTTCCCTCTCTTGCTGTGTCTCTATCAAATAAATAAATAAAATCTTAAAAAAAAAATGTTACTTTTAGGGGCACCTGGGTGGCTCAATCAGTTAATCATCTGTCTTCAACTCAGGTCATGATCTCAGAGTCCTGGGATCAAGTACCACAGCAGGGAATCTACTCTCTCTCTGCCTGTCCTCCCTGCTTGTGCATATGTACACACTCTCTCAAATAAATAAAATCTTAATTTTTTTTAAAGATTTTTTTGTTTGTTTGTTTGACAGAAAGAGATCACAAATAGGCAGAGAGGCAGGCAGAGATAGGCAGGCAAAGGGAAAAGGGAAGCAGGCTCTCTGCTGAGCAGAGAACCCTATGTGGGGCTCAATCCCAGGACCATGAGACCATGACCTGAGCCAAAGGTAGAGGCTTAACCCACTGAGCCACCCAGGCACTCCGCTCCCCAAAAAGATTTTAGCTTAAGTAATCTCTGCACCCAAAGTGGACTTGAACTCACAATCCTGAGATTGAAAGTCTCATACTATAGCAATTGAACCAGCCAGGCGCCCTTCCATAATAATTTTCTTTTCTTTTCTTTTTAGGATTTTATTTATTTATTTGACAGAGAGTGAGAGAGCAGAAGCAGGGGGAGCAGCAGAGGGAGAGAGAAACAAGCTTCCCACTGAGCAGAGACCCCGATGTAGGGCTTGATCCCAGCCCAAGATCATGACCTGAGCCAAAGGCAGACACTTAACTGACCGAGCCACCCAGGTGCCCCATACTAATTTTGTGTTGTTTTTTTTTAAAAAGATTTATTTATTTATTTATTTGACAGACAAAGATCACAAGTAGGCAGAGAGGCAGGCAGAGAGAGAAGGAAGTAGGCTCCCCACGTTGCAGAGAGCCCGATGAGGGGCTCAATCCCAGAACCCTGGGATCATGACCTGAGCCAAAGGCAGAGGCTTTAACCCACTGAGCCACCTAGGCGCCCCTGCCCTATACTGATTTTCTTTTTTTAAAGATTTTATTTATTTATTTGACAAACAGAGATCACAAGTAGGCAGAGAGACAGGCAGAGAGAGAGAGAGGGGGAAGCAGGCTCCCCGCTGAGCAGAGAGCCTCATGCCGGGCTCGATCCCAGGACCCTGACACTATGACCTGAGCTGAAGGTAGAGGCTTTAACCCACTGAGCCACCCAGGCACCCCCATACTGATTTTCTTAAGTAATAAAAGTTCCATAGTGAATTTAGGCCCCAATTCCTTTTGGACAGTAATTTTTTAAGTTTGTTCTGAACATTACCCTCACAGAGTACAACTGCCCTACTATCAATCTTAGACCCCTTAGGTGCTGTCAATAAATAAGCCATGTCTGTGCATTAAAACCTATAATCACCTTCTACCAGAGGGGTGTCACTACCACAGTAAATCCTTTCCCTACTCATTCATATTCATCAAAGAACTACAGTTTTAGGAGCATTCAGTTAGATTTGACTGGCTCTCTTTTTCTGGTTCTCCTTACCAGTGATAGGGTACATCTCATTGGCTATCGGTATTTGTTAGTATTTGCTCTTAGAGAGCTGTGTAACTTGCTTTAATTATTAGGAATTAGTACTATCCACTACACAGTTGAAAAATGAGTGTCATTAAGGGGTCATGTCACTTAGAACCAGTTCTCACGTAAGACATCAGATATATGGGGGCGCCTGAGTGGCTCAGTGGGTTAAAGCCTCTGCCTTCGGCTCGGGTCATGATCCTGGAGTCCTGGGATCGAGCCCCACGTCGGGCTCTCTGCTCAGCGGGGAGCCTGTTTCCCCCTCTCTCTCTGCCTGCCTCTCTGCCTACTTGGGATCTCTGTCTGTCAAATAAATAAATAAAATCTTTAAAAAAAAAAAAAAAGACATCAGATATATGGGATGTATTACCTTGGTCTGGGTCTCCACCTCCTCTTCAGTAACCAGGGCATCCATCCCCAAGCGCTGTCTTAACTCCTGGTTCTCAACTACAAGGCCATGAGTTTTCTCTCGCAAAAGTTGATTTTCTAACAAAAGTTTTTGGTTCTGGAAGTAAGTTCAAGAAGAAGCTATTAAAACATCCAGTTCTTTCACTTAAGAATCCACCTGATGAAGTTTCACTATGGTTGGTTTCCTTTCCTTCTCCTTGACCTTTTGGAAAACTCTGCTTATACAATTGGTTCACAGTAGGTATTTGAAGGAAGGTCATGGTTACGAAAAGTAAGTGCCATGTCGGGGTGTGTGTGGGGGGGTCACAAATAACAATGCTTGCAACTACTCATTGAGACCTCAGCAAAGGGTGACTTGTGGCTTTAATTTCGATATGATGCCCCCCCCCCAAAAAAATCCTATCTTGAACTAGCAGGTTGTAACAGAAGTGGTAATGGTGGACCATAAAATCAAAATATATTAAAAAGTGTGTGTGTGTGCGCGTGTGTGTGTGTGAAATCCTTATATATTCAAGATGTATAGCTGACAACAATATAAGATTAGGTAATAAGTGGGCCCTAGAAGGGGAAGGGAACCATTAGTGGACTTTTGGCCAAGCCAGGAAGGGTCTCAGGTTTAAGCAATGATTTTCTATCTGCTCTTGTGAATTTCTTAGTACTAACTTGATAAAAGTTATAAGTTGTAATTCACCAACTCTGAGACAGATCTAGCACCAAATGCCAGAGGGTCAACCACTTCTGCTCTCATCAAGCTTCACCACTTAATCATTTAATTATCTATCTATCCTAATTTAGATTCTTCTTTTTTTCAGTTTAACTTTTTTTTTTTCCAGTTTAACTTTTAATTAACGTTCAACTGTATTCTAAAGAGACAGAAACAACTTGGGATGGGCAGCAAAATCAGAACATTCACCAAGGAAGGATATACAATAAAAGAGTTTGACCTTAAGTATTTTTACCTCTTCCTCCAAATCTACCACTTGCTGTTCCAGCTCACTCATTCGAGCTTTCTTTCGGTCTCTGGCAGTCTGGGCTGCTACTCTGTTTTTCAGTTTCCTGAGAACAAAAGGGGCATACCACACTAAGTCATCTCAAACCTTATTTTTATCTTTGAGAACTTAGCCAGCTGGTGTTTTCATTTTCATTTACCATTCATATAAGGTAAACTAAAGTAAAATACACTCCAGGCTCCTCCCCGCAATAAAAACAAAACAAAAAACAGCGTTTCGCGGATCTGGCTTGAAGAACTGCTTCACTCTCCCTCATACTGCGTCATCCACACCCCCGTCGCACCCCGACCACAGCAAGCACGAAGGACACAAGCACTCCTCAGCTTGCATCATAAGAGATTTCCTCCTCCCATTTTTACTCCCCCGTATAACTCAAACAGAGGAGAGGCCGATGCCTTTAGCCCTGGCTGGCATTCCGGGCAGTCCCCGGACGGCTGGGCCCCGCGTCAGCTCAAGGAGGCACTTATATCACAAAAGGCACAATGACCACAAAAGAACTAATATTTACGGAGAACTGGGTTGGGTGCTACGTCTTTCTCACTCAATCCTTCCAAAGACCTCATGAATACATAAATCACTCTTAAGAGCGTGGAGACTAAGTCTGACTAGTGAGCCTCACAGAGCTCACAGTCCTCTCCACAACTGTCATTTCAACCCCGCACGCCTCCAAAAAAAAGTAGGTCAATCGAGTCCAAGCCACCGCCCAAATTCAGAAAAATTGAATGACAGGTCTGTGGTCACATAGCAAGAGGGCTGGAACCCCAGGGCGCGAACCCCCAGCTCTACGCATCCCTAATGTGTCAGAAAAGGGGGTGGGGGACAAAGGCCGGCGCAGCCCGGGACTCCCGACTTCCTGCCCCGCCCCGCGCCACGCTGGCACCCCACCTGCCAGGCCCAAGGCGCCCGAGCGCGGCAGTCGGCCAGCGCCCGGCTTCGGATCCGGCTCCCAGCCCTTCGCCCTCAGGGTCCGCGCCCCGACCCTCGCCCACCTCCGCAGCGCCTTCTCCTCGGGGCTCAGGTGCGTGAGGCGCTGTCGCTTGCGTGCCTGGGGCGGCCCCCCGCTTGCCGCCTCGGGGCTGGCCCCTCGCGGGCCCGGCACCATGAGTGGCAGAGCCCGGCCGGCCGGGGCTCCGGCGGCGGCGGCGGCGGCGGCAGCGGGCTTGCCGGACAGAAGCAGCACTTTGGGGGCCCCGGCGGCCGGGCTCTGCGCGGGTGCCACCACCACCATGGCCCGAGAGTGTCTACGCCAGTGCGCGCCGCCGCCGTCCGCCGCGCGGGCCTCGCAGCACCCAGCCTTTCTACGGTCGTGGCCCTCCGCGATTGGCCAGAGGCGCGTGACGCGCGGCGGCTCTCGGCGCCCATTGGTCTTGCGGGCCCCGAGGGGGCGAGGCCGGAGCGTCCAGCGTGGAGGCCGCAATCCGGGAAAGGAGGGGCCGTGGGGGGCGGGGGACCGGCGGGGTCGGGCGCTCGCGGCCCTGGAGGACCTGGGGACTGCCTGGCTCCTCAGGAAGGGTACGGAACCCGGCGGGGTTTCCTTCTCCGACGGATTTTACCCCCTAGGCTGACGGATTTCCACCCGGACGACTGGGTCTAATTCCAAACGGGGAGATTTCCGGACTGATGACCCTTCCCCGAGACTGACGGACGGGGGTCCCCTCTGCCCGACCACATTTTATCTCCTGCGCCACATCGGCGCCGCGAGCGGAGCGCAGAGTCGCCGGGGGCAGAGAGCGCGAGCCAGTCGGGCTTGCATGAGAAAAAAGCCTGGCAAGAAATTCCGCGAAATAGCCTTTAGGAAGTGAAATTGGGCGTTTTAGAACTAGGCTTGGCTCTTAAGGTTGCACAAACCCGGGCGTCGTCAGGTCCGCCTGGTAGGAGTGCATGCGAAGTACTTTAATGTGCATTTCCCAGTTGTCAGCTAGGAGCATACTTTTTTTGTTTCATGTGTTCAGACGAGGGTCCCGGGGTTTGCCCTCAGCCCGCTGGCACGCGGGAAGGTTTGAGGCTCCTGCCCTGGCAGCTGGGGAGCGGTTTAGGCCCGAGGACATTAGAATGGGGCAATCCGGGACAACCCCCCCGCGCATTCGCCTTTTTTGAAGTAAATTACAAAATGTGAAATTCCCTAGAGTTACAAAGTGGTAATTTGTTTAACAAGTAGTTACTGTTTTCCTCTGTGCTTACAGATTAGTAAAACTCCTATCGGGTGGTTGGAAATAAGCAAAAAGCGAAAAGGCAGAATGGTTCAGGTAATTTTGCAGTGTCATTAAGTCAGGTTAGCCCTTCAGTTATATTCTGGTGAGGAGGAAAAAGGATGGGAAGCTGGAACTAAATCAACTCCGTAAAGGGTCCCAATTTCTTTTACTCCCTGGAGTGGGCCACGAGTCTCCCATGCCTGCCTTCTTCCTCCACGTTGGCAGAGCTAAATCAGTGACTACTGAAACTGAGGGCTTTCTGAACACATGCTGCTTCAAAGTCCTGAGAAAGAGATGGGGAGATCAGAGACTCCGCACAGTGAAGCCTGCTTCCTTCCTAAGTCTCATCGGTCGGGAGCTATCCAGGTCCTAACTTACCTCCCCAGATGGGAGACTCACTCCTGGCCTCTGAGACCTTTGGGAGAAGTCTTTGGGGTGCCTTCTGGCTGAGACCTATACCTTTAAAGAAAGCTGTAAGAGGTTCTGAGAAAAGTCGTGTAACTGTCATGCAACTTTTTGTTAAGCTATCATTCGTGAACACCAAGAGAATGTCTGCTGCAATGTAAGAAGTCCCAGTGAAGCTAAAATTTAAATCATGTAGGCATAACAAGAAAATGCGGTGAGGCCCCTGTTAGTCCAGCAAGGTGTCCATGAGTAACCATGTGGAGAAGGAACAAGATGCTGGGGCAGAGGAGAAAAGGTGGTTGGATTGCATTTTGGTCTTGGTTAATGGGGTAGAAATGGAATGTTGAAATTAACTCCCCAGCTTTGTTTTCAAGGCTTTTATCTTTGATACACATTTAAAATCCTGCTCAAAAACAGTAATTTGACCTAATGCAGATTGCCATCCACCAAGTCTCACTCAACTCCAAACCTTTGAACAGTTTCATATCCTCTTTGTAAGAGTAATCTGATAATTCTTGCATCAGGTGCCATTAATATCTTAAAACATTTACTAGGCACTTGTGATAAGAGATAACATAAAATGCAAAGTTCTTAGACTTTGTGAAATGCAAAGAAACCATAGGTCATTAAGTCAAAATAAATGTCAATGTAAAACAAAACAAAACCCAGTTATAATCTGAAACTAGAATTCAAAAATTGCTCTAATGTGGTAGCTGCTAACCACATGTGGGTATCAAGCACCTGAAATGTGGCCAGTCTGAATTAAAATGTGCTGCAAACGTGAAATACACACTCGGTTTGAAGACATGAAAACATGACAATGTAAAATATCTTGTTAATCATTTTTTATATTGATTGTATGTTGAAGTGATAGTATATTTGATATTGTGAGTTAAACTGCTTTTTAAAAATTTTTTATTTTATTTTTAATTAGGCTCCAGACCCAGTATGGAGCCCAACTTGGGACTTGAACTCTGACCCTGAGATCAAGATCTGAGCCGAGATCAAGACCTGAGCCGAGATCAAGAGTCAGATGCTTAACCAGCTGAGCTACCCACACATACCTAAACAGCTTTTTAGAAATTGGTTTTGTGGGTTTTTTTTTTTTAATTGGCTACTAGAACATTTTAAATAATACAAGAAGTGGCTTGCATTCTATTTCTGTTGGATAGCACTGGTCTATATGATATCAATGTGGGAGATGGCACAGGCAAAGAGAGGGAAGGGAATAAAAAGTGTGCTACAGGAGGCACCTAGCTGGCTCAGTTGGAAGAGCATGTGACTCCTGATCTTGGGTTTGTGAGTTCAAGCCCCTGCTGGGTATAGAGATTACTTAAAAATAAAATCTTTTTTAAAAAAAGTAAAAGAAAAGAAAAATCTCTGGGCATGCAAACAAATTGGCCAGTTTAGCTATTAGTGATGGTATTGAGAAAGGAAGTGACCCTCATCAGTGAATATCAAATCCCTTTCCAGCTGCACTGGTCCTGATTCTTTGTTTTCAATAAAATTGATGAAAGACAGGGGCGCCTGGGTGGCTCAGTGTGTTAAGGCCTCTGCCTTCGGCTCAGGTCATGATCCCAGGGTTCTGGGATTGAGCCCCGAGTTGGGCTCCTCTCAGGGAGCCTGCTTCCTCCTCTCTGCCTGCTTCTCTGCCTAGTTGTGATCTCTGTCTCTCAAATAAATAAATAAAATCTTAAAAAAAATTGATGGAAGACAAAATTGAATTATTAGCTGAGAGTTCAATAGACTACTTTTTGATGATAGATCACTGTGTGACTTGGCTTCTAACTTGAAAGATGTACAAACAATTGAAGGACTTTGTTACAACAAAATGCTTCCCTTCCCCACACCTTAGTTAAATGAACATTGTCTTGGAAGACACTGACCTCTTTTTCAGAAGTGAGAAAATTAAAAAAGAAATAAAATTAATGCCAGAATCTGTCACATTCTTGCAGTAAGTACTATTAATTTATTGACACGTAAATCCAAAGATACATTTCCAATATCACTTTACCCTCTGTTTGATAATTATATACCAAAGCTTGGAATGTATATTGTTTTAAAAAGTCTTACAAAATTTGTACTAATTTTAATTGTTATGAGAGCTCCTTTCATTAGGAACAGTTTCTTGGTCTTTTCTGTCTTTTTTGACCTTGACATTTTTGAAATGTACAGGTCAATCACAGTTGTAGAAATCCCCTCCTTTTGGGTTTGTCTGATGTTACCTCATGATTTATGCATGGCGGGCAGCAATCCCACAGCGTGTTGCTATGTTCTTCTTAGTGCATGATATCAGGAGGCATGTGATGTCAGTTTGTCCCATTACTAGTGATAGTAACTTGTATCAATTGGTTTAAATGAGGTCTGCTAAGTTTCTCCACTGTGAAGTTAATTATTAAGTACTATACTTACTAATAATAGGTATTTTGTAGAAAGGTATTTTAAAATATCTACCTATCCTGTTTCTCATTAGACTTGCACCTACCAGTTTTAGGATCCATTGATGATTCTTGCCTAAATTAATGGTTACACTAATGATTTCCTGATTCCATCATTATTTCTGTATTTATTACGTGGAATTCTACGTGCAGTGGACCTTTCCCTTCTTATTTATTTATTTATTTAAGATTTTATTTATTTATTTGACAGAGATCACAAGTAGGCAGAGGGGCAGGCAGAGAGGGGGGGGGGAAGCAGGCTCCCTGCTGAGCAGAGAGCCAGACGCAGGGCTCCATCCCAGGACCCTGAGATCATGACCTGAGCTGAAGGCAGAGGCCCAACAAACTGAGCCACCCAGGCGCCCCTTATTTATTTATTTATATAATTATCAACTCATAAAGTCCTATTTTACTTTAAAAATTATTAAAAGTTGAAATAATTTATTATTTTGATCTCAAACTGTCTCAGGCTTGGCTAAATGAAGCCCCCCCCCCCCGACCTTTTAAAAAAGATTTTATTTATTTATTTATTTATTTATTTATTTATTTATGTATTTATTTGAGAGAGAAAGAAAGGGGGTTGGGGGGAGGGGAGAGGGGGAGGGAGAGAGGAGCAGACCCTATGTTGAGCATGGAGCCTGATGCAGGGCTCGGTGTGGGGCTTAATCCCATGGCCCTGAGATCATGAGCTGAGCCAAAACTAAGACTCAGATGTTTAACTGACTGAGCCACCCAGGTGCCCTGAGCACCCCCCCCTTTTTAAAAAATTGTTTTAAATTAACATATAATATATTATTTGCTTCAGAGATACAGGTCTGTGAATCATCAGTCTTATACCTCACAGCACTCACCATAGCATATACCCTCCCCCATGTCCATAACCCAGCTACGCTATCCCACCCCCACCACCCCCAGCAACCCTCAGTTTGTTTCCTGAGATTAAGAGTCTTTAATGGTTTGTATCTCTTCCTGGTCCCATCTTGTTTCATTTTTTCCCTCCCTACCTCCCACAAACCCCCACCCTGCCTCTCAAATTCCTCATATCAGAGAGATCATATGATAATTATCTTTCTCTGATTGACTTATTTCACTTAGCATATTATCCTTTAGTTCCATCCACGTCATTGCAAATGAGAGTCCCCCTTTTCAAATTGTACACAACATAAAATGTAAAATGTACACAACATAAGATCTAACATAGTAACCATTTTTAGGCATACAATCCAGTGGCCTTGAGTACCTACACATTGTCAAAAACCATCACCACCATCTGTCTCCAGGACTCTTTCATCATCCCAAGCAGAAACTCTGTGTCCATGAAACAATAATGCTCCATTCCCCTATCCCCCCAACCCCTCATTACCTTTATACTGTATTCTCTGTTCTGTATTCTCTGTTTTGTCTCGTGAATTTGCCTATTCTAGATACCTCATATAAGTGGAATTACACTTTTGTCCCTTTGTATCTGATTCATTTCACGTAGTATAATGTCTTCAAGGCTATCTATGTTGTAGCCTGTTTTTGACATATGTCCTCTCTGACATGTCCCAACACAAGCAGGGGGAGCAGCAGAAGGAGTGGGAGAAGCAGACTCCCTGCTGAGCTGGGAACCCAATGCGGGACTCGATCCCAGGACCCCGGGATCATGACCTGAGCAGAAGGCAGATGCTTAACAGACTGAACCACTCACAGGACCCTTCATGCCATTTCAATAATGATTTCAGTCTACATACTTCCTGTGAATGTCATTATCTCTAAACAAGAAATAATCCTTATCATCTAGAACTATTTTGGAATCTCCATATTTTGGGAGAACTTTATCTCTAACTTTCACCACTAATTGGTTGAATCTCTCCACCCTTCCCTTGCTAGAGCCAGATCCAACAGCTACTACTGTTGCTTGTGACACCTCTTGATATTTTTCTGGAAGCGTAATGCTTCCTTTGGTTATGTTTTCAGCTGCACTCCTTTCAGTGAAAACTGGGTCAAAGAGAGGAAGAAACTTTCCGGCTGCCTGTCCTGCTATGATTGGCCAGGGCAATTCATACTCTGCTCTGCATTGAAAACGGCGCTCTGGTGGATAACATCATTTTGCAATGTACAAAAGAAGCCTGAAAATAAATGGTGAAAATGACCGATCCACAGTCACAACGGGAGACAAGTACACCTTTCTCAGAAACAACAGCTGGAGTGGACGAACAAGGTGTGAACAGTGCAATTAACAAGCTTGAACTAACAGAGAACTAAACTGAGGCATATTAAAAATTTTGAGTGTACTTGAGCAAACATCAAATGGGGCAGTGCCAAACTGGAAGTAGTTAGGAGCATACCCCCTGCCCTACCTGAGCTGGGGAAAGACTTACAGAGAAGAGGCAGAAGAAAAGCAAGGAATTATTTGAATGGGTGTAGTTTTAAAAGGGTTGCATTTACTGGGAAAGCCTAAAAGGCTGTTTGTGATTTGTTGTCCTTAGATTTTGATTTCTTAACCTCGAGGCATTACAGCCTTAGGTTTTAGTTTATTGACAAGGCTACTAAAGCATTAAAGCCACCCCAGTCTAATGGCTCCCTTGTTGAACTTATTTAACACTCTCAACTAAGAACATTTATTTTTTAAGATTTTATTTATTTATTTGAGAGAGAAAGAGAGTGAGAGAGATCATGAGCAGGAATGGTAGAGGGAGAAGCTGACTCCCCACTGAGCAGGGAGCCTGTTGTGGGGCTTGTTCCCAGGACCCTGGGATCCTGACCTGAGCCGAAGGCAGACACTTAACCTGAGCCAAAGGCAGACACTGAGCAGGGAGCCCATTGTGGGACTTGCTCCCAGGACCCTGGGGTCCTGACCTGAGCTGAAGGCAGACACCCAGGCACCCTAAGAACATGTTTTTATTCAAAGGAGAAACATTCCCCAAATTTGATCCTATTCATTTTTTTTTTTTTTTTACTTACAGTGTAGTTGACACCCAATGTTACATTAGTTGTAGGTGTACAACGTAGTGGTTGGCAATTCTCTATGTTATGCTGTGTTCCCACAAATGTAGCTACCATCTGACACCATACAGCACTATTACAATACCTTTGACTATATTCTCTAGGATGGACCTTTCATCCCCATGCCTGATCCCATTTTCCTCTTGTGTTACAAGTTTAGAAATGGAATTATTTCCAAGTTTTGACTTTTGTGAATAAAGCTGCTATGAACATTTGTGCACAAATCTTTGTGTGAAGGAAAACTTTGTATTTTCATTTCTCTTGGCTAAATACCTAGAAGGAAATTGCGAGATCATGTGAGAGATTTATTTTTTAAAAGATTTTATTTATTTATTTTTCAGAGAGGTAGAACACAAGCAGGGGAACAGAAGGCAAAGGGAGAAGTAGACTCCCCACTGAGTTGATGTAGGTCTCAATCCCAGGACCCCAGCATGACCTGAGCTGAAGGCAGATGTTTAACCAACTGAGCCACCCAGGCCTCCTGGGAGGTGTATGTTTAATATATTTTTTTAAGATTTTAAAAATTTATTTAACAGAGAGAGACATAGTGAGAGAGGGAACACAAGCAGGGGGAGTGGGAGAGGGAGAAGCAGGCTCCCCACTGAGCAGAGAGCCAGAGGCAGGGCTCCATCTGAGGACCCTGGGATCATGACCTGAGCCGAAGGCAGAGGCTTCACGTACTGAGCCACCCAGGTCCCCCTCAATAAATATTTTTTTGAATGATTGTTCAACTGTTACGTTGTCTGCAATATGTTTTTTTTTTTTTAAAGATTTTGTTTATTTAGTTAAGAGACAGAAAAAGGGAGAGCATGAGTGGGAGGGGCAGGGCAGAGAGAGAGGGAGAAACAGGGCTCAATCTCAGGACCCCAAGACCATGATCTAAGCCAAAAGCAGCCACTTAACCAACTGAGTCATCCAGGCTCCCCCATAATACCATTTTTTTTAAAAAAAAGTAGAATTCAACACAAGATTGGTCTATATTGGACTTATTACAAAAGCCTGGAATGTGCTCATTTTAAGACACTAAGGCAGTATTTCTAGTTACCTACACAGCATCTATTCTGCTTTTCTTCCTTACTAGGGAAAAAAAAATGTGTCCTGCATCGGGCTCCTTGTTCAGCGGGGAGTGTTCTTCTCCCTCTCCCTCTGCCTGCTACTCCCCTGCTTGCACTCTCTGTCGAGTAAGTAAACAAAATCTTAAAAAAGAAAAAAGAAAAAAAATGTGTTGGAGGTGCCTGGCTGAAAACACTCTGCTTCCAGATTCCCCTGAAGCTATGGGTAGCCACATAATGCCATTCAGGCTGATGGGTAAGTGGAATTCTAGGCTGAGGGGATTCCAGGAAAGTTTATTAAATGGAGACTCAGCTGGGATGCCATCTGCATTTTGTGTGTTGCTGTTTTCCTCCTAACCTCTTCCTCCTGCTCAGAATGCTGATGAAAGGGCAGAAGATGGAGAAGGTGGTAGCCATTTTGCAACATGAGGAAGGAAGGCCCATGCTAAGGATATCAAAGGAAAGACAGGAGTCCGGGTTCCTGATGACATCAAAAGTGGCCCTTGGGGCACCTGGGTGGCTCAGTGGGTTAAGTCTCTGCCCAGTTTGGGTCATGATCTCAGGGTCCTGGGATCGAGCCCCACATCGGGCTCTCTGCTCCACAGGGAGCCTGCTTCCTCCTCTTTCTCTCTGCCTGCCTCTCTGCCTACTTGTGATCTGTCTGTCAAATAAATAAATAAAATCTTAAAAAAAAAAAAAAAGAGAGAGAACCACTGCTCTAAACTCTTGCAAAACATCAACCCCACTCTGCACGTGTCGTTCCCATGCAGTCAGTCCTCCCAGCAAAACCCCTGTGATACTTGGCAGTTGAAATTTACCTGCCTGGATCTCCATATTAAATGACCATAAGCTCCTTGAAGGCAAGGACATCGGGCTCATCTTTATAATCCCCTGTTTATTGATTAAATAGATTTTAAAGTGGTTCAGGAGAAGAATGAGAATAGAATTCAGGAATGCTGGCTTTCTGATGCCATGATTTTGACATTCATGGTTAAAAAGACTCATGTGTCCGCTTGCTTTGCTTGGCATCCTATTTTATAGTCTCTCACGCTGTAGTCAAGAGGCAGATTCTAGCAAAAAAAGAGTACTAATGACTCTTGTTCTAACACCAGCTACACTGGAAAAGGAAAGCAAATGTTCCAAGGCAACTTTTTATATTCTCACAAGGAAAAAAAGACTCAACAATACGGGAAAGAGTGAAGAGCCAAATTCTATATAATATTTTTGTTTCCCTAGTGAAATCAAAGAGCTATGTACACCCCTCCATCAATTCCATTTTCCTCTCCCCTGGTCATTTTACACAATTGAGGTCCTTCTGTTACAACTACGAAACCAATCCTGTATGTATGCACAGGACTGGCTTCCCTACCCTGTAGAAATGAAGTCCTTTGGTTTTCCAGGACTAGTGATGCTATTGCTTTTAATTTTATGAATATGTTTTTAAAGTGAGACGTTTCTGAACCGTTTAAGTAATGTTGAGACACTGAGCATGTGGACAGGAAATCCTCCTGGTCATGTTGACGAATGTTTCCTTCAATCCTGTGGCTGCCCACCCCTTTCTGGAGAAGAGTTGCGACACTTCCTGACTTTCATTTGTGTTTATTAAAGTTCTAAGAAATTCAATACTCCTTTGGCTTCTGCAAAATGCTACAGTTCATTTGCCCAGTAAATTCAACAGGGGCTAAAGGACACAACAACAAAAGGAAAAGATTTATTTGGAAAATGCAAAGATACCCCATGCCTCTCTTTTTTACTTGGCATTGATCCAGAGCAGTAAATGGCCCTGCATTTGGTTTTGTCCTTTTAAAGAAAAGTGCAAACACTCCATTGTCCGTACCTTTATTGACACCAAGGTTCAAAGGTGGCAAGAGAAGCAAGTTTTATCTTACTTTTATCTTACTTGAAAGGAGTTTTAAGTGCAGTTGAAGTGCAGCAGGCTCCCTTCATTAGTACTCGGAGAATAAATTTCAAATCACTAGTTTCAAAAAATTTTAAACTTTTTGGAGGCACCTGGGAGGCTCTGTCAGTTAGTGCCTACCTTCAGCTCAGGTCATGATAACGGGGTCCTTGGATAGAGCCCCACATCGGGCTCTCGGCTCAGCGGGGAGCCTGCTTCCCCCTCTCTCTCTCTCTGCCTGCCTCTCTACCTACTTGTGATCTGTCAAATAAATAAATAAATCTTTAAAAAAAGGGACGCCTGGGTGGCTCAGTGGGTTAAGCCTCTGCCTTCAACTCAGGTCATGATGTCAGGGTCCTGGGATCAAGCCCTGCATCGGGCTCTCTGTTCAGCAGGGAGCCTGCTTCCTCCTCTCTCTCTGTCTGCCTCTCTATCTACTTATCTACTTGTGATCTCTCTCTGTCAAATAAATAAATAAAATCTTAAAAAAAAAAAAGATAACCTTTTTGTTTTGGCATAATTGTAGGTCTACAGAAAAGATGCAAATCCAGCATAGAGAATTGCCATATATCCCCCTACACCCCTGGTGCCAGTTCCCCTAATGTTCTCAGCCTCCATGACCAAATAACACATTTGTCAAAACTAAGAAACCAACACTGACACCCTGCCATTAACTAAACTCTAGACTTTATTTGGATTTCAACGTTTTCTTCCCTTAACGTCTGTTTCCTGTTTGAGGATCCCGCCTTGTTTTTAATTTCTTAACTTCTGTGTGGTGTATCGATTTTTGCGAAACGTTTCACGACTAATTTCAGCAAATGACCTTTATCTGAGGAGCTGAAGTTGGACTCAAGTTCAACCTTCCCAGACACACACAAGGTTTTGACTCCAAAGTAATAGCGACGGAACCCCTCCTCCTTTGGTGAGGTGCCCTCATCTGTGAGGCGTTGCTGTGAGATTTTGCTTGACTTGGCTCATAGGAGACTGGATTTCCTGAGAATGGCCTAGGGCTTCTCAACGCCAAAAAAGAAAAGAGGGACGCCTGCGTGGCTCAGTTGGCTAAGCATCTGACACTTGGTCTCAGCTCAGGTCTTGATCTCAGAGTCCTGAGATCTCAGGTGCCCAGGATCAGCGAGTACTTTATCTCCAACCTTAGGTTCTTTAAGTTGTCTTTGGATTCAGCCTTCAATTTCTCTTATTTATAGCTAACTTTATACATTTAATAATCAGGTGGGAAAAGACTACAAACTATACCATTTCTGTTCTCTTATAATTTTTTTTTCATGAAAACAGCCAAGATTTATGTGGTTCTAAGAGCCAGTTGGGTAAAATATAGATGAAACTCTGGTTTGGTGAATAAAGGGGAGATGAGAAAAGCTTTGAGAGAGGGAGGAAGACATAGAATTGTTTGCTTCCGAGAACTTCGGGACAGAGGCCAACCATCTTCCATTTCTAGACCCTGTGAGGATGGTCATAACAGCCTGGGGGCATGGGGGCCTTGGCTTGTGAAATGGATCGACATAGGGTAGGTTTTCAGCTCTAACACATACTCGTTCTAACACATACGAACCCTCTGACCCTCAGTTTCCTTGTCGGTAAAATGAGAATCAAGCGTTGAACAAGTTACTGTCTTGAACACAGTGCATGACACAGGGAAAGCATGAACTGCGTGTGTGAAGTGTTACAGTTGCCAAGGGCCCCCTCCCCTCATGCGTCTTGGCATCCCCATATTCTCTCTCGTCTACCATTCTTCTCATCCTTCCTCCATCTTTTGCTAGTTGATAGCCAAGAAGCTTGACAGGTCCCAGAAGTCTAAGCAGAACAACTGGGAGTTCAAGTCTTTAAAATAAATGTCCAAGTATAAAATTCGGTCATTGGTCATAAGCTGGGACAGAGTCCACAAAGAGGAAAAATGGCACAGCAAGGAACACCAGGTGAGTTTCCCCAGTTGCTCCCTCCCCCACCCTGAGAACAAAATGCCCACTTGACCCCTGGGTGGTCCAGACCTGGACAGGCTGCCGGTGATCTGTCCTGTTAACGTGACCTGGGATAACATTCCCAGCAAAGGGCTGCAAACATTTGCTGAGCACACACACCTGTGACCCATGGTGAGATTGGGGTTGAGTTTGGCTTACGCCATAACTGGGGGGTGGTGGCTTGTGGCGGCTGTTCTGCACAGAACAGGTGAGGAAAAGGAAGTTTGTTTTTGTTTTTATTTTTGTTCTTTTTAAGATTTTTTGGGGGGTTCCTGAGTGGCTTGGTTGATTAAGCATCTGCCTTTGGTTCAGGTCATAATCCCAGTGCCCTGGGAGGGAGCCACAAGTTGGGCTCCCTGCTCCATGGGGAACCAGCTTCTCCCTCTCCCTCTGCCTGCCGCTCCTCCAGTTTGTGCTCTGTCTCTATTAAATAAATATATAAAGTCTTTAAAAAAAGGTTTTTTTTTTCCCTTTATTTGAGAGAGAGCATGAGGAAGAGCAGGGGAGAGGGAGAAGCGGAATCTTCACTGAGCAGGGAGCCCGACACGGGGCTCAATCCCAGGACCCGGAGATCATGACCTGATCCAAAGGCAGATGCCCAACCCACTGAGCCACCCAGGCTCCCCGAGGGGTCTTTTAGATTCACCTTCCAGGGGACCAGATGACTTTACAGCTCAAAGCGTCTGTGAGTCTAATTTTTCTTACCTTCTGGAAGAGATAAAGGAGTAAAGAAGATTGTCCTGAGTATAGCTCTGGATGGGGAATCACATTTTTCAATTGAAGTGTCCTGAAAAATCAGAATTGCTCAGGCTTACAGGAAGTGAATTGTCTGATTCTAAGTTTTACTTGCATTTTTTGGGGAAAAATGACCACAAAGTTTTCTTAAAAGGATTCTCTTAGCATTTTTTTTTTTAAGATTTTATTTAAAATCAAACCAAAGGGAGCGGCTCAACCAACTGAGCCACCCTGGCATCCCAGGACTCTCTCGTCTTGATCAACCAATGTCCCCGCCCCAACCCAGTTTCCAGCAAGAAGAAGTGACATTTTGCCTTTGTATCGACTTGGGGTTCTCCTGGAAATCTTCACCCTACACCTGTGTTCAACCATTTGTATTCAATGATTTTTACTTGGTTTCCAGAAGCTGGGTGTCCACACGCAATATACTGCTATTTCCAACATTATGATCAGATCCATTGCCAGAAAACCCAGGGGCTCTGGGTTACCTTTATGTTACTCTCAATGGAGCGGAACCTGGGAGAGCAAAGAGATAAGTAATTTCACATTATAACTGCAGCCAGCCCGGTGGTGGCACCAAGGAGCAAGGGCCATAAGGAAAGTCTTCATAAAGGAGATATTTGCATGGACTTTGAAGGACGAGTAGGAGTTTGCCCAAGATTTTAATTTTTCTTTTACCTTGGGCTCTTCTCCCTGCTAGAGAAGACAGATGCCGCCTGGCCCCTGAGAGAGAAACGCAGTAATAGTTCATCTGGTGCTAAAAAAGATCTGAAACTAACACAAAACAGATACTCAACCTTTAACATCTGCTAATATGCTCAAATGGAAGTGCATGAGGAGTTCCTTCTGAATTTCTGTGAACTCATTTTAACTCTCCCAGGACATCCCTTGTCCCTCCCATCCCCTTATCCTCAGCACTCTCAAAGATGTCCTTAATATTTCTTATTTAAACTACAACTTTTCAAATTTAAATATCTTTTAAAAAATAAATAAAAATAAACTACAACTTTTCTTTCAAACTGGAGGCAGGACTCTTCTCTCCTGCCATCCGCTCAGGTCATGGAGTCACAGTAATCCTTCCCCTAGTGCCCTCGCCTCCCAGCTAGCTCCTACGAGTGGTCCACAGTTCCAGGTCTCTGAGCTCTGACTTTAGCTATGACCCTTGCCAAAAGGATCAAAAACAAAATTGTCAGAATTTCCTCTTCTTCCCTGAATTTCTTTTTTTTAAGATTTTATTTATTCATTTGACAGACAGAGATCACAAGTAGGCAGAGAAGCAGGCAGAGAGAGGAGGAAACAGGCTCCCTGCTGAGCAGAGAGCCTGATGCGGGACTCAATCCCAGGACCCTGAGACCATGACCTGAGCTGAAGGCAGCGGCTTAACCCCACTGAGCCACCCAGGCGCTCCTTCCCTGAATTTCGTTTTTCTTTCTTTCTTTTTTTTTTTTTTTTAGATTTTTTAATTTATTTATTTGACAGAGAGAGATCACAAGTAGGCAGGGAGCCACCCAGGCGCCCTCGTTTTTCTTTTTTTGATTGGGGCCATCTTTACTGGAAGGAAATACTTTATACACTATTTCTTTCTCTTCCTTTCTTCCCCTCCTCTTCCTTCCTTCCTTCCTTCCTTCCTATCTCTCTCCCTTCCTTGCTCTCTCCCCTTCTTCTTGCCTCTCTCTCTTCCTTCCTCTTTCTTTTTTTTTTTTTCCTTTCCTTCCTTCCTTCTCCCTTCCCCTTCCCTAATTTCTGATTCTACTTCTGCAGTGGATGTGAAGGCATCTTACCACCACGGTGTTAAAATATATGTATTTGAAAACCTTAAAACAAAACAAAAGGGGCGCCTGGGTGGCTCAGTTGGTTAAGTGGCGGACTTCAGTTCAGGTCATGATCCCAGGGTCCTGGGTTCGAGCCCGGCATCAGGCTCCCTGCTCAGCGGAGAGCCTGCTTCTCTCTCTGCTGCTCTGCCTACTTGTTTTCTCTATCTCTCTGTCAATTAACATCTGTCAATTAAAATAAATAAAAATCTAAACAACAACAAAAAAACCTCCAAAAAACTGGAGGCAGGAATATGAGAGAGAGAATGTGGGGGAGCATTTCTTGCCACCCCCACACTCAGCCTATCCTTGTTTGGCTTTAAATTCTGCAGTCACTCCCCCTCTCCGGGGTCCTGCTCTGCCTCTTTCTCTAAAGTAGCCAGAAGGGACTTGAGGGTGACTTTAGTCACCCTGTCTCTGAGTCCCAGAGACAGGCCAACACTTGGGGTCAGGAGTTGGCACAGCAGCTCAGAATCCTGAGACTGTGCTGCCTGAACCCAGCCAGCCTCCTCGCTTTGCACAGCGGAGGTAGCTGACCTTTTCCATTTCATCCGCTTTTTTCTCAGCGCCCCACTTGGCTTGGCAACCACAAATCACCACGGTTTCCTCCTTGGCATTTCTTAAATGTGGCCCACTTAAATGAAAAGGTCAGAAGAGAGGCCCCGTGGACTTTAAAACATTCAGCTTGCCTTCTGGCCTGGGCCACCGGCTTGACAGGTCCCGCGGGCTCCCCGGGGAGAGGGGGCAGCTGATGAAATCCGCCTCCCGCCTCCCGAAGGACGCCCTGCGCCCTCCCTCCCCCCTCCCTTCCTGAAAGCGCCCTTGTTTGCGTATCCGGGTTCCAGAACAAGAACCTCCTGTTGCAAATCGATCGGGGAGGTAACATTACAGTTTGAGAGGATTTGCTTGGAGCTGTAGGCAGCCGCCTCCCTGAGAAAGACAGAACCTGTTTTTACTGATTAAAATCTCCCTTGTTTGTTCGCTTTCTACCTCTAAAAAGTTCTTGGAACCTTTTTCCAGGAAGAAGCCAGGTGGTAGGAAACCAGAGTAGCCACGGACAGCAAGCCTTGTTTTTGTCCTTACGCTAAAGCTTCTTTTATTGTCAAGGAAACAAGTGCAAGGCTGTGCGGACTAAGCCAATAGTAGGACTGACAGCCCATGAGTATGGGGCTCTGTGCCAGGCACTGGCATCCCTTCTCTCTCTCATTCCTGCACGGTAAGCCCTGGCTCTGTTTCTCAGAGGAGGAAGCTTGAGAGGTGAGGCCCAAGGTTACACCACTCAGGTAGGAGAACTGGGATTTGACCCTAAATCCCTGCCGACTTCATATATGGCCTGATTCCCAGAGGTTGCACTGGCGGGAAAAGGACCCAGGCCTGGCTCACTGCTTGGAGGCCGTGAGGCTTCTGAGGCGACCCCCACTTTCAGTGATTTGCATTTTATTAGACAGAAACTGAAAACTGAAGTCAACAAGGTGTCTGAAACCAGCAAAAGAACGTTCCTTTCAGTGTCGGTTGCCATTCCTTTGTTGGGTAGTAGATTGGTGGGGCCGAGGTAACGTTTACTGGGCAAACAACAGACTGGGAGCCAGGCAGAGCCCACACCTAGCCGAGTAAATAGCCCGGGGAGGCCCAGGCACAGCCTGCAAGGGCCCCAGTGAGGCCTTGCTTTGAGAGACAACCAGGAGAATGTGCCCCTAGAAGCCAGGAGCCCAGAGCCCTGGTCCTGGTGTTGCCATTATTATTATTATTATTATTTAAGATTGCATTTATTTATTTGTCAGAGAAAGCACAACCAGGGGAATGGCAGGCAGAGCAGGCAGAAGGAGGAGAAGACCCAGCTGAGCAAGGAGCCCAATGTGGGGCTCGATCCAGGAACCCTGGGACCATGACCTGAGCTGAAGGCAGAAGCTTAACTGACTGAGCCACCCAGGCGTCCTGTGGTGCTGCCATTATTAACACGTGTGCTTCTCAGTTCCTCAGCTTGATGAGGTCGAGCTCCAGTGTGGCTGCCGGGAACAATTTGACCTGGGCAGTGTGGCCCAGCAGTTGGTCGGGGGGAGTTTAGAGGTTAGTTAGAGTCCAGTCACAAATTCTGTGACTCTAGACAGGTCCTTGACATTTTTTCTTTTTTTAAAGATCTTATTTATTTATTTGACAGAGATCACAAGTAGGCAGAGAGCCAGGCAGAGAGAGAGAGGAGGAAGCAGGCTCCCTGCTGAGCAGAGAGTCCGATTCGGGGCTCAATCCCAGGACCCTGGGATCATGACCTGAGCTGAAGACAGAGGCTTTAAACCACTGAGCCACCCAGGTGCCCTAGACAGGTCCTTAACTTTTCAGAGACTCTGTTTTCCTGTCATGCATCTAAGAATCATAGTAGAACCCACCCCACTTGACCCATTGTCAAGACATTAAGTTAGAATGCCCAGCAGGCTTCTAGAATATATTGCCATGGCCACAAGGGTCCTTTCCTTTTATTTTGTTTTGGTGGAGAAATTGACATTCAATTAAAGCAAAAGTTAACAAACTAGAAAAATGAGGACGATGAGGTGCAGATAGAGGTGAAGGAGAAGTTAGAAGTTATAGCTAAAATCTAGGGGCACCTAGGTGGCTCAGTCAGTTTGGGTGTCTGCCTTTGGCTCAGGTCAGGTCCTGGGATTGAGTCCCTTGTGGAGTTCCCGGCTCAATGGGGAGCCTGTTTCTCCCTCTCCCTCTGCTCATGCTCTCTCTCTCTCTCTCAACTAAATTTTTTAGAAAAATCTTGGAAATTATAGTTAACATCTTACAGTTAAAGCTTAGTTTAGTGCTCCTATATAGGAAACAACACATTGGGAATTATTAGCGATTCATTAATTCTACAAATAGTCACTGAATGCTTGACAGATGTGGGGCTTTTCACTAGTACTGTGGATCATAAAAAGATATTTATGCAGGGATCTTTCCCCAAAGAACCCCCAGTCCAGAAGGAGACACACAAAAATAGCTATGACAGAGAAGTCACAGGGTCATGCAGGGATTAGGAATCTGCTGTGATGCCTCAGGAAATTCTCCGGAGGCCCAGACACAGCAAGATTCCTGGGACAATGTGGACCTTGGGGTCCATGTATAGCACACTTTCAGTCCCAACTTTGACTCTGATCAGCTGGATGATCTTGGACAATCGACTTCACGTCTCTGAGCAATTTCCTCCTCTCGTGATGATTAATTTTATGAGTCAACATAGCTTAGCTGTAATATCCAGGTATTCTTTTCAAGAGTAATCCAGGCTTTGCTCTGAGGTATTTTGTAGATGCAGTTTAACGTCGACGAAAGGAGAGTGTCTGATGGGGCCTCATCCAATCCCGGGGAAAGGCTTTAAAGCTAAACTAGGTATCTTCGAAGAAGAAGATATTTCACCTATGTTTTTGTTTAATTTGTTTTTTTTTTAATATTTTATTTATTTATTTGACAGACAGAGATCACAAGCAGGCAGAGAGGCAGGCAGAGAGAGAGAGGAGGAAGCAGGCTCCCTGCTGAGCAGAGAGCCCGATGCGGGGCTCCATCCCAGGACTCTGAGATCATGACCTGAGCCGAAGGCAGCAGCTTAACCCACTGAGCCACCCAGGTGCCCCCATTTGTTTGTTTTTTTAAGATTTTATTTATTTGACAGAGAGAGAGTGAGAGAGGGAACACAAGCAGAAGGAGTGGGAGGGGAGAAGCAGGCTTCCTGCCGAGCAGCGAGCCCGACGTGGGGCTTGATCCCAGGACCCTGGGGTCATGACCTGATCCAAAGGCAGACGCTCAACCCACTGAGTCACCCAGATGTCCCAAGATTTCACCTATGGATTGCGGTGTTGACTCTTGCCCAAAGTGTCTGGCCCACCAGGCTGTGCCAAAAATTTCAAACATGCCGGACCCACAATCATATAAGCCAATTCCCTGAGATAAATCACATATATGTAGATCATATATAATATATATAGTGGGTAGATATGATATGTGATTATGTCATATATATACACATATGCTATATGATACATGCATCACATATCTATGTTAATTTGTAAAAATGTCCTACTGGTTCTCTTTCTCTAATCGTAGGCAAGCAGAAATGCTACTTCTCTTTCCATTCCTCGACTGTTCCCAGCATTATCTGTCCTCTGCTCCTCTCCATTTCCCAACATCTCATCATGAAGGCACAGAACCTGGAGATGGAAGGGCCCCTAGGGGCTGTGTAATTCACCCTCCTTAGTGTAGAGGAAGATATTCAGATGGAGAAGCCAAGAGATTTGTCCCAGGTCTCAAAGATTATATTGGAGGCATGGGGCTAACATGTAGGGCTGACCTTGCAGGGTTGGCAGAGAGTAAGGCAAGAGAGGCACTTCCCTCGGATGCAAAATTTAAGGAGGTGCCCCAAAAGTCAGTAATCAAGATGAAATATATTTCTTAAAAATTATATAACTAATTTATTTATTTATTTGACAGACAGAGACACAAGTAGGCAGAGAGGCAGGCAGAGAGAGAGGAGGAAACAGGGTCCCCACCCAGCAGAGAGCCCTATGCGGGGCTTGATCCCTGGGATCATGACCTGAGCTGAAGGCAGACGCTTTAACCCACTGAGCCACTCAGGTGCCCCAAGATGGAATATATTTTGATACAATATTTATTTTATGTCATTTATGCAATTTTTAATGCAATATTTTAAAAAATCGAAGTTAATGAAAAAATCTGTGATGTACAAAGTATCACATTTTTTAAAGCTTTTTTTTTAAAGATTTTATTTATTCATTCATGAGAGACACAGAGAGAGGAAGCAGGCGCCCCATGAGCAGGAAGCCCGATTCGGGGCTCGATCCCAGGACCCGGGTATCATGACCTGAGCTGAAGGCAGATGCCCAAACATTTGAGCCACCCAGGCACTCTTTTTAAAAGTTTTTTTTAAAAGATTTTATTTATATGAGAGAAACATGCTCACAGCAAGGGGGAAAGGGAGAGGGAGAAGCAGACTCCCTGCTGAGCAGGGAACCTGACACAGGGTTTGATCTCAGAACCCTGAGATCATGACCTGAGCTGAAAGGCAGACCCTTAACTGACTGAGTCACCCAAGCACCATCACATTTTTAAAAAAGTAAACTCCATGCCCAACGTGGGGCTTGAACTCATAACCCTTAGATTAAGAGTCATATGCTCTACCAACTAAGCCAGTCAGGTGCCCCACAAACTATCATATTTGTAAATCAAGAAGGATCATTATTGGGGTGCCTGGGTGGCTCAGTGGGTTAAGGCCTCTGCCTTCGGCTCAGGTCATGATCCTAGGGTCCTGGGATCGAGCCCCTCATCAGACTCTCTACTCAGCAGGAGCCTGTTTCCTCCTCTCTCTGCTTGCCTCTCTGCCTACTTGTGATCTCTGTCTGTCAAATAAATAAATAAAATCTTTTAAAAAAATTAAAAAAGAAGGGTCATTATCGTTGGGCTTTCCTTTTGCTGTAGGCCCTGGCGCAGTTGGCACTTTACGGTTGCCCATGTCTGGTGGCATCTCTGTATTAGACCAGGCTTTACATGCTACCCATAGTGTTCGTCATAACTGTGCATGTGGTTTCCTCTGCCCGTCAAAACCTCTCATAGGTGGCCGCTGCCCTGGTGTGTCCAGGACTGAGCAGTTTCCCAGAACTCAGAACATTTAGTGGGATACATTGACATAGTCACAGCAAACCATTGTGGTTGGTTGTCCTGTCGGAGTAGGAAGCAGGGACCTGATCGTATGCACTTTTGTGCCCCTGAGCCATTGGGTTGCACCGAGTGGTATCGATCCAATTTGCCCTTTCTGGCAGCGTACTTGGCGGGCACTCAGTACGTCCCTAATCAGTTGCTTATCTGAGGCACAGAAAGGCTGACAGTGACTGAGCCAAGAGCCACTGGCAAATCCCTGGTGCTCCAGCCCCAAGCCTCTTGGCCTCCCCAGTGTTCTGCCTGCTGCTGCTCACCCATAACCATCCTCCAAGATTCCGGAGATATGAATCCAGTGGAGGCTTTTTTGCCTAAAATCTGCCCAGGAAGCTGCACTCCCCTCTCCCCTCCATTTTTTAACAAGCAAATACTCTGCCTTTTGAAACTTTCTGTGCCTTAGACAAAAATAGGCATTTGGCTTCAAGGATCATTATATTGTGCCTTCAGCTAAGGACAGACATAGGAACATTCTAGGTAGGCCGCTCGACAAGGTTAGCTCTGTCACCTGGAGCAAGACCCCTGATGGCTTTGGCTCTGAGTGTCTTCAGTGACCAAATGAAAGGCTTGGACTCACTGTTCTGGGACATAGCAGGGTGCGTCTGTGACCATCAGTATCGCCATCTGTGAAGTCAGCACCATATATTTAAGGTATTTGTGAGGATTCAATAAGGTAATATATAGAAACCACCTTGCATATCCCTTATGGGAGGACATTTATTTGTTTTCCTTCTTTCTCATTCTCCTCTGAATCTAAAACACAGTAATTTTATGATTCCACTTTTATAGTTGGTAGGAAAGATATTTCACTCATTTATTTATTCCAAAATGTCTAATTGTTCACCTACTATGTGCCAAGCATAATCCTAGGTATTAGGTGCTAAGGCTATGGTGGTGAGAAAGGACCCAGTTAAAAAAATCAGACATTATCTAAACATTCCCTGCAATGCAAGAAAAGACCTACCCCCAAAACCCACAAAAAACCAGTAATAAAGTGCACCCACACATCAGAAATCATCCCTATGGACTGTTTCAAATGGGTTCTGAGTAGACGCTGTTTAGCAGGTGGTCACTGTTCTCCCGAGTGGCTGCTATTCTTGTGTTTCAAACACCTGCTGCTGTTTGCAGGATGCTAACATTTACTTTGGTCTTTATGTCAATGCCATTTGCAGAAGGAGCCAGCTGTGGGCCTTTTCTCTTTCAATATTGCCACTGAACTGGGCTTCGTCCATAGGAAAATAAACAGCACTTGTGTAGATAAGGCTACCGCAACCTTCAAGACTGATTGGAGCAGAGACCTTCCGCTTAAGAGGAAGAGTAGGCTTCATCTCACTGGCAGTGAGAAATGTCCTTCGTGGCTTAGTCATCTGGCTTGATTTTACTTTACCTAGCATTGGTTTTGTCTTTCTCCCCTCTTTTGGAGCCTTTTTTTGGTAATTCCTCTCTTCTTGTGGGGTTTTACCAGACAGTTGCGAACTGATGAATCATAGATAGTAAAGGTTAGACGGAAAACGGATTAGTGGTTGCCAAGTGCTAGTGGTCGGAAGAACTGGAGAGTGAGTATGGAATGGCGACAGGGTCTTCTCTCGGGCCAGTGATGTAAAGGCTCTGGAACTAGACAGGGGCGGGGGCTTCACAACATTGTGAATGTACTAACTGCCGCAGAATTGTGTACTTAAGGCTATGTGAATTTCAGCAAAATAAAAATCAAACAAAACATTATGTTAAGTGAAAGGAGCCAGATCCAAACAAGTATAAGCTGTATGAATCTGTTTATATGAACTTCAAGAACAGGCTAAACTAATCTATGGTGATAGAAAGCAGAAAAATGGTTGCCATGGGGCTGGGGAGGAAAGAAGCCCAAGCGAACTTACTGGGGTGATGAAAATATGCTCTATTTTGTTTTGGACAGTGGTCACAGAGTATATATGCTTGTCGCAAAGTGTCAAATTGTATGTTAAGATATGTGTACTTTTTTCTTTTGAAAGATTTTATTTGACAGAGATCACAAGTAGGCAGAGAGGCAGGTGGGGGGGGAAGCAGGCTCCCCGCTGAGCAGAGAGCCCGATGCGGGGCTCAATCCCAGGACCCTGAGATCATGACCTGAGCCGAAGGCAGAGGCTTTAACCCACTGAGCCACCCAGGTGCCCTCTAGGCACTTTTTAAAAGACTTTATTTGTTTAGAGAGAACAGGAGCGGGGGCAGGTGCAGAAGAAGAGGGAGAGAGAATCTTAAGCAGTTTCCTCACTGAGCACAGACCCTGACACAGGCCTTGATCTCACGACTCTGAGATCATAACCTGAGCTGAAATCAAGATCAGATGCTTAATGGACTGAGCCACCCCAGCGCCCCAAGATCTATGCATTTTATTGATGTTGATTCTACCTCATTTAAAAAATAAAAATGAGGGACACCTGGGTGGCTCACTCCTTTAAGTGTTTGCTTTTGGCTCAGGTCATGACCTCAGGGTCCTGGGATCGATTCCCAAATCAAGCTCCTTGCTCAGCTGGGAGTCTGCCTCTCTCTCTGCCTGCTGTCCCCTCTGCATGAACTCTCTCTCTCTCTGGCAAATAAATATTTTTTTAAAAAAAAGAAAAAAAATTTTTAAGTTGAAAAGAAAAAGAAAGGTGAATATGCTAGCGAGGAAAAAAAAAGGCAAAGGATCTGGCAGTATCTGATTCAAGTTTCCCGGGAGCCACTTCATCCATTTTTAAATGTATTACACCGAAGAACTACCTTCTGTTACTTTGTTGTTTGTTTTATGAATACAGTTTCTGGAGGCGAGGAGGTTGCGCTCTTACTCATGTGCTTCTGGCTTTTGTACATTTTATTCCTGATAACTTCATGTACTTTGGGCTGAAGGAGCCTGGTCTCAGGCCATGACCAGGTGTTGTCATGCCTTGGTTCGGTGGTCACGTGCTCTTGCCCCTACCTGGTTTGACTCTTGCCTCATCTCTCTGCTTGGCCTCTTGGTAGTTGTGTGACTTGGGACAAGTTGCTTAACCTCTCTCAAGGCAAGGCTTCCTCCTGGGGGAAAAGCAGGGATGCTGTCTCCCTCGCAGTGCTGTTGTTGGGGCGGGCTAAGCCAGTGCCCAGGGCCTGGCACAGAAAAGGGCAGAGACAGCATGGCTAGGTGAGTGGGATTGCCACGTAAAATGGAGCTTGTCTGGTTACCTTTGAATTTCAAATAAACAACAAGCAATTTTTTAGTAAACAATAGTTATGAATTGACTGTTGGTCCCCCACGCACCCCCCAAATTCATATGTTGGAGCCCAAACCCTCAGTACGGATGTATTTGGAGGAAGTAATTAAGGTGACATGAAGCCTACGATGAGGCCTTGATCCAACAGAATTAGTGTCTTCATGAGAAGAGACACCATAGAACACTCACTTGTTCCCTCTGCGCCCCCATCCCTGCACAAAGAGGTCATAGGGACACACAATGAGAAAGTAGCTACATGTAATCCGGGAAAGCCCTCATCAGAAACTGAATTGGCTAGAACCTTGATCTTGGACTTGCCAGCCTCCAAACCTTTGAGACCCAGCCAGACCCTCTAATTGAGTGTTAGGATGGAATAAAGGATTTCTTCAAACATTCGAGGACTCAAAAAATGTATCTTGAGGGTTTCTGGGTGGCTCAGTCAGTTAAACAGCTGCCTTTGGCTTGGGTCATGATCTCGGGGTCCTGGGATCAAGCCCCACATCGGGCTCCCTGCTCGGCGGGAAGCCTGCTTCTCCCTCTCCCACTCCCCCTGCCTGTGTTCCTTCTTACTGTGTCTCTCTTTGACAATAAATAAATAAAAATAAATAAATAGACAAATAACCCAACTAAAAGTAGGTAAAGGATCTGAGTATTGTTTCTCCAAAGAAGACAAACACATGGCCAAAAAGCACATGAAAGGATGCTCAACAGACTTTTAGGGAAATACAAGTCAAAAGCACAATGAGATACTACTTCACACCCACTAGGCTGTAATATAAAAGACATAATAACAAGTGCTGATGAGGATAGAAATTGGAACCAACCCTCACAGCATGGCTAATAGGGGCAGTGTTTAAGGTGATGCAGCTGCTTCGGAAAACAGCCTGCCAGTTTCTCAAAACAAGAAACACAGAGTTATCATATGACCAAGCAATTCCACTCCTAGGTATATACCCAAGAGAAATGAAAATATGTCAAATTTTCTTTCTTTCTTTTTTAAGATTCTATTCTATTTAAAATTTTTATTTATTTATTAGACAGACACAGAGAGAGAGAGAGGAAGAGAGAGAGAGAGAGAGAGAGAGAGCATAAAGCAGAGGCAGTGGCAGGCAGAGGGAGAGGAAGAAGCAGGCTCCCGGCTGAGCAAGGAGGCTGATATAGGACTCAATCCCAGGACACTTGGATCATGACTTGAACTGAAGGCAGATGCTTAACTGACTGAGCCACCCAGGTGCCCCTAAAGATTCTGTTTTATTTTATATTTTAAAATAAGATTTAATTATCTAGAAAGAGCAGTGGGGACAGACAGAGGCAAAGGGAGGGGGAGAGTCTTAAGCAAACTCTAAGCAGAGTGCAGAGCCTGACTCGGGACTCGATCCCAGGATCAGGACCTGAGCTGGACCAAAAGTCAGATGCTCAACCAACTGAGCCACCCAGGCACCCCTAGAGGGTTTTAAGTAATTTCTACAGCAAATGCACAACCCACACCCCCAAGATCCAAAGTGCAGGCTTGAACCCACAACCCCAAGATCCAAAGTGCAGGCTCCACCCAGTGAGCCAGCAAGGGACCCCGCACACACATTTTCATAACAGCATTATTGTAATAACCAAAAAGTAGAGATAACCTAATGTCCATCAAATGATGAATGGATGAATAAAATGTAGCATATCCATACAATGGAATATTATTTGGCCATAAAAAGAATTGAAGGGGCACCTGGGTGGCTCAGTGGGTTAAAGCCTCTGCCTTCGGCTCGGGTCTTGATCCCAGGGTTCTGGGATAGAGCCCCGCATTGGGTTCTCTGCTCCGTGGAAAGCCTGCTTCCTCCTCTCTCTCCCTGCCTGCCTCTCTGCCTACTGGTGATCTCTGTCTGTCAAATAAATAAATCTAAAAAAAAAAAAAATTGAAAACAGGGATTCGGGATATTTGGACACGCATGTTCACAGCAGCATTATTCATAAATAGCCAAAAGGTGGAAGCAAGCCGAGTGTCCACCAAAGGAAGAATGGATAAACAAAATGTGTCATATACATACAATGGAATATTCTTCAGCCTTTAAAGGGAAAGAAACTCTGATACATCAAGAACGAACCTTGAGGACATTGTGCTAACTAAGTCCGTCACAAGCCAGAATATGATTCCTCTGATGGGAGATACCTAGAGTAGCCAAGGTCACAGAGGCAGAAAATAGAATGATGATTGCCGGGGCCTGAGGGGAGGGAGAACAGGGAGCTGTTTGATGAATACAGAGTTTCAGTTTTACAAGATACGAGTTCTAGAGATGGATGGTGGTGATGGTCACACCGTGATGTGAGTGTACTTAGCATTACTAAACTGTACACTTAAAAAGTGGTTAAGAAAGGGTCGCCTGGATGGCTCAGTGGGCTAAGCCTCTGCCTTTGGCTCAGGTCATGTTCTCAGGGTCCTGGGATCGAGCCTCATGTCGGGCTCTCTGCTCAGCAGGGAGCGTGCTTCCCCCCTCCCCCTCTCTCTGCTTGCCTCTCTGCCTGCTTGTCATCTCTCTTTGTCAAATAAATAAATAAAATTGTTAGAAAAATGGTTAAGATGGTGAATTTTATGTTACAGCTATTTCATGATGATTACAGATGAATGGATGTAGTACTGATACATGCTACAGCACAGATGACTCTTGAACACTTTATGCTGAGTGAAGGAAGCTAGTCCCAAAGGGCCACAGTCTATGATTCCATTTTTATGAAATGTCCATAACAAGCAGGTTTCTAGACAGAAAAGTGGTTGCCAGGGCCTGGAATGGTGGTATGGTAGGAGGGGTCAGGAGGGTAATTTTATATGTCAAGCCAGTTAATTGTATGGAATGTGATTATATCTAAATTAAGCTGTTAATAATATATGTTGGATATGTTTTAAAAAGTGAAGGCTGGAAGTGCTTCATGAGAATAAGGAAGTATTCCAAGAAAGGAAGGCATGGGATCCAGGAAACAGGGGCTCCCACATAGGATGCAGTTGGTTTAAAAGGAACCTGAGGAGAAAGGTGGTGTCAGGCCAAGAGAGCAAATAGTCTGCTTTGGGGCAGGAGGGCTCTAGATAGGAAGTTTAAAGGGCGCCTGGGTGGCTCAGTGGGTTAAGCCGCTGCCTTCGGCTCAGGTCATGATCTCAGGGTCTTGGGATCGAGTCCCGCATCGGGCTCTCTGCTCAGCAGGGAGCCTGCTTCCCTCTCTCTCTCTGTCTGCCTCTCCATCTACTTGTGATTTCTCTCTGTCAAATAAATAAAATAAAATCTTTAAAAAAAAAAAAAAAGATCTATTAAGTGTTTGGTTAAAAAAAAAATCAACACACAAAACACAATAGAAAAACAGAAAAGTAAGGCAATGAAAAAACAAGGCAGTTATTAATTACAGGAAAAACAAAAAGTTATAAAAGATAAAGTTTAATTATCGTACACTATGCATCTCAGCTGTGAATAATGACATCATTGTAGTGATGCACACCATTAATAAAAATGGGGACATAAAATAGATTGGGAGAAAGAGGGGAAGTGGAAGTGGTTGTGAAAAGAGAATTAATTCCTCATGTGGAAGTCAGTTAATGAAGTCAAAGATTGATAATTGAGATAGAGCAATGTAACGCTGGCTCAGTCGGTGGAGCACGAGATGCTTGATCTCAAGTTTGTGAATTTAAGCCTCACATGGGGTAGAGATTATTTAAAGATAAAATCTTAAAAAAAAAAAAAAGAAAAGAAAGAAAAATGAAGATGACAAAACAGGAAGTCATAGCAAAGAACTTTCCTCTGAGGAGTAAGATTGGGGAAGGGGAGGGGGAGGATAGGCAACCTGGATTTTGTTGTAATCCTTTTAATGATTTTATCTATCTATTCATTTATTTTAGAAAGAGAGCCAGTGCGCGGGCATGTGTGCATGCGGCAGCAAGAGGAGGGGCAGAAGGAGAGGGAGAGAGAATCCCCGGCAGACTCCAGGCTGAGCGTGGAACCCGATGTGGAGCTCAGCTCAGGGGTCAGTCTCACAACCCCGAGCTCATTAGCTGAACTCAAATCAAGATTTGGTCGCCCAATAGACTGAGCCACCGCGGTGCCCCTGTTGTAAGCCATTTAAATCTGCCTTGCCTGAAAACAAAACAAGCTTTATGCACGTTTTTCAATATATTTGAACCAATCTCTACACCAACGTGGGGCTCGAACTCACAACCCCAAAATCAAGAGTTGTGTGCTCTAGGGAGCCAGCCAGGTGCCCCTTAAATATATTTTTAAAAAATGGAAACCTCGAACCTGTTGAACTCTTTGGCATGCCCATTTCCTATTCAGGAAACATGGGGTTAATTTTAGAGCTCAGAGCACCTAGAGGGAGGAGACAAATGAGACAACTGGAAGACAGTTGTCCTAGTAGAGGACGTTCTCCTCCACCTTCCCAGCTGTGTCTAGTGCCTGGGGCCTCCTTCAGGAACCAGGACACTGGGCCTCTTTTCCTGCCGCCTTTCACCATCTGAGGTTATGGATTCCAGTGGCAATCCCCAGAACGCTCTTGCCCTCCAGTTCCTGTATTTCTGGGAATCTTTACAGCACTGCTCTCCAAACTTGTTGGCCCATCTTGCTTGCTCTCAGGTGCCCAGCCTTGGCTTCCCATCAGATTCTTGCCCAACTCCTACTTTCCTGAACTTGACACTTGGGACTTTCCCTGGTTTTCTCACTCAAGCTCAGGCTCTAATTCCTCTGACACTCCTCCCGGCCCTCCACAGCTGCAGGCCACTCCACCCCCAGCCCAGCCCTTGGAGCCCTGGCCTGGGCAGGACCCAGGATCTACCTACACAACCGAGAGGAAACGTCACGCTGAGGGAATTGTCGCTCGTGTCTGTAGTCTCAGGCTCCTTGCAGGTGACTTGGGAGAAAAGATTCTTACTATGAAGATTCAAGATGTCTAGCAGTAAGAACTGTGTTGGGCACAGGGTAGGTTTAAGGAGATTACTAGGTAAAGAAACACTGAAATAGAATTTCAAGTAATGCCAGGAAACAGCAGCAGATAGGTGGCTTGGTGTGGGTGAGGGAAGCCACTTGGAGTGAGTGAAGATTTCTGGAAGCAAACAGCAAGCAGAAACTTTTAGATGTCAACAGTTCTGAAAGAAAAAAACACTACACAACAAAACATGGCTGTGTCTTAACTGGGTGGTCTTCTACGCCCATCCCTGGGGACCTGACACTTTTGACCACAGCCGGAGACCTGGACACTCTCCATCTTTAAGTAAGAAAGAAAAGACCGTATTTACCCAGGATTCCTCCTCTGTCTTGCTCTCCCTTAAAATTCAGAACATCCCCAATCCTCTGTGGCAGGTCTGAGCTTTCTTGTGAACCCCTCAATTGTGCCAATGGGCCATGCGAACTTTTGCTTTACTTTCTCTAGAACCGACTTCCTATATTTTGTGTCCTCCTCATGGTCCCATCATTTAAGAACTGATGTCCCTGTTTCCCTGGGGAAATTCCTACCCACTCGGAGCTTCCTTGGTTTCACGACTCTTTTATCAACATCTTTTCATTTCACTAACTATTTCACCAAAAAGAGCTAAGTATAACGTGGATGACTGTATTTAACTTTTGCAGGCACTTTAGCTTGTTTATTTCCAGAAACACTGCTCGGAGGGCTGGGGATCTTTAAACCACGTTAAGATATTTGACTTGGATCTGTTTTTCATGGGAAGCTGGTACTTTACTGATTCCAGACTTTCAGAATTCACAGTTGGGTAAGACTTTTTTTTTTTTAAGGTGGTGGTAGGGAAGGGTCCCCACGATAGGAACAATTGTCTGTTACCACCCAAAAAGAGTAGGAAGGACACATTCTCAGAATGTAGAATGGCCTTTCAATTTAGTACATTTATCTTTTTAAAAAATGCTCTTACATTGTGCTTACTTTTCTCATTTCTCTGCTCTTCCTGTGTGGTTTGGCCACTAGGAGCAAACCAGCGAAGGCGGGTGGAGACGGCACCGCAAAGAGCTGCAGGGCCATCTAGGGGCCAGATGTCCACACTGCAGTGCGAGTGACGCTGTTCCTGCCAATCTTGCCCCCAAATGGAGAACTCACACCTAAGAGTTTTTGGCGTTAAGAATCAACCTTTGTTACTTTGTGGCATTTTTGAAATTCGTTTTATAAATGTTCCTACAGCCTTTGACTTCAAAGGATTGCCTTGCCTTAAATGTGAAGACTGAGCTTCCAGCCATTGAATGGTGATTCTGAGCGGTGTTTCCTGGTTCAGACAGGCCTGGGTTAGAATTTGCTGTCTGGGTGACTTTAGGCAAGTTATTTAAACTCTCTGACCTTCAGTTTCCTCTTGTACAATGGATATAGTAATAGTGGGCAGGCTTGTTCTGAAGATAAAGGGAAGCATGCATGTCATGTATTTTTGGCTGTTCCTAACATGTAAATATTGCTGTTGGTTTATTCAACACTTATGGAAAGACGGTGTAGCCCAGGAAAGGGACAGAAATTCACCCACCCAAATAGGCCCACGTAAAAGACTTCATACGAGATTCCTGAGCAGTATCCCAAAAATCCTTCATTTCTTCTCAATAATGTTTTATAGGTTTGTTGGTGGTTTTTGTATAAAGATCATGCACATCTTTTTTTTTTTTTTTTAAGATTATTTATTTGTCAGAGAGAGTGAGCACAGGCAGACAGAGTGGCAGGCAGAGGCAGAGGGAGAAACAGGCTCCCTGCTGAGCTGGGAGCCCCATATGGGACTTGATCCCAGGATGCTGGGATTATGACCTGAGCCAAAGGCAGGCGCTTAACCAACTGAGCCACCCAGGTGTCCCACAGCTTTTTTTTTTTTTTTTTTTAAGATTTTGTATTTAAGTAATCTCTACCCCCACTGTGAGGCTCGAACTCACAACCCTGAGATCAAGAGTCACACACTCCACCAGTGAGTCAGCCAAGTGCCCCCATACACACATTTTTTTATATTGATTTCCAGATATTTTAATTTTTGATGCCATCTTATAAGCACCTTTTTACATTTCATTTTATAACTGGTGCTCTGTGTAGAAGTCTGTTTTTTGTATTGACCTGTATCTAGCAAACTTGCTAAAGTAACTTATTTATTCTGATACTTTATTTTTAGATTCATTTGGGCTTTCTCTGTGCACAATCATGTCACTGTTGAATAATGGCAGTTTTACTTCTTTCTGTCCAAGATTTTTGTAATGATTGCCCTCTTGCATGGCCTAAGGCCTTTAGGACATTGGTGAACGTCTGTGATGCAAGCGGGCATCTCTGTCCTGTGCCCTATCTCAGAAAGGAACCTTTCAAACTTAACATTAAATCTGTTTGCTAAGGGTTCTTAGTGGATCATATTTAATAAGATCTCTGCTTTCTCGACCTTTCAAAACAATGATTTCTATAGCTAATACTGGAGGTAATATATTTCCAACTCTGAACAGTGATTATCAGGGGCTCCCTGGCTGGCTCAATCAGATCATGTGACTCTTGATCTCCGGATTGTAAGTTCAAGTCCCACGTTGGGTATAGAGATTACTTAAAAAAAATAAAATCTCAGGGGTGCGTGGGTACCTCATTCAGTTAAGCGTCTGACTCTTGATTTCAGCTCAGGTCATGATCTCAGGGTTTTGAGATCGAGCCCTGCATGGGACTCTGTGCTGGGTGTGGAGCCTGCTTAGGATTTTCTCACCCCCATGGCCCCCTCAACCACTCTCTTCCTCTTAAAATAAATAAATAAATAAATAAATAAATAAATAAATAAATAAAATCTTAAAGGAAAAGAGGGGTTATATCAGGATAGGAGTGTGGGGAGGGGTTGTATGACATTACAGGCAAGTTTTACTTTCTAAGAAATGAATTACTTTAGCATCTGGATCATTTACAATGAACAGAGATTTTTCTTGTCATCAGCAAAAAGAAAACCAAAGGACAATTCAATGAATCCAGTAAAAGGTAACGAGCATCACATAGTAAAATAGATGAATCCCAGATATGGCTTTGTGTCCAAGTACATCTTTTTCACTAATTTTTTTTCTCATGGTCACGTCCCCAGTCCCTGCTGAGACTGTGTCTCCCCAATTCACACTGAATGGCAGCGTATACTGAGAGCTGGTCTCTGAGGTTCATGGTCTTGGGGGCCCTGCCCGCCTGCAGAGGCGGGAGCACCTACTTTCCAGCTGCCCTGGGTGTTGGCTGCTGAAAGCTCACGACTCCATCCATTTTTGGAGCATTCTCTTAGCGAATGGGAGCTGCCCTGCCAGGAGATGCCTGGGAGGTGACACACACAGCCAGCTCGGGCGGGAGGCCAATGAATGACTAACAGGGTGGGGTCCAAAGCCCGGCTCCCCGGCCTCAGGGCAGGACAAACCCCGCAGTGTAACGAATCCTCAGAGCTCCCCGCGGGGTCGGGCTGCGGCGGGACCTCTCCGGAAAGCTCCGGTCTGCTTGGCTCCTTCCCCCCGGCTCTGTCCAGCTTCCCTTGCTTCTCCACAGGCTTCTTCCTGGGGCCCTTCCTCCCCCAACCCCTTGCAGGCGAGTCCCCACCTGCCTCAGTCTCTGCTTCTGGGGAGCCCAAATTTAAGTCCCCAAGAGTGGGCTCGCCTTGTCCAGAGCCCACGGCGATTGGGGGAGAGGACGCAGAGCGCTGGGAAGGAACGCGGCCTCTGAGGCTGTCTCACTTCAAAGCCGGGATCCGGAGCTACGACTGTGTGCCACTCTTCACGCAGCCTGGAAAGTTTCTGCAGTTTTAAATTGCAACTTTTCTAAAAGCCAGAAGGGGGTGTGTATGTGGGTTGGGGGCGGGGCATGCGACTCCTGATCTCAGGGTTGTGAGTTTGAGCCCCACAACGGGTGTGGGGATGACTTAAAAATAAATAAATAAGCATCCAAACAAACAAACAAACAAATGCATGCCGCAGGAGTCGTCTTCCCTCATGGACACAGCTTCTAAGAGGCTGCAAGGCCCATACTGAGCACACAGGCGGGCGGTGGCCCTCACAGCCTTCCACCGAGTCTAAACCGCTCGCCTTGACTCAGCGCAGACCAGCAGGTCAGTGGTGATTATTCATATGGAAAAAAGAATTGGTTCCCTAGGTCACGCCAGACCATAAATGAATGTCAGATGTATCAAAGCTGTCTAAATGGGGAAAAAATGAGGGGCGCCTGGGTGGCTCAGTCGGTGAGGTGTCCGACTCTTGGTTTCGGCTCTGGTGGTGATCTTGGGGTCATTTGATCCGCCCTGGCATAGGGAATTCTCGCTTGACAAGGGGTCCGCTTGAGAGTCTCTGATTCTCTCCCTCTCCCTCCCTCTGCCCCTCCCGCCTTTCTTACTCCCGGACTTCCTAAAATAAGTAAATCTTAGGGGGGCCTGGGTGGCTCAGTGGGTGAAAGCCTCTGCCTTCGGCTGGGGTCATGATCCCAGTGTCTTGGGATCGAGCCCCATGTGGGGCTCTCTGCTTGGCGGGGAGCCTGCTTCCCTTCCTCTCTCTGTCTGCCTTTCTCTCTACTTGTGATCTCTGTCTGTCAAATGAATAAATAAAATCTTAAAAAAAAAATAAGTAAATCTTAAAAAAAAAAGAAAGAAAGAAAAGAAAAGAAAAAGGAATAGAAAGGAACATCAGGCTGGAAAGGCTCTCTTAAATAGGATGCAAAAACTCCAAGCCTTTGAGGAAAAAAAATTTAATACGATTGTATTAAAATTAAAAGTATCTGTTTGACAGATGGCACCATAAAATGAAAAGCGAAAGGCTTGATGGTATCAGATAGGGGATTCCAACTTACTACATACGTGATTCTCACTAACAGGCCTTCTGCCTGGAGGGCTGGCTCACCCGTGAGGCCATTTGCCACCCTTACCTTCATCCCTGTGGTGTGGCCACCCAAAATGCGCAAGACCGTGAGCTAGGCCAGACCCCCAAAGGCTGGGCCAGGTAGGAGAACCGGTGAGGCAGCTGGCTTGGACCCCGTTGAAATCATTTTCACTTTGCTTTTCTGCAGAACCTGCCAAAGAGCTGTCTTAAAGGAATATCTGACATGGAAGGTACCCTTGGCCCCAGTGTGCAGAAAGAAGCACACCTGAAGTCCTCAGCTTTCCTAGGGGAGTGAGGAATGGGCCCCAGCCAAGGGGTCTAGAATGCTGAGGGGCCATTTTTCCTTTTTATTCTGGAAGAGGGAGTATGTCAACGCCTGTCTGACTTATAAATTCAAAACTCCTTGCTGTGCCACAGTTCCCTGTCACTTCTGTCTTTTTGTTTGTTTGTTTTTGACAGAGAGACACATGGAGAGAGGGAACACAAGCAGGGGGAGTGGGAGAGGGAGAAAAACAAACAGGCTTCCCACCAAGCGGGGAGCCCAATGTGGAGCTCGATCCCAGGACCCTGGGATTATGACCTGAGCCGAAGGCAGATGCTTACTGACTGAGCCACCGAGGTGCCCTTCTAACAATGCCCAAGACGGCATTAGCAGGACTGGCCTGGCCTACCACAGGAGATAGGTATTTTCTAACTGAACTGAAATCCTACATTAGAATAAAAGGAAGCTGTTGTACTCCCTTTAGTCTGTGTTTCTCTGGGGTTGTTTTGGGCCTTACATAGAACACCCGAATAGTCAGCCCACGCTCTCTGCTTTTTGTGGGTCCACTTTCCAAATCCTCCAGCCTTCAAGAAAGGAGGGTGAGGTCTTAAGGCCAGTGATGACCATGACAATGTCTCTGCTCTCTACTTGTGTTTGGTGCTAACTCTGATCACAATACATTAAAAAAGCAAAACAAAAACAAAAACAAAAAACCTTAATTTTTTAGAATACTTTTAGATATACAAAGAAAAATTGCAAAGATAGTACAGATTGTTCCCACCCAGCCCACACCCAGTAATAAAGTTTTCCTCTTTATTAACATCTTATATCAGTTATAATAAATGAGCCACTATCAAAACATTGTTAGTAACAGAAGTCCATACTTTATTCAGATTTCCTTAGTTTTTATTTAATGTCCTTTTCTGATCCAGGATTTTATACAGGATGCTGTATTACGATTAGTTGTCGGATCTCCTTGGGCTTCTCTTGGCAGAGACAGTTTCTCAGACTTTCCTTATTTTTGAAAACCTTGATGGTTTTGAGGAGTAATGATCAGGTATTTTTTTTCTGATGATTAGACCAGAGTTAGGAATTTTTAGGAGGAAGACCACAGAGGTAAAGTGCCACTTTCTTCCTTTTTTTAAAAGATTTTATTTTATTTATTTTAGAGAGTGTGTGTGCATGTGAGCAGGGGAAGGGGCAGAGGGAGGAAGAGAATCTCAAGCAGATTTCCCACTGAGCATGGAGCCCGATGTGGGGCTGGATCTCACATCCCCAAGATCATGACCTGAGCCAAAGTCAAGAGTCAGACACTTAACTGAGCAAGCCACCCAGGTGCCCCCAAAGTGCCATTTTCACCACAGTCTAACAAGACATGACTCATTTTTTTTTTTAAGATTTTTATTTATTTGACAGAGAGAAATCACAAGTAGGCAGAGAGGCAGGCAGAGAGAAGGGGAAGCAGGCTCCCTGCTGAGCAGAGAGCTCAATGTGGGCCTATATTCCAGGACCCTGAGATCATGACCTGAGCCGAAGGCAGAGGCTTAACCAACTGAGCAACCCAGGCGCCCAAGACTTGACCCATCTTAATGTCACCATTGATGGTGACCTTGATTACCTGAGTGAGGTGGTGCATGCCAGCTTTCTCCACTGTAAAAATTCTCTTTGTGCCTGCCTTTCCATACTGTAATCTTTGGAAGGACATCACCGTACACAGCCCACACTTAAGGAAGAAGGAGTTACACCCTCCATGAGGACAGGGTAGCTACACATTATTTGGAATTCTACTGCATGGGAGATCTGTCTTGTTTCTTTTTTCAATCACTGTATCAGTATCGACTCATTGGTATTTGCATTATCCTTTGGGCTAGAATCTAACACTACTACTTTGTTTTATTGTCCAATTTATTATTCCAGCTTTGATCATTTTGATCTGTGTCCCTTTGACATAGCTCCATTAGTGTGTGATTGTTGCTGGGTCCTTCCTTATCCTGTCACTACAAGGCATTCCAGGCCCATTTGTATATTTCTTGTCCCAGTCCTATAATCAGGTTCTTCTCCAAGGGGCTCTGGTTCCTGTACTGGGAAAATGGTATTAGAAACCAAAGTCTGGACTCAAAAGGTGCTCAGTCATGGTACTACTTATTGTTAGAGATCTTGGGGTTACATTTTGGAACTTTTAATTTTGGGGGGGCAAAACCAAGTCATTTGTTACTAAAGATGATCCCTCTGTGCCTAATGAAAAAGGGCTTGTAAGCTGCCATGAAGCTATAGTTGTATGGCTGCATTTTTCAGACATCAAAAATGAAGTATGTTTCAAATCAACATGTTGTACACCTTAAACTTACACAATGTTACATGTCAATTATATCTCAGTAAAGGTAGAAACAAAAGTAAATAAGTAATAAATTATTTTTTAAAAATGAAGTGAATTCAGGAATTATTCACAGAACATTTCTTTTAAAAAATATTTATTTGTTTATTTTTAAAGATTTTATCTACTTGGGGCACCTGGGTGGCTCAGTGGGTTAAAAGCCTCTGACTTCTGATCCCAGGGTCCTGGGATCAAGCCCCACATCGGGCTCTCTGCTCAGCAGGGAGCCTGCTTCCTCCTCTCTCTCTGCCTGCTTGTGATCTCTGTCTGTCAAATAAATAAATAAAATCTTTAAAAAAAGATTTTATCTACTTATTTGTTGGAGTGAGAGACAGAGGACAAGCAGGGGGAGCAGCAGGCAGAGGGAGAAGCAGACTCCCTGCTGAGCAAGGAGCCCAGGTAGGACTTGATCCCAGGACTGTGGGATCATGACCGATCATGACCTGAGCAATGGCAAATACTTAATGGACTGAGCCACCCAGGTGTCCTTCTTCTTTTTCTTCTTCTTCTTCTTTTTTTTTTTTAAAGATTTTATTTATTTATAAAAATTTTTCTTTTTTTAAAGATTTTTTATTTATTTGACAGAGAGGCAGAGATCACAAGTAGGCAGAGGAGGGGGAGGGAAGCAGGATCCCTGATGAGCAGAGAGCCCGATGAGGGGCTCAGTCCCAGGACCCTGAAATCATGACCTGAGCTGAAGGCAGAGGCTTTAACCCACTGAGCCTTCTCTCAATGTCAGATCATATAACACAAATAAAAGTAGCACATGTAAAAAAAAAAAAAAAAAGATTTTATTTATTTATTTGAGAAAGAGAGCGAGAGAATGAGCAGGGGGAGGTGCAGAGGGAGAGGGAGAGAGAAAATCCTTGCATAGACTTCCCACTGAGTGAGGAGGCCAATGTGGGGCTCAGTCCCAGGACCCACAGATCATGACCTGAACCAAGGCAGATGTTTAACTGACGGAGCCAGCCAGGTGCCCCTTCACAGAGCATTTCATTTACTAACCTTCAAAAGGTGAAAAGCAGGATGGAGGAATTAAAATATCAACCTCTATCCATCTAACAAGTATTTATGGATCCCTTACTCTGGGCTAAGCAGGAAAAATTCAGGATGAAAGGCTCAGTGTATCAGTCTGATGATTTTGTTAACAAGTGACAGAACTCTACATAAGGTAGTTTAAACAAACAAGCAAAAAACAAACAGAAACACACAAACAAAGAAACATTAATGATTCACATTAACTAAAACTCTAGAAACAGATTTCAGACAGGAATGGTTCCAGGCCCTTGAAAGATCTCAGCATGGCTGACCCCATCCTTATTGACTTCCCCATGTGCATTGGCCTCATTCTTATCTATTCACAGATGGCTTTTCCCGTGTGGTCTGGGAAAATGGCAAGCAGCCCCAGTCCACATTGTCTTTATGACTTATGATCTTAGAGGAAGAGAAGTCCCTGTCTCCCAGTTTCCTTCCATCGAAGCTCAGGGAAGACTCCGACTGGCTCTCCTGGGCTCCCATAACCAGGCCTAAACCAATCCCTGTGGCCGTGGGGATGGGTGTTCTCAGGGTCCACCCTAGATCACATGCTCAGCGCTCAGTTGGGTGGTGGTGGGAGAGGGACAGAGCATTGTGAATGAGATCCTTGCCTGGACCACAGGAGGTGGGAAAGGGTAGGCTGGCAGGGGAAAGCATTCCAGGCATTCAAAACAATAGCTACCATCGGCTACAATAGCTATGTAGCTCGCATGGGCTTTAAAATAATTCCCCTCCCCTCCCCGCTGGCCCCAGCTTCATTACCTTGCTGTGCCCTCCCATGGGACTCTCTACTCCCCATTTCTTCCTTCCTTACCTCCTTCCTTCCTTCCTTCCTTTTTCTTTTTTAAAGATTTTATTTATTTATTTGACCTAGAGAGACACAGTGAGAGAGGAAACACAAGCAGGGGCAGAGGGAGAGGGGGAAGCAGGCTTCTGCCAAGCAGGGAGCCCGATGCGGGGCTTGATCCCAGGACCCCGGCATCATGACCTGAGCCGAAGGCCGACGCTTAACAACTGAGCCACACTGGCGCCCCTCTATTCCCCATTTCTGTATCTTTCCTGTTTTACTGTTCTCTTCCCCACCAGACCAGAAGCTTGGGTAGGGCAGGGATAGTGTCCATTTCCTTTACCACAGAATGCCCAGTGCTCACCGGGATGAAAGAATGAGCGATGACAACCCTACGCACGTAACTGAGGAGTTACAATGGGAAGATAAATCCGAGCGCTCGTCACCGGTAAGACCAAGGCCACGGTAAGGACATGGACCAGTTCTCCTAGGGAGCACAAGGAGAGAGTTGCCGCCCTGTCTGGACAGGGGTCCTGTTCAGAAAAGGTAGAGGGGACATTTCTCTTTCTTTCCTTTTGTCCCCCTGCCTAGCACATGGACCACCCCCCTTTCTGTGTGTATGCAGTTCCTTACTATGTAAGCCTTGGAAGAACCCACTTTCCACCCCAGAAACTCCAGACCTCAAATACTGGCTTACCCTTGCCCCTAAGCATCCAGGCTTGGTCACCCTATTGTAAGTGAGGCAATATCCGCTTCGCAGAATCCCTTCGATGACTACATAGGGATCGAAAAGCACCGAAAACAATCCCGACAGACACTCAACCCTCAATGATTATGACTCCCTCTTCCATCCTGGGGAATGGGTGCAGGGGAGAAGAGCACGGGACATTCAGGATGTGTGTTTGAACTTCAGACCTGTTTCTATTGGTATTGCAAGGGGATCTAATATGTTGTGCATCACTTAGATCTTCTGCTGGGGGAGCAGGGTTGACTGGCAGACCCACGTGCTTCCCTTCTGAATTCACCCTGTGTTAGCTTTCCCACCAAGGCTTCCCAGCAGATGACCGAGCACAGTGTGGATACTGCTGTCCATCCATAGGAGACATGGGATCCTTGCAACACACCAGTTTGGCTCCAAGACTCCCTATGGGGCTGGCTGAAACTGTACCAAAACTAGATAGTAATCTGCGACTCTTCTTACCCCGTCCTCCTCCCTCCCCCTTCTGTCACAGGTGTGAGACCTGCATCAAGGTCTAAAGGCTCTCCCTGCCTTCTCTAGTCCTGGCCCTTTATTGTCCACAGGTGTTTCTCCCATAAATCTAATCCCATCCTGGTGTCTGCTTTTTGGAGAAGATGAGCTGATATACTTGTATTTGGGGAACTTCTTGTGATGGAAGCAGGCATTGTCCAGGATGTGGCAATCCTATTAATTAACTAAACTTCACCAGAAAAATGTCTCATCACCACCAGCAGGTAAGTGAACGTTTAGGGGCCATGGGACAGAGATCACAGAGATCTTGCCGAAGAGATGTGAACAGATGATGCTAAGAGGGGCTTTTGGATACATTTTTAGAAAGAGGGTAGACCAGGCTGGCATGTCTTTCGTTCTTTGCCTTTGCCTGGAATGAAGAGGAGGTGCTGGAGATGGAGCAGCCATCTTGTGACTGTGAGGGGATGAGCCCAAGGCTGACAGCCCACACACTTGGGGTGAGGAATAATGGAGTAGGAGATTCTGCGGGCATTGAGAACCCACCATTACAAGCACTAAGCTCCCCACACCTCTGGACTTCTTACTACATGAGAGGAATAAGAGCCCTATCTGGTTAACCCATTATAAGCTGGGTTTTCAGTTATATGGAGCCAAGGTGATTCCTAACTTGTACAAGGCTTGAGAAAGAAACGTGGGGAGATACAAGTTTGTCAGAGGAGTGAAGAGAAGGAAACAGAGTTGATGAGGCTGGAGGTACATACAGGGGCCAGATCACAAAGTCTTTGAAAACTTGCTTAGGAACTTGGGCTTTTCCTTGAACCTGAATAATGTGTAAGTGGGCTTTTCTAAAGGGGGGACCGGAAACCTTCTTCCTGACCCTCTCTCCACCATAGTATTCACTGGAAGCACTTTTATTGTAATGTAGAAACGTAACACTAGATACAAACTCCTTACAGAACCATGGAAGCAAATTGACAGGTAAAAATTGCAGTTGTCTACCACTTAATGTGACGGGTGATGTTGTTTTGCTGAAACTAATTACCACTCGAAACAAGGGGAGGATGCCGGGTGCCATGGCCCAGTTCTTTGAGTTTAGCCTGTTTATAGGACTCAGGTCAGGTGGGCCCTGTTTGCCCACAGCTTTTCTCCATGTCAGTATTTACAACAGCTCATCTTAGTAGTGTGGGCTCCGAGTCACCTGCTGCGGTAGACCATGGGGTCTGCCACTTACCAGCTGTGAGCTTTGGGCCGAAGACTTCACATCTCTGAGCCACAGTTTCTCAAGAGCAAAATGGTGATGATAATACCTGTCTCACAGGGAGACGGCAATGAAGTAGTTTTTGTAAAATACTGAGCACCGTGCCCTTGTCCTCATGGTAGTGTAAGTGCTAGAAGGAAGAGAGAGCAAGAAAGGAGGGGAAGGGGGAGTCTGGAACACTCCACGGCACACCATGCTGGGATGGCACCAGACTTCACTTAACGCAAATGTAAATTTTGAATATTAAGTCTGACTCTGTTCTTTTTTTTTTTTTTAAAGATCTTATTTATTTGACAGAGAGAGAGAGACAGTGTGAGAGGGAACACAAACAGGGGGAGTGGGAGAGGGAGAAGCAGGCTCCCTGTTGAGCAGGGAGCCCAATGGAGGGCTCAATCCCAGAACTCTGGGATCATGACCTGAGCTGAAGGCAGATGCTTAATGACTGAGCGACCCAGGTGCCCCGATTCTGTTCTTTTTTAATTAGCCCATGGTGATTAAAGTAGTGCTATCTCCTTGGGGCGCCTGGGTGGCTCAGAGGGTTAAAGCTTCTGTCTTTGGCTCAGGTCATTATCCCAGGCTTGCTCAGGAGGGAGCCTGCCTCCCTTCCTCTCTCTGCCTGCCTCTCTGCCTACTTGTGACCTCTGTCTGTCAAATAAATAAATAAAAATCTTAAAAAAAAAAAATGGTAGTGCTATCTCCTCTCCATCCTGATTGTAAACACCAACAAAAACTTGGGCATTGCAATGTTCATTAACTGTGTTCACCAAAATTTCTGCCTCTCTGTCTTCTGAGCACCCAAGGGCTCAAAGTTGTGAGCTGGGTCAGACCATTTAAGGGCTGGTGTAAGATTTTTTTTTTTTTTAAGATTTTATTTATTTATTTGTTTGACAGAGAGAAAGAATACAAGCAGAGGGAGCAGTAGAGGGAGAAGCAGGCTCCCCACTGAGCAGGGAGCCTGATGCGGGGCTCAATCCCAGGACCCTGAGATCATGACCTGAACTGAAGGCAGTCACTTAACAATTGAGCCACCCAGGCTCCCTGGTATGAGAACTATTTCCCTCTGTCATGGCAGCCAGAAGTATTCCAAATAGGGGCTACTTTGATATCATCCTGGCGTTTGGAGGCAAGTGACATGGAGCTAAGCATCAGCCAACATAGAAAGGATATGTAGCATGAGATAGTGGTAAACTTTGTTACAAAACACTGAGTTTGGGAGCTGTTTGTTACTGAGGCATAATCTAGCCTATCCTGACTAACACAGACACCGACTTTGAATGGCAATACAGTCATTTATTGATAATGTATATATCCTTTGGATGATCCAGAATGTGTTTAGATTAAGTTGTTTACATTATTAAAGCAAAACTCTTAAACATGCTTAAAATGCTTTTAAACATAACCTTGTAGGTATGGAAGAAAACATCCTTATTCCTAAGAGATGTATTTTTAAGTAAACAGGAGTAAAATGTTTTCATATTGGCAACTGACTTTCAAGTGGTTTGGCAAAAGTGAAACAGAAAGATAGGACAACCCTGAAAACTAATAATACACTCTATGTTAACTAACTCAAATTTAAATTTAAAAAAGAGAGGGCAAAATGTTAACGATTTGCAATTCTAAATGAAAACTATATAAACTGCTCATTCCACTTCTCTGTGGGTTTGAAATTTAAAAAAAATATAGAGAACTCAGGGAGTCCCCCAAAATATGTCATTAGCTCCAGGTTTGAGAAGCAGTTCTAGCCAGTGGGAGGACTAAAGCATTTTCACTAACATCAGATTTTTGATCCAAAAGGTTAGTTTGAAAGCTGAAGAACCTTCTGGAATGGGCTGGGGCCTGGGTGATCTAGGCAAGAGTTGCAGTGGGATGGGGAGGGGACAGTGGATCTGACACACCTTTGGGAAATAGAATAGACAGGGCTTGGTGACAGCTTATGAGTGGCAGAGCTGGGAGCCAATTGCTTTCTTCCAAAATCTGTTCCCATGGTAGCCACACCAACCACATGGGGCTATTGAAATTTAATTAATTACAATTAAAGAAATTAAAAATTCTGTTCTTCAGTCACACGGGTCACATTTCAAGCACTCAGTGGCCATCCCTGGCTACTGGCTACAGTATGGGACAGTGCAAATATTGCCCATTTCCATCATCACAGAAATTCTATTGGAATAGGATTTTATTACACTGCTTCCCCTATCCACTCTCAAAGGAGTGATATGGTTCCCTGTTCTCTAGAAACTTCCAGACCACAGGTAACCAAGTGACTTTAATACAATGTAGAATTGTGTCGAGATGCATTAACAGAATGTAGAGGGCTTTCTGTGGGAGTTCAGATGAGGAAACCAGTATTTCTGGGAGAAAGTAGCATTAATGGAATCTTACAGGTGACAGGAAAACAGAGACGGTCACTTGAACCTGATGGAGCAGGGTCTTTCCCTGCTTCCTTGAAAGAAAGATGGCAACTGGCCTCTTGCCTCTGTCAGTTCTCCCCAAATTGATCTATAGCATCAATAGAATCCCGATCAAAATCCCAGCAGGGTGTGTGTGTGTGTGTGTGTGTGTGTGTGTGTGTGTGTGTGTGTATTGGCAAACTGATCCTAAATTTTATACAGAGATGCAAAAGACCCAGAATAGCCAACATAATATCAAAGAACAGAGCTGGAATACAGACACTGCCAGATTTTGAGACTTTCTGAAAAGCTACAACAAATTACACAATGTGGTCCTGGGGCAAGGTGAGCAAACATATCAACACATAGAACACAGGATCCAGACCCCCATGTCAATTGTCAGCAGACTTTAACACAAGTGGCCTTGCAGTGCAGTTGGGGGTGGGGATTGGGGGAAGCTAGTCTTCTCAATAAACAATCTGGGTAAATTTGAATTCTGTATGGAGGAGAATGAACCTTGACTCATATGTCATGCCATACACAAAAATTAATTAGAGATAGATCATAAAGTTAAATCTGAAACAAGCATCCAGAATAGGAAAATATTTCATGACCTTGGGATAGGCAAAGATTCCTTAAATAGGACACAAGAAAGCACTAACTATAATAGATTAAGGATTAGGCTATCATTAAAATTAAGAACTGCCATTTGTCAAAAGATAACATTAAGAGAGTGAAAAGCTAAGACCTAGAGAACAGGAAAATATATCTGGAAAAAAACTCATATCCAGAATATATAAAGAACACCCACAAATCAATAAGAAATGGCAGATAATCCTTCTTTTTATTGTGGTGAAATATATATAAAATTCACCAATGTAAATTTTTTGTTAAAGTTCTTACGTTTTGGGGCGCCTGGGTGGCTCAGTGGGTTAAGCCGCTGCCTTCGGCTGGGGTCATGATCCCAGGGTCCTGGGATCGAGCCCCATGTCGGGCTCTCTGCTCAGCAGGGAGCCTGCTTCCTCCTCTCTCTCTCTGCCTGCCTCTCTGCCTACTTGTGATCTCTCTCTGCCAAATAAATAAATAAAATCTTTAAAAAATAAATAAATAAATAAATAAATAAAGTTCTTACGTTTTAAAGTTCTTACTTTTTAAAAGTTCTTACGTTTTGGAGCCACGTGGGTGGCTCAGTGGGTTAAGCTTCTGCCTTCAGCTTAGGTCATGATCCCAGGGTTCAGGGATTGAGTCCCACATTGGGGGGGGGGTCTCTGCTCAGCAGGGGGCCTGCTTCCCCCTTCCCCTCGGCCTGCCTCTCTGCTTACTTGTGATCTCTCTGTCTCTCTCTGTCAAAAAAATAAATAAAATTTTCTTTAAAAAAGTTTTTACTTTTTATTTATTTTTTTAACTTTTTTTTGTTTAAAGATTGTATTTATTTACTTGAAAGAGAGAGAGGGAAGCATGAGCAGGGGCAGAGGGAGAAGCAGACTCCCCACTGAGCGGGGAGTCAGACAAGTGACTCGATCCCAAGACTCTGAGATCACAATCTGAGCTGAAGGTAGACGCTTAATGGACTGAGCCACCCAGGCACCTCATACGTTTGAATTTTTTTAAAGTAATCTCTTCTCTCAATGTAGGACTCGAAGTCACCACCCTGGGATCAAGAGTCTCATGATTTACCCACTGAACCATCCAGGCATACCTACCGCTGTAAATTGCAAAGTGTATAATTCAGTGTCATTAAATACATCCACAATGTTGTGCAACCATCACCTCTGTCTAATTCCAGAAGCTTTTCATCACCCCAAAATAGAAACTCTGTATGTATTATGCTATCACTCCCTGTTCCCCCTCCCCTCATGCTCCGGTAACCACTAATTTGCTGTCTCTATGGATTTCCCTAGTCTGGATATTTCATATAAATGGAATCAAACAATATGTGGCCTTTTGGAACTGACTTCTTTAATTTAACATGATGTTTTCAAGGTTCAGTCATGTTGTAGTTCATTCCTTTTTTTTTTTTTTTAAGATTTATTTATTTATTTATTTGATCAAGAGAGACACAGTGAGAGAGGGAACACAAGCAGGGGGAGTGGGAGAGGGAGAGCCAGGCTTCCTGTCGAGCAGGGAGCCTGATGCATGGCTCGATCCCAGGACCCCAGGATCATGACCTGAGCTGAAGGCAGACGCTTAACTGAGACACCCAGGCTCCCCTAGTTCATTCCTTTTTATGGCCAAATAACATTCCATTATATGGATATGAGATATATATATATATATATATCCATTATAAGGGTATATATATATATACCCATCTGTTGTAGTCATTCATCAATTGATGAATGTTCAAGTTGTTTCCATATTTTGACTATTGTTAATTGAGTTGTTAAGAACGTTTGCATACAAGTTTTTCAAAAGATTATTTATTTATTTATTTATTTGACATAGAGAGAGATCACAAGTAGGCAGAGAGGCAGGTGGGGGTGTGGGGGGAAGCGGGCTCCCCGCTGAGCAGAGAGCCCCATGTGGGACTTGATCCCAGAATGCTGAGACCATGACCAAAGCCGAAGGCAGAGGCTTAACCCACTGAGCCACCCAGGCGCCCCCATATACAAGTCTTTATACAAATGTGGTTGTATGTTTTCAATTCTTTTGAGGATATACCCAGGAGTGGATTTGGTAATTCTGTGTTTAACTTATTGAGGAACCATCAAAATGTTTTCCACAGTGGCTACACCATTATACCTTCCCACAATGTACAAGGGTTCTGATTTCTTTGTGTTCTTGCCAGTGTTTGTTATCTTCCCTTCTTTGTTTTAATAAGCATCCTAGTGGGTGTGAAGTGATATCTCATTATGGGTTTGATTTGCATTTCCCTAATCACTAATGACATCAAATATCTTTTCATGTGCTTGGTGGCTATTTATATATCTTTTCTGAAAAGACATCCATTCAAGTTTTTTCCCCATTTTATAGTTGGCTTGTTTGTCTTTTGTCATGGAGTTGCAGGAATTCCTTATACATTCTGGATACTAGTCTCTTACCGACTCCTCCCATTCTGCGGGTAGATAATCCATGGTTTCAACATGGGCAGAGATATTTCACAGAAAAGAATATCAAAATGACCAATAAACTATGAAATAACCAATAAAATATGAAAAGATGCTCAACATCTTTTTTTTTTCCATGACAGAAGTGTAAATAGAAACCGTAAAGGGTACCACGACAATCTCACCAGAATGGCCAAAACTAAAGAGACTGACTGACAGAGCACTGATGACGAACAACCAGAATTCTCTTATTTTGTTGATGGAAAGATATATTGATACCACCACTTCAAAGAAATATTTGGCACTAGTTACCAAATCTAAATGTAAACTCTGTGACCCAGCAGTTCCACTCCTGGGCATATACCCAACAGAAGTGAATGTTATATTTACCAAAGGACATGCTCAAGAATGTTCTTTGCAGCGTTCTTCATAATAGCCTCAAACTGGAAACAGCCCAAGTGTCCATCAACACGTTATCAGATTCCACTGCTATAAAGTTCAGAAATAGATCAAATTAACCTGTACTGATGGAAGTCAGAATAATGGTTACCCTTAGGTGAGAACTAATTGGGGGCAGGGCATGAGGGAGCATGCTGGAAGTGTTTCAGATCTTGATCTGAATGGGTGTTATGTGAGTCTGATAGACGTCAAATTCCTCAAGCTGTACCCTGGCACCTTTTCTGTAACACTTTAGTGGAAGGACCGTATCCCTCCCACTATCCTGATGCCCCGGCCCTGCCTTGTTTCTCTTCATGGTCATTATGACTACCCAGCTGTCTTAGTCAGCTCTGGCTGCTGTAACACAGTGCCATACACGAAGAGGCTTACACAAGAGAGAGCTACTTTCTCACAGTTCTGAAGGCTGGGAAGTCCAAGATCAAGGTTCTGGCTGATTTTATCTCTGGTGAGAGCTCTCTCTGACTGTGTACTCATACGACCTCTTTGTGCACTTCGGGACAGAGAGAGCAAGTGAGTGCTCGCTGGTATCTCTTCTTATAAGGATACTAATCCTATCAGATCAGGGCTGCACCTTTATGACCTCATTTAACCTTAATTAATCCCTTACAAGCCCTATCTCTGAAAACTGTCACACCGAGGCTTTGGGCCTCAATGTATGGATTTGGGGTGGGGCAGGAGATGCAAACACTCAGTCCGCGACACCAACATATGTGTTATTGACTTGTTTAGCATTCATCTCCCCTCATTTGGAATCTAATCTCCCTGAGGGTAGAGATTCTGTTTTGGCTACTTTGGCATCCCCAGCACCAACAACAGTGCCCAGCAAGGAAGTTCCATGAGTGTTTGTTGGATGAATGAAAGAAGGTGGGTAGAATTGTGGACATAGCTGCCAAAGGCTACTAATCCGAGGGTCTGGCATGTGGGAATATACAATAAGTGATAAGGGACACCATGATCATCATCATGCCTTCTTAAGCGTTAGGGTACTCCATATATTAGCCAGAGTTTCTGCCTTCAAATAATTTACATTCTAGAAGAAAGACTTGTTATGTGCATTTTGCTGTCTGTTTTATTGCATGTACTAGGTTGGGTCATTCTTTTTTTAAAATTTTTATTTTATTTTATTTTTTTAAAGATTTTATTTATTTATTTGACAGAGATCACAAGTAGGCAGAGAGAAGAAGGGAAGCAGGCTCCCTGCTGAGCAGAGAGCCGGATGCGGGGCTCTATCCCAGGACCCTGGGATCATGACCTGAGCTGAAGGCAGAGGCTTTAACCCATTGAGCCACCCAGGCTCATTCTTTTTTTTTTTTAAAAAAGATTTTATTTATCTATTTATTTATTTGAGAGAGAGAGAAAGCACAATCAGGGAGGAGCAGCAGAGGGAGAGGGAGAAGCTGGTTCCCCACAGAGCAGGGAACCCAGTGGGGGGCTCCATCCCAGGACCCTGGGATCATGACCTTAGCGGAAGGCAGACGCTTGACTGACTGAGTAACTCAGGTGTCCTGGGGTCATTACTTCTTTTAAGAAAATTATTTCTGGGGCGCCTGGGTGGCTCAGTGGGTTAAAGCCTCTTCCTTCAGCTCAGGTCATGATCCCGGGATCCTGGGATGGAGGCCTCCATTGGGCTCTCTGCTCAGCAGGGAGCCTGCTTCCTCCTCTGACTCTCTGCCTACTTGTGATCTCTGTCTGTCAAATGAGTAAATAAAATCTTTAAAAAAAAAAAAGAAAAAAGAAAATTATTTCCTAGTTTATCATTCTGCTAAGTGGTCTGAACACCGAAGATAAAATTTAGGACTTAGTTCTAGTTTTGACTTCACCACTACATCGCCATATGTTCTGGTGATTCCCTTTCCTTCCTCAACTTCCTTACTAATCTGTTAGGATTAGTGTCCTTATAAGAACTTCAAATAAAGGGTTTTGATCGAATTGAGATCTCTGAGATCACTTTGCGGCTGGAAAATGTTACAACTCCCCTAGTGTGCTGTTTTTGTTTCTGCCACCAGGGGGCAATCCAACCAGAGTATTACAGTTCCGGCTATTTGATAAAAGGGTTGATGTGGAAAACTGACTGCGCTCTGCTCGACCTCTTCTGAAAATCTAAGCTGGCAAATCTAAGCCTTCTATGGCTGGTCAGAGACTCAACCTTCCATCAAAGGGAACAGAGCTGGATCACCCATGAAATCTTGGATCCATCATTTTTCTATCTGTCATGGTTCATGATTGTGGCTGGAGAGATGGCATTTGAGTAAGGAATTGTCTGTGAATGGCAAACAGACACCCAGAAGAAGGAAAAACTGAGATATAGACTGAGATTTTCTTTGGAAAAGAGAATGGTTGAGTAATACTGTCTTGCTATGATGTTTGGATGAGAACCCTCCAAGTGGTGGGAAGGTCTCCTGCATAGAGCCTGAATGCTAGGAGAACTGCAGTGAAGTCCCAGCTTGCCCCGTGACACACGGTGTGACCTTGGGCAGGTGGCTTCCCCTCTGAGTGTCAGTTTCTACGTGTTAAAGGAGGAAGAGACGTATAATGACAAATGCATTTCCTGTATACCTTCCCACCACCTCCTGTGTCTGACAGGTAGCTCTCACAAGAGCCTTTTCCTAGTGAGTCTAGACACGGCCTCAGAATCGTGTTTTTTTTTTTTTTTTTTTTTTAAGATTTTATTTATTTGACAGAGAGAGAGAGATCATAAGCAGGCAGAGAGTCAGGCAGAGAGACAGGGGGAAGCAGGTTCCTTGCTGAGCAGAGAACCCAATGGGGGCTCGATCCCAGGATCCTGAGACCATGACCTAAGTGGAAGACTGAGACTTAACCTGTTGAGCCACCCAGGGGCCCCTCAGAATCTTTTTCAGGAGTTGGCCTGTGAGGTAAAACATTTTTGTCTTGTCTGTTGACCTTAATTTATTTCTAAAAGTCCTTCCAGTGCCAGCATTTTATGGTAATGGGGTTTTAATAGCACAGTCCTTTCTGCATTGACCAGAAGGCTGGTTCTGCGTTGTTTCGGTCAAAATTTCAATGACTTTTTATGCTGGGTAGAGACAAGAGAGTTTTTGCTTTATGTGACTATAATGCTTTGCAGGGTTTGAAGACTATGGTGCTTATGCCACTGACTTAGCAAAATGCCTTTACTTGTGTAGAGAGGTTGGCCAGCATATTTTAAAGCAATTAAGAAGTGTGTGTGGGGGGAAGGGTAGGAGAACATGTACTCATCTTTGCTTTGCCCTTGACCTTCAGAACTTTGCTTGGAATTTTCAGATCCAGGGGCAGAATGTGGTACATTTAGGCACAAAGATCAGGTTCTTCCAAATAAATTTGGAACTAACTTGGGCTTCATTCCTGGAAGATGTCTCCATTCTCTCATATAGCCATATCCACTTGAAAATGGGTACAAGATGGGGCATCTGTGTGGCTCAGTTGGTTAAGTGTCTGTCTTTGGCTCAAGTCATGATCTCCACATCCTGGAATCAAGTCCCACATCAGGCTCCTTCCTTAAGAGGGTATCTGTTTCTCTCTCTCTCTCTCACCCTCTGCCCCCCACCCTCAGATAAATAAGTAAGTAAATAAATACATAAATAAAATCTTTTTTATTTTATTTTATTTATTTGTCAGAGAGACAGAGAGAGTACAGGCAGGCAGAGTGGCAGGCAGAGGCAGAGGGAGATGCAGGCTCCCCGCGGAGCAAGGAACCCAATGTGGGACTCGATCCCAGGACGCTGGCACCCCAATAAAATCTTTTCAAAATGGTACAAGAGGGGCACCTGGGTGGCTCAGCGGGTTAAAGCCTCTGCCTTCGGCTCAGATCATGATCCCCGGGTCCTGGGATTGAGACCTGCATCTGGCTCTCCGCTCAGCAGGGAGCCTGCTTCTTCCTCTCTCTGCCTGCCTCTCTGCCTACTTGTGATCTCTGTCAAATAAATAAAATCTTTAAAAAAAAATTCATTAAAAAAAATGGGTACAAGAAAATGTGTCCTCTTCACCCTTTTGCTGGACTAGAAGTCAGACCTGGGTTCTATTCTCGGTTTCACCCTTTATAAGCTGAGTGACTAAACATCACAGAACCTCAGTCCTCCCACCTGTAAAATGAGGGTAATTATTCCTGCTCTACCTATCTAATGTTAGGAGGGTCAAATGAGGTCATAAAGCTAAAAGTACATTGCAAAAGGCAATGTAAGATTCACGATATGGAATTTTATAGGGACCATCTGGGGACATTTTTATCATCTTGCACTCAGTCAAGGAACTCAAGATTTTGGAGATCCTATGCTAGCAGGAATGTACATTAGGGCAACCTTCCAGAGGCAATATGAATCAAAAGCCTTAAAAACACGTGTGGGGCTCAAACTTACAACCCAGAGATCAAGAGTTGCATGCTCGGGACGCCTGGGTGGCTCAGTTGGTTAAGCAGCTGCCTTCGGCTCAGGTCATGATCCCAGCGTCCTGGGATCGAGTCCCACATCTGGCTCTCTGCTCAGCAGGGAGCCTGCTTCTCCCTCTGTCTCTTCCTGCCGCTTTGTCTGCCTATGCTCACTCTCTCTGACAAATAAATAATAAAAAAAAAATCTTAAAAAAAAAAAAAGAGTTGCACGCTCTATCAACTGAGCCAGACAACTGTTAAATTAAATTAAATTAAATGTTAAATTAAAAGTGCCATCTCAGGGGCACCTGGGTGGCTCAGTCAGTTAAGCCTCTGCCTTCAGATCAAGTCATGCTCTCAGGGTCCTAGGATCGATCCCCGTGTCAGGCTCCTTGCTCAGTGAGGGAGTCCACCTGTCCTTTCCCCTCTTTCATTGCTCTCTCTCTCTCTCTTTCCCTCTCCCTTCTCTCAAGTAAATAAATAAAATCTTTTTTTTTTAAAAAGTGCCATCTTGGGTGCCTGGCTGGCTCAGTTGGTAGAGCACATGACTTTTTTTTTTTTTTGAGCACGTGACTCTTTATCTCAGAGTCTGAGTTTGAGCCCCATGTTGGTTGTAGAGATGACTTCAAAAAAAAAAAAAAAGCCACCTCAAAGACTATACCATCTAGGGTGCCTCAGTGGCTCAGTTGTTAAGCATCTGTCTTCAGCTCAGGTCATGATCCTGGGGTCCTGGGATTGAGCCCTGCATTGGGCTCCTTGCTCAGCAGGAAGCCTGGTTCTCCCTCTCCCACTCCCCCTGCTTGTGTTCCCTCTCTTGCTGCTCTCCCTCTGTCAAATAAATAAGTAAAATCTTAAAAAAAAAAACCACAAAACTATACCATCTAATTCCATTTGTATTAAGTTGAAAATTGGACAAAAGTCATTTGGGGTAACGAAAGCAAGATGCTGGTTACTCCTGGGGGAAGATAGGGCAGGGAATAGGTATTAAGAGGGCTGCTGGGGGGCAGGATAATGTTCTGTTTCTTGATTTAATAGCAAGTTATCCAGATGTATTCATTTTGTAAAACGTAATCTAGCTGTGTCCTCAGGATTTTTGTACTTCTTGGCAAGTATGTTAATCTTCAATAAAAAGTTTACTTAATAATGGGCATGACACTGTCCCAGAAACCTAACTTTCAAGGATTAATTTTTTAGGGGCACCTGGCTGGCTCAGTTGGTGGAGCGTGCAACTCTTGGGCACAGGGTTGTAATTTCAAGCCCCACATTGGGTGTAGAGATAACTTAAAAAATCTTTAAAAAAAAGAGAGTTAAGCTTTTAAATTAAAATATTTGTTAAGCAAATACTGGTGATAACTAGTTTGGATTCAGAAGCGTGCCACTTAGCTATACAGTCTTTTTTAAAAAAAGACTTTAAAAAATGCATTCATTTGAGAGTGAGCGAGCATGAGTGGGAGAGATGAGGCAGAGGGAGAAGCAGATTCCCTGCTGAGCAAGGAGCCTGATGTGGGGCTCCAACCCATGACCCTGGAATCATGACCTGAGCGAAAGGCAGATGCTTAACCCACTGAGCCACTCAGGTGCCCTTCTTCTATTTGGTTAGTTAGTTAGCTAGTTAGTTGATTAGTTAATAGGCTCCACACCCAGTGTGGAACCCAACACAGAGCTTGAACTCATGACCCTGAGATCAAGACCTCAGCTGAAGGGCACCTGGGTGGCTCAGTGGGTTAAGCTGCTGCCTTCGGCTCAGGTCATGATCTCAGGGTCCTGGGATCGAGTCCCGCATCGGGCTCTCTGCTCAGCAGGGAGACTGCTTCTCTCTCTCTGCCTGCCTCTCTGTCTACTTGTGATCTCTCTCTGTCAAATAAATAAATAAACTCTAAAAAAAAAAGACCTCAGCTAAGAACAAGAACCAGATGCTTAACGGACTGAGCCAGCCATGTGCCCCCATACTGTCTTTTTTTATTTATTTATTTATTTTTATTTTTTTTTTTTAAAGATTTTATTTATTTATTTGTCAGAGAGAGAGCGAGAGCGAGCACAGGCAGACAGAGTGGAAGGCAGAGTCAGAGGGAGAAGCAGGCTCCCTGCGGAGCAAGGAGCCTGATGTGGGACTCGATCCCAGGACGCTGGGATCATGACCTGAGCCGAAGGCAGCTGCTTAACCAACTGAGCCACCCAGGCGTCCCCTTTTTTTTTTTTTTTTTTTTTTAATACAGTCACTACAGTTTTCTTTTTATTAGAATTTACTTGGTAAAATTTTTTTCATCCTTTTATCTTTTTGATAAATTTTTAGGATAAAATTTGCTGGTTTAACCATTTTGAGTGTGCAATTAGTTCAGTGACAGTAAATACATTCACAGTGTTGCACAGCTATCATCGTTATAGTCCCCAGAAATTTTTTATTATCCCAAACAAAAACTTTGTACCCATTAGGGAATACTTCTTCAGTCCCTGGTAACCATTGTTCAATCTTCTGTCTCTGCAAATTTCTGTCTCCCATGTCTTTGCCTATTCTAGGCATCCAAGTGGGACAACATAAAATGTGGCCATTTGTGCCTGGTTTATTTCACTCAGCATGATGTTTTCAAGGTTCAGCCCAGTTGCAGCATGTGTCAGTATTTTTTTTTTTTTTTAAAGACTGAATAATATTCCAGGGGCGCCTGGGTGGCTCAGTGGGTTAAGTCTCTGCCTTCTGCTCAGGTCATGATCTCAGGGTCCTGGGATCGAGCCCCACATCAGGCTCTTTGCTCAGCAGGGAGCCTGCTTCCCCGCCCCCCGCCCCCACCTGCCTCTCTGCCTACTTGTGATCTCTCTCTCTCTCTCTCTGTGTCAAATAAATAAATAAAATCTTAAAAAAAAAAAGACAATAATATTCCATTGTGGGGCTAGACCACGCTTTGTTGATCAATTCATCTGTTGATAAACATTGGGTTGTTTCTGCTTTTTGGTTATTGTGAATAATGCTGCTGTGAATGTTGGTGTACAAGTTCCTGCCTTCAGTTCTTTGTGGGGATAGACCTCAAAGAGGAATTGCTGGATCCTGTAGTAATTTTATGCTTAATTTTTTTTTTTTTTTTACATTTAACTTTTTGAGAATCTGCCAAGCAGGTCCAATTTTACCTTCCTCCCAGCAGGGCAAGAATGTTTCAGTTTATCTACATCCTCACTAACACTTGTTACGTTATGATTTTTGTTTTTGTTTGTCTTTGGATTTTTGTTTGTTTTTACAGCCATCCTATTGGGTATGAAGTAGTATCCCGTTGTGGTTTTCACTTGTGTTTCCATGATGTTACTAAAGACAGGGAGAATTGTTTCATGTGCTTGTTGCCATTTGTGTATCTTCTTTGGTAGCTTCTCCTTTTTAAAGTATAAAATATTTGACAGACCACGGTTGCTGGCTGCCTCAGTCAGTAGGGCACATGACTCTTGATCTCTGGGCTGTAAGTTTAAGCCCCATGTTGCATGTGGAGGTTACTTTTACAAAGTAATTTAGATTTTTAAAAAAAGATTTTATTTATTTATTTGACCAAGAGAGACACAGTGAGAGAAGGAACACAAGAAGGGGGAGTAGGAGAGAGAGAGCAGGCTTCCCCCAAGCAGGGAGCCTGATGCGGGGCTCAATCCCAGGATCCTGGAATCATGACCTGAGCCAAAGGTAGGCACTTAACAACTGAGCCACCCAGGTGCCCCAAAATAATTTAGATTTTTTTTTTAAAGATTTTATTTATTTATTTGACAGATCAGATCACAAGTAGACAGAGAGGCAGGCAGAGAGAGAGGGGGAAGCAGGCTCCCCACTGTGCTTCCTGCTGAGCAGAGAGCCCAATGGGTCAATCCCAGGACCCTGAGATCGTGACCTGAGCCAAAGGCAGAGTCTTTACCCACTGTGTCACCCAGGCACCCCAGTAATTTAGATTTCCATAAAGATTTTTTAAAAAATCTTTTTTTTAAAGATTTTATTTATTTATTCGACAGAGAGAGAGAGAGAGAGAGAGAGAGAGATCACAAGTTGGCAGAGAGGCAGGCAGAGAGAGAGGGGGAAGCAGGCTCCCCACTGTGCAGAGAGCCCGATGTGGGGCTCCATGCCAGAACTCTGAGACTATGACCTGAGCTGAAGGCAGAGACTTAACCCACTGAGCCATCCAGGTGCCCCTAGATTTTTAAACAATCTTTAAAATATATTTGACATGCCAAAAGATATAAGGAATAGTACAATAAACACCCATGTTCCCACCACATGGCTTAAGAAATAAAACAGTCCTTGGGATGCCTGGGTGGTTCAGTCGGTTAAGCATCTGCCTTCAGCTCAGGTCATGGTCTCAGGGTCCTGGGATGGAGCCCCGCATCCAGATCCCTGCTCAGCGGGAAGCCTGCTTCTCTCTCTGCCTCTGCCACTCCCCTTGCTTGTGCTCTCTCCCTCTCTTTCTCTCTGACAAGTAAATAAAATTATAAAAAATGAAATAAAACATCCCCCAAATTGCAGAATCTTATCTGTACCCTTTCCACTCAGTTTCCCCTGATAAACTTTATCTCAAGTTTGATGGTTATTATACTCATGCATATCTTTGTAACCGTATTACATCTAAATATATGCCTCAACAAGAAATAGTATTGTTTTTTGCACGTTTGTACAGCTTATTTAAATGAAATGCTCTGGTGTATGTTCTTCTCCACCTTTTTATTTAGCAATTTATGAATCAACCAGGTTGGCACACTCTGTGTTCCCTGTGGTATTTCATGGTGACAGTGCCACATCTATTCATTCTTCTCTCTCTCTCTCTCTTTTTAGATTTTATTTGTTTGTTTGACACAGGGAGAGAGCACAAGCAGGGGCAGCAGTAGGCAGAGGGAGAGAGAGAAACAGACTCCCCACTGAGCAGGAAGCCCAATGCAGGGCTCCGTCCCGGGAATGTGGGATCATCACCAGAGCTGAGGGCAGAAGCTCAACCCACTGAGCCACCCAGGTGCCCCTCCACTCTCCTTTAATGGTCCTCTTTCCCCCAATTTTTTGCCACTGCAAGCAGTGCTCGCTGAACATTTTTGTACCTGCCTCCTTGTGTGCATGAGCAAGATTTTTTGCAGCTGTGCCTGTAATTGAAGGGCTGTTTGGGATCCAGCATCTTCAGCTTTACCAGATCCTGCAAAGCTGCTCTCCAAACACACTGTGCCAACTTACACACTCCCGGCAATGTGAGTGCCCTTGGCTCCACACTTGGTATTGTCAGATTTTTACATGTTTACCAATCTGATGGGGGGAAAATGGGTCCCATTGTGGTTTTACCTTCTTCCTCCCTGTTTGTGAGTTTCTCCACACCTTTATTGATTGTTCAGGTTGCCTGTTCTATGGATTACCAAGTTGCGTTTGCCTCCTTTTCTATGAGGTTTATCTGTATCCTGCTTATTTTTAAAGATTTTTAAAATTTATTTGACAAAGAGAGATTGCAAGTAGGCAGAGAGAGAGGGGGAAAGCAGTCTCCCCGCTGAGCAGAGAGCCCGATGTGGGGCTCGATCCCAGGACCCTGAGATCATGACCTGAGCCGAAGGCAGAGGCTTAACCCACTGAGCCACCCAGGTGCCCTTATCCTGTTTATTTTTAGATGTTCTCTATGCACTCCTGCTATTGCAGGAATCTTCTTTGCATCTGTGGTTCATGTTCCCTTTTTTATTTATTTTTATTTTTTTTTAAAGATTTTATTTATTTATCAGAGAGAGAGAGGGGAGAGAGCGAGCACAGGCAGACAGAATGGCAGGCAGAGGCAGAGGGAGAAGCAGGCTCCCCGCCAAGCAAGGAGCCTGACGTGGGACTCGATCCCAGGACGCTGGGATCATGACCTGAGCCGAAGGCAGCTGCTCAACCAACTGAGCCACCCAGGCGTCCCCATGTTCCCTTTTTTTAAAATGGTGTCTTTTTCTTTGTTTTGAAGATTGTATTTTTAAGTAATCACTACACCCAGTGTGGGGCTCGAACTTAGAACCCTAAGAACAAGAGTCACATGCTAGGGCGCCTAGGTGGCTCAGTGGGTTAAAGCCTCTGCCTTCAGTTCAGATCATGATCCTGGGGGTCCTGGAATCGAGCCCTACATCAGGCTCTCTGCTCAGCAGGGAACTTGCTTCTTCCACTCTCTCTCTCTGCCTGCCTCTCCATCTGCTTGTGATCTCTGTCTGTCAAATAAATTAAAAAAAAAAAAAAAGAGTCACATGCTTTACTGACTGAGCCAGTCAGGTACCCCTGGTATCTTTTTCTTTTTAATATTCATTTATTTCCTTTTAGAGAGAAAGAGAGAGCACAAGAGAGCCCCACGTGTGGGTGAGCAGCGTGGAGTGGGGGTGGGGGAGTAAGGAGGGAGGGACAGAGGGAGCAGGAGAGAGAATCTCAAGCAGACTCCCTGTTGAGCACAGAGCCTGACCTGGCTGGATCCCAGGACCCTGAGATCATGAGGTGAGCCGATATCAAGATTTGGATGTTTGACTGAGCCACCCAAGCACCCTTCCCCCCCTTTTTAACAGAAGATTTGAAGTTCGATTTGTCTTCTTTTTACCTTTATGGTGTGACTTGTTTAAGAAATCTTTTCCTACTCCAAAGTCAAAACAATATTTGCTTTTATTTCCTTCAAAAGCTTTTGAGGTTTTGCTTTTCAAGTTGAGGAATCTGACATCCTTGGAATTGATTTGTGGGTATGTGGGATCCCCCTCTTTTCACTATTTGGATAATAAGTTGTCTGTTTACCAGATGCTCAGAAATCAGTGACAACTGACTAAATATCATTCCCCTACTTAAAACTCTCCCACGGCTTTCCAGGGCCACAAGAAGAAGCTGGAGTCTTCTCGCCTCAGTCTACTGAGTATTGTACTAACTCCCTCCCATCACTCCCCTGGGCGACTGCCCCGACCCACCAGGCTCTATTACCTCCAGCCTCCGCTGGTTTTGTTCTTCCTTCCTGGCATTCCACAGTCTTCTGGTCTCAGTCCTAGTTGTGTTGGGTTGAATAGTACCTCCTCCAAAGATGTATCCACTTGGAATCTGTAAATGTGATCTTATTTTTTTTGAGTTTTTTTTTTTTTTAAAGATTTTATTTATTTATTTGGGAGAGAGAGAGTAAGAAGAGATGAGAGGAAGAAGGTCAGAGGGAGAAGCAGACTCCCTGCGGAGCTGGGAGCCCAATGTGGGACTCAATCCTGGGACTCCAGGATCAGGACCTGAGCCGAAGGCAGTGGCTTAACCAACTGAGCCACCCAGGTACCTGTGATCTTATTTCTTCTTTATCTGTTTATTTGAGAGATAGAGCGAGAACAAGCATGTGGGAGGGGCAGAGGGAGAGAGAGAGAAACACACACAGACTCCCTGCTGAGCAGAGCCTGATGGGAGGCTCCATCCCAAGACCCAGAGATCATGACCTGAGCCAAAGGCAATAGGTTAATTGACTGAGCCACACAAGCGCCCCATGATCTCATTTTTAAAAAATTTTATTTTAATTCCAGCATGGTATTAGTTGTATTAGTTTCAGGTAGATAATATAGTGATCCAGCAACTCCATACATTAGTCAGTGCTCATCAAGATAAGTGTATTCTTTTTTCTTTTTAAAGATTTTTAAAATCTTTTTAAGATTTTTACTCATTTATTTTTTAGAGAGAGCGAGAGAGAGCGAGAGCGCACACAAGCAGGGGGAGTGGCAGGCAGAACAGGGAGAAGGAGAAGCAAGCTCCTGCTGAGCAAGCAGGCTGATGCGGGACTCCATCCCAGGACTCTGGGATCATGACCTGAGCCGAAGGCAGATGCTTAACCAGTAGAGCCACCCAGGCGCCCCAAGGTAAGTGTACTCTTAAACAAACAAAAAAAGTAAGTGTGTTCTTGATCCCCATCACCTATTTCCTCCATCCCCCTACCCACCTCCCTTCTGGTAACTATCTGTTTGTTCTTGATAGTTTGGTTTGTCTCTTCTTTTTCCTTTGTTCATTTGTTTTTATTTCTTAAATTCCACATCTGAGTGCAATCATATAGTACTTGTCTTTCTCTGTCCATCAGCTTTTCAGCTTCCTCCTCCAGCTTCCTGCCTGTATTAGCATCCTAGGGCTGCCATCACAAACTACCCCAAACTTGGTGGCTTCCAAAGGCAGCACTATATCTTCTCACTGTTCTGGGAAGCAGAAATCTGAAATCAGGGGGTCACCAGGACCATGCACCCCGCAAAGACTCTAGGGGAGGATCCTTCCTTGACTCTCCCAGCCATATATGTGTGTATATATATATATACACACATATGTATGTATATATACACACACACACCACATCTTCTTTGTCCTTTGTCTATCAATGGACACTTGGGTTACTTCCATAATTTGGCTGTTGTAGATAATGCTGCAACAAATGTAGGGGTACATATATCCTCTCAAATTAGTGTTTTCATATTTTTTGGGTAAATACCCAATAGTGTGATTACTGGGTCATAGGGTAGCTCTATTTTTTTAAAACTTTTTGAGGAACCTCCATTCCCAGAGTGGTTGCACCAGTTTATATTCCCACCAACACTGTAGGAAGTTTCCTTTTTCTCCACATCTTTGCCAACATTTATTGTTTCTTGAGTTTTTTATTTTAGCCATTCTGACAGGTGTGAAGTGATGTCTCTTTGTAGTTTTGATTTGCCTTTTCTTGATGATGAGTGATGTTGAACATCTTTTCATGTGTCTGTTGGCCATTTGGATGTCTTCTTTGGAGAATTGTCTGTTCATGGGTTCTGCCTATTTAAATGGGGTTATTATTATTATTTTTTTGGCATTGAATTGTATAAGTTCCTTATGTATTTTGGATACTAATCCTTTAGCAGATATGTCATTTGCAAAAATCTTCTCCCATTCAGTAGGTTGCCTTTAACTTTTGTTGATTGTTTCCTCTGCTGTGCAGAAGATTTTATTTTGATATAGTTTAAATGGTTTGTTTTTGCTTTGGTTTCCCTTGCATCAAGAGACGTATCTAGAAAAATCTCATTACAGCCAATGTCAGAGAAATGACTGCCTGTGCGCTCTCCTGGAATTTTTATAAATGTGATCTTATTTGGAACAAGGGTCTCAAGTTGAGATTATCCTGAGTTACCTGGGGCAACCCTAAATCCAATGACAAGTGTCCTTATAAGAGACCGAAGATGAAAAGACAGAGAAGAGGAAAAGGCCATGTGAAGACGCAGGCAGAGATTGGAGGGATGCAGCTGCAAGCCAGGGAACTCTGGAAGCTCCCAGAAGCTGGGAGGGTCAAGGAAGGATCCTCCCCTAGAGTCTTTGCGGGGTGCATGGTCCTGGTGACCCCCTGATTTCAGATTTCTGCTTCCCAGAACAGTGAGAAGATATAGTGCTGCCTTTGGAAGCCACCAAGTTTGGGGTAGTTTGTGATGGCAGCCCTAGGACACTAATACAGGCAGGAAGCTGGAGGAGGAAGCCTGAAAAGCTGACGGACAGGGAGCCTAGATTGGAGGGCCAGAGAAGATGAGGTGCGTGGTGGGATGAAGCCTGTCCAAATCCCAAGCCAAGAGGCCAGCCCACTCCCACGGGTCTAGGAGGGGAGAAGGAAGCCGTATGTAAATGATGGGGTCACAATGGAAGGAGCCTGGTCTCTGGTCCTCAGTGGAATGAGTGAATCAACTCCAGACACCTGAGGAGAGAGGCAGTAGGGGCCCCAGAGAGCCTCAAGGAGGCCGGGGCAGTGAGGGAGTGAGCATATCAGCTGCTGCAAGGACCAAAGACAGGTAGAATCACCTCAGAGAGAAGCTAAGGGCTAACCAGAGCATGACTAAAAGCGGGGCGGAAAAGGTCAAGGGGGCAACGAGGCGGGGTACGTGCCAGCAGGCTAAAGGACAGTTCTGGGACAGGGCAGTAGGAGGGCTCTCTGTGTCTTTGGGCTTCTTTGATCCCTGGGCCACTTTGGCAGGGACAGAGCCTTGAGCACCAATGGGGTCATGTCTGTTTAAACAAAACTAAACACTGGAGGTAAATTATTAACTCACTGAAAAAAACAAAACAGGAGTGTGGGCCATATCTCCAGCCCCAGGAGTCTCATGGAGGGTAAGAAGTCCAGCTTATGAGGAGGGGTCCTCCTAGGCAAGCATTTCCTGAGTGAGCGGGTCGTGATGCCGGGTGCTGGGAGCACAGATGTATAAGGACAGTCAGAACCTGCCCTGGGCTCAGAGCTGGGGGAACCGGAACTCACAGCCATCATGAGCATCCACGGGTCTGTCACTGTGCCCTCCACGGCCCATGACTCATCTCATGTCACCTTCATGCTGACCCTCTGAGTGCTGCAAGGATGGTCTACATTTGTCAGACCCAGGAAACCCAAGCCCAGAGAGGGAGAGAAACTGCCTGTCTGCACAGCTTGTCGGTAGTGGACGACAACAAACAGAGCTGGCTTCAGCAAAAAGGAGACCGAATTGTTGGGATTCAGAGTGCATTTAGGAACCTAAGGACCGTAAACAGAGCTGGGCTTCTGAGAAAATAGGGGGCAGGAACAGCAAAGCCAAGGCAGCCACTGTGCCCTTGTCTCTCTCTTTCTGGAAGTGCAGAGTCCCTGTCTGATTTGTCACTGAACACTTATTTTATTCTTCCCTCTGTTTGGGGGATAAGAGCAAGGGTTCTGGTATCAGAGCTGGGTCCAGTTCTGGCCTCATTATGTACTACATTTGTGACCTCAGGCAAGCCATTTCCTCTCCACTTTCCTACCTATAAAATGGGGATACTGTGGTCCCATGTGGGGATCCAAGGGAGGAACAGACACAAAACCCTAGACACAGTGCCTGGTGCATAATAAATGTTCAATACAGGAGTCACTGTAATCACTTCATGTGGTAGGAAACAGCCTCCCTAGCCCTCTCAGCTCTAGCACTACCCATCAACTTACCAGTCCCCTGGTTCTGACTTCTTCAGCCAGAGAACCAAGCACAGCAAGGGAGAGTGGCAGGGTCCTTTAGTTCAAGCACAGTCTTGGGTATGTTTATCATGTGCCAACTGAATGGAATGCCTTTTGCCAGGGATTTCCTACCTAAGGGAAAGGCATGGTCTTCACTCTCAAGGAGTTGAGTGGTTTGTAAGAGGAAACAGACATGGAAATGGATGAATGTTGGGCAACATGACCCAACTTCTAAAAGAGATCTGCTTAAGGTATGACAGGAAAGGGAAGAGGGCAGAGAAGCATCTCCCCACCCCTGGGGAGCCTGGCAAGGAGAAAGCAGCTACTGCATCTGTTTCTGGTTTTGTGGGTTCTGTCTGCCCAGCATCCATTCAACCCTTCCTAAGGGGAACCAGTCATCAGCCAATCTCTGTCCATGTGGTTAAAAGGGACTGATCATGTTCCCTGCTCCAGAGAGCGGCAAAGGGCCCAGGTCTCGCCAATCAGCATATTCCATCCCCCTGGCTACAGTGATTGGTTCAGTGAGGTGTGTCTACCAGCTCTGGCCAATGAGAGACAACGCATGACTCGGGTTGCAGCCGAGAGGAAAAGAAGCTCTCTCTTTCCAGTGAGTGTTGGCAGCTTAGATAATATGAGCCTGGAAGAGAGAGGCCAAGGTGCCGAAACCAAGAAAAATGACATCTCAGAGGAAAGCAGAGTGAAGAGCTAGAGAGAGAGAGAAGACAACTGATAACATTTTCTGAGCCCTTGAACCCAGCTATGTCTGGAACTAAAATTATCCTTGGACCTTGCAGTTGTGTGAATCATTAAATTCCCTTTTTTGCTTAAGGCAGTTGGAGTTGAATTTCTGTTATCATTAGAGAAAGGAGTCAGTCTCTCTTATCCCAGACTTCCAGTTTTCCTTTTTTCAAACAACTCTGATAACAGTGTCTTCTGTACATTCCTTATTGTTGTGAGTCATTGAAGTTCATTCTTTTTTTTTTTTTTTCCTTGAGAGAGCGTGAGAAAGAGAGAGTGAGCAGGAGAGGGGTAGAGGGACAGAGAGAGAATCCCAAGGAGGCTCCATGCCCACTGTAGAGCCCAATGCAGGGCTTGGTTTCATGACCCCAAGATCATGACCCGACTGAAATCAAGACTCAAATGCTTAACTGACTGAGCCACCCAGGAATCCCCATAAATAAAATCTTTAAAAAATTTTTAAAAAATCATAATTTTTAAAAAAAATTTAAAAAGATTTTATTTATTTATTTGACAGAGAGAGAGATAGAGAGAGATAGATCACAAGCAGGGGGAGTGGGAGAGGGAGAAGCAAGGTTCTCACTGAGCAGGGAGCCCAATGCAGGGCTCAATCCCAGGACCCTTGGATCATGACCTCAGCCAAAGGCAGACGCTTAATGGCTGAGCCACCCAGGTGCCCCCCCCATATCCTAATTTAAATTTTTAAACATTTTATCATGGAAAATTTCAAACTTATATGAAAGAGAGAATGGTTTAACGGAGTTCTAAGTCTCCAACAGCCAGCTTCGATAATTATCAACATCTGGCTAATCTAGGTTCATCTTTACACACACCCACACTCCCTCCACCAGTGGAAATTTTAAAGCAAATTTAGGTTCTTGTATGATTGTCCATAACTTGTGCTCTGTTGATGTTGGTTTCCACTCTTTGGCTTTTATGAATAGTGATAAAATGAAGGTCCCTTATAAATAAATCTTTGGGGACACCTGAGTGTCTTATCTGGTTAAGCATCTGCCTTTGGCTCAGATCATTATCCTGGAGTTCCAGAATTGAGCCCCATGTCGGGATCCCCACTCAGTGGGGAGTTGGCTTCTCCCTCTCCCTCTGGCCTCCCATCCCAGCTTGTGTTCTCTCTCTCTTGCTCACTCTCTCTTTCTAAAATAAATAAAATCTTTTTAAAAAATAAATCTTTGCATGCAGGCATAAAACTAGCTGAAGAATCAGTTTATATGAGTGAACTTGTTTGATCTAAAGGGCAGAAAAAAAAATTACTGGCACCACCCCCCAAAAAAGGGTGGATGCAGTCCAAATGCTAATTGATTTTACCCAACTGTCTTCTGAAGGAGATGCCCCATTTCCCACTCTCTGTCACCAGGTTTTGGGGAAACTTTTAAGCTGCATTTTTTAAAAAAGATTTTATTTATTTTTTGACAGATAGAGATCACAAGTAAGCAGAGAGGCAGGCAGAGAGAGAGAGGAAGGGAAGTAGGCTCTGTGCTGAGCAGAGAGCCCAATGTGGGGCTCCATCCCAGGACCCTGGGATCATGATCTGAACCAAAGGCAGAGGCTTTAACCCACTGAGCCACCCAGGCACCCCTCTCTTTCTCATAAAAAAAAAAATGTATATGTTTGACAGAGAGAGAGATCACAAGTAGGTAGAGAGGAAGGCAGAGAGAGGGGGGAGCAGGCTCCCTGCTGAGCAGAGACCAGGATGCAGGGCTTGATCCCAAGGACCCTGAGTCATGACCTGAGCCAAAGGCAGAGGCTTAACCCACTGAGCCACCCAGGCGCTCCTCTCATTTTTCTTGATTTGGAAAATTTTGTGTGTGTGCTGTTGGGAGGGTGAAGTTCTGGAGATCTCAAGCTAAAACTGTGTTTGACTCAACTGCTTTGAGCAAAATTTGGGTTTCTTGACCTACTTCGACTTCAGAGTTTCTTCGGTTTTATGTTGTGTGTGTCTATTCCCTATTGTCACTGAAGCTATCACTGACAGAGTCTGCCTTACTGTTAAATTTGTCAGGAGTCTTTTGTTTTAAGGGTATAGCTAGGGGTTCAAAGGATGAATCTGGTGTCTTTACCCTTCTTATTTGTCTCTTCTTGGCTTTTCTCTGCTTCTCTTCTACAGGAGCAACACTTTCTATGTAGTTGTGGAAAATAGCCACAAACAGCTTAAATTGATCAATTCCTTGCATTTTGAGATGCCACAGAAGACGGATCTTCTCTCCCCTGTTTTCCAACAGATCATATTTCGGGGAAGACACTGATTGGCCTGGCTTTGGTCACGTGCCTACTTCTGAGCCATCACTGTAACTAGGGCATGGAATACTTTGATTGGCCATTCAGGGTCACGTGCCCACATATGCCCGGAAGCTGAGCTCTGTGATTGACAGCTGGGGAGAGATGAGGCGAGCCGGAAAGAGGTGGTTACCCATGGGAAGGGATGCAGTGTCAACGATTCCTGTTTGATACCATCTCCCTGAAAATGGGTGTTCCTTTCCTCCTAGTGTGAATGGAGTGTACCTTTCTACACCCTCACTCAAACTCTCTCTAATCTCTTGTTAACTCACCTCTGTGCTAAGCCACCCTTTTGTCTACAGTTGGACAAAAGCAAGTGACTGGTCCTTAATTTCTTCCAGTGTTTTCTCTCAGTCCTTTTTTCCTTATTTTCAAATAGAGGTATACTCAATGCATATCTTATCTTCCGAAGCTCCAGTGACCCCCTCATCCACTAACAGCCTTTCTTGGTCAAGTAGGCATGCGATTACATTTCCACTGCAGTTAAATATTGCATCCTGAAGACAGGTGCCTCTTGTGGCCTCTGGTGTTGCCCACACACACAACTGTCTCCTTTATATAGTGCAGTATTTATACTTCTAAGATCTAGGAATTGTTTTCCTCTTCCTCCGCCTTCACAATCTATAAATGATAGTTTTATGACCTGGTCTAATCAGCGTCTGCATTGCCAGACTCCTCATATGTGTATTTTTCACCAAAAAATGCCTTGTAGGTGTGTTTATTTGATTCCACACAGCAATACAGTTAAAAAAAAAAAAACTTTTAAAAACCGAGAAACACTAAAAATATATCTTTTTTTTTCTTTTTTTGAACAAATCACAAGATCTGTGAATCCTGGGCCCACATTCCCCAGAGCAACAATGTGTGGTAATAACCCTCTGGATGGGCCATGTTTCCTAGACCACCACTGGCAAGGGTATTCCTGCCTGAGGCCCCTTTGCCATTTACCATCTCGTTGCTAGTTATTTTGCTTGCACCTGGCCCACCTCACTCAGTCACATTCCCGGCTGGGCCCCTGGAGCATTGTTTGAGTTTGTGACTCCTGGTTGGGTGGCCATTGCAAATCAGGGACAGGTTGAAGCAAGGTTTAAACCACTGATGAATCGGGGCCCAGATTGGCCTTCTGCCTCAAGGCTCAAAGTAGACATAGATTGATGGTATAACTTCAAAGGCGGAAGAGACACTTCTAAGAGTTTTGAAAGAACTGCCGCTACTTGTCTGTATAACATCTATTGTACCTTTCAAGAGAATTATATGATGTTTAAATACAATAAATGAAAGTTTCCAGAAATAGATATAAATACTGTGGAAGAATGCTAGCAAGTCTTAAATTTGAATAACCTTAAAGAAGCAAGATGAGATTCAAACTCTTAGAATTACTTGGTAAAATAAAGTGTACTTTATCATCACCCTTTATGATTTCTGTGTCCTGTATAGTAATAAATGTTTGTGGAAGGAGGGAAAGAGGGAAGAAAGGAAGAAAACTCCCTGACTACAGGGATTGGATCATCTAGTTTTTTATTTAAATTTAGTTTTTATTTGTAAATGATTAGAAGAAGCTGCAAAAGTCGTACAGAGAGTTCCTGTGTTAGATACCCCTAATGCTAGCATCTTCCGTAACTCTCAGCCAATCCCTTTTCTTATTCCAGTGGCACATATTAGATGTTCAATAAAGTTTATTAAATGAATTCATTTGCATATAGAAAATGAATGTGATTTAGCAGGCTACTCTCTTTTATTTTATTACCCTTGAATAGGTAGTATATGCAATGGAGCTAATTAAATGAGTACAAAGTGGAGACAGGAAAAAATAGGTCTCCCTCCTTTACCAGCTTCCCAGTCACCCAGATGCATTTCCAGAGGCCGCTGTTTATCCATTTCTTTCTTTCTTCCTTTCTTCTTATTTGTTTATTTATTTATTATTTTTTAAAAAGATGTTATTTATTTAACAGAAAGAGAGAGAGATCACAAGTAGGCAGAGAGGCAGGCAGAGAGAGAGGGAGAAGCAGGCTCCCCGCTGAGCAGAGAGCCCAATGCAGGACTCGATCCCAGGACCCTGAGATCATGACCTGAGCCGAAGGCAGAGGCTTATCCCACTGAGCCACCCAGGCGCCCCTCTTTCTTTCTTTCTTTCTTTCTTTTTTTAAGATTTTATTTATTTATTTGACAGACAAATCACAAGTAGGCAGAGAGGCAGGCAGAGAGAGAGGGGGAAGCCAGCTCCCTGCTGAGCGGAAAGCCCGATGCAGGGCTCGATTCCAGGACCCTGGGATCATGACTGGAGCTTAAGGCAGAGGCTTTAACCCACTGAGCCACCCAGACACCCCGTCTCTTTCTTTCTTTTTAAAAATTTTAATTAATTTATTTAATTGACAGCGAGAGACAGCGAGAGAGGGAACGCAAGCAGGGGGAGTGAGGAAGGGAGAGGCTGGCTTCCCAGAGAGCAAGAAGCCTAATGGCAACTTGATCCCAGGACCCTGGGATCATGACCTGAGCTGAAGGCAGATGCTTAATGACTGAGCTACCCAGTTGTCCTATTTATCCATTTCTTATATCTCCTTCCACACAGAGTTAATGTTTGCAAACCCCCACGTATCTGTTGTCTACTTACCCACCCCCGTCCATTGTAATATAACGCATGCACATTTCTTTCACTTAGCAGTACATATTGAAGATCATTCTATAGAAGTTCATAGAGTGCTTGCTTATTTTTTAAATGGCTATTGAATATGAGTCCTATATATTAACTAAATGTACCATAATTTATTTAACTAATTCCCTATTGATGGGCATGTTGGTTGTTTCTTATCTTTTACTATTAAAAACAAGACTGCGGTGAATATCCATGTCTGTTTTTACTTAGCACAGACGGAGTCTCTTTAGGTACTAAAGGATATGTTTATGGATTTGAAATTCCTATACTTCCCTCTTTGGTCATATAAATAGAACATTGATGGTGGAACATTTCCCAAAGCTTTGTGGGGTTTTTGGTCTAAGTCAGTGAGATTTGCCAAAGGTCTGGCAGCTTTAACTGATTCTGATGCACCTGTTCTTCGTTATTTTCATCTGAGCTGCGTCTGATCAGTAAAGAAAAGAACAAGATAAGTTACACTCCGGATGGCCTAACTAGGGATGAGCCATTTAAAATAATGAATGGGTTTGACTTCTCTTCACTCCTTTCACTCAATCCAGTCCTTGCTCCTAGCCAATGGGTTTTATCTCTTATTTGAAGTTATTTCCTATCTCCCCTCACTGCCCATCAGATTTTGGTGAAACTTCATTACTCAGTAAGATCTCCATTCCTAAACAACTTTACAATGGGTGAGAGATGAATTATGTTACCTTTGTGTCGCTGGCCTGTGTTTTACTGACCACATATTTCTTTAAACAGAGTTTTAAAAATTGAAGTCGGTTTCTTTTTTGACCCTTGTCTGGGTTTTCGTTGCAGTCTTTGAGGGGAAGGACTGTTGCTCTTCTTTCACATTCAGAATTTATTTTGGTCCCAAGAAGTCCAGTGCTCCTAAGCAGCTGTTAGTTAACAGGCTGCCCAAAATGTCTGAAAAATGGGAGGGATAAAAAAACGATGAGCTTATCACTCATTCATTTAGTCATTAATTCATGCAGCAAATATGTATTCAGTGCCTACTCTGGGCCAGGCAGCCTTGGCCTAAGTCAGTGATCGAGACAAGATCCTTGCCAATATAGAGTTTGCTCTCTGGCATGTGTGTATTTGGGGCGTGGAAGAGAGACAAAAATAAGTAAGCAAATCATTTAGTATGTTAGAAGGTGATAAATGCCACAGGGGTGGGGAGCGGGGGTCAGGTCAAGGAAGATTGGGATTTGGGGAGAGGGGGCTCACTGTCATTTTAAATATAGCAGCCTGGGTCCTGAGGGTGTGATATTTGAACTAAGCCTTCAAAGGGCAGAGAATAGCCTTACACAGTAATCTGTGTATGTATGTATGTGTGTGTGTTTTCATGAAAATACCACTAATGACTTTGAAATTCTTTAAACATCTGTATTGAGGTATAATTGACAAACCATTAAACTCATCCTTTTACAGTGTATAATTCATGGTGTTTTATTATATTTTCAGACTTGTGCAACCATCAGCATTATCTAATTCCAGAACATTTTCATCACCCCCAAAAGAAACCCGTTAGCAGTCACTACCCATTCCTGCCTCTCTCCAGCCTCTGGCAACCACTAATTTACTTTCTTTCTCTGCAGATTTGCCTATTCTGGACATTGCATCTAAATGGAATCATACACCTTGTGGTCCTTTGTGACTGGCTTCTTTCACTGACCAAACGTTCTCAAGGTGCATTCATATTGTAGCCCAGTATCAGTGCTTCGTTCCACTGTAGGGATATACTGTTTTTGTTGACTCGTTCATCAGTTGATGGTGACTTTGAATTTCAAATACTGTGAAGTGTCATAGTTGGGCTGTAGTAATGGACTTCCCCCTTAATGACTGGACTGTTCCATCTAGGGGGAGTTTCCTAAGCAGAAACTCTGGGTGGTCCAAATGTGGCAATGCAGATTAGTGGATTTTTTGGAGTGTATTTTCTATTCCACATTTTGCAAACATTTTTTCTACTTTAAAATGCAACCTTGGTAAATTGTTTACCCAAGACAATACTCATTGAGTTTTCTTTTCGTCTTTTTAGTATTTTGGGTGTGGTAGCAAATAGAAGCAGATCATCCTAACCAAATATTTGTGGATATCTGAAGAAAGCCATTTTGCTGAGAGAAGGAAAAGTCCACGGAGGAAGTGGGAATTGAATCTCAATTTTGAGGGAAGAGTTTGATTTTCATAGTGCTAGAAGAGGACGGAAAAGTCATGTTCCAAAGGGGGGCGGGGACTTGAAAAGTTTATCTCCTGGGCGACTGGGGACCCCCTGGGCCCTGGTGCATGTATTTGCTACTTTAAATTTGCAGCCATCATTCTGTGCATAAAGACTGATGGTATTGGAATACTCTGGCCTTCTGCACACGGAGAGACTCAAAGTTCAAGAACCCTCTTGGGGGGGGGTGTTTGAGTTACAGCTTCTGGGCTGCAGAAGGATGAATTCCATCAGAATCCCATGGTTAAATGGCTCCCACCTCCGCCCCCCAAGTTGAGTAACTGTCTTAGTGACACTGGGGCAAGAATCAGACGCGTCTCAAGAGGCAGGGCTGAGCTGCAACCGGCTGTGACCCGCGGGAGCATCTCCCATTCGATCCCAGAGGCGGGGGGTGAGGGTCGAGAGCCTGGTGCGGGCTCCCGGGAAATGTGGATTGGGGCCGCAGAGCCGGGAAGGACAAGGCCCTAACTACCGCACGGGACCAGGACGCGTGGAGCCTCCAGAGAGAACGCAGTCGCCTGGCAGCAGGATACTGTCCGAGTTCCCGCCGAACTCTGGCAACCGCGACGAGAAATGTCTGCCGCTGGGGGCGGAGCGCGGATGAAGGGGTGGGGCTACAGCGTGGGGGCGGGGCGAGGACGAGGGGGCGGGGTACAGATGAAGGGGAAGGGGCGGAGAGAGGCCAATGGGGCGGAGCAAGACGGTAGGCGGAGCGAGAACAATGGGGTGGAGCGCAGGCCGTCGTCGAGGGGCGGGGCTGGGACGAGGGGGCGGAGCGAGCTCGGGGGCGTGCCCGCCCTTCGGGCCGCCCCCCGCCGCGCCCGCCCCGCCTTCCCGCCCCCCCCCCCCCCCGGGCGGCCGCGGCGGTCGAGTGCGGGGAGGGAGGGGAGAGCGGGTCACGACGTTGCCGGGGCGGGGATAACCCCTCACGTGGAGCAGATGAAAGGGCCGCGGCGCGACGGCCGGGGGAGCCGAGCGGAGCCTGCGACCCACAAAGCCGCCGCCGCCGCCGCCGCCGCGATGGGGCTGTGAGGCGTCCGCCCGCGCTCGGTCCTCCGCCGGCCCGCGACTATGCCCGGCCGCGCCCGCCCTCCGCGCCCTCCCGCCGCAGGACCATGAGGCCGCGCTCGGGCGGGCGCCCAGGGGCCCCGGGCCGCCGCCGCCGCCGCCTCCGCCGCCGCCCCCGCGGCCCCCGCGGCTGCTGCCTGCCGCCGCCGCCGCCGCTGCCGCTGCTGCTCGGGCTGCTGCTGGCGGCCGCGGGGCCCGGCGCGGCGCGGGCCAAGGAGACGGCGTTTGTGGAGGTGGTGCTGTTCGAGTCGAGCCCGAGCGGCGACTACACCACCTACACCACCGGCCTCACGGGCCGCTTCTCGCGGGCCGGGGCCACGCTCAGCGCGGAGGGCGAGATCGTGCAGGTAGCTGCCCGCCGCCCGGGCCCCGCGCCGCCGCAGCCACAAGATGGCTCCGGGGGCTGCGCCCGCCGACCCCGCCGCGGGCTGGCGGGCGGGCGGGCGGGCGGGAGGGGCGGCGAGGAGGTCTGCTGCATCCCTCCCCGGCCGGCGGGCGGGACGCGGCCTCCGGGGCGCCGCAGCGGGGGGCGAGTGCACGTGGGGACTCTGTCTCCTGTGGGTCCGGGGGGCGGGAGAGGGACCCCGGGTCCGGATACCCATGTTGGGGCGGCCCCCTTGGGCCGGTTGGGCATTTCGGTTTGCCTCAGGTGGAAGTCCTGGAACTACCTGTTGAATGCCAACTTTGGAAAGAAGAGTGATGAAGGATGGGGTGGCTTGTTTCAGGTCACAGGCTTTGCTTTCCATCCTTGCGTGTTCTTTTTGAGAGTAGTAGCCAGGTTTGTCCGCGGGCTGCCCATTAGGTTCTTTCCTGGAACCTGCCGCCAGCTTCACCTGGGCGCTGACCCCCCTGCAGGGCTCTGGACAAGCAGCAGCAGGCAGGGAAGCAGGGGGAGCTGGCGGAGGAGTGGGGATCGCTAGTGCCCTGGAGTGGCCGGAGAAGGCAGCCTTCGCTGCGTGCCTCAGATTACAGAGGGTGGGAGGGAGACTGCCTGCCCGCTCCTGGGCCAAGAACTTCTGCGGAGGGCCTGGAAATCGGGAGACAGGGTCGCTCACTGACAGGGCCTCCCCACCTTGCTCCCAGTGAGAGAGGTCTGCATTCCAAAGGGAGCTGGCGAGGCAGAGCTTTTAAGCCGTGCCTACACTTTGGAGGAGGGACTGAGTTGAAGCCTCTGCGGTTGCTAAGCTGGGTAGATGCCTTCCCGCTTCCTTGGCTATGATTTTATCAACTTGTTAGTAGACTGCCAGCGCACTTATGGCGGTTAATATGCATGCCTCGGATGCGGGCGATTTGAAATGGTTGGCTTGATTTGGAGCCTTTTTGGAGGTGATGGGATAGCTGCAGGGCTCTGAGCTTGGGGCCTTCTGTGCTTTACTCTTGGATGACTTATGAATGAAAAGAGGGGAACTGTACGGATGATTGCATGGCAGCCTCTTCCTTTCCCCTCCCGTGGTGCATACTCAGCCCGGTGTGGATAGGACAGGGAGCTGTGCTGCTTGGCTCCTTAGAGGTGTGTCCTTACAAAGACGGGGGAGGCACCCTTGCCAGGCATTAATCAGCAGCATTGCCTCACAGGGCTCTTATCCCCATCTTAAACTTCTGCAGGGTAAATACAAGGGGAAACACATGTTTGAGTCCGGTGACTACATATGTTAAAGGCTTTGGACTTTTTTCCTTGCTCATGTTATAACTATGGTCTTTAATTTATAAGCTTTAGAGAAGATGGTCTACTGAAGATTCCTACACGTTTTAGTGGCAGTCTTCAAGAATAGTTTGAATCTTAAAGCCTGCTCCTTGTAGCTCCTTGTTTCTCTTTGAGACTTTCACTGTGCCCTGATGGCTTTAGAAATGTTTGATTTACAGCTTTCTAAAAGAAAAGATGTTTTAACGTGGCACTTCACTTTTTGAAGGAGACTTTTGAAGTTTGCGATTTTTATCTGCAGTGTTTTAACTTGTACTCTCTCTCCACCGTAGTTTGTCTGGCGGGCTATCCATTATGGGTAGTGCTGGGCTTTGAGATAATCCTGGGTTCACCGTTTAATACAAAATTAGCAGTTTAAACACACCATTTGTAGCTATTTTATCCTTGTGAGTAGAGCGGGAATGTATGAATTTGGCAGAAGGAATCTGTTCTCTTTTGACTCTTTTTGAAGTGCTTATCTAACTTTTTTGCAGTCCATTAGCTTAGTGCCCCCCCCCAAATTAAGTCAACAATTGCTAAGTAAAGAAAAATGACTTAAATGGTATTTAATAAGTAGAACTGTTAAGCAATCACTAATAGGTGTCCTTAATTCCTTTATAACTGCACAGTGTGTTGGTGAGTTTATCTGAGCTGTCTGAATAGTAATTTCTTGCTGTTCTCACTCCATATCTTTAATAACTTTATTGTGGGGGCCTACTTGCTGAACCTCTCAAGTGCAGAAACGGAGCTCAGGGTGGCTCTCAGGGCCATGTGTGTACAGAGGCTGGCATGCTTTTATTAGTTCTTCAAATACTGCTCGGACTGAAGTAACTGGCATGGTCCCTGTCAGCCCTGAAAAATGTTTTTGTAAGGGAAGCTGGTGTTTCAGGACTGCTGGGAGGAAATGTAACATTTTGTATGAAAAGTGACAATGTAGAAGAAGCAAATTGATATTTAGCTTCAGATTAATCATGTTTTTTCCTAAGCACTTTATTGAACTTCTCAAGCCTTTATTTGCTATCTTAAAATAATTGTGCGTGATTTGCTCTTTACGCTTTTATGATCTTCAGAGCAGAGTTTATTTTCCGATAACTAAACCTAAACAGTGGCACTGAAGCATTGCTTGTGTTATTTCCAGTGCAGTTCGGTAGTGCTGTTGTTCATGGTTAAGGGGAGAAAAAGACCCGTTTGGGAGTTTCTTTACTTTAAACGTTCTAAGATAGGAAATTGGTTTGCATGACTGTTTTTCCAACCTCCGCATTATATACAGGACAGAAGATACCTTATCACAGTCTGGTTTGCCCCAGATACTTCTAATTAGAGTACCTGTTGGTCATTTGCATGGATTAGGGGAAGGGAGGCCTGGTTGAGAGAGACGGGGAGAGAGAGAGAGAGAGAGTGAGTGCAAGAGTGCGAGTGATAGTAATTGAAACCTTGGGATTAGTCACCAGGATTCTTGGTTCTCTCCTTGTGCATTTTAGGCTTAAATAACTTTTCCAAGGTCACCAGTGTGCTCTGTTAAGAAGAAAGATTTTTTTCTTTTTTGACATCTTCATCTGTGAAAGTAGTGGAAACAGTGTGTGGATATGAAATGCTGTTAATTATCTTATCTTATTTATTAATGCAGCACTGAAGCCCATTTGCTCCTAAGGGTCAGGCATAGAGTGGGAGTGCTGGAGGAATTAATTACAGCTCTGTCATTCTGAAGTGTGGAACTTTAAAGCGCTCTTAGACGTATTGATACATATTTCAGCTTTGAACCAATTTGTTGCTATTATGAGATCATTATCTGAAACTTGCAGACTTGGCTGCCCAACTCACATGGTTAGTGATGTTAAATAAAGGCCTGATTAAGCACTGGCCAGTGGTATGTGGATTGGTTAAACAAACAAAGAAAATTTGCATCGCTAGAGATGAAAGATTGTTTTAAAGTGGAAAAGCATTTTTCCTCCTTGAAGTCAAATATTTAGAAATGCTTAAGAAATTCATTTGTAGAAGGACGCTGAATGATAGGTTTTGTGTAACTTTAAAATTGGCCTTTCTATATCCTGGGATAAGTGTTGAATGGTCTTGAAAGCAGAGGAAAGTTGAGAACATTTAAGAACTAAGCCAGTGCGTTTAGCTGTGAAGGGTTGGGGGAAGCCAGGTGGCAGGTTAGAAGGGCTGAGGGCATCCTTAAATACCCAATATTAACTAAGGGCATCATAGGGAATAATTTTAGGAAACTAATTCCTCTGCCTTGTTTCCCTGTCAGTGTGTTTCTGCAGTTCAGTATTTGATCAAACACTTTTCTTTTCATCTCCGTTTTAAGTTAAGGGGCCTGCCTCTAAAAATTGACTTGGCCTCATAGAACAATGTGTGCTGGCAGCTGACCTGGATTTACACAGAAAGAGATTGCTGACTGTCTTGTCAGAAGGGCCTTCATAGGGTAAAACCAAGCGTTTGATTTGGGAGAAAACATTAGGGCTGTGTTTTGTGACCTTATGAATTCTTAGGGTCTCTTATTTTCTGCCCTGTTCTCTAAGATCCCACGGGAGCTGTTAATGGAGATGCAGATGGGAGTGGGAGGTTTAAGCGTGGAATCTGCAGACCAGAGGGGAGGTGGTGATGGCCTCCATTTATGGTGTACAGGGCACTGTGCCAAGCACATGTGTTTACTCATCGTCTCCTGACTTTAAATGGAATTAGCAACTACTGTTAACCCATTTTACAGATGAGGAAACTGAGGCCGAGAAAGGCGATTTGACTTACTCCAACCTCACCCAGCTAGCAAACAATAAAACCTGGGTCAAAACTCAAGTCTGTCTGCCCCCTTTGCTCCTGTTTTTGCCAAATAAATAGAACTTGGCTGGTTAGGTTTGGGCATTAATTTGAGTCTAATTACTTTTTTTTCTTTTTTTAAAGATTTTATTTATTTATTTGACAGAGAGACACACAACGAGGGAGGGAACACAAGCAGGGGGAGTGGGAGAGGGAAAAGCAGGCTTCCTGCCGAGCAGGGAGCTTGATGCTGGGCCCGATCCCAGGGCCCTGGGATCATGACCTGAGCTGAAGGCAGACGCTTAACGACTGAGCCACCCAGGCGCCCTGAGTCTAATTTCTAAGAATCGAGTATAGGGGTTCTTAACCTGAGGGTCACAGACTTCCAGAGAGGGCCTGTGAACCCTTGAAACTATATACACAGTTATACACACAATGCACTTGTGAATATGCTCTTCTGTTTTCCTGAGAAGATACACAGTTTTGCCTCTTGGGAGTTCTCTGATGCCCCTTCTCCCCAAGAGGAAAAAGAGAAGCACTGATCTAATACCCGTCATCAAAGAGTCCATTACTAAGAATCTGGAGTCACGTGGGACTCCGGCTGGCGAGAGTTGTAGAGAAGTCTACAAGTTTGTGTGTCTCCATCGGGCATATTCATCTGATAAATGTTTACCAAAACCCTATTTTCAGACACTTTATTGCTGTTTTTTTTTTTGGAGTCCACAGTCTCTTACAGAGACAGACATGTGTATGGATAAATGATAATCCTTCCCAAGAGGGTTTCCCCATTGAACTGAGACCTTAGTTCCCAAGACATCCATTGTCTATAATGAATTAGCTTCTCTCCTGGGCATCCATCTGGTACTAGTTAAATGCATTATCCTTGGGGGAAGTGAGAAAATAGCCTCTCAAAGAATTTTTGCATTTTGTGCAAGAAGGTGGCGATCTGAAGGCAGCATCTGTGAGAACGGACTGTACGTGTGTCCTTTTCACCATTTCCTGGAAAATGAAATGGAGCATCTTTGGACGTCGAAATGCCTTAAAAACAACTCCTCACACTTTATTTTGTGGACCGTGGCCCCATGGTCATGGTCTGTTTGTTTTTGCTCTTCCCAGGATCCATCCCTGGTCCCCAGTGTCTGCCACTTATCAGACACTTAATAGTTGGTGAATGAATGATGGATTTAGAATGGACATCAGGCAGGCAAGGGGATTGGAGTAACTTCCTTTGACGTGGCTGATGCATTCTTTGATGATCTTGCATTTTTGGTTGATATTTCCAGAAAGTTGCTTCATTAGAATGGACCTCTGTCTGGTTGTGGTGGCCCCACTGGTACCATAACTGCAGGCTGTGTGAGAGCAACCTGTGTGTGTGCATGTCAAGGGGCAGGACACCTGGCATTAATAAGGGTCTGTAGATGTCCTTTGCTTGATAAAACACGGAGTACTGGGAAAGCTGTAACGTGGACAGCCATTAACAGATGGACAGAATTGCACGAAGAACGGTTTACAGCCCAGCCCCAGTGTCCGTAGAAATGACAGCCAAGGCTTGGTATTCAGAACCCTCCTTAATCTGAGTCTGTGCCATATGTGAAGACTTTGCTTCCTGTTGGCGTTTCCCAAGTCTGGAGAATGTGGCTTTACAGTTCATGACCAAAATGACATTTCAGTCAATCTTGATAATCAGAAGAACAGATTCAGCCCTTTAATGTGTGAGATAAGGAGATCCAGAGAAGTGGAGTGCCTTGCCCAGGGCATGTGGTGAGTAGAGATGACCCTGATAACGGTTTGGGTCTCCAGACTCCCAGGCTTGGAGCCTTTCTGTCCTTTTCAGTGACACTTCAGCTGAGCGCAGAGATGCAGACATGCTTCAGAATCAGGTGTATTGTTGGGGAAAGTCAGGCCTTCTTACGCTGTACTTTAGGTTTAAATGGTTTTTTTTCTTTTCTTCTTCTTTTAATTTTTATTTATTTGAGAGTGAGCACAGAAGCTAGGGGAGAGGAAGGGCAGAGGGAGAGGGACCAGGAGACTCTGGGAGCGGGGAGCTGGGCTGAGCAGGGAGTTTGACAAGGGGCTCGATCCCAGGACCCCGGAATCAGGACCCGAGCCGAAGGCAGACGCTTAACTGGCTGGGCCACCCAGGTGCCCCTAAGTGGTTGCTTTTCTCCTCTGATTTAGATTTTGTGACTTGCTCAGTCTTTCCCTCTGTCAGAGCTTTAGAAGATAGCTACTGCTGTATATCTGTGCCACTCTGCTTCCCGCGTGTCAGGCTTTGGGCTCAGGGCTGTGCTCACACTTAGTGGGAGAGCTAGACAGCCCGCCCCAGGTTTTGAGATGAGGAAACTAAGCTCCAAGAGTGAAGTTACTTCCGACGTCACTGAGCACGTCTGGGGTAGGGCTGAGATGCAAACCCAAGTCTGGGTGATTCTAAGCCATTTCTGTTTTTACAAGACTGCTTCACCTGGCACTTGCTTTTGCTTGGGATGAGATGATGGGAACTGATGGTACAATTTGGACTTGGGAATACCCAGGAACACTGACCAAGAAGCGAGTCTGTAACTTCAACTGAGAAGACACTCTACGCTTACAGTGATTTATTGCCTGCCTTCCTTCTCTCGTTCTAACTCGTTTTTCCCATGAAGGGCCAATCTGCCAAGTTTGGGAAGAGGGACCACTGACTTGAAGTATACAGCTGTCACTTGATGGCTCGTCCGTTGTTCTCTGGCTCTTAAGAAAGTTGGAGTGGCCATAAATGTTCTGGCCTTTAAGGGATTTCTGGGGTTAGACACACCTCCTCCCTGTGGCTGACTTTTAGAGCGGTTCTGAAGTCTGCGTCGATTTCTCCCACGTTCTGCACCTTTCTGACTTTGCACAGACTGCACGCTCCCTGTTTGATGTAAAAGATTGCAAGAACCTGAAGGTGCGTATTCTCTCTACTCATCCTTGCTCTGAAAACTCACTGCAGGTGCTGTGCTCCTTCTGTCAACAGACATTGTCTGCTGCCTTCTGTCCGCCAGACCCTGGGTGAGGTGAGGTGGCAGGTGGGGAGTGAGCAGGACCCCTCCCCACCCAAAGGCAGCTGAGTGTCAGGGGCAAGCCACGCAAACCACAGGTCTTCCGTGGTAGGATGCATCTACAGGAGACTGAGGGTGCAGCTGGAGTGGGGGGCAAAGTTTAGGTCTGAGCAGCCCATTCTGAAGAAACATGGATAGGAGGACATACTATGTGGATTTGAGCCTTCTGGCCTTTTCCTAGGCGTTGTTACCTCCCTTTGAGGTTAAAGCTGATAACCTCTTTGTGGAGACGTGCATTTTATACCTGTCAAACAGGATAGGGAAGAGGTAAAGGGTAGAGGTTCTTTGTTCCATTTGTAGCCTGAATGAGATGTTTTAAAGTCTGACTTCTAGCAGCTCTGTTGACTCATGATAGTATGAAGAGAATGAGGTCAGCTGCCTTATTGTGGTTCAAGGGAGAGCATTTTATTTTTATTACCCTTAAGATGTGTTTTAAGACTTGGTATTAAAAAAAAAAAAAAAAAAAAAAAAGATTGGTGTTAATCCCCTTCTCTCCGGCAGCCAGTGTGATATGGTTGTTCAGAAACTCAATGTGTAGACTTAATTTGGTGGAAATAGACTTGGAGGATCCTGCCAGTTTCGTGTAAAAGTGTATGCGGGAATGGGGATTTCCGTGGCGAAGGTGCTGCATTTTAAAAATAAAAGAGGGGGCAACCTGGGTGGCTCATTCAGTTGAACTTGCATGGCTTTTGATTTTGGCTCGGGTCACAACCTCAGGGTTGTGAGATAAAGCCCCACCTTGGGCTTGCGCTGGGCATGGAGCCTGCTTAAGATTCTCTCTCCCTCTATCCCCCTCCACCCCCCCAGCCCTGCCTGCCTCTCCCCACTCTCTACAAATAAATAAACAAACAAGTAAATAAAATAAAGGGGATTCCTTAACACAGTTAAGAGTCTGACTCTTGATCTCAGCTCAGGTCTTGCTCTTAGGGTCATGAGTTCAAGCCCTGGTGCCTACTTAATAAATAAATAAATAAACAAACAAACTAAAAGTCACGCTTAATTGGGTGTGTGTAAGATCCTATCCAGTGCTGTAAGAATTTGATTAAAATTTGATTTTTTACTTGAATTCGAATACGGTAACTTGTCAGCTGACATTTATTGAGTTTCTCCTATGGATACAATGTAGAGAAGAACATAGCCTTTTTCCACCCATGATATAGCATGTGCTTTTCAGATGTTTCTGAGATTTCTCCCATACAAATTGGGACAGTTGAAATTTGCCTGAGAGGAAACTGAGGCTGAGAGGCAAAGTAAGCATCTTGAGGCCACAGAGCTGGAATTGAACTTGGGTCACCTAGAGCCAAAGCTCACTGACCTGCTTGCCTGAGGACTTGATGTATTCTGGTAGATAAGGCAAAGATGTTAGAATCTATTCATTTTACATTGCTTTCAGTCAGGGCCAAAATCTTCCTTAAAAAAAAGAAATCTGTAACTTATTGTTTTTTTAAGGTTTTATTTTTAAGTAATCTTGCCACCCAGTATGGGGCTTGAACTCACAACTCTGAGATCAAGAGTCGCATGCTCTACCGACTGAGCCAGCCAGGTGCCCCGTAACTTACTTTTTAGTCGTAAAAATCTTATACACTTATTGCACAATACTTGGAAGATACGGAAAAGTATGAATGAAAAAAGTGAGCCCCACTACCTAAAGATAGCCTCTTTTAACCTTGTGTGTTCTGCTGAAGCTTTCCTTTCATTTTCCTGCAGTCTTGGAGGTATTCTAAAGAAAATGGTGAGAGAATATTACGTGGTGCTTATAACCCTTCATTCGCCTTGAGTATTTTCCAGTGGCTAAATGCTCTGAAACCTTTTTAGTGTCTGCGTAACATACTCCTTGTTTTCCATTATTCTAAGGAGTGGCTCATCTCCATTTCTTGATAATTTTCTTAGGGCGAAGTTCTAGAATTAGGACTGTGGGGTCAAGTGGTATAAACATTTTGAATGCTCTGCAGAGGAGTGGTTTTAGTTTAGGTTCCGCTGCCGGGTTGGCATAGAAGTTTCCACCTATAACTGCTCATAACAGGGGTAGCATCTGTTTCTAACAAACAAATCTGGAAGGGCAACTTCATCCACGTGAAAATCTGTGCATTTCTGTTAGTGAGTAGTAAAATACTGGATTTTTTCCTCTGCCATGAGGATCTGAGATATTAGGAGTATCTGTATCAAAGGGAAGTTCCCCGGTGTGGTCTCTGGGTCCTTCCTTGTAGGTGCATCTGAGCGTGATTCAGGAGCACCAGGGCTGCGCATGTGCGCTGGGCAGGGAGAGGCCGGCTGTCCTCGCACGTGGCGGTGCTCAGAGGCCGTGAGAAGCGCTCACTGTCGGCTCACCCTGCGGCCCCAGGTTGTGGCCCAGGAGGGTGCTGCTCCTGCAGCCACTGTTTCGGGCCTCGCCGAAAGAGCAGGTTTTCTGCTTCTGAATAGGCTAGGTTCCCTATGAATCTGTCCTCTCACTCGGAGTGACGCTGTCGGTTTGCGGTGGGCAGAGACGCAAGTAGAGCCAAGAGCCAGGTCCGCAGGCATGCATTCAGACGGCAGGACCAAGGCTGAAAACGGCTTCCTGGTATTTTCTTTGATCCCTGTTAAAAATCTAGAGGTTTTACATAAAAATCCAGGGCTGTGGCTCTTCTTGCAAAATGAAAAGATTGGGCAACATTGGGTCCCCTTTTCTGCACGGCAACCGCCCATCTTGCCTCCGTGGAGTAGCAGCCGTGCCCTTCAGATGGGTCATGGGTCCTCCGGTTAACTGGGTTCTGTCTCCTTGCTTTGGTTTCCTTCACTCACTGGGAATTACATTTACCCACGCCTGGCCCCATTGGGCCCTGGAGTTTGCCATCCTTTCTCTGAAAGTTCTGAAGCTGAAAGCATTTTTTTTCTTTTAAAAGATGTTATTTATTTATTTATTTATTTGATTGGGGCGGGGGTGGGGGTGTAGCACGAGCTTGGGGAAGGGCAGCAGGAGAAGCCAAGTCCCTGCTGAGCTGGGAGCAGATGTGGGGCTTGATCCTAGGACCTGGTGATCATGACCTGAGCTGAAGGCAGATGTTCAACCCACTGAACCACCCAGGCGCCCCAAAGCTGAAAGTGTCTATGTGTTGCTCTGAGTCTCCTTTCTTTCCCTCCTCAGCCAGGCATGGTGTCTGATGCCCGTTTGCGGCAGTATGATGATGCCTCAGGGGACCCCGTGAGCCTCTAGTTACATTGCTGGGGAAGGCTCAATGGCCCTGTGTGACCAGAGTGCTCTTTTTGCCTTGGGACAGGGGCTTTCATTTTTTTCTTGTTCTTCTCGAAGGCTGATGTTGTTTGACCTGTGTCTCCATGAAGATCTTTGTTCCTCTTCTCTTTTTGCTCCTTGGTTTCTTTTGATCTCTAGAGTTCCTGTTTGAGCTGGAAATGCTGTGGCTCAGCTGTCCTTTTATAGTGAGGGGACTGCGGGGCTTCCAGCCTTTGGTCACAGGAGAAGCTGTGATTAGAAGTGTGGTCTTGGGGCTCCCCCAGTGCTGGATCTTTCTCGGACAGTGTCCTGCTCCACTGGTTGAGTTCCAGAAAATCTTCCATGTGCCTGATGGGTTAGGGTCTGCAGTGTACTCTGACCTGTATTATTATCATTTCTTCTCTCAGCTGGGAGTGAGTGGCCTTCCCTGAATTCTGCCCCAGAAGGCCAGCTGCCCTTCAGGTTGTCCGTGTTGCCAAGGTTTGTCCCATACTTGGACATAGACTGCTTTTCTTTGTACCTAATTGTATACTTTTACTTAAGTGCCTATGACACATGTGTTCAGCGCTTTTATGCAGTTTTAAGAAATGACACGGGGTACCCAGAGATTTTTCATCTTTTCAGAAAGTGCCTCAGTGTTGGAGTTCGTGGTAAGTAAGACAGCCAATGGCATGTAAAAAATGTTGCAATCTTGACTTGCAAAGCTTTTTCAAAATCGTAATCAAGGTAGCCAGTGGCCAGGTCAAAAGGAAATGGTGCGCTCCAGACGATGCTTGATTTCCTCTTTCCTTGCTGACCTTCCCTCTTCATACCTCGCATTCTCACTCCTCAAGTCAGTTCTTCCTCTCTCCACCAGATTCATTTTTCGATTGGTAACTTTGGATCTCATCGCAGCCTTGATCCAAATCTTTCATTTCCGTCCCACTGTTGACTACTTAGCTGAGCATACAGGTGACCTGGGCCTAAAGTCTCCCTCTCATTGTTGCCTCTGGGCTGCAGACCTGGGTCCTTTGCATTCCACCTTTGTTCCCTGAGTGGGTGCTGGGTTTTCCTTTGTGCCTCTCATCCCGAGAGCCCCTCTACTATAATACATTTTTACGCCCCCACATTCCTGACCCCACCTTTCCCTCTCCCAGGGCTCTCACCTGCACTGGGGTCACATGTCCAGGCCTTCCTATCACATGTTTCCTGTTCCACCAGTGTGTTCCTTTGAACCAAAATCCTCTGTCCTTCACTTGGCAGCAGGTCTTAAATTCCTCATTGTAGTTATTCTCTTGTTCATGTTTTCTTTTCCCCAAGAGATCACAGCTCCCAGTAGCTAGGGATTATGTCTTACTCATCCCTTGCAATACAACTCAAATATTTACCGAATTGAAATCCTTCTTCTAGATCATAATACTTAGTGATGGGGATATCAGTGTGGCCAGAAAAAGACTGGGCTTGTTTGAGGGAGAACTTTCTATGATTGTAGAAACAGTTCACAAGCCGCTTGTAGACATGGGTGTGTCCTAGGGCTATTCCAAGTAGTTGGGATGGACCAGACTGGCACAGTAATTTCACCTTGCCCGTGCTCTCCGGGTCCGGAAAAGGAGGTGTGGCCCTGGGGATTATGCCATCTTTAATTCCTTCCAGCCTGGTGTGTGACTGCGTGGGTATGGTGTCCAAAGCATGCTGGAGAAGAGACTATTTCAGCCTGATGGCAGACTTTGAGGGAGTATGTTTTATTTAAGTTTGGTTAATATCTTGGTGACACTTAGAAAACGGGTACTTTTGAGGAACAGCAAAACTTATATGTAGCTCCAGTGTGACCCGTCAGAAGCAATGGTTCATAGGTCTTTACTTAAATTTGTAACGTATCGTTAAACCTCATTTCTGCCCGCCTTGGGAAGCTCTGGCATGGGCCTTAATCCTGTATTTTAAGCGCTGGGTGGGAAGCAGAGTTTTCAAGGACTACAGTAGTATTTCCTAAAGAGGCCAGCAGGCTTCGTGTGGAAGAAATTTCAATTTTAATTTCACGAACATTTGATTTGCTGCTCTTTATGGGGCCCACTATGAACATCTGGAAATTATTCAGTTATTTCTTGGTTATGGACATGTTGGCATGTTGAGATTATTTTTTGGTTGTCATTGCTGTTTTTGTGGGATAGTGGCTATCATCTGGGCCCTGGAACCTTCTGGAAGATTCTGGAGTCTATCTATGACATGTTATAGTTCACTTATACGAGAGGGTTTCCTTTCATGCCTCTTCAGGGCATATCCAGGACACGTTCCAGTGTCCATCAGTAAATGCCATCCAGGAAATTAAACAAACAGCTGATGTATAGTTGTGGACTTTGGGTGTTATTAGGTTTACATCTCTAGGACACACATACACTCGCCTGTGGCATTAAATGTACTGTGTGGGTGATTTCAGGTTCCAGTGGCAGTGGGAATTTTTGCATTTCCTGACTCTTGTGTTTAAATCTGCCGTCTCAACATTGCATCACCATAGGTTTTCCCATTTAATGAATATTTATGTTGAGCCGAGTTCTATACGAATGCTCTGGTTTCTGCCTTGATTATAGCTTGCCGTGTACTGTGGCCAGGAGTGCCCTACAGACAACAGAGTTGGCACATGCCTCAGCATGCCAAGCCCTGGCGGATGTGGTTAGGGACCACGGTGACTGGTGCTTGGGTTGCCATGCCAACCTTGTTTTTGGATGGGGGAGGCTCTAAAACAGCAGTGGGATGGGGGCAGAATGGTTTTGAATGCTCTAAGGAAAATGATTCCCCATAGGTGCCCCTGTAGGAAGATGTCGTAGAAAACTCTAGAATTCTTACTACATGCTTAGAGAATGTTAATTAATTTTCTTAATTTACTTTCACCAGGCTGTTTGCATCCTCCTCTTGCGAACTTGTGGATGTTATATGACATATATGTGTATGTATGTATATATATATCATATTTATAAATCTCATTGGCACATGTGTTCCCTACTTGCTGCAGGGTGAATAGGGAATCTCCTATCTCCTACTATTACCAGTGCCCTCCTCTCATGCCCTACCAACATCCCCTGCCCTCTCTGATAACTCTAACCTAGTGATAGCTGATTGGAGTAGGGGGAGGAAAAGAAGAATGAGGCAGGGAGGGTGCTTGGGGGACTCTCTCTCTCCCAGCTCTTTATCTTCATTCCCCTGTTTTCCCCATCCCAAGAAGGCCTATCCTCTCCCCTACTTATTCTCCTTATTCAGTAAAGACCCTGGTTGTGGGTGCTGTCACCCAGGTGTGGGACCTTCGGATGCGTAGCTCTGAAGTCTTGGCAGGCGGAGTTGGGGACAGGAGGAGGAGGAGGATTGTGTCCCGGGCACCCCACACTAGAATGCTGTTTGCCCCTTTGCAGATGGTGCCCTGCGTGACTAATTCTGCGGTCCTTGGTGTTACACAGTGACATGGTCAGGAAGGGTCTAGTAAGCCAGATAGGGGCCCATTCTGGCAGAGCAGGGTGGGACTGGCGGGCGCCATCAGCTGTCCTAGCATTTCCTGACAGGAGGAGGGCTGAGCTGCCAGAGGCTGGGACCTTCACAGGCTCAACAGCTCAAGCAGTCTCATGTTGGCCTTGCCTTCAAGGCTCAAAACAGAAAAACAACCCTCCTACCCCCACCCCTTTGAAAGAAAACTTACATTTTGGAAGGGGAGGTTGATCGCACATTGCTTGCTGACTTGGGGTCAGCTATGTGACATCCATTAGATTGGATCCTCCTTCAGGGCAGGTCTGGTGTATCTATCATCTGACATTTCCCCCTGACTCCAGCCTGAAGGGTCTTATCCTGTGAATTAGGAAGAACTTTACTTCCTCAAGATACCTGATTTCTGTTTGCTGTAAATTGGTCCTAACGTGGGTCCAGCATGACCATGGCTATGAAGGTACCCCCTGGAGTTCAGTACACGAGGCCGTCTTGTGGGAGCTGATGTGGCACCTTTGTATATGTCCTTCCTTCTTCTTTCTTCCTTGCTTCCTTCTCAGTAATTCTTATATGCTGCTTCTGATTTCTGTCGTTTGTTCCTACAATTTGAGGGAACCATGTTTGTTAGAGCTGTGTGCAACATTAGGAAACAAGATACCAAGGGGACATAAGGAGTTTAGTATGCAGATTCTTTTTTTTTTTTTAAGATTTTATTTATTTATTTGACAGAGGAAGAGAGATCACAAATAGGCAGAGCAGCAGGCAGAGAGAGAGGGGGAAGCAGGCTCCCCGCTGAACAGAGGGCCCATGTGGGGCTTGATCCCAGGACCCTGAGATCATGACTTGGGCTGAAGGCAGAGAGGCTTAACCCACTGAGCCACTCAGGTGCCCCTAGTATGCAGATTCTTGACCTCTGCTCTGGCTGCTTTTCTGCTCTGTGTTAGTTCTTAAGAGATGAACTGACCCGAGTGGGGTCCCTGAACCTTGGGTGCCTTAGTAATTACATGGGTAGGCTTTTTGTGGGGCAGAAATGACACCACCGTTTTATGGGCGAAGATACACATGTATTCCAAGAGTTAATTTTTGAACTCTAATCTGCTTTGGGTATAAGTTCCCCTTAGTTCTGTGTTACAGGGACGTCCTTGGGCCAGCTGCATTTGGGAGGAGTGGAGAGGACACTTCTGTGTCATTGACCATTGACGGGGGTGTTAGGAGCAGCTGTTTTCAGCTTTGCTACCTAGGGTTCACCAGGTTCCTTAAAGCAAGTTACAAATTTTGCAGAAGGAGTGGTCCTGGATTTCCTTCGCTGATAGGAGAGACTGCCTTGGGTTTGAACCCAGTCACCTGCTATGGAAACGTAGCTTTGCCTCTCTGGGTCTCAGTTTCTTCATCTGTCAAATGGAGAGAAATATTTCCTCGAGTTGTGAGTGTTAAATGAGCTACTCACAGCTTGTAGTTTTAGTGGTGGTGAGGCTGCTGATGGAGAAGATGCTAAACATTGTTTCAGGACGTTCCTTGTGCCTAACCTGCTGTAGTTCCCAAGTGGTTGACCATTTTTATTCTAAAGTGGTAGTTTAGCAAGGTTAAAGAATCTAGAGGTGCTACTTCATTGAGAAGTCATAGCACGGCTGTCTTTTCTTAACGTGCTCTGTGTCTCACCACTTCGGTAGCCCTGCTCCCCAGGTGGGGGCCCATGGACTCCCCAGAGTGGCACAGGTCAGCACTGTGCAAGAGGCTCAGGAAGCTCGTTCCTCCCTGGTCCCCACTTCCCAGTTTCACTTCTGTTTCCTGGGAGGTGCGCTTTGCTGCAGCTTCATCTGGTAACCCCCGTACCCTACACCTAGATCATTGTCCTGACCCTGAGGTCTGTCGGTTTGGGGTCTGTGGGTGCACATGCATATGTGGGAGCTGCAAGGCCCGTGTACAGGAGGCTGGGTTTCTAGGCTAGCCTGCTTGTTGTTCCCACGCCACATGGCCTGCATACGGGCACGACTGCTCCGAAGGAACGCTGGGTGGTTGATTGCCCCTCTGGATCCGACCAGGGCACATGGAATGTTGTGATACGCTAAGGCTGTGCTCTGGGGGCCTAATTACGTGGGGCCTGTGGCCAGCACAAGTGACTTCAGCACTTGGTTTGATCCAGTGTGCAATTTTGCCAAAGAAAATACTTGATTAATCTTAACCCTCAAATTAGACACATTGACTTTTTCTAAAAATGGGAATGATAGGAGTGCATTGTGGGGTTTTGTGTGTGTATGTGTTTTAAACTACCGCCCCCTCCCCCCGCACCAGGACTGGGCTGTGCATTCCTCTCCTTGAATGGAGAAGGTAGTTTCCATCTCTGTCTACCCCCTTCTCTCACATTCCTGAGACTGGGTGCTGGAAAGATGCCCCTTCTCCTTTTGTGCAGGTGAGCTTTTCTCCTTGCTATCTCTGAGGGTCCACATTTTTCTAGGTCAAGACCCAAGAATCTTGCTCCTGAAAGGATCTGCTGTCCTGATGGAACTTTCCTAACTGAGGACTCTTCCTGGTTTCCTGAGGCTTCTGATCCAGCATGCGTGCAGGGAAATCTCTGGGTGACTTCCTGGAGTGACCTTGAGCATGTCTCAGGAGGCTCAGCCGTAAAGTCTGGTGTGGCACGCGAGCGAAGGAGCACAGCCCATAGATGAAGGGCTTCCCGCTCAACACTCTTAAGAGTGTCGTGGCTAAAGGGCACACTCATAGGGTAGGATGAATCGGTGGTATTAGAAAGTGAGCCTGCTCTTATCTAGTCCAAGTAGAAAAAAAAAAATGCCTCTAAATAAGCAAGCAACCTAACCTCATCTCAGAAAACAATTTGGGGTTAGCCTTCTCTTTTCTCTTCACTCAGCCTCTGCCAGCGATCTGAGGGGACCTGGTGGGACTTACTGGCTTTGAAGTCCTAAGGTGCTATTTTAATACTTTTCTTTCACGTTGCAGGTTTTGAGGCCGATTTAACTAGATTCTGGAGGGAGCTTACTTTACACCGTTCTTAAGAGCCCGGGCAATCTTGAAAGAGTTAAACCCTAATTAGTTCATTCCTCAGGTATTTAATGCCCTTATTAAAACTCAACTGCTCGCTCACTTTTTTCTTTAGTGAATCAGATTTCTTGAGGAGCTGAGCCCTCACTCCTCAGATCACAGGCTCACATGTTGAAGCTGGCAGTGCTAGAGGCTAGTTCCTATCTGTGTGACAGCATTTTTAATTTAACAGGACCGCCTTTGATGTTCCCAAATATTTATAGGCAGCTTTAGATCATTTCAGTGTGTGCTTTCTTTTTCTTTTCTTCTCTCTCTCTCTCTCTCTCTTTTTTTTTTTTTTTAACTGGAGCAAAAGTTCTTCCTCATGCAGCAGCCTTCCTTTTATCCTGTTGGTTTATTTTTGTTTCCTTTGCAGCTTTGGCGAAAGTTCTCTGGCTGCATTCACACAAGGCTGACCCTTCCTTTAGCTTCTTTGGTAAAGGCCACCTCTCTGTATCATCCCTCCTGCTTGAGATTGCTTAAGGCACTTCTGTTTGCCCCTTGACTTTCTAGAGGCTGAGTTTTTTCGGATTTGGCTCAGGAATCTGCTCTCTGGCTGACCCAAGAGCTTTCAGATCAGTGTGGACACCGGGCAATGTGTGTGGAGGTGTCTCTTAACAGATGACCAGGCTGCGATGTCCTACCCTGCCCGTGCGTGTTGACCGGGCCTCCACAAGTTATGATTTATAATGGAACTTCAGCAGATTCTGTCGTCACTGGGCAGGGACCACAGCGAGGCAGAACTCTCTCCCGCTCTTGCAGGCTTGCTCCATTTGGCTCTCTACGACCTGTGGGCTGAAAGTAATAGAGAATTCTAGCCTTCAGTGTCGGGGATGGGAAAAACAGAGTCGCGATGCAGGTCTGTCAGACCATTAAGAAAAAGGAAAAGAAAACTTTGTACCAATCAAAACAAATTATAGAACAGAGGACGGTGGATTCTTCAGCCTGTGCTCTGGGTAAACATTCTGCTTGTGAAACAATCCAAGTTATTGAACTCTCGGCTGCTGTTACTTACCTGGGCCTGTCCGACAGAAACCTGGAACTTTCCATGGCTGCTGCCATCGTTGCTGGCTCTGCCTCCTACTACACAGGAGCCTTTTAGGGCTGAAGGTCACGTAGGTGGTTGGTGGAACGTTGAAACGAACGAATGCGTTGTTAGACGCTGCCCTTGGGGCCTGGCGCTGTGTGTCTCACTAGATCCTCGGGAGGATTCTGAGTTTCACCCCTCTTCTTTGAAATGAGAACGCCAAAGAGCAGAGAGGTTTTAGCACCGCTAGCGAATGGAGGGCTGGCCCGGAGCTCAGGAGTGTGTTTATTACCTCACTGTAAGGCATTTTGAGGCTGGCAGATCCAATGGCGTCCTGCTAACCCCTTAGAGCTAAGAAAACCTCTCGAGGCTGAAATCTACAGTGTGTTGCGTTCTGAGAGTTCAGAGCTGACCTGGCTGTTGCCAAGCAAGGGACACAGAGGTGGAGAGCCCTGGAGCCAGACAGGCCTACTGCCTTTGATCTTGGCCAGGTCACCCAACCTTCCCGAACCTGGTTCCTCATCTCTAACATGGCACACTATAGCTTGTACCTCTCCCTCCAAAGGAGTGCGAGGATCCAGTGAGATAATACATGCGAGTTACACAGTAAATGCTTCACACATGTTGGCGCTATAGGATCGCCACCCTTGAGGACTTCCCAGTCCTGCAGGAAAGAGAGTCCAGGAAACCAGCTGTTAGACGGTCAGGTTCAGCAGGTAAACTTGGCAGCTATGGCGGAGAGCTGTGCTGCTGCTGCTTAGCAGGGGCTCAGGGCACAGCCACCGGCTTGGGTTTTGACTCTTTCATCTTTTCATCCACGTACTGAGGGCTTACTCAGTGTTCCGCAGTCTTGGAGTCACCCCACTGACTCCCTATCCCCTCCCCAAAGTTCCCTTTCCCTTGGGGGAATTTGAGTTAAAATGTTAATTGCCACCTGGAGAAGGATTTCCTGAAGTCATTTTCACATAAAACCCCCCAGATGCCAATGGCACAGCCACACTCCATTTGACAATTTATCTTGCCGGCTTTGGACTGTCCTTCAGCTATTATTTTAATCTTATCTAATTTTCCCCTAATTTTTCTGGTCTCTCATACATGAGAACTTGACAGTCCTTGAGAATGTGTGAGCGACTTGCTGTGGGAGCAGGTGGTGATCTTTTGTTCCACACAGGGCCCAGATGGTGTCCGTGCCTTCCCGTGGTCTGGTCCCATGGGGATTTGTTGATAAGATTTTGCTTTGATTTGGTTTTCAAACTCAGCGCCATGTTCAGATTTGGTTACGGACACCGTAGGGTTTTTTTCTCTGCAGGGAAGTTTCGTTGCTCTGTCATTGGCAGTCTTGAAACATAAGTCCCATTCTCCACCCCTCCCCCACCCCTTTGCAAGCTGTGGGGACGATTGTACAGGACACTTTTTAACTGTCCCTAGCACATGGTCCAGAGCAGACGTTAGCATACTTGAACTTGTTGAAATGGTTGATAAGATATTTAACAAAATATGTTATTTTAACAAAAATGACATGTGAACAAAAGATCCAATAAAAAGCCTGTTGGCTGTTGTCCTTATAGACTTAAGGACCCAGGTAAACCTTTCTCTCAGGTAGCTTTCAGGTCCTTTTTGTGTCTCTCTTGTTGAGTTAGGGTATTTAGTGGAAGTGGGTATTTTTTCAATACACTGTTGATTGGAAGCTAAGATGTTGCCTTAACTACTTTTGGACCTTGAAAATAACGTTATTTATTTATTTATTTTTTAAATTTGGCTCTGAGGGCACCACGAGAGTGAGTTATTTTACATTCACCTTTGGTACCCACACTTTCTTTAAGCAGTGTGTTTAACTTCACATTAAAAGTAGCTTATATTCGGGGGCGCCTGGGTGGCTCAGTGGGTTAAGCCTCTGCCTTCGCTCAGGTCATGATCTTGGGGTCCTGGGATCGAGCCCTACATCTGGCTCTGCTCGACGGGAAGCCTGCTTCCTCCTCTCTCTCTGCCTGCCTCTCTGCCTACTTGTGATGTCTCTCTCTGTCAAATAAATAAATAAAATCTTAAAAAAAAAAAAGTAGCTTATATTTAAGCCTCTGCCTTCGGCTGAGGTCATGGTTTCAGGGTCCTGGGATCGAGCCCCACATCAGGCTTACTGCTCAGCAGGGAGCCTGCTTCCCCCCCTCTCTCTGCCTACTTGTGATCTCTCTCTCTGTGTCAAATAAATAAATAAAATCTTAAAAAAAAAGTAGCTTATATTAAGCTAAAACAACAATTGATTGAAAGGATAGTTCAGAAGAAGGGTAAATGAGAGAGAGAAGGCAACATGTCATTGCATTTGGCTGTAGGTCAGGTCTGTAGAGTTAACTGAGAATTAATTGAAGCCCAGATTCCTTTCCTGAGACCCCTGGACAAGCTTATGTTTATTTGTCTTCTTTAGTCATCTTGGTGGCATCCTTCTGTCCCTGGGTCCCCAGTGCACACCGACCGTACTATGGATAAGGCAGTTGTGCCTGGGAGCACATCTTGAAGTAGTATTAGGTACTGTGCAAATCACCTTTGGAGAGGGTAAGTGGGCTGTCGTTAGCTAGTGAAATTTGGGCAGAAAGAAGTCTGAGACAGATGAATTAGGATGCCCAAGGCCTGCACGGGGGTGATGTTTGCATTTTCCAGCAATACTTACGGGGCATCAATTTGCCCCATAAGTATGGGATGTGTCTGCCCTGCCCTTGATCAGAAGTAGGAATGGGAGCAAATCTGTTCTGCTTTCATGCTCCTTCCCCAGGTTTAGCTGGATTGCTAGATGAGTGGTCAGTCCCATGCAATTTGTTTTGCTCGAGAAAGGGAAAGCCTGCATTGATAATACAGTGATAGGACCCGTGATTGCAGTTTGGGTTTTTTAAATTGGTTGATTAGATCTGTCTGGGCAGGGAGCAGAGATGAAGTTAATGGTCTAGTGGAGATCACTGGTTCCCAGGCAAGGGCCTAGTGGCTCCAATGGGTTTCTTAGGCATACTTTGTCTGAAGAACACCTTTTGGTTTTGAATCACTTCCCAAAACTCTGAAGTTCTCCCTGATCTTAACTCTTTGTGGAAACTTGCCCTCTGGGAATGGACAGTGACCAGGAGCCATCTGCCTTTAAGTATTGGCCTGTGCCAGGGGCTTCCTGTTGGGTTTGCTAACCAACCCTACCACCGACTCTGCCATCAGACCAGGATGGTTTTCGCTGTACTAATTTTCTCAGAAAACAATCAAACTAAAATTTGCTTTTGCTGGTATAGAATGGTTGTGCAAAGCAGGTCTATGTGCTTAGGTTCCTAGAAATGTAGTTTAGTGAAAAGGAGAAGCCACCTTCTTTTTGGCTCATGTACTTTCCTCATTTACGCAACGGATTTGGTGAAATCTGGTTTGTATCTGGAAAGCCTCAGCTTCTCCATTACACTTTGAATCTGCAAGGTCCTGAGAGAACACAGTGAAGTAACTTCACGCTTTCTTCTCCCCTGTGGATTTGAGCTGTACCAGTCTCTTCTTTGTGGTCTGTCATGTTCCTGTATTCTTGGTATGAAGGCGAGGGAGTCTGCAATACTCTTTGGTTGCTTAAAGGTGTGTTTGGTCAGGCTTAATGCCCTCTTTAGGTTTTGATGGATGTGGAGCATGACGTCTTCTGGGTAGTGTTCACAGAAGCACTGCTGGCTCTTTCCTGTAGGGGTGGGCTCATGGGCAGCTGGGAGAGAGGGAATTTGTCCCAGAGCTGGTGGCATTGTAATGTGTATGGGCTGAGTACCCCGGTGCAGGGGCTGAGGGAAAGCGCCTCAATGTTGGGCAGCAGTGGCCTGGGGTGAGCCTCGATCTGGATTTGAAGAAGGCTGGGCTGGGATTTGCCCCTGCCTACACTTGGGGGGAAAGCACTCCTTGCTAAGACGAGCCTATGATGGCGTCTGATGGGGCTTTCTCTAATGGATCTGGAGGTGGCCTTGTGGGGAGTACGTGCACTGTGGCACTGTGAGGAGTAAGGTGAGGCCAAGCAAGGCCGTGGCTGCAACATAGGGGACCTGACCCGCTCCCTGATCTGCCACTGCAGTGGGACCGGAAGGAGCCAGCCTCTCGGAGCCTCAGCCCCACATCTGTAAACTGGGTGTGGGGGCTGGGTGAGATTCTTGGATCTGTATGGCCAGGGGCTTCCTGCAGGGCAGGAACAGGATCGGGGGAATCACTCAAACTGGAGAATCAGAGAGGGAAGAGAACTGCAGAGGCCACTAGGGGTTGGACTGGGGGCATGCCAGGCAGAGGGGTTTGCCTTTTATTATAGAGACCTGGGGGCCTTACAGCCACCTGTGGTAGATGATGTCCATGTGGACGGCCAGATTTTTTTTGATGACAGGACCTCCTTGGCCCCATGTTCCCCAGCAGCATGGTTTGTAATCACAGTAGCCCAGGGCCTCAGTCGGGGGCTGTGCTCTCCTATCCCTAGGGCAGCCTGGAATGTAAGGGAGTAAGTAACATTCTAGTGACAACCTTGAATTCCCTTTATTAAAGATAAATAAATTACATGCCAACTTTGGCCTTTCACTGTTATTAGTACAAATTGCTCTCCACCCATACATTCAACCATTCATGACACCTTCAGGAAATGTGCTGCTGTGGCCCCCCCACCCCGGGATTTTTATATACCATGAGTGTGTAGAAATTTGGGGAGTGATTCCCCAGCCGCTTTTCAGATTCTGGCCATGACCCTTCAGCTGGGGCTCCATCTGTTGACAGTCCTGGGTTTCAGAAGGGAGATTTCGAGGTCCGTTAGGATTAGGCAACAGAGCGACTGGCCGGTTTGGGCATTTTTCTGGTTATTGACAGGCCTAACTGTGGCTTCTGATGAATGAGGAATATATTTTTCTAAATGCAGCCATTGAGCCAAATGAGCCACACTGGGATAAACTCTGTTTGTTTACAAATTATGTAAGAGAAAGGCCTGGCCATTAAATTCTTCTGGGCCAGACTTCTTACCCCTCTTCAAAGTTGTAATCAAACTTAACAAACCCTTTCCACAGGAACCGACTCCCTCCCGAGAAACAGGAGCAGATGCTCCTGGGAGGCCTTTAGCAACTTTGGAATGTTTAATGTAGAGATATGTAACCTAGGTGAAGTGGTTCCAGAAACATTTGCTTACTCTAGCCAGGACCAAAGCACGAGTCAGCTTTTTTATTTAGGGCAAGAGGTGCAAAACGAACTGGGCCAGGCGGGATTTTCTTTAGAATGTTCAGTTTTCTGTTTTCATCTTTCCTGCCTCTCCTGCTTTCAGCCCCTTGTGACCTTTATTCCTTTCTGCTCAGTAACTTTTTTTTGTTTTGTTTTGTTTTAAGGCTTGATTCTTATCTCTCAGCTCTGCCAGATTACATCTGGGGATCAAGGAGCCCTCCTCTTAACCAAAGCATTCAATTACTGCTTCTCTGTCTCTAGGAAAGATGTCAGGTGCAGAGCAAACACTCCAGGGGAGGGAGGCTGAGGCTGCCTTGCCTTTGTTGTTGTTCCAGTAAGACAGTTCTTTTGGGGATTGACAAAGACAACCTAGGCTCAGAGACACAGTTTCCTAGCTCTTGCTGACTCGAGTGTTCACTGGTGGTTTGATTTATTTTGGCTTGGGAATGCTGTGAATTTTTAGGACCCCGGACACCCTTGTATTAGAGTAGAGGTACAGTTTCTAAGACCAAGTGCAGATTTTGCCTCAAGATGAGCTTTTCTCAAGGTGTCGTCTGAACTCTTGCCCTACAGAATGCTTTAGAGAGGGTTCTATGGTGAGCGGACTTTGCGAGTGCTGCTTATTCCATCTTGGAGATGTAGATGGCACAATAGTGAATTAATGGCTCTGAGAAATCCTGCTGAAAGGAAATCCACCTGAACGCCTTTCCATCTGGCATTTCACAAATATACTTGATCACAGGAGTCCGTTTCTCAAATACCTTCGAGCTGGGGAAATTCCACTCTCGCTAGCTGGTATTAGGTTGGTTAGGGTCCGTGCTGGTCCAGTTGGTGTCCCGTTGGATGATGAGCTCGGAAGGCTAAGGGTATGTTAATTCATGACTTCCAAAAGGGCCCTGGCACATAGTCATCACCACCGTGGCCTGAACGCCTTTCACCTGTGATAGGGCTGCTGCTTCTGTTTTAGCTCAGCCAGTTTGTAGTCCTCTGTATACCTGGATGAAGGGTAGGGAGTTGTATGATAGTCTAAAAGAACCAAGAAACACTGACTTAAAAAAAAAATTTATTTATTTGAGAGCAAGAGAGAGTAAGAGGTTGAGGGCAGAGGAAGAAGTAGACTCCCCACTGAGGGGGGAGCCTAACTCAGGGCTCGATCCCAGGACCCTGAGATCATGACCTGAGCCAAAGGCAGATGCTTAATCAGCTAAGCCACCCAGGATCCCAGTAACAGTGTGTCTGTCTCCCCCGCCCCGCCCAAGGAATTTTGTCTACTGGGTTAGGGAGATTCATGGAGTTAAGCAGAAATGCCTTGCAAGCTCAACACCTGTCCTCTGGGCATTTGTGGAGGGTCTGGGGAGGCATTTGGCAAGCTCTGGGGGCCTTTTGCCATTTAGGAAGCCATGGGACCTGATGAGCAGCAGGGAGACAATATAGAGGTGTGCCCTGGCAGTTGGGAAGTCTCAAATGACTTTTCATTAAGCTTGCTCCTGTTTTTAACGCATGTTCACGGGTAACAGTCTCTTCAGTGCCCACCACAGAGTTGCATGAAATGTGTTTTTAGGCTGCTGGAAGAACTCTCTCTGGCTGATCTGCCAGTGTCATTAAAATCCTGGGTTTGGGGACGGCTGTCCTCCCCAACTCTGACCCTGAGGCTGTGAGGTTTGGCTGCCAGGTTTAGGGTGCCTTCTCCCTTGGGGTGTTGGGCTGAGTTGAATGGATGTGGATTTTTCAGATTTTTCTGCCTTGGTTAATGCACAAAAGACGGAATATGCTCTTCAGGCTCTAGTTGCCTATAGGAAGAATGTGACATGACCAGGGCTGAGATAATACCCCTGTGAGGTGCTAAGGGGAGGCTCCGAGATGAGGAGTTTAAATTTTTCTCCAAATATATGTCTATTTTACGGAGTGTTACTTAGGGCTTTTCTTCCTTTCCTTTCCTTTTTTCTTTTTCTTTCCTTTCTTTCCTTCCCTTCCTTTCCTTCTTTCCTTCCTCCCTTCCTTCTCTTTTTAAATTGGGGTTGACCAATTGGGGTTGATGGCTATTGGCAGCAGCTAAGATTTCCCTAGCCTGGGGCACCCAGCATTTTGCCTTATTATTTTTTTTTTTTTTAAAGATTCTATTTATTTACTTGATAGGTAGCGATCACAAGTAGGCAGAGAGGCAGGCAGAGAGAGAGAGGAGGAAGCAGGCTCCCTGCTGAGCAGAGAGCCCTGCAGGGCTCGATCCCAGGACCCTGGAACCATGGGACCATGAACCCAACCGAAGGCAGAGGCCTTAACCCACTGAGCCACTCAGGTGCCCCATCCTCAGTACCTTTTGATGAGACCCCAGGCTGCGCTGTGGGAAGGATGGTTCGCAGCCTCTTCTCATCCCAGTCCCCACCCACCTTAAGGAGCCCTTCTTGGTACGGTGCTGTTGTCAGAAGACTTCTTTCCTTACACTGAACTAGACTGATGCTCCTTGCTTCCAGTTCTGCCTTCTAGAGCCTATCAGTGTCCCGGCTGGTTTAAACAACAGGAATTTATTTCTCACAGGTCTGAGGCTAGAAGTCTGAGATCAAGGTGTCAGCAGGGTTGGTTTCTTCTCAGGCCTCTCTCTTTGGCTTGTAGATAGCCATCTTCTCTGTGTATGGTCTTTCCTTTGTAACTGTGTTCAAATTGTCTCTTATAAGGACATGTGTCACATTAGGGCCCATCCTAATGACCTTGTTAACTTAACCACCTCTATTTTTTTTTCTTTCTTTCTTTTAAAATTAACATATAATGTATCATTAGTTTCAGAGGTAGAGGTCTGGTTCATCAGTCTTATATAACACCCAGTGCCCATTACATCATGTGCCCTCCTTAATGTCCATCACCCAGTTACCCTACCCTCTCCCCTCCAGCAACCCTCAGTTTGTTTCCTATGATTAAGAGTCTCTTATGGTTTGTCTCCCTTTCTGCTTTCGTCTTGTTTTATTTTCCCACCCTTCCCCCATGACCCCCAGCTTTGTTTCTTAAATTCCATATATGAGTGAGATCATATGATAATTGTCTTTCTCTGACTTATTTCTCTCAGCATAATCCCCTGTAGTTTGATCCACATCATTGCAAATGTCAAGATTTCATTTTTTTAAAAGATTTTATTTATTTGACAGAGAGAGAGAGCGCACGTGCAGGCAAGCACAGAAAGGAGCAGCAGGCAGAGAGGGAGGGAGAAGCAGACTCGCCGAGCAGGGAGCCTGACGTGGGGCTCAATCCCAGGGCCCTGGGATCATGACCTGAGCCAAAGGCAGATGCTTAATGACTGAGCCACCCAGGCACCCAAGATCTTTTTTTTTTTTGATGGCTGAGTAGTATTCTATTGGTTCTTAATCCCCTCTTTAAACCCTATCCCCAAATAACCACACTCTGAGGTCCTGGAGGCTAGGACTTCAACATATGAATTTTGGGGTGACACATGCCAGTCTGTAACATAGAGTCCCCACCTAAGATATGATAGCCCTTCACATCTGTGAAGCTGGTTATCCTCTGTCACCTCCTCCCTACACCAGGAAAACCAATAAAATTTGTTTTCTCCTTGCTGAGTACCCTTAGTTCTTTCTCTTCATCATATAAGATGGTTTTGGGGTCCCTTGTCCTCTTGGAGCCTTCTGGACTTGCTTTAGCTCAGGTGAGAGAAAGCAGAGTATCCGGACCGCTTCTGATATTCCCAGATATAATTCATTCTAGTATCTGCCCCAGCAAATTGTTTTGGTAATTTTCTGAAAAATTTTAAGAGGCTAAAAATAGGCCTGTAAAGTTTTAGTAGCAACTTTAAGAAATCTGTCTTTAACTGTGACCGTTGACATGTGCGCACGTACGCAAACATGAACACTCACGTGCAGCCCTCCCCTCTTCTCCCTCCCCACCATGAAAGTGGTGCTAACCATAAGTCTTCTCTGACTCAGGCATTTTGGTTTAGAGTTAAGTGCCCAGGGTCTAAATTTATTTACCACTCTTTGCCCTTCCTCATACTTCCCCAGTTTTAGGAAAGCCAGCGGGGATAGTTATTTCAAAAGAACAAATGAACGTAGAGATGTATTTATTCTTTTGAAGTGTAATTACTGTCTGGAGAGCCTAGAAGTAACTCAGTCACTTGAATATAATTCCTTTTAGGTACACGCTCTTATGTCAAGCTGTAGTGTAATTAGATTTAAAATTATAAGGCACCCTCTTCACTTTTGGAAATTGTTTTCCTTTTATTGTCCATCTCCTGCACTAGAAATTGCCTAAAAGTCTTATCTGTTTTGTTCTCTGTATTTTCAGCACTTAGGAGAGCAAAGTTTAAAAAAAAAAACTGTCGAACAAGTAAACAAATCCTCTAGGTCAGTCATCTCCTGCTTAATCAGGAGGGTCCTGTTGGGTCTCAGAGGCCTAAATATGGCAGAAATGGCATCTCAGGGTTTGGGGGTAACTCTGGCCGCTTCCCCTGCTGCTGAATTATCAAGCTTCCCATGAAGAGACCCCTCAGTGCTGTTCACTTTTCTGCTAAACTGTGGTGTGTAAATCCTGATGGATCATTTTGACAGACTTTCTCCTCTCTAGATAGCTGGAGACCCTCTCAGAGTCCCTTTGAAGATGCTTTGCCCACACCACCCAGGATTTCCAAACTGTAGCCCCGAGATGGCCTGAGCTCTGGCCCCACACAGCTGTTATGCCCCCTTTGTTCTGGAGGCCCAACATTAAAAACACCAACTATTTATAGCATACTTTTCGGTGTCTGTAAATTACAGGATGCTCTTGCCAGTGGGACAGGGCGGACACCCACCTGCCTGCCACATACTCATTGCCCAGAAACTTGCAGCCAGGTGGTAGGAGCTGAGCCCCACCTGAGTGTTTCCGGGGCCTCCCCCGGTGGAGGCTGGCTGGGATGCCGCAGTGTTTCCAGGAGAGCCAGTGGAGGACTCCAGTAGAGTCCTTGGAGGTGGAGTGGCTCAGGATTTAAAAAAAAAAAAACAAAAAACCCAAAGACATCGACGTCTGTGTGTTCTTGAGAGAAACCTATGCTGCTCTGACTGCCAGGTTCCCAGATGGCTGTGTTGTCAGTGGTCTGTGCAAGGACACCTGTTGGGTTAGATCACTGGGCAGGAGGGGGGGGGAGGGGGGGAGGCGGGAGGCGGGGACGGGAGTGTCCCATGCAATGTGCATGTCCTCTTACCTGGAAGGATCCCGCACATTTCAACAAGGTAACTGAAGAATGGTGACTCTGAATTTGGGATCCAGTTAATCTCTGCAGAGGGAAGAATTTTAGGAGTGTGGAGAAGCTCATAAAAAGCCCTGATAGAGTCTGGGGACTTCATTCTTCTCTCTGCCACCCCTTGGGGGAAGATTTCCTAGTCTGCCATGCAGGCAGGGTGCGTGGGAAGGGGGGCCCCCCTCCTCAGGGCGCTGTGTAGAAAGGGCTCAGCGGCTAGAATGCCCCCCATCGCCACCCCCCCAACCCTGCCCTGGCTGCTCAGCCTGAAGGAGATGGACTTTTGCGGGGCAGGGTTTGTTGTGCTAGCCTTTGGGCCCTCCAGTTCCTCGCTTGGTTCAGGGAGGGACAGGGAGAAAGAGGCCTGTTCTGTTAGCTGGAGTTTCCATTGAAGTGCTAAGTGCTGGATCCTTTGAACCTCCAGCCGGGGAGGTATTTATAACTAGCTGTTTGCGTGCTTAGAGGAACTGAGGCCCTGCCTTTCTGTAGTGGTTTAAGAGCCGTGCCCTTGGTGTGGGCTGAAAGGGCAGGCCCGGCTGAGTGTGGGGACTCATGCTCAGCTCCCCACGACCTTGTTCTCCTCCCCCCTCCCCCCTGTGAGGCCGGCAGCCCTTTCAGGGTTAACGTCTCTGCTTTGGAAGCAGCTGGCCAGTTTACACTCCTCCCTGAGCTGTACAAAAATACTTCCTTTGAAGTGTTGGGAGAAGCGGTGAAGGGTAAAACCTGGTGAAGAAGGAAACCTGGAGTGGGGCTCGAATGCACGTCTCTTCCCGGAGTCTCTTCCAGGGAGCTTGCCGTGGGCCTGAGGCCCCCCCCACCTCCTCTGTCACCCACTGGGCTGGTTGGTTCTCCTCTCAGATCTCCCAGCTTCCAGCCTGGGTCGCAGCTGGCTTTCTCTGTGGATATGTTTGCGTTTCAAGCCTCCACAAGAGGAGGATTTCTCAACAAGAGAGAGCTAGGTTGCTGCTGCCCAGCTTGGCAGCAGGAATCCCTCGGACCACACGGCTCCCTGGGGCTGCTCTGGAGTGTGAAGCTGAAGTGTTTCCACTTGGTCCTAAGGCGCCCAGCCCTGCTCCTTGCCCCCTGCTGGCCTAGGGAGGCTGCCACTGATCCAGTTTCTGATTCCAGATCAGAGTATTCCCGCTTTCCAGCGGAAAGTTCTGAGTTCTGACACTTGCCACTTACCGAGACCCAGCATGATGCTCTGACTTCTCTTAACCTCGGTTCCCTGGGAAAGCAGGGCTGGCTGTTCCTGCCATAAATTCGCCATAAGGATCAGTGGAAAGAAAGGGTTGGGGGCACCTTGAGAAATGCAAGATGCTTCTCTAATGTAGGGCTTGCTGTTGAGCAGAAATGGCATTTGGGATAAAGGGGCCAAACAGAAGAATGCCAGAGCAGAAATGAGACGGAACAAAGCTTGAATGTCTCCTTAATCCTTGAGTATTTGCAGCCGAGGAGGGGTCGGGGTGAGATGGGAGGAGAGGCAGCTGTTAGATTCTGGAGAAGAATGCCAACCTGTTTCTCCCCACAGATGGGGCCACACAAGTTCTCTCTGAACTGAGGTTTGCAGTCCCTCTTCGCGTGGAATGCCCTTATCATACGGATTTCTTACATCCTGTTCCACTACTCCCTAGCTCTCTTCGACAAGGGGTGAGGGTCACACCGTAAAAAAAATCACATACATGGTTAACATTTCTTGCTGACTTGTGCCAGGCGTTATGTTAAGCACTCAGTGTGAACGATCTCCTTTATTCCTCGTCACAGCCCTGTGCTGTGACGTGCTGCGGTCCCCATTTTATAGGCGAGGGGACAGAGGCTTGAAGATGTGAAATGACTTACCCAGGGTCTCACTACTTGCCGATGACAGGTACGGACATACAGACCCAGTCAGGCTGATTTTAGACCTCTTACCCTTAAAGTCTGTATGTTACAGTAAGTGATGGAAGATGACATTTACCTCCGTGTCTCAACCCTGGTGAGAAACTGTTTTAAGGAAGGAAGTGGATCATGGAACTAAGTTTGTTGTGAGAGTATGTTCATGAGTTGACTCTTAGCTTATCGGTTATATTTGAATAGACATCAGTGGTTTTAGCTTTGCAGTTTCTGACGAGGAACTTTTCTAATTTTGAGCTCTCTGTGTTGTCTTTATAACATAAAGCCTTTTTTCTTTCACTGGGAAGGAGGGAAGATGGTTGAAGAGCTCTGTAATCGTGGCTTTCTTGTAGTTGAAGATCTATATGTTGTTGATCAGTGGGCAGCCGGCGCCTCTAGGAATCCTTAGTTGTAGCCTTCAGTCTTTCCCCCGCCTGGATCCACACTTGGCACTTACTTCAAGGGACTTGACATCCTATCCTTGACCTTCCTCAGCCGGCAGGGGAGGGAGGGAGCAAGCTGGGAGAGCCTGAGTGGTGTCTCCCCCCGCCCCCGCCGCCCCCCCACCTTGCACACGGGGCCAGACCCCAGGGCCACACTGGCAGTCCACTGGCCACATGCCTCTCCTTTTCACCTGAATTTCAAACAGGAGGGTAGATGAAAGGGATAGAAATGACAAGTCAGAGGAGTAGGAGGGTTCTCATTTGCAAACAGTTTCTTTTGATCTTCGCCTATTCGTTAAAACACACACACACACCCCAAAAAACCCCACAACTGGTAGCCTGAGCACATGGTTTGCTCTAGTTCATCGAGGGGCAGTCATTTCTCCCTTAGCAGGGACACCCCCCCCCCCACCTCCCGCAATATGTTTCACTTAGGGCCCCACACCCTCTCTCCCATTGCTGCTTGGCTACCAGATGTCACTCTCCTCTTCACAAATCCTTAAGAGCTTTTTTTTTTTTTTTTAAATTTAATTCTTTATAGGATGGAGTCTAAACCCTGTATGTATGTATGCATATATGTATTTAAACCCTGTATATCCTAATATTTTACAACCCTTGGCATTTTGCTTGCAGTCCATCTTTATAATTTGGTATCCTGCTGTACAAGCCCTCACTTTCCAGTTCCATGGCTCATTCAAACAGGCTTTGGTGTTTATTTGCCTCTTTGCCTATATTCTGCCTACCTTTCAAGGCTGCCACCTCCAGGAAGCTCTCCTGGACTGTTGCAGTGCATAGTTAACTCTGCTGCTTCTGAACTTGAAACAACCTGGTCTGGTCACTACTCATTTGACTCTCATAATATGTCTTTTGTTGTTGTTGTTGTTGAATCTGCAGGTGTGTCTGTTTCCTCACTAGATTTGTGAGCCTACTGAGGTCAGAGGCATGCCTTCTGAACTGCTTTATATCTCATTAGCACTCCATAGGGCCTAAGTCCGGAGCTATGTAAAGGATCTGGGACTGAAATCCTACCATTTTTCTGTAAGTAGGAATGAAAGAGTTGATAAATGAGTTTCCAAAATGAAATGACTAATAGGTTTGTATAGGGTCCGTTGCTATTGCTAGAATTAATGTACTTTTAAATCAGGAGTTGAATGAATCAGGAAATTTTTGTACATCTTTTTATTAAACTATGTGTGATCTTACAGGGAAATGGTCTCTAGTCATGATTTCTGACCTAGACCCCTTTCAAGAGGAATGTTAACACATACATGGCTTTTAAACCTGCTATTCTTGATATTTTGTTCCCTAGTGAGCTGCCCTTTATTTTCAGATTTTTATTTCCGTATTTAAAAACTTGCAGCTCGTTTCTCGAATCTCTACTCACATTGTTACAGCTGTGTTCTTAAGAACATCTCCAATCTTGTGAGCTACTACGATTTTGTTTCCTTGACCTCTTTTATGGTTTTGTGGTCATGCCCTCAACTCTGCTGGGTTTAGGTAGGTTGATGGTTTTCACTGGAATTTTTAGTCCCTCCTCCTCCTCCACCAAGGTGGATCTACCTGCACAGGAAGGATTTTTTTTTCCCCTCTCTACCCTCTCCCTGTCCTTTCTTCTGCCTTCTGGTCTTGAACACACCTAGCAGTCCTGGACCACGGCTCTTTCCCAGTTAACTATTTGGTGCCCAATTGGTGTGTGGCGTGCTCAGCTGCCTCTGGGTGGAATCATGTTTGTATCCCCATATACCATTTCCTCTTGGCTATTTTTCCATTTCTTGCTCCCCTGTTTTTTTTTTTTTTTTTTTAAGATTTTATTTATTTATTTGAGAGAGAGACAGTGAGAGAGAGCATGAGCGAGGAGAAGGTCAGAGGGAGAAGCAGACTCCCCATGGAGCTGGGAGCCCGATGTGGGACTCGATCCCGGGACTCCGGGATCATGACCTGAGCCGAAGGCAGTCGTCCAACCAACTGAGCCATCCAGGCGTCCTTCTTGCTCCCCTGTTAAGTGTGCGGCAGAAGAGAGGTGGTAACATCACAAGGCCGCTGTTAGTAGCTCTTTGTTTTTAAAATATAAGGACAGGCAACTTATCCAAGGTCACTGGGCCCTTTTAGAGCTAAATTGGCCTTGTGAGGCCGCCCAGCGATGTGCCATGGCCTGTGATGGCACCACACGGTGATATTGGGAATCTAGTGGCTGGTTAGGTGCCTCTAGTAATGAGGGAATAAGTTGTTCAAATGAAGCAAGCTGGAGTGCTTTTACTCTAGCAGCCATTTCTAATCTGATTTCTGAGAGCTACAGATTTTGAGGGTGGGGTATTTCCTCCAAGCTCTGCTGTGTGTGTATTTTTGTGGAGAGATGAGCTCTCTGATATTCATCTCTCTCTTAAAGGGGTCTGAGGTCCCCAGACAATGAAGCAGCCCCTGCTGGGGTAACACTGGATGCCCCTGCAGGGTTTGCCCTGAAGAAGCTGGCTCTTTGGTTCACAGGCCTTCTTGGTAGGTCCAGTGACAGCCTCGGGGGCACAGTAGGAAAGTGAGTGTGCCCTTCCTTAACCTCATCCAGTGCCAGACTTTTTTCCCTTCATAAATTAAAAGTCTTTGAGGAGTATAACCTTTAAAAATAGCAAAGCGTTGGTTTCTTTTTCAAGTTCTTATTATAGAAAATGTTACATACGTTCACAAGTAGAGAGAACCACGTCGGTGGTGTGCCTCTGCAGTCCCTGTCACCCAGTCACCATCACTCTGAAAGTTGTCAACTCCTGGCCCCTCATTTCATCTGTGCCCTCACTCCCCCCACCATCACCATGGTATTTTGAAGGAAAGGCATCCATATCATTCTTTTTTCCTCTGAAGATTTCAGTACCTCTAAAAGACAGATTTTTCTTTCAAAACACAATTCCAGTGCTCTTCCCACAAGAGGTTAATACGAAGTTAAGGATGTCCCCACCAAGGGGACAGCCCTCCTCCCCCGCCAACATAAGCGTTGGAGTGTGTACTTGAGCGCCAGGCAGTGGTGGGGGGGCAGCCTGATATGGGGGTTGGGTACTGGTGGAGCCACAGCTGGTGGGGGGACCCAGCGGTCCCTGGCCCGGGGATCCAGCTGTGGATGGTGGATCCCCGCGTGGGCGCCGCGCTGGTTTCGGCGTTGCCTGGGGCGGGAACCACAGGATCAAAGGGCGCCGCACACTCGCACACTCGGCGCTTCAAAGCGCCCAAGCCGCCCGGATTGATGCAGAGAATGAGAGCGCTCTGCTGATGTAATCGTAGCTTGTGAGACAGGTTCCTTTTTTTTTTTTTTTTTTTAATTTAAACAAAGACACCCCTGTTTGTTTAGAGAGGTGAAGCGTATGCTGCGGAGGGCACGCGGCATCTGGAGGGTTCCACTCTGGGCTGATGGGTCTTTGTAGGGCAGGAATGTTGCAAGTGGCGGGTGTTTTCCTAGATGGCCTTGCAGAGTTTTCTGGGGAAGGACAGGCTGCTTCTCTTCAGAGCAGCTGATTTTCTTAGGCTGGTGGGGTTTATTCCCCAGTGAGCCTCCCAGTGATTTTATTTTATTTTATTTTATTTATTATTATTTTTTTTATTTGACAGAGAGAGATCACAGGTAGGCAGAGAGGCTGGCAGAGAGAGAGAGAGAGAGAGAGAGATAGGGAAGCAGGCTCCCTGCCGAGCAGAGAGCCCGATGCGGGACTCGATCCCAGGACCCCAAGATCATGAACTGAGCCGAAGGCAGCGGCTTAACCCACTGAGCCACCCAGGCGCCCCCTCCCAATGATTTTAAAAGCAGCATCCCTAGGTTGGGAGTCAGGCTTTGGAGCACATCTGGGTGAACCAGGTAAGGAGACAAACTAAAAAGTAGACAAGGGGTCTGTAGGCTGCCTTTTGTCATTCCTGTCTCTGACTCTAGGAAGGAAGCTCATCCATCCTTCCTCAATGGGTGAGAGGGGCTTGGCTGAGGCTGGAGAGTAGGGCCGGCCCAGCTGGGGGCTCCCCAAGAATATGGTTGAATATGCTGCACCTTGCCTGAAGATTCCTCAGCTTTTGTAAACATCACAGACACACGGGGCACTTGCCTGCCTCAGTCAGTAGAGCATGCAGGTCTTGATCTCAGGGTTAGAAGTTCAAGCCCCATGTTGGGTATAGAGATTACTTTAAAAAAAAAAAAAAATCACAGGGGCACCTCGGTGGCTCAGTGTGTTGAGCCTCTGCCTTCGGCTCGGGTCATGCTCTCAGGGTCCTGGGATCGAGCCCCGCATCGGGCTCTCTGCTCAGCAGGGAGCCTGCTTCCCCTTTTCTCTGCCTGCGTCTCTGCCTACTTGTGATCTCTGTCTGCCAAATAAATAAATAAATAAATAAAATCTTAAAAAAAAAAATCACAGACATGTGGAAACATTCAGAAAATCAGCCAACTTAAGCCGGTGCTCTGCCTTTAGTAGTTTTTTGGTATACACATTGGTGAAACCCTGTGCCATATTAACCTCCATGAGTAAAATCATAGCCACATTCCAGTTTCTTACTTAGAACTATAGACAAACAGCTACAGACAAAACAGCCCCCCAACCTGAGCCAGCTTGTTAGCCCCACACCAGAGTTTAGCATCAGTGGGATCCGAGGCACTTAACCAGACTAAGTCATGGTAACTAAAGTTTACTTTGGCATCTTAGGGCCATCCCAGCCAAATCCAACATGTGTAAAACCTGGTTTCTCTTTCTTCCCCAAAACCATTTCTTTTGGTTTGTCTGTTACTTAAGCTAAAAATTACCTGCGGTCATTCTAAACTACCTGGCCTGGCCCCATGATGCCTCTGTCCATGCACATTGAATTGTCTGCAAGTTCCTTGAGGGCAAGACTGGGAGATTTTTCCTTTTAAAAAAATTACATAATCGATTGCCCCCATTTTCTACAAAAATGCTTCCCCTGTATTTTTTTTTTCTTAAGATTATATTTATTTATTTGACAGATCACAGGCAGGCAGAGAGGCAGGCAGAGAGAGAGGAGGCGGCAGGCTCCCTGCCGAGCAGAGAGTCCATTGCGGGGCTGGATCCCAGGACCTTGGGATCATGACCTGAGCCAAAGGCAGAGACCCCAACCCACTGAGCCACCCAGGCGCCCCTCCCCTATATTTTTTTAAGAAAAACTTCAGACATGCAGGAAAAGTGAAGGGGTTTTACAGTGAATACCTATATTCCGCCACTAATATTTTACGAACTGTATCACATATCTGTCCTCTGTGCATGTGATTGATGTGTCTTTAGTATTTGAAACCCAAGCACATGTATTTTCTGCACATGGTGGGCACTCAAGATATTTTGATGGATGTGACAGTTTTTTGAGAGTCCCTTTTTATTCTGTTTCTATCACTTTTATTTTATTTTATTTTTTATTTTTATTTTTTTAAAGATTTTATTTATTTATTTGACCAACAGAGATCACAAGTAGGCAGAGAGGCAGGCAGAGAGAGAGAGAGAGAGGAGGAAGCAGGCTCCCTGCCGAGCAGAGAGCCCGACGCGGGGCTCGGCTCGATCCCAGGACCCTGGGATCATGACCTGAGCCGAAGGCAGAGGCTTTAACCCACTGAGCCACCCAGGCGCCCCTATTTTATTTTATTTTTTTTAAAGATTTTATTTATTTATTTGACTTTGAAAGATCACAAGTAGGCAGAGAGGCAGGCAGAGAGAGAGGAAGGGAAGCAGGCTCCCTGCTGAGCAGAGAGCCAGATGCGGGACTTGATCCCAGGACCCTGAGATCACTACCTGAGCCAAAGGCAGTGGCTTAACCCACTGAGCCACCCAGGCACCCCTGTTTCTATCACTTTTAGATCCAGCTCACTCACTGGGCTCCCTCCTGTGCTCTTGGGAGCTCGTGTCTTTATTCAGGCACTCAAGGGAGAACTCAGGGGAATGGGTGGCTACTGGAACACCTGGGGCACAGAGTTTGCTTTAGAGACCCTGTTGTGTTTCAGTGACTTCCTCCCTCTTATTTCCTAGAGCAGAGCCCATTGCACTTCCTTCATCTTATCCCTCCTTTGCCTTCTGGCTGTGTGACCTGGCTGCAGTGAACACGGCCCATTTTGTTCACAGGCTATAGGATTTTGTATAGTAAGGAACTGCTGATGGGTTTTAAACAAGCTTGTCTGGAAAATCTGTAGTTTGAACAGTATTATGTTGGTGGTTTTTTTTTTCCTTTTTTCCCCAATTGACTAAAACTATTAAGTCATATTTCTTTCTTTCTTTTTTTTTTTTTGAAGATTTTATTTATTTTGGAAAGAGAGAGCAGGAGGGGTAGGAGCAGAGGGAGAGGGAGAGGCAGAATGTCAAGTAGACTCTGCTCAGCACCAAGCCAGACACAAGACTTGATCCTCCAACCCTGTGATCATGACCTGAGCTAAAATCAAGAGTCAGATGCTTAACTGACTGAGCCACCCAGGCATCTCAGCAAGTCATCTTTCTTGAAATATCAGCAATGAACTTATGATTTGGGGGTAGTTTCACTGGATTTGGCAAAGTCAGCTTGTCCTCTGACCTTTTCATAGACAAGCTTTAGCTCTCTCTTGCGCATCTGCTCAAAGGATCCCAGAAACCTATATTTTGACTTCTGTGTAAAACAAATAGGTTTTGCAAAGTTGAGATGAACCACAAACTGTTGCACTTAAGCTGGCTTCCCATGGACTCTTCTTTTGCTTTGCTTTGTATATCCCCTTGTTAAGTTCATGTGTGTGTGTAAAGGCTTTTTGTTTTTAATTAGGGGTGTGTGTGTTTGTGTACACAGACATATGTGTATATGTGTATATTTACATATATCTGTATTCATAAACTCTATGCCCAGTGCCCCTGAGATCAAGAGTCACGTGCTCTACCTGCTGAGCCAGGAAGGCGCCCCTGTGTATAAAAACTTTTCAGAGTAGAAGCATTTTCTTCATTGTTGTAAACAGGAAATGGACAAGGCCTACAAACTTACCTGATTCTTATCTGAGTCTTTCTCTTCATAGAATAGGGGAGCTCTTCCTTCCTCAGGTGACAGTCATTCCTTCCCTGCTTAAGGGGTTTGGGCTCAGACAGGTTTCTGTGCGTGTGTGTGTGTGTGTGTGTGTGTGTGTGTGTGTGTGTGTGTGTTTTTGGAAGAGTAATCTGTCTCTGCAGTGCTCCTGTGGTCTCCAGGGTGCCAGGAGGCCTGTGATGTGAGTTGTATAGTGGGCCTGCTAACTGACTGTGCCTTTGACACTGCTGTCCTACCTGTTTTATGTTGCTGTCTCTGTAGAAGGCAGTGACATGGTTAACAGTGAAGCTAAGACCACCATCTCCAGTCTGATTCTGTTTAGAGGCCTTTTTGTTTTTGTTTTTGTATAGTCTACCTTCATGACCAAATGACAATTGTGAGTTGGTTTGTGTCTCCCTACCCCCTTATCTTGATCTGTATTTCGTTTCTACAGCTCTTTTATTTTGAAGTCTTTAAGCCCATAGAAAAGTTGAATGAATAGGTCAGTGTGTGGCAATATGTTAACAATTGCTCAATTTGTCCTCTCTCACACATTGTGTGTGTGTGTGTGTGTGTGTGTGTGTGTGTGTGTGTGTGTGTATTTCTCTGTTTTGGCTGACCCTTTTTAAAAAAGATTTATTTATTTGATAGAGACACAGCAAGAGAGAGAGAGCACAAGCAGGGGGAGTGAAAGAGGGAGAAGCAGGCTTCCCACTGAGCAGGGAACCGGATGACACGGGGCTTGACTCCAGGACCCTGGGATCATGACCTGAGCAGAAGGCAGATGCTTAACTACTAAGCCACCCAGGTGCCCCTTGGCCGACCATTTTAAAATTGCCAGATGATGACATTCTATCCCTCAGTGCACCAGCATACATCTGCTAAGACTGAGGACGTGCTTCTGACCACTATACTATCATATCTATGAACTTGACACATTTAAATTTCACATTTTAGTTGTCTCAGAAATGTCTTTTATAGCTGGCTTTTAAAAATCCAGGCTCTGGGGCACCTGGGTGGCTCATTTGGTTAAGTGTCTGCCTTCGGCTTGGGTCATGATCCCAGGTCATGGGATTGAGCACCGCATCAAGCTCCCTTCTCAGAGGGGAGTCTGCTTTTCCCTAACCCTCTGCCTGCCATTTCCCTTGCTTGTGCTCTCACTGTGTCAAATAAATAAGTAAAATATTTTTTAAAAATCCAGGATCTATTCTAAATTCTTCTATAGTATTTAACATTTTTTTTTTAGAAAAAAGATTTTATTTATTTATTTTAGGGAAAGAGCATGTATGCAAGTTGGGGGAGGGGCAGAAGGAGAGGGAGAGGCAGAGAATCTCAAGCAGGTTCCCCACTGAGCGCAGAGCCCAGTGTGGGGCTCAGTTTCATGACTCTGAGAGCATGACCTGAGCTGAAACCAAGAGTTGGACACTTAACTGACCAAGCCACCCAGGCTCCCCGATACAGTATTTAACTTTTAAAATAGTTATGTTGTATAGGTGTACACAGTGTGTTGCTTAACCAGAGGCAAAACAAAAAAAGTCTTCTCCCACAATCCTACTACCACAACAAACCAGTCTCACTCTTCCATCCCTTCTGGTGTTCTTTAAAAATGAAGCTTTGGACAGATTTTTTAGTTCATTTTTATAACCATCCATGAAGTAGTTGGAGGTATCATGGGAATGTGAAAGAAAAAAAAAAAACCCTGACCAATACCGTTGTGCTGTTTTACTCCCTAAGCAAAAATTGTGGTCTTTGAAAATTCTTGCTTAGAGATTTTGGAGTTTTATTAAGAATACCAGGAAGCCAGTGGCCTTTGCGTAATGTTTGAATCAAGAGGGGAAGAAATCAGCTCTTCCTTTTTTTTGTTCAAAGGCTGACTTTTTTGAGGATGGAACAGCATCTATAGGTCTCGAGACTCCTTTTTCCTAGGTGGTTTCTCCATCTTGGCACTATTTTCACTTGTAGCTGGGTCATTCTGGGTTGTGGGGGGCTGTCCTGTGTACTGGGCGATGTAAGCAGCAGCCTAGGCACCTGCCCACTAGATGCCAGGAGCAAATTTCCCTCTCAGTTATGACAACCAGAAATGTGTCCAAACATTGTCAAATGTCCACGGGTTGAATGAGGTAAGGCAGGCTCAAAATTGCCCTTAGTTAAGAACCATTGCTCTAGAAACTCTTCAGGGTTAATTATTGAGTTGAGGTTGAATGTGCTTTATCGGAAGGATGTTTCCTATATTGACAGTTAAATTATTATAAGCCCTGTCCCAGTTTGAGAACTCAGAAATTTCTAGATGTTCTTGGCCAAGGGATTGAAAATCAGTTGGTGGATGACAGTTGTCAGGTGTATGTATGTAAAGTATGATTTTCATACTTTAGTGGGGGTCTTGTTATCTGATATTGTTGGGACTTGCAGGTGGTTGAGTAATTGAAGAAGGTCAGTTAAGTTGAAGCAGGGAATGATTAAAAAGGAAAGATAGTTTAAAATAATGTTTTAGTTACAGCCCGTAAGTGGACATTCAAGCCCAGGCTTTTGTGAATGGGACCACTCATTTGTGCTCCGTAGAGTCTTGCTGTAGCCATACCCTTGATCTATCACTTAAAATTTGCAGTTTTTCTCCTCCTCCTCCTTCCTATTCTTTTCCTTCTCCTCCTCCTTCTAAAGATTTTAGTTATTATTTGACAGAGAGAAACACATCGAGAGAGGGAACACAAGCAGGGGGAGTGGGAGAGGGAAAAGCAGGCTTCCTGCTGAGCAGAGAGCCTGATGTTGGGTTCGAACCCAAGACTCTGGGATCATGACCTGAGCTGAAGGCAGACGCTTAATCAACTGAGCCACCCAGGCGCCCCATAATTCATTGTTGTCGTCTTTTTTTTTTTTTTTTTTTTTTCAGTTCTTTCTTAAGTGATGTGAAAAACTTGTATAGCTATCAGTTCTAGAATTTTGCTTCTTTCCCCCTTTATCTAGTCTTCGAAAGTTACATTTAGTTCTTAGCCATTTTTTAAAGTCGTTTGCCTTCATTGACTCTTTCTTTCCACAGTATTTGACTTAGTTTCCTAGGATAAAACTCTATTTATTTGTTTATTTATTTATTTTTGCATCATTTTAGATTTAGTCCAGTCACATACTTAGAGCAGATTGAGTTGACATACACAGATCTACAAACAGGCAGAGCTTAGCCAGTCAGAGCAGGGCTGTGTGGAGGTCCTGGACAGTGTTTTCCTGGCTAGGAGCCTTCAGTGGAAGCAGGCACCAGTTAGTGGTTCATTGGGTAGGTCTGTTCAGAACCCCAACTTTATTCTAAAGTGCACGCAGAGGGATGCCTGGGTGGCTTGGTGGGTTAAAGCCTCTGGCTTCAGCTCAGGTCATGATCCCCAGGGTCCTGGGATCAAGTCCCGCATTGGGCTCTCTGCTCAGCGGGGAGCCTGCTTCCTCCTCTCTCTCTCTCTGCCTGCCCTCTCTGCCTATTTGTGATCTCTGTCTGTCAAATAAATAAAATCTTTAAAAAAAATAAAAATAAAGTGCACGCAGAAGCTCCTGGAGGAGGGTGGTGGGCTTTCTGAGTGTATGCTGTGTTAGGAGTTGGAGGATCCGGGGACAGACTCCTTAGTGGCCACAAACCTCAGGTTGCTCATTTGTCAAGTGGAAAATGATAGTCTTAAGTACCGGGCAGGTTATCCTGCAGGTCACACCCAGTCACATAACAGGACATGCCTATGTAAGTGTTCCACGTGACACTGGTATGTTATTAATGAGCCAGCTACTGCTGACCCCGAGAACGGATCTCCGCTCTCTCTTGCTCTTTGATTGCAGAGCAATTGGATCTCTACCGTGAGAACTTTTGGTCAGATCAGGAAAGGGTGCATTTTGTTTAGTGCAAATTCACACTCATTCCCAGGGAAATGGCTTTGGGATTTTGCTGATGGGGAAGGCAGGTGGCATGGCTGGGTCTTAGTCATGGTTCTTGCTTGAATGCAGGTTACTGGCTTCTCGGTGATGAACCCACAGAGCAGGTCAGCTGAGGGTGGGGGGACCAGGGACTTGGCTGAAGTATCAGGGGCAGCCTGGGTTCTCAGCACTGTGTGTTTGCCCCTGCTTCCGTGTGTTATGCAAAGTAAGTGATTTGTGGACTGCACCACCCTGGAGGGAGAAAAGTAATGTGCCACATTGTAGTGTCTTCTGGAAAGTAAGGCATTTTTATTTTTGCCAGGATGCTCCTTTTATTCTTTCATCAGCAGGTGGTGGAACTGTCTGCCAGGGTCTTGTGCCATCGAATGGTTAGAAACATCTAGCACTGATGTTTTTACCTTGAAGGATGCTTTGTCGTAGACCACCCAGACAGTCTGGGTCTGTGTGACGTGGAGCTAATCCAGTTGCTTTTCCCCCTGTTCCCTTGCCGCTCCTGAGGAAGCCAGAATTGGCCCAGTAGGGGAAGGTGTTACTTTGTGAGTTCTTGTGTAACTTGCAGAAGACTGACGTGAAGGAGCAGTTTGCATCAGGGAAACCCTAGGGATTACTGCACACATTCTCCTCTTAGGCCAGCATTAGTGTTTTGGCCTGGAAATTGACAAGGGGGAAACAATCAGGGAGGGCACAGCTTTGTTAGGGAACCTCATCAATCTGTCCGTGCCCTCACAGAACCCACACTGTACTGGGAAACCTCGCTCCTAGCACATTGCCATTCTGGAATCAGGGGGACTCTAACTGCCCAGTTCTATGGAGCTAGACATGGAAAGAGAATGTGTGGTTGAGGAACAGCTAAGCTTTGGTCAAACAGCAAAATACCGGTGAGGCTTCTGTTGTCAGGGAAAGCTGAAGGTGTGAAGGGGACACACCGAGCTTGGTGGCACATCACCGCAGGCAGCCTGAAAAAACTAGGGTAAGGACAGTGCAGGTCAGTGGCCAGGCATGGGACTAGAACAAAGACCGTGAGAGGGACAGGTGTGGTGTGTGGTACCTATAGCTGGGACTCAGCTAAGAACCTCACCCTGCTGGAGCAGAGAGCCCTGTTCAGCCATGCGCTCTCTTCACTGAATGCCTGTTTGAAATCCCAGATGAAAGCAAAGAGACCTGGAGATCTGCCTGGGGCAGTGGGAGGTGGAAGAGCTAATGCTTATCTTGGCTGAGAGAGGCCTGGCCCTTCTCCTGGGCTTGGTTTCCTCACCTGTAGAATGAAGCCTGCATCTCAGTGGTCTCTCCTCTTTTGAATTAAGTGTGAGCGCGCGTGCGCGCCCACACACACACACACACACACACACACACACACACACACACACAACGTTGTTGAATAAGAAGGTAGCCAGTTGCCTCTTTGATCAGTGACCTGCATGAATGCCCAAGACCTGGCTCTTCCTGGTTCCTGCCACCTTTGGAGTGAATGCAGAATGTCTGTGCTGCAGATGACTGGGTCTCTCCTGGCCCTCGCAGACTCTCAGGCAGGGTGAGAGTGTAGTAGCCACTTGGTGACCCCAGGTCGTCGTGTGAGCACACTTGTAACTGTCTCCAAGCTGCTCCATCCTGCTGTCACTCCAGCTGAGAGGCAGGACTGAACAGAGAAAAAGGGCTCTCGCATCTAGAACCCCTAAAGCCTGGGCAGGGCTGACGCTGTGTTTCCTTCGATCCTTGTCTTGGGTGTCGCTGGCTGTGATTGGTTCCCCTTACAGAACCCTCATGGAAGAAATTCACTGGATATCTTTCTGTTCATCAGGAGCTCTGCTGCCTTCTTTTTACCTGCCGTAAACTTCAATATACATCCTCTCTGAGTTATGTTGTTCCTTCACCCCCGTTCCCCCCAACCTCTTTTCTGTCCCTCCCTCTGCCTTAAAGAAAGAGGCTAAAACTTTTAATTATATGGAGACAAAGATTGCCATGGTTTATTAGAATGAAGTGTGGTGGGTGTGTGTTCCACTGGTAATAGCAGCTAAATCTTTGAAAGTACGTCATTGGACAGTTTAGAATATAGACTTCCTTTTCACAGCAAAGCTGTATTCTCGTGGCTTGCTGCTTAAAAGATATTACTTAGTGCCCCCAAATAAATGCATTCTTCTCACCTATGTCCTAAATCTACCCTGACCTTTCCTTTCTTCCCCTCAATTTCTGTAGAAATTATTGGAACCCACTTATAAAATAAAAAACTGGGGAGTTGTACATTATAGTTGTTCAAAAATGAATCCATTCCAGTTTGAGCAGTAGTACAATAAGTAAAAGGACTTTCAGGTGTCTTTCAGATTTTTTAAAAAGAGCATTCCTGAGCCTCAGTGAGGCAGTCAGCATTCTGGGCGAGCTCTGGGTCCATGAGCAAATGTCCGAGGCATCTGGTGGGCATCGTAACTCCGAAGGAGTTAATGTTACCCCTGGCATGTTTAAATATTAACCAGAGGGCTTCCTCTGCCCTTGTCTGTTATCAACAATTACTTGGAACATTTTCTGGCAGTTGGGCTTTGTTTTTCCTCCGAGGAGATGCTTAAACAGGATGAGAATAGACATTAGGCCTCAACAAAGGAAGATTCTTGATTATGTCCAAAGAAACTCTGGCCTTGTGGGCACATAGGATTTGCCTTCTTAATATTAGGTAACCTCCTGTCAACCCTCCCCACCCTCCTGAACACACATGCACATGTGCACGCATGCACACACGCACACACACATACAGTTACCTGGACTGGGGGAGAGAGCAGTAGTAATGAATTTATTGTGTAACATTGAATGGTACCTCTTCTGTTTGGGACACTCATTAAAGTCGCTTTGTGGAGACAGAGTGATGGCGAGGTGCAATTAAACACAGTCAAGTGCTTTCTGCCTAAGAAAACAGAGGTATTAACTCTCTCCAGGTCACTCATATTTGGGGGGACAAATAAGGAGGGTACGCTGTACTGCAGATGTGTTCCTTTGGTTATTAACAAAAGGCCGGGTGACCCAGAAACTTAAACCCTGAGAAGAACAAAAGTACTTTCAAACTTACAAATGGGAAGATCTTGGAGGCTCTTGAATAGTTTCCCTGGAGAGCTTTCTTTGCTACCTCGCTACTCGGGAGCTGTGGCTTCTAATAGCTTCTCAGCCTAGAGGGCCCCATAAAATTTTAGCCTGTTTCTATATAGAGTGCTTTGGAGTGGCCATTTCTCTCTGCCTCTTACTTACTCTCAAATACCCTCTGGAAAAAGAGCTGATGAGGTGCATTGAGACTTGGCATCAAAAGCCATTCATTGATAGCTATCACTCACCCGTTCTGTACCGTTGGCCTTAAATGTTGTTTAAAAAAGAAATTCGTTTCTAGGAATTACTCCTATAATGCAAGAAGACCCACGCGTGAAAGTCTGACCAGTGGAAAAGTATATAAATGAAAAAAGCCCTCCCACCCTCCTCTTCTTCCTGTAGATTCCCCTGTGGCGAGCTGGGCGTCTGACTTGTGTTTTCTGTGCATTTATCTGTGGCCCCTGTTCCTGGACGGGCTGATCCAGGGCTTCTCAGAGTGGAGCAGAGGACACTAGGTGCACCATAACCAAACCTCATTATGGCTTATGATGCTGATGATAATCACACTCCTGGGTGTGATTAGACGTGTGTGGTGCTCATCTTCAGCCCCTGGGTTTCAGGCCTAGTGCAAACTCCAGATACTGCCCCACTTTCTGGATACGGCTGCCACAATTCTTGATTCTTCCCGTGTTGTTCTAACTGGGCTCTTCTAGAATGGAATTTGGGAATCTCTCCATTCCTTCAGCTTTGGACATGAGTGTGCTGCCCTTGCCCACATGCCTGCCCTCCGTCCCTAGAGGAGCCATTGTGAAAGCCCTAGTCCCATGACCTGCTCTGACCGCCCAGACGATGCCCACCTCTGCGACCTCCATGTAACAAGGCCCTGTCATTTTTGTTTCCAATCACTCTGCTTTGATCTTAGTTTTGCTTTTCCATGGCTTTGGGTTTTGGGTGCTCTGTCTGAGTCCTTGGTTCATCTCTGTTCATTCTGAGTTCTTCCCTTGGAGTATACTCACCAGGCTCCACTTCTTGAGGTCAAGACTGCTGTCTTCATACCGTTGGAGGCCGGCCCTGAGGGGTGCCCCAGGTCGGCCTGTCATTTCCTCCCATCTCCTCCAGGGTTTGTTGGATTCCAGTCTTCGCTGGCTACAGAAAATGATTTTCTCCAGTTTCACCACTATGGCTTAGGATAGAATCGCTTTCCTGACTTAATATAGGGTTACTTCCATCAGCAACAAAGTATTCTCTTAGGGTCCCCAAAGAGGCCATTCCCACCTGAATTCCCAGCCACCTCACCAGGGGGTTAGAGGGAAAGGGCCATTTGATCTTTTTTGCTTCAAGAAGCACTGCTCATGGGCCCAGTTGGTTGGATGTCTGACTCTTGATTTTGGCCCAGGTCATGATCTCAGGGTCCTGGGATCCTGGGGTGGTAGGCTCCCCCCACTCAGCAGAAGCAGTCTGCTTCTCTTCCTCACCCTCTGCACCACCCCAACGTGTGCTCATGTGCACTTTCTCAAATAAATAAAATCTTTAAAAAACAATTTTTTAAAAAAAGCACCACTTATACTTTCCATCCTTCACCATTCCTGTGCATAGAACCCCTTGGTATGAGGGGAGTTGGGGGGAGGGGGCCGACCAAAGGCACAGAGGTGATTTGGGAAGCCAGACTCTGTTCTCTTTGGCACAGGTGTCTGCACATCAGGCTGTGATTCCGAAGCACTGCTTCCATTCACCGTGCTGTCTTTATTCCACTCCCTGATCACTGCTGCTCCCAAACTCACACGGAAGTCTTTGAACCACAGGTCCCCATTCTGGGAGAACGGTCTCCTGTCTGCGCTCCAGTTTCATTCTCCTTGTCCTCCCGCTGCCAAGTCCTGACCTGGCAAAGCCATGACTCAGACTGAGACCCCCAGTGATCTTTCTGTCCAGGTCCGTCTCTTGTCTCTAACTGTCCATCCTGGGTTCCCGTGGCTGTCATGTTCCCATACCTGCGCGGTTTCTGCCTTGATGACATGCTGTCCCCTAGCCTGGGGTATGTCAGTGGCAGGCCCTGATGCCTCGTCCCCTTTCTTGGGATTCTGAGGTCCATTCACCAGCCGCCCAGGCAGAGCAGCAGGCTTAGCACCTGGGAATGTGGCTCCCACTCCCTGGGCCCCGGGGGGTGCTCGGAGGAGCCCCTTGGTCATGGGTGGCTGACTTCTGATTGGTTTAGTTTTGCTCCTCCTCCTCCCCTTGGCTCTAGGAGGTAGTAATTTTTTTTTTTTTTTTTTTAAGATTTATTTGACAGTGAAAGAGAGATCACAAGTAGGCAGAGAGGCAGGTAGAGAGACAGGAGGAAGCAGGCTCCCAGCTGAGCAGAGAGCCCGATGTAGTGCTTGATCCCAGGACCCTGAGATCATACCTGAACCAAAGGCAGACTCTTAACGACTGAGCTACCCAGGCGCCCCAAAGGTGGTAATTTTTAAGATGACTTGGGTTTCTGTGCTTTTCTTTACTGCAGTGTTCACAGAGCTCACTCAGCGGACAGGCAGCCCCTTGAGAGCTGAAATGCAGACCTCACCGGTCTTCTACACGAGGTCAAAGTCCTGCCCTTGGAAGGGAGGAAGCCAGCTGGGGATTATAAATACTCCTGGACCAAGGAAGAGGATCAAAGGAGGACTCGAGGGGCCATTCCAGAGGCAGGAGTGGTGACCTAGTGTGGATCTTACTCATCTGAGCTGCTACCACATACAGATTTAACTTTTTTTTTCTTTAATTGTGAAGATGAGTCTTTACCTCTTCAACTATTAGTTTTCATGCCGTGGCTGGTGCTATTAATGTAAAATTGGGACTGGAGGCCATAAATTTGGAAGATGAAGATGATAAACTGCTGCCAACAAACTTTTCCCTTCCAATAAAATGGTGGGGTTTTTGTTTTTTGTTTTTTGTTTTGTTTTGTTTGTTTTAGAGAAATCTTGCCATGTCAGGCTCGTTTGTCTGAGGTTTGTCTCTGAAGGTATCCCAGAGGCCCCCACAGAAGCCGACTTGGGGAGCCAGGGGATGGACAGAATAGGTCAGCTTGGGCTGGGCCTGGCCGGTGCCTGCATCCCAGTGCATGTACTGTGTGAGGGCTTGGGTCGGGTCCAAAAATCCTTTTCGTCCATCAGCCCACTGACCCCCTTTCCAAGTTCCATCGTTCTGTTGTTTTGACTGTAAAAGTGACACCTGTTACAAAACCAGTTTCTGTGATCTAGAACAGTGTTCTTGAACTTGTGTGTGCATCGCAGCATCTGACCCCACCTCTGGAGTGTCTGATTCAGAGGCTCTGGGGTGGGGCCTGAGAATGTACATTTCCAGCTAGTTCTCAGATGCTGTGGCTGCTGCTGCTGCTCTGGTAACCATCTTTTGAGAACCACTGATCTAGAGGGTATAAGGAAATGAGCATCAGCTTCAGTCTTTCCTGTGGGAGCCACTGTTAACCCTCTAGAGTGTAAGGAATGTATAATTAAATATATGGACATACCCTTTTCATTTCTTTTCTCTCTCTCTCTCTCTCTCTTTCTTTCTTTCTTTCTTTCTTTTTTTTTTTTTCTTAAGTAGGCTCCACACCTGGCCTAGAGCCCAACATGATGCTTGAACTCCCAACCAGGAGAGCAAGACCTGAACCAAGACCAAGAGTCAGTTGTTCAACCTACTGAGCCACCCAAGCACACCCAGATGGATATATTCTTAAGAGCAAAGATCATTCTGTTTTATTTTAGAACCGTTCTAGATTTATAGACAAGTTGCAAAGGCAGAACAGAGAGTTCCCTCTATATCCTGCACCCACTTTCTCTAATTAGCCAGGAAGTCATCGTTGGGGTTTTGCTCGCTTAACCTAGCTGACCCTCAGCTTCTGCACCTGTTCATAGGGATAATAAGGATGCCTATTTCCTAAGGTTGTTTTGATAGCTGTGTCTATGATAACTATGGCTCTTGTTAATTGTTCATCTCTTACTTAATAAGGTACACTTGTCACAACTCAAGAACCCACACTGGTGTATTATATGAATGAAACTATATACTGTTATTACTTCTAATGAAAATGTATATTTTCATAAGCAGGCCTACAGCTTGCGTAGCCAGAACAACACAGTGGCAGAAGTGAAAGACCTTTTCCCCTCCCGTCTCACTCCTTCTGTATTTCAGCATATTTTTCTAGACACTTGTGTACATGTAATTATGCTCACATGCACACAGACGCACACACATCTTATTCCAGAACAGGCTTTTTCATTTAAAGCCTGTTCTGGAATAGGCTATGTTCCTCCCATCTCCTCCAGGGTTTGTTGGATTCCAGTCTTCGCTGGCTACAGAAAATGATTTTCTCCAGTTTCACCACTATGGCTTAGGATAGAATCGCTTTCCTGAACTTAATATAGGGTTACTTCCATCAGCAACAAAGTATTCTCTTAGGGTCCCCAGGAGGATGGGGAGGGTTGACAGGAGGTTACCTAATATTAAGAAGGCAAATCCTATGTGCCCACAAGGCTGTGATCACATCATTTTTAAATGAAAAATGTGCCCAGGGGCTGAAGATGAAAATGTGCCCAGGGGCTGAAGATGAAAATGATGTCTTGGAAAGTTTTCTTATGTCAGTGTATCTAGATCTGCCCCACTGTGTTTTAATGGCTAGCACACGTGGTTTTGTACCCTTCTAAAATTTAGTAATGTCTTATCAGTTTCCAGATTTTAAATCTAGTACATCAGAGGTGAAATCTGGCATCCCTCCCTTTTATCTTCCGTTTGAGGTTAGAGACGATTTGCCTGCCTTTGTGGAGGACTTAGCATGTTCCAGGCGCTGGCGTGCATTTAGCACTTATCATCTGACACAGTTATCAAAACAACCTTAGGAAATAGGTATCCTTATTATCCCTATGAACAGGTGCGGAAGCTGAGGGTCAGCTAGGTTAAGCGAGCAAAACTCCTACGATGACTTCCTGGCTAAAGCAGGCTCTCTGTGGTTCTGGGGGCCGCCAGACACGCACTCAGGGTGAACATTGCTTGCTTGTTCAGCTCTCCTGGGTGCCACACCCCATGCTAGAATCTGAAGGTGAGGATGTCCTTAAGGAACTCGATCTGAATGGGAGACATACATTTAAACCATAAGTATATAAGTATTACACTGGAGCTTTTAAGTTACTGGTGGGTTTTTGATGCCTTAAAAAAAATGCACGGGAGGAGGGGACGTGTGCCTGGAACTTCTGCAGTGTGGATAGAAGTATAGTGTCAGACTTGACAGTCGGACCCAAGTTCACGTTCTATGTCTTATGTGTTAGCAGAGTGACCCTCTAACCTCTCTGAGTTTTCATATTGAGTATCTTAAAAAAAATCCATTTTATGGCTCTTGTTAAGGCTAAACAAATACACATTAAGAACTAGCTATTTTTATGGTTCACAAATAATAAATACATATATGAAGTATTTTATAGATTTAATGAGCTTGATAAATACACATATGGTCATGCCCACCACATGAGTTGATGGGTGGAAGCTCAGCTTTCAAAGTCCTTGGACAGTTCCAGGTAAAAATGAGGAAGGAACCAAAGCCCACAGTCTTCTTTATCTTTTAAGACCAAATCCTGAAGTCCTCCTGGAGCCCCTGAGGGCCCCATCTTTGCCTCTCACTCAGATACTCTTGATGGGCTTCACTCCTGGCACTTAACCCTCCCTACCGTCTACATTTTATTCTGTTCGCGCCTTCTGTCCTCTGTGTAGCTACAGTCTCTCTGGAGGGCAGAATCTGTGCTTTTCATCCTCGTGTCCCCTGCGGTTTAATGGAAACGCATTAAATATGAGTTGCAGAACCAGATGCTAGAGAAGGGGCTCACATGCTACGTGCCAAGACGGGCTGAGCTTGAACATTATGGTTTTGGAAGAGTTTTTTTTTCTCTCCCAACCACCTCCCCCACCCCAAAGTTTTTAAAACCTTAGTCTTTTACATCCAAACTTGAATTTTTAACATAGAAGGGTCACTGCACATTTTGTTCAACGAGATTTTTAATGAGTTGTATCATGATATATGAGTAGTCTGCTTTATGAATTAACTTAATCCTCTGCTCTTTGACTGGGAGGAAAGATTTATGTTGATTTTTTCCCCCCACTTAGAAAAGCAGAACAAAACCTCAGCAGGCCTACAGCTTGCGTAGCCAGAACAGTTCTGACCAGGCTGCCACAGGTTGGATAAAATGCTGTTTGCTCTTTTCCTTCCCTACGTATGCTTGGGGTGGAGAGCATCCTGGCAAGGATTCTGGGCCAGTGAAGCTGGAATAATACCGTCAAGAAGTTTTGGTTGAGGATGAGACTAAGTGAGTTCAAGGAAAGACCCGTTTCTCTGCTGTGTAATGGCTTGAAGTTTCTAAGTTTGTCCTGGGGGACTGGTAGTTAAAAAATGTTCCACGTCAACCTGAGCTGTCTAAGTAGTCTGGAGAAGACATATGGCAGTGTAATTTTTTTCCTCCTTTCCCTGGAAAATCAGCTGAATGCCACACATTGGTCAGAAAGTAGGCCTGACCTGTCGAGTATGTGAAACTCCACTCTTAGATCCAAAGAGCAGGATTCCTGTTTCTGAGGGGCAGTAACAGCCACACTAGGTCTCTGCCCATCTATCTATCTATCTATCTTTCTTTCTTTTTTTTCTTTTTCTTTCTTTCGGAGTTTGCTCCCCCTAAGAGAGCCAGCTATTCAGAAAACTTAATCATAGGGTCTTCTCCATTCAGACTTAATCTGGTCATTCAGAGGCCCTTGCCCTCCCCTTCAGAGGCTGCCGGCCTCCTGACCTGGGGCCATGGAGGCCTTCCTCTCGGCCTTCGGAAGGCTCAGAGGGCAGGAGCGAGTCTGATTCGATGGGAAGGGGCTTGGGTTGGGTCTCTTAAACTTAATCTCTGGTTGTGAACTGGAAAGGACCTCCTCCAGTAGCCACTTCACTATCCTCCTTCATTCACCATGGCTGCCAGAAGCTTCTAATGGTTTCAGCCAAAACAAATTTATAAATTATGATATACAACAGAAATTTATTTCACAGAGGTTGTTCATTTTATGGATAGTTGTTCCTTTCCGGGCATTTGAATCACCCCCGTGAATTCCCACCCCCTTTTTTTGGTCTTCAGTTCTCTCACATGTTTTAGTGACAGAAGTGTCTTCAAGTAAATAAGTGCCTACATCTGTCCTCGCGCTTTTGTTCTTCCTGTGACACTAATGGAACAAGTAGAGGTAAGGTTCTCAGAAACCCTGTCACCTCAAAAAAGCTTAGTTTGAGGTGGTGGCGGTGGGGTGAGGAGGCCCTGGCCCGTGGCTTCGGTGTACCCTCTTGTCTATTAGCTGTGTGGCAAAAACATGTCTGGAGGAGAGTAAATTTATATTTTATTGATTTGAATTTAGGAGACTTTTTTATTTTTATTGTTTCAGTTTCATGTTTACTCTTTTCCCCTTGGCTGTGGACGTGTGCCGAGACAGTCCTTGGCGTAGCGAAAGCACCATTTAAATCTTGTTTGATTTTCGGTGCATTTTACAGCTGCAAAATATGGTGAGGACAGATCCATTGAGAAAAACAGATTGTGCAAGTCTGCAAACTTCTGCGAGTGTTTAAGTGGGAAGAAATCACCCGTCCCGTTTTTAGCTTTGCCTTTCCCATGAGAGATGGTTCTGTTACACAGCTTCATGCCTGAGCCTTTCGTGTGTGTATGCCAAGCCCCACAGAACCTCTCACCTGTTTCAGGAAGTCATTTTGAGGGAACCGTACCTTCTTTGATGGCCTGAGCACTTTCTCACCAGTGATACAGAGCGAGCAAGCTGGGGAGGAAATACTGGTGTGTCCACCTGCTTGGGGGCCTGACTCCTGTGATGAAGACCCACAGACACCGACAGACGGACAGCTCTTTGGAAGAGAAGAGAGACCCAGCGCTTTGATGGAGTGTGCCAAGCCATTTGGTAGCAGCCAGAACCTGAGTTAGGAATGAAGACCAAGCTTTTAGCCCTTCTCCTTCCTGGCCCTGGACGTGATGGTTGTCGCCCATCAGAGGAAGGAGCCTCAGGCTGGGATTTGGGACACGGGGCTCTAGATAAGTAGGTGACGTTGAGCAAGTCTCTTAATGTCCCAAGTTCTTTCTTCAGAGTGAGGGAATGGGACTTGATTCTCTAGCCGTCTCTTTCCCTCAAGTCCTATGTGATTCCCATGGCCACTGCTTCTTCTGGGGTTGGAGTTCACAGATACAAAAGGGACTATTTGAGATGTCCTTTGGAGGCTGTGAAGTCTGTTAGCTCTTGTGTCTTTCACCTGGAAAAATGAGGGCAGCTTCTATTAAGGGGTGCCTTCAGGTTCTTCTATTCAGATTCCATGGACAAATGGTAGGTTCCCTCTTCTATAGGGTCGCTGTTGCCCTGTTGGGAAAGAGGCATTTTAGACTAAATATTTAGAGATTTTTCTACCAGGAGGTGATCATATTTGTACTGAGATGGTGCTTCCCTCTGGTACTTGCCATTTTACTACGAATGGCTAGATTTCTCTTTCCATAGCTGTGGCCTTTATCTGGCCATCTCTCAGGTATGCCAAGAGATTTGACTAGTGCTTAAAAAGGCAAGTTCAGGAAATGCTATTTTCTGTATCCCTTCTCCCCTCTGCTTTTCCCCTTGGTGAACAACAGAAAACTACCAGCTTTTCTGTTCCACTGGGCAGCTGCCGCTGGTCTGATGTTTTTCTCTTCCCTTCCTCCTCCTCCTGTCCCCCCTCTCCCGGAGGCCCCCTCCCAGCCATTCTTGCTCCGCTCGGAGGGGAGCTGTACCTTTGTGGTTCTTCTGCAGCTGCTGAACTTTGATGGGGACATGCTTGCTGCCTCTACACTTGCTTCCCGTAGCAACCGGTTCTTTGAAGATGACCTCTTGCTGTTTGCCTGTTGTCTCTCATGTTGGATTATAGATGAGAGATTTACCAGGCTGGGGGTAGGGGCCTGCTGTTAGCACATTTCTTTTAGGGTTCCCAGAATCCCTCCGCCTGTGTTTTCCCTTTCCAGGATATGTGGTTGGGGGGGGGTTGTATGTGAAGGGGATACTTGTGCTGAATCAAGGCAGTTTTAAGTTTGTAGAATGGTGCTCTTTGTGGGATAATTTGGAAATACATGCTGAAGTGATTCCTTACTGAAGCGGTGTGATGTATCTCTCCTTTTTAGTCTAATGTGATTACACACATAGGAGGGGTTGAAGGACCATTTGTTCATCTCTCTGCCCCCCAAGTGTTTGTGTGTTGGCATTAAACTTGCTTCCTGATGTAATCTGAGCTCTGGGAATTGCCAGATTGCCTAAATCTCTGCATATTTGCACACCCCAATTATCCCCCAAAGCATCGAGTTTTCTTTCTCTTTAAAGTAGCAAAATCCCCCCGATGTGTGGCTCCTACCCTGCAGGACAGTTCCTGGGGTGCCGTGCACAGCTAGCATGTGGATTTTCGTTTCCCTCAGTGCACTTGCCTTGGACAGGGTGGGGACAAGGAGGGAATGACGACGTTGTGGGGCAGCAAGGATTCTGAAAGAACCCTTGATCAGAACAAAAACTAGCTATTTTTTTTAACCTATCCCAAGTGGCAAAGGCTGAAATAATACCAGCAACCTTCGTACTAAAAAGGTACAAGAAAATGGACATTTTTATGGACTGTTGGTGGAAGGGTTATTTGTAGTCATACATGTGTCAAGGGTTTTAAAATATTTATTTGTTTAAAAGAATTTTTTAAAAGTTTTTTTTTTTTAAAGATTTTATTTATTTATTTTTTATTTATTTGACAGACGGAGATCACAAGTAGGCAGAGAGGCAGGCAGAGAGAGAGGAGGAAGCAGGTTCCCCGCTGAGCAGAGAGCCCGATGCAGGGCTCAATCCCAGGACCTTGGGATCATGACCGGAGCCGAAGGCAGATGTTTAACAGACTGAGCCACCCAGGCGCCCCTGTATGTGTGTGTGTTTAATGCTATCGTCACTTTTTGGTAGGAGAAATGGCTTTGTGTCTTTAAGAAGGTGCAGTTTTATCCAAAAGGAAGTTATATCCCTTAGCAGGAACTCAGTAAAACAATGTATCTTCTTTTTGTTTTGATGTGATGATGCCTCAAAAAGATTTAATGTGTATGGCCATTGGTATTTGGATCAGTGGACTGTCCCATTTGCTAAAGGTGGATGAATGGCAGTAGGCTTTGGGAACCCTTCTCTTTGCTATGTTCAAAGCACTAGTTTGAGTTTTGGACCCTATCTTTATTTGGAAGTGTTCATGGTTTGGGAAGAATGAGAAGCATTAGAAGATGATGGTTCTAATGAGCAGGATGTCTAGGGGTATCAGAGTGGTGGAGGAGGATTTTGGGGAGTGAGAGGTGGGTTTAATTTGTCTTTGGTAGGAGTGAGTGATGGCTGCTGAGAGTAGAAAAGTCTGTATTATCTGTACTGTCTGTTGAGGTGAACTTAAACCATGGAGATTGATTGAGTTAGTGGATAAGTAGCAATGAAATCATGGGCTGTCAAACCTTATGCTTCCTCAGCCCTCACTATCACCAATTACTTGGGCAACGCATAGGCTGGGTGGAAGATAAATGCAGCGGCCATTCCCAGAGAAGGCTTTGAGAAGCCAGTCCAGAATATTGGCGTGTGGGCTAAACTAGCTTCTCTTGGGCTCATTAGGGCTGGGAGATCGTGACATGGGCCAAAGGCAGATAGATGCTTAACCAACTGAGCTGTCCAGGCGCCCAGGACCACAAAGAGGTTTTCTTCATGTGGGTTATGTCTATTGACATTTGCCATGAAATGAAAACAGAAACTTTAAAAATATTTAATTTCTATGGGGTGCCTAGGTTACTCCATCAGTTGAGTGGACAACTCTTGGTTTCAGCTCAGGTCGTGATCTTGGGGTCCCAGGATTTAGCCTTATGTCGGGCTCCATACTCGGTAGAGAGTCTGCTTATGGATTCTTTCTCCCTCTGCCTCTGCTTCTCGTGTTTTCTCCCTCTTTCTCTCTCTAAAACAAGTAAATAAATCTTTAAAAATATTTAATTTTTAAATTAATTTTTATAAATTTTAGATAGATTTATTTACTTTTGAGAGAGAGAGATCTTGAAAGCTCAAGAGTGAGTCGGGGAGGAGCAGAGGGCGAGAATCCTCCAGCAGACACACCACTTAGTACAGAGCCTGACACAGGGCTGGATCTCACAACCCATGAGATCATGACCTGAACCAAAACCAAGAGTCAGATGCTTAACTGACCGAGCCACCCATGTGCCCCAACTTTTAAATTAATTTTTAAAAATAGTGTATTACATATTAATTAAAATTTGTATATACAACAATATTGTTTTGGATGATACATTGAAAAGAGTGGCCCGTTTTAAATTTTTGTAAATCTCTTTAATGTCTGACTTAATAAGACGGTTGGATTCTCATATCTACTTTCTCACACTGACTGTTGTGATATGCTTTGGTTGAAGTATGTGAAGAAAATCTGGCCTTGTACAGATACGTAGTTAAAAAAGAGAGGAATGTTTTATTGGTTCTTAAGATAATTTTGGATATTCTTTGATACTATATCAAAACTTGACGGGAGGTAGTTTCTTTTTTTTTTTTTTTTTAAGGTTTTATTTATTTATTTGACACAGAGAGAGAGAGAGGGAGAGAGGGAACACAAGCAGGGGGAGTGGGAGAGGCAGAAGCAGACTTCCTGCTCAATGCGGGGCTTGACCTCAGGATCCCTGGGATGATGACCTGAGCTGAAGGCAGACACTTTTTTTTTTTTTAAGATTTTATTTATTTATTTGACAGACAGAAGATCACAAGTAGGCAGAGAGGCAGGAAGAGAGAGAGGGAAGCAGGCTCCCTGCTGAGCAGAGAGCCCAATGCGGGGCTCTATCCCAGGACCCTGAGACCATGACCTGAGCTGAACGAAGGTGGAGGCTTAGCCCACTGAGCCACCCAGGCAGACGCTTAATGACTAAGCCACCCAGGCACACCCAGGAGGTAGTTTTGTAAACGTTAGATGCAATGTGAAACCTGAAGCCATATCAGTGACCTCTTCCTGTTCTTTTACATTGAAATCCCTTGGTCTCTCCTGCACTTTAAGTGGCCTTTTACTAATGAAGTGATTTTGTTTTCTTGGTCATTGGTCATTTCGGAGATACTCATTCCCTGAGTCATGTGGGTCTTCCAGATGGTGACATATTGTGTAGTATTTAAAAAATTGCATTTGTTATATCTTACCTATCTCGTTAGGGAAGTTTTCAAGCTCATGATGATAGATACAAATTTCTCAAAACTCTAATTTTGCTTGATAATTCAAACGTTATCAATGTTAGCAAATACTATGAGTTGTTTTCCTTGAAACAACAGACTTACTCATTTTTGAAAAAATGTCTGCCCTGTACTAATCTATATAACGGTACTTTTTCAGCTGTCTTAAGTAAAAAAGCTCTTTTAATAAAGTGGCTAGTTTAGCTTGCAAATCCCAATTGCGCAAATTATTTTTCTGGAGGCAGCTGTCATCATATTGATATACAGCAGAAGAGCTTTATGCCTGTTTCCCATTTTGTCACCCAGAATATTAAAAAGCATGTGCTTAGGAGTTGAGAGCTAATAAAATGAATAATTATTACTTCATCAGTGTTCTTCATGGACATTATTTTTTTTTAAGGATTTTATTGATTTATTAGACAGAGAGAAACAGAGAGTGCAAGCAGTGGGGGCAGAAGGCAGAGGAAGAAGCAGACTTCCCGCCGAGCAGGGAGCCTGATGCAGGGCTCGATCCTGGCATCATGTCCTGAGCTGAAGGCAGTTAACCAAGTGAGCTACCCAGAGGTCCCTTCATGGACATTCTTTAGGAAACTTTTTTTTTTTTTTTTTAATTACAAGTGTACAATAATCAAGAGTGCATTTTGGTACCACTGTTTTGATTCATTCAACAATAGCTCTTCCCACGTGGCTTTCACACAATTAGGGCAAATATTGGCACAACTCTAAAAGGCAGATAATGTCTTTTGTATTTTTTTTTTAAAGATTTATTTATTTTAGAGGGAGAGCATGTGAGCAGGCAGAGGGAGAGGGAGGGAGACTCTCAAGAAGACTCCACACGGAGTCAGTCTCATGACCCTGAGATCATGACCTGAGCCAAAATCAAGGGTTGGATGCTTAACCTGCTGAGTCGCCCAGGTGCCCCAGTATCTTAGTATTATTACAAAAATAGTTTTGTCCTCATAAGTTCTCTGAAAAGATTTAAAGATCTCCCAGGGGCTTGCAGACTGGACTTTGGGTACCACTGGCATAGGTGTCATTTAATAGAAATTGGGATGAAATAGTTTTGCAGGTGCTTGCCTCTCTGTTATCTGAGAACATTAGCACAGACCATTGTGATGGTGGCAATATATATTTTTAAAGTATTATACACCCATGATTGCATCCCGAACCTTTAACAATATTCGGAATCACAAAGCCATTACCATCGAGACACCTTTGAAAATAAAATGCCTCCCCATTTTCTTCTTCCCTTTCTTTTTTTTTTTTTTGTCCATCATCACCCACCTTTGCCAAGCACCGGTGTTCCTTATTCCATGGTTTGGGTTTGAAAAGGTGTGGCTCTTGAGGGCCCTCGTCCTTGTGTCTCTTTCTCAGGACACTGCTTATTCTGAAAACCCAAGCCTGGTGTCTAGTTCAAGCCCAGGCCTGGGGCAGGCAATGACCTGATCCTTGCCATGTAAATCCTCACTGAATCGCATGAGACTCAAATTTAGCAGCTCACGGAACTATAAGGTGAGCACTGTTTCCCAGCCAGTTATGACTCGCTCTAAAGCCATAGCCGGGCCATTAATGTATTTTGGGTCTTGTCCTCTTTTATATCTTGCCAGACTCTGAGAGTCTACCATACAGCTACTGGCAATAGGCCTCTGCCAAAATGTTCTATGAATGTATCATTTTACACCTCATTTTTCCTTGTTTCCCTCTGTGATGGCGCCTTGCCTGTGTTTCTCTCTCACCTCTTTCCACCCACTTAAAGAAAAATTATTCATTTAACTTACTCCTGCATTGTGATACGGACTTGCAGCTTCTGTGGTTACTCACTGTGAAAGAGATGCCGAAGAATGAAAATGCTCATATCTCCCTGTAGGGCCCTTCCTTTCTCAACCCCCAGGAGTTCTCTTTAGGGCCCTTTTATGGGTTGAATTGTGTCACCTCCAAAATTCATATGTCGGAAGTCCTAACCCCTGGCACCCGGGGGGAGGGTGGGAATGTGATCGTATTTGGCAGTAAAGTCTTTATAGAGGTAATCAAGTCAGAATGAGATTATTGGGGGACCTGATCCAGTATGACCCGTGTCTTTATAAAATGGGGAAATCTGGACACAGACACGTACACAGAGAGGATGCCGTGTACAGATGGGAGGCAGTGATAGTCGTGATGATTCTACAAACTAAGGAAGCCCCGAGATGCCGGCAAGACACTGGAAGCTAGGGGAGAGGCCTGGAACAGGTTTTCCCTCAGCCCTCAGACACCTTGATCCCCAACGTCTAGCCTTCCTGAACTATGAGACAATCAGTTTCTGCTGTTCAAGCCTCCCAATGTGTGGTACTTTGTTCGGGCAGTGCTAAGAGACCAACATTGGCCCCAAGGCTGACTGCTTTCTCTCCAAGCCCCACAGTCCTGTTATTCACCTTGGACCTTTGTTCTCCAGATCGCAGCCCAGACATCCTCCCAGAGTTACATGTGCCCCCTGCCTGCTCAGAGCAAGGGTCCCTTAGGCTCCCGTGAATGAGGAACACAGGGTTGAGGGTGGCGTCTTCTGGAAGGATGGACGGAGATGGTGTGGGACTCCGCTGCCATCCCTTCTGTTCATTCCTCTTCCCCCCCGGCATCGATTCGAGATGTTGAAATCTCACTGGCCTCCACTTACTCCTCAGTTCTGTGGCGCAAGGAGCGTTGAACCAGCATGGGGACAGTTGGCTTTGTTTTCTCCAAGTGCTTTCTCCATGGGACCCTCCCGTGGGTTCCCAGCTGACCGCTTCTTTGCACCGCACAGCTGGGAAAGGTGGCCAAGAAAAGCGAGCTGCTGGAATGCTTGGGGCCCCAAAACATTGCCCTTCGTGGTAGTTTGGCTCTTGCCAGGATGTCCTTGTAAAACTTTTATGAAGATGTTGTTGTACTTGCATCGGAGGTTGAAAATTGCTGTTAACTCTGCTAAGTCCCGTGTCCCCCAGGAATGTGGGACGCTGAGGAAATGCCTCTGGCCCTCCCTTCTGGACGGGCGCTCGACTGCAGCAGCTGCCTGCCCAGAAAGTTGAGCTGGATGGATGGATTAAGGGACATCAGCTAGGCCTTTGTTTAAAAATATTTAAAATATGTTTGAACCTCCCTTTTATCAACAAAGAACAGTTCCTTTCAGCAGAGAGAAGTTTTTCATTTCCACATTTTTTTGCGATTTTGTTTGGTTCTTTTGTATACTCGCGACTTCGGAAAAGTGTCCCCATTCACATTTTGAAAACCAAGTACAAAGGGCGTGCATAGTTATGTGCTATTTTGCTTAAGGGAAAAGAGCAGTTTACTTCTATTAAGAACATAATGTGTATGAAGATAATCTTCTCTGGCTTGCGTTAACTTTCTCTGGTGCTGAGTTTTGACATTTGAGAAAAAAACGTGTTTGAGAATGTATGTATTTCAAACTTCTTCGGGATTAGGTGTTCATGGGGATTAATTAGTACTAAGAGTGAGCTTTGGAAGTTATCAAGAAAGAAACAGAAAATAGTTTCTTATGTCCCAGTCTGCTGGGTCTTAGAACCAGGAATGTTAACCCACTCAGAGTCCTTGACGCGTAGGCATTTTGAGTTAAGTGTCAGAATAAGGTAGCATTTTCCTAAAATAAGATCCAGGTTTTTTCCCCCTGCCTTCTTCTGTGATGATCACAGGTCTGTGTATCAAGTTTCTGCTTCACTTCAGATCTTCTCTGGGCATTTGCCCAGTGTTATTAGAAACCTGAGATGCTTCTCTGCATACATGCAGAAAGGGCCAGCATGTTGCACAACTCCAGGGGCCCCATTCATCTGGAGAGTGAGTGGATTAGCCCAGGGTGTGAAGGGCGCTGGCTGGAGCCTGCCCCGGTGCAGGTCCGCTCACTGGTGCCACCGATAGGAAAGGCCTGGTGGGTGGAGGTCCCTGCTTCTCGGGTCAGTTAATATACAGTTGTTTTTAGAAGTGGACCCCAATCGTAACCCCTGATGGTCTGTGTCCTTAAACCAAATCATTCATCTCAAGGAGGATTTGGCCAACTCTGGGTTACGGCTTTGCCCTCCGGCCACTAGCTCAGCCACAGCTTGACAGGACCAAGGCCACAGCCTGTGAAAGATCAATCTGGAGAATTATTAGTTGTCTCTTAAGGTTGCCTTAGACTTGCTGGAGGGCCAACCCTCACGTTTAGAGGAGTGTACTTGCATTTCTTCATTTTGTACCTTCTCCTACAAGTCATCCTGTCCTTCCATTGATTCTGGAGGCTGGCATCCGAGTGAAGACGTTGAGGGGGGCTTGCGATAAGCATTCTAAAACATTTCCGAAGTTTCAGGACTTCGGATTGAGGTTAGTGATATGTCAGCAGTGACCGAAGTTCCACTCTATCCAGAAAGGATATTTCTCGGGGCGCCTGGGTGGCTCAGTGGGTTGGGCCGCTGCCTTCGGCTTGGGTCATGATCTCAGGGTCCTGGGATCAAGTCCCGCATCGGGCTCTCTGCTCAGCGGGGAGCCTGCTTCCCTCTCTCTCTCTCTCTCTCTCTGCCTGCCTCTCCGTCTACTTGTGATTTCTCTCTGTCAAATAAATAAATAAAATCTTTAAAAAAAAAAAAAAAAAAAGAAAGGATATTTCTCTCCAGCTAGTCACATGTCCTCTGATGATCAGACGTTGGACATGTGGCACCTCTGTCTGGAATCCAGTGAACTTGCCATATTTGTAAGTCAGAAGTTCTGGGTGAATAATGCTGATTTCCCAGAGTCCTCCTCTGGAGAGGCTTAAGAAGCAGGGAGCTGGGATCCACTTGCCTTGTGCTGGAATCCTTGCCTTCGCACTTCCTGGTGTGTGACCTTGGGCAGGTCACCCACCCTCATCAGGCCGCAGTTTACTGCTCTGAAAATGGGATGATGTTGGACCATGCGGCAGGGTTGGTTTAAAGATCAAATATGTTCAGTGATATAATGCACCTAGAACAGGGCCTGGTGCTCTGTGTGTTTGTGTTACATAATGTCTTTTGAACACTTTCACACTCTCTGCCATGTCTATGTTGTCATTTATGTTGTATATGTGTATGTATATTTAAAGATTTTATTTATTTATTTGACACAGAGAGAGAGAGACAGCAAGAAAGGGAACACACACAAGCAGGGGGAGTGTGAGAGGGAGAAGCAGGTTTCCCGCTGAGCAGGGAGGCTGATGGGGGGCTTGATTCTAGGACCCTGGGATCATGACCTGAGTCAGAGGTAGATGCTTAACCAGGTGCCCCTATGTTATATATATATATATATATTTTTTTTTTTTTAAGTGACTGCAATTCTAAGAACCAAAGAAAGTGACTTATTTTGGTGATCCTTAGATTGTCTTTTTTTATATCCTGTTATCTCTCAAATTGGAATGTCTTAAAATTCATGGCTTGGTCTGGGTTAATTTTTTTTTTCTTGTTCACTAAAAGATGTGATTGATGGTGTCTTAGATTTGGCGAGAAAGGTATTTTTTAAAGGAAACTGTAGCAAGAGTTTGTGCTGGTTATCTTTTCTAATTCATGATAACACAAATAGATGTCTGTTGCTTCTAGAAGTCCACCTGTCTGCCACCTAGAATCTTCTGTGGGTCAGTAGTGGCTCATGGCTTATGCTTTGGGAAACACAAAGTGCCATGAGCGAATGCCGTGAGCACGGTTTTCAGCTCATGTTCTGTGGAACAGCTTGGAGGCTCCTGCCAGGAGCAAAGAGCCACAAGAAGTTGCTTCAGATTCTCTTTACCTGGCATTGGCTCTGCTTTTGCCCATCTCAGAAATTGGAGTTTTGGTTACAGGTTGGTTTTCAGAAAGGGCTTCCATTACTGAACATGGTTTGAAACCCAGCAATAAGCCATCCTTCCATTTGCCTCGTGCTCAGTCTACCCAGGTCCCACAGGCTGGACAGGATGGGGTAAGAAGGATTCTCTCCATCCCTAGGAGAGGGAGAGCACATTGGCCCCCTGGCCGAGGGGAGGCAGCTCTGTCCACTGCTAGAGCTGGTATTGAGTACCACAGCGATGGCTAGAGACAGGGACGTCTGGCCGCCAAACATCACTCTCAAGGAGGAAGTGTGTGTTTTGCAGGCTGATTCCTGGGATGGAAGTGAGCTGGCAGACTGACATGTGAGGCCTATCCGGACATAGAAGGGATGGGACTGGAATGTAGTACAGAAAAGGGGAGGAGTGATAGATACTTCTTGCTAATACCTATAGAATGTATGTCATCCTGGTAGATGGAAGTGTCTGATGGCACTTTTTAGATTTTTCTGAGCAGTCTTTTATTTCCATTTTCTTGATTTTCCTTCCTTCCTTCCCTCCCTTCCTCCCTCCTTCTCTTCTTCTTCTTCTCCTTCTTTTTTAAGATTTATTTATTTATTGGAGCACCAGTAGAGGGAAGAGGGAGAGGGAGAAGCAGACTCCCTGGTGAGCAGGGAGCCTGATGTTGGGCTGGATCGCAGGACCCTGGGATCATGACCTGAGCCGAAGGCAGACACTCAGCTGACTGAGCCACCCAAGTGCCCCAAGGGCTGTTGCTGTCTATGTAACCCAGAGTGCAGAATGGAGAGTTTGGGGAAGCTAGTTTTTGCCTTTTCTCCTGTAGGAAGAGAGGCTTGTCTGCAAAGCTTGTCTCTCAGTCCTTTATTACTTTTTTCAGTTTTTTAAAAAAAGATGTTATTTGTTATTACTTATTATTTATTTGAGAGAAAGGAGCATCAGTGGGGGAGGGGGACTGGGTAAAGGGAGAGGGAGAAGCAGGCTTCCTGCTGAGCAGGGATCCTGGGACCATGACCTGAGCCAAATGCTTAACACACTGAGCCACCCAGGCGCCCCTCTCTCTAAAGTCCTTTAAAGTCTGACAGAGACAATTTCCCTGCTAGCTTCTTGAACCTTGAGCCGAGCAAAAAATTACTTAATTGCCCAGAGCAAATATACAAGGTTACTATGGAGGCTTACCCATATTCCCACTTAAATTTTATCTGCGAGAGAGCTGGGAACGAAGCGAGGCATTCCTGCTTCTTGATCCTCTTTGGGCATTGTGTGGCATCCTGTGGGGGCTCCGTTGCTTCAGGCCTGGGTTGTAAGCTGTCTTAGGGACGTGGGAATCAAGCTAGGTCAGTTCTGGAGGGAAAATAGGGCCCAACGGCCATGACCCCTTTCCATGTGTTTAGCCATAAGGGTCTTGGCAGCCAAGTGTGATCCTAGGGCACCAGAAGCCTTGACTGGCTATTTCCCGCCTCCTGGCACATCTTGATTTGTTGCGAAGGTGGGTTTGAATTAGATCTAAAAGACAGAGTGTGCATAGAGCAGTGTAGATTAACATGGATCATCTTAGGGCTGTATGTTTTGGACTCAGGAGAGCAGTTTCTAAATTCTGACTTTGCTGAGGGGCGTTGCAGTTTTAAGACTGTGCTTTGGTGGCACTGGTTACAAGATAAGATTCCCAGTTACAAAATTCCAAGCTGAGGATTATCATCTGCAGCCATTCCGCAGTGGGGTCCTTGGTCTGATTCCTCACTGTGTCGCTCACAGCCCTGGTCACAGCACATGTCACTCTGAGGGTACCCAGTAAATTTATTGATCAGGTTCATAAACTTAAAAGTGGCTTGCTGGTTAGGTTATAATGCTCAGTCTTTCTGAGACCTTGTCTGTTACATTGCATCAGTGACGTTGAACCCCGCATCCCCCTGAAACGGTGTCATGCGTAGCGGTGGGAAGCAAGCGTTTGTTGTACTCGGTTTAGCAGTCTGGACAACTTTGGGGGCAGGAGGGGCAGTCAAGAAGGATGCCTTGAGAAGCAAATGGCTCTTCTCCCCAGTTGTTAATTAGAGCTGAGGTTACAATTCTTTGTGGTGAGTTTTGTTGTTGATGAAACATAATAACCAGATGACCTGTCAGCCACTCTCTGAGGGCATATGGGCTGGCAGTAAATCAGCACGCAATAAATCAGTGATTGATACATTTAGAGATGGATAAAACAGCCGGGTTTTACTTTCGTCTCCCTGAAATCCAGAGAAGGAGGAAAAAGTCATTATTTTTCCTCTTGGGAAAGACAGGTATATGACACAATGGTTAAGACTGACAAGTCGGGGTGGGGGTAGGGGCCGTGGTGGGGAGGAGGAGAGTCCCAGTGGCTTGTTTGAATGTGGGTCCAGCAGACGCTCTGTTTCTTTGGGTATGTCACCCCCTGAGCCTGGCTCCTCCTCACGGCATGAGGGCCAGTCATCTCTGCCCAGCCCACTTCACAATGGGGAAGGAGATGGGACCGTGTGACGAGTTGCAAGGGCTGTACCCCCGAAAGTGCTCACCGCTGCCAGGGCGGAGGGTGTAAGAGTGGCCCACAGAGGGCTGCAAGGACAGGAGGAGCCCTAGGCTTGTGACTGGCCCCATTCGCTTCTCCTACCCTCCTTGGGTATTGATTCACCCAGTTCCCTTCATTTGGCGTATTTCCCAGTTTGGCTTCTCTCTTAGTTCAAGGTAAACAAGTTACTGTGTTCAAAACTGAATGGATTGTATCTGGTACATTCTGTCCTTGGATCTTATAGCAAGGACTAAATGGTATTCTGGGAGCTTGGCAAAGTGAGTACGGGCTTCATCACCAGAGAAGAACGTAGTCGCGTGGGAAGGCGAAGCCCTGGGGGAGAGTGCTGCTTTCTGGTCCCTAGTATCGCGCTGATCACAAGCGCTAGTGAAAATTACCTTCTGGTACTCACTCTGCCATCCTTCCCAAGGGAAGGCTGAGTTGCTTCTCAAATTTCTCTTGTAACCACTGGGATGAGAGTTCTGGTTTGGTTGGGGGGAAAAAAAACCCAACAAAAAACAAACTAGAGCTCCGAACCAAGAAAATACAGGCTGATCTTTTCAGAGGAAGAAGGAAGCTCCATTTACATGAGCCTCTGGTCCAGCAGCTCGTGGCTCCCCACAGGGGAAGTGAGCCCCTAGCAGTGGACCGGGCCGGTCAATGAACGCTATGCTTTGCCCCCCTGACTGCCACGCCCCTTAGCTGCCCCCCCCCCCCCCCCCCCCCGCCGTTTCCCTGTCCTGGAAGAGCAGCATGGCAGTTCAGGATGGAGATACATCTTTGGCCTGCGTCGACCTCTTTCAAATAGGATTACACTCTTCTACGGCTAAGAAGTTACCCATTCTTTAAGGGGCGTGCTTACATCTAGAAGTAATGGCATCTTATTACCATAGTAATATTAGAGCCATATGCAAATGCCATTTCTGTAAATAAAAATAAGCAAATAGTGGCCATTTCATGCTGTTCCAGCGTTTCTTGAGAGTTATGATTTCTGTCATATAGTGTCAATTGCAGATAGAAAGTGGGAATCCTAATTTGAGTATGTTCCTTGTGTATGCCTGTTTTTATTTTTGGTCTAGGCAAGTAATTTTCATAGAGTTCTCAGAGGTTTGCCTTCATCAGAAGCACCTGGAAAACACGTTACAAAACCAGAGTCTGTGTCCCAGTCCCAGAGGTTCTGATTGGGGTTATGTGTGTGACTGGACTGCATGTTTTCTCTGTGAGGTAAAATTTATATGGAGTGAAATGTACCAGTCTGAAGTATATTATCCTGCAGGTTTGGATAAATGCGTCCCCTTGTGTAATCCAACCTTATCTTTTTTGTGTAAAGAAATTTCACCCCAGAAATTTCCATCGTGTCCCTTCAAAGCCAATCTCCACTAGATTGCTTTTTTTTTTAAAGATTTTATTTATTTATTTGAGAGAGAATGAGTAGTGGGGAGAGGTAGAGGGAGAAAGAGAGAGAGAGAGGGAGAGAGAGGGAGAGAGAGAGAAGCAGACTTCCCGATGAAGAGGGAGCCCGATGTGGGGCTCGAGCCTAGGACCCTGAGATCACAACCTGAGCTAAAGGCAGATGCTTAACCGACCAAGCCACAAAGCGCCCCTAGACTGCATTTTTAACACTGCTCCAGGGCTTCTAATAAGCTGAAGCCAGAGGGCCACTATTAATTAATGAACAACAGCACAGCCTGGACATTAAACCTTAGCAGAAAGGGTTAGAGATTGGGGTTGCTATCCTGAATTTAAGATTATTGAATTCTCTAGCTCTTGAATTGTACTGATAGGGACTATATTTTTATTATTTATTTATTTATTTATTTATTTATTTCTGAAGTAAGCTCCACACCCAGTGTGGAGCCCAATATGGGGCTTGAACTCATAACCCTCAGATCAAAACCTGAGCCAAGGGGCACCTGGGTGGCTCAGTGGGTTGGGCTTCTGCCTTTGGCTCAGGCTATGATTCCAGGGTCCTGGGATTGAGCCCTGCATCAGGCTCTCTGCTCAGCGGGGAGCCTGCTTCCCACCCCACCCCACCCCGCCTGCCTCTCTGCCTACTTGTGATCTCTGTCAAATAAAATCTTAAAAAGAAAAACAAAAACCTGAGCCAAGATCAAGATTTAGATGCTTAACTGTCTGCCACCCAGGCACCTGGGACTATATATATATATATATAGGACTATATATATATATTTTTTAAAGATTTTATTTATTTATTTGACAGATAGGGATCACAAGTAGGCAGAGACACAGGCAGAGAGGAGGAAGCAGGCCCCCTGCCGAGCAGAGAGCCCCGTGCGGGGCTCGATCCCAGGACCCTGAGATCATGACCTGAGCCAAAGGCAGGGGATTAACCCACTGAGCCACCCAGGCTCCCCTGGGACTATATTTTTAAAAAGAGACCATTTGAGGGTTGGTTAAGCTTCTGCTTTTAACTCAGATCATGATCCCAGGGTCCTGGGATCGAGACCCACGCTGGGCTCCCTGCCCAGCTGTGAGTCTGCTTCCTCCTCTCCCTCTGCCCCTCCCCCTGCTCTCCTCTCTCTCTTACTCTCTTTCTCTTAAATAAATAAAATCTTTAAAAAAGAGAGTTTGGTGACTTGGTTAGAAGGAAACTGCATAACAAAAATAACCACAGCCTGGGTAGCTTATAAACAACAGAAATCAATTCCTCACAGCTCTGGAGGCTAGACGGCTGAGATCAGGGTGCCACTACGGTCTGGTGCATATCTTTAGGGCCACAGACTTCTGGTTGTGTCCTCATGTGGCAGAAGAGGCTGGGGGGCTCTCTGGAACCTTGTTTATAAGGTGCTAAGTGTGTTCATGAGGGTTCCACTCTCATGATCTAAGATCTGAATGCTCCCCTGGGAGTAAGCACCCCCCAAAAGCCCTACTACTAATGCTATCATCTTTGGGGGTGAGGAATACGACATTAAGAATGCTGGAGGGATGGGGCGCCTGGGTGGCTCAGTGGGTTGAAACCTCTGCCTTCGGCTCGGGTCGTGGTCCTGGGGTCCTGGGATCGAGCCCTGCGTGGGGCTCTCTGCTCGGCAGGAAGCCTGCTTCCTTCATCTCCCTCAGCCTGCCTCTCTGCCTGCCTCTCTGCCTACTTGTGATCTCTGTCTCTCAAATAAATAATAAATAAAATCCTTAAAAAAAAATGCTTTAAAAAAATGCTTTAAAAAAAAAAGAATGCTGGAGGGACACAAACATTCAGACCACAGCAGAGGCCATCGCCTGCCAGGCTCTTGCTTGCCCTGCCCCCTTCTTGGAGGGGGTCCCCTGCAGCTCCGTGGTTAGGGTTTCCCAAATACCCATTCTTCTGGGGCTGTTCCAGTCATTCTAAGTGGGTGACCTCTCCATCCTTGGCTTCTGCCCAGTGACTCATGTGAGTGCACTGTCTCCCTTTATGATGCTGCCATTTATTTTTCGTAACTAAAGGTCTGTCCTCTGACATGCATGAACTCATTTGATCTAGGGCCAGTGGTTGACGCCTCTGCCTCCCCTGGGGAGAGAAGGCACATGCCATAGTTCAGCCTAGAAGAGTCTGAATGGAATGGGCATTCACAGGGTAGGTGTTCAGAAGTGGGCACAGTGGTGGTGAGCTCAGGGATTCTGAGAACGGAAGGAGGCAGTGGGACTAGAGTCAGACCAGGAAGAGTGCATGAGGCCAGGAAGGGGGCATAAGGACCTCCAAAGGACTTAGGGGAATTTTTGATGACATCTTGCTTTTATTTTAATTAGGATTTGATACTATTCAGCAGTCTTTGCCTTTTCTTTTCGTTTCTAGAAATTCTGTGTATTAGATTGGGCAGGTGGTTCAGTCCAGCTTCTTGAAAATTGAGGTCCAGAGAGAAAAAGTGATTTGCTCACAAGTACATAGCAAGATTAGTGGCAGCCTGAGTTTCTGACCCATGCAATCTCAAGTTTCCGGTGTCACCTGACCACCCACTGGTCTCTGACCCCAGAACACCTTCATAGCTGGTTCCTTGCTGTGTTTGGTTTTGTTATGCCCTGCATGACGCTACTTAAACAAAATCTTTTTAAAACAACATTTTCCCTGCAACTGGTAGCATCAAACGTGTTTCTTTATCTTCTAGATTCAAGCTGGTCTTAACTTTCAATTTGATACTTTTAAGATAACTTGAGGAGGACAAGGGAAGAGATTGCTTGAACTTTTGTTTTCTTTTTCTTTCTTGAGATTGTAGGGGAGCATTCAGATCTCAGAGTCTGAAGTTAATAGTCACTAGCCGGACTAAATTAAAATTAACTAAAATTAAATAAAACTTAAAATTTACTTCTACCCTTGCACTAGACACATTTCAGTTGCCTAGGGGTCACATGAAGCTCATGGCTCCTACGTTAGTGCAGGACTAGAATGTTGCTATCATTCTAGAAGGGTCTTTTGGACAACGCTGGTCTCAAGCGGCAGTCTCAACTGAGTGACTTCTCCATAACCTCCTAATCTCCAAACCTCCAACTCTGACTTCTCCATCACCTCTGACACGAGTGCAGAGAGAGGGGATGAAGTTGTCTGTGGAACTGACACACGACTCAGGCCACGTTCTAACATTCTCTGGTTCATCTCCTGAAAAGACATGAGCAATCTCTTGTTTTTCACAGAGATGGAAAAACTCTGACTTTAGCTGTTACTCTGACTCTTTATAGTGGTGCTCGAGGTGCTCCTGTGTCTGGGCAGCGTGCTGTGGTAGGATCTAGAATCAGTTGGTATCATCTATTGCATAGTTACAGTTATGTGTGGCAAAAAATCCACACATTTTCAGCGTGGCAATAGCTGCCAGTATTTGGGGAGACCCCGCAGGGGAGGACAGCAGCAGGAAAGACCTCATATAGGGAGTGAGCTGCCATGTTGACGCCTCTGCCCTTAAAGAATGTTCTCTGTAGGAGCGCCTGGGTAGCTCAGTGGGTTAAGCCTCTGCCTTCGGCTCAGGTCATGATCTCAGGGTCCTGGGATGGAGCCCCGCATCGGGCTCTCTGCTCAGCAGGGTGCCTGCTTCCCCACCCCCCACCGCCGCCACACTCCCCGCCCCCCCCCCGCCCCGTGCCCCTCCCCGCCTGCCTCTTTGCCTACTTATGATCCCTGTCTGTCAAATAAATAAATAAATAAATAAATCTTTCAAAAGAATGTTCTCTGTGGCGGCTGCTGGTCTCTGACTGGAATGGGTACGTGGGTTCTGTGAGTCTGCAAGAATAAAGCCCTCAGTGTGGAGTTACAGGAAAGGTACTACTCTTCACGGAGACACGTTGAGCTAAGCTGTTTTATGTGAAGTCGGCTTATGCTGTGACTATCCTTTAGGAGGGGCGAGCCAAGGAAGGTTCTTGTATACCTGAGTGTGCACACTGCCTCTGATTGGGTGGCAAGACATCCCAAGGGCTCTGCTCTAGGTTTTAGTCTCTTTTCTGCCAAGATCCGGGTTTACAAAGCATGGAAAAGAACCACTTCATCCTAGCTGTCAAGACAAGGCGCTCTCTCTTCCTGGGGTTTCCATGGCCCAGTTCTGAGCTAGACTAGAATCAGCAGTAGAGAGGTCCCTTTTCTCTCCACTAGGTCATTCACGTACTTAGGAATTACAAGCTGTTCTTCCTGACTGCGGCTGTTGAATGTATTAATGTAGAATACTAACCGTTTAGAGACACTGAGCTTCTGAATGTGTCTTGTCCCAGCTTTCAGTCCCTTCCTCCACGTTAGCCCCACACAGTCACTGATCTGCTTTCTGTCACAGTAGATGGGCTTACACTCTCCAGAATTCCAGTATGAATGGAACCATGTATTATGTACCCTTTAGGGAGGAAAGGGGAGGAATTCTAGGTGAGTTTATTCAGCATGATGATTTGGAGGTTCATGTGTTGTGGCATGTGTCCAGGTTTTTGTTGCTGAGTCGTAGTCCGTTCTCTGGATGTCCCCCATTCATTTATTCATTTACTTGTTGGTAGACCTTGGGTTGTTTCCATTTTGGGGCCATTACAGATAAAGTTGCTGGGACTATTTGAGTACAAGATGTGCATGGGCAGATGTTTCCATTGCTCTTGTGTGTAAATATCTAGGAGTAGAATGGCCAGGGCAGCTGGTGGGTCTGTGTTTTACTACGTAAGAAACTGCCAGACTGTTTTCCAGAGTGACTATGCCACTTTGCATTCTCAGAAGCAGTGTATGAGGGTCCCTATTGCTGACATCCTCACCAACACAGTCTTATTAGTGCTGAAATTTTAGCCATTCTAGACGATGTGTAGTAGTTATCTCTTTGTGGTTTTAGTTTGCATTTCTCTGATGACCGGTGGCGTTGAACATCTTTTCATGGACTTATTTCCGTTCTTCTTTCTTCTTTGTGAAATCTCTATTTAAATCTTTTTTTTTTTTTATTTATTTGACAGACACAGATCACAAGTAGGCAGAGAGGCAGGCTCCCTGCTGAGCAGAGAGCCTGATGCTGAGCAGAGAGCCTGATGCGGTGCTGGATCCCAGGACCCTAGGATCATGACCTGAGCTGAAGGCAGAGGCTTAACCCACTGAACCACCCAGGGGCCCTGGTAATGGCAGTTCTATTCCTTCCAGTCATCCTTGATTCCTCGCTTTCTCCCCCACCTGCCTCCAGTTCATCAGCCAGTTCTACCGGCTCTGCGTTCAGATTCCAGCCCCTTTCTGTTCCTTGTACTTTTCTACCCAGCCCACTATCATTTATCCTCCCAATCACTGAGAGAGGCTCCTAACAACATTCCAGCCACCCTTCCACTTCCTGCCCCTGTCCCCATTCCATCTTTTCCCAAATGTAGCAGGTAGAACAGTCCCGCGAAAACATAAGTCAGACCTTGTTGCTACACTGTTTAGAATTTACCACTAACTTATGAAGGCCTATGGAATCCTTTGTAGTTTGGCTTGCTGCAGCCTCTTCCCTCTTCTCCTGCCTCTCTCCACGCGCCTTTGCTCACTCTGTTCCAGCCACGCTAGCCTTCTTGCTGCTCTTCAGGCACGCCAGGCCTGCCTCGGGTTTTTGTACTTGCTGGTCCCTCTGTTGGGGGAGAATTTCCTGACCCCCAGGCGTGACCCTCCCCTTTACCTCTTTCAGTCTTGTTTAAATATCGCCTTCTGCTCAGTATATAAATTTAATTTTGGATCCCTTCCCTTTACCCCGTTGGCTCCAAACACCATATATAAAAAGAAAATTAAAGATGTAATTATGCTCAGAAACATATCTGTGAAAAGAAATAGAACAGAAATACAAAGCAAAGATTGATGCCGAAGGCTAAGTCCTGCTCACTGTGAGTCTGGTAGTAGGCGGTGATGTGCAGAGCGCCACTCTGGTGGGGCACTGGGAACTAAAAGTAGCCCATGTGGGGAGGGGACCGGAGCCAGACTCACTGCTTCAAACCAAGGTCTGGGCTGGCCTGCTCCAGCTTGAAAGGAGGCTAAAAATATCTAAGACAATTACTGCTCAGAATGAAGCCTAGGGCGGTGGGAAGAAACAGATACAGATACAACCTTGAGCCTGCTCATGGGCAAGGTCACCTGGAGTCGTGATGACTGAAGCTTCCTAGTGTCGTTTATATCCTGGGGGGTCCTGGTCTGTCAATGTAAGACCTGTTCCAGGCTTAGGGATCCTGGGAGATCCCTAACTTCCCCCTAGCCACAAACCCTTGGGAGAGAGTGGTATAGAGAGTGCCCCCTCACTCCCACTGTACCCCCAACCCATCCAATGGACTGCTGTATGGGTTGCAAACCAGAATTCCAAAACATCTTTGGAAAACCGACTCCGCTAAAGATAGCCAACACAGTCATCAACAGTGAGATTAATTTGTTCAGGATTAAATGAAAAGAGAGCATTCTGACAACGACCCTAAAATGCATGTTTTGAATTATCAGAGATGAAAGAAGGAATTCCAGCTATAAGAAAATATGAAACACAACGGGCAGAAAGAAAGTATTAATAAGTGGGTAGAAAATGAATAATGCACAAATGATGGAAATGAAAAATAGGCATTGAAATGTAAATCTTAATAAATGAAACTCCACACTGCACAAAGATGCAGGTAGGATTAGTGAATTGGACCAAGGATTCTACCCAGGATGCCATGAGGAAGATGAAAAATATTTTGACAGAGTAGTTGGGTGACCCTGAGCCTCTAATCCAGTTCTGGTAGGTGTTTGAAAGGAGGAGAGTCGGGGCAATGGCAGACAAGGACTACTCAGAGAGATGCAGCCGGAGAACTTTCCAGAAGCAAAATAATCGTTAGTTTTCAGATTGAAAACACACAGAAAATTGCTTTGCTTAACAAGATGGATTAAATCCACAGATCCACCCCCAGACACATTGCAAAATAGCCAGACATAGGGATAAAGCAAAAACCTCCAAAATAACCCCCAAAAATAAGACAGACAACCTGTGAAGGAGTAACAGTTTTAAGGTAGTCTTTGTCCTGTCTAATGTTCTACTTTTACTTCACCGCAAGCCTTAATTCTAAATACTAAGGCAGCGGGTTATCGTGTACACCCCAATTAAAAGGTTTGCTCTTGGGGCACCTGGGTGACTCAGTTAAGTGTCTGTCTTTGGCTCAGGTTATGGTCCTGGGAGCGAGCCTCAGGGCTCCCTGCTTGGCAGGGACCTGCTTCGCCCTCCCCTTTTGCCCCTCCCCCACTACTTGGGCTCCTGTGTGCGTGCACTCTCTCTTTCTCAAATAAATAAATAAAATATTTAAAATAAGCTGAAGGTTTGCTGTCAGGCATCCCAAATTTAGTCTCACCAAGTGGCAAAGGGACCTGAGTTTGAGTGGCCACCGTCTGTAACACATGGTGTTGGAAATCTACAAGTTGGGGTGTTTCTTCTGTGTCTTATAGATAGATGAAGCACCTTGAGGTTCAGAGGGGCTAAATGACATGCTCAGGGCCACGGCTGAGAGGGACCGAGGTCAGACTGTGACCCAGAGCCCGTGCGTACTCTGTCGCCTTCTCCTCAGGGTGCTAAGTCAACTCAGCCGCGCCGAGGGACCTGGAGTTCGTTCTTTAAGCTAAGGTGTAAGTTAAGGATCTCTTGCTGGGGCTTCTGTTGTGGCAGCTGTTCTTTTTTGCTAGGACTGTGAGTGGTCCCCTAGCTTCTGGGTCAGCTGTATCCTGATGGAGATGGAGAAGACTGTCTGGTTGTTCTCCTATCCCCACAGACTAAACACCTGCTATACTCCCTAATTCTTTGGCCACCTTCCAGGGTTTTTTTTGTTTTTTCAAGTGACCAATTTCCTTGCTGTTAACATGTTGCTAGACCAAGTTCGTGCACTTACAGATTGCTATTATGTATTCATTTTTTCTTAAGGTTAGGAAAATCCGCAGGGATTGGTAATTTTCTTCCTGCCAGGATGCGTTTTTGAATCTTGTTGAATTGCAAACATTTACTTTTTTATATCTTTTCCCATCAGTTAGACAAGGACAAGCTCTGCAGAGGTAGGAACCACACTTTTGCTAGTCAGGTGGTTGCGAAAATATCTGAAAGTAGAGAGGCAACATATTAGAAGGATCACTGATTGATAGGGTGGGTAGACTGTGCTCCAGATGGGGATGCTGTGGGTGGATTGATTATGTAATAAAGTCATCAAGCTTTCTTAAGAAATCAAGGGATGGGACGCTTGAGTGGCTCAGTGGGTTAAAGCCTCTGCCTTCGGCTCAGGTCATGATCCCAGGGTCCTGGGATCAAGTCCCACATTGGGCTCCCTGCTCAGAGGGAAGCCTGCTTCTCCCTCTCCCTCTTCCCATGCTGTATTCCCTCTCTTGTTGTCTCTTTCTCTGTCAAATAAAGAAATGAGGTCTTCAAAGAAAAGAAGAAAGAAAAAAAAAAACAAAAAATTTAAAGTATGATTTGTTTGGGGCGCCTGGGTGGCTCAGTGGGTTAAAGCCTCTGCCTTCGGCTCAGGTCATGATCCCAGGGTCCTGGGAATCTCTGCTCAGCAGCGAGCCTGCTCTGCCCTCCCCCCGCCCCCCCTGCCTACTTGTGATCTCTCTTTCTCTCTCTGTTAGATAAATAAATAAAAGCTTAAAAAAAAAGAAAAAAATCAAGGGATGGGGATACAGAGCAATAATATATCTGATACTTGAGCATTTGCAAATTCTCCTAAGAAATAGCTGTTTTCCTTTCCTTTCCTGAGAGGTGTGACCACCACCCCTGACTTTGAAATTCCCTCCTTTCCTTCCTTCTCTCCTTTCCCCTTCCTTCCTCCCTCCCTCCCTCCCTTTCTTCTCCTCTTTCTTCCTCCTCTTCTTCCCTCCCTTCCTTCGTTCCTTCTTTCCTTTTTTAAAGATTTATCCATCTATTCTAGAGAAAGAGAGCAAGTGGGGAGGGGCAGAGGAAGAGAATCTTCAGGCAGGCTCCCCGCTGAGCACAGAGGCTCACACGGGGCTCCATCTCAGGACCCTGAGATCATGGCCCCAGCTGAAACCAAGAGTCAGATGCCGGGACGCCTCGGTGGCTCAGTGGGTTAAGCGACTGCCTTCGGCTCGGGTCATGATCCCAGGGTCCTGGGATCGAGTCCCACATCGGGCTCCTTGCTCGGCGGGGAGCCTGCTTCCCTCTCTGCTTCTGCCTGTCTCTCTGTCTGCCTGTGCTCGCTCTCTCGCTCTCTCGCTCTCTGACAAATAAATAAATAAAATCTTAAAAAAAAAAAAAAAAGAGTCAGATGCCTAACCGGCTGAGCCACCCAGGAGCCCCTGAATTTGTTATTTTTGTTTCATTTCTGTTCTCACATGGGTCTCAGTTGGTCTAGCTTTTGGCTGAATGTGTTACTTACGCTTGAATATTCCTGAATTTGGGCCTTTGCCCTATGGAGACAGAGCGTCCTAAAACTCAGTTTGTCCTCCTCAACTGTGAACTTGGTGTGTCTGTACTCTGAAGGCTGGGTCCCCCATTACTTCTGCTGGCCCTTGTTCTCTAGACAGCTGCCAGCCTCTTCTCTTTGTCTCAGTTTTATTTTTGTTTTCGTTTATGTTTTTTTTAACTCAAGCTCAGCCAAGTAACTAAGGCACTATTAGGACAGGAACCATTCTTAGCATTTGGATTGGATGAAACATGTTCCTTTCATTTCAGCAGCATGAAAGTGATGGGACTGTATTTGCGGAGCTCCCCGGCTCATAGGCTGCCTGGGTTTAGATCTCAGTTCTGCCACTTTACTTGTGTGTGACCTTGCACAGACCACGGAATCTGACTTGAGTCCCTCATCTATAAAATGAGAGTACTAAGAATGCCTGCCTCCGAGGTTGTTAGGATCGAATGAGTTCACACCCATGCAACTGGGATAACAGTGCCTAACCCAGAACGGGGCAAGCACCCGACACGCGTCAGCGGCCATTATTCTGACTGCTGATGTTTAGGTGCTAGGCACTGCTCTGGGAATTTAATGTGTGTCATCTTGAATCTTCACAACAACCTTATAATGTCAGTATTGATATCCTTAGTGCATGGATGACAAACCGAGGCAGAAAGCATAGGAAGTTCCCTCCAGAGGCCTCGGTCTGTGTGGGGGACCAGGCTTTGCTTTATTGCACTGGACCCTGCTGCCTTGTCTTCTGACAGGCCCTGGAAAGCAGCCCTGTCCTCTTGACCTAAAGCTCCGGTGCATTCAAAGTGAGAGTCAGGTGCACACTCTTGTCAAACACACAAGACAAGACAAGACAAGGCCAAGACCTGACTGATGCATTGGGTAAAGGTACAAGGAGCCACTTTTAGATTCAAACAATGTATCACTTAGATAGCAAAAGGGAGGTAGCCGAAAGTGCCAGTTCCCTGTGGTCTTGGTCCCACACCAAAAAACTGCTACCATGAAACAGAAGGAGCTGATGATCTCTCTGCTGCAGGGGGCAGGGCAAGATTCTTGTCCCCATCAGAACCCAGGAGGTGATGAGAAACTGTCTCGTGACAGCCTCCCAGGGGAGATAGGAGGCGACGGGAGATGGCCTTGAGGTGCATCTCACATTCCCCCACTCTCCGTGTCCTCTCTTGTTCATTGAGAATAACCGGTGTTCAGGCCTTTGTCTGTGGCCATGTCTGCAAGAGAGGCTTGGCTGAGCTGTTCCCCTCTCCTTTCTGGCCCAGAGGCCCACAGTCTCTCCTCCTCTGACCTGAAGTGGCTCGACCCCCTGGCCTTCTCTCCCCGCACATACCAAGGCTAGTGAGCCTTCTAGGAATAAATGTCAAGTTCACCTAACTGGATGAAGACCCTTGAAGATGGAGACCCACCACAAGTATAGTTTTTTTGTATCTGTTACAGGCACGCATGCAACATAGCCTTGCCCTCACTTAGAAATACCATAGATACAGGTTTCTTTATTGTGAATGAAGACCCACTTGGTTTCTTTAGTTGGTAGCCTTTAAACCAGACACTGAGAAAGTCTGTCCATCAGTCAGACACCTAAGTACCGAGTAGTGGAAGACTCCAGAAGCCTCTCCCCATTGCCCCCAGCCCCAATCTGACAGTCACTTCTCTAGAGCCCTAGAATGTTGGGGTGGGGAGGTAGTAACCCAAAGCAAAGGATCTCGATTAAAAACAAAAAGTCCAGGGGCGCCTGGGTGGCTCAGTTGGTTAAGAGACTGCCTTTGGCTCAGGTCATGATCCTGGAGTCCCAGGATCGAGTCCCACATCGGGCTTCCTGCTCAGCAGAAGTCTGCTTCTCCCACTGACTTCTCTTCTCTCATGCTCTCTCTCTGCCTCTCAAATAAATAAATATTTAAAAAAAACAAAAAACAAAACAAAACAAAAAGTCCAGAGGGCCCTTTTCATCATCCATCTCTGGTATCAAATGCCCCGCACTGTGCTAAACTTTCAAGGTGTCCTGAGTGTGGGTTTAGGGAGTGGCTTTAACGAGATCGGCTAAGGGCAGACCCAACCTGGGTTATGACCTCCCTAGTCCACTCTTCCTTGAGCAAGAACTTTTATAGCAGGCTTAAAAGAGCATAGGTAGCTTAATGAGGTGAGGAATGGGCAAGAAACTGTCCTAGCTTGTGCTGATAATGCCTGATCTCCAAGGAGCCTGCAGCACAGCTTAGACATTATCTCCTGAATCCTCCCCAAACTCCCATGGGGTAGGCAAGTGGCAGGCATTCCTCTTGCTCTCAGACCAGAGAGAATGGAGCCCTTTTGCAACTTGCCCAAAGTCATACAGGGTGGCAGAGCCCAAAGTATAATTTATTGCTTTTAACTCATGAGCCTGTGGTTTCCTCTGCTCCCTATCCCCACCTCCCCTGCGATTAACAGGCGACACAGGAATATTTAATCAGGTGATTTTCACCAAGTGGCCCTTCCTGGCTTGGAAACTCACCAGGGCAACTGGAGAGCAGCAGGGATGGAGTGGGGTGAACTGCGGCCTATGGCTTTTGCTAGTGAGTCCTCCCTGAACCCAAGGCACTCTTCCCCTCAGTGGGAGTTCTTGCCTCTCACTGGCGTCCTGCTTTCATGCATTCCTTTGATGGGTTTCTTGCTTCATTACATGGCCTTAGGGATGTCGAATGGACTGGTTCCATTTTCCACCACTCCCCTTGAGGGAGTTCTTATTCTCTTTTAACTCTGTTCATGGTGGCCTTGGGTCCCTGGTGAGGGCCCTAATTTACCCCTTGACCTTGGAATCCTAATTTATTAAATGTGTTTGCTTATCCCATCTCGCTCAAGTGATGCAGGTGCCACCCCGGCTTTATGGATGAGGAAACTGAACCTCAGGGCTGTGTTCTCATCACACCATGCCACGGATGGTAATCAGAGCCTTGCCCTACCTTTTTTTTTTTTCTTTTCCTTGACTTGTCCTTTATTTGCATAACTCTTTAATAACTGCTTTTATTGAAATAGAATTCATGCACCATATGAATTCTTTATCTGTGGAAAGTGTACATTTCAGTGTTTTCCCATATATTCACACAGTTGTACACCATCACCACAATCCGCTTGAGAACATTTCCATCATCTCTGAAAGAAACCCTGTACCTTCTAGCTTCTGCCTCCCTGGCCTCTCATTCCCTTACCCTTAAGCAGCCAATAATCTATTTTCTGTCTTTTTGTCTTTATGGATTTCCCTATTCTGGACTTTCATATGAACAGAGCAGAAGGTGTGGACTTTTTTGACTGGTTTCTCTCACTGAGCGTGATGTGTTCAGGGTTCTTCCCACGCCGTAACATACATCAGTACTCTGTTTCTCTTTTTGTGGCCAAATATCCCATCGTATGGGTGGATCACATATTGTTTACCCAGTCTTCTGTTGATGGGCATTCAGGTTATTTCCACCTTTAGGCTCTTATAAATAATGTGACCATAAACACTCATGTGCAAGTTTTCGTGTGGAATTAGATTTTCATTTCTCATGGGTATACAGCTAGGAGCGAAATTGCGGGGTCAGGTGGTAACTTTATAGGTAATCATTTGAGAAACTGCCTGACTGTTTGAAAATCAGCTTTACCGTTTTACTTTCTTTTTTTTTTTTTTTAAAGTTTTATTTATTTATTTGACAGAGATCACAAGTAGGCAGAGAGGCAGGCAGAGAGAGGGGAAGGGAAGCAGGCTCCCTTGCTGAGCAGAGAGTCTGATACGGGGCTTGATCCCAGGACCCTAAGATATGATCTGAGCTGAAGGCAGAAGCTTTAACCCACTGAGCCACCCAGACGCCCCCGTTTTACCTTCTTGCCAGCAGTGTAGGGAGGTTCTGATTCTTCCACATTCTAGACAGCACTTGTTATTGTTTGTCTGTCTTACTACGGCCATCCTAGTGAATATGAAGCAGTGTCTTGTTGTGGTTTTGATTCATGTTGCCTTGATGGCTTGTGATTTTGAGCAGTTTTTCACGGGCTTATTAGCATTTGCATCTCTTTTTTTTTTTTTTTTAATTTATTTGTCATAGAGAGAGAAGCGAGAGCGAGCACAGGCAGACAGAGTGGCAGGCAGAGGCAGAGGGAGAAGCAGGCTCCCTGCCAAGCAAGGAGCCCAATGTGAGACTCGATCCCAGGACGCTGGGATCATGACCTGAGCCGAAGGCAGTCGCTTAACCCACTGAGCCACCCAGGTGTCCCTGCATCTCTTTTTTGAGAGAAATATCCATTTGGGTCTTTTGCCCTTTTTTTATAAATCAGATAACTTGTCTTTTTATTCTTGAGTTGTAAGAGTGTTCCTTCAGTATTCTAGTCCCTTCTCAGACGTATGATCTGCATGTGTTTTCTTCCACTCCGTGAGTTGTCTTCCCATGTTCTTGTTGGTGTCTCTTGCAGTATAAAGAATATTAATTTTGTGAGAAGTTAGTTGGTCCGTCTCTTTGGCTGCTTTTGCTTTTGATGTCCTTTCGGCCGACTTCCTACTTGCCAGGCACACAGGCCTGCTTAGCGTGTAATGCACATGTATACACGCATGGTGGCCATGATCAGCAATGGCCTTCACACCGGGAGACCAGGCTCAGGGGTTATGTAACTTTTCCAAGGCCACACAGAAATTAAGAGGCAGTGGTGGGATCCACCCTGGCCAGTGGCTTTAAGCCGATGTCTGACACCACACTTTTCTTCCATGGTGGTGTCAACACTGAACGACAGGCTCCCCTCTAGGCTAGACAGTGGAGGGCCTGCCTGCTTTTAAAAAATGGGTTAAGAATCTTCTCAAAACAGTTGCTTGATGAGTGTTGAATTATTCCTCCCATTTTATTTTCTATGTTTTTCCAATTAAAGAGACCTTCTGAATAAAACTGAACTTAGGATCTTGATTGGGAAGTAACAAACCTGCCTCTCCAAAGCCTGCCTTTCTTTGCATTCAGAAAACGACTCAAGATTACGGCAAGCTGGGTTTATTCCTTCTACTGGTTCCTTGCAAGGAATTTCTCAAATCTCAAGAGTTACTGTCTTTATTTTATAAAGAACGCCCCCACCCCCGGACTGACAACGTTATTGTAATATTTGGGGATGTATATTTTTGGACGTGAGGCAAAAAGATTTTTCACCTTGGTTTTGGTTTGAGTCTTTTTGTCCACCTGTTTTGTGCTCTCTGAAGAAAGGAAAAGGATTATTCCGGCATAACTTTGTAAAGTTTTTTATGGTCAGGTGTTCCCGTTGAGCAAGCTTGAAGTATTGGGATGACCAGAGCTAAGCTGCTGTGTTTAGACGGATTAGAACAGTGCTTTTTATCTATTTCACCCTGTGAGCTGGTTTACAGTAGGTTTCCCTTGTGTTTTCTTGCTGAGCCCTTGTAGGCACTCATGGTGCCTGGCTTCCCAACTCATGCGGAGACCTTTCTCCAGAGCGCTCTTGCTTCTGCTGGACCAGCCCACTGGAGGCACGTTGTCATGGGAAAGCAACACATCTGTCTGAGCGCCCATTTCCGCTGAGCCCTGCTGTGTGTTACTTTGAAACTGTGTTACACATAGAGCTGATTTAGTGGAAAAGCCCTGGTGAGCTTCGGATTTCACTCACCTGTTGTATCAGTGTTTGTACATACATTTTTTATATTTTTTCCCCCAAAACTGCTGATCAGACAACACTACAGCAAGGGAGGGCTCCGATCTTAATTGCCTTTTCCTGCCCCGTGTCCAGCCCAGGGTCAGTGCTCAGCACATGTTGGTTTAGATGAATACTGTTCCGGAATCTAAACAAGGAAAACCTCCCACTAGCCTTACTCTCTAATAACCCACCAACTTTTTCAACTCTGTTTGCTTTCAGTTTCTGCCCATTGGCAGGTGGTGCTTTCAATAGGCTTCCTTTTGCACACAAACTTTTCTTAAAATCTCACACATGATGCTTTTCATACTATGTTCTCGTCATCATCATCTTCTTGTGATTACATAATTGCCCCATAAATTATGCATGTCGTTTTGCTTGCTTATATGGTATGGTCACTTAGGGCGCAATTTTTCTTCAAAGTGTTCACAGCTTGGAAGAGGACTGCTTTAAGATCTTATTGTGTAAAGTTTCTTCTTTGGTTTAGAATACAGCCTCAGCATCTATGCCTAAAAGGGGATTCTGGGGGAAAGAAGAACCTAAGGTACTTGGGCTGTTTTGCATATTGCTAGACCGATGGGTGCCTCCACCCACCCCCCCCCCACCCCCCACCCCCCCCCCCGGCCAAATTGAGCCGATCAACACTGTGGTCAGGTGTTCACATGTTTCTTTCCCTACAGTTCTGTCCTGTCATTTCTGTTTACTCTTTACTCTGTTGCCTAGCATATAGAGACACTTTAGGAATATGTTGTTCTTTCCATCCACTTTGTTGCTCATCTAGCTTGTTAATTGTGCTAAAGGAATTGCCCCAACTCCTGCTGCCTCATCATTTCTCAGAATAACTTATGATAGATCGAACTTCTCTCTGTATTGCTACCTACCTGCCCAGCAGAATTTAATTAAATGATTCCTTTATAGAGCCGGATGTTACTCCTGGTTTGTGTCACATTAAGATCTATGAAAAATTTAAGTGTGTTTTTGGAATTTTTTTTCACTTGCTTTATTCTTCCAGTTTCAGACCAGCTTCATGTAGTCTTTTTTTTTTTTTTTTAATTTTATGATTTTTTAAAAAAAGATTTTATTTATTTATTTGACAGAGAAAGAGAGGGATCACAAGTAGGCAGAGAGGCAGGCAGAGGGAGAGGGGGAAGCAGATTCCCTGCTGAGCAGAGAGTCTGATGTGGGGCTTGATTCCAAGACCCTGGGATCATGACCTGACCTGAAAGCAGAGGCTTAACCCACTGAGCCACCCAGGCGCCCCAGCATCATGTAGTCTTAATGATTTGTTGTTTTCTAGTATTCTCTTCTCTTCTATTTATTTTTTTAAGTAGCCTCCACACCCATCGTGGTACTTGAACTGATGACCCTGAGATGGAGAGTGGCACGTATGACTGAGCCCACCAGGCGCTCATATGGTATTCTGTTTCAGTCTGGAAGAATGAGAATTCCACTTTTACCCTTTCCTCTCCAACATCTTTCCTCTTGATTGGGTAACTGTTGTGTATAAGCACCTAACCCTTACCTTTTTATAATAACAATAATCAATGGGGCCCCTGGCCGGCTCAGTCAGTAAAGCATGAGACTCTTGATGTTGGGTTGTGAGTTCGAGTTTTGTGTTGGGTAGAGAATATTAAAAATAAAATCTTTTTAAAAAATTAAGTCTTTTTTTAAAAAAAAAAGCACAAAAAAACAAGGAGCGCCTGGATGGTGTAGTTGACTGGGTGTCCAACTCTTGGTTTCTGCTCAGGTTGTGATCTCGGAGTCGTGAGATCAAGCCCCGTGTTGGGCGCCACTCAGCATGGATTCTGCTTAGGACTCTCTCCCTTGCCCTCTGTCCCTTCCTCTCCCCCACCCCATTCTCTATCTCTTTAAAATAATTAATTAATTAATTAATCTCTTAAAAAGTCAATCAAGGCTCCTTTGTTACATTGCCTTGCAATTTAAAGTAAAACTATGTCCATGACTTTCTGTGTAGAGATTAATACCTATTATCTGGTAGCCCTTTGATGAGTTACCACAAGTTACTTTAAGAATGGATGTAGAGGGGCTCCTGCCTGGCTCAGTCAGTAGAACATGGGATTCTTGACCTTGGGGTTGTAAGCTCGAGCCCCACATTGGGTGTAGAGATTACTTAAAAAAAAAAAAAAAGAAAAAGAAAAAACATGAAAACCACACAAAAAGAGTGGATGTAGAATTAACTTTTCCTTAATGTTTTCAGATGCTTTCCTCTAGTCTCTTGGATATTTTTTTAAAACTTTAACTTGCAAAACATCTTATCTATTTGAAATTGGAAATGCAGTTCTAAGTGGAGGTTTGTAAAGTCAGATGGGAGATACACACAGAGCCATACCTACGTTTCAACATAATTCTCCAGCAGGGGGGATGTTCTAGGGGGATATAGGATAGTCAAGTGAGAAAGGGACTTGAAATCCTTGTTGCCTTACCTGACTTCTTATAGCAACTTCTCGGTTGTTCTTTCGGTACTATAGAACCTGATAGGATAGAGACTGTTCTTGGTTTTTCTCTACACAGTGACACCCACTGCAGGAGACTTGAGCTTAGTGATTTGAAAGCCAGAGCCCTCAGTGGAGAAGTGGGAGAAGGGCTCGTTTTATCCTCAAGCAGTTCCCAGTTGGGAAGTTACAGCAAACAGCAATAACCAGCTCCTTTTTGGGTCTGGACAGGTGTCTGTCCCCATTGCTATGACCACATTGGGGCGGGGGACATGCTGTATTCAGGTACTTCTGGATTCTCGATCCAGAAAAAAAGGTTTAAACTGGGTTTGTTCAGAAAGCAAAGAGAGTTGTCTCTTTCTTTGCACATAGAGCAGAAAAAAAATCCTCCCTTTGATTCAAGAGAAAAATAGGCGGGGCTGTCCTTTTCCATTCCCTCACATACATTCTAAGTCCTGATTCTAGCCACCACACCTTTTATGAAAAGGTCCAGGGGCTGTTGTATCAGGTAAACCTCTGTCCCACAGTGACACTCTACCCTGGCTGGCAGTGGCCGAAGGACAAAAGGAAGTAAGTTTCCCTTTTAAATCCCCAGGAATTTTTTTGATGAGATAATATTACAGAGTGAAATGTCTCTCCCGCTGTTAGTTCAGTGTTTGGCTCCTGTGTAACAGTAACCCACTTAGAAGCCGGCAGTCGTTTGGAAGTTATTTTAAACTTCGAGCAGAGTAGAGAGATATTGTAACCCTGGCTAAGAGCACCCCCCCGCCCAGGTTTCAGTTTTGTCCTTTCAGACGCTTGGAAAGTGCACCAGTATATCTCAAGGATTTTGTACTGAAAGCTTCTTAAAGAGCTGGTCTTGGTTTCAAAGCTTGGCTTGGTGTCCCGTACTCAAGGGAACATAGTTCTCTTCCTCCAGATATTTAACCTTGTCTGGCATGGTGTTTGGCTTTGAAGTTCCCGTAGATCCTTTGTCCATTAACAAAACCGGGAAACCATGATAGTCAGCCTTGTCGGGCTCTTGAGAAATTGAAGATCGGTCCATCTTCATATTTCAACATAAAACCAGATGTTTGCTATCTGGCCCTGATGATGGTCAGGTACAGGCATTGTTTCTTGATAGTCATTCTGATTTAGCGGCTCCTTATTTGGAAACACAAGTAGGCTATTCATTGCCTCTTCTAAAGGTTATAGGATCTCTGTGTGTCTGGGGGAAGATCGGGGCTTCTCAGAACAGTCACCCTGGTTACTTTGTCTGCCATCTCTATAACACCCAGATCCACGTCACAATCTGGTGCCACCTGGGAGTTATTTTTGGTTGCGGGGGTGGTGATGGCTGCTGGTTCTTTCTGCACCATGTCTCCCTGAGTCATCCCTGTGCTGTGTTCCCAGCATCCTCAGCCCAGGCCCTGGATAAATCCCAGAGCAGCCATCCCAGTCCGAGTCTTCCTCCGAGGACCCTCTGTCTTCTACAGGATGCTTCTGGGGTCTCTCTTCGGCTGGTGGAATGCTTCCCCACCAGGACCCATAGAATCTGCTGGAACACGTGGAGGACGGGTCTTCTGTCCAGCAGTGCATAAAGGTTTTTAAACAAAGTATGTGTGTTTATATAAAAGCAAAGAGTACTTCCTGACTTCCTATAAAAAAAGAACATTGCTGGGACACCTGGGTGGCTCAGCTGGTTGAACAACTGCTCAGGTCATGATCCCGGAGTTCCAGGATCGAGTCCCGCATCGGGCTCCCAGCTCCATGGGGAGTCTGCTTCTCCCTCTGACCTTCTCGCTCATGCTCTCTCTCACTGTCTCTCTCTCAAATAAGTAAATAAAAATCTTTTTTTTAAAAAAAGCACCCTTTGCCATCCCTGACTGCTCTTCTCAGGGGCAGCTATTTTCAGTTATTCACCTGGTTTCTTCTGCTAGTTGTCTCTGTGAGCATTTCTAAAATTCTGTGAATTATTTCTAAATAATGTGCTTATAACTGCTACCTCATACTTGGGGGTCCATTAAACAACAACAACAAAATGTTTTTTACTTTCTGCTATGGAAAGTGGGAGATTTTGTCCTCTTATCCCCTTCCTCTGTTCCTTCCCTGCTCCCCTCCCCTTCCCCCCACATCCCATCTGTACATTTTCCCAGTGTAGCTGCATCGCAGTTATGGCTTAGATCAGGGTTTCTGTTATTATGGCTGTCACTCTCTTCAGCCAGGCCACGCAGACCATCCCCTGCTTAAGGTTTACAGTTCTGGTGTAACTTTTTACATTTTTTTCTGGAGTTACTAATTGTCCCACCATGTGCCATTACTTTAGTTTGCTATGTGGCTATCACTTTTTGTTCTTTTAGGCAGAACTGTAAAACTCTTGTCAGTATCATCAAGCCCATTGGGTAATGACTCAGGTTGTTGTTTGCTTTCTCTTTTGGGTGTCGGGGCAGGGTGGGGGGAGAGGCTCTCCTACAGCTGGTCTATAGCCGTCATCCTGGGGACATCATCATTCTCCATTTCTCTTCTCTGTTGGATTCCCCGTGCCCTGGAGCCCATGTCTGGTTGGAGCTTGGTCTATTCTTTTGTTTTGTTGGAGCAGACAGTGGCTTCTGAGATCAGATGCGGTTGGAAAAATTTAAGGTTTTACTTTTGGGGAGGGGGGGCACATCCTCTCTTCTTCCTTCTCCTCCACTGCCCTTACGAAGCACTGTCAAGAGCCTGCCTGAGTGAAGGACGGAAGTGTTATATTCTCTGTAGGTAGGAAGCCTTAGCTCCCTCTCCATGCTCAGCTGCTGTCCATTGCCCAGAAATCTTTTTTTTTTTTTTTTTTGGTCCCAAGGATGTCTTTGGTGAACTCGTAATCAGCGACTGTGAAGAGTCAGGTGGTTTAAAGTTCACACAGCATTTGATTAAATCCTGACCCGTTTGCCCTGGTCCATCACTTAGCTGAGCACAGACCCAAGTGGCATACCAAAAACAAAGCATGAGGCATGGCATCAGGCCTGCCTCCAGCCAAAGACTTCTGCCAGCCGTCCTTTATTGAGGACCTTGTTGGGGTGGAAGGGGACCCCTGTAAGACTCTCCTTCTAGAAGCAGGTGCCTGTCTTAGAGGGGACGCTGGAAGAACTGTGGCAAGCACCAAACAAAGCATTTGGGGGGACATAGTTTTGGAAGCAGCGACCTATATTGGTGCTTTCAAGAAAGCTGAATGGAAGGGGTAGAGTGAAGCCGGCCTCTAGATTATTCTAGGCAAAGGCATAAAGCGTGAGCAAACATGACAAGTCTAGAGGAAGTGAAGAATATAAGGGCTTTTCTACTGACGGAGTATTTACTCTGTTACTCTGGTTATGTGTTTTATCTCCTTTAATCCTCTTGGCGCCCTGTTAAGGCAGACAATACTGTCCCCATTTGACAGGTGAGGAAATCGAGGTTTATAGAAATTGAGTCATCTGCCCAAGTTGATGTGCCTCCGAAGAGGCAGGAGTGAGATTTAAACGCAAGGTTGCCTGGTTCCAAAGCTCTCATTCTTTCCACCCCAAAACACCTTTTGGAACAAAATCAGGAGTAAGAGAGCAAGAGCCATAACAACACAATGTTCCTGATAATGTCAGACCTCGTGTAATGGATTAACTGTCCATTTTCCTTCAACTGACTTAAGCAAAAACATCGAGCATCCCAGAGTTATCGTTGTGAAGGCACGAAGCTACAGTTACAACGCAGGACACGTTTTCTTTTATTGTCTCACACTTTAATTGTAGCTGGTTGGTTATTTGCTCTGTTCTTCCATGGATCCATCCCAGGAATTTTGCTTATCTTCTCATTCTAGGCTGTTCTTCCCTTTCTACAGCATTCTCTGCCCAGTAGGGTCTTAGTCAATTCCACTCTGGGTTTCTGAATCTAGTTGATTGTTTCTTTATGTTTTCATTAACAGTTCTTTGTGACATCCCTGAGTTCTTACACACAAGGCAGCCATTTCTGACTTTCTTAAAAATATTAAGGGGAAACCTTCTTACATTTCAAGCACCTGATCAGGTAAACCTCACACATCCAAATATTCCAAGAAAATAAACTCAGAGGGGCACCTGGGTGTCTCAGTTGATTAAGTGTCCGACTCTTGGTTTTAGCTCTGGTCATGATCTCAGGATCACCAGATTAAGCCCCATGTTCAGGCTCTGTACTCAGTGGAGGAGTCTGCTTGAGATTCTCTCTCTCTTTCTCTCTCCCCCCTCCTGCCACTGCCCCCTCTAAAAAAAAGAAATACATCTTTTAAAAAAGAGAAAAACTCAGAAATCCCCGTAATTTTTAAATGCTCGCTTGCCACGTTAAGTTCAAAGTTAACATGCTCAGACATCATTCACTGCAGTATCCTTAGGTTGATCTTGAATGATTAACGTTCAGGAGGGCACACAGGTTTCATATGTAGTCACTGCCTGTGTGTCACTGGCTGGCGTCAACACGTACGAATTAACAAGCCTGGTTTTTACATGACGGGCGTCTGGAGTGACAGTGTGGAAGTGGCGTTTGTCTGAATCTTCAGGAGAATATATGCATTTCATATGTAGGACACCCTCGTTCTCTGTATAGGATTGTTACCCGACACAAGACAAGGATCTTGTTAAATCAGGGTCTGGTATTTCTTAGTAAATAGTGGAAAGAAATTGTTTGGGGCTTTTTCTTGAAAAATGAAATGGAACATAATAATTTATCTTTTAACTTTAAAAGTTAAGTTATAATGGCAGCTATGCGTATTGATTTCTGGGCATAGTCAGAGCGAATCCTGGGTGGGCAGTTTTGGGATATTTTCAGCAAAATTGTATGAGAGTCTGGATGTAGCCTCTTTCTCTTACGTTTGACTTTAGCAACAGGATCATCAAAAAGTAATTTTGATTGAGCCTGGGTGGCTCAGTGGGTTAAAGCCTCTGCCTTCCGCTCAGGTCATGATCCTAGGGTCCTGGGATCGACCCCGCATAGGGTTCTCTGCTCAGCAGGGAGCCTGCCTCCCCCGCCCCGCCGCCTGCCTCTCTGCCTACTTGTGATCTCTCTGTCAAATAAATAAAATATCTTTTTAAAAAGTAATTTTTGCAAAATATCAGAGGACTCCCTTGCTTTTTACAAAATTCTGTCTTAATTCTTTGATCGTACTCTGTGAATCATCTCTCTTGTGGATTTCTTCTTTAATCCTTTGCTAGATTGTTGGGCTTTGAGTGGAAACCCTGTTATTGACCAATACAGCTTTTATGGGCTCCATTATACTCTGCCTCAGCTGCCGGTTTGCACGTCTAGTTTGCAACTCACATGGTCACAATTGTTATTCCAACAGTTAGCAAGTGGTGACCATAAGGATTAAATAAAATATATAAACATAATAGTCTAGTAAATACTTAATTATGAGAAAACCCTCTCCTTTGCTACCCTTAGACATGGCATATTTGTTTGCATTTTATGCCTTTGCCTAGAATATTCCATCCTTAGAGAGGATCAGTTCACAGAGAAGTATTTTCATGTTACAGCTGCTTATGCTTCCCTAGAAAACATTCTGCTGAGCTCCTAAGTTGGAGCCCTTGGGAAAAGAGGACCCTAAGGTATAAATGGTTGGAGGCCTGAGGTGGGACATTTCTAGAGGCTGATACTGTCATCAGGGGTGGGCTGACAAAGACCCCAATCATAACAGTATTTAGCAGATGGTTCGAGGAGGCCAGTTTTACAGACGTCGCTGAGGTTGAGTTCATAGGACCAGCAGTTGGGCACCTGGATTAAAGACCTCGGAGGGAAAGCACAGAGGGTGGCTGAGATAGTGAGGGAGGGCTTCAGCCCTGTGAGATGTGATGTTGGTGGCCTCTTTACCCTCCATGGGGAAATAAACAAGCCACGCCAATAGATTGCGCCCGCTGGCACTTCAGAAAAATTCCTTTGGGTTTTTGAGTCTTTGATCCACATTCAGAAGTCAACACCCTTGACAGTGGCTGCCATTTGGAGCTAACAGTCCCCTGCAGTGTCAGTGGAAGATTCGATTGGGGCTTCTTAGAGGAGAACAGAAGGGTGTGTCCACAGAGGAGGCAGAGAGCGCCTGGCACGACGTGTGGCCCAGGGCGCAGGGCCTGACCGCCTCCGGGGACCCGGACCAGCGGGTGTGTTTGAGGCTTACATAGTTCAGATTTCTGCATGCCTGCGGACACACTCTTGACATGCCTCTCCTGGCACGTGGTTCCTTCGCAGCCTAAACCCCCAGTCTGGTCGTGGCCGCTTCCTCTCACCAGGGCTGCGAAGGGCCAGGCTTGGGCATCTCCTCCTCCTGCGGTTCTCCATTCCCTCCCTCTTCCTACATCCCACCCGCCCTCCCAGGACACCCCTTCTCTCCAGCTGCCTGTGACTGTCCCTCCATTCTTTCCGCCGTACCCTGCACCCTAAATGTATCCCCGTGAAACAGCGCCATCAGAGTATACACAACAGGCTTATCATCAAAGGGTTGGAAATGTTGGTGTTTGCAAAGTTTGAAAACCTTTTGTTTTTTAGACCTGACACCTTCTGCAGAGCTCTAATTTCCGAAAGCAAATCCTGAATCCCTATAGAGTATTCCTCAGTGTTAGTTACTTGTCCAAGAACCTGTTGGTAATCTCCCAGAGCTAGTGTTCTGCAGGACATGGTTTCCAGAAGGGCGGCTGTAATTGGCTGAGGCTCCAGGAGGGTGGGAAGGGGACCACATGGTCCTCCACTGTGGAGCCCCACCTTAGCTGAGTGCAGTTGTATCTGAGTCCGCTCTTGGGACAATTTTTTAGAATTTTTTTACTGTTGGAAAATTTTATATAAAATTCACCATTTAAATTATTTTTTTAAATTTATTTATTTGTCAGAGAGAGAGAGGGAGTGCGCACAAGCAGGCAGAGTGGCAGGCAGAGGCAGAGAGAGAAGCAGGCTCCCCGCCAAGCAAGGAGTCTGATGCGGGACTCGATCCCAGGACCTAGAATCATGACCTGAGCCGAAGGCAATGGCTTAACCCACTGAGCCACTCAGGTGTCCCTTAAATCATTTTTTAAAATATTTTATTTGACAGAGAGAGAGATTACAAGTAGGCAGAGAGGTAGGCAGATACAGGTTCCCCGCTGAGCAGAGAACCTAATGCAGAGCTCGATCCCAGGACCCTGAGATCATGACCTGAGCTGAACGTAGAGGCCCAACCTACTGAGCCACCCAGGCGCCCCATCCATTTAAATCATTTTAAGGTACACAATTCAGAGGAATTTAGTATATTCACAATGTGCATCCATCACCATCCTCTGATTCCAGAACATTTTCGTTACCGTGAAAGGAAACCCTGGACCCATTGAGCAGTCACTCCCCAGCTACCACAAATCTGCCTTGTTCCCACGGATTTGCCTATTTTGGACGATCTCCTATCAGTGGAACCACAGATCCAGGGTCTTAGACCTGCACCATACTTCAGCTCCCCCAGTGTAGCTCTCCTCCATTGGCCAAACCTCATTCATGTGTAAGTAACAAAAAGCAGCTCTCCACCTGGAAACCTCTAAGTCATGTAGCCAGGTTAAAAATACCACGGAACGAATACTACAGAAAACGGTCAGTGGTACGGTTGCCATGGCCATGGCCATGCCTGGAATTTCAGGAAACCAACCTGAGCTGGGCGGGAAGCCCCTTCCGGGTGGTGGAAGTAATGGTCTATTGGTGCAATTGGTTTGTCACCCTCACCCATGTCCTCTTCAGAGGTCTGCATTTCAGGCCACTCGTCATTTAATAAACCACCAAATATGTTAGAGTGGCCTGGGTTCTTGAGGGGCAGAATCTTCCATTTGTCCTTTAGGCACGATCATCGAGCCTAAGGACTCAGGCAAACATTGGATGTCCCAGGGTTCTCGGTCTCATGCATTGGAATTCGCAGGGGATGGGTTATTCCTCACCCACTGGAGAGAGCTGCCAGCCGCCCCCTTGTAGCACCCTGTGCCCACGTGCCTCACGGATTTATGCAATCCCCTTCTGTTGGCCCATTGAATTCCCAAGATTCTCTCATCTCTGGACTGCACCCTTCCTCGCCCCTCCACTCAATGCCTTTCAAGGCCGGGCATGCCACCACCAGGAGCTGTGCAGTCCATCTCCCTCAAGGAACTGTTTTCAGTGGGGAACACTTCCGCCCAAGAACCCGTGGTATTGTCTTAGTGTCCAAACACCTTTCTGGTTTTAGCCTGTGTCTCTCCCTTTCAATGTAGATTGTGGTCCTTCATACTTACCCCACTGGTCTTGTTCCTCTTCCCTCTCCAGCCTTTAGCTCCTGCTCCCCAGGCTTGGAACCACTGCCTGCTCTCTCTTCTTTTCCCAAGACGGACATGACTCTTCCTCAAAGCTCATCTCACAGCTCAGCACTTGCACAGGCTTCCCTGAACCTGCCGGCACTCTTGCTGCCCACACCACATTTGTATTGCAACTCTAGGACCACAGAATTTAGAGCTGGCAACATCTTTTCCTAAAGATTTAATCACTTGGTCTTTCCCTCTCAGTCAGACGATTGGGTCTTGGAGGAAAAATGGTAAAGTTAAGCAAGTGGAGTGGGAAGGCACTAGACTGTGAACACGAGGGCCAGGTTACCTGTGGGTGCGGCCACTCGTTGGCTCTGTTGTCTTGGAAAAGCTAGTTCTCTTGAACTTCAGTTCTCATCTATAAAATTTGTGGGGAAGAAGGAGAGTGCTTTAGTTTTGTGTTTGCTGCTCTATGAAGTTATAGCAGGGCACCTGGGTGGCTCAGTGGGTTAGGCCTCTGCCTTCAGCTAGAGTCGTAGTCTCGGGGTCCTGGGATCGAGCTCCACATCGGGCTCTGTGCTTGGCGGGGAGCGGCTTCCCCCATTCTCTCTGCCGGCCTCTCTGCCTGCTTGTGATCTCTCTCTGTCAGGTAAATTAATAAACTCTTAAAAAAAAAAAGTTATAGTAAACTCAGTGGCTTAAGGCGTCCCAGATTTATTCTCTTAGCGTTCTGGAGGTCAGAAGTTAAAAATGGATCTGTAAGTGACGTTCCTCCTGGAGGCTCTAGGGAGGACCTGTTTCTTGTCTTTTCCAGCTTTTGGAGGCCAGCCTTGGAGGATATTTTTCCATCAACCACAACAGGTTCTTAGGTCTCTTGTGTCTCTACGCATTTCTTCCAGTCATGTAAAGAGTTCAGTACTGTGCTAGACTCATTAATTTCTTGATAAGTTAGTTTATCTGTGAGGATTTCCTCTTCTCAGATTGTTGCTGGGGATCCCAGGGCCTAATAAGACTCAACGATAGAACTGTGAGCACAGACTTTAGGGTTGGTCTTGGGCTTCCGTTGACTGCGCTTTCACTGGCAAACATTTGATGATGCTCTTCTTCCCCTTTTTTGATTTTCTGCTTTGCCCATTTTGAAAAAATCCTCAAAGAATTTCACCTGTTCCCCAGTAGCCAGGGGTGACCTTTTGAACAGCTTGTTAATTTCACTGGTGATTTTGTCGTATGTCTGGTGGTCTTTCCATAAATTCCTGAATGTGTTTTCAGGTCCTCCTGCATAACTTGCCATACATGTGTTAATGTTTAGAAATGCAAATCGCCTAGGATAACTAACCTAGCTAGTTTCATGTGCAATTGCTACTAAATATTATGGTATTTCACAGGAATTTAGATAGGCATTTATATGGGAGGTAGGCAGTTTTTCTTGCCCTGCATCCTATCGACTGGTGTCCGCCTTGGGTGACCACCATGTAGAAGGCAGTGAGAAAGTGGGGAGCTCAGCCGGCTCTGTCAGAGGAGTGTGCGCCGCTTGATCTCGGGGTCATGGGTTTGTGCCCCATGTTTGGTGTAAAGATTACTTAATAATTAAAAAAACTTTTTTAAAAAAAGGCAGTGAGAAAACATTTGTAAAATCCACCCCCCCATTTAATTTTAAGGTTTTTCTTTTTAAAGATTTTATTCATTTATCAGAGTGAGAGCGCACAAGCTGGGGGAATGGCAGGCAGAGGGAGAAGCGGGCTCCCCACTGAGCAGAGAGCCCGATTTGGGGCTTGATCCCAGGACCCTGGGATCATGACCTGAGTCAAAGGCAGACGCTCAACCGACTAAGCCACCCAGGTGTCCCTAATTTCAAGTTTTGAGATTACTTTTCACTACTGAGGCTAAGACACACTTACAGGGTGGGTCTAGAACCTCTGAGTCCTGTGTGTTGAAGCTTTCTTTCTGTCTGCCTCCTAGATGCACCCACTGGGCCTGTGTAATAACAACGATGAAGAGGACTTGTATGAATACGGCTGGGTAGGCGTGGTGAAGCTGGAACAGCCAGAATTGGACCCGAAACCATGCCTCACTGTCCTGGGCAAGGTAAGTGCCAGGCCCTCTGAATTGAACTGCTTCCAACTGGTGTTCTCTGCGTTCCCATTTCATCAGTTCCTCACCTAGCTGGTAAGCCACGCAGGCACAGCACTCCTCCCCAGCTGAATCATGTGGGATGAGGACAGAGACATGTCTTGTGGCGGCCCCACCATGGTGCTCCCGATCTTGGACTCCGGCAGAGCCTGCCGGCCTCAGAGTCGGCTCCCCCTCTTGGCATTCTGTGACTCTAGGCAAGTCACTTCCCCTCATGGAGTCTCAGTTTCTTAACTGTGAAATGGGTTGATGATAGAGATGCACCGTACCTTCCACCCTTGGGGACAGAGCTTTCAGAAAGCTGAGATTTGGGGAGTTTAGAAAGAGATTAAAGCTGTACCTATTTTATCTTAAGTGACCCCCCCCAGGAGGTCTAGGGCCCTTCCGGTAACTAAACACACTCATACTTATATAGCGAAGTATATGGATATTCACATTAAGTGGGATGACTAAAAGCTAAATAGCCTCATGCTAGTTCCCTGAGCTAACTTTGCCTCTAAATGAGTTCAGGTCCATTGAGTTTTGCTGCCAAGTAAGTTATGGAAAAACTTCTGGGTTTTAGAGCTTTTTTGGTTTCAGAATGGCAGACAGCAATTATGGTCCTATATTAGAACTTACCTCACAGGATGGTTGGGAGGTGAGAGGAGATGCAAACAGCCAGCAGAGTGAGCTCTCAAAAAATGCGTGCTGCCGTTGGCTGCTGTCATCCCATTTAGAAGTACTAAAAAAGACTCGTGAGCCAAAGAGGGGACAGCATTATCTGTGGCTGCAGTGTTAAGATAGAAATAAATTTATTTTGGGAAACTATCCATCAATGATCTTAAAATATGACAGGTGACAGTCTGTTTTAAACTGAATCATTTTGTTAAAGGGAAAGGTTTGGAGAAAGGTATTAAGATTTTAGTTGGGAGAAAATGTGGTATCTCCTAAGGATAGTGTTATTGCCTGGATATATGTATATATTTTTTTATAATCTCAGAAGCTGCTGCCTAGGTACCATGGAGAGACAGCTGGGGGAAAACAGGTGGCTTTGATGAAGGATGCTTGCCAGGGAGTGTTTCTCAGACTTGAAGATGTCCCAGCGAGTCTCCTGAAAGACTTTTGGTCCAGGAGGCTGTTACGGTTAATCTATGATTTTTTTTTTTTTTTTTAAAGATTTTGTTTATTTGACAGAGAGACACAGCAGGAGAGAGAACACAAGCAGGGGGAGTAGGAGAGGGAGAAACCGGCTTCCCGCTGAGCAGGGAATCCAGTGCGTGGACCCTGGGATCATGACCGGAGCTGAAGGCAGATGCTTAACGACTGAGCCACCCAGGCGCTCCCTAATCTGTGGTTTTCATGTCCCACTTGTCTTCTGAAGCTTCTGAGCACTTGTCAAGTTCTCCTGCTCTTTTATAGGCGAGGGGGAAAAAAACCAACCCAGGAATTATTACCTGTTTGGTTTACAGTTCATGAAGTCAAATCAAGGTGTTTTAGGTGACCCAGGCCCTGATACTTCATCGTTTAGTCGGCCAGACCTGCTTAATGATGCTAGGAGAGCAGTGACCCCTTTGAGAATACTTAAGTGTTTTCCTAGGAGAAATGCCAGCTACATCCAAAGGTTAGGAACACTGCTTTCCTTGTGGGTAGTACACTCCTTGTATAATATTTTCTCCTCTACTTAAGTTGATGTTATGCGAGGCTCAGCAACTTGGCCGAATTTGCTTTGCCCCCCGCCCAGTGGAGTTCCGCCTCTGCATCTGTTGTGTCTGTAAGTGGGTTGGAACAGGGCTCCCAGGGATGCCCCATTGTTCTTCGATGGCTTAGTGGTGTTGAGGTCACTCAAAGAACCCGATTGTTGCTTCCTCCACCTGGAACAACCATAGAGTGGTTTTACTTGAAGAGTTCTGTATGGTTTGGCCTGCCAGCCTGCAAAGCCAGGTGGTATAAAAACCCTAGACGTATCTTGAATCATTAAGTACTTCTTGGGTTTATTCATTCACCAAGTATTTATTGAATGCAGAAGCTAAGCGTGTGGTTCTACCTGCTTGCAATCAACAGCCCTCTCCCTCCACCACGTTTCTATTTGGAAAGGCTCTGTCGTGGCCAGGCGGTATTTACCTGTGGTTAGTTACTAAAATTTGGCTTCATACTTGAGAAAAATCATTAGCAAAAATGCTTGGGCCAGAGAAAGCAAGATAGTTCCACAGTTGTTTAGAGCCTGGGTCTGTACCGGAGGTGTGGTGACTCATGCATCTCTCTCTCTCCCCCTTCCTTTTTTCCTTTCTCCCTTCCTTCCTTCCTTCTTCCTTTTCCTTTCTCATTCTAAAGTGTAACGGTTCTCAGCTTTGATTTTTTTTTTTCAAGATTTTATTTATTTATTTGACAGATCACAAGTAGGCAGAGAGGCAGGCAGAGAGAGAGGAGGAAGCAGGCTTCCTGCTGAGCAGAGAGCCCAATGCAGGACTCGATCCCAGGACCCTGGGATCATGACCTGAGCCGAAGGCAGAGGCTTTAACCCACTGAGCCACCCAGGTGCCCCTCAACTTTGAGTTTATTAAATTTGCTAACTGTGCTTTCCCCCCCCTTTTTCTTGAGTCTTTTTTTTTTTTTTTTGGAGAGACTAGGGTAAAGAAAAGCAAAGTGAGCCATGTGGGCAGCCCTGTCTCCTGCAGATAGCATGCTTTTCTTTCATTTCTTTGCTCTCGGTGGCTATGGCAAGAAGGTGGTGGGCAGTGGAGAGAAGCACAAAAGGAAGAAACTGCAGCCAAGTCACCGTGGGGGTGGGAGGAGGGACGGCTCCATATAGATGTTGAGACTTGCTGAAAACCCTCGAAGGGAGGACTCTGTCAGGCCTTTGGAAAAGCCTGTGGGGGAGTGGGGTGGGGGCAGGGCCAGACACAGACCCCTCTCCCCCTACCCACCATGCTCCCCACCCACAGAAAATGCCATGGGGCGAAATGTTGAAACAAGAGAGGAATGTCCTAAATTAAAAAACTGTAAATGCCTCTCCAGGAGTTCAAATAAAGTTTCATTTTAAAAGCAAAAGACATAAACTCATCACCTTAGTTTATTACTGAATTCTTTTGAACTCCTCAGAAGGGAACACTATAAACTCATGAGAGAAGAATGATTTATGATCCCCTCCTTATAATCTTTTCGGTTCTGCAGGAGGCAGGGCAGACGGTAGGATCAGCTGGGGAGGCAGAGTTGGGGTGAGAGGGAGTCCCCCACAGGGACACAGCCAGCCAGGGCACTGCGCCAGGCCCTGCATCATACCAGGCGCGGAACCAATCTCTCGGCTCTCTGGGCCTCTGTTTTTCACTTCATGTCAAGAGACTGTTACGGCCTCCTTACTCTTCCACTGTTTTCAGCTTCTGTGTCATTTAAGATCTTTTGAGATTCTAGTTTGTGGAGATTCTCTTTGCAGCTTTGAAAGGCAGACTCAGTTGCTTGTGACAGTTGAAGTGCTGGGAAATTAAAATAGAATAAAATTGCCACTTCTGAAGAGCTTGCTACTGAAAGTGAGGGGTCGTTTTTAAACCATCCCCAAAGTGCAGGAACTGTATTTATGCTCTGGACATCTTAACCCTTCAGTTCAAAGTGTTTATTAAGCATCTCATGAGACGGGGAAGAAGTTTGAAGGTCGACTTTACTAGCTTCGGTTCCTCTGGCCCGTCCATGTAATGGAGGGTCTCCTGGCGGGAACACACGGGATGTGCTGGAGTTTCTAACAAAGCCTGCCTGGCCCAGATTCCATAAATGAAGGCAGAATACACCTCCTCTCCTCCTCTTCCCATGCTGGAGTGGAACCTTAGGGAGGGTTTGGAAAGATAGGCTGGCCAACAGGCATGGACTGGCTTTTTCTGGTACTTAGGAGGACAGCATGAGGAAATTCATGGAAAGACAAGAAAGGCAAGGTCAGAGAGACCCAGCTCTGGCGGAGTGACCTCAGAAAGGTCCCTTCAGTTCAGGGACCCTTGGGCTCCTCCTCGGGTCTCGTGTTGCCCTTGTCGTTGTGTTGGGGGGTCCTGCGAGATGTTTGCGGAGAACTTTCCACAGAGCCTGGCTAGTGGTAAAATGCCTGATGGGAACATAAAGGTGGCCATCATGTGTTGGGTGCTCGCTGAGTACTAGGAGCTTTCCAGGCGGCATCTTTCATTGTCAAACTGTGTCCCAATTCCCGTTTTACAGTGAGGAAATTGAGTCCCGGAGAGACATTCTCTACGTGACCTAAGACCAGACGGCTCTCAAGTAGCCGACCTGAGATTGGAGATAAAGACCGGTCTATTGCCTCATCTGTGTTAGTTTCTTCCCTTTGCCCCCTTTTGTCTTCCCCAGTTTGTAGATAAAAATCGGATGCTTTTTCAGTAGCCACTGGCTTGGTTAGGACTGTTGGTTCCTCTTAACGGAGACCCAACTTGAACCACGTTGCGCCAAAAGGGGATTTGCTCTCGAGGTTCCTGAGTGGTATCAGGGAAGCTGTGAGAGGTGCCGCTGCTCTTCTAGAACACCGACTCTGGGGCTCCATGCCAGCGGCTCTTCCCCAGGTCTTCTGTGTATCTGCTTTCACTCCTCTCTCTCCACCTGCTTGGTAGGACACACGGCCCCCCAGTATCCCTGGGCTTGACACTCCCTTGGTTTCGAGCCTGAAGGATTCCAGAAAAGGATTTGTTGGCCCATCTTGGATCTGGTGGTCACTTTTAGTTTGGTCAGCTGTGATAGAGGGCTGGGAACATACAGAACTTAGCTTCCTGCCCAGCCATGTGTGGGGAGTGGGAAGAGGAAGTGCTCTCCAGAGGAAAGCTGGTGGGGGACAGTGCTGGGCTACCCCCTTGCAGTCACCAACTCCGAGATGGGATCGTTAGCCGATGAGTGATGTCCATAGTATATCCTGAGTCATTCAGACAGGCACTGATGGGAAGGGGCTTCTCTGGTTCGTGTGTACTATGAAGCGTTCATTCCTCCCCTTGCCCTGAGCTGAGGCTCAGTCCCTGGTACTGACCGTAATTGTGAGGAGAGGTGAGTCCATGGGGCTGGAGGGGTCAGATGGGTTTTACAGAGAGGGGCTCTATGTATGAGTCTGGGAGAGGTAGGGGAGTAAGCTCCAGGAATGGGAAAGGAAGGAAGCAAGAAGTTCTTCAAGGGGCATTGAAAGTTGCTGGGGAATGAAGAGGCTTTTCAGGTTAAGGAGTGTAGTCTTTATTCCGTAGGCTGGTTGGACAAGGAAGGATCGGGTTACTCTTTGCTGTTGGGTGTTTCTGGGAAGTGAGTGGTGCCCAGACGTCAGTTCTCTTCAGTGGCTTGGAGACATTCAAGCCAGTAGCATTGCTGAGGACGTCTTGTGTTTGCCTTCATATTTCCTGTCTGGTCACCTGCTCTTCTTCTGTTTTCACATTTAGGTAAATGTGGTGTGTAGAGACAGTGTGGCCAATAGTGTGTGTCAGGGTGGAAAACTGCTCTGGCCTATAATCCCGGCTCTTCCGATAGGCAGTGGGACACCCAGAAGAGAGATTGGCAGAGGACTGAACCCTTAAGTTTGCTCCGCCCACCCACATCCAACCTTCAGAGTATCTTGGGAACCGCTTCACAAAGAATAAATAAAGACCCTAGAAGCCAAAATGACTGGAAAGTACAAGAAATTCTCAAAGGACCTTCATTTTCTCAAGATGTTTGGGAGGAGAGGGAGCCTAGAATGGTTGAGACTTGGGTTTAGGTATCAGACTAACTTGAATTTAAGCCCCAGTTCCAACTCTTTAATCCGTGTGACCTGAAACAGTCTGTGGGCCCCTTGGCATGCTTCCACCTCTTCTGTGGGAACAGCACCTAAAGGAGACAGCGCGCGTCAAGTGCTGGTCATGGTACAACTAGAAACACCAAGCAAAGTGTAAGCCCTCATGGCCCATCCTCTCCCTCCTGTGTTCCCCTTCAGTTTCTTTTAGCGCTCAAATTCCTATTACTTGAACAGTCCCCGGTGGTTGCCAGGAGCTATGGAGAGGGGAGGATAGGGAGTTTGGTGGGGACAGAGTTTCATGAAGAAGATGAGAAAGTTCTAGAGATGGATGATGGTGACGGTTGCACAGATCCATGAATGCATTTCCTGCCTCTAAACTGCATGCTTAAGAAGAGTTAAAATGGTAAGTTTCATGTTATTTACATTTTCCCACAGTAAAGAAGAAATGGTATTACTTAATTACCTCCACAGTAAGTGAAGTTTGATGGCAGTGGGTGTAGAGAAAGGAAGCATTTGGTTCCTGAAGCGATGGCGCGTAATCCCACCGTGAGTGATACTCGCGTCTGCTGGGTCCCGGGGGAAAGCAAACCCTGAAATCCTGTAACGGGAGTTCTAGAGAGGTTCCAGGAGCAGTGAGGACAGAGACCAAACCCCCTTTGTCCATCAGGCTACCCCCAGGAAAATGTCCTTCATGGAGTGACTCCCGCAATAGGGAGTTCGGGAAAAACAGAATTCTTGGTATTCTCTTTTCACACCATAGCAGAAAACAGGAAAGTGACCCTAACTGCCACCCCCACATGTTTGAGTTTCTTCACCTGATACTAAGCAGAACCTGATGTATAATACAGTGATAGGTGGTAGCTGGTCCTTAATGGACAAGGAATCATCCAGAAAGGGGACCGTCACTCCATGATGATGAATGGCCAAGCCTTTCTGCACCAGGGCTTTACTTTTCTGGCCATTGTTCCTCTGGGTTCTCTGATAAAAGTCAAAGCTGGTAAAATCATTGTATAAGTGTTGATCTAGCACAGAAGTTCTCACAGTATGGTCAGGGGACCCTTAGGTATTCCCACCAGTGGTCTCAGACCGGAGCTGTTTTCATAATAATGCTCTGATACTACCTGCTGAATCACTCATTCCTTCACAACTGTATGGTGGGCTTCTCCGGACGCATCATTTTATGTGGTAACTTCATTGTTCTGTTCGTTAAGGGAATGTGTGCTCGAATATTCTATGTTTTAAGGATTTCTCAGTTTTGGGGTGCCTGGAGGACTTAGTTTGTAGAGCATGTGACTCGATCTCAGCGTGGTGAGTTTGAGCCCCATGTTGGGTATAGAGTTCCCTTAAAAATAAATAAATAGGGGCACCTGGGTGGCTCAGTGGGTTAAGCTGCTGCCTTCGGCTCAGGTCATGATCTCAGGGTCATGGGATCGAGTCCCGCATCGGGCTCTCTGCTCAGCAGGGAGCCTGCTTCCCTTCCTCCCTCTCTGCCTGCCTCTCTGCCTACATGTGATTTCTGTCTGTCAAATAAATAAATAAAAATCTTAAAAATAAATAAATAAATAAATAAATAAATAAATAAATAAATTTTTTTTGTTTTGATTCTTAATATGACAAATATCAGTAGATATAACATGCAGAAACAGAAGTTCTTTGTGGTTCTTAATTTTCGAGATGATAAGAGGAGATCAGAGATTTGAGTGCACTGAACTACCATGACATCCCCATGGAAAGATCATCTCCTAGAGCTTGGCTGAGGGAAAAGTCCTGATGAAAGGTTAGGGGAAGGGCACTTGGGTGGCTCAGTCGGGTAAGCCTCTTACTCTTTTTTTTTTTTTTTTTTTAAGATTTTGTTTATTTGACAGACAGAGATCACAAGTAGGCAGAGAGGCAGACAGAGAGAGAGAGGGAAGCAGGCTCCCTGCTGAGCAAAGAACCCGATGCAGGGCTGGATCCTAGGACCCTGGGATCATGACCTGAGCTGAAAGCAGAGGCTTTAACCCACTGAGCCACCCCGGTGCCCCAGCCTGTGACTCTTGATTTCAGCTTACGTCATGATCTCAGGGTCCTGGGACCGAGACCCCCATCAGGGTTGAAATTGGAATTGCTGCTTGAAATTCTGTCTTTCCTTTCCCTCTGCCTGCCCCCCACTGGCACTCACTCTCTCAAAAAATAAAAAAATAAAGTTAGCAGAAATGAGCAGAAACTAGGGGACGGACGATGCAGGAACTAGAGGTGAATGTGTTGTCATGAAATTATTCTGTTCTGTTGTATCAGAGTCAAAGAGTGTTGCTTCTGAAGTTTAAATAATTGGAATAAAACCAATGGGTTGCTGTTTTCCATATTTAATAACAAATAACTGAACAATGAACTTGAAGAACTTAAGTAAAAAAGATCTTACTATTTTGAGATTTGCATTGGGATATGACCTTCAGCCTTGACTTTCAATAACAGCTTAACTAGGTAGGCCTTTCCTTAAGGCAAAAACAGGTGGCAACTTGGATCAGACTTCAGAGTTGTTTAAGAGCCTGTAGGTGTGTAGGTGGGGTGGGGGGGTTGGTTCTTATCCTCCAGCCTGCCCTTCTCATTGGCGTTTTTGATCACAGAATGCATTTCCTTGGGTGTCTGAGTGGCCTGGCCAAGACCCAGTTAGCACTCTTCAGTATGAGATTCCCGTCTCCAGCGGGACGGTGGGACTGGGGTCTGACTTGCTGTGGGAGAGGGGAGAAGGCAGCCGACTTAGCAGGATCTCAGAGGCAGCTGCCCCCCATCATAGGCATTGGCCTCCTCCATTCAGGGAAACATGGGGCACTTTGACTACACTGTGTTGCCAGGGTATTGCTGGGGAGTACCATGTGCTTGCGGGCATTTACTTATGTTGGACCTTCTCTGAGCATGTTATCTGAGTTCTTTATTGCTGTGGTTCTCACCTGGAGGTGTGCCCTCCCTCCCAGCCCTGGGAACATTTGGCCATATCTGGAGACATTTGGGTCTCCCTCCCTCCCCGGAGGGATTGGGGATAGTGATTGGGGGTCCCACTGGTACCTAGTGGTTAGAAGCCAGGGATCCTACCCAACATCCTAACAGTGCCCAGGACAGCCCCCCACAACAAAGAACAATCTGGCCCCAGATGTCAGTGGTATCACAGATGAGGCACCCTGTCTTATGATGGACAGATTTTCTCTCCCGAAGAAGACCTTAAATTCTACTTCTTCCTCTTTCCTTCTCTTCCCTGCCCCACTGCCCTCCAGTATAATGCCATAGTAGCCTTTGTGGTATGTTGTGGTGCAGTGCATGTTCAGTGTTCGAGCACATTCGTGTTTCCATGTGAGCAGTGCAGAGAGCCTGGATCTTGAGGCAAGCCGTGTGGTCTAAGAATGAAGGGACTACGGCTTCCACTCCAGTAGTAGCTGGGTAACTTCAGGCCAGTTAATCTCTCTTTGCCTCCCTATCTCTGTCAAGATAGTTGTGATGATTAAAAAATGACATATGTCAAGTTTTTGGAATGTGTGAATTCTCCACAAATAACAGTTTCCTTCCTTCTCTAAACTTGCTCCTACCAAGCGGATGAAAGTCCTTTTTCTAAGGTGAGCTGAGGTGGGTTTGTTGTTGGAGAGGAAGTTTGGAAGGCTCTTTGGATTTATTTTTAGGGAACACTTGGGTAAATACCTCCCATATTTGGTTAAAAAGGAAAGCAGGAAAGGAACTTAGTAAAAGAAATCAGATCAGGAGGAAAAGATTGGCATGATATGAATGGAAAAAGGAAAAAACTCAGGGAATACCAACTTTTCTCCTAAGGTCACGTGTCTGATGTGAAAATCACAAACTCTTAATTTGATGCTTTTCTTCTCTACCTAAATCTTCCAGGAACCTCTTGGTTAAAAGGCTATATTAAGCACAATACCTTTTTTTTTTTTTTTTTTTTTTAAGTAGATCCACAACATTTTTAGCTATAAAAGGCTAACCAAAACCATCATTTGAAATCCACTGAGAGGCTTAAGGGAATTTTGAAGATAGCGTGAGCAACGAGAACAAATGATGTGTCTGCCAATGCAAGGAGCACAGGCTGCTGGCCACCTCCCCGGACTGGGGGAAGCCTGGCTTGTGGACACTCCTTCTGGCTGTTGTCCCCTCCAGTTGAACCAGGCTCTCACAAATGAGTCTGTCCTAGGAAACTGGGAGTGTTACAGGCCGGTGGAAAAGCCCATAGAATATAGCTCATGTTCTCGTCAACCTTTGAGAGGCCATTTTGAAGTATGAAGAAATTAGAACCCAGCATAAGTCATTATAATATGTCTAATACCTTTCCCATGTCGGGTGACCTGAATCCCTCATACCTGGAGATACGCCCCAAAGTCCCATCTGCTCTCTGTTCTCAGAGGGGTCTTGCACGTGCCCGGTCACGTGTGTGAGTTAGCGCAAATAAGCAACAGTGGGCTGTCAGTCACTCAAAAGTTTTTATGGCCATGCCATGGCCATGGCCATCTCACACTTTGGGGGCTGTCTCAAGAGTGGTTGCATGTCATCGGCTTACAGTCTACCAGGCCCCTGGAAAACCTGCACACGTGGTTGGACCATTGCACATTTTAGAACATTGAGGTTTCACCTGTGCAGGAGAGCACCCCACTGGGTCTGGAAGCGGGAGGAATGGGGACGTTGACGAGATCCTGGCTGCTCATCTTGGGCACAAGACCATGGTAGCCTGCAGACAAAAGCAATTTCTTTTCCTTAATCTGTCTTTTGTGTTTTGTTTTCTTTCCCCAAAGTACCATGTTTTATTTGTTGAAAGGTACCATTTCTGTCTTGGTGCTCTGGTTTTCCAAATCAGACATTGGGTTGGGTGTTCTGACTAATGCTTTTTGTGCTTGGTTTGAAGCTGGAGGCAGTCTAAACAATTCCTTTGGGATACTGAAATACTTTAAATTCTGCATCATTTTTGCTAGTTATAAAAATAATAAGTGTTTCAACACATTCCAGTTGTCCTAAGCCCTGTTGGATAGAATAAAAATCTAGTTAGTCTGAAGAACTCAAGACTATTTCTTGGGATGTATAAAGGCCCTGGGCTTCCACTATTACACATTAACCTAATGCTGATGGATTTTCACAAATATATCAACTCTTAAATGAATCTCAGAGAAAAGAATGTGAAATATGCAAGGAACTTTTGTTACCTTGGCTTGATTTTTAGAAACCAAATTTTAAAGTCTTGAGCTTGAAAAGCTTTCTTTCTCATCTCTTTATAAACATAGTAGTTTTGTTTTCAAAAGTGAGTTATTTTCTTAGTGTTTTTCCTTTTCTCAGAGTTTCAGTTGATAGGATTTTAACAGTTTTTACTGCCTCTAATTTTAAAAGCACACCCAAAATTATAGCACTTATTCATTTTACTATTTCTGTAACTAACAGAATTTTCTGGTCCCTTTGTCCTTTTTTTTTTTAAAGTATGTAAGCAGTATAATAATTTTGACCACCATTTTTATGTTCCTTGCGCCAAGAACAGTGCAAAGCACATATAGTAAGCAGTCAATAAATGTTTGTTGCATGAAATCATTAATTATGGGGAATTTGAAAATAATTTGTCTACTCTAACACAGGTACTCTCACTTTTAGATTATGCCCTTCCAGTGTTCTCCTCTGAGCCTGATTTCTAATGTAATTATTATGAAGGCACACATTCTTTGACCTTTCGAACTTAATAATATAGTCATTTTACCAATTTCCTATTATTTTCATAACCTATCATTTTAATGACTGCTTACTGTGACAGACCATGATTTAGTTGACCATTTACCCCAGGATTCAATATTTAAATACCTTCTGTTTTATTTTTAATCATTACAAATAAACCACACTGAAACCTTTCTTTATGTAGGGTTGGCTCCCCCCTCCCCCCCCCCCCCCCCCCCCCCCCCCCCCCCCGCCGCCCATCTCCTTGAATTAGTCCCTTATGGTAGTATTCGAGGAGGAGATTACAGATCAAGGGATACAAACATTGTTTATGACTCTTGAGGCAAACACTTACAAAGTGCTCTCCAGGAAAGTTCTTCAGTTTATCCTACCAAAAATAATAATAATAATAATAAGTTTTCACATAAACAATGCTAGTAAAATTGACCATTAATTAGTCCATTTTTTTTTTAGTAATTTGAAAGGTAAAAATAGTACTTTATTGTTTTTATTGGCATGTCCTTGATTATTGGCAAATGTTAACTTTTTTCCATCTACTAATTAAATTTCCTGTCTTGTGAATTTTTGTTCAGGTCCCTTGCCTATTTATAAGGATAGATTTTAATGTAGATTTTTTTTAGTTTTATTATTATTTATTTAAGATTTTATTTATTTATTTGAGAGAGAGACGGAGACAGAACATGAGCAGGAGGGAAGAGGGAGAGGAAGAAGCAGGTTCCCCACCAAGCAGGGAGCCCGATATGGGACTCAATCCCAGAACCCTGGGATTGGGGCCGGAGCAGAAGGCAGACACTTAAACAACTGAGCCACCCAGCCACCCCAATATATATATATATTTTTTTTGTAGCAGTGTATTCATTCCTTGTCTTTTGGAGTTTTTCTTATCTGTCCGTTTTATTTTATCTTTGTTTATTTGCTTAGCTTTCTTGGCATGCAGGAGTTTAAAAATCTTATGTGATCGTGATTCCTTAATGATTTCTTCTCTTGCTGCTAAACTTAATTATTCTAATCCCTCTCTTGCAAACTTAGAGTTATTTTTGCTTTTTCTACTTTTTCTGTGATCACTGTTTTCCTTTTAAGGTAGTACATCTTTAAATCACTCAAAATTTATTTTGATGTGTAATATCAGGAAGTGTCTGTGTCTTTCAAAGTTCCCCTTTTAAATCATTTCCTTCATTTTATGTATCTTCCTTCTTGAAAAAAGTAATAGACTGTTCTCCTGAATTCTAGAGTAGGGTCATATTCTGTATTACCTCCTGTCAAATAAACTCTGTGTCCCTTTTTGGGTCGGTACCATACTGTTTCCATTTTTGTTGTTTTTTTTTTAATTTTTTTAAGAGTTTAGCGTTTTTGTTGTTTTCAGAGGTATTTCCAGAGCTAAGTGGAATATGCTTCTGTGAACTCACTGGAAAGAATTCATTGGTAAATCAACAAAGCAGATGCCTTTTTGTGCTGTTTAGACCAGGGAATCCTAATTAATCCTCATCTACTCTCACCCAGTGTGCATCATATCCCTGCCCCAACGGTCAGCCTAGAGAGTTGCTTTCATGACCCATGTTCATTGTCACGATTGCCATAACCAAGTTTCACTCCATTTCAGCATGCACACATATTTTTTTTTTTTTTTTTTAAGTAGGCTCCACACCCAACACAGGGCTCGAACTCAGGATCCTGAGATAAGGAGTTGCATCTGTATAGATTGAGCCAGCTGGGCACCCCAGTGTACACATAATTTTTTATTAGGAAATGTACACTGTGGTTAAAACCAACTAAACAGCCTATTTCAACTTCAGGTTGTCCAAGATTGTTTCACCACCAAAACTTTCCTACCCGGTTCTGTTCTGGAAATACGCATTCAGATGGACTCTGTACAGAAACAGAACAGAAATGGCTGATCAGGTTGTTGTCATATGAAGGTTTACTCATTTTTTTTTAAGTGTACAGTTGTTTTTAGTGTATTCATGGAATTGTGCAACCATCACCCCCATCAGTTTTAGAATTTTCCTGTTCTTTGTCTCTCACAGATAGAAATCTATTATTATCAAATACATGATTTTCCATCATCTCCAGAAGAAACCCCTTATCCTTTCACAGTCATTTCCCTTTCCTTCTGGACATTTCTTACTAGAGGAATCATTCAATATGTGCTCTTTGGTGTCTAGACATTCTTTTGTCAGGGTCCTTCCATGCTGCGGCATGCATCAGTATGTCATTTTATCCAAAAACGATTTGATTTATTTATATAGAGAGAACGCACATGGGCGGGGCTAAGGGCATTGGGAGAGGGAGGAGCAGACTCCCTGCTGAGAAGGGAGCCCAAGTGGGGTGATCCCAGGACCTGCTCAGATCATGACCCAAGCCAAAAGACTGAGCCACCCAGGCGCCCCCATTGTGTCATTTTTTTTAATTGCCAAATAATATTCCATTGTATGTTGTTTATTGCTTGCTTATTTATCAGTGAATGGACATTTAGATTATTTCAACATTTCAATTATTAAGGATAATACGTTTGTGACCATTTGTTTACCAGAGTTTGTGTAGACATAGGTTTTCATTTCTCTGAGGGTAAACAACTAAGAGTGGAATTGCTGGGTCATGTGGTAACTATGTTTAACCTTTTGAGGAACTGCCAGACTGTTTCCCAAAGTGGCCACACATTCTACATTACCACCAGCAGTGTATGATTTCTCCACATCCTAGCCAAGCCTTGTTATTATCTGTCTTTTTGATTATAGGCATCCTAGTGGGTATGAAGCGGTATCTCATTGTGGTTTTGACTTGCATTTCCCCAGTGGTGAATGATGTTGACCGTCTTTTCATGTGCTTATTGGAAGTTTGTATATCTTCCTTGGAACTGTGTCTATTCAGCTCCCTTGTCCATTTTTTTAAAATTCATGATTTATCTACCACTGAGTCATAAGAGTCCCCTAAATATCCTTATATATGAGGGATACACATCCCTTATCAGATATATGATTTGTAAATATTTTCTCCCATTCTGTGAGTTTTCTTTTTACTTTCTTGATGATGGCCTTTACTGCACAGAATTTTTAAATTCTAATGAAATCTGACGATCCATTTTTTTCTTTGGTTGCTTGTGCTTTTGTTATCATATCTTAGATATGAAACCTCATAGTTGTCCTTACTGTGGTATTTTACATGGTCATATACTGAAGGACCTTCTAGGGTTTGTAATAAGAATTTATTCTCTCTGTGGAAGCTTAAACTTATCAGAGGGCCGGGAAGCATTGATCTCTCTATGTTGCTGGTCCTGCTTTCCTGGATTCTTTTATTTCACCTGGGACATCTGACCACAGCAGTCTCCACACATCCTATGGCAGGAGGATGAGAGACCACTCGGCATGCCAGTGGTCAGGACTTCAGTTCCAGCTTAGTAGCTGAAATGGCTGGGTTGAAAATATGGAAAGACAGCAGAGCTACTGCCCAGCCTCCTCCGTTTTTTTTTTTTTTTTTAGCTAATGGTTCTGGAAGATACTGGCCTGCCACTTCCTAAAATCCTAGCAAGTGCCCATGAATGCAGATGGTCCTGCTGACCAGCTCTAGGGATCCCATTTCTTATGGCTTTAAGATTCTATTCCATCAGGTCTAAGTGGAGAAGATGAGACAGTCTGTCAAAATAAAGGTAAGAGAGGGGCTGTTTTTGAAATGCAAAAGAAACGATGTAGGCTAGTGACAGCTGTCAGTAAGACTCCCACCCCCACTGTGCTTTTTAGTGCCTTTGAAAAGATAACAGCTCAAAGGGCCCGTTTTAGAATGTTCAACATCTAGCAAGTGTTTCCAAAATAATTTTTCTCTCCAAGGTCTGCTGATGAGCACCAGACTGAAAATAATTCCTCTCACTAATGGCTGGTCTCTTGCTCTCAGAAGGGGGTGTAGGTGCCTTGGGGGTGGGGGGTGGTCATTGACCAGGATTCTGTGCTCCTAAAAACAGCACCCACAGGCACGCAACCCACGCAACTCAACCTTCTGTCGAGTTCTCCTCAGAAACCACAGCCTGTCTGGAAGGGCTGACTTCAGGCCACGCAGCCTTCGGCAAGTCCCTGCTTCAGACAGTGCCTGGCAGGAGCTGGAGCAGATAGCCAGGCGCACGTGGCAAGGGGAGACGGTTGCGCAGCGACTTCACACTTACTGGAACCGAGACTGGTTTCCCAAGTTCTTTTTCATGATGCCAGAAGCACCAAGAAAGGGGAAAAAAAAAAAAAAAAAAAGGGAGTTATTCTGGGTCATTCATATCATCCGAAATACTCTTGGTTTGAGCACGGCGTGTTTCCTGTCATACAGTCTTCAGTCCTTCTGCTGGTATTACAGTGCTGTTGGCTTTTATAACATGATTGTGATTAAAAAAAAAAAAAGTGTAGTTGGCTACCATACAGAATTTTTACTTGGCATGGAAATGGACTCTTCCCTAAAGGTCAAAATAGAATCAGTTTGTTTTGCAAAAGGATTACCTGTGGAATTGCTTTCAACTGTTCACGCTGCCCCACACACTCCACCCTGCCCGCCCCCCACACCCCACTGTACACCCGTCTCTTCAGAAGCAGTTCTGTTGTCCAAAGCTGCATCTCTGACCAGGCCCCGCGCTCGTCGTCTATGCTGAGGTTGGGCTCTCTTCTGTGCAAGAGAGAAAATAAGAAAATTGCCTGTTTTAGGCAATGCAGGTGTGTTTCAGAGATTTAGAGTTAAGAAGTCAAGTAAATATTTTGGCAGCCCAACAAAGGTAAGAAAGGGAGAATGCACCTAATGGGCTTCTCAAATTACAGGCCTGTCCAAACACTTGCCTTCCTCCAGAGACACTGGTCAGGGCCGGAGGCCCCCTTGCGGGGTGCTGGCTGCAAGTCCCAGCTGAGAAGCCGGCTCGCTTCTGTCTCTGGTCCTGCCTGGCCCTGTGCCAGATGGGACACTTGGGCTTTGATCCAGTCCCACCGAGAGAAAGATATTCATCAGTAAGTGGGAGATATGTCCTCCACAGATTCTAACCTAACGCTTCCTCTTCCGGGCGGAAAAAATTCCCAGAGAGCTTTTTCCTCCCCTTTTAAAAATCAGAATGATGAAGAAACAGGGCACAGAGTCTCAGAAACCAGCCTCAGTGTGACTTCGTCCACCTCTGATCCTGGGAGGCTGACAGCTGTGGCAAGAGGGCCGGGACCCACCATGGCTCAGGGCCGCTAGTCTTCCGGGCTCGGGATCTAGGCATCTAAGCACGGCCCATGCCTGCCTGTCTAGGTGGCTTCCCGGTTGCCTGGTTTAAGAACAGAGACATCCCAGAAGGAGGGAGCTCTGACCTGCTAGTGCCGTGTCTCCGTCAAGCTGTGCTTTGTGTCTCTTCTAACAGAAGGGCAGACATAAAAGCTGCCTCTCTTCCTTGCCCTCCCCCAGTGGCTTCCACCGGATCACCTTGGCAGGGCCTCATCCGAGGAGGCCGAGCAGGGGGGCAGGGAGGAGGGAGGAGGGTGGCGGCTGCACTGGCGGCTCCTTTGATCACCTCCCGCCCGGTTCCAGGCCCTGCCGCCAGCAGGCCAGCCAAAGGCCTGGCTCTACTGATCTGATGAGGTGCTGAATAGGACCCGAGGGGCAATGACGGGAGCGAGAAGAAAGCCTCGAATGAAAAGGAAACCCCGTGAACCTGCTCGGCTTCATTGGCCAGATTTTCCTACCAGGGAGCCGCTCAGTTCCTGCCAGCCCCTTGCCCCGGCCCCTCCTGTCTCTGCTTTTCAGACCCTGTGTGTGTTTTGTGTTTGAATCACGGCTGCTCTCCCTGGTTCTCAGGCTGGGAACCCACTGTGCCTGTTTCCATGGTCACTGGGAAGCTCTTAGCGCCATGTGCTTCAAAGGGAACCTTTCCCCTCCCAGCGCTTGCTGCTGCCTGCCCCAGGCGGCCACACAATGAGCGGCTCCTCCGAGCCAGGCCTCTGACCCTTGCATGCCAGGAGGAAAACCTTGCCTTCACCGACTGAGGCTGTGTTACCTCCCAGATGTCCCCCTCAGCAGACCGTGTGCTTGTGCACGCACTATGGCCCATGGGTCTCACGTGCGCCCTCATAGGTTTAGATGGGATATGGAGATTACAGGTCAGAGTTTGGGAGTCTTTATGAAATTAAAGAAGAGAGCAGAGCCTAAGCCCCTGTGAGGAGAAGAGGCGGCCTCCTTTGGGATGGTAGAGGGGAAAGAAGAGGAAGATTTGAACTGGGACAGGTAGTGGACCCTGGACACCATGTGGAACTATCTCAGCTGGCTCTGGGGTCTTCGGGGTCTGTGCTCACTCCTCCTGGGCTGCAGATGCCCGCCAGGTTTGAACTTGGTTTTTGCTCATTTATTGAACAGTGCAGAGGAATGAAGCCTCTCACATCTGAGTGGAGAGAATCGGTGGTTTCATGGTCTTGGGAGGCTGCTACATGTTGATGCTGGAATTAAAAGGTCACTGTCCCATGAAGACCTGGTGTTTTAGATCCAAGCCAGCCCCCCTCACTTGGAGCTCAGGATGTTCACTTCTGCCTTGGGCTTATCGAGCTACAGAGAGCATTGTGGGAAATCGGAGGTTTCTTGAGCTGTCAGTTTCCTACCAGTCTTTACCTTTTGTAATATTTTGGTCATATCTCCTCTTTTTTTTTTTACTCCTTTTGCCCTTCTACAAAAACTCTTTTTCTTTCCTTTTTACAAAACTATCTGAAATTGTACCTCTCTAACTTGTATGCTCAGACAATGCGGGAGGGCCTGTGAGGATGACACAGTTTCTCTACATTAAAAAAATGTCCTCACCTCCATGTCCCTTTTGGTGGGCAGAGTCCATGCTCCAAATCGTGTTCTTACTCATGGGAGTTAAAGATCCAAGACCGTTCAGAGCCTGGACATGGAATCTGGAGTTTGCTGATCATGCGTCGTCTCTGTGGAGATGATGACTCCCCCCACTCCATGCTCTGAGCTAACTCCTTCCAGATTCTTTCCCTGATTTGACATGCAGAAGTTAACAGTGGCATGATTAACTTTAGCTCTTTGAGGTGTCAGGCATGTGTCTTGAAGAAACTAGGAAAGAGGGGGACGCCTGGGTGGCTCAGTTGGTTGGACGACTGCTTTCGGCTCGGGTCATGATCCCGGAGTCCTGGGATCAAGTCCCACATCGGGCTCCCAGCTCCATGCGGAGTCTGCTTCTCCCTCTGACCTTCTCCTTGCTCATGCTCTCTCTCACTGTCTCTCAAATAAATAAATAAAATCTTAAAAAAAAAAAAAAAACTAGGAAAGAGGGATTAGGGTTCAGATTCACTTGAACCTTCTGGGTTTTATATATTTACTTTTTCCCCACTGTCAGGCCTGTCTGACTTGGACCTGGCTCTTCAAGGCTTAAAGAATGAGTACCTTTTTCTTTCTTTCTTTTTTTTAAAGGATTTTATTTATTTATTTGACAGACGGAGATCACAAGTAGGCAGAGAGGCAGGCAGAGAGAGATGGGAAAGCAGGCTCCCTGCTGAGCAGAGAGCCCGACACGGGGCTCAATCACAGGATTCTGGGATCATGAACTGAGCCCAAGGCAGAGACTTTAACCCACTGAGCCACCCAGGCACTCCTGCCTTTTTCTTTCTGTGTGTCCTTGGGACAGAGCTAAATGGCGGAGGGGCGTGGGATGGATTGGGTACCACTGGAATCTGTGCAGGTGAAGAGTGCATCGGTGATGACCCTTGGCTTGAATGTCCTAGCTCTTCAGAAGAAGATTATTGGTTTTTCATCGGTCACACCAACGACTGTTCTTTTTTTTTTTTTTTTTTTTTTTAAGATTTTATTTATTTATTTACTTGACAGACAGCACAAGTAGGCAGAGAGGCAGGCAGAGAGAGAGGAGGAAGCAGGCTCCCTGCTTGAGCAGAGAGCCTGATGGGGGGCTCGATCCCAGGACTCTGAGATCATGACCTGAGCCGAAGGCAGAGGCTTTAACCCACTGAGCCACCCAGGTGCCCCCAACGACTGTTCTTGTTGGCAGCTTTACTAGAAGGATTAAGAAGTTGGATGTCTCTCACCACTCGCTACTGATTCTCCAGTCGAATTCTGTGGCAGTGATAATCTATGTCACCAGTTGATCTGTTCTGTTAGCCAAGAAGGTTTATTCAGCTGTGGGGCCAGGGTTTGTAGTTTAAGGTATGCATGTGTAGAGGATATTGAATTTTCGCTACCCAAACCCTTCTTTTCCCTGGTTGCCCTGGTCCCTTGAGGTTCAGCACACAGCTCTGGAGTGTCCAGTGGGGCTCCAACCACCCTTTTAGGCATGGCAAGGTCATCGTGGGGAGAGAACTGGGAGGGACTTCTTCAGGTCTGGGCTTAGTCTGGAATTTTCTCTGGCCCAGTAACATGTTTGCAAGGAAGGTTTCACCGAAGAGATGAAACTCAACTTTTAAGAATGGGTGGGCTTGGGGTAAGGAAGGGATGGAGGGGGAAATCAGAGGAGCAGGGCCAGCGGGAGCAGAAATAATGCATGATGTATCCCAGGGCCAGTCAGAGAGAGTGACTCAACAGGGCCTCCTGTTTTTATCAGAAGATCCCCTTGGCAGAGAAGGCATTTCCAGGGAATCTTTCAAGAGGTGTGCAGAATAGGAGCATGCCGTGGAGGGGAGGGGAGCGTGTTCCCAGCAGAGGGAACAGGACGTGCTTAAGTCTAGAAATAGATTGCCAGTTTGGGCACTTCTGTGATGTTGCCGTAGATTGCTGTTCTATGGCAATTTAAGTAAAAGTGAGGGATACAACTTAGTGTATTAGAGACCTTAAAATGTAAAATCCAAGAGAATTTTTACAGGAATGAGCTCAAGTGGTACTTGGTGGAACTTGCCCAGTCAACATAAAACATAAACAGGACTCCAATTTTCCTTCTCTGTGCGCGAATTCTTTTCATCCTGAACCTACTCCCTCCCCCCAAATTGCCATTCAGTGTAAGTAACTAAAAGTGACCGTTTTAACCATTTTTTAAAAGATTTTATTTCTTTATTTGACAGAGCGAGAGAGATCACAAGTAGGCAAAGAGGCAGGCAGAGAGAGAGGGGGAAGCAGGCTCCCTGCTGAGCAGAGAGCCCGATGTGGGGCTCGATCCCAGGACCCTGAGATCATGACCTGAGCCGAAGGCAGAGGCTTTAACCCACTGAGCCACCCAGGTGCCCCCATTTTAACCGTTTTTAAGTGTACATTTATTTCTATGGCCTTAAGTACGTTCACACTGTTGTGCAACTATCCCCACCGTCCATCTCCTGGATCTTTCATCTTCTCCAGCTGAAACTGTCTCATTAAACACTAAATCCCCATTCCCTCTCCCCAGCCCCTGGCACCCACCATTCTCCTTTTTGTCTCTATGAATTTGACTACTCTAGGTATGTCGTATAGATTGGAATCATTTAAAATTTGTCCTTTTGAGGGCGCCTGGGTTGCTCAGTGAGTTAAAGCCTCTGCCTTCGGCTCAGGTCATGATCCCAGGGTCCTGGGATCGAGCCCCACGTCGGGCTCTCTGCTCCACGGGGAGCCTGCTTCCTCCTCTCGCTCTCTCTCTGCCTGCCTCTCTGCCTACTTGTGATTTCTCTCTCTGTGTCAAATAAATAAAGTCTTTAAAAAAAAATTTTTTTTTAATTTGTCCTTTTGTAAGCTTTCCATTTAGCATAGTATCTTCAAGATCCATCCCTGTTATACCATGTATCAGAATTTCCTTTTTGTGGTTGAATAATAATCCATTGTATGTTTATACCGCATTTGTTTATGCGTTCATTTGTCGATGGACATGTAGGTTGTTTCCACCTTTTGGCTGTTGTGATGGTGGACACAGGTATACAGATGTTTCTTTAAGACTCTACTTTCCTGGGGCGCCTGGGTGGCTCAGTGGGTTAAAGTCTCTGCCTTCAGCTCAGGTCATGATCCCAGAATCCTGGGATCGAGCCCCGCATCGGGCTCTCTGCTCCTCAGGGAGCCTGCTTCCTCCCCTCTCTCTCTCTGCCTACCTCTCTGCCTACTTGTGATTTCTATCTCTCTGTCAAATAAGTAAAATCTTTAAAAAAAAAAAAAAAAAAAAAAATAAGACTCTACTTGCCTGGGCGCCTGGGTGGCTCAGTAGGTTAAGTCTCTGCCTTTGGCTCAGGTCACGATCTCAGGGTCCTGGGATCGAGCCCCACATTGGGCTCTCTGCTCAGCAGGGAGCCTGCTCCCCCCCCCCCCCACTCCCGTCTCTCTGCCGGCCTCTGCCTACTTGTGATCTCTGCCTGTCAAATAAATAAATAAAATATTTAAAAAAAAAAAATCTCTAATTTCCTCTCTCTCTCTCTCTCTTTTAAAGATTATTTTAGAGAGAGGGCATGAGTTGGGGGAGGGGGAGAGAGAGAGTCCTCAGGCAGACTCCCTGCTGAGTGTGAGGCCATCACGGAGGCTCCTTCCCATGACCCATGAGATCACGACCTGAGCCGAAACCAAGAGTCATCCAGGCACCCCAAGGATTTCAATTCCTTTGGGTATATATACCCAGAAATGGAATTGCTGGATCATACGGTATTCCATGCTTAATTCTTCGAGGAATTACCATAACATTTTCCACAATAGTTGTACCATTTCACATTCTCACTGGCAATATACAAGGATTTCAGTTTCTCCATATCCTGTCTGCACTTCTTGGTGTCTGATAGGGTTGTTTTTTGGTTTGGGTTTTGTTTTTAATAATAGCCATCTTAAGAGGGGTATGGGGTGGTTTGTCATTGCAGTTTGATTTGCATATTCTTAATGACTAATGATGCTGAACATCTTTTCATGTGCTTGTTGGCTGTTTGTGTATCTTCCTCAGAGGCCTGTTCCAGCCCTTTGCTCAGTTTTTAATCAAGTTGGGCTTGTTGTTGAGTTGTAGGGGTTCTTTCTATATTCTAGCTGTTAACCCCTTCTCTGGTATACATGATTTGCAGATATTTTCTCCTATTCTTTGTGTCCGTTTTCACTCTGTTGATAGTATCCTTTGATTAAAAGAAAAGTTTTTAATCTTGATCAAATCCACTTTTTTCTTTTTCTTTTTCTTTCCTTTCATTGCCTGTGTCTTTGGCGTTTGATCTCTTTGTTTGTTTTTTTGAACACGTAGAAGGTTATACAAACATGTCTCACTACTCACCCTTGGTCCGTGATGTACTCTTGTCCTGAGAATTCCAGAAAGGGAGAGAAATCTTGCTTCTTGGGCCAGACCCTTGATATGTTAGAAGATGTGCTATTGTAGATACAGAGAATGATAGGAACTGCCCAGAAGGTGCCCTAGGCTGGCCACAGGGGTCCGGCAAGCTGACTACACTATTCTGTGGTGAACCTCTTGCAAATGGGGATCTCCTGTCCGCCTCCATGGCCAGCTGCCACCAGCCCCACGGTGTGAATGGCAAGGAAGTGGGGGCTGGCGGCTGGCTGGACTCCAGGATGCAGCCTTTGCTGGCGGAGAACCAAGGCAGAGGGGGAAAAACACTCTTGTGTATGAGAGAAATAATGCTAGCTCCAAAACCTATAATTCCCAAGTTTAAAAAAAAAAAAAAAAAGGAAAAAAGAAAAAGATTTTTCGACCAAACTGTGCTTTTATCTTTGGATTCTGAATGGGAGATTGTTCACACAGCTAAGCTGGCTGCAGAAGCCAGGCCAGTTAAAACAATATGCAGGCAGCTCTACTCCAAGTAACCAGAAACTGTTGGCTCAAAGGAGCCAGAACCGAGGAACCAACCTGCTGGGAGAGGTTTTCCAAGTAACTCCAAGCAACGGCCTGAATGTAAATCCTCCTGCTGGGGAATGGCACTTTGGCAAATGAAGACCCTAATTAGAGATGGAAGGGTTTCTATTTTGTTTTTCTTTAATCCTTACCCTGGGGCCTTTGCAGGGCCGCCATGTCTCTGCTTGTGTGCAAAGAAATTTCCAGCTTCTCTTTGTAACAAGATCCTCTTTTGGGAAAGAAGCAACAAGCCGACAATGTGGGCCCACCACAGCCGGGGGACCCTGCCACCAGCTTAACCCAAAACAAAGAGCTTGGTCTGGGCCTGAGAGGCTGGGTCACCTGGATTGGCCGGTTGTTTGAAGTTCTTGGCCAAGTTGGATCTTATACCACCCCCCACCCTGTGAGACACTTAAATCCATGCTTAGACTGCGCATGATGTTTCGTAAAGTCCCAAAGGAGAACAGAAGTGAGAACAAAATGCAAAACTTAAGGGAGAACTGCCGCTCTGAGGCGCCAAGGCCAAGGTCAGATTTGAAATGGGTGGTGGGTCCCTCTTACCTCTTCAGTCTTCCACATGCTTCTTTGCCTGTTTGATCTGGGTGGAGGGGCTGTGCTCTTTTTCAAATTGATCACCTGTTAGTCCCCCGGATATGCACGGATATCATGTAGAGAAGCTGCACATACCGGTTCTGTTTAGTTTAGGTCTGTGGTGGCGATATCGTTGACCCACCCAGGTCCCTTCAAGGGCTTAGAACTGATGGTCTCGCTCTTTTTTTAATGTCTCTTTGGTCCTAGAAAGGCAAATGAGCAGTGTTCTCTGGGTCCAGAATATCAGGCTGTCCGTAAACTATAGAACTGGTTTTAGACAATTCTGGATAAAAAATCAGTACGACTGAAGGGCCTTTCCAGCCTCTCAGGATAGTCGATCCTGGAGACAGTCATCGTCCTTCACGTTGCTAAGTGTGGGAAGGGCCCGTGAGAATTTCACGCACCCGCAAATCGAACGCATTCCCAGAGGGCTGTTAACTTGGTTGTTCAGTTCGCTGCTGCTTACAGGATGCTTGTGCCCAAGTGACTTCAGGATTGATGAGGGGAAGTTACACATGTTTGAGTCACATGTAGGAAAGGTGTTTCTCCTGAGCTTCTGCTCCGTGCCGAGCCCCAGGCTGGGCTCGTCCACAAAGAGTCTTCTTTCTTCTTCTTTACTCTTCCCAAGTCTGTGAATTGCTCGATACTCCACGTGAGATAAACGCACTGAGTCTCCGGAGGGGAAGAGACTTGGTTGTAGCCACCACACACAGAGCTCCGTCCAGGCCCTAAGCTAACTTCAGACCAGCTTGCTCTGGGCCACCTCAGTTCTTTACACATCAGTTCCGTCCTTTGAACTTTGAAGTTGAGCCTCCAGATGGTGGTTGTGCCGCTTCTGCATAGGTAAAAGGACAGACCGACAGATTCCTGACCGATAGTCTTTACCCACCCCTGCCCACCCCCCTCCACCACCGCCCCCCATTGGTGGGGAGCCTAGTACTGCCGGGGAGCCCAGTGCTGCCAGAGAGCCACCCATTCCTGGCTGGCACGTGCTGGATGGATATGTCCACTGCATTTAATTCCCAGAAGTCCCCAGCTTGCTCACACTGTCTAAAGTTAGGTTTCAGGGAATCCCAAGATGTTTCTTTTTCAACTCTATGCTTGTGGTTAGGCCACGGCAGCTCTTTGGAGATAAATGGCCCGATCCATTTGCTGCCTGGCAAAACCAGGGCCATGAAGTACTGTGACCTCAGTGCTAGTCACTGTCCCTGTTCCAGCTTTTCCTTCTTGGTTTAATTTTCTGTGGTGTTTGTAGAAACTACAGAAAATCATTGGGAAACAGGTAGACTGAGAAATAAAAAGAAAACTGAGGTTTTAAATGCCACCTCGATCCTTCTAAAATGGACAAAAGAAAATCTTATTTTGTGTCCATGATTTATTCTGTTGCTCTTTGAGAAGCATGGTGCTTAAATGGCAGAATGAGATAGCAACTCTACCCTTGTCATTATGGGAAATCTTCACTACGTTATACAGATAGCTAATTTAAAGCTGTATCAAACTAAAAGATGGGGTTGGGGGGAAAGCTGATCATTTCCATGTCACCTTTTAATTGTACATGTGGCTCAGTGGGTTAAGCCTCTACCTTCAGCTCAGATTATGATCTCAGGGTCCTGGGATTGAGCCCTGTGTCAGGCTCTCTGCTTAGCAGGGAGCCTGTTTCCTCCTCTCTCTCTGCCTTCCTCTCTGCCTACTTGTGATCTCTCTCTCTGTCAAATAAATAAATAAAATCTTAAAAAAAGAAAAATCTACTAAACTTGTAATGATGATGGGTTTGAAAAGGGACTCAGATGTCAAGAACTGAAATCTGTTGCAGATTATTAGATTGCTTATGTAGACCATAAGTATGATGATATAGAGTAAACTTAATAATATTAGATGTATGACAATACTTTTTTACTACATTAGCATGAGGACCAGGGGGTTGGTGGAGAGGCATTGGGCCTGGGGGCATACACCATTCTCTTCCATAAGCAACCATGGGCATTGTGGAATACTGGTGGTAGTCTTCACCAGGACAGCCTAGCATTGTTAATAATGTTAAGAATCTCTCCGTGCTCTGAAAAAGACAGTGCAAAAGTCTAAATTTTTTGTTCCTTAAATATCGCTGCCCTGTATTTCTCCTTCTACGGTCATTTCCGTGTTGCTGTAAAGTCATATAGACACCCCAGGTGCTGCTGTGACAACAGTGAGGATCCTAGCCCAGATCTTCCCTAGGAAGAGCTGAGAAATGTCACTCTGATTATCAGATGTTTTCCTTGCTTTTGGATTCTGCTCTGTTCTTTTTAATATCCTTCGTTTTCGTTTTTTTGAACAAGGCAATTAGTAGTAGTAGCATCTTTGTTGCTACTCAGTTATCTGAAGTCATTTGCTACTGCTCAGCATGCCTTCAGCCGCTTCCCTCCATAGCAGTAGCCCCTGGGTTGCTTGAACTGTAAGGCCAGCTGGGGTGATGTGATTGCTGAAGGGTATGGGATGCCCAGAACAGCCCAGGGTGGGGATGGGAGCGTGCAGGCCATCTTACTGCACCCCTCTCACTTGACAAGAAATAAAGATGCCCCAGGGTCCTACTTATGCTGAAAACAAACTTGAGTCTAAGCAGCCCCCTTCTGTAGCTCAGTGTAGAAGAACAGACTGCATCTCTGGAATTCACTAGTATGTTCATTAGTACTACCTGTATCCCAGGCTGTGTGCTAGATGCTGCTGATACAGTAGTGACACTAGTAGATAGGTCTACGGCCTTGTGGGGCTCACGGTCAGTCGTGCGGATGCAGAGGCAACCAGCAAGTACACACACACACACACACACACACACACACACCACACCACCCCCCAGGCTAGCTGCAGACTGTGATGTGCATCTTTAGACCAGTAAACACGAGTGAGAGGCTGATTGGGGAGTCTCTCTTTTTCTCTGCATGGGCTGTCCAGAATCTAGGTTCCTAGAAGAAAAAAAGAGAGACATCCCTCCACCCCTCACCACGTAGGAACTGGCCTGCCTCCGCACATCTACCAACTTCATCGCCTGGTCTTCAGCTCATCTGCTTCATGGGTGTGCTCTCTCATTTCCTGTTACACCTGTCATTTTCCAACCATCAGACAGCACTTTGCTACCATATAAGTCTTATCTGTTAAGTGATAAAGTGGGGGCATTCGAGTCTTACAGAAAGTTAAGTGCTTATTTTAGGTATCTTATTAAATATTATCTACTTGACTGTTTTGTGACAAATGCTTTTAAACCCTCTGAAAGTTATATAATGTGCTGTGTGATGTAAAAAGGTGTATATGCAAAACTTTTATTCTAGTAATTGCCTAAAACTTACCATTTGGTGGTTTTTTTTAATGCTCAGTTATAGCCTAAGAAATCCGGAGGGAGGGAGGGAGGGAAAGAAGGAAGGAAGGAAGGAAGGAAGGGAGGGAGGAAAGTGTAATCACAATCGGATTGGATTGCTTTCAGTTGATAGCCTTCCTTCCAGAATGCCTTCCCTCTTCCAGTGACTTGAAGAAGGGAAGGAAGGAAGGAGGGGGTAAAACTGATTAAAACTAAAACTGGCTTGGCTGATAAGCCAAGTATCTTAGTATCTTATACTCGGAACTAAATAATGTTGCAAGAGGTCAACTGATCACTACTAAATGATGTTTCTGTGCTGGTAAAGGTCATTGTCACGGTTCATGCAGAGCTTCCCAGTGCATTGACCTCATGTTTGCGTGAGAACTGAGCGACTAGACCAGGGAAGTGTCCTCCTAGCCTATGACAGGTGCGTTTGGGTCCGTGTGGTGGTCTTTGACCACCTAAGGAAAATAAACACATGGAGGGAGACAGGTTGCAATGTGTTAAAGAACTTTCTCTTTAGAAAAAAGTGAATGAGAAAACAAGGGTTAGCTCGGGCAAGAGGTGGGAGCTCTAGCAAATAAAAGGTTATACCAGAACCCACTTCCTTTGTTTGTTCTGCTAAGTAAAGTCTTGGTAACACTGAATAATTACAGTAGGAAAAGCCTGAATGAGGCCATCCTTTCACTTGTTCAGTGAAGGTTAATTTAAGGGACTTAAATTTAAGAGTTAATTTAATGAGACTTGAGATAGAGCTTGAATTTGGGGATTTTTGCAAATTACCTGTTAGAGGCGATAGAAACAGAAGTGCATTTGTTCCTTAAAATGAGAGTGACCTCTTAGTATTTAAGAGTGATTACTGATTAACCAGGGAGTTTCAAATGAGATGTTTACATATTCTGATTTAAAGAACTTGCCTCAGCTGAGTGAGTGCTGGCTTTGGTTCGGGTGAGCTATGAGTAGAGTGGGGCTGTTGTATCAGACAGAGCATTGTGACTTCAGCTGGAGCAACAACTTCCCATGTGAATCTCTCCAGAGCATCCTAGGAGTTGTGCTCAGTGGGGGGCAGTAAAGTCACCTCTGCCACATGTTTTCCTCTAAGAGACTTGCGAGAGGAAAAAAAGCTAACACCTAGAAAGAAAGGTTGTCTGACCTATGTATTCTAAAAAAAACCCAGACAGTGGTACTTCCCCCCAACAAATGATCTTTGTAGCCGAGCTGATGAGTGGCAGAGACAGACATAGGCCACCTCTGGAGCCCACTCCTTTATTTCCATTCCTGAAGGTGGGGTGATTTCCATGCAGAGATCTGAGGACTTGCTGAAGGCCAAAGATGTGAGCCATTGGCCCCTCAGGGTACACCTACTCAGGGTTGTCTAAGTATAAATCAGTTGCCAACACTTGAGTTGGCAGATTCACATGTCCACCTTCTCTTGGAAAATTATCTGGCAATATGGTACTCCGCCCTTCTGATAAAGGTAGCCTGGGTGGTGGAAGCTTCCATCAAACAGGTGTCTACTGTCTCATCTGCCACAGACCCCCCTCCCCAACCCTGCTGTTTTCCTCACACTATGGCAGTACACCAGTCTCATACCTGGCTACTGTGGGCAGAGTTTGTGATCTCTGTTGTATGATCTTAAACTGCTGGGAGAATACCATCGAGGTTATCTGTACAAGGTTGAGTGAATCAATCAAGTGTGAACACAGATCAGTGTTTTCTGACAGTCAGTAAATATGAAGAATGATCCAAGATGGGTTGGATTAGTGGACTTTTATGCCTCTAATTTGTGTCAGCCGTTGTAAGACCCATGTAGGGTAGCCCTATTATTTGTCATTCAAGCTAGGACATGTTTGAGAATGGAAGGGGGTTGCCATTATTATTCATTATAGTGGAAAAACAAGTATAGGGTGGGGCTGCTCTGGCCATGCTAGGGGCAGGACAAATGGCCATCCTAGGCCTATGGGACATGAAAACAGTCTGCTTACATTCCATTAACCAGGGCAAGTGAAGTAAAGGTTCATAAGAGGGGCTCACATGGAGGCTACAGTGGTATAGAGACGGTTCTGGGGAAATTGGGCCAGGCTTTGCGGAAGGAGGCTTTTAGGTGGGTCCTTGAGTATGAGAATGACTTTGATAGGTAAAGAAGGCTCCAGGAGAGCAATTAAGGTAAAAGGCATAACCTAAAGTAAGAAAGTTATTTGTGTGTCTTAATTGTTCAGAGGTGGGCAGCTGTGTGGCTGCAGCAGACAGTGTTTGGAGGCCAACAGTGGGAGAGGGGTAGGCCAGGTAGACCTCGTCCAAACAATGTTGAGTCTCAGACATCAACTATAAGGAGCTGGGACTTGACTCGGAAAAGGGCAAGAAGATAACTCTTGGCATTATGTATGAGATGGACTGGAGAAAAGAGTGGAGATAGGGAGGCGAAAGGAGAGAGCCTGCTTGAGAGTGATCCACTGTGGACCGATGTGGAACTGAGCAACCTGGGTGCGGAGAGAGGAGGAGGGGCTGGGCTGCCACCAAGACCACGCCATTAATCCGAGGCAAGAGGTGTGGGTTTGAGAGAAACTTGGTGACTGATTTTGGCTGTGCTGAGTTGGAGCCCTGGAATTCAAGAAAAGGGTCAGGACTGGAGGTGAAGTTTGGGAAGCCATTAAGTGGGAGTGTCGGTTCAAACCAAGAGTCTGAATGGGCTTGTCAGGAAGAGAAAAGGGACCGGCACATGACTTCAAGGAAAACTTGGAACAAGGGATGAGGAGAGGGGGAAGTCCGTAAAAGAGAGTGAGGAGGAATTGAGGAGAGAGGTGTCTATATAAACAGGATATTAGCGTCTGGAAATTTCCAGAGGCAAGCAGAGACCTTGTAAGAGTCAGCAAAGGAAACCTGAATTTAGAGAAGAGAAGCAGGCTCATGAGCAGGGTCGTCGAATAGCGCAGAGGACATCCCAGGTGAGGGGCGTCACCTCGTGCTGTTTTCATTTAGCACAGGTGTGTTGTTTGGGTTTTGCCACCTAACAAACTGCCCTGAAACTTAGTTCTTAAATCGTTGTCATTTGTTCTTGATTCTGTGGGTCAGCTGAGCAGTTCTGGGCAGAGCAGCATGGTTGGTCTCTGGTCTGATGGTGGTTCCTTGGGGCCTCAGTTGGAACAGCTGTGCCCTCTTGACATGTAGTCTCTCTGCACCCAGGAGGCTAGCCCGGGCTTCTTCACATGGTAGTCTCAGAGTTTCCAGCAGCAAAGAAGGCCAGCCCCGTGCAAAGCACTTACCAAGCCTCTGCATGGAGTGTTTGCTAATGAACCCATGGCAAGAGCAGATCACATCACCAAACCCCGATTCAAGGGCCATTGAAATAAGCTCTCGAATAGGAAAAGTATTGTGGCCATTTTTTTTTTTCAGTCTACCGGGACAGGGGTGAGTTTCTTGTAATACTTGGTGGGAGGAACTCTTTGATACTTGGGGTCAATGGTGTAACTCTCCATCGAGCCCAGAAGGATTGAAGATCACAGTGGAGCACTTTAAGTTCTGATGACCTATCTGATTGTAGAGAAGGTTGTTTCAGTTCTGCCCCAAATGAGAGCCCAAGTACAGGGGACGACAATGACACTCATATTCATGACAATTCATATTCATTCAAGCTAAAGCATTTACTAAAGACATCAATATGCCCAGTTCAAAACTCAGATGTGAGTTCCCAATCTCAGAGCAGCTTTGTCTGACTTGGAACAGTCAACACCTCTTGGTGCCATCACTCATCTAGGTCTGGATCAATGAATAGTAATCACAGCTGCCATTAATTGGTGCCTACCTTGTGCCCAAACTATGCCAAGCACCAACCTAACAAAGCCCTGTCACTGTCTCAGTTCTACAGATGAGGAGATGGAGGACCAGAAATGAAGAGGTTTGCCTAAGGGCCTCAATTTAGTAAGGGAACCAGGAATTAAAACAAAACAAAACAAACCCCCCCCCCCAAAAAACAAAAAACCATCAGGCCACTGACTCTCCTGACTGCAGTAGTAGTAGCAAGTGCAGAGACAGCCACATGCACGTGCATATGCATACACACACAGACACATGCACACCGGCCCCTCCATAGTCCCCATCATCTTTGTGTTGAGGACGTAATCTTTCATGCCTACCGACCTGGGATCTGCCTGCTTCCCAGAGTCCACATGGGCACTGTGCTACTGGCCTCCGTTCGCCATTCACCCAGATTCACTGAGAGTGCATTTGTTTTAGGATATCAAAGACCGTTTGAGAGCATCAGAAGGAGATATTATCTGGCTCAATCTGGATAACTTTTTAAGATTTTATTTGAGAGAGCGAGTGAGAGAGAGAGCACACAAGCAAGGAAAAGGGGTGGAGATAGAAGGAGAAGCAGACACCCTGCTGAGCAGGGAGCCAGACACAGGGCTCAAAACCAGGACCCTGACATCATGACCTGAGCCAAAGACAGATGCTTAACTGACTGAGCCACCCAGGCACCCCCTGAATAATTTTTTTAGATTGGCTTTAGAATTTACCTATCTTAACTAAAAGTACCAGCATAACATGATAAAGCGTTCTTTGTGTCAAAATTTCCTTTTAAGAAATTAGAGAAATAACAGGAAAAGAATATTTGTGGATTCTTTACCCCACCCGCCCCCATTTAAGTTCTATATTGAGTATAGTAGACATAGAATAAGCAGGACATATTTGAAGTGTACAGTGTGGTAAGATTTCACACACACCCACACCCCTCATGAAACCATCACCATAATCTGTGAACCTCCTATCATTCCAGAAAGCTCCTTCATGGCCCTTCGAGGCCCCTTCCATCCCTCCCCTCTCTTCCTTACCAATCCCCAGATGACCGTTATTTGCTTTCGCCTACTATAGATTAGTTTGAATTTTATAGTTTTATATGAATGAAATTACACAGACATGTACTCTTTAACCTCACTTCTTTCACTCAGCATAATCGCCTTGAGATTTATCTGTGTTGGTTGGGTATGTGGTTTACTCCTTTGTATCATTTTTAAAATTTTAAATAAGAAAAGGGAATGCTGCTTTTTTCTTTTTTTTTTTTTTAACTCTGAACTTGGGCCAGGACTATTGAAGTTACCTACCAAATTGTACATTAACCATCCAATGCTAGTGATGAGTTAATCTGTAACTTCATCTGTTAGCTGTTACTGTGACACCCCCACCCCCACTCTAATGTCCTCTTGACTGTCAGGCCCTGATCCTGGCTACACTTTATCTCCAAGCTGGAACCCCAAGTGGGGTTGGGGGCTCAGGGAGCCCGATACTTCTGTCTTACTTGGGCCCTGCCTATCATCAGACCATAAGGTAGCCTGTCTCCATGCCATCAGGAGAATGGGGGGCTGTGGATGTGATGGCTGGGTCCCACCTGATAGTGGGGGGTTGGGCTCTTTGTGCAACTCTGTGGTTCAGAAGTTTGAGTTATGCAAATGTCCTAATCCCAGCATATGCAGTAATGCTGGGGGCCTTCTGTTATTAGGCAAAAGACTCACTTTATTTATTATTTTTTAAGATTTTATTTATTTATTTGACACAGAGAGAGCACAAGATGGGGAGTAGCAGGCAGAAGGAGAGGGAGAAGCAGGCTCCCCACAGAGCAGGGGGAGCCTGATGTGGGACTGGATCCCCGGACCCCGGAATCATGACCTGAGCCTAAGGCTGTTGCTTAACCTACTGAGCCACCCAGGTGGCCAAAAGACTCACTTTAATAGTGAACTCAGTACATGTGCAAGTATCTCAATTTACACTTCAAGACTCCACCTCCTTTCTGAACTAACGTACACCTGTCTGCTAGCAAGTCCATTACGGGCCGCCTCCTTCCTTTCACGGGTCAGTTGTTCAACAATTCTCTCCTTAAGCGCCAGGCGTCAGATCTCCCAGTCCAGGAATGTTCTAGTAACAACTGCTTAAAATAATATGCAAAATATTTATGTTCTTAGTAATGGGTGCTAGTTAATAGATCTTTCCGTTATTTTTTGAAAACTAACATTGGATTCCCCTCAGTTTTGATTTTTGCCCCCAAAGAAAAACTTGGACATGACAAAACCTAAAGGACTCAAAAAGTACGGGCCAGGGTTGCCAGGATGCAGTCGGCTCTGAACTGAACGCCCTCGCTGCCAGCATGCTCTGACCTCGGGAAGTCACTGTATCCTCTGCAAGTCTAGGATGTGGGACTAGGTGCTCTTTAATCCCATTCCAGGACTGAGAGGCACTTAATCGATTCAGCTGGACCGTAGTCAAGGTCACTGTTGCCTAATAGGCCCCCTCTGTCCCTCTACAGGAGGACCGCAGGCACTCTTTGGGTGGGCCTCATCAGCCTCTGGGGCCAAGAAACAGGCTCTGTCTGTCTCTGGATTTGGTTCGCTGGCCCCTTCAGATGTCCCAGGCACCTGGAGGGTACGCACTTGGACTTGGTAAGCCTCAGAACGGTGCCAGCCAGTCCCCCCCGTGCCTGCCATAGCTGGGTGCCTGTCGAGCCAACACTGGCATATTCTGCAACTCTTTGCTTGTTTGGGGGCGTGGTGGGGGGGCGGTTTACCCAGCACTTGCTGTTCCAGCAGTCTCCACTTACCCACAAACCAGACTGCCAGACTCCTGGATCATAAAACAAAGCCTAAGCACCTGGATCGTGACCCAGCTCTTTTCCTGTTCTTCTTTTGAGACTTCCCCAACAGGAAAGGCTCTGGGTAATTGATAGAGATTATCCCTGATTCCCTTAATGTAACCTTTTTACTCTTTCCTTTTCCTGGGATTAAGCTGTTCCTTTGCAAGAAGTCCTTTTCTTAATGACACAGTCACAGACCTGTTACTGACCAAAGGAAGTGATCCAGCCCAGCCCCACCTTCTGTGACTCCTGATCCCTTTGGTCTCTTTCATCCTAAGGACTTTTAAAGTCATTAACTGGGTTTTCCAATTTTCTGCCCTGTTAAAGGTTATCAGACTTATACTTTAAAATTAATCTGCCTTCTTGAAACAATAATTGCCCATACATTTGTAGTTGGATGCGAGTGTCCGTATGGAGTAAATGTGCGGGGATGTGCTGACCGAGCTCGGAGGCAGCGCGCCTGCCCTGCTGAGGGCGTGATGAGTGTGGTCTGACATAAAGGGGAGACCCGAGGATTCTGTCAGCAGGCGCCTTTTTCCCTCCTCCTCCCTCTGTTTTCCTTCATTCAAGGAGTATTTCTTGCGGTGCGTGCAGGTCCCCCGCTCCTTGGGAGGACTAGATCTTTTAGGATCTTTTAGGATGGGTCTTTCAGCCCACGATTGTACTGTCGTGGTAGGTGTGCAGCAAATACATGTTACGTTCATAAACCCTAGGAAAGACAGTCACCTGAGGTGTTTTTTCTGGAAGTATGTAGCCACCCGAATGAACCTTATTTGCAAGTGTCAGAGAAGATGAAATTTTTGGTCGGTGATCCAAAAATATCAGTAAACCATAGGGGCTGTGTGTGGATGCTGTGTTGTGTCCCAGAAACTAACCTGTGGCCTTGCTGACTGCCACTGAGAGAAAGACTAGTTAATAAATGTAGTCAGTGTTTGTATAGTGTTTATACAATGGCCTTTGTAATGCATGGTCTCCATGGAATCAGGCATCGCCTTTTGTGAACCTCTTCCCTTCCTGGTGCTCAGTGTGTCTGCAGGCTCAGCCAGCCCCTCCTGTGCCCAGCTCCCAGCCGGCCTTGCCTTCTCCCTCCTTTGGGCAGCTCAGTCTCCATGAAGCCCTTCCTGGCGGCAGCAATCCGCAACATACACACCCCCACCCAAGCTCGTCTATCCCAGACTTGATTCGAGCACCCTTCAAGACAGCCCCACACAGCTGAGCTCCTGATTCATTTGTTTCCCTTGCTAGAAATGGTCTAGCTCCGTTTCTCTAAGTCAGTCGAGTGCCACTCTGCGCGGCAAGGATGCATCCCCCAACACACGCGCACTCGCGCGCGCGCACACACACACACACACACACACACAGAGGGACGGATAGGACTGCAAACCACGAGCAGGAGGGGCTTAGCTGCAGCCCCTGGTGGGGATGGCTGCATCTTTTCCCTTCACCTCTTGTCCTCTCTTGGCCTGGCGCTTAGTCACCCTTCCTCCTTCCCCTTCCATCGTCACCACCATCGTGATGACTGCTGAGCGCCAGGACTAGAAAACATTTGGGAGAAATGAGAGTTTTAATGTGGCTTTCAGCTTGTTGGCCTATAGAAATGGGATTATAGGACTCGTTCTTTTATTTAGACGTTAAAACAAGGCCTTTCTGGGTTTAACTTATGTTTTACAGCCTAACCCATGACCTCAGCTGCTACATCTGGTGTCCCTTCACCACTACACCCGCAGGCCCCATCACTAGAATTGTTCCTGATGGCAGAAGCTGTCAGGACTCCTTGGCAGAGAAGGGGACATTAGTTGGCACTTGGCATCGAAGTTCTGTGACTCGGTTAACTCTGTTCAGAGTGTGTTTCCGGGCTTACTTCAAGAAAGCGTGTGTTCTGTCAAGAAAAATGGGACTTTAAGTTGAAAATGGCATCCTTGGGAATCACATCTTTCAGAACTTCTATCATCCTATTATCGCAGAAGACATTTCTGGAACTTGTGTTTTGTTGCCTTGTCCTGCCGGTGGGTAGAGGCCCCTGTCTGAGGCCCCGGGACCCATGTAGAGTAGTCCCCAAAGCCCTGGACCCAGGGAGCTAGGAGGATGACCTCTATGGTGAACCCCAAAAGCTTGCCCCCCACAGCCCCCTCCCCAACATCTGTGTCCCACAGCATTTGCTGCCTCTGGGTTCCAGGTGCCAGTGTAGGGGCCAGCGACCAAGGATGCTTGCCATAATCACAGCCCCTGAGACCTTTGACTGTGAAGGACCCAGGCTTCTGCTCTGAGGGAGAGCAGTGTCATTCTCATAGCCAGAAATCACAGGAAGCTCAACTGCTTGTTGCCTTGAAGTGCATTCTTCTTAGTGAGGACTTTCCTTAAATCTGAGTTAAAATAGCCAAAGTGGGTTTCTAGAAACCAAATAGTATAACCGAGAAAGGAATCTGGCAGTTCTGGGAGGGGAGGAACAGGAAATCATGAGTTGGAGTTAAGAAGCCCACTCCCTCTCCCTGCTGCCCTCTCTCCTCTGACCTCTAGGGTCTTGGTCTCTGTGATCAACGCAGAGAGCTTTCAAACCTCTAGTGGCCAGGTCCACCTCCAGCCCAGTGCCCCTCGCTCTGTAGGCAGGGGTCTGCCCCTGTAATTTTTAAAAGCTCCCCAGGACGTTCCAGGCCAGGCTGACAGCCGCTGACCGCCTTCTGCTGTTTTGTGCCGTGGCATCATTTCTGGCCCTGAACTCTGATGTTCGTGTGTGTGTGTGATATGTAGCAGAGTCACATCAGCTTCCAGAACCCTTCAGAAGGCAGGGTCACCATGACTCTTGCGTGCCTGCTGCTCTGTGTGGGAACTGGGCCTGCGGGAAGCTCGGGCAGGGCACCCAGGAAACAGGAGAAGAATCCTGTTTGTAAGCAGTCAAGGGAAGGGCCAGGTGCCCAAAGGAGACACACACAGCAGATGTGTCCTGTCCAAGGAGGGAGATGGGGCCTGAGCAACTACCACGTGCCAGGCAGGTTCTCATCTAGACTCTCAACATCTTGCAACAACTGTAAGAATATGTCCTACTAGGGGCGCCTGGGTGGCTCAGTGGGTTAAAGCCTCTGCCTTTGGCTCTGGTCATGATCCCAGGGTCCTGGGATCGAGCCCTGAATCGGGCTCTCTGCTCAGCGGGGAGCCTGCCTCCCCCTCTCTCTCTCTGCCTGCCTCTCTGCCTGCTTATGATCTCTGTCTGTCAAATAAATAAATAAAATCTTAAAAAAAAAAAAAAAAGATTACCATGTTAAAAAAAAAAGAAGAAGAAGAATATGTCCTACTGGCATTGTCCCCATTGAACAGATGGAAGCATGGAAAGGCTGTTAAGTCTGCTCACAGTCACAGAGCTGGTAAGGTGAGCCAGGATTTCAGCCCAGGTTGCATGAAGTGACAGTGCCTCCCCTGCCCCCGAGCAGTGCTAAAAAGAACTGGTTGGCAGGTCCCCTTCAGGCTGTGTTCTTCCTCAAGGCCCCCTTGGCTGGGGGTGTCATCAGACTGCACCCAGATAAGAATAGTGTGGGGGGGCTGCTTGGGACTCTGCCCTTCTCTAGAGAAAGGGAGAGATTTGGTTCTCTTGCTATTGTAAATGATTCTGCTGTGAAGTTAAGAAATAATGAAACTGTATCATTCTGAAATGTTAATACAAAGTCACTGATTCAAGGACATGATACAACAGGGCCCACGGTGGGGGGGGGGGGGCATTTGAAACCACCTTGGTAGATCCTTAGGAAGTGTACGCAGGGAAAGTTGTATTGTTGGTGAACTTGGCATTGGCTAGAATGGCAGTAGACAGAACTCCCTTGAATGAACTTGAGCCTCTGACAAAAACAAACATGAGCTTTCAAACAAGAAACCCCGTACGAGGGTAGGGTTGTGCACCCTGCCACCCCTCTTTCTGTTGACTGTAGGAGCCACATGACATTTTGTAAAGGGAGTTTCAAAAATGAGGGAGTCCACGTGGGTTGGGATAAGAGATATCTGGAATTCCTTGTGGGACTGGGAAGTGCAACACATAAGCTGGTAATGCAGTCCTGGGAGTTTCAGCATTCCTGCTGATACGTGCGTACCACATCTCTCTCACACTTGATGAAGGAAACCCCTAGCATAACCAGAGTATTTCTGTAGCCTGGGATTACCAAGAGAGGATGAGGTCACATGTCAGCTCTTGACTTTGTGACTTTGGGAGGTAACCTCTGAGCCTCCAGCTATAAAATGGGAGCCAATAGCCCCTTGGTTGTGGAGTTGCTGGGCAGACTCAGTGGGCCACTTGAAAGCACCTACTGGCCCTTGCCTGGTGCATAATAGGAACTTTGCTTCCTTTGCCACATTGGAGTATGATGCTTTGGGCCTGTGCTGTCCTGAGACCAGGCAAGAAAGGCCCTGCTTCTGAAGCTGCTGGGCCCAGGGTGAGGAGTCCAAGGGGAAGCCCCCTTTTGAGCCATTCTTGGGATCCTGAATTCCCCCTGCATGAGCCAGTGCTGGCTTCCAGACCTCTTCTCCAAGACCATACTCCTGGGGGCAGACTGCCCTGGGAGCACACCCCTCTTCCCAAGGGGGGGAGATGGACCTTGGCCATAAGGCTGGGGCGTTTACTCACAATGTGTACAAGCCCCCTCAAAAGGCAGGGTGGGTCAAGAGTCAGCGTTCTCCACAATGACACATTCAGATGAGGAACTCTCAGGAGTTCGCAGTTGAACGTGACCCTTCAGGTCTTTATGGAGGCATACATAAAGATAGAAGGGTAGCATATAATTTATATCATGGTTCATGGGCTCTTGTCCCAAGTCCCACAAATGTTAGGAGCAAGCCTGCCTCAGACATGCAAGAAACTTTCATCCAGATTCTCTTCCTCCTAATATAAATAAGAAAACCATATAATCAGAATAATCGCAGTTTTTCATTTTACCACCTAACACAGGAATTCTCTGACACTTTTCCTTTGCCCCATCGTAAGCATCGCCCCTGAGCCGGTGAGAAAGCTTCTGGACCTTCACCAGTCCACCCAAACCAGGAGAGGGGCCCCAGAATGTGCGTTTGATGGTCATCCCAGAGGCTTCCTGCAGCTTGGGCTCCGTGGTTCTCAGCCCTACCTGGATTTTAAGACTAACTGGGAAACTTTTAGAAAAATATTGCTGCCAGAGTTCCATTCCACAGAGATGAAGTCATCATCTCTAGGGGCGGGGCTGAGGCATATGGGTATTTTTTCAGTCTCCCCTGATGCCTCCTCAGTGGGCCACGGGTGGGAACCGAGTCTCAGTGGCTGGACAGCTACAGTAGCTAGGAGCTCAGCCCTCATCCTGAGAGCCTGTCCTCCACCTCATGGCGGAAGGGAGACTGTAGGGTCTTCAGATTTGGTAGGCACTGTTGTTTCTGGTGCAGCCCAAGAACGCCACCCAATTAACATTTGTTTTGATTATAAAACAAGTGTTAACCTGTCCTGTGCAGAGAAGGGGGAGGTCCCTTTTAAAATTTCTGGTTGCTGACTTTGGCCCTGAAGTGGGACTTCTGGAAACTCAACCCAAGATAGCAGCTTACAAGTTCTTCCAAAAGTTTCTGCGCCAGCCAGAGACATCTCATGAAATGACCCAACGGTGGACGTTTTTCCATAACATCCCTTCACCCAGTGTGGCCAGGGGAAGGAGGGTGTGGACAGGCTTCCCGGGTTTTTGGTGCTCCTTGTCAGGTGTTAAAACAAATAAGATCATTGTGTTGCTTGGAACTGGCCTAAATGTCTATGTTTAAGATTAAGATCTGGGGAAATGCATTTCCGTTTGAACCCAGCATTTTCTGATTGTGAAAAGGGTACCAACCTGTGCAATGGCGCCGTGACACGGCCACGGACTCCAGCCTCTTCTGTCGGTTCCTTTAATTAGGAGAAATTAAGTGGGGCTGCTACATATTTTGAGAATAAATAACACTATTTAAACTTAGGCAGCCTTAACCACTAACTTAACCGCTGAGTTCTCGCTGCTACATGCCTCCTAAATAGATCAGCATACTCTTAACTAGGACTTAAAATGCATCAATTTCGTTCTGGAGCTCAGAACCTGCAGCAGACGGGAGGCTTTGGAGGCTTAATGACTTTAATTATGGCAAGAAATACCTTCTCCCGGTGGGGAGGGGCGCGGCTGGGCCGCGTAGGGTCAGCGAAGGCCGGATGGGAGCCCGCCCCCCTAAGGCCGGCCCCCACTGGGTGGGGAGAGGGACTGGAGTGGGGCGTGGGGAAGCGGAGAGGGAGGGACCCTGAGGGAGGGCGTGGACAAGCAGGGCTGGAGGGGGGTGGTTGAAGCTCGAGGGTGGAAGGGGAGGAGGGACCCTGGGGGGAGGCCGCGGGGGCCTCGGAGTTCTGAGCTGTGTTTGTGGTTTCGGCACTTTGATCTCCTGCCAGCGAAACCTGGAAGGTCAGGCCGGGCTGCAGCCAAGCCCTGGAGCGAGGAGCCGGGTGGAGCGGACGGAGCGGGCCGAGCTGCGCCACCCACCCGCACCCCCACCCCCCTCCTCTCCCACTACCCGAGAGTGAGTCTGCGTGGCTGCCCAGGCGCCCCCGCCCCCGCCCGTTGGGCCGTTTTGTGTGCCGATCTCCTTCAGGCAGCGGATCAGGAGCTCCGCGAATCATGAAAGTAAATTAGCTAAATGCTCCACAAGTTTGGTTTGGTACAATCATTTATGTTGCGTATGCCCTAAAGAAAGCATTTTTTAAGCTAGGTGCACCCCTTTCCTCTCTGCCCTTTCCCAGAGCAGCAGGCTATTGGTCTGGTGGTTTTGCGGGTGTTGGGGTCGTTTCTTTCGACACTTCTGACACCCGCCCCTTTCTTGGCACCAGCATTTTCTCACCGGTTACCCATGTGCTCTGGTGTGTGACCTCATTTCCTATGGAATGAAAGGTTTCTGTAGGAAAACAGGGCGCTGGTGAGATCGGCCTTGCCAGCCCCCTTGCCTGGCAAGAGTCTTCCCTGTCGGAGCAGTGACTCATGCTTCAGGGAACAACAGCTGACCAGAGTGATCAAGAGCCCGGTGCCTGGGTGGTCACTACTCAGTGAAGAACAGGGGGAGGAGGAAAGGAAAAAGTGAGGAGGGAGGGTTTAAAAGCCACTCTCTGGCCTCCAGCGGGCGGGGCCTAAAGGGACCCAGTGGGTGGTGTCTGTTTGGACTACCCCAGGCCTGGCCAGGAGAGACTGGTCCATGTCTGGCTGGGTGGGGGGTCTCTGGGTCTGGCTGGTTGGTCTCCATCCACACTCACAGTCCCTGTCCCTCCCCGACCACAGAGTAGGCCCTGCGGCAGTGGTGACAGACTCGGGGCTTGTACCTGGCTGGCCCCCTTTATTCCTGGCAATGATATTCCCCAGGCTCAAGCTTGAGGCAGATGTGCCTCTCAAGCCTTTGTTTTGGTCTCATTGCCCCAACCAAGGCTAAGGCTATCAACTGAGTTTGGGAATTCGGACTCTGCCACCAGTTCCCCGGGAAGGCCAAGCTTCTGGTCTTCATACCAGCTGGGGAAGGCCCACTGGTGTCCGCTCGCTTTCCCGGGACAGGCCCCTGTGGGTTGCCGGCCCACTTTCTCCACAGTTTTCAAGGTGTTCCATGGGCCCCACCAGTCTCTGAGACTGAGGTCCCTGAGTATAATGGGAGGAAACTGTAAAAATCGGCATCTCGTGCCATCTATTCTGTGGATTTGCCCAAGGATAGTCATTTGGTAAGAGTTTGCCTTTGGTCAGAGTTCTAAAAGGAGCTCACATTCCTCCGGATTGGAAGGAAGGAACACTGCAGGTGCATGGTCTTGTTTTCTAAGAGTTTTGGTATCAGAGATGTGCTCACACGGAGGCCTGGGGCCTCATGAAGATCCCCAGTGGGGCAGAGCCACTAGGAGTGCCTGGGGTCGGGGTTGCCCAGAGACAGCATGGCGGCAGTAGAACTAACCACCGAGAGGAGGGCCCATCAGCAAAGCCGCCCCTGCAGATGGGCCTGCGGTTAATAACCCAAATCCCAAAAGCCTCAGATCAGCAGAATTGAGTTCCAAGAAGATCTGGTGGAGAACAGACCTTTCCCAATGGAAGAGTCAAAGGGAACAGGAGATCTGGTGGCCAGGAACAAGCTATAGTCTGTGCTTGGAGTAACAGGGGCCTAAGTGTTTGATGCTAACCCCGAGGGCAAAAGCTGATCTTTTTGGGTTAATGAACAAACATTTCTTGGCCATTTACCCTGTGCCAGGCCCTTGGCTGGATTCTGGGAACTGGGCAGGAAAGAAGTCTGACACCTGGGCAGCCCTCTAGTGAGGAGGCACCTTGAGTAAACAATGACACTGTGATGTCATAAGGGGCAGAGTCAGGCCCCGGCGGTTGGGGGGTAGGGGATCAGTGTGGAGGCCGCTAACACCTTAGTCAACCAGAGTTAGAAGAGGTAAAGGCTAACAGGTGTGGGGGAGGTAGTGTGTGCCTCAGCAGCAAGGCTGCAGGCCGTCAGGGAACTAGTAGAAGGTCAGCCCCGTTAGACTGAGGTTGGAGGGTTGGAGTGTGGAGTTTGCCATAAGCAGCGGGGAGGTCACGGTTTATGCCAGGAGTAGCACAGTTATTCGAGGACAGTAGTGCAGGTCAGAGCTGTGATTCAGAAAGGTCCCTCTGCTGCAGAGTAGAGACCCCACTGGGGGGCAGCTGGGATGGGCTAGGAAATGCCCAAGGGAAAATGTTACTGTTACTCACGTTGGGTGTCCTGGACAGAGGGGGCAGCAGTGGGGAAGAAAAAACAGTGGCTGGATTTGGAAGATGGAATCAGCAAATCTTGATGAGTAAATCAGCAAATCAGTTGAGTGTAGGGCTGAAGGCAAAAGTTTAGCTCCGCCCCTGTGAGCCTTGGTTTTAGGAGGGTAAAGACTGGATGAAGGGTAGGCCCATGGCAAGACCCCATGCATCCATATCAGCCTGAGCAAGAAAGGACCCACAGATGCCCAGGACAGTAGGCTCTACTTTGGGCATGGCCACAGAAGGAACTTGGGGACCCAAGTTGAAGCAGAATGCTGATACCAAGTCATAGGAACCAAGGGCTGGTCCCATTTTGGATTCTCAGCAATAATGGTTTCTGCCACTTTGGGTCACACTGCTCTATAAGTGTATCAGAGGAGAGCTACAAGTGAACACTCTTCTTGGGCAAAAAGAGATCTCCACACCCTCATCCTACTCCTTTCAAAGCAAGATCTCTTTGGCCAGGACTACAGCAAGTGTGTCATGATAGGCACTTCTAGAAGGTCCCAGATTGTATCTTTCTTGGGATGTCTGGCACAGCTGGACTTCTTGAATAGTTGTCAAGTTGAACTACATAATGGAATGTTTTCATACCAAAAAGCGCCTCATTTAGGTTGCAGTGCGTGCAGTCTCTACTTGGTTTCCAGCTCAAAATGTAGATCTCTCTCATATCCCTCAGCCTTCTCCCTATACCTTAGAGCAGGGCCATGAACGAGGGGTTGGCATACCACACACCATGGAGCAGTGGGTTCCAAAATGTCTTCCAGAGAAGGGAGGGTATTGACAGGAGTTGCTGCAGAAAGTTTCTGTATCTCCCAAAATGGGGGATCCCAGGTAGATAAGAGCCTCTAGCATTCTACCAGTGTGCTCTGTAGATGTCAAGGGTGACTCTAGAATGTGCAGCATTTCTCAAAGGACACAAACCAAGACCGTCTCATCCTGTGACACGTACTTGGGGAAAAACTGCAGTAGAGACAAAATAACTGAGCCCATATTCATTTCTTACCCATTTCCCCTTGGAATAACCATTCCTTGTGACTCCCCTTCCCTCTTCAGAGAGGGCCATGCCTGCATTGCTTGCAGAATGTATGCTCTGCGAGCTGCTGCTTCCTGCTGTAGGTATCCCCAGGGCCTAGCACACACCGGAACTGGTTAAATTACTACTGTTAACAAATAAAGAAATAAATGGCACTGCGAATAGAAATTAAACTCTGTTCCCACCTACTGTGTTCATTTTGTTGAGCATGGACCATGCCCAGGGCAATCTTCTTTGTTAGGCTCTATGGGGCACACAGACTGGTCAGTAAGATGTACCTCCTGGTTCCTTTAGACTCTGAAGGCGGGTTAGCCCAGCACTGCGCCAGCCATTTACATATAAGATGTCTCTGCCCTCTGACTAGGCAGGACCCACTTGTAGCTGTTTCACAATAGATGCTGCCAGGATGTGAGTATGAGAATAGAAATATGGCACTGTTTATGAAAGAGAAAATGTAGAAATCTGCTAAATACCTGTCAGGGGGACAGTCTTAAGCTCAGGTACAACCATATAATGGAATAATATGTGTAGCTGATAAGAAGGACTTTTTTTAAAATATAAATGCATATAGTACTGTTCAGTAAATGGTTGCATTAAGGTGGGGGAGGTATAGAATAGTGTATACACACAATTTATTTGTGTTTTTTTGTAAGTGTATTTTGATATATGAGTATATAAGTGCATTTTATTCCTGCTAATATATGGGTTTTTAAAAAACAACATGGAGAGATATAAACCACACTGTTGATGTTATAAAGTCTGGGACACAGGGGGTAAGAGGTGAGTTGTTTTTTGCTTTCAGTTTCTAAATTATTTCAAAGTATTCACATTAAGCACGTTACTTTTATAAATAGCAAAAACACGAAAGATGGTTATACTTGAGGGGAAAATGCATCGTTAGAAAGTGGTAAGCAACAGAAGAGAATTCTTGGAAAGATTAAGGCCCAGAGAGGGCTAAGAACTGCCTTAGGCTGTAGAGAAGAACTTGTCAGACTGATGGGAGGCGAGGCACATGAACTTGACCTTGAAGAACCAGTAGGTATGATCAGCACATGGTAGTTCACACTGGAGTATCTTTCTGCATTGAATAATATGCAAAGAGTTACTCTCAAACTGACTTCCTTCTCCTAGCCAGCTCACCACAGGCCACTTTACCCAGAAGTTGTGTTTTCAAATTTGCCTTGTAATATCTGCGCCATCCTATTAAAAGTCGAGTGGGTTTATAAGGAGGGGATTGTATTAGGACTCTTAGAATAATCTTCCTATCCTTTGGCCCTGGGCCTCCCTTCTAAGGAAATTGGAAATGTAAGCCACAATTTGTTCAATGTAGCATTAATTATTATAATAAAAAACTAGAATTAAGTCTAATAACAAAAATACATGAGTGAGTAGAGTATGCGAGTGGATATTTCACAGCCTTAAAGGTGTCTACAAGAACTTTTTAATGACTTGTTGGAAGCTTATGATAAGTATAAAAAAGAAAAAAAAACAGAGCCAGAAAACCAAAATGGGGGGGGGGGTCTGCTTGGAGCCTCCATATGCCAGAACTTCCTGTAAGAGGTTGAAGACCTAGATCTTCATATCAGCACTAACAGTCCAACTTCCTTGGTTATTGTATGATCAGGAGTTTGGGACAGAGGAGATTTTTAGTCATCTTTTGGGTTGTCTCTGATTAAGATGGTGTTCTGTCAAAGATTTCCTGAAACAAATACTGGGCACTAGGACCACCACCTTTAGCGCCAGACAGACAGATAAACAACGGGGAAAGATGGAGTCTGTGCCCCGGGGGCTGCTGGGAGTAACCAAGTCTGGGTGTCACTGCACACACTGGGGAGAGTGCCAGACCCGTTCCTGATCGGAGTTCCAGAATTTAATGGAAACTAAAGCAACCTGAAGGCATTGAGTTCTCCCACCCATTAGGTGGTAGTGGGGCTCATCAGAATGCTTCATTCCTATCCGGAAATTTGGGTCTCAGACACACTGATAGAAAGAAGCGCTTTCCTTCAGGGAAAACCATGTCCATATTCAGGGAGGAGCAACCCAAGAGTATGGTCCCAGGCAGACCACAGAGTAATAACAAGGGAGACTTGCATCATAGTAAGTGCCAACCTCATAAGACCCTGTCTCCTGGGGCTTGAAATTTTGTGCTTTGCACAGCAGAAGTGTGCAGATGTTTGCATTTTTGATACCTGTCAGTGGTTATGGACATCGCCTAGCCTTGGGTCTTAAAGACCTGGAAAGGTGAATAAAGGACCATGACAGCCTTTTGTTCCACATTTTTACTGCTGGGCTTCCTGCTGGTTGACCTGCCCACCTGCCCTTGCTGGACTAAGGCAGCAAAGGTAATGAAGGTTGTGTGGGAGGGCTGGGGGTTGGGGGTGTGTAGAGGGCAGTAAAGGCAGGGAGGGCCTTGGGCTGCTTTGAGGAGGCCTTCCCAAGACTTCCCACCCGTTTCCTGCTCTTCACACCCTTCTCATGCCCTTCTTTCCATGGCAGTCTATGCACAGTTCAAGGGCAACTGCCCTCTGCAGCCGTGGCCCAGTTTACCCGTGACCTTCATTGAGCCACATCCACCAGGCTGCATCTTTTCCATTCTTTCTTTGAAACAGCCCTATCTTGAGAGTTTTGTGACTTTATAAAGATAGGGTTTCTGATGATCACAAGACCACTCATCTCCCAACTGCGTAATCTCCCAATCTATGGTTTAGATTTGTTTTGAAACAGTATTCGGCCCGGGGGGCGGGGCGGGGGGGTCCTGGGTGGCTTAGTGGGCTAAGCATTGGACTCTTGATCTCAGCTTAGGTCTCGATCTCAGAGTTGTGCGTTCAAGCCCCGCATTGGGCTCCACGCTGGGCGTGGAGCCTACTTAATAAAAACGAAAGAAAGAAACAATATTTGGGCCCAAGCTTGACTAGGTAAAACGATGAAATGATCTCAGATGTGGAGATTGGTTCAGGACTATGCCTTGTCTATTTTTAAACTGGAAATGTGAGGTGAGGGGGAAAGTGTGACCAAGCAGTGTTCTGTGTTTTTTAATTTGCTTTGGGAATAGTATAATAAATGTGTCATTTTCTAAATCTGGATTATTCATGGCCTATTTTAAATCCCGGTCTGGCTCCTGACAGTCCAGTTCTCAGCAAGACCCTGGGTTGACTCCCCTCCTGTCTTGTCCTGGTAGGGGCAGAAAATACAACCTTATTTAATAGCAGCTTCCATTGATTTTTTAAAGTAAGTCGGCTGTGAGAATTCTCGTTTTCTCAAACAAACTGTTTGTACTTAGATCCTGTGTATTAGCCAGGTTGTGTCTGAGTCCATTAAATGGGAGCGGTAAATGGGTTTTAAGCACCTTATTCTTGGCCTGCTGTTTTTACTATGGAAACCAGGAGAAACCCTTCAACTGTCCTAGATTTTAAAATGCCTTTTAAAAAGTGCCTGTCCCGAGTGGGTCACGCCTCACCTCCAGATCCTGGTGACCTCCGCATTCCTGTGGAGACGGGAAGCCTGGAAGCGTGAACAGCCACATGGCTGAAGACCCTGTGACCCCAGGTCCTGCGGCCTTTCATCTGGGGCCATCAGGCTCTCCAGGTGTGCCAGCCCCGAAGCGGGAGGCTCCAGGTGCTCCTAATCGGGTCTGGTCTGAATGCGCAGTTCCCTGAGGTGCTGGGTGATGGTGGAATGAAAGCCAAATAAAGGAACAAGAGATCCTCTTGATTACCTCATCTTCAGTGCTATTCCTCAGGGCCCTTCTAGATCTAGGGAGGATTTGGGAAGACTGCGGTATCACCTGAGGAGAAGACACAGCCCCTACTTCCTGTTAACTCTGGGCCCACAGACTGTTGGCCTCCAGCAAGAGAGTCTATGCCCCTAAGGGCCTTTTGGAGCAAGGCCACACCACCTGGCCCCAACCTTCCTCCCTGGGCCACCGTGTCCTCTCCCTCTCGAGGCGGGTAATAGGGCCCTTTCTTCATTGCTCCGGACAGCACCCTGCCTCTCCACCGAGGGGCCAGGATTGGGAACTGGAAGGGACCCGAGTGGTGATAACATAGGCTTCCTCCTCCTCTCAGGTGGGGAAACTGAGACTGGAACTCCGATTCCGTGACTTGCCCACCCTTGGCAGCTTGTCCCTCCCGACTGCAGCTTCGCGGTGAGGCAGTGGGGTGGGACGGACAAGTGGTAGAAGGGGCTTGAAACTGAGTCTCAGTTCAACAAGAAAAGAGTCCCAGGGGAAGAAGGAGAGCTTCGGCAGCACAGCACCCGGGGTTCCTCAGGCTCATGAAGTTGCTGGGGACTTTGTAGCATCCCCCAGGATTTCTCAGTCCTGCTTCTTTGGTATACGGCGCTGGGAATGGTCCGGTAAAAGCTGTGGGATAAGACTGCCCTCTAGTGGGCTCGTGAAGCCATTGGTCCAGCCACTTTCAGGTCTCTCTAGGCTCCTTGCTGCCTTCTTTTGCTGAAGCCCCATAGTGATTATTCCCTCAGTAGGAATGCCTTCAATTCAAATTTTATTCTTTGTTAAACATTCTGGCTCACAGAGTTGATCTCTCAATACCGGCCATTATTTGCCCATCTTATAGGAGGTTTGGGGTTTTATTTTTGTCATTGTTGTTTTCCCCCCACCGTAGAGGTATCTTACTTCTCTAATAAGATTCAGGCCCCTAAAAGCAAGGGTGATGTTTTATGTCTTGTTCTTCCCCAGCTGCCATCCCGTTGTCTGCTTCGCTGGACATGAAATTAGAAGTTTCGCTGGGATAGAAAAGAATCCTCCCTCAGAAAAGCATTCCACCCCTTCACATTTGTTCCTAAAACATTCTCATCTCCGCTCTCTGATCCATAGTTCCCCAAGTGGCTGAATCATCTGAATCCCTCAGAAAACTTCCAGAACTCAGTTTCCTGGGCCTTCCTCCAGCCCCGCTGAATCAGTCTCTGTGGTTTGAGCCAGGAAATCTGCTTTACAAACTTCCCAAGTGGTTTTGGAAGTGGAGCCAGGTTTGGCAGCCAACTGCTCTAAAGCCCCATTTACGATTTTTTTTTTTTTCATGGCTTTTTCCCTCTGACAGCATCTCTAAAGGTCTTCAGCTTATGTCAGTTATTAAAATTGACCATTCTGAGACTCCTTCGGAAATACTCGGTGTGCTATTCTAACTACGGTCCTGGCTGACATGGGAAGGAAGAAGGACCACAAGAGAAGGACCAAAGGCGTAGACTTTGGTTGCCAGTGGCTCTGTGTTCATAGCAGAAAATACCGAAACCAATACCTTCATGCTGACTGGGCAGGTCATTGATGTGTTTTTCATGTTTGGCCGGACAGGGAGGCAAAGGTTAACCGAGTACCCAGTTACAAACGTTCACCGGCTCTAACTCCTCTGGTTCTCAGATCAGCTGTACAATGTAGGTGGCATTGTCCCATTTTTTACAGATGGAAAAGTTGAGGCTTTGGGAAGTTAGTAAGTTGCCCCAAGTCATGGAAGTTGCTGACTGTCAGATTCTGCATTCAAATTACCAGTCTGATTGCCAAGACCAGCTTTGGAAAGGTAAGAGGACCAAGTGTGCAAACCTGTTCTTTTTAACTCTGCCAGGCCAAGCGGGCAGTGCAGCGAGGAGCCACTGCGGTCATCTTTGATGTGTCAGAAAACCCAGAAGCTATCGATCAGGTAAACTCCATGGGCCACGGGGCATGGCTATCTCCCTGAGAGAGGCTCTTTTAGTTAGCTGGGCTTGTCGCGGGGGCATCCCCCTCACTTCAGGGCTCCGCACTTGTCTGTTGACACTAGAGACCCTTGTTTAGACGTCATTCCTACTTGGAGGAGAGGGTATTGAGTAGGCGTGAAGAGCCAGGAAGTTGGTGGTTGGGGGGCATTTTCAAAGACCCTTCCATCCTGCCCAGTCCATCCTAAAAGCATCATTCTGCGCCCTGTCCTTCAGAAGCTCCAAGGCTGTAACGCTTGAGGTCTTTGAGGATTTTCAAACGGTTTTTACTGTTCTTTTCCTTCAACCTTTCTCCCTCTCTTGCTTCTTAAAGCAAGAACGTCTTTTAACCAGACCTGTCTCTTCTTCCTCAGCTAAACCAGGGCTCAGAAGACCCGCTCAAGAGGCCAGTGGTGTACGTGAAGGGTGCAGATGCCATCAAGTTGATGAACATTGTCAACAAGCAGAAAGTAGCTCGAGCAAGGATTCAGCACCGCCCCCCTCGAGTGAGCCTCCATCGGCCACGGCCAGCCTCGCCCTGTGCCCTCTCTGCTGCTCCCCGAGCCTTTATACCCTTTGGGCTTCCGGCTTTTGTTGCAGTCTTCTTTCCGTGTAAAATGCTAATGCAGCCTAGGTTCCTACAGTTTAGATCAGACTTCAGGTTGGAGGCCAAGGAGAAATATTACTCCTGTTTCTTTATTAGTATTATTTTTTAGGATTTTATTTATTTGAGAGAGAGTGCGAGCGAGCGTGCACACACGGGAGGTGGGGGTCAGAGAGGGAGAGAGAGGCTCAAGCAGACTCTGCACGGAGCCCTTAGCCCCATGCGGAGCTCAGCGTCACCACCTGAGATCATGACCTGAGCCAAAATCAAGAGTCAGACGTTTAACCGACTGAGCCTGCCACGAACTGCCCCCACAACACGTGTTCCTTTAGAGAGGATTCGAGAAGACCTTCCAGGAATAGATTTTGTGCTAAAGGGTCTCTGGTATCTTCCGCCCAGCACTCCCTCTTGGTAGCTTCTGTCCTTCTTTCTATTCCATTCCACCTCCCCCTGAAAGGCCGGGGAGGAGTGAAGGAAGGAGTCCCTAGCTTCCTGTGTCCCCCTCCTTCCATTTGGCCCAGACTAGAGAAAAATGCTGGTAGTGTAGTTCTTTCTTCCCAGAAGGCAAATTGCATTATTAAAAAGCCCTAACTTGTATTTGAGTCTGGAGCACTTAGCTTTCAACTGGGATTGAAGTTTATGCCTTCTAGGCGGTTGTTGAATAGCACGGTGGCTTCTCTGGAGCGTGTCAAAGGGACATTGCTGCCCAGTGACTTCTTAAAAGGCATCTTCTGCCCAAACCTCAGGCTGAAGGTTCTGGGAACCTGGGACAGGATATAGAGAGATACATACATACACACACATACATATATATGGTTTATTTCCTTATCACAAATATTCACGTATAGGGTGACTCTTCGTACACACAAAGCATCTAGATACCCATAGCATTCAATTAGCAAAACTCTAATCCTCTTGGCTAACTGCATGTCCTAGACAAGGTGGCTTCAAGGTTTCTGGAAGCAGTGTGCCCTGAGGAAAAGGTAAGGACTCAAAGTGGAAAGGATTTGCAGAAGAACAGCCTTTGGTGGCTTCTTTTTAAAGGAAAAACGAGCCCTTTGCTGAATGTGACTCACTATAGTGGAAGCTGATATTGTGGAAGCAGCATACAATTTTCTGAGTTGTTGTAAACCGTTAATTATATGGTTAGTAATCACTGTTCCCTCAAAACATGACACTCACTCCTTTGTCCCATAAATATGATATTTGTGTTTATTTGGATGGGCCTCTCCTACCGGTTACGGCGAACTTTGCGCTCTTCCACGGGGAGCTGGGCATTCCAACAGGCGTGCTCTTGGCCGGGACTGGGCAGGCTGCCCCCGCCACACCAAGGGGGGCTGTCTGGGCCCGGGGAGCACAGCACGTGTGCAGGTTAGCAGAACCCCAGGTGTTGCTTGCAAACAAGGGGAGAGACACACCTGAGTCACCCCAGTCGTATCCCAACCGGGGCTGACCCGACCCATGCGCCGATCCCCAGGCTGAAGAGACCTGTGACTCATCGGGTGTGTATTCTGTTCCAGCAACCCACAGAGTACTTCGACATGGGGATTTTCCTGGCGTTCTTCGTCGTGGTCTCCTTGGTCTGCCTCATCCTTCTCGTCAAAATCAAGCTGAAACAGCGGCGCAGTCAGGTAAGAGCCCCAAGCAGCCCATGAGCGCAGGTGCCCGCCGCCCTGTCCCAGGTGGGAACTGGGGGATGGGGGCCTGCGGTCCACCACCTGGTCCCAGCACACCGGGAGCAGCAGAGATGGAGCAAAATGAGAGCAAAGCTTATCACCCTGTGTCTTCTCTATTCCAGAAGGGCCAGAACCACAAAGGCCAAGCACTGGGAGGGCTTCCAGCTGGGAGGTTTTCTCATGAAATGCCTAAGTGTTCACGCGGAGCCCTAGAGCCTTGCTCCTAAGATAGAATCTGGGCACCAGCAGCATCCCCTGGGAGCTTGGCAGAAATGCAGACTCTCAGGCCGTACCCCAGACCTGCTGAGCCGGAAGCTACATCTTCCAAGCCCTCCAGACGATTCCCAGTGAACAGAGTAGCCACTTTCCTGCTCCACCCGACACATCACCATGCTCGTAGAAAGGCAGGATTTGGGGGCAGAGGTTGATGGAGAGGGTAAGCAGGAATCTAGACCATCCCGTGTGTAGTGTGACCTCTCAGGAAAGACAGTGGATGCTGGCAGGCAGTCTGTGCGAGACTCACCGACTACTCACCAAGCGAGAGTGGTCATTAGCCCAACATAACAGTGGGTGTGTTTGCCCAGCAATTGCCTCATTTGCCCTCGGAACTTTCTTCAGTGTAAAGAGGGGGAACCCGAGGCATCGAGCAGGTGAATTACTCAGGGTCTTGCAGAGTTGACCAACTAACTGAAGTCGACCTCTGCTGGGTCTACCACTTGGGAGAAGCCTGGGTTCAAGTCGCTGACCCTCAGGAGTCTGGAAGTCCCATGTCACGGCAGTCTGAATTTTTAGCACCCGCTCAGAAGCCTGTAGCGTTGTGCCCGTCCCTGGGCACTGGGTGCCATGGCTCCAGGGGTGACTACCACTGTTAGTACATCCCAGACCCTAACACAGGGTCTGTTCCGCCACACAGAATTCCATGAACAGGCTGGCTGTGCAGGCTCTGGAGAAGATGGAAACCAGGAAGTTCAACTCTAAGAGCAAGGGGCGCCGGGAGGGGAGCTGTGGGGCGCTGGACACACTCAGCAGCAGCTCGACATCCGACTGCGCCATCTGCCTGGAGAAGTATATCGACGGGGAGGTAAGCACAGAGGCAGGGTCCATCCTGACTGGGGACAAGGTAGATAGGTCAGCAGAGGCGAACACAGCCTGGAAGGATGGGGCCCTAGGTCTTTGCCCACAGCTTTGCAGGAGCAGAAGGATGATGGCTAGGCCCCAGGGGCGTGGCCAGAGGCATCCTAATTGCTCTTCACCCTGGGAAATGGGTGGCCACAACTCAGATACACTCTCTCCAGAGGGCCCAGCTTCTACCCATGGCATTTCAGAAGTTGATCAGAAACATATGGTAGGCCAGAAAAGGTCTGGTGTTAAGAACATTGACACCTATTGACTTAATTTTAGAATCACTCTTCTGAAAGCAGACACTGACTCAAAACAAACCTCTCTGTGCAAAGCTGTGTGGAACACTGGCTGTTTTTACTTGGGAGGCAAGGGGATGTGATGGCCCCCTTTTTTTTCTAACCTTTTTTTTTTTTTTAAAGATTTTTACTTATCTATTTGACAGAGAGAGACACTGAGAGAGGGAACACAAGCAGGAGGAGTGGGAGAGGGAGAAGCAGGCCTCCCGCAGAGCGGGGAGCCCAATGTGAGGCTTAATCCCAGGATCCTGGGATCATGACCTGAGCCAAATGCAGACGCTTAACGACTGAGCCACCCAGGCGCCCCTTCTTCTAGCTTTTTATCCTGAAAATGTCAGACCTTCCGGAAAGCTGCAGGAGTCCTACAGTGAATGATGTGTCATTTGCCCGCAGTCACCCTTTGCTAGCATCGTGCCATGCTTGCTTAATCTTCTCACAGGCAGAGGCGTGCATCCACACACATTTTGGGGAATGGGGAGCAAACTGCTTCAGAATCAGCCACAGGCATCCGATATATTCCGTTCCCGTGTAGCCTGTGGGGTGAAAATGAGTTTTTGCAGAGGACTTGAAATTAAGAGTCTTGAATACCTTTAGGTTCAGACTTCCCATATTCTAGTCCTGGCCCAGGCAGGTTCTAGCTTTGTGATCTTGGGCAGTGATTTCATTCTCTGTGCCCACACTTGGGACATGGGCCCAAGAGTGACACGGGCTTCAGGTGATCATGGAGCTTTCATGAGAAAATACAGGTAGAACTCTCCCACAGTCAGGAACAACTTTAGGTATTAGGTTGAGTGTTATTCTGTTGAGCTGGTCAGAGCATGAAGAAGCAGAGTTATGTTCGCAAACTTGGGTGAGGGGTACTTTGGCTCAGGAACTCCATAGCTAGTTATGCCTCAGAAAACCCCATCACCTTCTTTCTACATAGGCTGCTATGTTATAAACCATGTTCTCTTGGGTGAGTACTCAGGGTCCAGCAAAGGAGAGCTCTGCCCCTTTGCTGCTGCACCTGTCAATTCCAAGTCCTGGGCACCTTCCTTTCTATTGACCCCCAGTTGGAGGGCCCGGAGGGAGCCACCATCCCAGAGATGCATAAGGTCTTGGGGGCCCGGGGCTGCAGAAGCCATTGGCTTTGGTCTTCCCTCATGTATGGCATGAATATGAATGCCCTCCTTGGGAAACAGGAAAGGACCCCGCTTCGGTGTGCTCCCTTCCTGAACGCTGAGGACTGTGGATGGGGCTTCCTCCTAGAAGCCAGACATGGGTGCTGACTCTGGGGCATGGTGTCCACCTGCAGCTAGAGACGGGGATGGGCCTGAAGAGGAAGCCTTTGGTACCGGCTTCTCGGGCCATGCTGGACTCCTCAAAAGGAAGCACACATGGGGCTGAAGGCAGGACTGCTGTCCACCTGGGCCCCGCCTTCAGGCTGCGTGTCCTCTCTCCCTTCCCAGGAGCTGCGGGTTATCCCCTGTACTCACCGCTTTCACAGGAAGTGCGTGGACCCGTGGCTGCTGCAGCACCACACCTGCCCCCACTGTCGGCACAACATCATAGGTAATTGTCACCGTCTCCCCCCTCTTGTGGCACAGTCGCTTTCCCTACCAAGTGCTCAGCAGGAGTCTGGCATGTGCTATAGACAGTTAACGAGCATTGCCCTCCAGACCTGGAGGAGGGCCCAGGGTAGTGGAGCTCACCTGGCCCCAAGCCCCAGGAGAGCCTGACCTGAAGAATCGCCCCAAGTTCACATTTTGGCTTTCACATGAGCCAGCTTCCTGACCTTGAGCAAAGCGGCTGGCCTCTGCAGGCCCGAGGCCCATAGTCTCTCCAGCAGGAAATGTAGTGATGGCGCTCCCATACCCAGTACCCTGGTGCTGTTTCCGTGCCACAGGAGGTGAGCGTGAGGGGTCGGGGTCGTGGTATTGCTCCTGCCCCCCGGTGATAGCAGCATACCAGGCCTGGAGTGCAGGCTGTGCTCAGGATAGCTGTTGTCCCCGAGAGGGAAAGTGCCTTTTGTCTTGGTGTCTTTGTGGCTGTCTGCATGCTCTGTGAGCATCTTCCTCATTCCGAGCCAAGGGCAGGCGGGAGATGGGCCCTTCCAGGTGTGACCATCCTGCAGACGGGGGCGTGGGCCAGCCTCTGCCTGTGTGGCCAGGTCTGGAGACAGCCGGCAGGGGCCCGAGTCCTGACCCCAGCCACGTGGGTTGGGACTGAGCCCGCTGCCCTCGTGCCCCGCCCTCACTGATCCCTCCAGCCTGTGGCACAAGGGTCCCCGGCCCCGCTGACTTTTTGTCCCCTGCCTTTCCTCAGAGCAAAAGGGCAACCCGACCGCCGTGTGCGTGGAGACCAGCAGCCTCGCACGCGGCCGGCAGCAGAGGGTGATCCTGCCGGTGCACTACCCCGGCCGCGTGCACAGGACCAACGGCATCCCGGCCTACCCCACCCGCACGAGCATGGACTCCCACGGGAACCCCGTCACGCTGCTGACCATGGACCGGCACGGGGAGCAGAGCCTCTACTCCCCACAAACCCCCACCTACATCCGTGGCTACCCACCCCTCCACCTGGACCCCAGCCTGGCCCCTCACCGCTGTGGCCTGGAGCACCGGGCCTACTCCCCAGCCCACCCCTTCCGCAGGCCCAAGTTCAGCGGCCGCGGCTTCTCCAAGGCAGCTTGCTTTTCTCAGTATGAGACCATGTACCAGCACTACTACTTCCGGGGCCTCAGCTACCCGGAGCAGGAGGGCCAGGCGCCGGCTGGCCTCGCACCCCGGGGCCCGGCCCGTGCCTTTGCGGCTAGCAGCGGCAGCAGCCTGCTCTTCCCCACCATGGTGCACATGGCCCCGCCATCGCACCTGGAGAGCGGCAGCACGTCCAGCTTCAGCTGCTACCACGGCCACCGCTCGGTGTGCAGCGGCTACCTGGCCGACGGCCCAGGCAGCGACAGCAGCAGCAGCAGCAGTAGCAGCAGCAGCAGCTCCGGCCAGTGTCACTGCTCCTCCAGCGACTCGGTGGTGGACTGCACTGAGGTCAGCAACCAGGGTGTGTACGGGAGCTGCTCCACCTTCCGCAGCTCCCTCAGCAGCGACTACGACCCCTTTATCTACCGCAGCCGGAGCCCCTGCCGTGCCAGCGAGGTGGGGGCCGTGGGCGGCTCGGCCCGGGGGCCGGTGCTGGGCCTCGAGGGCTCCCCGCCACCTGAGGACCTCTCGGTGGCCCACAGTCAAGGTGCTGGGCGAGCAGAGCCTTGGCCCGGCCCTTCCTCACCCTCGGGGGACCAGCTGTCCACCTGCAGCCTGGAGATGAACTACAGCAGCAACTCCTCCCTGGAGCCCAGGGGGCCCGCTAGCTCTACCTCAGAAGTGGGGCTCGAGGCTTCTCCTGGGGCGGCCCCAGACCTCAGGAGGACCTGGAAGGGGGCCCGCGAGGGGCTGTCGTGTGCCTGCTGCTGTGAGCCCCAGCCCTCCGCCCTGGAGCCCAGCGGCGGAGTGGCCGGGGGCAGCACATTGTTCCTGGGCCCCCCGCTCTGTGAGGCCTGTGGCCCCACGGGCAGAGAGGTGCAGCTGGGAAGCTCCCAGGGCCTGTACAGCCTTCACCCGGACCATTTGCCCAGGACAGATGGGGTGAAATACGAGGGCCTTCCCTGCTGCTTCTATGAAGAGAAGCAGGTGGCCCGTGGCAGCGGCGGGGGCCGCACCTGCTGCGTGGAGGACTGCTCGGTCAGTGTGCAGTACACGCTCGCCCAGGAGCCCCCGCCCGGCTGCCCCCCAGGAGCCTGGGACCTGAGCCAGCGCATCCCCATCATTCCGGAGGATGTGGACTCTAACTTAGGCCTGCCCTCGGACTGCCAAGGGACCCATGGCCTCGGCCCCTGGGGTGGGACACTGGGCCCGGATGCCCTGCGACCCCACTACATCTTAGGAGCCACCCAGGAAGACGAGCCGATTCTGTGCCACCAGGCCAGGGCTCCGCTCTCGCCCAGCTGCCCTCCGGAGTGTGCAGAGGCCCCCGGGGCCACCTTCCCTGGTGCCCCCCAGGACACTCAGGAGTCCAGCGCCACCGCCCCTGAGGCTGCAGGTGAGAGTAGGAGGGGGCCGGAGGTCAGAATCGGGGGTCCTCCTCTTTCCGCTGCTTGTTTTCTAAGTGACTTCTCTGAGGCCGTCTGTACCTGATGACTTCCAAAGTAGTTCGTGCCCACCCCGGCCCTCCTCTGCGTTCCAGACCCATTAGGCCTTCTGTTCCCCTGGTCCTCACAAGCATCCCGCCCAGTCTTGTCCACTGCCGCCCTCTCAAACTCCTCCCTCTTCATGCCCCCCACTTCCTCCAGGCTCCCCACCCAGATGCTCGGGGCCCAAACCCACACTCTCCCAGAGCACCCCCTGCCCTCCATACTCCAGTGTCCTGGGCTTCTCAGCTTGCTGTGGGGACCCTGTGGGCTGGTTTTTCACCACCCCCCCCACCCCCTTCAGAAAATCAAATCCCCAGAAAAGTGAAGCTTAGCAAAGGACGTGCAGAATCCAACTCCAGGATTTTCATTCCATTCAGCAGACCTCATCAAGTTGCTATAAAGTTTCCAAACATTTTGTGTCAGTCATAAACAATCCAGCACCTTGGAGTAGCACCAGGACACGTTCTCCTTCCAAAGCACATCCCTAATTTCTCTCTTCTGTGTCCCTGCCTGCCGTCTCCTCAGTAGGCCCGTCTCCTCTCTCTGTGGCCAAAGCAGTGGCCTAACTGGTCTCTCACTGCTCTTGGCCTTCTGTTCTGCATGGGAGCCATGTGGGTCTTTTTTGAAATGTGTCTTTACACTGGAAAACCGTTCAATGACTTGCCACTACCTCTAAATTTTAAAAAGGTGAACTCCTCACCACATTCTGTATGATCTGCCCCTCAGGCCACCACCTGCTTCACTCAATCTCCTTGCCCCTTGAACTTTCTGTGGCCTCTGACCTGCTTCCTCAACAAGCCAAGTTCATCCCAGCTTCCACACTTCTCAGCTGCTTCTCCAGATCTTGGCTGAAATCGTGCCCTCCACCCTCCAGGGTCACGGTCACAGGCCTTGTTCACTTCCCAGGCTATCGCAGTCTGAGGTTACTTTGTTCTGAGGTCTGTGGGCTCTGGGAAGGGGTCTTCTCTTCTTCCCAGTGCCTGCAGCAGTGCCTGATGGCGCATCTTCGGTATGTTGTAAGTTCATGCTACCTAAGAGCTTCCAGAAGTCTCTGCCCATCCAGATGAGGGAGACTGGCTGTCTGGGAGGCACCCGTGCCTTCCTGCCTTTGCCGTATACACGGTCCGTCTGGTGTTCTGAGCTGTCGCTCCCCAAGAGCCTGTGACACCAGGGATGGGCACCCAAGTCCCCCACCTGGACCCCTGTGTGTTGTGCCCAGGGTTTCCAGTGCCAGTTCTGTCCCCTTGATGATTTATTTGTATGTGTGTCTCTCTCTCTAGGACAGAGATCTCGTCCAGCAGACAGTGGCACAGGAGCCTGAGCTCAGAAGGAACTCTTACACGGAAATGGGGACTATATGGAGACTCCAAGCTCTGACTTCCTTAAGGAAAAAAAAAAAAGATTTTTTTTTTTAGCTTTGACAAACACACAAAAGTGGTAATAAAGAGAGCCCTCCTTCTCAACCCAAAATGTGAGCCACCTGTGGCAAACTGCCTCCCACCCCCCATTAACAAACCAACAGACAAAATTCTCTGAGTCTTTTGCCTCTTTTGATAACATGGTATATTCTGTTTTGTAAAGTGTGTGTGCTTGGGGTCCCAAGGTGTGTGGGATTGAGTTCTCTGCTTTGTTTTTTAAGATATTATATGTAAATGTAAAAAGTTATTTAAATATATATTTTAAAGAACCCTAATCGCCAACTTTTGCTGAAAAAAAAAAAAAAAACGAAATCACTGCTGCATTAATTGAACCATATCATGTGTAGATACTGTTGTCTCCCTGGAGGGAGCTCAGGCCTTTGAAAAGCTCAGGGCTACACCTGCCTTAGAAAATGAACCAGAAACTTGAAGTAAAGTTAGTTGATATGGGTACAAACTCTGAGGAACAATGCAATGCTGCCTCTTTCTTTCTTGTGGCAAATCCCAACGTACAAAGTTTCGGGTCTTCTCAGAAGCCATGCCCTCTCCATCCCACACCTGTAGGCAGCTGACGGGAACAGCTAGGGATAGGGCGGAAGGTCTGCAGCTCTGAGGAGCTGGTACAAGCCATCACTACGCCAGCCCCAGGGTGACAGGGACAGTTCAGCCCAGTGTTCTTCGGTCTGTCCCTTTGGGTCATTGTCTTAGGTCAGAGGACAAGAGTTCCCAATCCTGAACTCGGGCTTCCTGCCCCTGGCTGCAGAAATGGTTTGAAGGGGTGTGTGGGGACAGACACCCGGAAGGAATGTAGTTTTGCGATCTTAGTGTCTAGGGGGTGGAAAGTGCTCTCAGTAATCCAGAAGAGGGACAGAGGGCGCTAGAGCATGCTTGCGCCCAGGCGTCTGTGTGGGCGCAGCCAGTGTCCTTGGGCTGCCTTCCTGGGGACCCCGCAGAGTCAGCACCAAGCTCTGTTTGAATGATACGTTTCCCATCCCATTTCCCTCTGGAAGCACTGCTTTGGGGTTATTCAGCCCTCTGCCTCATGGCCGAAATGGCTCATCTCGCCTGCAAATGTCTACTATCTTTTCTACCTAATGCACTATTATGTATTGATTCTCCAGGAGACAGAGAAAGAGACTATCAGATAGTTTAGCCCCAAAGGGTAGGTTTTTGTATATTTTCCAAACGTTTGCTGTTCTTGTTTTCAAGAGAGAGAGTTTTAAAACCCAAACCGTTTAAAAAAAAAAAAAAAAGTGTTTCCATTGTAAAAGGGAGAATCTATTTAAAGCTGTTTCAGATCAGGGACTGTCATCTTTTTTGTCCAATGTACTACTTGTTCTTCCAAGTCTTTTTTAGAAGAAACCAATCACATTAGCCCCTGTGTTCACTAACTCCTCTGGCCACTTCCATTCATTTTTATTCAGTTATCGTCATCTGATATGCTCATCTGCAGAACAGGAACTTCGGGGCCTCAAGCCCCCGCCAACCCCATCCACTAAGTATAGTGGGGAAGTAAGAGACCGCCCAGGGTTGCCATCCACGACAGTGATGACCCCTTCTCCAGTCAGGCCAGGGTCCAGACAAGAATACTTTTGACTGAGAATCTCACTGTATCCCAATCTTTTTTTGTTTTCTTTTTTAATCCAGCCCGTGATGAGGAAATTTACCTCCTTCTAGCCAGGCTTTGACAGAAAGAAATTCCAGCCTCAAATGATCGAACCAGTTGCCATTTAGGAGCTCAGTACGGTGAGCTTTGTCCTCTGGCCTCTGAGGTACAGCCCCCTGGGGGCTGCTTCCCGCCCCCAACCCCCGGGTCTATGCCCAGCACACCTGTTGGCGAGGGTGTGAGAAGGGCCCAAGCTGTTGACATGTGATCCGGCCCGCCTTGATTTCTCGGGCCAGGAGTAGCAGCTGCTGAGGACAGACAACGGCTCGGCTCGCATTCCGTGGTTTTAGGGAAGGGGTGGGGTGGGGGATGGCTTCTAACAGGAACTGCAAAAAAAAAAAAAAAAAAAAAAAAAAGCAGCCTCTCATTGTTGAGATTTTTGTTGTTGTTCGAGGTTTTGTTTTGTTTTGTTTTTGTTTTATGTTTAATGCCTTTGAGTGCATATTCTCTCCTTTGTCTGAAACCATGCCCCCAAAGTGGCTTTCTTTAGCCTGGTCTGGGAAACTACTCCTCAACAGCCTTAAGCAATAAATAGAGGAGTAGGTAATGTGGCTTCCACGGGGCTTATTAAAATAAATGTGTCCAATTTTCGTTGGAAAGAGCAATAATAATGGATAGCAAAAAGAAACACATTTTTCTGTAGTTTGCAGGGCAGTAGAAGCAGAAAAATGAAAATGTTAAAACTTTAAATATCAGCCATTGTTTCGAGTTTGTATTGGCCCACCAGACAGGGAGGTCACCAGAGTATAGTGACCAGCTATATTCCTGCCTCACTGTTCAAATTGAAAGAAATGTCTTCTTTGAAGTTGCAAGACTCCAGTAATGGCCTCTCAGGGGTGTGTTGGGGTCATATAGTCTTGGAAACTGGGAGCATCACATTTTCCAGGGAGAATTATCGCCCTCCACCCCCACCCCAAGCCAGAGTGTGACTGTTAGGCCTGGTCCCATGGCCCAGCCCTGGGTATAGGACAGCCATGTAAACTAAAGAGTACTGGAACCAGTTAAAAAAAAAAACAGGGGTTTGGGAGTTCTGATCAACAAGGTACCTCTTTACGCTGGCTCTCTCTCAATCTCCCGCCTCTCTTGAACCCAAGCCATTTTTATAAAGCCCGATCTGCTGTCCCACCACTCAGACCCTCCCTTATGTGCTGCTAGTTTCTACTCAAAGCTCATGCAGGACTAATGCTTTTAATAAAAAATGAGGTCTAAAAAATAATTACTAATCAGAGTATTATTTTTTAAACAGACCTGCCTTTTTCTATTCTTTATATAAACTCTATTGTGTTGGTCTAACAAGACACTATTTTAAAATGTTTTTTTTTAATTGCTCCCATAGCACTTAAAAGATATTTTGTAAAGACTTTGCTGTAAAGATTTTGTAATAAAATGGTCTAAGGGCTCCTTCACCAACATTACCATTTTTTTTTAATGTTTTAAAGGCTAGAAAACAACTTATGTATATTCTGTATATGTATAGCAGCACATTTCATTTATGGAAATATGTTCTCAGAATATTTATTTACTAATATATTTATCTTAAGCCATGTCTTTTGTTGAGAGTGTGACATTGTTGGAATAATCATTGAAAATGACTAACATGAGGCCCTGTAAATACATGATAATTGCACACAGATTTTGCATATTTGCCGACCAAAAATGATTTCAAACAAGTTGTAGTCTTCTATGGTTTTGTAACAAATTGTACAAATGACTGTAAAAAAAAATACAATTTTATCAAGTACGTGTTACATGTTGTCATTGCTCTGTTTGGTAAAGGTCTATAGATCCCACCTAGGAGAGAGCACCTTTAACTTCTTGTTCGTGTATGCGTCTGTAGCATCTCTTCTCTTGGTAACATAGAGTTCATGTTGTTGGGGCCTGGGATGGTTTCATGAGAGAGCCTCTGACAGAGAGCATGTGGGGTAATGTCCTTGGGGTGGTGGTGGTTGTTTTGCTAAGCCCTATGTGGAAGCAGTGAGGGAAAGATAGTCCACTTTTAAAAATAAGGAACGTGGGCTGTTGACTTTGTCTGCCTGGCCTTTTCCTACCTCGGAAGGCCAAGAGACCCCCAAGCACTGAGCCCTCAACGTGACCTAGTTATGAGAGTGGAGAAGGGCCATCAGTATGAAATGAATCTCCTACCCATTTGTCTTACCTCCCAGGGCAGGAGTTACTAATTTGTAAAGCACTCTGAGATTATGTGGAAGGTGCAAAGTGGTATTTATTTTTCAGACATCTAGCAGAGAATAGCAATATCCTAAGCCCGTGAGCTCCTGTTCCTATTTCTCTCTCTTGAATTTGGGCCACTTCTTGGGCACAGGCTCCTCATGGACCCCCATCGAGCCCTGAGCCCCTAGAGGAGTGGCAGCCTGGCTGTACAGAGCCTCCCAGAGCTTTTGTTTGATGGCCTTGCCCAGCTCCAAGCTGTACCTCTTGGGGGTCCCGGAAGGATTCCACAGCATCGGCTCGACCACCGAGTGGTACAGAGCCCTGTAACCCTCTGCGGGGAGGCCATGGATGATTAGCTTGTCCTCCGACAACTGCTCTCTCTCTCTGGTTTCGGGAAGCAACGCCTGGCCCTTCCAGGCGGCTGTCCCAGTGTCCCCAGGCTGTGCTTGGGTGACAGCCACATGTTCAGCATATCTGCTCTCAAGATCTTGGCAGGCGGTTACTTTTTTCTCCTTTGAACTTTCTTTACTCTAGCCAGGAAGAAAGCAGAGAAGTCAAAGCTAAAACTTGAGAAGGGAGCTCAGAATAATTATCTGGGATTTGTGTCCCCGAGTCTTGGTTCCAGCCACCACCAACATTTGTCTAGCGTGTTCTGGTTTCCCGAATTCCTTCATGTACGCCACTGCATGCATTGCCCATAAACCCCATAAGTTCAGCAGGAGACCATTCTAAAGGCAAGGAAACTGAAATTGGTTGGCCGAAGCTGGCACGGTGGGAAGGTTCCTAACCACAGTGTCCTTTGCTGAATGCCACACAGGATATTAGGCATTTACTCTGTGCCAGGCTCTGTTCAAAAACTTTGTGCATTATTATATTAGCTCAATCCTCATGAAACCCTATGGAGGGGGGGATGTTTTCCACATTTTGTAGGTGACAGAGACCAAAGAAGCTAAACCCACAGTTGTCTTCAATTATAGTTAGAGCTGGGATTTGAGGCGGGACGGCCTTGCTCTGAGGTGCCCTCTGAGCTCTGACAGGTCCATGGAGTGATGGGCCTCTCTGGACACCAGGTTCCCCAGGTGGAAGTTCATGGCAAGATATATTGCTCACCTCCAGTGTTTGGGTGTGTGTACCTAAGGGCACCACCCATCTCCAGGCCTTTCCCTCCCTCATTTTCCCTTCATGTCAAGTGTTTACGAAAGCTATGCTATCCTTCTGTAGAACTAGGCAGTGTAAAAGGCAGAAGCCCAGATCTGGTACTCTCTCCACTGTCTCGTGCAGCTGCCCCCAGCCCCACCTCCACAATCCTGACTTTAACTTTAGGATTTCCTTCCCCCAGGATAAATCACATAAGCATTAAGCACTCCCTCCCTTGCATTTCCCTGTTCCCAAGCCATCAGTTTCTGTCCACCCCCAGCCATCCTAACAGGTACCTTGTTGATGCCTCCTGCTGGCTTCCTGAGCCTTGGGGAGCCAGGACGCTGCCCTACTGGCCGCCTGCCCTTGGAACTGATGGAATGTCTTATTCTGCCCCGCGGCATGGCTCTTTCTGCCGAATTGTCCTTGGACTTTAATCTCCTTGAAGGCTTTGCTTCTCCAAACCTGCTTGGTCCTGGGCAACATTTATCCTTCAGTTGTCGCCTGAGCACCAACTTAATCAGGGAGAAGGAACTGGCCACCAAGGGAGTATTTACAACTTCCCAAGAGGAGGTGGTCCCGGCTGCTGGGGTATTGATGTTCTGCTTTGCACACATTCTGGCCGTCCAGATGTTGGTGAGGGTCGGTGAGTCCACATAGCAGTCCTGAAGCCTGGTGTTCAGTAGGATAGACTGACGGAGCCCATAGGCAGGGATCCCGGGATCTCGTCTCACATAGATGGGATGCTAGAATCGTAAGGGGAGAGAAAGGAATAAGAAAAAGGACCAGTTCTCAAGCACAGACTAGCAGGCCTGATATGAACTGCATTTTACACATGGTTCCTTCTACACAGCTCTCAGAAATCTATCCATCGGATATCCTGCTCACCAGAGCCTTTTGTACCAAGTAGGGAAACCAGGTCACGATGATATTCAGGCTCTGAAAGAACATGGCAATGCTTGAGCTGGAAGCAGAGGTTTGGGGAGCATTTACAAGGAATCAAAGACAATTCCAGTCTGCTACAAGGCTTAGGAAATGGTAGCAGGAAAGGAATGGGGATGGGAACACTTGAGATTCCTATAGGAGCTGCAGCCACCCCTCGACCAGGCTGCAAGACAGAAATGACACCATGTAAAAGTTCTGCCAAGCCCTGAACACACTTCCTAACCAGACCACCTTGAGCCAAGAAAGGCTGCTCCACGGGGAAATACTGGGATCCTTAAAGGCAAAAGTCCAACTAAGTGATATGGACCTCCGTTTCCTGGGAGCAGCCGAGAACAAGAGAACAATTTGGACAGAATTAGAATCACACCCTTAAAGAGACCTGGCCTTCTAAGAAATGTCATCTATAAAAAAAATAAAATTACCTTACCATATTTCGGTTGCCTTAAATTTTATTTTAGCTAGCTTAGTAGGGGGAAGAAATATGTATTTTCTTTTCCCTTTTTCTCTTTTGCTTTTTTTTGGTTGTTGCTGTTATTTTGCTTTTTTTTTTTTTTCTTTTTAATATTTCTAGTCACCTGTCTTTCTCTGCCTCAGTCATGTATAAGCAAATTGCAGTTTGTTTAGATTTTTGGCTCACAGGGAGGCAGTTTTCAACCATGGTCTCTAGTATTTGTGATGTCACTTTGGTTTGTGATGTGGGGGTGGGTGGGTGTTACATCATCAGATTTTATAGTTAAATTAGGCTGGAAGAAGTTCTATTTTGTGGGGCTTGCAGCCTCAGGAGCTGGTGAAGCGCTCATTGCCCCCCAGAAGGGCTTGGGTGAATTAGGAAGGTCCTAACATTCTTAAGAAGCATTGCTTTGCACTCAGGGGGAGTCAAAGACCAAGACTGTATTTGTGGATACAGGTAGTGAGATAGATCCTTACATGTGCAAAAGTGGCCTTCTCCGTGCACATAAAGAAGGTACTGTTACATTCTCAGAAGAGCTGCCAAGGTTAAGGACCAGAAATGAAAGAACACGTTCCTGCCGCCCTGGGCACCTCTCCCTCCATGTCTCTCCCCAGGAGAACTACATGGTTTCTGGAATGTGGTTTTATTTTACATCCCATGGCAAATTCAGTAATTAGAGCTGTTAGCAGTGTCAAGGACTTGAAACAGGAACAAAGACACTTCTTGCTGGTAACTCTTGGGCAATGCCTTGCTCCTTATCAGGGGCTTTGGTCCTGTTGGTGGTTTTGAGTTTTTAGACACAAAATGCCAAAGGAGGCTCCCTCCTGAGGGGGAGGAGAGGGAAGGGATGGAAAAACAGAGTATGAGTCTGGCAGGAGCTCCTGGAATCGTTCGTATGTGCTGCCTGTTTGATTTTTTTCTGAGTGTTGTCCCAGGAGTGAATCAAAGTCTGCAGGCCGACCGCACGGCAGGCCACGGTGGAACCACCTCCAGGCCAAAGGCATCTGGACCCACAGACACTCGGGAGGACAATGGGGCCCATTCAGTGGGGAGCCCGGGCCTCACCTCCTGAGAGGTGGGTCAATTTTAGAGCAGGGTGTTGGAAAAGGGTTTGTCTCTGGGAAGACTTTGTTAATGTCTGGAGACGGGGCAGGCAAGCCTCCTTTCAAAGCTGGTGAATCCCAGAGAGGTGGCACCAGGCTCTCGGGCCACTGGCTGCAGGAGCAGGGACAGAAGGGAACTGTCAGGCAAGAAAGGAATTCTGGGAGTAGCTCTTTGGTTTCTCTTCTCTCCTTCCCCTTCTCAAGGTTGGCCTTCCCCTTTCACACCTCCTCTTTCCAGATACTCATCTGTTGTATTTACTTTCCTAGGCCTTTACTCAATGCCTGGCCAGCTGACCCCGCTCAGACTCGGAGGAACGTGCTGCCTCTCCCTCTTCTGGCTACAGTTCACCCTCTAACTTCAGTCAAAATCTGCCTCCTCTCCCTGCAGGATAACTCACACCCAATAGGTAACCCTCATGCTCCTTGGAACTAACCCAAGGATAACATGGCTTGTGCTATTATTCCTCCTACATTGGTAAAATTTGTATTTATCGGATGTTTGCCATAGGCCAGGCACTGTCCCAGGCACTTCCCAAGCATCATCTCATGAAATACCACCAACAGTCATGAGTTTGGGCACTCTTGCCAAACCCTGCTTTACAGATGAAGAAACTGAGGCACAAGCTGCTCATGAACCATGCCCCAGATCCCAAAGCCAGTAAACCAACAAAGGCCGGTCTCAACCAAGGTTGAGAGCTACTCAGAGCTATCTGATGCTTTGCCTGTTATTGGGTCAGCCCATCCCCATACTATCCATGGGTCCAGTTCTAGTCCTATCCTTGACGTGAGACCTTCTTGGGGTGCACAAGTTGATCAGCCCGAGGTGACATCCCAGATCCATCTCTCAATGGGCAAGAGAATTCACGTATCTGAACCTTACTCTCCTCATCTGTGAAATGGGGATAGTAACAGAGCCTTCCCCAGGATCTGTGAGGACAAAATAGGACAGAGCATGGGAGGCACTTGGTATGGCTCCCAGCACAGAGGAAGCACTCAATAAATAATGTTCTTATTAATATGATTATTATTGTGGCCCATTCAATCATCTGACCCTTTCTTGAACCCTTATTGCCCACAGTCTGAGTGACAAACTCAACACTTGGTATGAGCTTTGTCTCGGGTCTTTCATGAGGCCAAGCAAGGAGACTCTTGAAGCAGGGAATGATTCCGGTCTGACTCGGGGAGCATGACATTTCTTTTCCCAGGATCTACCTCCCCTAAACATTTGTCAGTTTCCTCGATCTCACAGAACTGCTCTATTTACAAGAGCCAAATTTCCCCGTGGTCATGGGAGTTGCCCGGAATATCTCGCGCTTTCTGAGATGGCAAGGAAAGAGAGTATCTGAGGGTAGACTAAGGAAAGTGACCGTTCTTGGACTGTTCAGAATTATAAAGTCAAGATGGAAAGACTCTACTTGGTCCAGGGTCCTGAAACTATGGCAAGAGTTCCCACCGTTGCTGTGAACACCTGGTCCAGAGCACCTGGGGTTGATGCCGTAGAGCTTCTGTGTAGTGGAAAGGCCTATTCCACCATTGGATTCTCCAATGAGCCTTTTTATTCTGCTGAGCTCAGTCTAAATAGCCTTTATTTTCCAACGATCCCTTGGAGCCGTACTTCCTGACATATCTAAACCACCACATCTGCCCTTCTTTGATGCTTGGCCAAGCTCTCCTCACCATATTTTTAGCTCCTATAATCTTTCTTCTTTCTTTCTTTCCTTGACTACTACCTTTCTTCTCTTTGATTCCTCTTTGCTCCCATCCTCTTTCTGGAAGGTCCGTTGATAAAAAGGAAACTGAGCCAATTCATAATCATTCTTCCCCCTTCATGCCCCGCCCCCAAATCTAGTGGCATATAGTTGTTTTTAATTTCCTCAGAAGATGTTTTCATTTTAACACCCAAGCAGCAAACTGCCACGCCCAGATAGGAACATATCTGAGGTTTGTGATGTAGAAGGTTTAGGAAAGAAGAGGAAAACTTTGGATGAGAGAATTTGAGAAGATTCCTGAACCATGATGCAAACTCAGAGGACCAGTGATTTAAACCACATGTGCTGGACGCGGACCTATCATGGGCCAAGTATGCAAAATAAGGGTGCCCTGCCCACACCGACATCCCTTCCCCACCCCAGACTCAGTTCTCAGATGGGGCCACCTGCATGCCCCATAGACACCTCTAATACATTACATTCAAAGCCAGATTGCTTCGTTCCCCTTGTCCCCATCAGAAAAAGCCAAACCACTACTTCTCCTGAGTCTCCCTTCAGTAGCTTTTGGACTCAGAAATCCGAACAGGATTGGTAACAGCACACTGTTGAGCTGAGCCGGAGGCTGGAGATCCTCTTTTCTTTTCTTTTTTCTTTCTTTCTTTCTTTTTTTTTTTTTTTTTGGAGATCCTCTTTTTTTTTTTTTTAAAGATTTTACTTATTTATTTGACAGACAGAGATCACAAGTAGGCAGAGAGGCAGGCAGAGAGAGAGAGAGAGAGAGAGAGGGAAGCAGGCTTCCTGCGGAGCAGAGAGCCCGATGGGGGGCTCGATCCCAGGACCCTGAGATCATGACCCGAGCCGAAGGCAGCAGCCCAAACCACTGAGCCACCCAGGCGCCCCTGGAGATCCTCTTTTCATTTAAAATTTTGATACTTCATGCAGTGTGAATTTTGGGGGACATTCCTTTATCTTCTTAAAGCTATTACACTGAGGGGCATCTGGATGGCTCCGTCGTTTAAGCCTATGCCTTCCACTCCGGTCATGATCCCAGGGTGCTGGGACTGAGCTCCGAATCCAGCTCCCTGCTCAGCGGGAAGCCTGCTTCCCCCTCTCCCTCTGCCCCTCCCCCTGCTTGTGTTCTCTCTCTCTCTGCCTTGCTCCCTGTCAAAAAAGAAAAAAAAAAATCCATTGCATTGAAATAATGTTTATGAAATATGTTTAATATATTTTTACAACTTATTTAAATAATATTTTTTTCTTGGGGTGCCTGGGTGGTTCAGTGGGTTAAGCCTCTGCCTTCGGCTCAGGTCACGATCCATTGAGCCCTGCATCGCATCGGGCTCTCAGCTCAGCAGGGAGGCTGCTTCCCCTCTCTCTCTGCCTGCTTCTCTGCCTGCTTGTGATCTCTGTCTGTCAAATAAACAAACAAACAAATAAATAAATTTAAATAAATAAATAAATAAAATTTATTTCTTTATCTTGATTACCGAGTTTTTTGGGCCTAAAGTCGTATGCTTGACATGAATGTCTCACTTGCCTCACCCTAATTGTGCCCCTGGACCAGTCGGTAAGTATTTGTTGCCAGAACCCCAGAAGGACAGGCAGGCAATTCACCTACCTAAGGTAGGTGTTTTCCACCTAAGGTGTAATTCCACCTAGGTAGGCGGCATTCCACCTAAGGTAGGAATCTAGTCCTGGAGTCCAGCTGCCTGGGTTCAAAGCCCAGCTCCACCACTGGGCCACGTTTGGGCAAGCCATTCAACCTCTCTGTCTGAGGGGGGTAGTGAGGGTGCCTCTCTCACAGCGCCACTGGAAACATCGTGTGAAGTGTGATGACAAGCACCCTACCCTGCCTAGAGTTTAGGAAAGTCCTTGTAAATGTTTGCTCTCGTTGTTATTAGAATCAGGCTCCTTATCTAGGACTCTCTCCACAACATCGTGCCTTCTGAGCACAAAGTATTCCAACTGGAGTTTCAAGATTCCAGGAGCCCCTCAACTCCATCCGCTGAGCTCTCCCAGCTTCTTGGCAATTCCTGCTGTCCTCAGAGGAATTGAAGGGCTCAACTGCAGAGCACAAGCAGGCAAACAGACAGACACCAACATTTTCCTGGAGGCCCAGGGACTGCAGTCAATGTCCTCACTCTTTCCATGAAATAAATCCACTAAGCGACTGAGGCATGTGAAGCATTGAAATGAGTATCTTAGGCTTCTTCTTGCCAGGGGCCGGGACCACGTAACTGAGCAAAAGACCTTGAGCTGTTAAGTGCCCTGACCTAGACCCGCTGGGCTGTATTTTTAGCCTCTGTGCACTGTTTCCATCACCTGTGCTAGGCTTTAAGCTAGAAGAGAGGGGAGGGAGGCCTAGGGAAGGCTCTAGAGGGATGTTTTTCATAGCAGCCAGTGAGGGCAGGGGCTTGCACACTCTGAGTTCTGTTGTACAAGCCAGCTTCATGGGGTGCGTCACCTGTGTAGTGTCTCCAAACTTAGAAGGGCCCCACACTTGGTTTAATGCTCTCTCATAGCCACCTTGAAATTCTTAATAATTTTGACCAAGGGGCCCCACAGCTTCGCTTCTCACCGGGCCCTGCGAACTACATAGCCCATTCTGGTTGTACACAAGGCGGAGAGAACCAACCCAAGGGATGGGCTGGCACCCACTCAGCAGGAATGATTTCCTGCAGCCGAGCCCAACAGGCTGAGGCTACTATCATGAGGCCCAAATCCCCAGACTTGGCCACATAAACCCTGTTTTGAACCTCTTGTCTGCGCCTTCCTATATCCTCCTCAGAAACCAGGATGAGATGCCAAAGGACCTTGTAAATTGTAGAGAGCTGTGTCCTGCTTTGCAAAAATGTTTCCCTGCACTCTGTTTTAAAACAGTTCACAGACCATTCTCTGCGAACACCATTTCTTGTCTCTGTAGAACTTTTTGCTCTCTGAAATTCACATTATTTCTAGGAGGAAAGGACCAGCTTGTCTTGTTGGTGCTCTGGGTATATTCCTCACTGAATATTTGTTGAATGGAGGAAGTTTCGCCTTTATTGAGTGTCTGCTTTGGGCTGATGGTTTCACCTGCTGTTCTCATTTCATTCTCCTTCAAGGTGCTCCTGCTGCCTCCATGTTCAAGGACCCATATTACAGGTGAGGAGTTCATGGGTCCTACTGGAAGAAGCTGGTTTTGGAGATGGGAGGGGTCCTGGATGGTGGAAAGAGGATAAGTTGGAGACACCGGGTGAGATGTGGAGGATTGGGGGGGGTGGGCACTGGGTGAGGGGTGTCCTCTTGAACCAATAAGGAGCCCAGAGGATCCCTGAACTCGGGAAAGGCTGAAAACAATGAGAGAACAAGACTCTTCTTGCCGCGGCTCTGGGTCGTGTGGGTGGAGAGGGACCAACATTGGGAGGCCTCGTGGGAGGTATCTGCACCTTTGGGACCCGGCTCTGGAAACAGCTGGGGAGCAGGTTGTGCAGAGGCAGACCTTGGTAGTGGGCAAGGGGGCGCAAGGGCCGGCTAACCGAAGGCGGGCCCCGGAGCCTGCCGGGGGGAGGGGGGACCGCCCCAGCCCCGCTCTGGGCGCGGCGAGTCAGCACACGAGGGTAGAAGCTCCCGCCGCCACGCCGGGCACAGGCCGGTACTTGCAAGCCCGGGACCAGGGACTTGAAAGCGGCGGGCGCGCCGCCCAGACCTGCCCCGAGGGGCGTCACCGCGGCGCTTTAGGCGGGAGCAGAAGGAAAATCTCCTCTGCCTGGGGGAGTGCGGGGGAGGAAGAAGGCCCGGGACAGACCCAGAGTGCTGCCAGGGAAGACCTTGGGGGCGGGGGCAAAAGACCTGCCACGTGGGGGCCCGCCCGGGCCACCTCGGGCTCTGTGTTGGGCGCTTTACATTCTTCTATCTCATCTAATCGTGACGGCCTTGTATTAATTCCCATTTTGCAGATGACTGAGGCTCCGACAGAGCAGGAAACTTGCCCCAGTTGACAAAGGATGTGCGACAGGATTCGGAACCAGGGTTCAGTATGCGGCCTTTGTGGGTGCCAGAACTGGGATGGTGGAAGGAACTCAACATTTGCTAAGCTCCTACTGTGCCCGTGTAGAAGTTTTCGTGCATTGCCTCATTTAAGTACAATAGTTTTGGGAGTATGCTATTAACGCTCCCATTTAACAGATGAAGAAACTGAGGTAAGAGAGCTATTTTTTCTTAGACCTGCTCAAGGTCTTACAGGTGACTGAACCCAGACATTCTGATTCCAGAGCGCCCTTTTTAAAAAACTGCTACGTTGATCAAAGCAGGGAAAAACAGTTTGCAAACTGTTGTTTTGATTATTACCACTGTGGCTGAGCCCGCCTTGTGGGTCACGACCTGAGTGAAGGTGGAGCAAGAGTCATTGGGGCGCCCGTCCGGCTCCAACGTAGCCAAAGCTCTGCGGGGGAACTCGGAGGCGGAGCGCCGGACCCCACCCATCACCTGCTGGCCCCGCCCTGTCGTTGGGACCAATAACGAGCCCCATGGGGGCGGGCCCAGGTGAGGAAGGGGGTGTGGGCGGAGTCTGGAGCGTGAGTGGCAGGCGCGGCGCGCGCACCGGGAGGGGAGGGCTTGCGCAGTCGGCTCCGCCCCTCGGGGCTAGCGGGCGGAGTCGGGCGGGCCCCGCACTGCCGGGGCGGTGGCAAAGCTAAGGAGGGCGGGCCAGGGCGGGGCGGCCGGGCGGCCGGGGCGGGGCCACGCCCGAGCCCCGCGTCCCGCTCCCATGGCCGCCCCCGGCTCCCCGCGCTGCCCCCTCTCCCCCGGGCCGCGCCCCGGGGCCCCGCACTGACGGCCCATGGCGCCGCCCGCCGCCCGCCTCGCCCTGCTCTCCGCCGCCGCGCTCACCCTGGCAGCCCGGCCCGCGCCCAGCCCCAGCCTCGGCCCGGGACCCGGTGAGTGAGCGAGCCCCCGCGCCCGCCCTGCGCCGAGCTCGCCCGAGGGCAGCGCGGGCCAGCCCGCCTGTGGGGGGCCCAACCCCCTAGCTCCCATTTCCCGGGACTCCTTCTCCCAGCCCCTCAGCGACACCCCCCGGCCGAGGCAGTCCCCCTCCTCAGAACCTGGGGCTTCCCCCCCCCTCACTCCCAGCCCCCAGTGACGCCCTCCGGGCGCCCTCTTTGCCTCAGGACCTACTCCAGGGATCCCTTAGCCAAGCTTCTCCCCGATGTCTCCTGGGCTAGGACGTCTCCTCCACCTCAGGACCCAAGACCCCGGACCCCCTGCTCAAGTTCCTCAGCGACACTCCCTGGGCCGGGATGCCCCCTCTGCCCCAGCACCTCCCGGGATCCTGTCCTGTCTCTCAGCAACGCACCAGTCCTGAGACGCTACACCCCCTCCCCAAGCCCCTCAGCGACTCTCCCGGGCCAGGATCCCTTCCGCAAGCCCGGCGGCGACGCCCCCGCGCCCCCGGGCTCAGGAGCGGGTGCGGAGGCGAGCGCAGCGGGCGCCCAGCCTCTCTGCCGGGTTCCCGGCTGCGCCTGCTTGCAATTTCTGCCTCGTGATGAGTGGAGTTGACTAGCCTGCCCTGCACGAGGCAGGTCCGGGTCGCGGGACTACCCGCTGTACCCAGCCCGGACTCCTTGTCTTTACCTCCGGGGCCGTTTTGAACCTCCCAAAACTCAGGTGCGGGCCTAGCTAGCTTGGAGAGAGGAAGGAAGGGGTGATGGTTTAAAACCTCCCCTACAGATCTTAGGGTGCTTATCCCGAAGGCGGAATGCAGAGCCCCATTTCCCAGGTAATCCCACCCTTTAAACAGGGTCACCCACTCCCCAGGTCAAGGCCAAGGCCAGGTTTTCCCGAGGTGGAGCCCAGGACTAGGATGGAAGCTGGGACTTTGCTTAGCTTCCATACACACCCTTCTTTGCGGCAGAACTTTTTTCCAAGTTGAAGAGCAGGCACGAGGGCGTTGTCTGGCCCAGTTACATTTGTCTGCAGGTTGTTTGGGTGTTGAGAATTGGGCGTTCGTGAAAGGGACGGGGAGGGTTCATTACCGGTTTGCCGGAGTAGGAAAACCCGCTGAGGGTTCTCCACCCAAAGTCGCAGACTGTGATGTTGGAAAGACAGGATTTTGTTGCCGAAAGAAAACTTTGTTGTTTTGTTTACTTACCAGCTTGGATGAGTGAAAAAGGTAGGACTGGGTGTTGTCACTTACTATGTGATTTTTGGGCCACGACTCAGCTAAGCCTCAGTTTCCTCATCTGTAAAGGAGGGATAATGAGAACTCCCTTGGCCTGGTGTTGGTAAAGATAAAATGATATACTGCAGGTAACACCCACATATAGAAGGCAGTCAATAAACATATTTTAATAATACTTTTTATAGTGCTTCACAGTTCACCAAGTGCTAGACACCTCATTTGCCCTGAGAATACTATGAGCTTCCAGTCTGATTAGGCCCTATAAAAGGCAAAGCTTGGCTTTAAATCAGTAGAAGGGGGTCTCCAAGTCCTGTAAACCTTAGACTCAGGAAGTGGTTTCTGAGAGATCGGCAGCTTTCAAGGGGACTTCTGCAAAAACTGCTACAGAAGTTTGATCACTTGTGCTATTTGCTGTATGTGAGGAATGAAGGAGAAACTTTCTGAGAGCCAGGATATGTCAACATAACTGTAACCTAGTAACCCCTCAGCTCCACTTTGCCATCTGTGTGGTCAGGATTTAATGTCCTCTATGGGGAGAGAGAGGTATGGGTGGAAATAAACTGGTTCCCCTTCTGGAAAGGGCAAAGTAGTAGTCAAGTGCGCCAGCTCTGCTTATGTTTGTTAGAAGGTGGCATCCTCTCCTCAGGTACCTTTGCTTTGCTAGGAGGGGTCAAATGCAGCAGCTCTTAGGTGTTTGAATCTCAAACCTTGGTATACTTTTATTTAGGAGTCTGAGGTAGGGACAAATAAATAACCATTGTGAGGTGATATGTGGTAAGTGGCCCAAGTTCCTGCCTCAGTAAGCCTCACCAGCAATTTTTCCTACCATCCAGGTACACCAGGGCTTTCCTTGGCTTTTCCTTTTTAGTTCCAGAAGTAGTTTTAGGGAGATACCACATGGTCTGAAGCATTACATCCTGTCCCAAGACTGTCTACTAGTTTTTCAAATCCTTGAGGATATGCCAAACTTGCCGTTTTATATTTTTTGATACTGTAATTTTCTCTAAAATTTTGTGGATGGAAAAATTCATTTCAATACTTGTATTCTGCACAATTTTGTAATATTTAAATTACTGGTGGTTTGCATTTTTGAATGCTGACTTTATAAAAACAGTTAGCTCATTCCCCATCAATGCTAGTTCTAATTACAGTGTATAACTGACCCCAAATGATCTCCCTTCTCCTCTCCATTCTTCCTTTGAGATTCTCTCCCTTTCTTCACAGCTGATAAGGAGGAAGACAGAGGTGGAATCTGGACTCCTTTTCAAGGAGGAAGGCAGCCAGGGCCGTAGGGCTGATGGGCTCCCATCTGGAATTTACTGTCCTGGAGGGGAGAGCCTAGAGGTAGAAAGAGCAGGGAAGGTTGGGTAGAATTGTGCTATTTGAGTTTTGCTCCTGAGCCAAGCTCCCTGCTTGGGTGTTTCTCTACATTAGGGGCTGTCAGGTGTGCATCTACAGAGCTTCTCGATTCAGGTTAGATTTGCTGTGAACACCTTTTTTCATACTCATTCTCCTCTAAACCCTCATCTAGTGTTCATCCTCTTCGCCAGTAGTATGTCTTGCCATGAAGCCCATGAGTTCGGTGAACAGTGAGAGCTTCATTACTGTATAGAGCACTGATCCTCTTAGAGATATCATTAACGGTTTACCTGAATGCAACACAGGGGCTGACAGGAGTAAAGTGGACGGACATGCTTTTGTACTTTAATGTCGACCCATTATTTTTATGCTCTAAGTATTTTAAGAAACACAAAACTGTCAAAACTGACCTGATAACCAGAGAACTCTGATGTTTTTATGAAAATTTGTTTTGGTCTCTAGACAAATCTGTTTAAATGTTTGAGATATGCAATGAGACCTTTTATAAATCTGAAAGCAAAAAAGAAGTTCCAGGGACGCCTGGGTGGCTCAGTGGGTTAAGGCCTCTGTCTTCAGCTCAGGTCATAATCCCAGGGTCCTGGGATTGAGCTCCGCATTGGGCTCTCTGCTCAGCGGGGAGCCTGCTTCCCCGCCACCACCTTCCTCTCTGCCTACTTGTGTCTACTCTGTCTGTCAAATAAATAAATAAAATCTTTTAAAAAATTAAAAAAAAAAAAGAAGTTCCATTTAGGCTCCCTCAAAAATAGCAAGTTGGCATACTTAATATAGATATTATTGATAATATCACTATTTAGCATAGTCAAAGCAGCAGCAATAAATGATGAAGATAAAATGTATTGCTTTAAATACCTTCACAATATGCAGATTAGGGATTTTTGGTGATGGGCACTATAACATCTTTAGTGTAGAATTTGGGGTCCTGGCGTGAGGCTCTAGGTCAGGTGTTGGCAGACATTTTTTGTAAAGGGCCAGACAGTAAATAATTTCGGCTTTGTAGGCTCTGTACTGTCTCTGTTGTAGTTATTCCACTCTGACTTTGTAGGGCAAAAGCAGCCAGAGACAAACATAAATGAATGGGCGTGACTATGTTCTAATAAAACTTTATGGACACTGAAATTTTAAAATTTCATAAAATTTTCCTAGGTCACAAAATATTATTCTTTTGATTGTTTTCAGTCATTTAAAATTTTAAAAACCAATGCTAGCTCAGGGGCTATACAAAATCAGGGAGTGGGCCAGATTGGGCCCGAGGTGTACTTTGCCAAGTCGTGCTTTTAGTTCCTATCTATTGATTTCTTTCCAGGGCTCAGTGGTCTGGAAGGGTGAAAAGGAGACTTGGTTTTGGTGACTAAATGAACCCTTCACATTTTACTATTAACTGTTTTTAAGAGACATATAGGGAAAATGGTTAAAATGGTGAATTTTATGTATATTTTACCATAATTTTTTTTAAAGATACATGAGGGGAAGTTCATGCACATATATTTGGATCTTTAATAATAGTTTTTAAAATGCCTTAAAAAAATTCAGTATGGTTCAGTGTGCACTACATACACTGAAGTAGTGTCTGCCTTGGAACTGGCCCATGGTTTGTTCAACCATGCAGATGTTGCTTGGAGCAAACGGTTGAGAGATCTGTTTCTCAGAGGAAAGCCCAGGCAGCAGGTGGCACCAGCCTGAGACACAGAAAATCAGCCAGGGGGAAAAAAAAGAAGAAGAAAACAAATTTCTATCACTTTACTAAACAGTTCAATTTTATTTCCATGGTACTGTCGTCATTTTTAAAGTGGCCTTTAAAAAACAACAATGTGCTTAGCATGGCTGATTATTTTGTTTTAATTAAAACATTTTTGAAAAAACAAAATGAAACATTCAAACATACCAAGTTGATTGTGTTTGTACTGTGGAACAGTTAATGCAAAACACTTGAGAGAGGCCAGAAGTTTGGATCTGTAGCCTTTGCCTGAGTTTTTGCCTCCTGAAGAAGGACAACAGAGGAAGATATGAATGTGTCCTTTGGAAAACTACCTGTGGAGTTTTTAAGATGAGGTCTCAAGCCCCCTGATGCCATTGGGCATGTTGGCTTCTTACTGTCTCACTGTGCAGCCCCTCAGTGGGGCAGAACAATGACTGACATTCCTTCCATATTCAGTTTGACCTGGAGAGTCTGGCTGGAACCCAAAAGTATTAGACCCATAGGAGCAGCCCCTAGTTCACTCTGTTTTTCCCTCCTCTCTCTGTTGTCTTCCGTGTCTTCCTCTCAAGATGGCAGTGGCTTCTTCCCCAGACCTCACTTCTGAGACATTATTCTGGGTTCAGACTGAACAGAGAAAGGAAAGAGGCCATTGTGGATATGTCAAAAGGGTGTCCATACTTCCCCAAAATAACCACTCTACAGAAATTTGCTTTCTCCTGTAAGGAAATTCCTTGCTCCCTGACCTCTGCCCACCCCACTCTACCCCCTTTTGGTCGTCTTTCTAGGGAAACACCTCCCTTGCTTGGACTTGCAACAGTTGTTTTTTCTTTCTTTTTTAATTTTATTTTTTATGATTTTATTTTTAAGAAATCTCTACATCCAGTGTGGGGCTTGAACTTACACCCCCAAGATCAAGAGTCGCATGCTCCACCTACTGAGCCAGCCAGGCACCCTAGACTTGCAACAGTTTGAAGAGAAATGAAGTGAGGTGCTACAAAGCACCTGGCAGACAGAAGATTTTAGGCCACCTAACATGCAAGGTTGCCTTTATTCCTCCCCATTATAACAGGACCTTCTAGGGGCTGCCCCTCTGCTAGGCCCGGCTTTTTCTCTTGCCACTGATTTAATCCTTGGCAAGTCGCCAAAGCATTAAACTTTTATTGTTCAATTTACCACAAGGGCGGGCCCTGCTTCTAGTGGGCTGAGGAGGCTGCAGCCGCTTCCAAACCCGAGTGTCACACCACATTAGCAACTTTAGACTTTGAGGGCTGGATTTCTTTCAGTTTGGTTAGATTCTTGGTTAGAACCATAACAGTCTACTCAACACTCAAAGTTTGGAAGCTAGGAAAAAGTAAAAACAGCATAAGCAACTTTTAAAGATGATTCAGAATGGTTGCAGCATCAGCATGTAGGACTCATTCTACATGATTTCTTTGTGCCTTCCGAACAGATATGTTAAATGTCTGTCCATGTTCCTTGGTGGCCTAAAGTTGTGTGACAACATGGCGACCAAGTGGTCCTCTTCCACAATGGTAGCGGTCATTAACCAGTGCCATCACAGTATGTAAATTGCTTGCTGCTGTTCAATCTATAAAAATTCATCTTCAAAGAAGATTATTGGGCTGGTGAAAATATTTTTAATAATGACCACAGAAGCCATATTTGTTTTTCTTTGATGTTCTTCCGAAGACTCTTCTGGTTTTAATCAGATTGTTCCCACATAAAATACAGTGGAAATCTACAATAATAAAATCCCTATTCCTATGTCTATGGGGAAATAAACAGGATGGGGACTGTCCTTTTAAGGGGCTTTCCCCTTCCCTTGCCCCAGACTCAAAGCCTCTATTACTGGTGGGTGTTTTGGCATCAGTTAAGGGCCTTCAATCCTTCCCTCCCTCCATGTTTTGCTCTTTCATTAAAGTGTTTCTGTTGTCTAATTATATCCTTTCAATCAAATTAGAGACTGCAGCATCTGGTGAGGGCCGTAACTGCCGCCATCTGCACCTCGTATATACAGGCCTTTTCAGCTGAGAATCACTCAACTTCCAAATGGCAGGAAGAGATTTGGAAAAAGTTTAGTTGGAAGGGAGGTTAACTTAAAAGCAACGTCTTCAAAGGCTGGATACGACGCCCTGCTTGCTGTGATGTGTGCGTAGCCATGCAGAGCTCCATCGACTTGGCTCACCAAAGGTTCTTCTCTAGCACTTGCGGCAGATGAAGGGTTTTTGATTGTCTTAGCTGAAATGACTAGGCCTCTCGTCCTTATTGTGGGCTTAAGGGGGCCCAGGGCGAGCTGAGACTTTCTCCCTTGAGAAGAATCTTTTGTTATGTGACCACTGGTTAATAGATATAACACTTTCTGTTTATTTGATCATTTCGTTTCTTTAGTGGTTTCAACTGGAGGAGATTTTGCCCCCAGGGGACATTTGGCAATATCTGGAAACTTTTTTTTTTTTAGAGAGAGCAGGGGAGGACCAGAGGGAGACAGAATCATGAGCAGGCTCCACACCCAGCATGGAGCCGAACTCCGAGCTCAGTCTCACGGCCCTGAGAACTTGACCTGAGCTGAAATCAAGAGTCAGATGCTTAACCAACCAAGCCACCCATGCTCCCCTAAAAATTTGTTTTACTTGAGAGAGAGAGTGCACATGAGAGAAATCATGAGTTGAGGGAGGGAGAGAATCCCAAGCAGACTCCCTACTGAGTGCAGAGCCCGAGGCATAATCATGAGTGGGACACTTAACCAACTGAACCACCCAGGTGCCTCTTATTATCTGGAAACATTTTTGATTGTCACAAATCAGAGTGGGGTGGGGTGGGGTAGGATATGCTCCTGGCATCTAGCAGGTAGAGGCCAGGAATGCTGCTAAACATCTTTCAGTAGGCAGGACAGTCCCCCAATCAAGGACCTGTTTAACTCCAAATGTTAATAGTGCTAGGGTTGAGCAACCCCATTCCTAACTGTATTATTCTTTTGTCCTTCCTTTCACTGTGACCTAGGAAGAGGCATCTCTGATCAACATCTTGTTTCACTCTTAGATTCTTCATTATCCATATCTGAGTTCTCAAGTAAGCATTTCTGTGGGTGGTGATTTGGAAACCTAAGTGGCTTAAGGACATTTGAGATTCAGTATGTTTCTGCTCTCCCTGGAGTATGATTGCCAGATTAAATACCAGATAGTCAGTTAAATTCAAATGTCAGATAATGAGTAATTTTTGTGTGTGTGAGTCTGTCTTATGTAGTATTTAAGAATATTTACCTTAAAAAAGCGTTTGTCGTTTATCTGACATTCAAATTTAACTGACATCCTATATTTTCATTTGCTAAATCTGGCAACCCTGCTCTAGATCTGGGAAAGTTTATACCTTTGACTATGAAATCAATCTGCTGGTCACCATCTACCCTTATTGCCCTGGCTGACTAGACATGACAGCTTCTGCTTGTTTTTGTTTATAAGTTAGTACTACACTGAGTCTTTCCTTCCGCCCAAAACTGTCTCTCTGTCCATAACTTCTGAAACTTGTCACTTGAATCATGTTTTTTATCTTGGGACCAAGTAACAAGTGCCTATCACATGCCTACTATACGCCCAGTATCCCTGACTAGGACTCGTCCTTGTGCCAATTCATAAAAGACTATAACTTTGTTGCTTTAGGTTTTACTTTAAAGATGTGCTCTAGGGATATGCTGTTGACCTACTAGTCAGCTCCCATCTCAAGAATTCTTGTTATTTGGCCATCCCATATCAACCAAGGGAAGCTAAATAGCCCACAGCCTGGCTTCCATGGAGTGTTGGCTGCCCTCCAAGGCTCCATTGTATGGGAACTTTCTTGCTATCTGAAATTAACAATAGGGCACAGGCAATGCTGATGAAACTTGTCCAGAAGCTGGATTATATAGAAGTTTGTTGTATCTCCTTTTATACTGAGAGCTTCAGACAGTATGAAATAGGGTTGGTCAAGGGATGGTGAGGCAAAGTACAGATTTGTGCCAGGTGTCTCCTGCTTAAAGCAAACTCAGAATAAAAAAATGTGTATTTTCATTATAAAGCAGGTTGATTATTCCCTATTACAAATGGCTTCACCATAAATTTCCTTTTAATAGCAATTGCTCTGGTTTAAACAGCAAGCATTTGATTTTCAAGTATGTGATTTACCAGTTTCTGGAACTTCTCATATTCTCATAGGTCATTCCTAGGTAAGTCATGATTGCTAGCCTAGAGGCATCAATTGGTGAGGAAACCAGGGCACTCTGACTATGTCTGGAGTACATTTTCACCTCAGTTCCCCCATATACCTATTTCCTTCGTCTGGCTAACATTTGCCAGTCACATTCTGAGTGGCCTGTTCTTGGTGCAGATACGAAGATGAGTGAGATGCTCAAGAAACTCATGGGCTAGGGGCACCTGGGTGGCTCAGTAGGTTAAAGCCTCTGCCTTCAGCTCAGGTCATGGTCCCAGGGTCCTGGGATCAAGCCCCACATTGGGCTCTCTGCTCATCAGGGAGCCTGCTTCCTCCTCTCTCTCTTCCTGCCTCTCTGCCTACTTGTGATCTCTCACTGTCAAATAAATAAATAAACTCTTAAAAAAAAAAAACAAATATATCAAGACAGGTACCATCACCAAAGTGTGATGGAATATGTTCTGGTGGCATTGGTGGTAAAATACGTGGTTTATTCACAAAATTAGAGTTCTGAGCTGGTGACCTCTGTCTGAGTGTGTCCATTCTTTCACTGAATATTGGCCTCATCTCTGTATATGTTGTAGAGCTATGTTCTTTCTCAGAAGCTACTATCTCTTGGTCTTCAGTTTGATGATTGTATATTTTTTAATATCCTAAAGTACTACTGCATATTTGATTTAAATTCCTCAAGCACTACTGTGTATTCATGGTGACTGTTCTGGTAGAAACACATGTCCTCCACAGAGGCAACCATGGCGTGTTTTCCAGTGGGTCCTGCCTGGGAAGGAGTGGAGCATATTCAGGATGAGACCCAGATGGGAAAAGAGTGGTTGGGACCCAAGCAGCACTGCATTCTGGGTTGTTGTTATATAACAAATAATAAGGAATCCTCTCTGAAGTGTTTTAATAGGTCTTCTGGACTGAAACCTCTGGTCTTATGCTTACAATAGGTTCCGTTTTCTTGGGATAGTGTTTTAAATAATTAAATATTTTATCAATAGAAACAAATTTAAAAAATGGAGATTCAAGCAGAAGACCTCAAGCTCCCTTCTAAAAGTATAAATTCTTTAGTTAAAATAACTTTGAGAGGCATATCCTTTTCTTTCATTACTGTTTTTAAGGATGCTGTTTCCTTGAATAAAAAGAAAGACCTAAAAGATTTTTTTAATTAATTTTTTTAAAATTTAAAGATTTTATTTATTTATTTGATAGAGAAATCACAAGCAGGCAGAGCAGTAGGCAGAGAGAGGGGGAAGCAGGCTCCCCGCCGAGCAGAGAGCCGGAGGCGGGGCTCGATCCCAGGATCCTGGGATCATGCCCCCAGCCAAAGGCAGAGGCTTAACGCACTGAGCCACCCAGGCGCCCCAGATGTCTTTAATTAAAAAACTGAGAATTGGGACACCTGGGTGGCTCAGTGGGTTAAAGCCTCTGCCTTCAGCTCAGGTCATGATCCCAGGGTCCTGGGATCAAGCCCCCACATCTGGCTCTCTGCTCAGCAGGGAGCTTGCTTCCCCTCTCTCTCTGCCTGCCTCTCTGCCTACTTGTGATCTCTGTCAAATAAATAAATAAATAAAATCTTTAAAACAAACAAACAAAAAACACAAAAAAAGTCCCCCTGAGAATTAAAAAAAAAAAAAATTAGAGTGATTCTTTTTATGGTAATTCTACTTTGGGCAAAAGTACAGCTTGTTCTATGGTCATTTCAACTGTTAATACATAGCCCAAGAACATAATATGTGTATATCTACCTTGAATTTAGATGACGGAATTTGCAATGATTGAGTTTGTTTATACTTTTTGAAAAGGAACTAAGGTAAATTAATTATAAAGCAACATGTTTTCAGGGTATCCTTTAACACATTTTTATTATGGGAAATTTAGAATACATGCAAAAATATAAGAACGTAAGGAAGTCCCGTGTATCCATTTCCCAGCTTCCATGATTATCAGCCAAGGCCAATATTATTTCATTTGCTGCTTCATCTCCCCAACTAGATTATTTTGTAATAGATCTCAGATAGATCATCTCATCTATAAGTATTTCAGTATCTCTTTCTAAATGTTAAGAACTCTTCTCAAATGCATAGTCATAGTACCATTACCTTCAACACACTTAGCAAAACTAACAATAATTCCCTAATGTTATCAAATATCCAATCAGTAATCAGTGTTCAGATTCTCCAAGTTGACTCATAGGTTCTTTCACAGTTTAACTCAGGGTTTAAGCAAGGTACATTTAGAGGATGTGATAAGAGTCTCTATTAACCTATAGGATCCCCCTGTTTTTCTTTTTTCTTTGTAATTTATTTGTCGAAGATGTGGTTTCTTCTAATGAAAAAGACTGCTTAAGTACCTCTTTGATGGGTTCAGGGTCCACATCGGAGGTGAGGCTTTTGTTTTGTTTTGTTTTAACCATAGAACTGTCACTTCCATTAGAGAGACATGTAGAATTAGAGAATTTTATATTATTTTATATTATTTTTATAAGATTTTATTTTTAAATGATCTCTACACTCATGGGGTTTGAACTCACAACGGCAAAATGAAAAGTCACATGCTCCACCATCTGAGCCAGCCAGGTGCCCCAGAATTAGACAATTTTAAGCTTGGAAGAGATTTTGAGCCATCAGTGCTCTCCAGTCACATAGACTTTTGAACTTCAGTTCCATTATGATAGAATCTTGAAATTTGAGTTTAGAGTGAAGGGACATTGAGACCATCTGTCTCAAACCCCATTCATTGTTTCACTGGTGAAGAAGCGGGGCCCCAAGTGTCCAGGTGATTTTCTCAAACCACACAGTGTCAGCTGGTTATCTAGTATCCTTTCCTCTTTATTCCAGTGATTTCTTGTACTTACTGTGTATGCTGAGGACCCACTTCCCCAAATTATCCACTCTCTAGTCTAGATCCGATAACCTCAGTCGAAATGATCGTGGGAATCACTGCTCTTACCTCAGCTGTGTTGGGCTAGGAAAACATTGGGAACCACTGCCTTCCCACGGTCATGTGTCTCTTTACTCTTTACTTCAGGGTTCCACATAACTGAAATGAGCATTCCTGTAGTGCATTTGAGTGTCTGTGTCCAAAGGCAGTTTTTCCCAGGAGCATGAGCTTTGAAGATGTACCCGCAAATTCCCACTGGACACCAGTCTGTACCAGGAACCCAGCAGAGTAGTAGGTGTGCTGAGCAGACATTTGACAACACTCTTGGGTCATCCTCTAAATGTTAAAAGGAACTTTTTCCACGTAAGCCTTGTATTTCTATAATTCTACCCATTTACCAAATTTTAGAGACATCTTTAAAGGAACAGAAGATAGTCCCATTGGAAAATGGTTTCTGCTGTCTTATTTTAAGATGCCATAATTAAATTTAGAGTCTGTTAATTCATGTTGATTCCAAACTGGATCAAAACCAGGTGAATTCATCCAACGTAGAATCACTAGAGATACTGAGTGGTCCTACATGAGACACTTGACTTTGATAGATTAAAAACAGTGACTCTCACAGACATTGTAGATAGAGATCCAACTAGTAATTCCACCAGAAAACTAGGAATATTCTCAACTCAGTATGAGAAAATTTTTCTGTTTCTCAATAGTATGGTTTCAGACAAGTAGTATAATTAGGAATGATGTAGTTATAGAGCCTCATTGAGAACATACTCTTCAACTTTATTAAATCTTGTCAAGGAATAGAATGTCTTTTCAATGAACTGCTGCTTTCCTACTGTTGTCTCATATATGTTAAGTTTTAAGTATTTTAAGAGAACGTCTCATTAACAGTTTTAAACATGAACTTTAAAAATACTGTGCATGTTTATTTATTTTGAATTGCTTGCACATGTGAGCAGGGGGAGGGGTAGAAGGAGAGAGAATCTCCAGCAGACTCCAAACTGAGCATGGAGCCCAACTGGGGGATCAGTCTTATGACCCTGAGATCATGACTTGAGCCAAAACCAGGATTGGACACCCAACTGACTTGGGGCTATCCAGGCGCTCCAAGTACAGATATGATTCATTAGAACATATAAACTTTAAACACACTTACAGTTGAAATTATGATTAAGAAAAAATCTATTTGCTCCATTATACCTTTTTTTTTTTCTTAACTTTTATTCATTGAATGCTTGGATTCAGCACAGGACTCACACCATATATATTTTCTATCCTGATGGTAGCCTGATAACTTTATTTTTTTTTTTAAGATTTTATTTATCTAGGGGCACCTGGGTGGCTCAGTGGGTTAAAGCCTCTGCCTTCAGCTCAGGTCATGATCCCGGGGTCCTGGGATAGAGCCTCGAGTTGGGCTCTTTGCTCGGCGGAGAGACTGCTTCCTCCCTCTGTCTCTGCCTGCCTCTCTGCTTACTTGTGATCTCTGTCTGTCAAATAAATAAATAAAATCTTTAAAAAAAAAAAGATTTTATTTATCTATTTGACAGACAGACATCACAAGTAGGCAGAGAGGCAGGCAGAGAGAGAGAGAGGAAGAAGCAGGCTCCCTGTGGAACAGAGAGCCCGTTGCGGGGCTCAATCCCTGGGATCATGACCTGAGCCAAAGGCAGAGGCTTTAACCCACTGAGCCGCCCAGGTGCCCCTGGTAGCCTGAAAACTTTATTGTTTTTGTTTGTTTGTTTGTTTTTGTTTTTAAGGATTTTACTTATTTATTTGACAGAGATCACAAGTAGACAGAGAGAGAGGAAGAGAAGCAGGCTCCCTGCTGGACAGAGAGCCCAATAGAGGGCTCCATCCCAGGACCCTGAGATCATGACCTGAGCTGAAGGCAGAGGCTTTAACCCACTGAGCCACCCAGGCACCCCAGCCTGATAACTTTAAGCAGAATTATAAGGATGGCTGGGTGGCTCAGTTGGTTAAGCATCTGCCTTCTGCTCAGGTCATGATCCCAGGATCCTGGGATAGAGTCCCGCATCACACTCCCTGCTCAGCATGGAGTCTGCTTCTGCCTGCCGTTCTCTCTCTTTCTCTGACCAATAAATAAATAAAATCATAAAAAATATATACGATTAAAACAGGATGATATGCCTATCTACTCATGTTATATTGCCTTTCATAGGTAACTGTTTTTATGGACCAGAATGAAATATATGATCATGATCATCTCAAATTTATAATAAATTTGGTTATTTAAAAAACTTTATAATTATATAGTAATAGTTTATTGGGGACCTACTCTGTGCTAGAGCATTTTACTTGCACATCCTCCAATTCTTCCAGTTGCCCTGAGCTGTAGTTAACCTAACCCCCATTTTACAAGTGAAGAAACAGGCTCAAAGAGGTTAGCTGAATGCCTGTTGCTTGTAAACCACAGGCCAAACCTGAGTCCAGCTCCTAACTGTATTTTCCGTGCTCTACCACATTGCTGCTAGAAGCTTTTCAGGCAGAACAGTATTCAATTTAAACTATTTCATAACCCTTGAGATTAAATATTCAATCCTTTACATTTCTGTGTGTGTGTGTGTGTGTGTGTGTCTGTGTGTATTCTGTAGATATCACTCATTTAGGGGGCCCTTAGGCTAAATGGATCTTGGGGCTGCAGAGAAGAGTTTAAGGGTTCCATGAGCACTTCTGAAATTGTAACTGTTGTGTATGTGGTATTTGTCTGGGGTGCAGGTCCCTATTTTTCAAGTGATTCTCCAAGAGGTAGACCTGAGTTTGAGAATTGTAATGTGGCGAATATTTTTTGGAAGTATTTCTAGGTCCTCTATAGCTCATGCCTCTAAATTACTGAAATCTTCAAATACTTTTACATATAGCATGTGAATATTTGAGATCTTCCAGATTTGAAGGCATAAATATTGAAGTTTAGAATATAGCATCAGGGCTTTTCTTTATACCCAACCCTTCGAAATTCTAAGCATAACGAACAGTCACAGCTTTATGAGAGAAAGCTCCAGCTAGCTTTTCTTAGCAATGAAGGAGTACCAAGTTTTCACCCAAAGGCGGAGTCTTTACCTGCATATCTTACTACCATGGAAATTACTGCCAGGCCTGCGTGGGGTACCGGTTTCCTACAGAAAATAGTTGGTTGGCACAAAACCATTTCCTCAAGATTCTCAACCAGGGATTTGATTTACCCTAATGTGATTCCACTTATCGGCAAAGGAATTTCAATAAAATTAGCATCTCCAATTTTGAAAATAAATGTCATATGCCATATTTTGGAGGATTTTGGTGACGGGGGGGAAAAGATAAGGAATTACCAATTTAGAAGGGTGGAATTAGTGCTCTCGGTGCTTTGATGCCAGCTTCATTGAGGAAATTTTCTGCTGTATTACTAAATTTCTGTTAGGCTTATGTTTAACTCAAGGGCTGTTTTCATTAAGTCCCCACAACAAAACATTTGGAGTTTTCCGATGGAGAGATAGGGTCAGACAGATGACTTCTATGAGGTAATTGGGATCTGGCCAGAGAAAATGAGGAAATGAAGTTTCCTCGGTGTTCACAGTTTATTATTCCTTCCTGCTCAGGACACTTCTCCCTTGACTTCCAAGATGCACACACTTTCTTAGCTTTTCTCCCACCTCCCTGGGCATACTTTCTCACTCATCAGTGCCAGACCCTCCTCTTTCCTTGCCTGAAATGTTGCAGGGCCCCCGGACTCAGGCCCAGATGTCTTCTCTCTCCACCCGCGGTAACCCTGTTCTCTCCACGCATCTGCGCCGTTACTGCCACACTTCTAGCTCCAGCCAGCCTCGCTCGGCCCTTTTCCTCATCTCCAGGCTCATCAAGCCATCTGCTTCCTGTGTATCTCCACCCACTGTTCTGAAAGGTGTCTCAGACTTAACCGATCCACAGCCAAAGCCTTGTTCCACCCAACGTACTCTGCCCCTTTTGGGGCCTCCCCATTGTAGTAAATGGAGTCTCCCCTCAGGCCCATGTCCTTGGGGTGGGCCTTGACTTCTCTTTCTCTCAGCAAATACTTTGGGCTCTGCCTTCAAAGCATATCCAGAATGTGGCTACTTCTCACCACCTTTCGGCTGCCACCCTGGTCCAGGGCATCTTTTCTAGCTCATCTTTCTGCTGTAACCACCTGACTGATGTTCCCAATGAGTTCCTGCCTCTCCAGATATCTTTCTCCACCCAACAGCTAGACAGTTGTTTTTGTTTTTGTTATTATGGATTTTTGTGTTTTTTTTTTTAAACGGTGGTTTTGAAAGATAAGTCAGATCATGTCATTTCTCTGCTCAGAACCCACAGCTGGCTTCCCCTCACACTCAGAACAAAAGCTAAAATCTGATTTATATAATGCTCTAGACCCTGTGTGTCCTTGGCCTTGTCTCTCTCCTCCCCCTCCTCTTCCCTCCTCACCCACTCCCGCTTAGAGGAGCTGCCTTTTAGTTCCCCAGACCTGCCGGGCACACTGGGGCCCGCAGGGGTCCCCTCTTCACTGTGCCCATTGCCAATACTGCTCTCCCCACATGTTTAAGATGGTTTTGTTTCCTCCCTTTGACCATATCTCTGCTCAAATGCCCCCTCCCCTCCAGGCCTTTTCTGGCCCACCCCCCCTTAAAATAGAACCCCCACCATTCAGTCTCCATCCCCTTACTCCGTTTTTCCTTTCAGCACTCCTCACTACCTGATGTGAATTTGATTGGTTTGTTATGAGCGTGGCCCCCCTGTTACTATGTAAGCTCCGTGACTGCCGAGTGTTCACCAGTGTAGCCCCAGTGCTGTGAACAGTGCCAGACACATAGTATGTACTGAATAAATATTTGTTGAATGGGTTAATTAAGAATATGCTAGACATGAGATCTATCACCTTTGCTCATTCCCTTTCACTGAATGCCTAAATATACAGCTGGCCATGTGATATTTTATTTCTTATTGGTTTAAGCCGTTTCTTGTTTATCTAGCCAAAGCTTATGTCAGTTTTTTAGCAGTAGACAGTAAGGGAGAAGGGGTCCTCATTACCCCCTGTGATCTTCTGATGAAATAAAAACGCTCATGTCACTTTAATCCAGAATGTTCAAGTTTGTTTTTCTTGTTTTTGTCCATAATTGATATGCACTGGGCAAATCCATTTAAAAAATCATAAAATGTGGTACGCTGCCTCACTTTCCCTAATGCAATGAGAATAAGATTTGGGTCTAGGAGAAACAGACTGAAGCAAAGAAGCCTACATTTTGCCATTCGCTCTCTCAGATGCCTCCTCATCCCCATTCAAGAGGACTGACAGGTGTGGATGGCCACCACATTCTTTTGTGTTACAAATCAAGTCATCTGAGCCTCTGGGAACACTGACCCCACTGTCCTGCAAATTGCTGTTTATGGCTAAGGCTTCCATTGGTTGGCCGGCATTTCTGGTTCCTGGGCCACTCCCCAACCACTTGTGATAGGAGTAAAAGATGTATCTGCACGTAGCAATTAAAATTCTAGCAATCGGCAAAAGGTTGGCTTGATGCTCTTAGAATCATCTAGTCTAATGGTTCCCAAGACAAATTACTTAACAGAAGCACTGAGGCAGATTTTTAGAAATACAGTTTCCAGGTCCCATTCTAACCCATGAGTCAGGATAGGGTTTGGTACACACACACACACACACACACATGCATGCACAGAGTCTCTCTCTCTGTCCCTCCCTATCTAGCAGATCATGTATATTTCTAGTGATAATAAATGCTATGAAGCAAACTAGACTAAATGCAGAAAACTAGGAGTGGAGATGGTAGGGATAGGTTTTCTGAGGAGTGAACATTTAGTCTGCCCTGGGAGGTATTAGAGGAAGAACATTTTGGGCAGGAAATAGCATGGTGTGTTTACGGAATTAGAAGCAGGCCAATGTGGCAGGAGCACGGGCGAGTGACTAGGAGAAGAGCTCAGGGTGCAGTGAGAGTAAAGGCTGGGGGCTTAGCAGGCAAGGATGAAGGGTTTGGGTTTTGTACCCAGCGCTCATATTTTCCTGGGAACTTTGAGCACCGTGCAGAGAATGAGTTGCAAGAGGACAGAAGTGAGGCTGTGAATCCTGAACGAGGCTGAACTGTCCTCTGAATGTGAATGGGACTAAAGTGGGGGCACCCAAGATGGAGAGGAGAGGGCAGTTTCGGGGTATATATTTTAAGAAAGTCAACAGGACTTGCTGATGAGGGGGAAATGTGGTGAGGGAAGTGACAGAGAAAGCAAGGATGATCTGAAGAGGTCCTCTAGGGGCACTGAAAGATAGTTGAGTGACCCAGTGGCCACATTTGTAAAATGGGATCCTGAGACCTCTACTTCAGGTTGGTAGGGAGTTGATATTTGTGAAGCATTTAGAGCAGAGCTCGGCATACGGTGAAATACTATGTGTTACTGGTGCCGTGGGTGACAGTGACTCGTCCAAGGTCACACAGCTGGCCCACAGCAGGTCCAGGACAAGAAACTAGAGCTTAGCCTCTCCGTTCAGTGTATTTTATGTTACACTGAGCTGCCTCCTTGAATGACCTTTAGCATTTTGTATTTATGCACACTCTGGGCAGAGTGGTTGTTTCAGTGTCTGATGAGTCGTACTGGCTGTGGCATATGGATGTCACACCAAACATGATGAGTCGCTGTTATGTTCTGTGCAGCCTGGAATTCCAGGTTATTTTGGCTGTCCATAAAACCGTGCTCTTCCAGGCAAAGAAAAGCCCAGATAGTGGGAGGAAGGGGGTATAGGAAGCGAGATGGTCTGTGGGTAGATTTTAAATATTAGAAGATGTAGCTCCTAGAATGTAGATGCGCTCATATTGTTCACATGCGTAGGCTGGAACAGGCACATGCCTTGCAACAGGAGACAGCGCTGAGAGTCCTTCATACCGGAAGTTAGAGGTCAGTGCGTGCCAGGGGCAGGGGAGCAAGCAAGCCAAGAATGTCAGCGTAACTCCCCCAGATCATCAGGTTCCGAGGGATACATCTTAAAGAAGTGTTTGAAGTACTTCTATCTGTCAGTTTCAACTAAGCTAATTTTTAAAAATTGTTCTTTGTACTGTGCCTTTCTCATGAACCTCTGTGAATTTAATGCATGCAATATGTGGGGGGAAATCCTATCAGCCTCGGTTCCCATCCCCCCAAAGTCTGAGAAGCAGATTTTAGAAGCACATTGTTGCACCTGCAAGGATTTTGTGATTTTATTAAATGGACCTGAGATGACATTCGATGTGTCTTGTAGGGAGGAATTTCAGAAAGAGGTGAGACAAAATGCCAACTTGGCCCCCGCTCCCTCCTGTTGACTGTCTGTTCCATTGCATCTCTATCTCAAACAGCATGGGGAGGACTGTTCTTCATTACCAGGGAATGTGAGTCATTCCCAGACTTGTGTGATTGGGATTCCAAAGCGTTGCTGTATCCGATGGGCTTATTAAATCCAAGTGTCAGTGCAGCCTTTCAGACTGTAGGGGAGAACTCACGTACAGCTGGTGACCTGGTTCTAGTTACCACACAGAGACACTGGCGAGACCAGTGACCCCCTCCGAGCACCCAGAATTCCTTGTGATGGCTGCTACCCACTGTTCCCAGATTTAGGGGTTTCCCGGTTCACTTCATGGGCTTCAGTACATTTCAGCTCCCTGTTTATATCCGAGTTGGGATCTGTATACTCTAGGGGAAGAGTATCTGTAAAGTGTCTGTAGGCAAGCTAGTGCCAAGACTAGCCTTGCATTTGAAGGGGACTGCGTTTCAGATTTACTCAGCCCCAGCAATGTTAACTTCGCGGTGTCCAGGATCTAGCAAGACACTATCCATTTCCAGCTGGGTCCAAACAAAACAAATAAAACATCAACCAGAGGGGGAGGAGACTATGGTTGTTGCCAGAAAATTAGTTTGCTCTGTCTTTTCTTTCTCCTAGAATGTTTCACGGCCAATGGTGCAGATTATAGGGGAACGCAGAACTGGACGGCACTTCAAGGCGGGAAGCCATGCCTATTCTGGAACGAGACTTTCCAGCATCCATACAACACTCTGAAATACCCCAATGGGGAGGGGGGCCTAGGCGAGCATAACTACTGCAGGTAAGATGGGGCCACACAGTGCTTTAAAAAAAAAAAAAAATCTTTGGCCTTCTTTTCCAGTCCCTTCCAACCTTGCTCACAACTATGGAAAGCTTCTTTGTCTCCTTTTGACCAACTCAGAAGGCCTTTCTTGTTACTATGTTAAAAATCTTCCTCCCACACCTTGCTTGTGTGTGTGTGTGTGTGGCGTGTGCGTGCACACACACACACACACACACACACTCTCTACCACTCTTTTTTCAACTCTGGTTGCTTTGATGCAGGTTTTCAGAGCTCTGCTTTCCTGTCTGATCACTTACACATCTCTTGGGAAGGGCTTTCTTAGTTGGCCCCAGCGCCAGTGGACAATACACAGATGGCAAAGCTTTTTAAGCTCCTGTGAATGTGGTGGTCAAACAGAGCACCGCCTGTGGCCCGAGCCTCCCTCTGCTTCTGAGTAAAGGAAGCTGTCCTACATTATCCCACCTCCCGCCAGTCCAGGAGAGCCTTGCCCTAGGAGCAGCTGCAACCATCAGATTTGTGCTGTTTCCTTCCTCTCCATAGAATAAGATTTTCTTTGGTGTTTACCTCCTGTCTAACTCTGACAGGGGTTCCTCACCCAAGATCCAAGACGCTTCAGCTAGAGATTTTCCACAGATATGATCCATAACTTTGATCAGAGTCGCAAAGTTACCAGTGATCCAAAGCAAGTTAAGACGCTGGTGTATAGGGACAAGAGCAAAGGAAGATTCTAAGCACTTTTGGTGATAGCTACATTTAAGCTATTTATACTCAAGATCCTGATAATGTGACTCATGGTTCAGCACTGTGTCGAATTAATTAGTATTAAGGACAGGTGCAAGGCAGAAATGTTCACCGAGCTACTCTTTGAGTCTCATGCTATGTCCCTGGTTCTACCAGATGTTGGAATCTCAGCTGTGGCATTGTCGACCCTGCTGAGCCAACGTATTCATACCTGCCTTGCATGGACCACATGGTTTACTTTCTGCTCTCCCTATGTAACTTTCCTAACACTCCAGGACCCTTGTGGGTGTCTTAAAGTCCCAGGCCTGTCGTCCAGGTTATCCCTGTGCCTGCAGCTCTTTCCTTCACCTCTGCTCTAATTTGTTCCAACTGGCCATTCCCCTGCAGTCACCATTGCATTATTTTTTAGTTGTTATTCTAAAAATCTTAAAAGCTTTTCCAAAATCTCAAAAACTACAGATAAATATTACTTAAATAAGGTCATCTTTTGACATTTTTTCCCCTAAAATCCTCAGCAAGCCCCACCCAGTTCCCAGAGGTAACAATCCATGTTACTTCACATTTTGCTATGTTGCATTTTATTGTTAAAGTTACACACGCTCATGAAGTCATTCTTTTACATTTTGTTTTCAGAGGTTTACATATTCATTAAGATCATTTTTGCATGATTAAGGAAATTAACCCCACTCCATTTCTGGTTTATTTCCGTCCCTTTTGCTACTCATAGAAAGAGTTGGGTTCCTTCCTTCTCTTAGGAAGAGAAACCAGTGTTTAGAGGTTTTTGTTTGTTTTTACAATAGTTACTTATAGTCTTGTTCCAAAGCGCCTCTTGATAGAGGGCTACTAGTTTATGCTATTATTCTGTTGCTTTCTTTAAAGCATGGCTTCTCAGAAGAGCTCCTAAGTTTAAGTCTGACTTTAAGGTAAATTTTAAATTTCCAAAGAGTTTTATTTTATATGAAAAAGAAAGTCTTTTCTCATACATGGATTAGCACCCAGCCCTACACAGATTCCCACAAGTGCACATGGTTCTCCACTGGGAGAGCAGCAGGGGTTGGGGGGACACAGCATGACTGCCTTCCTCTCAGCCCTGGCCAGAGGCAGCCTCTCCTTTGACTTGATGGAATGTACCAGACCTGAACTACCAGTTTTTTCTTCAGAAAAAAGGGAGGCTGAAATGTTGATTATCATCACATCAGCAGGTCTATGCCTTTTGTTTTAGCTCGGCAGCGAAATCCAAAATGAATTTGCTTATTCTTTATTAAGCTATACGGATGCTTTTCAGAATGGTTTTGACATTGATAATAAACAGTTGTTTTCTAACGTCTTCACCAAATACTACATCAAAGCTGGACAGTGAATAGAGGGAGGAAGATGACAGTCAAATTCTGTTTAAAAAAGGGCTTTGTACAAGTTCTCCTGCTTTGATTTCTCAGCTGACATCCGACACCATGTTTGTCTTGTGCTCGGATGCCAGACCCATTGCAGTGGAGATGTCTGTGAGATGGCGAGTGATGGGAATGCACTTCTCTGGGCTCGACGGATCTGGATTAGAGGCAAAGGCAGACGGACAGGGAAGAGCAGAGTTGGCGCTGGCACCTGCCTTTGGGCACAGAAAATGAAAGGACCCTTTGTGCTTCGGGAGGCTTATCTTCTGGGCCCCACAATAGGCTTATCCCTCTGGGCCCGATAGGGGTGGCTCCAGAGCTCCCGCTGCAGGGTCTTTATGCCCATTTCCGGCCTAACCGGCGTGTCGGGTTTCCAGTGTTCTGAGTCGAAAGAAAGGGAGCTTGGAGGCAAGGCTTTTCTGTGTGTATGTGCGTGTGTGGTAACCCTTGCCATTTGGGGTCTGTTACAGCAGGATGGCCCATTATTGTCATGGTGCCTTTGAGTTGAAAAGACCTTCAAGGGCATTTTAGAAATGTGAAATCAGCCTTTAAAAAATATTAGTGCTGCATCAGAAGTTGGTACCAGGATCACAGGATTGCATGTTCTGACTGAAACTCTTAGGCTTAGCTTTCCTCAGATTTTTCTGAGAAGTTAGTATTTTGAGGGAGGAATAGGACCCACTTGTGTCAAACATGTGCCAACTAGCCTGATGTTAGTGAAAGCTTGTCAGTGGATTCTGTAGCACGTGAATTTTATTTTATTGTTTAAAAATTATACAACCAGTGTTCATTGTAGAAGAAATAGAAAATTAAAGAGAATCAGAAAAGGAAAAAAATTTTTTTAATTACTGATAGTCCCATGCTCCAGAGATACTTTCAGGGGTTTGATGTATACCCTTTCCTGAATACCTCTTTTCAAATGATGGGACTGTGTCACCCTCCGTGTTTTCAAACTACCTTTAAAAAAACCTAACAAGGGGCGCCTGGGTAGCTCAGTGGGTTAAAGCCTCTGCCTTCGGCTCAGGTCATGATCCCAGGGTTCTGGGATTGAGTCCCGCATCGGGCTCTCTACTGGGCGGGAAGCCTCCTTCCCCCCTCTCTCTGCCTGCCTCTCTGCCTACTTGTGCTCTCTCTGTCAAATAAATAAATAAAAATCTTAAAAAAAAAAAATAAACTAACAAGACATGTGGATGTCTTTTTATATTAATAAATGTGTCTTTACACTGCATTTTTACTAGCTGCTCAGCATTCCCTTATATGGATATAACATTTATTTAACCAATCCTTAAGTATTGTTTCTAACTTGTTTGTATTATAAAAATGCTACGATGAACATCTTTGTAAGTAGAGATTTACTTAAAGTACTAAAGGAGAAATTGCCTGGTAAAGAGGCTTTGCATATGTTTGGGGCCTTTGGCTTTAATTGCCAAATTGCCATCCTGATCATGGGTGTCCATTCGCATTCTTTTTTTTTTTTTTTTAAGATTTTATTTATTTATTTGACAGAGAGCTAGAGAGCACAAGTAGGCAGGGTGGCAGGCAGAGAGAGAGGCTGAGCAGGGAGCCCGATGTGGGACTCGACCCCAGGATCCTGGGATCATGACCTGAGCTGAAGGCAGCCACTTAACCGACTGAGCTACCCAGGTGCCCTTGAGTTTGTTCTTGTAGCATTACCATTCTTCTCTTCTTCTTTTTTTTTTTTTTTAAGTAATCTCTACACCCAATGTGGGGCTTGAACTCACGACCCCGAGATCCAGAGCCACATGCTCTTCAGTCTGAGCCAGCCAGGCACACCCCCTCACCGCATTTTTCTCTTTGTAAGAGGCAGTACATACCAATACCAATACATACCAATTACTAGAAAATAACACAGACGCTGATGCATTCCTTTTTGGTAAACCTGAAAAGTGAGTTGACTCAACATGACAGAAATGTTACTTATGTGTCCTTTCCCCTACAGAAATCCAGATGGAGATGTGAGCCCCTGGTGCTATGTGGCAGAGCACGAGGACGGAGTCTACTGGAAGTACTGCGAGATTCCCGCTTGTCAGAGTAAGGCTCTAACGCGCCCGCTGAAGGTTTCAGGACACTAGCACTGAGGGTACAGATGGAAGGCCACTGCCAGAGAGCAGGTTGTTCAGGCAGGTGGATTTCATGAAGCAGGTGAAAGGTGAAGCCATCCTGGGCTGGGGATTTTCCCTTTCTCTTGTTGAGACTTTTCAGAAATAGAGGGCCTAGTTGCCTCAGGACCCCCATTCCCTTGATAGATAAGTTGTGTTTATTATATGCAGTGTTTATTATATGCAAGACACAGAGGCAGAAGGATACCCTGACCCTCAGGGAACATGCAGTGTGCTAGGGACTCTTAGGAAGACACTTGAAAACAAGTAGAATATATGGTAGTTTTAAAGTACAGAAGCCCAAACGAGAATGGCCCTGGAAGCCAGTACTAATGTACTGTTTGTCCGATCTTTTCTTCTTTCTTTTTTTGAGAGAGAGGGGTGGGAGGGGCAGTGGGAGAGAAACTTAAGCCGGCTCCCACCCGACGCAGGGCTCGATCTAACCACCCTGAGATCATGACCTGAGCCAAAATCAAGAATTGGACACTTAACCGACAGCCACCCTAGGTGCCCCGTAATATCTTTTTAAATATGCCAAGGGAGCAGGTTTTCTCAGTTACTAGAGCTGAGGAAAAGGACAGCTCCTTCATAATAATTCTACCTGGGTTGAATTCTACCATACTATTTCCCCTTACTCCTTATCCTGTCACCACACTTGATCCGTCACCACACTTCCTCACACCTCAGCCCCGGAGACTATGTATATAGAGTGATATGGAGGTTTGTGGGGGACCTGGGACCTCTCACTCATGCCCACCACAGCAGTCTGAATTCTGCTGCCTCATGGGGAAGGGGTGCTGCAGGCCCTACCTCTCACCTTCCAAAAGTTACAAATTTCCAAATAAGACCATTGCCTGGCAGTGAGGCCCTGGCTTCACTCTCCTTCCAACCCAAGTATGCCTTGATTCAGTCCCCAAATTGAAAAGACAGTAAAGACCAGCAGAATGGGCTTTTGCTCAGTCTGCTTAATCAAATTTTTAAAATGAAAAACATCTCATTTGGCTCTAGTTATGTAAAGAAGAAAGGGGCAGGGGGAGAGGAAAGCAGATTTTCCTCGGTCCATTTGTTCTACACAAAGATAGTCTTTTAGTACTAGCCTGTGTCATTCTCTCAGGAATGGCGAGGAGGGGATTTCAATCCGGCCGCTTTTATTTGGAAAGATAATCCTCAACTTGCATTTATAAAATATAATTTGGACCAATGGTAGCGGACTCATGTGGTCACTGAAACTAAGTTCCAGAAGAGAGAATTACAGAAAAATGATACAACCCATGTAGTACCCCCTCATTCCTAATATTTGCAGGATGTGCCTCACTCTTCCAAAAAAGGAAAATTAAATATCATTTCCTTTTTCTATGGCCCTTTAGTAGTCTTCTCGAAATGTCTAAAGCTGGCCTTGAAATGGTCTGGGCAGGGAAGCATACAGAGGTTGGGAACGAGAGCTGGGGAGTACCTGATTTAGGGGGTGCTGGGGAGGGAACAGTAAGTATCTGGCTTTGGTTCTTTAGAAAACCCTTCCGTTCACCCTGTGGGCATCGGGGCTCCCCATCTAGCTGAGCCTCAGACTTTGAGAGTCTGGCAGAACATTGTGCTCCTTGAGTGTCTGATTAATGTAGTTGAGAAAAACTCCTGTGCTGGTTGAAGGAAGAGGCGTTGGTAGTTGCCTAGTGGACTCGACGGAGATACAACCAGCCTATTTTAGGCCAGTTTTGCCCTATTTCTGGATGTGGAGTCATAATTTTCATGAATAATACTAACCCTCTGTGCGAAGCCCACTATTCATGATTAGCATTGAACTTGTCATACAGGAAAAGGCCTGTGACATGATCAGATTCCTGGAAAGTTCATATCTGAATATAACAGACCCAGCAGGAGCCGGGGGAGTGGATGTTTAGGGACAAAACAGAATGTGGTTGAATGGCAGGCCATTGTGTGGCGACCGGAATCTCTGCCCGGCGGCATGTTTCGGACAGAGCTAAGACAAGCAGGGAGGCAGCGATGAAGTCTGATTCACACAGGGAAAAAGAGAAACTTGAACTGTGCTTTTGACCTGTGGAGCATGGATCAGAACATAACCATTATTTTTTTTTAATTAAGTTTTTTAAAGATTTTATTTTTATTTTTTTCAGTGTTCCAAAATTCATTGTTTATGCACCACACCCAGTGCTCCATGCAATACGTGCCCTCCTTAATACCCCTCACCAGACTCACCGTACCCCCAACCCAGAACATAACTGTTAAAAAGAGAACAACTCTGAGGTAATTGGATATGCTCTTCAAACCACATGGGCCAGTATGTTTCTTAGAAACCCCAAGTTTCTATTGTGGACAGAAGAAATACAGACCATTAAAAGCAAATTTCCTGGGGCGCCTGGGTGGCTCAGTGGATTAAGCCGCTGCCTTTGGCTCGGGTCATGATCTCAGGGTCCGGGATCGAGTCCCGCGTCGGGCTCTCTGCTCAGCAGGGAGCCTGCTTCTCTCTCTCTCTCTCTGCCTGCCTCTCTGTCTGCTGTGATCTCTCTCTGTCAAATAAATAAAATCTTTAAAAAAAAAAGCAAATTTCCTCAAAAAGTCCTCAAGGTTCCCATCCCTCCAGATCCCATCCTCTACAACTCAGTCCTGCTGGTTTGGCTACTGAGGCAGAAACCATTTGGCTTAGTATCTGTTCTTTGCATATCTCTTTCTTGTTAAATAATCATCCTCTCCATTCTAATTCCCATTTATTTCATTGCTTGCAAAGGATGTGATGGGCCTCAGCATGGTTTTGATTTGTTCTGTTGTACCTAGATTCTTTTTAAAAATTTGGGACAGTTTTGGGGCGCCTGGGTGGCTCAGTGGGTTAAGCCTCTGCCTTAAGCCCAGGTCATGATCCCAGGGTCCTGGGATCGAGCCCCATATTGGGCTCTCTGCTCAGCGGTGAGCCTGCTTCCCCTTCTCTCTCTGCCTGCCTCTTTGCCTACTCGTGATTTCTCTGTCAAATAAATAAAATAAAATCTTTAAAAAAAAAAATTGGGGGGCGCCTGGGTGGCTCAGTGGGTTAAGCCGCTGCCTTGGCTCAGGTCATGGTCTCAGGGTCCTGGGATCGAGTCCCGCATCGGGCTCTCTGCTCAGCAGGGAGCCTGCTTCCTTCTCTCTCTCTCTGCCTGCCTCTCAGTGTATTTGTAATTTCTCTCTGTCAAATAAATAAATAAAATCTTTAAAAAAAAAAATTGGGGACAGTTTTGTAAAAGTTTAAGTAATCTAGTTGTGAGGTGGAGGGGAACCTGCAAGTGGCATTTAAAGGCAAATATTATTTCCTCCACATAGCCGACATTGGCCTGAAGCCACGGGCATGAGAAATATACTTTATCATTGCTGAGAGCCATTCTTTGCTATAAAACATTCACCTGATTTCTACAAACTCAACTATACAAATTCATCTTTTTTTTTTTTTAAAGATTTTATTTATTTATTTGACAGAGATCACAAGTAGGCAGAGAGGCAGGCAGAGAGAGAGGAGGAAGCAGGCTCCCCGCTAAGCAGAGATCGTGATGCAGGGTTCGATCCCAGGACCCTGGGATTACGACCTGAGCCAAAGGCAGAGGCTTTAACCCACTGAGCCACTCAGGCGCCCCTAAAGATTTTTTTTTTTAAAGATTCTTTTGTTTATTTGACAGAGAGAGATCACAAGTAGGCATAGGCAGGCGGTGGGTGGGTGGGGGGAGCAGGCCCCCTGCTGAGCAGAGAGCCCGATGTGGGGCTCGATCCCAGGACCCTGAGATCATGACCTGAGCTGAAGGCAGAGGCTTAACCCACTGAGCCACCCAGGCGCCCCCAAATACATCTTTGAAATAAGGAAATTGGAACACAGACTATTAGATTATATTAAGAAACCACTGTTAATTTTATTAGGTACAATAACGGCATGGTGGGGATATACAAATAATTGTTTAAGTCATTTGAAATTATAGATACATACTGAAATATTTGTGGTTGAAATTGATAATATGTCTGGAATTTATTTTAAAATGACCTCATCTCCCAAAGAGTGAATGGGTCAGATGAGTGAAATAGATGAAACTAGAATGGTTTTTTTTAAAAAAAGTAGATATTTTTTGATGCTGCATAACAATGGGCTCATTTATTCCTTCCTGCTTTTTTGTATGTTTGAAAGTTTCCATTATAAAAAGTTAATTCTGTGATATCTTAAAATGGTATATTTTAAATATTTCAAAATAAATATATAAATACAACATTCGAAGTATCTGGGTTCAGATGTATTACATGATTAACCTAATTAACCTAAATTGAGATAATTTGCATATAGCTCACAGGTATCTGAGTTAGTTATTAAAGTTAGTTATAAGGGACACCTGGGTGGTTCAGTCACTTAAGTGTCCAAATCTTGATTTCAGCTCAGGTCATGATCTCAGGGTTGTGAGATTGAGCTTTGAGCTGGGCATGGAGCCCACTTGGGATTCTCTCTTTCCCTCTCCCTCACCCTCTCCCTCTCTAAAAAAATAAATAAAAATAAAGTTAGTGGTTAAAATTTTAGTTATTAAACTTTATAAACTTCTAGTTATTGAAAGTTATTATTAAAGTTAAAGCTAGTTATAAAAGTTATTTAAAGTTAGTTATTAAAGTTGAGAATCACAAGTTTATTACTCGCTGTGACGAGTGTCATTTTTTAAGCTCCAGTCATATGCCATACCTTGTACAGCACAGGGGATACAAGGTGTGGTCTCTGGGGACCCCCTAGTCTAGAGCAAAAGACAGACAGACAGATAAGCATACACAAGATACTCTGTAATAAATGAGATGAGAAAAGGTTGGGAGCACTGAAGGAGGGGCATCTTCCCTGGCATGGTGGGAGGCAGGGGCTTCTGGTTACTAAGGAGGGCTTCTGGAAGAGGTGGGATCTTGGCTACAGGGCTTCTCCAACTTTAAGTTTCCTCATGAAAATATAGTAGTAGTACAGTCATGGGGATTTTATTAAAATGCAGATTCTGATTCAGTACGTCTAGGGCAGGCTAGAGACTCTGTAGTTCTAACCAGACCCTGGGATGTGGAGTTGTAGGATCACACTTGAAGCAGCCAGGTTCTAGATGTTAGGGTTGGGTAGAGTAGGGAGGGCATTGGGGTAGAAGGAATAATGTGCATGCGCTCACACACTAGTAAATTCCCAGGCAAAATCAATGTTGCTGAGATAGAAATATAAGAAGGAAAGGCAACTCTTCCTCTTGGTCCCATATTGAAGTCGAGTTGGAAGAGGGGAGTCCTGTCATAGAATGGAGGTAAAACCGCTGCCCAGTCACACCCAGCCCAACTCCAGCCACTGCCACCAGGGGAGGAGGGCCATGATCCAAAGGAACCAGAGCAGTTGAGAAAACTGTTTATTGGTGGTTTGAGCTTTGGAACTACAGATGATAGTTTAAGAGAACATTTTGAAAAGTGGGGTGCACTTACAGATTGTGTAGAGATGAGAGACCCCCAAACAAAACATTCCAGGGGTTTTGGTTTTGTTATTTACTCTTGTGTTGAAGAGGTGGATACAGCAATATGTGCTTGACCACACAAGTTTGATGGGCATGTAGTGGAACCAAAGAGAGCTGTTTCTAGAAAGGATTCTGTAAAGCCTGGTACCCATCTAACAGTGAAGAAAATTTTTGTTGGTGATATTAAAGGAGATACAGAAGAATATAATTTGAGAGACTACTTTGAAAAGTATGGCAAGATTGAAACCACAGAAGTTATGGAAGACAGACGGAGTGGAAAAAAGAGAAGATTTGCTTTTGTAAGTTTTGATCATGATACAGTTATTAAAATTGTTCAGAAATATCACACTATTAATGGGCATAGTTGTGAAGTGAAAAAGGCCCTTTCTAAAGAAGAAATGTAGTCTGCTGACTCACAAAGAGGTCGTGGAGGAAACTTTGGAGGTGGTGGAAACTGGTGGAAGAGGAGGTTGTGGTAGTGGAGGTGGTGGCAGCAGAGGGAGTTACGGAGGAGGTGAAGGTGGCAACTATGGTGGTGGTCCTGGTTATAGGAGTAGAGGAGGCTATGGGGGTGGTGGACCAGGATACGAAAACCAAGGAGGTAGATATGGAGGTGGTGGAAGAGGATATGGTGGTTACAATGAAGGAGGAAATTTTGGAGCTAACTATGGTGATGGGAACTATAATGATTGTGGAAATTATAGTGGACGACAGCAATCCAATTATGGACCCATGAAGGGGGGCAGTTTTGGTGGAAGAAGCTCAGGCAGTCCCTATGGTGGTGGTTGTGGATCTGTTGGTGGAAGTGGTAGATATGGTAGCAGAAGGTTCTAAAAATTTTTCAGAAGAAAAGGGCTGCAGTTCTTAGCAGGAAAGAGAGCGAGGAGTTGTCAGGAAAGTTGCAGGTTATTTTGAGACAGTCTGAAATGCATTAGAGGAACAGTAAAAATCTGCCACAGAAGGAATAAGGATCCGTAGTCAGAAAAGTTACTACAGCTTAAAGAGGAAAGCCTTTTTGCTCAGGACTGCCATAGCCACAGTTTACAACACAGTGCAGCTACTGGTTAATGCAATGTAGTGTCAGTAGGATGTACATTCCTGCGGTCTTTTATCTATTGTAGCTTTGTCTGTCTTTTTCTTTTCATTACGTCAGGTATATTGCCCTTAAATTGTGGTAGTGGTACAGAATAAAAAATTAAGGAATTTTAACTTTAAAAAAAAAAAAAAAAAAGGAAGGCAGGGCAAGAGATGAGGTCTGAGAAGAATGAGGTGGGGCCAGATAATGGACGACCGTCTTGTGAGTGCTTGGGCTTGACCTGAGAAGATGAGGTGGACGACAGCACCACCTGATGAGGCTGAAGAGTGTGGAGTGTCAGAAGATGTGTCTCCATAGCTCCTTAAGCTTCTGTGTTAGGGATTTGGGGTAAAGTGTCCCCCTCTTAATCCGTGAGAAGTTCTCCAGAGATTGCATCATTCGCACAGAGGAATCCTAAGGGGATGCCAGCCATGGCATCTCTGCAAAATGGGGCCTTTGGTGACTTCACTGGCTCAAGTTCCTTTTAATTAAATGACACCCTGGCCTTGTTAAAACAGATTTGTTGTTCCTTACAAATATGCTTCCAAGCGTGACCCCTAATAAGAATTTTTAAAGCTATGTTCAGAGCTTGAGTAAAAAGCCAAGGGCGCTTTGGCAGGGGTGGTCAAGGCAGTCTCTGAATTACAGAAAATGTTTTGTCTCTGTTAGCACTTTTTGCATTTTAATGTCATCACTGATGTTTAGTGTGTTTCAGCTTTTATTTCAACTATTATTGAGTACCGACTGTGTATAAAACACTTCTATTCATTCACATTACCTCATTTAACCTTTAACCTTTCCAGCAGCTTCACTTCCAGTGAAGTGGGCGGTGTGTCCACTTCCCACCCCCCATTGTTTAGATGAGACAATGAGCCTAGAGTAGTGAGGTGACCTGATGAGGATTATACCCTGAGCCAAATCGAATTTGAATCTAGGGCTCCTCGTGGCAAGACCAGTGCCCTTTCCTTCCAGTTCTTGAGAACAGCTCCATTTCCTTTATTTCCTTGAAAACAGGGGCCCTGGGATGGATCCAGGCTACTATTGAGGTCATTCTTGAGAATTTTCTTGGTGGATTGTTTGGGAATTAGAGTTTGAAATTCTGAAAGTATGCCGAATTATGAAGAGTGCCTTTTTGACATTGTGGAAACCAAAGGATTAAGTCAGTGGCGACAGAGGGTCTGCAGTTCAAACTCTTAGCTCTAAGTCATTTTCTTGTCTTCTTTGAGTTTGGGAAATCCCAAGCCCCAGGAGGACAGCAGGCTGCGATGGTATCCAGGAAGCATTCGCCTCACAGCAGAATCGCTCGGTAGGATGTTGGGCTGTCTCCGAGGGTATTCCCTGCCCAGCTGTTCTCAGCTGGGAAGGGGCTCCCCAGCCTTGGACCCTTGGCATGAAACACTATATCAGCAGCCATGTCCAGGCCTGGGGTGGGGGTGGTTTCTCCCAACACCGAATGTTCACTGCATGGTTTGAACTTCACCTCAAAAAGAGCACATCTGGGCACCTGGGTGGCTCAGCCGCTAAGTGTCTGTCCGCCTTCAGCTCAGTACTCTGGGATTGAGCCCCACATCGGGCTCCCTGCTCAGCAGGGAGCCTGCTTCTTCCTCTCCAGCTTCCCCATGCTGCGTTCCCTCTCGCACTCTCTCTGTCATAAATAAATAAAATCTTAAAAAAAAGACACATCTGGGAGCATCATTCACACTTCACAGCTAAAAGGAAACCTGAAACTTCAGCTGACAGCCAAAGCAATATTGAAATGAACAGTAATAATATAAATGATGCATTTTTTGTACCTCCTCCCTCTGGCCATTACAGTTACTTTACGTTTTTGTTGCATCAAGCCCTTTTAGATTAGCATTAAATTAGCCTATGTCAGAATCCTGCTTCGTACTGTTCATTCTTGCTTCATGTGAGTAGTTGTGTTTTCCCAGCCAGACTAAGCCGTTCAAAGACAGGAGCAGGGGTAGCTCTGGAATTTCTGTGAAGGAGAGGCTTAAGGTGGAACGGGGGACTCCTCTGGAAGCTGGATTTGCCAAGCACATGCTCTCTTTTTACATGGGTGGTATGTTGATTTGTGGAGGGTGCTGATGGAATCTAGGGGGACTTCCCATCCCCCCAAGCCATGTATTGTGACAGTCTCCCCCAACACCTAGCACAGGGCAGGCCATAACGGTGCTCATTAAATATTCCTGATAATGTGTTATCATGTCTCTTCCAGTAAGAAAGACAACACAAATTAGTGGAAAGAATGTAGATGTCAGAGTCACATGGCCTTAGGTTTGAATCTTAATCATTTAGTGGCTTTCGGCAAAATGACTCTGCTCTGAGCCTTGGTCTTCTCATTTGTGCCTTCTAGGGTTCTTTTGAAGATCCAGTGCATAAAGCACACACAACCCATGTGGTGGGCATGGAAGTTCTAGCAGGTGCTATGGTGGCCTCTGCTTTCCCCAGGGAATGGACTGCTGTTGGCATGTTCCCGCCATACAATTCCTAAATAGGTTATTCCTAACCTGTGTGTTATTTCTGCCCATTCCTTCTTTATCTGACTAGCCACGGGGCTCAGTGGCGTGCCTCAGCTGTTGTGGGGGCCTCTCCCCTGGGGCCTGGTGTGGCGCTGCAGTCAGAGAACACAAGAGGCCCTGCATTCGTTCTCACAGCGCAGTTTTATGGTCTCAGATCTGGCGGATACTCGATTGTTCTTGGTTTTTGGCAGTAGGTATTATTTAATTTTCCATGAGGGAAAAAAAATGACTTTCTGAATCAAATGGCCATTTTCCTCAATGACAGATATATACTGTATTTCCAAAGTGTTCTGAAGCACGGTTGGGCAAGTCATACTACTAACTTAAAAATGGAAAATCATTCAGGTCAACCTGGTTGAGTTTACCGAACACCTTTACAGTAGCGCTTGCCTGGAGGAGTATATATAAACATAAAAGAGAGTCCCTACCGTCAATCTTAAAATGTAATTAGGAATCGGAGTTATAAACATGGGAGGAAATTGGAGACCAGCCTACCAGGTATATAAATACGATTGAATTAGGAGGTGGAGAGCTGTGAGTTTCTGCAGATGAGAGAGCTCTCGGTGCGGTTGTGGAGGTTGGAGTTATTATAGAGAGAGGTAGATGGGGCTGGATGGATCAGAGCATACCAGGTCAGGTAACAGCCTGACACGGACTTGGACGAAGGGCCTGGGGTTGTGTGCGTGGGCTGGGGACCACATTGCCAAGTAGAGGAGTGGACAAGGAGGGACCAGATGAGGCCTTGAAACCTCGAAAGCCAGAGTTGGCCAGATGGGGACTGACATACTGAAAGTCCTAGTTTAGGAAGATGAGCCCAGGGCCCACTTACAGAATGGGTCCGAGGAAGGAAGTCCAGGAGGAAAGGATTGGTGCAGATTTCTAAATCCAGTGGATCAGGGTCTGAGCTGTGATGGCAGCAGTGAGATAAGACAGGAAGGGTTAAATCCGAGATACCGTTAGGAAGAAGACAGAACTTGATGACAAGTAGAATATATAGGGATGAAACAGCAAGAAGAGTCAAAGACAACTCTGCGGTTCCTTGCCTGGGATATTCGTGGTGTCCCCGAAAAACAAAAGTTCAAGTCAATAAACTGAGCTCTTCTTCCCAGAGACCTCGCTGTATCATTCCTCCTGAACTTGGACTGACCTTTTGTCGAGTAAGGTGTTTCAGTTCTCTGTTGCTGTATAACAAGCCGCCCCAAACCCTTGTGGCCTAAGGCAACAACGGCTTACCATTTCTCCTACTCCTGTGGGTTGGCTGAGGTTCAGCTCGACAGTTCTTCTGCTGCTCTCATCAGGGCTCAGTCAGGTGGCTGCATTCCCCTGGGGGCTCTGCTGGGGCTAGGACATCCAATACGGCTTCAGGCCTCTACTTGGGTAACTGCTCTTTCTAACAGTGTACTCAGGCCACTCACATAGTGGCTGGCTGGCTTCCAAGAGAGAGGAAGCAGAAGCTGCCAGTCCTCTGAAGGCATGAACTCAGAAGTCCACCACGTTCTGTTGATCAAAGCAAGTCACAAGGCCAGCCCAGATTCAAGGGCAAAGGAAATTGATGCCAACTCTTAAAGTAGGTGGTGGCCCACATGTATGGGGAGGGGCAAGATTATTAGAGCCTCCTTTGGAGACTAACACATTAAATCACCAGAAATTAAATTTCAGAGAAGGAACTCCCACCAAAAGAAAACTACCACTGTGATACATCAGGGCCGTATGGGGGTCAGGATCCTTAGGATCTCTTACTACCTTCCCCTAAAGGTAAAATTTCACAGGGGAAGAAAAGTCTGTGTTCACTTTTTTATATGGACGAGCTCATAGGGGATCCAGACATGAGTAGTGCTGCTCGTAGAATCAGTGCGACTGACAAAGGAAAGCTGATGTTTAGAAATAAAGTTAAAGAAGTATGGGGGGCCCATATTGGGATAGGACTTGGACCAAGATGGCAGCTGCCAATCCGGAATGGAAGTTGTAAGTGGCTAGGACGGAGGGCAATGTGCTTGTGGTCACAGCTCGTGGCTGAGAGAATATATGAGTCTACACTTAACCCATTGATTCTCTGAAGGACATATTTGAAATGATTGGTCCTCTGGTAGGACACCAGCAGCATCATCTCAGGTGAACTCCATTCTTGCTCCCATGGAGGGAAGAAATCAGCTACTGAGACACCAGCTTGAGGTTCCAGGGGCAAAAGATGGTCTCCACACAAGGTTAAATGACTTAAAACAAGCAGAGTCACTGCATTTCATTTCTTCATGTCTGAAGAAGCAGATTTTACTTATAAGACAAAGTAAAAGGAGGGACACCTGGGTGGCTCAGTTGGTTGAGCCGCTGCCTTTGGCTCAGGTCATGATCCCAGGGTCCTGGGATCGAGGCCCGCGTCGGGCTCCTTGCTCGGCAGGGAGCCTGCTTCTCTCGCTGCCTCTGCCTGCCTCTCTACCTGCTTGTGTGTACCCTCTCTCTCTGTCTCTGGCAAATAAATAAAATCTTAAAAAAAAAAAAAAGACAAAAGGAGTCCTACAGAGCCAGGGAAGTTTTCCAAAATGCAAGATAAGAACTTTGCTTCTGGGGATGCCTGGATGGCTCAGTTGGTTAAGCAGCTGCCTTTGGTTCAGGTCATGATCCCAGCGTCGTGGGATCGAGTCCCGCATCGGGCTCCTTGCTTGGCAGGGAGCCTGCTTCTCCCTCTGACTCTGCCTGCCACTCTGCCTGTGCTTGCTCTCTCTCTCTCTCTGACAAATAAATAAGTAAAATCTTTAAAAAAAAAAAAAAAAAAAGAACTTTGCTTCTGGTTTCTTAAACAGATATCCCAGATCTGGTCAGAGCACTGGAACAGAAAACATAGTAACAGTCAGGACTTCTTAAATAAATTGCCATCTGAAGATTTGTATTCAAATTGAGCTTTTGCCATAATGGGCATGCTTTCTATCTTTGTCAGGAGTTGTCTGATTGCCAGGAATGGAATTCACTCAAATTAACTTGAATGAAAAGAATTTATTGGAAGGGCATTAGGACTGTATTGCAGAACATCCCGTTCCTGTGTCCCAAGAACCTGGGAAGAAAGTACCTACTCTTGCCATCTCTCTCTGGGGCCACATGGTCTCCCACCTCTGCCTCTGTCTCAGGATGGCATCCATTCTTCTTCCTCTTTATGGAGCAGAAGAATAAGCTCACTTCTCAATTCAGGTGGCCCAAATATGGCTGGTTGCCTTAACCCCCACTTGACAAGACCCCTGTAAGTCCAGCACTCACAATTCATTAACTGAAGTCCCAGTTCAGCTTTCTGGGAGAGAGAATCTCATGGGCCTCACAGAAGTCAGTCAGAGGATGGAATCCTTTGGCCTGTTCCCAACCAGCAGTTGATGCTCTAGGAAGATGGTGGCCCTTAGAAAAGGGTTGTTGGCCATGGGGGCTCCCATGGAGGTGTACACAGCACCTTCACAATGAACCACAATTTAGTCCAAATGTAAAGGTGGCTAGTCAGCTGCCTGGATGCTTCCCAGCTGTTCCTTATGATGCAAAAGAACAGTAGTTCGCAGATTAATCTGAATAGAGGACCATCTCCCCTCAGCCACCTCTGAAACTTTTAACTCTGGCAAGACCTCTGAACATCTGAAGAGAATGTTGCTGATTACTGTCACTCGTCTTAAAGCACCAACTATGATAAGCAAGGGGTCTGCTTGTATTTTAAGAGGATTTTTAAAGAATTGAAAGTGATGAAGCCTTTTTGGTAAGAGGAAAAATGCATGACCAAGCCACAGGACTTTAAAGTGGTCTTGAAAGTAAAAAGGAATTTGAGAACAAATATCCTTTTTCAAATTGACTCTTCCTCCCCACTTCTGGGAAGAGCAAAGGGTGGGACACGGTCTGGAAATGCACTCAGTTGGCCAGTAACGCTTTTGAAGACTGCATGACGTGTCTTTTCTGGCGAGACTTTGAGCCACACTTTCCAGCGCGAGTCAGAGGGCAGTGGCACCCCTCAGAGGCTGGCCACTGTCTGAGGGGCTGGCCTCGTGGCACACCGAGTGTGGAGGGGCTGATGTGTTTGAGAAGTCAGTCTTTAATCTGACTTCCATTCAGTTCACCAGACCGGCCCCATGAGCAAAAGGAACAAAACCACAGAGTGAGTTTCTACCACCCCAGAGCTTGCTTGTGCCCTCTGGTTCCATCTTCTCTGCCCCCATGGAAGGCCCACAACGTCACCAGTCCATGATTTCTTCTTTGTCACATAGAATAACCCCGTCCATACCACCTCCCTCAGAGGGCTTTGATTTCCACGTGAGATGCTTATGGGAAAGTGTACTGTGTGCTCACCAGCTGTAAGAGATCGATGTTTTCATATCTGGAATGAAACCCAGTTTGTTGAGGTGGCTGCCTTTGATTTTGCCTTTTAACTCAATGCTATTTTAGTTTTCTGTTACTGAGCAAGTGGTTTCTGTTTGTGTGGTGAACGATGAAAGCCCTATTTATATATACACTTGGCCCTTCAACAACACAGGGGTTAGGGGCATTGACCCCCTGCCCAGTCAGACATCCGCACATAATTGTTGACTCTCCAAGAACTTAACTACTAAGAGGCTGGTGTCGACCAGAAGCCTTACTGATCACATGAGCGGTCAGTTAACTCAGATTTTGTACGTTATGTGTATTATATACTGTATTCTTACAATAGAGTAAGCTGGAAAAAAGACAGTGTTATTACGAAAATCGTAAGGAAGAGGAAATACATGCACAGTCCTATCCTGTAAAAAATCCACGCATAAATAGACATGTGCGTTTCAAACCCGTGTTGTTCAAGAATCAACTGTAATGACAATGAACACTGTTTATTTGGCACATGTTATCCTTCCAGGCCTCGTGGTCTTTACTTTATTTACATTATCTCATTTCAATGCTCCAAAGAACGCTTTGGGGCCCTGTCGCTCCTCGTTCCACTGTTGATGAAGCCGGGGCCAGAACTCACGCTGTGGTCTGTCGGACTCGGGAGCACACATTCGGGGCTGCTGTAGGGTGCTTGCTGCTCTTGAGCCGATGGCAGTAGTGCCAGCGCCCGTCCGTGGAGCACTGTGTCCTGGGGTGGGAGCGTGCAAAACAACTCTTGAGCTGTGGTGTGATGGCCGGAAAGTGGGGAGCCTAGATCTCCCCCTTTAGAAACTGTTTCTGTTTTTCACACAACTCTAATAAGCGTGGCAGTGTTGTTGTAAGCCCAAGCAGCAGCAAATAAAGACGAGGGTACACACACAGACAGGAGCACAAAGTAGAGGTTCCCTGAGATTCCTTCCAGTTCCAATGTTCTGAATGGTCAGCAGCCTCGGCGGTAACCAAGGGCACAGACTTGACTATTGAAGCCAGACATGAGCATGTAAAAAAAGCACACCAGCCTGGGTAAAGGACATTTGACAACCTCAAGCCACCAAGAGAAACGTAAAATAGGTTAGACTGAGGGGTGTCTGGGTGGCTCCGTCAGTTAAGTGGTGGCCTTCAGCTCAGGTCATGATCCCGGGTCCTGGGATCGAGTCCCATATCAGGCTGCCTGCTCAGCGGGGAGTCTGTTTCTCCCTCCCTCTCTCCCAAATAAATAAATAAATAAAATCTTTTTTAAAAATTAAAAAATAAAATAGGTTAAACTGAGTTAAGTTTAAAAAAAAAAAAGAAAGAAATAGCTAATACGTTTTAGAAAGGTTCTGTCCTAAATGATGAGGATAAAACTTTAAGTTTTCAAGTTAACTTTTCTGGAAAACTCAGTTATCCTGAGTGGTAATTCGAAGAGTCAGAGAGGACAGTATGCAGGCAGGATTCAGACCCTGCGCTCACTAACTTTAAGTGGGTGTTGTCACGCAGGTCAGCTCTGCCTTTTACTTCCCCCCGGCTCTGTTCCTTCACTGCTACCGAAGAATTACCTTCACCCACTCACTCTGTGATTCCAGCAGGTGGTGTAGAACAGGCCCGGGCATCTGGAATTCAGTTTTAAGGCACCGGCTCTGTGATTGGGACCGTACCAGGCCCTGGGAATTCAACAGTGTGTGGAAGATACAGTCTTACCCTTAAGTCATACATGGTTTGTTGGGGAGAGAGACACATGAGCAGGTGTTTAGGATTGAGGCTGCTACAGGCCCACAACAGGGACATACGACCTTATTTGGGGGGCGGGGTGCTTCCCCAGGGGAAATAGTGCTTAAGCAACAATGTTAAGCAGAGAGACTATTCCAAGCAAAGGAAAGAGTATGCACAGAAGTTGGGAGAGCAATGTGTCATGGGGAAACTCGCAAATACACTATCACTTAATTTGGCTTTCATCTAGAACATGAGCTGAGCTATAGAGAGAGAGGTCATGCTGAAGGGGAGGGGAAGTGGAGCAAGCAGCACAGATCAGGCAGGGCCTTGTATACCATGTGAGAGAGCTGGGACTTACTTCATCCTGAGGGACTTGGAAGGTTGCAAGCAGGACCCTTGCCTACCCCTCCAGCTCCTACTACTTTCCCCTCTCTCTGTCGTTGGTTATCCTCACTTCTTTTTGTTCCTGCAGAGGCCATCCTCATTTCAGCCTTAGGCCTTTGCCCTTCCTTCTGCCTGGAACAGTAAAGATTATTCTGGTTGCAGTGTACTAACTAGATTAGTGTAGCGTGCTCCTGGAAATAGGGAGATGGACTAGCAGGCCAGGGCAGTAGTCTCAGTGGGAAGGGACATGGCAGTGTGGAGACAGAGACACAGACAAACATCTGCAGTATCTTGGGAGGTAGACTCGATGGTGTCTGGCAAGCAACTGACTCAGGCCAGACAGGCACGATACCTCAGGCCATTGATATCAGATGGATGGTGCTGCAGCGTCGGAGGGGCTGACTTCCAGAGATCTACCCCACTACCCCACTGGAACATGAGCTGCCTGGATTTGCTCACCAAATTGTGAATAATGCTTATAAGTTCCAGCTGCATTAGTACAACCCATAACCTTGTTGATATCTAATCTTAACATTTATGATTATGTGCCTTGGGCATTCTGTAAACTAATCCACAATAACATGCTTACTTCTGATCATAATAGGATAAATGAGACAAAAATCAGAGTAAATGACCAGGGTGATGATGATCGAGTAGTTCTCATTAAGAACCATTGAATGCATGGTTCGGGTTTCCGTGCGTAAGGTCCCTTTAACAAACTCGGCTTCTGGGATGTGCCCCTGACTAGAGATGCTTAACTCACTGCATTTGTTTAAACTCTAAAACCCAGCCATTCCCAAGCCAGGCTCCCACTGAACACCAGCCTCCTACTGCCTAGAGTTTTTCTGTTTACATTCGCCACTATAGAGATCTGGTTTGTTTCCAAAAGATGCATTTTAACATTTGTGTGGTGAGCCACATTTTTTATATTTGAACCATGTGTGACGCAAGGGAGAAGGGTAACCACTTGGCTGGAGGGGGAAGGGTGACTCTTTGAGTTAGCAGTGGTACTTCCTGCTGATTTAACAGGAACTGGTTAGATGTTAGATGGTGGCAGCAATTACACACAGAGACACACATATATTTTTACCTGCCAACAGGCTAATGTGGATGTAAAGTTTGTTAAATTGGACCATGCTGTTTTCTAGTCTTCTTTTTTAAAATTTTGTTTTTAAGTAATCACTACACCCAGTGTGGGGCTTGAACTCCCAACCCTGAGATCAAGAGTCACACATTCAACTGACCGAGCCAGCCAGGCACCCCTGTTTTGTTTTGTTTTGTTTAAGATTTTATTCACTTACTTGAGAGAGAGAGAGAGAGAGAGAGAGAGACCACAAGCTGGGGGAGAGGCAGATGGAGAGAGAGAAGCAGACTCCCCACTGAGCAGGGAGCCTAAAGCCAGGCTGAATCCCAGAACCCTGGGATCACGACCCAAGCTGAAGGCAGACGCTTAACCCACCTGAGCCACCTGGTGCCCCTCTGTTTTCTAGTCTTAAACACAAAGGAGAAATGCTTTCTGGGGGTCTATATGGCTCATTTGGAATTGAATAACGTATAATTCTTAGCTGACCTAAAAGTGCTTCTAGGAAAAGCCTCATTCATGTCTTATTAATAATATCTTCAGTTACATAAACTGTGAGGAGCCAAGCAGATAAAGTAGGGGAAAGGGCTTCATCTGATAGTGAAGTGATTCATAAATTAATAACAGAGATGGAAAACTAAGGTCCAGAGAGGTTGATTTGTCCATGGCCTACAATCAGCTCATTCCTTCATTCAACATGTATGTAGTATGTAATATGTAGATGTAGTAATTCTCCATTACTATACCACAAATGACCCTAGAACTTGGTTACTTAAAATGACACTATCTTATTACATCTACATCTCCCTCTCCCTTCGCCCCTCCCACCACTCACACACTCTCTCCCCCCCCCCTTTCCCTAAAATAAATAAATAAGTCTTAAAAACAATAACAACTAGTGGGGGGGATGCACAGGCATGGGATGAAAAGCTTCCTAGGGCTTTTCTGCCCTCCAGCAACTCTGAAACATAATTTACATATTGCAGCTTCTCTATTTTGAGGAAATTATTCCTAGTTCTCTTTAATGCTCAATTCTATTAATACCGAACAGATTAGTTAAAGGTGGACCTTGGGCCACACATACTCTTCAGAAGAAAACAGAAATATGGCATTGGCCAGAGGACTTCCATTTTTAAAGCTTGTTGCTTGTTATTGATGTGTACCTTAAGAGTAGAAATATTAGCTGAGATGAAAGTACCTGGCACAAATCACTGTTTCGTCTTGGTGTTTCACAGCCAGATGTTGTGAAATTCTTTTGTTTTTCTTTTTCCTCCAGTGCCTGGAAACCTTGGCTGCTACAAGGATCATGGAAACCCACCTCCTCTAACGGGCGCCAGTAAAACGTCTAACAAACTTACCATACAAACCTGCATCAGTTTTTGTCGGAGTCAGAGGTTCAAGGTAATGATTCTATGGCTCTATCTATATCTATAGAAAATCATGAAGATGTAAATGCAATCTGCCGAGATAACTTAAAAATATATATCCTTTTTTTAAATCTGTCAAACCATGGAACTGTTTTTCTGCCAAGGAGGAACTGGAAGAAGAGCAGGGCTTGGCATTCAGGAGTGTGAGGCAGTATTCTTGTCTAAAAATGGGGAGAGAAAAGAGGAAAATCCCCCAATATCTGTATCCCTATTTGACCTCTGACAGAATTATGTATTTCCTTGTACCCTTGAACGTTATGAGCAGGGACATCTCTGGCTTCCCAGGGGATCTGGGAGTAGGCCAAGGCAGTGGTTATTTCCTTACTACATTAGGGGCCCTAGCCTGGACAAAATACTTTCTTTTCTTGCTTTCCTTTCCTCTATTTGCAGTTTACTCCTTGATTATTAAGGTTCAATTAGCAATAATCGCGCCTCGGATAAACCTCATTGGGTACGATACTGCCACTGCACAAAGCTTGATTATTAAGGTTCAATAATCCTATTGTTGGCTCTATCCTTCCTTCCCTCCTTCCTTTTTCCTTCTTTTTTTTTTTTTTAAGATTTTATTTATTTATCAGAGAGAGGTGGGGGAGAGAGCGAGCACAGGCAGACAGAATGGCAGGCAGAAGGAGAGGGAGAAGGAGGCTCCCTGCTGAGCAAGGAGCCTGATGTGGGACTCGATCCCAGGACGCTGGGATCATGACCTGAGCCGAAGGCAGCTGCTTAACCAACTGAGCCACCCAGGCGTCCCTTCCTTCCTTTTTTTTTGTCCTTCCTTAATAATTCAGTGAAAAAGCCATTAATCAGGCCCAAGCAAGGAGAATAGCCTGCAAGGTCAGGGGCTTTGTGAGGCTGGTGGCCCAACCTGATGGACTGATTGGTTGCTTGCAGAGCATATAAGTAAATATACTGAGGATAATGGGAGCCAGATTTCTCACTGTTGGAGAAGTGAAACCTATAGTATCAGGCAGGGATTGAAGTTATTAGTATAGTCTATGGTTTTGATATATAGAGAGACAGATACAGAAATACATATAAACATGTTTGTAGGTCCGTGTGTGTGTTTGTATATACATATATATTTCTTATCTCTGTCCACTGAGAGGACCTGGGAACAGTGACACAGTGGTTCCACAGAGCACACTTAGTGCTCAGATCTTGGTTTCTAGGTATTGTTCTTTTTTTACTTTTTTTTTTAAGATTGTATTTGTTTATTTGACAGAGAGAGACAGTGAGAGAGAGAGCACAAGCAAGGGGAGGGGCAGAGGGAGAGGGAGAAGCAGGCTCTCTGCTCAGCGAGGGAGGGAACCTGACGCTGGACTCGATTCCAGGACCCTGGGATCATGACCTGAGCTGAAGGCAGACGCCTAACTGACTGAGCCCCCCCAGGCACCCCTAGATATTGTTCTTCATTATATAAGAATTAGGGCTCCGTCCTAAGAAAGTGGAAGAAGAGCCTGAAGCATGTTGTACAATAAAGTAAGGAATGGTGAGGGCTGCCAAAAGGACACAGGAACCAACTAGAAGGGTCTCCACTGTCCAACTCTAACATAATTTGAGCTTTAAAACAAAAAATGGTAGCAGTAGGGGCACATGGGTGGCTCAGATGGTTAAGCGTCCCCCTTTGGCTCAGGTCATGGTCCCATGGTCCCAGGCTCCATCTCAGGAGATGGAGCCCAAAAGGCAGCCTTCTTCTTCCTTCCCCTCTACCCCTCCCCACTGCTCATATACGCACCTGCGTAGGATTCCATCTATCTCCTTCTGTCCCTCTCCCCCTCTAAAATAAATAAAATAAATCTTTAAAAAGAAAGAGCAACTATCAAAAAATCTAAAGCTAATGTCATATTTATTCAGTAGTGGAAAGTTCAGTTCTTTCTGCTTAAAATTAGGCACAAACAACGATGCCCAACCTCACCTCTTCTATTCAGCACTGTACTTGAGATCCTCGCTAATGAAATAAAGCAAGAGAAAGAAAGCCATGTAGGTTGGAAAGGAGAAAATTTTTTTCTTAATTTATGGACAACATGGTCAGGTATGTAGACAGTTATACATAAAAGCTATTAAAAAATAATAAGTAAATTTATCAGGGTTGCATGTTATAAGGTCATATACAAAATCAGTTGCATTTCTACATACTAGCAGTGAACAATTGGAAAATAAAATTTTTAAATTCCATTTACAGCAGCATAAATAATCTCAGAATTAACAAAGGATATCCCATATTTGGGACCTATATCCCAAATAATGTATAACATTGCAAGAGAAAATTAAGATCTAAATAAGTAGAAATACAGACATTGTGGGGTGCCTGGGTGGCTCAGTCAGTTAAGTGTCCAACTCTTGATTTCGGTTCAGGTCATGATCTTGGGGTCATCTGGCTCCTCACTCACCAGGGAGTCTGCTGGAGATTTTCTCTCTCTCTCTCTCTGTCCCTCCCCACCACTCACTCTCTCTCTCTTTTGCTCTCAAATAAATAAATCTTTTTTTAAAATGCAAACATTGTTCATGGATTGGAAGACTTCATATTGTTAAAATGTCAGCTTTTCCCAGATTGATGTATGGATTCAATGCAATCCCAATCAAAAAATGATAGTTGTTTTTTTTTAATTGTTAAGTGGATCCTTAAATGTTACATGGAAAAGCAGAGAACCTAGAATAACCAAAATAATTCTGAAAAAGATCAACTCTGGAGGACTCATCCTGCTTGATCTCAAGACTTTCCGTAAAGCTATCGTAATCAAGAGAGTGGTATTGGCATAAGAATAATTGCATATATCAGGGTTAGCAAACAGTGGTACGTGGGCCAAAACTTACTACCCATCAACCCAGTAAATAAATTTTCAACTTTTGTGTGTCAGGGACACTACGAAGAAAACGAAAAAATAACTCACAGAATAGGAGAAAATATTTATGAATCCTATATCTGAATAAGGATTTAATGTCCAGAATCTATAAAGATCTCTTACAACTTGACAATAAAAGGACAACTGAAGTAAAAAATAGGCAAATTGGTTGAATAGACATTTCTCTATAGAAGACACACAAATGGCCAATAAGCACATGGAAATATGCTCATATTATTAGTCTTGAGGGAAACGCAAATCAAAACCATAATGAGAAACCACAACAATAAATAACCCATGGCTATAGGTAAAAAATAAATTTTTTTTTTAAAGATTTTATTTATTTATCAGAGAGAGAGATGGGAGAGAGCGAGCACAGGCAGACAGAATGGCAGGCAGAGGCAGAGGGAGAAGCAGGCTCCCTGCTGAGCAAGGAACCCGATGTGGGACTCGATCCCAGGACGCTGGGATCATGACCTGAGCCGAAGGCAGCTGCTTAACCAACTGAGCCACTCAGGCGTCCCATAAATTTTTTTTAAAGATAAAATAAGCATCGGTGAAGATGTGGAGAAATTGGAATCCTCATCCTTTGCTGGTAGAAATATAAAATAGTGCTACGGACCAGCTAAGACAGCTGCCGTGGAAAACAGTTTGGCAGTTTCTCAAAAAGTTAAACGTAACCTTTTAAGCCAGCAATTCCACTCTTGCGTATATACCTAAGAGAGTTGAAAATGTATGTTCACACAAAAATGTATGCGCGTGTATTCATAGAAGCATTATTCAGAATAATCCCAAACTGGGCGCCTGGGTGGCTTAGTGGGTTAAGCCGCTGCCTTCGGCTCGGGTCATGATCTCAGGGTCCTGGGATCGAGTCCCGCATCGGGCTCTCTGCTCGGCAGGGAGCCTGCTTCCTCCTCTCTCTCTCTATGCCTGCCTCTCTGCCTACTTGTGATCTCTCTCTGTCAAATAAATAAATAAAATCTTTAAAAAGAAAAAAAAAAAAGAATAGTCCCAAACTGTAAATAACTCAGTGTCCATTAACTGATGAAAAAATAAATACATTGTGCTATAGACACGCTTTTTTTTTTTTTTTTTCAAATATTTTATTTATTTATTTGACAGAGAGAGAGAGTGCGAGCACAAGCAGGGGTTGCTGGCGAGGCAGAAGCAGACTCCCGCTGAGCAGGGAGCCTGATGTAGGGCTGGATCCCAGGACTCCAAGATCATGACCTGGGCTGAAGCCACCCAGGTCCCCCCACATCCATAGTTTTGAACACAACTCAGCAACAGGAAGAAGATACAGTAAAACGTACTGATAAACACAACAACATGGATGAATGGCCAAAACATTATGCTAATTGGAAGAAATCAAACACAAAAGACTACATGCACAACTCAAAATGGATCTTGGGTCTAACTAGAATGTAAAACTATAAAACTTTTAGAGGACAAGAGGGGAGAAAATCTTCGTGACCAAGGTTTACCTGGGTTTACATAGAAAGTACTTAGGTGTAAGTAATATCAAAAGCATGATCCATAAAAGAAATAGTAAATGAACTTCATCAAAATTTAAAACTTTTGCTCTCTGAAAGACATTTTTTTAAAGAATGAAAAGACAGGGGGTGCCTGGGTGGCTCAGTGGTTTAAAGCCTCTGCCTTCGGCTCAGGTCATGATCCCAGGGTTCTGGGATCGAGCCCCACATCAGGCTCTCTGCTTGGCGGGGAGCCTGCTTCCTCCTCTCTCTCTGCCTGCCTCTCTCCCTACTTGTGATCTCTGTCTGTCAAATAAATAAATAAAATCTTTAGAAAAAAAAAAAAAAGAATGAAAAGACAGGCCATAGCCTAGAAGAGGATATTTGCAATCGCATATGCAGCAAAGGACTTACTTGGAGATTGCATACAAAAACTAAAAACTCAGTAGTTAAAAAAAATTTTTTTTTTAATTTGAAAAATGGGGCACCTGGGTGGCTCAGTTGGTTAAGTGACTGCCTTCGGCTCAAGTCATGATCCCAGAGTCCCCAATCAAGTCCACAGCAGGCTTCCAGCTCTGCAGGGAGTCTGTTTCTCCCCTCTCACGCTCTCTCTCACTCTCTCTCTAATAAACAAATAAAGTCTTTTTAAAAATACCTCAAAATTTAAAAAATGGGCAAATGACTTGATACTTCACCAAAGAGGTTATACAGATGACAAATAAGCACATGAGGAGACATTCGGTATCATTAACCACTAGGGTAATGCAAATGAAACCCATCATGAGATACCACTACATACCTCTTAGAATGGCTAAAATAAAATATACTGACAATAATGTGTGTTGACAAGGATATGGAATACCTGGGACTCATACATTGTTTTGAATGTAAAATGGTACAGTCACTGGAAAACAGTTTGGTGGTTTCTTATAACCATAAACTTACCTTATAACCCAGCATCCCCATTCCCAGTTATTTACTCTGGAGAAATGAAAGCTTATGCACACACAAAACTATACACCGATGTTTATAACAACTCTATCCATAATCATAAATAACTAGAAACAACCCAGTGGATTAACAAATAGTGGTATATCTGTGCAATGGACTTACTACTCAGCCATAAAAACGAGTGAACTATTGATCTATGCACCACTTTGGATAAATCTCAAAGACATTGCACTAAGTGGAAAGCCAGTCTCAAAAGCTTACATGCTATATCATTCCATTTAAATGATGCCTTCGTCCATTCTGCCTGCAGTAACAAACTTAACATAGATCGGGTCGATAAACGTTTATTTCTCACAGTTCTGGAGGCGAGAAGTATAAGATTAAGGTTGTTGGCAGATTGGGTGTTTAATGAGAGCATGTCTCCTACTTCATAGATGGCCATCTTGCTGTGTCCTCATGTGAGAGAAGGGCCCAGGGAGCTCTCTGGGGTCTCCTCTGTAAGAGCACTAATCCCACTCACGAGGACTCTGTTCTAGTGCCCTAATTCACCAGAGGCTCCATGTCCACATGCCCTCGCACTAGGAGTTAAGATTTCAACATACGACTTTTGAGGGAACATAAACATTCAGTCTTAGCATGTGATATTTTTGAAAAAACAAAACCGTAGTCACAGCAAAGCAATAGGTAGTTGCGAAAGTTTATTTATGGAGGGGGAACTATAAAGCAGGTTCAGGATAGGAAGGTTATTGGGGCCATGTGCCTGAGCTGCAGGCTGATCGTAGGGGTGGTTGTCAACATGGGTTGAAGTGCATAGAACTATATACCATATAAATAGTTCTACCGTCTGGTAATAAATGAAAAATTTTAACGGGGCCTGTAATGAGTTTGTGGTGGGGACGAGCCATAAAGCACCTACCGCCTGGAACACAGTAAACGTTCAATAAAACGTGGAGCCGATGTTATTAATGTTTCAAGTTAGTGGGTTTCCCCCCAGTGCCTGCCTTCAAACTCACTTAAACACAGAGAGGTGCAGGCAGTAAAAGGTATGCTCGCCGGAAGGGGAAACATGGTTACTGATAGTGTATAACGAGCATCCAGGGAGGGGAGCAAGGCAGAGACCCCAGGAAGAGGGACCCAACTGGGGGCTGACCCTGCCAAGCTCCTTCAGGGCAGCTGACACCCCAGACTGACACTTACCCAGTGCTGTTTCTCTGCTATGACAGTTTGCCGGGATGGAGTCCGGCTATGCTTGCTTCTGTGGAAATAATCCTGATTACTGGAAGTACGGGGAGGCAGCCAGCACCGAGTGCAATAGCGTCTGCTTCGGGGATCACACCCAGCCCTGTGGCGGCGACGGCAGGATCATCCTCTTTGACAGTGAGTATGCCCTGTGCCCGTTGCTGCCCAAGACCCAGGGACGCTTGTGCCAGAGAAACAACCGGACCAGCCTTCCTCTCTCCCATTCATTCATTCATGTAGCAATACTTATCAAGCACCTCCTGCAGGCCAGGCCCTGACCAGACCCTGGGGATGCAACACTGACCTAGCAGACTCGGCCCCTGTCCTCCAGAAGGAAGGATAGACATTTAGTTGTGCCATGTGCTCTGAAGAGATGAGGCCTGTCACAGGATACTTAGGCAGCCTAGAAAAGACGACCTCTGCAACTTAACAGACACTGGTATAGCTCTTCAGTATTAGCCTTAAGGTCCTCTTGTTTTAATTGACTTCCAAGCCCTTTAATGTTTTCCTTGGCATTTAGTTTTGCAGCTGAGAAGAGAGCATACGCTTCCAGCCTCCTCTCTGACCCACCATATCTGTGAGATGCTGGCTAGGGGCCGGGTGCACTGCAGATGGGGTATGGATCTGGGGCCTTGACCTCTCCTGCACCGTGTTCTTATCACTGGCCTATCTGATCCCTCCTCATAACCACCACCCCCTGCATCCCACTCAGTGATGGTAAGACTTTGGGAGAGCCATAGTACCAGTATAGCACCAGATTTTGGTAGAAAGAGTAGAAAGTAGATTGTCACAAGTGAGACAGACAAAAGGAAAGACTTGAGGTTACTAAGATATACTACAGAGTCCATAGGTCTTTGTTAGTCACTGGGACACAGTAGATATACTCTTGACATCTCAACCTGACCGAGTGGCCCAGTTTCATGCAGAAATATCATATGCTTTGTTAGTTTCTTAGGGCTCTCATAACAAATGATCACAAGCCAGGAGCATTAAAGCAACAGAAATGTATTCTGTCGTAGTTTGGGAGGCTAGAAGTTCAAAATTGAGGTGTTGTCAGTGCTCCACTGAAGCATCCATCCATGCTCCTTCTGAAGGCCCCAGGGAAGAAGACTTTGCTTCGTTCGAGCCTCTGGCCATTGCTGTCAGTCCTTGGCATTCCTTGGCTTGGAGTTGCATCACTGCAATCTCTGCCTCCTCCTTCACATGGCCATTGTCCCTCTGTCCATCAGTGCCTCTGTGTCTCTCTGTATCTTCTTGTAAGGACTCTAGTCATTAGATTTAGGGCCCACTCTCATCTAGTGTGGCCTCATTTAACTTGTTGACATCTGTAAAGACACTATTTCTAAATAAGGTCACATTCACAACTACCAGGCATGGAACACGTCTCCTTTGGAGGACACACTTCAGCTACTACATACAGTGGCTGTAAAGCCTAAGCCTTTCGCAGGTTATGGCTTAAATGTCGTCAGAAGTGTGTTGTTTGGGCAGAGGACAGGGGAAGGATTGGCAAGTAGAACTCATGTGGTCAACTGTTTGTCTTTTGGGTGAGTGTGCCTGCTGGAGACTGCCAGTGGCTCCCTGTACATTCTGTTATGTCAAGACAAATGCTCAGTTGAGTACCTCTGTTTAAGCTAAAGACTAAGACTTGCCTGATGCTTAAGAAAGGTTGGCAGATAATACGCCCTGCACTTCTATTTAAGTTTTTGCTTCCAAAGTCTATTATTATAAGATCCTCTGCCTTGACACCCTAGCCCAGGAGAGTATATTTGCAGAGCTTACAATTTGCCTGGTCTACTCCTAAGGGAAAAAAAGAAAGGAATAAAACATTGAGTGTGTATTAAGTGTATTAAGGCTTTATATAAATTATCAATCTATAAAAATTAGGCCCTGTTGGCAGCCATCTGAGGAAGGCATTATTATCATCACTGTCATTGTACAGAAGAGAGTTCTAGGACATGAAGAGGATAGATATCTTGCCAGGGCTCACACGGCCAACAAGCCATGGGATTAGACAGTAAAGAAAAGGAAAGCAGGGTGTGTGGGTTCGCTACCTGTTTTTCTACTTTAAACAGAACATAGTGTTAATTTTTTTGACTGGAGAATAGATGTTGGTGAGCATATGGAGGAATTGGATCCCTCACACATTTGCTAGTGGAAATGTTAAATGGTACAGCTGCTCTGGAAAACAGTCTGGCAGTTTCTCAAACGTGAAGCAGAATTACCTTATGACCCAGCAATTCCACTCCTAGATACAGACCCAAGAGAATTGAAAACATATGTTCCCACAGAAACTTGTACAGGAACCTTCACAGCAACACTGTTCGTAATAGCCCCCAAAGTGGCACCAACCCAAAAGTCCATCGATGGAAGAAAGGATCGGCAAAATGTGTTATATCTGTACAACGGAATATTATTCAGCCACAAAAAGCAATGAATTAATGATGCATGCTACAACAAGGTTGAACCTTGAAAACATGACGCTAAGTGACAGAAACCAGACACTCAGGCCACGTATTTTATGAGTCCATTTATAGGAAATGTCCAGAATAGGCAAATCCATACAGACAGAAAACAGATTAATGATCATCAAGGGCTGAGGAGAAGGGAGGGATGGGAAATGATTGCTTAGTGGGTACGGGTTTTCTTGTTGGGGTGATAAACAGAGGCCAGAACTGGATGTCCGTGGTTATACCTCATGGAGCCTATAACACATACCACTGAACTATACGTTTTTAAAATTGTTAAAATGGTGGATTTTATATGGTTAAAAAATAGAATACTTTTATATGGTAAGCACTCATTTAGCACATTTTGATGGAGTGTCTGCTGTGTGGCAGATAAAATGATGTTTTTTTTTAGTGCAGTGCCTATACCAGAGGTATCAGATGGAAATAATTTGCTTTAAAGTCAGTCCTGTACCAAGCATTATCTTTGGTACTAGAAATACATCTAGAAGATAGCTCTGGGCCTCACACAAAGGTGCAGTACGATGAATTAATTATCATCAAAATAACTGCTGTCCGTTCAGTGCTTGCTGTGTGCTAGCTGGAAGCTGGGTGCTTTTATTTATTTTATATTATTTGATACTCGGAACAGCCCTGTTGATAAGAAAACTGTGTGTGGATCAAAAGATGAAAATAATCCGTCCAGGTGAATAAGAGCCAAATTGAGAACTCAAACCCAGGTTTGCCACAATTTTTATTTCTCTGTTTTCAGTAGCCAGAATTCCTTTCAAAGGGCGCCTGGGTGGCTCAGTGGGTTAAGCCGCTGCCTTCGGCTCAGGTCATGATCTCAGGGTCCTGGGATCGAGTCCCACATCGGGCTCTCTGCTCAGCAGGGAACCTGCTTCCCTCTCTCTCTCTGCCTGCCTCTCTGTCTACTTGTGATTTCTCTCTGTCAAATAAATAAATAAAATCTTTAAAAAAAAAAAAAAAAGAATAGACAGGTCATGATAATGGGTCCCGTTTCATGCTCTAAAAGCATGTGAACAGGGTGGGCCCAGTGGCTCTGATTATCATGAAACTGGCCCCTTCTGCAGCCATCCAGAAGCTGCCTTCTCTGGCTCCCCTTCGTTTAGGAGGAATGAGGAGGTTGGCATTCGGAGAAGCTCCAGCCTCTAGAGGCCCTGGTCGTGCTGACCGGCAGAGGCCCCTGACAGTAGCCCGCTCCAGTGACCTCCCCCACCCCCCAGCCCTGCAAAGGAAGGTACAAACCTGCTCAGTCATTATTGCCACATTAAGTAATTTGTCATAGGCCATGTGGCTGGTTTTCCAGCAAGCTCTCATGAGCTCCAGAAGGATGTGAAGTGGACCGTGTGCTGTGTGTCAGTGTGGCACTGACAGAAGCTTCAGAGCGTGTGCTGCCCCCAGAATTCAACGTACTGAATTAACAGAACCAAATAAATGATCAGAGAGGTTGGAATCAATAGTAGATTACAGAGACTGCCCAGCGGGCCTCTAGGGCCCCTTTCAGCTTCTAGGCACAGAAAGGAGAAATGAGATGTGGGATTGGTCTTCCTCTGCAACCTTCCTCTGAGCCCGTAAATGTTTTTAGGGCATTGTGCTATTTGCTTTTGGTGCATTCCCTCCCTTCATTATAATACCGTGAAGCAGGTACTGTTTCCTTATTTGCCTGAGAAGACAACAGAGGTTCATAAAAGTTCAGTAGCTTGCCCAGGGTCCCACAGATGGAAATTCTTCTCCCATGGAATTTATATTTTACGGAAGAGAAGAGATTAATGGTTATATATATATATATATACACACACACACACACAGAGCCTAGGGTCCAATAGGACCTGACTGCTAGGATTGCCTTAGTAATTGTACCTCATAGACTCCCAGATGCCATCAGTCATGTGATGCAACATCACTGTGCATATCACTGAGGAGAAAAATACTTCCAACTAAACAGTGACTGCACTGATGGACAGACACAGTCCAGTCTGAAAGATTAAAATGTTCCCCTTAGAACTGATGAAATATAATAATCTCTTCTGCTTTTCTGGGTGCCAGTCCAGTGGAATCTGATTCAAGGCTGGGACCCATTTGGGGCGCCTGGGTGGCTCAGTGGGTTGGGCCGCTGCCTTCGGCTCGGGTCATGATCTCAGGGTCCTGGGATCGAGCCCCGCATCGGGCTCTCTGCTCCGCAGGGAGCCTGCTTCCCTCTCTCTCTCTCTCTCTCTCTGCCTGCCTCTCTGCCTACTTGTGATCTCTGTCTGTCAAATAAATAAATAAAATCTTTAAAAAAAAAAAAAGAAAAAAGGCTGGGACCCATTTGGTACGAGTTTGTTTGCTGAGACATGCCAGTATCGTTCACGTCTGGAAGCAGAGCACTCAGCTGCATCCGGGGGAGGCTAGCTGTTCCCGCTGATGCCTGAAGTCTGTTCCTGAAGAAACTGACTGAGCTAATATTGAGACGGGATGGAGGTGCTAAATCAAAGAAGGCAGGAGGACACTGGCTTTCTGCCACCGGAGGTTTCACCCAGGGCTATTTAGGGCCTCCGACTGCCCAGGTTGTATGTGGCAAGCTACTCTCCCCTTCAAAAATAAGATCTTGCATATATTCCTAAATTCAGGTTTCCTGTTGAATTATCACTGAATTTTAATAATCTATTATAGAGTCATGAGTTTGCTTTCAAAATTACCGAACTGAATCTCCTGTCTGCCTGGCACACATCTGGAAATCAAAAGCTCTAAGGTGAAGGTCAGCCTTCGCTGGTGAAATACCAGTTTAACCTGAACACTTGATTCTTTACAAATAATAATAATAGTCTAGCTAATATTTACTGAGCTTACACTATGTGCCAGATCCTATCCTACACACTTTACGTAGATCAACTCCTTTTAGTTCTTGTAAAACCCCTAAGGAAAAAACTTACTATTTTCATTTTATGGATGAGGAACCGAGGTGTACAGAAGTTATCTTGTTCAAATTCACACTTAGGGTGTGGGAAAGTCAGGTTGATTATGTAGGGAATCTTTCTCTACAGCTTTTCTTTTTAAAAAAATGTAGGTTTGAGGCACCAGCGTGGCTCAGTTGATTGGGCAGCTGCCTTCAGCTTGGGTCATGATTCCAGGGTCCTCCATTGGGCTCCCTGCTCAGAGGAGAGCCTGCTTCTCTCTCTCCCTCTGCCTGCCGCTCTGCTTGCTTGTGCTCTCTCTCTATCCCTCTGTCAAATAAATAAATAAATAATCTTTTTTAAAAAATTAAAATCTAGGTTTTTCAAGGTCTAATTTAGATAAGGTAAAAATCACCCTTCTAGTTGAACACTTCGACAAGATTTGATGAATGCACACACACTCAAGATACAGAACGTTTTCATCTTCTCAGGAAGATCTCTTGTCCCCTCTGTGGTCAGTCCTCTCTCTGCCCCCAGCCCTGAGCAACCACTGATCTGTCTTCCACCTGTATAGTTTTGTCTTTTGAAGAAGCTCATATAAATGGAATCATAGAGTACTTAACCATTTGGTTCTGGCTCCTTTCACTTCAAGTAATGCTTTTGAGATTCACCCATGATTGTTTCCGCAGCTCCTTTTTAGTGCTAAGAAGCACGTCTTTCTACAAATATGTCACAATTTGTTCATCCATTTATCCGTTGATAAGCATTGATCTGTCTGTGGTCAAGATGCTCCGAACCTGCCCTTAGCCTGTACGCACAGGCTTGTGTGTGAACACGTGCTTTCATTTCTCCTGGGATTTCAGGGTCATGTACTAAGTGCATATTTGTTACGATAGGACACTGCCAGCTGTTTTCCAAAGTGACTCCCTGATTTTCCATTCTGACAGACAATACGTGAGACTTCCGGTTGCCCCACATCCTCTCTTGCCCTTTGTATAATCTGGTTTCTTTTAGCATTAGCCATTCTAGCAGGTGCATGGTGATAACTCATTCTGGTTTTAATTTGCATGGCCATAATTACCAGTGATGTTGAACACCTTTTCATGTTCTTATTTGCCATCATCTTCTCTCAGCTTTTGTATGAGAAAGCCTTATTTCACCTTCATTGTAGAAAAACATTTTTGCTGGATATTGAATCCTATGCCGAAAGTTGTTTTTTTTGTTTTTTTTTTTTTTAGATTTCAGTATCTCAAAGCACTCCTTTGACTTACAGCTTGTACAGTGTCTAGAGATGTCTGCTCTGTCTTTGTTCCCTGTATATCATCTTTCCTTTCTGCCTGCTTTCAGGATTTCATGTTCGTTTTTGGTTTTCAACATTTGACTCTGATGTGTCTGGGTGTGTTTTTTGTTTGCTTTTTAATTTTTGTTTTTATTTTTTAATGTTTTAGATTTTATTTATTTGACCGAGAGAGAGAGGGAGAGAGATCACAAGTAGGCAGAGAGGCAGGCAGAGAGAGAAAGGGAAGCAGGCTCCCTGCCGAGCAGAGAACCCGATGTGGGACTCGATCCCAGAACCCTAGGATCATGACCTGAGCCAAAGGCAGAGCCTTAACCCACTGAGCCACCCAGGCACCCCTAATTTTTGTTTTTAAACTTATTTGATTACTATTTGCTGAGATTCTTAGACCACCTTTCGTTAACTTGAGAGCATTCTTAGCCATTCATTATCTCTTCAAATATTTCTTCTGCCCCCTTCTCTTTTTCTTCTCTTTCTAGAACTCCAGTGGTTAGATCACTTGATATTGTCCCACAGCTACTGGATGCTCTGTTCTTAGCTTTTTTCTTTCCTTTTTTTTTTACCTGCTTCTTTTTTTTTACTCTTTGTTTCATTTTGCATGATTTCTATTGACCTATTTTCAAATTTATTGATTCTTTCCTCAGCTGTGTGTAGTCCATTTATAAGCCCATCAGAGAAATTCTTCATCTCTGATAGTTTTATTTCTAGCATTTATATTTGACTCTTTTTAGTCTCCATCTCTCTGCTGGAATTTCTAATCTGTACAGGCATGTTGTCCATCTTTTCCATTATGTCGTTATTGTAGTAACCATGTAACACCTGTCTACTAGCTCTAACATTTGCGTCATTATTGAGTCTGATCCTACAGATTGTCTTATCACTTGACCATGAGTCCCCTTTTTTTTGCTGCTTTTTTTCTTTTCTTTTTTTGCTGCTTCCTTGCTTGCTTGTTCTGTGTGTGTTTTAATATTTTGTTGAACGCCATACATTGTGTATAGAAGAACAGTACAGACTGAGTAAATAAGATTTATACCTGGAAATGGGCAGGCCCATTTAGTGTGGGGACTGAGCCATTATATCAGATGAGCTGAGTTTGGGTGTTATTGTTTCTGTCTTTACCCTCGGTGCACACCAGCCTTCAAATTCTTCCAGCAATAGGCTCCTGTTACCTTGTGCTTAGTGTGGAGCCTGGGATGCCCATGGTTTTTTTTGTTTTGTTTTGTTTTTTTCTATTCCACTGTCGGCTTTGAGTAGCTCCTATGTGCCTTCGCCAAAGAGGGGATCTTTCTCTGCACTCTTTCCCCTCCCTCAGTGGTAGACGACTGTTGTTACTTGGTGCTGTGCTCCTGGTGAGCTGAGGGGGCTCCTTGGGCTTCCTGCCTCATCCTCTGTGTTAGGACGTTGCTGGGCCTCAGACGTGGGGTCTTTCCAGCATTCCCACAGACCCCCCTCCTTCTCCTGCAGTCAAACACTGCCTTGTATCTCCAGAAAGGGAATTTCCCGCCCCTCCCAGAGGGCGGCAGACCTCTGCTTTGCATTGGTACAGGACCTGGGGGCTCAGGGCAACCAGGGGCTGATGGCTTTTGCCTCTGCTTTTCCCTAAGAAGCAGTGGATCTGCCTGGCTACTCTGGCAAAAAGGAGAGAGTCTCCTGCTCCCTGCACAGAGGCAAACAGATTTTACTTCTACCCTTTCTACCCTCCAATGGCCCTGCGGACAAAAGGATTTGCTACTCCTCCCACAGCCACTTGAGGCCTTTGGCTCTTTTGAGAGGAAGGTCCAGAAGCAGGCGGTGTTTCACACTTGTCCCCCAACAGCTGTGTCCTGTACAAGTGCCACCCAGGGGGTCTCTATGGTCTCCTTCCCTATCCCAGTCATTCCTTTTTTTTTTTTTTTAAAGATTTTATTCATTCATTAGAAAGAGAGAGAGAGAGGGAGAGCACAAGCAGTGGGAAGAGGCAGAGGGAGAGGGAGAAGCAGACTCTCCGCTGAGCTGGGAGCCTGACATGGGGCTCCATCCCAGGACCCTGGGATCACAACCTGAGCCGAAGGCAGACGCTTAACCGGCGACGGAGCCCCCCAGGTGCCCTAGATCCCAGTCATTCTTGTGGGCTCTGGGTGGAGGTACACACAGAACTGCTTGCATGTGGGTGTAGACTCCTGCTGTGTCTGGGGCCCCTGCTCATTCTAGACTGAGAGGCTGGCCCACATTCAACCTCTTAGCTCCTTTCTTCTTCCTGCCTTTTTTGGTGGCCACCTCTTCCTCTCGCTCTGTGAAAGATGAAACGCTTTGTGTGGCCTGACTCTCCTCTGAGGGGCTTTTTCACTTTTTAGAGTTAAATACGCTTGGTTGTCTTGACACTTCAGCCTTCTGATGGGTTGAGGAAGAGTTTTGAGCTTTTTCCCATTGTTCGGTTGGAAGCAGCATTCTCTTACTGCTTTCAACATACCAAAGGGAAGTGGAAGTCTGCCCAAAGCCTGCTTTTTTTTTTTTTTTAACTTTTTTTTTTTTAGATTTTATTTATTTATTTGACAGAGAGATCACAAGCAGGCAGAGAGACAGGCACAGGGAGTGGAGGGTGGGAAGCAGGCTCCCCACTGAGCAGAGAGCCCGATGTGGGGCTTGATCCCAGAACCCTGAGACCATGACCCGAGCCAAAGGCAGAGGCTTAATCCACTGAGCTACCCAGGCACCCCCAAAGCCTGCTTTTTAAACCCCAGTCCTGCACTCCCCCTCAAGGACTTTCATTTCCAGGATCTTGTTCACACTTCGCTAAGATGCAGGGAAGGGGTTGTATCCCTGTCCTAGAAACCCCCAGTCCAAAAGGGGAGTCCACAGCAGCCAAATGTGCTTCATGCAGAGTGAGCAGAACCAAGCGTTTCCCCCAGGCAGAGAGTCACTTCTTGTGCCACAGTGTGTGTGGGGACCCTTGCGTGAATACTGCACCCCAGGTATCGGGGATGCCCGAGCAGCTGGAAAGCCCTTCTCTTTTTTATGACTTCACCTCATCAAGTGTCTCCCTGCAAAGAGGCCCCGTGTTTGCATGTGCTTCATCTCATCTGTCCTCACGCGTCTGTGTGATACGGGAACAGGTGGCAGCCTCTCCATCCTCCCAACTGAGAGAGGCAAGAGTTCTGGAAGTAAGGTGCAGCCCCTGGGGTCACAGAGCCCAGCTGGTTCCGAACCAGACTCTTCTGACTCCAGCCCGGCCCCCACATAGGGAGCCCCATGTCAGGCTCCCAGCTCAGCAGAGAGTCTGCCCTCACAGAACAGCCACTGTGCTGTGTGCTAATTCTAAGGTCTCCTGGGCAAAAAAAAAAAAGCCTCTACAGTCATTTGTTCAGGATTTAAGCTATTCATTCTGTGATTTGATTCTGAAACATAAGACAGTCTGGTTTTGTAGATGAAAAACATACCAAACTGGATCATGTTCGTTAGGAAGAGTTTTGTTCATAGCAGGTTGGAAAGTGAGCCGTGTGGTTGTGCCCCAGACTGAGGGCCTGTGTCCTTTTGTCTCCCACAGCTCTCGTTGGCGCCTGCGGAGGGAACTACTCGGCTACAACCTCCGTGGTGTATTCCCCTGACTTTCCTGACACCTATGCCACGGGCAGGGTCTGCTACTGGACCATCCGGGTGCCGGGAGCCTCTCACATCCGCTTCAGCTTCACCTTGTTTGACATCAGGGATTCTGCCGACATGGTGGAGCTGCTGGACGGCTACACCCACCGCGTCCTGGTCCGTTTCAATGGGAGGAACCGCCCACCTCTGTCCTTTAACGTCTCTCTGGATTTTGTCATTTTGTACTTCTTCTCTGATCGCATCAATCAGGCCCAGGGATTTGCTGTCTTATACCAAGGTAACCCTTCCCAGCATCCTTGAGGGCCCTCCAGGCTGCACCTCAGGCTCCACCGACACCCTGTGGTGACCCGCAGGCACCAGGGCAGGTCTTGATGGGGCTGCGAGGCAGGGGCTACGGGCTCAGCTTGCAGATCTTCCCACCTCCCGCTTCAAGACTTGCGTACATTCACAGAAAAGAGCAACACCTCTCAGTTTCCCTGTGTTAGTTGTTCTGAGGACAGTTTTCATGGCAGGGTTGAAAGAACTGAAAGGAAGAGCTGAGACTGATAGAATTAGAAGGCTTTAGAAAGGTCATTTGGTCGATCCTTCTGCCTCTCGACATCCCAGCCAATCCCAGAAGACTAGTTCCCCATCTTTCTCCGGACCCTCCTCAGGGACACCTGGGTGGCTCAGTTGGAACAGCATGAGGCTCTTCATATCCGGTCATGAGTTAGAGCTGCATGTGAGGTGTGGAGATTACTTTAAAAAAATAAACTTTAAAGAAGAAAACAAACGACAAAAAAAAAAAAAAAAACCAATATACCTTAAAAAAACAACAACAACAACAAAAAACACCCCTCGTAAGGTGGAGCCCCGCTCTCTGCCCTCTGGTGTGCTCAACACGGGCCCAGCACAGCTCTCTGCCAGCACGTGAGAAACAGGGGCGTCTGAGACCTGGTCTTTCTCCCGGATGCTGAGGGCCTTGAGAAGAGCTCAGTCAGCCTGTGCTACAGAAGTCAGAGGGAGGAGGCCTTCCCGCAGGTGGGAGGGACAGTCTTGAGAACAGGTAGGATTTAGGTCAGTAGATAGGAAGGAAGGAGCCATTCTGGGCAGAGGGCACCGTAACTGAAAAGGCACAAGGAAAACAAGAATGCCGGCTCAGGTGTCCTCGAAGAGACCAGTCAAATGGTTAGAAGTTGACGGGTCCTGCCTTCTGGGGCTTTCTGGGCCAAAGCCTGACAGGTTCTGCTTTGGGGCCAGTGGGGTCAGTGAGAGAACTACACACAGAAACAAATCAGGAAAAAATGCCTTCTCTTCCTAGCCAGTGCCGCCTCCTCTGAACTTCTCTGTTGTCGGCATCAGCTCTCCCCCATCTTAATTTCTTTGATCTTCCAGCCATCAAGGAAGAGGCGCCACAGGAGAGGCCCACTGCCAACCAGACGCTGGCCGAGGTGATCACGGAGCAGGCCAACCTCAGCGTCAGCGCAGCCCGGTCCTCTAAAGTCCTCTACGTCATCACCACCAGCCCCAGCCACCCACCCCAGACCGTCCCAGGTAGCAGTTCCCAGACTCCAACAAAGGGGGTGGAAGCCACGGGCCTCGAGGGCAGTGCTCTTGGCAGTTAGAGAAGGAGCTCTCTTCCCAGGCAGGTTGTGGGTATTGGCTCTGTGACTGTCCTGGCCGTTGAGGGACATTTTCTCACTAGCTTGATTCCTTAGTCCTTAGGAGAAGGTGCTCACGTTCAAAGATCCAGCATGTGTGCCTTTTGTAAGTTGTGATTAATCAGCTAAGCCAGGGTTTTCCCACTCTGAGGATGTCTTTCTAGAACGAGTTGCAGCTCCCTCAATTCACCGGCAGGTGCAAGAGCTCATTCATTCATTCATTCCTTCATTCAGAAGACATGTGAGCACTTCAGTGCTATCCTAGGCACCGGACTGTAGAATGAACCAAACAAACAATACCCTTCCCTCCCGTGGCTTGTAAGTGGGAGGAGACAGATAAGAAGCAAAACAACAGGTCAGACAGTGACAAGAGCTAGAAGAAAAGTCATGCGGGAGAGGGATGAGATGTCTGTGGTTGAAGCTGGCTAACTTGGTGGGCTACATACTTCCGTATTTCTCTTTCGTGCCTGGGAAGATCTAGCCGAGGGTTTTCCCCTGCAGGACCCGCTTAGGTCAGGGAGGAGAGTCCCTCCAGTGCTTGCTCTGTGTTGCTTGCTTTATATCCTGGTAGGATTTCACAGATAAGGAAGCTGAGGCCCAGAGAGTTTATGTAACTCATCTGTGATCGTACAGTGATTCCACTGGTAGAGACGTAGTATATAGCACCCCTCTCACCTCCCAAGCTGAATGCACTTTGGACCACACTGCCTGCTCCTCTCCAGGAGGGTGCTCTAGAAGGCCTGGGCTCCTTGCCCACCCAGCTCTCAGCTGCCTTTGGTGGCGGCCCCCACCTGCAGGGGGCTCTTTAGCCACACCTGCATTTCTGAGCTTCAAGTGGTCACTCGAGGCTTCCAACAGACCTCCTTCTGAGAACGGAGCTCAGATAGGTCCTATCTTCTGTGCTTGCAGGATGGACAGTGTATGGCCTGGCAACTCTCCTCATCCTTACGGTCACAGCCGTCATAGCAAAGATACTTCTGCACGTTACGTTCAAGTGAGTATGAAAGCTGCCTGGTGCCACGAAGGGAAGGCTCAGAACTCCTCTATCACTGCACTTCCTTCGTCTGAGTACGACTGTAGTATCAGAACGTGATGCCAAAGTCCTTAGTTCTGGGCAGTACAAGGCAGTACGCGTTCCTTGTTCTCCGTAGAGCGAAATGTACAACTGGACAAATCTCACTGAGGTCTGCGTTCGCTCCTGGCTCACAGGATATGATTTCAAGGAGGATTGAAACAGCCTGGGCATAAAAAGCAACAATTTCCATTTTTTGACTTGTGCTGTCCCCTTAAAGGGATTGTCATGTTAGAACAGATTCCTGAGACACTACCATGGCTACTTCCTAATGCTTTCTAGAAACTGGGAAACATTCTTAGGAAGAGAATCCTAACATTTTATTAGCGGTTGCTTAACAATCATGCAAGAACAATGAAGAAGCTTCCTCCTCCAGTTCTGACTGATGCGGGAAAACAGATATTCCCTTGCCTTGCTTTGCTGCTCAGGGGGAACAGTGCCGCCTTTCAGGAGCGGAAGCAGTTGTCTGTGCTCCTGGTGTTCGTGACCTTCCAGAGAAGAGCTGTGATTTTTTTCGCGACCCCTACTCTGTCTTTCCTATGGCTCCCAGTCCAGGCTCTCTCCACTCCTTTTGCCACCCCCCCCCCACCCAGTTTTACTGGGCTATAATTGATAGACAGGCTTTCTGTATTTCAAGGCCTTTCCTGAATGTTGCTCTTATAAATACACCTTTTTCCTGACCCTCTCACTTGTCCTCTGCCACAGAACTTTTATATGTGAAATGCCTGCTCCTCCTTTGCTTTGTGAAGGCTGCCCTTGTAGGCCCTTCTACACTGCACTTTGCATTTTTCAGTGGAAACAGGGTCTTTTTTAATGATTCCTGAGCTCATGCCTGAGCTACATATATATATATCTGTCTATTGAAGTCACAAGTCACACCATCTGCGGAGCCTCTCAGATGCAGCAAGAAAGCAGGAGGCTGTCTGTGGGGCCCGGTACCTCGCCACCCACCAGGGCCCCACAGCGCATGTCTGACGCCCCTGTGACACTGGAGTCCCTCTGCAGCTTCCCTGCCAGGCAGCCCTTGGCGGGGGTGTGACATGGGGGAGCTGGGACACATGTTGGCAGTAAGGTAGGACCTGCTTCAAGCAGAGAGACTTTGGCTCTATCTTGTTTTAATCAGGGGGACTTCCAGGTACATGTCATTTGAAGAAAGTTCTTCTATTTAAAAAAAGGGGGCGGGGGATTTGAAAACTCATCATCTCTAGGCCAGCCCCTTGAAGATTTGAATAACTCTTCCAGCAAGAAAGTTCTTTGTTATACTAAAGCTGGAATCCATGGCGTGGCATTTCCCTCCCACAGACACATTTCATTCCCACGATAGCCCTTCAGACCTCCAGGGGCATCTGTTAGGCCTCTTCGGAGGCTTCGCCCCACTGAATGCCCCGTGTCGTAGGAACAGGTATCTCAGGGGACGGAAGGTTGTTGGGAGATCTTTGTTGTACCCTACTTGAAATACTAAGTTGTTTTTGCTTGACAGATCCCATCGTGTTCCTGCCTCAGGGGACCTTAGGGATTGTCATCAACCAGGGACGTCGGGGGAAATCTGGAGCATTTTTTATAAACCCTCTACTTCGATTTCCATCTTTAAGAAGAAGCTCAAGGGTCAGAGTCAACAAGATGACCGTAATCCTCTTGTGAGTGACTAAAATCTCCCCACTCCATGCCCAGGACACGAGGTCCCTCCAAGCTCAAGGCCACTGGGGACCCGTGGTTTCCTCAGACTGACTCTCCCTGCCTCTCCCTCAGCCTCTGGCAGCCTCTGCAAGAGCGCCGTCCTGCGGGCTGGGAAGGGACGTCCTGCTGCAGAGGCAGGCCTAGCCTGGACTCCCCCTGCTCCATCTCTGCACTTAGGAGAGAGAGACCCAAAGTCCCAGGGTCTGGGCCCTCCCTGTGCTGCTCGCTCTCTCTCTCTCTCTCTCATCTAGAATGGGGGTGTCAGGACAGGGAATGAGAATGCAGAGATGGTTGTGTCTGGCACTGGGCTCAGGTACCTTCTAGATGACTGTAGGGTGGTGGGTAGTTGTAGTGTATGCTGAGTCTTGCTTGCTTGTTTTCTATTTTGTCCACTCAGATCACTTTCTCCTGGTCTTTATGGGAGGATTCTGAGGTTCTCTTGGGGGTTGGCCTGGTCCTAGATTCCTGGGCATTAGCACCCGAAAGCATAAAGAGGGCCCATGCTCTGTGCTGACTCTGGGGCTTTGCTCTCTGGGTGCTGGATGAGGGTGGGCCTCCTCTAATCTGGGAGAGCGTGGGAATTGACCCCCCAGCATATCAAGCCTGCACCCTGCCACACACGGGCTTCTTTCCAAAGCTTGGTGATCGCAGAGCAAGCCACACAACAGACTTTCCTGAAAGCTTTTATAGGCTCAGTGACTCCTCATTATATGGGGTTGCCCAGCCTTGCCCCTCGCAGCTCATGATCCTATGGAACCTGAGCTGGGCCTGTCTCTCCGTGATTCTCCCAACTCCCCGTTCAGAACAGGGAGTATAAAGGTTGTGGCTTAGCCGTGAGGCAGCATTAGGTGCAACATGGGTATCAGCAGTCCCCCTGCAGGCATCACTCATTTTAAAAGATGACAAACCACCCCGTGGCCTGCGCTCTCTGTGGTCCCCTCCTCCCCTTTGTCGTGGGGACCCAATGTGGCCTGGAATAGCTCAGTGGGGAGCGGGAGGGCCCTTTTGCTTAGCCCCACACTGCCCTGCCCTTCAGATGGGGAAGAGAGTCTCAGAGAGTGGCATGAGGGCAGAGAGGGAGGTTTGGGGCACTGGAGACCCTCGAGTTTAGGCCTCCCAAGATGGAGAGGTGCAGCCGCAGTGGTTGCTGGTCGGGAGGAAGAGCTGTCCCCCATTTAGAAGTCCCCATCAGCCAAAGTAGGCTTTGTCAACAGCAGCTGAGAAGAGCCTCTGGGGCCTCTGAAGGCCAGTCCTGGGCCTTCCTCAGAGCACGACTCTCCCAGAGGCACCTGGGCACTTGGGCCTTGGAAACCACAGGTTTCCGCCTTGGAGCACTTTGCCTACCTCCCCCAGATCCCTCAGCTACTGCCTGCTGTGGCTTTCTCCGGGGTTCTGCCATGCTGGCGACCTGTGTGCACCTGGCTGCTCCCAGAAACACAGAGGACCGTGTGGGGCCAGCGGGGAGGGGTCTGCAGTGAGAGGTGACATCCGGCAACCAGGGGAGATGCTGGGAGCTGGCAGGCAGAGGGGCACAAGAGAGGGGCAGTGGGACAGCGTGTCCATGGGAGGGCAGGGGCGCTGCCCGAGCCACTGTGTGAGGCCCGCTGCGGGCTCAGAGCCGCTCGATGCCGTCTTCACGCTTTGATCTGGAAAGGGTGATTACCCCGGAGCAGCTGTCCACCGGCCGCAGGTCTGCATACAGAGGCCTGTCCCACACGGCTGGAAATACACTGACATGTGCTGTCTCCCCTTCACGCTATTCCCGGCTGTTGCGGAATCTCCTCTGAACCAAGTGTCAGGTGCGTGCAGTCACAAAGGGCCCTGTGCCCTGAATAGATCCATTCACAGCACAAAGGGAATATGGAATTTAGCCCTGGGAGGGGGTCACCTGGCCCAGGAGCAGTTGTTCAGCCGCTTAAGGCTTCCTGTGGCCATTGGCCTTTGGGGCATCTCGTGCCCCACTCCCCACCTCACACAGGCAGGGTGTTGTCTGAGTCTGCAGCTGGAGCAACCCGTTCTGAGACCCGGAAGTGCTGGTGACGCCCCAGTGCCCTCCTTCCTGCTGGCCCTGGCACAGCCCACTGCCACCAGGATCAGCTTACTGTCCAGGGAGCAGCCCCAGGAAACCAAACTGGCCTCAGGACAGACCTGGGGGAGAGGCCATAAATTGTTCTAGGCCCAACCCCCACAGACACCTTGGCCTCAGTGTTGCCTCGGCCCTGCTCAGAACCTGTCATTGACACCCCCCTGAGGGTGCCCTGTGGCTAAGTAAACATCTGAGGGATACATTGTCCCAGAGAAGGTGAGGTGTCCTCCCGGGAGCACCATAGGAAGCCCACACTTGGTCTTTTAAGAAACTACTTTAGAGAGAAGTGAGGTTTAGAGAGTCTGGAAAGCCTGAAAGGACATCACGGATCACATAGATTAGGAAAGAAGAAGGGGAGGGACTCTGGGGACAACTGTGGCCTGCCACTTTGAAAGCATCCTACCCAAGGCCTTCACCCTGAGGTGATGGAGGGAACCAAGGCTGCGGCAAGTGATGCCTCTGGGCCTGGGTGCCCTCCTCACCCCTTCTCTGCAGAATCTAGGCCCTTGCCTTCTCAGCCTGTGCCGCCAGGGAAGGGAGGGCTGCAGGCAGCTGATGTTGTTGCCTCTGTGGTAAATGCCTGCGGCAGGCTGGGACCATGGTCTTAGCTGCGTTTCACAGTGTCTTTGGCCCCTCTGGAAGGTGCATGGCACCTTGTGTTCTTCCTGAGCACCCAGTCACTTGCAGAACAGAGAAGGTGTAACCATGTCTCCTCCCTCCCTTGTCAGGACAGGGTCAAGGCCTCTCTATGGGTGTGAGCAAGGTGACCGGGCTGCTGTAACTTCTGAAGTGTGGGCTCTGGCTCAAGACTCCAATCAGCCAGAAACCCACAAAGATCAAAGCACTAGCGAGTACAGCTGTTCTGGCCCTCAGGCCAAGCCCATACGGCCCCACCCACTCGCCCCATTGCCAGCCCAAGGCAGGAGCTGGCCTGACCTTGCCACCCAGCCATCCTGACACGCCAGCGGGCACAGTGGCCATCACCAAGCCCTGGGCGTCCTGGGCACTTAGCTTCACGAGCACTTAGCAGTGGACGGCTCCGAGATCCTGTCTCCCTTGTCTGATGAGGCCACCACGGGTCTTGAACCTAGGCCGGCCAGCTCCCCACCCCATAGCTCAGACAACTGCCACCCTCTTGGGTTTTGGATCTCCTGTTTGATGTTCGATGTTTGCTTTTGTTACTACCTTGAGAACTTTTAACCTTTTGATTGTTTCCTCTGGTGGCTTTGTTTACCTTCCTCACTATTCTACCTCCTGGCCCGGTCTCTCAGCCTAGCAGCCCTGGCACGGGGTATTTCTCAAACCTTCCAGCTGCAGCTGCCTCCGCCTCTGCTGGGACAGCTCAGGGGTGACGATGGGGCCTCACCCCGCTGCCTGCAGACCCTAGGGGAGCCCATCTCAGAGGCTTCTGTGTTGCCAAGTCGAATATACTCAACAAGGCAGAAGTGGGGTGTAGAGGAAGCTCCGAGGTAAATCTGCATCAGAAAGGATGTGTCTTCAGGGGCACATAGTGGGGGACCCTTTCTCTTCCTGCACAGCTGCCGTCTTGGGGTTCACGCAGCTTCAAGACCTGCCACATCCAGACTCACCTGCCCGCAGGGATCTTGACTTTGGATGACAAGGCTTTATTTGTAAATATGCTCTTAATATGCAACTTTGAGAATAAAATAGAAACATCATGTATTTTAAAATATAAGATGAAGTGTGACGCACTGTATACAATTTAATATATATTTTTAGGATTTTGTTATTTAAGAAAATGGAATGTAATGGTACTTAACTTTTACAAAAGAGAGAAAAATGTTATTTTTACTGTCTGGAGAAAATAAATATTCTCACTGTTGTAGAAACAGCGACGGGCCCTAGCATGTCGTTTTTGTAGGGGTGCTCCCAGGACCCCGCGACGAGGGGGGGTGTTGCATGCTGGCCGACCGCGCGCTCTTCTGATATATTTGCTAAATGTCCAGGCCTCACTGTTTGCGCAGTTTTTCCTGCTAGTGTCTCCAGCTTTCCTCAGGTCTCCTCATAGCTTTGACCCATGGTGGATCTTCAAGCAGGTCAGGTCGGAGGAGTTGAATTTCCAAGTGAACACCTCGGAACCAGAGGCCGGTCATGGCAAGAGGAAGGCACTTTGTGCTCAGAAAGACCTAGGTCTGAATTGACCTTGGGTGGATCAGTCCACTTCTCGGCCTCAGCTTCCCCTCCTGTAAAACGGCGTCGTGTCTGTCCCTCAAAAAGGCTCTGAGGATTCGGTGAGGGATGTATGTAAATGCATCTGTCAGCATGATCCCACGTGGATTTCTTCCTGCCTCTCGGGGCACCCGTTCCTCCCCACCCCTCCTCGTCAGCAGCACTGCTGGCAGCCCCACCTGTGAGCTGCAGGCTCCTGCCAGGTGCTGCACACACCCTAACAATCAACCGAGGGCTCCCGTCACCCCTGTCCTGCCGTTGGGGAGACAGGCTCCGAGGGGAGCCGGGGCCACCGCTGAGGGCACCAGACCCAGAGCCGGCCCGCTGGGACTCAGCTCCCACCATTCATCCGCCGAGGCCTGGGAGTGTAAAACAGGCAGCCTTTGAAGGGTTTGGCAAAGGAGTGACATCAGATTCCCAGTTTAGAACGATTTCCTACTTGAGTTAGGAAAAACAGTTGGAGTGGGGTAAGGTCGAGCAGGGGGAGGAGGCGAATCGGGAGCTACACAGGTCCAGCGAGGGATGCAGAGGACCTGGCTGTGGAGGGAGGCGAGGCCCGAGTGAGAGACAGCACAGCACTTACCACATGGCCTCGGGCGGGTGACCCAGCCCTGCGTGCCTCCTTCCTCATCTGTCAGCCGGGGACACTTGCAGTACATACCTCGTAGAACTGGGATGGGTTACCTGTAGTCTGTTGTCAGAAAAGGGCAGCCGTTCCTTGTTACGCCAGAATGGAGGTTGGGGGAGTTTCTTACCTGGGGGCTGAGGGGAGGAGAGAAGGTTCAGTTTTCGAGGTAAAGATTGCACATGGCTCCAGGTGTGAGAGAAAACGTGCTGAGTTCTGTCTGGACTAAGTCGAGTGAGGGCCCTGTGGGACACCGAGGCAGCGTGAGACCCACGGAGGGTCAGGCCAAAGGAGCACAGTCCATGGAAACGTGGGCACAGTCAACATCCTGGGATGTGTCTGAGGCCATTCCAGAACACAGTGTCTCAGGACACAGGCAGATGAGGAGGAGCCTGGGCAGGTCCTGGGGTGGGGGGCTGGGGGGTGGGCAGAAGAGAGAGGGCAGCTCCAGATGCCAAGCTTCCAACCCATCTGGTGCAGGCACACACACACTGCTGGTTCTGTGAGCCCCAATTCCAAATTCTGAGGAGGTGATTCGCCAGGTAAGTTCCCTGCCCCAGCAGGGCTAAGAGAAAAGGAGGCGCAGGCCGGTCCAAAAAAGAACATTACACGGCTGTGTCTCTCAAAACCTGCCGGGAACACTTGCCTCAGAATCCCTAATGCGCTTGTCCAAAATGCAGGTTCCTGGGCCCCTACCCCAACCCTGCTGAGTCAGAATCCCTGGGAAGCTTCTTGAACGATGCCAGTGCTCACTGAAGTTTGACAGCCATTTTAATCTGAGAAGTGGGGTCAGTAGTCCCCTCCTCTTTGGGGAAGTGAACTGCCCACAGACAGCTGTGCAAGTTCCACTGGCTGCCTCCTTTGCCGTAGGGACATACTGGTTATTCGGGTGCCAAGTCTATCACTCAGGACAGAGAAGGGTAGAGGATACAAGGCACAGCACAGCAGGTATTCCAGATCCTTCTCCAGAAGGATGACATGGAGCCAGAGCCCTCCTTTCCCGCCATCCTCCCTCCCGCCTGGGGTGGGCCTGCACCGCAGCAGCCGGCGGGGACACGGCCGTGGCTGTCACAGTCCGAGGGCTCCAGAAAGGCCAGCTTCACTTGAGTGTTGATGTTCTCTCTGTTCCTGGAAGCTCTTCCCTGAAGGAAAATATTGTTGATGGCGGGTGGCAAACAAATGGGGTGGCCTTGCTGGTGATTTTCTTAGAGACAGATCAGCCTGCACCAGGAAAATGGAGGCAGCCGGAATGTGCCGCTGTCCTGCCTAAAGCAGGACCATCCGAGTGGGCTTTGGGCACAAGCAACCGGGACCTCACCCTGTCGTTCTTCCAAACCTGAGAGACGCTGATGTTGGCCAACCCACCCACCGGAAGCCGGCACCAGGGCGGCCTCTCCCTCCTCCTTTGTCAGACGATCAAAGGCTCTTCTTCCTGCAGAGACGCAAAGGGCTGGACAAGAGTGACCTTGTCTCCCGGCTTGGAAGTCACATGATGGTCTCCGCGCCCCACTGGGCTGTGTGTGCCTGAAACTGCAGACAGTCTCTGGGACTCAGAACTGGGAAGCTTTTGTTCCTCCATGGCGGGGTCGGGTCCCCATGGGGGACTGTTTGTGCTTGGCTGAAAGGGACACTTTGGGGATAGAATATTTCAACCTCAAGAAGCAGCAACATTTGCTTGTAGCTGGAAATCTTCATTTCTGGTCTCCAGCTGTCGTCTGGAGCTACCAGGCCCCAGCAGAATGGAACTCTGCCTGGCAACTAGGGGCAGGCAGCACCGGGCTGGGCTGGCCGAGGACCAGCCCGTGTCCAGGACAGCCCGTCTCCAGGACAGCCCGGCAGGCAGCAAGGACGCCGGCTGTCCTCCTCCCGGAGCCAGTCCCTAGGCTCCAGAATCAACCTGCTGGCGGCAGACGCCTGGGCCAGGGAAGGGCTTCACAGAGAAGCATTTTAGGGAGAAAGCAGATCCAAGCTTCGTGTCCAGAGTAACTCCTCAGGGGAAGATCAGAAAGAACTGAAACAGCCAAGGCTTTTGCAACGAGAAACTTCAGATTTCATGAATTTCACTCTCAGGAATGTTTACCATTCAAATGAGGCCACCAAACTTTTAAAAACTTAATAAGGGGCCTGCTACCTTGCACGCTGGTGGTGTGAATACGTCTAACGAACATGTCTTAGTTGCCAGCACCAAACATAAAGTTGGATCAAGAGCACTCAAGGGGCTTTCCAAGCTCCTATTTGGCCCAATATGGGACAACTCTTGGATAGGCCTGGGGTGAGATGAGGAAAAAGCTTTTCAATGTGCAAGGATAAGAATAACGATGACAGCGATGGTCACCATAATCATAGCCAGACACTGTGCCCAGCACTCAGCAGACAGGACGGGATTCATCTTTGGGACAACCCAGTTTGTGAACCAGAAGGGGCTTGGCGCAGTGGACGGCAGAGCCAGGACTTAGCCCGCATCTGCTGGCTCCAAAGCCAGGCCACCTTACTCCCGGTGGCCCTGCACACCTCTTCCACCTAGGCAGGGGCATGGGCTCTAAGGGAGGCCTCACGGCCCCGGAGGATCTCTCCATTGTGTCTCCTCCAGACAGCCCAGGGATGGTACGGATCAATTTGTCTGGAGCGGAGAAGGCATCAGACCTACACTTCCTTACCTGTTTGAAGACACAGACCCCCTTGAGAATCAGATGAATGTTACCAAGCCCCCCTCCCCCCAAAGACTCACACCTACAAAATAATCTGCATAGAAATTTGGAGATTCCAGGGACCACCCCCCCGACCCCCTACCGCCTCCGCACGAAACCCTTCCATGAACTTTAGGTTCAGAATTTCTCCATGAAGCTGTAAGCAAAGTTATCTAAAAACTAAACTTAGGGGGCGCCTGGGTGGTTCAGTGGGTTAAGCCTCTGCTTTCGGCTCAGGTCATGATCTCAGGGTCCTGGGATTGAGCCCCGCATTGGACTCTGCTCAGCAAGAGTCCCCTCTCTCTCTGCCTGCTGCTCTGCCTACTTGTGATCTCTCTGTCAAATAAATAAATAAAATCTTAAAAAACAAAACTAAACTAAACTAAAATTAGGCCAAAAGAGGACAGACAACCAGAGTAATAATAACAACCATGGATACGCCTTCCTGATCTCTAAGTGTCCAGCAACTTTTTCTGCTAAGTAATCTACTAGTAGAAGTAGTAATCTACTACTTTAGGCTTTGCAGGCCACAGCATCTCTGCTCTCTGACACAACTGCTCAACTCTGCATGCACCTGTGGGGAGGCATCTGCTTGCTAGAAGCCCAGCCCATCCACTGGGATCCTTAAGGATCCCATCACGACCCAGCCTGGAGCCATCCACATAGTCCCGAGACAGGTCGGAGATCAGTGGGAAAGTGGGGAAAGGTCACCAAGGCCCACCAGGAAGCAGCCTTGAGTTCTGATGAGACCTAATTTATGGACACGAATCTTGAATTGGTGACACTTTCACGTGTCACCAAATACTCTTTTAATTTGCCCCCCAAATTAAAAAAAGCCAGTCTTAGCTTGGGGGTCCTACAAAACAGGTGGCGAGACCACAGGCAGTAGTTTGCTGCCCCCTGCGCTCTGCTGAGCCCTTTCCATGTATCTGATTTCATGCTTGCAACTGCACGGATTAGGCACTGTTATTACCCACCTTTGTCATGTGAGGCCACTGAGGCTCAGGGAGGTCATATAGCTCCTTGAAGAAGCACAGGAGGCGGGCCTTGAACCGATCCCCAAACAACTCGCTTGCCTGAGACGGCTGAGTTTAAATTGTGGAGAAAGGGAAGGGAAGTGGCTGGTGGAGCAAAAACGGGGGCCCTCGTGCCTGGCAGCACTCTGCGCCCTGGCAGTCTAAGGGAGGGCCGGAGAGGGGCTCTTCCGCCCAGGTCTCTGCTTGAATGCTCTGCACCGCAGGGGACAGCGGCTGGTTTCCTGAGCTGCTCCTCCAGGGAAGGAGGCCTCAGACGCAGGGCCCCTGGTGGCTCTCACGTTGTTTTGCGCCTCCCAGGTTCTCTTAATTATAACCAATTTGCCACCCTCAGCAATTCCTTGTTCTCCTTTGCTAATACCCGTGAGTTGGAACCATCAGCTGGACTCGCAGCCAAAAGCTTGGCTAAAATCACTTCCCCTTCCCATGCAGGGAGCCCTGGTCTCTTACAGGATTGCCTTTCTTCTCCATCCTGTGAGGCGGGCCAGGCCGGCCCTTCTGCCTGCCACCTTGCTTGGCTGGGATTTAACATCCAAATCTCTTAGCAAAGGGGGGAGACAGAATTTGTTTAACTTTCTCTGTCTCCCTGCGTTCCCAGCTGACCGTCGGGCTCAGGGAGACTGACTGCCAAGGGCAGCCTTCTGTCCCTGGTCCTCGTCACTATTTCTCCACTCTAGCCTCAGTTATTTGCAACCTGGGCCCAAGGCTTTGGAACTTTGTTCCAGAAACACATGCTGGGGTGTGTGGGGGTGACAGGCACCCGAGGCTGGAGCTGAGGAAGGTGGCAGCAGCAGAGTGGGAAAAGGACATGAGCTTGATGCCACACCCTGTGTAGGTAACCTTGGCCAAGAGACCTGGCTTCACTTTAGAAACCTCCATTCCTCGCTAGAGGAACACTGAGACCATGAGGTCCAGACCCAGTGGGTTCCATCTGGGCTCACGAGTTCCCACACCTCATGCAAGTTACTTTACTTTTCTAACCTCAGTTTACTCATCTGTAAAATAGGCATGACTGGCTTTTCGTAGGGTTTTATGAAGCGGTCATAAAAGAATACAGGTAAAATATTTAGCTCTGCCACAGGCATTCTAATGATTACGGGTGATGGCCCTCCTACCCACAAAGGTTTGGCAAGGAGCTGACAGGTCAAGGGCCTGGCTTGTAGTCCTGACCCTGCAAATGGGAGCTAAATCACGTGGTTCTCACCGCAGATCTCAAGGAAACCACCAAGAGCACTTGGGATGCACCCTGCCTTACGAGTTGAGAACCCCCTTTATCAAACTCCAAACACACAATGCTCCCCAAGTAAGCCAGTTTTCTCTTGAGAAAATAATTCCTGACTTGTTTTCTTTAAACAAGCTAGTTTTTCCCCAATCCATTCAATAGGTGGCCCCGTTTTATAAAAGTATCTGACCTTCACCTTCTCAGGGACGTATCAGTGGGGCTGAAAATTCTCTGCTGGCTTCATGCCTGGAGTGGATTTCCTTATCTGTTGCTTCAGATCAGGAACAAATACTGAATTTGGATGTACTCCTATTTCCCTCCAGGCCCCAGGTGAGCAAACAGTCAGGCTGAGCCCCCGGGCCCAGCTCGCCAGAGGGTGGCGGGAGGTGCCCGCCCGCGCTTTCCCTGCGGGAGCCTGCCCGGCGCCACCTTGCTCGCCAGCGCCGCCCCGTGGTAAGACCTGAGAGCTGCCGAAGAAGGTCGGCCCTGAACCGCGGCTTCCGCGCAACCGTCCTGGTCAGCAGCCCGGAACTCTCACTCTCACCGTGACACCTAGAAGATCTGCGATTTGCTGACTGTGCCAGAAGGGGAGTCCTCTGGGCCTTGACCCCACAGAACCCACAACAGGAAGATCTTTATTTAAAAGCATCCTCCCCCCCTCCCCTTAGAAAAAGAACCAATTACATCAGGCCGGAGTGAAGCCCAGAGACACCTGCTGGGGCAGGGGGCCTCCCAAAGCCTCCGCACAACACCCCCTCTCGGTCAGCAGGACACTCAGCCCCCAAGCCAAAAGGTCCTTCTCTTTGTTAAGTACAAAATAAACACCCCCAACCCCCCTGGGTTACTTGCAGTACAAATGTTTATGCCTTTGGAAAGAGAAAAAAGAAAGACTCTTGCAAGTTCTCCCTGAACAGATGGGCGCCAAGGCAGTAATTAACCCTCAGCAACTGGGGTGTCTGATCTTCTGCCAATGGGACTGCAGCAGGTTTGGGGGGGTGGCTGATGTGGGCTTCTACTATAACTTTGTGTTTGATGGGCCTTTGAGGCCTTGAAATGCTCTTGAAATGGCCTTGAAAGGACTGGCCACATCTTTAAAACTCTGAATTAGGCACTAGGCACCCACCCCCAGAAAGCCCCTAGCTCCAGCTCTAGGTGAAGGGTTGTGAGCAGCCACAGTGTTCCACAGGGCAAGACCCTGGTGTTGAGTGTGCACACAGAGCCTGGACGAGGGAGGGCCACCACCGGGTTAGCATTTGCTGAATTCACATCAGTGATGAGCATTTATTAAATTAAGCCTAAGGATCAGGCCCCCTGCTAAACTTTACACACAGCATATTGTTTCATTATTTCATGTGATCTTCCCAACAACCTCGTGGAGTGGGTATGGTCATATTCACATTTTACAGATGAGAAAATTAAGTCTCAGAGAAATAAAGTCTGTCACTGACATCATTTAATCCCAGCTGAATAGACTCTCTTCTTCGTAAAATGTGTCCTTTGCCCAAGGTCATCAAGCTTGTGAGTGGAGGCAAAGCTGGGATGGAAACCCCGGGCTTTATAACTTCAAAGTCACATACACCCAACCTGTCCATTTGTGTCCACAAACACAAATGACAATGATCACTTTTCAGACTTCCAGAAGCAGTGCCCAGCTCAAAGGAGCTAACCTGTGATGGCTTGGTATAAAGACTATGGTCAGGGAAAACTGGACAGCTATATATAGAAGAATGAAACTCAACCATTCTTTTACACCATACACAAAGATAAACTCAAAATGGATAAAAGACCTCAATGTGAGACAGGAATCCATCAGAATCCTAGAGGAGAACATAGGCAGTAATCTCTTCGATATCAGCCACAGCAACTTCTTTCAAGATATGTCTCCAAAGGCAAAGGAAACAAAAGCGAAAATAAACTTTGGGACTTCATCAAAATCAAAAGCTCCTGCTCAGCAAAGGAAACAGTCAAAAAAACAAAGAGGCAACCCACGGAATGGGAGAAGATATTTGCAAATGACAGTACAGACAAAAGGTTGATATCCAGGATCTATAATGAACTCCTCAAACTCAACACACATGAAACAGGCAAACATATCAAAAAATGGGCAGAAGATATGAACAGACACTTCTCCAGTCAAGACATACAAATGGCTATCAGACACATGAAATAATGTTCATCATCATTAGCCCTCAGGGAGATTCAAATTAAAACCACATTGAGATATCACCTTATACCAGTTAGAATGGCCAAAATTAACAAAACAGGAAACAACATGTGTTGAAGAAGATGTGGAGCAAGGGGAACCCTCTTACACTGTTGGTGGGAATGCAAGTTGGGGCAGCCTCTTTGGAGAACAGTGTGGAGATTCCTCAAGAAATTAAAAATAGAGCTTCCCTATGACCCTGCAATTGCACTCCTGGGTATTTACCCCAAGGATACAGATGTCGTGAAAAGAAGGGCCATCTGTACCCCAATGTTATAGCAGCAATGGTCATGGTCGCCAAACTATGGAAAGAACCAAGATGCCCTTCAACGGACGAATGGATAAGGAAGATGTGGTCCATATACACTATGGAGTATTATGCCTCCATCAGAAAGGATGAATACCCAACTTTTGTAGCAACATGGACGGGACTGGAAGAGATTATGCTGAGTGAAATAAGTCAAAGCAGAGAGAATCAATTATCATATGGTTTCACTTATTTGTGGAGCATAACAAATATCATGGAGGACAAGGGGTGTTAGAGAGAAGAAGGGAGTTGGGGTAAATTGGAAGGGGAGGTGAATCACGAGAGACTATGGACTCTGAAAAACAATCTGAGGGGTTTGAAGTGGCGGGGGGGGCGGGTGGGAGGTTGGGGTACTAGGTGGTGGGTATTATAGAGGGCACGGATTGCATGGAGCACTGGGTGTGGTGAAAAAATAATGAATACTGTTTTTCTGAAAATAAATAAACTGAAAAAAAATTTTTTTTAAATAAAAATAAAATAAAATAAAGATTATGGTCAGGGCTCCCCTCCAGTGTAGACAGAGAAAGTGAGGTGGCAGTTGTCAGACTCCCATCATGAGAGGCTAGGGAAACTGAGAGGATCGCGCCCCCCCCTTTCCAATGAGGGAACTGTGGCCCACAGGGGAATTCACGCCCAAGATGACACTGTGACTTTGCCTCCACAGTCAGCATCCTTTCCATGACTTCATGGGGCTTCCTGGAAAAAATGGAGCAAGTAGCAAGAACTGGACTGGGAATATGGGTAGAAAGCTGATCTTCCCAGTATGTTTCCTAGTCCCTCAGTCTGAAGGGAGAACAAGGGTACCTTGGTGGCTCAGTTGGTTAAGCTACTGCCTTTGGCTCAGGTCATGATGCTGGAGCCCCAGGAGTCCCACATCAGGCTCCCAGCTCCATGGGGAGTCTGCTTCTCCCTCTGACCTTCTCCCCTCTCATGCTCTCACTCTTTCTCTCAAATAAATAAATAAAATATTTTTTTTAAATGAAGGGAGGACAAGGTACAGTTTGTTTCTTGCTTGTGCAGTCATTCATGGACTGCTTCCATCTTTAGTTGCACCATCTTGTGTATTCAAGTCACCCTTGATTCATGAACAGGAAGGGGAGGGAATGGAGTATGGGTAGAGGCTCTCCTGGAAATTTTAGGGGTGAGACCTAGGAGCCTACTCCTTCACTATATTTCATTTCCTCCCACATCCCATTGGCCATATCCAGTCACATGGGCTCACCCAGATGCAAAGACCTCTGGGAAATGTAGTCTTCCTGGGTGAAGAGGTACGGGAAATAATGTTAGTAGGTAAATCCATGGCATTGTCTCTGACACAGTTTTCAAACATTCATAACCATGAGGGGCCTGGTTGGCTCAGTCAGTAGAGCATGTAACTCTTGATCTCAGGGTTGTGAGTTCAAACCTCACAGTGGGCCTGGAGCCTACTTAAAAAAAAAAAAAAGTGTTTATTTATGTCAGGGCCTGAAATACCTCAAGATCAGAGTGGAAGGGACCACAGAAGGTGAGGCTGAGATGTTGGCTGGCCCCGTGTGAGAAACACCAGTGAAAAGGTGGAAGGGAAGAGGGTACTGATTTGCAGTCAAGCCCCATGTGGCTCAAGTCCCTAATATCAGTCCAGCCATGGCAAGAGAAGGACAAGATGGTGCCAGAGCAAGACACAGGGTCTTCCAGACCAGTGTGGAGGGAAACCCAATATCCCTGAAAACATTAATGGGAGGCCAAGCCAGGAGTCCTTACCAGCATTTCATAAAAGAAGAGGATGTAAACTGGGAAGCGCAAATAAAGAACAGAAGAGAAGCAAATGGGGCACTGGGACACTCTAAGGTACAGGGACAGGTGCCAGCAGGGCCCCTTCTGCGTGCAGAAGGGGCCCATGCTTAGCTCTGCTGTCACCATCTTGAAATTCTTTTTTTTTTCTTTTCCAGAACAATCTCAAGTTATTTAAATTTTAATTCCAATACAGTGCACATACAGTGCCACATTAGTTTCAGGCCTACAGTGTAGTGATTGTACAATTCTATACGTCCCTCCGTGCTTGTCATGGCATGCATACTCTTAATCCCCATCACCTAGTCCACCCATCCCCCACCCTCTCCCCTCTGGTAACCATCAGTTTGTTCTCTGTAGTTAAGAGTCTGGTTTCTGGTTTGTCTCTTTTTTCATTTTGTTTGTTTTGCTTCTTAACTTCCACATGTGAGTGAAATATGGTATTTGTCTTTCTCTGACTGACTTGTTTCACTTAGCATTATCCTCTCTAGACCCAGCCATGTTGTTGCAAATGGCAGACGGCAAGATTTCATTCTTTTTTTATGGATGAATAATATGCCATTATATGTATCACATCTTTATTCATTCACCTACTGATGGACACTGGGGTTGCTTCTATATCTTGGCTATAGTAAATAATGCACTAAACATAAGGGTGCGTATATCTTTTCGAATTAGTGTTTTCATATTCTCTGGGTAAATAGTAGTATTGCTGGATCATAGGATCGTTCTGTTTTTAATTTTTTGAGGATCATCCCTACTGTTTTCCACGGTGGCTGCACCAGTTTGCATTCCCACCAATAGTGCACAAGGGTTCCTTTTTCTCCACATCCTCGCCAACATTTATTGTTTCTTGTGGTGCAGGTTTTAGCCATTGTGACAGGTGTGAGGTGAGAGCTCATTGTAGTACCATCTTGAAATTTTTTTTTTTAAGATTTTATTTATTTATTTGACAGGGAGAGAGCACAAGTAAGCAGAGCAGCAGGCAGAGGGAGAGAGAGAAGCAGGCTCTCTGCTGAGCAGGGAACCCGATGTGGGGCTCGATCCCAGGACCCTGGAATCATGATCTGAGCCAAAGGTAGCCGTTTAACCAACTGAGCCACCCAGACGCCCCCCCATCTTGAAATTCTTAATAATTTCCAAGGAAGAAGCCCCACATTTTCATTTTGAACTGGGCACCATAAATTGCATAGGCAACCCTGTGTCCAGAGATAACAGCACTGGTTCTAGGTGACTCTGTCTCTAAGGCATGAGATAACTGCTTGACAGGGGCTGATTTCTAGCCTGAGGGGACAGCAAAGCAACAGGAACCGGATCTGAGGTAAGATGGGGGTGGGGGTGCTGCTCCAGAGTGTCTTGCTCCTTAATGTTCCCTGTTAAAAGCATTCAGAAGGTACTAGTTTCAGATTCCCCTTGCTCAAGAGCCAGATTGGGAGGAAACCGGTACTTGCTGGTAAGAGATTTGTCAAAACCAGAATGACGTGCTCTAAGGTGTCATGTTGAGAATGACAGATGAGTAGATGAGGTCCAGGAGCCCAAAAGGGAAAAATCAGATGAAAGTGAGAGGGAGGGGAAGACATGAGGTTTCTCCAAATCTTAGGAGTCTTTACTTTCCTATATAGACATTCAAGGAGGCCTGTGTATTTTTTTTTTTTTAAATAGTCCTGATGTTGGAGACATTACCAAAGCAGGAAATAAGATGGAAATGGCTATGGATGGTGGTGGTGGGGAGCCTCTTCAAGTCACAGAAGGATTCAGGCAGAGCTGGCAAGCTGATGGAAGCAGCCCTCCATCGCATTAGCTAGAATAGGCCACACCTAAGGGAAGAAAGAAATGGGCAGAGTGAGCTGAACCTCGTTACAAGGAAGAGGAGTGATTGGTAATAATACCTGCTATCATTTGTTTAACACATACTGTGTTGGGCACTGTGCCACACACATATGTGTTAACTCTGCAGCGTAACAAATTGTCCCAAAATTTAACGGCTTAAAACAATTATAATTTATTATCTACCATTTCTCTGGGTCAAGATTCAGGAACAGTTTAGCTAAATGGTTCTGGCTTAGGGCCTCCCGTGAAGTTATAATCAAGATGTCACGCAGGGAGGCACTTATCCGAAGGCTTGACTGAGGCTAGATGAACAATGTCCAAGTTGGCTCGTTCCCGTGGCTGGCAAGTTGATGCTGACTGCTGAGTCCTCAGTTCCTTGTCACTTGAACTGCTCTGTGGGGCTCCTCAACACACGGTAGGTGGCTATCCCTGGACCAAGTGATGCTAGAGAGTGGAAGATGGAAGTTTCAATGTCTTTTATGATGGAGCCTCAGAAATCACACTCCATCATTTCCACCATATTCTATTGGCACAGAGATCAGCTCTATCCGGTGTGGGAGGCAACTACACGAGGATATAAATACCAGGAGGTGGCGATCATGGGTGGCCACGAGAGGAAGATCATGCCAGGCGCCACAGCAGGTTACTTGCATGATCTCATTTAATCATCACAATGGCATTTGTAATAATATTTTCCCCTACTCAGAAGGGAAAAGTATATTTACTATCAAACAACCAATAAATAGGAGAGTTGGGATTTGAACCTAGTTGTACCTGGGGTATGTCTGAACTCTGTGGTGAGCAGCAGTGATGTAAGCAAGAATGGACAGAAATGTTAACAAAACCCGGTTAGACACTGGACCCCAAGTAGGAAGATGTATTTCTCTCCTCTGGAGAGTCTCAAGGTATCTTCTCCCCAAATGCCTCACAGGTCATGAGGAGCTTTGGTCTTGGGAGGACAAAAAGCAGGAGACAGAGAAAGGTGCTGCCTCACCCCAGTCCCTCTTCATTTCTCTCCATGAGGAAGGACTGCTACTTCAAATGAGTCTGATTCTAGAACAGTGACTGAGTTGAATTTACTAGTGGTCAGGGTCACTCTTAGATGTTTTTTTTAATTATTTATTTATTTATTTATTTGACAGACAGAGATCACAAGTAGGCAGAGAGGCAGGCAGAGAGAGAGGAAGGGAAGCAGGCTCCCGCTGAGCAGAGAGCCTGATGCGGGGCTCAACCCCAGGACCCCAGGATCATGACCTGAGCCAAAGGCAAAGGCTTTAACCCACTGAGCCACCCAGGCACCCCACTCTTAGATGATCTTTCACACACACACACACACACACACACACACACACCACATACATGCATAAGCATGTGCACACACATAAACTGTCATAAGCACATGCATACCACACACATGCAAAACACTCTCCTCTTAGGCTTTCTCCTCCTGAGTGACCAAACGATTCCATTTTTTCCCCTTAAATATTTAGTGAGCATCTACTGGATGCCTGGCATGGTGCTGGGTGCAAGAGATACAGTGGCATTAAAAATAGACATGATCGGGGCGCCTGGGTGGCTCAGCAGGTTAAAGCCTCTGCCTTTGGCTTGGGTCATGGTGCCGAGGTCCTGGGATCGAGCCCCACATCGGACTCTCTTCTCTGCGTGGAGCCTGCTTCCTCCTCTCTCTCTGCCTGCCTCTCTGCTTACTTGTGATCTCTGTCTGTCAAATAAATAAACTCTTAAAAAAAAATAGACATGATCTCTCCCAGCCAATGCAATAAGACAAGAAAAGGAAGTGTGTGCTTGGGTGGCTCAGTCAGTTAGGCATCTGCCTTTGGCTCAGGCCATGATCTCAGGGTCCTAGAATTAAGCCCTGCATCAGGTTTTCTGTTTCTCCCATTGTCCCTCCCCTTCATTTATGCTCTCTCTCATATTAGTAAATAATATCTCAAAAGAAAAAAAAAACAAGAAAAGGAAATAAAAAGTATTCAGAGTAGGAGGGAAGAAATAAAACTGTCTTTGTTTACTGATGACATGATTACCTATGAAAAAAAAAACCTCCCAGAAATAATAAGTGATTGTAAAAATTTGCAGGACAAGATTAATATACTAAAGTTAATCCTTTTCCTATGTACCAGCAATAAACAAGTGGAATTTTAAATTAAAAAATATATACCATTTATATTAACACCCCCTAAAATGAAATACTTAAATATAAATCTAAAAAAATATATGTACAAGATCTGCATGAAGAAAACCACAAAAGTCAGATGAGTGAAATCAAAGAAAAACTAAATAAATGGAGAGCTATTCCATGTTCAGGGACAGGAAGACTCAGTGTTGTCAATATGTTGATTCTTCCCAATTTGATCTATAGATCCAATGCAATCCCGACCAAAATCTTAGCAAGTTATTCTGTGGATATCAACAAACTGAGTCTTAAGTTTACACGGAGAGGCAAAGACCCAGAATAGCCAACACAATATTGAAAAAGAAGAATAAAGTGGAGGACTGACACTATCCAATCTCAAGATTTATTATAAAACTATAGTAATCAAGACAGTGTGGTATTGGTAAAAGAATAGACAAATAGATCAATGGAACAGAATAGAAGGCCCAGAAATAGACTCCCATAAATATAGCCAACTGATCTTTGACAAGGGAGTGAAGGCCCAATAGAGCAAAGATAGTCTTTTCAACAAATGGTGTTGGAACAACTGGACATCCATATTGTTTAAAAATCTAGACCCAGATCTTACATCCTTCACAAAAATTAATTCAAAATGGATCACAGATCTAAGTGTAAAATTAAAAACTATACTAAGAAAAACCTATAAAACTCCTAAAAGATAACTTAAGAGAAAACCAACATGGCCTTGTGTATGGAGATGATTGTTTTTGATACACCAGCAACAAAGACAGAATGAAAGAAGTCGTTGATAGACTACAGTTCATTAAAATTTAAAACTTCTGTTCTGCAAAGACAATGTCAAGGGAATGAGAAGACAAGCTACAGACTGGGAAAAAAAATATTTGCCAAAGATACATGTGATAAAGGACTATTATCAAAACTATACAAAGAACTCTTAAAACAACAAGCTTAAAAAGTAGCCCAAAGAGCTTAACATACAACTCACCAAGAAGATATGCAAATTGCAAATAAGCTTTTGAGAAAATGCTCCACATCCTACGTCCTCAGAGAAATGCAAATTAAAACAACCTTGAGATACCATTACACACCTATTAGAATGACCCAAACCCGGAACACTGACAACACCAAATGCCAGTGAGGATGTGGAATAATAACTTTCATTCATTGCTGGTGGGAACGCAAGATGGTACAACCACATTGGAGATAGTTTGTTGGTTTCTTACAAAATTAAACATACTCTTACTATATGATCCAGTAATCATTCTCCTTGGTATTTACCAAAAGGAGTTGAAAATGTATGACCACATAAACCCCTGAACATGGATTTTTATAGTAGCTTTACTCATAAATTGTCAAATTTTGGACACAACAAAGATATCCTTCAGTAGGTGAATGGATAGATAAACTGTGGTATACCCAGACAGTAGAATATTATTCAGCACTAAAAAAGAAATAAGCTATCAAACCATGAAAAGATGTGGAGGTAACTTAAATGTGTATTACTAAGTGAAAGAAGCCGATTTGAAAAGTCTACGTACTGTATGATTCCAAGGATATGACATTCTGAAGAAGGAAAAACTATGGAGATGGCAAAAGTCAGTGGTTGGCAGGAGATTAGGGAGAAGGAGGAACGAATAGGCAGAGCAAAGAGGAAAGGAAAAATACTCTGTATGATACTATGATGGTTGATACATGTCATTACACATTTGCCCAAACCCACAGAGTGTATCACACCTAGAGTAAACCTTACTGTGAACCATGGACTTTGGGGAATAATGATGTGCCAATAGAGGTTCACTGATTGTAACAAAGTCTTGCTCTGAAGGATGGTGGTGATGGGGAAGGCTATGCATGTTGATGATGGGGCAGGGGATATATGGGAAATCTCTGTAGCTTCCTTTCAATTTTGCTATGAACTTGAAACCGTACTTGAACTTCATCACGTGATCATGCATCCTGAGTATAGAGGCCTTCTGGGTGTCCCTGCTCTTCTGATCACATCTGCTGCACTCACTCACCCCTTCCATTCAGCGTCGGGCACAGGCATGGGGGAGGCCCCCTAGACCTAGAGCCTGAGGCTTGGACTCTGCCCAGTTTGCCAGAGGTCCACGTTATGGAACTGATCATTAGCTTAGATAATGATAACATGTATTGTAGATCCTGCCGAAGTTACAGATGCCATCTCTTCTTGACTCTTTGAGTCACAGTGAGATGGAACTTTCTCATAAATCAAGAGACCAAGATCAAAGGTTTTTTACTGTTCTTTCCTTCTCTGCCCAAGGCTGTGCTAAGCAGTTTATAGATATGGCTCGTTTCTGCTTCCTGCCTTCTGCTGGTGGTGGGATTTCTTTGCCCAGGCAATGCAGGACTCTGCAGTGGTGAAACTCAGCATTGCCTAGCTCTGTGGGCACAGCTCATGGTGACTTCAAAGGACAGAAGGGATGTTTCTGTGGCCCCTCCTCAGACAGAAACAGGGGGCTCAACAGAACCCTCTGACTCGCTTGAGGCAGGTCACAATTCTCTTAGTTCATCTGGGACCCCCAGAGGTGAGTCCCCCTTTGCTCTCTCATCAAAACAGTTGACAGCAAGCCACAAATGCTGGGGCGGAAGGGGGGATTTCCCACAGGAATTCAGCCCTGGTTGCAATATGTTTTATCATCTGGAAGGCCACATAAAGCCTTATGTTGCTTCCTCAGGATCAGTGGTCACAGTTCTTTAATCCCAAAGAAGGCTTGTCACCCGCTGACGTCAAAGGGTAGTGCAGGCTTTTCTGAGAGTGTCCCAGAACCAAGTTGCATATTGATTTCCTTTTTGTCAGTGTCTGTGCATTTCACTAACTGGGGACCTCCCTGGAAGCAGGATCTGAGTGTTCCTGGGGCTCCCAGCCAGACACCCGGTCTGAGAACTACAATCCCATGATGACTTCAGCCAAATGTCTATGGGCAGCAGGAGCACCCAGCAGAAGGCGAGGGTGGTGGATGATGCCAGGTGGAGTGTGTATTTGGTGGGTGGGCCCATAAGTGCATGTGAGAGAGTCTTGGGGCCCTTAGATAGCACCCTGGTAGCACCCCGTCTATAGACCAGGCCTACTAAGTTACCTCTGATTCCAGATGTAAATATCGGGGCCAAGTAATTTAAAGCCCCAATCCAGAAAGTCTGCCCATCAGAGCTGGACCACAACCCTCTGTCCCAGTGCAGGCACCCCTGTAGCATCCTGGTCAAGTGGCCCTCTACCTTTTCTTGTATGTTCCTAGAGGAGAAAGCTCATACATCTCCAGGCAGCTGGTCCTGCATTCAACAGGTAGGACTTGTGTCTGTCCAGCCCTTCGCCTCCTGTTGGCTCAGAAATATGAGCCTTGTCCTCACCAGTCTCCCAATCCCATCTATTACCCTTTTTCCCTCTGCCACCACTGAGGTCAAGATGTAATCATCCCTTGCTGTGTGGCCATAAGAGCACCCTCAGTGATTTTCCTCCTCCTACCCATTCTTCGCCTTCCCCCGCAGGGGGGTCCTTCCTAAACCTAGGGCTGATGAGCCCTCTCCTGCCTAAAACTTTCCATGGCTCCCCAGGGCTCCCAGGATAAGAGGGATTCCAGGGCTTTCATGAATTTGCCTCAACTGATCTCTCCAATCTCAGTGATACTACTACTACTAATAATAATGATAATAATAAGATGATGATGATGATAATTGTCAATAGGTACACAGCACCTATCAAGCTCTAGACACTGTTAAATGCCCTGAAGGCATCAACTCACTTCATCTTCTCAATAGCTAGAAGGATGGGCTCTCCTGCATCCCTAGCTCACGCCCAGCTTCAATCCTGTACAGCCCACACTCTCTCCTCTGTCCCTCAGACACTCTTCCCCCAGCCCCGAACACACCTCTGCCACCTCTTTGCCAGGCTAAGACCATCCCTTTCTCTGTCCCCCATAAGGCCATCCCTGGGCATCTGTCTATCCCTATTGAAGCCCCAGGATAAGTTACATAATCTGCAAGGTTCAATATGAAATGAAAATAAGGGGTCGTTATTAAAAAATCATGAAGAATTTCAAAACAGTGACCACAGAGCATTAAACCAAGTGCAGGGCCCTTCTGAGCTCAGGGTCTTATGTGACTATGCAGGTCACACACCCATGACATCTGCCCATGTCCCTGCCACACTTTGATAATAGCTATGCATTATATCCTGTGCCACTGGCCCTTCTAAGAGCCTGGCCCTGACTGATAGCGGTGTCCTTTCTATGCTACCAAGGTCTCCTGGCTGAGCCACTAGGTGGAGAGCATTGCTGGCTTGACTCTCCAGGAGAGCAGTAGATTCCCATGCCTGTCCCAGCACTAGCTACACATTAGAGGCCCCCTGGTACTTGTTGGGGGCATGAAGGAGTCCACATAGCGACCTCAGGAATCATGAGTAGGTCCGCTCTGGGTGCTTGCACTTGGTTGGCATGGTGTGCAATGCCTGTGGCAGAGGCCAGCTCTCCTGAGACACCCCACTACCTTGCACCCTGGGCTCCTCAAGCCAACAGGGGAGACTGGCTGAGCTGGGTGGGGAGACTGGGTTTTCTGGCAAGTATGGAAGGGAACAGGCCAGAAGAAGAGGCCCTTCCCAGAGGAGCCGTAGTGAGGGGTGAGGGAAAAGGAGTGGGCATAGGGGTGTGCAGAAATCTCAGAGGTCCAGGCAGCGGGAGCTTTAGAAACACACATGTATGTGACAGGCACATCCAATTATCCAAGGAGAACCTTCTGAGGATACCCAGGACCCCAGGGAGTATTTTGCTAAGTCCAGAAGGAAGGATATGAGATTGACTACAAAAACCTACCCCAACCCTGTGGATGTGTCCCTAGATATGACCTCCTCAGGGTTGTGTCCCCTTGGTTGTATTCCTGTGGCCTTGTCATACAGCTGTGACTCTGTGACAGACAGCCTTCTAGAAACAGAGAAGCCAGGACACAAATATATAGTCCCGGTACCCCTCCTAAATGGGCACAGAATCCAGTGTGACTCTGTGGCCAGAGGTTCATTAGTGGCCCAGTCACCACCTCAAAGCTCAGGAGGGTGGAAACAGGCATTTGGGCACCAGCCGGCCCAGTAGAGAGGGTCTGTGATGAGAGCAATCAGGGAGGCAGCCAGTGGCACCAAAATGTAGACAGGCCCAGGGCCAAGGTGACATGGAACCTGGACCTCCCTCTTGGACCTCTCCTTGCCATAACCAGGTGTTTGCTTACACACCTTGGACAGGCCGTCCATGCACAGCCTGAGCTCTCCCCACGGCTGAGAGATACTCCTGAAATCTCTCTAACAACCCCTGACCTTCTCTTCATTGCTTGGACTGGCTCAGGGTTTCTCCACATTCAACCTAATTTGCATTTATACAGCTCCCTACCCAACAGCAAAAAATGCACATCTTTGCAAGTGCACGTGGAACATTCACCAATATAAGACTGTATGCTGGACCATAAAACAAATCTCAGTGAATTTAAAAAAAAAAAAAAAAAAAACGAAGAGGGGGCACCTGGGTGGCTCAGTGGGTTAAAGCCTCTGCCTTCAGCTCAGGTCATGATCCCAGGGTCCTGGGATCGAGCCCCGCATGGGGCTCTCTGCTTAGCAGGGAGTCTGCTTCCTCCTCTCTCTCTGCCTGCTTCTCTGTGATCTCTGTCTGTCAAATAAATAAATAAAATCTTTAAAAAAAAAAAAAAGAAGAAGAGAACTTCCACCTTAAACTAGAGGAAGAAGGAAGAGGAGGAGATTGGTGAGACCCAAAGTAAGTAGAAAAAAGGCATGAAAATCAAATAAATGGAAGACAGAAAAACAGTAAAGAAAATCACCAAACCAAATCTGATTCTTGGAGAATAACAATAAATTGATTAACCTCTAGCCAGATTGACCAGTAAAAAAAAAAAGAAAGACACACTACAAAAGTGGTATCGCTGTAGATTCTACACATATTTGAAAGGGAATATTTTGAACAACTTTATGCCAGTTAAATTGGCAATTTAGGTGAAATGGACAAGTTCCCAGAAAGACATGATTTACCAAAGTAGATTCAAGAACCAAGAGAAACCAGAATACGTACTTTGTAGCCAAAAATCTTTCTACAGGGGCGCCTGGGTGGCTCAGTGGGTTAAAGCCTCTGCCTTCGGCTCAGGTCATGATCCCAGAGTCCTGGGATCGAGCCCCACGTCGGGCTCTCTGCTCCGCAGGGAGCCTGCTACCTCCTCTATCTCTGCCTGCCTCTCTGCCTTCTTGTGATCTCTGTCTGTCAAATAAATAAATAAAATCTTTAAAAAAAAAATCTTTCTACAAACAAAACTTTAAGTCTAAGTGGTTTCTGGGCCCAGGATTCTACCAAATATTTAAGGAAGAAATACTACCCATTCTATACAAACTTCCAGAAAATTGAATAGGAGGACATGTTTCCCAATTCATTCCATGAGGCTATTATTTCCCTGATACCAAACTGGACAAGAGTATTATAAGAATAGAAAAAGTATAGTCCAATATCTCTCACAAACAGCAAAACAAAAACTCTTAACACAGTTTTAGCAAGTTGAATCCACTATATGTAGCAAATTCTATCTGTTCTTATTATTCTGGGACAGTCTTTATTCTACCTTCAGTTTTGAAAGATAGCTTTTGCTGGATATAAGATTCTTGGCTGACTTATTTTTTCCTTCCTTGCTTCATCTTCCAGTGTTGTTTCTTTCTTTAAAAGATTTATTTATTTATTTATTTATTTATTTATTTGAGAGAGAGGGAGAGAGAGTGGGGGAGGAACAGAGGGAGAGGGAGTGAGAGAATCCCAAATGGACTCCCCACCAAGGGCAGAACCTGATGCTGGGCCCAATCCCAGGACCCCAGAATCATGAGCCGAGCTGAAATCAAGAGTCAGACCCTTAACTAACTGAGCCACTCGGGCACCCCTCTAACATTGTTTCTGATAAGAAGTCAGTCTTACTAAGGCTGTCTTGTTGATGATGACTCGTTTTTCTTTCTGCTGTCAAGAATTTGCCTTAGAACATTTTTACTCTAATGTGTTTGGGTGTGGATCTGTTCACATTGTTCCTACTTGGAGTCCATTAAGCTTTTTGGATATGTAAATTAATGTTTTCATCAAATTTGGGGACATTTTCAGCCATTATTTCTCTAAATAGTTTTTCTCTCCTTTCCCCATCTTCTCTCCTCTGGGGCTCTCATTATGCATGTGTTGGTATGTTTAATGGTGTTTCACATTTCTCTAAGGCTCTGTTCATTTTTCTGCATTCTTTTCTCTCTGTGTTCATCAGATTGCATAATCTCCATCAGTCTCTCCAAAAGTTTGCCAATTCTTTCTGAGTTGAGGTGGGTAGGGTGGAAGAATGGGCCAGGGCTCAAATGCTACAGACTCTAGCTCTTCTGAGATTTAGTAGATTTTCTTGAATAAACATTTCTTTGTTTGCTATATGCCCTTATGGGCATTTTTCAGAGATTTTAAATGGTTGGTTTTTTCAAATAGATTTTACCAATTATGGTTGTTTCTCTGGGGAGAGGGGTCACAGAGTTCCTCTCACCACTATTCCAGAAGCCATTTCTGAATATATAATCAATGTGTATAATGTATAAAAAGAGTAAGACATCAGGATGCCTGGGTGGCTCAGTCAGTTAAACATCCGCCTTTGGCTCGGGTCATGATCCCAGGGTCCTAGGAAGGAGTCCTGCATCAGACTCCTTGCTCAACAAGGAGTCTGCTTCTCCCTCTTCCTGCTGCTCCCCCTGCTTGTGCTCTCTCTGTCTCTGGCAAATCAATAAATAAAATCTTAAAAAAATACTTTTATTTTTTATTTATTTTTTTAAAGATTTTGTTTATTTGTTTGACAGAGAGAGAGAGAGAACACAAGCAGGATGGGTCGGAGAGGGAGAAGCAGGCTTCCCATGGAGCAGGAAGCCCGGGGCATGGCTTGATCCTGGACTCCAGGATCATGACCTGAGCCGAAAGCAGACGCTTAACGACTGAGCCACCCAGGCACCCCTAAAAAAAAATTTTTAAATACTATTTACAATAACATAAAATATGAAATATTTAGGGATAAAAACAATACAAAATGTTAAACATTGTACAGAACATTCTCGTGAGAGATTTTAAAAGTCTAAATAAGTGGAGAGGTATACCACGTCCATGGGTTGAAAGACTCACCATTGTCAAGATGTCAACTCCCCCTAAATCGTTCTATAGATTTCAACATAAACTTAGTCAAAATCCCAGCAGGCTTTTTGTGGAAATCAACAAGCTGATTCTAGAATTTATATGGAAATGCAAAGGACTTAGAATAGTCAAAATAACTTTTTTTTTTTTTTTTTTTTTTAAAGAACAGGGATGCCTGGGTGGCTCAGTCAGTTGGGCATCTGCCTTCAGCTCGGATTATAATCCTGGGGTCCTGGGATTGAATCCTGCATTGGACTCCCTGCTCAGCAGGGAACCTGCTTGTCCCTCTGCCTGCCACTCCCCCTGCTTGTGTGCTCTCTCACTCTCTCTCTCTGACAAATAGACAAATCTTTTTTAAAAAATTAAAATTAAAAAATAAAAAAGGACAAAGTTGGAGGACTTAAACCCCTGGTCTCAAGACTTAATTTAAAGCTATAGCAATTAAGACAGTGTAGTGTTGGTATAAAAATAGACAAGTAGCTTACTGGAACAGAACAAAGGGTCCAGAAAAAGACCCATATATGCCTATGATCCATTGATTTTTTTAAAAGGTACAGAGGCATTTTTGTAGAGAAAGGGTAGTATTTTCAACAAATAGGTGCTGAAACAATTATAGTGTGCTGAATGGTACTCCTTTTCAGAAGATATGTCCACATCTTAATTTCTGGAACCTGTGGATATTAACTTACCTGGGGAAAAAAACATGTAAGTTAATATGCAGATGTAATTAAGTTAAGGGTCTTGAAATGAGAAGATTTTCCTGGATTGTATGTGTGGGCCCTACATCTGACAACAAGTATTTTTATAAGAGGCTCACTAAGGGAAGATGGTGTGAACTCAGAGGCACAGTTGGGAACAATGTGGCCACAAGCCAATGAATGCTGAGCAGCCACCAGTAGCTAGAAGACATGACCAACGAATCTTCCTATGAGTTCCCAGAAGGAGCATGACTCTGACAACACCTTGATTGCAGACTTCTAGCCTCCAGAACCGTTACACAGTAAGTTTCTACTGCTTTAAGTCACAAAGCATGTGGTCATTTGTCTTGGCATCCTGAAGAGATGAATACAAACATCCATATGCAATTTTTTATTTTTATTTATTTTTAAGGGTTTTATTTATTTGACAGAGAGATGTACAGCAAGAGAGGGAACAGAAGCAGGAGGAGTGGGAGAGGGAGAAGTAGGCTACCCGCCTAGCAGGGAGCCCAACGTGGGGCTTGATCCCAGGACCCGGAGATGGTGACCTGAGCCAAAAGCAAATGCTTAACGACTGACCCAATAACGACTGCAATTTTTAAAAAAAGAGTTTTGGGGGGGCACCTGGGTGGCTCAGTGGGTTAAGCCTCTGCCTTCAGCTCTGGTCATGATCCCAGGGTCCTGGGATCGAGCCCCACACTGGGCTCTCTGCTCAGCAGGGAGCCTGCTTCCCTCTCTCTCTCTGCCTGCCTCTCTGCTTACTTGTGATCTCTCTCTCTCTCTCTCTCTGTCAAATAAATAAATAAAATCTTCTAAAAAATAAATCAAAATAAAAAAGAGTTTTGATCCACACCATGCACTATCTATGCAAATTAACTCAACATAGATCATAAAGCTAGGTGTAAAACCTAAAACTATAAAACTTCTAAAGAAAACATCAGGGGGAAATGTTTGCAACCTTGGGTTAGGCAAAGGTTTTTAAGATATGACACCAAAAACAAATCCACAGATCAAGTGTCAATAAACTGAACTTCACCAAAATCTAGAACTTCTGCTTCTTGAAAGGCAATGTCAAGAGAATGAAAAGACAAGTCACAGAATAAAAGAAATTATTTGAAAATCACAGATCTTATAAAAGACTTGTATCCAGAATGTATAAAAATCTCTCAAAATATGACAATATGAAAATAAACAACTCAGTTTAAAAATGTGGGGGGAAAGGGCAAACAATGTGAACAAACATTTTACCAAAAAAAAAAATCCATTTATGAATGGCAAATATGAAAAGGACCTCAATATTATCAGTCATTAGGAAAATGTAAATTAAAACCACATGAGGCCACTACACACATATTAGAAGAGGCTAAAAAAATTTTTTAACTTTTATTTAAAGATTTTTATTTTTTTTAAAAGATTTTATTTATTTATTAGAGTGAGAGAGAGCACAAATGAGGGGGGCAGAGGGAGAAACAGGCTCCCCACTGAGCAGGGAGCCTGATGCGGGGCTCGATCCCAAGACCTTGAGATCATGACCTGAGCAGAAGGCAGATGCTCAACCAACTGAGCCACCCAGATGCCCCTAAAGATTTTTTATTTTTATATTTAGAAAATCTCTACACCCAACATGGGGATCAAATCCACAACCTCGAGATCAAGAGTCACGTGCTCTACCACCTGAGCCAGACGTCGACCCTAGAAGGGCTGAAATTAATGAACAACTATACCAGCAGTTGGTGAGAATGAGGGGCAACTGCCGTCTTGTACAGACTGTTTTATAACAGCTCTGGAAACCAGTTTGGCAGTTTCTTTACAAGTTCACATACTCCTTCTCTATGACCCAGCAATTCCCCTCCCAGGTCTCTCTGCCCAAGAGAAATGAAAATTCATGTCCACATAGACACTTGTATGCAAATGCTCCGAGCAGCTATATTCATGAGAGCCCCAGTCTGGAAACTCCCATCTGGATCATCAACAGGTGAATAGATAAAAAAGCTGTGAAACAGCTTTAGCAGTGAGAGGGAATGAACTATTGATGTACATTTCTTTTTTTTTTCTATACTAGATATTTAATAATAGATTTTTTAAAAATTAATATATAATGTATTATTTGCCCCAGGGGTACAGGTCTGTGAATCATCAGACCTGTACCATTTACACATTTCACGGCACTCACCATGGCACATACCCTCCCCCCATGTCCATTACCCATTGATGTACATTTCAGTGGAGGAAACTTATAATAATTATGTAGAGTGAAAGACGCTGGAAAGAAAAAAAAGTAGATAATGCCAAATAATCCATAGTGACAGAAAGCAGATCAGTGGTTGCCTGGGGATCAGGGAAGGGTGGGGGAAGGAAGGGAATACAGAGAGCACTAGGTAGCTTTGGGGATCCTGGGAGACAAGTGGGGGGGATGGTTAGGTTCATTATCTTGATTGTGAGGAAGGTTTTCCAGATTTAGACATATGTCACATCTGATCAAATTGTACACTTTAAGTGTGTACAGTTTATTGTAGTCAATTTTACCCTCATTAACACTGCTTAAAATAAGGTCATATGATATATGACATAATATAATATAATTTTTTAAATAAAGAGGCTTCTGTGCTGAGGGTTGGAGGCCTCCTCTTCTCTCTTCAAAGGGGCATCAGGAGGCAAAGTCAGGTCATCTGATCCAGAGCTTGTGCCCTTAACTGTCTCCTGCCTCTGGCTATTCACCAAGGATGGTCCTTTTGGGGGCCAAAATGGAAGCCAGATTCCCCAGAATAGCGTAGCATCCAGAGCACACAAGCCCACATGAAGCTTTCATATGTCACTTTCATCTGTGATAATAATGATGGTGACAATCATGACTTTGCTTTTCTTGTCCCATGTTCCTCAGTCCCCATAAGCTCCTTGAAAATAGCTCCTAGTTCCCAGAACAGTATATTCATACCTCAGGGCCTTTGCACAGGGTGTCTCCTCACCCAGTGGAACCAGTCTCTTCCCTCTCCACCAGTTAATTCTCCTCATCCTTCAGCTGTCAACTTACAAAGATTTTCTCTAACCGGCACCCGCACCCCCAAGCCCTGCCATCTAAACTAGGTCCTCGTTACTCGCGACACATACCTTGCCTCACTCCCTGCCATTCTTTCCTTATCGCCATGTAGAGTTAGGCTTATCTGACTGGGGGTTCGCCTCTGGTCTGTTTTCTGGGCCGGTTGTGCCTGTTTCTGCGTGTTTCTTTACAAGCTGAGCTCGGGCTCCGAGTGGGCGCTCAACAAACCTGCGTGGGGCGAGTGAGGACATTCCCCACACAACGCCCGGTAGGCCCGGGCCACAGAGCCCGCATTGACTCTCCCGGGGATTCAGTCCGCCACGTTCCACCCAGCAGGCAAATTTCAGAGCTGACATTAATTCAGACCCCACATACATGATTCTTACTGAGTAAGACATCAAGACAATCTCGCCCTTTGTCTGAACTGTGGGAGTTGCTCGTACGCGCAGAGAGAAGCCAGTCTAAAATCAGTCGCTTATTGAAACCATCAGCTCAAGAAATTAAGGATTCTGTCAGCGTGCCCTGAATTTCTGGGCGCAGCAATTAATTCCTCCGAGATTAAAGGATTGTTGTGTTGCTGATACATTATTATGCGGAGTGGGCTTGCTGTGAATTTTAAAACTTTAACCAGAATCCTCATTAACTGGGACCTTTTATCTGTGTGCAACTTCTAGAAGAGGCCAGTGGCCAGAAAGTGAACTGACAGAACCAAAAAAAAAAAAAAAAGCAAAACCCACCATTCCAGGGGGGGTGTCCCCATGCACAGTCAGTGTGGGCAGCTGTCGTCCCTCCTCCTGATGGAACATTTATTCATAACACTCCAGGCCCAGCCCGGACACCATCCCACTGAATCCTCGGCCACCCTATAGGGAGGCCAGGTTATTACAATCTCCAGTTCACAGATGAGGAGGCTACAGCTGATGAAGGCGGTGGGATGCCCCACTCAGGCCTGTGAGGGGCCCAGGCCTGTTTGACCTCCAGGCCCCGGGCTCGGCCCCATCTTCCACTGCATCCTCTTCTGGATGGACGCTGAGATCACAATACAGAAGGATGACTCCAAGACCTTTTGAGTATACCTGCCTTCCAAGAAGCACCCCATCTCACTTGTGTGCTGGGAGGAAGGCTCTGTTGAGCACTGGCTGGAGGGAGCAGTGGAAGCCTGCCCACGTGTGAGGCTGAGGGTGACCCAGGGGCCAGGAGCTCTACCCTATGTCTGGAAATTTGGGGCTTCTCTCGGGCTTCTCTCGTCCAGCCTGCCTCCACTTATTGCAGAACTTGAACTCAGAGGCATCCCTGGAGGGGAGATTTCTGGGGCCTCGTCAGATGCTGGCTGAGACACCCCAAATTAGACTGGGTCCCCCAGCATTCTAGCCATTCCCTCTTTTTAGTTCACACAAATTTATACACATAGCCTTCAAGCAGACACAGCCACGTCCTCACCACCCCCCATGTCAAGGCAGACTAGGAGCCAGGGCCCCACCCCCGCTCCCGCCCCGGGTGGCTTCCCAGAGCCCTAGGACCTCCCTTTGGAAACTCTAGAAACTCAAAAGGAAACAAGTAAGGAGCTCTGGCATCCCCAAGAATATGCCCCCTTCCAGCTCCCCAAACGAAACTTCTGGAGACTAGCGGCCCCGAGAGCAGACACTGTCCCAGGAAACAAGCGTCTTCCAGAACCAGAGTACCCACTTGTCCCTCAGCCACGTAAGCAGAGGCACTGCCCCGCGCCTCCACACAGCACAAAGCACTGATATTTTTCTCATTAAAAAAGAAAAAGAAAGGGACGCCTGGGTGGCTCAGTTGGTTGAGCAGCTGCCTTCGGCTCAGGTCATGATCCCAGCGTCCTGGGATCGAGTCCCACATCGGGCTCCTTGCTCGTCAGGGAGCCTGCTTCTCCCTCTGCCTCTGCCTGCCATTCTGTCTGCCTGTGCTCTCTCTCTCTCTCTCTCTTTCTCTGATAAATAAATAAAATCTTTAAAAAAAAAAAAGTAAAAATAAAAAAAAGAAAAAGGAAATTCTGACACACACTACAACATGGGTGAACCTTGAGGACATTCTAAGTGAAGTTAGTCACAAAAGGATTGTATGATTACTGTAGGCTCTATGATCCCACTGATGCCTAGAATGGTCAAATCCACAGACAGGAGAATGGCAGGTGCCAGGGGCTGGGGGGCGAGGGGGAACGGGGCGTTACCCTTTAATGGCGACACAGTTTCAATCTTGCAAGACGAAAAGCATTCTAGAGGCAGACAGCAGTGGCTGCACAATGGTAGAAGATTAGTAAATGCCACTAAAACACTCACAAATGGTTAAAATGGTAAATTTTATATTATGTATATTTACCCAATTTTTTTTTTAAAGAATAAAAAAAAAATCTCAAATTTCCCCTCCTCAAGCATCTTACTGTTGGCGTTACCCATTCAATCCTGGCGGCAACATCTGGAGGTAAGTTCTACTATTGTCCTTAGTTTACAAGAGAGAAAACCAAGACTGGGGAGGTGCCGTGAGTGACCTGAGGTCACTCAGCAAGTAAGTGGCAGCCCGGGTTAATGCCCAGGGTCTGATTGCAAGGCCTGTTGTCTCCCCACCCGGGGCCCTGGCCACAAAGGGAGCCACCCCCTCCCTGACCACGTTCCACAGTTCTGCTCAGATTCCCCTGCCAGGGGACAGCAAACAGGATCCAGATGGCAGATCCCCTGCTGACCGGGATGGGGCCGAACTTGAAACCCCTCTGCCAGGGTTTCCAAATGCATCCCAGACTTCTGTCCTGGAAGCGTTTGGTGCCCTCCTGGTGGGGTGGCGGGGAGCAGAGAGGCAGCCAAGCCTGGCCACAGGCCTTGTCAGTGACTATTGGGGGACAAGGGGCTGGCACTGGCCCCTAGGTATTTCCACAGGTCCTGGAATGCCCAGTTCTCCCCTGACAGTGAGACTCATCTTAGTCTCACCGGCATTTGTGCCCTGGGGTGGCCATGACAAAGTACCACAGATTGGGTGCTTAAACAACATAATTCTTTGTCTCACAAGTCTGGGGCCGGAAGACTGAAACCGAGGTGTCAGCAGGGTTTGTTTCTTCTGAGGGCTGTGAGGGAGAATCGGCTCCAGGCCCTCTCCTGGCTTCGGGTGGCCTCAGGCTTTCCCCAGCCCCAAGATGGCCTCCCTGTGTCTTCACATCATCTTTTGGCCATGCACGCCTGTCTGTTTCTGAATTCCCCCTTTGATAAGGACATGGTCATTATCATGGTGGTTTAGGGCCACCCTAGTGACCTCATCTTTGGTCTTCTGCAAAGACTATTTTGACACCAGGTCCCGTCCATAGGTTCCACGGAATTGGACTACAATGTCTTTTTTTTTTTTTTAAAAGATTTTATTTATTTATTTATTTGACAGAGATCACAAGTAGGCAGAGAGGCAGGCAGAGAGAGAGGGGAGAAGCAGGCTCGCCGCTGAGCAGAGAGCCCGATGTGGGGCTCGATCCCAGGACCCTGGGATCATGACCTGAGCTGAAGGCAGAGGCTTTAATCCACTGAGCCACCCAGGCACCCCGACTACAATGTCTTTTAATGGAGACACAATTCAACCCATAACTCCCTGCCCTGATGCCATTACTCTACTCGGTGCCCGGGAGGCCAGAAGGGAAGGTTCTGAGGCTCAGGGAAAACTGGCAAAGCCAAATACCATTTCACATACTCCCTAAGGTTTCAGGACTTTATAACCATCGTGGTCACGAACTGAATGCTTGTGGTGTGGCAGACGTTAGGCCTACGCACTCCGGGCGGCCGTTCCCAGCTATCTCATTTTGCAGGAGAGTGACGTAGCTCTCAGTTGGAGGAACGAGGCTCAAATCATGGCCTCCCTGTAGTCAAAGGCTATCACGGGAGGTTCAGGAGAGGAGGTTGTGAAAGGCGGTCATTTCAACCTCCTAAAAATATCTCTAGATTCTGGTGACTTCTCTCTACCCCTCATTGTGACCTCCTGTATCAGGGTCCAGAGGCTGCTGTAACAAATTACCTCAAAGTGGGTGACTTGAGACATCAGAAATGTACTCCCTCACAGTTCTGGAGGCCAGAAGTCTGAAGTCAAGATGTCGGAAGCGCCTCCCTCCCTCCCAAGGCTCTGGGTGGGGTTGGGGCTGGGCCGTTGGGGGCGGGGTGCCTCCTTGCCTCTTGGAGCTTCTGGTGGCTCAAGGCATTCATTACCCTGTCTTCCCGAGGCCTCCTCATCTCTGTCTCCCCTCTGGGTACCTCTAATTGGGACATTTTTCATTGGATTTAGGATGAGCTGTTCTCACAATCCTTAATTTAATTATATCTGCAAAAACACTCTGTCCCCAAAAGATCACATTCAGAGATTCTAGGATCTGGACATATCTTTTAGGGGGAGGACACCCTTCAACCTCCGTGTGTAGCCCCGGACACCATCGTCCAAGCCGGGCCCGTCTCCTGGCCTCCAGCCCTTGCAGCCGAGGGGTCTTACAAAAGCAGAGGCCAGGCCCATATCCCTCCCAACTTAAGTCTCACAGCAGCTCCCAGGGCAAGCAGCCCGGCCAGACCCAGGGCTTGGCCCCACTGACCTCTCTGCTCCCCTCCCCCAACCCCATTCCCACCATACTGCCCTGCCCGTGGTCCCCATGGGACATCTGAGCTATCTCTTGCCTTCAGGCCCCCTCCATGCTTCCACCACTGCTCCCACAACGTGGAATCTTCCCCTGGGTTCCACCTGGTTGACTCGCTCATCAACATCAGCCAAGTCGAAGTTCCGATGCCCCTCCCTTGGCAACCTGGGCTGAGTCAGGGGCCTCCTCTGAGCTCCCACAGCTCCTGGGCTACAGTCGTGAGCTACAGTGATGGTTTAGAGCATGGGCTCAGCCCTGCTTGGGGAGCTCGGCCGGAGAAGGCCTACATCGCCCACGCCCATCTCGCTCACTGCAGATGGTCGCTGTCCACCATCCAGCTGGTGTCCTGCCGTGCCCCTGGGGGGTGTGAATGTCACCTGCGGCTGGATCTTTCCCTCCACCTCCCACCCCTGCTGGTCTTCCTTCCTCAGAGTCTTGAAGAAACATTTCTTTCTTGCCTTTAAAACCTTAAGTTCCGTTTGAATGTGTGTGTTTTGTATAGAACAGCTTTATTGCAATATAATTTACATACACAATTTGGCTATTTAAAGTGTACAAGTCCTTTGGTGTATTCAGAGTTGGGCCACCATCCCTGCAATCAAATTCAGAATATTTTCATTGTCCCCAAAAGAAATTTATACATATTAGCAGTCACTCCTCATTTCCTTCCAACTGCTCCCCCTCCCCAGCCCTTGGCAACCACTCACCTGCTTTCTGTCTCTATAGATTTCCCTATTCTGGACATTCCATGGCAATGGAATCCTACAATCTGTGGCCTTTTGTGACTGGTTTCTTTCACTTGGCGTCCTGTCTTTGTAGCATGTGTTGGGACCCCATTCTTTTTGATTGTCTGACTAATATTCCATTGCAGGGATAAACCACTCTTAACCCAGACACCAGTGATGGGCACTGGGCTGCATCCAAGCTTTTGTGTGGTTGCTGTGTTTTCACTTCTCCTGAGTATATACCTAGGAGTGGTGAATGTGGGTTTTTTTCCTTTTTTCTTTTTCAAGTAGGCTACACAATCTACGTAGGGCTTGAACTCACAACCTTGGACCAAGAGTTGGTTGCTTTACCAACTGAGCCAGGCAGATGCCCCTGGTTGTGTTTTTTTAATTTGTTTGTTTTTTAAATTAAAAATAATTTTGTAGCATGTCCCCTGCACAAGGATGACACACAAATTCGTGAAGCGTTCCATATTTCAAATAAATAAATAAATAAATAATTTTGTAAAGGTTTTATTTATTTATTTATTTATTTGACAGAGAAACAGAGAGAGAGAACACAAGCAGGAGGACAGACAGGCAGAGGGGAGAGGGAGAAGCAGGCTCCTCGCCAAGAAGGGAGCCCAACATGGGCTCAATTCCAGGACCCCGAGATCATGACCTGAGCTGAAAGCAGCCGCTTAACCCACTGAGCCACCAAGGCGTCCCTAAAAATAACCTCTGTTATAAATTGCAAACACAATACATTAGGGATCACCCAAATGACCAATTAGAAATGAGAAAATATAGACACAGCGTATAATTCCCACAAACAAAGATATTTGGTGTCCGGCCCTGCAGACACCATCTTTGCTCGTGTTCACTCACATGGTGCCTGAACAGGCCACCGTGTGTGTGGAAACCAACAACCCCGGCCCATGCAGAAGACAGCCTCTGTCTGTCTCTGCCTGATCCTTCCTGTGACTCTCCGTAAAGAGCCATTCAGTACAGATGAGAAATGAAACCAGATTTGACTTCAAAGGACAAACAGCTAGGAGAATGGAGGATTTTCAGCTGTCTAAAGACAGCTTTTCAGGGGGCTAAAACCTCTCTTTGGGGAAAAAGAAAAAAGGCCCTAAAAACAAAGGAGGCCAAATCCCAACAAAAACCTGGAGAATCATTTTATCAAGGTGGATGGATTACAAGCGATTTATTTTCTTTTAAGAAATGTTAATGATACTAAATTGTCATTATAATGTTTTACCACTAAAAAAGATTCTAAGAGCCTTTGAGGGTTTACTGATGAAAAAGAATGATTTTATAAAACTCAGCAATTCTTAAGAAGGGTGCAGCTAAAAAGACTTTCTTGATCCTTTATAGTTTCTTCCAAGAACTGGCTCACAGAGACAGGGGCCAAGTTAGCAGACAGCCACAAACCTGTGGGAAGCTGTAAAGATCTCAGCTCCAAAACAGAGCTCCTTACGAGCATGGAGGAAAAAGCAGGTAAGAAGAGGCATTAAAACTTTCTCCCTTTAAAACTACCGTGGGGAAAAATTTGGAAATTCTTAGCCGTTCATGACGAGTAAGAAGGGCTGTACCTACATATTTGGGGTTTTTTTTTTAGAACACCTTGCTGTGTAAGTGTCCATTCCCAAACTGTATGTTCTTCACTATAAAAATGTTTATGAGCATCCCTTCTTAAACCCTGATGAGCAATTATAATATTTACACCCAAGTGTTTGAAAAAGAGTCCCACTTGGGTGCCAGGTGCCTCAGTGGGTTAAGCGTCTGATTCTTGATTTCGACTCAGGTCATGATCTCCCGGTTGTGGGATTGAACCCCACGTTGGGCTCATGCACAGGTGTAGAGCCTGCTTAAGATTCTCTCTTCCTCTCCCTCTGCCTCTCTAAGTATATAAATTTATATATGTATATCTAAAAATACATGTATATATATAAATATATATGTGTATATATATGTGTGTGTGTGTGTATATATATATATATATAAAATAAACAGTCCCACTTATTCTAAAAAGCACCATTAAATAGAAAAACATGCTTATTTATTCAGTTGCACAATGTAGAGGTGGCAGGATGCCTGGCAGAGAAGCTACTACCTTCCCCACCTTCACCAAGGACACACATTGCTAAGTGATGACAGCACTCTTTCCCACAAATCTGGAGAAAGTCTCCCTAGCTCGGTCCAGTCTTCTTAAAAGGGGGCTTCTAGGAGTGGATGGGTGTGCGTGTAAACTCAGGACGCCACCTACTGGCAACGCTTCTTAATTGCAGGCAGAGTACCCAGCCAGGGCGAGTTCTGAGCCAGCAAACCCAGGCAAAATGACAGGACGTGAGTTCTTCAGCCTACTCCTGCATCAATATGATAGCCCTCCTAGAGAAGAGCTCTGAATTTCAACACGAAGTTTTCTTGCTTTAGGAAAGCAAGAGATTGACCAAGAGATGCAATTCAAGCAACAATGAGTAGTAACAAAGAGCCTTTAGGAAACCCTAGATTTTTCCCTGACGTTCTCTTTTCCAAAGGCTGACCCTTCTGTCTGTCCCAAGCATTAGGTCCCAAGGCTGCCCAGATGTTTCATTCTGCAAACTATATGTGTCACATGATTCAAATTCAACGTGGGTACTTCTTCCTGAGCAGGGGTGCCAGTCACCGGGCAAGGAGCCTGCTTAAAGACTCCTCATAGCAATCTACCCAGAGAGGTAGCTGCTGCTATCCCCATCTTCCAAGCAAGAGCACTGAGGCTCAGGGAGGGGAAGCAACAGTGGCCAAGGTCACACGGTGAGGAAGACAGAGGCAGGACTGAAAACACCCTCCTGGTCATTGGGGGCTACAGACCTCACAACATTAGCCCCAGATTGGGCCCCTTCCTGGTAACAGGCTGCCCTTCTTGCCGGAGGACTCCAAGGCAGGTAGCTGTGCCCCTGGGAATGTCCCACTGGGACAGGGCACAAGCAGCCCAGAGGGGCCAGTGGGCCCCTCTCAGGAGGGAGATGGCCACAAGGTAGGGTCCAGGGCTGATTCTGGACCTGGACAGCCCTGACCACGTGCTGCAGGGGTCTGCAGCCAGACATTGGGTCCCACTCTGCTACTGCTAGCTGTGCAGCTGATCACCCTCCCTGGCCTCACTTGCTTGGGCAGAACACCCCCGCATGGGCAGCTGTGATAATTCGTGCGGGGTGCAGTGACACAGATATTAGCCTGGGGTTGACTCAGGAGGAAGCAGGTCAATGCTGACTCTATTTCCCCACCCCCATGCTCCTCTCCATCACCCTGTCCTCCTTCCGACTCTCTGTTCTTTTCTCTCCCTGTCTCTGCCAGTGTGACTCTATGCTGATCTGCCCCGTCTCCATGCCAGGCTCAGGTTCCTCTATGGGGACATGCTGGCTCAGTCTCTCTCCACCTCTGACCCTCCTCTTCTCTGTTTCCCACTTCTCTCCCCCTCTCTCCCTCTTCCTCCCTCCCTGGGATCAGGGGGACGACACAGCCAATTTCAGCGCCTGCAGACATGGGGGCAGCCCTGGCTGTCCGACAACCCAATTCCAGGGACAGGCTTTTCCCTCTGGCCCTTCCCACTTCTTTGTTACCTCCCTGAACAACCTCCATTCGGGTGTGACCTGAGCTACGGGAAGTCCTGGGCCAGGCCTGCTGAGGACAGGAGCTTGGGGTCCTTCCAGGGAGAGCAGGATGGGGCCACGTCCCCGCTCAGAGGTACAATTCCTGATGCAGCCTTGATGCTAGTAGACCTCTGCCTGCCCAGAGGTACGAATGTGCGAAGAAACCTCACACCAGCACCCAGGGGCCCTCCCAGGCTGCAGGCAATAGCCACCAGGGCTGGAATCTTAAGAGCCGCCATTTTACATGGTGCGCATGCGCGCGCACACACGTATTTCATTCTTCGGGCAGAGAAGGACTATGCCATGTGTACTTTGGGGTATTAATTTTTTTTTTCAAACCATGTAAAGGGATTCACAATGAAAACAAACACCTTCAATCCCACAGTTCACTTCCCAAAGACAGATGGTTACCAGTGTCTCGTGAATCCTTCTTGAGAGATGAATGTGAAATCCAAGTGTTTATGGGTATATATTCCTGTAATTTTCCCCCAAATGGCAGCAGCCTCTACACACAGCTGTACTTTTTTCACTTCACAACTGGTCTTGGAAAGTGTTCCCTAATCTACCTCATCTCTATATACGTATTTCACATATCACAAAATTCATCTTTTAACATGTTCAATTCAGGGGTTTCTAGTGTATTCAGAATTGTGGGGCCACTATTTCTATCTAATTCTAGAGCATTTTCATCACCTAAAAAACCCCGTTGGCCAGGAGCAGTCCTTCCCCATCCCCTGTCCCTATCCCTTCTGCTTTCTGTCTTTATGGATTTGCCTATTCTGGGCATTACCTGTGAATACAGTATGTGGTCTTTTGCCTCTGGCTTCTTTAATCCAGCCTAATGTGTTTTGTTTTATTTTTTTAAGATTTTATGTGTTTATTTGACAGACAGAGATCACAAGTAGACAGAGAGGCAAGCAGAGAAAGGCTCCCCGCTGAGCAGAGAGCCCCATGCGGGGCCTGATCCCAGGACCCTGGGATCATGACCTGAGCCAAAGGCAGAGGTTTTAACCCACTGAGCCACCCAGGTGCCCCCAGCCTAATGTTTTCAAGGTTTATCCATTATCCCAGCTGTAGCACATGTCAGGACTCTGTTTCTTTAATGTCTGACTAATATTCCGCTGTAAGAGTGTACCACAGTTTGTTTCTGTCTTCATTCTGTTTAGTGGCAACGCAGCATTCTTCTGGTGGAGGTGCCATAACCAGTCTCCCACAATGGAGGTTTAGATTGTTTTCAGTCTTTTACTACTACAAATAGCTCTGCGGTCAATTCCTTGGGTTCTTTGCAAATATATGTGTAAGAGGCCTTCTCAGTGTGGAACTGCTAGGTCAAAGGAGTATACCTTTTACCTTTTCTTAAATATTACCAACTGCTCCAAAGAAGGCTTTGTGAAGTAACATTTTTCCCACACCCTTGCCAACCCATCTTATCAAAAGTGACTTAAGGGGGCGCCTGGCTGGCTCAGTGGGTTAAGCCTCTGCCTTTGGCTCAGGTCATGATCTCAAGGTCCTGGGATCGAGCCCCACATAGGGCTCTCTGTTCAGCAGGGAGCCTGCTTCTCCCTCTCTTTCTGCCTACTTGAGATCTCTCTCTCTGTCTGTCAAATAAGTAAATAAAATCTTTTAAAAAAAAAAGTGATTTAAGTCTGCAGCATTAGTTTTGGAGGGTGCTACCTTATTGTAGTTTTTATTTGCACTGCTTTTCTTTTGAGTGAAGGTGAATGCCTTTTCACTCCGAGTTGTCTGTTCATACCTTTTGCTCATTACTGGGTCATTGACGTTATTGATTTGTAAGAGCTCTTTATATGTGGAGGAAATTAACCTTTTTCTTTCTGACTGATATGTTGCAAATTTTCCCACAGCTAATCACAATACTTTTTTCTATGACATTTTAAAGTACCTGATGGGGTCTGGGGTATGTATCTTTCCTAGAGCTCTTGGAAAAATTACAAAAAGGGCCCAGCATCTATGCCTACTTATGGATCTATCAAGGGAACCAGACAAATGAACAGATAGCTCCAGCACAGAATGCTGTGAGTGGGGAAGCCCAGTGGACACGTGACCAAGTCTTGACGGGTATAGGACATCTTCCTAGAGGCAAAGGATCTGATAGCTGAGCTGAGACTGAAGGGTGAGTGGGCATTGGCAGGCCAAGGGGACAGGATAGGAAAGTCGTGTGGCTGGCTGGAGAATACAGGGTGGTTGGGACACCTGAGACACATTTAGTGTCCCAGGGTCTGGGGTAGAAGGAGGATGAGCAGGTCAGACCATGTTCAGTTCTCAACCTGAGGGCAGCAGGGAGGATAAAGTTTTCCCCACATGGTGAACTGGCTTCATTTGCCCTTGGGAAGATCCTGAAGTACTAGAAGGTTCGGAGAGGAGGTAAGGCCACCAAGGAGACCGAGGTCACATCCCACAAAGGGGGAAGGCTGGATGGGACAAAGCCAAGGGGTGAGCAGATGGACAAGGGATCCAGGCTTAGTGCCATGGGCTGGACCAGAGGACAGGGCAGGAAGAGCCTGCGGTCCAAGTGTCCAAGGAACATACACCCCCCATATGGCCTCCATCCCCCAAAGACTCTGCAGGCCAAGCAGGAGGCTAGGGAATCCTTTTATCTTGGGCCCAAGGGCTCTGTTACACAGCTGATACCAGCCCAGGTCAACCAGGGCCAGGCATGGGGTAGGAGAGACTGGCTCCCACCCTTGGGGGCAAAGGGGCAGGGTGCTGAGGGAGGCCAGAGTCTGTGGGGTGCAGAGAAATGGATGAAGCTCCAAAATGGTGCTGGGCTGGCACAGTGGTCCTGCCCCCCTCTGCCCAACTCCTGCGAACCTGGAGACCTCTTCTCAAAGCACCGTTCCTCTATGCCTTTCTGTCTCTTTTTCTGCCTCTCTGTCCATCTACTTGCTACATCTCGCTGGCTCACCTGTCTTCTTCTATCACTGGCAGGCCGACTCCCTCTCCCTCTGTCTCTGGGCTCTTTCTCTCTCCCATCCCTCTCATTTTCCTCTTCCCCCTTTGCAGTACTTCTGCTGATGGAAATCATTCATGTCAGGGGTATCACATGCTCATGGCCCAGCAGGTGCCACCTAGGACTGGCAGGGTCCTGGGGCCTCTGCTCTGAGTGGCTCCTCTTGCCTGCCCTTGTCACCTGCCACACTCATCTAACCACAGAGACTTATGGCCACCCCTCCACACGTATCCAGCGGTGGGGGGTCTGGGGGCCTGACTTCACTGGGGCTGGCAGATAGATACCTTCCCACTCAGAAGGCCCTCTCACTTGGCAGACCTCGTTCCTAGACCATTGGTCACCAAACATCTCCCTTATTAGTCTAGAAGTTCCACCACCAGTGATTTAGGACTTAAGTGAGGAAGAATCTCTGTTTACTGCCCTCCAACATATAAAAACATTCAACATATTAGTCATTGACACTCTAGTGTGAAGGAGCACACAGCTCCCCCCTCTACCCGCCCCTCCCTCCCCCAGCTAGATGGATGCTGCCTAAGGAGATTTCATTAACCCATTGTTGTAGGCGGACAGGTGTGAAAAGAGAAACAGAGTAAGTGACTCCATAGGATGGGACAGAGGCGGAAGGCAGAAAGGTGAAAGGAGGGAGGATTTGCGGGGAGGGACCCGAGGGGGGGAAATGGGACAAATGTTAAGCAGAAGGCCTCTCATTTGTCCTTCCCTTCACCGTCAACAGAGCACAGTCACAGGAGAGTCCCCAAGTCTTGTATCACCCCCACTTTCCAGATGGGAGGCCTGAGGCCCAGAGAGAAGGGACCAGTTCTAGATCACACAGAACATCCAGGTCTCTGACTCCAGATCCAGTACCCAGTCCTATCATGCCAGCTTGTGCCGCATCCCGCCACTCTGTTATCTTCCCCCCAATCCCAAAGGTGCAGGCCTCTCCTCTCGAGGATTCCTGAGGACGGCAGAAGGCCCTCTTGCAGCCCTAATTTATGATTTTCTGACAGCTTCCTTCCTACCGTTCCCTTCTAGCCTCAGACCCAGCTCTGTGAGGAAGGAGTGAGCTGGGTGGGAACAGCAGCTCCATGGAGCATAAATAACTTGGCCAGGCAGCTGCAGGCTCCTGTGGGGGTGGAGGGGGTGAGGGCAGCACCCCCCACTCTGGCCCCATGGGATATCCTAGGCTCTGGGACAGAGGGGCAACAGGGCCAGGCCTCCAGATCAAAGGCACAGAAAGCGGGCATTGTTCCCCAACCTGGAAACTCTTGGGGAAGGCCTAGCCCTCTGGGCCTGCCTTTTTCTGGGCAGAAGCTTTGAAGGCCACTGACATTTACCCGGGCCCCTTCCCTTTCATGACACCCCAGGCAGTGCCGGGGCTGGAGGCCCGGGCCTCTCAGGGGCTGCTACACAGCTCTGTGGGCACCCCTTAGCCCTCAGCCCACTGGAGCTCCTTCCTCACTTCCAGAATTTGGACAAGGTGGGTACAGATCAGGTGGGGTTCCTGGTCTCAGCCCATCTGGTATGCAAACAGAGCTGATAATCATGCCCACCCCCCACCCTGGAGCCAGGAAGGCTATCATGTGAGACACCAGCAGAGAAAAGGGGTCCTCAGCACAGGCTCCAAGTGGGGGTTCACAGGGAAGGGAGCCTGCGGCCCAGGTTTATTTGCTATGAGGATAGCATTTCCTGTTTGGACCAGGCCAAGTGGACGTGTCGGTGAATCCACACCAGAAGGGCTGCGTTTCCCAGACCCCATGGCCTGCTCCAAGAGGGGGTGTGTGTGTGTGTCCCCGTGTCCTGTGTGGTCCACACGTGTGTGCCCACATGTTTTCTCTCACCTTACCAGCTCCCAAACAGGCATCAAATCTGAGCCAAGTCCTGTTTTTCCCTAAAGCCCCACTGTGGGGCTCGACTGGCATGCGCACATGACCCGGCACCCCTCCCTCCCTGGCCCTCCTCAGGTGAGCCGCACACCTGGGGATACTAAGGCGGCCTCACTGGGGACCGAGAGGAGGGCAGGAGACAATGCAAGCAAAATGCTTAGCACAGCACCTGGCACGCAGTCAGCACTCGGTAACGGAAGCCATGCTCTTACTGGCGGTCGCGGTCTGGTCTTGGCAGCAGATAGGACCGGGCCCTGAGGGAGGAGGGACAGCCAACAGTCCCCTCTCCTCTCTGCCTCAGCAAACACTGAAACCTCAAATGACCAAGCCTCAGATCCCTGCAGCATTTCCTGCCCTCCCTGCGCAGGGAGGAAAGAGGACCAGAAAACAGGATGACATTTCCCAGGAAAGTGTGTGCTTAAAGCGGGGGCTTTCAGAAGGCCATGCCCCCAGGACCTCCACATGGAGATCCAGATCTTTCACACTTGCCCAGAAGCTAACACCTGAGCCAAAGGGATCTCGAAAATCTCCAACAGCTTGTTCTTTCTTTCAGGCCGGGAAGTGAGATTCAGAGAGGGGAGGTGACTTATCCCAGGTCACACAGCTCCCAGTGGTTGCTCTGGAATGGGCGGGGTGTGTGTGTGTGTGTGTTTGACACTAGGCAGGGACCCCCAGAAAGCACCACCAGGAGCTTATAGGAGACCCCAGGAGATCCCAGCCTCAGCCAGGACGGGACCAAATGTGGATAACACCTTTTCCTGGAAGGATCCCTTGTTCAAATTTCCCTTTTTAGAGAGGGTTCTCTTGCTGGAGAAGTCCTGTGGTGGCCTGCAGCTCCCATGAACTTGGTGGCAGTAATCGAGGACTGTGTATGCCAGTAATCACCGGACCAAATCTGTGGCAGTCTCCTCTTCCTGTGGCACCCAGCGGGGGTCCCAGCCATCTCACATGCCCTCCCAGGCACTCTGTCGAACAGAAGCCAGTGCCCATCCCTTCTCCTTCCTTCAGAGCTGCCTTCCAAAGTGCCCTTTGGGGAGATGGTTTTTCATCCTCCTCACTTACCCAGGGCTTGGTGGGGCTGGGATCCTCTCAGGAGGTGGCCCCTTGGGAATGACCAGTCATAGGGGGATGAAGTCACTGATCTCATGGCAAAACCAAGGGCTAACCGGGGAGGCACCAAGCTGTGTTTTGGGAGGTCAGACAGCCAGCATAAAGTAGGTGTCCCAAAATTGCACACGGAAGGGAGGGAGGCAGCTCCCCAAGGGAGCAAAGTTGATGCTGCGATGATGTCTTTGGAGGAAGTGGGGCACGCTCGGGGGGCCATGTGAAGCAGGGGACAGTGGATGCCCCGGCATGGCCACGACATCGAATGGCCCACCACATGAGGAAGATGCAGCTGTCCTTACAAAGAGAAGCTGAGGCTGGAGAGGGGCAGGACTTGCCCAAGCTAACTGGGGCAAAGACAGCAGAGCAGGGTTTGAACCTAGTTCTCACTACCTGTCCCCTTGGGTAGGGGGGGCAGCTCCCTCTATATTGGCACCACCCTGCTTAGGCACAGAATCTGGTGCTGCCCAGCCCTGGTGAGTCCCAGGGGTCCGTCCCAGGGAGGCAGGGGCTGGCAGATCCTTCCTGCTGGAGTGTTTCTAGTAGAGATCCTGGGTCTGGGTCTGGACAAGCCACGGCAGGATCCTGAAGGGCAGGCCGCTGGTGTGCTGCCAAGCTGGGCAGGGGGTTCCCCAGCCCAGGACTGCCTGCTGCATGTCAATCTAGGCAGAAGAGAAGGTTAGAGACTGTCCTGAGATTTTGGAGAGGTCATCTCCAATGACAGCTGTGGTTCCTCCCCAGAAGCACACACACCTGCCACAGACATCCATCGCACACGTGCACACAGGCATCACACATATACCAAAAACACCCATCAAACTAGCACATGCTCACATCACACATATACACACTCCTCCATCACACGCGCACACATCGTGCACACACACACACTTGTATACACCTTTGAGGGATTCACACCTGTCTCCCCAGAAGCTCATCCATGTACCCCAGATAAAGAAACTCCACTCTAAGCCAGTCCTTATCTTGTTACAGATGGGGAACTGAGGCCCAGACTGACAAGCTACCTGCCCTCTTCCCTAATTGTCATTAAGAGCTGACCCCGCTTTGGCACATCTGGCTGGCTCAGGTCATGATCTCAGGTTGATAAGATCAAATCCGGCTACGAGATCTGAGCTCGGTGTGGAGCCTGCTTGAGATTCTCCCTCTTTCCCTCTGCTCCCCTACCCTCTCGCACCCCGGTCCAAAAAAGAGCTGACCTCTCTGAAGTCACAAGGTATGAGTTCAAACCCTGGCTCTTCCAAACCACTGGCAGACTACGCCTCTCTGTGCCTCAGTTTCTCCATTTGTAAAATGTCAGTAAGAGTGGAGACACAGCAGGGGCTTCTCCTGGCAGGGGCGGCCACGAGTGCCTGGGCCTCAGTTTACTTCTCTGTGTAATGGGAATGATTGTGCCCACCGCGCCTAGAGTGGTTTGAAGATTAAACGGAGACAGGATGTGAAGCGGAGGCGAGGTGCCCTGCACACAGTGGCGCTCACTGCTCAGGAAGCCTTTGTTGCATGCAGGGCTAGGGGATGAGGGCCCTGGCATCATTAGTCCAGGCGTGGCGGCACTGGGTCCGGGCTCAGCTCCCCGGCCTGAAGCACGTGAGAGGGCACCTCAGAATTGGTCCCCTGGCCCCCAAACGGTCATGCGGCGAAGGGCGCCGGGCTCAGGTGGGCACCTGGCGGGCCTCCCGGCGGGGGCGCCCGGCCCCCCGGGGCTCCTTCCGGGTTGGCAGCGGCCGTGCAGGGGGCGGGGGGCCGCGCCGCGGGGCCGGGCGAGGCCGGGAACGCGCGCCCCCGCCCCGCGCCCGCCTCCCGCCCGCCCTCCCGTCGCTGCGCTGGGAACCGGGCTCCGCGCGTCGGGGGAGGCAGGCGGCGCGGGCGGGCGGGGACCGCGGGCTGGGGGCGGCGACGGCGAGGGGCAGCGCGCGGAGGGCGCCGGGCGCAGCATGGGCGGCCCGCGGGCCTGGGCGCTGCTCTGCCTCGGGCTCCTGCTCCCGGGAGGCAGCGCCGCGTGGAGCGTCGGGGGAGCTCCGTTCTCCGGACGCAGGTAAGGGTCCCACCACCTCTATGCCCTGCCAGCCCCGGGGCCGGGACTCCACGCACCCCTCCCCACCCCCCGCAAACCTCCCTCAACCTCCTTGCAAGCCAAGGATTGGGAAGGGGACCTGGTGCCAGCCGGATGGGAGGAGAGACCTGGGCCAGCCCCGCTATCTGGAGGAGGCTCCCGGCAGTGCGGGGGTCCCCGAATCCGTGTGACTGAGCGGGCATTCCCCTCCAGACTCCTCCACCGCCCCCACCACTTCACCTCCAGAGCCCCAGAGGTGGGGGAAGGGGAACAACGAGGGAGAAGCCCGCCTCCTGGGACTTCCATCGCCCTAGCTCAAGGGCCCCCTTCCCTGCACGCAGGAGAAGCCCAGCACATCCCCCAGCTGACCCTTGGGGACCCCCCTCCCTTTTCCCTTCTCTCGGCTTTTTTTAGTACCCCGGCTATTTATTTCCCTCGGAGGAAGAAGACTGGGGTGGAATTTCACAGATCTGTGGGTCAGTGGCCACCCCAGGGACCTGGCATTTTAATCAGAGACTGGAGAGAGCATTCTGTATTCCTGCTGCTGTTTCTGGAGCTGGGAACATTCTCTCTGTTGGTGTTTGTGGAGCATCTCCCCAGGGAGGAGCCCCTTATTTGCAACGTGGTCATGAATCCTTCAAGGATTGAGTAAGGTAGGAAGCACTGTCCCCATTTAGCAGATGAGCAAACTGAGACCCCAGAGAATTAACATAATTGTCTGGGTTCATGGGCCATTAATGGAAGTGTTGGGATTCGAATCTGTGTCTTTCCGGCCATGATAACAGCGTTTGAACCTGTCCCCTGTCCTGGTTGCAGCCCCTACCCCTGCCGGGGTCCCCTCTCAAAGGCCAGCCATTTGTTTGAGGCAGACAATGCAGAGTAGCCAGACCGCTTCAGGCCTTTTCATCCCATTCAAAGGCCTTCCTGGGGCCCCCACCCCCTAGGGCCTCAATTCTTTAATTCTTTTCAGAAATTCCCTTTCGCAGTGGTCAGGGGCCAGCATGCCCTTGCTGGGCTAGCAAGAGCAGGTGACATGGCTAGGGCTGGAGGGCAGAGGTGGCGGCATCATAGCAGGCATCCCAGACAGAAGCAGGCAGGTGGCCCATATCACAGCTACTCCCACCTCCTGCATGCTGACCACAGCTGACCTGGGCTGGGCATAATTACCTGCACCCACCACCTCCAGAATCTTCCCAACTGCCATGGAGGCATGCATTTTGATGATCTCCCTTTCACGGAAGAGGAAGCTGAGGCTCAGAAGGATAGGACCTGCCCAGGGCATGAATGTGAACCCCCAGGATCCTAGGTGCTAAAATAACCAAGACCCTAAATTCGAATTTCCAGTGTCGGGCTCAGGATAATGGTGGAGAGGGTTTAAGGTCCAGACTGCCCTCCAGCCAGTCCAGGGCAGGGCTTCCCAGCCTGGGCTTCTCACCCACCAGGGCTTCCTGGGTGGGAGCAAGATGGTGACCCTGGGCAGGTAGCTGGTGGTCACTGGGAACTGTCACGCCATCTGTTCACAGAAGGCTCACAGTGGCCTAGCATCACCAAAGCCCTACAGGCAATGCCATTGTTCCCATTTTACAGATCAGAATGGGACCCAGAGAGGGAAAGCGGCACCTCAATCCCGGCCAGCCAGTTTCCCAATCCCATGTCCTTGGCACCCTAGGAGAAGGTGTCAGCTGGTGGGTCTGGGAAAGGTTTGCAGCTCGAGGTTAGGAGTCCCGGCTCTGGTCCTCACTCAGTGTGTGACCCCAGACAGGTCACCTCATTGCCCCGGTTCTCCTTTTCCTCAGTGTTCCCCTCTCCTCCCCTTCTCCCCGGCCCACTGGCCTGTTCTGAGGGGGGATGGTCCACCCCAGGAGGAACGAATAGTGGTTCACGCTATCATGGACATGAGGTGGAGGAAGGGACCCGTAGCTGGAGGAATCCGTGGTCCTCAGCTGCCGGGACCTCCCCTTGTGGCCATGTCCCACCATTGTTGGAGATAGCATGGGGACGTCACACGCCATCAGACCTCCCTCCACCCCCAGCCCAGCACCCCAGGCACCCCTTGGCAGCCAAGGGATTAGAGGCAGAAAAGAGGCTTTGTGCCTGGGGAGGGGGAGGCCTGGGAAGGCATCCAAGGGGCTGCCCCAGCCCCAGGAATGTGGCAAGACTTTGAGACCCCCAGAACCAGGGTGCCTGGGGGCTGTGCAGAGCTGCCTTGGCTCACCCTTGCCCCTCTGTATGTCCCCCAGTCCCTGCTGCGGCTGCTCCCTGACCCCCCCCCCCAGGTCCCTTCCCTCCTGAATCCCTGTTTCCTTTAACAACCCCATCTCAGCACTGTGGTTCTCTAATAGAAGCCATCACCAGTGTCCCAGGCCACTTCCTCCTGCAGGGTGGGCCTCCTTGGGACAAGTCCTAGAATCAAGGAGAGGGGAGAATTCTTTTCCCCAGCCCCTTTCCCAGGAGCTCAAATCCCAGCTCTGCACCCACGTGGGTGACCTCGCCATGTGACTTCTCTTGGAGCCTCAGGGTGCCCCCCGTATTAAATGCAGAACCTGGCAATCTCTATCCCAAAGTCAAGGCAGAAACCTTGGATGGAAGGTGCTGTGCTGAGGTCTCTCGGGGAAGCCGCTGGACCCCGGCTGTGGGCTGTGGGGTATGAGCCCCAGTCCAAGAACCACAGCTCTTTGCGCCGGGCTATGTGGCTATGTGGTGTATGTGAAATCTCTTCTGCCAGAGATCTTGCTGTCCCCATCTGCAGATGGACAAAGTGAGGCACTGAGAGAGTCAGGGCCTTGTCCAAGGCCACCGAGCTAGGAAGTAGCAGGGCCAGGACTAGAACTTTGCCTCCAGAGTGGGGTTCTGGCTCTAATCACCCTGCCCCCACTTCATATGTCTCCTTTCTTTCCTCTTCTTTTCATAACGGCCCTTGGCCCCTGGCCCGCTTGGCTGCCTCCTGCAATTAGCGCTATCACTGTTCCGGATCACAGCCCTGGGCCCCGCAGAGACAAAGTCCCCTGGGCCCCCGTGGCAGGGACTGGAGGGCAAATGGGAGGGGGGCCCTCGTGGGGGCAGCCGGTGCCAGGCTGAGCTGGTCTGGCCTGTTTTCTCTCCTCCGGCAGCCTCTGGGGGCCTGGGAGGTGCTGAGTGGGCACGAGTGGCAAGCCCAGAAGGGAAGTGCCGCTTTCTCCCAGCCCCTGCCCTAGCTCTATGCCACAGACTCAGCATCGGGGGCTCCTGGGCACCTTCTCACTGACCACATCCCGTCCCAGGAGACAGGGTCCACAGGGGCAGCAGGATTGTAGGCCGGCTTCCAAGTACTGCATCCATCTCCGGGAACCTGGGTCATGGCTCCCCTGCCCAGGCCCACTCTCTGCTCTTGATCATTGGGTCATTCAGCAAACGTCCCTAAGCACCCTCAGGCTGAGCCCTGTCATGGCTTGGCCCCTGCCAGTGCCCTCTGTCAGCATCCACAGGGAAGGGAAGAGCTCAGGGCTGCTGAAAGGGACCCCTGGAGGTGCCCACCTCTCCTTGCAGGACCAGTCAGTCTGGGCTCACAGGGCAATGAGGAGCCATGGCGGACAGTGGACTCAGAGCAGGCAGTGGCCACATTAAGTCTGTGCTTTAGAAGGACCTCCTTCCTGCTGCCCGGATGGAAAATTTACAGGGGATCCGGGCTAGGGCTCTGCAGAAGAACTTAGATTTATCCAGAGAGCAGTGCAGGCTGGGGTCTTCCAAGGTCAGGGAGGGGCGGGCTGTGGTTTTGGTGATTCCCCACACCCCAGGGAAGGGGCCAGGGGCTGACCTTGGACCCCATATATCCTGACTATCCCCCTCTGGCTAGTCAGCAACCAGTTCCATATCTCCCAAGCAGGAGATTCAAGCAAACTCAAGGTCATGAGAAATAAATCAGGGAGCCAGGCAGTGACCCACCTGGGGGCAATTTTAATTAAGAAAGAAGAAGAAAATTGTTTTCTCTAGCTCCCACTCCCCGGGAAAAAGAGGCAGATCAGACAACTGTGGGCAGTCCCAGGCGCACCTCCCCAAGCGCAGTCCAGGGTGTGGGCATGAAGGGAGGGGTGTGCGCTCGTGTGCGGGTGAGGGCATATGGCCCTGTGTCTGTAGAAACCCTCAGGAAGCCCCCTCCCAAAACTTGCACTCTGAGTTTGATGCATTTTTCTGGAGAGGAGCTGCAACTGACGTCACTTTCTCAAAGGGGCTTATGCCCCCACCCCTCGCCAAGCAAACAAAACTCCAGTTTCAAAAAGCACAGCTCCAGGGACCCAGGGGATCTAAAGGATGGGGGGCCTTTTTGAAATGTATTTAACTTTTAAAATCCCCACCTGCTCATTAGAAGAAAAGTTGCCAGCCAGAGGTTAAGAGGGTGGACTCTAGGATCAGATGGACCTCAGCTCAGCCATGACCATGTTGTTCATCTTGGGTGCCTGGGGCACATCCCAGACCCCAGAGTCTCTGTCTTCCCATCTGTAAAGTGGTGCTCATAATTGGCATGTGAAAGGCCCTGGCCCCAGCTCCTGGTGTGCAGCAAGCATGATAACCTAAGGCTGCTGTTAGTGCAGGGGACAGAGCAGATGGAGAGCCCCTTCCTGCCCCCAGAGGGGGCCATTTGCCGCAAGCCTGTGATTTTTCCTACCTTTGTGCACATATATCTATGAATATGCGTATAGTCTTTGGGCTTCCTCATTTGAATAGAAACGCAATCATTCTCCTCCTGTTGCGTTTTTCACTTAAGCAGACATGGTGGTCTGCGTGTGGAGAACTTGCGCTCTAGCTCAGCATTGGGTTTTCTAGGCCTAGGGGTCCTGCGGCTGTTTAGGTGGTTCCTGGTTTTGCATCTTTCCCAACAGCGCTGTAGCAAGCGCCTGTCACCTCTCACATGGGGTGGCTGGCCACGGGCTGGGTGGAGCTTCTGCCAGGTCATTGGTCTAAACAGAGCCATCCCTTTTTCCCCTTTGCCTTTGGCTGGGCTGTTCCTGCTTCCCAGACTGGTTCCAGGGTGACCAGACAGGGAGGGGACTTCCCCAAGGTCCCACAGGGTGTTAGATGGCAGGTACCCGCCAAGGACATTGTCCTCTGGGTGGGCCAGGATAGGGGGTGGGACAGCAGCCAGGAGACTGATTTTGGTGGCAGCAGATGCCTCTGTGATGGCCGGAACATTCCAGGCGCTCAGCAGCCCTCAGCCTGCACAGGGTCACGGGCCCTGCATTTTTTGCTGGGGCTGGAAAAGGAGGCACTGTTTTAGGTGACCCTTTGCAGCCTGAGCCCGCCACTCCACCAGAGTTTTCCTTTGTGACCTCAAGCCTGGGGTCAGCAGGTTCCCAGGTTGGGGCCTTTACAGAACCACAGACCATGGCTCAGGAGATGGGGAGGAAACAGAAGCTGAGGTCTCTGGCACGGAGTCAGGATCCAGGGTGGGCCATCCACATTCCTAGGTGCAAATCTGCCTCTACCATGCGCCAGGTCTGAGACAGGAACAGTTGTCTTCCCCTCCCCTCTGTAAAATGTGGGGAGGTGCCGGCCTGGCTCACCAAGAAGGTGAATGTAAATACCCTTAGCATACAGTAGGTGCTCAATATATGTGGTGCATATAGTAGTTGCTTGATATATGCAGCACAACTATGATTATTAATCGGCATTTGGAGAAGTCAGTCCTCCATGCTTGGGACATCTGGGTGTTCCACAGAGGGGACCCAAGGATAAGACAGGCGGCCTCTCTTCTGTCATGCCAGGGGAGGGAGAGGGCAGACATGAATTACCAGCTGCATTCAGCCTGATGGGGATACAGAGTGCTGCAGGATCCAGGCAGAGGACCATCATTCTGTTAGGGTAGGTGGAGATGGGAAAGGACAGGGGAGAGGTGACAGCACAGTAGGGCTTTGAAGCTCAGAGGTAACAAGTGGGGAAGTAGAGGCAGGGTGCTCCAGGCAGTGGGCCCAGTGTGAGCAAAGGCCCGGAGGTGCAGGATCCCAGCAGGTGTGAGCACTGGAGTACTGAGCATGAAGGTGAGCAAGGGAAGGATAAGGCCAGGTTTCCATTTTAGGGCACTCCTTCTTGGGAGCCACTGAGGGGCAGGATGGAAGGGCTGCTGCTGTTGTCCGGGTGGGCGGCAGGAGGTATTGGTGACCTGGATGGGCTGCGGGGGGAGAGAAGTGATATTGAGAAAGGAGAGGTTGGGCAAAGATACCTTGCTCCTGTCCTGTGCCCCGCAGCTCATTCCCCAAGCCCTTCCGAGCGCCCCCAGCACAGCTGCCCCCTCCAGGGCTCTGGATTCACTCCCAGCCACAGTGCCCCCAAGACTCCCTCTGGGACCCAAAGGACTCTGGGAGCTCAGGGGTCTCTCCGCCTAGAGGCTCAGGGGCTCCTGGAGAGAACCTGGACCTCCTCACTCACCCCCCCACCTTGGGTCCTGGGCAGGGGCTGTGCATAGCACCCGAGCTTGCTCACTGTGGGTCTGTTTCAGGAACTGGTGCTCCTACGTGGTGACCCGGACCATCTCGTGCCATGTGCAAAATGGCACCTACCTTCAGCGAGTGCTGCAGAATTGCCCTTGGCCCATGAGCTGCCCGGGGAGCAGGTGAGCAAGACCCCAGTGACTCAGAAGCTGGTGGCATTCCAGGTGGGGGCACAACATGAACAGAGGCCTGGTCACAGTCCAGCATCAGAAGTGCAGGGCAAAGCTGGGATCCCGGTGGCGGGTGGAGTAAAAGGAACATCAGCACCTCGCCTTCTGCTCCTGGGGCACCTGGAGGGCTTCCTGGAGGAAGGAGTCCACCAGTTACCCACATGCATTTGCTTGGTGAGGCTTCACTTCTGCGGACAGGCCAGCTTGCAGGGACTTCCTGTCCAATTAGGATCTGGATCCCACCCCCCGCAACCTGGGGAGTTAGGAGGGATTGGAGGGGCTGAATCCCAGAATATAGCCAGAGAGAGGCTCCAGAGGGGCCCAGAGGTGGCAGAGGACCCCGGACATTGTCCTCATGGACATCCAGGTGAGCAGGAAAGGCAGCAGAAGACTCTGTCTGAGTTTGGCCCCCTGGTCCCCTTCTTTCAGCTATAGAACCGTGGTGAGACCCTCGTACAAGGTGATGTACAAGACGGTGACCGCGCGTGAGTGGAGATGCTGTCCCGGGCACTCAGGGGTGAATTGCGAGGAAGGTAGGACCCCCTGAGGGACAGGCCAGGTGCCTTCCTTCCGGTGCGCGGGTGGGAGCGGTCAACCCTTGCTGAGTCAGAGCCACCCTTGCTGGCTGCCCCCCAGGTGTGGACCCGCCTCCCTCCTGGGGGACCCTCAGGAGCTCTGGAGAAATTCCATACATGCCCTGGAGCTCACATCTTGAGTCACTCCATCCCAGGTCTTTCCTCCAAACTCAGGGGAAAACCCATATGGACGTGTCCATTGGCGATCCTCCCAGCTCTCAGAAGCAAAGCACCGCTTGGGTCCGGGCTGGCATGGTTGGGATGCTTGTATCCATCCTACAGGTGAAGAAACCCGGGCTCCGGGAAGTGGTGGGTGTACAGTTGCTAAGTGGCAGTCAGGGTCCGAGGGATGGGCATACCACGCGTAGTGCATGTCCCAGGCACAGGATGGGGGCACTTTTACCCCGGGGCCCTCCTCTGCAGGCCACACGTGTGGCTCAGGGCTAAGCGCCCAGCACCCCAGTACGCCCAGAGGACACAGCCCAGGCCTCCCCATGCTCTGGCCACATGCTCACCTGGAGAGCCCTCTCCAGGCCACCTGCCTCTCTGCTAAGCAGACCAGGTGGCTCCTGCCCTCGATGCCTACCTGAACTCAGAGAAAGACTTTGGTCACCAAGGGCTGTGTTCCCACAATGGCCCTCCAGAGAACAGACCAGCCTGGAACCAGCCCAAGAAGCAGTCCCGTAGGCACCTCAGTGAAAAGGGGCCATTTGGAGCCCCCAAAGCAGCCTCAGTAGCAAGACCTATTCTGATTCCATGAATGCATGAGACATGGCCTCTGGCTCAGGAGGACGTGATGCTAACAGAAATCACCAGTCTTGAAAGATACACAAGCTTCACCTCCCCGGGACCCTATGAGAGTTCTGGCTCACAGACCAGAGGCCCAGAGATGTGGAGTCCCATACCCAGAGTACCCCAGGGTGTGGGGCAGAGCTCACCACAAAATGGGGTGGGGAGGGGGGCTGGCAGGTTTTCTTGTGGGGCTGGGGGGTCCCCAGTTCTGGTGGGGTGGCTAGAGGAGCAGGGGAGCTGCCCGATGGCCAGTAGGAGTCCTGGACTGAGAGGAGACCACCAGGCCTATGTGGGAAGGCAGTCGTGATGGAGAACCAGGTACGAGACCCTCCCCTCCATGCTGGGAGAAAGCAAGGCGGAAGGGCCCAGGGGGCAGGAGGAGAGCCAGCCAGGAGGGCCTGCTGCCAAAGAGGCTACAGAGGAGCTTGAATCCCCAGAGTGTGGGGGCCACCTGGGCCTAGCAGGCCTGCCCAGACAAAGGCTGCTCTATCCCTGGCTTCCCTCTCAAGGGCAGAACTTCCCAGGTCCACGAGGCCATTGTGGAGCTGGTGACGGTGGGGGACAGGTGGGGGCAGAGCCCGCGCCCTTGACTCCCACAGCTGGAGGCGGTTCATCCAGAAGCCACGATCAGGGCTGAGGGCTCTGATGATGGCATGGTGGGTGTGCAAAGCAGGCAGGGCTGGGCCACCCCTGACATCTGCCATCTCCCTCACAGTGTCTCCAGGTCCCAGCCTGGGGCCGGGAGTATCCAGGGCTTCATGGGCCAGGCCAGATCTGCTACACCCCAGCTGTGTGGCCTTGGGCCGGGGACTCCCCATGCATTGTGCAAGTCATTGTGCAAGGGCTGGGGAATGGGGAGGCTGCAGAGCCGGTGGCCCTGGTGTCATGCCCACTCAAAGGGAGGGGCACCCTCTCTAAAGAGCACCATGCGGCCTTGCGCTCTCGCAGAGCCCGCACAATAAGCCTCAGTGTTCTCACCTGTGGAATGGGCATGATACTAGAGTCTGCCTCCCAGGGATGTCTTGAGGATGAAATAAATACACAGTAAAGACCTTGTTGGTGGCCTGCCTGCCCGGGGTAGGCATAATGTGATGATGAATGGGACAGGAGGGGCCTCTCCCAAACCCATACAGTGAGAGCTAAGTAAAGGGATGCTCGGGCCTGGATATTCTAGAAAACTGCTCTACTAGCAGCCCTGGGAATGGGGGTGGGGAAGTGTAGGGAATTGCAGGCCCATCCCAGGCCCTGCCCTTCCTCTGACAGCTGGGCTGAGCTCCCCACCTGTTTCCCCTGCTGGTGACTGACCTCGTAGTCTGCCCAGCACTGGGACATGGACTTGGGACCACAGAGCTGTGTCACCAGAGCAGCCTCGGTGGCCTGAAGAAGGAGAGAGAGGACCCCTCATTCCAGAATCCAGACCTAGATCAGCTATGCTCCACCTCTCTGAATCTTGTCTCTATCTGGAAGTCACCTGGTGTTGAAAAATGCCCACGTTTAATACGAGCACCAGAGACTCAGGCCTTGAACCTTTGGCGCCCGTGCTGGGGATTCTGTGATGGCTCTCTGGGACTGTCCTGCTTCCGACCTCTGAGACCACGCTTCTCGTCAGCTGCTCAGCGGGCAGGCCCCTGCATGCTTCCCCACCCCCATTCCCAGGGCCTTAGTCTCCAGAATCTTCATTCCTTCACAGCTCTTAGCCCTGGCTTTCCCATCTGTGGAATGGGAATGTTCACTCTGATGATGAGCAGGGATGTTCTCTGATGTTCACGACAACCTGGGAGGAAAAGACTGGAATGGGCCCCATTTTGCAGATGGGGAAACCAAGGCTCAGAAAGGTGAATGGACTGACCTGGAGTCACTCAGCACGGAAAGAGCCAGGATCAGGACCTGCCTAGATAAGCCTCTATTAGTGTATCCAGGCCTTGGGAAGCGGGGACTAGATGGCGGGGAGGGAGCCAGGCTGAGGTCTCACCTAGCTGCCCGCTCCCACTAGAACACAGCTGAGGAAGGGCCAAGGCCAGGATGTATTAAATCTGCTGGTCCTGACCCCCTGGTGGGCTCTGCTGAGGGCAGGGCTGCTGTGACCTCCCTGTGATCCTGCCTCTGGGGCAAGTCCCAGCAGACAGATCAGCCCCAATGTCCAATGATGAAAGTGAGGCTCAGAGAGGGTATAGGTCTCAGCCAAGGTCACACTTGCTAGTAAGCTCCGTAGCTCGGATTCTCAGAGCAGAGCCAGGGCTCTGACTTGAGGTCTGCAGTATACCAACCCCCTACCTGACCCTCCCACTGTCAAATTGACGAGGGGAAGGAAAGCGTCCCCTGTCTGCCATGCCCAGCACCGTGACTCATACTCACCGGCGTCATGCTATCGTGTTTCGGTGCAGAAGGTCCAAATGTAGAAATTGAGGCTGGGACACGGAAACGCTGTGCTCAGGGTCACATCCAGATTCAAAGTCCATCCGTATGACCGGAGCCAGGAGTTTTCCTGTGCAGCAGCCCCAGCCAGGGACTCCCAGGGCAGGGCACTCAGCCTACCGGCGCAACCCTGAGACTGGCGGAAGCCCACCTAGACAGAAAGATAGAGGAGCTCCCTCCCCCTCCTCTCCCATGGGATCCCTTGGTGTCAAACAACCTCTGTCGGCCCCTCGATGTCCCACTGTCCTTAGCACACATGTCCCTTCCCCATCCAGGGACCCCCGCAGCTCTTGTCGTCTGTGGTGGGGAACCAGAGAAGGAAGAAGTTTGCCTGAGGTCACACAGCACAAAACCTTAAGAATAGAAGGGAGGTTGTGGCCCAGGCCTTTTGTGGGCACCGGGACTGTCCGCACCTCCAACCCTAACAAGATGCTGGTTACAAGGTCAAGTTTATGCTTCACTCTGAGGATTCGGGATCTCCTGGGGGCTCAGTGCTGCATGAACCTGCCCGTGTCTGCCACCCCTCTGCTCCACTCCCATCTGGAAGACCTGGAGGCCCCCATTTCCTGACTCCCTGCCAGCCCATCCTCCACCCCCGGCCGGTGCTACCCTCTCCAACCTCCTGGGCGCGACAGTGCTGTGCTCCAGCCCTGCCCTCCCTCCATCTCAGCCCCGGCCCACACTGGCCCTCTCTCCCACCATACAGCCCAGGTAGCAGCTGTCCCCTTTGCCTGTGATCTCCTTGGAGCCACCACCTGGCTATGATGTCCCCCATCCTGCTGCACTGCTCCTGTCTCCCCAGCACCAAACCTACTAATGGGAACCTCATTTTACACTGAAGAGAGGGCCAGGCCAGACACAGACTGAGGCTTTCCAGAGACCGCTGGAAGGAACTCAGAGCTCCCGGCCCCTCCACCCCAACCCCAGCCTTGGTTCAGACCAACAGAAGCAAATATTTATATTTGCAAAGTAAATTCCCAGGAGGACACCTGGCCTGGGCCTGGGGAGGCAGCCTCCCTGTGGCTGTGGTCACTGGACCCAGCAGACCCGTGGGTGGCTTGTGAATGAGGCAGGCCCTCTCCCAGCCCGTGCCCTGAGAGAAAAAGTCAGAGACGCTGCCCAGGGACACTCTCAACTTCTCAAATCTGCCTTCTCAGCTTAGCATGGGACTTGAATCCCCACAGCCCCACCTCACTGTGCAGACAGGCAGCCTCTCCACTCGGGGCCTCGTGTTCTCATGAGAACCCAATGAGAAAGGGCTTCTTAGCTTAACCCTGGTCCTGGGCAAAGGGAAGGGGAGCTCCTTGTGGGGGCAGAGGGCTCAAAACTATCTCTGATGCCATCCTTGTGCAGATCAAGACAGGGAGTGATGGAGCAATGAGAGCTTCAAGGGGAAGCTTTGGTGGGTAGCTTGTTCTGTCTGGGAAGACTTCCTGGGGGAGGTGACATGGGATTGACTGCTTCAGGGAAGGGGGTAGGGAAGCTGTGTGTGTGTGTGTGTGTGTGTGTGTGTGAGTGTGTGCACGCGTGTGCACACACACACGCGCACACAATAATGATAGAGACCTCCCTGGTGGTGGGAAGTAGCCCACAGTCAGGCTTCTAGAATGGAGCTGGAGTTTGTGATCCTAGACCTAGCCTGGAGCCCCTGAGAGGGTGACTTTGGGGCTCAGGGGCAACCCTTTAGGACAGACCACCAGGCTGGGGTGAGGGGGGCTTTTAGCCCACTGGGGTCTGCTTTAAGGGCCCTAGCCCAACACCAATGGGAAGTATGTGATATTTTTGGATAACAAGAGACCTCTCGCCAACCCTCGGCCTTTTCCCTACTGGGATTTGCTGTGCTCAAAGGCCATTTAACAACTTGGTTTTCCCTTAAAGTAGTTCTGTCCATTTATCAAAATTTGGAGGAGTTTGGGGGATCGTTTTTGTGAACCCTGAAACCAAAACTAACATATTCTGTGATTTTTTTGGACAGTTTTGTTATTTTTTTAGCCTGCCTTCCTTCCTTCTCTCTTTCCTTCCTTCCTTCCTTTTAAAATTTTTAACTTGCCCTTGACTTTGAGCCAGTTACATCTATGTTGATGGTCAAACTGTGTTTTCATTGGTTTTTCTAGTCTCCTCCGGGCTCCCAGAGAAATGCCTGAAAGCAAACGGGATGAAAAAGAATTTCCAACCACAAGTGCACAAATTAATGACTCAGGGAACCCCTTGTGTGGTGTTAGAAGATTTATGCTCATTTTTAAGAGCGTGGTGTCTGCAGTCCACAGTACTTTGCTTTTTATTTTGTTTTGCATTCGTTTTTCAGCCGGCGAGTCATGCCTTCATGAACAGAAGGTTTACTGAGGCCGCTGAGGTCCTACTACTCACCGGGCGCTTTTCCAGGCCTTGCAAAGGCCAGGCTGGGTCTCTGCCCTGGTGGGGCTCATGTTCCGGCAGGGGAGGGGAGCGCATGATGGGCAGCAGACTCGGGAACTGACATAGTTACAGGACGCGTTGGAGAAATGCCATGGAGAAACAGGGGAACAATAGCAGGGTAGCGGGGAGGGCGGGCTGGGCAGATGGTCTGCTCAGTTTCATCCCAGAAAAAGCCCAAACTTCCATGGGGTTGGAGAGACAGCAGCTTCTTTTGGCAGGCATCTTGCAAAGGGTAATAAAATGGCCTTTTACATCTTCACCTGGGAGCAAAGAGGGTGAGGAGGGCTCGGGGAGCCCATTCCCCTCTGGAGCCTGCATTCCTGCCAGTGCCAGGCCTCCCTGCCTCGGTGCAGCCTGCTGACTCCAGGGGCCAGCTGGCCCAGGGAAAGGAGCTGAGGCCCTGGAGTTAGTCCAACCGGGGTTCAAGTCCAGGCTCCAGCCTTCTTGCTTTCACCCAGGAGAGAGATTCTCATTCACTCATCCATTTGTCTGAGCCTAGGGGACAGAGGAGCTCTGTGCCTCAGTTTCCCCATCTGTAAAGTGGAAATGGTACTAGCACCCATTTGGAGGGTTGAGGGAGGATAATGAGTTAAGACTGTACATGGGAAGTGTTTACTAGAATGTGCCAGGCCCGGGGTTAAGTGCTAACTGTTAAGTGTCAGCTGTTATTACCTACTCTAGGGTTGGGCTGGGATAGACACTGCACTTAGCACTGGCCATGGCTCACAGTGGCGTCCCACCCCCCTCACCTGTCCCCAATCCCTGACCCAGTCTTGAGGTGCCAGCACACCTCTTCCTCTGTCCTGGGGGAGAGTCACTCCCTGCACTGGGGCAAGTCACAGGTCCCCAGGGAGGGCATGCTGGGGATGCAGGCCCAGTCTGAACGAAGGCCCTGTAGTGCAGCAGGGTCTGGCAGCCTCCCTACTGAGGGCTAGCCAGAGGCACCAGTCTGGTTTGAGTCCCCGGCGCCTCACTCCCAGCACTAACCCACAGCCTGGCTCTAAGCCGCCAGGCCTGTGCCTTATTTGGGTCTTCTCTCCACCTCCCACCCCTGGACAGACGGCACTTTGTGGCCTTAAAAGGCAGGCCTGGGGGGTGGGGGGGCAGTTGCTACCGCTGGCTCCAGAGCCCCTCCAGCTGTGCCCCCCGCCTCTGGCTTGGCCAGCCCATCCCTCTGGCTGTGGAGAAAACCAGGCCCCCAAAGCCAGGCAGGCCAGGGCAGCTGGCTCTCCACAGGGGTGGTGGCAGGGGTGGGCTCCTGAACACAGCCCCCCTTGCCCTCCCAGGCAGCCAGCCTCCCTCTGGTTTTCATTTAAAACCAGGGCTGGATCCACTTCTGTGACTTTTTACCAGTTGGGGCAAGGAGAGGGTGGACGGCAATGCCCCTGCCGCCCGCTGTGTGCCAGGCCCTGCGTGTGCCCGCTGTGTGCCAGGCCCTGCGCGTGCCCAGTGGGCATCTTGGCACACATCACCTTCCTCGGGCCTCCCAGCAGCCTGGGAGATGTAGTGGCCTAAGGACCCCATTTTATGGTTGGGAAATAGGCAGGTCCAAAGAGAACAAGTCTTACAGGCAGCGAGTAGTAGGGCTGAGACTTGGCCTTTCACCTGTTAGCTCTAAGCTCTTAACCCAGGCAGCCAGGGTTGGGGGCAGGGGAGGAAAGTGGGCGTGCCTCACTGTCACCCCCACCCATTGTGAGCCCCTCTCCCCAACACCATCAGGCTGGCTGTCTTGTTCCAGTTCAGCCCAGCTCACGCTATGTGATCCCAGGAAACTGTCCCACTTCTCTGGGCCTCTGTCTCCCTCTGCACTAAGGGAAGTGGGGATCCCTGCTGGGGCAACAGCAGCAGACGGGCAGGGTGGGGTCTGAAACAAGGACAAGGACAGTGCAGGGCAGCGGGTCCCTCACCCCCGTTGTCCCTCAGTTGCAGGCTCCTCTGGCTTCGTGGAGCCCAGGTGGTCGGGCAACACCATGCGACGGATGGCGCTTCGGCCCACAGCCTTCTCAGGTAGGTGCCAGGGCAGCTGCTTAGGGTCTCTCTGGTTTAAGGGAGGGCTGGTGGGGGCCCAGGCAATGTGGTGAGGGTCCTAAGACCGGCTGGGTCTAGCAGTGGAGGGTCGGGGGGAGTGCCAACCCCATCCACCCCAGGGCTCTAGAGGGAGTCTGACCTGGGCCCAGTACCCCAAGACCCATGACCCCCGGACTCTGGCAGACAGAGGCCCAAGCCCCCAGCTTCTGCTTTTTATTGAAATGATGCTTTTCTAATAAGAGTCTGCAATGAGTGAGGCACGGTGCCAGGTGCTTTCCATTGTCAGCTCATTTAAATCTTCCAGCCCCAGGAAGGCATCATTGTCCCCATGTTAAAGAGGAGGAAGCCGAGGGCCAGAGAAGAGACATGCTCTGCCCAGGACCCCACAGCCAGGAAGAGGCAGTGCTGGGACTTGACCCCAGATTTTGAGCTCATTAAGGACTCCCCCATCCTTGCTCTGAGCTCAGTTTCCTCAGATGTGAACTGGGGTAACACTTGTCCCAACACCCAGGATCTTGGAGAGACGAGCCTGTAAACACTAGTCTCTGTATGCAGCCGCTGGGAGGTTGCATAACGGGCCGGAAAGGCTACGGATCACTTAGGGGTATTGCTGGGGAGACTGGAGGACCTGGCCAGTGGTTGTGGAGGGTGGATCAGAGGGGGAGCACCTCTGATGCCAACACCATCCAGGCTGTGATGTGTCGGTCCCCAAAGCCAGCAAGCCCAGGCCAGCCCTGCCCAGGGGGAAGCAGCAGGATTTCCTGCCCTGGCTTCCAGGGAAGGAGGCATCTTGGAAGCCGAGGCTGCAGGATGTGGGTCTCTGGTTCAGCTCTAGGGGCTCTGGAGCCCAAGGAAACCCTCAGGGCATGCCCCACCCTGACCAGATTGTAGCTCCTTCCCTGCACTGGGCCATCTCATGGGTTGGGGTCATTAAAAGTCTGTCCCCTTGCCTCTATTCTGCGTCCCCCTGAGGGCTAACGTGTGCCATGGGGAACCTAGGACACCTGGCCCAGCCTCATCCCTCCCTGCAGGTTGCCTCAACTGCAGCAAAGTGTCAGAGCTGACTGAGCGGCTGAAGGCGCTGGAGGCCAAGGTGCGTGAGCAGCTGCCCCTCCCCTGGGCCCCCCAACCTCGTCCCCACCCACCCTCCACGCCCCATCAGCTCATCATTCCCACAGGGCAGCTCTGAGCTGAGGTTCAACACCCAAGAGCAGGTGGCCTTCCCAGCAGTCGTTTCCACCCTCTGGAACCAGCTGGCTTCCCTTACGTGCCCGTCCCCAGGAAGCCTGCTCAGAGTCATATGCCTGGCCGGCTCCTTCCCCCACGAAGGTCCCCTGTGCTCCCCCATCCCCAGTGCAGACAGAGAATTGTACACATCGCCCAGAGCCCGTGGCTACGTCCCCTCCTTGCCCTTTCGCCTTTGCCTTTTACCCCACCACACCCACACCACCATAAAAACACTATCTTCCCAGTTTCTGAAGGAAAACATCTATTGAGCATCTCAAATGATTTCAAGATAAAAGGGTTTTAGCAATTAAAAAGTAAGACATTCCAGGGGCATCTGGGTGGCTCAGCACGTTCAGCCACGGACTCTTCATTTTGGCTCAGGTCATGATCTGGGCATGGTGAGATGGGTTGTGGGTTGCGCTCCGCACCCCATAGGGACTCTGCTTGAGATTCTCTCTCTCCCTCTGCCCCTCCCCTGCCTCCTGCGCACACGTGCTCTCTCTAAAATAAATAAATCTTTAAAAAAAAAAAAAAGTAAGACATTTTAAATTTAGAAACATGAAAAACTCAGAATGGCAAAAAACCTACCAGGAAATCATCTGCAGCAGTTACTTGTACCCCCAGAGAGAGCGATAGTCAACATTTAAGCATCTTCTCTTCCAGATTTTCGAAGCACACGCAGAGACGTACATACTCTGTCACTCTGGGAATTTATCTTAAGGAGAGTCGATGTGAAGATGTTTACCAAAACGTTAATAATGGATAGAGAAATTTGAAATCCGGACGGCCGAAGGGGTTGTTGCGGAGTTAGCATGCGTGGCTCTGCAGAAAACCAGCCAGCCATTCACAGCATCTCCATTTTGTCCTATGAAAGGATGCCCCCGATGTGTGCCAGAACCCTCGCTATGAGGCTGGGGAGCTCCGGGAAGCCCACACTGCTCCCGGAATTCCTCCTGGGAGAGGCCAGTATGAGGGGCTCAGTCTCAGATCTGGGGCGTGGTTCTCCATTCTGGGTCTGCCCAAGAGTTTCAACTTTTCTCTGGATCCCCACCCCCGGTCAATGGGCATTCTGTCCCCCCTTTTTCAAGGTTTTATTTATTTATTTTTGAGAGAGAGAGAGAGAGAGAGATTGTGTGTGTGTGTGTGTCTGTGTCTGTGTCTGTGTGTCTGTGTGTCTGTGTGCACGTGAGCGGGAGGAGGGGCAGAGGGGAAGGAGAGAGAATCCCAACCAGACTCTGGGCTGAGTGCAGAGCCCAGCGTGGGGCTCGATCTCACAACCCTGAGATCACGACCTGCACTGAAATCAAGAATCAGACATGTAACTGACTGAACCACCTGGGTGCCCCTTCTGGCCCCTTTTTAATCCCGGTCAGTGGCTCAGGAGGCACCCCTGACCTTTCAGAGGCTCCCCCACACTGGGTCCCGGAGTGGTTTTGTATACACCCTGCGGCCTTTAGTTCATTTCCTACCCTCCCAAACTTCCTTCCAAATTTCGTAAAAATCCTTCAAGCTTGTGGTGCTTTAAGAGACCAAGAGAAGGGGCGCCTGGGTGGCTCAGTGGGTTAAGCCGCTGCCTTCGGCTCAGGTCATGATCTCAGGGTCCTGGGATTGAGGCCCGCATCGGGCTCTCTGCTCAGCAGAGAGCCTGCTTCCCTCTCTCTCTCTCTGCCTGCCTCTCCATCTACTTGGGATTTCTCTCTGTCAAATAAATAAATAAAATCTTTAAAAAAAAAAAAAAAAAAAAGAGACCAAGAGAAGTTTCAGATTATCAATGCAGGTCAGCAGAGAAAAAACCTCACCACCCAGCAAACACACAGTGACCCAGACCTCCCCTTGGGTGGTGGAGACAGTGTGTAATGGCTTTCCTAAGGATGAATTGTGCAGTTTGAAAATCACAGGCACTTCTGGGCCCTGGGTCTCCAATCCAACCTGGGTTCTGCTGGCTGCGCAGGTCTCCTATGACCAAGCCAGGGGGCTCCTCAGCTAGCCTGTCCCTGTTGAGACCCTGGACCTACCCTGTCTTCCTCTTCTTCCACAGGTAGCCGTGCTCACTGTCACTGAGCGGGCAGTGCTCCCAACCCCAGTTGCCCCTGGGGACCTCGTCCCACTCTGGGGCTCCCCAGCAGCCCAGGGCAGCCCTGGGGATGGAGGCCTCCAAGGTGAGTGTGTTATGGGGGGGGTGTGCTCCCACATTCCAGTCCCCACCCCAGCTTGACCCCCTTCTGGGCCTCGGTCTTCTCAGTTCTCCAGTGGGCCAGAGGGGATGGGGCCTGGCCACCCCACCACCCCACCCCACACAGTGGAGCTGGGGTCAGGGACCCTGGATGACACTGACCCCTGCCTACCCCCTTGCCCCAGGGCTACCGGGAGCCAGAGAGAACATGAGGGCCCCACTGCTCCCTCGAGATGGTAGGTGCTGGCTGGGGTGCTGGGGCCACAGTGAGGGCAAGAGGAAAGCCAGAGCTGCCAAGCTGATGAACTTTCTCCCCCAGATCGAGTTGGTGTCCAGGGGCTTCCTGGACCCACCGGTCCCAAGGGAGACACTGGCAGCCGAGGCCCAATGGGGATGAGAGGCCCGCCAGGTGAGTGCCCACAGCACTGCCCCTCCCCTCAGCTACCCAGCTCAGCCCTGTCAGTGAACCCTTTGTTGGCCAAAGGTAGCCTGGGCCCCTTCTACCCACTCGTGTCTCAACTCACCCACCTCCACTTGCGCCCCGGCTCCCTGAAGCCCTCTTTTGCCTTCACTGGACCCATGCTTCCTGGGCACCTACCGTAGCAGGCTCTGAGCTGGGCACTGGGGTGGGCTCAGACCAGTTCATGCCTCCCGGAGCTCCCAGACCAGGGGGGAAGGGGGCACCTAGGCAGAGGAGGAACAGCAGTGCCCCCCACCATGGGACCAATGTTCTTCTGGGGGATGTTGCAGGTATGGAAGGCCCAAGGAAATAAGCGGAGACCCAGCCTGGGTTGGGTAGGGGGTAGGAAGGGCTTCCTGGTAGGAGTGACATCTTAGCTGAAGCCTAAAGGATGACTTGAAGGGGACACCTTCAAGGCAGAGCAAAGACTGGTAGAGCGAACAACTCATTCGAAAGCCTGGAAGGGAAAGGAGAGAACATCCTGGAAATCAACATTTCCTAAGAATCTACTAAGTACCAAGTGTCCATTGTCCTAAAGCCTCTAAAGAGGGTTATCCATCCCTCTGATAGATGGCCAAGGAGGTCAGAGCCAGGACAGTCCTGGGCCTGGGGCCTCAGGAGCCCTCTTCTATTCCGCTCCCCCAGGCTGCCTTGTCCTGCCTCCTTGCAACCACCCTTGGGCCTCCCTGCCTCTAGATACCCACCAACTCCCTGGTTCCATTGTAGGTCCTCAGGGCCCCCCAGGAAGCCCTGGCCAGGCCGGAGCTATGGGAACCCCTGGAGAGAGGGGACCTCCAGGCCCACCAGGGCCTCCTGGGCCCCCTGGGCCCCCAGCCCCTGTCGGACCACCCCACACCTGGAACCCCCAGTATGGTAAGTCCTCTGGGGTCACGTCAAATAATGGTGGGGGTGAGGACAAGACCGGCATAACCATTACCCCAATACCACTGCTATCTACCTTCTGTTTACCAGGCTTGCCTTTGGTCAGCTACGTGTTACCTAGTCTTTTGACAGATGCCATTGTCCTGCTCTGTTCTCAGATGAGGAAAACTGAGGGCAAGAGAGGGGTGATCACATAGCCAGGACATGGGGGAGGGAGGCCAGCTTCAAACCCAGGCATCCTCTGGAGCCTGTGCTTGGAACCGCCGGCATCAGGCCCTCCTGCCAAGCCTTGGAGCTGGCCAGGGTCCAGCCCTGAGAGTACCGGAAAGCTCCAGGCCTGGCAGCAGGAAATAAGCTCTGCGCTCCCTAGTTCTGTGCTCAGAGCCCCTTCCGCCCAGGAGGGCCCTGATGTGTATCCTCCGCCTCGTCCCCAGCCTGACCTCCATGCGTGCTGCCAGTGGTCAGAGCTTGGAGTGCCCCGTTCATCCCTACCTGTGCCTTTTCTTTGATGTATGTCTGGGCGCCATTCATTTATTCCCCCAGCCAGCCATTCATTCCATCTCACCACTCCTTCTCCTTCCCCAAGCCTCAGTTTCCTCATCTGTACAATGGAGAGAGCGACTGTAGAGTTCTCCCAGAGCTCCATGACCCACCCCCCACAGAAGCCCAGTGCAAAGTAGGTTGTCAGTAAACAGTGACTTTTATTAGTGTTCCCATCTGACATGTGGCAGTACGGGCTCAGCAAGCTGGAGTGTTGCTGGATGTCACGAGTTAGACTGTGGTAGGGTTAGTGCCCAGGTCTCCCTGCCTCCTGGTCCTGTGTGACCAATACTCTCCACTCTCCCCATCCCTAGAGCAGCTGTCCAGGAGCCCCAGCCGCACGGCGGGCTATCCCACAGGGCAGTCACGGTCAGCTTGGCAGAGGGGCAAGTACAGACTGACGGTCATGCTCAAGCCCAGCCCTGGTCACTCACCATCTTTCCCCCCTGCCAGGGGACCCTTTACTGTCCAACACCTTCACTGAGACTAGCAGCCACTGGCCCCAGGGACCATCTGGACTCCCAGGCCCCCCAGGGCCCATGGGTAAGTTGAGTCCAGGTCTAGGGTAAAGGGTGGGGTTGGGAAATGGCAGAGGGCCTAAGGCTGTGGCTCTCAGGAGGGAGCGAATGGTGGACTTCCTGGCATTGTACTCTGTTTCAGTCCTGAGGACATCCTGTCTTATTCCAGGTCCCCCTGGACTTCCTGGTCCCATGGGCATCCCTGGGAGTCCTGGACACATGGTGAGTAAATCTCCGGTTGCTCCCACTAATCTGTTCCATTCATTCATCCACACACCCACTTATCAGTCCACATATCTGTCCATCCATCCAGGCATCCATCCATCATTCATTCATTCAAGCATTTATGGAGCACTTAATATGCAAACTACTTTCCATAAATCTTTTCATTCAGTCCACATAAGGAGAAGCAAGCATTGCCCGCACTTGGTGGCCAAGAAAGATAGAGGTTCTTGACCTAGGGCTGCTGCCAGCACATAGCAACTTCCAGGTCAGGGCACAAACTCTCTGACTCCAGGGCCATAACTCTGAACCCTGAGCTGTACAAAGTCACTGCTGTGTGCCAGGCACTGGGAGTGTGGGAAAGAACCCAGATGCCCAGGCCAAACTGAGGCCCCCTCCTCTACCCCTCTGCCCCTACAAATCCCTGCCTACCCCATCCCGCCTCAGCACAAGACTGAGGCCCTGTCTTATTGCTCAGGGACCCCCAGGCCCCATTGGACCCAAAGGAATCTCCGGCCACCCGGGAGAGAAGGGAGAGAGAGTGAGTACTGAGGCAGCCCCTGGTGGAGGATTCTGGGAAGTCCTGGGTCATACCCACCAATAGCTGACTTCTCACTTCTCCTCCCTCCCACACAGGGACTGCGTGGGGAGCCTGGCCCCCAAGGCTCCACGGGGCAGCGGGTGAGTGATGTTGCCCACCCTACAGCACCCCCTCCAGGAACCCACAGGTCCAGACCCCTGCTCTGGCTCCATGCGCCACAACCAGAGCTCCCGACCCTCCCTCCGTCCAGGACATGGTGCCTCTCTCTCTTTTCTTGTCCCTTGTCTCTGGGTCCTCTAAGGATCAGGTAACATCCCTCTCCCTCACTTGGGCTCTTTGTCTCTGTATCTGTTTCCCTCTCTTTCCTCCTTGTCTCTGTCTCTCTGACCCTCTATTTTTCTCTCTTTCACTCTCCGTCTTTCCAACTATGATTGTAGATTTGTCTATTTCTCCCTTCAATTTGGTCAGTTTTTGCTTAGTGTGTTTTGAAGCTTTGTTTTTAGGTGCATACATGTTCAGGATTCTAATGTCAACCTTATGAAATTAATATCTTTCTCTCTAGTGATACTCCTTGCATTCTGCTTTGATACTAAATTAAACACACCAACTTTCTTATTTTCAGCATTTGCATTGGTATATCTTTTTCAGTCCTTTTCCTTTCTATTTTTATTCTTTTTATTTCTATTTTCCTCTGTCTTTCTATTCAAAGTCTATCTCTGGTTAACAGCATATACTCGGGGCTTATTTTTTAAACAGTCTTGACTGTTGAGTTCACTTACCTTTAATGATATGTAGAGTTATTGATACGGTTCCATTTAAGTCAACCATCCCACCATCTTGCGATTTGGGCTCTCTTGACCCCATCTTTTAATTTTTTTCCCTTTTTCCTGTCTTCTTTTAGACTGAGTACTGTCTACAGCCCCATTTTATCTCTATGACTTTGTGTTATTTTTCACGGTTGCTCTAAGGATAACGATAGGCATCCTTGACTTATCACAATTTGCTTGAATTAATATTATACCACTTCATGTATAAATAGGAATATTTCAACTGTATAATTTGCCCCCTTCTCACCTTGCTCTATCACTGTCATTCATTTCACTTTTGCATTTGTTATGATCCCCACAATACATTGTTGTTATTGCTTTAAACAATTGACTTTGAAACAAGTTAGGAAAATAGTCATTCATATCTACTGATATAGTTATCATTTCTAACGATTTCCTGTAGCTCCAGATTCCATCTGGTATCATTTGTCTTCAGCCTAAAGAACATCCTTTAGCTTTGCCTGTATGGGTCTGCTGGCAATGAGTCCTCCCCGCTTTTATCTAAAACTGTCTTCTGGGGTGCCTGGGTGGCTCAGTGGGTTAAAGCCTCTGCCTTTGGCTCGGGTCGTGATCCTAGGGTCCTGGGATCGAGCCCCGCGTCGGGCTCTCTGCTCAATGGGGAGCCTGCTTCCTCCTCCTCTCTCTCTGCCTGCCTCTCTGCCTACTTGTGATCACTGTCTGTCAAATAAATAAATAAAATCTTTAAAAAACAAAAAGATATTTTCAGCTGAATATAAAATGAGAGTTTGGCGGTTTTCCTCCCTTTTAGCACTTTTAAAGATATTGTTCCATGGTCTTCTGGCTGATGTAGGAAATGACAAATTCTCATGAGAAACTGGCTGTGGTTCTTGTTGTTCTCCTGTATGTACTACGTCTTTTTTCCTTTGGCTTTTAAGATTTTCTCTTTACTCTTGGTTTTCAACAGGTTGATAATGATGTAGTTGCGTATGATTTTGTGTTTATCCTTCTTTGGGTTTGCTAGGATTCCTAGATCAGCAAGGTTGCTGAGAATGTTGTTTTGGTTGGTTGTTTTTTTATCTAATTGATAAAATTATCTCTACAGCACTTTGGGGGGTTCAAGAAAAATTGAGCAGAAAGTACAGAGGATTCACATATCTTCCCTGTCCTCACATATGCACAGCCTTTCCCACTATCAACATCTCACGTACAATGGCACATTTGGTACAATTGAATCCACAATGACACATTGTCACCTGAAGTCCATAATTTACACAAGAGTTCCCTCTTGGTGTTGTACATTCCATGGTATTGGTAGATGAATGCTGTTCTGTACCCACCATTGTCATGTTATACAGAGTGGTTCCGCAGACCTAAAAATCCTTGGAGCTCCGCCCATTCATCCCTCTCCTCTCACTAATACGCATTTAAGTTTCCTCCGTGTCTTTTCACAGTTCGATAAACTCATTTCTTTTTAGCTGTAAATAATATTCCATCATATGTCCCACAATTTATCCATTCGCCTACTCAAAGACATCTTGGTTGCTTCCAAGTTTGCGCAGTTCTGAAGAAACATCCACATGCAGATTTTTGTGTGGACATGTTTTCAGTTCATTTGGGTAAATGCCAGTGAGTGCAATTGCTGGATCTTAGAGTATATTTAGTTTCGTAAGAATCTTTTCTGTAAGGAATACAGTGTGTGTGTGTGTGTGTGTGTGTGTGTGTGTGTGTGTATTCATATGTGGTAAGAACAGTTAAGATTTACCCTCTTAGCAAATTTCATTTACACAACACACTATCATCAACTGCAGGCACCATACTCTATGTTAAATCTTCAGAACTTCGTCATGTTATAACTGAAAGTTGGTATTCCTTTACCAACCTTTCCCCATTCCTCATCCCCTGCCCCAGACCCTGGAAATCTACTGTGTTTCTGTTTCTATCTGTTCAATCTTTTTTCTTTCTTTCTTTCTTTCTTTTTTTTTTAAGATTCCACATAGAAGTAATATCATGCAGTATTTGTCTTCCTCTGTCTGGTTTATTTCACTTAGAATAATGCCCTCCAGGGTCATCCATGTTGTTGCAAATGGGAAAATCTCCTTTTTTTTTTAAAGGATATATAATGTTCCATTATATATACACACATACATGGGGTGCCTGGGTGGCTCAGTGGGTTAAAGCCTCTGCCTTCAGCTCAGGTCATGATCCCAGGGTCCTGGGATTGAGCCCCACATCGGGCTCTCTGCTCAACGGGGAGCCTGCTTCCCTTCTTCTCTCTCTGCCTGCCTCTCTGCCTACTTGTGATCCCTGTTTGTCAAATAAATAAATAAAATATTTAAAATACACACACACACATGCACATATATACATACATACTGTAGTAAATCCCTCTTCGTCATGGTATATAATTCTTCTTATACATCTTAGATTCCATTTGCTAAATTTTGTTGAAGAATATTGCATCTATGAGATGATATTGATCTTTCAATATCTCTTTTTTTTAAAGATTTTTTTATTTATTAATTTGACAGAGAGAAATTACAAGTAGATAGAGAGGCAGGCAGAGAGAGAGAGATAGGGAAGCAGGCTCCCTGCTAAGTAGAGAGCCCGATTCAGGACTCGATCCCAGGACCCTGAGATCATGACCTGAGCCGAAGGCAGCGGCTTAACCCACTGAGCTACCCAAGCGCCCCTCAATATCTCTTTTCCTTTCTTGTACTTTTGTCTAGTCTTGGTATTAGGGTAGCACTAGCCTCATAGAATGAGTTAGGGTGTGTTCTCCCGCTTCTATCCTCTGAAATTGTAAAGAATTGGTATAATTTCTTCATTTTTTTGTTTTACATGTGAGTGTCCAGTTGTTCCAGCATTATTTATGAAAAAGATTATCTTTGCTTTATTGCATTGTCTTGCTTCTTTATCAAAGATCAGTTTAATTTGATTTCTATTTCTGGGCTCTCTGTTCTGTTCTGTTGATCTATTTTTCTCTTTTTTCTCTTCTAATTATCCTGGCTAGGAGATTGTCAGTTTTATTGATTTTTTTTTTTCTCAAAGAACTAGCTTTTGGTTTTGTTGGTTTTCCCTATTGATTTCCTGTTTTCAATTTCATTGATTTCTGCTCTAGTTTCTATTGTTTCTTTTATTTTACTTACTTTGGATTTAATTTATTCTCCTTTTTTCTACTTTTCTAAGGTCAAAGCTTAGATTATTGATTTTAGATCTTTCTTCTTTCCTAACATATGCATTCAGTGCAATAAATTTCCATCTACGCATTGCTTTTGATACTTTCCACAAATTTTGATAAGTTGCCATTTTATTTTTATGTCATTCAAAATATCTAAAAATGTCTCCTGAGACTTCTTATTTGACCCATGTGTTACTTAGAAGTCTATTGTTTAATTTCCAAATATTTGGGGAGTTTCCAGTTACCTTTCTGCTATTAATTTCTAGTTTAATTCCATTATGGTCTAAGAACATGCATGGTATGATTTCTAGTTCTTTGAAATTCATTGAGATATATTTTATGGCCCAGAATGTTCCATGTAAGCTTGAGAAGAATGTGTAATCTGTTATTGGATGAAATGGTCTATAGACATCAATTGTATCCAGTTGATTGATGGTGTTGCTGATTTCAACTATGTTCTTTCTCATTTTCTGCCTAACTGTATATGTCCATTTCTGGCAGAGGATATCAGAGTTTCCAACTGTAACAGTGGATTCCTATATTTCTCTTTGCAGTTCTATCAGTTTTGGGCTTGTATATTTTGAGGCCCTGTTGTTAGGCATATACACATTAAGGACTGTTCTGCCTTCATGGAGTACTGATCCTTTCATCATTTTGTATTGCCCCCGCCCTTTATCCATGATAATTTTACTTTCTCCGAAGTCTACTCTGTCTGCTCTGGTTAGTGCTAGTATGGTATATCTTTTTCCATCCCTTGGCTTTATATGTGTCTTTTTTTTTTTTTTAAGATTTTATTTATTTGACACAGCGAAAGAGAGAGAGATCACAAGCAGGCAGAGAGGCAGGCAGAGAGAGAGGGGGAAGCAGGCTCCCTGCCAAGCAGAGAGCCCAATGCGGGGCTCAATTCCAGGACCCTGAGACCATGACCTCAGCCGAAGGCAGAGGCTTAACCCACTGAGCCACCCAAGTGCCCTGTGTCTTTATATTTAAAGTGGGCTTCTTCTAGACAACATACTGTTGGGTCTTGGTTTTTTACCCACTCTGACAATCCTTGACTTTTAACTGGTGTATTTAAACCATTGACATTTAGGGGCATCTGGCTGGCTCATTCAGTGGAGCGTGCAACTCTTGATCTCAGAGTTGTGAGTTCGAGCCCCATGTTGGTTGTAGAGACTACTGAAAAATAAGTTTTTTTTAAAAAAGTTAAAAAATAAAGAAATTTATTAAATTATTGAAATTTAAAGGGATTATTAAATTAATATTTACCCTATTTTTTACTGTCTTCTATTTGTTGCTCTTATTCTTTGTTCCTATTTTTCTTCTACAGATTTTCAGCCTTTTGCAGTTTTAATTCATTTCATATAATTCTACTTTCCTCCTTTCTTAGCATTATCAGTTGTACTTCCTTTTTCACTTTTTTTTTTTAGATTTTATTTATTTATTAAAAAGAGAGAGTGAGAGCATGAGAGGGGAGGATGTCAGAGGGAGAAGCGGTCTCCCAGTGGAGCTGGGGGTGCCAATGCAGGACTTGATCCTGGGACTCTGGGATCATGACCTGAGCCAAAGGCAGTGGCTTAACCAACTGAGCCCACCCTGGTGCCCTCACTTTTTTTTTTTTTAAGATTTTTTCAATTTGAGAGAGAGAGAGTAAGAGAGAGAGAGAACATGAGCAGGGGAAGGGGCAGAGGGAGAAGCAGGCTCCCGGCTGAGCAAGGAGCCGGACATGGGACTTGATCCCAAGACTCTGGGATCATGACCTGAGCTAAAGGCAGACCCTTAACCGACTGACCCACCCAGGCATCTCCCTTTTTCAGTTTTTGTAGTGTTTTCCCCGAAGTCTGCAATATACATTTACAACTAACCCACCTCTACTTGCAAATACCTTATGGTACAAAAACCTTATAATAAAATATTCTCCATTTTTCCCTCCTTTTCCTTATATCATTGCTGTCATTCATTTCACTCATATATAGTTACATGTAAGGATATCTATATATACACATACACACACATGCGAAGCCTACATAATTACATAGTTGGTATTATCATTTTGAGCAAAGTATTTTCTGTCAGATCAGTTAAGAATACGAGAAACAAATGTTGCATTTTGCCTTCATTTATTACTTCTCTGATGCTCTTCCTTTCATTATGTAGATCCCAAGTTCTGACTTATGGCTTCCTTCTCTTTGAAGAATTCCTTTTAACATCTTTGCAAGGCAGATCTATTGGCAACAAATTCTGTCAGTTTTTGTTTTTCTGAGCAAATCTTTCTTTCTCCTTCACTTTTAAAGGATGATTTTACAGGGTACAATTCTAGGTCAATGGTTTTAGTCTCTCAACACTTTAAATATTTCACTCTGCTCTCTTCTTGCTGGAATGGTTTCTGAGGAGAAGTTGGATGGAAGTCTTATCTTTGCTCCTCTAAAGAAGTTGACTTTTCATCTGGCTTCTTTCAAGACACTTTTTTTTTAAAGTAAACTCTACATCCAACATGGGTTCAAACTCACAACCCTGAGATAAAGAGTCATATGCTCTACTGACCAAGCCAACCAGGCGCCCCTTTCAAGACCCTTTTTTATCTTTGATTTTCTGAAGTTTTTTTTTTTTAAAGATTTTATTTATTTATTTGACAGACAGAGATCACAAGTAGGCAGAGAGGCAGGCAGAGAGAGATGGGGGTGGGGGAAGCAGGCTCCCTGCTGAGCAGAGAGTCCAATACGGGGCTCGATCTCAGGACCCTAGGATCATGACCTGAGCCAAAGACAGAGGTTTTAACCCACTGAGCCACCCAGGTACCCCTGATTTTCTGAAGTTTAAATATGATCTGCGCAGGGGGTAGTATTTTGGGGGGCATTTATCCTGCTTGGTGCTCTCTGAACTTCCTGGATCTGTGGCTTGGTGTCTGACAATTTGGGAAAATCCTGTCATTATTCCCTCGAATATTGCTTCTGGTCCTTTCTTTTTCTTCTCCTTCTGGTCTTCCCATTACATGTGTTGTACTTTTTGTACTTGTCCCATCATTTTTGGATATTCTGTTCTGCTTTTTCAGTCTTTTTTTCTCGTTGCTTTCCAGTTTTGAAAGTTTCTAATTGTCATATTCTCAAGTTCACAGATTCCTTCCTCTGCCACGCCCAGTCAAATGAGCCCTTCAAAGGCATTCCTCATTTCTGTTTCGAGTGTTTGATCTCCAGCATTTTTTTCAAATATACACGCAAATAATTTTTAACCTGAAAAATCTAAATGATATCAAATCATATATTCATGTGCCCAACACCAAGCTTAAGAAATACAACCTTATCAGTGCCTTTGAAGTCCCCCATGTGCCCCTCCTGTCTCACTTTCTCCTTGAAAGGTATCTCTAAGGGAATATGAAATCTTGGCAGGAAACTGAAGGACTTGTGACTGCAGGTAATGTTTTCAGTACTGTTTCCTGCTCTAGGTAGAATGTCAGGAAGGGGACCGTCTGGGAGATAAATGGCTGATATTCTGTTGAATTTGTATTTCTGGACGGTGGCTCCCGATACTAGAAAGCAGGGCCTCTGCTAGAATTGAAGCATTTCTTAAGAGGCCTGGGAAGAATGGGATGACCCTTAGCTAATGGACTCTATGAAGAGCACCTCCAACCAAAATCTAGCAGTTATTTTTGATTCTTAGAATTTCCATCTCTCTGCTCGGATTACCATTTGTCCTTGCATGTTATCAATTTTTTCCATTAAAGCCTTTAGCATATTAATCATAGTAGTATTTTTTAAAAGATTATTTATTTAGTTAGTTGAGAGAGAGAGAGAGAGAGAGAGCACAGCACGTACAAGCAGTGGGGAGGAGCAGAGGGAGAGGAAGAAGCAGACTCCCCACTGAGCAGGGAGCCTGATGTGGGGCTCAATTGTAGGACCGTATCCCAGGACCCCAAGATCATGACCTGAGCCGAAGGCCGACGCTTAACTAACTGAGCCATCCAGGTGCCCCATAGAGTTGTTTTTTTAAATTCCTGGTCTGATCATTCCAACATCTCTGCTATGTCTTACTCTGGTCCTATTATTTGCTCAGTCTCTAAAACTGTGTCTTTTTCCTGCTAGTATGCCTTGTTATTTTTTTAAACTTTTTTATTTACTTTCAATTTAATTAACATATAGAGTATTAGTTTCAGAGGTAGAAGACAATGATTCATAAGTTGCATACAACACCCCATGCCCATTCTGTCACGGGCATGGCATCCCCCAGTTAATGCCCATCCCCCAGTTATCCCATTCCCCCCCAACCATCTCCCCTCCAGCAACCCTCACCTGGTTTCCTATACTTAAGAGTCTCTTATGGTTTGGCCTCCTTCTCTGTTTATATTCTCTTTTTCCCTACCTTCCCCCACATTCATCTGTTTTGTTTCTTAAATTCCACATACGAGTTCAAAATGGGTGGAAGACCTAAATGTGAGACAGGAATCCATCAAAATCTTAGAGGGGAACACAGGCAGCAACCTCTGTGACCTCAGCTGCAGCGACTTCTTGCCAGACACGTCTTCAAAGGCAAAGAAAACAAACAAACAAAAAAAACTATTGAGACTTCATCAAGATAAAAAGATTTTGCACAGGGACGCCTGGGTGGCTCAGTCAGTTAAGCATCTGCCTTCGGCTCAGGTCATGATCTCGGGGTCCTGGGTTCGAGCCCTGAGTCAGGCTCCCTGCTCAGTGGAAAGTCTGCTTCTCCCTTTGCCCCTCCTTCCTCTCACCGCCGCACCTCCCACCACCGCCCTCTTGAGCTCGCTTGTGCTCCCTCTCTCTCTCTCCCAAATAAATAAAAAATCTTGAGGGGTGCCTGGATAGCTCAGTGGGTTAAAGCCTCTGCCTTCTGCTCAGGTCATGATCCCAGGGTCCTGGGATCGAGCCCCACATCGGGCTCTCTGCTCTGTAGGGAGCCTGCTTCCTCCTCTCTCTCTCTGCCTACTTGTGATCTCTGTCTGTCAAATAAATAAATAAAATCTTTAAAAAAAAATCTTGAAATGCCATTTTCAAAAAAAAAGGTGTTTAAAAAAAAAAAAGAGCTTTTGCACAGCAAAGGAAACTATCAACAAAACCCAAAGGCAGCGTACAGAATACCTTGTTATTTTTTGTCGGAAGGTAAACATGATGTACTTGGTGAAAGGAACGGCAGTAGAGAGACTTTAGTGATGTAGTGGTTAGGTGTGCAGGGGGAGGAAGCATCCTGGAGTCCTATTGTTAGGTCTCAGTCTTTCCCTAAGCCTATGCCCCTGGACTGTGAACTTCAGCAGCACTGCTTAGATTTGTTTTTGGTTTTTTTCTGTTTGTTTGTTTGTTTGTTTTAGTGTTTTTTGTTTTGTTCCCACCCCCCACCCCCTCACACCTCAGTTAGGTGGGACAAGATGGTTAAGTGGGAGCTGAGCTGGGCTATTTCTGTTCCCACACATGGAAGGCTAAAGCCAACTATAGTTGGGTATTTCCCTCCCCCAGGTCAATGAGGCTCTGATAAGACCCCAACAGGTGGGGCGCCTGGGTGGCTCAGTGGGTTGGGCCTCTGCCTTCGGCTCAGGTTATGGTCCCAGGGTCCTGGGATCAAGCCCCACATCGGGCTCTCTGCTCAACGAGGAGCCTGCCTCCCCTCTCTCTCTTCCTGCCTCTCTGCCTACTTGTGATCTCTGACTGTCAAATAAATAAATAAAATCTTAAAAAAAAAGAAAAAAGAAAAAAGACCCCAACAGGTTCGGCTCCCGTAAAAAAAAAGTTTCTCCTGAGAGCAGGCCCTGCTGAGAACAACAGAATGCTCTGGAGTGTTTCAAAATGGTTCCTTTCCCCCTCCTGCTGCTGAAAGCGCCAGGAGATTTTTCTACAACAGGGCTCCTGTGTAAAACTCACAGATGTGGGGATTCCCCCCAAAACCGGGTCCCCCTGGAATGTTGAACTCTCAGAGTTGGCCACACCGAGAGTTGGCCTCCAGCAACTTGTCAGTTGTGTTTACGTTTTTCTACCTGGCACTGGTTCCCAGGGAGGCTTCTGCTCAGTACATCACAATCTGCCCCTTTTTGCAGTTTGGGGGGGCAGTGGTTTGTCCTGGGACCTCACTGCTTTGATGGCTCTAAGAAGCGTTGTTGATTTTCCATTTGTTCGGCATTTTTCTTGTTATTAGGACAGAGTGGCAACTTCTGAGCTCCTCATGCACCATGCCAGAAACAAAAAGTCTGGTTTGTTTCGTTTTTACATCAGATTTAGAGACGAAATTGGTTAATATTTCCTCAACTTTTTTCTGTTCCTATGCTACCTTCTCTCCTTCCAGGACTTCAGTTCTACCTAACACCTTCTCTTGAGTTACCGAGGCTCTGTTAATTTTTTTAAAGTATTTTTTTTTTTCAAATAATCACTCATGACCCCCCAAATCCAGAGTCCTGTGCTCCTCCACCTGAGCCAACCAGGTGCCCCAGGCTCCTATTATTTTTTCTTTATTCTTTTCTCTCTTTTAAAAAAGATTTTATTTATTTATTTGGCAGAGAGAGATAAAGAGAGATCACGAGTAGGCAGAAAGAGAGGGGGGAGCAGGCTCCCTGCCAATCAGAGAGCCCAACGCAGGACTCGATCCCAGGACCCTGAGATCATGACCTGAGCGGAAGGCAGAGGCTTAACCCACTGAGCCACCCAGGCGCCCCCCATAATTTTTTCTTAAAATCTTTTTTCTTCTTCGTGCTTCAGTTCGAGTTGTTGCATTGTACACTATCTTCAAGTTAACCGCTTCTTTATTCTGTCCTGGCCAATCTTCTGCTAATCCCCACTAACAAAGTTTTTATTTCAAGTACAGTCCTTTTCATTTGCAGGATTTCGGTCTGATGCTTTTCTAAAATTTCCGCAGATCTGGGTACCTGGGTGGCTCAGTGGTTAAGCCGCTGCCTTCGGCTCAGGTCATGATCTCAGGGTCCTGGGATCAAGTCCCGAATCAGGCTCTCTGCTCAGCAGGGAGCCTGCTTCCTCCTCTCTCTCTCTGCCTGCCTCTCTGCCTACTTGTGATCTCTCTCTGTCAAATAAATAAATAAAATCTTTTTTAAAAAATGAATAAATAAATAAGATTTCCGCAGATCTGAAAAGCCCCATCTCATCACCCATTATGCCAATTCCACTTCATTCGCTAACATATTTATCACAGATATTTTATTTTTTTAGTTTTTTTTTTTAATTCCAGTTCGTTAGCTTACAGCATCATATTAGTTTCAGGCGTGTACAAATAACGATTCAGCACTTCCACACGTCCCCTGGCGCCAGCATGACAAATGCCCTCCTTAATCCCCATCGCCAATTCCACCCATCCCCCCCCCATCTACCTCCCCTCTGGTAACCATCAGTTTGTTCTCTATGGTTAAGAGTCTGTTTCTTAGTTTGCTTCCCTCTCTCTCTTTTCCTTTTGCTCCTTTCTTTATTTTTTTTTTAAGATTTTATGTATTTATTTGACAGACAGCGATCACAAGTAGGCAGAGAACCAGGCAGAGAGAGAGGAAGGGAAGCAGGCTTCCCGCTGAGCAGAGAGCCCTATGTAAGGCTCAATCCGAGGACCCTGAGATCATGACCTGAGCCAAAGACAGAGGCTTTAACCCACTGAGCCACCCAGGCGCCCCTGCTCCTTTATTTCTTAAGTTCCATATATGAGTGAAATCACATGGTGTTTTTCTTTCTCTGGCTTACTTAACATAATACTCTCTAGCTCCATCCATGTCATGGCAAATGGCAAGATTTCATTCTTTTTTTTGACTGGGTAATATTTCATTTTATACACACACACACACTATCTTTTTTTTTCAACTTTTTTCTTTTTAGATATTTTATTTATTCATTTGAGAGAGAGAGAGAGAGAGAGAGAGCGCACAAGCAGGAGGAGAGGCAGAGGGAGAGGGAGAAGCAGAATCTCCGCCAAGCAGGGAACCCAATGCGGGACTCGATCTCAGGACCCTGGGACCATGACCTGAGCCAAAGGCAGATGCTTAACCGTCTGAGACACCCAGATGTCCCAATACTCTATCTTCTTTATCCATTCATCAGTCGAAAGACATTTGGGCTGTTTCCATAATGTGGCTATTTCGATGGTGCTGCTATAATCATTAGGGTGCATGTATCCCTTTGAATTAAAATTTTGTATCCTTTGGGTAAATACTCAGTCCAATTGCTGGGTCATAGGGTAGCTCTATTTTTAACTTTTTGAGGAGCCTCCATACTGTTTTCTGAGTGGCCGTACCAGTTTGCATTCCTACCAACAGTGCACTGAGGGTTCCCATTTCTCTTCATCCTCGCCAACACGTGTTGTTTCTTGTGTTGTTGATTTTAGCCATTCTGACAGGTGTGAGGTGATATCTCATTGTGATTTTGATTTGGGGCATTTCCTTGATGACAAATATGACAGATATTTTCAACTTTGAGCCTACTAATTTCAACAGCTGGGTTGGCTATGGATCTACTTCTACAGACTTATTTTTCTCTTCATTGTGGGTCATGTTTTCCTATTTCTTCACATACCTAGTAACTTACATACTGGACACTATAGATAATAAAGAGAATCTGGACTCTATTATCTTCCTCTGAAGAATGTTGATTTTTGGTCTAGAGCAAGGGTTGGACTCAGCTTTGTGACTTTAGGATGGGTAATTCATGGACTGTCCAAGGATTGGGGGCTGGGTATTTATATAGATTTCACTCCCCTAAGTGGCTCCCTGCTTTCTAGGATTTCCTTTCAATTTCCTCCTCCTTTGGCCGTCTCAACTCCAGCCTGTGATTCTTCAGCCCTGTAAGACTAAAGCTTCCTGTTTGAGCTATTTGCCAGGCTGAAGGGCTGGGGTGTGCCCTCAGGAGAAAAGCCACAAGTATGTAGAGTGTGTGTGTGTGTGTGTGTGTGTGTGTGTGTGTGTTTACCGAGGGCAGTTCAATTCTTTCAAAGGTCAAAGAGCCTCCAGTTTCTGGCTGTTCTTTTATTATGTTTCATTGCCTTTAAAACCTTAGGTTAGTCCAATACAAACCACAGTCTCTCCCAGTCTTTTAGTGTCTCCTTCCCTCTTTCTCCCTCTCCTCCCCTCCCCAGCCTCCCTTCCTCCTTCCCTCTCTCATTACCTCTACCTCGGTCTCTCCTTGCAGGGAGAACCTGGCCCCAAAGGAGACCCTGGGGAGAAGAGCCACTGGGTAAGCTCCAGCCGAGCCCAGACCTCCTACTGCGCCTCCCTGCCCTGGGCACTCAGGAGATCATTGGGGATAGGGGCTCCTCTAAATCCCCACTGCCACCCGGGCTCCCAGGAGGGAGTCTTGACAGATCTCCACTCTGGCCCAGTCCCCATCGTGTCCCTCTCAGCCAGGCAGGACCAGCCTTATCAGCAGGCCCCACGCTCTCTGTCTCTGTCTTCGTCCCTGTCTCCGCCTTCTTTCAGTGGCCTTGCCAAGCCAGGGTGACCCTGCCCATTCCTCCTGGGTGGTTTGGGCTGACCCAGTCCAGACTGTACCTTCTACCTCCATGGCCCCTTCCCAGGAAGGGCTTCGGCTTCTGCTCTGCCTGCAGAAGAAAGGGAAGCATGAATACCATGTCCACACGTAACAATGGGACAGGGGGCCTTGAGAAAGCTGTGAAGCATCAGGAGGGAGGCATTGACACAGTGAGGTACACTGGGACCCTGTTGGAAAAGGGGTAAGGGACCTAGATACCACTGTACACCTAGGAAATCCATGGATCATGGGAAGGGAGGCCCACAACCATTATGATTACATTGTACATGGTAAATGAGGTCAGGAGACCTAGACTCCACTATTCTCAAAAGAGCTATAATTAATACAAGGTCCCAGACACCATCATATACATAGGGAAGCCATGGGGAGAGGGAGGAGAGGCCTAGAAACTATCATTGCATAGAAGAACCACTGAAAATGAAATGAGGAGATCTAGAAACCACAATACACAATAGGAAACCCATGAAGATTGAGAAGGCAGGCCTAGAAACTCACAAACAGAGGAGACATAGCATATATGAGAAAGGGGACAGAGAAACCACATGCGGGGTCCTAGAAACCTTTACAATCATTGGAGATAGTTGCAGTGAATGAGTTCCTAGGCCTAGAAATCTGCCCACCCAAGAGATGCATGGAAGGGGAGGTCCGAAAGTCCCACAGTGCAGGACTTGGAAACCATTGTGACCTAGACATTTGGAAAATGGGTGGGGTAGGGCAGCCCCCCCTCACAGGAGAGAAAGCTGGGAAGCTATTCAGAAGGCTGGTATCAGGCCTCCCTTTCCCCTGCCCCCTCCCTGGTGCAGTCTGGCTGGGGTGCCCTACTTACCAGCAAGCACTTGTAACTGAGGACATGGGATGCACCCAGAGCCTGCCTTGCCCTCTCTGTTCCTGATTGTGGGGTCAGTGATGGATACAGCCGTGGGAGCCCCTCACCCTGCACGAGCCCTTCCCTGTGTCTTCCCATGACTTCGGGGGCCCTGCTACCTCTCTGGCAAGCCTCTCCCAGCCTCCCACACTCACTCTACTCCCCACACCCCCCTTCAACCCCTCATGGTTCCAGAACCTCTTAAGCACACTGCCAGTATGGGCACAAGCTGGGCTGAAGGCAGGCAGACCCATGTGAGCCCAGCCCTGTCCATCCCCTAGGTCCCTTCACTGGCCATTTCCAGCCTGGGAACTTGTTTCCCTATTCAGCCCAGGAGAGGTAGGAAAGGTGACATGAGGCTGAGTTAGACTATGCAGCTCCATTCCTGCATGGGATTCCAAGAGGAGAACAGATGCCTGAACTGTCCCAACCCAGGCCCTGAACTCAGGACCACCTTGTGGGACAGGCTGCCCAAGAGGTAGCAGGGCCCTTTCCCATCCTCCTGCCTCCCCGACGCCCACCTGTACTTCTGCCCCTGCTTGCCACATGCCTGAGGGGGGCCTGCTGGGCTGGGGTCAGCATGAGGCTTTGGGGACTGGGGGACCAGCTCTTTTGGGGGTAGGTGGGCATGAGGTCCAGTGTGGGGAAGGGGCCTGAGGGGGCTTCTCTCCACCTACCAACCCCCTGGAAAACCTGAACCACTGGCCCAACTGTGGCTCAGCAGTGACACCCAGTGGTCTTGACTATGAACTGCAGGTACTACCCCCAGAGTGACTGAGATGAACCAGCCCATCTAGACCAAAGTTTGTACCCCTCATTCAGACAGGAAAAACTGAGGCCCAACTCCGCAGAGCAAATTGTTGGCAGAGCTGGAACTGAAGCCCAGGATGTTAATATCCCAGAACTGGGGAAACCCGCCCCTCCTCGGTGGGTGCCAGGCATATAGACATGATTTGGACACAGTCCCCACTCTTAATGTGGTCACAGTGGGAGGGGAGAACAGACCAGTAACCAGCGGCAACAGGACTGAGGGAGCTCAGCTGTGATGGAAGGATCTGGCATTCTCTTGGAGGAGGAGATGGGGGCTAAGGCCTGAAGGGTGTGTCAACCAAACAAAGGTATTCAGGCTGAGCATCATGTTCAAAGGCCTTAGGGCTGGCGTAATCCTGGGGTATTCGAGGAGCTGCTGATACCTGGCATGGTACCATGTGACAGTCAGGGGGTGAGACAGAAGTCAAACAGGCTTTCAGGACTTAGGCGGCCATATTGAGGAATTTGAACTTGGTTCTATGGACAGTGGGGAGTCACTGAATTATTTAACAGCAGGGAAGGGACACAGTCAGATTTTCATTTGCAAACAGTTCATCTGACTGCCTTGTGAAGGATGGATGGGAGAAGGGGGGCAACACGGGAGAATCAGAAACAGAGATGCCAGAAGGGAGTCTGTTGTGGTCATTCTGGCAAGTGATTCTGGGGGCTGGAACCGGCAAGGGGGATGGTGAGGACGGATGGCTGTCCATGGACTAAGCGATTTGTGGTGCTGGTTTGACTGTGAGGGGGAGCAAGCAGTTCAGGCAACCTTTACAGTAGAGAGCCCAGAGAAGCAGCGCCACTGGGTTCTGTCCAGGGAAAATGGGAGCTGTATTAAAGCTGAGTGGAGGTGCTGGGTGGGGGGGTGTCCAGCAGGCCCTGGACACTCAGTCCAGGCTGGGAGGGGACTGGGATGTTATCAGTGCAAACAACAGGCCACCCATCTTGGAAGGGATCCAAATAACGGAACTTTGACAGTTTCCTTTAATTTTCTTTTTTGTTTTTTAAGATTTTATTTGAGAGACGGGGGGAGAGTACTAGCAGTAGGGAGGGGTAGGAGGAGAAGCAGACTCCCTGTTGAGCAGAGAGCCCAACACAGGGCTCAATCCCAGAACCCTGGGATAATGACCTGAGCACCCCTTAGCTGTTTGTTTGTTTGTTTGTTTGTTTGTTTTTAATTTAATCTAAGATTTAATCAACACTCATGTATTGCACTTGATTGTTACATCTCTAGTGCCTTGTAATGTAGAACAGTCCCTGTCCTTTTCTTCTTCCTCTTGACTTTGTCTTTTTGCGAGTATTCCGCCATCTAGATTTGTCTGGTTGTTTCCTGGTGATGAGAGGCAGTTAAATGCTCTTGGCAGGAGCTCTAGCCGACGCCCTCTTATTACACTTACCTGGACATTCATGGTGTCAGCTTGTCCCCACCGTCCACGCCCAGAGTGGCTTAGTGTAATTTTTGAAGGTCATCCATTTTTAGATCCTGCTCTTGTAATACTTGAAGAGGGATTACTTTGGTGTGGCCCATGGTGACCCTGTGACCCTTAGGCTGCAGTGGCCAGTTAGTGGCCTGAGGGCAGCCCTAAACTGGTGATGTGGACAGGACAGCTGGGTTGTAATGGACAGTCCCAGCAACGCCACAGCAGTCTCATGGACACGTTTGGCGGACTCTCAGTTGTTAGATGTTTTGGTGAACCCTAAAGGGTGGGTTTCTGCTGTAGCATAGTCTGCCCCAATCCCTTCAATTAGTCTGTACTAAGTAAAGGACGCTGAGAGAGACTCCCAGATATGTCAGGACTGGAATAGTTCTATTTGCTGTCCTGGTGCTCTGTTGGAATTCAGATATCAACATTCCAGAAATAGCTTTAGTCTGGGCTAGGAAAGAGGAAGAGGTGAGGGAGTGTGGAGGTTCAGCCAGTCCGTGGGAAGGAAAGGACAGACAGACAAATTGGAAGTCAAGGTGAAGGCTGGCCGGAGTGCCAGCTGACACTGTTGCGGGGTTGGGGGGGGGGGGGCACTGCCACATCCCTGGGCCTGGGACTGCAGACCCTGAGATACTGCTTAGAAGGGAGGGTGGGGCTGGGGGCCTGATCCCAAGACATGCTGAATATGGATTTTAAATAGGCAGAGCCCAGGTAGGGAGGAGCCCAAAGTGAGAAGGGCTGGGGAGTGGACACCTGGGCCTGAGCCTCAGCTTTTCCATTTTTGAGCCCAACTTCCCAAAAGTGATGCCACGTTTTCTCATTTTACTTGTGCGTATTCATTTTGATGTGAATGGAAAGGACATCCGTGAGTAGCCTGTTCGCACTGATGGAATTCATTAGAGTGAAATTAACGTAGTATTAAGGCAAAAAGGGACTCCGTTGAAAGACTGTTAAGTAAATGAGAATGCAGGTGGCCCAGGGATGGGGCAGGAACCATGCAGGTGTGAGGCACCAGAGATTCAGGGATACCCAGTGACAGCCATCCAAGGCAGGCTCTGGGACAGCAGCGCAGCCCCTGTGGATCTGCAACCCCCTGCCGCCAGTGCAGGGGTGTGGGCAGAGAGCAGCCAGCTGGAACCCATCAGGACTTACCGAGGGGGCTGCTTCCACCTGTCTTGCCCCGCCCCCATGCCCCTGTTCCCTCCTGGTCTTGTCCTGGCTGTCCGCGGGCCCTGGGCTGTGGCCGGTGGTGTGGGCTGCAGGTGCATGTCCAGGGTGGGGCATGGGCCACCAACAAGCTTTGCAGGGTCCCCTCCCTTACCCCCTTCACGGCTGCATCTGTCTCTTTCCTCCGCAGGGGGAGGGGTTGCACCAACTACGCGAGGCTTTGAAGATTTTAGCTGAGAGGGTTTTAATCTTGGAAACAATGATTGGGCTCTATGGTGAGTAGAGACAGACAGACGGACAGACAGCCCAGCCCCCACCCACTAGCCTTCCCCAGGCCCTCTGGGGGTGGAGCTGCCTGGACCCAGCCGTGAGGCTGGAGAAGGTGCCTGCCCCAGGCTGGGGAGGACCTGAGAGAGCAAGACCACCCATCCCTTGATGGCTGGTCCCTCCTCCACAGGTGAAAAGGGGACCCCAGAGACCTGGGCCCCCCACCTCAGTGGCCAGACCTGGGCCTCCGAGCATTGTGGGTAATGTGGTTTCAAGGCCTACAGGGAAAGCAGAGGTGATAGATTTTGAGTTTGGAAGAAATTAGTGGTAATGGAGCCAAATTCCAGACCAGCAGGGGATTGTGGGTAACCGGGCCAGACTGCAGCAGAGCAGGGGGTCACAGGTCACAAAGTAAGGCTTCATTCAGCTCTCCATAAATCGTGGGTAACAGAGCAAGCCAGTCTCCCAAGTCCACAGAACAACAGGTCACAGGGCTAGGCTCCAGAAGCACAGGGGACTGTGGGTGACGAAGCCAGGCTTCCCCACTACTTCCAACCTCCCCTCCCCCAGAGGCCCCCAGAGGCTCTCATAGGGCAGGTCTTCCTGGCCCCAAGTATCTCCCTTACAGCTGCAGGTCCCCTTCTGTTAACCCACCCTGCAGGTCCCTTTATGGGTCGGAAAGAGCCAGACCCCCACCCCAGGCCCTTACCCACCAATGTCGCCACTCATCTGCTCACTTGAGGAGCCAGTCAGAGGAGGAACCCTGCCCCCACTCACAAGGGGAGACTGAGGTCTCAGTAGAGACTCACACCCGGTGGTCTGCCTCGAAGCCGGCTGGTGCCTGTCCCCTACACCGCCCCCCTAGGCTCCCCGGCCCAGCCCTCGGAGGCCGGACTCGCACCGTCGCTCTTCTTGATCTCCCATCAGGCTCCTAGCTTACAGAGCTTCCTGCAGCAGCAGGCTCAGCTGGAGCTCCTGGCCAGACGAGTCACCCTGCTGGAAGCCATCATCTGGCCAGGTAATGGCAGGGCGGGCAGGTAGGGGTGGCCCCTTCCAGGAAGGGCCCAGGGACACATAAGTCATCTCCTACTGGTGGCCCCAGACCAGCAGACACTCCTCTAGTCCTTCCAGCCAGCCAGCAGACAGACAGACGGTGCCTGACTCCTTGCTGGCACAAGCTCCCAGATCAGACAGACCTGTTCCTGTTCTCAGGGAGTGTAGGGTGCAGGGGCACAGGGGTCACCCTGGAACTGTTAAACCCGGGGTGAGGAACATCGTGGTGTGGAGCGAGTGCTGAGAGCACAGAAGAGCCCCGGCCCCGGGCTAGGGTGTGTGGGGGAGGACATGTCTGGGAGGGCTTCCTGGAGGAGGTATCCTCTAAATGAACCTGAAGAGCAAGGATGATCATTGGTAAACAGGCAGAGGAACAATACAAGCCAAAGCCAAGAGGCTAGGCTGTTCTGTGAGGTTGCTAGGGAGTGACAGCTGAGGCTAGAGAATCTGGCAAGCCCCGGTTTGAGAAGGCTTTTGAAAGGAGGTAGAAGACACGGAAGGAGATAAGACGCCAAGTGCGCAGCACCCCTCCCCATGCCTGGCTTTTCACAGTGGGGCTAAGGTTCTCCCCCATTAAACCGGAGCCCGTAGATGGTCGTGGAGAGAGGCAGAGATTATCTGCTCTCAGGGCTGAGCTCCGGTCCTCACCTACCCGCGAAGAGGCCCCCACGGCCGCCCTCCTCTCCCCTCCAGCCACCCCATCCCACAGCCCAATCCTAGCACATCAGCGCACAAAGGCCTGGGACATCAGGTCCAACTTCACATCTATTTTACAGATGAGAAAACTGAGTCCCCAAGGAGAAAGGAGGGCAAGGATGACAACCAAGCCGCCTTTATTCAGCAAAACTGTAGGGCACACCTGCCGAGGAGTGCCAGGTCAGGGGGGACACTCTGGGCCCATCAAGTGAAGGGGAATCCTCGGGGTCTACAGAGATGAGGGCCATGGGCGACAGGAGCACCAGAGGATGTGAGTGAGTGGCCATTGCCTCCAGCTGTGGCAGGGGGAAGTCTTCCCAGCAGACGGGACCCTGGGACTGGTCACGGAAGATCCTTAAGAGTGTGTGTGTGTGAGCGGAAGATAGAAAGGGCAGCCCCGACAGAGAGCCCTGTGTGGACAAAGCCCTGGAGGCTGGAAGGAGTATGGGGTCTGCTTCCCAAGCTCCTCCCACCTTGCCACGGGGCGTTCTCGATCTTTTCCAAAACATCAGTGACCACCTCCCAGACCTCCTCCCCCTCTTGCAGATCAGGGCTCAAGGACCAAATCCCAGGCTTTTTCAGGTGTCCCTCACCACCTCTCAGGACTGGGAGAGGAGCCAGAAGGGACTGTAGCCTTGGACCCGTAGCCCGTCTTCTCTCTAGTCGCCTCTATCCAGCAGCCCAGGGAGGGAGTGCTGGTCACCTGAGGTGGTCACGCCCACTCACTGTGGCCACCAGCCTGGGCGAGTGACCCCACAAGCCAGCTTGAGTCTTGACCTGGAAGGGGAGGGGAGGGGGGGAAGGGAGCAAAGAAGGAACTTTCCCCATTGTCCATCGTACACAGCAGGCGCTAACTAAAGATCCAGATTGGGCTCATGTTTAGGTTATAATCAATAATGAGGCAGTAACAGCTGTCACACATCCAGCCCACTGGGCTGGGGGATTTAAATCCAGCCCTTTTGACAAGCTTGCTGGGTGGGTGATACCATTTCACAGATGAAGAAAACAGAAGTGCAGAGAGCTCACATGATTTCCTCAAGAGTCGTTGCGATAGCAGTGGTGAGGCCACAGATCCACCATAGATCTGTCCTTTAAAGCACTGGCCCAGGAAAACCTAGGGCCCTGAATAGCATAGGGTCAGAATAGCATCTCATGACCAAATCACAGTGACCAGGCCTGCAAGAGACCTGGGTCAAAAACACACCTAGTGACCATTAATCATCCAGCATTTCTGTGAAAACCACTTTCCACTCCTGGTCACCTTAAACACTTAAAGGGTATGACACGGTATTGTCCCCACGTTCCATACGAGGCTCAGAGATTCTCATGACTTGCCCAAGACCACATCATTGGTACATGGTGGGACCAGGGTTTGGCCCTAGCTGATTGTTGGAGCCTGAGCTCTGTGCTACTCTCCTCCTATGCTCCCTGATTTAGGGGATGAAATACCTTTGACTATGACCACACACACCTGTTTGTCCCAGGGTCCCAAATTTCAGCCTAGAGGTGTATGGGTGGCTGGGGCACCCAGGGTCAGAGTCCTAAACAGCTAGGATTATGAGGGCACAGCCTCTGGCAGCGCCCCAGTAGAAAGCTGGTGCTCACCAGAGTCCAAGTGTCTGTCCCTTTGAACAGGACTTTGGAGGCTCAGCCAAGTCCCCCATCCTGGGGCTCTGCTTGAGGGTTCATCTCCCCCTGGAAATAGGGCCCATCCTGATCTACCTGATCCACTTACTTAACGTAGAGAGGGACCGAAGTGTTGTTAGTAGCAGAAGACTTGTTGGAGCAGGTAGGCCTTGCTTGGGTGTTGAAGAATGAGTAGGAACTTTCCGGGTGGCAAGAATGCCCATTTTTCAGTTTCACTCTTGTGGGACAGCTCATTTCCAGGTTGGGGCCTATTTCACCATAGCCAAATTAGAACTGATTTCCCTAATTATTGGAGTTGGCCAGGACCTCAGAGTACACCTGGTTTTAGAGATGAGACAACTGAGACCCTGACAGAGATTAGACTCACCCAAAACTGTACAGTAGGTCAGTGCCAGAGCCTGGCCTTCCTAAACTCTTCCGCACCACAGGTGGCCTAACCCCAGGAGAGGGGGAGAGCAAGTCTATTTCCTAACCTTAGCTTCCGCAGCTATGAAACAGGACTGATTCAGGGCACACCTCTATCCCAAGGTGTGGGAAAGACTTACACTTTTATGGAGCATTCACTCTGTGCTAAGCATTTCAGAGACACGACAGGTTGATTGATTCTCACTTGACAGAGAAAATCAGAGGGCCCAGAGTGCTCTCATTGGGTGGGGAGCTGATAATTCCGGGGGAGGGGGAGGCACTAACCAGTTTGCAAGTATCTTTCTTTCTCACAGCTCTGCCTCCCAGACGCCAGGGCAGTGTGCCTGGCAGAGTACCCAGCACTCCAGCCCCCAGAGGGCTGAAGGGAGAGGGGCACCTCAAACAGACCTCACTAACCCTGCCTCTCTTCTTTCCCTCCGGCAGAACCAGAGGGGTCGGGGGCAGGCCCTGCCAGCACAGGCACCCCCAGCCTCCTGCGGGGCAAGAGGGGAGGACTCGCAGCCAACTACCAGATCGTGGCCCCCAGGAGCCGCAACGAGAGAGGCTGAGGGCGGGGGCGGCCCTAGGGGCAGACCAGGCCAGGCTTCCCTTCCCAGCCTGGACTTGGCCAACTGCCTCCAGGGACCGCCCAGCCATATTTATTCATGTCCTCAGGGTCCCTTCTGCCACCTAGGCCTTCGGGATGGGCAAGTATTCGTCCCAACTCCCTGGCTCCCTGTGCAAGCCTAATATGAAGCTGAGAAGGGACAGGGGCCTAAGAGAGAGGGGCAGCCCAGGCAAGAGATAAGGCCTCACTCAGGGCCCTGGGCCTCTGTCCCCCTCTCGGAAGTAGGACAGGAAGAGGTGACTGGTTCGAGGCTTCTGTCTTCTCATCAGCCACCCAGGCATCTGGGCCTGGAGGGGCTGAAGGGAGCTGGAGTTCTCCTGGGCCCTTGGCACAAGCAGGGCTTGTCACCCCCTCGTCCCCAGCCAAACCTTGGGGAGCCCACTGCACCCCTCCTCTCCTTGATTTCTGGTGCTGGGTCCGAACCCTGAGCTCAGCTGACAGGACGCTGGGGATTCCTTGTATAGGCCCTGCCCCATGAGCCCCCAGTCTCTCCCATGTCCCAGGTGGGGGTTGAGGCATGGAGAGGGAGGGGCCCCCTGGAGGTAGAGGTGTCCAGCCAATAAAGGCCCCCAGTCTGATGTCCCACTGGCCTGGTCTCAGTGTGTGCTTAGATGGGGAATAGCTGGGCAGGGCCGGGAGCCCCTTCCCTCTTCTCGGCGGCCATTCCTGCCCACACGCAATGTCGGGGGCTGAGCAGGCAGGGGGGCCAGTGCATCTCCACACCTCAAGGAGCTGTTCTCCTGTGATGGATCCTTCCTTCACTGCTTGTTCATTCATTCATCCCCCCTGCTGCCAACACAGAAGAGTCCGACACAACGGCTGCATCCACAGAGGTCCAGCTTGAAAAATGAACTGGTTTTTATTCTAAACAGTACCGGGGTGGGGAGCCGGAGGGGCCTCTTCTGAACCACACTGCCACCCTTGGCAAACAGGGCTGGGCTCAAGCTACCCACCAACGGGCCAAGCCTCTTGTCACCCAAGGGCCTGCATGGGCTAGGGAGGACCAGGACCCTCAGGGTGAGCGGGCCCGCCCCTCCCTTGAGTCACCAGGGCCTCGGTGCCCACCTCCCCCGCAACCAGCAGTGACACGGCACCCTCCACTCGGCCTGTGGCTGCCAGGGCCACCACTGCCTGTTCTGTGGGGAAGCCCATGCGCTCCAGCTGCTGCAGCCTGTGGGATGGGGGGGGTAAGGAGGGGGACAGGGAGGCAATGTCAGGGCCACCTCCAGCCCCTGCACCAGGGGACCCCCACCCTCCCACCCCCCCGCCTTACCGCAGAGAGGAGACGGATGACTTGGGCAGCCGGAGTGGGCTCTCGGGACGCTGCCCCTCGAGGAGTGAGGCCTCGATCCCCTCCTGCAGCAGCTGCTCATCCAGGGCTGCCCACAGTGGGGTCCCTGGGGGGAAGGTGAGCCCGGCCCAGGCCAGGCCCACCTCTGAGGAGCCCTCCCAGGCTGGCTGCACAGGCCCCAGGCCTGGCGGGAGCAGGGCTGAGCCTTCACTGAGGGCCCAGAGGCTAGGGGAGGCCATGTAAGGAGGTCCGGGGGTGGGAGGCCTGGAGGGGCAGAAGCAGAAGAGGGCCTGACTGCCAGCGCCTGCCACAGCTGCCATGAGGGGTGTCTTCAGCACTGTGCTCACCTCACTCCGGCAGGATGGGTGAGCGGCAGCTCAGCCGGGATGCCTGGGGTAGGAAGGAGTCGGAGCGGCCAGCCCCCAGCCAGTGCCCTGCACAAGACGCCCTCCTGTAGTGCTTGCAGCCGCCGCTCTGACAGCTCCAGCCACCGGAAGGCCCCTGCTGCATCTGTCTGCCCAGGGCAGGGCGGCTGGTCAAGGAGAACCCAAGCCAGCCGGGGTGGGGGATGCAGGGGAGCCCACACTGCATGCCAGGGCCCGGGCTGTGTGTGCCAGCCATTCCCCGGTCTTTCCTCACTGCAGCCTGGCAAGAGATGTCTCCTCAATGTCTCCTCACCCTAATCAGCACTTGGGGAAAAGCGGAGGCTCTCGGGAAAGGAACCTGCCAGAAGCTACTCAGCCAGTAAGAGGTGGAGCCAGGTGTGTGCCTCCCCCGTCCCCCGCCCCCACACCTGCTCTGTTCCCAGAGCCCCCTGAGACTGCTCAGGTCTGACTCAAGGCCCACCCTGGGGCCCACTGACACTCCCCCGTAGCCCTCAGCCATGGCGGCATACTCCCCATGACAGGATTCTGCCAGGCCAGGCAGCTGGTGTCCCCAGGCCTTAAAAAACCCCAGAGGGAGGTCGGCCTGTGCCCACTCTTCTCTTCAAAGGCACCGTTTCCCCCAAGAGGCATCAAGCATCTTTGGAGCAAAAGTCTGTATTTAATGCACCACCAGGCATAGGTGTTCCCCATTTCAGTGCTGACCCCCAGGCTCACTCCCAGCCTGGCCTCACACTTCCTGCCCGGCCAGCTCTTTTTCACTTCTCTTCCCCTGAACCCCTTATCCCGCATATCACATCATCACATCGTAGCTCAGATGCCTCCCTCACTGGGGAGAGCCAGTTTGGGTGCCTGCTTGGGTCACCTCAGCCCTCCTGGGCCCTCCTTTAGATGGTAGTTGGCAGTTGGCACCTCCCCCTGGACATTGGCCCTGAGGCCACCCCCTGCCCCCGCCCCGGAGCCTGGCTAGAGAACCCGGGGATGCTCCCAGAATGTGTCCACGCACACTGTCCGGCATCGTTGGGCCTGACCCTCTTGCACCATTTCCCTCCCAGGCATCCTGGGGGGTGGGAGGGCCCAGCCACAGATCCCACATGTCGACACGGGCCCTGAGCCCCAGCAAAGGATACAGGCCAGGCCGGCAAGAAGGCCGCAGAAGAGCTGCAGGAAGGGCGGCTCGGAGCTGAGCAGTGGTGTCAAGGCCAGCAGGAGCCATGGCAGGAGCCACGGTGGCAGGACCCCCTGGGGCTGGCGAGGGTGGTGACCCTGCCCTGCCAGCATGGCCAGGTGGACAGGCATGTAGCCGCAGCCGCCAGCTGCACTGGACACCCCAAGGCCCGCCAGCAGCACCCCCATGAGCCCAGCAGCCAGGGCGAGCAGGGCAGAGGCATGCAGGAACCGCAGAGTTCCCAGGTGGCACTCCTGCCACCAGCCCAGAGTGGGCAGGAGCAGCAGGCTCAGGAGCAGGCCAGGTAGGGCCGTGTGACCCAAGGCATGGGTCAGCAGCCGGTGTGCTGGGAGAGAGAAGGAGCTTACATGCGGGTCAGCAGCCCTAACCCCCAGTGCTGGCCCAGGTGGTGATCACACTGCTACAGGACACTGCTAAGCCAGCCTCCTCACCCCGGGAACCACTGTCTGCCCACTGCCAGCACTTCAATCACTCGTGAAGGGGAACGAGGGCTTCCACAAGCTGTGGCTGCTCCCCTGCTGTGTTAACCAGAGCAAGTCGGGCCAGGCCCACCACTCAGTCTTCTCAAGAGCAACCCAACTATGGGCAACTCATTTAACGTCTGCTAGGAAACGACCATGCAGCTGGGGTCACTCCTTAAACTCCCAGGACCTCCTCAACATTCTCATACTAAGCTGAAAGCCTGAGTTCTTATTTTAAGGGAAAGACACCAAGAAGGAAAGCTGTCTGAAAAGAATTCCTACTTACACGCTCCCAGCCCCTCTGCCTGGGTGCTCTGCCCTCCCTTCCAGGCTCCAGATGAGCTGGGCACGCTCTTGTCCAAGGCCACGCTTCCCCCGGCCCTGGATCCTATCCCTGCTTGACTGGTGCAGGACCCATGGTGCTCCTGCGGACTGGTCTCAGGCCCTAGAGCAAGTCTCCTGCCTCCTCAAAGACCCAAGGGGCCAGCCCTCACCCTGCCAAGGGTCCAGCAGCAGCTCGGGGGCCAGGGTAAGGCTGGGCCCAGCCCCCACCAGCCACAGGCTGCCCAGCAGCAGCATCAGGACGGAGGAGGCAAGAGGCAGCGCCAGGGACGGTAGGCTGAGGGGACCTTGGGCACGCATAACGTGGCTGAAGGTGTCAAGGGTGGTCCTGAGGCCGTGTGCTAGAGGTGAAGAAAAATAACACAGTTATTACTGCAATTTTTATCCAACCCCTTTCAACGACCCTCCTGATGGCCCCATTTTACAGTAGAAACAAGCTGGAGAGGCAGGCCCAGCAACTCCACCACAGAGCAGGTCAGATCCTAACCATGTGCTTAGCCATCTCGCCATCTTGCCATCCCAGCTGCCTGTGCATGTGAGCATGGGGAGAGGCCAAGCCAAAAAGGGCTCTGAAGAAAGGCCTAGGGTGGGAGGCGCAAGGCCAGTGAAGATGAACTACGGCTCCGGACTCCCAGAAGGAGGGGTACAACACCCCAGGGCAAACTCAGGGCCATCTCCAGCTTTCCTCTGCCTCTCTCTTCCCTTGGGTTGGAGACGGGCCACCTTCCTCTCTCCTCCCAGACTTAGAGCTCTAGGTGGGCTCTGCTGCCCCTGATGGAGTGGATGAGGCCAGCCAACGGGCAGGCGTATTAGGAAGGGAATGAGGCAGAAGAGCTGGAAGGGGGCAGGAATCCCACACTCTGAAGGCATACAAAGTGACACTGGACAGAGTCATCCCCTTCTTCTAGCTCTGAACACAACCCCTCTCGCCCTAGCCTCCCCCCTTTCACAGGAAAGTTCTAATATCCCCTCCACTTCTTCCTGATGTGCCTCCCTGGACAAGTTTTCCACCCTCTGAGCCTCTCCTTCCTCATCTATAAAATGGGGATTAAGAAAATCCTCTCCCCATAGGATGAGAAAAAGGAATGGAATAAGGCAGGGCCCAGCCCACAGCTCCTGTTCAATAAACTGTAGCCATCCCACTAACTGTGGGAGGCAGAGGAGCCACTAGATAGCCCTACCAGGGGACGCCTCAACATGGAAGCAGCTGCTCCAGGCTAGCTGGGTCAAGCTCTGGCCCACAGGGCAAAGGACTTGAAACCTCTTCAGCCGTGGCCAAGCCTGTGTCAAGACTCCCAGTGACCAGATTTCATGATGCAAGAGGCAGGCTCTCAGAGAGACAAGACTTTTCATCTGCTCCCTTGCCATGGGCAACCTCAGCATCAAAACCCACCTGTCAGTTTCCCGCTGGAAAAATGTAGAAAGCTCCTCCGCCTGCAATGTGCCTCAGTCCATCTCTCCAATAGGCAAGCTCCTACTAACCCCCTTGAAGCCCAGTTCAAATGCCCCATCCCCTGCTTTGTGGATGTTATCCTATCTAGTAAGCACAGCCTGTCTTTCTTCCCCGGCAAGTAGTCTAGGCAGATGGCAGGTGGGAGCGCCCTCCTCTTACTCATCCCCAATTCTCTGTATGTGTTCACTGAAAGAGAGACTCTAGCTTGGCTCCAGGTGTAAGGAACATTTTTGACTCCATACATTTGTGAAAGATTTGGGTGAGCCCTAACCTTCCTTGGGCCTGGGCACCTGCCTGGGGAGACTAGATTGTGTCCAGGAAGGCAGACAGGTGCCAGCCATGCCCAAAGCCAAGACACCCACTGAGAGCCTCCTCTTGCACCCTCAAAACCACCCACCCATGGGTACTTTCCAGAGCTGAAGGACTTGCCCATGGACAAACAGAACTGGAACTGGAACCCTCTGGGCTTCAGTCTCTTCAACAATAAAATGGGGCTGTGCACCATCAGGCCCGCCTACCTTACTGGGAAGCTCAGAGGACAGAATGAAAAGACAAGGATGGGGTAGATTCTTCCGAGAGTGGGGATCCCACGGTACTGGTCGAACTCAGCTTTATGACTTTAGGAAAAGTACCCCAATTCCTTGGGCCTCAGTTTCTCCTTCTGTAAAAACAAGGGTATTGGATGGGGGATTAAGATTAAAGGGCCTTCTCAACCTTGACCGTTGATGGGGGGAGGGGTTCTCGGGATCCGGAGCTACGTTAGGGGCCTCCCATCTACCCCACCCGCCTCGGCCCCCTCCCCCTCCGGCCCAGGCCACGTGTCGGGGGTACTCACTGCAGAGCGTGCCCCCCGCCCCCGGAATGCCATGTGGGGCCCCTGGCTGGGAGTCGGGACTCCAGCTTCCCGGCGAGGCCCGAAAGCCCGGACCCCATTCTGCCTGCACTTGGGCGCGTGACCCCAGCCGAGCCGGCGCGCCACCCCACCCATCCCCCCTTCCTCGCCGCCTCCCGCCCGCCGCCCGCCGATTAGTCAGCAGTTGTTCTAGGCCCGGGTCCCTTCCCCCAGCCCTCCCGCCGGCCTCCGTGTCCCTTCAAGGCAGACTCTTCAGAGACGGTCCCTAGAGCCAGCGGGCGAAACCATTCCGGAGAGCTTAGCTTTGTACGGAGAATCTCCCCGTCTTGAAATCAATACCCGCTCACCCGCCGCTCCGGACCCTTTGGTGCTATTTTGGCCCGCACGTCATGTCCAGCGCTCTTTAGAGAGCATTAGGACAAGAGCTGCGGGCGAGAAGGACGAGAAAGCTGTGGTTCATCCCTCCTTCCCTCACCCCCGTGGCCTGCCCCGGTGGTAGCGCCCGAGGTTGCGGGTTTCGCGCCTGCGCAGTGCGGCGCCTAGAGGGAAAGCGAGAGGGAGACGGACGTTGAGAGAACGAGAAGGAAGGAGAGAAAATGGCGTCCACGGGTGAGTGTGGTGGAACCGCTGTCGCGCCGGCGACAGCCGGGACACCCAAATCAGGGGCCGCTCGTCTCTAGGGGTGGCCGGGACAACTGAATGGAGCTGCCGAGAAGGGTGTGAGGTACCCGCCGCGGCCCGACGAGCTCGAGGGCCCTCGTTCTTCTCCCCTCCCCCCACCGGGAAGGCCGGTTCTGGAACCTTCCGGCGCCCCCGGCGCGCGAGGTGCATGCGGCGGCGGGGGCGCGCGGACCCTGCCGTGGTCTCCATTGTGTGGCAGCCGGCAGGCCCCGCGCACCCGGGCACCCGCCACGTGGGCGGGGCCTGCGGCCTCCCGGGCCCCGCGTGGGGGTTGGGGGAGGGCGCGGCAAGGCCTGGAGCCCGACACCCCTAAACCTGGAGGTGGGGGAGGGTCGATGGCTGCTGGAGAAGCAGCAGAAACGCCGCTTCTCCAACCACCCCCCCACCATTTCCAGGGACGCGACTCAAGCCGGAGGGGAGAAAAGCAAATAAACAAAAAAGGCTTCGTGGGTTTGTGAGCCGAGGGGTGCCGACCTATGAGCGGGCGCCCCGTAATAGGCCTGGTCGGCTGGGGCGTCCGGTGCAGCCGAGCTGTTCTCTCGGCGGATTCCAGCCCCAAACCGAACTTCTGCCTGACTGGGTTTTGGGTGGAATGTGCTTCCCCAATCGCCCCCCCCCCGCCGGCTTCTTCGTTATTACTCTTATTAATCCCACCTCCTTTCTTCTCCAAAAAGCAATTAAGTGCTTCCCAGGGCCATTTTTCAGCAAACGCCGAGGGAGATCCGTTTTATAATAAGACCAGCCCGGATAGCGAGGCCCAAATACCTACGCGAGAAAATTCTGGCCTCTTTGACCTAGGAGAAACAAAAGGCCCGAGTCGGCGTTTGAATTACGCTTAAGCAATCGTCTCGCAAGTTTATTTTCCTACGTTAAGCCGGTAGCCTTGTTTATTTCGTGGACTGATAGGAGAGACAGAAAGGGGACGCATGTTGTACTTTGAAAGAAAGCCCGGGATGGGAGCTCAAATGTGATAATTTAGGGTGGTCTCGTTTACGCGAGTTGTTTAACCTTGTAGCGTAGACATCACTTTGTAGTTCGCAGCCTGTTTGTGCACTAACCTGCGGTTATTGGTAGGGTGGGGCGCTTTTGGGGTGGGGGGGCTCTGGGGGTATTCTTAAGCTACCTACCAGGACTTAGAAGCTTTGGGAGAAGTCGGGGGAAGAGAAAAGCTCTGGGTCTTTCAGAGATTAGATTTGAAACGGGTCGAGAATCCAGCAACTTAAAGATAATTTAAGGCTCCCTGAGCTGTGTGATCAGTAAAACAGGCAGGTAAATGCTGGCTGTTAGTGCTAGGGTTCAGAATGCCCCTATAAGAGAGGACTCTGAAATACCACAATCCAAGACACATCCTGGTGGGAAGTGTTTTCTACAGAGCCTTTTCCACCTTCCTCTTCCTTGCAGTGTTTGAATTTTTGTAAGGGGGAATGTTACTCTCCTTTCCTGTTGAAGCGTGGGAAGTCAAAATGTGTACAGTGAAATTTTTGCATGGCTGGACATGCCAGTTTCTTGGTTTACTTTGCTCAAATTGTTTATCGGAAACCTCCATATATTATAGTAGAATTACAGTTGTGTTTTACATAGACACACAGTAGTATGCCAGCTGGAGACTTATGCTTATCTGGACTTTGGTTTCCTTTCCTTCAAAATGGAGGTGTGAGGCTAGATCTTTTAAGAGCTTTTTGAGCCCTTAACCTCTTGACCTTACAGCGAAGCTTTTGGTTTCCACAAATTGCCCCATACTGATTTTAACTCTCTAGGTAGCTTGAAGCTCTAAATCTCTACTGTTTTTAAAGCATCTAAATGCCACTATTTTAGGTCAAGATAGATGGTTTTTCTTCTCATGTATATTACATATAGGAGAGTAGAGTATTTGTCCAGTCTAACAAAGAATTACAATGCAAACTCCCAAGTCACCAAGAAGAGAATGTTGCCAGCATTTTAGAGGCCCCCTGGATTACAGCCCTTGCTTCTCCATCTGTCCTTTATTTTTAGTGAGGTCTTCAACGGCACAGTTAGGGGTTAAAAACAAAGCATAACTGCTAAAAAATCTGACCATTGTGTAATGAATATTTTTGACGCCATACATTTGTGAGTTGTAGGTAGTTAACATAGGTAGATAACGTAAGTTTTCAGGAAACAAGTTTGTTCCCTCCTTTAGCCCACCATGGGACTAAATGGGTTGCTTTCTCACTGATCTGAGATCATTTGTTGTTCCGTATCAGCTTTGCCAGTTTTCTGTTTTACATAACTGTTAGCGTGTAAAAGTCCTCTTGCAAAGTTGAACTTCCATGTCAGCAATTTAGAATCATTTCTCACATGAGACACCTCAGCAAAACGTAGGTTGAAATGTTTTATTTTTGATGCATCATTTGTTTTGTAAATGCCACATGGAAGAAGTGATTTGCATTTATTTTTTATGTGCTGCATAGAAAGCATGAGTTGTGCTACTGAAAATGCCTTACGGTTTAACCTTAAACTGCTGTAGGATTGATTGTCTTGAATCAATGTGTTCATTACACAAAACCTTTAGGCAGTTGATTTGATGTTGATGAATCAGGGTTCTGAGTTAAGGATGTACAGAGGAAGTAAAGTAGTTAAGGTAAAGAGGTAGAAAGGTGATCCTACTTTGAAAGATGGATTCATCACAATGCTCTCTGGTCAGGTGGACTGTGAGGCAGGCTTTGGATAGTGTGGGGGTAGGAACTTCTCCGTGAAGAGCTGAGGCGTCCATTGCAGCTTTCAAATGAGGGGCTACTTTCTTTCTTTTTTTTTTTTTTTTAAGATTTTATTTATTTATTTGACAGAGATCACAAGTAGGCAGAGAGGCAGGCAGAGAGAGAGAGGAGGAAGCAGGCTCCCTGCTGAGCAGAGAGCCTGATGCGGGACTCGATCCCAGCACCCTGAGATCATGACCTGAGCCGAAGGCAGCGGCTTAACCCACTGAGCCACCCAGGCGCCCCAAGGGGCTACTTTCTGATTGGAAAAGAAAGGACCCTTTTGTTCAGTACTAATAGCAGTACTCTTTTCTAGCATAGAATAAGATATGTATTTCTTGTGGAGAGCAAAGCATTGGGCAGAACTTTTAAAAATACTTGTTTAAAGGGGCGCCTGGGTGGCTCTGGGTTAAAGCCTCTGCCTTCTGCTCAGGTCATGGTCCCAGGGTCCTGGGATGGAGCCCTGCATCGGGCTCTCTGCTCAGCAGGGGGCCTGCTTCCTCCTCTCTCTCTGCCTGCCTCTCTGCCTACTTGTGATCTCTGTCAAATAAATAAATATTTTTTTAAAAAATACTTATTTAAAATATGTATTTAGTTCAGAAGTGCTGTGAAAACTTCTTAATCATTTTAGTTTCTATTTGTTTTCACTACTTTTATAGACCCCTCAGTGGACCAGTTTTTTGTCCCTTTTTGTGTGTTTGTACATTCCTATGAAAAGAGAAAGGAAAGATTAGAGAGAAGCGAAGTAAAGTTGTGGGCTTTTTTTTTTTTCTTGAGTTGAAATCATTGTGAATTTTTAAAAGTTGATGTTACCTAAAACCATATTACTCCCAAAAAGATTACATGCTTTCTTCTCTGCCAGTAATCAGGCTTCTGTCTTAACTCTGCTGTGATTTTTATCATGTCTAGCTTTTGACTTACTCTAGAAATTTAGCCCTGATACAGTCAGGAAAGCCTTTGAAATACTGACTTGAGATGATGGCTTTTGCCCCTCCATGTATGTCACAGCTCTGCTGTGGAATTATGGTTAGAGAGGGAGTGATAGAAAAACTAGGTTTTGGGGAGATGCAGCTGCTATTGTAACCAGTCTGATGTTAAACACTGTAATATTGTGGCATGCCTCGTTTTTATATGAAGGTAAAACTTCTGTTTGTGTTGGTTCATCTTGTTTTCTGTTAATCTCAGGATGATGATCTTGTATTTGAAATGACAGCCTGCAGTTAAGGTGGGGGGGTTGTGGTCATGGGAACCTTTAAAGTATCTGCCAGATCAGCTGATCTTGACCTCATTAGCTGGCACTGTATTTCAAACTTTCTGAATTTAACTGGCTTAGACTCATATTTTGGTTTGGTGTTAAGGGAGAAGACATACTTATTTGGATCTGTGTTGGCCTGTACTTCCTGTCTATGAACAGTTTAAAGAATTTATCTTCCTCCACCTGAATTCTTCCTCCCTCTATTTTTTCCTTCTTCTTGTCTCTGCTGACTTCACATTATTTTCTCTTCTCGTTTTCTCTAGATTACAGTACATACAGCCAAGCTGCAGCCCAGCAGGGGTAAGTCAGTCTCTTGTAACTGTACTTTGGGTGTGATTGGTTATAATGTTTTTAGAGTACCAAGCCTCCTGGAGTTGTAGAGGACTTTTTAATGGAATCTGAATGCTCTGTATTCAGTTCTTGCATTTAATTTCTTTTACAGCTACAGTGCATACACCGCCCAACCCACTCAAGGATATGCACAGACCACCCAGGTAATCTTTAAGATATTTGGATGTGGTTATATCCCAAAACAAAGTATTTCTGTCATCCATTAAAACAACAGCTAGTACAGCTCTTTTTTAAAAATCAGGTACTAGGAAAGTATAATGTGCTTATAATCATTAAAGTACTCAGGTGTTTTATACTTCACAGTGGGAGTGCCATTATAAATGACACCGTCCCCAAATTGGGAGTTGCTAGCTCTCCACACCTTTCTAGTATCATTTCTCAAGTTAAGTGCCCTGCTCAGTAGTTAGTTGGTCCTTTGCATATTGTATTATGTTTAAATTAATTGAATTTAGTTTTATAGTAGTTCTGCAAAAGAAGGTGTTATTAGGACATTTTGCAAACGAAAAAATTGCAGCACAAAGAGAGGTCATTTGCCAGTGGCCACATAGTAAATGACAGGGTCATCTCTATATGGCTGCCTAGCTACAGAACTTCTGAGCCCTTTCCAGTACATGAGTTTGTGTTTAAAAGCCTAGGCCAACAGATTCTAGAAATTAGCATCCTTGTTCTCAAGACCACTTCGAATTCTGAAATGGTCAGTGACATAAAATGGATACTAATAACTGCCATTGAAATATTCTAGGACAGAAGATGTGTGATGGCTCTGACAGGTCTTACATAACTGGTCATTCAGATCTAGAATGTGATCATGCTAATAGCTGGAAGAATACCTCATTCCTTGCCAGATTACTGATGTCCAAGTTCAAAAGACAGTTTTTGATGTTAACCTTAAGGAGACTGCAGTGTTCTGGTTCATTTTCTTCAAAGTGGTGTAAATTTTTAAGTATTAAGGTCAAGCTGAAAATCTGGTTTTCAAACTAACAGATTTTAATCCCATTTTCCTTTTCTTTCTCTTGGTTCGTTTTGTCTTCCTAACACTCATCTCCAGTTGCTAAAAACGGTGCTACGCTAAGTGCTGGCAATTACACACCTGTTCCGTTATTGCCCATCCCTTGAGAGTGTCTTGTTAATCTCCTGTATAGTTAACTGAGAGTTTGCCTCATTATCTCAGGAACTTTTTTGTCGTTAAGTTTATAAAAATACAAGTGGATTAGGTAAGGGAAAGCAAGCATTCATGATACTGTGATCACTTGCCTGTTTTTTACAATGTTTACTAGAAAGCAGTAGTTCTGGCTTTGATTCTTCCAATTTAGAGACTTAGAAATAAGTCGATTTTTTTTTTTAAACTAAAATACAAGGTTTATATATGAACTTGCATCCATTTTTCTTTGAGCAGGCATATGGGCAGCAAAGTTATGGAACCTATGGACAGCCCACTGATGTCAGCTATACCCAAGCTCAGACCACTGCTACCTATGGGCAGACCGCCTATGCAACTTCTTATGGACAGCCTCCTGCTGGTAAGGCCTGCCTTGGAGAGACTTTTAGATCATAGCCACTGGGGTGTTTGCTAAGAATCTTGTTACGTATGTCCTCAGGTGTATATTCTTTTCCATACCTTGGCATCTGAGGATCCTTTATTCCCATTCCCTTATAGTCTTCTGAAGCATTTCTGAAAGAATGTGGGTGGGATAATTTCCTTTTAAGTATTTCAGTCAGTGTATCGAATAATCTTAAAACAAAATGGAGAATATGTAAAAGATTGTGCTAATGGTAATACTGGGTAAGAATGAGCCTTCTTAAAGTGAGCTGCTTAAAATCAAACTGATTTTCACATCTGTTTGCTTCATCTGATAGTGTACCCTCTACTTTTTGTTTTGTGCTTTCCACAGTAGAAGGGACCAGTACAGGTTTGACTATCCTGCTCATTCTTGCATGGGAAATGCTTTTCATCTTGTCTAACCTTGTAATGTTGACCCTTTAGGTGTTTTCATCTGTTTAACCCTCAAACTTTCTAACATCACACACAACAAGGTGCTAATGGGAAATTGCTTCAGGTGCCATTCACAGATCCATGTTCTTTTCTTTTTGTGATTTTGGGAGAGGTTTTGCTTTATTTTACATTATTTTGTGTCAGGCCTTAATAATAGATGTTCACTTTCCCAAAGGTATTTCAGATGACTATTTCCCAGCTGATTGCCCCCTATTCCCTGAAGGATAGCTTGCATGAGTAGATTTATTTAGTGGAACAGACCGCCACCCTGCATGTAATGTTTGTCTCTTGGTTGGTTTCCAGTCCAGATACATTTTATTTTTTGTTTTAAATGTTAATGAATTATTTTAATTCATAGTGTGTGTTAAAGAACAGCATTCCGGGGAGCTAAAAGATAAACTATTCTGAGAATTAGAATAAATTGTATCTTTATACTAGGATTGAGTGGAGTATGTGAAAAACTTAAAAGAATTTTTATGTTTAGTGCTGCTGTGTAACATTTTTAGAAACCCTTCCTTCTTCCTATCTACCCATTCTTTTCTTTATTATTAGAAGGGAATATTGAATACAAAAGTCTTAAAAACGTAAGAACTCTTATTTTCAAACTATTTTCAATTCCCTAAGTTACACGTCAACTTATCTCAGAGTCTTTAGTAGGGGAAAAATCTGTATCTGTAATTTATGTCCTTGAGTGACGGTGTCCTGGATTAGATGGGCAGTATTTCCTAATCTGTGTAGCTAATGCATATCTCAAATAGGATAGGAACTCTTTACACTTCTGCTGGTGTTAGCTGCAGCTGAAGGAAAAGCTGGAGCTAGAACTACACAGTTTGGATTTTTAGCACAGAATTTTGAAATTGTGAGACTGAACTTTACATGTTCAAACTATTTTAATTTTTTATAGATTATGATTGATATATAATAGGAGGTTGAGGTATACAGCCTAATGATCCCATATTTGTTTATGTTGTGAAATGATTACCACAGAAAATCTAGTTAACATCCATTGGCCCACACAGTTAACAAACTTTCTCTTGCAGTGAGAACATCCAAGGTCTATTCTCTTATCACCTTTAAAATACACAATACAGTTTATTAACTATAATCACCATGCTGTAGGTTACATCCCTGAATATTATTTTGCAACCAGAACTTTGTAGTTTTTGACCACCTTCCCTCATTTTTTTTTTTAAGGTTTTATTTCTTTATTTTGACAGAGTATGCACAAGCAGGGGGAGTGGCAGGGAGAGGGAGAGGGAGAAGCAGGCTCCCTGCTAAGCAGGGACCTTGACCTGGGGCTGGGTCCCAGACCCTGGGATCATGACCTGAGCCAAAGGCAGACACTTAACTGACTGAGCCCCAAAGCACCCCAGCTTTCCCTCATTTTTAAAAATAAGTATCATTTGAAGATAAATAATACAGCTTAGATTAAGCCTTTGGCATTTCTAGATCATTTTATACGAATATGATAAAGTCACTTATAGGAAACACAGGGTCTTCTAGGTTCTTTAGAGTCCTGTATTCTTATTGTCATTAATTGAACAAATCCCACTGTGAGCACACAAACATAGGACATTCTGATACAGAAATCAGTGACTTTGATGAGCAAGAGACTGCACTTAATAAGGACTGTTTTATGGATTTTATAGTTTATGAAGAACCATACATATCTCCCTTAATGCTCCCATCGACCTTTGGAGTGTAGAGACTGGGATTAAACCGGATGGGCAAAGTGAGGCTGAACCAAAAACTAAGTTAGGACTCTCAGAGTTAGTAAGTGGCTTCAAGCACACATTTTTCCTTCCTTCATGTAGTCTTTACACATAAAAGTAATTGGATAATTATTGAGCAGAATGTAGGAAAAAACCCTTTTCTCCTAATGGAATTTTTAAAATTAGGCTTTAAGAGAAAGTGGCCATATAAATTCTCATTTCATTAGTTAGAATAGAAACTTTAGTTTTTACTGTTCAAGTTAAAACAAAAATTTTGGTTGATTTGTGTAATGTTTACTACCTTTTTCCTTAAAGTCATCAGCACAGAGTAGATGTGTTGTCTTTTGCCATTGGTCTTTTTTATTTTCATTAAATCATTTTGCTCTGTTAATTTTTGCTCATTTGCCTGGCCGTTTGTGTGGGTACTAGAGATTAATTAAAGATTATTAATTAACCCAGTGTCTATTACCGTAATCTTTAGCACTCCAAGGCTCTAACAGTTACTGTATAGTTTTATAATATTGGTTATTTCCCCGATCAGTCTTTGTTGTTGCTGTTGTTTTTAATTGCCCTTGTGAATCTTATAGATGGTCTTGTCATCATGTAGGGGAAAAAAATCTGTGTAGGAGTAATGGGGTAGGTGGAATTAGATTCCAGTTAAATTTAAATAAATGAGTGCTTTATATGGTTGACATTAGGACTCCGCAAAGCACTTTTATTTATTTATTTTTAAAGATTTTATTTATTCGACAGAGATCACAAGTAGGCAGAGGGATGTCGGGAGAAGCAGGCTCTCTGTCGAGCAGAGAGCCCGATGCGGGGCTTGATCCTAGGACCCTGAGATCATGACCTGAGCTGAGGGCAGGGCAGAGGCTTAACCCATTGAGCCACCCAGGTGCCCCTGCAAAGCACTTTTAAATTAAATAAACAGATGGATGACTTGCAAACTCAAAAAACTTCATTGCTTGAGGTTCTCTGTTTTGTGCATTATGCTTTCTTACATATTTCAGCCTAGCAGTTTGAGAAGGAAATTACTGTCTTTGTGTATTAGTTTTAGAATTTCCCTAAAATGTTTGGAATGGGGAAAAAAGTATTACACTCTGTGCTACAGGAGGTGACACGTAAAAAGAGAAATTGGTGTTTGTTGTTGACGAGTAAGTTGTATGTATAATGAGGACACTTAATTCTAACTGAAGTTTAAGGCCTAAATTTTAACTAAAATGAGCGATCTTAATTGATTTGCTCTAAGTACTGAAACTCTCATACTTTAGTGAGATGTAGGCTACTTTTTGGTGGATGTAAACCCAAATTTTTATTGCACCGCTAGTTTGTTGTGCTCACTGACCATTAGAAGGAGTCAGAAGAGCCCAGCACCAGGAAAGGTTATGACACATCTCACAGGATGAGAACTCAGGTTAGGAGCTGCAGACATTGGCGGGGGGGGGACTTTTGTCACAGTGCAAGCCACGTTCAGATGAAAGGGTCTGCATCCCTGCCTGGTCTGGTAGAGGCAGGAAGGAACCTACCTTGGTTTGCCTCATACCTCTGAATGCAGCAGGTCTTTGGGATACCTGGTTAGGGGACCAGCATGGCTAGCTCTAGGGTCTACTTTCAATATTTCCAAACAGGAAAAAGACTTTTTTGCTTGTGATGGGTAAATAAAAAAGGAATGGAGGGTGGATAATTTGATGACAAGCCTAGAATCTTAGATGGTTTCATCATCTATATTTTAAAGGTTTATTTGGAGGGTATTAAGTTTAATTAAAATCATTTATCAGAAAGGTCAAATAAGATAATCTGTCTTGGTTATTCTTAAGCAAGTATAATTTGTAATATTTTATTCAAGTGCCATTTCAAAATTTACTGCTGATAGCAAACATCTTTTTAGTTGTTACCTGGAACAAAAGTAGTTCTTGGACATCTCCCATGGAAAATTAAACACATGTTCTCTGGGATTTCAGCATCCTTTAATTAAACATGAGCTGCCCATGTCGGAATGCTTGGGACTGAATGAAAAATAATTCCAAATTACAGGTTTTAATGCTAGGACTATTACCTGGTTCATCATTTTTAGCTATTTTAGCAATGTGTCATTGCTTTTTCCTTTCTGGGACATTTTATTCCTGCTTGAGAGTTTTTTGGGGTACTTAACTAGTTGAAATTGTTTGGAAGACCTGCTAGCAAGACCAGTATAGGATCCCCAAAAGCAGACTTTTCTCCTATTGAATCCAGAGGGGAAGGTGCAGCAGGAACCTTGTTTTATGTACTAATACTTTCTGTAGTATACCCTGTTTCCTCCTTTCTGTTAGGTATGATTTTAGAGCTGAAGAGAGTGCTATGCTGAAAACTGGGTACTTTCAAACAATTTAAGCTTTAAATATTGGTTGGTTGCTACTCATAGTGGAGGAGGAAGTATTTAAAGGGGCTAAATATTTTAATGGTTTAAAGTAGGTGGTTTACAAATTATTTTGTTAACAAGTGTCTAGGCACTCTCTGAGGAGCCAGAAAACTGATGTAGTTCTCTTTTGTTCTAGGTTATACTACTCCAACTGCCCCCCAGGCATACAGCCAGCCTGTCCAGGGTTATGGCACTGGTGCTTACGATACCACCACTGCTACGGTCACTACCACCCAGGCCTCCTATGCAGCTCAGTCTGCTTACGGCACTCAACCTGCTTACCCAGCCTATGGGCAGCAGCCGGCAGCCACCGCACCTGCAAGGTAAGGCCACACTCCCCTAGTTCCTACGCTAGGGCACATCAGCCTGTTTCGGGAAAGAGCAATTATGCACAGTTAGAGATTCCAGGACTTCTTTCCTTTTTAATGGTCACTCTTAACATACTTACCTTTAGAGGTTCACTGTGTGCTTATAGTCATCACAGTAATGCTTTAGGATGCATCACAGACACATTGTTCTCCATTTAGTAGAAAAATGGTGCCATCCAGAGGCCAAGATGAGGAATGTCACTGGCCAGATGTCTAGTTTCTAGACATCCAGTTTTAAAAGAGTGACCTTTTAGGGTAGGAGGAGACTATTGTATTTACTTTACCAAATCCAGAAAAAAAAAAAAGAGTGTGTGTTTTCCTTCACAACAGAACAACTGATAGAATTGTACTTTTGGTTTTATTGACTTTGTAAATGGATAACAGCTCTCTCTTTGGGAAAAACATGGCAATTCACAGTACAGGGGAGGTGGGAAGTCATACACTTGTGTCTTGGTGGAAAGAATTGACATTTTTTTTTCTGTATTATGTAGTGGCTTGGTCATCTAAATATCGTAGGCAAGTATGTATTCTTAAGTGGGTACCTTGCTTTGGGGTGAATATTTGGGCAAACAGTTTCATACTCCATGACTAATGAGCAGGTAAATAGTATTGATTATTACTTAACAGAAGATTTCAGGTCTTTGCTTTAGGCAATGCACATAGGTGGCTTCTGCATACAGTCTTGAAGGAACATTGAATTCTGATTTGAAAGAAGACTTTTTAGGGAATAAACAAGAGATCAACTTGTAACCTAGACTTTTTGCCTACTGTAGAGGTAAGAACTTAGCTCTGGCAAACACTCATGAAATTACTTCTAAAGTGCACAGTGAGTAATCAGAGCTACTTAGTAGTTTACATCTACTAGAGATCCTGTGCAGTAGCTAGACTAAACTAACTGATTCCTGTAGGGTTCCCTTTCAGTTGACCTAGGTATTTCAGAATGTTACCAGCTGTTTGAAGTCCCATTTGATGATCCATTGCAACAGTATATCCAAGCCATAGCTGGAGTGGGAAGTTATATATCAGTTGGTTTTGTTTTTTATTATTGGAGGGGGGCTCCTTTTTTTTCTTGATTTTCAGTCCTTACCACTTTAAAACCGTCTCATGATCAGTGTCAACTACTCCCTTTTCCACTGGAAAGAGGGGGCTTGTGACCCTTTTCAGCTCTGGAGAAACCAGTACTTCCACATCCTTATCTGGTTTGCCTGCTTCTTGGGGGTGTGCTTACTATAGCTGAAGCTCACTTTGCTGCAGTCTTCTTGCAGACTGTTAGGGCTAAAAGGTAATAGAAAACCCTGGGGATTTTGTTTTGTTTTTTTCCTTTGGGACTGGGATTGGTTTTTATTATTTAATATTTCCCAATTCAAGCATTGCTGGGAGCTGGGGCTGGAGGGGGTGATTCCCTCCCCTATTCGGGTATTTCCATATGGAGACTTTCAGGCAAGGTTAGATTTATTTATGGAAGTCCAAGTTAGAACATGTATTTTCAGGTCTGTTCTTAATAAATGAGAAACTTAAACACAATAATCCAAATTTATAAATGCTGTGAACTTATATAAATGTTACTTTAACATGACACTTTGCATTATTGTCAATTTTTTGTCTGTCTTCAGTAGTCCCTTTTGGAAAAAAAGCATTTTCTTCCCTAACAAATCACCTCCCCTCCCAGATCACTGAAATTGGCAATAGAAAATACTGTAACTGCCTTTGATAGCAGTGGAACGAGTGGAACATGTTGGTATCTCATCTGTGGATGTGATTAATTCTCCCCCTTAGTGTTCTCTTCCAGCAAATACAGTTGGACCAAGACTGGGTTTGATGGAATTCAGTTGACAATTGTATTTACTTCCAAGCTCAGTCCTAACATTGCATGTTGCTCAGAGGTTATAGAGTTCTCACCCACTTTTATGGCTGAGGGGGAAAAAGTCTTACTTTTTTATTTCTCCTTTTAGACCGCAGGATGGTAACAAACCCGCTGAGACTAGTCAACCTCAATCTAGCACAGGGGGTTACAACCAGCCCAGCCTAGGATATGGACAGAGTAACTACAGTTATCCCCAGGTACCTGGGAGCTACCCCATGCAGCCAGTCACGGCACCACCATCTTATCCTCCTACCAGGTCAGTGTCTTTGTTCGCACAGCCAGCAAGCTAGTAGAGTAACAGTTTTTCTTTCAGGCTATTGACCATCTTGCTTCTTCCTCAGGTGAAATAGGTTATCTGACTCTCCCCGTGATGAGCCTGACCACAGATTGTTACATTAAAACTTCAGTCTTAGGTTGGCCGTAACTCCTTCTCTAAACACAAAAACATTTTTACCACTCTACGTTCTTCCTTTTAATTTCGCTATTTTAGTTAATTCAGACAGATGAGAAACAAGTATATGAAAGCAGGTAAACCCAACCGTAGAAGCCACCTCCAGTGTAGTTTTAGGATGGGTAAAGTGGAAGACATGAAAAGAAAGAAACTTCATTTTAATCATTTTATGTTTAACCTCACTTGAGGTCCATTCACACACAACTCTTTTTTTAATATTTTGTTTCTTCGACAGAGAGCACAAGCAGGGGGAGAGGGAGAGGGCAGGCTTCTTGCTGAGCAGGGAACCCAGTGTAGGGGTTAACTCACTGAGCCACCCAGGCACCCCCATGCAGAAGTCTTTTAATGATTGGGCCAGGACCTTTCATCTACAGGTTTATTCTGTACTCTCTGTCCTAAGTTAACCACCCTAACAGCTACAGAATCTCATTTGGGTTTCTTGTAAAGTAGAGGAAGAACTTCAAGTTTTCCCACTTATATTTAATTAGAAGCAGGTTTTCAAATGAACTGTCTGAATTGTTTTCTAAAGTGTTAACTTAGTTTTGGTAGAGGTAGCATTTCCCTTTTTTGCACTCAGTGTCATTGATTTACACATGAAAGTGCAGCAGGTGTGAACAGGTTTGTGAACAAAATACAGCTGACTTGGTAAGTATACAGAGTAGAGCATCTGTGGGCAGGGCTTACAGCAGTTCTTCCGCAGAGCCCACCTGTGCCTGTGCTGCTGGGGGTGGTTGATCTGGCCCATTGAATAAACACTACACTGAAGAGAAGCTATTGAGTCCATACAGCCATGTTGGGAGATAGGATAGCAGCTTAGTTTAGTCGTACTTTTAAATACAGTGTCTTTATTTTCATTTCCATAGTTCATCTAAAGTTTAATAGCAGTTCTTTCGAGCTTTATTTCTATGTAAGAAGGTACCCTTGGTTAGTTCCCTGTCATGTGGTTGTCATGTCAAAAGATGAATACTCTTAATACTTAATACTCTTGTCTAGGGCCTTGATTCTGAAATTTCCTTATCCATCTTAAGATTTCGTAGATGATCAGGCATGTCTGAAAGTTTAAAACTGTATACAATGTATAGCGAAACAATATGAAACTTGGACAGATGTCAGAAGATTGCCATATTTGTGTGGCCACACACACATCAGGCAGCCTGTACCTTCAGAACAGTCACTGTCGTGACTGAAGAATTGTTGGAGGCAGACTTGGTCCACCGTGGCTTTTCCTCTGAGTACACATGCACACATTCTTCCCTGAATGCAGGAAACACCATATTCCCAAATTTGCCTTGAATTTACTTGAAAACTATGGTTTTAAGGGGGTGGGAGGTAAAAGAGGAGACTCCTAAGGGTTATATAATGTTACAGATTCGTTTTTAATAGTTTTCCCTTGTTTTGCATTTAAAACTTTGTTCTGAATACCAAAATACTCACTTATTTTAAATTGAAACTGTTGATTGTAGAAAGTGTTTTTAAGGGTTTCTATGTCACGTGCTATGAATATCTTTTATATTTAGGGGGCTTGAAGAAGTAATGACCCTCGCCTTCCTAAAAACCTTTTTTTCTTTTTTTCAGCTACTCCTCTACACAGCCGACTAGTTATGATCAGAGCAGTTACTCTCAGCAGAACACCTATGGGCAGCCGAGCAGCTATGGACAGCAGAGTAGCTATGGTCAACAAAGCAGCTATGGGCAGCAGCCGCCCACTAGTTATCCCCCCCAAACTGGATCCTACAGCCAGGCTCCAAGTCAATATAGCCAACAGAGCAGCAGCTACGGGCAGCAGAGTGAGTTGCTAAGAGAGAAAACCAAATAAGAATGATTATGTTTGGAGTTTCTGAACATCGGGAAATGGTCTTTATGGTTGTTTACTTTTGGACTCCAGGGCATCTTTAGGTCATAACATCCTGGCTAACCGCTTGGATGTCCCATTAAAGACCTGAGTGCTTTTCTCCAATTTAATTGGTAGTAGGCCTTGCAAAGAAAGAAAGAGCTTGTAACTAACCAGAGAAAACATTTTAAGATGCCAGCCTTGCTCTCTGAGGAGGTATTACATACAGTGAGTGAAGCTGGCATTTCTGTGGCCTGCCCACCCCAACTTATTAAAAGGGCATGAACAGATAGCTCTGAAGACTAGTGCAGTTTTGTGTGTGGGTTTTTTTTTTTTTTCTTTCTTTCTTTCTTTCTTTTTTTTTTTAACTGCAGTTTTGGTGGTCAAGTAATGTTGTATTTTGGGTTTGGTTTTTTTACATCTAATCAAAAAAAGGGGGGAGGGGTTCTTCTCATAGAACACTTAGTTTTACATGGAGAAGTAACCAAAAACTCAAAACTGTCTTCACAATTTAATTTTTACCTGGATAGTTGTTTTTTAATGAAACTCCATCCATGGGCATGTTTCATTCCGGCTATGAGATGAGTAGTGCTTCTTGATGGAGCCCAAGCTTCAGCAACATAATAAAGCCCTAAGAAACCTGCCTCCGGTTTTTGTTTCTTGAGAGTAGTTTAAAGAAGCAGGTTTTGGAGGCATCATAGGATACAAAACCCTGTAAACTGTTGACCAGAGGGCTTTTTCTTACTTGGGTGTTTTATTCCCAGGCTAACTATGTAAGGTTACCTCAGCTCTGTTGAACCTGCAGTTTTTGTTAAAGTTAAAAGCTCCTACATGATTAGAGGTGCTTTGTTAGGTTTAAAGAAGATGGTGCCTTGGTTAGTGCCTTGCAATTGAGCATTCTGTGATTCCAGGAGAAGTACGACTGGCAGTGGTTCAAATGCTGGTCCATGGCTTACAGATGTGACTCTTTCCTCAGGTTCATTCCGACAGGACCACCCCAGTAGCATGGGTGTTTATGGGCAGGAGTCTGGAGGATTTTCCGGACCAGGAGAAAACCGGAGCATGAGTGGCCCTGATAACCGGGGCAGGGGAAGAGGGGGATTTGATCGTGGAGGCATGAGCAGAGGTGGGCGGGGAGGAGGACGCGGTGGAATGGGGTAAGAGCAAACCTTTTCTCCTTTTACCTAATTTTGTTTCATCCATAGGATTTTCAATGGAAAGAAGGGACTGAAAGACATAAGAAATTTATTTCTGCATTTCCATGGACAATCAGTTGAGCCCAGGCCATCTTCTAAAACATGGAAATGTCATCTTTGTGGCATAGATTAAGTGGCAGTTCGCTTATTTCCCTGCCAGTCTACTTCCTTGGGTTGGGGAGAACAAAGAATGGTTTTGAAACAAGAGCTTTCAGTTCCCTTCATGGTTTCCAGAGGTCAAAAGCCTCTGTGGGTAATAGATTTGGGATGGAACACACACAACCCTTCTAACACCCCTAGGTTTTTAACTAATTACCTCTGAATGGTTGTCTTGAAATACCTGGTGTATATATACTGCAGAAAAGAAATGGAGCTGTTTTCCACAGTGTTTGTCCCCAACTTCTGTTTGTACTTGGAATTGTTGAACGTAATGATGAAGATCTTGGTCCCATAACCCCTGAACTATGGCCTGAAGTGCACCTGGTACACAGAAAAGTCTAAAAGTTTTTTGCAGAGTAATGTATATAGTTACAGGATCACTCCCTATTTGGAGATTTTGGAAAGTCTAAATCGGTTTGACCATTTTGATTGATGGCACAATCTGGTTTAGAAAACTTTGTTTAGATCAATAACATAACCCTGCTATCTGTGCCTGCCCCTCCCCTCCCTTGTCCTACCCCTTCTTCCCTATCCGGTGTCTGTACTTTAATGAAGGTGAGGTATACTGTTGGTGGTTAACATAATCCAGAAGGTTTAGTTCTGTGTGTGTTCTGTCCCTATATAAACTAGTAAAAAAAAAAAAAAAAGTTATGCAGAATGTTACATATTAAGTATAAATTGGATTTGGTGCCACCATTGGTTCAAGAAAAAATTGGGTAGGGTTTCTTTTTATAGATGTGGACTTCAAAATTAGATAAAAAGTTAATCTTTAATTTTTGTGTTCTCATATTTGTATCCTATTGAAAGATAACTGATTGAAAATATGGTTCTGCATAACTTAAAAGTCTGGTGAAATCTTTATTGGAAGAAACAGTTACTTGACAACATAAAAAAATTGATGAACAATTTGGTATTAAGTAAAATCAGACTGATTTGGAGAATGTCATTCCATTATAAAGGTTTCACTTCTTTATGGATGTTTTAAAATAGACATAGACACTTGAAATTACTATCATCACATCTTCTCCAATCACCTAGAATTCTTAGTATTTTCCAATTGCAAAAACAATTTCGAGTTCATTCATTTTAATACTCCAGAAGTGATAATTCTACTAATTTTGCTAGTAGAGGAATCCCCTCTTTCTGGACGAGAAGTCTCTCCTGGAGCCATAGAAAAAAGTTGTGGCTTTCCCCCCAGGTTTTTCAACTGACTGTGAAGCAGTCGGTTGGATCCCTTGGGGACAGGACAGGGGCATTCTCCCCTCCCCTCTTTTTTACTCTGGTGTGGTGATGGTTTTCAGTGTCTTCTGCAGGTAAGGCACTCAAATGTTGTTAACATGCCCTTTTTCATTGCCTCAGTATTTTGATATTTTCATTGGCTGTTAAACGTGGAAACTTTTTAACATGCTTTGTCGCATTTATATGCTACAGGTTACAAAGTGAGAGCCTTGTATACACTTCAATACTTAAAAAGTACCCGTACTCAGTACTCAGCCGGCAGCATAATGAAAAGTGGGACTAGACACGGTGTCCATATGGAGAGGAAAAATATACATAGAATATTTTTAACAAAATGTATTCATTGTATAAATGGAATCCTTCTGTAACTTTGGTAACTGCATACTTGTTATTTGGTAATGAACCAGAGGAGGTATAATACTCTAGAATTGTGTAACATTAAAGTGTAAACTTTTGTGTTTAAAGAGAGAGAACATTTTATGGTGTGTACTTTTAAAAAGGAAACAAAGCTGCATGCAACAGCTTGAAATTGTATATTCAGGTATTAAAGGTGCAATACTGGTTAGAAAAATCTCAGGGCCTCCCAGTGAGGAGCTGCCTTTATTTAAATCTTAAAGGAAAAATAAGAAAGACCCATCATGTTCCCTTCCCCAATTTACAGTATGTAAGGCAGTCATTTTATACTGCTGTCATCACTGTCCTCAACTGATGTGTCTATAAAGTTGCACCCCCAGTCTATTGAGCCTTGATATTTGTTGTAAATTCTCCTTTCACAGCGATTGTTAAATCCATTAGTTCCCTGAATTGTATGGCTTTATGCTGAAGATTGGCTGGATGCGTCCTCTGATGTGTGTTGTAGGCGTTTAATGTGGTTGTCTCCTGCTTTATTACACTCTGTGACTTGTTAGGAAGCCTCACTTGGCTCTCCCCTAGGAGAGGTTGAGGGTGCACCTTTATGAACATGGAAAGCAGTTGCCCCTGCTTGCTACTCCTCTCTGCAACCAAACTCTCCCTGTTTTTCAGCTGATGGGGTGGGTGTTTGGGATTGATTCTTTTCGCCCCTATTTGCCAAGTATTGCACTATTAATACCAGCCCCCGAAATGAAAGGAACCAACCACACTGGTGTGTACAATCAGACAAGCAAGGTTGTATATAAAGGAAATTTGAGCAAGCTGCCCTGAAGAAAGGCATAGTGACGAGATGAGAGAGATGCATTGTTTGGAGATGTGTTTAGCCAGTGCCCTTCTTCCCCACGAGCCCCCCCAAGGCTCAGAGCGGTACTGGCTTTTAAAGGGAAAGGCCTTCATTTCTTCGTTTATCCCCCCAGCAGCGCTGGAGAGCGAGGTGGCTTCAATAAGCCTGGTGGTAAGTTTTTGAGTATTACCATGGATAGTGTTTAAAAAAAAATACAGTCAGTTTCTAGAAAACTATAATTTTTTATTAGTTTCATAAGCGGTTTAAAAATGATCTATACAAAGAGACTAATGGGTACTGCCGGCATTGTCTTAGGGGTAATAAGGTTAACCTATGGTTACAAAACAAAGGGTAACTTGAAGTATTGAGCAACTGCTTCTGTAATGTGGGGGAGAATACGTTTTTTAAATTTGGTACGTTTGGAGGAAAATTTTTGACTTAAATTTAACACTAATTTGGCACATAAGCTTTGAGAGTGTATTTGGTTAATGGTTTAAAAGCAAACCAGAAAAAAAAAAAAAAAAAACCCTAGCAAATATTTCACAAATGTTAAAGGGGCACTGCTCCATTTTAGCAGTGCGGGTCATTTTGAGTTTAATGAAGCCCCATCAAATGGTGGTATAGTAGATAGCTATGTGTGTTTGTAAGGTTTATAGCTTGCAAGACGTGCACTAATAATATTTTATATGATCTTTCCTGGTTGGCAGGACCCATGGATGAAGGACCAGATCTTGATCTAGGTAATTTTGAATTCTTGAATTTTGTATCATGCCTTATAAATGAACAGCACAGAAGTAAGTTCCTGCTAGAGCTCAGCAGCCTGGGAGATCAGTGTGATAGTCTTGCTGTCAGAGGCAGTTTGGGACTCCTTTTATCATGAGCAGCTACTCACAATAGCGGTGAGCAGTAGAGACTAGTGGGTTAGTCTCTATAGATACAGGACAGTAATTCCCTTGTCTTTTTTCTAAGGCCCACCTGTAGATCCAGATGAAGATTCTGACAACAGTGCAATTTATGTGCAAGGCTTAAATGACAATGTGACTTTAGATGATCTGGCTGACTTTTTTAAGCAGTGTGGAGTTGTTAAGGTAAGTAAAAGTGTAACTGTGAGCAGGAAGATCTTTCAAATCAGCAGAAATTTTAAAGAGATGATGTTAAAAAATTGCTGAATATCTGACTGCTTCTGAAGTTGCCTGACTTTTCTTTCTGGGTATATTGTGGTTTGTTACTTAAAATACCAAAGGGAAAAAAAAACAACAAAAAGAAAACCTTTCTTTTTTTGTAGAAAAATGCCAAACATGCGTGGACATACTTAACAATTCCGTCCTTTTGGGGCGCCTGGGTAGCTCAGTTGGTAAAGCGTCTGCCTTCAGTTCAGGTCATGGTCCCAGGGTCCTGGGATCGAGTCCTGCATCAGGCTCTCTGCTCAGCATGGAATCTCCTTCTTCCTCTCCCTTTTGCTCTTCTGCCTGCTTATGCTCGCTCTTTGTTCTCTCTCAAATAAATTTTTTTTAAGATTTTATTTATTTATTTGACAGATCACAAGTAGGCAGAGAGGCAGGCAGAGAGAGAGGGAAGCAGACTCCCTGTGGGGCAGAGAGCCCCATGTGGGGCTTGATCCCAGGACCCTGGGCCAAAGGCAGAGGCTTTAACCCACTGAGCCACCCAGGCACCCCTCAAATAAATATTTTTTTAAAAAACGAAAAATGAAGGTTTCTTTAAAAAAACAATTACATCCTTTATCATTGTCAGCTTAATATAAGAATACTTACAGTGGGGGCGCCTGGGTGGCTCAGTGGGTTGAAGCCTCTGCCTTCGGCTCAGGTCATGATCCCGGGGTCCTGGGATCGAGCCCCATGTCCAGCTTCCTGCTTGGCGAGGAGCCTGCTTCCCTTCCTCTTTTTCTGCCTGCCTCTCTGCCTGCTTGTGATCTGTGTCTGTCAAGTGAATAAATAAAATCTTAAAAAGAAAAAATAATACTTACACGGACACTTTTTTGTGAAGTACAGATTACAACAAACGGGTTTTGTTTTAAGATTTTATTTATATATTTGACAGAGATCATAAGTAGGCAGAGAGGCAGACAGAGGGGTGGTAGGGGAAGCAGGCTCCCTGCCGAGCAGAGAGCCCGATGCAGGGCTCGATCCCAGGACCCCGGGATCGTGACCTGAGCCAAAGGCAGAGGCTTTAACCCACTGAGCCACCCAGGTGCCCCTTGGAGAATGTTTATTAAACACTACTATGAGGGACTGCTATTCTGGGAATATACTAGGAGCGAACAGGTATGAACTGTTGTAGTTCATGTATAGTGGGAAACTTGGGTTCTTATTAGGATAACTAAGAGAAACTGAGCTCTTGGGAAGGGGGACCAGGGGTCCTCAGGTCAGAAACTCAAAGTTTGGGGCACTTGGGTGGCTCAGTGGGTTAAAACCTCTGCCTTCGGCTCAGGTCATGATCCCAGGGTTCTGGGATCGAACCCCGCATCGGGCTCTCTGCTCAGTGGGGAGGCTGCTTCCCTTCTTCTCTCTCTGTCTGCCTCTCTGCCTACTTGAGATCTCTGTCTGTCAAATAAAAATCTTAAAAAAAAAAAAAAAAAAAAACTCAAGTTTGGGAATCCTGTATTTTGTTTATAAGTATATCACAAGTAACTCATATATTCTGTAATAGACTTTTGGGTTATTTCTAAGTTTGTGGTGTGGAGCCTGTGCTGCAGTGAACACTCTTGTACGTCTCCTGGGGCACAGGACAGTAGTGTGTCCAGTGTGTGTACAGTTGGTTCTTTCCTTCTTCTTCTTCTTCTTCCTCCTTCTTCCTTCTTCCTTCTTCCTTCTTCCTTCTTCTTCTTCTTTTTTTTTTTTTTTTACAGCAATAGAGGGAACACAAGTAGGGTGAGTGGAAGAGGGGGAAGCAGGTACAGAGCAGGGAGCCCAATGTGGGGCTCAGTCCTAAGACCCTAGGATCATGTCCTGAGCTAAAGGCAGACACTTAACCAACTGAGCCACCCAGGCCCCACTGTACAGTTGGTTCTTGTTATTTGCAATAGTTCTGTCAAGTCACTACAAAGACTGAATTAATGGATGCAAATGTGTGCAGGTACATACACATATCTCACATTATAACCCTAAATTTTAAAAACAACTTCCTCTGTATATCTGTTTTCTCTTACAAAGAGAAAATGAGGTTCTGAAGTGACCAGTGATTTGCCTGAGTTGACATACACATTCATCCACCCCCAGGGCCAGAACTTCTTGCACCACTGCCCTGTCCCCACAGTCTCTATCCCCTGGTCATCTCTAGAGGAAGCTGGACTGAGGGGTGGGGGGAAGTATATGTCATTTTAACTCCACTGGACCAGGTGCGTCAGACGACTTAAATGTTTGGCACTCTGTACATGTCCATGAGTGTACAAGCATTGATTCTGAAGTTACAAATTTTAATGAGTTAGGCAGATTTGCAGATACTGAATTCACAAATAATGAGGATCGGCTGTACCCAGTATAGAATTGCTGGTTCTAAAGCTGTGTGCATGTTCGATTTCGTAAGCTGATAGTATGGCTGAGCAACTTAGTGGATGCCGCTAGCATTCCTGAGACCGCATTCACCACATCTTCACTGCTGCTGGGAATCACCTGAAATTTTATCTTAATGCCAGTCTGCTGGAGGAAAATGGAAATGTGGTGGGGGGTTTTGTTCATAAGATTTCATTTATTTGACCAAGAACATGAGCACAACCAAGGGGAGGGGCAAAGGGAGAGGGACAAGCATACTGCTGCTGAGCATGGAGCCCGATGCAGTACTCCCATCTCCTGATCCTGATATCGTGACCTGAGCTTAACTGACTGAGCCACCCACATGCCCAGGAAATGTCATTTTAATTTCCTTTTTCCCTAGTTCCTGATGATGGTTGGTATTTTTGGGTTTTTTATTGTTGTTGCTTTAACTTTTTAATTTAGATTGAGTTAGACTGAATTAATGGATGCAAATGTGTGCAGGTACATACACATATCTCACAACATCATTAGTTTTAGATGTAGCATTCAATAATTTATAAGTTGCGTATAACACCCAGTGCTCAACACATCACGTGTCCTCTTTAATGCCTGTCACCCTACTACTAATGTTCTAGTTGCATGCTGCCTTCTGTGAAATGCCTGTTAGTCTTGTAATTGTTCTTCATTGAGTTGTCATTTCTTGTTTTACATAATAGTTCCTTAAAGTATTTATTTTAGGGGCACCTGGGTGGCTTAGTCAGTTAAGTGTCTGCCTTCAGCTTAGGTCATGATCCCAGGGTCCTGGGATCGAGCCCCACATCAGGCTCCCTGCTCAGCAGGAAGCCTGTTTCCCCCTCTCCCACTTCCCTTTGCTTGTGTTCCCTCTCTCGCTGTGTCTCTCTGTCAAATAATAAAATCTTTTTAAAAACTTTTTTTTAAAAGATTTTATTTTAGGGGGCACCTGGGTGGTTCAGCGGGTTTAAAGCCTCTGCTTTCAGCTCAGGTCATGATCTCAGGATCCTGGGATCGAGCCCTGCATCGGGCTCTCTGCTCAGCGAGGAGCCTGCTTCCCCTTCTCTCTCTCTCTGCCCACTTCTCTGCCTACTTGTGATCTCTGCTTGTCAAAGAGATAAATAAAATCTTTTAAAAAAAAAAAAAAGGACTTTATTTTATAAAGAACTTCTTTTAAATTTAATCTAATTTTCTTTTTGAGAGAGAGCAGGGGGTAGGGGCAGAGGAAGGAGGAGAGAATCCCAAGCAGGCTGCACACTCAGTGCAGGGCCCAGTGCTGGCTTTGATCTCAGAACCCTGAGATCATTACCTGAGCCAAAATTAAGAGTCAGATGCTCAGCCATCTGAGCCGCTCCTACATAGAGTTCCTTATAGTTACTGAAGGCTGGTCCTCGGCTAATGCTGCCAATGTATTCTTTTGAAGAATAGAAGAAGCTGTTAATATCATTGAGCTTACCAGCCTTTTCCTTACTGGTTTGTGTCTTTCTGTTTGTAAGACCTTCTGTTCCAACAACATTTATTGAAAGATCCATCCTTTCCTTGATGGTATATATCTGTCACATAAAGTTCCACCCGTACTGGATCTATTACGTTTTTTCTTTTCTTTAAGATTTTATTTCATTTGACAGAACAAGCAGGGGGAGCAGCAGAGGGAGAGAAAGCAGCAGGCTCACTGCTGAAGAGGGAGGCCAATGCAGGGCTTGATCTCAGGACTCTGGAATCATGGCCTGGGCTGAAGGCAGATACTCAACTGACTGAGCAACCTGACGCATAACTCCCCACCCTTTTTCTAAGATTTTATTTGTTTGTTTGTTTGTTTGTTTGTTTGGGAGGGAGGCCTGGATCTATTTCTGATGGTCTTTTGTACTTTAATTTGTATGGTCCGGCACTAATAGTGCAGCTATTTTTTTTTTTTTTAAGATTTTATTTATTTATTTGACAGGGATCACAAGTAGGCAGAGAGACTGGCAGAGAGAGAGAGGGGAGAAGCAGGCTCCCTGCCGAGCAGAGAGCCCATGTGGGGCTCCATCCCAGGACCCTGGGATCATGACCTGAGCCAAAGGCAGAGGCTTTAACCCACTGAGCCACCCAGGCACCCCTAGCGCAGCTATTTTTATGCTAAGTATTGATATCTATAGTAAAGCAGATTCTTCTGTTTTGTCCTTTCCCCTCAGGAATGCTTTGCTATTTACTCCTGGCTCTTCTATATGCATTTAGAATTCCACTTACAAAGTTCTTTAAAAACCCCAACTGAGGGGCACCTGGGTGGTTCAGTGGGTTAAGCCTCTGCCTTCGGCTCAGGTCATGATCCCAGGGTCCTGGGATGGAGCCCCACATTTGCTCTCTGCTCGGCAGGGAGCCTGCTTCTCCCCTCTCTCTCTCTGCCAGCCTCTCTGCCTACTTGTGATCTTTCGCTCTGTCAAATAAATTAAAAAAAAAAAAAAAAAAAACGGGCACCTGGGTGGCTCAGTGGGTTAAGCCTCTGCCTTCGGCTCAGGTCATGATCTCAGGGTCCTGGGATCGAGTTCCGCATCGGCCTCTCTGCTCAGCAGGGAGCTTGCTTCCCTCTCTCTCTCTGCCTGCCTCTCCATCTACTTGTGATCTCTCTGTCAAATAAATAAAATCTTTAAAAAAAAAAAAAAACCACTGAGTATTTATTAAATCTATAAGGTAGTTTGAGGAGAATTGACATTTTTATAATAGTAGTTTTTTCCATGAATATATATGCCCATTTACTTAGGTTTTTACTAAAGACCATCTCCTTATAGTTTTTGCAAGTCTTCATTAGTTTTGTTTTTGGGTGTTTTTGTTTCCTTTTTTTAAGATTTTATCTGGGGTGCCTGGGTGGCTAAGTTGGTTAAGTAACTGCCTTGGGCTCAGGTCATGATCTGGAGTCCTGGGATTGAGTCCTGCATCGGGGCTCCCTGATCAGCAGGGAGTCTGCTTCTCCCTCTGACCCCCCTCCCCTTTCTCTTTCTCTCTCTAAGTCTTAGAAAAAGAGTTTATCTTTATGAATTGGGGGTGAGCAGGAGCTGGGGGGAGAGGCAAAGGGAGAGAGAGAAGCAGGCTGAGCAGGGAATGCTGCGTGGGCCTCGATACCAGGACCCCGAGATCATGACCTGAGCTAAAGGCAGACACATAACTGCCTGAGCCATCTAGCTGTTTTAGTTTTATTTTTTAGATTTTTTTCAGTTGTTAACTATAGTCTTTTTCAAATGAGATTTATATAGAAAGAGATTTGGTTTGGGTAGAGCTTATGAGTTGCATACTGAAGATCTCTCTACTTGTGATGTTATATGATACATTGTTTATGCAGGTATGTGGGGGTTTTCCTATACTGTCAGTTTTGTAAAATAAAGGAGTTTGGGTGTGGGGTTTTTTTTGTTGTTGTTTTTTTTTGAAGATTTTATTTATTTGACAGATAGAGATCACAAGTAGGCAGGGAGGCAAGCAGAGAGAGAGAAAGGAGGAAGCAGGCTTCCTGCTGAGCAGAGAGCCTGATGTAGGGCTCAATCCCAGGACCTTGGGATCATGACCCGAGCCAAAGACAGAGGCTTTGACCCACTGAGCCACCCAGGCGCCCCATAGAGGAGATTTTAAAAATACATAGCCCCATCATTCATACTGCTATTTTGCCTATTTTTTTCAGTCTCTATATGTCATTTATAAAAACGTAGGTGTTAATACGTGTCTTATAAATGTTAGCTTTCTTTAAAAAAAAAATTGGCCTATAAATCACTACTCTCAGGTGTCTCTAGGTGTTATATAAACAAACATGTATAGATTAGGCTTTGATCATAGGCACTTTAAATGCAGAAAACAGATGAAACCATGTTCTTCTATACTGTTTTGCTCCTGAATTCAAGCAAGTTACATCTGGTGTTCGGCTGCAAAGCTAATGAGTAGTGTGTTCTACCTCTGGAGGAAAAATTGGCTGTGTTAGACTTAAGAATGCTTCTAGCACACTCACAACCCTATATCAGTACTTACTGATTTAAGGGTGATTTTTACTTTATGCGAGACATGGATTGTGTGCTGGCATCAAAGCCTGACTGCCTCTTAAGATGTGGCCGTTGTCACTGGGTGCCTGTTAGTGAGGGCACAGAACATGTTGGGTCAGGTACAAGGGCACCAGGAGATGACAACTAGGGAAGCAATGGGAAGCACACGGTTCACTTACATACTTTGGAACTTTAGGTCTGTTTTGGTTTTCATGACACCTACACCTAAGAGTTAAAAATCACACGTATATTTGTTGTGGCAATTTAGGAAATAATGCCACTACTTGGAGATAAACTAACATCCTGCTGTGAAATGTGTATCTGGAAAATTACTGCTTTCGACCCTTTAGACAATTCAAGGAACTTCTCTGAATTTCTCCCAAAAAGCAGTGGGTTTCTGGTCACAGTCTAACTCTGCTATTTTATGCCTAGATGAACAAGAGAACCGGACAACCCATGATTCACATCTACTTGGACAAGGAAACAGGAAAGCCCAAAGGTGACGCTACAGTGTCCTATGAAGACCCACCAACTGCCAAGGCCGCTGTGGAGTGGTTTGATGGTAGGAGCCCTAGAGTCAACAGGGGGCGCTCACTGGCCGCCTTAACGCACTTAAATTCTTAACTTCACATCCTGGGGCACATGAAGGCTCTTGTAGCACATGCTGCCCTTGTCAACCTGCAGGTGAAACAAGGGTCTTGCTGGCTGGTGTTTGTCATTCTATTAGAATAGCATTCTTAGAAGTGGTTTTGGAGATGGAACAGATGCACATAGCAGAAAGGAGGAACCTAAGAGCCATAGGAGCAGGAAGACCCTCTCTCTGTACTGGGGAAGCACAGTACTGTACTGGCTGGCTGTTGGGCAGCGCTGGGCCTGGCTCGCTTCTGCAGTGGGAGAGCCCTGTTGCTGGCTGTGGGTTAGGAGATCCCTTATTTTGAGTCATGATTACAGATCCACCTTAAAATTGTAAATGCTTCTCTAAGCACAAGTATCAGAAGGTACAGATCACCCCAAAAAAATCCAGTATACATTTGAGTTTAAATATATCCGTATTTGGCCTTGGCATTGATTCCAGAAATTCAGTGCAGACAAAACCAACTTGAAAATGTCATTGGACAGGTCCTGGCTCTCATCTCTTGGCCACTTTATACTCTTGTCCCTACTTCTCATCCTTTGTGGGGCAAGGGTGCCGTGCACTCGGCCTTCCCCTGGCTTACTTCCCCCGCCTAGGGTAAAGGAGTTTTGACGTATCTTGAAAATGTTTTGTGGCCTTAGCAAAGATCGAGAAGGTTGTGGGTGGGGCACATGCTATATGGGGTTGGGGGGTGTTGAGGGTGACGGTGTGGTGGAGCTGGGGAACGAGGAGTGACCCAACTTTGCCCAGTCCCTCGAGGGAAGAGTTGTAGATGGGGAGTAATTGGTGTTCTGTTCTCTGGTTCCAGGGAAAGATTTTCAAGGGAGCAAACTTAAGGTGTCTCTTGCTCGGAAGAAGCCTCCAATGAACAGCCTGCGGGGTGGCATGCCGCCCCGTGAGGGCAGAGGGATGCCGCCGCCCCTCCGTGCAGGTGTTTACCACACACCCTCCCCGGGCCATTGCTCTGTTGCTCTGTGGTTTTTTTACACTTGTCTTCGAGAAACTTGATTTCCAGAGTATAGACAGGCCCCTTAGAAATACTAAAAAGTCAATCTGGAATCAATACTGAACCGCTAAAGGCTGACAGTTAAAAGTGCAGGAATGAAAGGAAGAGAAGAACAAGGATTTCTTGCTTAAGGGGGGCTGGAATGCCTGGGAACCACTCTGCCTTGCTGTCATCAGGTGCCGTTTATTTGTTCTGCTTGGGTCTTTCTGCATGAGAATGCCTTTCCCTCACAGGTTGTGGGAGCTGGCTAAAGTGATGTGCACAGAAGGCTCGAAGCTGGGTCCTTGGGCCTGCAGAAAAGTCTGAGGCAAATGAAGGGACAGTGACAGCCGTGATCTGTGTGAATTCCCTTAAAAGATGTCCCCTGCAGCAAATCTGGTGCTGTGCAGAAGTGACTGGTTCTTTCCTGTTGCAGGTCCAGGGGGCCCAGGAGGTCCTGGGGGCCCCATGGGTCGCATGGGAGGCCGTGGAGGAGATAGAGGTGGCTTTCCCCCAAGAGGGCCCCGGGGTTCCCGAGGGAACCCATCCGGAGGAGGAAATGTCCAGCACCGAGCTGGAGACTGGCAGTGCCCCAATCCGTATGTACTTCTCTTGACAAATTGATACCCTGTGCTCGTGAAGTCACCCTGTGTCCCACCCATTCCCATTCTGGAGAGGAGGACAGTTGGATTCTCTGTCTCGAGTTGTATTAGGGATAACTTTCACCTGATTGCTCGGTCGTGGGGTGGGTGGGTGGCCAAATCAGTCCATCTTCAGAGCCTTCTGAAGGAAGTCACGGTTCTCCTGGACTCCTGAGGTCCCCGTGTACATGGTTGTGCAAGCATTTTCTGGATCATACACCGGTCTTTGGGGTTTGTTGCTGTCTGAGGCTGTGGCTCTAAAGCCTTTTCTGTCAGCAGATCTCTCAGTGGTGTTTGACCAGGCTCCAGTGTTCGTGCTGGTGGATACGGTGTGTGCCTGCTCACGTTTGCTTTGCTTCACGGCTTTCGTTCGTTAGTGATTTCTGTTGTGATAAAATTTTATGCAGGGGTTGTGGAAACCAGAACTTTGCCTGGAGAACAGAATGCAACCAGTGTAAGGCCCCGAAGCCTGAAGGCTTCCTTCCACCACCCTTTCCACCTCCTGGTAAGTACAGGTTTGGGGAGCATCCCCTCAGCATCTTGGTTCCAAACCTCATGTGTTACCGTGATGGGCTCACAGCTAGGTTGGGGGTCTCCAGAAGTGTAGTCTTGGAGCTGGAGCCCCTGAGGCTCCAGCGTCCCTTCTGAAGTGCCCCGGACCCTCAGACCTAGTAAAGCATCTGGTCTCTGCTCTGGGAGAAGGCGGCAGATCTGAGCAGCCTCTGAGGCACATCCATAGCAGCTCCCGTCCTCCCTGTCCTGCTGTTGATCTGTCCTCCTCCTCCAGGCGGTGACCGTGGCAGAGGTGGCCCTGGTGGAATGCGGGGCGGAAGAGGCGGCCTCATGGACCGCGGTGGTCCCGGTGGGATGTTCAGAGGTGGCCGTGGTGGAGACAGAGGGGGCTTCCGTGGTGGCCGGGGCATGGACCGAGGCGGTTTTGGTGGAGGAAGACGGGGTGGCCCCGGCGGACCCCCTGGACCTTTGATGGAACAGATGGGAGGAAGAAGAGGCGGGCGCGGAGGACCTGGAAAAATGGATAAGTACGTGCTGGTGTGAACCAGCTGCAGGCTCCAGGGCGCGTGGAGGTGGCAGGCCCTGGAACAGGCTGACCTGGAACAGGCTGGGCTCCGCTGGGAGGTGGCGGGAAGCACCCTCTCCTTTCCCCCTTTTCACCCCTCACCCCTTTTGGACTTACAGAGGCGAGCACCGTCAGGAACGCAGAGACCGGCCCTACTAGACGCAGAGACCCCGCAGAGCTGCATTGACTACCAGATTTATTTTTTAAACCAGAAAATGTTTTAAATTTATAATTCCATATTTATAATGTTGGCCACAACATTATGATTATTCCTTGTCTGTACTTTAGTATTTTTCACCATTTGTGAAGAAACATTAAAACAAGTTAAATGGTAGTGTGCTGAGTTTTTTTTTTTCCTTCTTTTAAAGATGGTTGTTTAACTAAGACTAAATAATGGGAACCCCTTGTGAGCATGCTCAGTATCATTGTGGAGAACCAAGAGGGCCTCTAACTGTAACAATGTTCATGGTTGTGATGTTTTTTTTTTTTTTTTTTTTAAATAAAATTCCAAATGTTTATAAACAGTCATCCTTCTCGGCCTCTGTTGCGCAGTCGCTGCAAGTCGTGGAGTGGGCCCCGAGCTACCACGTAACTGCTCCTTCCACTGTCCTGGGAGGGGAAACCCATAATGGTCAGGATGGCACCATGTCGGGTGTAGTGCTGCTAGCAAGGAAACGGGGGCTGCGGTGTCCCCCCTCACCCTGAACCCTAGCTCACCATGGGGATATCCAGCCCAGATCCAGCTCGTTCGCCGGGAGTAGCTTTGTGTAATGCCCCACACTGTGGGTAACTGGCTTCTAGGCCACTGTTGGGCTGTCGTGGGTGTTCCGAGTCAGGCTCCACACGCTTCAGAACGAAGTCTGCTTCAGTGACCGCTAATGGGAACTGTTTTCACTTCCCACTCTGTGATGTGACATTTTCTTGATGTTCTAGGGTCAGCATTTGTGAACGTGGTTGAATAGAGGCCACTGTTCAGCCATCCCTGGCTGCCTTGTGTGAGGTCAGAAGCCAGGGCTTTTCTCATGAGCGTGTTTCTGAAATAATGGAGAAGATGAGAAGAGCCTCAGACCCTAAAACATCTGGGCCTTTTTGATCAGTCTTGCCTTTTCCTGGATTTGTGTGAAGACTCTTTAGGTCTGGGCCAGTAGATTTCAGGGTGTTTCCCAGCATCCAGTTTGAGGCCCCACCATGCCTTTCTGGGAAGAGAGGTTTTCCAAGTAAGCAACTATATGTAACCCAGTCTGCAAATAAGTCAGTTGATGGCCAGATGCTCAGGAAGAAATGCAGGCCTTAACATACCCCATCAGCAAAGACCAGCTAGGGCAGGGCTGCACACACAGTCCTGAATGGCAGCCAGGGACAGGGAAATCAGTTACTGGCAGCTAGGACACCTAGCTCGGAAGTGGAGAGGCTCAAGCTGTGGGGGGAGTCCCATGGAACCGCTGCCTCCTAAAGTCGCAGCCACAGCTCTCAGCATAACTTGATACTAGTCCGTATTTCAAAAGTCCACATGTATGAAATTGTATCTTATTCTGACTTTTCAAAGCTTAAAGAATGATAAAAAGTTGGGATGCCTGGGTGGCTCAGTTGGTTAGGCGGCTGCTTTGAGCTCAGGTCACGATCCCAGCGTCCTGGGATTGAGTCCTGCATCGGGCTCCTTACTCCGTAGAGAGCCTGCTGCTCCCTCTGCCACTCTGTCTGCCTGTGCTCACTCTCTCTCTGACAAATAAAATCTTCTAAAAAAAAAATGATAAAAAGTGAAACCAGCTAATGTCTGAAGATTCAAGGAGAGATGGTCACCTTTGCCAGAGGACGGCACAAGAAGAATTTGGAATAACGATTTCTTCTCCATCCCCTGGTCCACGAGAGCAAGGCCTTGGGAAGGCTCCGAGGAGCCCGTGTACCCCTCCCTACTCACAGCCACCCTGCTGTCCGTAGGGTTTGCTCGCTACTCGCCTCTATTCCCGAGGCAGACCAGGACAGGTCCTGGGCACTATCCCAGCTCTCCTCAGCAAATGTGTTACAGCTCTGTGGCTTCGTCTTTTACACTGACAAGTCATTTTTCAAGAACAGGCATTGCTTTCCCACCTTCGGGAAACCCTTCATCACAGCCCCTCTAGATACCAAGCCATTTGTCAGTCTTCTTTTGCTTCTCCAATAGTTCTCAAAGTCCCCAGTGACTGTGTTGCCAAATCAGTGGTCCCTCCTGGGCCCTCTGGTGGCTACTGCGCCCCCTCCCTGACCTCGAAAGGTAGGAAGGCCTCCTCTGACCCTCAGTGCCTGGCTGACGTCCTCCTAGATACCAGCTCCTTTCGAGGGGCAGATGGGCTTGCAGAAGAGCTAGAGCCGGCGCCTTCCTCCAGCCCAGCTCAGCAAATGGGGGACGCCTGGAGCCTCACCATCGTCCTGGCCTCTGTTCTCTCGTGTTGCCCCAGCCCCCGACCCAACCCAGCGGGCTCTCATCAAAACGCTGTACAGACAAAAACAAAAACAAAAACAACAACAACAACAACAAAAAAAAAACCTGTACAGTGTTAAGTCACCAGCACCTCCCACCTCTCCTCTGCTGCCCCGCACAGGGCTCCCCGCTTCCCTTGGCCCCTCCAGCCCTTGCCTCACAAAGCCCAAGTGACTTCTAGACGCTTCTCTTACAACTCACCAAGGCCTTCCAGCACACTCGCCATAATCTACGAGTATCATATGACCTCAGCTGCCCCACTCAGCCTTGGTGGCTGGACTCTGGCCACACAGACCAGTGCTGTTCCTCCAAGGGGCCCAGGAGGCTCCCACCTCAGCCTTGGCAGGCATCGGAGTGTCAGAGCCCAGGTGCACACCCTGAGGCCCAAATCCAACCACAACATCCCTGGGCTCTTCTGTGGTGCCAAGCACCACCTCGCCACACTGACTTCCCGAGGAGTCTTTGAGGTAGGAGTCCACCCCTCTGTCCTGGATGAGGCAGTGGAACTGGCCAGTGGAGGCTGAGGCATCCGGGCCTGTGCTCCCTGCACGCAGGTGTCCCGTGTCTGAGAAGCTGGGGGCTCTGGCAGCTCTGGGTAGGGATCAGCCACCACCCCGCCCACAGCCCATGCTAAGGGATGACAAGGCGGCCCTCTGTGGGAGCCACGGCACAACCATCACACGTGGCCAGCATTACCTACCCCCTGCCTGGAACTTAAGGCTGCCCCAGAGTGGCTCTCGGCCCTGCCTCGAGAGGGGCTTGTCACCAGCACTAAATAGTCCTGCGAGAGGCGTTTATGTCAGAAGGAATGATTCCTCTCAGCCAAAAGAAATGTATGGACCACACTGGCCTCGGAGGACCTCAGGCAGCCTGAGTTCCAAGCCCTGTCTCAAAGGGTTGCACAAAGTTGCTTAGTGCCCGTGGAGCTGGAGGAGGAGGAAAAGCAGGGGTGCGACCAGCAGGAGCAGGACAGGAAGCAGGGAGAAGTCAGAGAAGTCCTGCTTACGTTCCACACCCTGCTCCGAACTCTCCAGTAGCTCTTGGTGGAGCACACTCAGAATAAACATTTCCATCTCAGCCTCACAGCTCCGCAAGGCTACACTCCACAGTTACGGGCAAAAGGTTGAGGAGTCAGTGGGGAGATGGGTCTATGCCCCGCACACACAGACCGCAACGAGTGGCTCACCTGCCCCGTGGGAAGGAGCGTGGGGCTCCAAGGCTGTGGCAGCTGTGGGGCCAAGGACAGGACAGTGACTGAGGCAAGTGGCTGATGCAACTGGGAGCCAAGCACCCAGACACCAGGACCTCAGGGCGAGTGGCTGGCTCTGGAGCTGACCTTTCCCGTCCCACGCAGACGGAGCTGCTGGCCACAGTGCAAGGAATGAGCAGTGTAACAGGCAGATTGGAAAGCGGGCCCTCTTGGGCTTTCTGGCCCTGATTTTGCTCCTGGAGGGTACAGGAGGGAGCTCAGGGAAGCTTAGGGTCCCATAGCTGGAGCAGGAACAAGCAGCTGTCGTGGTTGGACCCACATGGGAACATAGGAGCCTAAAGGCCCCCGTGGGTCACTTGCTCAATCAGGGCTCAGCTCACGAGCTCAATCTAACCTGGAGAACTTGGAGGGGACCCAACCAGCACCTGAGCTGCCCGGCCCCAGAGCTGAATCCAACAAGGGAGGGCTTTACCTGAAGACTCCATGGCTGTCATCTGACCTCCATTGCAACCAAGGCCAAGCACACAGTTCCCTGGCACCCAGCAGTGGAGGCAAGAAATCTGGCCACGTGTCCACTGGCCATGGGCAAGACCATGAGCGCATTAGAGGCATGCCTTCTGTATACCAGGGTGGCCCCTGGGGTCTGTGGGAATGGGTTCAAAACAACTGTAGCCCAAACCTCCTGTCCCTCCAGCAGTTTCTATGACTTCCCTTGGTCCTGCAAGGAACAGAACAGGTCACCACACAACAAAAGGGGTCAAAGCTGAGGCCCTCCACGGCCTGGGCCAAGAGTCTAGCTATGCCAGTCAGCCCTACACCTGCCACCTGTCCTATAATCAGAATATTGGAGTCTGTGCTCTAGAATGGGCATCTGTGATGGCAGGTCACAGCTGGGGGGATGGGAGATAGGGAGCAGCAAGCCCCCACCCCCTTATCCCCACTTCCTCAGAGGAATAGTAGACATCTGTCCTGAATGCTAACTAATGATACCATTTTCACAACACTATGATGTGACTACTACTGTTGTCCCATTTTACACATAGTACAACTGAGGCTCAGAGAGCTTAACCATCTCACCCAAAAACCAAGACCAGGGCCTGGGTTCAATCTGGCCTCTCTTATGTCTAGAACCCTGTTGTTCAGCAAGGTAGACATAAGCAGGAATTAATTCCTGCACAGCTGCTGACCACACTACATCCCTTGCCCTCTCTTGGCCTCAGTGTCCCCACGTGGTAAAATGAGAACACATAAAATCATCACACCTCCCAAGATTATTTTGAGGAAAAAAAAAAAAAGATTATTTTGAGGACTAAATTACTTAGTTTCCACACTTTGCTCTTTCCCCCATCTCCAGCAGCCCTCTCTCCCCAAGTATCAGCAGTCCCAGATCTGGGAGACATTCTTGACTCTGTCCACACATTCATACCCAATTCACCAGCATATCCCATCAGCTCTGCCCTCAGATACAGCCAGAATCCACCACTCTCCTCCATCCCTGCACAGCAACCACAGGAAACCTGTTAAGACCTAAGTCAGGTCACACCCCTCCCCTGCAATAAATCCCTCCATGACTCCCATGTCCCTCCAAAGAGGCATGGCCCACAAAGCCCTATTTGCTCTGCTCCCAATATCTCTGTTTTCATCCCACCCTCCATCTCAGCCTCACAGGCCTCCTTATTCTTTCTTGAACACACCAACCACCTGCCCACCTCAGGGCCTTTACACTGACTGTCCCCTCTGTATGAAATACTCTGCTTCTAGCCATCTACACTGTTCCTTCCCTAAGGTTCTTTCCTGAACACTGATTTAAAACTGCAGCCTTGGGGCGCCTGCAGGCTCAGTGGGTTAAGCCTCTGCCTTCAGCTCAGGTCATGATCTCAGGGTCCTGGGGTTGAGCCTGCTTCCTCCTCTCTCTCTGCCTGCCTCTCTGCCTGCTTGTGATCTCTGTCTGTCAAAAACAAAAAAAAAAACAAAAAAACCCCTGCAGCCTCATTCCACCCCACACTCCCAGGCCCTCAGTTGGTTCCATTGCTCTCTCTTCCCTGGTGCCTCATCCCTGTTTCAGTCCTAGGGCTGCCTTCCTACCACACTGTGAACCCCGATAGCTGGCTCCGTCTGCCTCCCACATTTTGCTCTTAGTTCCCAGTGCCAGAAGAGACCCAGCACACAGTAGTCGCCACTTAAGTGTCAGCCATTACTGTTACTAGTTACCCCCCCTTCCTCACTCTTTGTGGGTAGGGGTGCTGAAGGAGACGGTAGATTAGAACCTGTACCACTTGGATATCTAGGACACTGGGCTGTTTGCCCACTGAGTCATGAGGACTCGGTGGGATGATGTACATGATCAGCCTGGCACCACAAGGTCTAGCACACAGTAGGTACTCCACAAATGCCCCTGACACTTGAATGAGGCTACTCCCATAATAGCCATGTTCAAACCCCAGACTCCACCAGCTGCTCTCTTGAGCTCCCGTTTAGGCAAAAGAAAGTGTCTCATAGAGGTGACTTGACTGGTTTAGGTCAAGGGCACAAAGCAAGCCTGGTGCACAGTAGGAGCTTTATGAAAGCTCTGAGACTTGGCTATGGGTGGTGGTGCCTCCCCCCAAGCTGGCCCCGCCCCGCCAGCGGGGCTGCAGCCCAGCCAGGCCTGGCCTCCCCACCCAGCCAGCAGCAGGGGGCAGGATTTCCCGCAGGTCCCAGCCAGGGCCCTCCTCTGCAGTTTGAAAAGAAACCAGCAGCGATTAACCCTCCGGAGCCAAACCGACCCAGGCCACTTCATATCCTCCTTTCCTCTTAATTCTGTGCCTGACCTGGGCAGCCACCGGTGGTTAGGGATGGGCCTCTCCCCGAAGGGCAGGGGCCAAGGTGTGAGATCCCCAGGCCTTAGCCCCCTGCCTACTCCTCTGAGCCTGTGTCTTTATCAGAGAAACGGGTTCCTCCAACCTCAAGGTTAAAAATGAGTATTCAGTAAGGAGTGGCACGACGGGTGGGCAGAACAGGCCATCTTCCCCCTCCACGAGGCCTGCCCTGCTGGTAGGAAGCTCACACCCGAGTCACACTGGCTTCATTTATCTTAACTAGGATGGTTCCCTCCAGGCGGAGGTGACTTTGCAGCCCCGGTCCCTATCGCTTCCTGAGTTCGTCTTGGGAACAGGCCGTGCGGCCCTCCCGAGGAGGCAGCTATCCAGGGATGGAGTGCAGTTAAAATCGCCCAAACCTCCCCACAGGAGACCAAGCAGTTTTGAAAGGTACGGTAGGGACTAGGCTGAGCTGGGACAGGACGTCCGGGCTGGTGGGGGCGCCCGGGGGCCCTGATCCCGCCCCCACCCCAGTCAGGAGACTCCAGCTCCTCCCTCCGTCCCCCTAGCCAGCCCGGGAACAGCGCTGCCCCTTTAAGAGCGCGCGGCCCCGCCCGCCCCCTCGGGCCGGATCCGAATTCCAGGGAGGCGGGGCGGAGACGGCGGGCGGGCGGGTGCTGAGGCCTCAGCCGCGGGACCGGATCGCTGTGGCTCGGGCGGCGCCTCCCTGCGGCGGCCCGGCCCCGCTCGGCCCCGCCGGGGCGATGCTCCCCGAGGCCGCAGGATGAGCCAGGTGAGCGCGGGGACCCCCAGTACCCCCTGCCTGGCGCGCACTCACGGGGACCTGGCAGCCGCGGCCTCCGTTCCCCGGGGCTGTGTGACCTTGGGCGGCCCCGCACCCTCTCTGGGCCGAAGCCCGAAGGCCAGCGGGGCTGTCGGAGGCTCCTCCGAGTCCCGGCCGGCACGGACCCGGCCTGCGGCGCTAAGGAGGCTCGCAGGAGGAGGCGGGGCCTGTCTCTGGCCCCCGGGCTGCCCATGGCGCTTGGGAGCATAAGCGCGGCTCAGGTCGGCCTGGCTTTGCCACCCACTGCTCTGCGACCTTGAGCGAGCCCTTACCCTCTCTGCACCTCAGTTTCCTCATCTGTAAAATGGAGATAAAATCACTGACACTCAGCCCTGGGCAGGGGCATTGCGGTTACCGTTACTGCTGTTACGTCGTTGTTATAATGAGAGTCCTTAGGGAAGGAGAGCTGTGGGAGTACCTGGGACCTTCCCAGAGGTGGGGGGCCGGGTACCAGCCCTCAGCGATGGAGCTAATCATTCCTGCGGTTGGGACCTGAATTCCTGGACTGTCCTGCCTGTCCATTGTGGGCCCACGCCTGTGGGCTGCATCTTTAGGGCTCTGCTTTTCACCTACCTTGTGGGGCAATAAGGATGCGTGGGGACCTGCGAGGGAGGGAGGATTCAGTCAAGTATCCTGTTACCCACCTCCCAGAGGGAAATAGCAAACACTTTCAATACTAAGTCATTCATAGAAATTATCTCATTAGGTCCTGCAAGGAGGGTGCTATTACTGTACCCATTTCACAGACGAGGAAACCGAGGTACAGTGAAGTTTCTCACAGCCAGCTCACAAAACCAAGCATCTGGCCTGAGATGACAGGCGAGTTACAGGTGGTCAGCGGCTTAGTCTGTACCGAGAGCTTCCTGGGTCCTCACAGCAGCCCTGTGTCCCTGTCCACCCACCGTGACTCTGCTGGCCCTGGACATGGCGGACCCAGTGGCGGGCATCGCGGGCTCAGCAGCCAAGAGCGTGCGGCCGTTCCGCTCGAGTGAGGCCTACGTGGAGGCCATGAAGGAGGACCTGGCCGAGTGGCTCAACGCCTTGTATGGCCTGGGTCTGCCCAGTGGTGGCGATGGCTTCCTGACGGGGCTGGCCACGGGCACCACCCTGTGCCAACATGCCAATGCTGTCACTGATGCGGCCCGCGCTTTGGCTGTTGCCCGCCCAGCCCGCGGGGTGGCCTTCCAGGCACACAGTGTGGTGCCCGGCTCTTTCATGGCCCGCGACAATGTAGCCACATTCATCGGCTGGTGCCGAACAGAGCTGGGTGTGCCTGAAGTGCTCATGTTTGAGACGGAGGACCTGGTGCTTCGGAAGAATGAGAAGAGCGTTGTGCTGTGCCTGCTGGAGGTGGCACGGCGTGGGGCCCGCCTTGGCCTGCTCGCCCCTCGCCTTGTGCAGTTTGAACAGGAGATTGAGCAGGAGCTCCGTGCTGCCCCCCCGGCCCCCCACACTCGCACAGCCGAGGAGGACGCCCCCGAAACGGCCACCACAGCAGGGGCTCCCACCCGCGGGCCCCGCATGACACCCAGCGACCTGCGCAACCTTGACGAGCTGGTGAGTCTGTCCGTGAGGGTGCACGTCCCCTCCGCGTGCCCAGGATGGGACAGACTGCCCCATGGGGTAGTGCACACGTTGAGCATCAACTGTATACCTGGCCCCAAGCAGCGGGCACAGCCGCTGGGAGGGAGAAGTGCTTGATGAGGTCGCATGGCCCTGCTGGGTTGTGGATGAAATCTGAGCTCCACTGTGTGATCTCCACTTCAAGGGCTCCCCGTCCACCAGAGAAGGCTGTATACTTCTCATCCAGGGGCTGTGTGATTTGACCGCTTCTGTATGTACTTCAGGACTAGACACTTGGATCCACATCACAGAGCTCGAGGTTGAGTGGGTGCCTGTGATGCTTGGCTCTGAGGGAGGTGCCCGGCACACAGTAGGCTCACTGAGGGCCTAGGGAAGCTTCCCAGGGCTCTACAGCCCCCCTGCCAACCCCCCGTGGCCCTGCGCACATCACTGGTGGGGAAGCCAAGCCCAGAGCTGCTGTTAGAAAAACATGGAAGCTGTCAGACTGTACCCCCAGCTCCCTCCTGCTTATCTCAGGACCTAGGTATCCCTAACGCCCCCGCAGCCTGGCCAAGAGTGGCCTTCTTATCAGAAGGTTAGGACTATGCTGTGCCTTACCCCTGAGGGGGTTAGCCGGATGGCCTTGGGCAGAGGCTGCCAACCCCAGTCCTATCTTGGGCCAGGGTCACCAGAAGCTCCACCTGCTCATTTCCTCTGGCCCCATTGTTGGCTGGGAGGTGGGCCGCCCACATAGCCAGCCTGGCAGCTCCTGACCTGGGCTGGAGCAGGAGGGGTGCAGATGTGTGCTTGCTGGGCATGTGGCCGAGGTGTACATGTTGGGGTGTGTGTGTATGTCTTACATGTCTGTGGCACTGATGTGGCGTGGGTTCCCTGCACTCATGTCCCATGGTCCTCCTTCTCCAATGGACCCAGTCTCCCTGTGGGGCCTCAGCCTCTCTCTGTGAAGTAGGTGAAGGGGGAGTGAGGACGGCTCCCAGGACAGCCCCAGGCTCAGGGGCTGGAGGGAGGCACCTCACTGGGGTCCCACGCCCTGGCCTGACCACAGGGCCACCATCCTTTCCTGGTCAGCTCCCTGACCTCCAACAGCCAAAGGGGAAGGGCAGTTGGTGAAAGGTCAAGTGTAGAGCCTGCACCCAAGTCTGGAGCCACACCATCCGTGCCCCCTTTCTCCGGAAGGACCTGCTTCCTCCTGACCCTGGAGCTGCTGACATCAGGCCGCAGGAGGAGGGACTGAATCCCTGACCTCCCGCTTCTCCTCTCTGGCCTCAGGTGAGAGAGATCTTGAGCTACTGCACCTGTCCAGACCAGTTTCCCATGATCAAAGTCTCGGAGGGCAAGTACCGCGTGGGAGACTCCAGTCTCCTCATCTTCGTGCGGGTAAGAGCCCGGGGCTGCCCTGCAGGCAGCAGCCTAAGGTGGGCTGTCACACCCCCCCACCCCCACTGACAGGCCGTGACCTGCCCATACTGGGCTCCCACAGGTGCTGAGGAGCCACGTGATGGTGCGCGTGGGTGGCGGCTGGGACACTCTGGAACACTATCTGGACAAGCATGACCCTTGCCGCTGCTCGTCCTCGGGTCAGTGCCTGCGGCGGGGCCATAGGGGGGATGCGTAGGCTGGGCTCTGTCTGTGGCACTGCCCTTCACAGGCCACCTGTTGTCTCACCCCCGCAGCCCACCGCCCACCCCAGCCCAGGGCTCGCACCTTCTCCCCACAGAGGGTGTCGCCCACCCCCAGCCCCCGGGCTGGCAGCCCAGTGCCTGGGGGTGAGCGCCGGAGCTCCCGGCCAGAAGTGACGCCCATTAGCCTACGGGCCTCAAAGGAGGGAATGGAGACCACCCTCAGGTGAGAGGCAGGTGGACCTGGGGGTGAGGTGTCGGGGGGGGGGGGGGGGGGGGTGTTGAGGGTGTCCACCCTGGCTTGGATGACAAACGAGCCTGTGCTCCAGGGTGACTCACACCCTGGGAAAAGTTCCCGTGGGTGGGGGCAGGCCTGGCTTCCTATCTCCATGGCAACCTAAGCAACTGAACAACACAGCTGGGGCAGGCCCTGGGGGCTGGGCGGCAGCCAGTCCTACCCGCTTCCCTCTGGCCTGCCCAGGAAGCCGGAGGCCTGGGGAGGGGGAACTCGGAACCTGGCTTCTTCCGCTGCCTTGGGTGGGGGGTGGCCCTGGCTGCCTGAAGCTGCTTGGAGTCCCTCACTTCTCTCTGGAAGTCCCTAAGAGGACCGAAGCCCTTGACAGCCCCCACCCCACCCACCACCACCACCACAGGTGTCTTCCCCACCCCCAACCACTTGGCTGCTTGTCCTTTCCTCTCTGGGCCCTTCCTGCATGCCAGTACTGTCTCTGTATGCCCCATCTCTCGATATCTCTTGTTCCGCTGCCCCAGGGCCCGGGACCAGCTGCCCCCCCATCCCCGCTCCCGCCGCTACTCCGGGGACAGTGACTCCTCAGCGTCCTCAGCCCAGAGTGGCCCCCTTGGTGTCCGCAGTGAAGACTCAGGCACTGGCTCCCGGAAGGAGCGACCCAGCCGGCGGCTGACCACGGGCACCCCATCCTCCCCGAGACGGCCTCCTCCCCCGCGCAGCCAGTCCAGAGACCGACTGGATCGGGGGCGGCCCCGTGGGGCCCCAGGAGGCCGGGGAGCCCCGCTGTCAGCCGCCAGCCCTGCCCGGCGGGCCCGGAGCCAGAGCCGGGAGGAGCAGACCATGCTGCTGGTGCGCAGGGACCGAGATGGGCAGCACTCATGGGTGCCCCGGGGCAGGGTCAGTGGGGGCTCAGGCAGGAGCAGCCCCCAGACTCCCCGGGCTCGCAGCCCTGCAGCGCCCCGGCCTCTCCGGGTCTCCAACCCCAGTCCAGAGTTGGGCGCCACACCGGCCAGTGTCTTCCGCACCCCCCTACAGCTGGACCCGAAGCAGGAGCAGCAACTGTTCAGGCGCTTGGAAGAGGAGTTCCTGGCCAATGCCCGAGCCCTTGAGGCTGCTGCTGGCGGGACCCCCGCCGGACCATCCTCTGACCCAGCTCGGGCCCCAGACCCTCCAGCTCCTGACTCGGCCTACTGTTCCTCCAGCTCCTCCTCTTCATCCCTCAGTGTCCTGGGTGGCAAGTGTGGCCAGCCCGGGGACTCTGGCCGGATGGCCAATGGGCTGCCTGGGCCCCGAGGCCCAGTCCTGTCCAGTTCTTCCGATGAAGGCAGCCCCTGCCCCGGTGTGGGGGGCCCACCAGATGCACCTGGGAGCCCCTTGGCTGGCCTGGAGCTCCCGAGGACCTGGGCACGGGGCCGGATGGACACACAGCCAGACCGAAAACCCTCACGCATCCCCACGCCTCGGGGCCCTCGCCGCCCGTCTGGATCCACAGAGCCTGGGGCCTGGCATGCCCTGCACTCTGTGAGCCCAAGGGCAGAGCCGGATTCCTGGATGTGATGAACCAGCCCAGCTGCCCCCCAGGCCCCTACTCCTTCTCATCCTATTCCTTTGTGGCCTTAACCCCTCTGCATCAGGGAACCCCCCCTCCACCCCTGCCTCTCGGGTACCAGACCTCATGGGACCAGACCCCTTGGGACCACATGGCACAATGGGACCTCTGTTGTACATTCCGGTTGGGGGATGAGCGTTGCTATTTAATTACTAATATTATTGATTGCCTTAGAGGAGGTCAGTGAGGACCCGTCCTGCGGTCCTGTGGCCCTGCAGAGCCTGACAGTAAAGTATTGTTTCAGCCACTTGTGTCTGCTTCTTGGGGTTGGCCTTGGGGCCATCACACCTTTCGGGGGACCCTTCTTACATGTTGGGGTTCTGGTATTAGGTGCCAGAGAGCAATGACCTCTAAGCTTAAGACCATGCAGCCCACCCAAGAAATGCAAGCTGCGCTTCCATCGTTTTCCCCTTTATTACCTCCTGAGAGGTGTGATTTTATAGTCTGTCCAGTGGAACCGCAGGAGCAACCTGAGCGCTTCCAATCAGATCCACAGCCAAGTCCCTTCTACCCAATGGGACTGTAACCCAATGAGGTCCCAGAAAAGATTGCTGGAGCCCAGTGTGGCTTGGGGGCCTGGCAGGGTCCAATGCAGCTCAAAGTCCTGTCGCCCGGAGACTGAGTGGGAGGTTTCTTCGTCCAATCAGGGAGGAGACCTTGTCCTGTCCAATCCGAGAGAAGTTGGGCAATTTCGTCCAATCCGGGTACCCGGTTGTTCCAATCCAACCACCCTCCCCCAACCTTCGGCGTCGACGTCCAGTTCAATCACATGAGGCTGCAGCGCGCTGGATGCAGCGCCCCCTGCAGGCGTAGGGCCGGGTGTGCAGGGCGTGCACGCACCAAAGCGCAACGCAGCAGCTCGCGGAAAAGACGCAGCACGTGCCAATTGTACTTGGCAGAGCACTCCAGGTAGCCGCAGCGCCAGCCCCTGCGCACCAGGGCGGCCAGCGCGCGCCGAGGCCCGAAGCGCAGCCGCTGCCTGTCCCGCTTGTTGCCTACCACGAGGATGGGAGCCTCGGGTGCGCCCGCCGGTCTGTGGGCCAGATGGGGACGAGGGCTAGTGTGCCGGACGCCCCACGCCGGAGACCCCTCCCTCCGCAGTGGGTATATACATTCCTGTGGCCAGAGACAGCCCCCCTCCCAAGGAAATACCAGACCCGAGTGGCCCAAAGACCGCATAGCTGGCAGACCAGAGACCCAGCCAGGACCAGGGAAGAACCCACCCATTCCCCTTGGGCAAAGGCCCGGCCGGTCTGGCAAAAGCACCCCTCCTCCACCCATACACACCTGTGGCAGTATCCCCACCTGGTCTCCGAGATGCGTTGCCGTAGCGCCTTCACGTAATCAAAACTGTCCGGGCTGCAGATATCATAGACGAGCACGAAGGCGTCGGTGTCCTGCAAGCTCCAGTCTTTGGAGTCTGGCCACTCCTGGGGCAGGAGGCCGGAGTTTGCCAGAGACCCTTTCTCACTCTCCAACAGCCAGACCCTCTGAAGGGTCTTGATGCTAAACCCACAGTTCATCCTCAGGCCTCGGCCGTCCCCACCATCTCTCTCCAAGCTCCCTAGGCCTCCTGTCCTCACGGTTGCCAGGATAAAAATTTCTAACCCGTGTCTGAAGCCAGTCAGCTGCTTACCAGCCCTCCTTCGCTCTCGGCCTCCTCTCTGCCCACCCCGTAGCTTCCTCCTTCCAGCTTTTCAAAGCTCATCTCGGGGCTGGCCTCTTAGGCCCTCACTCCCTGTTTACCACAGCTGCCTTTAAGCCCCAGGCTCCGTGTTCCCCAGGCCCTCCAACACCATTGATGATGGACAGCTGTACACATTCAGGGCGGGGGGGGGGGGGCGGGGGGGGGCGGGGTGGGGGGGTGGGTTAAGCACATGCTGTCCTTTCCACCTGGCAGGCTTTTGACACTTCTTTTAATCAAAATTTCATTCATCCTTCCAGGGTCAGCCCAAACGACAACACCTCCAGGAAGCCCTGCTTAATTCTGTGTGCTCCTTCCTCTTCACCCCTCAGAGGCATCCAGCTCCAAGAATTCAAAATCTGCCCTGGGATTCGCACAAATTGCTAAACTCTTTGCTCCAAGTCACAGGAATAAGGGAGCAGAGAATAACCGCCCTAGAAAGTACACCTGTGTCTGGCCCCATTCTCTCCTCACTGAGAGTCTGCTTAATTCCCCAAGCATAAAATGCTCCCTCGCAGGGAGGCACGACCATGGTCTGCCATGCACTGATCCAGAACCACCCTCCCAGGCAGGCAAATAATACAGGCACTTTAGGCCAGTGAGAAAAACCCTCTTTTCAAAATCGCCGGGCCTGGGGCCTGATCTTGGACAGCAGCAGGCCATCAGGGAGAGACACACACACAAACCCCCCAGGACACGTTCATCCTTTAATCCATGAACACAGTTGGGCACCCCAGGGCTGTCAAGGCAGACATGCACGTGTGCACCAAGCACCCGCCACATATACACACACGCTGTCACACGCCCCCGCCCGCGCCGCCCGTCCCCCAGTCGCTACCTCTGGACCCCCGGGGTTCTGACCCGGAGGAGCGCCGTCGCCGTCGCGGATGCTCAGGTCGTAGACCGCGCCGTCGAGCAGCACCGCGGGCCGGTAGAGGCGTGGCCCGTCCGTGGGCCGGTGGCGTTCCGGGTAATCACCGAACAGGAACTGGCGGATGATGGCCGTCTTGCCCACGCCCGGGGCACCCAGCACAGCCACCCGCAGGCTGCCCCCCATGGCCCGCGCGCCCAGCCGCGCCCAGCGTTGTAAACCCTCATGGACCAGCGCAGCGCCGTGCGCCCCGCGTGCCCTGCCCAGTGCGCCCTGGCCCCGCGCTCCTCATCGCCCCCCACGCCCCCGCCCCCGGAGCACCCTGGGCCAGGAGAGGCCGGGCCAGAGGACGGAGCGGGCGGCCGGAGGGCAGACAGCCGAGCAGGCCGACGGAGGACGAACGAGCAGCTCCGGCAGGTGCCGAAGCTCGGGAGAGAACAGACCCCGCGCGCGGTGCAGACACCGCCTCCGCCCCGCAGCGCGAGCTGGAGGCGCCGCCGGCAGCGCGAGCACCGGGGTCGGACCTCCTGGCCGCGCGGGTCCCGCGGCGGGTCCCGCAGCGGGTCCGGGCGCGGGGACGGCGCTGCCTCTCGGTGCCTCAGTCCCGCTGTCCTTCGGTCGCTCCGGCGCCCTGAGTCGCCGCCCCAGCCAGCGGCGCGAGCGAGAGAGCGAGCGGGCGAGCGGAGCTTCCCGGAGGCGGCGATGAGGTAACCGCCGGCCCGCCCCTCCCCAGCTCCCCACTACCCGCCCGGGATGCTCCTCCCGGGAAGGGTCGCGGGAAGGTGACTGGGGCGCAGGAAGCCGGAGGGAGGGATCCAACCCCCTCGGTGTCCCGCGCTTCTCTCACCCGCTCCAAAATAGAAGTCCCTTCTCGCCCACGCCCGCATCCGCTCTTCCAAACACCGCTCCCGCAAGCTGGCTCCAGACAAACCCAGCCCGCGGGAGTTGGGCCGCCCTGGTCCGATCTACAGCCCCAGCTGTGTGACCTTGGGCGAGTCTCCGCACTGCGGGGCCTCTGGGCTCCGCATCCATCAAACGCAGATACTTTGCTTGAGACCCTACTATGTGCTGGGCCCTTCACTAAGCTGTTGCTTAGTGATTACTGAATCTACAGCTTTATCCTGGTTATCTCCCTCTGAGAGAGAAAAACAGGCCCGGGAGGCGATCTTCCAAGGTGGTGGGTGCCAGTGGGTGGCCCCTGACGGTCACATAGCCTGTGGTCTTCTCTGAGGAGCTCTCCCACTTTTGTCCTGCACACAGAGGTAAATGTCCAGCATGAAACAATATATCAGATGGCCCGCATCCAGGTAGGGCTGGACAGAGTTTGGTGAGCCCGCTACACACCAGGTCACAGTAGCTCTCAACAAGCATTCCTAATATTACTGCTCACCAGGACTGGAGAGGTGGGGAGAGGGGGAAATCTTACCTTAGGAGAGTAGGTTCTAGAACACATGGGATCCAGGAATTGTAGGAGCATAGTGTGGGAAGTGGAGGAGAGAGGGGAGCTTAGCCCTGAAGTGAGGAGAGGCAGAGAAGCAGGTGATGGCAACAGAAGGTGCTTCTCCAGAGCACTGGTTGTATTTTCATCTTCCCACATTAGGTCAGGGAATTGGGTCTTCTTTCACTTTTCTCCTCAGCCATTAGGGAGCTCAGAGCTAGACTTGTGGCTAACCTCTGGAAGGTGTTCTGGGTCTTCAAGCCCAGTAAGTGGGGACTCCTGGCTTCATCTTCCTTTCCTGCCATGATCCTTTCCCTTCACCCAACTTCCCCTGTCACTTTGTAACATTTCAGACTTCTGGGTTTTGTAAGCTGCCTCAGTTCCTTTGGGGAACAAGGCTGAGCATAAATAAACTAAGCTCCTGTTCCCTTTTGGCATTCAGGAGGGTTCAGGGCTGACATCAGGACAGTCTTCCTTCAGGCCCTGGGTAGGGCCCACATTTCTGACTGAAGCACCCTCTCTTCTTGCTCCTTGGGAGCAAGACCACCCTTGGGAGCTAGTTCTGCATGTCCTTCCTCTGGAAAACCTTCCTTGCTTCACTTCCGGACAGAGTGCCTTCGCGGGCAAGGCTTCTTCAGAACCAGCAAACAGGGCTGTGTGTGTGTGGGCAGGGGGCATCTCTGGGTCCCAGGTGCCTGGTTTGGGAATGATGGAGGACTCTCCTCTGTCCTAAAGCTCCTACAAGGTCCAGCAGACCGCACAGGGATGACCCATTCCCTAGGAAACTCGAGCACCAGCACCCCTAGCAGCAGTCCCTGTTTAGGAAGGATACGCCCCAACCCATAGCCGCATGCTTAACTTAGGGAGGCCTGGGAAGGTGCAAAGGTTTGCCTGAGATTGCGCAGCAGGAAAGTGATGGCACAGGCACGGGAACCGTCAGGTCTGACTTTCTGAGAAGCCCAGGGACCAGAGGGCCTTCGGGAGGAGATCAGCCGGGGCATGTGGCCCTACGGGAAAGGACTTTAAGGAAGCCCCCTTTATCTGTGGGGACTGAGCAGAGCTAGGACTGGAGTGGGCCACCCAGGTGCCAAGATTCCCAAAGACTAGCAAGCCAGAAAACCTGGACTGGGATGTGAATTTCAAATTTTCCCTCAGCGGTTCCCTCACTTCCTGCCCAAGGAGAGGCAGTTAGGGTGCTGTCTGCAGCTCCGCAGGCCCTAGGCTCCACAGAGAGCACTCATCAAGCATCCACACATCTGTTCCTGTAGCCTGTAGGACCTGGTGCTGGGCCCACAGTGGCCAAGCTGGTTCCTGCCTGCTCTCTGTGGCTTGTGAAGGAGCCAGGCAAGCACCCAGGCACAGACAGATGGATGGAAAGGCCTGGGGGCTCTGGGGGCTGAGGAGACCCAGGGGAGGACCAGCCTACCAAGGTTGAGGGCTCAGGAAAGGCCTGACGCCACACCTAAGCTGAGCCCTGAAGGGTTAAGCCACAGAAAGTGGGGTGGGCTGAGAGGTGCCTGGCAGGCACAGGCACTGGGTGGAGAATCCTGAGTCCACAGCCTCCTGATGCCAGCCTGCTGAGCACCGCCCTTCCTTGCCCCCTGCGCCCACACAGCTTTTCCCCAGCTGGCCTGATTCTAGACCTTCCCTGGGGTCGAGCACCCTGCACTGCCTCCAGCTCCCAGGGGCATAGGCTCTGGGGCCCTCCCCGATCTTCCATCGTGGTCTGTCCTGACCGTTAATCACAGCACCATACCACTTGTCCCAACAGTGACTCACCCCCTGAGCCCTGGATGGGGGTGGGTACCCCTCTCCCAGATGCTTGGCATATAGTGGGTCCTCGGTCATCCTTGCAATGCTGCCCACTGAGCATGGTGGTCAACCTCTTGCAGCCCTCAGGACACAAGGAGGCCACACAGAATAGAGTGGGGCTGTTTGAGGTCTCCTCCCCAGGGGGTGTGCAGTCTGCGCAAGTTACTTGAACTCTCTAAGCCTGTTTCCCTCTTTGTGATGGGATAACAGTGGTCTTGACTTCACACAGTTGTGGGAGGAGATGAGATAAAACGGAGAGAAAAACAAGACAGTTTAGCAAGTGGGTGGGGACAAGATTTATACATATAAAACAATTTCATTTTTTATATGCAAATAGCTACTGGTTACAAAACAACGGAGGGCCATGTGTGTCTACACGGGTAAGTATGCACAGAGATATTTCCTAGCTCCGTCTGCTGAGGTGGCCTAGAAGTGCTACCCTAGGAACAAAAAAGGCACCCAGCACTGACATCTTTGTTTCTAAGGCTGCTCACCAGTGAAAGGAACCAGCTCCTTGGAGAAATGGCTGATGCTAGGGTCAGGGCAGGACAGATACAAGATGAGCCTGGGACATCTTGAAATGCCAGAAAGCAAGGAAGCCGCCAAGTAACGAAAGGACGGGGAATATCAAAGGGACACAGAGTCTACCCAAAAGGGCTCCCAATGACCAAACTGGAACAATTTATGCAGTAAAATAATATACTTTTGGATTAAATCCAAATGGGAAAATAAATATCCATGAGTCCAGACTGATATATATGACTGAATTAATAAATAAATACAGGAGAAGAAAGCAGTTCTTTCCAGCAGAAGAATTTCAAGTCATTATGTAGCTACTCCCTGCCCCCACAATCTTTCCTGAGTGTAGCCTGCCCTTAGTGACTTGCTTCTGAAGAGCAGACTAAGGGAAAGGGGAAGAGAGGAACCCCACGGTGGAGAAAGCTAGGAACAAGACCTTGGCCAAGTGATCCAGGCTAATGTGACAGTGAGAGGCGGATGCTGTGGGCCCCTGACTGGATGTAACAAAGAAGGGCCACTCTCTGGTCTTCTTCCTAAAAACCCACAACCCCGTCTAACCACGAGAAAAACAGACCAAAATTGAGGGATAGTCTACAATACACCCACCAGTACGCCTTAAAATTGTTAAGGTCGTGAAAAACAAAGTCATGAAAAACAAAGAAACTGTCACAGATTAGAGGAGTCCGAGGAGACATGATAACCACATGGAATGTGGGATCTGGAAACAGAATGAGGACATGAGTGGGGAAACTAGTCAAATCTGAATAAAGTCTGGAGTTTAGTTCACAAATTTTCTATTACATAACTTATGTTACTTTATACATTTATATTATTCTTATGTTTAAATATTAAATCTATATTACATAATAAATATATATATAGGAAAGAATGGAAAAGAGCCCATTTACAAAAAGGAACAACAAAAAAAAACCTCATGAATCTATGTAAAAATAAATGTGCATGCAAGAACTTTTGAATGAAGAAAACTTAAAATATTACAGCCATAGGGCACCTGGCTGGCTTAGTCAGTGGAATGTGGGACTCTTGATCTTGGGGTTATGGGTTCAGGGCCCACACTGGGTACAGAGATTACTTAAAAATAAAAATATTTGGGGCGCCTGGGTGGCCCAGTGGGTTAAGTCTCTGCCTTCTGCTCAGGTCATGATCTCAGGGTCCTGGGATCAAGACCCGCATTGGGCTCTCTGCTCAGCAGGGAGCCTGCTTCCCCCTCTCTTTCTGCCTGCCTCTCTGCCTACTTGTGATTTCTCTCTCTGTCAAATAAATAAATAAATAAATCTTGAATATTTAAAAAATATTACAGAGACATAAAGGAAAGCATGAACCAGTGGAGAAGCATCTACTCCTATATTTTGATATAAAGATAAATGTTATTATTGCCATCATGATAAGAATGTCAGTTCTCTGTAGGTTAATACAAACATTTGATATGGTCCAAATAAAATTAATACAATTTTGTGTGTGTGTGTGTGCAAAATGGTGGGCGTAAACACCCAATCATCACACTTATGAACTACAAAAGGATCTAGAGTAAATTTTTTTTTTTTAAGATTTTATTTATTTATTTGACAGAGAGAAATCACAAGTAGATGGAGAGGGAGGCAGAGAGAGAGAGAGGGAAGCAGGCTCCCTGCTGAGCAGAGAGCCCAATGCGGGACCCGATCCCAGGACCCTGAGATCACGACCCGAGCCGAAGGCAGCGGCTTAAACCACTGAGCCACCCAGGCGCCCCTAGAGTAAATTTTTTTTTTTTTTTTAAAGATTTTATTTATTTATTTGACAGAGAGAAATCACAAGTAGATGGAGAGGCAGGCAGAGAGAGAGAGAGGGAAGCGGGCTCCCTGCCGAGCAGAGAGCCCGATGCGGGACTCGATCCCAGGACCCCGAGATCATGACCTGAGCTGAAGGCAGCGGCTTAACCCACTGAGCCACCCAGGCGCCCCGAGTAAATTTTTTAAAAAAGATTTTATTTATTTGAGAGAGAGAGAGAAACAGATGCCCCGCTGAGCCAGGAGCCTGACGTGGGGCCTGGTTCCAGGATCCTGGGATCATGACCCAAGCCAAAGGCAGACACTTAATCACTTGAGCCACAAAGCACCCCTACAGTAAATTTTTTAAAAGACAAAGTAGTTTCAGGGTGCCTATGTGGCTTAGTCAATTGAGCAGGGAACCTGATTCTACCTCTGCCTCTACCCCATCCCTGCTTGCTCTCTCTCTCTAAAATAAGTAAATAAAATCTTAAAAAAAAAAAAAAAAGAAAATAGTTTTAAAGTTCAATTGGGACAAAGAGGGTGAATAAATGGGTACTATAAATATGGAAATATAAAGGTATAATATTTTTTTAAAAAACGCAGTGGCCAATGAGTAGACAAAATTTTCTGCTGCAGAGCAGGGTCCAGAAAAGCACTCATATACATATGGAAATGTAGTACATGTTACAAATGACATTTCAGCTCTGTGGGGAAAAGATGAATTACTCAGTGAATGGTGTGGAGACAACTGGGTAACCATCTGGGAAAAGAAAAAGTTGGATCCCTACCTTGTCCCTAACATAAAGCCCAGATGGAACAGGATTGAAATGCACAAATGAAGATCAGACAAGCACCAGCTCAGGCAAGTATAGAAGAGATTAAAGGAAGACAGCATACAAAAACACTTTCTTTTTTTTTTTTTTTTTTTTTTTTTTTTTTTTTTTAAAGATTTTATTTATTTATTTGACAGAGAGAAATCACAAGTAGGCAGAGAGGCAGGCAGAGAGAGAGAGAGGAGGAAGCAGGCTTCCTGCTGAGCAGAGAGCCCGATGCGGGACTCGATCCCAGGACCCTGAGATCATGACCTGAGCCGAAGGCAGCGGCTTAACCACTGAGCCACCCAGGCACCCCAAAAACACTTTCAACACGGTGAAGTAAAAGACAGTAACAAAATGGGGAGAAATAATGATAAATCAGTAAGAAAAGGACCAATAACTATACAAATGGGCAAAAAATAGGAATATGAAGCAGCTTACAGAATAGGACATGCAGGAACACCTGGGTGGCTCAGTTAAGCATCTGACTCTTGGTTTCAGCTCAGTTCATGATCTTAGGGCCGTGAGATCAACCCCTGCGTCAGGCTCTGCACTCAGTGCAGCCTGCTTGAGAGTCTCTCTCCCTTTCCCTCTGCCCCTCAACATGCGCATGTGCACTCTCTCTCTCTCAAATAAATCGGTAAATAAAAAACTTTTAAATGATTTTATTTATTTACTTCAGAGAGAACACGAGAGGGGAAAGTGAAAGGGAGAAGGAACTCCCTGCTGAGCAGGGAACCTGACGCCAAAAGCAGTTGCTTAACCAACTGGGCCACCCAGGTGCCCTAAATAAAACCCTTTATTATTATTATTTTTTAATATTTTATTTATTTATTTGACACAGAGAGAGAGAGAGATATCACAAGTTGGCAGAGAGGCAGGCAGAGAGAGGGTGAAGCAGGCTCCCCACTGAGCAGAGAGCCCGATGTGGGGCTCGATCTCAAAACCCTGAGATCACGACCTGAGCTGAAGGCAGAGGCCCAAACCATCAAACCAGGCCCAAACCAGGCGCCCCTAAAATCCTTTAAAACCAGAGAATGGGACATGCAAGTGGCTTGCAAACACACGAACAAAGGCACATTGAGAACACGGTAAGGTACCATTCTTCACCTTAAGTTTGGCACACAGTGTATAGACACTAGGTTGTCTGTGACAGTATGGGGGACATAGGCATCTCATTCCTGGCTGGTGGGAATGTAAACGGGAGAATTTTTAGCAACAGCTCTCAAAATTATAAGCGCACCTACCTTTGACCCAGTAACTCGTGCCTGACGAATCTGTTCATGTATGAAAGTGAATATTCTTTGCAGTATCACTTGTACTAGCAACACCCTAGGCCAACTTAATGGGCATTGTGGGGCTTCTGGCTCGGGACAGCACCTCCATTCAATGGAAAAGCACACAGCCGTGATAAAAAGGCATTAGGACCCTCTCTGTAATGGGGTGATAATGGAAAAGTCTCCAAGATAGAACATGGCACAGATCGGGGTTATTCCATGCTACCCACTGTGTATAAAAGGGGAAAAAGCCATATTGGACTCCTTTGAGTGCCTTTGGAATAACATTGGTTTTTTTGCGGAGAGGAATGAGGAGTAGGATTTTTCACTTCTTTTTTTGCCTTTTGGATTTCAAGCCATGTGAATACATTGCCTTCTCAAAACAAGAAGTACAATTTAAAACAGAAAATGCTATACCCTCTGGCCTATCAATTCTGGAGCTAGATCCCACAGCTGCATCTGCCCACGAGCAAGGCCGTATGTGGGCTGGTATTGACTGCACTGTTGCTTGGACTCACAGAAGACGGAAACTGCCTGAGTGTCCACCCGTACGCTCCGGCTAATGGCAGCCCGTTCACCCAAGAAATTCTGGGGTGGGTCTGTTAGTACTGATAGGTCAAGAAAAGCAAAGTGCTGGTAGTATCTGGAATGTGCTGCCATTTGTTTGGCAAGTATCTCTGTGAATTTGCTTCTAATCATGTACAGAATATTCCTGGGGGGTGGGTGGGAAACAACCCAAATCTAGCAACAAAGTTTGCCTCCTGGGAGCAAAACTAAGAACCGAGGAAGGGTGGGAGGGATCTTTTGTGTGGCTTATCTTTCACCCCTGGTCCAGAATCTAGCCCTCTCCATGGATAAAATAATTAAAAAAAAGCAAATCACTAGCTGAAGATAAGGAAAATGAGGTCACCCTGCAGGCCATAGCACAGTGTCTGGCACACAGGGAACTCCTTAGGCCCTTGGCTGAGTTCCTCTACTGGCTGGGAAGGCTCAGAACCTCCAGCAGGAAGCTAAGGCTCCAGAGAGACCGGGGCAGGCCTGAGCACATCAGGATGGGGCAGTGTGATGAAGAGGAGGGTGAAGAGGCACATGATGGGTCCTTAGTAGGTGGTGGGGGACAGGGGGGAGCCAACGGGCACAGAGTTGGGACTGGCTGGCTATCCCCTAAAGCACTTCTCCTAAAGGCCTACGTCCTAGTGGTGGCCCTGGGTGCTTGTTTTTCTGAAGCAGTGATGTGGGAAGGCCCAGGCTTGGGGAACTGGGAGTGAGCATGCTCTCTGCTTCAGTTTCTCCCTGCAAATTTTTGTTTTGTTTTGTTTTAGATTTTATTTGAGGGACACCTGGGTAGCTCAGTCAGTTAAGCATCTGCTTTTGGCTCAGGTTATGATCCCAGGGTCCTGGAATGGAGCCCTGCATTGGGCTCCTTGCTTATTAGGGAGCCTGCTTCTTCCTCTGCCTGCCACTCACCCTGCTTGTGCTTTCTCTTCCTGACAAATAAAATCTAAAAAAAAAAATTATTTGAGATCAAAAGCATGAGTGGGGGGAGGGGCAGAGGGAGAGGGAGAAGCAGGCTCCCTTGTGGGGAGTAGGAAGCATTACCGGGGGCTCGATCCCAGGACCTGGAGATCATGACCTGAGCCCAAGACAAATGCTTTAACCCACTGAGCCTCTCAGGCGCCCCTCTCCCTGCAAATGTTAAGACTCTGCTGGGTCCCATCATGCCAGGTGCCATGGAGTGGGAGCAAGGCACAATCATAGTCAGGTCCTGCCCAAAATGGCTTGAGGCCCAAGCACAGCTTTATACATGGGGGCAAACCCCAAGTGTTTGATGATGGTCCCAGGTGTTCCATTCCAGCAGGCCAGGCTTTCTCCTCACCCCCGATATATGGTCCTTGGACTTGCTCACCCAACGCCATTCTCCTGTGGACAGCTACCCTGCACTTCACATCTGCCCTCTGTGGCAGAGAGGTGGGGAGCCATGACTGGCAGCACATGCACGGGATCCTGGGTGGGAGCCAGGCCCTCAAACAGCCAGGAGCAGCAGGCGACACTGCAGGCCAGGGCCAAAGTCTCCTCGAGGGCTCCCAACCTCTCTTCTAGTCCACAGCTGGGGGTACTCCAGCCGCATCCGTGTAGGGTCTTCTGAGCTCTGGACTTTCAGGTAAACTGAGAACTGGATTGTGTGATCAAAGAAATTGGTCAGCTCTAGACTCTTCAGCCTCAGGGGTCAGATGTGGGGCAGTGGAAGGCCAGGAACTCCTGCTGACGTGTTCTTCTTTCAGCCTCCCAGTGCCGGGAAGGCAGCAGTGGGTCGGAAGTGGGCAGTGCAGGGAATGGTGGGCTGAAATGGGGCGAGGGCAACAGGCTGCTCCTCCCTTAGAGGCAGACTGAAGGCCTCCAGGCCACCTGGCACTGAGAACCACAAGCAGCTTTGCCACTAGGGCCCTGCCCTTGGTCTGGCTGCCCTCCCCTGGGATCCAGGCCAATCCCAGCACTGGGGTCACATGGGATGTCCTTGGTGGCAGCCGGGTGGGCGCCCCACTCAGCCGGCCGTGGACGCAGGGTGGGGGAAGAGCCTGCCCAGACAGGCCTGGTGCCCCGCCTACCTAACCGTTCCCTCTCTCCTGCCACCACCAGAGCACTCCTCCGTGGCTCCTGGGAGCCTTCACAATGGCAGGGAGAAGAGGAAAACCAAAACAGAAGACAGCCCTCCAGCCAACATCAAAAGGCAAGACGGCTGGGTGGAGTTAGGATCAAGGGCAGGAGCGGTGCCAGGGAGATCAGCAGGCCTCAGACGTCCATTTTTAAGGACAGGGTAGAGGGAAAGGCCCTGTCCTCAGAGTGCCAGGGGAGGGGCTACGCACACAGTTCAAGTCCTTGATCCTGGACCCAGGACCCCACCCACAAGAGCCTCAGGACCTGACACACTGGCCAGGGACACACTTGATGTCATCATTTTTATTCATTTTCTCTTTTTGAAAATAAGAATAAACATACATTATATATATGTGTATGTATATTATGTATACTGCAGTATACGTATCTATGTATATGTGTGTGTATGTATATATACTACGAATATTACAGTTACTGCAGGGCTCAGAAAGCCATCCTCAACCACTGGGAGGCAATTTTCAATTCTGACAATTAGTGGAGGGGGAAAAAAGTGTCCGTGATTGCCAAAAGCAGAATCTTTCTTTATTATTAAACAGCAGTACAGGAAAACCTAATGCTCTGTCAGACACAACGGAAATATGGGAGGCCAGGGGGAGGGCAGCAGACACTAAGGAGAAACCCCAAAGAAACCCCAGATGGGAAGCACCCTGCTCGCCCATGTGCCCCATCCCTCAGTCCTGTCTCTGCTCCAGAAACACAGGGGACGCCAAGGACTATATTGAAGGCAGTCACCGTCCTCCGGGGCAAGAAAAGGAGTGGGGTGAGTCGATGTGTGCAACTGCTGGGGGGGCAGGAGCCTGGGTCGGGGCTTTGGACGTTTCTGCCCAGTCTTGCCCGTGTAGGTCAGTGCTCAGGAGGCTTGAGGCCCGATGGGCACAACCAGGGGGGGCCCCACCTGGGTGGATGCAGAGAGGGAAGGTAGGGGTGTAAGCCCCCAGGAGCCCCAGACCCCTGACAGAGGAGCTCTCTGGGCACACCAAAGGACCCTCCACACACACCAGGACAGCCTGGCCTGAGAGCGGGCAATGGGGAGGCCCTCTAACACTGACCCAAGAGAGACTGAGGGGCAGCGGCTTCCCAGGCCAGGAGCCCGAAGAGGGAGCCACACACTCGCCCTTCAAGCACTGGTCAGGAAAAGGAAGAGAAAACCCTGGGTCTGCCTGATCAGCTTCTGTGGCCTCTCTGGCTCTGTTTCCTTTGGTCCCCTCCTCACCTGACCCTAACTGTCAGCAGCAACGGAAGAGGGGAGTCCCCGAGCACAGGGGTACACTGAGATTTCACTCCAGGAGGAATGCTAACCTGCCCTGAGGACCCAGGTGGGCCTGGCAGTTAGGACCAGGGAACTCCGTGGTGTCCAAGAGCCTTGCTCAGCGTCTCCAGGAAGGAGGTGCTGCCACTCCCGGGGGCTCCTTGTTGGGGCTGGCAGAAGGCCAGGGTGGGCACTGGATGGGGCCTCAGTTCTTGAGGATGGTCTCGTAGGCCTGGTACACGTGTTGGGACACCTCTGGTGCTCGACATTTCAGGGACAGCTGCAGGGGGAGAGAGAGGTCAGAATTCCCCAGGCTCCTCTCAGGAGCTGGGAGGGAACACAGGGAGGGAGAAAAGCGGGAGAGCCAGATGGAAGAGTGTGGTGTGCACACGTGGCCTGGTGGCAGCGCGGCTGGGGCAGATGTGTAGTAAAGCGGAGGGAGCGGAGCGGGTGGCTGCGTTAGCCAGCTGGGTGCGGACCAAATATACGTGCAGCCCACACACCTGCTGTCAGCCCAGCCGCTGCGGCCCAAGCAGAGTGAATCATGAGCTGGTGGCTGGCGGGGAGGACCCGGCCCCTGCCCCACAGAGCTGCTGGGGCCCGTCACTGCCCGTGAAGGGCTGGGGTCTCTGACGAGGTGTGGGGGCTGCAAAGGAGGTCTCCATTTGGAGAGATAGCAGTGGTAGGGGGGTGTCGCTGGGGAGTCTTCTTGGGCGCCAGCACAGGCAGCTCTGCCAACTGTGGGAGCTGGAGAGTAGGCAGAAGAGAAGCAAGTGCCACCAGCACTTCTGCCAAAGTCGCTGCCACTGAAGGGTGCGACGAGAAAGGGGGGAGCACACGGAGCTCTGGAAGCCAGCAGTGGTGGCCCTGTGTGGCCCCGATCTTCTTTGCAGGGCTCTGTGCACGCTCTGCGTGCTGGGAAGTGGGGGTACCAGCTCCTCAGTCGGGTTCATCTGGTTGGGAAGCTTTGGGGTGCCCCGTGCCTGCATGCACGTCTGCCCGGCTTTGGGGAGCAGCAGGGTGAGGCGAGGCTAGGAGAGGCAGGGTGCACTGGAGCCAGGCCAGGAGACAGGCTGTGCGAGGTGTGGCTGAGGAGAATGGAGGGGAAAGAGGAAGAGAAAAGCAGTCTGCTAACCTCCAAGTCCTGCAACACGGCACCAGCAGGGAAGGTGGGCATGCAGCGACCAAACACAGGGAGATGGAAATTACCACCACCGAAGCTACTGCCGCAGCCCCCGCCCAACCATAGTGCCAGCACCGCCAGCGGGGCCCGGGGAGCCACGTCTGCAGGGCCATGCCTGCCAGAGACGGGGGCGCAGGGTGAGAAGCAAAGCCTGGTGCTCTCTGGGGCCTGGAACAGCAGCATGGCCTCCAGGGCAACCACACACTCCGTGGAAGCCATGTCCTGACTGGGGTCTGACATGAAGCCCAAGAAGGGCAAGTTGTTCACTATCAGTGCCCTCCCAGGTGGGCCCCCGGGCAGGGAAGAGTGGGAGCACGGCCAGCACCCATTTCCTAGCAGTGCCATTTCCTAGTCAGGTTGGCCTGAGGCCAACTGTGCCCCCTGAAGGGGTCCAACTGTATAGAATCTTCAAGACCAAATCACTGGTGACACAGTTTAGTGTCTTATCTAGTAATCTGATGAGACGGAGTTGGAAGCTAGGGTCAGAATTCTGAGGCTCATTCATGTCGCGTTCAGAGGGACCCCAGCCTAGCGGGGCTACAGCGCACCTGTTCAGACTGACCCCTGGTCTGGGAAGGAGTGAGAGAAGGAGAGGCTGCCTGCAACATGGAGGTAGACACCCCAGGGCTGGCAGGGCAGGAGCAGGGACCCTCACCGTGAAGCTGGGATTGCCTGGCTGGATGCGCAGCTCCGCCAGCACCCAGATGCCGTTGGTCAGCTTCAGGGACTGGTAGAGCATGTCCTGGCCCTCCACATTCCTCTTGGCGACCGTAAAGATGTTGCTGCTCTGTAGCCTGCTGCTCACAGCCTCTGAGAGTGAGAAGGGGGCCCCCAGTCAGTGGTGGGGGAGGGCTGAGGGTACAGGTAAGGGGCAGTGTGGATGGGGCTGGAAGGCGGGGGAGGGCGGAGAAGTCCTACCTGCATTTAGGGAGCAGTCTCTGATCTGGAACTGGGCTTCATTTTCATTGGGAATGTCCTTCCACGTGGCCAGGAACATCTGTCGGTCTGGGAGTGGGGGACAAGGTAGAAGATGGAACCCTGATAAACCTGGGACCCCACTCAGTAAAACCCAGCAGGGAATGGGTTTCTTGGGGGTATGAACTTGAAGCTGAAGACAGGCACGAGCTCTGCCACAGCCCCCTCCTGCTTCCCTGAAGAAACATTTAGCTCTGTGACAGTGGCCACCAGTGCCGCTCCCAAAAGACCCTGGGCTTCCCCCTCCCCGTTGAGCCTTAAATCTCTCCTTCCCAGCACCCACACATGCACTCCCCCCTGCTCTGGCCCCAAGCAGCCTGCTCGTTAATCATAGCCTGTGTCACAGGGCTTCTGTGGTGACCGAGAGATGACGTGGGCAAAGTCCTCTGCTCAGCTCTGAGCTGGCAGTGAACCCTCCTGGCATGGGGATGAGTCTTCTTAGGGGTTCCAGCCAGGGCACAGGAGGTGGATATCCAGTGTGACATGGTCTGGGCTCCCCAGCTCAGGAGGCCATGGGAGGCCTGTCTAGAGACCATGGGCAAAGCTGAGGGGCGGGCAGAGCAGAACTCAGGAGACAACTCCTGCAAAGCATGGCCCCCACTGAGGGAAAGAGCTGGCCAGACAACACTCAGTGGTCCTTGATGGAGGCATGACCCTCGCCTCAGGCTCTGCAGAGGGGCCGGCAACTCACAGACTCCATTGTGGGGCCAAGCCAATCATTATATTCCAGGGACTCTTGGGGCACCCTCAGGACTCACCCATCTTCCCATCCTCCACAAAGAGGATGTGCAGTGGGTACAAAGTGCTGAAGTAGAAGACGTCAATGTTGTTCTTCACGGCCACCTAGGAACAAGGCCACCGATTGGTCCCATGTGCTTGATACGACCTCTGAGGCCCCAGGAAGGGCCTGCTCCCTATGCCTCCACCTGACCAGGTCCCCTCACACACCTTCCCTGGTAACCATGCCCCTTCGTCCCCTCGGATCAGGTCTCCCTTGCCAGATCTTTGGCAAAGGGCACAACTCCACAGATACACCCCTTAGCCAACAAAGGCGAGGCCCCAGACCTTTCCACCAGGCTCCTCCCCTGTGGTAGGTGGGCAGGTAAGGAGTAGGGTGCTTAGCCCTGCCTGGAACACACCTGGAGGTTGTTCAGAGGCTCCATCTTCATGACCGAGCCCACCGTGTTGAGAGGCAGGGATATCTCCACAGTCTGGTTGGGGCTGAGTGGTGCGTGGACCTGGAGGGGGGCAGCAGGGGCCAGGCCGAAGCTGGGGAGAGAGAAGCCCCCGCGGGAATGGCAGGGGGAACAGGTGCTGACGTGGGATGGGTGGGCTCCTCAGGCTCCAGAGCTAGAGCAGTGGGTGGCAAGAAGCCTGTCCAGTAAGCTGGTTTCACCTCAGCTCTGGGCCCAGGAGAGTTCATGTTCATGACCCCCACTCTCAATGGCTGTGTGGACAGGAGGAATGAGCCCCAGGCCAGCTGCAGGCTTAACTCCCATCTGGGCTGCACTTTCTTTTCTGGGCTACGTGTGGAGCAGGCCCAGGTGAACATGGCCTTGCTCTGTCCTGCACCTGAGGAGTTCCACCTAACACCAGAGGCCTGAACTATAAGCTGCTTCTAACTGAAGACTCTGACTGCCCAAGTTTCTGCTACCGATCCCCACCTTCCAAGAAGGATGTGACCATCCCAAGCAAGACACCAGGTTTTACTGTCAGGGCGAGAACTAGCCAGAGAGAGATTCAGGAAAGCTCTCCTTCTCAGCGAAGCAACACATAGGTAAATGAGGCAGGGAGGATGCCCAAGAGTGTGAGACATGGGACCATGCAGTGACAGCTCACTGTGCCCAGGCTGGGCATTTGATATTATACCAACTCCTACTCTCATAAAACAGCGAGAGATACACATTCTCTCATCTTCCAAGACATGGAAACTCAGGGAGGGGCAGGCCTGTGCTCAGACACTATGGGCTAAGTAGCACTGCTGAGATCCAGAGCTTAACCTGCCTGACCTCACCTGCACTCTACCCACGTCAGCAATCAGACCTGCCTGGGATACGCTGGGAGACGATGTGGGGAACCCCAGGCCTCTGTGGTGGCCCACTCTTCAGGCTTTCCTGGAAGATCCCCCACAGCCTGCTGTGTCATCCTGGGCAAGGCACTGGTCCTTTCTGAGCCCAAGTGTCATTATTTACTGAAAAGGGGACAATGGCATTGACCTCACTGGGCTGCCAAGTAGCTCAAAGTAAGATAGTATCTCTAAAATCCTCACACAGGGCCTGCCACCCAGGGCATTGTCAGCACGCTGTTAAGTCCGTTGTAAGCGATCATTGAGACTTTCCCTTGGAATGTGGAGTGATTCTTTGAACTCTAGGGCCATCTGAGCTGAGAGAGGGTCAGGACCCACTGGCTTACGGGCTCTCCCTGAGGAAGCAGCCCCTTCAGTCAACTTCTTAGAGGCTCAGTTTGCTCATCACTAGAGCCGCTCAGGAAGAAGAATCATCAGGAGAGGCTGCTTGGGTCCCCAGGAGATCCCTGGCCTAGCTGGCCTGGTCCATGAAGACCTCGATGGTGCCAGAGAGGAAACCTTTCCCAGAAGCTCCAGTACAGGGGACCTAGTTGGGTGAGGGGCCCAGCGCAACCACCATTCCCAGAGGCCCCTTCTGATGGTTTAAACCTGTGCCACAAGGTGCTGGCTGGGAGGCAGGTCTGCTCCCCGTCAGCCTTCTTACAGCTGGGCCCTGCGGTGGCAGCGACTTAGGCCTGGAGAGGAGGCTCCATTCTGTCATGTGGAGTGTTTGTTGAAGGCGGGCTCTTGGTCTGGAGCCGGGGGTTTTCGTCAGCAAACACTCTTTGAGCAGTGGAAGGCAAAAATAAGGGGAAACGACCTACCCCTTTGCCTGGTACTTTGGAGTCCACATAAAGAGGTTGTGGAGAAGGCAAGAAAGTCATTGCTTTAGAGAGTTTTGGCCTGAGATGCACCCATGAGGCACCAGATCCCTCAGAGCTCTTGACCCCTGCCTGCAATCACCAGCAAGGGCTCTCATCACACTGGCCTTGGGAACGTACCTGTTGCGGTTAAACTGGATGGCAAAGTCGGTCATGACCTGCAAGGCCTTGTTGGTCAGCTGCAGGTCCATGGAGATGGAACCCACCTGGCGGGTGAAAGTACCTGAAATCTCCAACCCCTTGGCTTTCATGGCTGGAAGCCACACCTACAGGCAAGGGAGTAGACAGGAGGCTCATGTTTACCACTTCCCTAAAAGTTAACAGCCCACCTGAGGCTACCCGCCCTCCATCTGACTCTTCTACTTTACCGTCTCTCCCTCTCCCTTAGGGGCCTTGCAGATTGACCACACCAGCTTTTACCACCAGGCAATGGCGGTGGGGATCCTGGAATGAAAGGAACAATCCGGCAGGGATCCCAGGGCCACCACGACAGCGTGGCTGTGTATCAGAGCAGCGTGGGGTAGACTGGTGCTTGGTGTGCCCAAGGGCTGACCTGAGTCTTCAGAGGTCCAAGAAGGAACACTCAGTAAGGAGGCTGAGAGAGGTGAAGAGGAAAGTGGGCCCTGCCAGCCTCCTGAAGAGCCGAGCAGAGTCAAGAAGAGCCCAAGGGCATCCAGGGCCTCAGCCAGAGTTCGAGGCTGTCACAGGCTGTCCTTCCTCACAGGAGGCAAGGCTGGCCTTTTAATTGTAGAAACTGGGCTGACCAAGGACAGTACCTAAGAGGACCTCTCTCCTGGCAGGCCCTCTGCTGCTTGGCTGTCATAGGAGTGTCAGCTCAAGAACTGCCTCCTTTGGGAAGCCCACACCTAGGTTCCTTCCCTACATCCATGCTACCATGACATGTTAGCAGATGAATGTGACCCTGTGTGTCTGTCTCACCTGGACCCAGTCAGCTCTTTGAGGAAAGGGCTCTGCTTTTCTTTTCTACGTCCTTGGCTTAGAGCTTGCTGGGCCATTGGCATTCAGGAAGCATTTGCAGGGCGAAACAGCTTGAATTAAAGCCCCAACCAGGAAGGACATCCGCAGGCGTCATCCAGGGTGGTACAAATGCCTTTGAGGGCCCTATTCTCAGCGTCCCCCCACCCCCTGCCCAGCCCCGAGGTCGAAAGACCCAGGCCTCCTCAAGAGCTGCCCCAAGGTATGCTGTGTGAACATCTCACTGTCTCTCAAGGTGCCACCACCAGGAACCTCAATGCCATCTGGATCCCCACCCTCAGCCGACCCCAAGCCCCACACCATGGTCCCTGCAGCCCGGACGCTGTCACCACTACCTCCTCCATCTGCAGCCAGCGCCTCTGCTTCCCTCAGCGGGCAGCACGTTCATCTGAGCCACAGTCAGAGTCCACCAGGTAAGACAGCAGCCCTTGCGGTGCCTCAATCCCTCCCCGCTCTCTGTAGCACCTGAATCATCTTCTAAAGTGTGAATGTGGAGGCACCGGACTGACTCTTGAGCTTGGGGTCATAAGTTTGAGCCCCACATGGGGGCAGAGAGATTACTTAAATAAATAGAACTTTAAGAAGATGCAAATCTGATCATGCCAAAAACCCCTCCAATGCTGCGGCACTTCCACTGCCCACGGCTTCCATGTCCCAGGGACCCCTCTGCCAGGCATCCACTGAACCTGCTCCTCTGCTTCTGTCCCCCCACCCCTCCAGTCTGGAAAGTGCTTTGGCAGGCCCATCCCCACCACACTCGCTAACATAATCATCCTTTGTTTCCCCAGGACAAAGGTGTGAGGGCAGAATCACAGGGCTTCAGCCTCAGCTGAGACAGGCAAGCAGAGAGCTCTGAGCCCCGCCCAGGCCCCCAGAGCAGCTTCCCGGGGGGCCCCAACCTCTAGCAGGCCACCTTTCACAGCTCTTCCAGAACTGCCTCTGTCACCTGGGACCAGCTGCTGCCTGTGGGGACTGCATTTCTCTTGGTCACTGTGGCTTCACGGAAGCTAGCACAGGTGCTACAACAGAACTAATCTAAATTAGTCTAAATTAGTTCAGACTAATTAGTTTAGACTTAGTTTAATTTAACCTAAATTAAACTAAACTAATTCTCAATATTTGCTGAAGGACCCAAGGAAACATCACCATCCACTCGTTCAAATGCTTCAGGAACTCCCAAGTTCTTGTGCAGAGAAAGCCTCATTCCCTTGACTGGTAAGGTTACTGTAGAACATATTTGCCACCACAGGTGTGGCAGGGAGAATGCCCATAGGACAAACCATTCTAGGCAGTCACATGGCTGTTAGGAAAACACAGATGACACACCTACTGCTTCTGAAGGAAGAACACATCCAGACCCCAGAGACTCCTGTGTCTAAGATAATGGGAAAAGTCCTGTGTTGCAAGGACTCCTCTTCCAGGCAGCTTGCCCTAAATTCCTCTGACAGAGTGATGCCCTAACATCTCCTTTCCAGCACTCACTGTTGGTCCACCCATCTGGGCCTCCACTAAGAAAAAGCAGCGATACCATCCATTAAAATGAACACACACGCAGAGAGCCAGCTCCGGACTTTACATTTCTGGCAGCTCGGCAGTCCTGGCAAGGCCTGGCACCCACAGGATTGCAGGATTCTTTGCTGCTTTTCTGTCATTTGATCCTGCCTTATGCCTGTTACATTAGGCATTTTTTTTTTTTTTAAGTTTTTATTTATTTATTTGACAAAGAGAGACAACTAGAGAGGGAACACAAGCCAGGGGAGCTGAAGAGGCTTCCTGCTGAGCAGGAAGCCCGACGTAGAGCTCGATCCCAGGACACTAAGATCATGACCTGAGCCAAAGACAGAAGCTCAACGACTGAGCCACTCAGGTGCCCCTACACTGGGCTTTTAACACATATGTGCTGGCCTCACGCACTGAGGTAGCTACTCTGGACAGTAATTAGTTATTCTGACAGCCTAGGACACTAAGGCACATAGGACGTTCTCAAACACTGTGGGGCATGATCATATCAGGATCAGGAACGGGGACTTTGGTGCAAGCACCGTGCATTCAGTTTCAGACTGTGGATTAGCTGCTATGTGACCTTAGGCAAAAGCACTGAGATCTGTTGACTGTGAAACAGGAAGGACAGTGCCATAAGGCCTCTGGTGGGATTCGGCAGGGCAGGGGCTGTGCCACGGGCCTGCACTAAACCTGCTCTCTACTGGGGGCTCTGGCCACCACTTGCTGCAGGCATGGCTGCCACTCCTGGTAAGGTCAAAGCAGGCACTGGCTCACAGCTCCCCAGGCACAACCGAGAGCTCACCTCACCCCTAAAGCCCAGCTAGGTCCTGGTTTCGGGAGGGGACCTTGGAAGAGAGAAAGGGGCTCTGGCTGGAACAAAGTGGCAAACACAGGGCCTGCCCTGAGCGTTGTGAGGGGGTCAGGTCAGGTCTGAACCCCCTGGCAGCTTCCTTGATGCTGAGGGTGTGGCCCACACCTCGCTGTCCTCAGAGCCAGGCTCACATATTCCTGCCTCGAAAACCCAGCACTCCTTCCTCTCCCTCGCCCCCGGCTCTGCAAACAGCACCTCCCTCATCCCACTGCTGGAGCCAGCATCCTTCCCTCCCCGCCAGCCCCCACATCCTGCCAGTCCCACCTCCTGAGGAGCTCTCCAGGGCAGCCTTTTGCCTCTGCCTTCAAAGCTGCCCTTGTCTAGGCACCATGAGCGCACAGCAGTTCCTGCCAGTCTCCTCACTGGGCACCTTCTGTCCTAGCCCTGCCAACCTGCCTGCCACAGTGTAGCCAAAGCAATCTCCCTCCAGTGTAAATACATTTCATCTCTGCTTAAAACCTTCTAACGGCTCTACTGCACCAGGACTGAGAGAGACCCTCATGGCCTGGCAATGTGGACCTTGCCAGCTTCTTCCCTCCCTAACCGCTAGTCTAGGCAGGAGTCCTGGGGAGTACCAGGCCTTGGTAGCATGGTGGGCACCTATGGGGCATCTGCAGGTGGCACAAAGGCCGGTCAGGGATGCTGGACATACTGTTGGGAGGACAACTGTTCCCTCAAAGAGCAACTGTCCTGCATCCCTGCAGTATGTTTTGCATGGTTTCAACATATCCTGAAATTGCTGGGAACCCAATTACAGTGAAAATCAAAGAAAGCCTGTTCTTTGTTCTACGGGGACTTACGGGAGTCAGTTACCATTTCAGGAACTAAGGATACCAGTAACCACATGGTTCACAGCACCTGAGCTACAAACACTACCTGTGGCCGTCGTGGTGACTCTACACAGCCACCAACACCTGATGGTTTCATCAGATCTTCTGGAGTGGGCGTATCCAAGCCTTTACGACATGGAAATATATCATTTTATTCTCTTCCCTTTCTGTCTCCTTTAAGAGGTCCTAGCATCTTGGGGCGCCTAGGTGGCTCAGTGGGTTGAGCCTCTGCCTTCGGCTCAGATCATGATCTTGGGGTCCCGGGATCAAGTCCTGCGTCCGGCTCTCTGCTCAGCGGGGAGCCTGCTTCCCTTCCTTTTTCTCTGCCTGCCTCAGCCTACTTGTGATCTCTGTCTGTCAAATAAAAAAGACCTTTAAAAAAAAAAAAAAAGTGCTAGCGTCTTACTAATTTTTTTTTTTAAAGGTTTTATTTATTTATTTGTCAGAGAGAGTGGGCATAGGCAGACAGAGTGGCAGGAAGAGGCAGAAGGAGAAGCAGGGAGCCTGATGTGGGACTCGATCCCAGGACGCTGGGATCACGACCTGAGCTGAAGGCAGCCGCTTAACCAACTGAGCCATCCAGGCATCCCGCGTCTTACTAATTTTGAAGTGACATGTATAGGTAGGCTATAGTCCAGACACCTTTGAGCACAGGAAATAAAGGCCGCCTTAGACAACATCTGTCATCAGAAGGGGGCCCCGGTTGGGAGATAGCCCTGAGAACTGCTGCTCTAACTAGATGGGACCTTTGCCAGTTGTCTGGGAGGTGCAGGCTCTCGCTCCGCTCCAGGCTGACCACAGCTGTGACAGCCACCTGAGCCTTCTCTCCACTTTCACCTAATTCTGACTTGATTTACAGGCCTGAGCTCCAGTAGCCCTGCCCTGGGAGGTCTTCCCAGGCCCTCAGGGCCAGCCTAGCATCTCTTCCCTGTGCTCCCACAGACCCTAGCACCCATCCCTGTTGGCCTGAGCTGATTCCACAGAACAGACCATTTAAGGAACATCAGTCAGTATCTAACTTCCCTCTGCTCCTGCCATGAAAGGAGGTGCGGTACTTACTGCTTTGGGGGCCACATACGATCCCGACAGCGTGCCCACGCCACTGGTCAGGTCGAAGAGGTCACTCAGGCCACTGCCCATGGATGTTCCTAGGTTCGGTGGGACTGTTGCTGCTGGGGGTGCCACAAAATTGGGACCCCCAATCTGGAAGGGAAGGGAAAGAGGTCAGAGGCAGGCATTAGAAGCGGGGACCTCAAGGGCCCGGAATGAGTAGAATAACCTGGCACTTTAGAAAATAGGATGGGGCAGGAGGGGGGCTGCAGGGCTGTTGTCACACCAGCTCTAAGTTGCAGAGACAAGACAGGGTAAGGGGGTGGAGAAGAAACAAACACTGTGCCCTCCATGACCTGCAAGCCTCCAGCCTTAGGGGTGAGTGACCTTGGGAAAGGGCTGGGACATGTGTAAACCAACCCGCAACCCACCGATAAAAGGAGTACTCTGTGGTGAGGCTGTGCTAAGCTGACAGGACCACACCCTTTAGGCTGTCACAGAGGGCCTGTGGAAACTGAGAGAGCAGGTGATCCTCGGGATGACAAGGAAACTTTGTCTCAGGGTACTGAGATGGGGCATTCGATAAAAGGCCACAGCTCAGCAGGGAGGACTGCTTTGACATCATCCACCCTTTGGGATGCTGGGCCAGCACTCAGGAAGAGCAGATACAAAGGCTTGGTGGCGCAAGGGTTGAACCATACCCCTTCAGGCTCATCCCCCATCTCCAAGCAGAAGCAGGCAGGGTGAAGAGAACAGGCAGCCACATGCAGAGAGAAAAGCCAGAAAAGAAGACAGAGACAAGAGAGAGAGGGAAAGAGTGAATAGATTAGTCACTGCTGTACCCAAGAGGCGTCTGGGGCGAGACTGTGCCAGGCTTAAGGGGAGCCCAGACTATCTTTATGAAAGGCACTACTTTCAGGGCTTCACTCCACCACCCACATCTTGTGCCATGGCCCTTCCTACCTTTTCCTGTGTCATGCCTCTGGGACCTGAGCCAGACATGGCCAAGTGACAGGGCCTCTGCTACCCCTCCTCCTGGCTCTACCTGCTGCCTGTACAAGTCTTGGGGAGATAACCAGTCCAGTCTTACCACCCGCTTTCTACAGGGGAGGAGGGACTGACCCTGACCCCTCATGGGCCTCTCAGGCCTCCTGGGCTGTTGCACCAAGCTGGTGGAGGGTGTGGGAGTATGTGGACACTGCTCTAGCCCTACAGGCTCCAGATCTAGTGGTCCGGCAAGGGACTAAGTCCCGTGTCTGCAACATATTGTGCACTCCTAGAGGGAAGGTCACCTGAACTCTTGAACCTCAGTTTTTTCCCCTCTAAGTAGGGAGTGACGTAGTCACCTTCACAGACAGGTGTACCCTGAGGCCCTCGGTTGGTGAATGGCACAGACCGGGTGCTCACTGACTACTCCTCTGAAGGTTATTATTAATGTTATCCACAGAGGGCCCCAGGACATACCAGGCTGTCGAGGCCTCCACCAAGAAGGTCTACGGCTCCCATCTGCACTGAGGAGGTGGCCAGGGGTGGGCCACCCACTGGGGGGCCGAGGTCCAAGTTGAGGAGGTCACCCAGCAGGTCGCCCTGAGTGGGGATGACATCCGGCTGCTCACCAGAGGGTGCTCCGGCAGGGGCCGTCTCAGGGCTCTCGGTGCTCTCACTCCTGTGATGACATAGGAGGGAGAGGGTCAGTAGGGTGGGCGCTGGGCTATTTCAGGGAGGTCAGAGTCCTCAGTCTCCAGGGTCCTCCCCCAGCACAGGCACCTGGATCTCCACACTGTTCCAGAAGGGCTGTCTACATGGCCCTTCCTCTTCCCCCTTCCCAAGCCTGATCCATCTTTTTGGCTCCCCAAGAGATCCAGCATCATGGGGGTGAGTGAAGAGAGGGGCGGTCTATTTCCACCACTCAGCGCACTCTAAAGACTGGATGCCCGCCCTGGAGGACTGGGTACGCAGGCCAAACCAACCACCAGGCGGTGGCAGAGGAGGGTGAGAAGAACAGGGCTCTGGAATTAGAATCAAGTCTGAGACTAGCTGTGCTGACTGTGGGACGCCACACCAGGCCCTCAAGCTCTCTGTCCTATTGTCCTCGTCCGTTAAATGGGGATACTCTTTGAGATGTTGTAAAGATCAAATGAGGTCACCCTGTATGTAGTAAACATTTTTTCTTTCTTTATTTTTTTTAAAAGATTTTATTTATGGGGCACCTGGGTGGCTCAGTGGGTTAAGGCCTCTGCCTTCGGCCCCGGTCATGATCCCAAGGTCCTGGGATCGGGCCCCGCATCGGGCTCTCTGCTCAGCGGGGAGCCTGCTTCCCCCTCTCTCTCTGCCTGCCTCTCTGCCTACTTGTGATCTCGTCTGTCAGATAAATAAAATCTAAAAAAAAAAAAAAAAAGATTTTATTTATTTATTTGACAGAGAGCGATCACAAGTAGGCAGAGAGGCAGGCAGAGAGAGAGAGGAGGAAGCAGGCTCCCCGCTGAGCAGAGAGCCCGATGCGGGACTCGATCCCAGGACCCTGAGATCATGACCTGAGCTGAAGGCAGCGGCTTAACCCACTGAGCCACCCAGGCGCCCTCTTTCTTTTTTTTTTTTTAAGATTTTATTTCTTTATTTGACAAAGAGAGAGATAGCGAGAAAGAGGGAACACAAGCAGGGGGTGGTGGAAGAGGGAGAAGCAGGCTTCCTGCCAAGTAGACAGCCCAATGAGGGGCTGGATCCCAGAACCCTGGGATCATGACTGAGCTGAAGGCAGACACTTAATGACTGAGCCACCCAGGCGCTTCTGTGGTAAACATCCATTAAAAAGTCATTAGGATGGGGGCGTCTGGATGGCTCAGTAGGTTAAGTGTCCGACTCTTGTTTTTAGCTCAGATCATGATCTCAGGTCATGGGATCAAGCTCCACGCTCAGTGTGAAGTCTGCTTGAGATTCTCTCTCCCTCTGCCCCTCCCCCAGCTCCCACACTTTATCTCTAAAACAAGTCACTTGGGTTGCCTGTGTGGCTCAGTGTGTTAAGCCTCTGCCTTCAGCTTAGGTCATGATCTCAGGGTCCTGGCATCAAGGCCCGCATCAGGTTCTCTGCTCAGCAGGGAGCCTGTTTCTCCCCTACCCCCCCATCTGCCTCTCTGCCTACTTGTGATCTCTGTCAAATAAATAAATAAAATCTTTAAAAAATAAAAATAAAAATGTCACTAGAATGGTAATTTCCCTCCGACTCAAGCCTGGCCAGGGTTACAATAGGCCTGAATGCCTAGACTAATGAACTGGAAAACCAGGTAGGGAGGCTCAGCCTGGAGACTGGTCAACTTCACTCACGAGGCAGTGCGTGGTGGCAGGCTCTTGTGCACAACGCCCCGGCCCCCCTCCACAAAGGCGCTGGGAGGCTTATGGTAGACGGAGGCCAGGGTGCCAATGTAGCAGATGAGCTCGTCCAGCAGTGTGGGCTCAATGAGGTCTGTCTCTTCAGAGATGAGTGGCTTCTCAGCCAACACCACCTCCTTGGCAGCCACTGGGTCCGTGGAGAGCAGACGCCAATAGATGTAGCCACGGTCCCGCAGGTCTGGGTTATCAGAGTCCTTAAGCAGTGGGGAGGTGACGAGAAGCATATTAAATTCATAGCAGAGCAACCAGCTGGGAAGGAAGGAGCTCCTCCCCAAATCCCATGACCTGGGCATGGTCACAACACTGAACACTGATCCTGAGCAGACCCATTAAGCTGTCCCTAAACATGGCCTGGCCCCTTGATTTCCTCCCCTAGCTCAGTGTTAAACAGGGGATTCCCACTTCTGTCCCCAATCCTCGCTCCACTCCAAAATCTGTCTTCCCTGTCCTACAAACCCTCTGGTTCTCCTGGACCTCCCTCCCCTCTTTTGTTTGCAGTCTGTCTTGACTTCCTCACCTGACCCACCCCATCTTGATTTATCTGTGACTGAGCTCCCTGAGCAGGGGTCCTGGATTACTCTAGGGCCAACCCCTCTAGTGATGCCAGCCTCAGGGGAAGAACCTTGGCACGAAGGTCTGGCTGGCTCCTTAGACCACAGCGCCCCCTGTGGAGTGAGACCTGCACTGGGCGCAGCAGAGAGGCTGGGGCACTGACCTGAGTGGCCAAGCTGAGGACCTGCTGCACCAGCTCCTGGGTCTCTGTCGGCTTCTTCAGAAAGAGTTTCACGATGGCTGTTAGCAGCTGTAGCTGGACCTGCGGGAAGACAGAAAGGTGACAAGGAACAAGTAGGGAGGGCTTCATGTGGGGATGGAAAGAAACCAAATAAGGGCCTCAAAGACAGAGAAGGGTATTTTTCAAAGGCCCTGGAAACTGAGAGCAGCTTTCCCAGGTTTGGAGTTGGCCACAGAGCACAGACTAAGGCCAGGGGGTTGTCACAGTAGTGCAGAATAGCCTGGACCTTGGCATTACCATTCAGGAAGGAGATGGCCACTGCTATCTGGCAACCCTACCCTAGGGTCCCAGGAACCTGTCAGAGCTCCCAGACTCACAGTGCCTTAAGGAGTTCGCAGCTTAAAAAGGCAACATGTGTAGCTGGTGTGCTTCTTAGAGGGACCATCTGTCAACAAGCAGAGATGGTACCACTGACGGACTGGGTCAGGAGGGCCTACAGAGTCAGCCTGTCATTAAGGAGCAGGGCGTCTACCAGAAGGTGAGAACCAACCCGGCCCAGCCCTCTCTCAGCTCTCACCCTGCTGCTGCTGCCTTCACCTGATCATGCCCTCAGCCTGGCCAACCTCTTCTCACCCTTTGGAGCTCATGCTGCCCCAGCACCCCCATGCTTCTGCAGCTTCCTGCACTCCCTCATCAGCACTCCCCCCCACTATCAGAATGCTTTCCAGCCACCAGCCTGTCCTATGGACAGAGATCATGCCTACCACAGTTGTATCCCTGGTTATTGCTCTATCAGTGTCTAGCGCACAGCAGGCACTTAAGAAAAACTTGCTAACTCAAAATACATCTCTTGAAAGAACAATTCTTTGCACATAGTCCTTCCTTAGCCACATCTCATTTCTGTCAGTCCCAAGATAAGAGGGCAGCCTGAGGCTCCTGAGCCAGGGCTGTGCCAGGGATAGGCCTGTGGCAGGAGGGAGGGAACAGGGCTGACAGCACCTTCCGGTTGTGGTTGGCAAAATGGAGGGTACACAGAGTGGGCTAATAGCAGGTGGCAGGACGGAGGAGACGTGATCCATTTCTGGAATTAAGCAATCCAGAGTCCTTGTCATTTGGTTACACATGGGCCAACAGAAGAGGAGTGGTGGGGCTGGCAGTTGTCAAAGCAGGAGGCAGCCCAGAGATTGGCTTCTAGAACCTGGCTACAGCCCCTGGCCAGGTAGTCCAGGGGAAGCCCTTTATCTTCATTTGGTGGGGAGAAGTGTGGCCTGCTTCAGGGGGTTCTTGTGAGCTCACAAAACTACAATTTATGACCGCTTTGAAGCTAGAGTTATATCACACCTCATTTGAATGTGACTCTGGACAAGTCCTACAATTTCTCTGAGTCTGCTTCCTCTCACCTATAGTGTTAGTGTAAACTCCTGACAGTATTGATGGAAGAGCCCATGAGATAAGGAATGTAAACAATCTATCATATACTTTGCTCAATACACAACGCCTGTCACTGTGGTCATCAACATCATTGCAGCCAGCACGCAGGGATTTTTACCGAGTTCTCCTCAGCCCAGGTCAGCTGGCTGCCTGGCATCATTCGTCACTGTCAGGTCTGCTACACTGCCTAGGAACTCGGACCACTAGACTGAGGCCTCCCAGCCTCACTAACACGCTGACACCCCACATGTCAGCCTGCATGTTCAGGGCAACCATCCTGCCATCCAGACAGGGGCAAGACGCAGGCTGGACTGACATACCACCCCAGGTAAGACTTTCTGAGCTCCCTGTCCATGGCTGGAGAGGCCTAGGAGCCCAGGACAAGGGGGCTCAAAGAGATAATCTAAAATAAGCTCCCTGGGGTGCCTGTGGGGCTCAGTTGGTTGAGTGTACAACTCTTGATCTTGGCTCCGTTGGTTGAGCGTACAACTCTTGATCTTGGCTCAGGTCTTGATCTCCAGGTTGTAAATTCAAGCCCCGTGTTTGGCTCCACGCCCAATAAATGTAATAATAAGCATATACAAAAAATTAACTGAAATGGGGCACCTGGGTGGCTCAGTGGGTTAAAGCCTCTGCCCTCAGCTCAGGTCAGGATCCCAGAGTCCTGGGATCGAGCCCCGCATTGGGCTTTCTTCTCAGCAGGGAGCCTGCTTTCCCCCACCACTCTCTGCCTACCTCTCTGCCTATGTGTGATCTCTGTCTGTCAAATCAATAAAATATTTTAAAAATTTTAACTAAAATATAAATAAATATAATAAATTAAATAAGTTCCCAAACTGCAAAGCACTAAACAAGTATGCTTATAAAAACTCCGAATGGTGTTGTGAACCCAGGAAGTGAAGGCAACTGGCCACTTAATTAAAAGCGCCATCACCACCACCCAGCCGAGCTGGAGTGCCCAGTCTATACACATCATCCAATCAGCTTTGCAGCAATCCTGCACTGGAGAAGAAGAAACTGGTTTGGCAAGTTTAACTTGCTCCAGGCCACCCAAAGTGGGGTTAGGGGAGGAGCATAGATTAGATTCCTTTCCTCAACCCAGGCTCCTGCTCTAGCTTCCCTTGCTGATTCTCTAAGTCTGGGCTCTCCAGCAGACTTTGCCCAACGGGGAAGGGGCTACAAAAGATTTACTTTAGCTTTGCAGAAACACCCCCCAGAGGACGTTCTCTGCACTAATCCCAGGCAGGACTTGATGGTGGGGGGCAGAAGGGATCCCAAGTCAGGCTCTGCTTCTCTCAGAGACTAGCAAGTGAGGAGGTTAGTATGGTGAAAGTAAAAGCAGCCCAGGGCAGGCTAATAGCAGACCTGGCAGGTGGCAGTGGGAGTGAGTGATGGTAGGAGTTAAGACTATTATTGTGATGGACATCTGTTGTTTTTGCCCATCTAGCATCTAGTCTGTCTTCTGGTTAAGAGAAATACTGGCTTCCCTTCAGAGAATCATCCTCCTCTCTGCCTGATGGAGACTGGGAGAGGAGTCTGATAAACCTGGCCAATCGGAATCATGGCGACTGGCTCAGGCTGATGCAAACAGGCCTGGACCGCTGCTGGAACTACCAGGGGGAAGGGAGTTAAGGAAGGCACCATGCTGTTACAGGTCATAGCCTGGAACCACTGACCCCAAATAGGCCCTAATTCTGGGAGTCTTCCTAAAGGAGAAACCACCCCGGGGAGACACACCGTCTGGGCATCCTCATCCAAGAATGCCGGAAGTTCCACTCCTGGAACTTACCAGCTACAGGAAAGCAGTAGGTCCTCAGGGGTTTGTTGCCTGGACCAGTTTACCTTTTTCTTTTTTTTAAATTTTTTAAAACACAATTTGTTTGACAGAATAAACAGGGGGAACTACAGAGGGAGAGGAAGAAGCAGGCTCCCCATTAAGCAAGGAGCTCGATGCAGGGCTCAATCCCAGGACCCGGGGATCATGACCTGAGCTGAAGGCAGACCTTAAGGACTGAGCCACCCAGGCGCCCCATGGACCAGTTTACTTTTAAACCAATTTTGATCAACACCAATACTACCACTCAAGAGTGCTTATTACGGCCTGGGTGCCCAATAAGGACATTGCACAAAGCATTCTATATGACTTTCAGAGCAAGAGGATCAGGCACAGTCTTATGAACCTCATTTTATAAATGAGGAAACTGAGGCTCAGAGAGGCAGAGAATTAGTGTACAACCACAGAGCCAAGAAGGGACAAAAGAAGGGTTTGGAGACTGTGGTCTCCTATTCCAAGGCTCATGCTCTGACCCAACAGAACATACTCCCCCGTTGGGCAGCAAAGATTTCTGTGCTTACAGACAAATTTAAAAGCTCTCTTGTATGAGCAGACAGTGCCTGGTTCACAAAAAAGGGAATACACATGAAAAGATGCTCAACCCCACTCAACAGAAATGCAAACAGAACCAACCAAGGTACACCTTGTTGTTCATCAGATTGGCAAAAACAGTCTGTGAACATATTAGGTTGACAAGGAGGTAAGGGGAGGGCTATGCTGATTGGACTGAGATTGGACTGTAAACCACAACAGTCCCTACACCAAAGGAAATGGGGAACAGCTTCCCACGTCTCCAGTGCATAGTCCCCTTCACCAGAAAGAATTTATCTCACAATTGGTCCCCCAGCTACTCACACATGCGACCTACATACATAGATTATTCATAGCAGTATTGATTAAAAGAGCAGAAGACTAACACCTACATAACCATCAGGGGAGGCTGGTTAAATAAACATGGCACTATGCAGCCGTGAAGAGTCCCATCAGTTAGTAACAACAGCGCCTTTAGATACCTTCTTAAGGGAAAAAGGCACAGTGCTGTACAATTTGAATGTGTACAGTGCGCTACCAGTAGTGTTTATTTTTAAGTAATCTCTACACTAACGATGGGCTCAAACTCACAGCCTTGAGATCCAAAGTCACATGCTGTACCGACAGAGCCAGCCACGTGCCCCACAGTTCAAGAAGCGGGATGCCTGGGTAGCTCAGTTGGTTGAATGTCTGACTCTTGAATTCAGCTCAGGTCTCGATTTCAGGGTCACGAGTTCAAACCCCGCAATGGGTTCCCTGCCACCCGTGGAGACCACTTATAAATAAATAAATAAATAAATAAATAAATAAATGAGAGGCGACATATACACGGTGGACCCTCATTATCCGCAGAGCCTGTATTTGGAATTTACCTAGTTCCTAAAACGTACTTGTAACCCCAAAATCAATGTTTGGGGAGCTTTCGTGATCTTTCACAACAAAGTGCAGAAGAGTGAAAAGTTCAAGCTGCCTGAGGTACATATTCCCAGAGGAGGTCAAAGGAGGTGACGCTCTGCCTTGTTGCTTCTGCCCTCATACCATAAACAAGTGTCCTCTTCACAATCTATTTACCTGCCACATCTTTCACGTTCTGCTTTTTGTTGATGATTCACTGTTAATGACAACCCCGCCCCAAGGGTCAGGCTGAAGTGCTGGCTAGCGAACACTAGCGTGAGGAGGTGATGGGCCTTACGAAGAAAATAGTGTGTTAGAGAAGCTTTGTGTAGGCGTGAGTTGTAGCGCTGGTGGCCATGAGTTCAATGTGAATGAATCAATAATATGTATTAAATAAGAAACACACAAAAAACAAGATAATGTATTGATTAACAAAAATGTTGTGATCAGAGGCTTGTAGGAACAATGGTCTAATACTCACTAATTCAGCGTTTGCAGTGACTTCATAGAAAATAATTATCACAAATAACGAGAACCAACTATATGCGTGTATGTTTACTTGCATGTAGGGGGTGTGTATTCTTAGACTGTCCCTGGAAGTATCCCCAAGAAACCAATAAATGACACTGATAATCTTTGTGAGTGGAACTGGGCCACCGAGAGACTGGTAGGAAGGAGACCTTTCACCATATACTTGTTCGTATTTTTTCAATTTTGAACTAATTGAATGTCTTACTTATCCAAAGATAAATATGAAATGAAAGCTGGAAATTTCTGCCTACCTTCAGTGTCCACCATCACAGACTGTCCCCAGAAAACCCCATAGCTAATGCAGGGTGAGAGGAAAAGGGGCCACCCCTGTCAGCCCCACTATCTGTCCACACTGTCAGTGCTGTATCACGAAGGGCTGGGCCTGAGGCCTGCTGGCTGAGGGGAGGGTTTCAGGGTGGGATGGACTGCACCAGTACCAAGCTGCCAGTCATGACCCACACCCTGGCCCAAGTCGCCCCATCCAGTGGCTCACCTGGGTGCTCTCATCATGGAAGCCCTCCAGGAAGCTCTCCAGCAGCTCGTCGGCGTTGTCAATTCGCTCGGCGTACTCGCCCACAATCCAAATCATGGCGGCCCGGGCCTCAGGCTCATCCAGGGAGTCCAGGTTCTCACACAGTGTGGCGATGACACTCTCATACCTAAGAGACGAGCACACAGCCAGCAAGTGAGCAGCGAAGGAGCCCAGGCAACCCAGAAGAGGCCCAGCAGGCACGGAGAGAGACAGGAAGCTGCCCCACAAGATCCTGAGAGAGTGGTGAGTAATGGGATGGTGAGTAATGGGATTTGAGTTTATCTGTTACATTTTAGTGCTTATTTAGTTTGGGGAGTGGAGAAGGGGTGACTCAAGAGAAGTAAGAAAAAACAATAGGTTTCTTTTGAGAATGCCATTTGCGGCAGAGAAATAAGGAAAAAGGAGAGGCTCCTTGTTGCTTTTCCTCCCCCCAATGCCTGTCCCCAGCAGAGCCACACCACCCTCACGCTGGGAGGGATGGGCACATACTTGTTGGGGTACTTGCGGAAGATGTCCTTGATGACCACAATGGCTTCCTGGACCACGTAGTTGACCTTGGTCTGGATGAGATCGAGTAGCGTGCTCACACAGCGCTCTGCAGATTGCTGTGGGAAGAGGAATGTGGGCAAGGGCCTTGCAACCACTTCCAAGAGAACTTCTGATGACCATGTTTTGGCCTAGGGCTCAGTCATGTCTTGCCCCCTTCCTTGCCACAGAGGGTAAACAAGAGAACACTCTCCCCAGATAACAAGCAAGAGAATGAGTACAAAAGGACAGCCTGGGGATGGCAGAGACGCAGAGAGACAGAATTAGACCAAGAAGGCCAGTAGAGCTCCTGAGAGTGGGGAGAGGATCTGAAGTGCCTCCAGGCCAAGCCTTGAGGGCAGTGACTGTGCTTCAGCCGAGCACCACCTCACGTCTACTAGTTTCCCAAAATGGGTTCCTATGACCAAAACCAGAAAGTCTCTACTTGGACCACCACTCCCCACCCCTTATTCCAGTATGCTGCACTAAGGCCCTTGTGGGAGAGATTCTCAGGATGCCATCATAAGGGGAAAATGCCTCAAGGGGCTGGGCTGGGGTGACCAGCTGTCCGAGGATCTCCCAGTCCTCAATGGACTAACTTAAAGTCAGCTCAATGGTCAAGGAATGTCACCATAGGTAAGGAATAGGAGGGATGAAATGCCAGGACACAGGGGTCTGGACAGCCTTGGGAGCTTGGGCAAAAGGGCATATGGACAGCTAAATCATGATTACTGCTAAAATGTTCAGCAGAGAACCCTGCTCCAAAACCCCATGAAGTGAAAGCTAAGTCTACCAGGGCCACCAGCAGCTAGGGCTGTGAGAGAACCCATGGTTACAGGTGGGTTTTTTCATCTGCAACAACTTGAAGGCCTAAAGGTGATCACAGAGAGAAAAGGAACCCAATCAGATCTGCAAAATGGGTGCCTTGGAGCCTCCAGCAGTGACTCAGGCCTTCCTGAACCAGGAGTAGCTGGCATATTCTGCTAGAATCAGAATGGTTTCCTGGTTTCAGCTTCCTTTCCCTCCCTCTCCCCCTACAGAGGACAGAGTCCCAGAGCCTCACCTCCACCTTGATGGCACAGCGCCCAATGGCTCGCACAGCCTTCCGTACGAAGTCCACATCCACCTCTGTTGCATACTCTTTCAGCTCCGCCAGGACCTGTGGCCCAAACAGAGGAGATGGGGTTGGGGAGAAGTGGATCTCCCAGGGTAACCAACATGCCTGCTCAATGGGTACGCACAGACCCCTAAAAGGTGGGATTCTGCCTCCAGCTCGAGGAAGAAGGGCCAAGGGAAGGAGAGAGCTATCAGATGCCCCAAGAGGAAAGCGGGGAAGAACTAGTTGGCAGGACTGGACAACCTCTGTTTAGGCTGTGCTAGCTAGCACGGCTTCCTAACTACTACTTTTCAGTGGATGGATAATAGGATAATAAGTAATAGTTGGGAGAACAAAGGCTTTAATCATAAAAATACCAGTTAAGATTGCTGAGTGCTTGCTTACAGAGCCCTTTGCTAAGTGCTCGTCATGAGATGAACTGTCAGGCCACTCAGAGACCACAGCTTGGTGGTGGTGTTGCTGCCCAACACCAAAGCTCACGGCCCTGGCTACAGCCCTCTGCTGACCTGGGCGATGTTGGCCTGGGAGGCCAGACGGATCATGATGTCCAGCTTCTCCAACTTCACGTAGATGGGGTCATTGTATTTCACAAAGAAGACCTTCATTTCGTGCTTCAGGATCTCAGGCCTGGTGGCAAGATAGGATTGTCCAAAGAGCAAAAATCAAAGCATAAGCCCTGTGAGAAAACCCTTTCCCTGTGAGAAAACCCCAAATTACTGGGGCATTTCTGGGGTCCGAAGTAGATCCTGACACCTGTGAAGGCAATCACTACCATGGCTGCATGTTCCTGTGCAAGGGTCCACGGACTCGCCATTGCATGTCCAACCATATCCCAGGATGGGAAGAGGGAATATGAGCAAGACAGTGTTCATATTTGAGAGGGAGCAGGCAGCAGGCGACGGGCATGAGAATCAGACCTCCATAGTCCCAGCTTGTGACCTTGGGCCTCTGCTTCCTCACTCATGCAATTAGAATGACACACATAGGAAGTGTTACCACTGCAGGCCTCAGTCTCCAGTCTTAGAAAGGCCTGGCATCTGGGAACTGTTTTTGGGAGTGTTCTCACTGTTCCCTAAATGATAAAGGTGGCTAACTATGCCTAGACTGTTTGTATGATCTATGTTGAGTATCTGCTTTCCTTCTAGGAGTCTGAAATTCTGGAAGGTGACTATGTGATCAGTCCCCAGTAAAAACCCAGGGTACGGAGAGTCTCCAATAGGCATCCCCACACAGAAAAATTACACACATTTGTTGCACCTTGCTGTTCGGGGATGACTCCACTCTGTGTGACCCCCTTCATGGGGAGGACGGTCCATAAGGAAGCCTGTACATGGATTCCTCGACTCTACCTGTGTTACTACAGTCATACTAAATCTAAGCCTTGAAAACAACTATATGCTGACTCCCACGAGCCCTTCTAATGAATCTCTGAGTGTGGGGGTCATCCCAGGGATCCCAACAGATGTCTACATCACAGGGCTGTCGTGAGTTAGATGGGAAGCAGCTATCAGGATCGAGGCCTGCCTCAGGGAAGGCACCTGCTATGTGGCACTGTCACCAGTGTTGCTGCTCTTCCCTTGACTGGTACCGTCCACCGATTTTCTTAGATGAGGAAAGCTGAAGGTGGAGGGCCTTGCACCAGGTCACACATCTAGTGCTAATAAGGATGGAATCGAGAGTCACCACCCTCAACTCCTACTTCTCTGCCCTTTCTAGAACTGAAGAAAGGAAAAGAACGAGGGTAGGCGGTGAGGAGGGGAGAAGACACAGCAGAGAAAAAGGAGAGATCCTACTTAGGCAGGACTCAGTGCTGCTGTGCAAACTGCAGGGAGGTCCCGGCAAAGCAAGGAGCCTTTGCTATGCCTGGTCGGGGAGACAAGGTCCCAAGCCGGGGGGCGGAGGAGACACGGTTTCTGCAATCAGGACCTGGCAAAAGCTGCCCAACTATGTGGGGACTGGGCCAGATGGTGCCTGAGCAACACGGTCAACTTCTTAAGAGATTTGCCATGTTAAATATAGCACAGGGAGCCCTTCACACTGATCGGGATCTACAGGTCACTACACCTTATTAAATCCCACCCACAACTAGGAATGAATCCCTCGTCTCGTGGCTCTGCTTAGGCACTCAAAAAGGTTTCCCAAATTTACCTCCCAAACCTTCACAACTGCTAGGACTCCACTGAAATTTCTGGGCCCCCAGGAGTGCCCTAAGAGCTGGAATGATGCTACAAGGACGGGGAGAAGTGCCGTCTTCCAAAAAAGAATGTCTACAAGAGGCCCTGTTCTCTGCACCCAGCAAGGAGCAGTGAGCCAGCTGCTGAGTGAGCCATCTGACCAAAAAGGCTGGGAGGAAAACTCCAGAGACCAGCCCCACTGTTTGCTGGACTTCCAGAGAACCCCTCCTATCCTGGGCCCCTCAGACTGACACTGCTGTTTTTCAACTCTACCTATCCTGGGTATCAGGCACCTTCTCTTAGGAGCAGTGGCTTAGAGCTGTGGCTGTTCCCATGGGGCCAGTATAAATGGGCTTCCTCCTTTTTATTTTTTATTTTTTTAAAGTAGGGTCTATGCCCAGTGTGGAGCCCAATGCAGGGCTTGAACTCACAACCCTGAGAGTAAGACCTGAACTGAGATCAAGCATCAGACGCTTAACTGACTTATCTACCCAGGCGCCGCCAGATACGGGCATTTGACTCTCGCATACCCCTCCTCAGGCCCAAGGCCAATGAGAAGTCTGCTGCATCTCACCACTCTGGAGTCCTCTGACCTCAGAGAATTTGACTAATGCTATAGACTCTGTCCTGAGGAAAAATATACACACAGAATCTTACACCCTGCTTCAGGAGGTTCTGTGGACTGTGGAGCCATCCCTTGTTTGCGGTTAAGCAGCACCACGCTGCTCCTGACCTCATCTGCTACCTCGGCAGGCTAAGCCACGGTTTCTCACCCTCAGCACTACTGACAGTTTGGGCAGGATGGTCTCTGGGGGTGAAAGCTTTCCTGCACGCTGTAGGACGTTGGGCAGCACCCTTGGCCTCTGCCCATGAGGTGCCAATAGCACCCCCAAAGTCAGACAACCAAAAATGTCTCCAGATATTTCCAAATGTCCCCTGGGGGACAAAGCTGCCTGTGGTTAAGACTTCTGGGTTAAGTTCCTGAGACTCCCTACATAGCGACAGGTCACTTTCCCTTTAGTGTCCTGCTCCCAGGAGGAGCCATCCCTCCTCCCCGACACACCAGGGGCACTGTGCGTGCATGTGGCAGTCCGGGTACCTTTTCTGCACAATGAGGTTGATGTTGCGCAGGGCCACATACTGCAGCTCCGGCTCGGCCGACAGCAGCGTGACCAGGGGTGGGGCCAGTTTCTTGAGCAGCGTGCCATAGTAGTCCAGGTCCTTGGACAACATCTCCATGAACTTCATCAGCACCTTCACAGCAGAGAGCACCACAGCAGAGTTTGCGTGGGAGAGCCTGGGAGTGACCCGCTCGCAGATGCTGGGGTCCATTCCAAAAGGGAAAACAGGAGAGAAAGACAAGGGCAACACCCTGGTTTTAGTTACTGAGAGAGCATGTTTTCTGTAAGAGAACCTAGATTCTGATTCTGGTGCTTGCTAATTGACCCCAACAGGTTAAAACCACTCTAAGTCTTAGTTTTCTCATCTAGAACACGGAGATGATGGTGGCATCTTCCCAGGGTTACATGAGACAATGTATACAAAGCCCTAAGCACCATGTATGGTAGTTAATAAATACTGGGTCAGTGTTAAGGCCCTCCCCCTACCTCCCCCGCATTGGAAGTGCATTCAAAAGGGGCAAGGTATTATGTTGGTTATGACCAAAGGTCAGGGAGTCCCAGCCGGGTGACCTGCATGAGTTCATCCGCCTTCTAAACCAGTCTTTCCTTACCTGTAAAATGTGGGCAATGATGGGGCAGCTTTCACAGAGGTGCTTTAAGGAGCATCTAATGGATAGGAAGCACTCGGCAGAGCCCCAGCCACCCAGGAAGAATCCAACGAATGGTGACTCTGGTGCTATCCACCTCCTTTACTCAGCCCAAGATGACTGGGGTCTCTGTCAACAACCAGATCGGACTCTGGCTTCTGTTCTGTCTGTACCATGCTGAGCAGAAAGGTGACTGCCTGGCTCTGGCTTCCCTTGAGGATGGTCTGTGGGGCAAGGCCCTGGCAAAGGGCCCAGCAGAGATCTGAGGCCCAGCTCATGGCTGGAGCTCTGCAAGGACCAGGTTCCACTAGGTTGGCAAGCAAGGAGCAGCCTGCTCACCTCTGGGCCTCCCGGTCATCCTTGGGTGTATAGTTGGCTAGGCAGTCGAGGATGAAGATCTGGCCCCACTCGGTGCACTCGTTCAGGGCTGTCAGCAGCTTATTAATGGACTGTGGGTTCAGATCAAGCAGGTTGCTGCTGGGGTGAGACTCAGCGATCTCTGAGAGGGCAGCCACTGCATTTGCCACCACCTGTTTGAGAGGGTAGAAGGGATATAGGCTGGGGGTGTTGCTCGGGCCAAGGGACATTGGGACTATTCATGCTGGCAGGTCAGAGGTTGAATATCCTGAAATGACAGGACCCAACGAGTAGGTCCTGCAGCATGGAGACCCACTCTGAGCACTCACCCTACTAACTCAGCTATAAACCAGAATGAATGTTAAGGGCCCCTTCCCCAGTGGGGGAGGGGGAAAAAAGAGGGCAAACAAAAGAAACAAAAGAAAGATCCAGCTCCAAATGCCTGGCAACAGAAAATATTCCTAGCTACCCAACACATAGCCCCTGCCTACTGGCTACAAGAGCTCACTTCAGGGAGTGTCAAGTGTGCTTCTTGGAGCTAGAAGATTCTTGCAGAGCTCTGCAGGCCATGGAAACAAATGGGGGCTGGAGTCCAGAGGGGATGTCAGGTGAAGCCTTGGGCACTCCGGCCATTTCTACCAGAGCAGCTGTTTTTATGTGTGTTCTGCAGGGTTTTCAACTTTTCCCTATAACAGACAGTGCTCCAATGGCCAATCTTGTATTGGCCACTCAGGGTCCTGTGTGGTCAGTGTTTCCATAGGACAGAGTGGGATGGCTGGGCTGAGGGGTCTGTGCATTTCACTTTAAACAGAGGCTGGTGAATTGCCCTTCAAACTGCTATTACGTGAAAAAAGAGGAGCTCCCCTCCCAGCGACACATCCTGAGGCCCTGCCCTCCAGGCTATGCTACTTCAAGGGTGACCCTCTACAACCCTGCAACCCCAAAGATGTGGGGAGAGGGAAAAGTACCTCACATTCAGAGCCCGCCAATGGACAGTGACAATGACAGTGACTGAAAAGGGAAGGAGCACACTAGTCTTGGTTTATGCCCACTGTGTTACCTTCACAGCTTAAGCCTCACAGCACTCCTGCCAGCCACGGAGTTAGATCCATCTTACTAATGAAAAAAAGAGGGCTCTGGAAGGTTAGGCAGCCCACCAAAGGAAATACAGTTTGTGTTAGAGAGGGCACAAAGGGGAGAATCCAGTTCTAACTCCCTCCAAAGATGGTGCGCGAACCACCATAGGCATGAGGACAATTAGCCCACCCGGCAAGGCTCTGACTTCCAGGAACTGGGGAGTGCCTGGTGGAGGAGGAAGCCAAGGTATTCCCAAGCAACCCAGGAGGTGGTGGAAGTGGTATGGTGGGTGGCATTGGCTTACCATGGGGTTCGAGTCAGAGATGAGGTCTTTAAGGGTGTCCAGGAAGCCCTGGTCCTCTACCAGCTGGGCATTGATGTCATGCAGCTTGGCGACACACACAGCTGCTGTTTTGCGCACGTACGGGTCCTCATCCTTCAGGCACTTGCGGAGTGGCTCACACAGGTACTCTGTGATCTTGTCAACGCGGATGCAGCCCATGGTCCGCACAGCCAGGGCCCGGATCAGGGGATTGGGATCCTCACAATCCTGAGGGGAAGGAGCCATTGGCCAGGGGCAGGGGCAGGCTCAGCAATATCAGACGGCCTACCAACTGTGGCCGACAGCACCAAAAGTGCCATGTACAGGCATCTAGCATTTGCCAGATGATGTGCTGGGGCTTTGTGTATTGTTGACTCTAATTCTCACAGCAGGCATACAGTACTGTTCCTGTTTTACAGGGTGAAGCAGCCAAGGCCCTCAGGGAAACTGGGAGCTCACCCAGTCACAGAGCAGAGCCATGATTCAAACCCACATCCATCCGGCACCATAACCCACAGAACCCCTCATGTGCCTGTATCTGAGCATCGACAGGGCGAGGGGAGTTAGGAAAGTTCTAAAGGTACACAGAACTGACCATCCAAGTAGCTGTTTACACCTTAATCTGGATGGAAAACACAGAAAGGGGCAAAGTCTAGAAGGCGAACACAGAAGCTCTCAGATTCTTGCTGAATCCTGCCCTGGCAAAGGATGCAGGACAATGGTGCATCCCAGGGGGGACATGGGGATCAATACAGGCCTTAGGCTACCTCACTCAGGAATGAGTTAGCAGGGTCTGTAGCAACTGATTTTCTAAGACAGTGGGAGCCCTCTACTGGAGGACTAGGAGGCCCTCAGCCTGGGAGTCAGAGGGACTGGAAAGGAGCCTGAGTGCTTTTACTCAGGGCCATAGTCTCCCACCCTGAGACAAAGGAAAGATGGAGCAGTGAACACCCATGCCCTTCCTCCGACCAAGCTCCTACTCACCTTCACAAAGGTGTTGACAGCCATTATGGCCATGTCGGGTTGACTCTTGGCATAGTTCATCAAATACAAGTACACCAGCTTCTTCAGCTCCAGGTTGTCTGTCTGCATACAGTTCACCACGTCGGGGAAGAGGGCACTGGAAAATCAAAATGGCATGAGTGTAGGTAAGGCTGAAGAAAGGAAGATTTTTCAGAGAGCTAATGGGTGGTTTGGGGGTGGGGTGGGGAAATAGGGACAGTGGATGGGAGAGAGGGGAAAAAAAATAACAGGACTTCCTAGTAAAAGGGAAGACACCAGCTATGCTGTTACCATGAACACTTATGGGTAGCAATGGAACCCAAAAGGTGATTTGAAAAGTAAAGTCCTCCATTCTTTTTACAGAGTTCATTCATATACAACTCTACAGCCCATCAGACCCGGCTCAAACCCAGCTCTGCCGCCTGCTAACTATATGAAATTGGGGAAATTCCTTCATCCCCCACCATGTCTCAGTTTGCTCACCTGCAGGAATGGTGCAGCAAAACCCCATTACACAGGGCCCTTGTGATAATTAAAGAAGACAACATATTTCAGGTATCTGGTCCCTCAGCTGCCCACTAAAAACTAGCCCAGCATGCACAGAACATGTCCTATATAGCTGGGTTTAGCACTAAGGGTTTTATATGCATGATCTCAATTAACAGCCCCAAGAAGCCAGTGTGTTATCCTCATTTTACAGACAACAATACTGAGGCTCATAAATGTCAAATAACTTGCCTGAGGAGCCAGGTCTGACTCTAAAACCTGTGCTCATGACTGCTGTTATTCTGGGTGGAACCCTTCCCAACATGGAACTCCAGAGTCCCAATACCGTTGAGATGTGAAATATGCTTAGAGGTCAATTTTTTCTCTCTGGAATCTTCACCTCCCCTCTCAAGTCTTGTGACTTAATGGTCGAAGACATGGTAAAAGAGACTCAAGAGGTCAAAGTGAGCTCCCTGGGCTCCCTTAGGAAGGAACCCAGTTGATGCTGACATTGATGCATCACCTTGGAAGATGAAGAACTAGGAAGAAAGGGGTGGGGGGAGGAGGAACCGCTGATGGGCCTGCCACACCAGCACAACAAGTTCACTTGAGACAGAAGAATAAAGATGCTTCCTCTGTGAGGTGACAGTGGTGTTCTATTTGAAGAAGAGTGGCTTCGTCCGGGAAGGATGTGACTTGGGAGGAGGCCCAGTTCTCCAGCAGACGCCTGATCCTTTTGCCACTCTGTCTACAGCAGGTCTCTCTACAGAACTGTCTCTGCTGTGGTGCTATCAGGAGGTCCCTTGCTGAGGTGGCAATAGGACAGGGCAATCCATGGAGAAGTCTAGAGAAATACGACCCAGATGAGGAGCTGCCCTACATCAGCGCCCAGGCCTATGAGGCATGGAGTTAGGCACCATGCAGGCACAGAGGAGGGGGTATGCGTGGAAACACCTTGGAAGGGCTGGGCTTGCGTCCTAGTTCTGCTATGAACGATGTGACTGGGGGCAGTCCCTATATCCCTTCTTTATCTGGTTTCTTTGGCAGTAAACACATTCTTACATACAATGTGGGAATTGTAAGGAACTGCTGAAAAACATATCTGAAAGTTTTCTGCATACTCTCAAATACTATGCAACTGTTAGGTTGTTACAAAATCTAGTCCCTGTCACCGGGGACTTAATGACATGGTGGACAGGTGAACACAAGTACACATCAGAAAAGGACAGTCTAGAATTAGTGCCAGGTGACAGGAACACAGAACAAATGCTGCACATTCAGGGAAGTGGGCTGGAGTGACGAGGGAAGGCAACAAGGAGACCTTGAATGGGTTTTCAGAGATGGGATCAAGCTTGTAAATGGAAAAGGGAAAAGGGACAGTCTACACAGGGGAAGAGCGTGAGCAACGGAGAGGTGGCAATGCTACCCATCAGCTGCTCTGGCGGTCAGATGTAAACCAGAGGCTGTGAACTGGCGACAGATCCGATGAATCCCGTCTGCAGGTGTGTGTCAGCATCACGGCAATGTTTGTTTAATATCATCTAGCAATCTTAAAAATAAGATTCAAAATGAAAAAATCTAGATTTCTTATTCTTTTAAAAAGCCACACCTGCTCATACTGGGTTCGTTTTCCCCAGCTGGCAGCAAACCTCTGGAATTTCTGACAGGGTTCCTGCCTTTTTGACTTGGCCCACTTCACTACTCACTCCGCTGCCCTGAACCCCAGCAGCATCTGAGCACAGGACCCCTGTGTAAATGAAACCTTCTGAGTGGAAAGGCGGCTTGCGAAGGGAGCCATAGCAAGGGGAGACACGGGTGCCTAGAGATACCATCAAGGAGCGATGTAAACTAGACCCATGCTACAGAGCCCCACTCCAGCCGCCACCAGGCCTGCGCCTGCACACCTGACATCTTTGCCCACGGTCATTGATGCAATCACTTTCTTTACCGCCTCCTTCTTCTTCTCCTTTTTGTCACTGTTGAGCTCTGCCTTCAGCTCGAAGATCTCCCCTAAAAAAGGAGGCAGGCATGAGTGATCACCCCACCACCCTGCCAGAGGGCCATTCCCAGTCCCCAAATTCCAGAAGAATGGGAGGGGAGGGGCAGGTAAAGACACCCTGTGCTGCCGGGTGAGGGCCGTGTTAGGTCCTTGGCCTCAGTGACAGAGGTAGCAGAGGGGGACAGCTCTGAGGAGGGCAGTGTGGAGGCCGTGCTGGACTGAACAGAGGGAACTACAGAAGCAAAAAAGATTCTGAGGCAGACAAAAAGTGTGAGAACAGGTCCTGCTCATCAAGCAGTTAAAAACACTCAGAGGAAAGTAAAATTCTCCTCAGCAACCACCCTCACCCGAAGCCCTCAAGGAGGTATGTGATGGAATCTGGGGACTGAAGATGTGAAGGGAGAGGGTAGGATTTGCTCGATTCCCACACTTGGCTTTTCCTGTTTTCCTAGAACCCCCAGTTAAAACAGCACACTCAGGGTTTCACTTCCTGAGCCACAAGTGGTTGCTCAGCTCTGAAAATGGGAATTCAGCTACCCCACGAGGGCCTGAGCACGTAATACGCTTTTCTTAAGAACTTGATAATCTGGAAAAAACAAATGAGAAAATAGGGTTGTTCAGGGCCCAGATAACCCCAATGACAGGTTACAAGGGCAGACTTTGGAATGAGACAGGCCTCCTGCCCTCAAAACAGGAGCCACCAGGATTTCTGAGCCTTTTTCTAAGGCAGGTGCCACACCGTCCCCCATTTCTCATTTCATCCTCATGACAACTCAGCATTTCCTCCTATTTTACAGATGAACAAATGGAGGCTGTGACTTGCCCAAGAATGCACTGCTAGTAGCAGGTAGGGCCAAGACTCAAATTCACATCTGCCAGCTTCAAAGCCCATATGCTCGTGCCAATCAAGGATATCACTTTGCTTCTCTGAAGCGGTTTCATCTGTACTCTCTCTACTTTAACTGGGGCAATGAATTCTCTCATTTAACACTCAGTTGTAAAATGCTCATCTCAGTGCCTGGCACTCAGTGGCCTGCATTAAAGGTGACCGCTACTATTATTAATTTGCCATGGGACCCTTGGCTTGGATTACTCTTTTACAGAAAGGGTCCCAAACTTCCCTCTCAAGTTATTTGGGGTGGGAATAAAGCAAAGATTGTCATGTAGGGGGGAAGTGCTGAGGAAGTTCTAGGCGGATTTACAGTGAGAAAAAGAAAACTTGCAGGTTTTTATCATGACTTAACAATGTGTCGGGAAAGAACTTGAGATGACAGAGAGCAAACGAAGTTAATTAAGAACAATCACACAGTACGGCCCAGGGCAAGGCCACCATGAGGATATTGCTCAACAGAACAAAGAGGAATCTGCAGACCTTGCAGTTCAGACTCTTGACTTCTGCAGGACTAGAGGAACATATGTCCTTCCCCTCCAAAAGACTGAGGGAGCCATGTCTCCCTGCTGCAGGATCTAACAGACCATGATGACTTTGACCCTGGATCCTGTTGCAGAGCTTTGCTCAAAGTGTTTGGTCACATTCAATATAACGACCATCAATTGATGGAGTCATTTCAGTTCTAAGAAGACTGATGAGGTAAACCTGGGATCTGCCTGTTTCCAAAATGTCTCTTTCCTCTAATGGGCCCCAAATCAAATCACTCACCAAGCCTACCTCCTCAATCTCATATAAAGCATCCGATTTACTCTACCCACAATGCTACACCCCACCCCACCCCTCTCCCCAGCTCAGACACCATCATCTCTCATGGGAGCTGTGGTACTGGTCCCTTTGCCTCCCTCCAATCTTCACCCTCTTCAATTCTTTACTAGAAACTGCCTTGGATTTTCTCTTGCTTAAAACCATCACTGATGTCTGATTTGAACTCAGGCATCCCTCTATATTCTCCTCAAAAGAAAACTCACAAAAACCCCACCACTGACACCTCAACTCACTTAGCACTAGGTTCACCCTCTCCAGTCCTGTACTCTCCAACTCTCCTTCTATCACACTCTTCAGTAACTTGTGCCCAGGAGTCTTCCTTCCCTGGGCATACCCTGGGCAGAGTAAGTGCTCTGCTCCCCTTTCTACCCTTCCCTCTTAACCAGCTAGCTCCATCCAAGGTCCGCCCATGGCCCCCTGCGCTTCCCTTACCATAGCACCCACCACCTTTAGTATGATTACTATTTAACAGACTGTCTTCTCTGCTTAACTGCAAGAAAGCTGGAACAATAAAGATGTGCTCAATAAGGGGAAGAGGAGATTGCAGGTCCTGGCTCAGCTGCCTCAACAGCCTCTTTTCATCTGGTCAGCAGGCATGTGTTGATCTCGCTTGGAAGGAAGGAAGGAGGGAGGGAGGGAGGGAGGGCCCATCAGGAAGACACTTGACAGGGTTAAAGCACATTCGTCAGCCACTACAACCACCTCTACTTCTCAGAAAGCAGAAACAACCACAATGCCCTACAACAGAAGACGAGCTGAGCAAATTTCAGTGCATCAACTCAGCAGACTAACACTGAGTAGTTACAACTGTGGGGAAATGTTTAAGATAATGTCAAATGAAAAACAGGATATAAATTCTGACTCTGACCACGTAAAACATGTGCCTGTGGATAAAGACCAGACATACACACACACATCACTGTGGGGTTACTGAAAGGATTGTGTGCTTTCTTTCCTCCAGAAAAAAACATTTAAAAAGGCCATTCAGAACAAAAGGGGGCTTCCTCCCTCTCCATTTGGAGCTAATGCTCTTCCCTTCCTGAGTTCTAAAAAGTAGTAGTCAATTTCTTATACCATCAACTCTTCAATGTTCTGGATCCACAAGGTTAAAGGTGCTCTGGGTAATTCCCGTTACTTGCTCCCAGGCCGCCACCCCTGCCCCCAAAGCCCATCCTGGCAGGGAGAAGGCAGAAGGATGGAGCCAGGAAAGGGTAGGACAGGACTCACAATGAACAAAGAGTACCTTTCTTGGTCGTGGTGAAATACTTTGAGTCAGTCATTTTGGTCCCTTATCTGTGGCCGGCCTCTGCAAGACAGAAGAGAGGGGTGACTTTCTGTTGTGTCAGCTCCATTTTCAGTCACGGAGCACAGGACGAAGGCAGGATCCAACACACACGTGGTATGGGAAGATAGCTTCTTAGCTCTCTATGGGGCAAATGAGCTGTTAAATAATAGGATCAGCTTTTGGAAGGTAATTCTGAGGGATCCACCAAATTTTTTAATGTGCGTATCCTTTGTCCCAGCAGTTCTACTTGTAGGACTCTCTCCCACAGAAACACAGGCACAGATGGTAGGGTTTTCCTACAGCACTGTCCATACAATACACCATCGGTTATAACTTTAATGCCCATTAATAATGGGGCACCTGGGGGGCTCAGTCAGTTGAGTGTGTGCCTTCGGCTCAGGTCATGATCCGAGGGTCCTGGAATGCAGCCCTGCATCGGGCTCCCTGCTCCACAGGAAGTCTGCTTCTCCCCCTCCGTCTACCGCTCCCCCTGCTTGTGCTCTCTCTGTCAAATGGATAAATAAAGTCTTAAAAAATATATAAAGGAATGGCTAGATACTCTGCAAAGTCCACAGATTAAAAAGCACTTAGTTACAGCCTCTGTGTGCTTACCCCACCCAGCACTGTTCTAAGTGCTTCGTGCGAGTTACCCCATTACAGCCTCATCACAGCCTCACGGAAGTACTATCGTTACCCCCATATAGTCAAATGAGCTTGGAAAAGGCCAAATTTGGAAAGCCAGGGAGGTTTCTTCTCTCCCCAACTTTTCCAAACTTCTCTAATAGCGATATGCACTATTCCTCTCTAGAGAAGGCTAGAATCCATCTACATACTGTAGACTCTATAGCATTCCCCAAATCTAACTGGCCAGTTTCCTCAAAGCATCTCTCAGGACATCTCCCAGTGCAAAAGTCACAGTGTGAAGTGCTATTCTAAGGCAACAGAACAAAGAAAGTACCAAGGCCCCCTCATTCATTCACCGTTTACAGAGCATCCACTATGTACCTTCAGTAGTTCCTCTTGACCAACTGATGAAAGATTAAAGAAGCTCCACAGGGGCCGAGTACCCCGGATACATGGCAGAGGCTCCAGGGGTGGTTCTAACATTTAAGAAGTTATCACTTACTGGGACACCTGGGTGTCTATGTTGTTAAGCATCTGCCTTTGGCTCAGGTCATGATCCCAGGGTCCTGGGATCTGCTCCTCCCTCTCCCTCTGCCTGCCGCTCTGCCTACTTGTTCTCTCTATCACTCTATCAAATAAATAAATAAAATCTTTTTTAAAAAGTTACACTTACTGAGTCCCTATTACAGCCAAGAGGTTTATAAACGTTGTTTCATTTAATCCCACTAATCAGGTGGCTGGTTTGAAGAATATTTTACAGACGAGGAAACTGAGGCTCAGGATTAAGTAACTTGCCCATAGTCACATGACTTGTAAATGGTTAGACTGGGAGACCATCTCAGGGCTGCCTGACCTCAGCAACTGTATTCTATTAACAAAGGAATTCTGCTTCTCCCATCTGAAAGGGAGGACCGAGCCCTGATAGTGCCTAAGGACTCAATATAAAAACCCTAAGACTTTCAATGATAACTGCCCAGTCCTACTTGTAGTCTCACATGGTACAGAAAACCAAACAATCCAAAAATACAGACATTTGAATGGAAAAATTCCCTCACTTTTGTCCCTTCTGTTGCCTCTACTGAAGAGACTGAAACATAGAACCCAACAAGGGCACTTGTGATGAGCACTAGGTATTATATGTAAGCGATGAATCATTAAATTCTACTCCTGAAAACAACTGTATGCTAAACACTGTAAGTATTTTGTATGAAAACACTGTATGCTAACTAACTAGAATTTAAATAAAACCTTGGAACTAATTAATTAATTTAAACCCCCACAGAACCTGTTAACATCTTCTTTCAGTACATTACTACTAGGTGGGAGCAAGATGGAGATTACTGGTGGGATGGAGGTGAGAGGTCAAAGATCATTCAAAAAGTCTCTGGAGGGGCATTTGAGTGACTCAGTTGGTTAAGCAGCTGCCTTCGGCTCAGCTCATGATCCCAGAGTCCTGGGATGGAGTCCTACATTGGGCTCCTTACTCAGCCGGAAGCCTGCTTCTCCCTCTGCCTGCTCTGCTTAGCACTCTGCCTGTTTGTGTGTGCTCTCGCTCTTCTCTGACAAATAAATAAATAAAATCTTAAAAAAAAAAAAGTCTCTGGAAACAAAACTGACATGGCTCCTCTCTAGCCCAAGTGAATTCTCCAGACTAAGCTGGTATTCACAGCAAGATGGCAAAGAAGCTGTTCCCCAACTGGGCCACCCAATAGATTCTGTCTCAGTGATCAATGGGAAACAAGTATGTGCTGTCTTGGGGCTGCCTTAAATCCTTTGTGGATCCCACTGGACTAGAGAATAAAGGCTTCAATGACAGAACAGCACAAAGGAAAGACACAATTCTATTATCCTTTGCTTTGCAAGGTTGAAAAGGGATGATGGCACTTTTCTGTGGGAGATGCAGGAAAAAGAAGAGACTGCTGTGTCTGATGATGGGAAACCCATGGTAGGGACTCTATCTTGCAGGGCCTGACAGCAAGAGTCAGGCCTGTGGACAGATCCACAAAGGGAGAACCCACGTCAGCCTAGTCCATGGCTCTGTCCACCCTCCCCCTTCATAACTGGCCTAGGGTTCTGCACATGGCCAGTGTTGAGTTGATAGTTGTTAAAAGAAATGAAAAGGGGCCAATGACCATCCCGGGGAGTCTCAGCTTGCTGACAGCTCTGTTATGTAACTCTTCAGCATTTGTTTCCTAAAGGAATTCACTTAACAGTGAAAATCATTTTCTTTTGAGTACACATACAGCCATTTTCTCAGAGAAATCTCCCCAACCTAGAGGTTCTTTTTGGAGTGCTGTGAATGAGCAGATCAACAAGATAACAGGATGTCTGCCACACAGCAAAAGGCTGTATGACTTCAGGAGTCATAGGTGTGAGAGCACAACTGGAAGGGGTATCCAAAATAAAAGTATGCCATTTCTCAAAGATAAGTTTAGTCTAAGAGGGATCAAGAAAACAAAAGGGGCTAAAAATTTTAGACCAAAAGAATCACAGTAACATATAAACCCCTCTGTTGTTAAATCTAGAAGGAAATTGAAGTGAAAAAAAAGGTAAAAACTACTTTAGATGTCTAACTTTAATACTGCCCAGAGATTCTTCCTTCTCCAATAGTGGAGGCTCTCAGGGGCTTTCCCCTATCTGCAGGCACAATACAACATCTCGGGGTCCTAAATTCCCATAACACAATCACCTGGGGACAGATTTGAGATGTATGTACCTGCCCAGGTGGAGAAAGCATGGGAAGCTTCTTTTGGGGGGATTAAAAAAAGCAACAGAGCAGGGTCAGCTAATCAGACCACCACAGACTGGTGATACCCCTATAGCGTTAAGCTTTGATGACACTCTTCCTTTTACAGATGCTAAGCAACTACTTGCAACTTACACTGCTACCCAGCGTGAGCGCTGGCTGCTTCTTTTCTCTGCAGTATCTATCTCACATAACCCTCTGCAGAGGGCCCATGGGACTGATGATGCAGAAATCGTATCCCTCTGAAGCTGTTTCACATACAGGAAATTAAAGTGGAGGAGGAAGGGGAAGTAGGGAGAAGTGAAAATGCTTTTGCCAAGCCACCCAGAGCACAGATTTTAAAAACCTCATTACACTGTGGAAGATCACACCTGGGTGACCTGCCCTGGGTGGCTATCTCCTGTGTCCTTTCTCTGAAGTTACTCTTGGTTAGTGCAAGAGATGTTTCATCCTCTCTGCAGGAGTGAAAAAAAACCCTACAGTTCAGTCTAAAGGATCAGACTTAAAGGATGCCAGAGGAAAGACGGGTGCGTTCCCTGGCACTGCTCAGCTATCGCCATACACTGCGTGCCCACTAATGGAGGCCGAAGAGGCTAAGACCTTGTTTGGTGACTCTAATGTATACATGAGCCATGTATACATGTATACATGAGCCACACCTGGAAGCACGCAACCAGTTCAGGCAAGAAAAAGCCTAGGGTTTGGATTCCATCTTTGGAAGTGACGGGACACATTCTAAAAAGGAACAATTGGGGAATTTTTGGTTTGCAAACTGCTCTGGCCAGTGTGATAAGTCATTTTTGCTAAGGAGACAGCATTCTGGGCTGGGATACTCCTCACTTTCAGCGTTTATGGGCTAAGGATCACCTCAGGGGGAGGGAGAGTCTAAACTAAAACCCACACCTGAAAGGACTGGTTTTGTCACTAATGAGCCACTGATGCTGTCCTTCATTTAAATCTACCTTCTCACTTTGATCTTATAATCCCAGACCAGTCCCTATTAATCTTACTTTATTTTTATTTTAAAGATTTTTTTTTTAATGGTTTTATTTATTTATTTAACAGAGAGAGACACAGTGAGAGAGGGAACAGAAGCAGGGGGAGTGGGAGAGGGAGAAGCAGGCTTCTTGCCGTGCAGGGACCCTGATGCAGGGTTCAATCCCAGGCCCAACGACTGAGCCACCCAGGTACCCCCTATTAATCTTACTTAAAAAAATAAAAATAAAAATAAAAATCCTACTGATGCTCCTGTTTTCCCCTGCCACTAGGCTTAAAGTAAAGAAACTGAGTAATAAGCCTGAAATAGAGTAGTTTTATGTTTTCTAGAATTATAAAGAAGCCCCTAGTGAGAATCACTGACACACTGGCTAGGACAAAGATGTAATGTAATCTAAGAGTGGAAAAATGAGGTCCTAGGAAGATAATGGAAGGGGAAAAAAATCATAAAAATATCCCCAGCTAAAGTCTTTGAATTTTAGCTACTGGAGTTAGACGTAAGGAAATAAAGTCCTCAACACTTTTTAAATTTGTGAGGTCCTCACATATCTACATGTAGTTCTAAGAACAAGAGATAAAGAAACTCTGTGTTTTAAACAAATAAATTGAATTTAAATCTATAAAAAGTACATAAAGAAAATAAATATTGAATATATTTCAAATTTTCTCCAAGACCTCAAAATTTCTAGTGATAACAATAATTATTTTATCTTTATCATTTTTATTTTTTAGGTAGGCTTCATGCCCAATGTGGGGCTTGAACTCAAAACCCTGAGATGAATAGCTGCGTACTCTACCAACTGAGCCAGCAGGTGCCCCAACAATAATTTTAAAGCAAAGAAGACTTAACTGCTTGCTGTTGGTTTAATTCACCTCTATGATCCAATTCTTCTCTTGAAAATGGGGACAGCAGCACTTGCTCTTTACTTAGTTCACTGTTCTTCTGATAGGGGACAACGTGGGAATGAAAGCATGCTGATATTATAAATATCATGGAGTTCCAGGGCCCCTGGGTGGCTCAGTGGGTTAGGTATCTGCCTTTGGCTCAGGTAGTGGTCCCGGGGTCCTGGGATCTAGGCCAGCATCAGGCTCTCTGCTCAGTAGAGAGCCTGTTTCTCCCTCTCCCTGCTGCTCCCCCTGCTTGTGTTCTGTCTGTGAAATAAATAAATAAATCTTAAAAAAAAAAAAAATTGTGGGGTTCCATTTACATGAAATTCTAGGATAAGAAGAAGAGATAGAAGTCTGATCAGTGGATGTGTTTGAGAAGGACTGAATGGGGCACAAAAGAACTCTAGGGGTGATGGAAATGATCTGCATCTTTTTTTTTTTTTTAAGATTTTATTTATTTATTTGACAGAGAGAGAGACCACAAGTAGGCAGAGATGCAGGCAGAGGTGGGGGGAGGAAGCAGGTTCCCTGCTGAGCAGAGAGCCCAGCATGGAGCTCCATCCCAGGACCCTGAGATCATGACCTGAGCCGAAGGCAGACGCTTAACCCACTGTGCCACGCCGGTGCCCCATGATCTGCATCTTGATGCAGATTCTGGCCAGACTGGTACACTTAAGAGCTCACATATCCCTTGGTGTAAGTCATACAAATATTAAAATTTTTTTCATTTCTATCTATTTATTAAGATTTTATTTTTTTATTCGATAGAGACCATGCACTACAAGCAGTGGCAATAGCAGGCAGAGGAAGATGGAGAAGCAGGCTCCCTGCTTTGCAAGACCCTGGGATCATGACTTTGGCTGAAGGCAGATGCTTAACTGACTGAGTCACCAAAAAAGTCAATTCAAATAATTGAATTTTTTTTTTAAATAAAATAAAACTCAATGCTGAAGAAGAAAAATGGAAAACTATATAATCCAGAGGAAACAAAGCCTTTCTGAGTATGACATTAAATCCAGAAGTCTTTAAAAATCTGTGAGTCTGATTACATAAAAATTAAGTTTTCCTGTATGGCCAAATCATAATAAAAAACGAAAGACAAGGGTGCCTGAGTGGCTCAGTTGGTTGGGTGACTGCCTTTGGCTCAGGTCATGATCCTGGAGTCCTGGGATTGGGTCCTTCATGGGCTCCCTGCTCAGCGGGGAGTCTGCTTCTCCCTCTCTTCTCATGCTCTCTCTCTCAAATAAATAAAATCTTTTTAAAAAAGACATGATAGACACACACATAAATTTCCATCACATCTCACACAATAGCCTATTTTCCTTTATACATAAAAAGTACCTATGGGACTCCTGGATGGCTCAGTGGGTTATGGCTGCCTTCAGCTCAGGTCATGATCCCAGGGTCCTGGGATCGAGTCCTGCATCCAGCGAGCCTGCTTCTCCCTCTCCCTCTTCCCCTCCCCCTATTCATGCTCTCTTTCTCATAAATGGATAAATAAAAATTTTTTAAAAATACATAGAAAGTACTAAAAATAGGAGAATGGCAAAGGATGTGGTGTGTTACAGAAAATGAAGACGAATGGTTTAAGCTTTAAGAGATATAAGAGAAATAATAAGAGAAATTGTTACTACAATGAAATACCATCCATTAGCCCAAAAGTCTGATGACGTTTCATGTTGGTGCTGATGTGGGAAAAGAGATTCCCTGATGTCATGCTAACGAGAGTCTACAACTTCTACACCAATTTGGCAACAGCCACCAGAATTGCAAAGGTGCTGACCCTTTGACCCAATAACTTGGCTTGTAAGAATTTATTTATTTATTTATTTTAAAGATTTTATCTATTTATTTGAAAGAGAGAAAGCTATGAGCAGAGGGAGGGGCAGAAAGAATCTGAAGCAGATTCCATACTGACTGTGGATGAAGACTCAGGTTCCCAGAGAAGCTAAAATAACCAGGGCTTGTAACAGATCAAGATAAGAGGACTCCTTGATGAGAGCAGAGAGTGCCGATGGGGCAGAACAGGGACACAAGCCTCTGTGCATGGTTAACTTTCAACAAAATTGAAAGTAAGGCTGATCCAACTCCAAGACAGCTGCCAGGAAATCTAGCTTTGCTACCAACAGCTGTGTGATGCAGGGTAAATCCCTCTATCTCTGGGCTTTACTTTTTTCTAATTGTCAAACAAGAGAATTCAACCAGGTCAGTGGCTTTTCAACCCTCTTCTTGCTTTCAAACTGTTTAAAACAAAACCAGAATTACTTGGCTGACATAAGAGAGGAGGACTTAGGGCCTACTACGCCCAAGTCCCCCTCTTCACCAGGGGCCCTTCAGACAACCCACAGTTCCACAGGACAACAGTTCCAGTCTATTAAATGACAGATAAACTCCCTCCCACATCTCACCTTCTATGATGAGAAATCCATTTCCCCACCAATGAGTGTTCTTCCAGGGTATCAAACAAGAGGAAATGGAGCATGATCATTCTCTGAGAATGAAAAAAGACATTTCCAAGAGAAAAGACAAAACAAATTCAGAATGCAGCCTGGACTACCAAACCTTATTAGGTCTTCAGTAGGAAGGAAAACAGTAACAAGCCAAACAATTCCCCAAATGGCCTGCCAAAGACTAAAAGGAAAGAACGTTTCTAGTCTCAGGGCAGTGATTCATGCCAGAGCAACCCAGGCTCTGCACTCGGTTGAGAGGCAAGAAGTCGGTGGCGCTAGCACAATGTGCTGCATACCGCTGGCACTCAGTGAGTTTCCAAGAGAGATAATCGGTATTGTGAGATCAGCCAGAGAAGCAGTTTTAGGGAAGGAAAAGGGGAAGAAGACATTTGGCAAGGTCTGATCCAGCTGTCAATACTCATCTCTGAATTCAAGGACATCTGGGCAGGGAAAAATGAGCCCTGAAAGTCTGTTGGTGGCTTCCAACTTCAGTGCTGTTTAAAACCATCACTGCTGGGTACCTGGGTGGCTCAGTTGGTTAAGCATCTGCCTTTGGCTCAGGTCATGATCTCAGGGTCTTGGGATGGAACCCTGCATTGGGCTCTCTGCTCAGCGGGGAGTTTGCTTTTCCTTCTCTTTCTGCCCCTCCCCCTGCTGGTGCCTACATGCACACAATGCTCTCTCTCAGATAAATTAAATCTTAAAAAAAAAAAAAATTATAAAACTGTCACTGTTAAACTCTTGCCTGATGAAGAAACCTGTTCAGAAACCTGCTCCAGGCACATGTTAGCTCAAGAACAGTTAAGGGTAAGTTAGTAAGAGGGTGCTTGGGCGGCTCAGTTGGTTAAGTATCTGTCTTTGGCTCAGGTCATGATCCCAGGGTCCTGGGATACAGTCCCACACTGGGCTTGCTTCTCCCTCTGCCTCTCTGTGTCTCATGAATAAATAAATAAAATCTTAAAAAAAAAAAAAAGTGAAACTTTAGTCACCTCATGTTTGGCGGTTTCAGTTCTATTTCAAAGGCATAGGTTGATTCATTCACAAATATTCCCCTACTCTGTGCCATGCTCTGGATTGTGTCCCTACCCCATGAAGCTTAGAGTTTATAATAGAGACAATGATTCTATTCACCACCCAGTCATTGCTCACCACTGCTCACCTGTCTGACAGTCTTCTTTCAAAAAGGAAAAGGTCCTCACAGGTAAGCCCTAAAGTTCACTTTATAGACAGGGAAATAAGTGAGGCCAGCTTGAAGACAAAAAGGGGACTCAGCAGTAGAGAAACCAGACTTCAGACTTTCTCTCTGAGACAACCTGGTCACCAAACTCAAACAGGCTCTTTCAAATTGGTTTAATAACTATGAGAAAATAAGCTGTGCTCTTCTTTGGGCTTGGCATGAAATTCAGAACAAAGGCGGCAGTGGCAGCAGTAATGGCAGGCAGATATGCTCTATGAGCCAGACACTATGTAAAGAACTTCACATTTAATCCAAACAATAATCTGTGGAAAAAGTATTGATAATACCACAAGTTTACAGATGAGGAAAAGTAAAGTCCAGAGAGACCAAGGCATTTCTCTGGAGTCAAAGAGCTAGAAAATGGTAGCACTGACACTCTCTACTCTTGCCCCATACTGAGATCCCACAGGTTCCACTCAGTCCAGCAACGCAACTTCTCCTCTGACTGAAGTCCTGGCAGAATCACACACACTCCAAGCGAAAGGATAAATGAAATGTGTTGCCCCATATCCCTGCAGGGCCCCTCAAACATTGAATTACAGGTTATTTTAGGACCAGTCCATCCAGTTTGGACAAGAGGAATGTCAAGTTTGGTAACATGCATAGTGAAAGCCTGTTTGGATGAGCTTGCTGAGTTATGGGCCTCCTGGGATTTGGATGAAAAGTACTTAACCAAAATCAATCTCCTGAGACCCACTAACTGTTAAAGCCTCAAAATGAAAAAGAAGTAAAAGCAGGCACATGCCACATGCAAATGTTCTTCTATTAGCACTGAATCTTTAGAAACTAATTCTAGAATCAGTTCTCAACTATCTACAGAAAGTAATGCTTGGAAAGATCTGCTGTCAAGAGAAAGAAAAGTTCCTCTGGACTAGAAAAAGCAAAGTAATAGGGGTTTCTTCTGAATAATATTTAAATTAATCAGGAAGAGAATCAGGCCAAAGACTAGAATGAGGCCCCCTGAGATCTCAGTTTTCCCATCTATACAATGGAAACACTTTCTGAAGCTCTGTCAAGTGTTGGAGTCATCCATTCATCATGTGTAACAGTGTGAGGAACCGTCAACTCTGGGACCGGGACTGTGCCCCCCACAGCAGCATGCCTACAGGAGACAAAGGATAGTCTTCCTGCTGGGCTTGTACAGATGCAGAGACCAAGTAAAGGACTGCAGGTGAACAACAGAGCAATCATGCCTTCCACGTAAGTACCACCACTGCTCAGAAGAGGGTTCTGAGACTTGGGGGAACGTCTAGGGAAGATGAAGTGCTTTCTGGATGGGAAAAGATGGGTCACATTTGGAAAGGAAGGACTGAGGGTAACCTGGAGAAGACCCACAAGATGCCAGCATAAAAGGAGTAGATAGAGACTAAATCACCAGCAACACTGACTGGGGTGCAGGCTCTGTGCTAAATGGTTTACAGCCCCCCTCATTTAATTCTCAAGATAATCCATTTATAAATAAGAAATTAAAGATGCTGAGAGAAGGGTGAGTTACCCAAAGCCAAAACAAGCAGGCATGTTCATGAGTTTGTGAGAACCCTTACCTGGCTTAAGGCAAGGACTTGGAAGGGAAAGGAGCAGATGAAGTTAGGCAAGGAATGATGGGATTCAGCAATGGTCTTGGATGCCTGAGCATGTTAGGTCCTGCTGACAGAAGATGCAGTGATCCTCCTGTCAAATACAAATCTCACACTGACGAGCATTTGATACTGTTCATCACCCCCCCTTCCTTGAAACACTTTCTTCCCCTGGATTCCAAGATGCCACGCACTCTGCTTTCCCCTCTACTCCCCTCCTGCTCCATCTGTCTCCTTTGTTGGTTCTTCTTCCTCTCCCCTTCCTTTATATCTGGGGGGCCCCAGGGTTGGGCCTGCTACCTCCCCCTCCCCATGCTATCTCGCCTCTTTGGTGAGTTCATCCAGTGTCAAGGCTTTAAATACCATCTACATGCTGACAACTCACAAGTTTACACCCCCAAGGCCCAACCTCTCCAGTGAACGCTCAGCTCATATACCCAAACTGCCTAATCAATATCTGAACTTGAATGTCTATACACCTAACAGGCAGCTCAAACTTAACATGATAAAAACTGACCTTCTGCTTCCCCCCATCCTGCAACTGGCTCATCTGCAGTTTTCATTAGCTAGTTCATTATCAATATCTTTAACAGAGTTTCAGGCCAAAAACTCAGTTATCCTTGACAATACACACACTCATATTCCACATCTAATCTATCAGCAGATCCTATGGGATTTACCTTCCAAATGAATCCAGAATTCATTTTTTTTTAATTTATTTTTTATTTATTTTCAGCATAACAGTATTCATTATTTTTGTACCACACCCAGTGCTCCATGCAATCCGTGCCCTCTATAATACCCACCACCTGGTACCCCAACCTCCCACCCTCCGCCCCTTCAAAACCCTGAATCCAGAATTCATAAAGCGGCTATTCACCAGTGCCATCACTGCTACCAGGCCCCATGCCACCATCACTTTTTTTTTTTTTTTTTTTAATTTGACACAGAGAGAGAGAGAGAGAACACAAGCAGGGGGAGTGGGAGAGGGAGAAATCAAGCTTCCTGCTGAGCAGGGAGCCTGATGTGGGGCTCTAGCCCCAGCAGGACCTGAGCTGAAGGCAGACACTTCACGACTGAGCCACCCAGGTGCCCCCCACTATCACATCTTATTGCGATTGCTACCAAAGCTGCTTCCACACTGCTCTTGACAACCCAGTTCAGCAACAGGCAGAATGATCCCATTACAGTCTAAGTTAGACAGTGGTACTCTGGTCCAAAATCCTCCAATGGTTCCCTGTCTTACCTCAGAATAAGAGCCAAAATCTCTACCATGGCCTCATGGACTACAGGCGCATCTGAGACACATACCCCTTCTGTCTTTCACATACATACCCACCACCTATTACTTCTTCAAACTCTCCTCTCACTGTTTTCTCTATCATTCCCTCAGTTCCAGCCATATGGAGCCTCTCTGCTGATCCTTGAACACGACAGGCATGTTTCCACTTCAGGGCCTTTGCACATGCTGTTCACATGGCCAGGGAGGCTCTTCCTCCAGACAGCGCCATGGCTCAGTCCGTCACTTCTTTCAAATTTCACTAAAATGTCACCTTTTCTGACCACTTCATTTAAAATTCTACACATTTCCAACCAATCCCCCCAATTCCCTACCTTTCACTTCTCCTTTTGTATTCCTTCAAGGTACTTGTCACTGACATACTATAAAATATATTCATATTGTTTATTTTTTTCTCCCTTTGTAATGTGCTCCATGAGGACAAAGGTTTTATCCATTTTATTTAGTACTACATCCCTAGCTCCTAGACTTACCTGACAAATACTGGTGCTCAATAAATGTTTGAACGATTAGTGCTCAACTCTCTTCCTGGGGAAATTTCAAGTTTTGTAAACCAACCTCAGCTGGAGACCAGCTTCCCCATGTTCCATTCACAGGGTTTGCTAGCATCAGACACGCATCTGCTCTGGTTGTCAAGCTATTTTGATAAAACTGAAGTTGAAAATATCAGACCCACTAGCCCATTTTAGAGCCAATAAATAAATGAAAGATAAGTAAATAAAGAAAAAAGAGAACGGCAAAGGGCAGAAGGTCAGATGGTAACATCTCTGATAGGAGAAAGGTCCAGGCCACCTCTTTCAGTGAGGCCAGATCACCATCTCCTGCTCCCACAGGCATCAGCTCAGAGACTAGGGCTGCTAGAAGGTTGGGATGCAAATGCTGGGGGCAAGGGGCTCTGATACAGCTATGATGGGAACACAAGCAGGCCCTTCCCTCTGCCTATAATCCTCTAGACCTACAGGTCTTCTGTGTTCCTTTGTCAAGGCTCTTCACTGCTTTTGCACTTCACCCCAACTCATGCTTTCTTCTGCACTTTCTCTCTCAAATAAAATCTTAAAAAACAACAACCCACAATGATACCATCCCTTTACTGAGTATATATTTTCCTGTCCTCACCCACACCCCCATTCCTATTCATGTTTGCTGAGCACCTCCCATGTGCCATAAACAGGTCTACATGCTAGGGATGCAGCTGTGAACAAGCCAGGCAAAGAGCCTTCCCTTCAAGGAGCATACATCCCAATGGCAGACAGGGACCACAGGCAAGATAAGTAAGTATAATATATACTATCTGAGATGGTGATCAATGCTATGGTGAAAGAGAAAACAGGGAAGGAGGCTAGGGAATGTGGAGGAGGGGAGAAAAGGAGGTTAAAATTTAACCAGGTGGCCACCTTGAGAAGGTGACAGGAGGCACTGTCTCAATGTTCAGCCATTCAGTTTCATTCAGAAAATGAAGGCTATAGAAGCAGACTCACCACAAAATGAAATTTTGTCATTTTTTTTTTTTTTTAATTTGACACAGAGAGAGAGAGAGAGAACACAAGCAGGGGGAGTGGGAGAGGGAGAAATCAAGCTTCCTGCTGAGCAGGGAGCCTGATGTGGGGCTCTAGCCCCAGCAGGACCTGAGCTGAAGGCAGACACTTCACGACTGAGCCACCCAGGTGCCCCCCACGTGCCCCCCACTATCACATCTTATTGCGATTGCTACCAAAGCTGCTTCCACACTGCTCTTGACAACCCAGTTCAGCAACAGGCAGAATGATCCCATTACAGTCTAAGTTAGACAGTGGTTAGACACTCTCAATATGCTTAAGACCCTAAAAACAATTAGGTGTGGCAAAAACTGTATGTCACCCAAGTCTATTCCTTTACAGTGCTCTGCTTTTTTTTTTTTTTTAAAGATTTTATTTATTTATTTGACAGAGAGAGATCACAAGTAGGCAGAGAGGCAGGCAGAGAGAGAGGAAGGGAAGCAGGCTCCCCGCTGAGCAGAGAGCCTGACGCGGGACTCGATCCCAGTACCCTGAGATCATGACCTGAGCCGAAGGCAGAGGCTTAACCCACTGAGCCACCCAGGCGCCCTACAGCGCTCTGCTTTAACAAATGTTTTCAGTGCTGAAAATGAACAATGAAGGACTGGTTTTAAAGCTTTGAGACCTGACTTCCAAACCTATCATCTTCCAGCTCAAGCCCATAAAGATGGTAACCCTGGGAAAAAAGTCACTAAGGCGGGCATTCTGGCTGCTGATGGACTCTGGGCATTCTGGACTCAACCAGCTTCTTACCTTAATGAGAAAAGGTCTCCCAACTTTGGGGAGACCCTCTTATTGGAGGTTAGAGGTCGAGCCCAAGGCTAAAGACCTAAAAAACATGAGGCTTGAAAGTCTAGAACCACAGCAAAGCCACTCCTCAGCAATATTAAATAACAAGACAATCCAAGAACGAGGGGTTGGGAATGGGAAGCCCCCATGTATGACAGGGGCTCTCCAAGGGTCTACACAACTTAATAGGCACAAGCCTATAAAATGAGAATTGCAATGTCACATACCTAAGGGATTTGTGAGGCTAAATCAGGTCAATACCGGGGCACCTACGTGGCTCAGTCAGTCAAGCGTCTGCCTTTGGCTCAGGTCATGATCCTGGAATCTCGGGATCAAGCCCCAAGTCGGGTTCCCCAAGTCGAGGAGTCTGCTTCTCCCTCTGAGCCTCCCCCCTCTTGTGCTCTCTCTCTCTCAAATAAATAAAATTTAAAAATAAAAAAAAAAAACAGGTCAGTACATACAAAGCCATCAGCAGTGCCCAGCCCACCATAGGCTGGCCACTATGACTACTTAACAGGGACAGTGGTTACCACCAGCACCTCCTTGCTGTTCCCCAACCCCAAATCTCTGGAGGCCCTGAAGCATTGTGGTGGTGCCTGTTGAAATGTAAGTCAGATCTCAGAACTCCTGCTCAAAACTCTAGTAGCTCCCACCTCCCATCTCACTCAGAGTAAAAGCCAGGGTTCTCAATTTGACCTGGAAGCCCCCTCCATTCTCCTCTGACCTCATAACCCAATGCCCTGCTCATTGCTCACTCAGCTTCCCTGCTGTTTCTCAAACAAGCCAGGGACGCTCCTACTCTTCGCTGTCTTAGGCCTGGAAGGCTCTTTCCCCGGACAATGTCACTCCGGTGGCTGGCTGGGCGGTAACAATGATAACAGGAGAGTAGTTAATCCTATCACTGGTCAGACTTCTCCCTATCCTGCCAGACTGATATGAGGGATGGACAGGAGACCATTTGGAAAGTGCTTTGAATCTCCTAAGAATCAAATAATCCTAACAAGTCAATGCAATATTCATCCATTCACTGGATATTTACTGGGCACCTATGTGCCAGACATTTCACTAAGTGCTAGAGACACAGTTAAGACAAGTCCTCCCCAAGGATTAAGAGCCGTTTACTTAGAAGACAGCCAAGTGAACAATGACAAACCCTCTGAGCAGTGCTACAGGACACTGAGGAGGTTCAGGCCTACAAGGTGAGAGAGATAATCAGATGGGAAGCTCCAAACAGTGATCCAGCAAAGAAAGAGTCATGTGTGACAGGAAATAGTGTTCAGGCAGAGGACAGCACAAAGCAAAGACACAGAGGTAGAAAGAGTTGGGGACTGCAGAAGTGGCAAGCAGCTGAGTTTGACTGGAGGTTGGGAAAAAATGGAAGTGGGGAGTGGGAGAGATAAGGCAGGAGAGCCAGGCAGGAGTCACCCCAAAAGGCCTTGAAGGCCATGATAAGGAATGTCCATTTTAGCCTGAGGGCAATAAGGAGTCACGGATGGATATTCAAGCAGGATTATTTTTTTAAAGGATTCCCCAAGTGCTCACGTGATATTTTCTCTCTGGTGTTATTTGTTCCTTCTCTGTGTGAAGAGGAAAAAACAAAACACTAAAACCATTTCTGGGCTGTGATCATGTATCAGTAACCTATCTCAGACAGAAGAAACCTGTTCAGAAAAAGAAACATCTACATGTAACAGATGCCCTCTCAAGCTTTCATTATTTTTTTTTTAAAGATTTTATTTATTTATTTGACAGAGAGAGATCACAAGTAGGCAGAGAGGCAGGCAGAGAGAGAGAGAGGAGGAAGCAGACTCCCTGCCGAGCAGAGAGCCCGATGCGGGACTCGATCCCAGGACCCTGAGATCATGACCTGAACCGAAGGCAGCGGCTTAACCCACTGAGCCACCCAGGCGCCCCTCAAGCTTTCATTATTATAGCAAAATGCAGAACCCATACCTAAGCCATGTTTGCTCACTGTCAGCATGTCAGGCTCTGGTGCCAGGCGTGGAGGTTTTCTGGGAAGTGAGCAGTCAAGATGCGCAACAATTTCAGATGATGACCAAAATACATGAAAGTCCAAGCCCAAAGCCAGTAGGACCAACAGATTAAACTTGTTCTGAAACACTTTTGGGAAGTGAAACGAGAAGGGTGGGAGCAGTGCTGTGTATGTAAAGTCTCTGTTTGCAGAAGGAAGTAATGCCCCACAAACCAGGGTGGACAGCCTTCCTCAGAGGCTCCCAGAGGCATCAACTGCCTAGGGTCAAGGCACCCAACCACAGTAACAGCCTCTGCACAAATTTCTTTATCTAATCCCCACACACACCAGTGTTGGGGGGGATGGGGAGGAGGTGGGAGTCAGTATTATTTTAGAGCTGAGGTAAAGGAGACCAAGCCTAAGTAAGTTGTCCAGGTAGGTGCTGAGCTGGGGTCAGAACCCAGGGTTGACTGGTGGGGAGTCCGGCAGTGCTTTTTCCACTACACGTCTTGAGCCCTTCAGGCCACTCAGGATGGAAGCCTCTGCTCAACCTGTCCTCAACAGATAACCTCTCCACAACCTCTGAGGGATCGGATTCTTTGAGAACTACTGAGGCTACTCTTTATGACAGTTTCTAAGCGGCTGGAGGAGGCTGGTGGGCTCAACTTAGGATAGGGAGCCAGATGCTCTGAGTTTTGCTCATGTTCCCACCATCTGTCTGACAAGTCACTTCATCTCAAATCCTCCCTTGGAAGAATGGGGATAAGGTGACAGTATTAAGTTTCTGTGAATTCAATGGAACTAGGAGAACAGATCACAGACTTTAAAAAAAGGTACTATGGTAATATTTATATCACAGCTTTCTTCAGAACATGTGAAAACCTTCATGGGTTCATTAAGGCTTGTAACACCCAGGACTGGATAGGAAGGCAGCACATCTTCCCCCTGCTGCTACCAGGGAAACTGAGGAAGAATTGGAGCAAGTGAATGTCTGCAAAGGAATAAGGCTCAGACTCACAGAGTCTAATCCTCTAGCCATCAAACGACTTCACCATCTTCCAAGCGAGATGTGCACTCCCCATCCAAGAAGCCAAGGGACCTGTACTTTTCTGAGACAGACCCTTCCCTTGAGAACGTTCTTCAAGAACCTAGGGCCAAAAGATCCCCTAGGGGTCATGTGCTTCCTCTCTTTATTCCAAAAGGAATGCAGTTCAACCACTCTTAAAGAGAGGGTCTGAATATTCTTAAATTAGCTTCATGAATAGCCTGTTTTGTGTCTCACAGTTCTCAATAGTCAGGAAAAACTTCCACTTTTGCCCTGAAAGGTAATTACTTCTAACAATAGCCTGCAGGATTGTTTCACCCTCACCATGTGAATTAAATGGCCCTTATGAGGAGCAGACGCAAAGTAATAAGGCTACATCTTTATATAGCTTTGAATAAATACAACAGCAGCTAAAGAAATCTAACAGCCCCTACACCCCAACCTTGCTCCAGCCTCTTCTGTCTCTGCACTTTTCAGGCCCCTGAAAGCCTAGGTAAGAACCCTGGCTTTGCCTATTATCACAGGACTGACCTTACCTAATGCGTGATTCAACCTCTCTGTGCCTTGGTTTCCTTGTAGATAAAATAGGGTTGTTGTGAAGTTTACATATGGCACTGTACCTGCGGTGTTTGGCAGTGTCTAGCACACAGTAGGAGCTCAATAAAGAGTAGCTAGCATTTCGTCAGTATTTTTAGCATGATCACAGGTGTCCCCAGATAACCTGTCCATGAAACGCCGGACGGACAGACCAAGCCCAAGCCTACCGCGGGGCAGGCGCAAATGGCCGGTTCTTAATTTTTTTTTTTCCTTTTTGAACCTTGGCAAAGAGATAAGGCCCCGAATGACTGGGAGGCCTCAGCATGTGAAGGGGGAAACCAGGACGGGGAGAGGAGTTTCCCTCCTGGCGTGGGGCGGACTCCGCAGGGCCTAAGTCTAGGAGTCTCTTTGGAGGACGCCCCAAGAGGGACTGCGGGCTGGGGTGGCTGGGATTCAGGCCGGCGGCCAAGTGGGCACGAATGAATGAACCTGCAGTCCTTCTCTCACGTCGTGGCTTGGGAAACCACTCACGCCCCTCTAGCGCCCCGTCCTCTCTGTGACCTCTGACCCCACAAACACCCCTCACCTCAGACCACCGCCTCCCGGCCCCACTCCTTCTCCTGCCTCGCCGGACTCCCCGCTTCCTCACCCACAGGTCCGGACGGCTCCCGGCGCCACGGCGCGGCTCGACTCCTCAGCAAAATGTCCGCGGCCTCGTCCTCCCGCTCCCCCGGTGCGTCTGTGCCGCCGGCCGCTAGGAGCCCCGCGGCTGTCACCTGCCGGGCGGAAGTAAGCTGCCCGCGCCCGGGCACTTCCGGTGGACGCACGGCCTGGGGGGCGGGGTCAAGGGCGCAAGCGGGGCGGGGCCATGAAGGGGCGGAGCAAAACGGAATTAACCCCTCCCCAGCCGCGGCGTACCCCGCCGCTGCGTCTTGCCGAGCGCTAAAAAATTAGCTAAGTAATTTTAGTAACTTAAAATGATGACTTTAAAGGCCATCTCTTCCTTCTGTGTTACATACGGGAAAACTGAGACTCTGAGAAAGGCAAGGTTTTGCTCAAGATCACTTACCTTATGAATGTTAGAGTCAAAACCAGAACTGTAAATCCAGTCTAGCACTTGCTGCCCTTTGGAAATTCTGACTGGAAGGGTTAAACCCAAGTGCCTGCAAGGAACTTTGATCCAAGAGGAACTTCATAATATCCCATTTTCCTTTTGCTGGGTCTGCCAGGACGTCTTTGATTTCTATAATCCCCTCACTCCCGACTCTGGTACTATTAACTTTCTCCTTATAATTTCTGATCATTCCCCCTTAAAACAGTATTTCGTCACTGCTCTTTAAAAATGTCTTACTGGGAATGAGTTTAACTATGACAAGCTCATATTCTAACTCTTAGGGCATTTTCTTCTTGCTCTGATAGTGATTTCATTATATTTGAGCACATTTGTAATCAGGTATGAATGTCCCCTCTGTCAAAGGTGTTTCAGCAAAGATAATAATTAAAGGTTTATAAACTAAACTTCAGATTGAGAAAAGAACACCTATTTTTTTTTTTTAAAGTTGCTTATTAATAAGGGCTCCTGGCTGGTTCAGCAGTAGAGCATGCAATTCTTTGTCTTGGGGTAGTGAATTCAAGCCCCACCTTTGGGTATAGAGATTACTTACAAATAAAATCCTTAAGGGACGCCTGGTTGGCTAAGTCGGTTGAGCCGCTGCCTTTGGCTGGGGTCATAATCCCAGGGTCCTGGCATCGAGTTTTGCATCCAGCTCCTTCCTCAGTAGGGAGCCTGCTTCTCTCTCTGCTTCTGTCTGCCACTCTGCTTGTGCACTCTCTCTGACCAAAAAAAAAAAAAAAATCTTAAAAAATAAAAATCCTTTAAAAAAAAAGTTGCTTATTACAACATTATGAGGCCATTAATGTCAGGCTGAAATGCTAGTCAGTTAAAATGATTTAGAAGTCTAAACTTTTCCCCGTTTCTTCCATGTAAAAGGTGACTTTACAGCTTCCTCAATTCTTTACAGGAAAAGTAAAGAACATCTTGTTTTTGCATGTGGGGAGGAAGTATCTCAATTATGAACTATAAATATATATGAACTATAAATATATATAGCTGGAAAGTGTTATTTCTAATGTTTTTAAACCACTTGGGTTAGATAAAGACATATTTGTGTTGTTTTTGAGTACTTGTACAGGGTTTTTTTATAATTATAAATTTAGTGAGTGCTTCATTTGTGTAAGGCACTACTCTTACAAGTGACTTGGGCTTCACAATCTTTCTTACATTATTTACCTAAGTATTAGAAACCATTGTTTTTATTTTTTTATTATTATTTTTAAAAAGATTTTATTTACTTATTTGACAGACAGAGATCACAAATAGGCAGAGTCAGGCAGAGAGAGAAGGAAGCAGGCTCCCCGCTGAGCAGAGAGCCCCAGGCAGGGCTCAATCCCTGGACCCTGAGACCAGGACCGGACTGAAGGCAGAGGCTTTAACCCACTGAGCCACCCAGGTGCCCCAGAAACCACTGCTTTTAGATACGTCACTATCACCAGGTTATAAGCCAAATACAAATATGAAAAAGAATTAGTTTCATCCTCTAGATTATATAAGTAAATATGGAATTTGAAATATGTGTTAATTCAACTCCAGGGGAAGGATGAAGTTAAACATTAACCTAATGAAAATTTTTTGCTAGTGAAAATATGAAAACCTGATGATGGGGTTCCTGGGTGGCTGTCCGTTAAGCGTCTGCCTTTGGCTCAGGTAATGATCTGGGATTGAGCCCTGCATTAGGCTCTCTGCTCTGTGGGCAGTCTGCTTCTCCCTCTAGCTTTGCTCCTCCACTCCCCCAACCCCCGCTTGTGCTCTCTCAATCTCAAATAAATACATAAAATCTTTTTTTAAGAAAAGAAAATATGGGGGTGCCTGGGTGGCTCAGTGGGTTAAAGCCTCTGCCTTTGGCTCAGGTCATGATCCCAGAGTCCTGGGATCAACCCCACATTGGGCTCTCTGCTCAGCGGGGAGCCTGCCTCTCTGCCTACTTGTGATCTCTGTCTATTGAGTAAATTAAAAAAAAAAAAAGAAAATATGAAAACATGGATAACGGCAATGCTTGTTTGCTTTGCCTTTGCTTATGTTTTTCACATGGCTTAAATATTAGATATTAAAAAGCCAATCATGGGTTCCTTTATACCATGACTGACATTTCTTTTCTTTTTTTAAAAGATTTAATTATTGGGGTACCTGGGTGGCTCAGTGGGTTAAACCTCTGCCTCCAGCTCAGGTCATGATCTCAGGGTCCTGGAATCCAGCCCCGCAAGGCTCTCTGCTCAGCGGAGAGTTAGCAACCTCCTCTCTCTGCCTGCCTATTTGCCTACTTGTGATCTCACACTCTGTTTCAAATAAATAAATAAGATAGTAAAGAAATAATTTTTAAAAAAGATTTAATTATTTATTTGCCAGAGAGAGAGAGGGAGAGCCCAAGCAGAGAGAGAAGCAGGCTCCCTGTGGAGCAAGGAGCCCTATGCAGGGCTTACTCCCAGGACCTGGGATGATGACCTGAGCAGAGGGCAGACACTTAACTGGCTGAGCCATCCAGGTGTCCCTCAACTGACATGATTTCTTAAGGTATGTTTGGCCTTTGTTTTGCTTATCTTTGTGGCATGTAGCCTGATTAACAAGGTGATAGTAAAAGATACATTTTTTAAGATTTTATTTTTAAGTTTTTTTCTCCCCAAAGCTCTATTTATTTGAGAGAGAGAGAGCACAAGCAGTAGGAAGAGGTAGAGGGAGAGGGAGAAGAAGACTCCCTGCTGAGCAGGGAGCCCACTGTGGGGCTCAATCCCAGTACCCCAGGATCACAACAAGAGCCAAAGGCAGGCGCTCAACTGACTGAGCCACCCAGGCTCCCCCAAGACTTTATTTTTGAGTAATCTCTACACCCAAGGTAGGACTCAAACTTACAACCCTGAGATCAAGAGTCTCATGCTCCACCAACTGAGCCAGCCAGGTACACCAAAGATACGATTTTTTTTTTAAAGACTATTTATTTACTTGACAAACAGAGATCACAAGTAGGCAGAGAGGCAGGCAGAGAGAGAGAGGGGGAAGCAGGCTCCCCAATGAGCAGAGAGCCCAATGCAGGGCTGGATCCCAGGACCCTGAGATCATGACCTGAGCCAAAGGCAGAGGTTCAACCCACTGAGCCACCCAGGTGCCCCAGATACGATTTTTTTAATATGGTAAGATAAACGCTTTTGAGTCTCTGCTTTGCTAACCCAACCTGTTAAGTTACCTGAAGGTTTTGTCAAGACGAGAGAGAAGTATATGGCATATGTGTCTAGTTTGCTTCTGTATGGTTTGATTGGCCTGTTTGTAAATTGAGTCATTACTTAAGAATTGAGAATTATCAATTCCGGGATGGCTGGGTGGCTCAGGCTTTAAGCATCTGCCTTCTGCCCAGGTCCTGATCTCAGGTCCTGGGATCTGAGTCTCAGACTGGGCTCTAGTCCTACACTGGGCTTCCTGCTCAGCAGGAAACTTGCTTTTCCCTCTCCCACTCCCCCTGCTTGTGTTCTCCTCTCACTGTATCTCTCTCTGTCAAATAAATAAATGAAATATTTTTTAAAAAGTAAAATAATAAAAAAGAATGATCACTTCCAGTAGATAGTAAAGTACAATTGAATATGATAATTTCTAATAGTCTCTTAGATGTACCTAATTTACCAAAGGAAAAAAATATATTTACCTGATGCTCTTCTAGGGAATTATGATACTTAAAGTGTGAAGGGGCTTAGTGTCTTAGTCTGTTTCAAAACATCAGCATTTTTATTTGGAATGATTATTGCGAAGAGAAGTATGTCTTTTTTATCCAAGAACTTGAAACGTACCTGGAATTTACCAGTGCACGGGCCCATTTTAGAATGTCATTTCTTAAATAATCCACTAATGTTTTGAACATTTTCATCATTTGGTTTCTCTTTCTGCTAAAGAACAATTACATCCTAATTTGGCATAGGATCCCTCTGAGCTGAAACCTGCATGGGGCCAATAGCAATTAAACAGTTCTTTAATGCTCCTTCCCCACCCCACCCCACCCCTTGGCGGCGGGGAGAACAGCACCCAGCAAGACACCCAACTCTTATAACATATCTCATTAGAAATTCACAGTTCTGGGGTGCCTAGGTGGCTCAGTGGGTTAAAGCCTCTGCCTTCGGCTCAGGTCATGATCCCAGGGTCCTGGGATCCAGCCCCACATCGGGCTCTCTGCTCAGCAGGGAGCCTGCTTCCCTTCCTCTCTCTGCCTGCCTGTCTACTTATAATCTCTATCTGTCAAATAAATAAATAAAATCTTAAAAAAATAAGAAATTCACAGTTCTTCCCTGTGCCTAGATATCTCCTGCTGTTTAATCATTTTTTAAAAAAGAGTATTTATTTATTTATTTATTTGAGAGAAGCAGAAGGGAGAGGGAGAGGGAGAAGCAGACTCCTCGCTGAGCAGGGAGTCTGATGTGGGGTTTGATCCCAGGACCCTGAGATCATGACCTGAGCTGATGGCAGACATTTAAGTGTCTGAGTCACCCAGGCAACCCATGTTTAATCATTTTAAAAGGTGGCTGGACATGCAGGTTTTGCCATACATAACCTCTCTGGTAAGAAAGATAATCTTTGGTAGCACCTTTTGCTTATGGTAGTTCTAGATGGTTTTGTTTGTGGGGAGCCATGCACTTGTGGATGGCAGTCACGTAGGTGACTAGGCCCAGGATAATGGGACTGTGAATGTTTAACCCAAGGAAAATGGGTGCGCTCGTGGACGACGCACGTTCAATGCCTGGAGTCACAAGGAGGGTATATGATTAACCTGTAGTTTTGGGGAAGGGCACAAGATCTGTAGAACAATAGAAACCTATGGAGTCACGTAGGTGCTCACGAGCATCTCACATGCTCATGGATAAGGTGACTAGTAGTCCTTCTGATTGGTGTTTAGGTGAATCGCGTGATATGGTGATTGGGCATTTGTAACTACTGATACTATAATAAGGGGCTTAATTTGAGGAGCGGGGTTCCCGGATCAAGATATGTAGAAGACTGACAATAAAGAAGTTTGCCACTCAACCTCGTCTGCGGGTCGTTCTTGCGGGTCGAGAGCGACATCTGGTGCCGAAGCCCGGGAACCCGACTCTGGACGTGGACCGAGGATTGGGGTAAGAGCAACGAGAAAGTTCACCCTAAAGGGCCCTAGGGTGACGAGCTAAAGTGCGCGCCTATTTCCTGTCTTTAGACGGGGGTGAAGTCTCTGGGGACTATTGTTAGTGGGCAATTTTTTAAGGTTCCTCAGAGGTGTAAGGGTTTCCAAAGATGGGAAACGAACTTGCCCGCTATAAAATGGAAGGTCCATTGAGAGACCTTTTGAAAGCTCATGGCACTCCATTAAAGACTAAAACTGCTCGCGCCTTCTTAAAAGAGGCCGGTGAAATTGCCGATACAAGTGAAAGTTCCCTCGGCAGGGACGATACAAGTGAAAGTTCCCTCGGCAGGGACGATACAAGTGAAAGTTTCCTCGGGATGGGGAACGAGCTTAGTAGACGTAGAATGGAAGATCCCCTAAAAGACGTTCTCAAGATGAACGGTACCCCCTTAAAGGCAAAAACAGCCCGAGCCTTTTTAAAAGAAGTAGCAGAGATTGCCTCCTGGTTTATAGAAGAAGGGCTCCTAAATGTGCCACAATGGAAACACCTGGGCGAGGATTTAAAACTCTGCCTCTCTACATCCCCGGGGACGCTCGCCGTGTGGTCCCTGGTGAAAGTATGTTTGCATTCCCCCCGAGAGCCCCTGCAGCAAGCAGTACTACAGGGAGGGGAAGTTTTTTTGCAAGTGAAAGAAGAATCCCGTAAGGGCTCCTCCCGAGACTCTGACCCTGAAAGCGAAAGCTCAGAAGGGATGTCAGAAAGCGAGTTGCAGGAGCTAGAAAAGATAGAGGCAAACAACAAGAAGGAGGAATCTCCCGGTCTCCAGACAGACTTGGGAGCCATGAGGCAACAACTTGAGGATAAAGAGGCGGAATTGCAAAAACTATTAGGAGAGTTAAGAGTGCAGGGAGAAGTAATGGCGCAGCTGAGAGCAGGGGCGGAAGCCGCAGTTATGGCACAATCGAAATTAAAAACGAAAGTTACGCCGCTTCCGCATTCTAGCTCCACAGCGCCACCCCATGAGTGGCCCCCGCCTTATAAGCCCAGCTGCACCAAGACGTGCTATTGTTCGGGCTGCGCCGCGGAGAATTGGAGAGAGGTCCTTGGCCCGGGAAAAGGTTTTTTTCCAGTGTTAGAAGATCAGAATCATCAGAGGTACCACCAGCCACTAGATTTTAAGTTGGTGAAGCAGCTGAAGGAGGCAGTTAGCAGCTATGGGCCCCAAGCAGCCTTTACGGTCTCCCTTGTGGAGTCGCTGGGAACACTCTACCTCGCTCCCGAGGATTGGGCCAACTTGACCAGGGCGATATTAAGTGGAGGACAATATCTAGAATGGAAAATCCAAAATCAGGACAATTGTCTGGACACAGCACGAAGAAATGCAGCCGCGGGTAACCCGCAATGGAATTTGGAAATGCTGACAGGCACGGGGCCATACCTCGGGGCCCAAGTGCAGAGTACATACCCCCCTGCGATGTATCAACAAATAGCCACAGCGGCCCTCAGGGCTTGGAAGACACTGAAAGGGGCAGGAGACTTGCAAGGCCAATTATCCAAACCCGACCCGGTGCTTAGATGGCACCGAGGTTCTCTTTGTGTTTTTCCGCAGGACGCGCCTGCTCCAATCTGGGTACCGGAACGCCTCACCAGGCTGGTCGCGGTAGAACCTGTGGAAGATGCTGCTGCTGATGGTGAGAATGATGATGACTGTTCTGCTGCCTGTCCTCCGGAAGATGGAGCCAATTCCACTGAGGCCGGAACAAGAGATGAATCTTCAAGGATCAAAGAGCCGCCGCTATGGGACCTATTAATAATTCTAGAGCTATACCGGAATCGGGAAGTCTTACTTTTCGTACTTGTGTACCTAAACCATTTTTGCTTGTAATAGGGAGGGGGCAAGTGATTAAGGATAATAGTCTCTATCACATAAGTTGTATTAATTGTAAGCTTTCTAATTGTGTGCCCGTTGATACGTATAATCCCAATGTACCTATTCATGTGTTTTTAGTTATGCAACCACCTTTTTACTTGTTACCTGTTGAGGTGGAGGGACCGTGGTATGCTAATTATGGTTATCAATTTGCCTTAGAACTAGAAAATGCGCTGTCTAGAAAAAGGCGATTTATTGGAATGCTAATAACTGGAATAGAAGAGGCTGTAGAATATCTAGGCACACAACTCTCTGCTCTAAAAGCGCAAATGTCTTTCATGTGCCATGGTGCCTATCAACATATTTGTGTGACGCCCTTGTCAGCCAATAATATTTCTTGGGAAAAAGTACACAACCATTTGCGGGGAATTTGGCATGATACTAATGTTAGTCTAGATCTTTTACAGTTACAACGAGAAATCACTACCATTGGGCATGCGCGATTAGATATATCTAATCCAGCAAAAATGGCTGGTCGTATTTTGACTACTTTAAAAGATGCTTTACAGGGATTTAACCCAGGAAATATTTTACATTATACCTTCTGGATTCTAGTAGGAATTTTGGGAATCATCTTATGTCTATTGCTTATAGGAGGAGGATTTCTAAAGGTCTGGTCCAACTTCAAAAAGAAAACATGTGCTCAGTTACATATGATACAATCAAAGCATAAGAAGAAAAATAATATAAAAGGTGCAGCATGAGGTAAAAATTATAAGTATTAGAATAACCATGCTGCGATCTGTGCCTTACCTTCTTTGATCATTAGTATATTAATATTGCTCTATTGCCCTCTGACTCCTGTTCCCTCCTCAGGCTATATGTCTACCACACGCATGACAATTTTAACTCACGTATGTGTGTGGGCTCTGGAGCTGGTACCTCCCCAATATATGGCTCGAGGCTGGATCGGTAGCCAAAGACGGGTAAGACTGATCCCTCACCATAGCAACCTAAGACAGGGGCTCCTCGGCCAGGGGGAGTACCCGATGACGGGTAAGCATGTGTGTTGAGGATTGGCAACCTAAGACAGGCATGATCCCTGCCATATATAAAAGAAAAGGGGGAGATGTGGGGAGCCATGCACTTGTGGATGGCAGTCACGTAGGTGACTAGGCCCAGGATAATGGGACTGTGAATGTTTAACCCAAGGAAAATGGGTGCGCTCGTGGACGACGCACGTTCAATGCCTGGAGTCACAAGGAGGGTATATGATTAACCTGTAGTTTTGGGGAAGGGCACAAGATCTGTAGAACAATAGAAACCTATGGAGTCACGTAGGTGCTCACGAGCATCTCACATGCTCATGGATAAGGTGACTAGTAGTCCTTCTGATTGGTGTTTAGGTGAATCGCGTGATATGGTGATTGGGCATTTGTAACTACTGATACTATAATAAGGGGCTTAATTTGAGGAGCGGGGTTCCCGGATCAAGATATGTAGAAGACTGACAATAAAGAAGTTTGCCACTCAACCTCGTCTGCGGGTCGTTCTTGCGGGTCGAGAGCGACATTTGTTACTTATGGGAAACTAGTGGCAGCTCTCTTAGGCTCAGCTGAGAAACAGAATAGGAGCTATTTTCTTTTTTTTTGAAGGCCAAATAGATCACAGAAGTTTCTAGGAAATCGAGAAGGCAGTGCATATTTGCCATCGTCAAAATACTTACTTGCATTTATGGAATGTGTGTTCTGTTTTTTTTTAATGTGTATTTTCATTCTTTTTTTTTTTTTTTTCATCTTGGCAGTGGAGAGTTTCATTCTCAAAGAATAAAAAATGTTTGGGTTAAGGCCTCTGCCTTCGACTCAGGTCGTTATCCCGGTGTCCTAGGATCGAGCCCCACATCTGGCTCTCTGCTCGACAGGGAGCCTGCTTCCTCCTCTCTCTTTCTCTGCCTGCCTCTCCATCTACTTGTGATCACTGTCTGTCAAATAAAGTAAAAAACAAAAAACATTATAAAAAAAAAATGCTTGGGTTAAGGGTTCCTAGCTGGCTCAATCAGAAGAGCATGTGATTCTTAATCTCTGGGTCATGAGTTCAAGTATAGATTACTCAAATAAATAAAACAATGGGGGCACCTGGGTGGCTCAGTTGGTTAAGCAACTGCCTTCGGCTCAGGTCATGATCCTGGATTCCTGGGATCGAGTCCAACATCGGGCTCCCAGCTCCATGGGGAGTCTGCTTCTCCCTCTGACCTCCCCTCTCATGCTCTCTCACTCTGTCTCTCTCTCTCTCAAATAAATAAAATCTTTTAAAAAATTATAAAAACAACAACAACAACAACAAAAATGTTTGGGGGACACTTGGGTGGCTCAGTCAGTTAAGCATCTGTCTTCAGCTCAGGTCATGATCTCAGGTCCTGGGATTGCCTTTGTACGGCTCTCTGGTCAGCAGGGAGTCTGTTTCTCTCTCTCCCTCTGACCCTCCTCCCCCACTGTGCTCTCTCTTAAATAAATAAATAAATAAACTTAAAAAAAAAAGTTTGTGTTATATGCAGTAAATAGGCTGCTCATTCACTGATGACCTGCTTTTAACTTGTCCGTTGGCTAGAAGCAACAAAGCTATAGGTATAGATACTTGTCTGATTTTTTTGGAAACTAGTATTTTTCTTACCTTAGGAACTATTAGTAGACCTGTGGTTGTACTTAATAACCTTGTATTTACCTCATACTTCCATTGCAAATAAAGTTTGAGTTCCATGCCCCTTTCCCCTCTTATTTTGGTCAGTGACAAAATCAGTATATACGTATTTTTAATGTACTGGGAAATGCAAAGATTGGTAATGAGACCACTTACTAAATGACAGGAGTGGATAATAATTAAGAATTTGTGTTTTCTCAAATATAAACTCAAAATGGATGAAAGACCTAAATGTGAGACATGAATCCATCAAAATCCTAGAGGAGAACACAGGCAGCAACCTCTTTGACCTGGGCCATAGCAACTTCTTGGTAGACATGTCTTCAAAGGCAAGGAAAACAATAACAAAAATAAACAATTGGGACTTCATCAAGATAAAAAGCTTTTGCGGAGCAAAGGAAACAGTCGACAACACCAAGAGACAACCAACAGAATGGGAGAAGATATTTGCAAACGACATATTGGATATAGGGCTAATATCCAAGAGCGATAAAGAACTTAACAAACTCAACACCCAAAAAGCAAACAATCCAGTCAAGAAATGGGCAGAGGACATGAACAGACATTTCTGCAAACAAGACATCTGGATGGCTAAAAAACACATGAAAAAATGCTCCACATCACTCAGCATGGGAAAAATACAAATCAAAACCACAATGAGATACCACCTCACACCAGTCAGAATGGCTAAAATTAACAAGTCAGGAAACAACAAATTTTGGCGAGGATATGGAGAAAGGGGAACCCTCCTCCTACACTGTTGGTGGGAATGCAAGCTGGTGCAGCCACTCTGGAAAACCGTATGAAGTTTCCTCAAAAAGTTAAAAATAAGGGTGCCTGGGTGGCTCATTGGGTTAAAGCCTCTGCCTTTGGCTCGGGTCATGATCCCAGCATCCTGAGATCGAGCCCCAGGTCTGGCTCTCTGCTAGGCAGGGAGCCTGCTTCCCTTCTCTCTCTGTCTGCCTCTCTGCCTCTTGTGATCTCTGTCAAATAAATAAATAAAATCTTAAAAAAAATGTTAAAAATAGAGCTATCCTATGAACCAGCAATTTCACTACTAAATATTTACCAAAAGGATAAAAACAGAATAATTTTATATGTACCCACACGCTATACACAGCTGTCTGGAGAAATATCTTGCCCTAATGATAAATGTTGGCAAATGCTATCAGCCTCACTGGGGATGTAACATGGAAAGAAAAGAATATCCATGGGGCACCTGCGTGGCTCAGTGGGTTAAGCCTCTGCCTTCGACTCAGGTTGTGATCTCAGGGTCCTGGGATCGAGCCCCGAGTCAGGCTCTCTGCTCAGCAAGAAGCCTGCTTCCCTCTCTCTCTGCCTGCCTCTCTGCCTGCTTGTGATCTCTGTCAAATAAATAAATAAAATCTTTAAAAAGAAAAGAAAAGAATAGCCAACAAAACAAACCAACAAACCTTTAGGTCACCAGGGTCACCTGGGTGGCTCAGTCATTAAGTGTCTGTCCTCAGCTCAGGTCATGATCCCAGGGTTCTGGGATCAACCCCACATTGGTCTCCCCGCTCAGCGGGAAGCCTGCTTCTCCCTCTCCCACTCGCCCTCCTTGTGTTCCCTCTCTCACTGTCTGTCTGTCTCTCTCTCTGTCAAATAAATAAATAAAATTTAAAAAAAAAAAGAACTTTAAGATTTTTAAGAAGACAAGGGTGCATGGGTTGGCTCAGTCAGTTAGGCGTCTGACTCTTGATTTCAGCCCCGGTCATGATATCAGGATTGTGAGATTTGGCCCCAAGTTGGGCTCTGCCATAAGGATGGAACTTGCTTGGGATTCTCTTTCCCTCTCTCTCTGTCCGTCCCCTGCTCACTCACCCTCTCTCTCTCCATAAATAAATAAATATTAAAAAGAAAAAGATTTCGGGATGGCTGGTTGGCTCGGTTGAGCGGGTGTCTTCAGCTCAGGTCATGATCCCAGAGTCCTGGGATCGAGTCCAGCATCGGGCTCCTTGCTCAGCAGGGAACCTGCTTCTCTCCTGCCTCTGCCTGCCACTCTGTCTGCCTGTGCTCTCTCTCTCTCTGACAAATAGGTAAATAAAATCTTAAAAAAAGAGATGAAGAAAAGAAAAAGATTTCCACGAAGACAGAAGTGACAGTGTTTGTTTGTTCAGGAAGGACATCCTAGGGAAGGTGGCACTGGTGCTAGACTTTGCCCAGGGAGAACAGAGAGCCTCACAGGCTGAGATGGAAGGACAAAGCAACCCAGGGACAAGAGAGCCAAGCCAGGAAGGCAAGAGAGCCCGACATCTGGGTCCTTCAGAAAGCATTTCACGAGTCCCTCCTCCAAACCAGGCCCTGGGTTGGGTGTTGGATAGTCACATGGGAGAAGCAAAGACCCTGCCTTTGCTGAACCTACAGTCTCCCTGGGGAGGGGGACAGAACAGCAGACCTCATATGATTGGTGCTGTGCTACGGGATGCCCGAGATGCTGTGGGAGTCTAGAATAGGAGCTGAAGCTCCCTGGAGTTGGAGGGACCAGGGGAGGCCCGGACAGGTAGAGGGCATGTAATCTGGAAGTACAGAAAACAATGAATGTTTATGGAGCACTGTGGTGCGCCCAGTGGTATGTAGAGGGTCTCATTTGCCCCTTACATCAGCCCCACTTTATCTGGGGGAGGGGGCATGTAACTCCAAGAGCTTAAGTCAAATAGAGTGCGAGTGTCAGAGCTACGGGCATGGTCCTAGAGCCCCAGGATATGTGCTCTTATAAGTCCCAGTCATTCACCTACAATCTATTCATCACTCCTACCTGAGTCAGCCATAATGGAGAGACATGAAAAAGAGCTAGAAAAAGAGACACGAAAAAGAGCTGGCACAAGCTCTCCTTGGGCTACTGTTGAGTGTGGGAGACAGAGACAAACAAAGGGGCAATTATAATACATCCCAGAAGGACCACGGATGCAGGGAAGACTCAGGCAGGAAACTTGCCCTGGGAAAGTCAGGGAAGGCTTCCTGGAGGTGGTGACCTCCAGTCCAACCTACGAAGGATGATATTGCTACTGTGTATAGTTGCCATTAACAAGGCACAGCACTAGGCTCTTCCATGTATGAAGTCACTAGAACCTTCCCAACGATTTGAGGTTCCATGACCGTCCCGGGTAAAACTGAGAAAACAGGCCAGTAGGCACACTTCTTGTGGGCCCGGGCCTCCTCTCCCACAGCTCAGCCTGGCAGGAGAGCTAAAAATATAGTACTACTCTATTAAGGGCCAGCTTAATGTCAAAGTCTGGATACTTACGGCTTGCCGAGGTGGAGCCCAGCTCCACCCCCAACACCAAACCCAGCTGCCACTCTGCCTGAGTCCCACTCACCATCAAATCCTGACAGCTGTGGCTAGAACAGTCACACCGAGGTCTTGTGCACCTCACCCGGTCCTCTGAGACCCCAGGCCCAGGAGGGGACCCTTGCCTCAGGAGGGGGTCTCAGAGCCAGGCCCACCTGGATAGAAAACTGACAACTCCTAAAACATACACTATGCCAACACTAACATCACCTCCTGGTTGGAAGAGGGCGTTTTAAAACTTTTCTTCAAGTCCTATCCACTTTCCACCCTGCCCTATTGGGCTGGCTGGTGTGGAACTGCCTGTCTACCTCTTTAAGCCTCAGTTTCTCCTCCTGGAGAACCCTGCACTCAGTTATGGGCCAAGTGCCACTGCGTGCCCTTGACATCCACCTCTTCATGTAACCTTCACCGTTCCCAAGAGGTGCAGGCTACAACAACCCTCACTTTACAGGTGAGCATACTGAGGCCTGGAGAAGCTGAGAACTTTCCTCCTTTGACAAGACAACGATGGACTGAGCTGGGAGTCAAGTCTGGTGACAGCAGGGCCCATGTTTCCCCTTTCCCACCCATACCTGCCTCACGGGACTTCATCCAATCAGAGGAAGGCCAGGAGTTCTTGTAGTCTCATGAAGTGACCTGGGACCTGCTGCTGGTGCTGTGTGCCCTTCAACAAGTCCTTGCCTCCTTCTGGCGCACAGAATCTCCCAGCAGGTCCTTCCCCACCCTCCCACCACAGTGGTGCATAATCAACAGATGTTGCACAAATTAAATGTTATTTCCACCTATTACCACTAGAGGGCCCCCAAGTGACACTAACAGCCACCCTTCCCTTCCTATGTAATCGTTAACACAGAAGTGTTGTAGGATTCCAGGCGCCACCAGTGACAGTTTTCGTGCAGGAGCCACAATGCCAGATCCCCACAGCTCGTCTTTTCATCTTGGTTTTGCCACAGAAGGAGCAAGTGTACTTGGCGTGCTGGCTTATCTTCATCTTCTTCACCATTTTCCCGAAGGAGGCACCATAATGGGTCCTCTATTTGCCCATGATACCGACCTTCTTGGTGCATTCAGCCATGTCGCCGCAAACTAGGTCTGAGCCCAGTAAGCCTTCCTCCACGGAAATTTCTGTTTGCTGGCTGTTTTTATCATTTTTACCTTAGAAATTATTAAAAGTTACCTCCGATCCTTTCTGGAAGGAGGCAGGAGGTGAATTTGTCCATACTCTCATTAATAATACCAGCACTGCAAGTTGCTGATGGGCTGGCTGGCTCACTTTGCTGGGGGTGAGGGTAAGGGGCATCCCACAGGACCAGCCGAGAGGGTTCTTGGCTTCGCGAAGGATAGAAATAAAATGTGAGCCAAGAAGAAGTGAAAACAGAGTTTATTAAAGATATAGAGAGAGGCGGGGTGCCTGGGGGGCTCAGTGGGTTAAAGCCTTTGCCTTCAGCTCAGATCACGATGCCAGAGTCCTGGGATCGAGCTCTACATCAGGCTCTCTGCTCAGCGGGCAGCTTGCTTCCTCCTCTCTCTCTCTCTGCCTGTTTCTCTCCCTACTTGTGATCTTTATCTGTCAAATAAATAAATAAAATCTAAATATATATATATATATATATATAGAGAGAGAGAGAGAGAGGGAGAGAGAGAGAGAGAGAGAGAGAGAAGAGAGAAAGAGGGTAGATACAAGGTGTCCACGAGACTCGGGAGCGAAAGAAGAGTGAGTCTCACCTTTGCTGGGGGCCATGGGTTTTTATGGAGGATTGTGGTCTGGTACCTGTGTCTTCTTAGGAATTCAGGAACAAAGACAAGTGTTTAGGTGTCCTCCATCACTTCTGCCCTGGAGCCAGGGGTCTTGGGAAGTCAGGGGTCTTGGAAAATGTTCCTGACGACCCTGCCCAGTCACTCCTTAGATGTTATCTGTGGTGCGGGAAGATTCCATAGAGATCAGCTCCTTGACGTTTCCAAGAAGGACAAACATTACCTGTTCAAGAGGCATGTGTAGGGTGGGGGAGAAGGTCCTAGCCAAGAACAGAAGCAGGGAAGAGAGCAAAAGCAGTTGTTTGTGGGGTCCCCTCAGTTACTCTGTCCCAAGGCAATGGCAGGTGTGCAACTGCCCCACCTCCCCTGGGATCCTGCTAAGCCAGGTGCATGTGTTTACACATCTGAGAAGGGTCCCAGCTTCTCCAAAGCCCCCATGTACACCATCAAGGTTGGCAGCAGCAAGAACCAACCAGGGTTCTAGTCTGCCCACATGGGCTCCAGCTCGTTCCTGTGGATCCTGGAATGTTCTGGTCCTCTCCTCCATTATCCTCCCCCTGCCCTTCCCGCCAGCCTGCCCTGCATCTGTGAGCTCCAGCATCAGACTCAATGACAACATCCTTCCAGAGACCTCCTGCTTAAGCAGCTCCCATAACAGCCCAAGTTCAAATCCCTGAGACAAATCTCTTACTCTCTATGGTCCGGTGTTTCTGCTTGAACCCTGACTGAATCAGAGGAGGGATACTGGTTCAGAGCAGGCAGGTTCTTAAGGCTCAGGGCCTCCAAAGGCTGTCAGTGTGAGGTCCTCCTAATAGACCCACTCAAACAGAGTACAACTTTCCTAACTTCCCCGTAGCTATGTGTGGCAGGAGGAGGAGAGACTTTTGCCAAGCTGGCACTGACAACAGAAAGCTGAGGTCACCTGCCATCCCACGGGCCAAGCAAAACAAAAGGGAACCCAGAATCTTACATAAAAACCAGATCCCCTGCGTCACATGGGGTACCAGGGTAAGTAGGCATCTCAGAACTGGGACACCTGGGGGACAAAATGGGTGATGGGAGTCTGTGGGTGGGTATTAACAACCTCCACCAGGAAGGAGTCCTGTGCTCCCCAGGGCAGTTTGGACCTCAGGGTCCAGGTTGGGACACTGCTTTAGAATTCAGTTGGGTAAAGAGGCACATGTGAGCCGTGCTCCCAGCTGGGGCTGAGCTGGCCTTCCCATCAGGACGACTCTGCAGCTCAAGCCCTAGATGGCCACCAGGAGGGGCTCTCAAGCCATGTCCAGTGAGGCAGTGATGTCCCTAGGCTGTGAGGCAGAGGAAGAATTCAGAGTAGAGGAGTGGGTTCTCCAAGGTTACGCAGGTCATGTTCCATGCACAAGGATGCCAGCCCCATGTGTAGGAAATCTTGGTGCTGTAGCTCGTCTGATCCACCTTGGGTAGCTAGGGGTACAAAACTGAGTTAGTGCCCCTTTGGGACCCCCATTGGGGCTAAACTCGTGGAAAGGCCTGAGGCTATCATTATGCAGGGTAGGATGGCTGGAAGGTGGCAAACCTCAGACTCATGAAGATTTCTTTTCTTTTCTTTTTAAGACTTTTTTTTTTTTTTTTTTTTTAACAAAGATCACAAGTAGGCAGAGAGAGAAAAGGAAGCAGGTTCCCTGCTGAGCAGAGAGCCCGATGTGGGGCTCAATCCCAGGACCCTGGGATCATGATCTGAGCCAAAGGCAGAGGCTTTAACCCACTGAGCCACCCAGGCGCCCCTATTTTCTTTTCTTTTTTAAGATTTTATTTATTTATTGGAGAAAGAGCAGAGTGGGGCAGGGAGGGGGCAGAGAGGGAGAAGCAGACTCCTCACAGAGCAGGGAGCCCAACAAGAGGCTCGGTCCTGGATCCCAGGACCCCAGGAGCATGAACTGAACTAAAGGCAGACACTTAACTGACTGAGCCACCGAGACCTCAGTTTCCCCATCTGTACAATGAGGCTGGATCAGATGGTCATTCAACCCACCAGTAATACTGGTGATGATGGTGGCAATGATGAGAACGGTGCCATTTGCCAGGAACTCGTTACGTGCCACACTCCAAACAAAACTCATTTAATTCAACTGTCCTCTTAATATGCGTGGTGCAGGCACAACTGTCACCCTCATTTCGTAGGTGAAAACACAGAGGCTCTTATGGCTGAAAGAGTTGGGCTAGGAGAGAGATAATACAACTGGGAAGAGCCCAGCTCAGGTTCTGCTGTTTCTAGCTGTGTGACCCTGGACCAGTCACTCACCCTCTCTGTGCTTCTGTCTCCTCAGATCCATGAGGCTGCCATGAGGACCACAAGCAGCAATGCCAAATGCCTGGCATGCAGGGAGCAGAGCACATCAATTATTGTTCTGTTTTAAATGCATTATTATCCGTGGCTGGGATGTGAACCACAGTCCACTTGGTCCCTCAGCACCGGCTCTCCACCCCGAGTAAATTTCTGCTGAAGCAGGAGGTGAAATGCTGCCGGGGTTGAGGACTCGGATTTCATGACAGGCTCAGGTCACCTCAGGCACAGACCAGGCTTGCCAGGTGCCCAGAAAATTGCCCCAGCCCCACTCCCAAGCCAGATGGGGCTGCCCCATCTGTGGGGGGCTACACAAGTATTCTTGCTCACCTGGCCAGCAGCCTTCTGCCACCCCATCCTGGCAGGCCCACAGCCAGCCTCCCCCGCCCAGGAGCTTCCCATTTGCTCCCCACTAAACTCTCCAAGCCTCCTCTGCAAGGCTCACCCACTAGATAATAGAACACCTCCTAACCTCCCATGGGCTGCTCCTTGGAAGCTATCGCTTCACTATCCCCCCAACTGGGTTTCCTACCTGATCTCTTACCTAGTAAGTCCCAAGCTGGCTGATTCCCTTGCCCCCATCTAACTCACCTGCCTGGGCACCAAGCAGATGCTGTTCTCGAAGAGGACATTCTGTATCTGTGTTTGGTAGATGCCATCAAGGGATAGCGCTGGCAGTGTTCCTGGTCTCCCCGGTCCCTACCATCTGGTTTCTACTGAAGTTGCTGTTCTTTGCGTACAGGATAGTGCCCTGGGAGTGGAGGGGCTGCTGCCTCTCAGTGCCTGACAGAGCCAGGCACATAGTGAGGCCGTGAAAATGGGAATGAATGAAGAAAGAAAAAATGATGCAGGGCCAGGTTTGGTCTTTGGATGTGGGGGACTCAGGGGCTCTCAGGGGCACTGGGAGCCCTGGATCTGGATCTAGGCTCTGCTGCCACCATTCTGCAGCTCTGGGACCTTGAGCAAAGTTCTCAACCTGTCCCAACTGTTTTCTGTTCTGTAAACCAGGGAGAGTGCCGGTCCCGGGCTCCTGGAGCCAGTGTGGCAACACCACGGAGAGAAGTGAGCACAGCCTGTTAAGATCACCCACCCTATGAATGCCCACGTCCTGAGCCAACTGGGAGCTAGAGGTAGGTTTGGAGATCGAGTGATGCTCAGCTGGTTGGAGGGTGCTGGCGTGTAACCTGGGTGCTGAGCTTCTGTCGGCCCAGCTGGGGCAGGACGTGGGGCAGGAAGCCAAAGGTGTGAGCCCCCTGGCCGGCTGGAGGTCCAGCCCTGTTTACACTCCACCCAGTATGGCACGTGTTGCTGGTGGTGGCCTCCCTACCACCCTCCCATCCCCAGCTTCCCCCACTCCAGCCTCCCGTCAGAAGGAGCCTTCAAATATTGCATCTGAGACATAGTCAAGCCCCTGCCTCGTGTCATTCTGCTGGTGCTAGTCACTCTGTCCTTTGTCCCTTCTCTAGTTTTCTTGTTACTAGCACAGTCACAAGAACCTGGCCAGGCCCTGTGCTCAGTATCCTCTCTCCGGCATTGGGGGTCCAACACCAGCTGGGGAAGGGTCGCTGGGGGGGGGTGGTTCTGATCCCAACAGCGCCCTGCAACCCCACCCGATCTCCACATTCTAGGCCTGTGTCCTGGAGGGCTTTTCTGAGCCTGGCCCACTGCAGGCACCGCGGGCAGCGTCCTCCCCAAGTTCTGCACCAAGTTCTTTCTCTGTAACCTCGAGCTCCTGGTGGCTGTAAATCTGCCGGCAGGGACTGCAGAAGCCACGCCTGGTAGCTCAGGCAAGGCTGACTACCTCACCCTCCTTCTAGCTCTGCACGCAGAGTGCAGTTCCTCTCTGGGCTAGGCAGGATGCCCAGGACCAACTGCAGCGTCCTCGCTGTCCCCCTTCAAGGCCATCCTGAGGGTCTGGGCTCCCCACTCCCCTGCTCTTCCTCTCTCAGCCTCCCTTCATCCATCAGAAAAACAAGGGGCTTGCGTCTGAGTCTTTTTAAAAATTCTGATGACACGCATAGCCACTATCCCTCCACAGTGCTCACTAACCCCCCTCCCCAGCAACACACAATTTTGCACAGACCTTTACGTACCAATCGGTTCCCCCACCAGACTGGCCCCACATCTGCCTGGTTGGGAACCTCCCATTTCAAGAGCTACTGTCATTTGCAAAAAGCAACTTGCAAAACACAATGTATCATCTTCTTTAAACATAAATGTCAGGGGCAGCCAGCTGGCTCAGTCTGTGGGTGTGTGACTCTTGGTCTCGGGGTTGTGAGTTTTGAGTGCCACGCTGGTGTAGATATAACTTAAAAATAAAATCTTAAAAAAAAAACCCATAAACATTTATGGTAAAAACATAAAAGGATCTGGGAAAATATATAAAACATATATATTCTCTCTATATAGAATATATAGAGAATAAAGAATATTCTAGAGCTTATCTCTGGAGAGTATGGTTATGGGAGCTTTCACTGTCTACTTCAGACCTTTTTGTAACTGAATATTTTTTTAACAAGTGCATGCTACTTTGAGGGATTTTCCCCTCCATCTAAAATATAATCCTGGGGGGCGCCTGGGTGGCTCAGTGAGTTAAAGCCTCTGCCTTCGGCTCGGGTCATGATCCCAGGGTCCTGGGATTGAGCCCCGCATCGGGCTCTCTGCTCAGCGGGGAGCCTGCTTTCCCCCTCTCTCTCTGCCTGCCTCTCTGCCTACTTGTAATCTCTGTCAAATACATAAATAAAATCTTTTAAAAAAAAAAATATATATATATATATAATCCTGGGGCGCGTGGATGGCTCAGTCATTAAGCATCTGCCTTTGGCTCAGGTCATGATTGCAGGGTCCTGGGATCCAGCCCCTTGTTGGGCTCCCTGCTCAGTGGGGAGACTGCTTCTCCCTCCACCCCGTGATCGTAATCTCTCCCTCTCTCTCAAATGAATAAAATCTTTTCAAAAATAAAAAATAAAATAAAAAAATAAAAAGGGGGATGGGGCACCTGGGTGGCTCGGCTGGTTAAGCAGCTGACTCTTGATCTCAGCTCAGGTCTTAATCTCAGGGGTGTGAGTTCAAGTCCTACATCGGGTTCTGCGCTAGGGGTGTAGAGCCTGCTCGATTCCTTCTCCCGGGGGCAAATGGGTGGCTCAGTTGTTAAGCATCTGCCTTTGGCTCAGGTTATGATCCCAGTGTCCTGGGATCAAGCCCTGTATCAGGCTCCCTGCTCGGCAGGAAGCCTACTTCTTTCTCTCCCACTCCCCCTGCTTGTGTTCCCTCTCTCGCTGTTTCTCTCTGTCAAATAAATAAACAAAATCCTAAAAAAAAAAAAAAAAAAAACACATAATCCTATGGGGCACCTGGGTGACTCAGTTAGTTGGGTGTCTGCTTTCGGCTTGGGTGGTGGTCCCAGGGTCCTGGGATTGAGCCCCATGTCAGGCTCTCTGCTAGGCGGGGAGCCTGCTTCTCCTCCTTCCTCTGCCTGCAGCTCTGCCTACTTGTGCTCTATTTCTCTATCAAATAAATAAATAAATAACCTTAAAAAATAAAATATAATCTTGCAATGTTATTGCCAACAATCTCCAATTCTCCAGACCCTTGATCTTTTTGTTGAGCGGACTGATAATGAGGGCTCAGGGTTTTGAAGTTCTGAGTGACAAGAGAGCAACAGGATTAACACCATGACTTGACACTTAACCACTGGGTTCCTCTGCTCACGAGGTAATTAACCTATCTCAGGCTCACTTTATTCTCAAAAATGGGGTTAGTAGTAACTCTTGCACCTTGGAGGGTTTTCTTACATGGGCAAGGAGGAAAATGTAGAATGTCTTTTTCCTTCCTTCCAAAGGAAAGAATCCTGAGTGAGGGAGACTCTTAAGACCCTGCCGGGGTCCCCAGTGGAGGTGCTGTGCCTTGCAACTGCTTCCATTGGCCCTGTCAATGTCTTCCCAGATGCTGGGTCTTACCCTGGACCCCTGGAAGGTCCCCACAGGGCCAGGAGCCCATAGGACAAATGTGGCTAATGGAACCTGGCCTGGACTCTTGTGTCTGGCTCCAGTTCAGCAATGGGGATATAAAAAACCCAGACATCACCTCATCGCTGTTTCATCAAAAAGGGAGACTTTCTCCCAGCCCATCCCTGCAGAGGACAAATTCTTGCTGGCTGTGTGGCCTGGGAGGGAGCAGGAAGAGAGGAAGAGGGAAGCTGGGGAGTTCTCCCCATCTTGGGGGTCACAGGGCAGCCTGGTTTGTCATCATAGGCCTGGGGCTGGCTCCTTGGTAACCATGACCACCCCACTCCCAAGCACTCTGTGGGCCCCTGACAAGCATAAGCTCCTCCCCCTTCCCCACCCTCTGAGGGAGGTACTGGATCCCCTTCTAAAGGGGGTGAGGGGCCTTGTCTGAGGTCACTGAGCTACAGCCAGGATTTGCTCCCCAATCCAACTGACTCCAGAGCCAGTGCTCTCAGCTTCCTGGGAGCCAAGAGGCCTGTGGCAGAAGCACAGCTCTCTTAAGATGCCATGGGTGACCTTGGACAGGTCTGAGACCCTTCCTGAGTATTCCCTTAGGGATTTTCAGAGGAAAACTCCAGGTCAACCAACCACCTTCTCCAGGATAGTTCTGCCAGGAGTTTACATGTTGAGCTTTCCTGGAAGATTCGGTCTGAACACAGGGCCTGAAAGCCTCAGAAAGAAAACTAAAACAAAAAGTCGGGGAGCCTGGGTGGCTCAGTGGGTTAAAACCTCTGCCCTCGGCTCAGGTCATGATCCCAGGGTCCTGGGATCCAGCCCCACATTGGGCTCTCTGCTCAGCGGGGAGCCTGCTTCCCCTCCTCTCTGTCTGCCTCTCTGCCTACTGGTGATCTCTGTCAAATAAATAAACAAAATCTTAAAAAAAAAAAAAAAGTCAACAAACAAAACCACCACAGGACCAGAAAGTCTCCAAGAGCTAGGACAGGAAGGTTCGCATGGCCCTAAATACCCAATGTGTTCTTTCTAGAGGCAGATCTAGCCCCACCCTCTCCCTAGCCCTGCCTGCTCTGTCCCCGTGGCTCAGGGTCCTCATGGCTTTTCCTCTGTCCCTGCTTTAGGGGATCTGGGGTCCATTCATGCCACATCAAGTGCCGGTCAGAACACTGGAGACCCTCAGCAGGCTGCCCAAGGCCAGTGCCCCAGCACAACTAAGCAGAGGTGGGCCTCACTGACCCCCATGTCCTGTTTTCCTTTCCTTTCCCAGTCTTCAAGGGCCATTGCCAGAACAGAGGCCCAAAGTGTTACAGGAAAAGCTATGAATCCAGATTTTTACGTTAAATCACCCAGCTGTTAAGTGTCGACAAGTGTATTAGCCATTTGCTCTGTGATCTCAGACCCATTCCCTGCCCCCCAGGTGCTCCACCGTGTGAAATACATTTCCCAAGCTCCTCTGCCAACTGACTCTAGTTAGGTTCAGCCAATGGGAGGCACTGAAGAAAGACTGGCAGGTGGGAAGAGATCAGGCTATTCCCCATCTCTCTGTGCATGCCAGGGTCTCCTCCAAAGCTTCAGTGCCCTTCAGATAGCCCAACCTCCATGGGTCCTGGCTACAAATTTGGGTAACCACCCCTCTACTGCCTCCTGTTTGGTCTTTCAAAATTGTCCCTAATGACTCCTCTAAGGCGGGCTCTGTTTTTCTGACTGATATGACAATTAATTCAATCCTTTTTTTCTTTTTTAAATTTTATTTACTTATTTGGCGGGGGGGGGGGGCTGGGCAGAGAGAGAAAGAGCACACCTGGGGAGCTGCAGAGGGAGAGGGAGAAGGAGACTCCCCTCTGAGAAGGGAACTTGAACTCAACACCAGGATTCCCGGATCATGACCTGAGCTGAAGGCAGGTGCTTAACTGACTGAGCCTCCTAGGCAACCCCAAATCCTCTTTTTTTTGCACATTTTTTTTGTCATAGTAAAATACATATAACATAAAATTTGCCATTTTAACCATTTCTAAGTGTACAGTTCAGCAGTGTTAATTACATTCATAATGCTGTGCAATGGTGACCATTGTTTCTAAATAAGATTTTTTTTTAATACCCTTGGGTCGGGGAGGGTCCAAGCCAAGGCAGTCCATAGGCCACATCAGCTGAGGGCTGCCTGCTTGTGACCTTCACTTTGCAGGTGGCAAATATTCTCTCACGTGTTCGCCTGCCTGAGCATCCCAAATCCCACGATATTAATAGGAGAGGACAGACCACCCCATTCCCCAGAGGAGACTGGAGCTCAGGCAGGCATGGCTACTGACCAAGACACCTGATTCCCAGCTAGCTTCCTGTTAGCTGCCTTCCTCCCAGTCTTCAAACCTGCACATGTGTCCCCTGCTGCTCTGCCCACCCACCCCCAAGGTGAACTCCTGCCAGTGGCTCCCCCTCAGTGTCACCTGGGGAATGGGGAAGGGGTGGGAGGGTCCTTGGGGTTTTCATACCCAAGGACACCATAGAACTGGGCACCAAGTAAGAGTAATAATAATGCCAACAACAACAACAAGGCGAACTAATGTTTATTCACATTCAGTTCCTTCTGCACATGGGAAGGAAGGAAGAGCCAATGGTCTTGCATCCTTGCCTTCCAGGGGTCAGACAGAAGAGTGGAAAAGCTCAGAGCAGAGGCCTTCAAAATTAAAGCAAGCCAATGACCAAATGAGCAGGGGCCTACTACATTCCCCGAGCAACTTCAGGTACTTTGTCTCTTAATCCTCAAGGATCCTGAGAAAACAGAGGCTCCATAAGGAGGTCCACAGGGTTCCACAGCAGGGAGGGGCGGAGCCAGGACTCAGACCCAGGTCTCCTTGCGTACAAAGACCACAGCCCTTATGCACCCGTGTATTACGTGCTCACTCTGCCTCCCTGCTTTTGCCTGGGCTGTTCCTCCATGAAGGGCTGCCTCTGCGAGGGATCATAAAATGCATGTCAGACTGGGCTGAAGGGGTCCCCCAGGGCCTGCCGCAGTCCTTCTGCCATCGCTTGGGCAGGGCCCTGGACCGGTGCCCAGACTCTGCTGCAGCCTGAGGAGAGCCAAGCAGGCCCTCAGCCAACTGCTGAAAAGGCACAATGGCAGCGAGGAGAGGGGCCTGGGGCAGAGGACAGAGGCTTCTGGTGGCTCCAAATCTCTGCCAGGGCATGGTGAGTATTCTGTGTGAAGCCCTGGGCCTCAGTGGGTAACAGGGCATCTCACAGGCATGGGTTTAAACCTGGCTCTGATTAACACAAACCCAGGTTTGTCTGGGAACATACAAACCTGCTCTGAAGGACACTTGAGAATCATCCTAGTTGCCCCCAAGGGAGGGACTGGGTGGCTGGGGACAGAGAGGGGAAGGGAGACTTTTCATTGTCTACCCTTTATGCCTTTGGACTTTTAAACCATTAAAAAATCATTTAAAAAGTTTAAACTTGGGGCGCCTGGGTGGCACAGTGGGTTAAAGCCTCTGCCTTTGGCTCAGGTCATGATCTCAGGGTCCTGGGATGGAGCCTCGCATTGGGCTCTCTGCTCAGCAGGGAGCCTGCTTCCCCCCTCTCTCTCTGCCTGCCTCTCTGCCTACTTGTGATCTCTGTCAAATAAATAAAATCTTAAAAAAAAAAAGTTTAAACTGTGGTTTGGTAAATCATTGCTGTGTGACCTTGAGCAAGTCATGTAACCTCTTTGAGCTTCTATTTCACAGATATTAAGTAGCGCTTACTTCACAGGGAAAGAATAAGATACACATGAAAGTATTCATACAAAGTGCTTAGCATGGGGTCTGAGACACAGTAAAAGCTCTTAAAATGGGGTTACTATTATTATTATTATTATTATTAAAAGATTTTATTTATTTATTTGACAGATAGAGATTTCAAGTAAGCGGAGAGGCAGGCAGAAAGAGAGAGAGAGAGAGAGGAGGAAGCAGGCTCCCCACTGAGCAGAGAGCCCAATGCAGGGCTCGATCCCAGGACCCGGCGTCAGTGGTCCAACCAACTGAGCCACGCAGGCGCCCCACTACTATTATTATTAATACCATTATTATTATTTTTGGCCATATGTCTGTCAGACCCCAACCAATGGCTACTATCACAGTCCTCTGACACCTCCCTGGATCTCTTCCTGAAGACTGAGGCCATTCTGGCAAATTCCAGCTCTTGCTATTAGGTCTGTGACTTGGGTAGATCATGTCATCTCTCTGTGCCTCAGTTTCCTCCTTTGTGAAACAGAGATACTAGAACTTGCCCACTATTCACAAGATAAATAAAACAATCAAGACTTAGTCATTCAACATTTCCCAGTGATCTTGATCTCTGTACCACATATGATGGCAGGCATGGTGGGGTGGGGGGGATGGGGGGCGGTGCCAAGGTGAGGCCAAGGGGCTCACAGTCCGGGGGGAGGCAGCTAAGTTAACAGATGCTTGCAAAAAGGAAGAGAAGTGGTAGGTGGGAGAGAGGGAGCTAAGAGAGGCTAGCCGAGGAGCCTAACCCAGCCTGGGGTAAAAAGAGCACCAAGGAAGCCTTGCTGGAAGAGGTGTTGTCATAGCTAAGCACTGAGAGATGACTAGGGGTTGGTCAGTCAGATGAGAAAGAAGGTCAGAAAATGCCTGCAGGCAGGGGTAGCAGTAAGAACAAGAGCTGGGAAGACCCAGCAGGTTGTTCCAGAACCAGCAGGAAGTGAAGCCAGTGGGAAGGGGAGGAAAGGCTTTTGTCACTGACCTGAGAGGACTGTCTGGTTTCAGACACCAGGTTGACCACTCTTCTGCTGTGCAATTTAGGCAAGTTCCTTAACTTCTCTGTGCCAAATGAGAAGGAAAGTGTTTATCCCACTGTTGTTGTGAGGGTAAAAGGGAGTTAATTCACATAAGTTGCTTAGAAGAGGGGCTGGCACACAGCCCTGTTCTGTTCTGTCCTCCACAGGCCCAGGCGCGCTGTGGCTTTTAGGGAGATGATGCTGACATGCGCTGAGTGGATGAACAAGTGAGCAAACAGGGCGCCAAGCTCTCAGACAACCCCATGCCCCACTTCATGCCGACCCCCAGGGTTGGAGCCTGCTCTAACCTCCCCACCTGCTCACCACTGAGCTGGGATCACACACGTGGCCTGGAGGCAGCAATGCTCCCGCCCCTCTGCCCCCACTGGAACCCTCTCTGCCACAAAATGCCCATCACAAGTTCATCCCCCATCTCTGACACTGTCTGCAGGGGCCACAACTTGAGAGCCCCAGGCTTGGGGGGCTAGGCTGGACCTCGAAAGGGAAGGAGAACTCTATTGATGGTCACTAGCTAGTGCTGGGTCTGACACAGGCCAATAACTCAGGACTGACTCCCAATTTTACGGATGAAGAGATCGAGGTTCAGGGAGGTGAGGACTGGCCTGTGGGGAAAGGGGAGTCGTGACCAAGGTCCCAGCTTCCAGAGCTGGGTTTCTCCACTTCTCTATTTCCCCCATCACCCAGCCTATCTTAGCTCTCTCTTGTTTGCCTGGCCTGGTTGCTGAGGTCCCTGTTCAGACGCACAGGAGACCCGGTTCCAAGGTGAAAGATTCAAGGTCGGGGAGTGAATAAGAGAAATCAGAAGGACGGATGGCAGTGCTGACACTGTCAAGATAATTCGCACTGTACAAATGGGGAAACTGAGACCCAGAAGAGATTCTGTAAGCTTCTCTGAGCTGCCAAGCCCATTCATGGCAGGGCTATGGTGGTACCTTGTCCTTCCTCTCAATGCACAACATGCCCTAGTACCCCAGGTGCCCAGGGAAGCCCAGCAGGCTAGACACACTGTCTGCAAATGGGAACCAGGAAAAAAGGGCAAAGGGGTGGCTGGCAGGCACTTTGGGCAAAAAGCGCGCAGAAGGAGCTTCGAAGCAGGCCCAGTGGGTCTGGAGCGGGTCCGGAGCAGGACTAACACTCATTGAGGGAAAAAACACCCCTCTCTCTGTGCGCTCTGCCCACCACAGGGACAGGGATACTGCGGACGCTGCTGCGGCCCTGGCTGAGTCCCCAGGCCGGCTCACAGCTCCACAGGGGGAGAAATGGGGGAGGAGGTGCTGAGTCGGACTCAGCCTGCTCTAGCTCCAGCTCCTGCCGCAGTGAGAACAGAATGCCCAGAAAGGCCTGCTCGGGGGTGGTCCCATGACTTTACCCAGCAGCTGGGCAGAAGGAGAGGCCAAACCCGCAGGCCCAGAGAAAGGATCCTAGAGAAAGAGGGGCAAGAAGGGGGACTTGGGGCTCCCACCTTGTCTGAATTTATTCCTCACCCTATATACCTTCCTTCCAGATTCTCAGGTGGCCTCAGGAAACCATGGGCTCTTACTCTATTAATATCTAAATTATAGGCAAGTGCTTTCAAATTGAATAAATGCTATGCACAGATCATTCTAAGCTTGTGGGGGAATCTTGACAAATCAAGAAAGGCTCTCTTATGCAGTCAACAACCTGCACAATGGTGTCCAGCAATCTTGTTTTAAGTTCTGTTCAGCCTTGGAGTGAGAATGGTGTGAGCTAGTCCTCAACCCAACCATAGAATCATAGTGGGAAGGAAATGAGGTCATCTAATCTGGTGGTTTTGAAAGCCTGACTCCCTTCATCTCCCTCCAATCCCCCTTCCCCCCCAAAAAAGAAAAAAAAATTGGCAGAAGAGAAGCTTCTTCAGGCCCCAGGGCTGGGTCTGAAAAGGGCAGTGCTGGGAAGGGGCAGCCAGGCCCGGCCCTGGGGGTAGTTGATGGTCTGGGAAGGGGACAGGAAAATGGAGTCCTGACACCATTCACTGTGTGACAAGACAGCTGAGATAGGGTGACAAAAGGCACTGGATGATCCTGATACTAATGAAAGCAACAATAATACTAATGGTTCCCACGTGTTACGTGTAGATGTGGGGTCAGTCACTGTGAGCCTCAGTCCAGCCCCACCTGGGGGACACTATTTTCCCCGATTTCACAGATAACTGAGGCCCAGAATGACAACATGATGACTTGCTCCATCCCAGCCCTGGAGACCCTTAGTGTGCCCCTCCTCCCAGGCTCTGAGGTCCAGGCAGGCAGGACTCTGTCTGTGATGGGCCCTGCTCTGTCCTCTGCCCTGTGCCTTAAGTGCATTCTACACTGAGTACTTAAGATCAGTGGACGCATGAAGCCAGTCCCACCCCAGGGTAGAGAGAGGGAACATCCAAACTTCTGGCCTTTCTCCGTATAAGTGGGACACATCCAACCTCATGTCTGTATCCAGCAATATCCAGGGTCTGATCACACAGTGTCTCAAGAGGTGGCCAAGGCTTGGAAAAGCACCCCCATTTCACAGATGAGAAGAGAGTCACTGTACCTTACTTGGAGCCCCCCAGCCAGCCAGGGGTGGGCAAGCCTCCCTCCTCTCCTCCAGGAGCCTGTCAGCTCTCTCTGGGAGGGAATAAATGCTGCAAGTGAGAGCTAGGGCTGAGGCAGCACTTCCAACATGTCCCGCCTTGTAGCCGCTCAGCTGAGCCTCCCAACAACCTTTGTTTTTTTGGTGACAGTCTATTGAGATGTAATTCACAAATTGTCCGTACAATTCAACCACTTAAAGTGTATGATTCAACATTTTAAGTGTATGATTCAACATTTTTTAGTATATTCAGAGTTGTGCATCCACCAGCTCAGTCATTTTTAGGACATTTTCATCCCCACGGAAAGATGCCTTGTGCTCTTTAACCACCATCCCTCTATCTCATCCTCTCTGCTCGAAGGCAACAGCTAACCTACTTTCTTCTCCATAGATTTCCCTATTCCTGGATATTTCCTATAACTGGCATCATATAATATCCCACATCCTTTTGAATGAGTTGTTATTTTACCCCTAGTTCCCAGATGGCAGTAACTGAGGCTTAGATAGAGTAAAAACTTATGGAGGGCCTTATTTAAAAAAATTTTTTTTTTTTTTTTTACAATTTTATTTATTTGAGGTGGGGAGTGGGGAGCTCACGCAAGTGCTGAGCAAGGAGCCCTATGCGGGGCTTGATCCCAGGACCCTAAGATCATGATCTGAGTCAAAGTCGAAGGCAGACTTGGAGGGACTGAGCCTCAGGTGCCTCCGGGGGTCTTTAATGAAACAGTGGTGGGTAGCCTTGAAACCCCAGCCACCTGACGCAGAAGCCGTGCTCCACCATTAACTCCACCAGTTAGTGAGCGCTGGAGCTCGAGGACTGCCCCACTCTTCTCTTCCCTTCTACCCTCACTCAGGGCCTCACCCCCAAATTCCTCCATCACATGCAGGGGTTCTGCCAGGAACCCCTCTCAGCTCTCTCATGATCCCTGTTCTCTTTCCTTCGGGCCTCGGGTATGCCACCTCCTTTGGGAAGCTCTCCCTGATTGCTCACCTTTCTTGGAGCTCTCACTGCCTGAGTGCATTTGCCCATGGAAAACTGGGCCGCCAGGCTCCCTCTCTGTGTGAGTAGGACCCTGAGGCTCTGGGGAGGTGTCTGGGGTGACCCAGTGAGACCAGGCAGAGAGGAGACTGGGGCCAGATCTCTGACTCCCATACCAATTCTCTTCCCTCTGGCCTGTTCCCAAGGGGAATCCTTTATCTCCTCCATCCTCACCCCATCCTGAAAGTGGCACCATTGGAACTATGGGAAAGGGGGAGACTGAAGCTTAGAAAGGCTAGTGATCTGCCCAAGGCTACAGTGAACCAGCACTCCCCTCCTGTCTCCCACAGCCTCTGGACTTGCCCTTCTATCTGCCCTTCTAAAACTGGCTCCTTATTTGCTCCTGGTAAGAGGAGCTGGGATTCCCGAGTGCAGGCCTGGGCCTTGAACAGGTCTCAGGAAATGTGTGGGGGTGCCTGGGTGGCTCAGTCCTTAAGCATCTGCCTTCAGCTCAGGTCATGATCCCAGGGTCCTGGGATTGAGCCCCAACCTGCTCCTCCCTCTCCCACTCCCCCTGCTTGTGTTCCCTCTCGCTGTGTCTCTTTCTGTCAAATAAAAAAAAAAAAAAAAAAAAAAAAGAAATGTGTGGTGACTGGATGATGAAAGAAGGGAAGGAAGGGAGGGAGTTTGAGGGGCAAGGGTGGGCGGTTCGGCCACTGCCCAGTCACACAATGCCATTTACTAGCATGAGGGTGTCTTAGACCAATCCTTCTGACTTCTAAACCTAAAACTTTGGGGGGGGGGCGGGCGGGGTCTTGCAACTCTTGGAGAATCACTCACACAATCGTGCACACAGTTTTGGGGCCTCCTGACCCCTTGCAGCTCACCCACAGGCAACCAAGAGCAGCGTCTCCGTACCGCAGGTGGAAAATTCTGTCCTGTGTCACTCAGCCCTGTCCGGGGGACACAGGACAGATGTGAACGTGCTTCATTAAAGCCTGACACACAGCACACACTTCAGCCGTCTCTTCTGGAACCATGAGCCTGCACCTAGCCACAGCCCCTGGCACGCAGTGCAGCTGTCCTGACACAATTCCTCTGCCTCTTCTGTCCTCAGATGGCCTCTGCCCCACCCCGGGGGCTGCTGCCAGCCAGGGACGTGCAGGAATGCCCATTCATGCTCCTTTGGCCACCATCAGGGCTGGCAGCCTATACCAGCCACCTCAGGGGTGGGGGATGTTTCTCTTATCTGGGTACCCTGCTGACTCAGTGGGACTCTACTCCTCCTCCCTTACTCCCAACACCACCTTGGTCCCAGGGGGGCGGAGGGTGGCAGGGTCCAGACTCAGGAACTCTCCTAGTCCCTGGGATGGCGCTGTAGACACAAGCAATAACAGTTGTTTATGGAGGGGTTTCTAGGCCAGAAATGGGGTCGGATTTATCTGCATACATTTTCCACCCAATCTCCAACGAAGCTGGTATTATTAGCACCTCCATTTTAAAGATGTAGAAACTGAGGCACAAACAGAATAGGTGACTTGCTTGAAGTGCCCCGCTGGGAGGTGGGGGGGCTGGCATTCAGCCTTGGGTTGGTCTGACCTGAGCAGAGAGCTCTGAATCACTGGAGTAGTGAGCCTCCCCCAGCAGTCACTGCTGATCCACTGGAGGTCGCTGTTCCCCTTTCACCCATGTAGAGGATCTGTCCTTGGAAGCCTACCACCAGGGATGTTCTGAGTGAGGTGGCAGACTCACTTCATTATAAGTTCTCAGGGGATGCAAGGTTTGCTGAACCTCAACTTGTCTCTTCCCCCGCAGTCATAAAATATTAAAGCCAGAAGGTGCCATTGCAATTAGGACGGTCTAGTCTCTACATTTTATGAAGGGGGAAATTGAGGCTCAGAGATACATGGGACTTGGCCAAGGCATTCCCAAATCGCAGATAACTGGGAACAAACCCAAGACTCCAGACATCATGTCAATGCTACCTACAAATCCAATTATGTGAGCTCCGGAAACAATGTCCAGGGTCCTTCTACCCAAGTCTCCCATTTTACAGAAGGGGAAAACTGAGACTGAGAGAAGAGTCAGGTCTTCTTTTTATTATTATTATTATTATTATTATTTCTAAAGAGTGGGTTCTTGGGCACCTGGGTGGCTCAGTGGGTTAAAGCCTCTGCCTTCAGCTCAGGTCATGATCTCAGGGTCCTGGGATTGAGTCCCAGGTCGGGCTCTCTGCTCAGTAGGGAACCTGCTTCCCCCTCTCTCTGCCTGCCTCTCTGCCTATCTGTGATCTCTCTCTCTCTGTCAAATAAATAAATAAAATCTTAAAAAAAAAATAAAGAGTGGGATCTTCCTAAGAGCAATATACAAGTAGGCAGAATGCTCCACCGATGACCCAGCTTTTTAGTAGCAGTGAGACCTATGAGGACCTCTGAGCCTCATCGGTGAAGTAGAAAAAACAAAACCTATAGAGTAGGGTCACTGTCAGCAGTATAAAAGTTGTTGGCCCTTAGGCCAGCATCCAACACATATTTAGTGCTCCATTCATGGTAGATATTATTAATACTGGTAGGCCCTTGTCATTTTTCCCAGTCCGCCATTCTGCCTTCCAGGTCAAACATTTCTCAGAACAGTATAGGGGGTAAGGCTGTGGACTGCTGCTTTAGCCACTTTTTAGCTGGCAAACCTTGAACTGGTTACTATTCTGTGATTCTGGGCCTCAAACACCTCCTCAGTCAACTGGGGGTGGCAAGAACAGTACGTACCAGAAAGGGCTGTGGTGAGGTGGAAATAACATGTGTGTTGGGCTTCATGTAAAGCCAGCACACAGTAAGTGCTCAATAAATCTGAGCTGGCACTGATACTTGTTACTGGCATGGCCATGTTTCATGTCTGTCACATCCTAGGCTGCGGGGCGCATGTTCCACATGGAAGGGGCTAGTTCCCAACCGCTAGGACTCTCCAGTCTCAGGAGTACTAACGCAGCAAGAGAAGGCGATCCCAGAGCTCCGCACGTCCACACGGGAGAGCCTGACCCAGCTCTGATTTCTCAGTGCCTGCCTGGGGGAGGGGGATTCTGAAAAGGCTGGACGAAATCCCGGCTTTTGCAGTTATGGAAGTGTCGCGAGCCCCATTTTACAGGTGCAGAAACTGAGGTCTAAGGAGGGGGAGGCTGCTGCTCAAAGACGCACGGACACAAGCCCAGAGCTTGACGCACGGTGTCCTCGCTTGTGGCACTGTCCCCCAGGGGAGAGCCTCTGCCGTAGGAGCCCCTCCCAGAGCCCCGCCTCCTGCTCGGCAGGGTGGGCGTCGGGCCCTCCCGGAAGACCCGTGGCGTCTATATGGGCGTTACTCACGACGAAGGAAACGACGGCAGCGAAGGCCGCCTCCACCTTCCCGCGGTCCCCGGGGATGGCTCTGACCCGAAGCCGCAGCGACTAAGGCTGCCGGGAAGTCGGGTCCCGGCTCTGCGCCGGACTTCTCCGCGCCCAGACCTTCGGAGGAGCGCTCGATAATCTTCGGAAGCGGGAGGGAGAATTCGGGCGTTTCCGGCGCCGGAGGGGCGGGGCTGAAAGTGGCGCAGGCGTGGCCGTCGCCGCCAGCAGGAGGCGCTGTTCCCGGCGCGATTCGTTCAAGTCGGATTGCCGGCCCGGCATTCTGGAGGCACAGGAATCGGCTCAGTAGTCCTGGGGCCTCGGGTTCTTGATCCGGAAAATGGGTTTGATGACAAGTTTGGTGAGGCTTTAATGGAACCTGGATAAATGTATGAAAGGAACTAGAAGACACATGGATAAATATGCAGTTACTTACCTTGCCTCAGTTTGTTCATCTCTAAATGGGGATAATTGCACCTTCCTTTCCTGTGTACACTTTCCTGTGTAAACTGTGGGAAAAATGCATATAAAGGGCTCGGCACCTTGTAAGCACCTGGTAAATGGCAATGTTTGTGATAATAGGCAAAGCGCCCTGCCAAGCCAGGAAATAATGTCCCAGTCTTGGTTCCTGCCCTCAAGGAGCTCCAGCCACAGAGCCAGAAACAAGGCAGCTGGGAGCTACAGTATATCGATTGGCTGGGAGTCAGACCCGTCACCGGCCACTGAACCTCAGTTTTCTCCTTTCCCTGAGGGCTTTAGCTTGGCTTCCTTGGATTCTGGCTTGTGAAATGCAGTCCAAGATGGATTTTAAGTATTTATTTATTTATTTACTTACTTACTTATTTATTTGAGAGAGTATGTGCACATAGAAGAAGAGGGAGAAGTACGCTCCCTGCTGAGCAGGTAGCCCCACGCAGGGCTTGATCCCAGGACCCCCTGAGATCATGACCTGAGCCAAAGGCAGATGCTCAACCGACTGAGCCACCCAGGTGCCCTAAGATGGATTATAATTAGATGTGTAAGGTGGAGTAGAGATCATAGGAAGTCACCATCAATTGGCATTTATTCATACAACAAACTTCACTGAGCCAGCTTTCTGGTACCAGATCTTAGGGAAGCAACATTGAATAAGAGATGGTTCTTGCCCTTGTTGGAGCTCACAGTTCCATTAAGAGCAAATAAATAGCCCTTTTATTAGGGCTAGAATGTCAGAAAGACAGAGAGGTTGTGGGAGCCTAAAAGGAATCAGCTATCAAAACTTTGGGGGTTAGGGAACGTTCCTGAAGGAGTAGGTAATATGAAGTAGCTGAAGGATAGGAAGGAGGGGTAGAAAGTGAATACTGGAGTGAGGGAAAGGGTTTCAGACAAGAAGCTCAGGGTGAAAGAGTATATGGCAGAATCAAGACCACCATGGAGGCGACCCTGGAGGGCAGAAGAAATCTGGGCAGGGAGGAATGCGGGCAGGGGAGGGCATATGATTTCTCTCTGTCCATTCCATCCAGTCCTACCTCCACCAAAGCCACCAGCAGGGTACATTCTTGTGCACTCCTATCTGTGCCTTACGTGTTTATGTCCCTTCAGTTGATTTGCCCACATCCTGAGCCCCAGATGCAAAGACCATTACCTGCACCCACAGGTCAGAGGCATGGGCACCAGGGACCCAGGTCCATTATCTAGGACCCAGGACATACACTTAAGTAATGTGCAGGGCACAAGGCACATGGAGAAGGATGAAGGCATTCCTGGGAGAGATCCAGTCATGAGCAAAGACAGGAAGGTGGGATAGGTTGGCTTTCTAGAACCAGGTTGTGAAGTTTTGTGCTTGGTGGGCAATTTAACCTCTCCAGGCCTTAATTTTCTTACAAGAGCTTATTAGAGTGGCTGTGACACCTAAATGAGAGAATGTGTTTAAAAAGCAAGAGTGGGGGGCACCTGGGTGGCTCAGTGGGTTAAGCCTCTGCCTTCAGCTCAGGTAGTGATCCCAGGGTCTTGGGATCAAGCCCTGCATTGGGCTCTCTGCTCAGCGGGGAGCCTGCTTCCCCTCCTCTCTCTGCCTGCCTCTCTGCCTACTTGTGATCTCTCTTCCTCTGTCAAATAAATAAAATCTTAAAAAAAAAAAAAAAAAGCAAGAGCGGGAGCTCAATCAGTGAACTTGGAAGATTGGCTGAGAACAGATTTGGAAGCAGTTCTGCTCTAGCAATACTGGCTCAGAATGCATCTCTCCAAACCCCTTCACCAGAGATCCTGATTTGAGGATATGGGTGGACCTGGGAATATGCATTGGTGACCAGCACTGAGGCAGAATTATTTTTAAAATTTTAATAAAAAGCATATTATTTCCACTAACTCCCCCTAAGAAAGCAAAGACCACAAGGTCAGCTCTGTCTCTTCCTTCCTCCACCACTAACTACCCCCGAAGCCAGAAAGCAGTCAGGTACCTAGCAGAGATTTTTCTGGTATGCATGACTGGATCCCCAGTCCAGGTCCAGTTTGGGGTCCTGCAATGTTCTGTCTATTGCAGGTGCCTGGCTCAGGGTTGAGGAAGAGGTTTCAGAAACTTTCTTGGCATGTCTCCTCCCTGCTGGCATTTGCTGCTCTTGGGTGGTCCCTTGTGTCTTCACACAGCCTGACTGAAGAGCGACAGGCTGAGTAAAGCAAGCTTCATGCCCACCAAGCCCAAGGACATGCCCACTTGCAGGAGCCTCTTTTAAAGCCCAGTAGTTCCTCATTTACCTGCCAACACTGACCATCAGGAATAACTTTAAAAAAAATTTTTTTTTAATTTATTTGACAGAGAGAGAGAGAGTGCACGCAAGCAGGGGGAGGGAGAGGGAGAAGCAGACTCCCCACCAAGCAGGGAGCCTGATGTGGGGCTCAATCCCAGGACCCTGGGGTCATCAACTGAGCCAGAGGCAGACACTTAACTGACTGAGCCACCTAGCCATCCCAGGAATGACCCTTTATCCAACTGATAGTTCTTCCCTCAAGCCCCAACGCACCCAATTTAAACTCATTGACATATAACCTCCTAAAATTATCTATCTACTGCCTTCTGCTCTGGAACAAAGAGATAGAACATCACTGAAACTACCCTCCCCAAGCCATTGTGGAAACTGGGAAGTATAGGAGGCCTAGGTGTGAGTGACAGCCCCTCCCTACATTGCTCTGTGACCTTGGCAGGTCACTTTCTTTCTCTGACCTAGATGATTTACTCTTTATTAGAAGATACCCTGCAGATCTAGTGGAATTGTTGCAGATACCACATAGGTAGGTGGCCAGCATGCGGCAGGCAAGTGATCACCATGTGAAGGTTGCCAAAATTGTTTTCTGGATGATTCCAGATCAATTACGGTTCCATGACCACTTTCTACTTAGCAGTCTCTCCTCAAGTCAGGTCATCCAGAAAGCTGAATTGGCTGTCATTTTAACATCCTGACTGTATTGCCTGGAAAGCCTCCTCCCCCAGACACAATGCTGGTTCCCAACAACCCTTTCTTCCACCAAGGTGATGAAACAGTCCCCCTGAGCAAAGCGCCAAACAGCTTGAGAAATTGGGAAAGTGTTGGGTCCATTTCTATGGCAGTGATCCTATGGAAACCTAGCTGGGACTTCCCATAAATGTGAAAGGTGGTAGGACAATCCTATAGTTCAGTATACCTGCTGCAATGGAATCTATTGGAGCTGAATTCCAATCCCAGCTCCACCACTTTCTAGCTGTGCATCCTAGGGCAAGTCACTCAACCTCTCTGAGCCTCCAATTCCCAGACCACGAAGTGCAAATACATCATAGGGTTACAAGGATAAGCAAGGCCAGGGCTAAAATCAAAGATACCTCCTCCCCTCCTTAGCTGAGAGCCCTCATTCCTATTGTTGCTTAGCCCTTTGCTCTAGGTAACAAGAATATGACAGCTCTAGAGCATGTGTAACACAGCAAACCTCATCTAGTTGCTAGAACTGGTCCCTTAGGAAAGACCAATGAATCATTTCACTCCTACTCTCAGGAACCACAGCCCCAAATCATTCATTCATGATTACCCACAAAGGGAGTTGGAGTGAGGGTAATTGGGGGATCAGTAAATCCACCCACAAGCCCATGACCTTTGCTGCAGAATTCAGCTTCCCACCTGGTGCCACCCCAGGGCACAGATAAGTGGGCAGGCAGACAGGCCTGCTGTAGTCTTTCATCAGCTGTGGGCCAGTCTCCTGGGGTTAACCTGGGGGTGGATACTAGGAGGAGGAGGCTTATGCAAAACTGCACGTAGTTCAGTTTTTGCTGTTTCCTTCATTAAGGGAGCAGGAGAAGGGAGTCTGCCTCCTTTTACTATAAATCAAGCCCTGCAAAAATAGGACATCTCTAAGGAGGGAGAGGAGGAGGGGAAAGATAAAGAGGACAGAGAATTTGTGGGGAAAGGAGGAGGGATGTGATACAGGGAAAAGGAAAGGAGAGAGGATGGGGAAAGAAATGAAGAAAGGACAGGGCAAGGGAGACCAAGAATGTGGGGCACAATTTAAGGGAAGAGAGAAAAGGAGAAAGAGAAATGCTCAGTTCTTCATAGATAGATACACTTGATCTTTTTTTTTTTTAATTTATTTATTTGACAGACAGAGATCACAAGTAGGCAGAGAGGCAGGCAGAGAGAGAGAGGAGGGAGCAGGCTCCCCGCTGAGCAGAGAGCCCGATGCGGGGCTCGATCCCAGGACCCTGGGATCATGACCTGAGCCGAAGGCAGAGGCTTTAACCCACTGAGCCACCCAGGTGCCCCAGATACACTTGATCTTAGCTAAAAGGCTGAGAAGCAATCTTCATAGATATATACAAATAATTGCTGAAGTCCAAGAGGAAAAGGAATACTAGGGAAGTCTGCAGACAACAGAGTGAACAGGTATGTAGACCCAGCAAAACTGACCAGCCAGCAGGGATTGGGAGGCTCCAAGCTTAGGTGGTGGTGGGGTGGGGGCGGGTTAAGGTGGCTCACTTTCAAGCCTTTCCCAGTCGTTCTGCAGTGGCCTTCCTCCACAGGGCTGGGAGCTGTCCAGATGCCTGGTGCTGAAATGTCCAGGCGCTCACTGGCAAGACTGCTCAGCCATCGGACAACGACTTGTTAGGCACCTACCATATGCCACCTATTGTTCCAAGTGCCAAGGAAGACAGCAGTGAATAAAACAGAAAAATATCTGAGCCCTTATGAAGCTTACAACCCTTGGGAGAAGAGAACACAAGAGAGATAAGAACTATCCATGTTAGAAAAAGGTCACTTCTAAAATAAGAAAAAAAAGTCACTTCTTTTTTCTTGAAAGTTTCAATGTTATAAACTGTTATTTTCAAGCAAGTGTTGTTTAACAAAATGTATCCTTAGTTAAATAATAGCTTGTTCTGGACTTATATGTATATATATGTGTGTGTGTGTATGTATATATGTGTATAAATATATGTATATATAAATATGTATAAATATATAAAAATAACACTTATATATATAAATGTGTATATATATATGCTGAAGACACAGAATGTTCTATGTGATTTGTCATTTCACTTTTAACAAAATGCTAATCAGTCACAATTTTCGTACAATATTTAATGTGAGAAAAGGTCACATTTTATGAAGAAAAATAAAGGACGAAGAGAATGAGGAGTTCATCAAATGCACCCTGAAACCATGGTCACATGCCATTCCCCAGAGAGAAGACACAGTGGTGCAGGATACCAAGGCTGGGAGTGAGTCCTTACATAAAGAATATGCTGACATTGGGTCACAGGTCACAGGGTCTCTTAGTTGGATGACCCATCAGGGGCACCTTGGTGGCTCAGTTGGTTAGGTGCCTGCCTTCAGCCCAGGTCATGATCTCAGGGTCCTGGGACTGAGCCTGTGTTGGGCTCCATGCTCAGTGGGGAGTCTGCTTCTCCCTTCCCTCTGTCCCTCTTCCTCTCTCTCTTAAATAAATAAAATTTTTCTTTTTCTTTTCTTTTCTTTTTTTTTTTTTAAGGAGGATCCATCAGAGGCCAGACTCCAACCCTCACCTCTTCTCCCTCTGGGTGCATCTCATTCCTTCACTCTCAGGCCATCTGCGTCTACTGTGCCGGAGAAGTGGGTTCCCACTCTGGGTGTCCAATACCACTTTAGTTCTGGAAAATTTGAGAGACTGGGCTCACTTCTGTTTTATCAGAGGGTCAACTCATGCAACCCACTTCCTCACTTTATTTCCTCAGTTTACTCATCTATGAAATAGCAACTATCATCCTTATCTAGTAAACATGGTTTAAGGAGGTACCAAGGGGAAAGTGGTGGATGAGTTCTCTCTACTGTACACATGTGGCTGGGTGAGGGAAGGATTTCCCCTCATTGAGGTCGCATTCTTTAGAGTCCCCAGTGCTCAACACAGGGTCTAGTCCTATAGCATTGAGTGAATGAAGTGAGTGACAGCAACGTTTGGTTGATGTTCATGGAGAGCTGTATACTGCTTTATCTTTCACACTGCAGCCCTGTTCCCAAAGAGCACTGACACTGGGGCCCACAGGGGTTCTAGATAGTTTTGCCATAAGCTTCTTTGTTGCAAGTGTTTTTTGTTTTTTTTTTTTAACCACATTACTAATCGGCTGTGAGGTAATTTTCCCTTAAAAGATTAAAAAAAACACAACTGGTTGATAGTTTGGTTTGATAGTTTTTTGGTCTCATCAACTGTCTGACGGTTTGGCTTACTTTCTCCATTGACATAGTGCTCCCATTTATATGTAATATAAACAGTAGCCATTATGGTGGTCTATACAGTGGTACAGAATTTTGAACCCAGACCTCCCACAGAACATTGGAATCTTTATCAACAACATGTGACATTATGCCAAGAACAAGCAACTGTGTAGAGAAGGCTTTCACAATGCAATACAAAACCCAGTTATAAATATATATCCTAGTGTTTGGAAATGAATACCTGTCTTGATGAAAGAAGAATTTTTAGCATAAAAACAAGAAAGCGTGATGTTAAATGAGAGAATCAGGAAGCCAAGGAAATGTGTAACTATGAACTATTATTTTTGAGACAAGTACAAGTACAATCCACAAAATAAAGTGAGTTATTTGCACAGTACTGTCGTGAATCTACATATAGTTAAAATGTATTCAAATATTTTGTATTTTGCAACAGTCTTTAAAATTTTGTTATTCAGGGGTGCCTGGCTGGCTCAGTCAGGAGACTGTGCAACTTAGGTCTCAAGATCATGAGCTCAAGCCTCACACTGCATGTAGAATTTACTCAAGAAAATTGTTATTCATGTTTCATTATGTCCTTTTTAATGAACATCTTTCTTTCTTTTTTCATGATTTTGTCTCTTATAAGAAAAAAAGACATGATCCACAGGAGCCCAGATAGCAGCCCAGGGAGAACACAGGGAGGAGCCCAATTCTAAGAGGGTCCTTCAGTGTGGGCCACCATGGGAGACACTTGAGAGCAAGAAAGTCCTATGATCAAGTAAGTTTGGACAACACAGCACACTCCAATCACCTTTGGAGGATTTTCAATGTCCACTGCCAAGTCCAGGGTCCAAGAGCTGCTTCACAAGCCCTATTTAACTTCTTCACCCATGAAACTCCTGTCTTCCTCTCCTTTTTTGGAGAAACACTTAATATCCTCAAGCAGGTGCCTTGGGAAATACTGGACTAGGATTTGGGAAGGATTTGAGAATCCTCATCCCGGGGAGACAATTTTAGAGGTTTATGGGATTCTGTAACCTCAGTGTTTTGTATATGCCTATCATAAAGCAGGTGCTCAGTAAACAGGTAATGGATGGATGGATGGATGGATGGATGGGTGGATGGAAGAATGAATGAATATGTTATTCTATGAATGAATGAATGAATAACTTTGTTATTCTTCTCATTTACAAATGATAATAATTGAGGGGAGGAAGGTGAAAGCAACTTGAGACCCAAGGACTCAGGACAGAACAATTTTTAATTTCTTCTAGACCACAAGTTTGGCTGGAGAACTGATGTAATTTATTCACCCATTCATTCATTCAGCCAATGAGAGTGGTTAAGGGCAGTGTAGTGGATTAGCACTAGAGAACTTGGAGGAGATAATTAACGAAATGTGGAGGTAAAGGAAGCTAAAAATGGCTTCCTGGAAGTGAGTCAGAAGGGTCCTTTGGGAGAATGAACTCAGGGCTCCCACCCTCATCCTGTTTTTCCAGTCACACAAATCATCCTTGGGATTTCTTGCTTGGAATTCTCAGGGAGCTGTGATCCCATGGTTGTGGTCCCCTGACCTTGACAGAATTCACCTTGGACCCTGACCCCCAACACTTAAGGAGCTCCCCTTACCACTCGCCCTCACTGTCAGCTGCTTATCAATCCATCCCACACCCTGAGGAGGTATCTGCGTTATGCGAATGACTGAAAAGACCCAAAGGAACAAAGCTCTGCTGGCAAAATGCCAAGCAGAATGACAAGTAAATGGGGAGCCACATGAGAGCAGAGAGGCTCTGCTCAAGCCCCCCTAGAAGCCATTCTCAGAAGCGTCAGACCAGACACTCACCTCCTTCCTCCCAGCATGGACTGCAAACCAGCCCCTCTGCCCCCTGCAAACTGGCTCATGACTGGATCTTTAAATGGGGGGGGAAAATGCTTCATCATGTTCTGCTTCTCCATTCAGAACCAGAAACTCCCTTCCCCCTCCTTCCTTCTCCCAGCGCACTCTCCTTCCAGTAAAATGTGGTTAAAGGGACAGTACCATCACTTCCTCATCTCTGAGGGTCTCTTTAGGACCAGGGGCCCGGAAATGAGGCAGAGAGCAAGGAGAAACAAACTGGCAGAGGTCTTTTCTGGGGGAAATCTGTCTGTCCCCATCCTGGCAAGCCCACAGAAAGAAAACTAGTATAAACTGGAAGTGTAGTGGGGATTGAGTAACTGCCTGAGGGGAGGCTCAGATCTGGGAGGGGAGTCTCAAGGCTCCTTCCCAGAAAAAGATGGTGGGAGTCCCAAAGGAGGAGCAGGAAAGCCCAGATGTGTATGTGGGAGAACTTCATAGAAAACAGGGGAATGGACCCCCTAGCAGAAGGTCGAGGGCCTGGGTCTCCAGCTCCCAGAGTAGTCCTGCAGGATCATTCAGCACACTCCTCAGTTCCCAACTGCCTGGCACATATACATACATCCCTCCTCTCCTGCTCCTAGGTAAAGGCAGGGATTAACGGCTTTCTCACCCAAGGAGCTGGCCCTGTCCTCGGTGCTGAAGCACCAGACACAGCCCTCCCCCACTCCCAAGGCATTTCACGTGAGAATGAAAGCCCAAGGAAAAGTGGTATAACACAAGCAGTTGTTAGTGGTGTAACACCAGCATAGCACCCCAAATCCCAGGAGCCCCTTTATCTATCTGACCTCCCATTCGAGATTATGGAAGTAAGGGATTTTGGTGCCCTGGAAGCCTCCTACCACTTCACTGGGGGCTATGAGGGATGCCTATCACTGCACCCACTTCTCTGTTGTGGAGGTGCCGGGGGAGGGATGACAGATGACAAGTCAAAGTGCAGGAAATGAGGAGGAAAGAGGGAGAAAGGACTTTCTAGTTGTGGGAAAGGGGCTGCCGCGTCCACAGGCAGTATATGGGTTCCCTTTCCCTAGTTCAGCCAGAGACTCCCCCAAAGTAGATGCCGCTGGTGGGTGTCTAGTTGCAGCTTATCCCAGGGCAAGGTACAGGTGGGAAAAATGGGGTGGGGGAGGCACAACTTCTCCAAGGTCATTTAGCCAGCAAACTGTGAAGCTGACCTCAGACCATAGATCTTGACCTGAATGACTCCTAGGACACCTGTCACTTCCCCCTACCCCACACAGGCTCTAGTCCCCCCAACTTCATGCCCAGCCCCCACAGAAGCCCCACTCTGGGTTCTCTGACCCTTCCACAACCCACGTTCCTCTGGCCTATTCAGAGGACCCTCTGCCTCCTTCACTGAGAGCCCTCCTTGCTGGGGCCAGCTTCAGGGTCTCCTTCCTATACTGCAGGGACCACTGGGTCTCCCATCCTGGCTTCCCTCTCTCCATCCTCTGAGATGTCTCCCATACCCCAATTCAGAGTGCCCTTGCCGCCCTTCCCAACTCCAAGTCCCCCTCCCCTATTCCTTAGCGGGCTGCATTTCTTCCTGGCGGCTTCCTAGGTATTAGGGAAAGAGTATTTCTATTCAGGAGTCTTCTATCTCTACCTTCTGTAGCATCCACCATGAGTCCATTTAGGATTACTTTGCTCCCTCCCCTCTTCCGGACTGGCTCCAGACACGCTGCACCCCCTATCCTGAATCCTAACTTTCAGGAAAATTTTGTGCCCCCCCCCCCCAATTCAGGGGTCTCTTCATCCTACTGACTACAGAGTCATCCATCGCTCCATCCCAAAGGCACCCTGTTCCTATTCCCACCAGGACTCCTTGTCCTCTTCCTATTTTGGGTCTCTTCTCTATTTCTGAGCACAGTAGCAGGGTCTTCTGACTCGCATCCAGGGGTCCCCACCGTTCCACTCCAGGAGTCCTGTACCTCCTAATCCGACCTCGGAGTGCTCCACTGACGCTGCGTTGATTCCCCTTCACTCCTGAGTCCCCCTGCCCCGCCCCTCTCACTGCGGCGGAGCGGCCCGGGCAGCCGGGGAGGAGGCAGAGAGGGCGGGGCCCTCCTCTCCTGCCCCCTCCCCCCCACTGCCAAGGGGCTGGACCCGACCCGGCTGCTATAAAAAGGCCGGCATCCCCGTGCTGCCGCAGTGCCTCCCGCCCCGTCCTGGCCTTGGGTATCCCCCTCCGCCGGCGGCCGCACCTGCTCCCGCCATGATGAGCTTCAGCGGCGCGGACGCGCTGCTGGGCGCCCCGTTCGCGCCGCTACATGGAGGCGGCAGCCTGCACTACGCGCTGGCCCGCAAGGGCGGCGCGGGCGGAGCGCGCTCTGCTGCGGGTTCATCCAGTGGCTTCCACTCCTGGGCGCGGACATCCGTGAGCTCCGTGTCGGCCTCCCCGGGCCGCTTCCGAGGCGCAGCAGCCACCTCAAGCACCGACTCGCTAGACACGTTGAGCAACGGACCGGAGGGCTGCGTGGTGGCAGCAGCAGCGGCCCGCAGCGAGAAGGAGCAGCTGCAGGCGCTGAACGACCGCTTCGCGGGCTACATCGACAAGGTGAGGCAGCTTGAGGCTCACAATCGCAGCCTGGAAGGCGAGGCGGCGGCCCTGCGGCAGCAGCACGCTGGCCGCGCCGCCATGGGCGAGCTATACGAGCGAGAGGTGCGCGAGATGCGCGGCGCTGTGCTGCGCCTGGGCGCGGCGCGCGGCCAGCTGCGCCTGGAGCAGGAGCACCTGCTGGAAGACATCGCGCACGTGCGCCAGCGCCTAGACGACGAGGCCCGGCAGCGGGAGGAGGCCGAGGCGGCGGCGCGCGCACTTGCGCGCTTTGCGCAGGAGGCCGAGGCGGCCCGCGTCGAGCTGCAGAAGAAGGCGCAAGCGCTGCAGGAAGAGTGCGGCTACCTGCGGCGTCACCACCAGGAGGAAGTGGGCGAGCTGCTCGGCCAGATCCAGGGCTGCGGCGCCGCGCAGGCGCAGGCGCAGGCAGAGGCGCGCGACGCCCTGAAGTGCGACGTGACGTCGGCGCTGCGCGAGATACGCGCGCAACTTGAAGGCCACGCGGTGCAGAGCACCCTGCAGTCGGAGGAGTGGTTCCGAGGTTCGTGGGCGCGTGGGGGAGGGGGCGCCCCCTCCTGGCCGGAACGGGTGCAGTCGGCTGCAGGATGTGCCGTTCAGCTTCCCCCTGCAAAGTGCATTCCCCTTTGTTAAATAACAGTTTCCCCCTGGGTCTCTGGAGACACCCCTCTCCCTTCCTTGAAATTCTGGGTTGTCCTTTGGCTGCCCTCCTCCAGGGTCCTTATATCTGTCCTGAGACTCTGGGTCCCCTCTGTTGCCCCAGCCCAAGATTAGAGAGCCCCACTCTGAGGTCCCTTTCCATCAGGTTCCTTCTACAGTTCCAAAGCAGTGCCAGCTTCCAGTTACAGGTACTGGGGAGCCTTTGCCCTTCAAAGTAACTTGCCTTCCCTGCCCAGCACTGCTCATCCCTCTTGCCTGCACTCTGCTGGGGATCTCATTCTCCAGACCCCTATCAGGCTTCTCCCCAGTGGGGCATTCTCACATCCTTTCTCCCGGGAGATACCATCACCTCAGCCAATGGGTGCATGACGCTGAGGTGGTGCCTTAATGTCCTCTCTCCCCTTGAGAAGCTGGAAGCTTCTCAAGCTCCCCCCTCCTCCAACTCCATGCTGCTCTGAGTCAGCTAGATTGCAGCTGCAGCAGCTCTGAAGCTGTGCCCAGCAGCTGCAGGGTGACCTTGGGCAATGCTTGCCTTCTCTGGTTTTCATTTTCTTTGGGGGTTGAAAGGGGAGGGTGTTGACCTGCTGAGCCTCTTACTCAGGGGAAGCTACATGATCTTTCCTGAAACTGTGTAAAACTTTTGCATTTTCCTTGGGAGAGGGTGCACAGGCTCCAGCGATTTTCAAATAGGTCTGTGTCAACAGAGGTAAGAAGCCTCGCCCACCTTGATGGTTTCTAAGTCTTTGCCAATGCTAGCAGGGAAAGCCAGGAAAGCTGGGACTCGGATGCCTGGTTTTCCCCATTTTCCTCTCCTTTGCAGTGGCAGTACCTTCCCTTCCCCCATCTCTGCAGCAAGACACCTCCCAAAGCAAACCTCTCTGCTCTCTTGGGTTTTGCCCTTTACACAGACAAACCATCCTAGGACTTCTGGCCCACCCAGCTGGCTTCCTTTCTCCCCTCTTCACCTTCCCAAGACTCATGCCCTGGCTTTTATTATCTTGGGATTCATGATATTCACTTTTGGGAGATGTAGACTAGTCTTCAGACCTCCTCCGGTCCTAGAAGGTCTTCTGGGAACCAGCAGCCCATTGTTCACAGGGGCCAGGGTGTGGCTGCCATTGACACAAGGATTCCTGTACTAGAGAATGGGCAGCCAGGTGGGGGAAGGGACAGAGAAGCTGGCATGTGGGCCCCCCAGGCTCCGCAGTGACCTTGGGCTCTGCAGAACCAAAACCTGCAAGGAAGGGGCTGTGGCTTCTAGTGGCTCACAGCACCTTCACGCCTCTAGAGGTCACAGGCTCTTTACCTTGTTCCACCACAAGCTCAGAGTTAAGCCCTGTCAGCCAAGTTTCACATCTGAATTCCCAGCATTGACAGCTGGGTTCAACCCAGTTGAACCAGGTATTAGGACCAGAAATGGAGCGTCCGCTGTCCTATGGGGTTTCAGATCTTGAATTTGGGGAGACAGTCTGACTGTTGGAACCAGACAGACACTAGATTTGAATCTACTGCTTATTACTAGCTGGCTTTGAACGGTAGTAATTTGCCTATCACAAAGGAGAGGGTAGGTTAAGAATCCAAGATGGCACCGGGCGCTCAGTGGGTCTTCAAGCCATGCATGTCACCTTTGGGATCTGGGCTCTAGAATCCAAATCTGGGTGTGTTTAACTCTGTGCCCTGTCTCCTTCTCCCACAGTGAGACTGGACCGACTATCAGAGGCGGCCAAGGTCAATACAGATGCCATGCGCTCAGCACAGGAGGAGATAACAGAGTATCGCCGCCAGCTACAGGCCAGGACCACAGAGCTAGAGGCTCTCAAAGGCACTAAGGAGTCACTAGAGAGGCAGCGCTCTGAGCTGGAGGACCGTCATCAGGCTGACATCGCATCCTACCAGGTGGGCAGGGATGGGGCAGAGAGCCAGACTACCTTCCCTGCTCAGGTGATCCTGGACAAGTCACTGTCCCTCTCTCAGCAGGGTTGTAGTGGCGAAGACCGTGGGTGGGCCTTGGAGTAAGACATGCAAGGGGTACCAGTATGTCTTTCTAGCTGAGTCTGAATTCCTCCAGTCCAATGGGGGAAAAGAAAAAGCATGTCCACTTTGCAGAGCTGTGAAGGTTGAAGAGATGGATAGACTTTCCATGAGATGAGTGTGAGCCTGCTCAGCAGGGTGTGGGTCATGGTGGGCATTTGGTAAACTATAACCAGCATCTGCAAACGTGGGTAGCCTAGGGAAGGCCTTGGCAGATTTCTTCCATTAAAGATAGCTGGCAAAAGAAAATGACTCTTTTATTTTTTTTTTAAAGATTTTATTTATCCACTTGAGAGAGGGAGAGCATGAATAGGGAGAGAGGCAGAGGCAGAGGGGAAAACACACTCCCCACCAAACAGGGAGCCTGATGTGAGGCTCAATCCCAGCACCCTGGGATCATGACCCCAGCTAAAGGTAGCCACCCAGACACCCCAAAGATGACATTTCTAAAACCTCATCATGTGAGTTAATATATGGGACTGTGGATAAATTGGGAAATGGAGAAAGCAAAAAAGAGGCAATAAAAATCAGCCCTAATGGTTCACTTTCAGCAGTGGCCAAGTGAGCCTGGGGACAGGGGAGAAGTTTCCATTGCTATTTAGCGGGTTTCTGTGTATGGCTTCAGTCCTCAGCCACAGGTGTTTTCTCAGCCCTGACTGTTCAGTAGGCACTTAGGAGCACTGGGAGCCAAAGCAGACAAGGCTCTGTTCCTTCAGAGCGTTTTCTAAGTTCAGAAGATCTGTAAAACTTCACCTGTCATCCCACTGACCATTGATAACCATTATTGGTGGCTGGTGTGTTTCATTCTAAACCACTCCCCAGGCTGAGGTTGTACAGACATGCAGCAGGATTTTTGCTCCAGGTGGTTTCCACGTCCACAAATGAGGCTCCCATAGCTTTGGCAGTGTGGGTGTTGGCCCCAGTGACTGCTTTGGGTTTGCATGGTGTGCTCCAGCTTCTCCGGTGCTGAGGGCCAGGTGCTGGCTGGTGCGTGATGTGTGTGTGACCTCACCTCCCCAGGAAGCCATCCAGCAGCTGGATGCTGAGCTGAGGAACACCAAGTGGGAGATGGCAGCCCAGCTCCGAGAGTACCAGGACCTGCTCAATGTCAAGATGGCTCTGGATATTGAGATTGCCGCTTACAGGTGAGGGGGGCTGGGGGGCCTTTGGGATGGTGGGGAGCTCTTGTGTTCTTATGAGAAGCTTTGCACTGAGTTTCAGGTTCCCAGCAAGATGGCATGCCTATCTTAGAGACAAAAAAGAATTTTTTTTTTTGGTGGTAAAATATATAGGATATGGAATTTTCTATTTAACCATTTTTAAGTATACCATTCAGTGGCACTAAGTACATTTACCTTGTGCAACCGTCACCACCATCTATCTCTAGAACTTTTTCTATCTTCCCAAACTGAAATCCTGTGCTTACTAAAGAATTACTCCCCACTCCTTTTTCCTCCTTTCCTCTGGTCCTAGCAGCCATCATTCTACTTTCTGAAAGAAGTCTGGAGGATGGCTTCTTTTCATTCTGCCAGTGACTTAGAGAATTAACGTTCCTCACCCCTCACCAAATCTGGCCAGGTAGAGGCCTGCTTTGGAGGGAAAGGAGGTACCTGAGTTGTCAGAGGGACAACTCACTTAGCGCTTTTTTGGTTTTGTTTTGTTTTTAGCTCTCTGGGCTTTTGTTTCCTGGGGAAGTAAAATGGAGATGGTAATAGTACTCCTGTCACAGGGCCATGGGGAGGAGGAACTAATCCAGTTCTGAAGCAAATCCGGATACAGCTGGGTGGCCGTAGAGAAAGCCTTCAGTAAATGGTAGCCAGGAGATGGCCCTGAGACCTCCCAGCGGAGCAGTTTGTTGCTGCGGGGCAGGCTGACCCAGTGATCTCTCCCAGTTGCTGGCAGGTGACCCTTCATGTCCCACCTCTTGGGTCTAGTCTGTAATCTTGCTGCTCAGAATGCAGTGGGTGAACCAGCACAATCAGCATCTTCACAAACGTGTTGGAAAGGCAGATTCTCAGGCCCCACCCCAGACCTACTGAATCAGAATCTGCATTTTAACCAGATTCCTGGGGGATTTGTATGCTGTTAAGTTTGCAAAGCGCAGGTGTAGGGTAATCCCTACACCTATTGTGAGTCAGGCACTGCCAGGTCCTTTTTATTTCTTATCTCATCGAAACAACCCTCTGAGGGAGGGGCTCTTATGACCCTCTTTTTGTCAATGAAGAAACTGAGACTTTAAGAGTCAGAATGGCTTGGTTGAGGTCTACATACTTACTGAGTAGGAAAGAGCAGACACTGCCATCCCCACCCTATTCCTAAAACTCAAAGGATGAGAATATAAGTGACTGGGGACTCTTGAAATTCCAGTGGGAATTCTAAGACCTCTTATGTTGATGTTAAGTCCCCAGAAGTCCAAATTTATAAATGTGAAATTGTTTGCTCAGGCTCCCACCTTCCTCTTGAATATTTTAGTTGAGGGAGAGTTACTGTAATTTTTGCTAATACAGGTGTTCTCTCTCGAGGGCCATTTTGGGGTGGGGGCATTGTTTTAGAAGTTGCAGCCTTAGCCGCATAAAACAAGAGCAGTGCCATTAGGGTACAGATTCTGGGTTGTCCCTGGGATGATTTGCTAAGTGACTATTTCCAGACTCAAATTGTCCAACATTCACATTCCTTCCTCTACCAAAGTCCATTCATTGGATTCTGTGGATCTTCAGAGTAACTCAAGAAGACCCCCAACTCATCAGTCTGCTCCGAGTTAATAATAGTAATGTGTTCTATTATCCATTCTGCAGAAAACTCCTGGAGGGTGAAGAATGTCGGATTGGCTTTGGCCCCAGTCCTTTCTCCCTTCCAGAAGGACTTCCCAAAATCCCCTCTACATCCACTCACATAAAGGTCAAAAGTGAAGAGAAGATCAAGGTGGTAGAAAAATCAGAGAAGGAAACCGTGATTTTGGAGGAGCAGACAGAAGAGATCCAAGTGACTGAAGAAGTGACTGAAGAAGAAGAAAAAGAGGCCAAAGAGGAGAAAGGCGAGGAGGAGGAGGAAGCAGAAGGGGGAGAAGAAGAAGCAAAATCTCCCCCAGCAGAAGAGGCTGCATCTCCAGAAAAGGAAGAGGCCAAGTCACCAGTTGGAGCCAAGTCCCCAGAGAAGGAGGAAGCTAAGTCCCCAACTGAGGCCAAGTCCCCAGTGAAGGAAGAGGCCAAGTCCCCAGAAAAGGCTAAGTCCCCCATGAAAGAAGAAGGAAAATCACCAACTGAGGCCAAGTCCCCAGCTGAGGAAGAGGCTAAATCTCCAGCTGAGGTGAAGTCCCCTGAGAAAGCTAAATCTCCCATGAAAGAAGAAGCAAAATCTCCAACTGAGGTCAAGTCCCCAGAGAAAGCCAAGTCCCCAGCTAAGGAAGAGGCAAAGTCCCCCGTGGAGGCCAAGTCACCTGAGAAGGCCAAGTCCCCGGTGAAGGAGGAGGCCAAGTCCCCAGAGAAGGCCAAGTCCCCAGTGAAGGAGGAGGCCAAGTCCCCAAAGAAGGCCAAGTCCCCGGTGAAGGAGGAGGCCAAGTCCCCAGAGAAGGCCAAGTCCCCGGTGAAGGAGGAGGCCAAGTCACCTGAGAAGGCCAAGTCCCCAGTGAAGGAAGAGGCCAAGTCCCCAGAGAAGGCCAAGTCCCCAGTGAAGGAAGAGGCCAAGTCACCTGAGAAGGCCAAGTCCCCAGTGAAGGAGGAGGCCAAGTCACCTGAGAAGGCCAGGTCCCCAGAGAAGGCCAAGTCCCCAGTGAAGGAAGAGGCCAAGTCCCCAGAGAAGGCCAAGTCCCCGGTGAAGGAGGAGGCCAAGTCCCCAGAGAAGGCCAAGTCCCCAGTGAAGGAGGAGGCCAAGTCACCTGAGAAGGCCAAGTCCCCAGTGAAGGAAGAGGCCAAGTCGCCTGAGAAGGCCAAGTCACCTGAGAAGGCCAAGTCCCCAGTGAAGGAGGAGGCCAAATCCCCAGAGAAGGCCAAGTCCCCAGAAAAGGCCAAGTCTCCAGTGAAGGAAGAGGCTAAGTCCCCTGAGAAGGCTAAGACTCTTGATGTTAAGTCCCCAGAAGCCAAGACTCCAGCAAAGGAAGAAGTAAGGTCCCCTGCTGACATCAAATCTCCTGAAAAGGCAAAAAGCCCTGTCAAGGAGGAGGTCAAGTCCCCAGAGAAGGTCAAATCTCCTGTGAAAGAGGAGACCAAGACTCCTGAGAAAGAGGTCACAAAGAAGGAAGAGGCAAAGTCCCCCATAAAGGAGGAAGAGAAACCCCAAGAAGTGAAAGTCAAAGAGCCCCCAAAGAAGGTAGAGGAAGAGAAAGCCACACCAAAAGCTGAGGAGAAGAAAGACAGCAAAAAAGATGAGGTGCCAAAGGAGGCTCCAAAACCTGAGGTCCAGGACAAGAAGGAACCAGCTGTGGAGAAACCCAAAGAATCCAAAGGTGAAGCCAAGAAAGAGGCTGAAGATAAGAAAAAAGCAGTGACCCCAGAGAAGGAGGCTCCTGCCAAGGTAAAGGAAGAGGCCAAACCCAAAGAGAAGGCTGAGGTGGCTAAGAAGGAGCAAGATGATGCCAAGGCCAAAGAACCTAGCAAAGTGTCAGAGAAGGAGCCAGAAAAGCCAAAGAAGGAAGAGACGCTGGCAGCACCTGAGAAAAAAGATGTCAAGGAGGCCAAGAAGCCTGAGGAGAAAACCAAAGCAGAGGCCCAAGCCAAAGAAGAGCCCAGCAAAGAGGCCCCCACACCTGGCAAAGCCAAGACAGAAAAGGCTGAGAAATCCTCTAGCACAGACCAGAAAGACAGCAGGCCTGCAGAGAAGGCCACGGAAGATAAGGCTTCCAAGGCAGAGAAATAAGGCAGGGAGAAAGGACTCCAGAACAGCCAAAGAAACTCAGGAGGGCCCGGGAGCTCAAGGGTCAACATAACAAATTTTCATTTTTTTCTCCCTTTCTTTATATAAGAAGAAACTTTGCTTAGGTGATGGGGCCCTTCTTTACCAAACAGGAATTTCTATTAGCAATAGGTTAGCAAGGGAGGGTATTCCCAGTCCCCAGCCCTACACCCCAAACTCTCCGCAGGCGATGGACAGTTATGTTATGATAGCTTATGTAGCCGAATGTGATATATGCCGAATGCCATATGTAAACACTTGACTATAAAAACTGACCCCCTCCTTTCCAAATAAGTGCATTTATTACCTGTATGTGCAATTGACAGATGATCGCAATAATGAATGAGCAGTTAGAAACACATTATGCTTGAGATGTCTTAACCTATTCCTGAATGCCTTCTGTTTTCCAAAGGAGTGGCTGAGCCCTTGCCCAGAGCTCTCTATCCTGGAAGAGCTGGAGCAGGTGGGGCTGGGCACTGGCCACTGAATCATGCCAGGGCGCACTTTTCCACTGAAGTCCACTTTCAATTGCTTCTGTGCAATAAAACCAAGTGCTTATAAAATGAGTATGTTTCTGCTGTTATTTGTTCTCTGCTCCCCAGCAGGCTGGGGGACAGGCCAAAGGGAAGTCTAGATGTCCTACTCAAGGTCACAGGACTGAGTGAGCATCAGAGGCCCCGTGCAGGTATGGGACCAGTTAACGTGGCCTCTCTCGGGCTGTTTCCGGGACACAAATCATGTGCCAGGCAACGTGCTAGGTGCTTTATCTTTATGATTTTGTAGCTAGGTGGCCTGGCACATGGTTTCTCAGTGTGGTTTGTGGATCACCTATATTAGCATCGTCTGGGAGCCATAAGAAATGCAGATTCCTTGATTCCATCCTAGACAATTGAATCAAAATCTGAGGCGTAGGTCTGGGAAAGTACATGCTTTACCAACTCCCGTTTGATTCTGATGCACACTGAAGCCTGGGAATGGGTGAGTTCCTGTGGATATTAAATAGTCTATAGAGCTCTACTACGTCCTCTTTTGTAAGGAGGGTTGAGCCTTCTGAATGAGGGGCCATAGGAGGCTAATTCACCTGTTGTGAAGACTACTACAGTCATCGCCATTGGGAACAATGTCAGTAGTCCCTTAATAGGATTCTAATATACTTCAGAGATGATTTTGAAAGCTGTATTTTTGTGAATTTATGTGAATTTTTTCTAAAATTCTTGTGTGGTTTCCAACCTTGTGTTTGATTTTAGCACTTTTCCTGGGAATTGCTTCTTTCCCTGCTCCAGCCAGGTGGTTCTCAGAGTCACTATGTTTTCTAATTGCCCTGTACCACTAGTCACTGGTGATTGATCCAAGAATGGCCACTCGATTCCAGATGAGCCAATGAGAACTCTTGGGATTTCAAACTTAGACCAGATTGACTGTCCATTTTCTCCTTGTTGGGGGTAGGTGAATAAGGGAATCAGTAGCTATGGGCCACCATTTTTCCATCCTTGTGGAAAAGTTAGTCTGTGAGAAAGCGAGATGGACCGAGACAAGATACCTAGAGAATTATTGTAGATTTCAGGTCCTTGATCATGATGTTCCTTTCCATGGCTTATTGGCCATTCTTTGAGCTGATAAAGTTTTACCAAAGCTCATTTAGGATATGGCTCTGTCATATGCAACTGGAAGGGTTCTGAATAATGTAGTGACTGGGGGCATCTGGGTGGCTTAGTCGTTAAGCGTCTGCCTTTGGTTCAGGTCATGATCCTGGGCTCCTGGGATCGAACCCCCCCAGCAGGGAGCCTGCTTCTCCCTCTCCCACTCTCTTTGCTTGTGTTCCCTCTTTCACTGTGTTTTTCTCTGCCAAATAAATAAATCAAGTCTTTAAAAAAGTAATGAAGTGACTGAGGGGGGCTGGTAACTATGCTGGAAACCAAATGGTCTACTTGGGACTCTCTCTGGCCCTCTCCATCCCTCCCCCATTCTCTCTCTGTCTCAAATAAATAAATAAATCTAAAAAATAACAAAATCAATGAATATGGATTATACCAAAAAGTAAGATAAATATAAGGGGAAGATGGGGAAAGGAAAAATGGAGTGTGTAATTGAACAAAAGCACTCATCTCTCATACCAGTCTGGAGAAAATGCTTAAAATCGATAAAAGAAAGGACTGAGAAACTACCAGACTAGAGGAGACTAAGGAGACATGATGACTCAGTGCAATGTGGTATCCTGCACTGACTTCTAGAACATCAGTGGAAAAAGCAGTGAACTACAAATGCAATCTGTCATTCAGTTAAGAGCAATGTACCAGTATTAATATCTTTGTTCTGACAAATACATGATCACACAGGTGTGAATATTATAAGGAATTGGGAGAGGGTATTCAGGAACTTACTATGCTGTCTTTGCAACTTTTCAGTAAATTTAAAATTACTTCAAAATATAAAATCTTAAAAAAAAATAAGGGAGTGGGAGAACCTGACTGGCTCAGTCAATGGATCATGTGTGACTCTTGATCTTGGGGTTGTGAGTTCAAGGCTAATGTTGGGTATAGAGATTACTTAAAAATAAAATCTTAAGAAAATATAAATAAAATTACTTCAAAATAAATTCTTTTAAAAAGTGTTGTATCAATCAATGTATGCCTGGGTGGCTCAGCTGGTTTAAGTGTCTGACTCTTGGTTTTGGCTTAGGTCAGACATGGTCTCAGGGTCCTGGGATGGAGCGGGTATTGAGCTCTGCGCTCAGCATGGAATCTGCTGGAGATTATCTCCTTCTCCCTCACCCTCTGATCACACTCTCTCAAATAAATAAAATCTTTTTAAAAAATTGGTATGTCAAGAAATTGCACAGGACTAAAAACAAAGTAAATAGGATATCAGAACCTAAGACCTGGAGTTGAAGGTAAAGTAGACGAAGGTCAGGGAAAGGCAAAGGCCCCTATGTGTCATTATAAGCAGATCATAACCAGTCAAAGCCAACAGGCTCCAAACAGCTTCCAGCCCAATCTCCTTATATAGATGAGGAAACTGAGGCCAGAGGGGCAGGAGCCTGTCTAAAGCCTACTTGGTTGCAGAGTTCACTTTCCTATTGGTTCTATACAGAAAATATGAATAACCTGGATATTAATTTTTTAGAGTCTGATTTTTTAAAAATTGCTCTCAGTGACCCTTATTTAGAAATTTTATACTTTCTCAGTTTTGAAATCACAGGGAAGATATGATAGGCAGTAGAAATACAAGGGCTCTTAAATATCTCTGATTCAACCAATGTCCACAGGAGAAAAGAAGGGGCTTGTCTAGATTCTAGATTAGAACCCAAGCCATCAGCTTTGGTACCATCATATCAGCACTTTCCAAGGACTAGATGCTTGGCTGCACATTTTATATCTATAGTCTAACAACAGCCCGATGAAATGAACACTACTGAACCTGCATTTCTCCATCGAGAAAACTGAGGTTCGGAGAGTGACTTTGCCTGAAGTCCCAGAGCCAGGAAGATTTGGAGCCTGGATTTAAATTTGAATCTGTCTGAACAGGGAAGCCCGGGCTCCCTTTCTTTGTCATTCTGCATCCTGACATATTCCATGGCCACCCCAGACCAGACGCTGTAGGTATTTGGAATGTGAAAAGCCCCAGCCTTCCATAGTGGTGTCATTCTCATGGTGACCCCAAGTGGCACAGGGAGGGCAGGAGGATCTGACCCCGCCATTTCTCCTCTTAGCCCTAAGTGGGCATGCTCCCAGGGCTGTAGGCAGGATTAGCCGGCCAGATACCAACTAGGACTAACTTTAACTATCTGCCAAACAAAATAATTCTCCCTCTGGGAGGATAACAAACCTTAGGAAAAACGAATAGAGTCAATTTACTAAGAAATTGCTTGTCAGATGTCAAGGGCCTGGGGGATACAGACAATACATGGAAAGGAGCTGACTGCTTTGGGATGTGCCTTTCCTGTGAACTAGCTCTTGGCTCAGCAAACATAGTTGGGTTGATGAAAAACATCCTTCATTTTTTTTTTCCCCAGGGAAACTGTTTCAGAAAGGCTAGGTTAGGCTCTGTCTATGATAATAAACAACCATATCTCAGTGGTTTAGTCCAAAGAAAGCATCTTTCTCATGCACGCTACACACCCAGTCTGCATTGGCATGGGTCTCTGTTCATAGTGGTCACTCAAGAACCAAGTAAATAGGTGATCCATCTGGATCCAGGTTTCCAGGCTCATGGAGGCAGGGGAGAGAGAACGAGACAAACTATGCACAGGCTCTTAAAAATCCCACCTGGACGTGAGGCAGGTCTCTTCTGGCAACATGGCACCAGACAAAGTAATTCACAGTTAGATATCTAACATCAGAGGAGACAGGCAAAGCAGTGTTACTGAAGTGCTAGAGGGAGAAGAGGGGGGATCTTTTTTAGGGGGAGCACTGATAACTCTACAGCAATGTTCCAGAGAATTCTGACCAGCAGCTCCTGAGGCAAGGCCTTGGAGGTTCCCATACTCATCAGCATTACTTCTGCTACAAGTAGTCAAAACAGAATCAAACGAGTTTAAGCAAGATACTATTGCTACTGGTTATTAATAATGATAAATATATCAGCTTTACAACCAAGGAGTGTAAGAACGTTGACTAGCTTCAGATAAAGCTAGATCCAGGGGAATTCTCAAATGATGTTCCTAAAGATGCTGCCAGTCCTTTCTCCCCTCTTGGTTGTTTTCTTTTGTGTAGGCTTCATTCTCAGGCAGGACCGAGCTCTCCCTGTGGTTTATGTACCAACAGTTGAGTCAACTCGGGATGGGAGGACAGTGGGAAGAGAATCCTTGTTCATTATTTCAGGAAAAGTCCAGGGGTTGGTTCTCATTGGGCCAGTAAGGTCATGTGTTCCTCTCTGGGCATGCACAAGACATTGATGAGCTAAGCTGTGGTCACTTGCCCATGCCACGCTGGGGAAATACGTCAGGCTCCTCAAACTGAAACAGGGAGTTTGGGAGGTGTAGTTCCCAAAGGCAATTAGGGGGACTGTTATCAGAAGAAAAAGGAATTGATTCTGGGCAGTAACAATGATAAATGTCCACAGTACCTGTAGCAGAAGATCCAAACGAGCAGTAATACCCAGTGTTAGAGGGTATGCAGAGAAACCTGAATTTTCTGGAAATAAAGGTTGGAATGAAAGTGGACAAAACCTTCCTGGAAGGCAATCTAGTGAGATGCATCAGAAGCTTAAAAAGCTCAGATACTCTAACCAAAGTTTGCCACTTTGGGGAATGTATCCTAAATTAATAACCAGATCTATTATAGAAATATTTAAATACAAAATATATTCACTTCAGCTTTCTTTATATTTTGGAAAAATGGAAAGTACCCTGAATATACAATAATAGGAAAATGGCTAAATAAAATTACATTTATATTAGTAAACATTCTGCAGCAAAAAAGAAAACTAGTTTTTTTTTTTTTTTTTCCCACACTCGATCTAAGCCAAAAGGCCAAGAAGCGACTAGGGTTTTTTGTTTTTTGTTTTTTTTTTTCAATTAAAAAATTTGGGGGGCACCTGGGTGGCTCAGTGGGTTAAAGCCTCTGCCTTCCATTCAGGTCATGATCTCAGGGTCCTAAGATGGAGCCCCGCATCGGGCTCTCTGCTCAGCAGGGAGCCTGCCTCTCTGACTACTTGTCATCTCTGTCTGTCAAATAAATAAAAATCTTTTTTTTTTTTAAGATTTTATTTATTTATTTGACAGAGAGAGATGACAAGCAGGCAGAGAGGCAGGCAGAGAGAGGGGGGTAAGCAGGCTCCCCGCTGAGCAGAGAGCCCGATGCGGGGCCCGATCGCAGGACCCTGAGATCATGACCTGAGCCGAAGGCAGCGGCTTAACCCACTGAGCCACCCAGGCGCCCCTAAATAAATAAAAATCTTAAAAAAAATTTTTTTAAGGGGCGCCTGGGTGGCTCAGTGGTTTAAAGCCTCTGCCTTCGGCTCAGGTCATGGTCTTAAGTGTCCTGGGATGGAGTTCCACATCCAACTCTCTGTGCAGCAGGGAGCCTGCTTCCTCCTCTCTCTCTGCCTGACTCTCTGCCTACTTGTGATCTCTACCTGTCAAATAAATAGATAAAACCTTTAAAATAAAAAAAATAAAAAATTTTTTAAAAATGTATTTGAGAAAGAGTGAGAACGAGAGAGATCACAGTAAGAGAGGGAGAAGCAGACCCTCTGCTGAGCAGGGAGCCCAAAGCGTGGCTCAGTCCCAGGACCCCGAGACCAAGACATAAGCCGAAGGCAGATGCTCAACTGACTGAGCCACCCAAGTACCCCGAAAACTAGTGTTTTTTTCTTTTTTTTTTTTTTTAAAGATTATTTATTTATTTATTTGAGAGAAAGAGAGACAGAGTGAGAGAGTATGAGAGGGGAGGTCAGAGGGAGCAGCAGACTCCCCATGGACCTGGAAGCCTGATGTGGGACTCGATCCCAGGACTCTGGGATCATGACCTGAGCCGAAGGCAGTCACTTAACCAACTGAGCCACCCAGGTGCTCCCGAAAACTAGTTTTTTTTTTTTTTAAAAAAGATTTTATTTATTTATTTGACAGAGAGAGATCGCAAGTAGGCAGAGAGGCAGGCAGAGAGAGAGAGAGGAGGAAGCAGGCTCCCCGCTGAGCAGAGAGCCCGATGCGGGACTCGATCTCAGGACCCTGAGATCATGACCTGAGCCGAAGGCAGCGGCTTAACCCACTAAGCCACCCAGGTGCCCCCGAAAACTAGTTTTTAATGTTAAAAATAATTTGTATCAATGGGACCTGGTAGACATCTATAGAACATTCCATGCAAATGCACATGAACTGTTCTCCAGGACAGACCATATATTAGGCTAAAAACAAGCCTCGAAAATTTAAAAAAATTGAAATAGGACAAAGTCTATTCTTGACCACAATGGAATAAAATTAGAAATAACAAAAATTTATTTAAAGAAATTTAATAAAGAAATTTAGAAAATTCACAAATATATGGAAATTAAACAATATACTTCTTAATAACCAAAAGATCAAAGAAGAAACCAGGGGGGAAATTGGGAAAAAAAACTTTGAGATGAATGCATATAAAGACACAACATATGGAAATTTATGGGATGCAACTAATTCCTTAGAGGCAAATTTACAGTTTCAAATGCCTACATTTAAAAGGAAGAAAGTTTCAAAATGATAACCCAATGTTCCACTTGAAGGATGGAAACAGAAAACTAAACTCAAAGCAGGATTAGAGTGAAACTTAATAATGTAAAAATAAAAAAAACAAGAGAAAAATCAGTGAAACTAAAAGTTGGTTCTTTGAAAGATCAACCAAATTGACAAAACTTTAGTTAGACTAACGAAGGAAAAAAGAGAGCACTCAAATTGTTAAAATCAGGAATGAAAGAGAGGACATGTTACCAAACTTAGAGAAATAAGAAGGATTATAAGGAAATACTGTGAACAACTGCATGCCTAATGATTAGATAATTTGGATTAAATGGACATTCCCCAAAAGACACAAACTACTGAAATTGACTCAAGAAAAAAATAGCACATCTGAATAGATCTGCCACAAATAGAGATTAAAATAGTAATTTCAAAACTACCCACAAAGAAAAGTTCAGGCCTAGATGGCTTCCAAAGTGACTTCTACTAAACATTTTTGTTTGTTTGTTTGTTTTTATTGTTATTGTTTTTTTAATTTTTAAAAAATTTTTAAAAATTTAAATTAACAGGGGCGCCTGGGTGGCTCAGTGGGTTAAAGCCTCTGCCTTCGGCTCAGGTCATGATCCCAGAATCCTGGGATCAAGCCCCGCATCGGGCTCTCTGCTCAGCAGGGAGCCTGCTTCCTCCTCTCTCTCTGCCTCTTTCTGCCTCGCTCTGCCTGCCTCTCTGCCTACTTGTGATCGCTCTGTCAAATAAATAAATCAAATCTTTAAAAAAAAATTTAAATTAACATATAATGTATTATTAGCTCCAGGGGTACAGGTCTGTGAATTGCCAGGTTTACACTTCACAGCACTCATCTTAGCACATACCTTCCCCAATGTCCATAACCCCATCACCCTCTCCCTACCCCAACCGTCAGTTTGTTTTGTGAGATTAACAGTCTCTTATGGTTTGTCTCCCTACTGATCCCATCTTGTTTCATTTATTCTCTAACGAACATTTAAAGAATTAATGCCAATCCTTCTCAAATTAAAAAAAAAAAAAGAAGAGATAATAATTCAAAATTAATTCTCAGAGGTCTCTATTACCCTATACCAAAACCAGACAAAGAACACCAAAACCACAGAATAATATCCCTTACGAATGCAGATGCAAAAATCCTCAACAAATACTATGCAAATTCGATTGAGCAACATATTAACAAGATTATACACTATCATCAAGTAGGATTTATCCTGGAAATGATGGTAATATAAGGAAAAGTAATAAATCACTGAATGATTCACTTTAAAATGGTTAATTTTATGCCATGTGAATCACACCTCAATAGATTTAAAAAACTGTGGCAAAATACACAGAAAATTCACCACTAGTGATATTTAGTACATTGATAATGTTGTGCAACCAATTACCACTATCTAGTTCCAGAAGGATACCCCTTACCCATTAAGCAGTCTTTCCCATTCCTCCCACCCCTGCTTTCTGATAACAACTACTTTGCTTTCTGTCTCTATGGATTTCTGTATTCCAGACATTTATATAAATGGAATCATACAATACATGACCTTTTGTGCCTAGCTTCTTTCTGGGAATAGTCTATCCTGACGGTTGTAATACCAAACACAAGGAAGATAAGGGGAAAGAAGGTGTTTTTGCTCCTTGGTTTTCACTAAAGCCTGAAGATTCTTTTTTTTTTTTTTTTAAAGATTTTATTTATTTTATTTGACAGACAGAGATTACAAGTAGGCAGAGAGGCAGGCAGAGAGAGAGAAGGAAGCAGACTCCCTGCTGAGCAGAGAGCCCGATGTGGGGCTTGGGATCATGACCTGAGCCGAAGGCAGAGGCTTTAACCCACTGAGCCACCCAGGCGCCTTTAGGGAAAGCCTGAAGATTCTTTAACAATCATATATGTCAGCCTTATAAAGTACATTAATAATGATTATAAAAAAGCTTTCTGCTTTTCTTGCTGTCCCAAACCTGAGTTTACTTATGAAATTTAACTTTTCACTTTAATCTTCTCTTAACAGACTTTATGTATTGGGCACCTGGGTGGCTCATTGAGTTAGGCCTCTGCCTTTGGTTCAGGTCATGATTTCAGGGTCCTGGGATCAAGCCCCACATGGGGCTTTCTGCTCAGCAAGGAGCCTTCTTGCCCCCACCCCTACCCCGCCTGCCTCTCTGCCTACTTGTGATCTCTCTCTGTCAAATAAATAAACAAAATCTTAAAAAAAAATCATGTATTAATTCATTCAAGAAATATTTATTGATCTCCTGTTGTGTATCAACCTTGTGCAAGGCCCGAGAGATGTAGAGGTGAGCAAAATAGAAGTGTGTTTCTGCCTTTTCTGGAGCATGAGTCTAGTGAGAAAACAAGAATTGAAGAGTAAAACACGATGAAGTTGTGGTTGCATAATGAAGTATTGTTACATGTTCCATCTTAGTTGGTCTCCATTAGCTTTTACTTCTCTAGCCTCCATTCTTTTTCTGATGAAAAGAGAAACCACATCTTCCTCACTGAGGCCATGCAATAGGGTGAATAATAGTCCTCCAAAGATATCTATGTCCTAATCCCTGGAACCTGTGAATGTTACCATGTATGGCATAAAAGACTTTGTAGATGTGATTAAATAAAGGATTTTGAGATGGGAGATTATTCTGGATTATCCAGTTGGAACCACTGTCATCACAAGGCTCCTTACTAGACGGAGCAGGTGTCAGAGTTGGAGGAGGAAGTGATGTGATGACAGAAGCAGAGACTGGAGTGATGCACTTTCAAGATAGAGGAATGAACCACAAGCCAACTCTAGAAGCTGGAAAAAGCAAGGAAATATTCTGTCCTTGAGACTGCAGAAGGAACCAGCCCTATCTGTACCCAAATCTTGACTTTAGCCCAGTGAAATTGATTTCAGACTTCTGGCTTCCAGAATAGTTAAGAGAATCCATTTGTGTAAGCCATCAAACTTGCAGTAAATTGTTACAACACCCACAGAATCCCAATATAGGCCATGTGGTTTGGGTGTCCATGGACTCAGGACCCAGAGATATACATGTGTCAGACATGGCCCATTATATACTGTCCCCTGGCCTCTGTGACTAGTTCAGAGATTTACAAGTGATGCAAGTCTATCCAATGAAATTCCAATACTGTTGTAGAAGCTACTGGTGGTGAGAATCTCTGCCAAAGGCCACCCTGAGAATAAACAACAGTGAAGAAAGCACCTTGGAATTACTGCTAGTGTTTAAGTACCGATGACACCATTTAAACAGTCACATTAGGAGCGCCTGGGTGGCCCAGTTGGTTAAACGACTGCCTTCGACTCCGGTTGTGATCCCAGTGTCCTGGGACAGAGCCCTGTGTCAGGCTCCTTGCTCGGAAATCTTTAAAAAACATAAAAAATAAACAGCTGAATTCAGTTGTGCCTGAAGTCATCCAGTGAACTTCTTAGTCACTTGAATCAATAAATTCTTTTTTGTTTAAAAAATATGTATCAAGGAGAGCATGGGTGGCTCAGTCTGTTAAGCATCTGCCTTCGGCTCATGTCACGATTCCAGGGTCCTTGGATTGAGCCCTGGGTCAGGCTCCCTGCTTAGCAGGGAGTCTGCTTCTCTCTCGCCCTCTGCCCCTTCCCCTGCTTGTGCTCCCTCTGTCAAATAAACAAATACATAAAATATTTTAAAATAAACCTAGGGGCACCTGGGTGGCTCAGTCTGTTAAGTGACTGCCTTTGGCTCGGGTCGTAATCCCAGGGTCCTGGGATCGAGCCCCACATCGGACTTCCTGCTCAGCGGGGAGTCTGCTTCTCCCTCTGCCTACTGCTCTGCCTACTTGTACTCTCTCTCTGTCAAATAAACAAATAAATTTAAAAAATAAAATTAACCTAATAAATTATGGTATATCCATTGAATGGAACAGTATGCAGCTTTAAAGAATGAGGAATCTGTATCTGCACTGATACAGAAGAATGTCTAAGATATGAAAAAATTAAGGTGCAGAACAATGTATGTAGTATATTTTGCAAAAAATGGAAAAATAATTTGTGTTTGCTTACAGAACTTGAAAAGATACAAAAGAAAGTAAGCAAGTTGGTTGCTTATAGAGGGAGATAGGAGCTAGGCAGGTCAGGGATAAGATTGACAGTAAAACCTTTCACTGTACTTTCACTTTTCATGCTTTCTGGTTTTATGAATCTTGTGAATAAGTTATTATTCTAAAAATCAAATTAAGAATTTTGTACACTATGGTCTAATTTTTGTGAGATAACAAATAAATACTTATGAGATTGGAAAAATACAAAACACCCAGCCCAGGAGTGTTTATTCTGTATACAGTAGGAAATAAATACTGCACTGGTCCTGTGATTGGTTTGGGGTCCTTCATGTAGGACTTTATATCTCAACTTGTTAGATTGGGTCTAGCCTTTTTTTTTTTTAAGATTTTATTTATTTATTTGAGAGAAAGCAGGAGGGGGTAGGGTCAGAGGGAGAACCAGACTCCCTGCTGAGCAGGGAGCAGGATGCAGGACTGGATCCTGGGGCTCCAGGATCATGACCTGAGCCAATGGCAGTCGCTTAACCAGCTGAGCCACCCAGGCACCCTAGATTGGGCCCATCTTTAAAATATTTTCATTGCACAAATATACTCTGTGGGTCTTCCACCAGCCTCCAAGGCAGGTGGAACACTACCACCAGGTAATGTTGCTGTTTCCTTCCGTTTAGGTCATCCATGAAGGTAGTGAGAAAGCCAAGTTAGAAGAGGGTGTGGCAAGAGCCCAGGAAGTTGAGGTGACTGTCTGGTGGGAACCAGGACATAGGCCCATAGACAGCAGGGAACAGATGTCTGGTTAACGGGCTGTGGTTGGCCTATTAACAGGTAATGAGAGCATGGCTCCAGTTGAGGAGCAGGTCTCCATTGGCTTCTACTTCTCTAACCTCCATTCTTAGCCACAACTGATGAAAGTGCTGCCGGCAAGGAGGGACGACCAGAGAGAGTGGGCTTCCACAGTCTGGGAACCCTCTGGCCAGGGAATGGCACACCAGGTAGCAAAGGCCTTCCTCATTTAAGAGGCCTTTTCTCCAGGCTAAACTGGGAGGGCATGGATAAGAATCCCTCCCCTGGGGTGCCTGGGTGGCTCAGTGGGTTAAAGCCTCTGCCTTCAGCTCAGGTCATGATCCAGGGTCCTGGGATCGTGCCCTGCATCGAGCTCTCTGCTCAGCAGGAAGCCTGCATCCCCCTTTCTCTCTGCCTGCCTCTCTGCTGACTTGTGATCCCTGCCAAATAAATAAATAAATAATCTTTTTTTTTTTTTTTTTAAGATTTTATTTATTTATTTATTTATTTGGCAGAGAGAAATCACAAGTAGTTGGAGAGGCAGGCAGAGAGAGAGAGAGGAGGAAGCAGGCTCCCTGCCAAGCAGAGAGCCCCATGTGGGACTCGATCCCAGGACCCTGAGATCATGACCCGAGCCGAAGGCAGCGGCTTAACCCACCGAGCCACCCAGGCGCCCCAATAAATAAATAATCTTAAAAAAAAAAAAAAAAAAAAAAGACTCCCTCTCCTTTGGTGAGCAATGCTAGGTGCTGGGCATGATGCTAAATTGATGTTTAATCCCTACAACCACTCCCAGCTGCAGGCAGGGACCCCACAAAGCTTAGAGTCAAGCAACCTGCCCAAGTTGCTCAAGTGTGGAACAAGGACCTGATAGGTTAGCCTGTCACTAAGTTGTACCTTTTTTTTTTTTTTTAAGATTTTATTTATTTATTTGAGAGAGAGCATGAGTAGGGTGAATAGCAGAAGGAGAGCGAGAAGAGGGCTCAATCTCAGGACCCTGAGGTCATAACTTAAGTTCAAGGCAGACACCTACCTGACTGAGCCATCCAAGTGCCCCTAAGCTATAACTCCTGACCACCACAGTGCTCTTGGTGTGCTTGTGTTGCTGAAATGAACAAATGGCCCAGCAAGAGTGCCAGCCTGAAACTATGCTGAGCCCAGAGCTGTTCTTAGAAAAACGAAAGTCTTGGAGGCAGATAGATCTGTTGAGAGCTCATCTTGGGTGTGCAGCTCAAGAAAGCTGGTGGGCATGGACATGTCATTTAACCCTCTGAGCCTCAGTTTTCTCATCTGTAAAAACGAAGGGACTGTGGATTCTTGGTAGTCTGTTGTAATTAAATAGGACAGTGAATGGAAAATTGTGACTAGCACAAGGCCTGACCCAAAATAGATGCTTCACACCTGTTCTCAACAGTGTCTGCTGAACACCATGGAAAGGACAGAGGTGGGGCTACAGACAGGGAGAAAGCTCCTTTGGCAGTCTGGCAGCTTTGCTCCTTCCCATGGATAGGACTTTTAGCCATTTTCCCCACACTGATCAGCAGGAACACCCTTAAAATAAAAAGAGGCTTTTATATTTATTTGTAGAGAAAAGAGGAGAGAGCAAGTTGAGAAGAAAATAAAGGAGAGACTAGCATATATTAAGAAACCAAGAACATGAATGGTAGCTTTAAAAAGGCTAAGAGAGGGGCACCTGGGTGGCTCAGTGGGTTAAAGCCTTTGCCTTCGGATCAGGTCATGATCCCGGGGTCCTGGGATCGAGCCCCATATCAGGCTCTCTGCTCAGCGGGGAGCCTGCTTCCCCATCTCTCTCTGCCTACTTGTGATCTCTGTCAAAAAAATATATATATATTAAAAAAAATAAAAAAGAAGCTAGAAGGACCTGGCTGGTTTAGTCAGTAGAGCATGTGACTCAAACTTGGGGTGGGGAGTTCAAACCTCATGGTTGGGCATAAAAATTACTTTAAAAAATTTCAATTCAATTAAAAAAATAATAAAAAGGTAAGAAAGATATGAAACATAGACTGGGTCCCAGGTGTGGAAGGATGACAGAAAGGGACTGCTCTCTGGGATGTGCCCCAGGGAAGGCCAAGGCCAATTTTGGTTGAGGAAGCTTCAAGGTCTTCCCAAGCCAGACTCTTCTCCCTAATCTGCCTACTGGAAGCACAAGTGCCTTTTAAGTAGCTCAAATGGGCTGGACTGTCCTGGGCTTCTCACTAGTTTGAAAACACTTCTCCTTACAGCCAAAGGATTCCTTTGTTCAGCCAGCTCCTTTGAAGAGGGAAAATTTCTTCTGGAGGGTGACAGACTCTGACATCCCCTGCCCAGAAAGCAGAGCCTTTCCCCACTGCTCACAAGCCATCTTTGCAACCTTGTCCCAGCTGTCGGTTGTGCTGAGTCAGTTTGGCTGTCTTCCAGCCAAGAACAGTGGAGGCTGCAATGCAGGGCCATTAAAGGAACTATTTTTAGACCCTATTTCAATCTTATTCAGCACAGGCAGTGAGACACAGGGCCTGAAGGTGGCCAGACCAAGGGGATGCTAGCAGGGACAGAGTCCAGGCAAGTAGGTCAGGAAAAAGACAAAGAGATCACACTATGTGGAAAGAAAGAAGCACACAGAGGGAGGTTCACACTGCTGCCCAAGGTACCCAAGACAGAAGATGTGGAGCTGCTTGCAAAGAATTGGGCCCTCTGCGTTCTATGAGGAGTCACCAAGAAAAATGAGAGAAGGGAAGAAAGTATAACCACTTCCAAAAAGAGACTAGGGCAACGTGCACCTGGGGAGCTTGTTAAAAATATACTTCACTTCCTGTGCCCATCTTAGTTCAACAGAGACCGAATATTACAGTGAGGCATGGGAATCTATTAATTTCTTCCTGGGATGGGGGATTCACACATATTGAAATTCGAGGATCACTGGGCAGAAAAGTCTCTACCTCTGAATTCAAAAGAATGATGTAGGCTGAGGACAGGCAGAGGTAGTGGCAGTCATTAAAACAGCCAACAGAGGTCACATTTTCCTTTTTTCAAGGGCTCAGGCTTCCATCTATAAAATGAAGGGCCTGGCAGTGCCAGGGGTCTCCTAGTTCTTTCTCAGGAAATCCTTATCACTGGGATGCTCAGTGATCAGCCAAGAGAACAGGAGGAAACAACTCTTCTACCAGACGCCCATATTATCCAAGGAAAATCAGCAGAAGTCCAATAATGGGGAACAAAGTTCAAAGTATACTGTGGGAGAAAAAAGCCACTTGATCAAGACTATCACAAAAATTGGGACGTCTGGGTGGCTCGGTTGGTGAAGCGTCTGCCTTTGGCTCGGGTCATGATAACAGGGTCTCAGGATCGAGTGCCACATTGGGCTCCCTGCTCAGCGGGAAGCCTGCTTCTCCCTCTGTCTGCTGCTCCCCCTGCTTGTGCTCACTGGCTCTTTCTCTCTTTTTGACAAATAAATAGGTAAAATCTTTAAAAAAAAGAAAGAAGACTCACAAAAAATAAACTTTATATACATTAAAAATGGCTACAAGAGTAGATTTTGTAGATTTTCATCTGGTAGTTAAAAACTTTATAGATGGGGGTGCCTGTAGTTAAAAACTTTATAGATGGGGGTGCCTGGGTGGCTCAGTGGGTTAAGCCTCTGCCTTCAGCTCAGGTCATGATCTCAGGGTCCTGGGATCGAGTCCCGCATCGGGCTCTCTGCTCGGCGGGGAGCCTGCTTCCTCCCCTCTCTCTCTGCCTGCCTCTCTGCCTACTTGTAATCTCTCTTTCTCTGTCAAATAAATGAATAAAATCTTTTTTTTATTATTTATTATTTATTTTTTTTTAAAGATTTTATTTATTTATTTGACAGAGAGAGAGAGATCACAAGTAGGCAGAGAGGCAGGCAGAGAGAGAGGGGAGGAAGCAGGCTCCCCGCCGAGCAGAGAGCCCGATGCGGGACTCGATCCCAGGACCCTGAGATCATGACCTGAGCTGAAGGCAGAGGCTTAACCCACTGAGCCACCCAGGCGCCCCTAAATAAATAAAATCTTTAAAAAAAAAACTTTATAGATGATTCTTAGAAGTATGTAATAATTCTTTTTTTTTTTTTTTTAAAGATTTTATTTATCTATTTGACAGAGAGAGAGAGATTACAAGTAGGCAGAGAGGCAGGCAGGGGGGAAGAGGAAGCAGGCTCCCCGCTGAGCAGAGCCCGATGTGGGACTCAATCCCAGGACCCTGAGATCATGACCTGAGCCAAAGGTGGGGGCTTAATCCAATGAACCACCCACATGCCCCTATAGTAATTCTTTTTTTAGGTTTATTATTATTATTATTATTATTTTGGTAATCTCTACACCCAATTTGGGGCTCTAATTCATGACCCTGAGATCAGGAGTTGCTTGCTGTTCTGACTAAGTCAGCCAGGTGCCCCAAGTATATAATAATTCTCTCTCTTTTTTAAATATTTTAATTGAGAGAGAAAGGGAGAGAGAGGGAAAGAGATAGTGAGAGTGGCGGCAGGGGGGTGAGCAAGGAAAGGGAGAAGCAGGCTCCCTGCTGAACAGGAAGCTGGACATTGGGCTCAATCTCAATAACGACCCAAGCTGAAGACAGATGCCTAAATGAGCCACCCAGGTACACCTGTAATAATTCTTAAATATTTTCCAGCTTTATATCTTATTTCTTAAACAAATAATGAACTGAAAACTGACTTTTTTTTTGAGGAGATGGGGAATAAGTTTTTTGACAAAACTGTCCAAGAACACTTTATGCCATCCTTCACTTTGACTCTTGCAGAATTATAAAGGAGGTTATTTTGAAAATATTTTAGAGGGTTTTATCGATTTTCCTAGGACTTCTCCTAATTCCCTGAGAGTCGAACCATTATTTTTGAGGCACTTATCATGTCCTCACCATGAAGATTCTCTTCAAATGGCTCCTGGTCTCACTCTGCCAGAGCCTCATTAGATGGTGGCTCTACATGTGATTCTCCAACACCATTCTCACTGACTTCACACAGTGCTGCAATATTTACAATTACTCCTTGTACCTGTCTTCTCTTTGTGCTGCACAGTCAGATGTTTATAAAATCCAACAATCAGAGAGAATCTGCCCAATTAAGGTACTGAAGTTAGTGGAGGGAGAGAGGGGAAGGGAAAGAACTTTTGTTTTTTTGGGCTGTGCTCACTTGGGCTTTCCCTGCCACCTCCTAATGGCAGAGACTTAGGGTAATAAACACCAAAATAATGAGGCCTTCCCAAAGCAAGAACAAGAAAGATGAGTGGGACGCCTGGGTGGCTCAGTTGGTTAAGCAGCTGCCTTCGGCTCAGGTCATGATCCCAGCGTCCTGGGATCGAGTCCCACATCGGGCTCCTTGCTTGGCAGGGAGCCTGCTTCTCCCTCTGCCTCTGCCTTCCACTCTGTCTGCCTGTGCTTGCTCTCACTTCTCTATGACAAATAAACAAAATAAAATCTTAAAAAAAAAAAAAAAAAGAAAGATGAGTGGGGATAAGAGGGCAGCATCTTTCTACAGACTCAGAATATTCTGCACTCTGCTTTTCTTGGCCACCTAGAGAAAGCCAGTCCACAAAAACTCTTTCACACTATGCTGTGGTCCCCAGCTGCCCTTCCAGACTGCAAATCCACCCCCGTCGTCTCCAGGAAGCCACAAGACAAAGGTCACTTGGTCAAGTGACACTTTAATAAGCTAGAAATAAAAAAACCTGTCTTTGGAGACTATCAAGAGCCACATGTGGGCCAAAGCAGAAGGTAGAGGCATAGCACTTTGGTCATGGGGGAGAACAACAGGCTGAGTGGAAGGTCAGCGATGGCTGAAGAATCCTTGAGGATGGTTATATTTAAACGGCTTCATCCTGCTGGGGCCCCTAAAGAAACAGGAGAAGGGAGATCAGTTAATACCATGCCCTTTGGGCTGACAAAAGAAATTACAATTCATCTGCACAAGGGAAAACTATGCAGCTGTTGGGAGGTGAAAAACGAACGAAAAGCAGACTGTAAAACAATATGTAAGGTGTCATACTGTTTTGGTGAAAATGTATGCTTGCAAAGGCATGAACATAAACCTGGAAAGGCCCTCACCAACAACAGGCACTTCGGAGACCCTCACTTTTTAGTGTTTTTACAAAACTGCTCATTGACGTTTTTATGTTTAACAACAAACATATTTCTTTCTCTCTCTCTCTTTTTTAAAAGATTTTGTTTATTTGAGAAAGAAAGAGAGGAGAAAGAGAGTGAGTGAGCGCACAGGAGCAGGGGGTGAAGCAGAGGGAGTAGCAGGCTCCCTGCTGAGCAAGGAGCCCGATGCGGGGCTCAATCCTAGGAGCCCAGGATCATGACCTGAGCAAAAGACAGATGCTTAACCAACTGAGCCACCCAGGTGCCCCTATTTAATTTTTATAATAAGAAAAATTAAGAAAAAACCTTAAAATCCTCCTTTTGCAGGGAGATTCCCGTGTAAACAAGAACGAAAAGAACCAGCACTAAGTGTCTGCCAAGAGCCACGTGCTTTATACTACTACCTCTGAGATACTATTTCTACCATTTTATAGATTTTACAGATGAAGAAACAGTCTCGGGGAGGTAAACTGTCTGCCCAAAGGTAATTGTCAGAAAGCAACGGGCTCAACTTCAAAACCAGGACTAACACTAAATCCTACTGGCCACAGGCAGGCTGACAATCATGGCCAAAACCTCAACGCTCTGAAGCTAAGGTGCTTCAGCTATAATGGTAGGGATTTGGGGATCCCAGGCAAAACTTCACAAACGGGCCTCTTCTACCCAACTCCACAGTGAACAATGACCATCTAAAGGGCCACTTTTGTCGGCTATGGTTGACATTCAGTGGTAACTTGAAAGGTGACACCCTGGATATCAGTCTGAAGTGTGTGTGTGTGTGTGTGTGTGTACACAGAGACAAGAGAAAGAAGGTTTTTATTCCAATACCAATGCAACTACTTACTTAAGTGAGGGCTTACTCTGCGTGCCATCGTATTTGGCACTTTACACACTATATCTCGTTTAATTTCATCTTCCCTATAATACCTGAAGTGGATGCTGTTTTGTTTTGTTTTGAACCAATGAGGAATCTGAAGCTCAGGCGGCTAAGTGTAGACCCTCATCACATAGGCTGGAACTGCAATGTGAACCCACATCTTTTTGGGCCCAAAGTCCTTGCTCATAACCATAATGACAGATACTCCCAACATCACAAGGGCACAGAATCACCTGGGCAAGTCTAGGCATATGGCTAATGGAGAACCCACAGTCTGAAGGTAGCCAGCCGCAGGCAGAACTAGACCTCCTGCCTCCTGCTGCCAGGCCAGCACTTTGCAGCCCAGCTTCTTGGCCTGATACCAGTGGTTAGCTGGACTCTAGGCTGAGAAACTTGCATCTCTCCAGTCATGGGGTTAACTGGATCTGAGAAGCCAAAGGAGCGCAAACCCAGAATGCCCTGATGGAGGACCTCTGCCTGGGTGACAAAAAGCACTACAGGAAATGGATCCTTTGGGAACCATTAGGTAACAGAAAATAAACACTGACCGTGTGAGAGCTCCCACCCTCGAAATGTGTTACAGCAGACAGGGAGGGTGGGAAGAACAGAGTTCTCACACAGACTCACTAGGGAGAGCAAGTCCTAGAAGCTACCAACATCTAGCCGCCAGCTCCACCTTTCAGCAGCCACCTGGGGGCTGGAACTGGTTATTATCAGATAACATGAAGAACCAGGCCAGGTGGAGGTGCCAGATGGAAGCGGAAGGATGCTGGCACAGCTTCCAGGTGCTGGGACTGGCTATCTGAGGTAAGGGGCAGGTAAGGGACATTTAGATTGACAGGGAATATAGGGATGCCCCAATTAGAAACAGATTATAGCCCTTCCTCTCTCCCAGACACCATTCCTCCCTAGCTGCTTGCTCAAAAGGGAAGAAAAGCCGAACAGCATGGACTCTGGAATTTTGAAACTGATCTTTAAGAACAAGAACATGTGGGGTGCCTGGGTGGCTCAGTCTATTAAGCATCTGCCTTTGGCTCTGGTTGTAATCCCAGGGTCCTGAGATAGAGCCCCATATTGGGCTCCCTGCTCAGTGGGGAGCCTGTTTCTCCCTCTCCTTCTGCTTGTGCTGTCAAATAAATAAATAAACAAAAGAAATAACAAAACAAAAGAACAAGAACATGTGTTAAGGGATAAAAGGGAGAGAAAGGACCACACCAAAGTGAAAAGAAAAGTAGCTAAAAGTGCCATGAGCACAGACACACTGAACACCAAGTCATCAGGACCTAATGGCATTTTGTGAGCCCTGTCTGTGCCAGGAACCGTTCTCATAGCTTATATGAATTATCTCTAATTCACCACGAGCCAGACAATATACTTCCATGTCAGCCTTTAGGAAATAGGTCCAGAGCTAAAGTGATTCTAACAAGATCACACAGCTGGTGAGCAGCAAAGCAATGATCTGTACTTATTATTTGTCTTACTTCAGAACTGGTTCCTTCCATGATGCCCAACTGCCTAGAACTGCCATTCTCATAGACTCGGGAGCATCCCAGGAAGAATATGGCAGACTCTGGGACTGGTGGGGCTTTATGTAGTTTTAAAAGCTTATTTGGACAATAAAAAGCAAACCATGTTGTTTTCCAAAAGAAGCACAGGAAGTTTAGCTTAATCCTTTTGGTTCTGGTGGGGCTCACTCAGTGGGTGGCCCACCTTCAGGGGTGCTCGAGAAGAACAGCTGGACCAACTGTAGGAAGTGGGTTTCAGGAAAGAGGGAGCAAGCCCTGCTCAGAAAATCTGGCTACAGAATTTTTATTTCCACTGTGAAGAGAGACAAGCACACGTGAGTACGAGCACGTCCTCCATGCCAGGTTCTGATCTCTGCCCTGAGTCCCTGAGAGAGGCAAGGCTGGACACCTCCAGAGCTCCAATGTTCCCACCCGCCCCCTCACCTGAAAAGCCGCAGACACATCTTCTCCTGGGGAAACTCCTTGGGCCCCTCCACACTGTCATCGTGGCTGTCAGTCTCCAGGTAGACATCCAGCAGTACACACAGGCGCTGCAGCTGGTTGGTCAGGAGCTGATGGCTGGGTCGGGGGCCGCACAGCTCCTTGTAGCAAACGTTGACCTCACTCTCCATAGCCTAAGGAGTGGGAAAGCCAGAAACTCAGCACTACCTTCAGACTAACTGGGTCTGACAGCTCCACAGGAACAGTAGCCAGGCCTCTATAGGACCTCGGTCACACCAGATCAAACCCGATGGGTTTATCCTCAGGCTCAGGACACCAGCGTCTTCCTGATTCTGACCTGTAACTTTCCCTAGCCAACATTCCCACAGCCAAGAAGATGGAGGTGTGTGGAGAAGAAATCTCAAGACCTAAGTCAGAAGGTATTAGCATTAAAAACATGATCCACAGCCAGCAGGACACTACAGAATCAAATCAACAGGTACAATGATTATTTACTAGCTACAATAATCTCACACACCACCTCATGCCAACACTTCCATGCTTCCCAGTTTATTCATATTTCCACCGAAGCCCAAGACAGCAACCTTTCAAGGCAAGGATTTATAGTATCCCCATTTTAAAATGGGGTGACCCCAAGCTAGGCAACTGGTTAATATGGCGCTAGGCTTTTTCTTCTACTATACCAAAAAGCCTCCTGCAAATTCTACAAATCCTGGCAGGCCTCACGGTCCACTGGAATTAGACCAGTGGCTAAGCTCTCAGTTGCAGGACATCCTGCCACCGCCCTCCCTCCCCCAAAGAGGCTCTCCATGCTCTTTCCATCACCTCCAGCAGGGTCTTACCCGAATGTTGTCATCGTTGCTATTGGTTTTCTCCCCTTTCCAGTTCAGACAGAGCTGGAAAACAGGTGGGATGGAGGAGTAGCCAGGGTTTAGCACCACAGCAGCCTGGAGTTTGGCTGGGAAGGGAGTAAGGAGGAAAAACCAGTTCTGAGACCGGGTATGCCAGTCATGGACCCTCCCCACTGGGCCCCTGAGGCTAGCTCTGCCTTGTATTAATCCGAGTGTTGCACAGCACATTCTGGTACCTTTATTTTTGTTTTAGAATCTCCTAAGTAGAACTGTCAGGTTGCAGAATGTGAGGTCCTGTGACTCTGGTACCTCCAAGAATGCAGAGGTGTGTGGACTCCCCAGAATCTGGTCCACACTGGGTCTGCCCAAGAGTTTTATTTGCTCCTTTGACAGAAGTTTGTTTTAACTGGCATTTCTTTCTTTGCCAGCAAGTTAAGGATTTTCCCATGTGAAGGCTATCTGTTTTTTCTTTCCAGCAATATTGTGTACTAGCTATTACACCAAATATATTTTCTCTACTCTATTCCTTTTCTTTTTAGGTATTTTGTTATGTGAAACTTTTTAATAGCCAACTTACTGTATTCCAAGCACTGTGTTGTACTCTTTACACACATTTTATTTCATCCTACCAATGATTCTGAGATGGGTACCATTATTACAAAGAAAACGAAGCTCTGACAGAATCTTCCTTAGGATCAAACTGTTGCAAAGCAGCAGTGCTGAGCTTAACTAGAACTGTCGGATATCAAAGCTATGTTCATACTCCTTATAGGAAACAGTTGTATTTCTTTTTTATAGACTTTGAGAGAAAGAAGGAGGGCAAGCATGAGCAGTGAGGAGGGGGAGAGGGAGAGGGAGAAGCAGACTCCTTGCTGAGCAGGGAGCTCGACACGGGGCTTGATCCTAGGACCCTGACATCATGACTTGAAGTGAAGGCAGACGCTTAACTGACTGGGCCACCAGGTGCCCCTGAAAAGTTATATTTTTTAATGTATTCATTTTCTTCTCTGGTGACAGCCTTTGCATTTCTCCACAGGACATTTACCCTTTCTACCAATGGGTGAAGTATGCCATTCTTTTTTCATTATTTATGGGGGAAAGAAAAAGAACTGTGACACACCAGTAATTCAAACAACAGAGAACAAGAGAATATAAATTAAGACAATTCTTCCCTGACAGTTGCAACCACATTTATTAGAAAGTGAGTCCTACCCAAAGGATAAAAACACAGTGATCCAAAGAGGCACCTGCACCCCAGTGTTTAGCAGCAATGTCTGCAATAGCCAAACTATGAAAAGAGCCCAGATATCAAATGACAGATGAATGGAAAAAGAAGACATGGTATATATATATATACAATGGAATATTACTCATCAGAAAGATGAAATCTTACCATTTGCAATGATGTGAATGGAACTAGAGGGTATTAGGCTAAGTGAAATAAGACAATCAGATAAAGAAAATTGTGATTTCACATATATTTGGAATTTAAGAAACAAAACAGGATCATGGGGAATGGGGAAAAATAAAATGAAATCAGAGAGGGAGACAAAGAGTAAGAGACTCTTAAGTATAGGAAATAAACTGAGGGTTGCTGGAGGGAAGGTGGGTGGGGGGATAGGGTAACTGGGTGATGGACATTAAGGATGGCACATGATGTAATAAGCACTGAGTAGTATATATAAGACTGATGAATCACTGAACTCTACCTCTGAGACTAATAATACACTATAATTAATAGAATTTAAATAAAATAAATGAAAAAATTAAAAATAAAAAGTAAGTCCTTTCTCTCCTGCCATACTGTTGGTGTCCTAACAGCATATATTCCTAGATTTATCTCTATTCAATTTTTTTGTTTTTAATTCATCAGTTTTCAAACTGATCTGTTGTAAAGTGATTTAAATTTTTTGGAATTGACTGCCCACTTATTCATTTAAATTTCACTCTTAAATTTTCAAATTCTTCAATGCATCTTAGGAAAATTTTATTTGTCATATTCACTCTGATGGATCTAGAACACTTACTATCTTTCAAGCTTTCATCTGCCCAACCAACAGAGTGATGTCTGTGACTTTTCCCACTTGGGGCTTTATAAATTTCTTGGACTCAGGGCACCTCAGTGGGTTAAGCCTCTGCCTTTGGCTCAGGTCATTATCTCAGGGTTTTGGGATTAAGCCCCACATTGGGCTCTCTGCTCAGAGGGGAGCCCACTTCCTCCCACCCTTTGCCTGCCTCTCTGCCTACTTGTGATCTCTGTCAAATAAATAAATAAAATCTTTTAAAAAAATTAAACATCTTGGACTACATATTTTGTGTCCTTTTATTTAAAAAAATTTTTTTTTAAGATTTTATTTATTTGATAGAGAGATCACAAGTAGACAGAGAGGCAGGCAGAGACAAAGAGGGAGAAGCAGGCTCCCTGCTGAGCAGAGAACCCATCCCAGGACCCTGAGATCATGACCTGAGCTGAAGGCAGAGGCTTAACCCACTTAGCCACACAGGTGCCTTTTTGTACCCTTTTAAAACAGTATTCTATGTTATTTAGGAACAAGGTAAAAGTATTTTCTTTTTTTTTTTTTTTTTTTAAAGATTTTATTTATTTATTTGGCAGAGATCACAAGTAGGCAGAGAGGCAGGCAGAGAAAGAGGAGGAAGCAGGCTCCCTGCCGAGCAGAGAGCCCGATGCGGGGCTCGATCCCAGGACCCTGGGATCATGACCCGAGCCGAAGGCAGCGGCCCAACCCACTGAGCCACCCAGGCACCCGGTAAAAGTATTTTCTTAAAGGGAGAAGAATGAGAAGCAAATGTACAAATTCCAAATGTACAAAAAAATAGTTAAATTCCAAATTCCAAATCCCTATTCCAAATAGTAGTCACCTATCCTGAGGGAGAGAAAGAAGTATAAAGTAAGGGGACCTCAACTATATCTAAAATATTTATTTTCCTCAGAATTTTTTTTTTTTAAAGATTTCATTTATTTATTTGACAGACGGAGATCACAAGTAGGCAGAGAGGCAGGCAGAGAGAGACGGAGAAGCAGGCTCCCTGCTGAGCAGAGAGCCCGATGTGGAACTCAATCCCAGGACCCTGGGATCATAACCTGAGCCGAAAGCAGAGGCTCTAACCCACTGAGCCACCCAGGCGCCCCTCCTCAGAATATTTTAAAACCATACAAAGGAAAAAAGAAGATAAGAAACCACAGGGTAGAGAAACTCTAACATCAGAGAGTGCAACCTTTCCTTATGTTTCTCCCACTAGCTTAGAGTCACAGAAAATCCCCCAGCTCTGCAGCCACAGAAACACGGGGGTCAGATCCTATGGGCAGTGCCAGGCTCGCCAGGGCAGGAGCCAGAAAACAGCTCCAGAGGCAGCACCTGGTTGGCTCCACGGCAAGCCTTGGCAAATTAGATGCCAGGACAGCTGTGAGAAATAATAGCTTGCGATGCCTCCAAAGTGAGTGTAGGAACCGCCGACAGGGAGGAAGGTCCTGCCACCCTGCACTTCACAACCTGAGAATAACATGTCAGCCCTTCTGTGAAGAGGAGGAAGAACAGGTACCTGCTTTTAGAGAATGGTAAAGAAAAGGGCCAAGAGCTCAGGCTCAGAAGTCAGACTGCACTTGGGACTGAGCCTCAGTGTGCCTGCCTATAAAATGGGAATACAAGTTTCTCCTATTATCCAAAAGCAAAACGTTCCTATGAACCCTTTCCTAAGCCCAAAGGGCATAAATAAAGGGGCATCCTCCACATCCTGAGCATTAATGCCACTTTACTTTTACAAAAGACCTACATTAGCACAGTAATGACTTTTTTGGTAAAAGTGAAAATCCTCCTTTCTTTCAGTTAATGGAAACAGGTATTCATGTAGGTTTTTTGTAAAAGCAAAGTGGTGGCATGCAAACTTAAGGAAAACGGGGGCTACCTTTATTACTACTCTCAGTACTGTCATGAGGATTAAATGAGATAAGATGTGGCTGTGTTACAGAGCAAGTCTTCACTGAACGGTGGATCTTCCAATCATTACTATTTGCTAAGTCACCCTGGCAGGATCCTAGGATCTTTTGCTTTCTTTGGGCAGCCCTCAGGAATGCTTTATTCCTTTTTTTTTTTTTTTTTTTTTTTTAAGTTTTTGTCAGAGGGACAGAGACAGGCAGAGGGAGAGAAGCAGGCTTCACACTAAACAAGAAGCCTGATGTAAGACTTGATTCCAGGGCTCTGGGATCATGACCTGAGCCAAAGGCAGACAGTTAATTGACTGAGCCACCCAGGTGTCCCAGGAATGTTTTATTCTTACTAGCTCCCCTTGTCTAGTACCATGATCAGAAAAGAAATTACCTGTGCCCCTTTCCACGAGTGCCATGTAGTAGAGATTCGTGTCCTCAGCCAGTCCTGCCTCCACAATGTCCTTGGTGAAATGCAGCTCCTAGAAGTCACCACAGCGGAGTGAACTCCTAGATACTCCAGTCAAGTCCCCCGCTGAAAAGGCAGGAGCTGAAAAGTGACAGGAGTCTTTGGGATGGCAAGGGTGATCTGGCCCTCCTCTACTTACCATGTAATCCTCATGGGCAATCATCACCCACTTCACCAGGCGGGAGACAACCTTTGCAGGGAAGAGGTACTGGCAATCACTAGTAACTGGTACGATGCCATGTTCTAAAAGAGAGCAAGATATGTGGTATCACAGGTAGCAATCAGGTGTCACACAGGGTAACTAGTATCTGGAGGGCTCAGATGGCCCTGCCAGCTGTGCAGGTACAGGAGGCATTCCACAGATACCCTGGTCAACAGGTGCTAGAATTGCGGGTGCACCACTTGACCTTACCCGGGTGCTAAGTGCTTGTGGCCAGACCTAGCACTAGCTTTCACGGTGCTTTATCTTTAATGCAAATGATTGTCAGCAAAACAAAACCCCCGCTGGCAGCCAGAACCAGTGACAGTGTCTCTGCAGCAGGGACTGTTAATTAGATCAAATAGCTAAGAGGGCTGTTTTCATAGCTGACCTTGATGGAGGAAACGACTGAAGTGTTCTGTGTCAGTTCCTCTAAGGGAGGAGAGCTAGAGAACTGCTCCAGGGCAAATTCCTGCTGGCACTTCAATCTGCAAATATGCCAACACAGTAAATGCTGTCCAGGATGAAAATCATCCAACCTCAGGACAAAACAAGTGGAGCAATGCTGATGGGGAGCAAGCCTGACACAAGCAATGCTGCCCTGGGGACACCTGGGTCCACGTAGATTGCAAGAGCTCCCTGACAGGGTAATGATCTCTCGATGGGTCCCAGAAACCCAATGACTTTCCTGTGAGTTACTATTTCAGTTCAGAAAGACCTTAACTCTCACTATCCCACAATTGCCTTATGCATGGTAAGCCCCTGACAAGTATTTTGTGAATGAGGAGAAACATCCAACAGGGCACCACTGTGGTCAATGGCTCATCAGAATCACCTGAGAGCTTATGAAAAACACTGGGGTTCAGCCTCACCATGGAAGATGTTAGCTCAGTAGGTCTCAGGGGAAGCGGGAGGGCGTGGATTCCTGAACAGCTGTACTCAAATAAGTTAAATGTAAAGTCTACAAAGCATGAATTGGGCTTCTACTAAGTATCAGTAGAATGGACACCAAAGGCTGACATATGCTAACCTAAAGTAAGTTGTTCCTGACCAGTCCACTATCCTGGACCACCCAGACGGCTCTGGGCCTCTTTTGTGAGCTAGGACAATCATGATGGCCCTGAAGGGAGCTCAGAACTCTGCATGGATGGGCCTGTAGCTCTCCCTAGTGGCCCTGCCACCAGCTCTGCTCAGCAAGAGCCAGGAACCAAGCCCTCTCTGATGTGTCATCAGAACTGGAGAAATCTGAATGAAGGATAAGTCATCTTTGTCTCTGTGTTGTCCAAGTGGCTCTTAAGCCACAGACCTAACACCAACTTACCCAGGGATGCAAACTGTTTGTGAAGGGCCAGACGGGACTGCACCCTGGTCTTCAGCAGTTTCATGGTGGTCTCCATGTGGCTGGCGCTCAGCGAGTGGTCAGCAATCACCGTGTGCTGTGGACAACAGAGAGCAGCACACCTGGGTGCTCTGTCCCTTCCTTCAGGCACTGCCTCTCTCCTAGGCCTCGCATGCCTATGGCAGCCGGGACCACCCACACCGAGATAGATTATCTTACAGAAATTGCAGGAATTGCCTGCTGTGACAGGCCTGATGCTGAGTTCCAGTAGGAACAATATAAACTACTAGGTTCTTGAGAGGCTTGGTCACCTCTTGAGAAAGACTTCTAATATGCCACATCCCCTGGGGTTCTGTTGACACCTAATTTTTGGCATCTCTGTACATAAAACTGAGGGGTGGCAGAGCATGGAGCCCTGCTGTACCCAAGGCAAGGACCAAAGTTATAATCAAGAGAGCTGCTATGCTCAGGGAGAAGGCAAAAGGTACAAAAACACTTGTAGGCCTCAGACATTTTAGCATCCTGAGTGGAGGGAGGACAGATCATAGCCTGGAGGGATAGCATTCTGATCATTCAAAACCCCCAGAGGACATCAGAAGCCTTTCTGGAGTCTGCACAGGATATGAGGAAGTAGAGATCTTCAGCCAAGGAGAAAGAATCAGTGAACACACCTGGGGCTGCTCTTTGGGGAAGTGGAGGCCACCCAGCTTCTGTACCCACAAATAGGGGTGACCTAGGTCAAGTACGTAGTCTCTCAAAGTCAGGATGCTGCAGAAAAGAACACAGCATAAAAAGATGTTATAGGGGCACCTGGGTGGCTCAGTTGGATTAAAGCCTCTGCCTTCAGCTCAGGTCATGATCTCAGGGTCCTGGGATAGAGCCTTACATCAGGCTCTCTGCTCAGCTAGGAGCCTGCTTCCCCCTCTCTCTCTGCCTACTTGTGATCTGTCAAATAAATAAATAAATACATAAATAAAAGTTATAAGTCCTTTCTGCAGTGGTCCCAGGACACAGCCTTTCCTATCCCCTCACCCCCTCAAAATGGACTAGTCCTGCTGGCTCAGCCACTCACAGCCAGGATCTAAACTACATCACCTCCCTACTGTGAATTTCACCTCTCCCATGTTTGCTTTTCTCTTCCTACCCTTACTCATAGGCAAATCTCAATAAGGCAGTGCCACTGAGCTTTTCACCAGCCTACCAATTTTTAAAATGTTTTTAAAGTTTTTAATCCTCAGAGAATTAAAATGATAAACCATGTTATTATATCATATGTTATGTCTTCCAAGTTTGATGCTTCCACCCCTCCTCACCCTTCCATGACCTTCATTTGCCCCTGCATTCCCTTCTCTTAAAACCACACTACCACCCCACCCCAGAGTCTCCCCTCCCCACTGAGAGGCCTCTGGCCCTAAATGGTGAGCTGCCAGAGGCACTCCAAAGCAGAGAGGCTGGGAGAGGAGGAGACACTGCTGACTCACCCGACTTTATCAAACTGATACTGATTGGCTGGATTTGGAGTTTTCTTTCCGTGATCTCCTGGATACAAACAGCTCAAGACTGAGTCAGGAGACAGCAAGTCACTGGCAAAGGGAAAAGACCGCAGTGAGAACGCTGGCCAATGCCTTGCCTCAAGGCAGACTTGGTGATCTGGGGATGGTAATGCCACCTATCACTGAGGGTCATGCTACCATTTCCAGAATGCTTCCTATGGACCTTTATACTTGAGGTCACCAGACCCCTACAACCCTATGAGGGAGGGAGTATAACCATTTTCATTTTACAGAGGAGAAACTCAAAGCTTTGAACAATATGGCTCATCTAAGATCATACTACTCGTAAGTACTGGAGCCGGGATTTGCACTATCTGATCAAAGACAGTAGTTGTTCTAAGCACCGAGTTTTTTTGAAAACCCTATCCCTTCGAGGTAATATGATGACCAGGGCCTTACCTCAAAGGCAGCAAAGCCCTGTGACACTGGAGATAAATTAATCACAATTTTCTTAAGAGCAGAAGAGAATCCTTTCTACCCCAAAAGAACAAGTGTGCAGTTTTGATGGTGTGTCTATCTTACTTTGGCCAAATTTTATACTATTTACAGAAAAAGGTCCCCTTTTATGTCGCCAGAGAAAGACATTATCACATGTGCTGGAGACAAGGTGACCCAGGGCTATAAGCAGAGAGACAGCGCCATTGCCACCCACCTGGAATGGTTAGGGCACAGCCTGTAATTAAACATGACAAGTGGAGAAGGAATGGGAGGGGAGAAGAGGAGGATAATGGAGTAATCTAATCGCAAAGGACAAGGCTCATTCTTTCCCTCAGCCAGTGTGGGGGGCGGGGGAGATCCTCCTTCTTCTTTACCTTTCCAGGTATCGTAATAGGAGCAACTCAGGAGCAACTCAATTAGCAGAATGGGCGAATTCTGCTGCTCAGAGCCCCGGCACACCTTCAAGAACTTAGCAATGGGACAGTGGCAGCTTCTGACTCTTCCCAGTTCCCTGTCTCTCCTACGGACTCTCTGCCCTCCTCTAGATCTCTGCCCCTTCACTGCCTTTTGTGTAGAACTGACTAGAAAATAAATAAGAATTGTCAGTCTTTTGGGGCAACTTGGTGGCTCAGTTGGTTAAGTGTCTGACTTTGGCTCAGGTTATGATCTTGGGGTTCTGGGATTGAGCCCTGCATCAGGCTTCCTGCTCAGTGGGGAGTCTGCTTCTCCCCCTCCCTCTGTCCCTCCCCCTACTTACGCTCTCTCAAATAAATAAAATCTTAAAAAGAAATTTGTTGGGGTACCTGGGTGGCTCAGTTGGGATAAGCGCCTGCCTTTGGCTCAGGTCATTACTTCAGGGTCTTGGGATCAAGTCCCATCCTTCTCTCTCTCACTCTCCCTCTATGATCTCCCCTCTCAAAAAAATAAGTATCTTAAAAAATTTTTTTTGTTGGGGCACCTGGGCTCAGTTGGTTGAGCCTCTGACTCTTGGCTTCAGCTCAGGTTGTGGTCTCAGGTCATGAGACTGAGCCCTGCACTGGGCTCCATAATCAGCAGGGCGTCTGCTTGGCATTCTCCCTCTCAGTCTCCCTATGCCCCCTCCCCACCTCCAATAAATAAATATATCTTTAAAAAAAAATTGTCAGTCTTTTGGCCTATATTTAACAACTACTACTAATAGAATGAAACAGCTAAAGCTGCACAAAAAGATTTCTAATTAACAAAACCTGATGGAAGAATCAAATCTTCTTGACAAAATTACTTCTGTAATATGTGGTTCAGGACAACAAAATAATGGACATAAAAGGGGAGGTTATATATAGTCATAAAACTACAACACCAAGGGGCTCCTGGGCGGCTCATTCAGTTGGGATCTGACTATTGATCTCAACCAGGTCTTGATCTCTGGGTAGCGACTTCAAGCCCTGCAATGGGCTCCATGCGGGGCATGGGGTCTACTAAAAAAAAAAAAAAAAAAAAAAAAAAGAAAAACCAAAACCACCGGGATGCCTGGGTGGCTCAGTTGGTTAACCATCTGCTCTCAGGTCAAGAACACAGGGCCCCGGGTTCTAGTCCCCCATCAGGCTCCTTGCTCAGCAGGGAGCTTGTTTCTTCCTCTGCCTGCTGCTCCCCCTGCTTTTGGGCTCTCTGACCAAAAAACAAAAACAAAACCAAAACAAAACATAAAACAAAAAACAAAAAAACCCCCCACAACACTGAAACAAAAAATACCCAATTACTCAAATCTTTGTTATAAAATAATAATAAAGGGTTAAAAATTTGGTAAAATTGCAAAATAATTAAGAATGGTTTAATGGCTTAATGAAAAACTGATTAGTCAAATGCCCTAAAGGAAATCATTCTGGAAAATAATTTCTTTCTTTTTTTTTTTAATTTATTTAATTGACAGACAGAGATCACAAGTAGGCAGAGAGGCAGGCAGAGAGAGGGGGAGGAAGCAGGCTCCCTGCTGAGCAGAGAGCCTGATGTGGGGCTCGATCCCAAGGCCTTGAGATCATGACCTGAGCCGAAGGCAGAGGTTTAACCCACTGAGCCACCCAGGAACCCCTGGAAAATAATTTCTTAAAGAACATTCAGCAAGGTTGGTTAAATGTTAAATTGTTTGTATTAAGAACATCAATTCCCTAATGAAATAGATTCTGGCAATGGTTGTCAATGATGCTAATGCCACAAAAACAAAGAACCACCTATGCCTCCTGATGGAAATACTCGACATCTATGATATCTTCTGGCTTCCCTGTCTCCCCAGCCAAAACAATCAAAATAAAATCTGATCAAGCCTCTAAATCTAATTTACATGAAATACACAGGGAGGAAGTAACTCATTAAACTGTGCTGCAGGGATGCAAGCATAAAAATCCAGACCAGGGAAACCTATAAACAACCCATTCCATTCAACAAATGAACAGATGGCAGGGACATTCAGTTGAAAAGAAGCTTGAGAGAAGCCTCACCCAACTGCAACACTTGGACTTTATAGAGATTCGGATTCAAAACTCAATATAAAAACAAAACAGAAAACAAAAAACAAAAAAAACAAAAACCCAACAACAACAACAACAACAAAAAACAACAAAAACATGTACAAGACAATCAAGGTAATTTGAACTCTGACTGGATATTGGGTGATACTAAGGAATTAGTGTGAGACTGTGATTATATTGGGGGAAAAAAAAGTATCCTTATGTTTTAGTAGATAATAAATAGAACCATACACCAGCCTGGTTTCCCCAAGGGCCAAAGCAGCCTGTACTTGAGCAAAGGCCTGTAGGCTAGAAGTCCAGAGTGCGAGGCTTGGGGCATCCATAACTGGTCACATACTCTTTGGACCTCAGGTTCTCCATCCAGAAAACTGGGGGATGAGCTAAAACTACACCTGGAGGCCCATAAAGATATAATCCTGGTTTCAGGGTAGTGCTTTCTTTCTTATCTCCTCCCTCTTCTGGGGCCATAGCCCATCTTTCACTGTCAGTCACACAGGCCTCAGTTTCCTCCCCTTGTAAAGTTACTGTGAAGAGCTAAGCAAATTCATGATAAACACAGCTGTCATTTATCAAGTGCTTCACCTATGCTGAGCACTGGACCTGGTCCTTCACAAACACCCTTGAAGGAGATATTACAGTTAAACAACCAGAGTGAGGAAGCTGACTCAGAGGCCAGGACACTTGGCTCAAGGTGCACACAAGCTCTAAGTGGCAGACAGGACAGGCTGGAGTTTGGAGCCCAGCTGGTAACCAGTCAGCAGCACTGCCCCCATTGTGGCACATGTGGAGCTTTATGAGGAGCTGGAAGTGTGCACCGAGGCCAGCCGGCAGCCCTGTTCTTAGTAAGTATGGCGTCTGAGAGGCGAGCAGGCAGAATGCTGGTGACAAGGAGCTCCACCATGGCCTCAAGCTGCCAGACTGAGAGCTCTAGCTGGGCAGTGTAACTAAATGCTCTGGGCTCCCTCTGCTGGGGTCTGGTGAGAATAGGGTCAATTTTATCCAGAGTGCCTTAGGGAACCAGGGCTGTAGCCTGAAGGGGGCGTGGACTGTAAGTGCAGGGTAGAGAACCCAGGGACAAGGCACCACCAGACAGCCATGGGAAGAGCCCCAGCCCACCAGGCACCAGACCTGTGCTTCCTCCCTCAGTGGTCTCTGTACAGCCAGCACGAAGACTCAGTATGCTGGAGTGCCAGGCCAGGCTAGTGCGTTTGTAAGTGAGGCTATTTGAACCCCAGGATCTCTTACGTCCTCCTCCCTTCTTCCCACTCCTAGCTGTGAAACAAGACTGCCGCACTCAGGGGCTTCCTGGGGATTCCTGACCTGTGTCCTTGATTACTCTGCTTCCTCTCACCCTCCTCAAAATCTTCTCTCATCTCCAGGTAAGAACAATCTGGGACCGAGCTAAGCTGTCAAGCAACAATCCCAGCACCCTGGGACAGAAAAAGTAAAGGGAGAGGGCGGCCTAAATTTGTCAACCTAATAATGTGTGCCAAACTCCACTTCTCCATTCATGCTTTTCCACTGTTCATAAAAAGCGGAGCTCTGCCCCACCTACTCAATTTGCCATACATTGTAGTCATTTCATCATCTGCTGTGTAGCTAGAGGACCAACTAAAGTCAGTTAGTGCTTCCTAAATACCAGTGATGTGCCAGGACTCCTAGGCCATGTGGACACGACAACAGAAATCAACACAGCCGTGTACCTCCTCCGAGTGTGAGGAACCAAGATCAGCCTACATTGAGGTTCTTCTTACAACCACCCCCATGCGCCACTCTCCACCAAGCCCGCCCAATACCCTGCACTGATGGGGGTGATCAGCTCCGTGGCAGTCGTCACTTTGGCTTTCACTGTCATGATGTTGAGGTTCATGAGATAGTAGAAAGTCAGGTGAAGCACGCTGTCATCTGGAGCGAGAGGAGGAAAAGAAGACCATGTACAATCTGAACATGAGAGCAGAGTTTATAGTATTAGGGAACAGAAAGGCAGCAAGGGTTTTAAGAGCTTTTTTACTGAACAAAAACTCAATGTTAATTTCATACTGGATTGAAAAGGAAGAACGTCTACAAATTCTTTACAACTCCTCTCTCCATGACAGGGAGCTTCATTTCCTACCTCTTTAGTGTGGGCTGGACTTAGCTGCTTCTAACAAAAACAATACGAAAGGAAGTGATCAAACGGATCCAGGTTCATATGATCAGTAATAAGACAGAGTGACAACATTTAATCCTGATATGATGTCATAATGAACACCATGTCTATGGTATTCCTCCCCAAACCCATAACCTCAGTCTGATCAGGAGAAAGGACCAGATAAACCCAAACTGAGTCCTTCTACGTAACAGACCTTGTCTGCAAAGGTCATGAAAGATAAGCAAAGACTGAGGAACTATCACTGCCTAGAAGGGGCAAGAAAACCAAATGCAATGTGAGATCCTGCACTGGATCCTGGAACAAAGAGCATTAGCGGAAAAACCAGGGAAACCTGCATAAAATCTGTAGCTTAATTAATAATATTATACCAGTAAAATTAACATTGGTTACACGGCAGTTAAGTAATATGCTGACATCAGGGCAAGCTGGATGAAGAGCATGAGAACTCTACTACTGCAACTCTACTGAGTCTAAAATTATCTCAAAATAACAAGTTTAAAAAAAAAAAAAAAAGTAAAGAGACCAGTGAGTAGAATATGTTTCCACCTGTGTAAAAACTAAAAATAGAAGGGGATATACAAACACTAGTATAAGAGCTCTCAAATGCATAGAATAGTTCTAGAAAACACATAGAAATCTATCACAATGGTTGTCACTGGAGGTAAGACCAAGGACCACAGTCTGGGAGTCTCAGGTGAAGAGGGAAACTTACATGTAATGGTTACTCTCACCCTGCTAGAATGCCTTATCATATGCTTCTTTATCCAAACAAAACTAGATTCAAAACATACATTCTCTACAGAATACAAACCTCTACCTACATTTGTTATATTAAGCACTTTGGTCATATTACTCAAAACCAGCATACTCTTGCAACTTGTTCTGTGTATCTGATTTAACAAATTCAGAAACTGGTGTAATTTTACTGAGCATCCATTATGTGTCTAGTTTTGTACTGAATTGTTACAGTTATGACTTAGGGGGGAAAAATCAAACAAACTTCATGCCAAACAATGAGGAAAAATAGAGAAATATGAAACCAAAATCTTTTCTTAGTCAAACAGGACTTGGCTTGCTGGACCTTGGGCACCTGCAGCTATGGGACTGCCCAGAACAAGGGAAGCCAGACCTTTGCACTTCAGGTCCAGCATGACAGACAGCGGGTGCCTCTTCAGCATCTCCTTGCGTTTGTCATCCAACTGAACTCCCAGTGTGGGTCGCCGGCGTTTCTGGATAAAGGAAATATCAAAGCAGAAAAGCACTAGTCCTACGAATTTCCCCCTTCCTTCTCCCTATAGGCCATGGACTTCTGCCTGGGACCTGCTGCTTCAACTATCTGGCTGCCAGGCCCCCAGGAGCCCTTTCTTTCCAACCTCTTTCTTCTGCTTCTAGGGATAATAGCACCTGCCAACTAGCAGACCCCAGGCGTGGCTGCATGGCACACTCCTGTGGGGCAACAGCTCTCACCGTGGTCTGCTCCTCCTCAGCGTCTGAGTCGCTCTCATCATCTGCAAACACAAAGAGAAGGCATCTAGAGGTGAGGGGGCATAAAGGCACCAAGACTCTGTGTCACTTGTAAATACGTTTCATCAGAATACCCGATGAACTGATTTGCTGCTGTTTATGTGGTACAGAAAACACGGTGACCCAAGAAAAAAAAAAGAGGAATGCCTCATAATCCCACTACCCCCTTCCTCCTATTTCTGAAAGTGCTTGTTATTGTCATCCTGTGGACCACAAGCCCCTCCACTGGTAGTGGTGGTGGTAGCAGTAACAGTAGTATAAATAACAACAACAGCGGCAGTTCATACAATTTGAGGGGCTGCTATGTGCCTAGAATGATGCTTAAGGACTTTGCACACATGAGTTCACTTAATCCACTTATCCTACACAAGTAATTATTATCCTGTTTTGACAGGTGCGTAAACTGAGGCTCAGAAATGATAAAGAGCTTTCCCAGGATCAGTGAGCTAGTGAGCAGCAGGGTTGAAATCCACAAGCACTGCTTTTTTCTTGTCTATTCGGAGCATTAGGACGTTAAAGTTAAGCTCCGTGATACTCAAAACTAGTACAGCTAATTTCCAAAGACCCAGCACTGCCTGTGAGTGGCGACCCTGTGTCCCGGGAACCAGCTAAGGGAAACATGGGGAAGAATCTGACTACATTACCTTGGGAGTCTTCAGGAGGCTTAAACAGAGCCTTGGCTTCATCCACACTGCCTTCTATTGCCACAGACAATGTCTTATCTGTGAGCAAGAAAAAGGCTTCATATGACAGCTGCTGAGGGAAGGAGCTAAGCTATATAAAAAGGCTAGCTCTGGGAATGCATTTCTTCTGCGTTTGTCACAGGTCCTTACTGACTGGGGGGTGGAAGGGCAAAAGCCCTTTCTCCAAATGAAGAGGGACCTGAGAGGATACTTGAGTCTTTTTTCCAGTGTTGACTGAGAACAAAGAACCCAAAGTGCAAACTTCTGGACCAGCACTACCTGAGACTACAGTGAACTCCTCTCTTTTCAGGCTTATACCAATGCACAATACCAACCTAGGGCCTAAAGCTACAGAATACTTTGCTGACAACTGTCTTAAGGATTCTCATCCAGAACCTGTCCACTGTCCACATCCTGGAAATGACTGCTCTCATCTAAGTGCTTAGTCTCCATTCTGTACTACACCAAGCATCTCGCTGGTACCGTCACATTTAACTGGGAGGCAGGACAGTGGATAGGAACTTGGATCCTGCAGTCTAGTCCCAAATCTGAGTCTCTGCCCCAATTTCTAAACATCTGGGAAGTTACGTCACTGCTCTGAGCCCCACTTTCTGCAACAATGAAGTTCTGTCTTGACAGACAGCAGCTGCCCAGTTGGGTGGTGAGGACCAAATAAGCTCATCCTTATAATTATAAAATTATTTTTTTCAAATTAACGTTTAACTGTCACAACAACCCTATGAAAGCCATACAATTATTATAGCTATGAGATGAGAAAATTAAGGCTCAGAGTTGCAGGATATAATGGGTGGAAGTCGTAAAGCTAGGATTCAAGACCAGGTCTACTCAACTTGAGCCCAGTGTCTCAAGCACAAATGTAAGTGGGCTGTTCTGTGCACCCGACTGACAATTCACTGGGAGGTCGAGACAGCCCACCACCCCTCTGGCTCCATTCAAAAGGGTATACAGATTACAGATAGTCACAGGAGCCTGAAATGGTTTGCCCAACTGTACTAAGGAGGGATGGCAAACTTCCTCTACCTGGCAAGCCACTGAGATAATCCTCCCAGGTGGCTGGCTACTGCTGACAGCCCTTCATAAACTAACATACCTCACCCCAAATAAGGTGGTTGCCCCCACAAACCACTGGCAAATGCCTAACTGTTCTTTTGGGTAACTTAATCCTGAAATTCTACAGTAAAATGGGAAAGGAAACAGGATGGGTTAAAACACAAAAGAAAAGAAAATTACTCACCCTGTCTAGGGGGCTGGGAGGATTTCATATGAGCTGATGATGGAAACAAGGAGGAGAACAAGAGGGAGGGAGCGGACCAGAAGGACCAGGAAAACACAAGAAGAGAGACAGTAATGTGTTGGTGCCCATGGCTGGGAGGAGAGGCATGCACTGGTGCGATACATATCTGTCTGATGCGATGGGGTGAAGAAGAAAAGTTTAGGTGCTGGGTAAAAGCTGCAGTAAGGCAAAAGTTAGGGTCTCCAAAAACTTTTCAAAATCCTAGTGAAGTAAAGGGCTGCCCTTAAGCTTAAAGCGGAGACATCTTCCCACTTAGTAATCACTATAATGGCATGCAGCTTGTTTGGGCTTGGTGAAAGTCTGGGAAAGCTGCCTGGTACCTGTGTTCACCAAGTCCTCTCTCTGAAGCAGAGCAAGAGGTGCCGATCCCCCTGCCAAGCGTGCCTTGATGGAGTGAGTGTCTGGGAGCCCAGACAAGCTGCCGGGGCACTGCACCCAACAGCTACCCAGCCAGGCTCATCAAAGATTCAAAGCCATCCACTCTGAAATGCCCACCAGGTTAGTCTAGCCTCAGGCCAGCTGGTCAAAGCAGCCATGCTGGGTGGTGTGGCGGGGAAGTAGCATCTGTCACCTGTGGGCTTCTGAGCAGGACCAGGGAGCCTTCCTCAGCAGGCAGGGCTTCCAAATGACTCAAACGGCCAAGGCTGCTGCTCCCACAGCCCCTCTTCCTTACCCAACCCCCATACTCACCACAGGCCTGCCCATATGCAGTGGCCTGGACAAAGAGGACATAGAGGGGAGGTGGCAGGTGTCTAGCTGTCTCATATTGCTTGTGAGCTTGGTCGAATGGCATGAACAGGTACTCTTGCACGGGGAGGGAAGCCTGCACGCAATAAAAGAAGGGTTTTTGTTTTCTCTTCTTAGGCAGTCCACATGTGAAGGGGTGGCTTTTTATTTAATAAATAGCTTTTTACTTACTAAAAATATATGATAAACTAAAATAGGTAGACAAAAAGTCAATACAAAAAAACCCCAATTTAAACAAGCAGCAAACAGTAAGAAAATGAACTTAGATAAAGAGCCATTTCCAATAGCATCAAGAAAACATCAACCACCTATGAATAAGTAAGTGAAAGGTATGTAAGCCTCCACACAAAGGTCTGAGAATGAAAGGTCTAAATGAATGGATACACGCCATGTTAATGGTCTGTAAGACTCAATATTTTCTTGAAATCAATTCTCCCCAAAGCGATCTACCGATTCAATGCAATACCAGTCTAAATCTCAGCACGTGAAAATTGACTCGCTGATTCTAAAACTGATTATGTTAAATGCAAAGGGCCAAGGTGCCTGGGTGGTTCAGTTTTTTAAGTGTCTGCCCTTGGCTCAGATCATATCCCGGGGTCCTGGGATTGAACCCCACATTGGGCTCCCTGGTCAGTGGGGAGCCTGCTTCTCCCTTTCCCTCTGTCTCTTCTACCACCCATGCTTTTTCTCTCTCACACTTGCGCTCTCTGTCAAATAAATAAAATCTTAAAAAAAAAAAAAAGCTATGGTAAATAAGCCAGTGTGGTACTGGTGCCTGGATAGACAAATAGACCATAACAAACCTACAGGGACATTTGATTTAAGACAGAAGTGGCACAGCAGAGTGTGGAAAGAATGGTCTTTTCAATAAATGACCCTGCTGAACACCAACACGAGGCGGGGGGAGATGAATCTGACCCTTAACTCACACTACGTACAACATTCCCTTCCAGGAAGCCTAGAGATCTAAATGTGAAAGACAAACAATAAAGCGTCTATAAGAAAATAAGACAGTATCTCCATGACCCTGGGACAGAGATCAATTTCTTAAATAGGACACACTAACCATAAAGGAAAAAACTGATCATCAGATCATATAAAAATTAAGAACATATGCTCATTAAAAGATACCATTATGGGGTGCCTGGGTGGCTCAGTGGGTTAAAGCCTCTGCCTTCAGCTCAGGTCATGATCTCAGGGTCCTGGGATCAAGCCCCGGCATTGGGCTCACTGCTCAGCAGGGAGCCTGCTTCTCCCTCCCTCTGCCTGCTGCTTTGCCTACTTGTGTCCTCTCTCCATCTCTCTAATAAATAAATAAAGTCTTTAAAAAAAAGAGTATATATTATATGATTCCATTTGTTTAAGTTCAAAAATGGGCCCAACTAACCTATGACATTAGAAGTCAAGATAATGGTTACTGGGGGGGGTTGTGTGGGTGAGAGGAGACAGTGACTGGAAGGGGAAATAAAATTGCTTCTGAAAAATCAATGTTCTTTTTCTCAATCTGGGTGCCAGTTACAGAGATGTGTTCACTTGTGAATATTCACTGAGCTATACATTTATGAACGATATGCTTTTCTATACACAAAATTATTTTTTTAAATGTAATATACGTGCACTGTTTTAAAAAGTTGTATCTGGGGCACATGGGTGGCTCAGTCAGTTAAGTATTCAACTCTTGATCTCAGCTCAGGTCTTGATCTCAGGGTTTTAAGTTCAAGACCTGTGTGAAATCTACTTAAAAAGATTGTATTCAAGTTTATAAAGCAGAAACTCTCCAGAGGCACCTTACTGGCTCAATTGGTAGAACATGTGACTCTTGATCTCAGGGTCAATGCCCCACATTGGGCGTAAAGTACTTTAAAAACAAAACAAACAAACATCCCAGTTCCCAAACTCCAAAGTAATTGTTAATAGTTTGGTATAAATAATGACTCTTCTAAGCATACACTGGACTCACATATGCATATATATGCATATGTATATATGTATATACCATATATATGCATATGGATACTTTGTTAACAAAGGTATACAATCAAATAGTACTTTATGTCCTACAATAGGCATTGTTTTGTTTAATTAGATGATAAATCTTTGTTCTGTCCAATTATTTGATCAGTGGTATGATGTCCTCTATTTCCATCACAGCTATAAGACTGTACTATACAAAAATTTATTTAACCTGGGGTGCCTGGTTGGCTCAGTGGGTTAAAGCCTCTGCCTTCAGCTCAGGTCATGATCCCAGAGTCCTGGGATCTAGCCCCACATCCGGCTCTCTGCTCAGCAGGGAGCCTACTTCCTCCTCTCTCTCTGCCTACTCTCTCTGTCAAACAAATAAAATCCTTTAAAAAAATTTTTATTTAAACTGCATCCTATTTAGGCATGTTTAGAGAAACTCTAATTAACAGGAAAAATTAAGGGGTGCCCACGTGGCTCAGTCCATAAAGCATCTAACTCTTGATCTGGGCTCAGGTCATGATCTCAGGGTCAAGAGATCAAGCCCTGCACTGGACTCTGCAATGGAGGTAGAGCCTGGTAGTCCCTTTCCCTCTGCTCCTCCTCCCACTCTTTCTCTCAAATAAATAAATAAACAAAATCTTTTTTTTTTTTTTTTTTAAAGATTTTATTTATTTATTTATTTGACAGAGAGAAATCACAAGTAGATGGAGAGGCAGGCAGAGAGAGAGAGAGGGAAGCCGACTCCCTGCTGAGCAGAGAGCCCGATGTGGGACTCGATCCCAGGAACCTGAGATCATGACCTGAGCCGAAGGCAGCGGCTTAACCCACTGAGCCACCCAGGCACCCAATAAACAAAATCTTAAACAAAAACAAAAACCAATCAGGAAAAATTAAGTACAAACTTTGCATTTTCTTTTCATCCTATTATGAAGTGCTACTCAGAATATTTGTTAACAATTCTAATTCTATGCCGAGAGTTGAAGGGAGGAAATGCAGATCTTGCCAAATCCTAGAAAAGGGAATCTCTGATTTCTCTAGGGTCCTTTTGCAAAGTTCCTCCTTATTAACCATTTACTCTGCTACATAAAACTATGAGGATTTAGAGGGGTGCCTGGCTGGCTCAGTCAGTAGAGCCAGTTTGTGACTCTTAATCTTGGTGTCTTGAATGCATGCCCCACATTGGGTATAGTGTTTACTTTAAAAAAAAAAAAAACAAAAAAAAAAACAACCTATAAGGATTTAGAGCAAATCTGGCCTCACGGAGCAAATAAAAATCAGGTCACCTATACAGAAAGACATGACATTTTACATTATATTCTAAAGTGGGGACTTTTCCTCCCAAAGGCACCTAACAGCTTTCAAATATGAGTAAAGTTCTTTTCAGAGAGAGTACCTCTACTGAACATCTGCCCCCAAGGTGCAGTCAGGAGTCTAACAGACATCCACAGAAGCAGGCTTAGAGGCCTGGAGGCTGTGGGGCTGGTGGAAACCATTCTGGGTAAATTAAACCCAGAGTTTGCGGGACGCCTGGGTGGCTCAGTTGGTTAAGCAGCTGCCTTCGGCTTAGGTCATGATCCCAGCGTCCTGAAATCAAGTCCCACAACGGGCTCCTTGCTCGGCAGGGAGCCTGCTTCTTCCTCTGCCTCTGCCTGCCATTCTGTCTGCCTGTGCTCGCTCTCTCTCCCTCTCTCTCTCTCTGACAAATAAATAAATAAAATCTTAAAACAACAACAACAACAAAAAACCCCCCAGAGTTTGCAAAAGTATTTTACCTGGAAGCAGCTCTGGGTGAAAAGAAAAAATTCCAGACAAACGTGTGTGTATGTTCCTGAACCCACCCAGCATCTCTTCCACCCAGGACACAACCTTACCGTACTAGCTGGGCAGAAACTCCAAACAGGACCATCCTCGCACTGGGCTCTGACACCCACTAGAGTAACATACCTGGCAAAACCCAAAGGGAGACAGGCTGCTGGAGGCCTCAGGTCAGCAAGGTCTCACTGGGTGCTGAGGGCAAAGCAAAAGGCCAGTGTTGGGGAGGATGGGGGGAGAGTCCTACCTGCATGATGCTATTGAGGCGAGGCTGGAGGCTGCTTAGGTACTCCTTTTTGACCTCAATCTCCTTAAGGATCTTCTCCTTGTTGGACAGGCACTCTCGGTACTTCTCCGCCAGCCTATTGGGAAAGGACAGACCACTGTCACTCGAAGCTCCTCAGAGATCTCCCAACACACCTACTGACTGTTACAACCCACCTAATGACAGTTAGTCATGATTAACTAATGTTTACCTAGTACTTACTCTGTGTCAGGCACTTCGAGAACTCTTTATAAGCATTATTGCATTTAATCCTTATAAAAGTCCTGGAAGATAGGTAGGGACTCTTCTTTTCCCCAAAGGAAGAAACAAAGGCTCAAGTAGACAACTTGCTCAAGGTCATTCAGCTAAAAGCAAGTACAAAGCTGGGCTCTGAATCCATACCTGTCTGGCTCCACTAGGGAATATCCCTGTATCATTTTCTATTCTCTTTCTTGCCTCTAGGGTCTACAGCCAAAACTTTCACAAACATGTGGGCCTAGCAACTACAGAACCCAAATGAAGCACTTAAACTGGCCTGAGTGGGGCAGAGTGGTGATGGACTCTGGACCACAGGAATAGAACACTCATGATTTAGCCTGTGCCAAGGCAAGCCATGTACTGGACAGAGGAGTGATGGGCCAGCCCCATCTGCTCAACACCTGACACTAATTCCGTAAGAACCACACTTAGTGCTTATTAAATTCATAACATGGACCAAAAGCATAAAATACATTTTATAACAGGAAAAAGAAAAAGAAGTAAAAACACCTGCTTCTTCAATGGAAAACAGAGCAAATGTGTCAACAAAAGCCCTATTATTCTCATACAAATATGGGGAAGAATGTCACTATTAATGAAGGAATACAACCATGAAAGATCTGATATGAAAAATACACTATCCCCTTAAAAAGACCTCGATCATTAACAGTATATGTGTTCTATTTACAATTAATAAATAAAAGATCTTTATTAATACAGGATTTTTCATGTAAAGGTGTGCCTTGAAGCATAATTTATGATAGCAAAAAAATAACTGAAAGTCTGATCCAACAGAGGAAAGATTGTGTAAATTATAATTTGTCTATGCACAGGAATGCTGTATATAATCTTCTAAAATAATGTCTGCAAATCTTTAAAGTACCACAGAGGCAGAAGAAAAAGAAAAAGAAAAAAATTAAATTTACAGTACAAAAGGTTACATCTCAAATGTTAAAATTTTAAAGGAAAAGTTACTCCAATCTTCTATTAACAGCCTTAACTAATTCCAGCCCCACCCATTATATTGTTGGTCAAGTTTGAATTATCAGGTGCAAATTAATTTGGTCTTAAACCAGTCCACTGGTTCCATAGAACTCTGCTGTATGATTGTGGGTCATGCATCACAAAGCACCGTCCCCATAAAGGTCTGTGTCAGCACAGATTAACAAGGTCAGGAAGGATACACAACCTTTTTCGCTGTTCTAGCTCCCAGTCCAGACGTGCAAGGGTTTGCTGGTGAGGGTCTCCCATGGTGACTTCAGCCTTGCTAATATCTGGAGGAGCCTCCTTATAAAACTCCTCTAAACTGACCAGATCAATTTCTTCATGCTTCGACCTGCAGAGAAGAACTACATGTCAGGTTGCTCTTCTCAGGATCCCAAACCATGGATTAAGTGAACCCACAGTTCCCTCCACATATGCTTACTCAACCCTGTTTTACAACTACCCAGGAACCTAGAACCCAGTCTTCTCAGCAAATGCTCATTAGTAAATGTTTCATTTTGAAGAAATATAGTTGGTGACATACGATAGGATCCTTATCCATCGTGTCTAACGTTTTTATCCATGAATTAGCTGAAGACCTGGAAGGGATGCTTATAAAACTTACAGATGTCCAAGCTTAGCAAAAGAGGTTAAGAACTGAAGGGTGAATAAAAATACTATAGGGCGCCTGGGTGGCTCAATTGGTTGAGCATCTGCCTTCAGCTCAGGTCATGATCCCGGGTCCTGTGATCAAGTCCCATATCAGGCTCCCTGATCAGTGGGGAGCCTGTTTCTCTCTCTCTTGCTCATGAATAAATAAAATCTTCAACCAACCAACCAACAAACAAAAAACACTACAGTCTAGACCTAGACCGCCAGGTTGAAACCAAGAATTAGAGACAGGAAAAAAAAGTAAGGGACTGCATTTAAGTTCAAAATATTAACTGCATTAAACATGGGATGGGGAAGATCCAGCAGGGTATAATGATTTAGAAGCTTCAACTGTTTCATATACAGTGACTCACAAGAAAAGAAACCTAATGCTTTTTCCTGCATTAACACAGTAGTGCACAGGCTGTGGACAAAAGATGATAGTAACAGCAGTTACCAGGTATTAAGCACCCACTGTATGCCAGCCTCATCTCACTTATTTCTCATGATAACTCTTATCAAATGGGGATTTCTATCTCCATACCTGAAATGAGATGAAGACTTCTACAACTGAGCAGCTTGCTCAACGTCACACAGCTAGTGAGTGGCAGAGCTGGAATGTGAATCCAGGCTGTCTGACGGGGGCCAAGGGTGGTCACCCGCCTCTCCATAGGCCAGGGTTCTACTGCATTCTGCATTTGTCAGCTTTCATCTGAGTGATGGTTACAGCCTGGTGCATCACATTCTTTTGTATTTAATACCCTTTTATTTTTAAACAGTTTAAGATACACAGGAAGTTTCAAAGATAGTACTGAGAATTTATTTCCTCTGTGTACCCTTCCCCTGGGTTCCTCCAATGATAACATCTACACACAGTACATTATGAAAACCAGGAAACTGACAATGACACAATATTATTAACTGAGATACAAGCCTGACACAGATCTCACCTCTATTAATATTTAACTATTATTACATGAATTTGTACAGCAGATAAAGGTACCTCCCCCAAATCAGCATAACTGTCAAAAATACACCAGACTCAATGACTGATATGCCCCTCTTATCCCAAGTTTATTATAAATAAAACCTACATCGGGGGTCTGGGTGGCTCAGATGGCTAAGCATCTGCTTTCAGATCAGGTCAGGATCTCAAGGCCCTGGAACCAAGTTCTGCATTGGGCTTCCCACTCAACAGGGAGTCTGTTTCTCCCTCTTCCTCTGCTCCTCACTCCCACTCGTGCTTGTTCTCTCTTTTTTAAAGATTTTATTTATTTATTTGACAAAGAGATAGAGAGCAGAAGTAGGCAGAGTGGCAGGGAGAGGTTAAAGCAGGCTCTCTGCTGAGCAGGGAGCCCAACTCAGGGCTCAGTCCCAGGACCTGGAACCATGACGTCATCTAGCCAAAGGCAGCCGCTAAACCTACTGAGCCACCCAGGTGCCCCTCTACGCAAAAAACAAAAACAAACCCCAAAACACCTGCCTCTTCTCAATCTGCACAAGTAGGTCTGACCAAGCAAGAATATATTCCCTTCTCTTCCTCTGTCTACTCCTCCTTCCTTCTCATCTCTCAGGTTGGATTTGCCAAGAGGCATTACATTTTAAGACAGACACTGACAGATTATAGTTTGTTCACCTGAAAGCAGCTAAGTGGCAAGAAGTTCAGCTTCTGAAGAATAAAATCCAGTTGCAAAAATGAACGGCTGGAACTTTAGAGAGGAAAAAATGGGCCAAAGGTTAAAAGGATTTGGCTGGAAGGCAGTTGCTCCTATGCAAGGTGCCCAGGAATCAGACTGGTAATGTAAAGGCCCCTGCTGGAGAAAGACAACTGCTTTTGACCAGGTGCAGAGCTCAAATGCAAAGTCAGAAAGGCTTCCGAGGTTCTTTGTGCAGCCTGAAAACACTGCCTCCAATTCTCCCAATCAAAGTGATCTACTCACCCTTGTCCCAGATCCTGCAGTCTCCAAGCCCATCTGATTTTTTAAGGAGAGTAGCTCACACTGAGCTATGTAAGAAAAGCAGTTATTAACAGACTATTTTGCCAAAGGCTGTTCTCTGAAACTCACTTGAACTCCAGACACTTGGTGATCTCTTTCTGCAGGTGCATCACCTCATATAACAGGTTCTGCAGCTGCAGGTGATAGGCATCTACTTTCTGCTTGGCCTGAAAGGAGGACAAGGTCAGAGGTGAGTGGGTCAAGTCAGGTCAGACAGAGGAGAAGAGGTAAAGGGGATTAAGAAGGGAATGTGGGGAAAAGAGAGGAGGAGGATTAAACCTCTCAATTTCTACCTCATGGGTCTGATCTCTTCCTTTCTTCAACCTGATGTGGGCTAATCGATTAAGCTTCTTCAGGGTCATGAAATGCACACAGCTCTGGATCCTCCGATCTTCTATCTCAACCGCCTGTAGGCAAAGAAAACTGGTAAAGATCCTGTCAACAGGTGCTGGCTTAGCTTCCTTCAGCACCTCACTTCTGACCCATCCCCATCCAGGACCGAAAACAAATACTGGAAGGAACTCAGAACCAAGAGAAATGTAAGTGGGAAATGGAAGAATGACTGTAGAAGGGAAATCTGGGCCAAAAAACAATTTCTGCTTGGACTGAAGTAACAGGAATTGAAGACGGAGCAAGTACAGCCGATGAACAATTAATCTGTCCCTATGTATTGTATACAGAGATCCTAACAATAGCAACACCCTGCATACTATCGGTCTCTGAGAATAACATTACAGAATACCATAAATGAAAAGTTTGGCTACATTAAAATATGATGTAATTATCGTAACAATATTGGCTAGTATAAGCACAAACAAGTGAGATTCTTGGAAAAATATGGGTTTTGTTTTTAGCCACTGTTTGGTTTCTTTGACCCAAAGTCTGTTCCATTCATTTAATGTTAAATAATTTCATTTCTGAAATTACTGTGAAATGACATACCTGTACATATTCATCCTTAAAAAGCAAAGGAATTTACACATATCATTTCTTAAAACCTAGCAAAATGCCCAACATGTAATACAGTTAGATGAATTATCAAATTACAGTTATGAGAAAAATCAGTTGTCCTGTACTTTTGTTACTGTAACTGGTAGTTGAGTTGGGTGGTGATGACATGTTCCCGTAAGTTAACAGACACGTCTCTGGAGCCCCCAGACTTCAACCCCCTGATCACGGTTAGGACAGAAGACCATGATGAGGAAAGGCTTTGATGGGTGCAAAACCAGGCCACCCATTCAAACCCACCAGGTTCTTGTCTGCCCAATCCCAGTCCCACTCCTTACCACATCCTTGCCTCCTCTGCTCTTCAGGTCCTGGATCTCAGCCATGAGCCTCTGCAGCTCCTGGCATGTGTACTTGTACAGCTCATAGTCTCTGCCAGGGTCCCGCAGATCCACTTCAGCCTCCTCACTGTAGTATTTACCTTCCTGTGGAGGCAAGGAAACAGGCCTTAGGTGGGGAATAAAAGTCGCCCTGCTGGGACCAGGGCCACTGGGCTGAAATCAGTTAACAATGAAACCCCAAATCAGGTGTCTAAAAAATCTGGTCCTCAAATCAAAGGTTTTTGTTCTCCAAAATGGAAAAGAATTCATTCCTCTTTTCTTATTTCTAACCATAAAGTAATGCGTGCTTGGTGTCAGAGACTCAGAACACAGTGAGAAGTATCAAAAGCAAAATGAAAAGTTGCCTGTAATCTCACCTCCCAGCCTGAAATAACTATTTTTAATACTGCGGATAAACACAAATTTTATTTTTAAACAAAATGGGATCATACTGTTCATGCAATTTCTCATCCCAATAAATTTAAATATCCATTAAAATGGCTGCATTATAATCCACTATATAGATGAACTAGAATTCATTTATCTAAGTTCCTACTGATGAGTGTTTAGATGATCAAATAAAGCTTTAGCAGAGATTAAAATTAAGAAGGGAATGTGGGGAAGAGAGAGGAGGAGGATTAAACCTTTCAATTTCTACCTCATGGGTCTGATCTCTTCCTTTCTTCAACCTGATGTGGGCCAATCAAAATTGGTCACTCAGCCTTAAAAGTGAACAGAATGCATTTCTTAAAGAGAGAGTCCACTATAGTTAATAATACCGCACTGTATATTTACAAGTGGCTAAGAAAGTAGGTCTTAAAAGTTCTCATCACAGAGGTGCCTGAGTAGCTCAGTGAGTTAAGTGTCCAATTCTTGACTTCAGCTCAGGTCTTGATCTCAGGGTTGTGAGTTCAACCCCCATGTCAGGCTTGACACTAGGCGTGGAGCCTACTTAATTAAAAAAAAAAAAAGTTCTCGGGGCGCCTGGGTGGCTCAGTGGGTTAGGGCCTCTGCCTTTGGCTCAGGTCATGATCCCGGGTCCTGGGATCAAGCCCAGCATAGGGTTCTCTCTCAGCGGGAAGCCTGCTTCCTCCCCTCTCTCTGCCTACTTCTCTGCCTACTTGTGATCTCTGTCAAATAAATAAATAAAATCTTAAAAAAAAAAAAGTTCGCATCAGAAGAAATAAAAATTTTAACTATACATGGGGATAGATGTTAACTAGACTTTTGTGGTGATCATTTCACAATATATACAGATATTGAACGTTGTACACCTTAAATTAATACGTTATATATCAATTATATCTCAATAAAAAAAGAACCAGTGCCTGCAGTGGATAAGGTATTTTTGTTAGTCTAGAGTTCCTAAATCTGAGGAAAACATCATTTTCACTTAAATTCAAATTCTTACGTTTCTCTATTCTAGTTAAAAAAAAAAAAAAAAAAAAAAAAGTAGGGTGTTGGGGTGGCTGAGTCAGTTAAGCATCAGCCTTCGGCTTAGGTCATGATCCCAAGGTCCTGGGACAGAGCCCCGCATCAGGGAACCTGCTTCTCCATCTCCACTTGTGCTTGCTCTCTCTCTCCTGCACTCACTCTCAAATAAATAAATAACATCTTAAAATTAAATAATAAAGTAACCAACCAACCAACCAAAACTATTAATTCATAAATCAGCTTGACAGAGTCAAGGAGAAAGAAACAGTAAAAGAACCTGCTGACCACATGAGCTCTCAGGCCACAGAAGAGATTCTGTGGGGATGCTGTTCTGATACTAACTCAGCAGCAGACCAGGGATGCCACATCTCCAGTCACCAGTGGTGTGCTGCGGATACTGGCTTCTTCTGACCTTCAGGAAAAATGGAGACATACACCATACTAGAATGAGGTCTCTGTTCACACACTACTTATGTCTAATACAGGCTGGTAGGTTCTTGGGATGCTGCAGCTAAATCAGATGTAAATATTAAGGTCTGTAGAACCAAGGGAAGTCCCAGCACCTGGTCAAGCAGAGGCCATCTGGGCGGTAGTCCCTGTGACACTCAGCTGCTGCAAACTCACAGCCTGGTGCTTTGGCCACAAGCTATAATTTCTTAGCAGTGTGGCAATCCTGGCTGACCTCACCTGCTCTGTATCAGAACGGTTACGCTTCCCTTCAGCGGGTGCTCCATCACTTCGGATCACTTTGGGCTTCCGTTTTTTGCTTGATTCTGATGACATGGTTGTTTGATCACGTCAGGAGGAAATAGCAGAGACCTGTTAAAAGGAGGAAACTTTAAAGATTTTTCAGAGCTGGAATTGGGAGATTTTCCTGGAGTCAGAATACTGAAGTTTAACTAGTAGTTCTGGCCACGTATGCCCTTGTTAGCTCAAAAAAAAAAGGTCACTTAACCCTCCAAAGCCTCAGTTTAATCCTCTGTAAAAGGAGGGAGGGATGCCTGGGTGGCTCAGTCAGTTAAGGCGATGCCTTCACCTCAGGTTAGGATCCTAGGGTCCTAGGAATCGAGTCCCTTGTTGGGCTCCCTGCTCAGTGAGGAGACCACTTCTCCCTCTCCCCACTGCTTGTAATCTCTCCCTCTCTCTCAAATGAATGAACAGAATCTTTTAAAAAATAAAAAGGGGGAATGAAGCACCTGTGTGGCTCAGTTGGTTAAGTGGCTGACTCCTGATTTCAGCTCAGGTCTTGATCTCAGGGTTGTGAGTTCAAGCCCTGCATCGGGTTCTGCGTTAGGTGTGGAGCCTATTCAAGATTCTCTCTCCCTCTGCCCCTTGCCCCCGCCGTCCCATGGGCACACTGTATCTCAAAGAAAAGGGGGGAATCATCCCTCAGCCTGTCCAAAATGAACTCATCTTTTCCAGCTCTACCTTCTTTAAAGGTACCACAACCACATCTCTGACTAAACTCCTCTGCCTAGCATATATACCCATTCCCAGTACTACTGATTGATCACTGCACGCCGGATCTGATCTAAGCACCTTAAGGGTATGTTCTTACTTGATCCTTATATGAAACTTTTCAGATAAAAACAAATACCATTTTATGGATAAGAACACTGAGGTTCAGAAAGAAGAACGAGTAGGGGTGCCTGGGTGATTCAGTGGGTTAAAGCCTCTGCCTCCGGCTCAGGTCACAATCCCACGGTCCTGGGATGGAGCCCCGCAGCGGGCTCTCTGCTCAGCAGGAAGCCTGCTTCCCTTCCTCTCTCTCTCTGCCTGCCTCTCTGCCTACTTGTGATCTCTGTCAAATAAATAAATAAAATCTCAAAAAACAAACAAACAAACAAACAAGGCGAACGAGGTGTTGAAGGTCACACAGCTGGTATGCTTAAGCTTGGGTCCATCTGACACATCAGTGCTCTTGACTACTACATTATTGTGACACCAGTGTGTCTTGCTGCCATCTCACTGGGCAATGCCATCAACTCTCTGGTTGGCCCTAAAACTCAAAAGAATAGAACCTACACTTCATGGGACTGGGGTCACAAAGCATCCTCCCTCTGCTACCTCTCCTGGTTGTCACCACAGCCCCGAGGTAGGCAGCACAATCTAACCCCCCAAAATCAGTCACAAACGCTTACTGAAGGAACCAATGTCTCACAGTAGTGAGTCAGAGAAGCCCAGAGTTGGGAGTCTCCACTCTATTTTACTGCTATGAGTCCTGGGACTCATAGTTGCTTCACTGTTCTCTGGGCAGGCTTCCTCACAGATCCAATGCGAATAACAGTCCCTACCTCCGGGGTTGCCATGGTCATTGACACAGGAGGCACTCCACCGGGGAAGGTGATGAAGATGACTGGGGCTTTAGGTGGTACATGGGTAATCTGAAATAATGTTGAACACCTAAGAGAAAGTTCATCCCTTACCAATTATTTTTAGAAACTTCTGATTGCTTCAAGGAGAATATCTCATTTCCCTAGCTTGTCTTTAACACCCGTGAACAACAATGATCCTTTGTTAACAAAAGGACTCTGAGAGCCTTAGACAATGAAATCTAGCCAGAATTTAAAATGTTTTCATGTTAAATACATTAGTTTTTATCATTATCTCCTATATAGAACAAATCTCCATTTAGGGGAGAGACTTAAAATTTTCTCCTAAAGGAAACTCATGTTTAAAATGTAAAAGGTGGGGCGCCTGGGTGGCTCAGTGGGTTAAGCCGCTGCCTTCGGCTCAGGTCATGATCTCAGAGTCCTGGGATCGAGCCCCACATCGGGCTCTCTGCTCAGCAGGGAGCCTGCTTCCTCCTCTCTCTCTGCCTGCCTCTCTGCCTGCTTGTGATCTCTGTCTGTCAAATAAATAAATAAAATCTTTAAAAATAAATAAATAAAATGTAAAAGGTGACTCGATTAAAAACCTTTAGCAAAGTCTTAAACGGTAAATTGTACAAAACCCACAACGTTGGGACGCGAAAAGCTGGATTGTGGGAAATCCTGACTTCGGAAACCTAGTAAAAACAGCCTGGCACACGCAAGCACACAATAAATGTGAGCTATCATCACCACCACCTTCGACATAGACATCGTCACCTAGAGGCTACCCTGTGGAGCCCGACGCTGCTGCAGCAGCGAGTATTTTCACCTGCAGAGACTGAGCGCACCGCGCTCAGCGGCTGGAGACCCCGGAGAATGAGCACGGAGAATCGGGTCGGTCCCCAGCCCGGAGACGCCCTCCGGGAGGTCTGCACCTCAGTGCCGGAGGGCCCAGCACCGCTCCTCCGACCAGCACGCTGCGCAGCACCCTCCTCACCGATGCGAGCCCCGAACCCGCCGCCGCAAGACAGCCACTTCCGGCGGCTGAGAGACGTCTTCTCGCACACCATAGAGAAGCGGAAGGAAAGAGCGGCTGGCCGGAAGCGAGGCGCGGAGGCCGGAAGCGAAGCACAAAGGTCCGGGACCGCCGCTGGCGCGTGGTGAAAGCTGCGTCCGGCTGTCGCAGATCTGAGGTTTTCAGGGCGGGAATCAGCGGCCAGCATCCTCGCGCTGCCCTCTAAAACCAGGCAACTGAGGCTTCAGGGACCGATTCTTTGCCTTGTTTACTCCTTTCTCAGCTCCTAAAGCAACGTCCAGCAGCTAGTAGGCGCTCTGCCTACTATTAGTTGAATGAGTGTCGTATGCCCAAGATAACACGAGGGCGTAGTAGTGCCAAGACTCGAAACCCTGTGGATTTGCCTTTATAATCTGTATATTTAACCACTGTCATATTCATCCAGACATCCCACACTACTGAGGGTAGCAAGTCAGGGAAGGTATTCAATTCTCTTACACTTGTTTTTTTTCTTCCCACGGATGCATCAGTGGTTTCCCCATTTGCCTAGGGCAGAGTCACAATTCTAATGCAGCATTTGACAGCCTCAAGTGTTTTCTACCCCTGGCACGAATTCTACAGAGTTCAGGACTTTTCATGTAAATTCTGCTTATCTGGAGGTAGAAACACTGTTGTCCCGAATGCCTTCTGCCTTAGGGGGAGGCCCTCTGTCATTGTGGCTCAGGGAACACAATACAGGGCAGGGGAGGTACCCCTCTGTCATTGTGGCTCAGGGAACACAATACAGGGCAGGGGAGGTAAATTAGCCAGGTGGAACTAGGAAACTGGCTCTGCCTCTAGCACCTAAGTTCCTTGCAGATGAAGAAAAAACATCATAGTTTATAGTAAATATTTAATTGGTTCCATCGGTGACTCCAGCACAAGTTTTCCTGAAAGGGAGACAGAATCAAGCAACCTAGAGGTTCATGAGGTGTAAGGATCACCGAGGAGCCTCCCAAAGTCACTATCCCACTCCAGATACCCAGTGGCACAGTAGAATGGGGGTTCGGCTGATAGAATATGAAGAGAGAAAAAGAATGCTGGGTGAGGGGAATATAGGCCCTGGCCTTTTACTTTGCCTGCAGGAATGAAAAAGAAAGTGCAGGAGATTCTCTCTACACAAAAGGGCTGAAACAGTCAAGTTCTCAGTCTCACGTAGGGAGAAAGAGATGAGCCATTCCAACTGTCTTGTATTAGGAACCCCTTCCCGGGTGGTCTTCTATAACCTCTGTTCTGTATTCCTGATTCCAGATTCCAAATTCTGCAGTTCAAATCAAGTTCTGAATTCTACCTTCTAGGTTCATGTCCTATTCCGTGACCCAGATCCTTTCCAGGTCCCATCCCTTTTCCCAGTCTGAGTGGAATATGTCGGACCTCACCCCAGCTGTGCTACCTTGACAGTTTTCCCCTTTTCTTTTTGAGGCAGTTTTAGGCTTTTCCCTGACAGGAGGGCCTTGGCTCAGACTACTCAGCAAGTGAGTGGTCCAGTGGAGACCAGGGAATTCCAGAGAGCCAGGCCTGATCTGACCTCCCTTCCCATCTCCTCCCTAACCACTCAACATCCTACCTTTTGCACAACTAAAGCTAAACAGAGGGCTTCCATGGTGATAAATGGGAACTGGTGGCTTTGAGATGAGGAATCTTAGGGGGGAATGTAGGAAGACATAAAAGGTTGCTGTTCTTCATTCAGAGAAACTAAACACTGCTTCCAGCACAGGGGAAGGGGTGAACAGGGAAGGTGGGAAGGGTCTGGGCAGAGCTGCAAGTCCTCAGAACCCTGTCATCCTTTAGCTTCCCCTTGTCTGAGCTGAGCAAAAACCCCCAGAGTCCTCCCAAATCCAAGAGAAAACCAAGACAGCAGGACTGGGAGCTCTGCTGTCCATGGCTGCCCTGAGGGAGAAGGGGAAGGAGGCAGAGGCAGCATCACTGGAGAGGCGAGATCTTCAATGGGATCATGATCCGAGACTCCATGTGTCGCACCAGTGGGACTGTGGAAAGAGAGGCAGAGGTCACAGAGGGTGCAGCAGCAAGCGAATCCCAAAAGTGGACATTGAAGGAGTAGGCCTGGGATGCTGAGGTGGGGAAAGCCCCTCTGCCCTCCTAGAATGGAGAGCAGCCAACTGTGGGATAAGAGGGGACTTGGGTGTCGCTGAGATACAACATTTTTTAATATTCATTATTATCTATTTATGTTTCTATGATGTGAAAGAATAAGTATCATAGCAAAAAGTGATTTCACAGATAATATTGCTTAGGACAAAGCTAGGTGGAGAAGAAAGTAGGAGGATTTAAAGAAAAATATCAAGAAAATAATTATAGCCCTAGTATATCGGTAGGACAAAAGCTAAGAGGGTGTCCTTCAAGGGGCTAAGATTTGAAAAATACTGATTTAGTTCAAATTATTCACTTTACATATGGGGAGGCTGCAGCCCACAGGAGGTCAGCCCAAGGTCACCCAGGAGGTCAGACTCTTTACTCTTGCTCAGAGCTATTCAAACATTACCACACATACAAATTACCCACAGCTCTTGTTAAAGTGCAGATTCTGATTCAGCAAATGGGGTGGGAGTTGAGAGTCGGCATTTCTAATAAGCTTCCAGGAGATCCTGATACGATCGTTCAACATCACACTTTCAAGAGTGAGGCTCCCACTAACTCCTTCAGGAAGCATTCTCCCCCACACCAGCTGGTAAGTGCAGACACTTAACTGTAAGCTCCTCAAGGAGCTCCTGTTCATTCTGTGTCCTCTAGCCACCCACCCACTGCAGTCAACACCCACTGACTCCAAGCAGTTCTCAGGGGTCCCAGCAAGGTGGCAAACACAAGACAACGAAAACTTCTCAAAAAAATGCGCTGTGTACTTCCTCTGTGCCGGTCCGGGTGAAGCACTTTTCCTAACTTAGCTCCTAGAATCTTCCCTTCAGCTCTCTGAGGGAGGCGCTACCACTGTCACCATCTTACAGATGAAGAAACAGCCTTGGTATGGTGAAGAACCATGCTTGAGGTCACAGTGCCTGGGGACTACCTGTGTTTTCATCACTGCGAGCACCTTCCTAGACCCACTGCCTAGATCATGTGGAGCGTGCCACCAGATAGAAACCCACTCATTGGTGCGCCTGGGTGGCTCAGTGGGTTAAGCCTCTGCCTTCGGCTCGGGTCATGATCTCAGGGCTCTGGGATCGAGCCCCACATCTGGCTCTCTGCTCAGCAGTGAGCCTGCTTCCCCCTCTCTCTGCCTGCCTCTCTGCCTACTTGTGATCTCTCTCTCTCTCTGTCAAATAAATAAATAAAATCTTTAAAAAAAAAAAAGAAACCCACTCATTGTCTTCAGAGTAAGTTCCCCGTCACTGGAGGTAATCAAGTGTGGCTTGATCCCCTTGCAGAGGGGATTCTATCCTCAGATTAGGCTCTGGGCAGATGACCTCCAAGGGCTAGACTGACCCGTCAGAGGAAGCACTCACCTGTGTAGTAGACATTTTCGTCCCAGCCCCTCTTCCTCCAGGCAGCATTTCGAGTCTCTTCCCGAGACTGCAGGTCTTTATAGGCTGTGGGAAACGCATTGGCTCATTCCGGGGAAATAGAGGATCTGATCTTATACCTAGCACAGGGCCCTCCTATCATTACCCCAAACCCTGTCCCTCTGTCTCTTCCCAGTCTCGAACTGTTAGCCAACACTGTCTGCTTCGACAATCTCATTCCATCAGTACATTTGTTATCAACTCCCAACTTTCTATTTCCAGCCCAGAACTCTTCTTCTGCTCTGTACCCATGTATCCAGTGCCCACTTCACGTCTCCACTTGGATGTGTCAGCATCTCAAATGCAACATTTCCGGGGGCCAAAATTACACTCTTGACCCCTTCAACCTGGTCCACCTAGGGTCTCAGTAAAAGACACACAGCTGCTCAAGCAAGAATCTGGAGTTCTGGGGCACCTGGGTGGCTCCGATGGCTAAGCATCTGCCTTTGGCTCAGGTCATGATCTCAGTTCAGGTTCCTGGGATCAAGCCCCGCATTGGGTTCTCTGCTCAGCAGGGAGCCTGCCTTCTCCTCTCTCTGCCTACTTGTGATCTCTCTCTCTGTCAAATAAATTAAAAAAAAAAAAAAAAAAAAGAATCTAGAGTTTTCTCCCTGCCTCGCCCCACATAAACAACTCATCCACAAGGCCCACTGGTTCCACCTCCAGACTAATGAATCTATCTGTGGCCTTTTCAGCATCCTCACTGCCACCACATTAGGCCAGGCCACCATCCTCCCAAACTCATCTGCCTGAAAAAGTTTAACCATCTCCTGATGCCCCACTTCCTCTCTTGCTCCCCTACAAAGCATTCTTGGCAAAGCACATGGCAAGCAGAGGAATCCTGCTTGACAAATCAGGTCATGTCATGCTGCTTAAAATGCTACATCAGTCTCCTGTTGCACTTAGGATAAATCCCAACGCATCCCCACAGCCTGCAAGGCCCATCCTGATCTGGTATGTCCCTATATCCTCACGCTCTTAACTCTCTCCACACTGGCCTCCTCTGAACTCTTCAAAGGCCTTTTCCCCACCTCAGGGCCTTCGCACATGTCCCCTCTACTTAGAATGCCCTTCCCTGGCAATTCACAAGCTGGCTCCTTCTCATCCTTTAGCTTAGTTAACATTTTACCTCCTCAGAGAGGCTGTCTTTGTCTATCCAAACCATTCCCATGTATTTCTTTATCATTTTTCCCCTGTCTTTTTAGTAATTGTAGTAATTGGAAATTATGTTTCTGTGCTAGTTTATGCCTGAGGTGGTATCTCTCCCTACTAGAACACAAACTCCAGAAGGGCACTAATGTATTTGCATTGTCTATACAGAGTGACAGTGGGGAAAAGGGCTAGCAGAGGGCCCCTGGAGGGTCCTCAGCCTACCCCAGAGATGATGCACAACGTAGAGCTCTCCTATTTGCGAGAAGAAGCCGCCCACTGCCTCCTGGTTCTCTTGCCGGTACTTGATGGCCCGAGCCCTAGGGATGGCAAGAAGAGTGTCAAACAGAGGCTGGGGCCAGTGCAAAAGGCCCTCTGAGGTGTCCCTCGGCTGATTTCTCAGCCACACTCCTCCCGAAAGGAGGAGCCAGAGGTAGGACCCTCAGCTCTCAGAGATGATCAAGGAAGGGGGTGACAAAGGTACAACCAGGGGCTGGATATTCCGCCACTAGGGGAGGCCTCACAATCCTCTAGGAGGTCCTCACCTCCTGGCTGGATCCTTCTTCTGGATCCATGAGGGGCAAAGGATGCCAGGCTCCCTGCCATGTGGCCCTGGGAAAGGCGGCATGCCAGGGAACTGGGCAGGGCAGGTAGGCAGGGTCCCCCAACCCCTGGCACTCCCACTCACCAGTTGTTCCCCCACTCAATCATGGTTCCTGGCTGAAAGAGAACCAGAGCAAAGAATGGAAATGAGCCCCCATCTCAGATTTCAAATGTCAAGCTAGGTGGAGATGGCAAACTGTCCTGTCTCCCCAGCCCCAGGGGCCACTTGCCCTCATTCAGGGGCCCTGGCTCACACCTGGGTGTGCATGTGTGCACATAAGTGTGAGTGCATAGGGAGGGAGAGGCCAGAAGCCCCAGTCTAGGTGCTGGGCACAGGACCCCCCCTCCCCAGGTCAAGGTACCACAGCAGGGAAAGCGGGAGGCAGGCAGGGATCCAGTGGGGGGAGGCACCTTGAGCTTGTATGTCCTCAGCTCATAGATGTTGGGGCCTGCTCTGGGCTGTGGCTCGTTCCAGAAGCTGAACTCAAGGAGCATCTGGTTTCTCCTGGACAGCAGCATCTGGCTCCGCTCCTTTCGGAACTCTAGGTACTCCTGTGGGCACGGCAGTCTGGCCATGATGACCATGAAGAGCACCCCCTCCCAAGCAGCTGTCCCCATGGGGTAGTGCTGGCAGCCCCCGGCACAGGGCTGAGCCAGAGCCAGTGTTCAGAGAGGTTTGTGGAGCAGAGGCCAACATACCTTGTTGCTTTTGAGCTTGTTCATGCAGTCCATGAGGGCTGGGTAGCCACCTGAGAATCGCCACAGGTGTACTGTTACGTGGGGGAGAAAACAGGAGGTACAGGTCAGAGGGCTGCCGGGACTCTTCCCTGCATACCCCAAGGCCAGCTAAGGGCATATGAAATGGGGCAGTCTCCAGCTAGGTCTCCTTAGCCCCAGGACTCTCTTGAGTTCCCTTTGCCCTGGTGGGGGATGGCGCTGGGCAGGGGACAACCCCAGACACAAACCCAGGAGGCCTGAGTTTGAGCTCCAGGTCTGCCAGGTGGCCTTTGACCCCCTCCAGGCTCGACGTCCTCATCTTAAAATTGGGAATAACATTTCCACCCAACCTTCCTTAAATAGCACAAGAGAATCAGATGTGTCCTTGTACCCAAAGTACAAGAGCACGCATGAACCTGACCATGAGGCTTAGGATGGATAGGTTGGATAAACGGTGAGTAGAGGGGCACCTGGGTGGCTCAGTGGGTTAAAGCCTCTGCCTTCGGCTCAGGTCATGATCTCAGGGTCCTAGGATCAAGCCCCGCATCAGGCTCTCTGCTCAGCAGGGAGCCTACTTCCTCCTCTCTCTCTGCCTGCCTCTCCACCTACTTGTGATCTCTCTCTCTGTCAAATAAATAAAATCTTAAAAAAAAGGGAGTTGGGGCCAGTAGATCTGATAGGCTAAGATGGAACATTCTAAAACAGTGAATTCAAAACAAAACAAGGACCACAAAAGGATGCATAGTGCGCTAGCACATCTGTCTAGGGGTAAGGGGACATATTCAGTGATGCTAAGCTATGCACCATCTCTCAATGGAATCCCAAAAGACTGTAACATGAGATGCCTCTGGGGAAGACAACTGAGGCCTGGGGGCTCATGGGAAGGAGGGAGGCCTGTTTTTCATTGAAAATTCTTTGTGTTGTTTGAATTCTCTATGCTGCTAGGTCAAATGGTGGCCCCTTCCCCCGAAGTTCATGCCTACCCAGAACCTCAGAATAGGAAACAGAGTCTTCATGGATGCGATCATGCTAAGATGCCATCCTACTGGGTGGGCCCGAAATTCAGTGACTGGTGTCCTCATATGAAGACAGTGATTTGGACACAGACACCAGGACACCATGTAAAGACAGAGGCACACAGGGAGAACGCTCTGTGACAACAGTCAGAGATGGGAGGGATGCCTCGACAAACCCAGGAAAGCCAAACATTTCCAGCAACTGCCAGAAGCTGGAAAAGGCAAGAAAAGATTCTCTCCTAGAGCCTTTGGAGAGAACAAAACCCTGCCAACACCTAGATTTCAGACTCCTGGGCTCCAGAACTTGAAAGAATTGATTTCTGTTGTTTTAAGCCACCCAGCAGTTGGAACTTTGCTATGGCAGTCCCATAAACTACTATTCCTTCCAATAACCAAGGGGGAAGAGAAGAAAGGAAACAATCTTGCCATCCCTGGGAGCCTGGCTGGGGCTGAGGGAGGAAGGTCTCCAAAGGGTGAGTCAGGCAGGCTAGAGCTGAGGGCAGCTGGCTCACCAGCAGTTTGGAAGCCCAGACTTCTCTTCCTTCCCTCCCTGGCCTGTCCCTTACCTACCTTCTGATTCCATCTGTGCCTTGATTTTCCTACCTGCAATATGGTCTGACCCTAGAGCTTAAAGACCTCTTTCCCAAGGGAAACAGCAACAATACTGTATGGATGGAAGTCTACCAAGACCATGAATGCTGGTTGGTGGAAAAGGGATAAACCTCATACTGAGGACCAACAGGGAACAGTTACAGGCAGGGCACCTAGGCCCTTGAGAAGAAAGAGCAGTGGAGTGAGCTGATGAGGATTGCATTTAGAAAGATTCCTCTGGAGGGCGCTGTGGAGAGGGAGAGGAGGGTGGCCAGGCATGAGGGGTGCCAGAGACCTGGGCTGGGTGGCAATGGCATTGGGAAGGTGGGCACCTCACCTGCCTGGTCCTGCTCCCCGTACCATGTGTTCCAGTTGCCCACGAGCGAGCAGGGATAGTCCTCATCCAGGTGCAGCTTGGGCAGCACAGCCTCCCTGGAGTGGGGGGAGGGTGACAGAGACGGTGGGAAGGGCTCGCACCAGCCACCAGGGCCCCTGAGATAAGGGTTCCAACTCAGGCCCTCAGGGCTGGGCCTCAGTCTCCCCATCTCTAAGATGCAGAGACTGGACAATTCATTCTTAGGACTTTTGGCTCTGAAATCTATGTCTCCTAGATTTCTGCAAGGAGAATGGGGCTGGGACGGAGGCTCACGCCCAAGCAGGGGGTGGGACCAGCACACGGAGGAGGGTGCTCACGTCAGGCTGTTGTAGGCATCCAGACACTCAGGCTTCACATTGTGAACTGCAACAGAGGAAAGAGAGTGGGAGGTGAAGCAAGGGGCTTGTGTTCCTGTGGGGAGGTGGGATGGGAGGTTGTCCCCCAAGGGGCAGGACTCCCAGGAGAGCTCAGGACGTCCCAGCCCTTCTGTGTCCCAGCGGAAGCCTCACATGCCCGCTGGAGGTTCTGGGAGGGCGGACTGCCTCAGCAGCCACTCACACTGGATCTTGTAGAGGTTGCTGGTCTCCTTCTTGGATAGCAGGGTGGAGTGGGCATCCTTCCGGGGATCCACCTTGTGCACAAAGAGGGAGCGGAACCAGCTACTTTCATTGTCCTTGGAATAGAAGCTGCAGGGCAGAGGACAAAAAGAGGTGGGGATAGCCCTGGCTCTTCCACCTGCTCAGATATCCTGCTCCCCATCCCTCAGATAGCCGGATGACCTACATCTCTAGGAACTGGGCCATGGAATCCAGTGGCGGCTCCAGGGTGTAAAACATCATTGGAGGGCGCCTGGGTGGCTTAGTCGTTAAGCGGCTACCTTTGGCTCAGATCCTGCCTGATTCCATCCCTGCTCAGTGGGGAGTCTGCTTCTTCCTCTCCTCCTCCCCCTGCTATGTTCCCTCTCTTGCTGTCTTTCTCTCTTCAAATAAATAAAATAAAATCTTTAAAAAACAGGGGCGCCTGGGTGGCTCAGTGGGTTAAAGCCTTTGCCTTCAGCTTGGGTCATGGTCCCAGGGTCCTGGGATCGAGACCCACATCAGGCTCTCTGCTCGACGGGGAGCCTGCTTCCTCCTCTCTTTCTGCCTATCTCCTCCGCCTACTTGTAATCTGTCTGCCAAATAAATAAATAAAAATCTTTTTTAAAAAAACTTTAAAAAACAAAACAAAACAAAAACATCACTGGAGCCAGCCAAGCAGAGTGGTCCCTTTTCAAGATCATGGTTGCCCAATTTGCTTCTTAAAGCTTTGCAAGGGCCTCAGGAGGCCAGAAAAAGCAGCCCTACCTCCCACCTCTCTCCAGTCTCCCTTTATCTGCCACATCCTCTCCACCTGGGGCACATATTTGCGGCCCTCTGACAAGAGGCTCAACCCCAAACCCACCTTGCCAGATTTTCAAAATCCCTAACAGCCCATCTGATCTTACCAGCCTTCCTTGCTGTCCCCTCCGCCCAACCTGTGTACTCTACTATCCAGATCTGCTCCTCCCCGAACATACCAGACTCTCTTCCTCAGTGCTTTATTTGTAATTTCTGTTCCCTCTGGCAGAAGCCTATACTCACTGTCCTCTCCAGAGCTCACACTTCACTTGGCCTGTGACCCCTTCCCAGCCTCCACAAATGGAAAGCCAAAGAAAAATAAACTTTGTCCTTGAGGAAGTCACAGTCCACTGCAAGAAGCAGGCTTTGAAACATAATTGTAGCCAGAGGGATCTGGGAGAGCCTAGGTCAGCAAGCCTTTGGCAATCTAGGCAAACTCTCCAGAGGAGGTGATCTGACCAGTCTCCGAATCTCCAGGGTTGATTTGGCAGATAACAGCAGATAGAGGGGGTAAAAAGGCATTCCACGGCAAGATTCATTCATTCATCCAGGCCATACTTAATTGACAAATGTCTACCCTGCGAACCTGGCTAAGGTGCTTTGAAAGAAAGAGAGAAAGAGGGAGAGAGGGAGGGAGGGAAGGGGGGGAGGAAGGAAGGGAAAGAGAAAGAGAAAGAAGAGAAAGAAAAGAAAACAAAAGAAAAGAAAAAAAATTTTGTTCAGAGCAGGGGACCTGTTGCACGTCCTGCCAGCTAGAATTATACTTCCCACACAAGGTCCCAGCAGGGGCAGGGCTTATTTTTAGACTGCCAGAGGCTCTAAATCTTCTTGCTTAGCAGCAGTGATAGAATTTGTAGTTAGGCCTGAAGACCAGTCTCCTGCTAGATGATTTCCAGCCAGGGAGCCTGGCAGTGGGAACCTTAAGGGCCCGCAAGTCCTCTCCTTTTTCAATCCTTTTCTATGACTAAAATAAAAAGAATTGTCTTGCAAATCAAAGTATTATTTTTTTCCTCAAAATATGGAGCAGCCACTGAGACTGATGAAATAAAAAAAAGTATCTTAAAGTAGTAAAACAGTTGTATGAACATGGAGAAAAATGAGTGAAGATTTGTCCCAAACCTAATATTGCTTACCTTGGAAAGGGGAAAGGGAGATGGTTAAATTTTTATTTATTCACTATAGTTCTTTGTAAAGCTAAAAAAAAAAAAAAAAACACTTTAAGTGCTTCTGAATTCATAGGTGTTCTGTCACTGTGCATGTATCTGTTTCACGAACAAAAACCAAAAAGATGATTATCTTCTGATCATCAGTGTGGTTCTGCGAAATCTGGCTACCAGAGTAAGGGAGCTTTGCTCTCGGTACTTCAGCTGAGGACATCCTCTGTCAGGGATCCGTGATGAGCTTTTCAGACATGCTCTGTCTATGTAGTGTTGACACAGTGTTGATAACTATTAGTATTGCCATTTTTGATATTTTCTCTTGAAAATAGGAGGTTTAAGGAACTTGCCCAAGGTCACATAGTAAATCAGGGGCAGAGCTGAGGCAAGAACCCACCCAGAGTTCTTTCCTCCTAAATCAGCCCCCAACTTGAGTTTGAGCACTGACCAGGGTGGGGGGCATCAGGCACATACGGGGAAGAACCAGGTATTTCAACAAAGCCACCAGCAGAGAGATCTGACCTTTGGTTTGAAAGTAGGGGGGGATGCTTCCCTTGGAAGGGGTGGTGGCAGGGAAAACAGTGGCTCCTACTTACTGTCAGCCAAGACCTTTGCTCCAGGACTGGGCTTTGAGTAATTTATTAACATCAGTACTGACCAAGATAAACAGCCAGGAGGCCAGCCCCTGGAGAAAGAGTGGGGGGGCTAGAATGTTCTCCACTCCGGGGGAATGGCAGGGGATCCCAGAGCTCTGATGGGCTCCCATCTCTTCTCCCCACTCCCTAATCTGTCATGCCTACAGGCCTCTTTCCCCGTGTGTGAAATGAGCATACTGGAGTAGCCTATCTCTAAAGATCTTTTCTCCAGGTAAAACCCAAGATGGGACCTGTCCAGGATCCCAGGTCAGGGTCTGAACTCTAAGGCAGTGTTCATAGGCTCACATTCTCAAGAATCCAAATTTCACTTTCTCGGTGAAATCACAACATCCTCCTTCCCTTGAACTCCCCAACCCCTCTCACCCTGTGCTCTATTTTTCCATAGTTCCTTCTAACACATTATACCTTGGTTTTTTCCTTTTATTATGTGCCTGGTTTATCGTCTGCCCATTAGAAGCAGCCCCACAGGGACAGGGATCTTGTCTGCCCCACGTAACCCAGTGCCTGGAACAGTGCTGGACAGCTGGCGCATGCTCAGTCTGCATGTGGGAAATAAATGAAGACGGCGGGGCGGGGGAAGCGGGGAAGCTAAGACAGAAAGCTGCTTAAAGACAATAAAAACTGGAAGGTAAGTAAGTAGAGAAAGGGTGGCTCAGAGCGTGGATGCAGGGCTCAGGACCCCTTACGCGCCCCCACCCCACCATCAGGAGCAGAATTAGTGCTTAAGAGAACAAATTCTGGATGAATCCATGTTCTAATCTCAGCACAGCTTCCTCTCTTTGAGCTTCATATTCCTTCTCTGTAAAATAGGGGCATTAGGATAGGTCCTCTAGAGAAAGGGCCTGACATGGCAGTGCAGCTAGTATCACGGTTCCTACCAAACTTCTCACAGATCCCCAAGCTCCTACTCTTTCCCCACTTTTCCTAATCTGCCCACCTGTCTTTGTAAAGCACAATTCGGTAACGTTATTACTGCTTGGCTCAAAAGTCTTCTGTGGCTCCCCATTGTGTACAAAACGAAGGCTGGGGGCACCTGGGTAGCTCAGAGGGTTAAGCCTCTAACTTGGGCTCTGGTCATGGTCTCGAGGTCCTGAGATAGAGCCCTGCATCGGGCTCTCTGCTCGGCGGGGAGCCTGCTTCCCCCTCTCTCTCTGCCTACTTATGATCTCTCTCTGTGTGTCAAATAAATAAATAAAATAAAATAAAAAACAAAAAACAAAAAACAAAACGAAGGCTGGATGTCTCCACCTGGAATTCCAGCTCTTGTGTACTTTGGCAAGCTTTCCACAGAGCCAGGATTCACTATCCTGGTGGTTCTGAAACCCACAGCATTAATGTCACCTGAAGAATTCTCAGGCCCCATCCTAGACCTATGGCAACAGAAACTCTGGGGGCGGGCCTAACAATCTGGGTTTTAACAAGCCCACCAAGGGACTCTGATTCCTGCTTGAGTTTAAGAATCACTGATCTCGAGCAGTCCCCAATTTCTTTCCTCTTTTTTTTTCCATGTCATGTCAGGAATGCCAAAGATTCTGGTATCTCATTAGGCCTAGAAAAACACCATGCAGCTTTGCCCAATCTATGGGAAGGAGCTGCCCCACATGGACCAGTTTAGCCCCTTCCACAAAACACCCCTCACATTTCCCCATCAGCCTTTTTATCGTTTTCATCTGTCTAATCTCCCCAGGCACACCAGAAGTCACTAGTTAATGTCTTCCCCCAGACCCCTGCCATGGTACACAGCACAGTGCTTTTGGCATGGGAATTGCTCAACAAATGTTTGTCCCGGATGAGAACTTTTCAGTAGATGTCACAGTTGCACTCTCGACAGGGATCAACGGTCTGATGCCCTGCCCCCCTCAACATGAAATTGCTCCAGAAAGTTCTCTAGATTTATATGCTAGGAAACTCAGCTCTAGGCACAATCTGAAATACACTTCTGTTTAGAGATGGCTGACTGCAGGAAGGCACCATGTTTCTGCTTACTGTTGCAGAAGTGTATATTGAGAAGACACACCAGGAGAACTGAAAGAACTGAAGTTCTGGAGTGCCCCGCTGGCTCAGTCAGTGGAGCATGGGACTTTTGATCTCAGGGCCCTGAGTTCAAGTCCCATGCTGGGCATAGAGCTTACTTAATAATAATAAAAATAAAATAACTATAGTTCTATCAACAGGATTACTGGTGCAAGAGTAGCAACTCTGGGACGCCTGGGTGGCTCAGTTGGTTAAGCAGCTGCCTTCAGCTCAGGTCATGATCCCAGCGTCCTAGGATCGAGTCCCACATTGGGCTCCTTGCTCGGCAGGGAGCCTGCTTCTTCCTCTGCCTCTGCCTGCCATTCTGTCTGCCTGTGCGTGCTCTCAATGTCTCTCTCTCTCTCTCTCAATCTGACAAATAAATAAATAAATAAATAATCTTAAAAAAAAAGAAGAGTAGCAACTCTATTTATTGAACAATTACTATGTGCTAAGAACTAATCCTCACAGTATATTTGTTTGTTTGTTTAAGATTTATTTATTTATTTGACAGAGATCACAAGTAGGCAGAGAGGCAGGCAGAGAGAGAGGAAGCAGGCTCCCCACCGAGCAGAGAGCCCCAAGCGGGGCTCGATCCCAGGACCCCGAGATCATGACCTGAGCCGAAGGTGGAGGCTTTAACCCACTGAGCTACCCAGGCACCCCCCCACAGTATGTTTTTGAGAAGAATGAAGTTTTCCATGCCTTATTCAAAGATGGTTAATTAATGGCCAAGAGGATTCCAATCCACATCCATCTGACTTCAAAGCCCACACTCTGTCTCCATCCCAGCAGCCCCCAAACCTCAGAGCCTGAAAGGCTGCTGCTTGACCCTCTAGTGACTCCAGGGAGATATGGGACCAGCTAAAGGTCAGCAGGAGGGGATGTTCCCAGGTACCCAAACTGAGATCAGGGCATAAGTAACTCAGATGCAGTTTTTGAATGATTTTGTAAGTATCAACGCAAGTGCCTTCACAGCAATCCCGCAGAAACTCCCAGCTGGGATTATCATCCCCCCTTTACAGAAAAGGAAACCAAGGTTTACGGCGGTTCAGCGCTTCATCCAAGTGAATTAAGTGAGGAGTTTCAGGTGGCCTCTATATCCCATGCTCCTTTTGCAGCCTCTGGACACTTGCCACACAAATGGCTCTACCACCTACTGATTCTTTTACCCTGGGGAAGTGAGGTCCTGTCCCCAGCCTCAATTTTCTCATCTGGAAAACAAAAGCCTCATAGAAGATGATCTCCCCAAGCCTGTTTCAGCCCTGCTGTCATAAGGGGTTCATGCAGAAATTGTCTGAACAAGGGCAACATCTGTTGCATGTTCACCAGGAGCTAGAAGCCTCACATATGTGATGTGGCTTTTTAGCCCTCAACAGCTCTATGACATACATACCATTTTATCACTCCTGTTTTACAAATGAGGAAGCTGATACTTCAAGAGGCCAAATGACTTGCCCAAGGTCACCACACTAACAGGCTGAGTTAAATTTGCCCATGCCAGACAAACTCCAGGCTCTTTTCATGCTAGGAAGGTTCTCCCCAGTTATTGGGCAGTCAGAGTAGGGGTGGATCTGGCTCCTCTTTCCCAACAGCCCAAAAGCCACACTGCACAACGCTCTGAGATCCCATGGCAAGGCCTAACAGAACTCTGCAGCTTCATGCCTGGCTGGGCTGCTGGACAGGAGAGCCCCCTGCTTCCTTTCCACAGGTGGGGAGACAGGTGTCTTCACTTCATTAGCAATATGTTCTTGAGCATACTGTCTTGAACCCCGTGCTAGGGGCTGGATTAACAGAAAAGTGATGTGACACGCCACTCGGGGAGATAGGCAAGTGTGTCTACAGGGTGATGAGGAGATGGGGAAAGTACAGGGTCCTGGAGACAGAGGAGGGAGGGACCACCCAGGCCCGGTGAGGGATGTCAAGCCCTGCCTCAGTCCCCAAAAAAGCCCAGGCTGAGGGCATGGTCAAGCCAGCCTCCTCCTCCCAGGAGGCCACCAGTTGTGGTGGAAAGAGCACTGGCTGTTAGGAGACCTGTGTCCAGACCCAGTGCCACCTCGAGACACCAGAGGGAGTGACCTTGGGCAACTCTCATCCCTTTCCAGGCCTCCTTTGCCCCACTTGTACTGTTCAGGATTGGGGAGCAAAGGGTCTGTGCAACCATGGCCTTTGGGGGTTCCCCACTGCTCCCCATATCTCTTCCTCCGAGAACTTCCCGAAGCTGGAGCTGCCTCTCCTAGAAGTCCCCAGTGGATGCTATTTCACAATCATCCCAAAGGCCTAAAGAAGGAGCCACTCCTGCCCTCTGCCCGGTTCCTACTCTCCAGGGCCCAGGAAATGCCCCTCCCATTCACCCCATCTTTCATTCTGTACCCAGAGCCAAGTACCCACTAGGACAAAGACCCTGCGCTTATCTTACCCATCCTTCCCATTCCCTGCCGAGAGCTCCTCCCCAGGCCTATATCTTGCCCCCGCCTCTAACCCATAGATTCCAAGCCCGAGCCTGCCCATCCCCCAAACCCAGACCCTGGCCCCCGCCCCTGCACCCAACTCGCGCGCGCGCCGTTCCCCCACCCTCCGCCCGGCTCTCACCGCGCAGCAGCCGCAAAGTCCCCGGCGCCCGGCCTCGGGCCCCCCAGCAGCCGCCGCGCCGCCGCAGAGATGCTGCACAGCCGCGGAGCCATGTTGGAGCGGCGCAGGTTGGAGAAAGGTCCCGCCCCCGAACCCGGCGGTAGGGCGGGGCGTGATTAATCCCCGCCCCACCCAGCTAGCCCGCCTCCATCCGCAAGCAGTCAGGTGGGCGTTGCCGCGGGACATCCCCCAACTCCACAACGGCTGGGCTGAAGACAGTTTCCTGTCCTCAGAGTCCCTGCAGCTCTGGTACTGACTTGCTCTGTCACCTTGACGAAGGCCTTTATCCACTCTGGGCCCCAGTGTTCACCTCGGTAAAATAGAAGCGTCGAACATTGATACTGCAGGTTCTTAATTGGGCACTCAAGATTAGTAACAGAGGGTCAGTCAGTAGGTCCCCTGAAGTTGTGCGTTTTTCTGGGGAGGAAGGATCCACGGGCAGTATTTAGCACATTATCAAAGGAACAAACCCTTGGGCACCTGGATGGCGCAGATGGTTAAGCGCCTGCCTTTGGCCCAGGTCCTCATACCGGGGTTCTGGGGTCGAGTCCTGCATTGGATTCCCTGCTCGGGAGGGAGCCTGCTTCTCCCTCTTTCTCTGTCTCTCTCTCTGTCTCTCATAAATAGATTAAAAAATCTAAAAAAAAAAAAAGAAGAAGAAGAACAAACCCTTAACAATTGAATACAGTTGGACTAGGCTCTGGGCCACTAGTACTTTCTTCATTTCCTTTTCTATCTTCATCCCGTTTTACCATCTCTACCTGGGCATCTTGGGCCCCATGCCTTCTCCTGGCCTTGTCCTGGCTCTTTTGCCTGCCTTCCAAACTAATCCTTTCTCAGTCCACAATCCCCCAGGTCACAGATCTCAGCAAGAGCAGGGAGTTTGCAGACCCCACGAGGGGCCCAGGTTCCTGGGTGCATGCATGGATACTTGCATACATACCCCTGAAAGAATATCCACCCACTGACCGCTGACCGGTGGCCCCCTTCTCATACACTCGGCAAGGGGGGTGGAGGGCAGGCATTAATTTTGTTACTCCTTCAGCAAATACTGAGTCAGCCTTGCTCTGTGTTAGGCTCTGAGACACTAAAGATGGACAGGACAAACAAGCCCCCAGCCCTTTTGGGACTCGAGATCTGGTAAGGGAGACAAAATCACTGACTTTGAGCCCCTTCAGGACAGATGCCTTAGGCTGCTCTCCCCTCACTTCTCCTGCCTGATATACATTAAATATTTACTAAATAAGTGAAAAATATATACAAAAGTATTTTGTCAGTTACAGTGCAGACTAGGGAGAAATATGGGAGGCTGTGAGGACTTAACAATGGGTGGGGAAGAGGAAAAGGGAGATCATCCTATATACACTTGAGGGTCAGTAATGACTTCTATAAGGAAGTGAGGCTTGCACTGTAATTTTTTCCCTCTGCTTTCTAAAAGAACATATATCTGTGATTTATTTAAAAAGGAAACTATAATCTCATGATAAATGGAAAACCTGTCATAAAAAGGCAGAACCATCGAAATTACGTTGTGGACACAGCACTGTGACCACTGCCTTATAGCTAGGGCAAAAGGCTGTGAGTCTGAGGCCTTCTCTCTGTGTTACCAAAGAAGAGCACGAGGGGCACCTGCGTGGCTCAGTTGGTTAAGTGTTTGCCATAGACTCAGGTCATGATCCCAGGATCCTGGGATGGTGCCCCCATCGCGCATCTTGCTCAGCAGAGAGCCTGCTTCTCCCTCTGCCTCTGCCTGCTGCTCCCCTGGCTTGTGCACGTGCTTTCTCTCTCTCTCTGTCAAATAAATAAAATCTTTTAAAAAAAAAAGAATTAAAAAAACAAAACGAAAACAAAGACGAAGAACTAGGACATAGCTGTGCCCCTTGGCTCTTTGGGTTTATCCAAAGGACCAAAAGGAAATAAACTTCCCCTTCTGGAAGCTGGTGTGATCAGAAGCTCCCCAGTCCCAGTCACTCAGGAAAAGCCCAGATGGGTAGATGGAGGTGAAACAAATGGGATGTCACTTGCGTCATGTGGTAGAACTTTTCCTTCCCTTAGGCTCTGAGTGTGGTAGACCTGGAGAGGCAGAAATGGAGTCCCAACGGGCCTCCCAGGAGGCTGACTTTGAACCTATGGTTGAAAGGATAAGTGGAGAGAGTTTGCAGGAGAAGGGAGCAGGGCAAGGGGAAACGTGGGCAGAGAGAGCAATGTGAGCATAGTATGTGAAAAGGGTGCCAGGCTGAAACAGGTTAGAAATGTTTAGCACAATCATATATAATCAAAGGGTAGAGATTATGTGGAGCCAACTTATCACCGAGTACAAAGAATAGCTCTCAAATGATGGAGGGGGCAGCCTTGGTGACCTATGACTGAATTATGCCAAGGGAGACTACAGACTACATTGGCCAAGCGGTAGAGGGCATTTGGTAATGAAACCATGGGAAGCCAGAACCCGTGGACAGGAAGGGGCTGGCCCTCCTGGTCTAGGGTGAGTCTTCACCAAATTCCAGATGTTTCTGGCCACATCTGCTGGCGAGAAGGAGGACTGACCTGTAGCCTCCTCACACTGGTCTGACATTTCCAAGAGGGTTTCCCCATCTCCATCCACTTAAGTGAGGCAAGAAGAGAACAGTAGGTGGTTCCAGGAGCATCTCCCACCCCAGACCAGGAGAGATGGGAGATAGATCTTCTTCCCCACATCCTATGAACCACAGTGTGGGAGCTGACTGGAAGTACAGCTTCGAGACCCCAACCCCAACCCCAGCTAGGATGACCAACTGATTCCAGTTTACCCTAGACTTTCCCAGTTTTTGCACTGGAAGACCTCCATTTAGGAAACCCCTCCATCCCAGGAAAACCAGGAGATTTGGTCATCCCAATTGTGGGCCTATCCTTCTCTCTCTCTCTCTTTTTTTTTTTTTTTTAAGATTTTATTTATTTGACAGACAGAGATCACAAGTAGGCCGAGAGGCAGGCAGAGAGAGAGAGAGAGAGAGAGAGACGGAAGGAGGCTCCCTGCTGAGCAGAGAGCCCGATGTGGGGCTCAATCCCAGGACCCTGAGATCATGACCCGAGCCGAAGGCAGAGGCCTTAACCCACTGAGCCACCCAGGCGCCCATCCCTCTCTTCATAACACATGCCCACTTCATCCCAGAATCTTTTCCTTGCTTAACTAACTCCATTTACCTTGCTTGAAGGAGTGGTGCACAGGGTTTCTCTTTGTGACATTCAGTGACATGCAGAGCTGGTTAACTGAGCAGTTGATGGGAGTGGGTCCCTGACCCACGGACTGGGCATTCTGGGCAGCAAACCAGGTAGATGTTGGGCAACAATTCTACAAATAAGGAATTAGACCATTTCTAATTACTGTGGAATAAATCACCCCCAAAATCTAGCATCTTGATATTTATGCCCTTGTAAAACCCCCTCCCATGTGTGATAATAATAAGCAATTATTATCACACATGGTTCCAAATGGGTCAGAAATAATTCAGAATTGAGTAGTTAACTGGGCTGGTGGTTCTGGCTCAGCATCTCCCACAAAGGTGCAGTGTCAGCCTACAAGATGTCAGCTTGTTGGGGCAGCTGGCTGGCTCAGCTGGAAGAGCATGGCCTCTTGGCCTTGGATTTGTGAGTTTGGGCCCCACCTTGGGTATAGGGGTTATTTAAATAAATAAATAAACTAATATGTATTTGTTAAATATGTATGTGTGTTAGCTTGCACTGTGGTCATCTGAAGGCTTGACTGGGGCTATGGGATCTACTTCCAAGTAGGCTGTTCACACACCTGACAAGTGAGTGCTGGTTGTTGACCATAGACTTCTCTAGACACTGCTTGGGTATCTTTACTACATAGCAGCGGGCTTCCCTAAACCAAGTGGTCCAAGAGAGAGTTAAGTGGAACCTTCAAGGACTCTTGTGACCTTGGAAATCGCACTTTTCATTTCTGCCTGTCGTATTGGTTACGCATGTCAGTCCTGCTCAGTGTGGGAGGGGGTTTTACAAGGGTATAAATATCAAGATGCAAGAGTCATGGGGGCGACCTGGGAGGATGGCTACTGTGATTAGGTTTTGTACTAGGCCCAACTTAATTATTGGGACTGGACCTAGCATTCCAAACCGTCCTCTGTGAGCAGGCCACCCTAGTATCCTTGTCTTCTGTCCTAGGATCTCTCCCTCCTCTTCCTCTCTGAGCTCCCTTCTTGCCCACCATCGAGTCTGTGACATCTCTGTTTCCCAGACCTGTCCATCCTTCCCCTCTCTGCAGAGAGCTGACCCATCTCTTCTCCTTCCTCCTTTCCCAAAGCTGCCCTCACAGAATCCACCTTCATAACTCATGGCCAAGGCCTGCTGCCAATCTGTGAAATAAAATGAGAGGAGCAAGGGACAAAGACAAATGGGCAGAGGCAGGCGGAGAGGAACAGGCAGGTTCATAAGTGTAAAATATGAACAAACCTGCCATCATCTATTCTCTGGGACAAATACATCATCACCAAATGGGCTGCAGAAGAGCAAAGAGACAAATTACCCAGCTGTGGCAGTGTCACCTCTTCCTTATTAATGGGCTTCTTTGCTCAGGCCCAACTGCTCTCTGAGAACTGCATCCCCTAGCTCCTATGGGACCCCAAACAGGAAGGACAGGTATAAGAAAGATTTTATGTTTCATCGAGGGCACAAGCCACACTGCCAATTTCTAACCATCATATGCAGATAGGAATTATGTGACTCTGACACAGTGCCACAAAAATGTTAACAAAATGCCACTCCATGTGTAAATTGGAAATCACACAAATGCCAGAAAAAGAAAACATTTTTACTCCTTAGATATTGAACAACATCAAAGCCACGGGGGGATAGAATGAATGAAAAACTATTTATGCTGCTGCCACAAGGAGGCACCACTTCAGCGGGGGCGGGGGGGGGGGGCGGTGGAGGCGGGGGGTGTGGTGGTGAAACAAATAACCACCTCTGCGCCCTTATGGAGCAAATCACACTGTTGTTAACATGTCTTGGACTCTAGCAACTGTTTTTGTGCCCATTAAACTGTTATTTTTGCCATAACGGTCATTACAAACCACTTTATTTTCTTTTAAGATTTTTACTTATTCATTTGACAGAGAGAGACCTGGGGTCGGGAACACAAGCAGGGGTGTGGGAGAGGGAGAAGCAGGCTTCCCATTGATCAGGGAGCCTGTTGCAGAGCTCCATCCGAGGATGCTGAGATCATGACGTGAGCCAAAGGCAGACACTTCATGACTAAGCCACCCACGCGCCCCTACAAACCACTTGAAAAAGCTGTAACAACATCATCCAAGCATTTACAAAGTAGAGATACTAGTGCTGAAAAACACATTCAGATCAATACCTTAGGAGTAGACACTTGATATGTAAAAACACTACAAAAGAAGACTTAATCACCTCCTCGACAGGTGTTGCTGTTGATTTAGAAGAGTCCTCACTGGTAGAGAGAATGCTGCAAAGATACAAAGCAGCATCAAAAACGAATATTTAGTAAGACGGTCCTAGATTAATGAACTGTGAGAGCACATTCCATCACCGACTTTACATTCATTCCCAGGGTGGGAAAACGGGTCTTGGAATACGAAGTTTTGAATCATGAGAAGTTTACAGAAGGCATCCTTCCTGGAAAATGTGACTTTCCTGGATCTCCTAGCTATACTGGCCTAAATGCAGCTCCTTGGGCCTGCTCTTGGAAGGGGAGTCTTAAGGGTTGAATTGCATCCTGTGAGATTATAGAAAATATGTTTCATCTGTATCCTCAGTTCCTGACACAAAGCTCCCTTGTTATTTCTTAAGTTATAAGAGTGCTACCAGCGCCTTTTGTTCAAATATTTAGTCTTTGACCCTGGTTCCTGATGCAGGGCTCTTAAATCCCTTGGAACTTTCTGGGTGATAGCAACATCTTTTGTTCTAATGAGGCAATGCCTTGTGGGATCCTGGATGGGGGTGGGTTGTCAGAAAGATGAAGCTATCATTAGAAACTTGAATCTTTGAGCCCCAGCCCCCTCCTTCCTGGAAGGGGAGAGGGGCTGGAGGTTGAGTTAATGACCAAACATGCCTACAAGATGAAACTGCCATAAAAACTCCAAAAGTAGGGGTTAGGAGAGCCTCCAGCTTGGTGAACGTATCCATATATCCCCAACTCTGTGGAAACAGAAATTCTTGCTCCCTGGATCCTTCTTAACTTTTCCCTATATACTTCTTCATTTTGCTGTTCATCTGTATCCTTTATTATATAAGAAAACAACCCAAGTATTCCCCCTGAGTTCTGCAAGCCTCTAGCAAATTACCAAGTCCAAGGAGGAGGTCACAAGAACCCCAAATTGTAGCCAATAAGTTAGAAGTACAGATGACAACCAGGACTTAGAATTGGTGTCTGAACGAGGAGTAGTCTCATAGGACTGTGTCCTTACCCAATAGGGTCTGCGTTAACTCTAGTTAGTGTCAGAATTGAATTGAATTGAATTGTGGGACATCCAGCTGGTGTCCTGGTGTGGAAAAGCCCCAGATTTAGTGTCAGAAGCATAGGGAGAGTGACAGTAAAGGAGAAACATAAGAGTGTTTACCCATTCATGCCCCCTAAATAAGAGATATTGAAGTCCCACTCCCAGGCCCTCCGAATGTGACCTTATTTAGAAATAAGGTCTTTACAGAGGTAATCAGGTTAAAATGAGGTCTTTAGGGAGGGTCCTCATCCAACATGACCAGTGTCTACATGGAGAAGGGAGATCTGAACATGGGCCAGGCATCCACAGAAGAAAGATGATATGCAGACACAAAGAAAGGCCATGTACAGGCTGGAGGGATGCTGCCATACATTTCTATTGTTCCAAGCTGCCTGGTTTGTGTTACTTTGTTATAGCAGCTCTGGGAAGTTAATACATACTGTTAGCTTGAGATTCAAAAGTATCTACCACAGGAAGGAACACAGAAACAGCATCAAATGCCAGTTAGGCAAGTTATAAATTTTAGGCCAGACAACGGCCATTTTTCAGTACCTGCTATAGACAAAGGGATGCTTGCTACCGGCAGTATGCTATCCTTGGAAGACCATGGGCTGGGAGCTAGAAACCTGGGTTTAGGATCCAGTCTCTCTGTTATGTTTGGCCAGCTTTGGGCTCTTCAGTTGCCTTAACTGTCTCATGGGCATAATAACCTATTTAACCATGAGAATTTAATGAGAATGCATGGGTACAGAAATGATCACTCAGTAAAAGTGCAATAAATGTGTGCTTTGAGGTTTTGCTACTTGCAATCCCATTTTCTATTCTCCCATTTTAAGTGATGGTAAAATGGAGCTCCAGAGATGATAAAACACCTTTGCAAGGTGACACAGCACTTTAGACCTAGAGGGCACTCAATAATTATCAATTCTTATTTTTAAATTTTTATTTATTTATTTACTTTTTTTAAAATAAAGATTTTATTTGACACAGAGAGCGATCACAGGTAGGCAGAGAGGGGGAAGCAAGCTCCCCTCTGAGCAGAGAGCCAGACACGGGGCTCCATCCCAGGACCCTGAAATCATGACCTGAACCCAAGGCAGAGGCCCAACCCACTGAGCCACCCAGGCACCCCTTATTATATTTTTTAAGATTTTTATTTATTTATTTGACAGACAGAGATCACAAGTAGGCAGAGAGACAGGCAGGGGTGGTGGGGAAAGCAGGCTCCCTGCTGAGCAGAGCCCCCGATGTGGGGCTTGATCCCAGGACCCTGAGATCAAGACCCATTGAGCCACTTAGGTGCCCATCAATTCTTATTTTTTTTTTTTTTTATTAAAGATTTTTATTTATTTATTTGACAGAGAGAAATCACAAGTAGATGGAGAGGCAGGCAGAGAGAGAGAGAGGGAAGCAGGCTCTCCGCTGAGCAGAGAGCCCGATGCGGGACTCGATCCCAGGACTCTGAGATCATGACCCGAGCCGAAGGCAGTGGCTTAACCCACTGAGCCACCCAGGCGCCCTCAATTCTTATTTTTAAAAGGGCTCTTAAATATATCATCTATTATTAATGCCCATTTTTACAGATGAGGTAACTGCAGCTCAGAGAAGCTATGCTGTCCAAGATCACAGAAAAGTAGAAATTCTGACTCAGGTTTGCCTGCCTTTCTAACACTGCAAGGGACATCCTGGGAAAATCCGAAGATCTTCAATTCTGCGCCCAAAGGGAACAGGATGAGTGCTAGTGATTTCCTAAGCTGTTCCAGGTTCCTTTCCCTGTTATTATTTCAGATAGGATTGTTCCCTGCAGTCTGCCTGTCTTTAGGCTCAGTGCCTCAGGATGGCACCTTGGAACACTGGTTCCTGGCCATGGCCTCAGAAGTCTTAGGTCTCAGATCACCTGGCAGGGTGATTTTCATGAATCAGATCACCTCCCTGAGCCTCGGGCTGCAGACAGGCCAGAACCCGTTCATTTGTTCTGTTTCTTTCTTTGTATTTTATTTTATTATTTGAGAGAGAGCATGCATGAACAGGGAGAGGGTTAAAGGGGGAGGGAGAAGAGAGAGAGAGAATCTCAAATAGACTCCCCACTGAGTGAGACTTGATCTCACTACCCTGAGATCATGACCTGAGCTGAAACCAAGAGTCAGATGTTTAATCAACTGAGCCACCTAGGCCCCCCAGTTTGTTTGGATTTTGACTTCCACCCCACTCCAAAAAGAATATGGTGCAGCTTACAAAAATATATCTGGAATGAGAAAACTTAAGACAAACCTAACTTGAGAGACATTTGATAGATCCTTGCCCAATACTCTTTAAAAGGGTCGAGGTCATGAAAAACAAGGGAAGGCTGAGGAACTGTTCTAGGCTGCAGGAGAATAAGAGATAGAACCAAATGTTACCCGGAATCCTGGCTGGGATCTTGGAACAGAAGAGGGCATTAGTGGGAAAATGGTGAAACTAGAACATGGTCTGTAGTTAATAGTAGTACATCAGTGTTAATTTCTTGATTCTGATCATTGTACTATGATTAAGTAACATATTAACATTAGGGAAAGCTGAGTGAGGGATATGGAGAAACTACTATTTTTGCAAACCTTAAGTCTGATATTAGTTTTCAAAAGGTTAAGGGACGTTTGGCTGGCTCAGTTGGTAGAGTGTGAGACTCTTGGTCTCGAGGTTGCAAGTTTGACACACAGGTTGGCTGTAGAGGTAACTTAAAAATAAAATCTTAGGGGTGCCTTGGTGGCTCAGTCATTAAGCGTCTGCCTTAGGCTTGACGGGTCCATGATCAAAGGAGCGAGACTGATACAAAGCGAAGGTCAAGCAAAGCTTTATTTCACGCCAAGCATCGAGAATCAAACCGACGGGTCGGGGCCACCTCTTACAGAGAGGGTGACCCCTCCCAGCTTCACAGACTAATTTTTATAGAGCAAGGGCCATGTGGTTGAGCCTGGCCACACACAGGTAGCCAATGAGATTGCAACACACACATAGAAAGCTGCATAGTCATGCTATGTCACACATGGGTGGCCAATTGAATTACAATTCACCCCATAGTAGCTATTTGAACTAGCCTATCACCTTGGTCAGTATTGGTGCCCAAAAGGCTCCCAAAAAGCGCCCAAAAGGCAGGGCCCACACTCTTTGGTAGCTAGGATGACAGTATGCACGCCCCACTGATTGGATGTCTCCACCTGGCCTGACCTGCCCTTGTATTTGGGCTCTGTTACCTGGGACTGGTTGACCATATTTTACTAGTTTCCCGGACTTTCTTTTAAGTAAGTCCCCTGGGGGGGTGGGGGGAGCAGGGTCAGTTTAAGTTTTACTGCATAAACAACAAAATGGCTGTTCAACCGAGATGGAGCCACTCTGGCTAAATAGGCCCTTACAGGCTCAGGTCATGATCCCAGACTCCTGGGATAGAGCCCCTCATTGGGGTCCCTGCTCAGCAGGAAGCCTGCATCTCCCTCTCTCACTACCCCTGCTTTGTGTTCCCTCTCTCGCTGTATCTCTCTGTCAAATAAAAAAATAAATAAGTAAATAAAATCTTTAAAAAGTAAAATAAATTTTTAAAACAATTTGTAAGGGGGCGCCTGGGTGGCTCAGTGGGTTAAGCCACTGCCTTCAGCTCGGGTCATGATTCGGGGTCCTGGGATTGAGTCTCGCATCGGGTTCTCTGCTCAGCGGGGAGCCTGCTTCCCTCTCTCTCTCTCTGCCTGCCTCTCTGTCTACTTGTGATTTCTCTCTGTCAAATAAATAAATAAAATCTTTAAAAAAATTAAAAATTAAAAAAATTAAAAAATAAAACAATTTGTAGGGACTCCTGAGTGGCTCAGCTTGTTGGGCATCTGCCTTTGGCTTGGGTCGTGGTCTCGGGGTGTTGGGATCAGGTCCCTTGTGGGCTCCTTGCTCAGCCGGGAGCTTGCTTCTCCCTCTGCCTCTGCCTGCTGCTCCCCCTGCTTGTGTGTGTATCTTTGTGCATATCTTTCTCCGATAAATAAACAAAATCTTTTAAAAAAATTTTTTAAATAATAAAAGTTAAAAAATTAGATGCTGGGGTGCCTGGTTGTCTTGGTCACATGACCCTTGATCTCAGGGTAGTGAGTTCAAGCCCCATGTTAGGCATGAAGCTTACTTTAAAAAATTAGATACATGTAAACAATACTTTGTTTATATATATTTATAAATTTTATATAATACATTAATTTTATATAATATATAATATAATTTTATATAATATATATACTAACTTAAGAAAAATAATCGAAAAAAGCTTTAGTTAAGGGATCCATAACTGAGTAAAAATACAACAAATAGTGCAACAAATAAACAGTGAGTGGGTAGGGAAAAAGTTACTGCAAAGTAAGGAATAATGGCAGGAAAGCCACAGATAAGGCAAGGCCTGTGCAATTGCCAGAGGCTGACTGTAAATCTGACTCTGAGCTTCCTAACAGCAAACTCCAAGAAGGAAACGGGATTGGTTACACGATATACGATGTGTATTAAGAGAGAAAAACTAAATTATATCCATACATAGGATCCTATGCAGCCCTTAGAAGACTTTATTATAGAATATGTAATGATATGGAAAATATTCACAACATATTGATGAGTAACAATTAGCAAATCACAAAACAATATGGACTATATGAAAGGTCAGCCAGGGGATGATGCAAGTTAGAATTTGTTTCTTTCTGCATCTTCCCCCTCTCAGCATCAGCCCAGGACCCCGGAGGGCATTGTGCCAACCACACACATATGGCTATGTTGAGATCTGGGATGTGGTTTTTTTGTTTTTTTTTTTTAAGATTTTATTTATTTATTTATTTGACGGACAGATCACAAGCAGGCAGAGAGGCTGAGCAGAGAGCCCGATGCCGGGTTCAGTCCCAGCACCCTGAGATCATGACCCGAGCTGAAGGCAGAGGCTTTAACCCACTGAGCCACCCAGGCGCCCCATGGGCTGTGTTTTATTATTTTTTTATTATTGGGTGGGGGGAGCAGAAAGAGAGAGAAAATATGTTTAAAAAAATTTTTTTTAAGATTTTATTTATTTGACACAGAAAGAGAGAGAGAGAGAGAGCACAAGCAGTGGGCATGGCAGGCAGGAGAAGCAAACTCCCAGCTGAGCAGGGAGCCTGATGTGGGACTCAATTCCCTGGACTCTGGGATCATGACCTGAGCCAAAGGCAGACACCTAACCAACTTAGGCCACCCAGATGCCTAAGGCAGAGAGAGAATGTTTTTTTGTTGTTGTTGTTCTGTTTTGTTTTAAAGATTTTATTTATTTATTTGACAGACAGAGACCACAAGTAGGCAGAGAAGCAGGCAAGGCCAGGGGGAGGCAGGCTTCCTGCCGAGCAGAGAGCCCGACACGGGCCTTGATCCCAGGACCCTGAGATCATGACCTGAGCAGAAGGCAAAGGCTTAACCCACTGAGCAACCCAGGTGCCCCCAGAGAATTTTAAGCAGACTTCATGCCCAGTGTGGAGCTTGATCCAAGATCACAACCCTGAGATCAGGGCCCGAGCCAAAATCAAGAGTAGGTGCTTAACCAACCAAGCCACCCAGGTGCCCCTGAAATTATTTTAATAAATTAACTGCAAACGAAATGAATGGGGGAAATTATCCCATGTGTGCAGTACAAAGGAGCAACTATCACTCACGTGTTAGTTTAGCCAAACAATTTGGTGAGAGGGAGTTCGGGGGGAAATTAGTCTTTAAAGGATTTAATGGTTTGTACCAGCACATTTTATATCATTAGCTGTAACTTAAATCTGCTGGGTGTTGCTATGTATTTCTGATCATTGAAAAGGCCTGTTGATCCCAGTTGTGGCCTTGGTTCTAGTTCTAGCTTCCTTGATGGTTTTGCCATCAAGGAAACTAGGTAGAAGGACGCCTGGGTGGCTCAGTCATTAAGTGTCTGCCTTTGGCTTGGGTCCTGATCTGGGGTTCCTGGGATTGAGCCCCACATGGAGCTTCCTGCTCGGTGGGAAGCCTGCTTCTCCCTCTCCCACTCCTCCTGCTTGTGTTCCTCTCTCTGTCAAATAAATAATCTTAAAAAAAGGGGGGGGGCGCCTGGGTGGCTCAGTGGGTTAAGCTGCTGCCTTCGGCTCAGGTCATGATCTCAGGGTCCTGGGATCAAGCCCTGCATGGGGCTCTCTGCTCAGCAGGGAGCCTGCTTCCTCCTCTCTCTCTGCCTGCCTCTCTGCCTGCTTGTCATCACTCTCTGTCAAATAAATAAATAAAATCTTTAAAAAAAAAAAAAAGGAAACTGGGTAGAGGACATGATGGGAGAGGTCTGGTTACTTCAAAATAAAACATTTCATTAGTTGTTTTGTTTGTTTATTTCTCTCTGCTGGTGTCAATTTTCTACGGCTGTGTTTACAAATTACCACACACTTAGTGGTAATTACATTTATTATCTGACAGTGATCATGGGTCTTGAATGCAGGCATGGCTTTGTATGATCTTCTATGCAGGGTTTCACAAAGCTAAAATCAAACTGTCAGCCATTCTGTGGTTCTGCCCTGGACCTCAGGATCCTCCTCCCTAGCTTACTCGGAGTAAGCTCCTTACGGCTGTGGGATTCAATTCCCTGGTTTTTTGCTAGCTGTCAAATCCAACAGCTGGCACTCTCCACTCCCAGAAGTCACCCAGAGTTCCTTGCTATGAGGCCCTATAAGCAGCGTCACAGCATAGATATTGTTTCCTTTCTTCCAGGTCAGGACTTCCTTTTTTTTTTTTTTTAATTATTTTTATTTCTGTATTTATTTATTTATTTATTTGACAGAGATCACAAGTAGGCAGAGAGGCAGGCAGAGAGAGAGGAGGAAGCAGGCTCCCTGCTCAGCAAAGAGCCCAATGGATGGCTGGATCCCAGGACCGGGGATCATGACCTGAGCCGAAGGCAGAGGCTTTAACCTGCTGAGCACCCAGGCGCCCCTCTTGGACTTACTTTATCTTTGATCCCTAAATCTCCTTTTAAGAGTCCACCTGGAGGGGCGCCTGAGTGACTCAGTTGGTTAAGTGTCCAACTCTTGATTTCAGCTCAGGTCATGATTTCTGGGTCATGGAATCGAGCCCTGCATCAAGCATTGCTCAGGCCTCTGTGCTCAGGGCACAGTCTGTTTGTCCCTCTCCCTCTTCACCACCCACCGCCCCTGCCCCTGGCTCTGTTTTCGCTCTCTTGAATAAATACATAAAATCTTAAAAAAAAAAATTCATCTGATACTATATTGTACCCCTAAAACTAATATAACATTGTATGCTAACTATACTGGAATTAAAAAACAAAAAAGAGTTCACCTGATGAGTTTGGTATCCTCCTGGGATAATCTCCCTTTTGATAAACACAACTGATTATGGCATTTTATCTGCAAAAATTCCCTTTGCTGTATAAAGCAACATAATCACAGGAATAATATTCCATCATATCTATTGGATCTTGCCCATGGCCAATGGGGAGGATTGTGCAAGTCTATAGATCAATGGGGGACATTTTGTTTTTTGCTTTTTAAAAAATTTTTAGTTATTTTTTTCAAGATTTTTAAAATTTATTTGAGTGAGAGAGATAGAGCACAAACAAGAGGAGGGGTAGAGGGAGAGGAAGAGGCAGAATGCTCACTAAGCAAGGAGTCCAGGCTCAATGGACACCAGGATCCCAGGGTCATGACCTGAGCTGATGGCAGACGCTTAACCAACTGAACCATGCCAGGTGCCTCAGTGGGGAACATCTTAGAATTATGTCTACCACACTGCTTATCTGCGCTTTCTATTTCTTTTCTGTAACACATATGGATTACTTTTGAGATAAGGAAAACACCATGAATGTTATTAAAAAAATAGAAAGAAAACCAGTCTCCCATGAGCAATATAAGTGCCAGAGTTTAAGAGACATTTCTCTTGCAAGTCTTCCTAGAAAAGATGCTGTGTGTACCTTTGTCAATTAAATCTCTACTGAAGACAGAGCTCCACGGGGCTGTTCCTCATGGGAATAGCGGCATGGGACAATGGCATCATGCCAAGTTACAGTAAAAGTAATTCCAGAAACAACAAAGTTCAATTTTTGGCAGACAGCTTATAATCTTGCATTCACATGCAGCATCTGGTAAGAGTTGATTCGATCTTGGTGATGAGCTGATTTACGTTGGGGCTTAATATATGCTTTGGAGGAGTCTTTTCATGAACATTCTAAAGTTTTGTGCATATATATGTGTGTGTGTGTGTATGTGTATGTGTATGTGTATGTATGTGTAGTACTTTGTGGAGAAAGTCCATGGTTTTATCAGATTTTTGATAGAGTATTTTTGACTTAAAAAAAAAAAGCCCACAAAAACAGTTAAAGAACCATTGCCCTAGGGGTGCTTGGGTGGCATGGTAAGTTAAGCACCAACTCAGACTGTGATAGTGTCAAGCTCTGCACTGCACGGAGTCTGCTTGAGATTCTCTCTCCTTCCTCTGCCATTTCCATTTGTGCGCTCTCTCTCTTTCTCAAATAAATAAATAAATAAATCTTAAATAAAAAAAGAATAATTGCTCTAGAGAAGGATTTCTTTAGCTGGACCCTATCGATACTTTGGGTTGCCTAATTCTTCATTGTGGGAGGTTGTCTTGTGCATTGTTCAATGTTTAAGAGCATTCTCAGCCTTTACCATGGAGTGCAGGAACATCCCCTACTTGTGACAATCAAAAAGAAAAAAAAAAAAAAACTTTTAGATGTTGCCAAATGTCTCCTGGAGAGAATGGACCTTACTTTGAGAGCCACCGATCTTCCGGAAGAATGGAGGAACCAAATGTAACTAAGGTGAAATCTAGATAGAAACTGTCCTGGAGGGGCACCTGGGTGGCTCAGTGGGTTGAGCCTCTGCCTTCACCTCAGGTCATGGTCTCCGTGTCCTGGGATTGAGCCCTACATCAGGCACGCTGCTCAGCAGGGAGCCTGCTTCCCCCCTCTCTCTCTTCCTGCCTCTCCGCCTACCTGTGATCTCTGTCAAATAAATAAATAAAATCTAAAAAAAGCAAAAAACAAAAAAAAAACTGTCCTGGATGCAAATTGCATCTCTTCCAGTTATGATCTTGGGTAAATTACCTCCTTTCAGCCTTAGTCAGTTTCATGTGTAAACTGAGGATACAGTACCTACCAAACAGGGTTTTGATAAAGATCAAAAGAAATAAAGTGTGCAAAGCCCTTTGTAGAGTACCGTATATGGTAGGCACTTAAGATATTGTAGTTATTAATACTGTTTCCATAGGTGAGACCATTAGGTATTTCCTTATGTCCTTTATTTCTTCATTCAACATGTATTTACTAACTGGGTTCTGTGTGTCCAGATCTTTCTTTCTTTTTAAGATTTTATTTATTTGACAGACAGAGATCACAAGTGGTCAGAGAGGCAGGCAGAGAGAGAGGAGGAAGCAGGCTCCCTGCCAAGCAGAGAGACTGACAAGGGGCTCGATCTTAGGACCCCAAGACCATGACCTGAGCTGAAGGCAGAGGCTTAACCCACTGAGCCACCCAGGTGCCCCTCTTTGTTTCTTTTTCAAGGTTTTACTTTTTTATGTATTCTCTAACCCCGATGAACTCATGAACTCATGAACTCATGACCTGAGATCAAAAGTCACATGCTCCACACACTGAGCCAGCCGGGGCCCCTTAATTATTTTTCTAAAAAGTATGTATATATTTTGGGGGCGCCTGTGTGGTTCAGTTGTTGGGCATCTGCCTTCAGCTCGGGTCATGGTCCCAGGGTCCTGGGATCCAGCTCCATGCTCATCAGGAGGCCTGCTTCTTTGTCTCCCACTCCCCTACTTGTGTTCCTTCTCTTGCTGTGTCTCTGTCAAATAAATAAAATCTTTTTAAAAAAATTAAAAAAAAAATTTTTTTTAAGTACACTCTACCTCCCAATGTGGGGTTCAAACTCACAAGCCCACGATCAAGAGTTACATGCTCAGGGGGATGCCTGAGTGGCTCAGTCATTAAGCATCTGCCTTCAGCTCAGGTCATGATCCCAGGGTCCTGGGACGGAACCCCGCATCAGGCTCTCTGCTTGGCGGGAAACCTGCTTCTCCCTCTCCCTCTCCCACTCCCCCTGCTTGTGTTCCTCTCTTGCTATGTCTCTCTCTGTCAAATAAATAAATAAATAAATAAATAAAAAGAGTTACATGCTCAAGGCACCTGGGTGGCTCAGTTGGTTAAGCATCTGCCTTCGGCTCAGGGTATCAGACTCCCTGCTCAGTGGGGAAGTCTGCTTCTCCCTTTGCCCTTTACCTCACTTGTGTTCTCTCTCTCTCAAATAAACAAATAAAGTCTTAAAAAAAAAAAAAAAAAGAAAGAAAAGAAAAGAGTTGCATGGTCTACTGACTGAGCCAGTCAGGGTCCCCCACATCTTTCTTAATGAGCTCTGCTTGAATTATTCCTTCTCAAGCCCTTAGCTGGTAGGTATTATCATTTGTGTTTATTTCCTGTGATTGGCCCTTTTAATGCTAGCATAATATTCCATTACATCTATTTTTATTTCTCATCCTGGCCTCCCTTCTGAGATCCAGACCCATGTATCTATCTTGGGGTCTCCCCAAGAATGTTTAAATTTGGCATGTTTGGCCTATTAGCCCAGTGCCTAGCACCTAGTAAGCCTTCCATAAAAAGGAGCTACTACTGGCCATCAATGTCATTTTTACCCCTGCCATCTGATCTACATCCTCTTTCTACTCCTCAGTAGGATCCCAGAATCACTTATTTTTTGTCAGCAGTCCTGGCCCTGGGTTAAAGCCCTGAGTCGTTGACCATGTGTGGGGGAGCCCTTAGGAGAATTCACCCTCATTCTCCCACCTATGGGGGAGAACTGAAGCAATTAAAATGAAGACACTCTCGCTTCAAGTCCACGCTACTCTGAACAATCATTTTGGTGGGGAGAATTTGCTAGCAGTAGACAGGATGTAAAGTTCCCCCACAGCAGCTTTGCTGGGTGGGGCAGCAAACGCTGGTGATTCATGGCCCCAAAGGGGCCTGTAGAGATCTAGATTTATGCTATGGTATGGTTACAGCAACGGTGTCTGCTGCGAGCTCCAGAATGGTAGTTCATGGTTTGGGGGGCTGCGACAGGGAGCAACTGGGCAGCCACACTTAGGGAAGCAGGGCAGTGAAATGGTAACACTGGAGCGCCTGCGTGGCTCAGTGGGTTAAAGCCTCTGCCTTCGGCTCAGGTCATGATCGCAGGGTACTGGGATCCAGCCACCGATTGGGCTCTCTGCTCAGCAGGGAGCCTGCTTTCTCCTCTCTCTCTGCCTGCCTCTCTGCCTACTTGTGATCTCTGTCAAATGAATAAATAAAATCGTTTTTTTAAAAAAAAAATAGTAATGCTAGCAAGCTCTGGATGAGATAAATCTGGGTTTTCAGTCCCATCTTTGCTTCTCATTATCTAGATAATAGTTAGCATGTGGCTCTGTCCTGCTGAGCTTCTCTCACTTTTCCCAACTGTACTGAGGTGATGCTAATGATAGTTAACATTTAAGGACTGCTTATTCTTCAGTCAAAACAGAGGAAATTGTCTCTACTCAACCATTAAGAGTTATTTAAAAGTAAGCTTTTTTTTTTTTTTAAATACAGAAAACTATATATTCCCCATCTCACAACACACCCATTTTAACTTGGTGACACTTAAGAAATAAAGAAAACACATATATGGTTTGAAAATGGAAGTCAGAGTACAAAACGAGAAAAGCTTTCATTTTTCGACCAATTTATACCTACAAAAAAGCGCAATTTCATGGGTTTCAATTTAGTATGTACCAGCCACCGCTTTAAAGCTTTATATGTTTTAACTACCTTAAATTCCTCAACAACCCCACGAGGTAGGTAAAATTATTATCCTCCCTTGGTAATAATACAATTTCTCCCAAAAAGAAGTGGATCTGGGAGAGAGCACCGGCAACCTAAGCAGCCTCCACGTGATTTAAAAGTTGAGAAACACAGAGCTCAGTATATGCAATTAAGTGCCAAGGAGGATTATCCGCCGGGTGTCCGAAACACAGTCTGCTGGGGCGCCACACTTGGCAGGTACTTGGTCTGACGGGCAGTCCCTCACTGACCTACACGCAACTGCGGACCAGCCGCTACGTGGTTCCCGGGAGAAGGCGCGCCGAGTTCCGATGCATCAACCAATCTTGCTAGAGTAGGCGTACTCCCTGCGAACAAAAGCGTTCGGAGTGACTGCCGCTATGACCACTCAACGCCTAGCCTAGGCCCGCGCCTCCAATCACAGCGGAACTTCCAATTGGTGAGGCCTTTCTGAAGTGGGGCGGACGGGAGGGAAAAGTCCCGCCTCCCTAGGGGTTCTCGGCCAACCGGAGAGTCCGGGCGGCAGCCGCCTGTTCGGTTGCGCTGTGTGTAATGATCTGGGGCCTGAGGGCGGGGCGGGGAGCAGGCCGGGGTCTGTGGGGAGGGGACGCTTCCTGCGGGCGCGCGGAGCGGAGACGGTGACAGCCACGCGCGCACGTGCGCGCCTGGCCGCAGCGCGGCCCCGAGACCTTCACCGGCCGCTGAGAGGCGCGCGGGGGCTGGGCTGCTGCCGTCTAGGGGCCCCGTCCCGGGGCGTCCCCAGCGTCCCGGGCCCGAGTTCCTGAGCGCCGGGCCGAGCCCACCCCGTCGGTCCTGGCTCGTGTTTCGTCTCCGTGGCCGTAAGGGCCCGCCCCCCAACTCCCCTTTACGCTCCCGGGGCAGGGTCCTCACGGCCCATGCTGGCCGCTGGGGGCCCGTGCCGACCAGACAGCTCCCAGGCCGGCCAGTTGGCTACCATGGTGGCCCTGAGGCCTGTGCGACTCCTCCAGGGGGGCTAACAGGTCCAGAGCGCAGGCCTCGGGGCGCGAGGGTCCCGGGTCTGAGCCCCGCGCCATGGCCGGGGCCATCGCCTCCCGTATGAGCTTCAGCTCTCTCAAGAGGAAGCAGCCCAAGACGTTCACCGTGCGGATCGTCACCATGGACGCCGAGATGGAGTTCAATTGCGAGGTAACCGGCTGGCAGCCCCGACGGGCTGCGGCAAGGGGGAGCCTGGGGGAATCCGGCGGAATCCCCGCTCGCCGGGCCCCGTCGTGGGTCGGGCACCAACTGGGGCGCCCCTGCCGCGGTGACAGTCAAGGTGGAAGCTTGAGGGATTCAGCTTATATAATCTCTGAGCATAGACAGAGGTGACCAGAACCGGAAGGAGCCATCTAGGCCCACTCACGTTAAAGATAATTGCTGCTCATTTTTCATAGGGCTTTGGGTTTGGAAGCACTTCCTGAAGGTTTTCATTCATTGTTGCTTCAAGAGGCTGGAAGCATCCTTGGTGGCGAATTCTGGTTTCCAGTGTCAGGCTTAAGTTCCAGCTCTGGGTTTATCTATCTATCTATTTATTTATTTATTTTACTTCATTAGATATTATTATGTGCCCCGGGCATTAAAAGTTGCATCTTGTATATTGGAAAGTCTGTACTTCTTTCCCTTTTCCAAAAGCCTTAAGGGAAACTGTTGATGACTAATACTTTTGATGCAGTTTACATCATGATGATTAACAGTTACTATTTGTTGAATATATTCTAAGTGTCAGATGCTCCTACATTTAATTCTCACAACTACCCAATGAGGTAGGTACCCCAAACCATATATCATCTAGTAAGTGACAAAGTGGGATTTTAAGTCAAACTTTTAGCCAAAAGTACTGTCTCTCAAGTAATTTAAGTCCTGGCTAGTACAAAGTGTGGTCTGTGAAACAGCAGCATTGACAGTAGTGACCTAAGTCAGGGATTGACAAACTTTTTCAGTGAAGGGCCACGTAGTAAATACTTTCAGCTTTGCAGGCCATGGGATCTCTGTTACAACCACTTGGCTCTTCAGCTCAGCTATTATAGCACAAAAGCAGCTTAGGATTCATTTCCAGCATGACAGTGTGAGGGGTGTCATTGATGTTGCTCGTCTGTAAGACTGGTGAAAATTACTTAAAAAAACTCAACAATTTAAACCATCTGGAAATGGCACTAAGGGCAAACATTTATCAAATGAATTAAACATCTATTCAAGAAAATCCGAAAATTTGCTAAGAAAGGTGAGAGTCTATAGTATTTGAACCAAGGCTGCTACCTCTCTTCCCCACTTCCAACTCAGCAAGGTGGAGATTCCATTCCAGACTGCTGCAGTCCAGAACACAGGGCTCCCTCTTCCCCTAGCTCCCTGTCAGACCACTTTCTTCCCAGGAGGAGCAGTACTTCAGTGTTTCTTATCCTGCTCAAGCCTACTTGTTGCTGAGACAGTCCCAGGTGTGTGTAGTTGAAATATGAGTCTTCCTTCTTCTATCCAGCTCCTACTCACAGAATGGGAGCTGTGCCTTGAGCATGGCACATGACTACTGGGGCTCCCCAGTTGCTCTCATCCCAGACCCAGCTTGCATAATGGTGGTTCCATGCCAGAGGAGGCAAACTGAGAAAATCTCAGGCTGTTGTGTGCCATCCCACCCCTTCCATCAAGGATTCAGAGATTTTACCTAGAAGGAGAAGAAGGCTTTAAAACCTGTGGCTCCTGCTCTCTTCCCAAAGACAGTTACTTCATTTGCAACAAAATGTGGAGAAGTTTATGACTAAGGGAACTCTTAAAAACTGGAGGATTTGGGGGCACCTGGGTGGCTCAGTTGTTAAGTGTCTGTGTTAAGTGTCTGCCTTCAGCTCTGGTCATGATCCCAGGGTCCCGGGATTGAGCTCTACATCTGGCTCTCCACTGGGCAGGAAGCTGCCTTCTCCATTTCCCTTTCCCCTACTGGTGTTCCCTCTCTCGCTGTCTCTCTCTTTCTCTGTCAAATAAATTAAATCTTAAAAACAACAAAAACAAACAAACAAACAAAAAAAGGGGAGTTGGGAGGAGATTATGGCTTTAATGAAGATACAGCCTAGGCTGTAGACCCACTACTTTGCAGGAGAGAGTCAAAGATTAAGATGGGGTGGGGAAGATCCCTCATGGGATTGAATAAACTGTTCCCTCAAAAGAGTCACCTTTGATTGGATTATTCTGTAGACCAAGTTATGCCCCAGGGTCTGGTTGAAAATAATAGAATAGTAAGACACCATTAAAGGAGTTTTAACAGCTAGGTGTGATCAGGGGAAGAGAAAGTACCCCGCTGAAACCACTGTCACTCCAGATGACTGTAGCCATAAACAAATTTGTGTGTCTTTGAGGAACAACAACATCATAGGCCTTAACACTGTGTGAATGAAATAGATTTCACTAAAACATTCCAGCCCATCACTAAATAAGCAAAGAACAATAAAAAGTCGTGGCGCTGGTGTAGGGAGAACCAGTCCAGTATCTATATTATTTAGATGATATATTACTTAAAATGTCCAGTTTCCTGCAAAAAAATTGTGAGACTTGCAAAAAAGTAGGGAAATATGACCCAGACGATGGAAACAAACTAGCAGTAGAAATTGCCATGAGAGCGACCAGATGTCAGATTTAGCAGAAAAGATTTCCAATAACCCTTACAAATACATTCTCAGAACTAAAGGAAAGCATGATTAAAGAAGGAAGGTTTGACATTTTCACATCAAGTAGAGAAGATCAAGTTAAAAGGTAGGAATTACAGAAAAGAATCAAATGAAAATTCTGGAGTTGTAAAGCACCACAACTGAAGTTAAAAATTCATTAGAGGGGCTCAGAGTAGATTCAAACAGGCAGATTGAAGAATTAGCCTGCTTGAAGATAGAATGATAGAGATGATGCAAGCTGAAAAATAGAAAAAACAATGAAGAAAAATGTACAGGGCCTCAGAAAAATGTGGGAAATCATAAGTGTACATATGTATGGGAATACCAGGAGAGGAGAGAGAAAAAATATTTTAAAAAACAGTAGCTGACACTTTCTGAATTTATTGAAAAACAACAGCGTAGACATTCAGGAAGCTCAGTAGACTCCAAGGAGGATGAACACAAAGAGATCCACAAATAGAAAGAGGGAAAATGCAGAAAGTCAAAGACAAGGAGAAAATCTTGAAAGCAAGAGAAAAAGGACTTATAACATACAAGGAAACCCCAGTAAGATTAACAGCTGTCTTCTCTGCAGAAACTGTGGAGGCCAGAGGCTATGGGATAACATATTTAAAGTGCTCAAAGAAAAAACTTGTCAACTAAGAATCCTATAATATTTCAAAATGGCTATTTAAAATATGAAGGTGAAATAAAGACTTTCCCAGGTAAATGCAAATTGTAGATGTTGTTCAAAGATCTGCTTTACAAGAAATACTAAAGGAAGTTCTTCAGGCTGAAAGCAAGTGGCCTCAGACAGTAATCAAATCTACATGGAATTAAAAAAAACACTGGGAAAAGTAATTATATAACGACAAAAGACAGTAGAAATTAATATTTTTCTCTTGTAATTGATTTAAGAGCAATTGTATAAAATAACGTATATAATATACTGTTGGGCCTATAACATACAAATGCAATATATGTGTAGTGTACTTTCCAATAATAGCACAAAGGAGGTGGATGGAAGCAAAACTGTAATGGGCTAAGGAAATGACCACAGATGGTAAAGTAATAACAACAATGTATTGTTGGGTTTATAATTTATATATATATATATATATATATACACACACACACATATATAATTTTAATATCCAAATATAAATAATCTACAAAAAAGGTGAAAAGTGAAAGGATATATAGGTATATATAGATATAGGATCTATATATATAGATATATAGGATGTATATATCACTGGAATTAAACTAGTATAAATCTCAAGCTGATTCTGATAAGATTATCTGGTAAACCCTGGAGCAACCACTAAAAAAATTCCCCCAAAACACTTAAAAAGTATGATGAAGAAATCACTAAATAAATGTAAATGCTTCATTAGAAAATATTCACCTAATGTAAAAACAAGTAGTAAAGGAGGGATGGAGAAACAAAAAAGTGAAACACATAGAAAACAAAAATAAAATGACAACTGTACCCCAAATAATTAGATAACTCAAATGAGATGGACAAATTCCTGGAAAGACACCAACTACCAAAATTTACTCGAGAAGAAACAGACAATCTGAACAGACCTATAACCAGTGAAGAGATTAAATTGGTAATAACAACGCCCACAAAGAAATGTCCAGACTGTATGTACTAAAGGCCCAAATGGCTTTATTACTGAATTCTACCAAACATTTCAAGAACAATTAATACCAGTTCTTCACATGCTCTTTCAAAAGAATAGGAGGGTGCCTGGGTGGCTCAGTGTGTTAAGCTGCTGCCTTCGCTCAGGTCATGATCTCAGGGTCCTGGGATCGAGTCCCACATCAGGCTCTCTACTCAGCAGGGAGCCTGCTTCCCTCTATCTCTCTCTCTGCCTGCCTCTCCATCTACTTGTGATCTCTCTCTGTCAAATAAATAAATAAAATCTTTTTTTTTTTTAAGATTTTGTTTATTTATTTATTTGACAGACAGAGATCACAAGTAGGCAGAGAGGCAGGCAGAGAGAGAGGAGGAAGCAGGCTCCCTGCCGAGCAGAGAGCCCGATGTGGGGCTCGATCCCAGGACTCTAGGATCATGACCTGAGCCGAAGGCAGAGGCTTTAACCCACTGAGCCACCCAGGCACTCCAAATAAAATCTTTTTTTTTTTTTTTTAAAAAAAAAAAAAAAAAAAAGGAGAGCAGGGACTACTTCCCAACTCATTTTATGAGGCTGGCATTACCCTGATACCAAAACCTGACAAAGCAATCACAAGAAAACTAGAGACTAAGATCTCTTATGAATATGGAAGCAAAATGGGGTGCCTGACTGTCTCAGTAGGTCATGTGACTCTTGATCTTGGAGTTGTGAGTTCCAGCGATGTTGGGTGTAGATTACTTAGAAAAAAATATGGAAGCAAAAATTCTTATTTTTAAAAATTTTATTTATTTTATAGAGAGTGAGAGAGAAAGAGCATGAGCTGGGGGGGCGGGGCATAGGGAGAAGCAGACTCCTTGCTGAGCAGGGAGCCCCAACGCAGGACCACAGGATTCAATCCCAGGACCCTGGGATCTCTACCTGAGCTGAAGGCAGATGCTTAACCAACTGAGCCACCCAGGTACTCCTGGAAGCAAAAATTCTTTTTTTTTTTTTTTTAAAGATTTTATTCATTTATTTGACAGACAGAGATCACAAGTAGGCAGAGAGGCAGGCAGAGAGAGAGAGGGGAAAGCAGGGGCTCACAGGGCTCCATCCCAGGACCCTGGGATCATGACCTGAGGCGAAGTCAGAGGCTTTAACTGAGCCATCCAGGCACCCCTGGAAGCAAAAATTCTTAACAAAAATATTAGCAAACTGAATCCAGCATCTCTCTATCTATCTATATGATATACATATATATGTATATTGTACATCATAACCAAGTGAGATTTATTCCAGGAATTCAAGGTTGGTTTAATATCTGAAAATCAATTAACATAATTGTCGCTCTCGACCCGCAAGAACGACCCGCAGACGAGGTTGAGTGGCAAACTTCTTTATTGTCAGTCTTCTACATATCTTGATCCGGGAACCCCGCTCCTCAAATTAAGCCCCTTATTATAGTATCAGTAGTTACAAATGCCCAATCACCATATCACGCGATTCACCTAAACACCAATCAGAAGGACTACTAGTGACCTTATCCATGAGCATGTGAGATGCTCGTGAGCACCTACGTGACTCCATAGGTTTCTATTGTTCTACAGATCTTGTGCCTTTCCCAAAACTGCAGGTTAATCATATACCCTCCTTGTGACTCCAGGCATTGAACGTGCGTCGTCCACGAGCGCACCCATTTTCCTTGGGTTAAACATTCACAGTCCCATTATCCTGGGCCTAGTCACCTACGTGACTGCCATCCACAAGTGCATGGCTCCCCACATCTCCCCCTTTTCTTTTATATATGGCAGGGATCGTGCCTGTCTTAGGTTGCCAATCCTCAACACACATGCTTACCCGTCATCGGGTACTCCCCCTGGCCGAGGAGCCCCTGTCTTAGGTTGCTATGGTGAGGGATCAGTCTTACCCGTCTTTGGCTACCGATCCAGCATACTAAGCCATATTTGGGGGGAGGTACCAGCTCCAGAGCCCACATACATACGTGAGTTAAAATTGTCACGCGTGTGGTAGACATATAGCCTGAGGAGGGAACAGGAGTCAGAGGGCAATAGAGCAATATTAATATACTAATGATCAAAGAAGGAAAGGCAGAAATCGCAGCATGGTTATTCTTTTTTTTTTTTTTTTTTTTTTTTTTAAATTAATTAATTAATTTATTTATTTTTATTTCCAGCATAACAGTATTCATTATTTTTGCACCACACCCCGTGCTCCATGCAATCCGTGCCCTCTATAATACCCACCACCTGGTACCCCAACCTCCCACCCCCCGTCCCTTCAAAACCCTCAGATTGTTTTTCAGAGTCCATAGTCTCTCATGGTTCACCTCCCCTTCCAATTTCCCCCAACTCCCTTCTCCACTCTAAGTCCCCATGTCCTCCATGCTATTTGTTATGCTCCACAAATAAGTGAAACCATATGATAGTTGACTCTCTCTGCTTGACTTATTTCACTCAGCATAATCTCTTCCAGTCCCGTCCATGTTGCTACAAAAGTTGGGTATTCATCCTTTCTGATGGAGGCATAATACTCTATCCCCAGGGGTACAGGTCTGTGAATCACCAGGTTTACACACTTCACAGCACTCACCAAAGCACATACCCTCCCCAATGTCCATAATCCCACCCCCTTCTCCCAACCCCCCTCCCCCCAGCAACCCTCAGTTTGTTTTGTGAGATTAAAAGTCACTTATGGTTTGTCTCCCTCCCAATCCCATCTTGTTTCATTGATTCTTCTCCTACCAACTTAAGCCCCCATGTTGTATCACCACTTCCTCATATCAGGGAGATCATATGATAGTTGTCTTTCTCTGCTTGACTTATTTCGCTAAGCATGATACGCTCTAGTTCCATCCATGTTGTCGCAAATGGCAAGATTTCATTTCTTTTGATGGCTGCATAGTATTCCATTGTGTATATATACCACATCTTCTTGATCCATTCATCTGTTGATGGACATCTAGGTTCTTTCCATAGTTTGGCTATTGTGGACATTGCAGCATGGTTATTCTAATACTTATAATTTTTACCTCATGCTGCACCTTTTATATTATTTTTCTTCTTATGCTTTGATTGTATCATATGTAACTGAGCACATGTTTTCTTTTTGAAGTTGGACCAGACCTTTAGAAATCCTCCTCCTATAAGCAATAGACATAAGATGATTCCCAAAATTCCTACTAGAATCCAGAAGGTATAATGTAAAATATTTCCTGGGTTAAATCCCTGTAAAGCATCTTTTAAAGTAGTCAAAATACGACCAGCCATTTTTGCTGGATTAGATATATCTAATCGCGCATGCCCAATGGTAGTGATTTCTCGTTGTAACTGTAAAAGATCTAGACTAACATTAGTATCATGCCAAATTCCCCACAAATGGTTGTGTACTTTTTCCCAAGAAATATTATTGGCTGACAAGGGCGTCACACAAATATGTTGATAGGCACCATGGCACATGAAAGACATTTGCGCTTTTAGAGCAGAGAGTTGTGTGCCTAGATATTCTACAGCCTCTTCTATTCCATCAAGGCGTGCTAACAATTTCTGATCAACATCTTGTTGTATATGTAATGCTAATGAAATATTTTGAGATAACGCGTTAACATGATCAGCAGTATGTATGGTCTGTGCCAATGCGAAAGAGGATACCGTAGCACTAGCTATTAAAGTAATAAGAGCGCCTATTCCAGCTATTAGCATTCCAATAAATCGCCTTTTTCTAGACAGCGCATTTTCTAGTTCTAAGGCAAATTGATAACCATAATTAGCATACCACGGTCCCTCCACCTCAACAGGTAACAAGAAAAAAGGTGGTTGCATAACTAAAAACACATGAATAGGTACATTGGGATTATACGTATCAACGGGCACACAATTAGAAAGCTTACAATTAATACAACTTATGTGATAGAGACTATAATCCTTAACCACTTGCCCCCTCCCTATTACAAGCAAAAATGGTTTAGGTACACAAGTACGAAAAGTAAGACTTCCCGATTCTGGTATAGCTCTAGAATTATTAATAGGTCCCATAGCGGCTACCAGTTTCCACAGGTCAGGATGAAACATTTCTTGTTGTGTAGTAAGTATACTTCCTGGAATATATTGATAATGGTAAGAACTTCGTGTATCATTCTTAGACCAGTCCGTGATAGGAAAATCAATACCCGTCGGGGAGATGACCAATGGTCTTGGCAAATAACATTCAGTCCACAAAGGACCCTCCGCTTTTTTGACAATTATCTCTGCACAGGGCAAGAGACACATGAAAAGAATAACTACTACTAGCACACCTATAATAGTTCCTACAACATACCATACATGCGTCAGGGAAGGAAAGTGAGAAAATAAAGAGCTTACAAAGTTTTAAGCGTCAGTAACAAACATGAGTTAGGGTGAGAAGATTGCACTCTATGCTGAGCCATTTAAAGAAGGGCTTGAAGCTGGGCAGTCTCTTGTCTCGACCACAGTTGAACTGGCTCCGCCTTCATGGGAACAGGCTGTAGGACGGTCGTCGTTACTATCATCACCATCACCAGCACTCTCCACAGGTTCCACTCCGGCACCCAGAGTGGAGCAGGCGCATCCTGTGGGAAAACACAAAGGGAACCTCGGTGCCATCTAAGCACCGGGTCGGGTTTGGATAATTGGCCTTGCAAGTCTCCTGCCCCTCTCAGTGTCTTCCAAGCCCTGAGGGCCGCTGTGGCTATCTGTTGATACACCGCAGGGGGGTATGTACTCTGCACTTGGGCCCCGAGGTATGGCCCCGTGCCTGTCAGCATTTCCAAATTCCATTGCGGGTTACCCGTGGCTGCATTTCTTCGTGCTGTGTCCAGACAATTGTCCTGATTTTGGATTTTCCATTCTAGATACTGCCCCCCACTCAAAACCGCCCTGGCTAAGTTAGCCCAATCTTCGGGAGCGAGATAGAGTGCTCCCAGCGACTCCACAAGGGAGACCGTAAAGGCTGCTTGGGAACCATAGCTGCTAACTGCCTCCTTCAGCTGCTTCACCAACTTAAAATCTAGTGGCTGGTGGTCCTCTGCTGATTCTGATCTTCTAACACTGAAAAAAAAACCTTTTCCCGGGCCAAGGACCTCTCTCCAATTCTCCGCGGCGCAGCCCGAACAATAGCACATCTTGGTGCAGCTGGGCTTATAAGGCGGGGGCCACTCATGGGGCGGCGCTGTGGAGCTAAAATGCGGAAGCGGCGTAACTTTCGTTTTTAATTTCGATTGCGCTACAACTGCGGCTTCCGCCCCTGCTCTCAGCTGCGCCATTACTTCTCCCTGCACTCTTAACTCTCCTAATAGTTTTTGCAATTCCGCCTCTTTATCCTCAAGTTGTTGCCTCATGGCTTCCAAGTCTGTCTGGAGACTGGGAGATTCCTCCTTCTTGTTGTTTGCCTCTACCTTTCCTAGCTCCTGCAACTCGCTTTCTGACATCCCTTCTGAGCTTTCGCTTTCAGGGTCAGAGTCTCGGGAGGAGCCCTTACGGGATTCTTCTTTCACTTGCAAAAAAACTTCCCCTCCCTGTAGTACTGCTCGCTGCAGGGGCTCTCGGGGGGAATGCAAACATACTTTCACCAGGGACCACACGGCGAGAGTCCCCGGGGATGTAGAGGGGCAGAGTTTTAAGTCCTCGCTCAGGTGTTTCCATTGTGGCACATTTAGGAGCCCTTCTTCTATAAACCAGGGGGCAATCTCTGCTACTTCTTTTAAAAAGGCTCGGGCTGTTTTTGCCTTTAAGGGGGTACCGTTCATCTTGAGAACGTCTTTTAGGGGATCTTCCATTCTACGTCTACTAAGCTCGTTCCCCATCCCGAGGAAACTTTCACTTGTATCGTCCCTGCCGAGGGAACTTTCACTTGTATCGTCCCTGCCGAGGGAACTTTCACTTGTATCGTCCCTGCCGAGGGAACTTTCACTTGTATCGTCCCTGCCGAGGGAACTTTCACTTGTATCGTCCCTGCCGAGGGAACTTTCACTTGTATCGTCCCTGCCGAGGGAACTTTCACTTGTATCGTCCCTGCCGAGGGAACTTTCACTTGTATCGTCCCTGCCGAGGGAACTTTCACTTGTATCGTCCCTGCCGAGGGAACTTTCACTTGTATCGTCCCTGCCGAGGGAACTTTCACTTGTATCGTCCCTGCCGAGGGAACTTTCACTTGTATCGTCAATTTCACCGGCCTCTTTTAAGAAGGCGCGAGCAGTTTTAGTCTTTAATGGAGTGCCATGAGCTTTCAAAAGGTCTCTCAATGGACCTTCCATTTTATAGCGGGCAAGTTCGTTTCCCATCTTTGGAAACCCTTACACCTCTGAGGAACCTTAAAAAATTGCCCACTAACAATAGTCCCCAGAGACTTCACTCCCGTCTAAAGACAGGAAATAGGCGCGCACTTTAGCTCGTCACCCTAGGGCCCTTTAGGGTGAACTTCTTGCACTTACCCCAATCCTCAGCCCACGTCCAGAGTCGGGTTCCCGGGTTTCGGCACCAGATGTCGCTCTCGACCCGCAAGAACGACCCGCAGACGAGGTTGAGTGGCAAACTTCTTTATTGTCAGTCTTCTACATATCTTGATCCGGGAACCCCGCTCCTCAAATTAAGCCCATTATAGTAGTATCAGTAGTTACAAATGCCCAATCACCATATCACGCGATTCACCTAAACACCAATCAGAAGGACTACTAGTGACCTTATCCATGAGCATGTGAGATGCTCGTGAGCACCTACGTGACTCCATAGGTTTCTATTGTTCTACAGATCTTGTGCCTTTCCCAAAACTGCAGGTTAATCATATACCCTCCTTGTGACTCCAGGCATTGAACGTGCGTCGTCCACGAGCGCACCCATTTTCCTTGGGTTAAACATTCACAGTCCCATTATCCTGGGCCTAGTCACCTACGTGACTGCCATCCACAAGTGCATGGCTCCCCACACATAATACATCATATCAATAGAATAAAAAAAAATCACATGATATTTCAATACATGCCAGAAAAGCACTTGACAAAATCAAGCATCATTTCATGAAAAAAACACTGAACAAAATAGGAATAGAAGGGAGCTTCCTCAACCTGATAAAGAGTATCTGTGAAGAACCCACAGCTAACTATCATACTTAATAGTGAGATCAGGAATAGGAATAAGACAAGGATATCTTGCTACTTTTTTTTTATTTAAGATTTTATTTATTTGAGAGCGCATAAAATGAGCAAGGGGAAAGACAGAGACAGAGGGAGAGGGAGAAGCAGACTCCCTGCTGAGCAAGTATCCTGCTGTGGGAGTTGATTCCAGGACCCTGAGATCATGACCTGAGCTGAAGGCAGACACTTAACCATCTGAGTCACCCAGGTGCCCCTATCTTGCCACTTTTTTTTTTTTTTTTAAGATTTATTTATTTGAAAAAAAAAAGATTTATTTATTTGACAGAGAGAGAGGACACAAGTAGGCAGAGTGGCAGGGAGAGGGAGAAGCAGGCTCTCCACTGAGCAGGGACCCCTGTGTGGGCTCCATCTGAGGACTGGGGATCATGACCTGAGCCAAAGGCAGCCACTTAACCGACTGAGCCACCCAGGCGCCCCTATCTTGCCACTTCAGTTCAACAGTGTGCTAGAGGTTCTAGCCAGGCCACTTAAGCAAGAAAATGAAATAAAAGACATTCATATTGGAAAGGAAGAAAATAAAAATATATTCAGAGATAACATGATCACATATAGAGACCCTAAGAAATCCCCTATAGGGATTTTCCTATAAAACTATTTGAACTAATAAATGAGTTAAACAAGGTGGCAGGATACAAGAGCAATACACGAAAATCGCTTGTAATTCTATATGCTTGCAACGAACAATATGAAAATGAAAAGAAAATTCTATTTACAATAGTATCAAAAAGTATAAAATACTTAGGAACAAATTTAACCAATGAAGTGTAAAACTTATACTCTGAAAATTATTAAAACATTGTTGGTAGAAATTAAAGGACCTAAGGAAATGGAAAGGTATCCCTTGTTCATAGATCATAAGATTTAACATTGTTAAGGGGGCAGTATTCCCCTAGCTGATCTACTCATTCAGCATAATCCCTATCAGAATCCCAGTTTATTTCTTTGTAGAAATTGAAAATCTGATTTTAAAATTTATATGGAATTGCAAGGGATCTACAATAGCTAAAACAATCTTGTAAAAGAAGAGGAAAGTAGGAAGACTCTTACTTCCTTATTTCAAAACTTACTACAACCATTGTCAAGTACTGGCATATAGATCAATGGAATAGAACTGAGAGTCCAGAAATAGATCCATTTATCTATGGTTAACTGATTTTTGATAAGGGTGCCAAGGCCGTTCAGTGGAGGAATGAATAGACTTCCCAACAGTGCTGAGACAACTGGTGAGCCACATGCAAAACAATGAGGTTGAACCCTTATTTCATACCACATACAAAAATTAAAAATGCATCAAAGATGTAAATATAAGAGCCAAAACTATAACACCGTTAAAACAGGGATAAACCTTCATGACTTTGGATTTGGCATAGGATTCTTAGATATAACAAAAGCAGGAGTAACAAAAGAAAAAGTAGTAGACTTGACTTCATCAAGATTAAAAACTTTTATGCTTTGAAGGATGCCATCAAGAACTGAAAAGAAATATTAGGAAATCATGTATCTCATGAGGCTCTTCTATCTAAAATATATGAAGGACTCTTATTGCTCAGTAATAAGAAGGCAAATAACTCAATTAGAAAGTGGGCAAACTGAGGGGTGCCTGACTGGCTTTTCAGTAGAGCATTAGTCTTGATATCAGGGTTGTGAGTTCAAGCCCCATGGTGGGTATAGAGTTTACTTTAAAAAAATGGGCAAAGGATCTGAATAGACATTTCATTGAGGAAGATATACAAATGGCCAATAAGCACATGAAAAATGCTCAACATCATGAGTCATCAGGGACATGAAAATAAAAAACACCATGAGATACCACTTTACCACAATAAGAGCCAACCACTAGGATGATTAGAATCAAAAAGTCATATAATATGGGGCGCCCGGGTGGCTCAGTGGGTTAAACCTCTGCCTTCGATTCAGGTCATGATCCCAGGGTCCTGGGATCGAGCCCCATACTGGACTGTCTGCTCAGCAGGGAGCCTGCTTCCCCCTCTTTCTCTCTGCCTGCTGCTCTGCCTACTTGTGATCTCTGTCAAATAAATAAATAAAATCTTAAAAAAAAGTCATATAATAATAAATGTTGGTGAGAATATGAGGAAATTGGAACCCTTATACACTGATGATGGGACTGTAGAACAGTACAGCCACTTTGAGAAACAGTCTGGCCATTCCTTCAAACAGTTAAATATAGAGTTATCATCTGACCTAGCAATCCCACTACTAGGTATCTACTCAAGAGAAATTCATGTGTATCTACAGAGAAACTTGTACACAGGTATCTATAGCAACATTTATAAGAGCCAAAAGGTAGAAACAACCCAAATATTTGTCCATCAGCTGATGAAAGGGTAAATAAAAGGTGGTATATCAGTACAATGAAATATTATTTGGCACTAAGAAGGAATGAAATAATAAATACATGCTACAAATGGATAAACCTTGAAAACATTATTGCTAAGTGGAAGCAGCAATCACAAAAGTGCGCTTATTATTTCATTCATCAGCAAGTCTGGAGTGGGGATATGTAGGGAAATGAAAAGTAGATTTGTGGTTGCTTAGAACTGGGAAAAGGGTACAGGGATACAGGAGTGATAGCCAGGGGATGCAAGGTTTCTTTGTGGAGTGAAGAATATATTCCAGAATTGACAGGGGTCATGGTTGCACAACACTGTGAATATTCTAGAAACCATTGAATTGTGCATTTTTTTAAAAAGATTTTATTTATTTATTTGACAGACAGAGATCACAAGTAGGCAGAGAAGCAGGCTCCCCGCCGAGCAGAGAGCCTGATGCGGGGCTCAATCCCAGGACCCCAGGATCATAACCTGAGCCGAAGGCAGAGGCTTTAACACACTGAGCCACCCAGGTGCCCTTGAATTGTGCATTTTTTAAAAAAAGGTTATTTATGAGAGAGAGAGAGCAGAGTGAGTGAGAACATGAGTCAGGGAGAGGGAGAAGCAGATTCCCTACTGAGCAGGGAGCCCGATGTGGGGCTTGATTCTAGAACCTTGGGATCATGACCTGAGCTGAAGGCTGCCACCCAACTGACTAAGCCACACAGGTTCCCTGAACTGTGCATTTTAAATAGGTGAATTTTTAAGGTACATGAGTTAAATCTCAGGCTGTGTTAAGGAAGATGTGGCCTTTGACAAAATGGGAACAAAAGACATGACTTTGTTCCAGTAAAACTATTTGTGAACACTGAAATTTGAATTTCATATAATTTTCACAAGTGATGAAATGTTTCAGAAATTACATTTAAGGGGCCACCTGGATGGCTCAGTCATTAAGTGTCTGCCTTCGGCTCAGGTCATGATCCTGGGGTCCTGGGATTGAGCCCCACATTGGCTCCCTGCTCAGCGGAGAGACTGCTTTTCCCTCTTCCTCTGCCTCTCCCGCTACTTGTGCTCTCTCTCTCTCTCAAATAAAGAAATAAAATCTTAAAAATATATAAATGAGTAAATTTTACATTTAAAGATGGAAAAATTACTCTCAGCTCTCAGATGGTACAATAATAGAGGGCAAATTAGGTTTGTGTTGTGGGCCATAGTTTGCTGATCCCTAATATATCTTATTTATGTGTGTATGTATGCATGTATGTATGTAATCTCCATACCCAGTGTGGGACTTGAACTCACATCCTTGAGATCAAGAGTCACATGCTTTACCAACTGAGCCAGCCATTTGCCCCCCTGATCCAAGTTTCTGTTTGGCAAATGTTGTGAGAGATTATGAGAGACTGACCGGTAGGGAAAGGGATTTTGTATGAGAATTCTTCAGCCACAATTCTACCATGAAAATCTCTTCTTCTTTTTTTTTTTTTTTAAATATTTTATTTATTTATTTGACAGACAGAGGTCACAAATAGGCAGAGAGGTAGGCAGAGAGAGACGGAGAAGCAGGCTCCCCGCTGAGCAGAGAGCCCAATGCAGGGCTAATCCCAGGACCCTGGGATCATGACCTGAGCTGAAGGCAGAGGCTTTAACCCACTGAGCCACCCAGGCACCCTTCTTTTTTTCTTTAAACAGACCCCAGACCCAAAGAGAATGTACAATATTACCAGCTATCGCAGGGCTTCTCAACCTTGACACTATTTTATTTATTTATTTATTTATTTATTTATTTATTGACAGAGACAGAGATCACAAGTAGGCAGAGAGGCAGGCAGAGAGAGAAGAAAGCAGGCTCCCTGATGAGCAGAGAGCCCGATTCGGGGCTCGATCCCAGGACCCTGAGATCATGACCTGAGCCGAAGGCAGAGGCTTTAACCCACTGAGCCACCCAGGCATCCCTCAACCTTGACACTATTGATATTTTGGCTGAATAATTCTTTGTCAGGGCCGCAGCTGTCCTGTGCCCTGTAGGATGTTTAGAAGCACCGCTAGATGCCAGTAGCACCTCCCCACCCTCCCAGTTGAGACAACCAAAAATGTCTTTAGAAATCATCAAGTGTCCCTGGGGGGGAGGAGTACCCTTCCTTCTCCCCCTCTCCCTGCCACCGTGTTGAGAACCACTAATCTATAGAAGAAGGTAAGAGTAATGATATTTAGAGAGTCAGAATGGTATAGCTTAGAGTCTGTCAAACTTAAATGTGCCAGTAAATGACCTGGGATCTTGATAAAATGAGAATTCTGACTCTGTACGTCTATAGTATGACTGAGAATTCTGCATTTCTAACACATTCTCAAATGATGCCAGGGCTGCTGATTTAGGGACCATCCTTTGAGTAGCAAAGCATTAGTGGAAAGTGTATAGGCTTTGAAATAAAATAGGTCTGGGCTTGAATTCCAGCTAACCTACTCCTGGCTTAGATAAGATACCTAAGCTCTTTGGACCTCAGTTTCCACATCAGTAAAATGGAACTAGTAATACTGACCCTGCCAATTTTTGTTTTATTTATTTATTTGGCCTTGCAAGATTTTATAAGGATTCATGGAATGCATAGTGCCTGGCAGAAAGTAAGAACTAGAAGGGACTAGAGTTGGCTAAAAGTAGGAGGCAGCTCAGGTCACCATGGTTACTGCCCTGTTATGATTTGTCAAGCCGTTGCATTTCAGTGACTTTTCAGTGTAAATACCTGTTTGTAAATGAGTATGTTCAAATATTCTGTTTAAAAAGTAACAGTAGGGACACCTGGGTGGCTCAGTGGGTTAGGCCTCTGCCTTTGGCTAGGGTCATGATCTCAGGGTCCTGGGAAGGAGCCCCGCATCAGCTCTCTGCTCAGCGGGGAGCCTGCTTCCCCTCTCTCTCTGCCTGCCTCTCTGCCTACTTGTGATCTCTCTCTCTCTCTCTGTCAAATAAATAAAATCTAAAAAAAAAAAAAAAGCCAGTAACAGTAGTTTGATTTATGAGGATAGAGCTCTAAGAAACTATCTTTCTCTCTTGCTATTTTTATGTTGTACATTAACTGAGGAAGGTACTAATGCAAGGAGATGACAGATGCATTTGGAAAAAAAAAAAAGAGGAGAGATGGTATTTGATGAATTCTTGACTTTTTTGAGGTCAAGGGTAGGTGATGGTCTAAGGATTCAATTTCAGAACCAGTGGTAGTTAACATATGAATCATGTTACCTTATGCTAATAAGTTCAGACTTTTTTGCTGCAGAGATAGGGAATAAATCTCTTTCTTGCACTACTTGCTGCATTGCACAGTTGGCTTGTTGTTTCAGAGGATTTTTCCACTTGAGAGATTTGATATTTGTCATTTTGAGAAAGTGGGTGCTGAACATAATTTGCCAGGAGGCTAAACGGTTATGTTATTTCTTATCTAGGCTGGAATTTTACTCTAATAATTCAATCTATCAGTAAGAAGAGCCAAATATGAAAAAGCTCTCCGAATTGAGTTGTGAGAGATTCTAATACCATCTTATATTGGAAACAAAGCCTCCTTCTTCTGTTGGTTGACATCCCAAATGTTTTCACATACCCAAGTGGGAATATGACTGGATTAAATACCAGCATTACAGATCATTCCAACATACAAGTGGACAAAAAGTAGAAACCTTTGAAAGGGGAAAACAGAAAGAACGACCCTGGTATTTTCAGTAAGATGTTACAACCCAGACACTTGAAGATTTAGGCAGATGCTTCCTTTCTAAGGATGCAGACTTCTGGAGGGCAGTGGTGGTCATTTCATTGCTAGTTGTGTATAGTAATGGGACTCTATATGAGGGCACTGAGAAACCTTTTTTCATTTTTTTTTTTTTTAGATTTTATTTATTTATTTGACAGAGATCACAAGTAGGCAGAGAGGCAGGCAGAGAGAGAGGAGGAAGCAGGCTCCCTGCTGAGCAGAGAGCCCGATGGGGGTTTAGATCTCAGGACCCTGAGATCATGACCTGAGCTGAAGGCAGAGGCTCAACCCACTGAGCCACCCAGGTGCCCCGAGAAACCTTTTTTCTTATTTCAGAAGAAAGATTGTTTCTGCCTTATCCGTATTCTCCCATGGGGTTTTTGCATGCCCGCAGATGGCCTGGGTCTGCGGATATGGGACATGGGCAGTCAGGTGAATGCTGGATATAGTTGTGCTGGTGAAGATAGAAGGAAGCCGGACATACACTGGCTGGTGCTGCCATCTGCTGGCCCCCATGTCTGCTCTTTTGTAGGAGGAAGGGCTAGGGAGTAACAGTTACTGTGTGCCAGGTCCCATGCTAAATGCTTTACATATACTATCTCATTTGATACAACAGAGACTCGTTCACTTATTCACTCAACAGATATTTACTGAGTACCCGTGTGGACGTAGCAGTGATCAAGACCTACTTAGGATGGAGGTCTTGTCATTGGCTTCATTTTCAGAGTGGGAATTGGAAACTCCAGCAGGGTACATAGCTTGCTTAAAGTCCCCGCAGAGCCACTGTCTATTCTGAAAGAGAAAGAAGAGGACAGGGACTGTTAGACAGCAGGAGAATCTCACTAATGACCAGTGCTTATTTGAACCTCACAACGAAGTTTTCAAGTCAGTTAGAGAGGTCTTTTTTTTTTTTTTTTTAAGGTTTTTATTTATTTGACAGAGAAAAACACAGTGAGAGGGAACAAAGCAGGGGGAGTAGGAGAGGGAGTAGCACGCTCTCCACTGAGCAGAGAGCCTGATGCGGGGCTTGATCCCAGGACCCTGGGATCATGACCTGAGAGATGCTTAATGACTGAGCCACCCAGGCGCCCTAGTTGGAGAGGTCTTAGCTCAAGTTCCAGTTTACTTGTCTGGATTCTGACAGACAGGCAGCACAGCCTGGAGGTTATGAGCATCTGGGGAGAGCTTGGTCTCAGGAGCCTGATCCTTGGCTCTGCCCTAACCAGCTCAATGACCTTAGACAGGTTCCTTAATCCTCTTCAGATGCCTATTTCCTCATCTGTAAAATGGGGAGCATAATAATTCTTCCTGCAAGGGATTGTTACAGGGATTAAAACTGAGTCGTTGGTAAAGTACTTAGACTTTCTAACTCAATCATTTGTCTATGGCATTATTATTATTATTATTTTTTGCATTTGCCATAAGATACCGTTTCAAAACATTTTGTGAACTTGCCAGTGGACTTAAATTTTGGCCAGTGGATGATGTTACTGATGACCTCTGTTGCATTGGATCAGTGTCTGGTTTTCCTTTGAATCAGATGGACACTTTCCATAAGTGAATCCTTTTCACTTGCCGTGATCCTGTTTGCAATTCCTTGCCTTTGACCTTCTTTTGCAACAGTTCAGTATTTTCTGGTTGCATATTTAATAAGCTTTGTGGTCCGAATATTCTTCCCTATTATTCAGCCTGATATTTTCTTAAATTTGGTGTGTGCACATAAATAGCAATTGGTTAACCTCTCTATTCTGAGACCTTTTCATGTGTTTTGAAAAGTTATTTAACTTTGAAATCCACCTCCTTTTCCCCCACCCCCTGCTTCAGTTCAGGTTTAGAATAGCCAATATTTAAGGCATTCAGGCACACAGAAAGATATTTAAGAGGGAAGGTCCCAGATTTCAATAGTGATCATGGTGATTTAAAGTGGTCTCCATGCAGAATGACTTGAAATGTTTGGGGGTGGGAATGGGAAGAGTTTGGAAACAAAGAGCCCAATTAGAAGACAAACATTCTGGGCCAGGTGTCACGCCAAAACCTGAACTAGCTAGGGCCTGGGACAAAACTGGACTGAATCCAAAGGCCTGGGCACTAGGAGGATGAGGCCAGGGATCAGGGCCTTCTGTGACAAAGAATGAGTAGGGGAACTCTAGGCCCCAGATTCAGGAGGTACCAAGGTCTAGAGCTGGTCCTCAGGCCTCAAGGCCAGCCAAGCAGGAGGCAATTTTTCAGTCAAGCCTAGCCAGCATAGTGCTCAGGCGGTCAGCACACTTCCTGTATCTGGTCTGGGTTTGTAATCAGGATGTTACTTGTATAAACCCGTTGAGAGCCCTGAACTGGTATTTGAACAACCCCTAGCTTCTAGGCAGAGCTCCTCTGTGTGATCTTGGCCATGTCTCTTCTTTCCCCCAACTCTAGGCCTCAGTTCCTAGTCTGAAAAATGAGAGGAAAGAACTTGATTTCCAAAGGCCCTCTGCTTTAGCATCCTATTTTAGGTGATCTGGGCGGAAGAAGCTCATTGCACAACTCCCCCTTTCATATTTCCTTCTTAGTAGGAAACCATCTCAGGATTTGAGCATGTAGGTGTGAGAAAAATCTGCTGGAGGACAGGAAGGATATTGCTTAGGGAACAAGAGCTGGCATCCCAATAGAAGGGGTATGTTGGTTTGAGTTTAAGTCCTACCACTGCCACCTGCTGTCTGAGTGATCTTGGACTTACTTCTCTAAGCCTCAGTTGCCACATCTATAAAATGAGAAAAATACCATTTTTCATATAGGATTGTTTAAAGTGTGAATGAATGAGGTGGACCTTTATGGGCCCTTATCCCAGGGCCTGAGTCTAGGAAGCTCTTGGTAAATACTAGCTTCTCATGTTATCATGAGATGGGAGTGTGGGAGTAAAGCGGAAGGCTCTCATGTTAGAAGGCACTCTGAATTTTCTCCTTTATTTTTTATTTTTACTATTATTTTTAAAGATTTTATTTATTAATTTGACAGAGAGAGAGAGATCACAAGTAGGCAGAGCAGCAGGCAGGGGGAGGGGCGGGAAGCTGGCTCCCCGCTGAGTAGAGAGCCCGGTGCAGGGCTCCATCCCAGGACCCCGAGACCATACCCAAGCCAAAGGCAGAGGCTTAACCACTGAGCCACCCAGGCACCCCTGAATTTTCTCCTTTAATCATCTTCATTTTCTTTGAATCTTTTTCAGATTATCCATGCCTTTGCAATTGTAGACTCTTCGACTCTAATTATAAACTGTATCTGACACCATATTTCTGTTTAAAGATTTATTTGTAATTGATCTCTGTCTAGCTTGATGTCCACTGTGATAGCAGGATTCTCTTCTGCCATTTTTGCTCCCTGTTCTTTTGTCCCCAGTGTGTCAATCCCCCCCCCCCTTTTTTTTTTTGTTTCTAATGACTTTTCCAGTTATTCCTGCTAGTTTTGCATTCTTGTCCAAGAACATTTTTGGTGCTTGTTTATTTTTAATTTTAGAAGTTAAAGGCATTTGAGGTCTTAAAAACCCAGAATTGAGTTTTCTCAGAGCTGCTAATCTTTTTAGCCAGCTGGTGATGAGGCTTCTCTGGTTTGTTACAGGATGATGTGTTCCATCCTCCTGTCTATGCTTTGTCTAATTTAGATTCTAAATCCACATGTTTTAGTACATTTTTAGCACGTAAAAATTTATTACCAAACTAGTGCTGACCTCAGGAGGAAAAAAATCTCGAATCAAATCTTCAGTCACTAGTGCGGAGACTGAAGGTGTTAGAAATCACTCCAGTCGCCACTAGGTGGGGTCAGAGCACATCATTTCTAAAGTCACTGGGTCCTTTTCCTCTTCAGCCCTCACTACCATCCGACTTTTTCCTTCTTTGCCAAATTTGGACTGAGCATTGGAAATTTCCAAAAGTTCTCTGTTAGTGAGTTACGTTACTTACAATTTCCCCATCCACCTTGCCAGTTTTAATCTCCTAGTTGTAGTTGTTTTGATCATTTGACTTTCAGGTAAAACTTAAAACCAAAGCCCAGAGTCATTATTAAACTTATCTGAACTGATCTAAAGTTTTAAATTCAGCAACAGTTTCTTTATCTAGTGTATTGATTGGAGATTGACTGGAGATTAAAAAAGAGTCTCAGAGGGGCACCTGAGTGGTTCAGTCAGTTAAGTGTCTGCCTTTGGCTCAGGTCATGATCCCAGAGTCCTGGACTTTGAGTCATCATTTTGAGTCCCAGAGTCATGATCCCAGAGTCCTGGGATCAAGCCCCACATCGGGCTTCCTGCTTAGCGGAGAGCCTGCTTCTCCCTCTCCCACTCCTGCTTGTGTTTCCTCTCTTGCTGTGTCTCCCTCTGTCAAATAAATAAAAGTCTTAAAAAAAAAAGGTCTCATAAATGTATTAAAGAAATTTACAACTCACAGTAGTTCTCATCCATTTGCAGACGTGTTTACCAGCCCTGTGCACTCATACCTAATCCTTCCAGCGTTGTTATACCAGTGTCAACATCGCCAATGACTATGAAACGGAATTAAAAAGTCAACCTAGAAATGGAACCCGAATGTTTAAAATTTCTTTCCAGGGGCATCTGGGTGGCTCAGTGGGTTAAAGTCTCTGCCTTTGGCTCAGGTTTTAATCCTGGGGTCCTGGGATCAGCCCCTCATTGGGCTTTCAGCTCAGGGGGGGAGTCTGCTTCCCCCATCCCCTCTCTTCCTGCCTCTCTGCCTACTTGTGATCTCTGTCAAATAAATAAAATCTTTTTAAAAAATTCCGGGGCGCCTGGGTGGCTCAGTGGGTTAAAGATGCTGCCTTTGGCTCAGGTCATGATCCCAGGGTCCTGGGATCGAGCCCCACATCAGGCTCTCTGCTCAGCAGGGAGCCTGCTTCTTCCTCTCTCTCTGCCTACTTGTGATCTCTGCCTGTCAAATAAATAAATTAAATTAAAAAAAAAAAAAAAAATTCTTTCCAGGCTAGAGCTGGGGTTCTTCATGAGCCGGTTTGCATGAATGGATTAATGCTCTAGCTCTGTTTTGGTGGGAAGTTTTTTGAAAGAATGTTCTTTTAAATACAGACTGTAATTTTTGTGATGTCCAGGGCAGGAGGAGTTAATCAATTGGTTGATATTTTATCATGCGTTTTATTTCGGTCTGTTGGTTTTACCTATTTAGACATTTAAAATTTAGCTCTGTGTCTACCTGCATCGAATCTACGATTGTTTCCTATTTGTAGCTCTCTGCGGAATTATTCTCAGTATTTCAACATTTGTGATTGTTGATATTTGCTGAATATCAGCAGGGTGCTAGGTGCTAAAAGAAGGTTATTTTTCAGCAGCATTACAATGACCACTTTTGTTACATTAGAGAGTTTATTCTTAATATAGTCAGCTCTTGATTATTATGAGTAAGAAACACAGCAGCAATAGTAGGACCTAAGTAAGGAAAAAGCACATAGAAAGCACACATAAATTAAGTGTCAAGTGTCATTTACATGCCTGAAATGACTTTAAGATACAGAATGGAATGTTACAGAATTAAAAGTAAAGTATTGGGGCGCCTGGGTGGCTTGGTTGGTTAAGCATCCTCTCCTGGGATCCAGCCCCACACTGAGGGCTCCCTGCTCAGCTGGGAGTTTGTTTCTCCCTCCCCACTGCCATTCCCCCTGCTTATGCTTTCTCGCTTGCTCTCTCTCAAATAAATGAAGAAAATCTAAAAAAAAAAAAAAAAAAAAAAAAACCCAGAAAATTATTACAGCAGTGGACAAAGTGCTACATGGTTTATACAAAACCATCTCGAGTTCATAGACTCAGAGGGTGTTAATCCTCCAAGACCACTTGATGACTGTGAAAGCTGAGACCCGGAGAGGTTAAGTGACTTTCCCAACACAGCAGGTTTGGGGGTTTTGTAGCTATTTGACAAGGCTGTGATTGCTCTCATGTTGTGAGCTAAATTCCAAAGATAGAGATTGTCTCCTTGGCTTTTGGGGGACTGTATTGCTTTTATAACACTATAACTGTATTGTTTCTTTTCGCTCTGTCATCTGTCAGCTGACTTTGAAATGCCTCATCTTTTTTCATAACATCATAGAATTGGGGCCTTGCATGGGGTGTAAGAGATTGACAGAAGAAGAAACCGAAGCCCAGTGGAGTTGTGTGGCTCACTCAGGATTATATATGGGCTTGTGTGTGTGGTAAAGGGAGGGAGTTTAGGATCCAGATCCATTCTCTAGGTTCACTGCTGCTCACATAACCTCTCTCCACTGTAGCAGGAAACATGCCAGAAGCTACAAAAATAAGGACTTCTTTTTTCCCCTAGAAAACTATCATTCATTTAGTTTCGAAAGACTGAGGGTTTAAAACCTCCATTTTGTCGCTTCCCAAGGGTCTGTGACTTGTTTCTTACTCGTTTCTTTGGTTCTGTGGAAATTTTTCTTGGTTGGTTCTCAGAGATTTGGATTTCCTTGCCAAGGAATTTTTAGAGAGAAGAAATGAGTATGTGTCACCAAAGGGGGGAAAATACATACCTTAAGGCCCAATTCTGCAGTTTGAATTTTAACACGGAGTGTCATAAATTTCTTGCTTCTTCATTACAATCATGACTTAGAAGACTGTTCCACTCAGAAGCCTTATCTGGTCATCATCATCATCATCACCATCAACATCATCAGGCAACCGGAAGCATGCACAGGGTGGCCACAGGTTATGCCGCACCTGCTTGGGTTCTGGGAGACATAAAGTGTGTGTGTCTGTGTGATGTGTACGTAGTAACCCTTGCCTTCAAAGAGTTTGTGACCTGTAAGACTGGAGGAAAGACAGGAACCTTGGGGAAAGACAAACACCTCCTTTTTCTGTGTATGTAAAGTACATACTGACTTATCTGGAGTTGGATGGGAGAGGGGACAGTAGTGAGGTGAGGGATGGACTTCAGAAGAATCTGGTTCTGGATAAATGGAAGCACGTAGGTTTGCTGACTGGGGAGGGCACAGGCTGGGTTTTAACAAGCAGGGTAATTGGTTGCAGGGAGGAAGTAATTGGTGGAGGGCCTTGAAACCATTAATTTAAATGGATTTGGCAAACAGCAGATGATTTAAGGACTGGGAGAGGAAATTTACTGGCTGCAGTTGATTAAGGCAGAAACTGACAGGCAAAAGATTGGAGGTGGGGTTTTTTGCAAAGAGGTTTTTGCTCGGATTTAGATGAGGGATGTAGGGGTTGTGATTGATAGAGCAAAGAAATTAGTCTCTTTTTTGGAGGATCCCCCTTTCCCTTGTGTTGGGAAATAATGGCTGATTAGGCTTGGGATATCCTTTACTTGTGACAAGACATGACTCGATAGTTTTGCAATTTCGGCTCATGAAACACAAGAACCCGCTTCTGTAGTGTGATGATACCACATCCTGAAATGGGTCCTGTCGGTTTTACCTCTGCATTACTACACTTTTTTATCCTCATTGATTAACCAGAATAGATGTTAATGGAGCTCCTCATTCACTTACTGCACAGCAGAATCCTTTTTGTAACTTTTTCCATTTTGTTTATCTTATAAATAGAAGTATTTGTCATCTAGGTTTTTTTCCCTCCAAAATGGTTAAATAAAAGTTGTTTTAGGTTAACATCTTAAGTTTTCTAGACTTTTATAAACCAGTTCTTGTAGGCTAGTTATGACTGCAGAAGTCGGTCAGGGATAAATATTGAGAGGGGAAATCACAGTCATCCTTGGTTTTCTGTTTCTGAAAGTGGTAGACACGTGGCACATATCCTGAGCACAGAGAGACCCAGTTCCTTCATCACTCTATATGTAAGAGGGCCAGCCTCTTTACAGTTTTTATGGCAAATGCTAGGGCAGCTTGTGAGCTAAACCCTAAGAAGTGAATGCTGGGTTTGTCTGGTCTGTTGTTCTCTTTGATCTTTTGTGTAATAGATAGCTAATCGAATAGCATGCTTTGTGTGGCCAAAATATGTAGTCCCCCAGACCTCTATGAAATGGAGTATTGTTTCTCTGTAGCTTTTCCCAGATCTGAGTCTTCTCTGTAAAGTCGAAGTTTCTCTGTGGCCTAATTCTCGGGCATTTCACATATGGCGGCCAAATTTGATTCTCTTTCTTCAAAAAAGTTGTCGTTTAATCGTGTTGTTCAGCCATAGCCTTTTCCCACCATGTGGCTGGCTGGTTTCCTGTTGACCCTCCCTGGTTCTATCCATAAGAAGGAGAAGGATTTGATTGTTGATGGCTGCATGGCCCAGAGAAAGGAGTGGGAGAATGCAGTGTGAAGGCTCAAAAGAAAGAAATTTTAGGGCTGTGTGTCCAAACCTGGCCAACTGTAAGACGACCGTTGTGGTTGCTATTCATAACATTTCCTGGGGTAATAGACCCCAATCAGCACTGTAGTTTATTGATGCCAGTTGCTTCCTACAGCAGAAAAGCTCTCTGTTCCCTGCTGCAGAGGGTGAGTGCTTAGTGCTATTTACTTAAAACATTCTAGGTTGATAAATTATAAGCACTTCACTTTGGGTAAAGCTCATAAATCCAGCCCCTACGAAAAATAACAAGCTGACAGCACTTAGTCCTGTTTATAAAGTTCATACGCATCTATCTCTGATACAGGCACAAGTATATATCTATGAAATAGCACTGCAGCCTGTTAAAGTAATGGGAGAGCAGAGGCACAAAGTGAGAAGCCTTGTACTTCCAGGCTCACTACCATTAGCCCCCTCCCGCTTGAAGGGCACCTTGAGGACGAGGCCCACGGAGCTGGAGCTGTCACACTGTGGAGTCCAGATTTGCGCTCCTCCCTGCTCTTCTCCCTGCAGATCGCCTCTCTCAGTCCTGCCGTCTCTCTCTTTCTGTCGGCAAAATGATCACCAGCCTGTGAGCGTCCCTGCTCTTCAGGGGCTGAGAGGGGAGCAGTGTTGGTGTGTTGGTGTGTGTGGAGCAGTTCAAACACTCTGGCCAGGTGGAGACGTGGGCCTCAGTGAACACTTAATAGACCCAGGAGCTGTTCTGTTTTTGGCAGAAGACCTTTAAGTAGTGTTAAGTGCAAAGCCCGAAAGGCTTATGGGCTAAAAGGTATCAGGAAAGGAAATATTTTAGTAACAAAATAAACATGAGCCTCATCCCCCTGGCCATAGCTCCTTAGAGACCTGGTGGGTATTGTTACGGGACGCATGGCCGTTCAGAACGGGGGACCGAGCAGCGTAGTTCGTCGTCAACTTGTGGAGTCCGAAGCGTCACATGCATCGGGCAGAAGCGTGTTCAGTACCGCATTGAACATTCAGTACTGCAGATAGCGTAATTAGGCTGCTCGTCAGATACCAGAAAAGTGCAAAGAACATTCCTTCACTTTGCAACAGCTTGGACCTGAGTGGCAGACATGCTGTTCCCTCCGGCTGGCATGACTTCCTTTTCTTTAGCCCCTTCACCAGGGTACCAGCTACTGCCTGGCTCCCCAGACCCAGCTCAGACAGTGTCCCCTCTGTGAAGCCCCTGACCCCCATCCCTCAGGCTTGAACTGTGTTCCCTGTTCTGTTAGCATTTCCCAGGGTGCGTTTTCGTTATTCATTTACCTACCTTTCTTTCCTGTCAGACATGAATGGGGACAGCGTCTTGTCCTGAACTCATCATTTATCTCTTGTGCCGAGCACAATGACTAGGACGTAGTGGGTGCTCAATAAATGTTTGTCAAATGAGTGATAGTATGGGTAGCTCGATGAGAATTGATGGTGCCCTTTCTGATCTGTCATCCATCATCCCTGGAGTGAAACAGGACCGGGAGGCTTTACACGGCACCACTTGAGAATGTAAGGAGAGGAGGAGGGCTTAGAGTGAATAATAACCAGCCTTTATTGAGTATTTGCCATGGGCTGGGCACTATATTTACTAAAGCATTTAGGCTTCTAAAATATATTAATGCACTTAATCCTTAGATCAGTCTGCTAAGACAGGGTCTGTTTATCAGCCCCGTTGCGAAGCACAAGGAAATTCAATAACTTGCCCAAGGTCACACAGTGACAGCGCTGAGATTCATACTGATGTTAGGTAACTATCGCCTGTCTTTGCCTCTTAGACCGGCTCCTGGAAAGAATTAAACCCTAGTAGACAGAGGCAGCCATCTTAGTAATGATTTCACTTCTCTCCCGTGTATCTAGAATATCTAGATATGGTTATATTCCATCCTTTGGAAGAAAAAAAGGAGAAAACAGTCACCTGAATAACTTTTTGGTGGGTAACCACTTTCTGTGGTTAGAACAAGAGGTGGAGTTTTTTGACAAAGAATTGGTTTTAGGTGGTACTTTTGGTCTTTTTAGAAGTACAGCAGTGTTCTCCAGTCAAACTGAACTATAAATGCTTTTATTTCCTACAAGGACCATCTAAGCTGTTTCTTTTTTTTTAATTAAAGATTTTATTTATGTATTTGACAGATATCACAAGTAGGCAGAGAGGCAGGCAGAGAGAGAGGGAGAAGCAGGCTTCCCGCTGAGCAAAGAGCCCGATGTGGGGCTCAATCCCAGGACCCTGAGATCATGACCTGAGCTGAAGGCAGAGGCTTAACCCACTGAGCCACCCAGATGCCCCCCCACTTTTTTTTTTTTTTTAAGTTCGTTTAGGTGATCTCTACACCCAATGTGGGGCTAGAATTCACGACCCTGAGATGAAGAGTCACATGCTCCACTGACTGAGCCAGCCAGGTGCCCTCATCTGAGCTTTTTGCCTCTAGACTTTTGCATATGCTATTCCCTGTGCCTGGAACACACTACCCGGCTCGCTCCTTCCCCAAGCCCAGTGTTCACTTAATGCTTCTCTCCTACCGTGATAGTTGATTTAGATACCATTTCCCACCCCTCCAGGATAGAGGGTTCTTTCTCAGGGGTCCCTACACCCTCTGAGGGTCCCTGTTTGGCACTCATAACTGGAGTTGATTATTGTGTGTAGGGTGAGGGAGGTGATTATCTGTTCCTGATTGACTCATGCCCTAGTCCTATTCTGTAAGAGCAGAGACTGTCTTCTTTCTCTATCTCCTGTACCTTGGGTGGTGCTTAGACACAATCTGTGTTCACCAAGTATTTCTTGAAGGATTTAAAAAAAAATCATTTTTTAAAAAAAGGATTTTATGTATTTGACAGAGAGAGAAAGAGCAGAAGCAGGGGGAAGAGCAGAGGGAGAGGGAGGCTTCCCACTGAGGAGGAAGCCCATTGTGTGGCTTGATCCCAGGACCCTGGGATCATGACCTGAGCCAAAGGTGATGCTTTACCTACTGAGCCACTCAGGTGCTCCAGATTATTTTTTTGAGAGGGCTAGAGCGTGTGTGAGCTGTGAGGGAGGGGAACCAGGGAGGGGCAAAGGGAGAGGGAGAGAGAGAATCCTCTGCAGGTTCATGCCCAGTGTGGAGCCCAATGTGGGGCTCAGTCTCATGACCCTGGGATCAAGACCTGAGCTGAAATCAAGAGTCGGACACCTAACCAACTAAGTCACCCAGGTGTCCCTTATGGGGGCTAATTTTTGCTTTAAGTTTTTGAGCTTTGGGTTTTTGAATTAGACAAGTCTTCTGTTGGATGGTCGTTGTTTGCTGTGTCTTGTATATACAAAGTCAGCTGGGTGCTGTGGGCAACAGAGGATGACCGATGTCCCTCTTGCTCTGAGGCGCCTACAATCTTGGGAGATATTCAGATCATGTTACAGCATCAGCACAGTGCAGGGGGTCACTGATAAAACTGTAAAGACAGGCACGGTCACATTCTGGTGAGTCAGCGGGCACCAGAGAAGCCCATTCACAACCTAGGACCTCTCTTCACAGAGTGTCATGGGAACCACCTAGAGTAACTGTGACCAGTGGTTCTTGTTTGTGAAGAAGGAGAAGCCCAAATTAGGAGGACTAAGCAAACCTCATACACTTGGGGAAGGGCATGTTGAAAAGTAGAAGCTCATGTAGGTACACAACATGTTGGAGGTTAGATTTAACCCAAAAGAAAAACTTTTTAATTCTTAATGATAGAGCATCTTCTTTTATAAGTAGAGCTAATAAGAGTTACAATCAAAAGTCTTTAGCACATTGCTACCTGGTTTCCTCCAGCACTTTAACTTATCCTAACACTTGGTTGCTTATCTATTCCCCCTGAAACGTGTAGTTCCTCCTGTTTGCCATCTCTCATGCTCAAGCCAGAAATGCAGGTGTTACTCGTCATTCTTGTTCCCTCAGTCCCCACTGGCACTCAGGAGTCAGCTCGGCGACTCCCTCCTTTCCAGTGCTCAGTCTGTCTTCCCTCTCTCCCACTTCCTTCATCCAGGCAGAGTTGGCCTCTGTTTTTTCTTTTCTTGATTCTAGGCTCCTTTCCTCCAACCCGTTCTCTGCCTTGTTGATGGAGGCACATTCCAGAACCCTGATCTGATCCCATCACCTCTCTTCCCAAGAGTCTTCAAGGACTCCATGGCGAGCCACCTGGCCCCACATGGCACCGAATTCCCACCACACCCCATCTTGAGTTCAGGCTGTCTGTCTCAGCTCTATCAGATGACTTGAATTTCCCTGTAGATATCATGATTTTCTTTTTTAGAGTTCTTTCCTTCCTTCCTTCGTCTAGCTCTCACTTGTTCTCTAACACCTTTTCTCACTTAAGTGTCCTTCCTTGTGTCTCCCAGGGACCATGAGTCCAACATTTTGCATTCTCCGTGTCTGGCATTGCTGGGCACAGAGGACGGGCTCTGTGGTGCTTATTGAAAGAGTAAGAAATAGCTGAGGCTTTAATTGAGCTGTAAAGAAGCAGTATCTGGCTCTTCCAAGAATGGGTTTGGTTTCAGGGCAGAAGAGTTTTACAACATGAGTTTCTTACTGGAAAAGGTAGTTGGGGAGTGCTGGTGGAGAGCCAGACAAATGGAAGCCCTCAGAGCAGGCAGAGAGGCCACTGAGGAACTGAGGGGTTGCCCACCTTAGATCACCAGGGAGAAGACCAGTGTCTGGCTCAGAAAGCTGCCAAAGAACCTGTGACTCAGTTTCCTTATTTATAATTAAAGGGAAGGGTCTAACAGTAGGTAATTACTCTGGCTCTCACATCTGACTCTGACATTCTGTGATCCTTAGAGTCAAAGTTAAGAATCTAAATAGGGCATTCTGAATTGGTGGGAGAATCCCCCCCCCCCATTGGAAGCTTCTTGAGAACAAAGACTTTGTCTGTTTGCATTTGGCAGGGATTGTTTTGCATTTTAAAAACAAAGAAGTAGAAAGGAATACAGGAAAACTGCATTCTTATGATACTATGCTTGAGAATTTAAACTCCCCCAGTGTCAAGAAATTCACTCACTCATCCTCTTTGAAGCCTTGATTGAGATGCAGTGTTCATCCTGCTTGCGGACGGCCCCTCCATGGCCGAGCTTGGGCCCCACTGCGGCTGTGAGTTATGGCAGCCTGGGAATCGACGCCATGAGCTTCCTGGCCCTTGGGTGTTCAACTTCTCCAAGTTAATGTCTGTTCTTTAGCGCTACATTATCTTGTAGAAAGGTAGTCATTTATAATTTATGTACTATGTACTGGCTTAAAATAGAGACAAGAGGATAATCAGCGTCCCGAAGCTTCTAGTTTTCCAAAGTAACATTTCTTCATTGAAGTCTGCCTGTAGGAATTAAAACCTGCCGTGAATTAAAAAACCCTTTGGGCTGTTATCAGACTGGAGAAATGGGTGTGCTAACATTTCGTAGCCTTGCAAATCTTTTTTTCTTTTTTTTTTTTTTTTTATACATAGAACTTGTCATTTTATTTTATTCTACTCAAAATCATTTCTAAAGACCTCAACCTTTAGAGTGTTCCAGGGGCCTCACTGAAGTCATGGGAGCTGATGGGGCGGAGCTGGAAGGGCAGACAGTAGAAATGGCCCCAGTGAAGGACAAAAGCCAATTCATATCTCAGCCACTTGTCTGCTGCGGTTTTGGTGCCCTTCCATCTCTCTTGCTACTTTGCTCTTTGTAAACAGAGAAGGGATGGGCTTTCCTGTTGAGTACCTCATAAAGAACACACTGTTCATTCATATATATTAAAAATAGAAGGCCTACTTGAAAAATCCTCTGTACAATCAGGTTTTGGCAAAAGTCAATCTGGTATCAGAGGTCTAACTTACTTATTCCTTTTGCTATTATAACCTGTCTCTAACCCCTAGATTTTCTCCCAGTCCTTTTCATTATGCATCTTCCGTGTGCCAGGACATTGGGAGATTTCTAATGAGGGCAGAAGGACAGATGCTTTTGCACCCGAGTGGTCTTGCCCTTCCGGTGTCTGGCGACTTTGCATTTGAATCCCCAAATTATTCTTTCTGTGACCTCCATCTCTGGGATGTGTCTCATGTGCTCACAGCTGCAGCTGGTGTGTATCTGAATGTCCACCAGATGGAGGGGTTGGGAATGGAGCTGGGGGCCCAGGGGCGAGCCTGGGTCTAGTGTGGGAACATCCTGCGTGATTGAACTTGGAAACCACAAGGTGGCAACATTTACCAAGACGGCTGGGCATTTTCCTCTCTTATTGAGATGCTAAACTTGCTTTTCCATTTTCTCAGCTTGAAGCTGAGAAAAGGGTTTAGCAGCCTTGCTTTAGGTCCTTTTGAAAGTGAAGCTATGGGGTAAGCTTGCTGCAGTATATTGGTGTCTCTTCATCCCCAAGTTTAAATACCAAAAGTCTGAAATTGCTCTGTGTGACTGTGGCTGAGTCCCCTCTCCTTTAGCCTCAGTTCTTCATTGGGTTAGGAGAGACCTGTGGTCCGGCTGACTGGTCGCTAATGGTTCTTTTTGTGCATGATTTAGGACTTCAGTTACCATTTCCTCTCCTCTGTTGCTTTAAAAAAAAAAAAAAAAACTTGCAGGAAGTCTAGTCTTTAAAACAAAACAAAAAACCTGGTAGCTTTTTATCAAAGGACAGTGTCATGATTTTAAAAAGGGAAAAAAAATCAATTAATCAATTGAAAAAAAAATCAGTTAATGTCCTAGAAGCTAGCCATCTCCCTGGGTTAACTCAAGAGGCTGGACTCTCCTAAATGAAGGTGCTTATTTACCAGGTTTCCTAAATTAGCAGCTTTGGGGATATTAAGATCTATAAGGAACTATCCAAGGGAGGTATTGTGTATGCTTTGCAGTGATTAAGCCATTAAGCTCTAATTGGTATTTTCCCCACTCATGGTTTGTGTAGGAAGCTTTAAAATTATTGAGGGATTCTGCTGTGCTCGTCTTAGTGTCATCCCCATGTTTTGGAACCTGAGAGCAGGGAGCGCAGAGAAAAAAGGTTTTTGCTCAAGTGGATTATGACTTTTGCTCACAACACCCTCCCTTTTGGTCTGTTACATTCCAGATGAAGTGGAAAGGGAAGGACCTCTTCGACTTGGTATGCCGGACCCTGGGGCTTCGGGAAACTTGGTTTTTTGGACTGCAGTACACGATCAAGGACACCGTGGCCTGGCTCAAAATGGACAAGAAGGTTGGGCTGGAACTTGATGAGATCAGTGAGGCTAGTGTGTGCTCCGGTTTTTCCCTGTGCATATGCCTAGCTTCTTTGCTCATCATGGGGCACTAGGGACACCCAGTAGAGAAGGGGGCAAGTCCTGAAGTAAGTCGTGTAGAAAACAGGTTCCTGAGACGCCACAGGCTTTCTGCTCCTCACACACTCTCCTAGGCCCACAGAACCAACCAGGAGGAAACTGTTGCCCTCCCTGGCTTCTTTACTCATCATCACTAAAGCTTCTGGCTTTATGCTGTTCAATTTATTGAACCACTAGTCAGATTTTATGAATAAAAATTACTATGATAACCTGTTGCTTTTTTTTTTTTAATAGTTTATATCTTTGAAAGGTTTGCTTGGGACTCATGTTCTTTAGGGAATGTTTTTAAGTCTTTGAGAAATACTGTGGCCCAACTCAATTTAGTCATTCACATGATCTAAGGAATAGAGAGTGCCCTGGTTCCTGTGGTGAAGAAAGAATATCCATTTTTTCTTTATTATTCTCTGGGGCTTCTAAGGCTTGAAAGACAAGTTGGAGCTCCTGGCAGTTCTAATGTGGCTTAAAAATGGATATTGCCTGGGAATAGGGAATTGTTGCTGTCTGTGTGGATTCACATGTGCACACAGAGGCACACTTACCTACTTACCTGCCTACCTAACCGGGAAGATATTTGGGAATGGAGCCATTTGTTTTTGTTAGTAGCCACTAAAAGACCCCTCTCAAAGTAAGTCAGTGTCTAATCCTTACCCCAAATGGTACCATCAGCAATTGATTTTTATCATCCGCTGCATGGCATGATAGACAATGAATGCCTCCTGTTTTTTTTTTTTTTTTTTTTTTACAAGTTTGACTCTAAGCTCAAATGTTCAAATTGTGTTTCCATATGTACGCAGTAATCTGAATCTTCATGTTGGACTCTCCGCTGATAATAAATTTCCTATGGTAATTGCCAACGATCATGAACATTAGAGTGCCACCATGTGCCAATGTCAGTGAGCATGTCCTAGATCTGGCTTATTGTGGGTCTCTTGGACATTGCCCCCTGGAATTTGGGTAGGGGCACAAAGAGCTACCTATCTAAGACAGCAGAATTTTCTGTATGTTTTTGTGATTCTTTCGCAAAGTAAATTTTAAATCATACCTGAGTGTTGGCCAAATGGATATTAGATTGGGGGCATCAGGAGCCGTGGAACCTTGCTGCTCAAAGGAAATAAATTATGACACATGTTAATGGAGCCTTGTAGCCTGTCACATGGCATGTTTATGTCCTGAAATGAAATTCATTCTGGAGAGCAGATGGTCCAGGCTTTTCAGTGGGTGGATGAAATTGTTGGAAGATTAAAGGCAGCATGGTTTATTGACTGTGCTCAAGTATTTCGTAGGGCATCTCTAGAGGTTCCTTGAAGCAAAGGGTTGCCACCACGGACACGTTTGTCTTTTGTTGCTCACTTAATGTTTAGGGGATTTCACAAAGATAAGGTCAATCATCTCTAAGCTCGCTCCCAATATGGACCTAAACATTGGGGGTTAGCAGCAAGAAAAAAGAAAAAAGGAAGATTCCATGAGTTTAGAAAATTAAAAAACCCTTCATCCTACTATAAAAGATAGTGCCCAATACCTTTGAGCTAAAAATTTGTAGTTTTTAACTATCTCTGTGGCCTTGAGAACATCTGTGCCTTAATAATCTCAGTTACACTCACCCCTTGGGGATATTGATTAATTTGGTTCAGAAACGCCATGGGAGGTGAACATTCCCCCTTGTTATAGATGGCTTTGTGAATGGTTCAAACCGTAAGATCATAACCTTTGGGAAATGTGATGAATTTAGAGAGGGAAAAATATTTATATGCTCCCTGTAAAAGGCTCTTTGGTGGTGGCAGGGGAGGAACAGGTGCCAACATAGCTTGTTCTTCCTTCGCTCTGTAACCGTGCAGGTACTGGATCATGATGTTTCAAAGGAAGAGCCGGTCACTTTTCACTTCCTGGCCAAATTTTATCCTGAGAATGCAGAGGAGGAGCTGGTTCAGGAGATCACGCAGCATCTCTTCTTCTTGCAGGTACACAAGTGCATGCTAGTCCCGCTCATTCTGTGAGAACTCCCCTAGGCCTGGTTGCCAGGACAGCCTGGATGGCTCCCTCAGAGCTGACCACAGACTCCTTTGCGGTGTGAAGATGTTATGCCTCTGGGAAGTCAGTCCGTTTGGTTCCGTAGTGATGGGGAAGAGTCTTCAGGCTAGAGCTAAGCTCGAGTGATGTTGATGGGTGTCAGAGGAGATGGCAAAACCGTGGTGACATATGAAGGGGTACCTGACCGGAAGCCTCTTTGAGGATGGATCCTCTTTTCTTGTCACTGAGTGGAAAGTACCTGGGAGTGACAAAGGAAGTCCAAAGAGAGGGTCTTAGAAAGAGTAGTTCTTCCGAAAGTTTGAAATCTGCTGTCATTGAGACAGGACTTCACAATGCCAGTAAGCTGGAGTTTAACTCCATATGGCTAATCCCACACATGGTGGAAATTCAAACACTGTGCTTAATGCCGCTCATTATCTATAAATGTCTTATTTGTTTCCCACTCCTTCATTACAGTGTAAGCGCCTTACAGGCAAGGCTCACCGAGTGCCCAGTGGGCATTCCAGAAGTAAGTGCTCAACCGAATTGAAGAAAGGCGGAGCTCTGTAATTGTGGGTTCAAAGACTGCTAGTTGGCCGTTGGGGGTACAGTGAGTGGGCATTAGTGGGAGGATGAAAACCCTGTCAGTTTTGCTGGTGTTCTTATCGCTTGATCAGAGCGCTGCTCCGGTTTCATGGGTAGTTGTAGTGATTGATGCTGGAGCTGCCCGTGTGCCCAAAGGTGCTTGCTGTCAGTGACAGAAAAGACTGCCCGGGGCGTTAGTTACATGACTTCCCAAAGTGGATGTATGTGTGTTGTCACAGAGTCCTCGTATAATTAGTTTGAGCCTTGGATTATTACGTCCAGTAAATATTAAGTTAAAGGTAGTAAAACCCCCAAATAATTTATTTTGCAAAAAAAAAGCACAAGTGGGGCACCTGGGTGGCTCAGCAGAGGTTAAAGCCTCTGCTTTCGGCTCTGGTCATGATCCCAGGGTCCTGGGATTGAGCCCCGAGTCGGGCTCTCTGCTCAGCAGGGAGCCTGCTTTCCTTCTTCTCTCTCTTTGCCTGCCTCTCTGCCTACTTGTGATCTCTGTCTGTCAAATTAAAAAAAAAAAAAAAAAGCACAAGTGCATATATATTTACATATACACACATATATGCATACATCCCTGTCCCTGTTATTTTCCTTCAAAAGGATACCCTTGCAGTTTTTCTCTAGTGTGGATTTTTTTCCCCCTTTGAAAAGAAACCAAGGGGTTAGAAACTTGCACTGCTTTGACTAAAACCACATAATGATCTCCTAGGCCCCAGAATGTGCTAGCGTTACAGAGATGGTTTTCTTATTAGTGCTTCCTTAGAAGCAGTGCCCATCCCACATGTGACTTTGGCTTAATTTTCCCTCATACTGAAAAACTGGAGTGTTTTCGTGGCTGAGCAAGGCAAAATTTACTACTCTTAGGAATCTGGTGACTGTTGACATCTGTGACAAGGAAGTTGGCTTTCCTGTTGTGTTTATTTCACTGTGCCCCCCGCCCCCCTATGAGGCTCTCATTGCCTCTGTGTCTGGAACATCACACGCTGCCCCATTCTAAGAAGTTAAATGCAATGAGATATGTTAATTCGACATTATAGCTTAAGAATTATATTTCCTGGACCTCACATGTACTTAAAAGTTTAATCAATCAAACTTTATTGCTTCCTTTTTCCTTAGAGCAGGCATTTTGAATGTGATAGACTCCCCCACCACCACCCCGCAGTCATAACTCAGTGGCCTTGCTGACTTTTCTCTTATGTTAAGACTTTAAAGTAGACTCCATTTCCTCCAGTGCTGTGTGCGCTCAGCAGGGGCCAAGGCCACAATCACCACCAGAGCTGCTCCTCACACTTCCCGAATTCACAGCTCCTCTCTGTCATAGTCCGGAGATCAGTCTCTGTTTTAACCACAGAAAAGTGTTTTTCCTCTTCAGCATTTGATCAGGAACAGAAGAGATAAGGGTTTTTCTTATGCGTAGTCATCTTACCAATAACTTCTCAGTTCCTGAACTCCCAACCTGTCTGCAGCAATAAAAAAAATTGTACCCTTTGTCAGAAAATCATTAACAGGCTGGGTTGGCAGCCCTCGTTAGAACACCCTGCAGCCATCTGCCGTGACCAGCATGCACAGCTCACTTCCGCGCACATAGTGTCATGTCTCCCTTGTTGCCCCTTTTAGGTAAAGAAGCAGATTCTAGATGAAAAGATCTACTGCCCTCCCGAGGCTTCTGTGCTCCTGGCTTCTTACGCCGTCCAGGCCAAGGTAGGCTTGAAGAAGGCAAGTGCCTCCCTCCTTGGCATTAATGTGTGTCACGGGAATCACTGAATCTTTTGTTTCTTTGGGTTTTCTAGGCTTCAGAGAAACTTTCTGCAGGAGGGAGAGGTTTAGGACTTGTGGGCTGGGGGAAACCATTATCCCTGTCCCAGATTCTGTGTAATCTTGTGAGAATTCTTGTGAGAAGTCTGTCTGTGTAATCTCATTATGCACATGTGATTAATTACAGTCACAGGACTTTTTATTAACCAGGGAAAATGAACTTATGGTCTCCAGTTCAGGCCCCACTATAACCTTTAGGTCAGAAAGGCCCCAAACTCATCTTTCGAGGACCAGCCACCCTGTATGCGGGAACCACACTAATGCCTAGAGAATGCCCTTCTTCATTGGTCCCTGACAGACGCGCTTGCCTGGCTGGATACGGCAGGCCCCTTGATGCCCTGAGCCCAGTGGAGCTGCCGGGGTGTTGTTCACAGAGAAGAAGTAACCACGGATTGGGAGTTGTGGTGAAGGATCACACCGCTCTTGTGTTTTATCCTCTCTGTTTTCATAAAACCAACTCCAAAAAATAAAATAAAATAAAAGTAAAGTAAATAAAAAATAAAGTTAAAAAAAAAAAAAAGACCAACTGCAGGGGCAGTCGGGCGCTTCACGTCCCTCAGGTACCCCTTGTATTTGGTTCTGCTGCTTCCTGTCTCCCACGGCAGCATAAGGAAAGGTCCCCAGAATTGGGGCACTTTCATTACCTTTGTGATTTTGCATAATCTTTTCCATTTTTATTTTCCTTTTTTGTTAGAGGTGTCTACAAAGCCATTTCCCTGGGGCGTTATAAAAATTAGTAAGACACTCTTAACTTCTTAGCCCACTTCTTTAGGGTAGCTTAATAAAATTTCAGATCAAAGCCCGGAAATGACTGGCCTGTCATTTGGGGGGAAAAAAAGAGTCTGTTCATGCTGGTTAGACTAACAGAAGCACCAGAATCAATTCAATGATTTGATGACTCGTCTAATATTTGCTGAGTATTCATCAGGCCTGTGGAGGGATTGTTGACTCTGTCATAGATACAGACACAAAAGCGAGTATCTGCTCTTAGCAATTTGCCCAAGGTCATTTGGACAATCTTGGGTAAAGCTAAGGGCAGAATTCATGGCTTTGGGATTGTGTTTTGTGCCTCCCCTCTTCTGCTGCCCAGAAAAATGAGTAATTGAAAAAACAGAAAATGGGCCTTGATTCAACTAAAACATATGCTTCCTTTTATGCTTTGATTAAGAATATTAATAACAGGAAAAATGTGTCCTTTCAATCAGTATTGCCCCGACAGTGATGAAGCAGTCATTGTCACTCTCATCAAATCCGAGCACTTCCTGGCCCAGAACCGAGTTCCTTTTTAGCACGCTTTCTCCCCAGCTGAGAGGAGACCCAAACTCTCAAGGACATTACCTCTCTTTGAAGGGCTTCAGCCTCAAAGGCTACATTTCCTTTGCATAGATTTTGGGCCACAAATTCAAAGGCCACCTGTGGAAAAAAAAACTTTTCAGGGAACCAGCAGATGTTTGCTTAAACAGATTTCACTGTAGGAAAGCCCTACTAATTTGGATCCTACTAATTTAGAGATGAAAGTGATTCACAGACAGCATATGTGGTTCATATGGAGGAGGATGTTCTAACTGTTTTTTCCGGTGTAAATTTTCAGGATCTTACAAATAAAGGTAATCTATGGCTTCAAGTCTGCAAAAGATTATTATAGCTTGCTTCCGGTTTCTAAAACTGTTGGTTAATATTACAAAGGTGCCTCTGATTACAGTATTAATATGATCTGACGCACCTGTAATGTTTTACAGTTTTACAGAGTGTTACACATGAATATTTCGTGCTGTACTCAGCGTAGTCTTTTCCATGAGCCGCAGCTTGAGACTATTATGCCCGTTTTGCAGATGAGGAATTGAAGGCTCAGAAAGGATTAGTAATTTGTCTAATGTCATAATACTTTATGTTAATTCCTTTTTAATGGAATTTATAGCCCACTTCTTGATGGACAGGATTTGAAGCAGAACGGAACGTGAGAGTGGAGCCAGGATGAGAACCCTAACATCCGGGTTGCCTAACTCAGCACTCGGCTCTTACCTCCCTGTGTAGCGTGTGAGGGAGGTCTCTGGGAAGCACGCACTGCCTCGACCAAATTCCAGATTCATTTATAGGGTCACATAAGTCCAAACTTTTCAGCAAACCATACTGGTTTCCTATTCAGTTTGTTTTCTTCCACAACCTTTCTGAAACAGAAAGGAACTTTAGAAGTGTGGTTGCGGAAAGGGAATCGGGCTCATTAACACATGGAATGTAATTATGCACAAATGTATTCATTACAGTATTTCAGCTGTTCGAATGATACAGACACAGCTAATTCCAAGGCATAAAGAAACAATTACCCTCAAAGTATAAATACAAATATTAATCACATGGTTCAGTTAACAAGAACCGTATTTCTTGGTTAGAGTTTGAGTTATGTTTGAATGTTTGAATCAAAATGTTTGAGCTGGGTTTTGTTGGGTTTTTGGTTTTTGTTTTTTGGGGGTTTTTTTTGGGTCCATTGATATGACACAGCAAGCCATCTTGCAATGTTTTAAGCCACCTGTTGGATTTTGGTGTTTGAAATGTTTTCTTATTAAAAATGACTTTGGGAGAGAGTTCTATGTAGCGCTGGCCTATAGACTCCTAGGGTTCAGAGAGAGAAATGAATGGTGGGAGAAGAGGCTTAGTGTTTCTTGGTACTCTTTGATGCCAGTTAGGGACAGAGTGCCAAAAGGCAATTAAAAAGTTGGGTATATGGGCGCCTGGGTGGCTCAGTGGGTTAAGCCTCTGCCTTCGGCTCAGGTCATGATCTCAGGGTCCTGGGATCAAGCCCCACATCGGGCACTCTGCTCAGCGGGGAGCCTGCTTCCTAACTCTCTCTCTGCCTGCCTCTCTGCCTACTTGTGATCTCTGTCAAATAAATAAAACCTTTAAAAAATTTTTTTAAAAATTAAAAAAAAAAAAAAGAAGTTGGGTATAGGGGCACCTGCGGGACTCAGTGGGTTAAGCCTCTGCCTTTGGCTCAGGTCATCGTCTCAGGGACCTGAGTTCAAGCCCCACAACAGGCTATCTGCTCAGCAGGGAGCCTGCTTCCCGGTCTCTCTGCCTGCCTCTCTGCCCACTTGTGATCTCTATCAAATAAGTAAATAAAATCTTTAAAAAAAAAAAAAAAGTTGGGTATATGTAAAGTATAGGTGAAGAGTTGAGGCTGGAGAGGTCTGTAAGGGGCCAGGTCATAAAGTCTTATGATCAGGTCTTAACTTGATCATGTGGGTGGTGCAGAGACAGTGAAGGGTTCATATTTTAGACAGACCCTTTGGTGGCTCTGTGAAGGACAGATTGGAGTGAGGCAGGTTTGGAAGCAGGGAGACCTGTTAGAAGGCTATATCGTGGTCGAACTGGTAAGAGGTTCTGGGGTCGTACCTCAGGCATTGTTCAGTTGGATGGGAGGAGACCAACTTGAAAATATCCAGGACGTAAAAGTTGAATATAAATGGTGCTATACTTTGCATATCCCTCCCCACTTTTTTGGCTTGTGCTTTTAGACATTGACATTTTTTCCCCACTCAGCATTGATTTTGAGATGTATTATGTTGTATGTGTAGATGTACGTTGATCTAAATTGTTATGTGGTGGACATTGATGAGTAAACCTAATTTACTGATCCATCCCCCCTTTAAGGAAGAGGTAGGTTTAGTTCCTCCTTTTTCCGCCTATCATAAACAGTGCTTTACTGAAAATCTTTTTAAATGAGTCCTTGTGTACATGTGCAAAAGCTTTCTCCGCTTAAGGTTGATTTCTACTAGCAGAATTGTGGCTATATCCCTGAATATAAAGAACTCTTGAGTATATGAGAAAAAGACAGCAAAAAAAATGGGTACAAAGAGCATGCATAACAGGTACATTATAGAAGAGAACATGAGAATGGTCAGTAAATACAAAAAGATGTTCAATCTCACTGGTACTCAAGAAAAAGAAAAATTAAAAGCCTCACCAACATACCATTTCAAACCCATAAGGTTGACGGGATTTCTAAATAGGAGAGCAGCATTTGAGTTCATGTGCTGGTGGAAAAGGACTATGAACTGGCATGACCTCTGTAGAGCGATGGATGCAGTAAGAACCCATCAGAAGAGGGGATACCCCATCTCCGAGTCCCTGAAATCCCACTTCTAGCTCTGGTTCTAGTTCCTCTGGCTACTCCAGAGGAACTCCCATACAGCTGTCATTTTTACTGAAAACCATCAAAAGAGATCGTCCCACTTCATTTTTAAACTACCGAACAGTATTTCCTGAAAAGGAGGGACTGGATTATTTAAACGTCTCTTTGTTGGTAGATATGTACGTTTGTTTTTCTTCCTATTATTTAAATGAATGCAGCGTACATCTTTGCATATGCCTCTTTGGGCACATATGAACAGTCTTTCTCTAGGATGAATACCAAGAAATGGCATAACTGGGCCGAAGGGTAAGAACCTTTAAAATTTAAATAATGCCAAATGAAAGAAGCTAGACACAAAAGGCTGCCTATTGTGTGATTCCACTTCTATAAAATGTCCAGAATAGGCAAATCTATAGAGACAGAAAGTCGATTTACTGGTTGCTAGGGGCTGGAAGGAGGAGGAAATCAGGACTTAACTGCTAATGGGTATGGGATTTCTTTTTGGGGTGATAGAAATATTCTGTAATTAGAGTGGTGATGGTTGTACAGCATTTTGAATATCCTAAAACCCACTGAATTGTTTGCTTAAAATGGTGAATTTTGTGTATTTATCAGAATGAAAAACATTAAATATCTATGGCCAAATTGTCCTCGAAAAGTTTTGTCCTAATTTAACCTTTAACAACAGCATGTGAGAATACCTGTTTTTCTACATCCTCATCAACAGTGGATACTATCAGTCTTTCAAAATTTTTGCTAATCTGACAGGTTTTTTTTTTTTTTAAGTATTTATTTCCTGATAACCGTGTGGGTTGAGAACCTTTTCACAGATTTACTGGTGATTGTATTTCTTTCCTCTGTGCATCAAGTTTGCAAAAACTTGCCCATTTTTATACTGTATTGTTTATCTTTTTCTAATTGATTTGTAGGAGTGCCATATAGTATGGGTGTTAACCTTTTGTCTTTTCTTACACGTATCAGACTTGTCAATATTTTTGTGTTTTGAGTGATTTTAGAATGGTTTCACCAGCCGTTTTGTTATACACATGCCCTGTATTTTGTTCTGGTATTTTTATGGATTTTCATTTATAGGTTTGGACCTTTAATCCACCTGGAATTTAGTAGACTGGTGCGTGGGTAGGAATCTGACTATTTACTCTGTGTATGTATTGATCAAATCTTAAAAGATTTGTGAAATCCTGTTCAGAGCATTTGGTCTGATATTTCACGTATTTGGCAGAGGATAGTATTTCATAACCAGAAAGAGCATCTGTTTAACCTAAGAATTGACTTCGAGAGTCCTTAAATGGTGAACTCCCTTCTTGAATTTAAATTCAGCTGGTTTATATCAGGGGTGGATCCAGGTTTTGTGGTGCCTGACACTGATAGAACTTAGGGGTCTTCTTTTCAATGCAAGAATACCAAATTGTGAATATAAAATTAGGGTCAAGCCCACACAGATACAGAGACCTCAAACCCAAACTTCATTAGTTTCAAAGTAAGTTCACTCCTGGTTATGGGGTGCCTGGGTGGCACAGTCGTGTCTACCTTCCGCTTAGGTCATGATCCCAGGGTTCTGGGATCAAGCCCCATGTTGGGCTCCCTGCTCAGCAGGGAGTCTGCTTCTCCCTCTCCCACTCTTCCGCTTGTGTTCCCTCTCTTACTGTGTCTCTCTCTGTCAAATAAATAAATAAAATATTTTAAGAAATATAAATAAATAAATTCACTCCTGGTTATGTTATCAGAATGTATCTGTACAGCGAGGATGAGGAACAGCCATCTCTGTCTATGGAGTGGTATGACTTTCTTTTATATTAATCAACTGCCACACTTAAGGATTTTCTCCTTCTTTTATTTTTTAAAGAGACATTTGAGAGCAGACACAAGCATCAAGGTGGCCTTAAAGTTTTAAGTGGAGTTAGTCCAGTGGCAGAAGTTCTTTAAGCAGGGTCTTTGCTGCCTCCGCATTGCTCAGATGTGCATCATTTGATCACTGAAGTAGCTGGGAGCTCAGTATGATAATGTGGGTCGTTAATCTCGTAAGCCTTTGAAACCTGAATTTACAACTTTAACTTTGCATATCTGCTTACTTCTGCATTTAGAGTTTGGTCAGCACCATTAAGAGGTTTGCAAATGTGACTAACAAGGGCTTGCGTTAGCATCCTACCCCTTCAGAAATCAGAGAAGCAAACAGTGACCAATGTCATAAATAATGCAGAGGGTAACGCTAGTACATTTACGTGAGCCAGGCAGTATGGAAAATGCTTCTCCAGATCATCTTCATCCTCGTTACCCTCTTACGAGGCAGCCACGCTTATGACCCTGGCTTTCCAGATGAGAAAGCTGAGGTTGAGAGAGAGAGGAATCCTTACTTAAGGCCTCTGAGGGATACCAGAGACTCTCCCCATTCAAAATCCGCTAAGACTGATGCTCTTACGTGACGGATGAGGAAACAGACTCAGAGGTAATACAATCTGAGTTTTTGTCTTTTGGTATCAGGTTGTATCGAGTGTTGTGTCAAGCATATTTTCACAATTTTAATTTAATAATCGGTATTATTTCATTTAATCCCCCCAGAGTCCTATAAGACAAATACTGTTATTATCCCCCATTTAACAGATGAGAAAACAGAGACACAAAAATTTCCAAGGTCCCAGCTGAAAAGTGGAAAAGCTGGGACTGAACTTTACGCAGCCTGCCTCCAGAGTCAGTCTCCTACCTGTGTCCTGCAGCTCCATCCTGAGAGAGTGCCCTTAAAACTCCATCTAGTTACTTAACTCATCACATCCCTCAGGCCTTTGGGAAATCAAGAGAGGCCAGGTTCCTTCAGGTTTTTTTAAATGACGTGCCTAGACAGGGGTACAGAAACTGGCATATTTTAAATATTTAAGTTTGGTGAATTAATTGGTTTAACACAAAAATGATGCAGTACAGTTCTGCTATTTGAAAGATAATGATGAGATTCTTTTTTTTTTTTTTTTAAGATTTTTATTTATTTATTTGACAAACAGAGATCACAAGTAGTCAGAGAGGCAGGCAGAGAGAGAGGAGGAAGCAGGCTCCCCAAGAAGCAGAGAGCCCAATGCGGGGCTCGATTCCAGGATCCCGAGATCACAACCCGAGCCGAAGGCAGAGGCTTAACCCACTGAGACAGCCAGGCGCCCCCCCATAGGTTCTTTTTTTTTTTTTTTAAGATTTTATTTATTTACTTGACAGATCACAAGTAGGCAGAGAGTCAGGCTGGGGGGCGGAGGTGGGGGGAAACAGGCTCTCCGCCAAGCAGAGAGCCTGATGTAGGGCTCGATCCCAGGATCCTGGGATCACAACCCTAGCCGAAGGCAGAGGCTTAACCCACTGAGCCACCCAGGTGCCCCCCCCTCCATAGATTCTTAAAAAACATTAAATTTACAGTGCTTTTTTAGCAGGGTGGTATGGGAATGAGGCACAGTTTAAAGTTGCTGATAAACATTGTTCTATCCCAAGAGATAAGCTTTGATTTTACATTTATATGTTTATAATTTCTTCTAAAAAATGGCTTTATTTTAGGGGGCGCCTGGGAAACTAAGTCAGTTAAGTGTCTGACTCTTGATTTTGGCTCTGGTCATGGTCTCAGGGTTGTGAGACTGAGCTCAGTGTTGGGCTCAGTGCCGGGTATGCAGTCTGCCTAAGATTCCCTGCTCCCCCCTCCTCACTGCAAGCTCATGCACACTCTCTCTCTCTCTCTCTGAAAAAAAAGAAAGAGCTAAAGATCCCTTCATTTTTTATTATTTCCTGGTCAGACTTAAGTTTTCTAGGAAAAAGAGGATATTTTTTCTTAAATCAGAAAGCAAATTTCCAAGTTATTATCCCTAAATGGTGGGTACCTTCAAATACAGGGCCCATTTCTGGACCCGGTAGTGACTTGCTCTGCAGCTTTGGGAAAATCAGTTAACCTTTGACTCGTTTCTTTGTTTTTGCAATGGGAATGACAACGTTGGCATCAGATTTCTCCAAAGCTTTTTTCAGAGCCTGAATGAAAGGTATTAAAACTATTGCCTGCGTTATTACCAACTCCCAACCTAGCAATTGGCTCCAATTACCAGCCACTTAGAAGGATTTGTAGGTAAGACTCTTATCACACATTGCTAATTACAACTTTCACAGTTGTGTTTTGTTACTTCCTTTCAAAAGCTAATGTTTTGGCAGTGACTGCTTTCTTTGTGGGTTAGAAAACAGCTACATTTCCATACAAATGTCACATGAGCACATCACCCATCCATCCCTCATGGGATTATGCAACGCTGTTCATAGATATAATCAGCTTTGTATTTTCATTCAAGGATAACAAACTAGCAAGGTTGAAATCTTGATTTGTCATCGGAACTGAATTGTAATGGAATTGCTCCCCAAGCCAGGAGGGGATAAGACATAGTCAAGCTCTTTTCAGAAATGGCAGTTGTCTCGAGAATCTCAGTCGCTTGCCCTCCCTTTCTTCTCCTTCCAGTACGGTGACTACGACCCCTCTGTTCACAAGCGTGGATTTTTGGCCCAAGAGGAATTGCTTCCAAAAAGGGTAAGAGATCAATCCCCTGTTTGGGAAAACACAGCAGATATGTGGTCTATGAAAAAGCTGACTGAGGGACTTGAAGGAATATTGGAAGTACACGGCGAAATCATTTAAATAAATATTTTGTAATCAGTCTTGAGTAAAGAATGTAGAGTCTCTGTTCAGAATATTAAAAAGCAAAGATTCATGGAGTCCGTTTGCGGTTGCCAGAGCTAGCAGGGCCTTGAATGTGATTCCTGGGGAAGAGGGCAGCCAGCTTGTCTTCCGCCCAGAGAGCTGAGATGTTTGCAGAGGGGCAGGGGGGTTAAGATGAATTGGGGGATATTGTAGTTTTTAATCCTTGGTGCTGTTCATCTTGTTCATTAGCCACAGAAGCAGGCCTTCCCACCCTTTGACTCCTCTTGATTTTATAGTCCCACTCATCTGTCTTGTGTAATGAAGCCCTGCTTCTCACCTCTCCCTGACTTTCCCTGGTCCTTTGATGGCTTTCCTGCGGGAGGAAGCAGCAGCACACTCCGCTTGGCCGAGCTCCTCCCTCTGGGACATGCAGCCCGGGAAAGAGGGGCCTCAGCTGGGTGAGGGTTGCACCTAGGCCCGAGGAAGGGTACACCCTTCTAAGTTGTGACTCATATTGAATGGCGCTTGTTTACACGCCCACCCCTGCAATGTGACTGGCTCTTCCTGTATGTGGCTTTGTAATAAATAGCTTTGCTGTTCTGTAAAAATGATGCATAATTATAAAAATGGCAAACAATACCCAAACTTTTTTGTGTGTGGGTTTTTTATTTTGCTCTATTTTTTGGTAGGTAATAAATCTGTATCAAATGACTCCAGAAATGTGGGAGGAGAGAATTACAGCCTGGTATGCAGAGCACCGAGGACGAGCCAGGTGAGGCTGCTTCATTATCGGTTTACAGTTCCATATGGGCTTTTTTTTTTTTTTCTCCAAAGAACTACAAAATTAGGACATGCTTGTTGAACAAAAGGCAGTACCTGAGGTAGTTAGAAGGAAAAGGGAAAGCTGGGAGTAGCTCTCTCTTCAGTTTTGTGTGTGTCCTCCCTCAAGCGCATATGGTGTAAGATAGGCAGGAGCACAGCCTGTCCAGATGTACAGCCCCACTGCTTCCACTGGTGACTCAGTTTCATGTTAAGAATTAGAGTGTATGGATATCCCATAGCTTTTGTGTCTATTCCTCTACTGATGACATTTGCAGTAGCTATAGATTTTTGCTTCCTGCAGTATACAATCTAATATATTGTTATATAATTAGATGAGTAGTTCTGAGGATACATTCTTTACAAGACTTGCTGAGTCAAAGGATGTGAGCATTTTGTGTTGACAGGTGCCACTAAATCGCCCTTGGTAAAGGTCATACCTATCTACCTCTACCAGCAGTGTATGTGCGTGTCTTCCCCCCTCCCCTGTTTCTCTTCCCAACACTCATTTTTATCAGTCTAATTTTTGTAATCTAAAAAATGTATCTTAAGTATTTGTTAGCATTTCCCTGATCCCTGAGGAATTGATCATCTTTTCATTAGCCTTTAAAATACTTTCCTCTTCTTCAAATCAACTTCCTAGTATGTATAGGGAAAAGTGGACAATACGTAAACATACCACTCAGTGAATTTCACAAAGTGAAAACACTGTGTAACACCAGGTGACAAGAGAGCATGTGACACCCCCCCACACCTGCCACCAGCCATAACTCCACATCCTTCCTCCCCAAAGCTAACCACTCTTCTGATCCCTAACTCCACAGAGTAGTGGTACCTGTTTTAAGCTTTACATGAATGCAGGGGGACAGCCTCTATTTTTTGTGTCTCACTTTTACTCATCATATTGTGAGATTCGGGTTTGTAGTATGTAACAGCAGTGAAATGTTCATTTTCATTGCTGTGCAGAACTCCACTATATTAAAGCATGAATTGTCCACTCCACTGTTGATGGACCTTGAGGGTGTCAGGCTGTCTCTTGGTTTTTGCTATTATAAATAGCAGCAAACAGTTTTTCAGAGTAATTGTACCAATTTACATTAGCAGTGTGTGTGATTTCTAGTTGCTCCACATGCTTGCCAACACTGTGTTCTCTCAGGTTGAATTTTTAAAAAATTCATTTGAGAGCATTTTGAGACTGGAGAGAGAGAAGAGCAAGGTCATCAGGAGATCCAGTTAAAATATTTCAAGAGTGTATCTATTTGGGAGTTTTCTGCAAGTCATTGCTGCTTTAAGAGCTTACTTTAAATTTGACTCACAGCTTACAAGTAGGTGATGTGGCTTGAGTTTACAGCCCAGATAGCTCTTGGCCTGACCTCTGACAGCACCCAAAGAAATGAAATCAGGAAGGTAGCTCTCAGGTAGCCTGCAGAGAGAATTGTTTCAATACCAAAACCTAGGTGAAGAAAGTTCATGATCAGATAAAGCAACAACTTAAATCACATCTGCATGTACAAATCCATTCGAGGGAAGAACATAACACCACGTGCTTTTCTTGAATCCTTGAGCCGGGTGTCATTATTTACCAAGGGCAAAGCGTGAAATTGAAGCCAAGAGACGCTGTAATGAATCTGTTCTCTGGCTTTTATGGGGATGGGAAATTCTGCTTGACCTCAGTGTATTTCATAGACTCAGGGCTCGGAAGAGCCGTGTTGGTGTCTGCATTGGCTGGCATGTTCCGGCGTGCAGGTTGGCGTGCCCCCCCCCCCCCCGTTTTCTCACTTAGCTCTGGTGACACTGTCTTTCGTTCTTCTCTCAGGGATGAAGCTGAAATGGAATATTTGAAGATAGCTCAGGACCTGGAGATGTACGGTGTGAACTACTTTGCAATCCGGGTGTGTTGAAGCCCCTTGGAGTTCCCTGTGTAGAAACAGAGACTGAATTAGAGGCAGACAGCTAAAGTGGGTTATTTCCTTATTCCAGAGTGACACTCTTTAATGGTTCAGTGGAGGACAAGAGAAGAGGAAGGGGAGAGGGTCTTACAGCCTCATTTTCTATTTTTGGACTTTAATTAGATCCTTGATAATTAAGTGTCGGTTGAGCCCCCAGGGGGACTTGGGCCTGTCCGGTGCTCAGCAGAAACCTGTTTGAATGCTCTGAGTGTAATGTTTGATTATTTCTGGCTCTGTGAGATCTGGCCCACAGGGAGCACCTGTAAATACTTCCTTCCTCCAGGGCACAAGGCGAGTAAAGCTGCTTTTATAGATTACTGATTTGTGGGTGGGACTCTCCTTCTCACGAGCAGGCTAATTGGTTTTCTATTCCGACCATTAATGGTCCCACTGTCCTCTGGGAGCCCACTGCTTCTGTACCAGAGGCTTCAGTTTTCAGTCCTGGCTGGGTGGGCCCCTTCAGCATCTTTCTCCCAAGGTTCTGTTGCTAGATGCAGGACCTACAAGCTCCCTCTAAAGGAATTCAGGCCATTGGCTCAGCCATTCCTTTGCTGGTTCCAGACTGCAGATAAGTAGATGTTGAACAATTGCCCACAGTGGCTGGCCTGCTTCCCTCCCCGCCCCTTCCTTCTTTCCTTCCTTCCTTTTTTCCTCCTTTTTTTTAGGGTGGGGAGGTGGGTGGGAGAGGGAGAGAGAATCTTAAGCAGACTCCATGACCAATGCAGAGACATGGGGTGGGGGTTGGGGTAGGGTGGTGGTCCTCAATCTCAGGACCCAGAGATCATGACCTGAGCCAAAATCAGAAGTCAGATGCTTAACCAGCTGAGCCACCCAGGTGCCCCTGTGGTCCACCTTTCTCACCATAGTTATGGTTTGCTTTCCTTTTTTCGGTTAAGAAATTTTGTATGAGGGGCACCTGGGTGGCAAAGTGGGTTAAGCATCTGCCTTCAGCTTAAGTCATGATCCCAGGGTCCTGGAATTGAGCCCTCTATTGGGCTCCCTGCTCAGTCGGGAGCCTGCTTCTCCCTCTGCCTGCTGCTCCCCTTGCTTGTGCTCTCTCTGTCAAATAAATAAATAAAATCTTTAAAAAATTTTTGTATGAAATTTGAGTAAATTGTAATACATTTTAAATAATAGCTTTCTACCTCATTTGTCTTTTTTTTTTTTTTTTAAGATTTATTTATTTATTTATTCGACAGCAGTGATCACAAGTAGGCAGAGAGGCAGGCAGAGAGACAAGAGGAAGCAGGCTCCTTGCTGAGCAGAGAGCTAGATGTGTGTCTTGATCCCAGGACTCCGGGATCATGACCCAAGCAAAAGGCAGAGGCTTTAATCCACTGAGCCACCCAGGTGCCCCTGATTTGTTTTCTAAATATAGACTTTTAAAAAACGGATTAGTTTGTATAAAATTACAATGGTAAGTTTTGTTATTTCATATAGTAAACAAGTGCCTAAAAGATTTTCGATAATAATGCAAAAGGTTATTTTCTTAAGTTTTACTAATTTCTATTTGCTAATTGTCTGGTTTGTTTAAGGGCAGGCTAGTTTAACACATTTCTGTGGTTTTGGCAACATAACTCCTCTTGGCCCATATGTCCACCATCTAGATTTTAGAAAAGTAGTGTTTTACAGCCCTTAAAAAACAGTGTATTAGGAAATATTTCTCAGTAGTCATACTAAAATACACAATTGTGTGTGTGTTTTGTGTTACACAGTAGACATAGCTGGTAGATATTTTAGTATCTTTTGTGTTCAAGTTCCTGTGATTTCACATCAACTAAGGAACTTAAGTGCTTAAAACAATTGAAGAGACTGCTTGAACTTTGCCTCTCTGTTTATTCTGTAGAAGTGTTGGGGGTCATGATAGGAATCAAAGGGTAGAACCCTTTTTTTTTTTTTTTTTTAATAATTAGAACCAGACACAAACGTAATGAAATATCTCCTTTTCCAAAATGTACTGTAGCACTTAAAAGTACAAAGCCGCACTTATGTTAATGCAGTACTTTTAAGAGCTTTGCAGACTAAGAGGAATCTCTTTTAGGGTTTGGTAACAGCACCTGACTTAAGGAGCATTAGAAGGACTAAAAGATGTATCTTGGAGCACTCACTTGTCCACCTGACCTCTGCTCTTCGATTGGTCCTTCTCATCACAGTCTGAGCACCTTCTTGGTTTGCAGACCTGTTTTGCTGTCCTTGAAACTGGTTCGATGTCCTAGTTGTCAGCAACGGGTCAGGCGCTTTAGGTCATTGTGCAGGGAGCTTCCTTCCACCACCACACAAGGGACACACTACACAGTATAGGTGACTGGGCCTCCAGCCTGAGGAGGTAGCCTCCAGGCCCATAGCTGGGTCAGTGACCTGAGGGTGAAGGGCACTTGTCCTCTGTCTACTCTGACTGCCGACCAATGTATATGCCAGCAGTTAAATTTTCATAGAGCTTTATTGAGGTATAATTTATTTTTTAAAGATTTATTTATTTATTAGAGAGAGAGCATGGTAGGAGGAGCAGAGGGAGAGGGAGAGAATCTCAAGCAGACTCCCCACTGAGCACAGAGCCCTACCTGTGGCTTGATCCCAGGACCCTGAGATCATGAGCTGAGCCAAAACCAAGGGTCGGATGCTTAACTGACTGAGCCACTCAGGCACCCCAAGGTATCATTTATATACAATTCATTTTGATATATTTTTTTCCAACATCCTATTATAAATAATTTCAAACATATAAGAAAGTTGAATTTTACAGTGGATACCCATATATACCCACTTCTGAGTTCTTTAATTAACATTTTACTATATTGGCTTTATCACACTGAGAATACATTTTAACATAAAACCATTTGATCCCAGCACTTTGATCCCAATTTTTTTTCTGGTGGGGCACCTGGGTGGCTCAGTTGGTTAGATATCCGACTCTTTTTTTTTTCCCCCAAAGATTTTATTTGTTTATTTGACAGACAGAGATCCAAGTAGGCATAGAGGCAGGCAGAGAGAGAGAAGGAAGCAGGTTTCCCACTGAGCAGAGAACCTGATGCGGGGCTCGATCCCAGGACCCTGAGATCATGACCTGAACTGAAGGCAGAGGCATTAACCCACTGAGCCACTCGGGCACCCCGAGACATCCGACTCTTGATCTCAGCTCAGGTCTTGATCTCAGGGTCATGAATTCAAGCCCCATGTTGGGCTCCACTTTGGGCATAGAGCATACTTTAAAATAAAAAAAAAAAAGAATTTTCTTTCTGGTAGTACAACATTTTCTTTTAATTTAAGAGAGATTCAATCCTACAGGTCTTTATTCTACATCTATGATAACCTGGTTTTAATAGTCTCCCCCGCAGATGCCTGAAACTGTGAATAGTACCAAACCCTATATACCATGGCTTTTTTTCTTATATATGCATACCTGTGATAAGTTTAATTTATAAATTAGGCACAGTGTAAGAAATTAACAATAACAATAAAAAATAGTTATAACAGTGTACTCTAACAAAAGTTATGTGAGCGCGTTCTCTCTCTCTTAAAACATCTTACTGTAGTACTCACCCTTCTTAGGATGATGTGAGATGATAAAGTGTCTACGTGATGAGATGAAGTGAGATGACTGATTTAGGTGTTACAGTGCAGCATTAAGCTACTACTGACCTGACAGTAACTCAGAAGGAGAATCATCTGCCTCCAGACCTTGTAACCAAAACCGTAGAAAGCCAAACCACAGATAAGGGGGCTGGGGACGACCGCTGTGTTTAACTGGAGGTAACAGTGCTTAGGTTGCGACTAAAGCCATTGAGCCAGTAACAGAAGCCCCCCGTGATCCCTCTCCGGGACACGAGTCATGAGAATGGTATTTTGTCTCTGCCTGCCCCAGTTTCAGGAAGCTGGAGGCCCCCTGGGTTACATAGCAGCTGTGACTTCTGTTGGGACCTCTTGGAACTCGTCACATATAATAGTGTGTGCCAGGTTCTTTGGGAAGTTGAATAAAATCTCAGACTTCCGCTGGAGCTGATGGTAGCTGCTCTTGATTGAATCTACAGAATAAAAAGGGCACCGAGTTGCTGCTTGGAGTGGATGCTCTGGGGCTTCACATCTATGACCCTGAGAACAGGCTGACCCCCAAGATCTCCTTCCCGTGGAATGAAATCCGAAACATCTCGTACAGCGACAAGGAGGTAGGACGTGCTTTGCATGCAGACCCGCCAGCAGTGCCGCTCTCAGGCTTTTCCCATCTCTCCTCGCTGTAGCGGTCCCCAGCCAGACTGCTCCTTGTTACCAGTAAAATCCTTTAATCCCCAGGCTTTGGGTTTGGGGTTGTTGTTTTCTGTTTAGAGAATGGTATCAGCATCCTTTATTCAAATGGCATCACTAATCCCCTCCTGCTGACTAACAAGAGGCTGGGGAGCTCAGCTTGTCCAGAAGAACCTCCAAAGAATAGTGAACAAACCAGAAAGTAACTTTTTCTTGTTACTTGCCTTGCTATTTCTAGTGAGAAATTCGCTATGTGCATTTAAGTGTGGGGGACATTAAGTCCTCTTTCAGTGTCCAGTGCTTGATACATGTGGGGATATCTATCTATCTAATCTATCTATCTATCCACCTGTCTATCTCTGTGTGTCGCAGCAATGATACAAATAAGGCTATCAGAACTACTTGTGAAAATCTGAGAATAATTCAGTTCGAATAACTTGGCTGTACATGCTAAGTTAGAAGTCAGATATTTCAATGCAGAATGGTGACCTTTCCCAAACACTGTCATCTTATGTTCAGTTCTTCACTTGTTTGTTCTTTGTTAATTTTCAAGGAATTATCAAGCATCTGCTTTGTGTTAGGTTTTATAACAAAGATGTAGGAAATCCAGTCTCAGCCCCCAGGGACGTTAGAGTCAAGCAAGGCCCTGACTGATGGTGCAGGTGATGGTGACCCAGTACGTTTCTGTTTTACCACTCACGGGTGCTCTCACCCCAACTCTGATTCCTTCTCCTAAAAACATGCAGCAAGATTAGGGGCCGGGTTTGGGGTGTCTGTGCTGTATCAGGGAGCGGAGCTGCAGAGGAATCAGGCAAGCTGTGATCTGTGAAGGGACTAGCAGGCGCTGAGCTCCATGTTCCCTGAAGTCCTGGCCCCGGGGTGGGGTGGGGGGCTTTGGTGGTGGGGGTGCAGAGCATGAGTCCTGAGAACACAGGGAACTGGGCAGAAGGCAGCAGGCCCGGATGGTGCTCAGTGACGTATTGGCACCCGCAGAGCTGGGAAGCCAAGTGTGGAGTGAGGAACGGTGACGGCTTGTGTGGAGCCCCCACCGGAACAGATTTCCTGTTTTCCCTTTCCTAATAGCAACTCGAGAAAGGGAACCCCAGGCCTCTGGTTTCCAGTAATGTGGTTGAGATCTCCTCAGCCATGCTTGATGAGACAGATCGAGCTGCGTAATTCAAAACATGCTGGCTCTCGAATTTTCTGTAAGTAGCCCAGAAGAGCAGCACTTAGGTGTTTCTTTTTTAAAGTACTTCAGTTGAACGATCCCCGTGACTTAAAGCAGTAGGTATGCTATGGTGTGGTAGTTTTTTATCTCTAATTTCATAAAGTCTGTTTACTGCATATCCCCACATTTGTGTGCTAAAGGCTCCCAAGACACTCGTTTTTCACAGAATCCAAGGCTTAAAGTCTCCCCTAGTACAGCCTGACACAATAAACCCTAATACACCCTCTCCAGGGGCAGGGTGCCATCATGTTCCATCACGTCAATAACTCAGGCAGTAAGAGGACCTCAAGCTGACTTGACATAATAGGAAGTAGTCTTAGTAGTTATGCATGACAGCTGTGCTGTCAAAACAGAAATGTTGGTTTATTTTAAGTGATCCATTGATTCTTTGTGCACGTCCGGACCTAGCACATAGCCTGTGGTTTCCCCACTACTTGTGGTTTCCCACTGACAGCTCCGGGGTTTGACTTCAAAGCCAAAAATAAGCTCACGAAATTTACAAATGACCTACACGAAAGCAATAGTGCTTCCAAGTTGGCTTGACCAAAAGCTAACCGAAGGATCATTTTCCTCCGTGTGCTGACTCCTCCCCGGACAAAATAACATGCAAAAGACATACCCAAGAATTTATCTTCACAGACGTATTTATCTGCTTAGCACATCTTTCTTGGGAATAGGTACTCATTTTTCTCAGTGCATCTTTGCAACTGAGGATCCGACTGGTCTGATAGGAATGGTTGAGAACAGCGGTTGCCATTTGTTCTTCGTATGCTTCTGTGCCTAGCGGTCTGGTCCTGGGATCTCTTACTTGGCTACCACTCTGTCCTTACTCAGCTTTCTCTCCCCTTTGATTTCAGGACCAGTTTCCCCTTCTACCACAGTCTGTTCTTCACACTTTATTCCTTTTATTAATAGCTTTTAGCTGAGAATCCCCATGTTCAGAACCTGGAGTGATGACCTGTGTGCTGCCCCATCAAACCCCAGCCTACCCCTGCCTTCCTCCCAGTCTGAGCTCATGACAGCTAGTCATCAGAGAGCTAATAGTGTGTGTGTGTGTGTGTGTGTCTCTCTCTCACACACGCAGCTCATTTCCTTATCTCCCCCTCATTTTTGTTGTTTGCCCTGTCCCGAATGGCCCTCCGTCCAACCTTTTAACTTCCCTCTCATACTCTATGTGTCTGACCAGCTGAAGTTCCCCTCCTACTTATGGTAGGTTGATGCTGAACCCCCATGACATTTGTGATTTGTGCTTCCCAATGAGGCACTAATAGATGATGTGATTTCTCGAGTAACTGACCGTCATTAGTCTGGTTCCTGCTAGGTGGTGAGCTTCCTGAAGGCAGAACTGGGCCTGCGGCTCTGCAATAGGCTTCCCATTTGTTGGCCTCACAGTGGGGCCCACTGAAGGCTGGTGTTTCAAGTTCCAAAGCCTAAGATGGTGCTGACAGCACACCTTCCAGGATCCTGGACTTCTACAGCCCCAGACTTGGCGCCCTCAGCCGCTTATAATTTACCATGGTTTAGTGCCCAGGCACCAGGAAGCCAGGACAAGGCACAACAGCCTCATGCTGGATCTTTGCCAGCTTGGTTGCTGCTTTTGTGGAATTTCCCAGTTGGTGCTCACACTCTAGGCTGTGAGACTGAAACTGTTTTCTGCTTCCTTCTTTCAGTTTACTATTAAGCCATTGGATAAGAAAATCGATGTCTTCAAATTTAACTCGTCAAAGCTTCGTGTTAATAAGCTGGTAAGTTGAGATCCTGGTTTTTATTACTGATAACTATAGTTTTTCTGAGATACTTTTTTCTGAGTGCTTTTTTTTTTTTTTTAAAGATTTTTTATTTATTTGTTTGACAGAGAGAGAGAGTGCAGGGGGAGTGGAAGAGCGAGAGAAGCAGGCTTCTAGCCGAGCAGAGAGCCCCATAACCTCAAGTGAAGTGTAGAAGGATACCTCACCTGCTACACGCTTTTCCAATAGACCTTGAAAGACTCTTCCCTTTAGCTTAACCTAACGAGTCAAACCTAGATTTTGTGATGTGGAGTTTTTTTAAAAAATATTTTATTTCTTTATTTGACAGAGACTGTGAGAGAGGGAATGCAAGCAGAGGGAGTGGGAGAAGGAGAAGCAGGCTTCCTGCTGAGCAGGGAGCCTGATGCAGGCCTCGATCCCAGGACTCTGGGATCATGACCTGAGCCGAAGGCAGACATTTAACAACTGAGCCACTCAGGTGCCCATGATGGGAAATTTTTAAAAATTATTTTTATGGAGGTACTTTATACATATAAAAGGATAAGTATGTGTATTAGGTATAAAAAGGGGCAAAAATGAACACCTACGTACCCACTACCCAACTTTAAGAAACAACACACTTCCAGTACTGTTAGAACCCTTCATGTTAGCATCCCGCTGGCTTCCCCCACCCACCTCCCCAAGGGTGATCACCATTCTAAGCTGTGTGCCTATTATTCCCTTGCTTTTCCTCAGAACTTGACTTCATATATAGCAAAATGAATATACTGTTAAGTTTTGTGACCTTTTGAAGTATACCAAGTGCTATCAACTGTCTGTGTTCTTCTGTCACCTTTTTTCATACATTATTATTTTCTGAGGTGTATCTCTGTTGATGCTTCAAGATATGATCCCTTTATTTTCATTGCTATATAGTATTCCTTTTATGGATATATGTGTGTGTGTGTGTGTGTATTTGTCATTCTTCTATTAATGAATAATTGCTTTTAGTTCTCTGCCATTTTAACCAGGCTGTTGTGAACATTCTTGTACCTGCCTCCTGCAGTAGTCTCTCTAGAGAGTATCTGCTTAGGAGTACAGATGCAAGACTGTAGTGTATGTCCAAATTCAGGATTACACCATGTTGTTTTTCAAAGAAGGTGAATTAATTGGCAGATCCCATGCAGTGGGTGCAACTTCCTTTTTTGAATCTTCCGTGCTTATATTATCAGCCTTTAACATTTTTTTTGTCACTCTTGTGCATATGAAATAGTATCTCAGTGCAAGTTAATGTGCATCTATCTATTTACTAATGAAGTTGAACATCTTTTTATATATTTTTTGGTCAAGCTTATTGTCTTTTTAAAAAATTTTAAATTTAATTAATTAACATATAATTTGTCTGTAATAATTAACATATATTTGTTTCAGGGCTACAGGTCTGTGATTCATCAGTCTTGTATATAATACCCAGTGCTTATTACAACACATGCCCTCCCTGAGTTCATTGTCTCTTTTGTCAAGCACTTGATGCCCTTCGGTCATCATTTTCAGGGATGTTTGTACTCTTTATTGGTTATACCTTCTCCCATCCTGTGGCTTGTTTTCCCTCCCTTTTTAAGGTCTTAACAAAGAATGTTTGATTTTAATATAGACAAATATATACATCTTTTCCTTAATCCTTTGTACTGTTTGTGTCTTGTTTGACATCTTTTTTTATCCTATGATCATAAAGATATTCTTCTACATTCTCTCTCATTTTTTTTTTATTTATTTTTTTATTTTTTATTTTATTTATTATTTTTTTTTAAAGATTTTATTTATTTATTTGACAGAGAGAAATCACAAGTAGATGGAGAGGCAGGCAGAGAGAGAGAGGGAAGCAGGCTCCCTGCTGAGCAGAGAGCCCGATGCGGGCCTTGATCCCAGGACCCTGAGATCATGACCTGAGCTGAAGGCAGCGGCTTAACCCACTGAGCCACCCAGGCACCCTCATTTTTTTTTTTAAAGATTTTATTTATTTATTTGACAGACAGACAGAGAAGGGGAAGCAGGCTCTCCACTGAGCAGAGAGCCACCCAGGCGCCCCTCTTCTACAGTCTCTTAAAAAATTTCAAGGGCTTAGTCTTCACATTTAAATCTTTAATCCAGGGTGCCTGGATGGCTCAGTCATTAAGCATCTGCCTTTGGCTCAGGTCATGATCTCAGGGTCCTGGGATCGAGTCCCGCATCGGGCTCTCTCAGCAGGGAGCCTGCTTCCCCCTCTCTCTCTGCATGCCTCTCTGCCTACCTATGATCTCTGTCAAATAAATAAATAAAATCTTACTATAAAATAAATATATAAATCTTTAATCCAGGGTGCCTGGATGTCTCAGTCATTAAGCATCTGCCTTTGGCTCAGGTCATGATCCCGGGGTCCTGGGATTGAACCCTGCATCAGGCTCCCTGCTTGGAGGGAAGCCTGCTTCTCCCTCTCCCATTCCTTCTGCTTGTGTTCCCTCTCTCGCTGTGTCTCTGTCAAATAAATAAATAAAATCTTTTAAAAAATAAAAATAAATAAGTGTTTAATCCTTCTGATTTTTGTGTACGGTGTAAGGGAGGGGCCTAGCTTCTTTTTCTCCACGTGAATCACCTGTCGTCCCAGCCCAATCTATTGAATGAACTTTCCTACCCTCCCTCCTCTGCAGAGCTACATCTTAGGAGAATGAGATGCAGCCAGAAGACATGCAGAAGTGTCATCTGTTCCTCTCCTCACTTGTGATTTTTGCCCCCCTGGCATCCTTAAGGCACCTCCGTTTTGCCTGTCTCTGGAGCAGAGAGCCCTGGAGGCCGGTAGTAGGGAGGGCCTCAGTGTTTCACTCCGTGCTTTATTTCTCAGGTTTTCTGCTGACCCCAAGAGCCCTGAAACCAAGACGCCATAGGGCTAGTGAGCTGGTAGGCAGTGAAGTAAACTTCTGGCTTTAACATTGCCACTGCTTCCAACCACAGATTCTCCAGCTCTGTATCGGGAACCATGACCTTTTTATGAGGAGAAGGAAGGCCGATTCTTTGGAAGTTCAGCAGATGAAAGCCCAGGCCAGGGAGGAGAAGGCTAGAAAGCAGGTGAGCAAGACCGTGTCTGAACCACCCTTGTCGCTGCTTCGTGGTCTTGGCCTGGGAGGTGAGCAGCAGTCATGGGCTGACAGGTGTCGTTCAGCCATAGGTACACCTTCTCTCATTTTATCTCTGTTGGATCTTCACTGGCTGATGCCCAGCCAATGGGGTGTCTGCTCTGAAAGGAGGAATAAACTCTGACAGCATATGTAAAAGAAACATTTCTAGTATTTCCCCACTTAAGTAAGTGAAGTGTGATTAATGCAGGCTTGGGAAGGGATAGGCAAGCCTATGTCCATCCATCTCTCCATCCGTCCGTCCATCCATCCATCCATCCATCCACCCATAGTCTGTCCACCTAGCTAGCTTGCTTTCTTTCTGCCTGCCTGTCTCCTTTGCCCAGCCTTGTCCTTTTCTAATTAGATGGTGATAGAATGCACAGCAGCGTCTCATGCTTGCTGAGGGAATGCTAATTAGACTCCGGCCCCACTTCCCTGCCACAGGTCAGCCCAGGCGGCATGTTGCCCATGGTGGGAGGTGCTGGGAGTGCTTATCAGCAGACTGGACAGTCCGCATCATTGTTTTCTACTCACAAATCATGTTGACTCACCGAAATCCACACAACTAATCTCAGCCTTGCTGCCGAGAATATCCACTGTGGTTTTGGACCAACTCCTAGACAGAGTAGCAGCAGCTGCAGTCAGCTGCCCTCAGGACTTGCAGGCTCAGAGGTGTAATCATTAGTCTGTGTGCAGCTCTCTGATGTGGGGACTCCGGTGAGGCTGGCTCCCTGCCCTGAGATTTGGAACGAAATGCCCAGTTTGAGCCAGCATGCCTTCAGCCTTCCATCCCTTTGCTCTGTGAGACCACAGACTGTTGGGCTGCTTTGGGGGCCACAGTGGTGGAGTGGGTTTTCTTGGACAAAGAAATACTCCTGAGCCAGCACAGGTCTAGGTGGCAACTTCATGAAGAGCCTTCTTTGACCTCTTTTCAGACAAGCAAAGCTTAGAAGTGAGAGATCTGAAAACAGCAATGAGTGCGACAGCCTTGGAGCTGTTGGCAGAGAGTAGAATGCAAACGGCCCTGGCCTGCACTGCTTGTAGAACACCAGAGACATGTCCCTGGCATCTGGCAGCCACAGGCTGAGGGCTTCATGGCCCAGTGGAATAGACACAGACCTTGGAGCCAGATGGGAAACTTAGTATGTGACATTAGTAAATGACTTACCTCCCAGACCTCAGTTTTCCTATCTGTCCAGTGGAGCTAATGGTATGTCTTCTCGGTCTCAGATCAAAGGACCATTGCCCCTGAAAGCCTTTGCAGACTGAAACGACCTTGTAGGCAAGAGGCCCCTTATTAGTGGGTGGCGGTCTCAGGAAAGTGCAGTGCTGGGAACAGAAGGTGGTTTCCTGGGATTTTTTTCAAGTGGAGAATAATGGAGGTACAGTAATCTACCTAATGGAAATCATAATGCAGTGGAAATTAGGAAAAAAAAAATTGGCCAAGCTTTTCACTGATCTGCAAGTGGAAAATTGGAGAAGAATTTACAGTATTTTATTGCTGTCTTTGCATTATTCCTTCGAGGCCCAATGCCCTTTTTTTGGCTCAGTGTTTAGAAAAGGCAGCAGTCTTAAAAATCTTGTGTTTGGGAGAAGATTGAAGCAAGAAGTAATTAAATGTGCTCTATTTAAGGAAGAAAATAGAGCTGTGGTCACTTCTGGCTTCTGCTTTCTGAACTCAGTTAATACCCTGCGATCACAGAGAATAGCACTTGTCCTGTGCTTGTTCCCCTTATTAAGCTCTGCATGTGGCCCAATTAATACAGTGATCCAGAAGGCATGGGAGGCAGCAGTGGCTTTGTACTGGTGCCTTAAGGACGGGGTTGGGGGAGGTTGCTGCGTTCCCTGCTCGGCTCCCTCCTGTCGCAGTCCTGGCCAGGAGCTGCCTCTGCGTGAGGCTGGGCCCCTGTATGGTGGCATTGCAGCTTCCCCACCGTGACACACACTGTGTGAACTCCCGATGTCTCACGTAGAACCATTCCATCTTCTCTGTGGGTCAGCGGCAGGAGCGACTGGGGAAGAAATTAGAGATGTGGGAGGGGTCCGTGTGGAAGAGAAATGGCAAAGTGGCTCTTCCAGCCAGAAGTGAGCGGTGTGTTTCTGGGGCTCCGTCTCAGGGAGAAGGGACCTGCATTGTGTCCTCTCAGCCGCAGGGCAGAGCCACGTGAGGTCTCCCAACAAAAAGGGATATTGGCAGGGTGGCCATTTCAGCACACAGTGTGGAAGAATGGCACCTTCGATCTGGGTACACTTGACAGGGCTTGCCTTTTTATTGTTGTGTTTGTTCTCTCACCTCTAGATGTTTTTTCAAGGGACACAGCCTTCAATCCTACAGCTGGTTTCGAAGGACAAAGGGTGGCGGGTGACAAGAATGACACTGGCAACCTAAAGTAAAGGGGAGAGAAGAGGGTCTCCTTGGGGGACTCTGGACACTGGGCATTCTCGGGCCTCTGTGGCACTGCAGGCCATGGGTTCCGTGACTCAGTGGCCACTGTCATTGGCCCTCAGATGGAGCGGCAGCGACTTGCTCGAGAGAAGCAGATGAGGGAGGAGGCAGAGCGCACGAGGGACGAGCTGGAGAGGAGGCTGCTGCAGATGAAAGAAGAGGCAACAATGGCCAACGAAGCTCTGGTGATTGCTTTGGGGGTCTGGGCCCCTGGAGGCTACATGGGGACTCGCGTGGGTTTAGGAAGTTAAGCCTCCCAACGACCACAGATTATTAACATATGCTTTGACATTTCAGCTAAAAAAAAAAAAAAAAATCAGTGCCTTTCTTTCCACCTGTGTCGGCGGAAGCGGACTGGTGAAGTTCATGTGCGGCCAAGCCCCACTTTGACTGGGCCTCGCCTTTAAAGTGGGGCTTCTTGGGGCGCCTGGGTGGCTCAGTGGGTTAAAGCCTCTGCCTTCGGCTCTGCTCAGGTCATGATCACAATCGAGCTCCACACTGGGCTCTCAGGGAGCCTGCTTACCCCACCCCCGCCCCACTGCCTGCCTCTTTGCCTACTTGTGATCTCTGTCTGTCAAATAAATAAAATCTTTCTTTAAAAAATAAATAAATAAAGCGGGGCTTCTCAGCTGATACTTAGGGCAGATCACCCTTTATGGTGGGAGCTGTCCAGTGGCTCACAGGATGCTTAGCAGTGTCCCTGACCCCTACCCGCTAGATGCCAGTAGCACGCCCCCCCACCACCACTTGTGACAATCAAAAATGCCTCCAGACATTGTTACCTGTCTCCCAGGGGAGCAGTCTCTACTGGTTTAAACCACTGATTTAAAAGGAAAAAACAAGGTAAAGTTGGTTTTCTTCCTCATACAGCATATGCCTCAGCTCAAGTGGACACTCAGAAAGGTGCTTTCTTCTTGCTCCCCGTAGGCAGAACCTGAAGAACCTTTCCAAACAGTTGAAAGTTTGGCTTGTCATCCCGTGCCCAAGTGTCCTCTGACGGGACATTCAGTGGCAGGGCCCTGGAGGCCCCGGTTCTCGCTGACCTGAATGTCTGAGGCCACAGCTGGAGGGGGATGATGGGTACGTGGTCCCCGTCTCAGCTGACAGTGCTCTTCTCCAGATGCGGTCTGAGGAGACGGCTGACCTGTTGGCAGAAAAGGCCCAAATCACAGAGGAGGAGGCCAAACTCCTGGCACAGAAGGCTGCAGAGGCTGAACAGGAAATGCAGCGCATCAAGGCCACAGCCATTCGGACAGAGGAGGAGAAGCGCCTGATGGAGCAGAAGGTGCTGGAGGCCGAGGTGCTGGCACTGAAGATGGCCGAGGAGTCAGAGAGGAGGTGAGAGGTCGGGAGTCCCGGGCCCTGGGGCTCAGGCGAAGGCCCATCCGGTCCTGCAGAGCTTGACTGCACTTGTCCGCAAGCCGCTTCTCCATCTTCTGGGGCGGGGGGAGGCTCCTCCCTTGACAGGTTGGTGAGAACTGGTACCTAAGCCGATAGAGGGTTTGAGGGCTGGAATTAGTAAAAAGGCACAGGAACACAGTTCTCTTGTTGAGTGGACCTCTGGTCATGCTTGGGCCTGTGATAAACCGCCGTCCCTCTGATAGTTGTGTTGGCAGGAAAGCCATCAAGCACAGCCGCCAGCTGCTTTCAGCTGAGGAGCTGTAAGCAGGCTCTTCTTATATTTAAAAAATGTGGTTCTTTTCCCTTTTCATTTAGGGGACATGTGGGGAGACAGCAGCTATTTACCTTTAACGAAGTAAGGAGGAACCCCCTTCCCTGCAGCCCTTCTTGGTGCTAAGGCTCCTGAGGCAGATAGGAGGGGAGGGCCAGGATCCTCTTTGTGGCCAGCTCACAACCAGGTTGAAGGATGCAACTGTAGTCTCTACTTCCCAAAGACTATTCTAGGCTCGGGATTGTTCTGGCCCTGCCATCTTCAGATTAACACTGGCGCATTCCCCACAGTGTTTGGCTCTGTTGATTCAGAACACCTGAATTTGGCTTTTTGCTACCAAGGTGCATTCACTACAGTTTCCTCTCCCCTTTTTGCATGTCGTTCTGGGAATATGGTTCTTGGTTTCCTGCCCTGTTTCGGGCCCTTTTCTTTCTGTGTGCAGGTCACTTTCCCTGCTGACTGATGCATGTTGGGCCGGGCCCCCTGGGTCCTGTGTCTTGCAGGGTGAGGTGTGACGCCCTCAGCGTTGGTGCTCGTCATCTTGCTTGAGGTTGGCCCCAGGCCTGCAGGGGTTTTACTTAGGGGCTGTGAAGAATCAGTTCTCTCCCATCCTGCCCTTCAGAATCCAATATAAGACCTCCGATCCACTGTACTGTACCTTTGCCCAGCCCACTCTCACCCAGAAGAGAAGCAGAGGAAGCTGCTAGCTTCTCCCCCACTTCTCCTCCCCCTCCACCAACTGCAAAGGTTTGAACTTGACTTATGCCCACTAGCTTCCCTGCTCTTCTGGTTTAGATTTACTGTTGCAATGAACAGAACTCAGGAATGTTGTCCTTGCTTTGGAAGTTCTGATTTTCATATAAATGCCCCCACAGCCACTGGCCTTGTTTGCCTGATCTGGTGCCATCCTCAGGATTAACCCATGACCTTCATTTCCAGGGGAATAGTCGGGCAGAGGGCTCGTTTTCTGCCACCTGTCGCCTTCGTGGAGCTGACTGGCTCCTCCTTTCCTTGCAGGGCTAAGGAGGCTGATCAGCTGAAGCAGGACCTGCAGGAAGCCCGTGAGGCAGAGCGAAGAGCCAAGCAGAAGCTCCTGGAAATCACCACCAAGCCCACATACCCGGTGAGCCTGGCTGGGGGCTGCCGGCCTTGAGCTGCTGCAGACCTCACAGCTTTCCCTTCCCTCCCAGCCCTTCTGCTCCCCTGCTTTCTCCGGTTCCCCGGGTGGCCATGGCAGAGTGAGTGCTGCTGCGGGCCTGCAGCTGGGGACTGGAGAGGATGCCTGGTCTGCCGTCTGGCCTTGGACAAGTCACCTGTCCAGTTACTTAGATAACAGGCAGCAGGGCCTTTCCCAGCTCTGAAATGTTTTTCTTATTCTAAGTAGTATAGTCCCAGGTTATCCTCAGAAGAGGATAGGCTCTGGATGCCAAGCTGAATGTAACCTTCAGCTACCTGTGTATACCATATATTGTCATTGTAGTTCTGGGCAGGGGTACCCCATGTACCTCAGAATGAATGATTGCCACGTAAAAACAAGCTTCCAGACTCAATTTTGGGACAAGGAGGCAGACTTCAATTTAACAGGGCCACACAGTGAATAGAGAAGTCTCTTCCCTGCCCCTTCCTCTGTGCATTCAGTTCAGTAGACAGTTCTGTTCCATGTAATACCAGGCAGATGCTCAGTCTGTACCCAGACAGGGTGCACAGGGGCCCGGAGGAGAATGTAGCCCAGCCTGAGGACGGCAGGAGAGGCATAGGGTGGCACCTGGGCAGGCTCTTAGAGGGGATGTCAGAACGAGCTAGGTGGGCAAGAGACTGGGGGGTGTTTTCAGCCACCACACAGGTGTGCGCGTGTAACCCACAGGCACAAACACACGCACTGGCCACTCGTACGGCATAGGCAGTGAAGAGGTGCACAGCGACTGAAGTAGCCCAGGGTTTGAAGTGGAGGGAAATGTGAGCAGTGTGCTCTTGTCATCTGTTCCAGTTCTCTAGGTTACCCCAAGCCAGCCATTCCTTATTGTCTCTCACGGCCCGGTGGGTTGAGTGGGCCGCTGGTCCTGCCGGGTTGCCACTGTCTGGGCTGGGCACCTGAGATGTGGGGGGTTCGTGGCTGGCTCAGTCGATAAGAGCATGTGACTCTTGATCTCGCCATGGCGGGTTCGAGTCACACGTTGGGTGTAGAGATAACTCAAAAATAAAATCTTAGAAATAAATAAAACAACGCACACTGGAGCAAACTTTATACACTCTACACGCAGTAAATAAATAAGTTGTGGAGGAGTTCATATCAGTCTTTTAATCATATTTTGCAGTACGGATGGATTGTAATTCATTTAAGTGGTTCTCTGTGGATGAGTGTTTAGTCTGTTTTCTTCCGCAGTTGTGAACAAAACTGCAGAAAATACCCCTGAGCACAAATCTTCGCACATACGGTGAATATACTGGTAGAATAACTTCTCATAAATAGAGCCGTGGGGTTAGGTTTTCCGTCGAGATGCTCTCCACAGGGGTCGTACCAATGTCTGTTCTCACCCACAGTGCAGCACTCTGTGCCCATCTTTTCGGAAATTTTGATGGACTATAGCGTATGTACAGAGAAGTGCCCAGATTATAAGTGTACAGCTTGATGAATTCTCACAAACTCAATACACCCATGCATCCAGCACCCAAATAAGAAAACAGAACGTCCTAGTACCCCAGAAGCCCCCTCTCAGCACCACCTTCAACGCCCACGCAGGCAGTCTGCCTCAGGCCTTGTCATCGTCTCAGATGAGTACTCGGGGCCTCTCCCCTTTCCCAGATGCCATCCCAGACTCAGCCAAGGATCCAAGGGTGAAGAGAGAGGCAGATCTTCCTGCCCTTAGGAAACTTGCCAACAGCGAGGAAGAAGACATAGCCAAAAGGGATTTTTTTTTACAGGGCGGAGTTAGGGAAGTGCCCTAACAGAACCAGAAACACAATGTTAATGCATAGCAGAGAGTTGCCATCTGGCCAAGAGGGGTCTAGAAAGGCTTTGGTGAGAAATCCTAGTATTTGAGAAGGGCCTTGAAAGAGAGATTGTGTATAGGGAGAGCAGTGGTTTCAGCAAAGGAACAGAAATGGTACTGTTCACGTTTGGTTAGGGCAACCAGTTCCTCGGAAAAGCTAGACTAGATTGGGACCATATTTGAGATGACCCTTTGTTTTGGGATGAGAAAGTCCTCACATCCAATCCCTTCATCCTCTGCTTCAAGCCCTCCTCTGTCTCCATCTGAACCCAAGCCCCTCAGCATGCAGGGTAGCTCCTTAGGGTCTGGTTCTGTCTCCCACCCACCTCCGTCAGCGTTCTCACTGAGCCTTCTCTGCGCTGCCCAGTTCCATGCCTCTTGCCGGTTAAGCTTTTTCCTCTGGCACATCCTCTGGTACCAGCAGAAGTAGCATCTCTTCTAGCAAGCCTTCTCCAGCTCCCTTGGCCACTGTTTACTCTCTGGCTACGGCATCTCTCTTACCTAACCATGATGGTCTATGAGCACCTCTGTTGACTGGATAATACTTTCAGCTGTTCCAAGCTAGGGACTCTGTCTTGTTCTCTGCCTCTCCAGCTCCTAGCCCAGGGCCCGGGGTCTTTTTCAACGAAGAAGTGAGTAGGAGTTTGTTTTTCAATTTGGCTGAGCACGAAGAGCTGTTAAAGGTCTGAGGGGAGAGGAATGGAATGATTTACCTGGATCTGAGATCTTTGGGGTCTATCACCTGGCAGCAGCCAACATGGGTAGATTGGAGGAGGAGAAATGAGTGACAGTGGTGATGCGAGGCCATGGTGGTGCTGGGTGGGAGCAGGGCCCGAGCTGTGCCCATTGCCTCTGTGGCTGCTGGAGGGGGATGGTAAACACAGCAGTGGCTCAGTTCTTATAGAACCTGGCCCTCCTAACTGGAGATTTCTCATTCATAGCCCATGAACCCAATTCCAGCACCACTGCCTCCTGATATACCAAGCTTCAACCTCATTGGTGACAGCCTGTCTTTCGACTTCAAGGATACTGACATGAAGCGGCTTTCCATGGAGATAGAGAAAGAAAAGTACGTAGTCCCCCCTGACCTTGTCCCCTCCCCCCGACCTTGTCCCCTCCCCAGCTAGAGTGGGGTCATCTGGACCTGGAGAATGTGGAGGGTCACCATAGGAGCCTGTCACTAGCCCTGCAGGGGTTGCTCTGTTCCCACCCTCTGAAGGAAGAATTTCCTCATCAGAAGTGAAGGACATCACGCCAGCATTCAGTCTTGCAGGCTAACAATGATCCTTGATTGGTGACCTGGAGTTTATGGCGGCTTGAAACCTCATCTACAGTCTAGGACTGCTTGTCAGGGATCTCCGAGTCAGTCAGACTGCTGTTCGCATGGACGTAGAGCCTGTGATAATGTCCGAACACGGGAACAGAACAGGTTTCCTGGTTGTCTTCTCTGGCGCTTGAGTCAGGTGCGGGTGGCACTTCCCAGGTCTAGAATGAGGGTCAGGGAAGAGACTTGGGTTCAAGGTCAGAGGAAAGCAAACATCTGGGTCAGGCTAGCCCTGCTGCTTGGGGCAGCCCTGAGCTGAGCCCTGCCTGCCCTGTTTGTAGCGGCTTCTGCTGTGCGCTCCTCCTTCCTTTCCCGGTTGGTGGAACCGAGGCAAGCAAGGAGTCTCGCTGCAGAAGAAATCCGGCTGCAGTTCCCCCAGTTCCCAGCCATAGGTAAATTGGCCGCTTGTGCAGTCAAATGCTCTACCACTGAGCTATACCCCCAAATTGGCCGCTTGTGCCACGGCTTGCTGGAGAACCATGTAGAGTGCCTGGGTGGTGGGGCTTTCTAGCATTGTCTCATTTCATTCTTGCTAACGAACATCAAGCTGACATCAGAGGTAGGTTTTAGTGTGACATTTAAAAATGAGATCTACATCGTTTAATGAGCTCATCCAGCATCACAGGGCTGGTGAGGGGCAGAACGAGGATTCAGCTCCAAGCCTATGTGAGTCTTTGTGTGAGGCCTCTGTGAGGCTCTCACCTTGTCCAGTATCCTTGGGCTTGCTCTCTCAGGACAGTGTCTCCTTGGAGCCCAGGCTGAGCAGCCACGGCTTCTTTGTCTGTGGTATCTGCTGTCCCAGTTGCCCTTCCAGCCTTTCTCCGATGACCAGGCACAGTGAGCATTTCATGGTTGTGAGCAGGTGAGGCTACTTTCTGTTGAGTCCTGTTTTTTTATACTTTGTGTTTCCTTATTACCGGTGTACATGACAGACTCCACATGCCAGCCATGGGCATCGCTACAGAAAGTGCCTATGTTTGTGTTGCATGGTTTGCCTGATGCCCTTGAAGGCACTTTGAGGATGATTTCCAGATTTTCACCGTCACAGATACAGAGTATTTACTTGCAGGCGATGGTGGGGATCTTTTTCTTCCTGGGGTTGCATGCTCTTTAGGAGATGACATCGCAAAACAAGTAGGGATGTGGCCAGGGCCTATCAGAAGAGGTCGCTTGAACAGAATCACTTATCAGAGCAGGACTGAGACAAGGAAATTGTCTTGGTTGCCGGGAGTGTTGATTCATGTGTCGTTGCTTGTGCAGAACTCAAAGCTCTCTGCCGTCATGGGTATTTGTAGAGACTGCTTTATGAGAGTTTACCAGAGGCCTTTCCTGCACTTGCTTTTACTTAATTCTGACCATAGCTCTGTGAGCATTACCCTGAGGAAACAGACCTGTTAGGTGATGGGCCCAGGCTCTCTCAGCCTGGTAGTGGCTAGGCAGAGACGTGGACCCTGGACTGCATGGGGCTCTGGATCCCATGTCTCAGGGCCACCAAAAGCTGTGACACACACTGTCCTTTTGCTGACAGAGTGGAGTACATGGAGAAGAGCAAGCATTTGCAGGAGCAGCTAAATGAACTCAAGACTGAGATCGAGGCCCTGAAACTCAAAGAGAGGGAGACAGCCTTGGATATTCTGCATAACGAGAACTCCGACCGGGGTGGCACCAGCAGCAAGCACAATACCATCAAAAAGGTATGGAGTCTCCAGTCCTTCTCCGATCAGGATGGTTGTTAATGAAATGTGAGGTTGGCATCTGGTTTCCTGAGCAGCCGAGTCATTAGACTGTTACCATTTTTTATATGTACTTGAGGAAATTTTTTAACTCATGCCAGAAAGGGAATTTAATCCACCAATGACTGTGAACCCATTGGCCTGATGGAAGGGGAGCCTGTATTAAAAGCTCAGATGAAATGAATCACTGTTACGAGATGGGTTTTGATCCATCATTTAGCAGTAAAGCGATTCTGTCTTTTAAGCCAAGGGGAGTTCTGCCCAGGGAGCTGTCTTACTTCTTGAGAAAGCAAAACGAAACAGAGGCTGTTGAGAATGGTCTTTTTGGGTTTTTAAATGCAAGGACTATAAAAAAATTCTGTTCTTGTTTTAAAGAAACCAAATCCTGAATTTTTTTTTTTTAAGATTTTATTTATTTATTTGACAGACAGAGATCACAAGTAGACAGAGAGGCAGGCAGAGGGGGGTGGGAAGCAGGCTCCCTGCTGAGCAGAGAGCCCGATGCGGGGCTCCATCCCAGGACCCTGGGATCATGACCTGAGCCGAAAGCAGAGGCTGTAACCCACTGAATCACCCAGGCGCCCCCTAAATCCTGAATTTTTAACATTTTTTCATACTTAACACGGAACTATCTAGAAGAAGCTTAACGTTTTAAAAAGTGAAATTTTATTTATGTTGCTAGTAGTTTCAGATCGTTCTCTACTGATACTTTGAGCTTTCAACATTTTAGAGGAGGTTACATCCCGTATACATGTCAGCCCAAGAGTGTATTTCTCTCACATTGGGCAAAGCAGAAATGGCCTATCCTACTAGTCACCTGCTTCTGACTGATAGCCCAGGGTCAGGCACATGCCTGTAAAAGAGGTGTCATTAAGATTAGACTGTTCATTCAGTTTCGATCTTGATGGTTTAGATAGGTTTTTTATTCTTTACCTTAGTCTTTAAAGTGGTGTCCCAGGTTAAGGAGTATCTGGTGGTGTTGTTTAGATTTTATTTAAAAAAAAAAAAAAGATTTTATTTATTTATTAGAGAGAGAGCAAGAGAGAGCATGAGTAAGGGCTGGGAAGAGGGAGAAGGAGGCTTCCCACTGAGCAGGGAGCCTGCTGTGGGGCTTGATCCCAGGACTCCGGTATCAAGACCTGAACCAAAGGCAGATGCTTAACCGACTGAGCCACCCAGGCGCCCCAGGAGTATCTGTTTTCAATAGTTGAGCTGTATCTGAAAACTCCCAAGGGCTCCTTACCTCCTTGCCATTGTTGATGGGTATAGTCAGGAGCCCGGAATTCTCCCGAACTCCAGTTTAGTATTGGCACCCCGTAGAGAATTCCTTTTACTAGCATAACCGGAAAGGAAAGACTTTACCTCAGTGCACATTCTGCTTTCCTCTGCTCCCGTCATTTACTGGGTTTCCCTTCCGAAATGAAATTATTAAACAGTTAGCAGAAGGAGAGGTCAAGTGAGGCCTCACGCAGGGAGCCTAGAGGTAAAATGACCCCTGGGCCGGTGAGCCAGTCCGCCCTTGAAGGAGCTACCCCAGCACCGTCCCCTCCCCAGCCCCCGGATCCCCTGTCTGGGTCCCCAAAGCAGTCTCATCTTTGCAGCTGCTGCGGTGAGCTGGGCCCTCAGCCACGGGAACCTGGAGTGCTGGAAGCCGGAGAGACCTGTTTCCCAGCCATAAACACAAACAAATGAAGTCACTTGTCACAATTTCAGGCCTGTCTGAGCATTTTGCAAATGGCACATGTGGCATTGTTGATATCACAGGGTATGTTTTTGTTTTTCTTCATTTTATTTTGCTGGTTTAGCCTCAAGCCCAAGGCAGAAGACCTATCTGCATTTGAGCCCTCAAAGTAGGTTATTCCCAGGTACTCTGTATGTGGTGATGGTACTACCCTCTGTGATACTAACCCATGCATGAGCTTGCCTGTCTCTGTCCCTGGGCCATGCCGAGCCCTCCCAAGGGCAGGTGGTACCTGGGTACTGGCCGCAGCATGCTTTGAGTCTGAGAGCAGGCGTCCACCCTGTGGGGCCAGACCAGCCTCCGGGGTCCAGAAGGCTGCCTCGTTCTGAAGAGCATGTCATGGGGCTATAGGACCGGCTGTCCTTCACATCTTGTGTTATCGTTGGGCTGGGGATGGTCGTGGCTTCTTGTCCAGTGAGGTCTGTCTAAAAGTCCTTTGTCTCAGTGGTGTAGTCCTTAGACAAATAGCCTGAGCATGGAAACGGGATAAATTGGGACATCTTTAACTCCAGATCAAGACTTTCATGTGGTGACAGTTTCCAAAGACCCATGGTCAAAGCGGGCCACTTCTGGTGGTGGAATGAAGGGGCTGCCCGCAATCTCTCGTTTCCCGTTAGAGCCTCCCCTTTCTGTACACATCCTCTTTCTTTCCAAGTCAAGCAAACCACCAGCACAGCAGTCTGATCTGTAGTCTGTTTAAGTGGACCGTCTGTCCGTCGGCACCATAAAGGCCATCTTCTGCTTCAGCTCCGCCATAGCCTGGGGTAGAGCTGTGGCCAGCACGAACTCACATTGGGACAGCCACCGGCACCCAGCACATGAGCAGAGTCAGTGGTTGTTGAGTGAATAAGTGGAATGATTGTTGCTTTCCTTCTGCAGTGCTTCGTCATCCTCCCAACATGCCTCAGCAGTAGGGGAGCATTTTAGTGCCCAGAATAACATAACACCCTCCCTGTGCTCCTGATCCCCAGCGGTATGAAAGCCAGTGAGTCCACTGACACCCGACGGTCACGTAGGACATGTCCTTTGGTGTCCTCAGCACAGTTTCTGCTATTAGAATAAAATAGGTAGCTTCATTGGAAGCTTTCTTTTTTTTCTTTTTTTTTTTTTAAAGATTTTATTTATTTATTTGACAGAGTTTACAAGTAGGCAGAGAGGCAGGCAGAGAGAGAGGAAAGGAAGCAGGTTCCCTGCCGAGCAGAGAGCCCGACGCGGGGCTCAATCCCAGAACCCTGGGATCATGACCTGACCCGAAGGCAGAGGCCTTAACCCACTGAGCCACCCAGGTGCCCCACATTGGAAGCTTTCTACCAAAAAGCGAGATCTGGCATAAGATAGATCTTATTTGCGATTATTAGCCAAGCAAGAGAGGTTCGCTATTAAAGTCCCAGATGGATCGCATTACAAGATGGATTCTATCTGTCAGTGGCTCCAAGATCCCATAGCATGAACCCGATTTGTGTGTGATGCTTTGAGTTAGCAGACTCCTGTTTCTTCAGCTTTCATACCACACATTGACATCAAAGGCCCCAGCACCAAGCCGTGCATGTTCTGAGCAGGGCGATATGACCGAATCCCAGAATTAGGCAGGACAGGGGGATCATCTGTTCTCATGACCCCGTGGTGCCCAGAAGACCATGGGGTGGATCCACTGTGGTTTCCTGGACTTTGTGGCTGGCACCGGGCCCAGCAGAAAGTCCCTTCCTGTCTCAGCCGGTGCTGTCAGCTATGCCTGCATATGACCCTACCATTCCACCTTGAGACGATTTCATCTTTCTTCTTTCTGTAATGATTCAGAACGATTAGATTCTTCAGGGGCCTGATTTTGACCATCAGTTCTCACTGAGCTCTTATTATAGACAAATGAGGTTTGATTTGTAGTCAAATTTGTACTGCTCCTAGGATATTCACAGAAGCCTTTTTTTAAAAAAAATCTTGATGTGAACTTGTTTTCAAAGCAGGCTGCCATGTTCCAGTTAATCAAGGATTCTGATTACTCGAGGGTTAATAAAAGCATGTACTTGGCTTTTAATACAGCTGGACTTATCTCAGGATCACTAGATGAAATAATGGAGTTTTTGCTACACCTGAAGTTTGATACCCTTTCCATTGCCTGGACTTCGGTAGTCCCTGGGGCCAGTGACCACACTTGCCGAGCAGCCACCTGCCTGTTCAGAGGGAGCTCTGGGGTCGTGCCTGCTCCCATCTGGGCCAAAGTGAGCCTAACTGAAGAAAAAACACCACTGTGGGCTTTGCAAGTGAGACCACTGAGAATGTAAAGGGCAAAGCTCCGTCTGCAAAGTCCGGGATATGGAAGGCTGGTGGTGAACTAGAGAGTTTCACTCCTGAGTCTTGGTTCAAAGCAGCCTGCCCTGCTTTTTGTTTTGTTTTTAATGTTTTCTGATCCTTGATTTCTTCAAGGAAAGAATGGATCTGCCAACCTACCTACCGTGATCCGGGCACGTTCCTCCTCCTCCTCCTCGCCTTCAGTGCTCTTCTTCCTAACCGTGAGGCTTCCGTGTCTGACACTGTCTGCGCAGTACCCTCGGGGATGCTAACTTCCAGGGGATTACCCTTTGGTTCAGGGGTTACCGTGTTCCCTTAGAAATGCCAAGAGGCTGTCTGGTCTGGTTAACTGAGCTTACCACTGCTTTGCCACTTACTTTCTCCATAATTCTTACTTACTCTTAAAGCCCAGTGTCCTCACCTGCTATAAAAAGTGAATGAAACAGTCCTTAACCCCCAGGATTGTTTTGAGCAGTAAATGAGGTAATACACAGGAAATAGCTTACCATAAGACTTCAGCAATTAATTTCCAGGAATTTGGAGGTAAAAACTTAGAAAAAGCCAGAATTAACTTCCCTGGTTCTTTTACTATCTGATTTGAGTTTGCGAGGGTGTATTTTGCCCCTCCTGCCGATCTTAACTCCCCACATTTTCCCCCTCAACTGACAATCAGTTGGTTTGACATTTGCGCCTGACCCAGATTGGCACGTTGTGATCAAAAGCCATCTCCCCCACCCCCGAACCGAGATTCATTTCATTCTCAGGGAGAGTGACAGTGACACATATTCCTGGCCTCTGAGTCTTGTGAGTGAGGGAGCGAGGTCTAGCAGTGAGACTGGGGTGAGGGGAACACAGGTGTCATGGGCTTCAGAGCCACAGTGCTAATGAGGTGAGCAGTGGCCAGCTGTGCTGCACACTTGGGAGGCGAAAATGCAGTCCGGGAGCTTGCACACTTCAGGGTCTTGCTTTCATCTCCTCTCAAGGGACAGATTTCAACTCCCCCGATCCCGAGTCTATCTGAGTGCCCGCAGACTTGTCATCAGTTTTGTGCCCCCAATCTCCAAGGAAGCATGGGATTTCAAAGGAAGTTGACAGATGAGAATCATGGGGGTCATAGAGCTTAGAACACTTGTTTTATTAGTAAAATGGTTTGAGCCTTCAAGGTCCAGCTATGGTTTGCGCTGGTGGAGGAGCAGTAATGAGGAGCCCTGACAGTACTCTGAAGCCGTAGCTGCCTCTTGAATCAGGAAGACATAAAAGTCCAATGTCATCTTCAATTTGCGCGGACTCCCCTTGGAGACGTAGGGCTGGCGAAGTGAAGTAGAACACTTAAAACACCCGGGGAAGTGATAAATCACAGGGCAAGACTGCGTATGCGTGAAAGGCGTCTCCCACAATTAAAACAAACGGCCAGAGCCTCCCTGGTGACCTCTGGTCAGCCACCTCTGAACAGTTGCTGTTGCTGGTGTGTGGTTCATGTGTTCAGCCCTTCCGTGACCGCGGTAGCTCAAGCCTAGTGGCTCTGCCTGCTTTGCAGACTGGGCCCTGACCTCTGCAGCATCCTCCTCCCTGACATAAGAGGCAGCGCACTGGCTCCCTGGCTCCAGAATCTTCCATTGTTGCTGTTGTTGAAGGGCGGCAGAGGCTGGAGCGGGGCAGAAGAAGAAAGGGGGGTGGGCACAGGGTGGAAGCAAGGATTAGCAAGGCCCAGCAGCAGGCAGGATAGAAAACACATGGAAGAGAGGGCAGTGGTGAACTCCTCCCCACTCTGGGGGAAGCCCAGGGAAGGCGCTGGGAAGCTCAGCCTGGTTTCAGGGAATGTGGTCTCCCTGGATGCTCCGGGGCTCACCCCCCCACCAGGGCCACTCCTACCTCATACACGCACCAACTAGATGTCCACGGGCCTCTCCATTGGGGTGGGCGTACTGTTCTCTTGCTTGTTTCCGGTAGCTCTCTAGGTAGAAGGTTCTGTCAACCTCTCTTCCAAAAGACCATGACCTAGTTCCTCTTTTTGGTTGGGAGACTTTACCCCGTCAAGCAGTTGCCCTTTGGGAGGCGTTGAGGAGCCTACAAAACCTGCTTTGCCCTCCTAGGATATTTTACAACTGTTTGGAAGTGCCTGAGGACATTATTGGGCCTTATTTGATGCAGTAAAACATCCCATTTGGTCCCTCAGCACTGGAGATGTGTTTCAGTGCAGCTCTCCTCCAGCACCTGATTTGTTACTGCAACAGTGGGAGGGAAGAGACGGGATGCAAACTCATTCTGCGGGCTGGAGGTTCTGTTCTTACGATCCTTGCCGTGATTTCCCTTCTGATAGTGGCGATTTGAAAACGACACCAGGATATCTGCAACTTCTTGCAGAGGTACTCGCGCTCAGAGTATGCCTTAGCTGTGAGTTAGCCTCTACCTGCCCAGGGAGGTCAATCAGGCCGATTAGTCCGATTTCCAGACAGAGGAACGGGGTAGCAAAGGGCCCTGCCAGCATCACATGGGCAGCTCAAGACACAGGCACGCATCAGTTTCCAGGCATCTTCCTGCTTTAGGTCCCTAAAGGATTAGTGTATGAAAGAGGCCCTCGGGGTTTTCCCTGGCGATTTCTCTCCAGAGCAGATGAAGAAGCTAATAGCAAATTGAATGAATGTGTTAATTGGGATGGACTTGGCCTTTCATCCCACCCCTGCTTAGGGGTAAGTGTGCGCACAGCTCTCTCCCCGTGCACATCGCCAGATGGCATCTGGGTGCAAGCCATCACTAGCAAGATGACAGAAATGCTCAATCTGGCCACCTTACAACAACTGTCCCCTTTCCCTGGCCCTGCCCCCTCAGCTCTGATTTGGAAGGGGGAATGTTGATTATACCCGAAACCAAAGATTATGTTGGAATTTGCCACTGCTGGATTTGGCTGTCACCTTTCTGCTCCAGAGTTGGCTCTCTCCTGGAGGATCCCAGCGCCAGAGAATCTGCATGTCCTTTTGAATCTGTGCCCTCCCCCGCTCCTTCATTTTCAATATGTAGTGGTGGAGAGGAAGTATAACATGATTTTAGGGCTTGCGTTTCAATTCCACTGCATTTTTATGGGACAAGAAGAGTCTCCGAGCCTAGAGTTATTAGGTTAGTATCTAAAATGGGTTCAGCATTGTGGGTCTTATTGTTGAAAATGAATTAGACGGTCCCCCTCCCACCTTCCTTTCTCCTCCCTGGGGATGCGTGGATTGAGGCAAGGCCTCCAGAGACGAGTTGGATGAATCCTGGCGCTCTGATTAGTTTTGTTCTCCCAGCTTAATTGTAGCACTTCCTTTCTCTCGTCACTGATAGCCGAAGTGGCTCTGTGTCCTGCCCACCCCCACGCCACCCCTTTTTGCTTTAGGAACAAGATTATCACAATGCAGGCTTGTGAATCAATTTTCCCTATGTGCTGATGAAAGTGTAATTCATTCTTAATCAAGCAGCCTTGCTGCTGCAGGCTCCGTGCCGGAATACATTTCGTTACCCTCACATCACTTTGGGAAATGATTCTCCCAAAAGGACTTTTAGAGGAGAGCTGGAAGGAGAGTTGGCAGATCGCCTCCTGCTGTGTTTTTCCAGCAGGGGGCACTATTGGGAATGATGCTGGAGGATCCTTTGTAGCTGGGAGCCTTCCCCTGGGGGGGGGGGGGTTGGGGGGTTGGTGAGCCTGGGCTTGTCACAGGTGCCTTCCAGGCTTGGTGTCCCCAGACCCTGGAGCCATTTCTCAGGAGCGGGCAAGTGCCAGATCATTGTATCCCAAGGGGCTGCCCGAAATGCTGACCTGAGCAGGAACCGGTTGAGTCTGCATCTGGCCTGCATGCCCAGGTTAGGGAGCGCCTGCTGGGCACCCAGTCCTGCCGAGGCTTGAGAGCAGCCAGCCTCCTCTGTCTCTTTAAGGAGGCATATATGTCTGCCGAATCTGAACTTGGGAGTACGTGGATGTGTCCACATGGTGACACCACACACACCTGTGATTGCTTGAAGAGGTGTAGCTCTCTGGGTGGCTCCCTCTCCTGCCCTTTCCCAGCCTGGTGGCCACAGAACAACTGGCAGTTTGAGGGACGAATGAGCAGGAGGCGAGGGGGACTCTACCGGGCTCGAGGCTGTTGATGCTGGGCAGGAAGAAGGGTCCAGCCCAACAGGTGGATCAGAGCCACTGTAAGATAAAAACCAAGCTGTATAGATCTGCGGCAGGGAAAGCAGAGGAAGTTTGTCTCCTCAGAGTGGAATTGGATTAGTGACAGACTTGAACAGCCGGTTCGGTCGAGAGAGAACTTAATTCCTCCTGTATTATTCACACGGCTGATTTTAATCAGATGTGAAGAGACAGCTGGAAGAGAGAAGCGGGTCAGCCCAGTGCCTGGTGAGGAAACTTCATGTTCTCTTAGTCATCTTCAGGGAACTGGCAAGAGCACTGCGGGCTGGGGGCTTTGCGCAGGGCCTCTGTGGTTTACCGCTTCCCCGAGGCACTGGGCATGACCTCCAAGAGCCCCGTGGCTGGCCCTTGTCTGGAGTCAGTGTGACTTTTGAATGGCGCGTGGCAGACACGGTCACTAGTTGTGTTCAGACAGAGCTCTTGCCGCCTGTCCTCAGGAGGAATCCAAAAAGGTGGACCAGATTCAGCCCACTCGAGAATGATGCAGCCATTGTCTGCGAGGCATCCTGAGGCTTTTCTGCTTCAACACCTACTGAAGCTCGGAGGAGACCTCTTCCTGGTCAGACGTGGAGATAAGCCGTGGTGGTGTGGTCATAGAGCCCACGCCCCTTGGGGAATTCGCCTGGCTCCTAGAGGCAGTGCTCCCCCTCCCGCAGCAGGTCAGGCAGGAGGGTGAGGAGGGGTAGCGCTGGGCCGCTAAAGAGAGTGCAGGGTGGTGGGGGGGGTGCTGAGAAACTGGCTTCAGTTCTCACGGTGTGACCCATGGGAGTTGACCCGCAGGAGCGAGGTGAGGGCATTCTTCAGGCCAGCTCCGTGGTGCTGTGAGGAGAGAGCCGGTCCTGTCACTGAGCGACAAGGCAGACCAAACACTGACGTGAGCTCATACACCTTAGGGCATGAGCGGGTGGCAGGGAAACCAGGACGCTTGTTAGCCAATTCTCATGAGCACACAAAGACACACAAAGGCCGTTTGTTTTCTGAAGGGCTTGCTTTGTGCTGTGATCCTCTGAACCCTCCCCTTCTCTCTTATGAATACCTCCTGCCTGTAGCTGTACAGTAAACGTGACAGTCAGTGAGGTTTCTAGAAACAGCAGGTGGTGACAGATCCCACAGGTGAGAGGAACCAGGCCGGAGCACAGCTGGGAGCTGCTGTTGGCAGTGTCCAGGAGGCCCTCCTGACCTCTGCCCCTGGGCTTCTGAGTTGCCGCCCAGAGGAAGGAACCCCAGGGCTTCTCCTTGCAGACCCTTCTCTCACTGGCTGCCTCCCCCACCTGCTTTCCTGCACGAGCACAGGGAGAGCTGGCTGGCTGACTCAGGAGGAGGACATTTTGATGTCTAAGAGAAAGAATGCTGCTAAAGGGGGAGCAGGCAGAGGCCAGGGTGGTGACTGGATGGGTTCCAGCAGCAGATAAGTGGGCTTATGGAGGTAATTTCCTCAGACAGCAGGGTCCCTAATGGAATTAGGACCGCCAGGAGCCACACAACAGTCAAGTCTGCCTGTGCCCGATGCGGGAGGCTCCTAGCATCCTCAGTGGCAGCAGTGTGGTCAGCCACCTCGGTCTGGTGGGTCTGCCTGTCGCTGTAGCAGCCTAGTGCCTTATGGAAGACCATGGTGCTCTCTCCTCTTGCTGAGGGCATGGGTCTACGGTGCTTTCCTACTTCTGTGTGGCCAGAGTATTTGACTTTACTCCAAACCCTTCCTCGGACTGGGGTGCCACTTCTGCTCTCGCAAGATAAGAAGTCAGGCTGAGCCCCTGGCCTGCAGTGTCGGGTGCGGATCTAGGGAAGCCTCTGCCCACCGGAACAGGGTTTTGCATCCCAACAAACACAGGCTTGAGTAACTGGAATGTGGTGCTGCCGGAGCTGCCAAAACCTTCCCCTGGCACCTCAAGGGGACAGCCAGCATGCAACTTGGGTAGAGGATCCAGGAATTCTTGGAGCCAACATCGTACAAACGAGCGGAAAGCTCTCGGAGGCCCCCGCAGCCTGGGCTTCCTGCCTGGGGAAGTAGCCAGGTCTCTTGGGGGCAGCCTCGTGCCTGATCTTGGAGGCTGTGAGGGCCGGCACAGAGCTTGAGCCTGCCCTCTCCTGTACCACCTCCAGCCTGCACTCTGCCCTGCTCCCCCCTGGAAGGAGAGGAGCCAGAGCTGGGGGAAAGCGGGGTGTCGTGATGAGTAACAACAGCTGTTGAGTTCTCAGCGCACCTCACGCATGTTGCTGAGTGCCTCACGGTGCTTCCCAGTAACTGCGTGTCCCCCTGTGAGGAAGGGGCGCCACCACCCCTCTTCACAGCCGACTGCTGAGGGCACAGCGAGTGAGTGACCCGCCCAGGGCCACCCAGCTGGTCAGTGCCTTTGGATCAGGCAGCCTGGCTGTGCCTGTGTGTGACTCAGTGTGGGGAAGGGCTGTGGGTGTCTCCCTGTCCCCCTGAGGAGCCCACCTGAGGTCTAAGAAACCTCAATGGAGACACTGGGTTTTCACACCTTTTTTTTAGGGGGAAAAAAAAGTGTATTTATTTATTTGAGAGAGTGAGAGAGCATGCATGTGAGCATGAGTGGAGGCAGGGGGCAGCGGGAGAGGGAGAGACAATCTCAAGCAGACTCCATCCTGACTGCAGAGTCTGACACGGGGCTCAATCCCAGGACCCTGAGATCAGGACCCAAGTAGAAGCCACGTTGGACTCTTCATGAGTGCACCATCTAGGTGCCCCTGGTTTCACACCTTTTGATTTAAATTCTCCCCTGAGAGGATTTTGTCCCAGTGAGACTCGGGTTCTCGTTCTTTCCTGGTTACCATTGTGAGTCCCATTATCACAGAGCACATAACTCCTGGCCGTTCTCCTCTGACTGCATTTAGGGAGAAACCCATCCAAACTTGGCTCCCTTCTAGAGGGAGTTCCATTTAAGCAAAGAAATGAAAGCTCTCTCCAGTCTTATTAGAGCTGGCTCTTCCAGAGGGCTTCTGAAATTGGTTCCACCAAAGAAGACAGCTCAGACGCCTCCCTACACTCAGCTTGTTAGTCAGGAACTTCAAGGCCACAAGATTTGGCAGGGTTTAAAGAGCCGGCTCTCAAGCTGTCTCATCTGAGCACACCGACGCTGCCTGTGTTTGATGGCGAAGCAATGGGTTTCGAGCCTTCCTCCCCCACCTTTAGGGAGCAGAGATAGTACCAAGGACTTTTCAGATTTAGAGACTGCCAGAGCTCGAGGCTATGGCCAGACCATCCAGCTGGCTTCTGTGGTTTAACTCCAGCGGGAAGAGGCTCAGAGAGGTCCACTGAGGCCACACAGCAAGCTGGTGACAGAGGAGAATTAGTGCCCAGGTCTTCTCAGCCCCATGTGGAGCTCTTGCCTTTCCTGTGCATCCCACCCTTTCTAGCCTACGTCTGATTCACTCAGCAAACACTGGAGCTGCTACTAGGTAGGAAACAGTAAGCTAACTGGGTTTAGGGGATATGAAGGTGATCAGTGTCCCCCTTCCCTAAAGACCCCCTTTGCCAAGTCCAGGAGCTGGATGTAGAGCACAGTCTCACCCAGGGGGGTGATGTCAGGAGTCGGATGCTTCTGTTGGGGGAGATCTGGGAGGTGGCTTCCTGAGTCAGGGGATAGGGGTTCAGCAGTCCAGGGGGTCACAAACTCTCATGCCTTTGCCAGCACGCCAAGAGCTCAACCCCTGATCCTCCCCTTCCCTCTGCTGTTTCCCCACCCTGTGCATCTCAGGGCAGCAGCCTTCCTGGGAAGGTCTTGTAGTTTCCAGACAGAGCACTGCCCCTTGGACACCATCCTCCTTGCCCAAACCAGCCTCAGCTAGAAAGATCATTGCCTCCCAGCCTGTAGATGGAAACCCACTCTGAGCTGCCGGGTCACGGGCAAGTCTGCTTTGGGGCCACCAGGGGAACCAGCAGTGGAAGGGACACACACCTCCTTGTCTGACACAGGCCTGCCTTGCCTGAGGCTTGTGCTGCTGAGCTGGTCCTCTGAGCCCTGGAGACTATGAGCATCCCAGGCTGACATGACCATAGGCACGGCCCCACAGAGGCACATTAGAGACTCCTGCAGATGGGGACGTGAGACTCTTACAGTGTCCAGGGATCTCCTGCCCTCTGTGAAAAGATGACATTGATGACATTCCTGCTGACATGCTTCTGTCCACCAGCCATCCCTCCTGGCATGTCCTCATTTGTCACTTCCTCATTTGAGTTCCTGGGCAAATCTGGAAACTTACTTGGGACTGGCCGCCAGCTTCTTCAGTGTCTCTGAGCAGTCTTCCCTTTCACTCCAAACCAGCGCTGAGGTTGGACCCCTTAGTGCCCAAGGCAGGACGGCACCTGTCGCGAAAGCAGGAATCCAGCTGCCTTTCAACTTCTTCTCTGCTTCCTTGCAGCTCACCCTGCAGAGCGCCAAGTCCCGAGTGGCCTTCTTTGAAGAGCTCTAGCAGGTGCCCAGCCACCCCAGGATCTGTCACGTCTGCTGCTCCCGGCGCCAGAGGGATGGGTCAGACACCGTGGGAGTCCTCATAGGTGTGCTGGCTTGGAGCTTCTGTGGGAGCTCTGGAACTTTCCCCAGCTGAGTGGAGAGCCCAACCCCCTTCATGTGCAATTGCCTTGAACTGTGACCTGCAGAGAGCTCTCTTATGGGGTTCTAGCTCTTTTTAAAATTTTTAAAGAAGTATTTGTCTTTCCTCATCTGATGTGGGGTTCCATACTTCCTTTGTCAAAGGCACCCTGGGGCATGTGGGTCCTTGTCCAGCGCTGACCTCCCCAACCCAGGGAAGTGGCTGTAGGGAGTGCAGTGCATGGGAGCCCCAGAGACAGGGAGGCTGGTGCCTCTGCCCCCACCCCACCCTGGGTTCCAGAACATTCATCTCCACTGGTGAGGAACTGGCATGGAAAGAAGTGTGGTTTGCCTAGGCCCAGGCCCGGAGCGGCCTGCCTGCCAGCCTGCCTGCTGCATGTCACCGGCGAGCTGGTGTGTGGCTCGTGACAGGCCACACAATGGGTCTTCAGCCCAGGCACCCCCGAGACCGCGCTCTGGCTGCCAGCTGGTGGGCAAGGGGGAAGACAGCTGTGACGGGGGGAAGACTTCAGGCTGAGGCTGTGATGACGGGCTGGCTGCCAGCAGAGGGGCAGGGAGGCCAGCAGAGCTGTGTGGGAATCTGCTCCACAGAACACGCGCTCACGCCCCAGACCAGGGAGGCAGGCGGGAGCTGTGTGTCTTCCTCACCCCCCTTCAACCTTAGTCTTTCCTGCCGTGGCAGGCTGGGGAGCTCCCTGGTCACTGGTAGTTAGCCCCTGGTAGCCCAGCCAGGCTCCATTAGGGCTTCGAGTCCCCCCAGGTACTTCTTGCTGAGCCCCTCGTCTGTGCGGCTGACCCAGATCACCTGTCCTGGCCAGCGCCGGCAAGCCCTTCCTAAGCCTTGATTGTACTGGGCCTCCTTTTGGTGTTGCCCTTGCAGCCCAGGCTTTATCTTATATTCCGCCTTGGGCCGTACGGGGTCCCAGCACAAGCCAGGTGCACAAGCCAGGTGTCCCCTCGCTGTTGGTGCTCTGCATCGGCTGTGCACGGCTTTCTGCTGCTTGGGCAGCAGCAGGTCCCAGAGCCACCCCAGGCACCGTGCTGCTCAGCTCGGGGCCACTTTCTCTTCTCTGGTTTGGTGGTGCTGTGACCCACTGGCCATTCAAATCCCTCCAGTGGGGTATTACACAGAGTAGGAGATAAGTCAGAACCAGCAAGAAGAGGCTTATTAAGTGTAGACATGTGAGTGAGGGTCTGGAGATTTCCCGGGAGAGGGGGGCGTCTGTGATTGTCCTCTGTGGTTTCAAGAAACTCACAAAGATCCTGCCTTCTTTACATAGTCAGGCTGACCTGACGGTGTCCCCTGTTGGCCACCCCCCCCCCACACACACACACCTGGGACCCCCTTGCCCTGAGGAAGGCAACCGTGTGTGTACTCAAGCTTGGGGCATGCAGGGTAGAATTCCACCTCCAGTGCTAAGTGTGGATAGCTGTGGCTGACAGGGTTTCCTTGTCCCTCAAAACCCTCTTCCCCCTAGATGTGGTCCCAGTAAAGCGAGTCCTGAGGCGTTTGTAATGTAGGGAGGGCCTGGCTCTCGTGTTGAAGCTTTGTCTCCCTGGCCTCACCACCCACCCCTGAATTTCCATGACGAGTTCCTTTCTTTTCGACCTGCAAATTGAATCTGTAACAGTGGCTGTGGGCACAGGAGCATGGTAGTGGTTTATATAAATGCTGTCGGGCTTTGTTTTTTTTTATTATTTAACTGCTGTGTGTGTGTTCCAAGTCCGGGAAATGCCGAGCCATGTGGCCACAAGGGAGCCAGCTGGCATCTGAGCTGTGGCAGGAGCACCCTCGGGCCCAAGAGCAGACTGGAGGGGTGGGGGTGCGGTGGGCAGCAGAGCCTCGCTCAACCAGGAACACTTCAGCCCTCGTTGGAGGCGGGAGCTGGCGTGTACCTCCCAGAGATGGGTGGGCGGAGAGGGTGATGGCCCTCCGAAAGGCCCTGAGCCACAGCAGAAGGAAAAGGAATGAAAGAGGAATGTGGTTTACAGGGACTCGTGCCTGTGGCTCAGGTGACTGTGTTCTTTTCGAGTGAACATTTTGGGGGCATGGGATCTTATTAGGTAGAGGCCTCTGAGCCCCCCTGAGAGCAGGGCCCTAACCGCAGCAATTTCATTCAGCCGCTGCTGACGGTCCTTGCCCCACTGGTGACACTACTTGTGGCTACGCCGTTGGCCCTTTGCTGCTGTGCACAGACCACCTCGTCCGTCCTTACCGGGGCCCTATGTCAGCTCCAGCAGCGCTTTGACCTGTGGTGTCCACTCAGTTATTCACGTACCTGCCAGGCCCCGCTAGACAACACCCTGTGCCATTATGTAACACTTCTCAAGTGATAGTGTTTTGTAATCTTGGGGACAGGCTTCTCTCTCCCTCTCTTCTCTCTGACAAATCAGAACAGCAAATCCAGAGGCCGACAGCCAGGACTGGGACGGAGTGCTACTCGCCGCTGCCGCCAGGGCTGGGGCTGCAGGGGCCACCTCAGTGCGGGGACAGCCCCTCCCAGCTGCCCTGGGGCCAGGCAGTCCCCCCCCCCCTTACCCCCGTGGGCTTCCAGGGAATCTCCATCCCTTTTCAAAGATGTCAGACCACACTTGTTCCAGTGAGGTCTGAGTCTCGTTTCCTGTCAGGGCCTGACCACGGAAGGCTATTTTCTATTCCGGGGGATTGTTGTAATTTAAATGATTGTTTTAATAAAAATTCTAAGCTGTCAAAAGTGTCTTGGGCTTCTTTGGTTTGCTTGCTGCCCCAGCCTGGGTGTGGCAGGGCTCGCTCTGTGGGCGCTGAGGAAACCTGGCCTCCACCTTCCCTGCCTGCCCCAGGGACCTCACCTGTAACAGAAGGATCACCTTTTCCGGGTCGACGAGATCACCCCTAACTGTACTTTCACCTGGGAATGCCCTTCCTTCCCTACCACGCCCCGTGGGGCACTCAGTGTCTCGGAGAGGGCCCTGGACAGGGTCCCGTTGTGTTTCCTTTCCTCCCTGCCTGTCCTCAATGCCAGACCTGACAACTAGGGTGCTAGACTCAGCAGCCCCTTCAGGTGCTTCTGCGTCCAGGTGTCCCCATTCTGGGCGCTAGAGGAGGGGGTGGGAGATAAGGACTTGCAACTACCATGGGACAGCTCTATCTCAAATCATGCAGCCTAAAATGAAAGATTCAGGCAGCACAATGCCTTATCAGGCCTTTTCGGGGGCCTGCCACACATCGGAATACATTTCAGGTCTCTGTTGTACAGGCCAATCCCGAAAATAAGCTATCACAATTCACAAAAATTTCAGGAGTTGGAGATAAGTATGGTTTTTAAAATCTATTTTGGAAAGATATGTTTGAAGGCATAGAATTAGAAAATGGCCACAATTTTTATTTATTTTGTGTGTGTGTTCCAAGTCCAGGAAATGCCGAGCCATGTGGCACAAAAATATTTATTTTGTTTTAAATTTATAAAATTAGTAGCTAATTAGACTTAAATAATATGGAGGTGCTTCACTTCTTAAAAAATGTAGATTGTTATTTTCAGTGATTGGAAATAGTTTGATTGCCCCTTATAGTGTGAGCCAGAGAAAGTACTTCGTAAATACTGGTCATTTGAAGCTGCCCAGACGATATTTTTACCTGACCTTTTAAAGCCAACCTCCTAAAGATAGTAATATTCCCATACAGATCCTGAAAGCTCCATTAAATGGGGTGAGAGCAATAACATTACCTGGTATTTTGGTACTGGGGACACCAGTTGAGTTCTACTCTGCTTTTTTTGTTTGTTTGTCTTGACTGTGCTGTAAACCCAAAGCCGCTAGCCGGACCTCAAGGGCTCAATGGTAAGCGTTTGCAGCAGGGTCCCTTGGGGTCCCCAAGTGGCCCCTTCTGACCTCCCAGCCAGCACTTGGTCTGCCTTTGGTCATTGCCTGAGAGCCAAGTGCCTGGTGGCTGCTCCTAGAGCTGCCTGCCCCATAAGCCTTCGCTTTGGAGGAATGGATAGCGTGCCACCCACATACAACGGTGAATCCTGGCCGCAGGACACTGGGTGGAAAGGTATTGGTGCAACTGCGTCAAATCCAATTTCTTGCACATCCGGGGAAGGGAGAGTTGATCCGTCCGCATATCCTCTGTCTCCCTCTCCTCTCCCTACTTGGCCGGCCCGCCGCGACGGGGCTCCCTGGCAGCCTGTCATGACTGCATTATGGCAGGTGGCTGCGGCCGCAGTCCAGTCCCCGATCGGCTGGGGAGTCAGGAGCTCGCTTGCAGGGAGCCGGCTCGGGCGGATCATCAGCGCCACCAGCCCCTGAGCTGACTCAGAGCGGAGCCCTCGCCTCGTCCTCTCCCGGTGCCCACTTGATGCCCGTCTCCCTGGGGCGGCAGCCCCGGAATAGCACCTGGCATCTTGCCTCCAAGCTGAAGAAATCCAGACCTGTGAGGAGTGCCGCATTCAGAGCGGGAAGAGGCTCCCCTGTCCCTGCTGTCCCTGCCGTCCCTGCCGTCCCTGCTGGGCCAGGGGCTCTGCTTCTCCAAACCTGCTTTCCCCTCTAAAAAGAGGGTTGACAGTGACCTCTCTAGGTACCTCTGGAATGTTGTCCGAATAACGTGAAGAGCAGATTCTGAGCAGTACTCTGATTTCTAAGAAAAAGCGGGAGGACGTGGGGCAGTGTCACCATTATTTACAAGTAATAGAAGCGGCACTCGTGAAGCGGCACTTTTTTTTTTTTTTTTCTTGACACCCAGCCGGGGAGAGGGCTAAGGAAACCATAGAGCTGAAGGGCTCAGCCCGTCCTGACTTGGAACTCAGACCTGGGTCCCCATCCCTTCTCAGCGACTTGCCAGCCCTGTGGCCCTAAGCAAGTTACAGGGCTTTTGTGGGGATTAGTAAGAGAGCTCCTAGCACGGTGCCACTTGGTTGAGGGTGGCTCTTTAGGGAGGGAGGTTGGGGGGAGCTGGGGTGGGCATTGTAAGGAGGAAGCAGAGAAAAGAGCAGTGGTGACCAGAGGAAGCTGTGGCTCGAGGGGTCAAGCCCACCAGCTGCCCCCAGTCGGGGGTGGGGGGAGCCGTCCCTCCACCTGTGCCGGGAGCTTTAATGAACTTGCATCTGGCTTGTTTGTCCTCGCTGTGTTTGCCCAGTGCCAGCTGCAAAGCCCTGGAGATGATAGATAACCCAGGCTGGGGCTGCATGGAAAGGATGTTCTAGTGTTGTCACATTAATGCCCGCTGCTCTGGTCAATAATTTACCGGAGGCTCAGGGCAAGAGAGGGGCTAGGTGGGCCACACCGGCTCCGCACCTGGCGCTCTTCCCCAGCCTGTGGGTGCCCGAGCTGTCAGAACCCAACCGCAGACACCAAGGAGGCATGGCAGTGACCTGATTTTCTCTTATCAGGCATAAGGAAGAAGTCCCCATGGAGTCTTGCCCATTTCCAATATAAATAATGTAATTCCCCCGCCTGCCTGCTAGGGGAGGAAGGGGCACTCTTTGATCCGAAGGAATTAAGTCCGTAAACAAAAGGGAAAAGGCTGCGGAGGTGTCTCCTTTCGGGAACCTGCTGTGCCATTTGCCCCGAGAGAAAGGAGTTAAATGCAGATGAGAGAAGAGGATTGGTTGGGGGCAGCCTCGCTCCCCCACTACCCCCCCCGCCCCCCTCCTGATCTCCCTGAAGTTGCCCTTTGTCCCCGGCGGAGCCAGGAGACACTCTCCCAAGGTTCCAGCCTCAGACCAGCCCCTGTGTGGTGTCCCTGTTCCCCTCCCTGGACTGGCCCAGCTGGGACCGCGGGCAATTTTCAATGGAGGATGATTCTGGGGGAAATCTGTGTGCCAAATCTGCTTGGTCTGGGATAGACAGCTTAGCCCAGGGACCTCGGGGTGGGAGAAGGGTGCCCCCACTCTCCCCTCCTCTGTCATGGGATGAAGGGGCCTGTGGCTGGTGGAGTCCCCCAGACTGTGTGCCACAAGGGCCACTCAGGCTTCCAGGAGAGCAGAGTCTGGAGTATGGTCCTTGAGAGGCTCTCTGCTTGCAGCTGTGTGGCCTTGAGTAAGTCCCTCTACTCTCTGGGCTTCCAAGTCCTTAGCTATAAAAAGTCAGGTTTGGGCCAGAGGAACTCTGGTGAAGCCCTTTCTTGTTCCAATAGTCTTCAAACCACATGTTTCTAAAGGAATTCCTCAGGCTGGTCTCCCCAGGCCCTGTCAAACCAGTTTCACCACCCAGGGAGCCTGATGGGAAGTGAGGGACCCTCTCTCCCACAGGGGCAGTCACAGCCAACTGAGCTGGATTGGATCCTGGAACCGGGTGCCCTGCACAGCTGGCCAGGCTCGCCCCAGTCGGTCCCTTCTCCAAGCTCCACGCTCCTCTGGCACAAGTGAAGGACTGACGATTGTGGCGTAAGCCCCCAAGTTAATATGAAGGGCAGCGGGCACGGGGCAGGGCCCCCTGGACTTTCCCAGGGCCTCCTCCTGAGCCCGGGCTCTTGTCCGCTTCAGGGAGAGAAGATGAGGCGGCAGGAGCCGGACCGCTGCACTGTGGCAGTCGCGGTGCCCTGAATCCCATGGGGACCTCCGTTCCTCGCCCACGCCTCCATCCCTCCCCCAGCCTCCTGCTCCCAGCCTGAAGTTCCCGAAGCTGAATCTATTAAGTCCTTCATATTAGCCAGCAAAGGGGGAAACAACCCTCTTTCATCTTAACTGGAGTGAATTTGCATTAACACCTGGGGAGTTCTGTTTGCCTTGAGAAAGCACATTGCTATTCTGAGCGGCACACGCTGCGGAGTTAGTCCGCAGTATCCTATTCTTTTATTAATACGGCTTTTCTCTCCTCCCTCCTCTTTCCCATGGAAGAGAGAGCGGCTGGGGATGCCAGGGCTCCCCGCCCCACGTGGGAGCGTCCAGGGAACCGGTGGAAGGGGGAGCAGGGACCCGCTGCCAGGTGGAGTGGGCACCGCTTGCCCACAATGCAGGCCTGTGAGCTGCCCCCTAACCCCCCAATACCCCGCTCTGAGAGACCACCCCGTGCCGGGGACAGCCCCCTCCCTGAGCCAAAGCCAGGACCCCCATCCGCCACTCTCTGCTGGGGCCAGCCAGTGCTGGGTGTAGGGCGGAGAGGCCTGGGAAGGCAATGGGTGTCCACAGAGGAGGAGCTCCCTGGGCAGGGAAGGGGGCCAGGAAATACAGATAACTCGGGGGGTGGCTCCCACAGGGCTGAAGGGCCCCAGAAGTCACGATGTGGAAGTCACAGCATTACAGGCACGCCTGACTCAGGGGCTGCCGCATGTCTGCCCCAGGCGCACTGGTCCCAGACCCTCCAGCAGCAGGCCTGGCGTCAGCCACCCCCATGTCCTGTCAGCCAGGATCCCATCTGTGCAACTTAGGGTGGGTGCACCCAGGAAATGTTGAGTCTAGGTTGGGTGTGGATTGGACAGATTGTGGTTTTTCAAAGGAGGTTCTAGGAGAGAAAGGGGACACGGGGACGGGGCAGAGAACAGTAAGTGGTGACACATCAGCCCTTCTTGCTTTCTAGTCCTTCAGGAGGCCCAGCTCCTCCTTGGGTTCAGACCTGGAAGGGACTTACGCCCCGTCTTTCTACCCACAGCACTCACTGGCCCGGATTCGAAGCTGAGGGCTGCTCAAGATGAGCGGTGGAACAGCCGTACAGCTGGTTACCTCCCATCCCCCCTCCTGCTTCCTGGCAACCCCAGGAGACAGGGGGAGATGAAGACGATGCAGGGCAGACAGCCCCATCTCCTCTGGGGTGGGGAGCTGAGCAGAGGGAGGGTGCCTTGAGGACTCCAGGTAGCACAGCAGAGCTGGAGGGGGTGGGATCCTGCTTCCTGTGGCACATTCCTTAGCTCTCTCACATTTTTTCCTGCACAGTGGAATCAGTTCCCACTGACCACAGGGTCATCGTGGGGGACAAACAGGGTCACGGACACCAGGTTCTGAGCAAGTGCCTGCTGCAGCGAGAGTTTATTAAACAAGACCGGTCACCGTGTGGTTTATAGCCCTTTACTATTAGCTTGTTCTAGACTCAGTGATCAGAGGAGACAGCTCAGGGCAGCAGGGGCTGTCATGGGCGGGAAGAGGCTCTCCTAGAGTTCAGCCTCCCACTCACGCGTCCTGGGCAGCTGTGCCTCTCTCCAAACCTCCCTGAGCTTACCCCAAAGAAGTGTGGGGTGGGGAAGGGAGGGGGCCAATGGCAGGGGTGGGGGTCGGGGGGAACCCTCCCAGCACTGGAGCTCAGGCCATTTGTAGATTGACTCTGGAGAGGCGCTGGTGGTGGCAAAGGTGACTGAATGGGTGACAGCTGCAGCTGGTTGGCACAGCCCCTTGGGACCTGGAGGGGTGTCTGGAGGGTCTGGAAACCCCAAGCCAGCATCAGCATTCCACGGGCATCCCCGGCCCCTCTGGCAGCCTGTCCACCCCCGCCCCGGACCAGTCCCATGCCAGGTGCCACGGCTGCTCTCTCCAGTGACATTTACAGGCTGGGAAGTGGCCACCGAGACGTGAAATCAGGACCAGCCTGGGGCTAGCCCACTTCATTACAGCCAGCTCTGCTCCGCTGGGTAGGTCAGCACAGGCCAAGCACAGCCCCCTCCCAGAGCCCCCCACCTCCTTCGGGCCTGTCCAGCACCAGGCCTGGCTCAGGAGAGCAAATTCTAAAACCCCATCCCAGCAGTGACCGACCCTGTCTGCCTGGGGTCAGGGCCACAGGGTCCTCTGAGACCCTGCTCTGGCCAGACACTAAGGAGTGTGAAAAGGATAGCACTGATCTGTGTTTGGCTTGGTGTTCTGGGTTTCTCTCTTTAATCTCAGTGGCCCCCAGGAGGGCCATGTTCACCACTTTGCATACCAGGTGGCATCATGAGGCCCCAAGAGAGCCCTTTGCACTGACCCCATGTGAGATAGGAGGAGCCTGAGCTCAGGATGCCCATCTGCCCCTCCCCCCTCCCCCAGCCAGGGATCGGGATCTTTCTGCTTCTCAATTTCAGAGTAGAGTTCCTCCCCCTGGCCCAGCTCAGAGTGGATGGAACAGAGACCTCACCCTTCCTTACATTACCTCCAGGTGGCCATGTGCTATCTGAAGGGACCCAGCAGTGGGGCCAAGCCCAGGACAGGACAGGTGTGGGAAGGGCTGTCTGGGGGTGGGATCACATTCTGGAAGCCCCCCAAGGCACAGGAGGAATTGAGGATTCCAGGCTGGGTTTAGCTCTGCTGGGATGCCTGGGCTAGTTCATTCCTGAGTCCCCCACTTGGCAGCTCCTGATTGAGCCAGGCCTGGCCCAGATATGTGGGCCCAGGGGGAGGGTGGAAATAACCCAAGTTCTGGGTGCACAGGTGGGCTCTGCTTCATCCCAGCTGGGGGGCTCCAAGCCAGTCACATCAGCGCTTGGAGCTCCAGTTCTTGAGGCTGAAAAACAGGGTCGCCAGTGCCTGCCTTGGATGAGGAAATGAGACAATACACCTTAAGGTGTATTGTCAGGCGCCAGGCACCGAGTGCGCCCCGTGACTGCCGGGGGGAGTATCTGCTACCCGAAGGGCTGCTTGCCGCCACATCCTCACTGATGCCAAACTCAGTCCTGATCCACCTGTAACTTCCAGAATACCCGGCTGCAAGCAGGTGGCCAAAACCGTCTGGTCCGACTTCCCCCGTGCCCAGCACAGTGCCTGGCTCTGAGTAGGCAGGAGCTCAGTCCATATTTGCTGAGTGAGGGAAAGGGTCTCAGTTTCCCTGTCTGTGCAAAGAAGCTCTTAAGGCCCAAGATCTTACCCTACTCCCTAGGTGCTGTGCGATTCTGATGAAAGGTTAGCTCAGAAAGTGTTTGCTTTTGTCATTAAAATGCTGAGGAGGAGGGCAGCTGTGACTTCCCAGCAAACCAGCTGAGGGGGGGGCTGGGAGAGAGTCTGGGGCATGATGTCCCCTAGCCAGCTGGTCCCATCCGCTGAGCTGTAATCAGCAGGGACCTGGTCCTCACTCAGTGCCCCTCTTCCCCCTCCCCAGCCCCTCTGGCCCAGAGGGACATCCATCAATGTCTCCTTCTCCCTGATGCCCAGACAATGAGCGGGTCCCACCTGAATCTGGTGGGCCAGTTACTGCCTACCCCCTCTGCCATCAGCCAGAGGAGTGGGGGCCAGCTGGGTAAGAGACAGCTGGGGGGCCTCATCTCTGGGAAGCCTCTCCTCTTCTGGGTGAGGGGACACTACTGTGTCTCCATTTTACAGATGAAGACATCGGCTCTGAGAGGCCAGAGAACTTACCCAGGGTCACAGAAGTGGGTCCCAGGGCTGTCACTCAAACACTGGTCAGTCTGGCCCCAGGTTCCCCACTTTTAATTTCGGCCACCCTCTTCCAGACCTCAATTTCCCCCGTGCCCTGGGAGAGCTCTGATGACATCCTGAAGGTTCGGGTCCCCACAGAGCCCGCCAGAGGTGGGTGCCGCCTGCTCATCCTGTCCCAGCATCCCAGGGACCGCATGATGAATGGGGGATCTCGTGGGGGGCAGGTGCGACACACCCACACACCCGCAGACCAGCCGGTTGGGTGATGGATCTTTTCTTCCTCTCCCCTCCCCAGGGGCTCCGTGCCATCTGGTCAGGCACAGAGCCAAGCTGATGGATAGGCCACCCACCGGGCCCCACTGGCTGCGGCCACAGCCCTCAACCTCGCCGCTGCTCACTAGGGGCAGGAGGGCAGCTGCGTGGCCCCTCCAGTCGTTCCACAAACACACACTTATCGAGAGCCTACTATGTGCCAGAACATGGGGCAGGCAAGACTGAATGGGAAACCGGCTGTCACTCTCCCATGTGACAAATAGACGTGGCTGTGAGAGACGCCAGGGAGGGGAGGCAGACGCATGGACTTGGGATGGGGTAGGGGGCCAGGGAGGCAGGGGGAGAGGGAGCCAGGTCAGCACTTCCAAAAGACCCTGTTGTCTTGGGGGAGGGGACCTACTGAGGGTCTGCAGAAATATAGAAGCAGCAGAGGGGTTCTGGGTGTTGGGACCAGAAGAGACAGCAAAGGGGAGGATGTGAAAGCCTCTGGAGTCAACGGTGGTCAGTGCTGGGAGCCAGCGGTGACAGTACTGGCCCCAATTCGTCGATGAGGAAACTGAGCCTCGGACATGGGGAAAGGCTCGTCCAGGTCCCCCAGGAAGGGAGAAGCAGAGCTGGACTGGAGATGGGGTCGTGTGATGGTCAATGGTCCCCCAACCCCCGGTATCCGGGTCTTGTCCCCAGACCTTGTCTGGGGTAAGCGCAGAAGCCTGAGGACAGCCCCCACCACAGGCGCCTCCTCATTCAAGGAGGCAGCTGTCCCCTCCGTGCTGCCACGGCCCAGAGCCAGGCAAGAAATATCACATCATTAAAATGACAAATCCCTTCACTAACTGAACTGGAAGGCCTGCCTCCCTGCCTCAGAACCCTTCAGTCTCGTTCTTCCTGCCGCCCCCCCCACGACCCCACCAGCTCATCTCCCCTTCCAGACCGGCAGGAGAGCAGGCTAGGACCACCCACTTGTCCCTGAGCTGACCTTGGGTCTCAGCCCTCCAGCAGGGCACCCCCTCCCAAAGGAGTAGAGGGGGAGCTCCTTTCTACAGGTGAGGAAGCAGCCTCCAAGGAGTAGGGGAAGCGAGGCCCTCCAACTGGGGCTCCCTCCTCTACAAGGGTCCTGGCCATCAGCACCCACGCTAGCAGCAGAGGGCTGCCCCGAGTGACCCCAAAAGCCCATCCATCCCTAGGATTCCATGGCTCCCCGCCCTGTCCCTACGCAGAAGAGCAAGTCCAAAGCAAGCCTCACATTCCAGAATAGGGCCTGTGATCTGGGCAGAGCCTTTCTTCGGGGCCAAACCCAAGTGGGACATTTTCCTGTCTGAACCCCACCTGGTAAGGAGGATTTATAGGCAGGAACCCCAGTGGCCTTAAACAGGCTGCTGTCCTTGGTTTCCTCACTGACAATGGGGGGCTGACACTGCTCCTTGCCTGACGCTGAGGACCTGGAGGGTGTCAACTGAACACACGTCTTGCCTCATACCCACTGATCCATGCCATCCTCTCATCCACGCCGGAGTGTGTGGAGAGGCCCAGGCGTGCAAAGTGCAATGCTCCTGCAGGTGCGTGCAATGCCCCAGGTTTTTGGGGCCGGGACATTAAGACCCCTGCACGCGCATATCAAGCCCCACGCATGCACACAAACCTGGCCCCAGACGCACACATCTGTGCCGACATGCCCATGTGCACCTATGCACGCCCACACCACCTCACATGTCCACCGGACCTGGCCGTGTGTACATCTGGGTCACATGGCCACAACTGTCGGGAGACCCACGTGAGGTCCAGGCTGCTCTGGGGAGCAGGGCAGGTGAACAGATGCTGGGAGATGCTGCCTGGTCCTGCAGGCGGCCCAGGTTTCCAGAATGACCCCCCCCCCCCACTCCCCATCCCTCCTCCAGGACCAGCCAGCAAGGACATGCCGTCCGCCCGCCCAGTGTCCTGGTCTCCTTGGACGCAGACAGAGCCCATGGCAGCGTCTGGCGCCTCCGGACTTGGCCGAAGCAACGGCACTGCACCCCCACCTCCCAGCCCCTTTCCCTGTGCCCAGCCCTGTCCTGCCTGCCGTTTCTCACCCGCTGGCAGCTGCACGAGCTCCCCCCCACCCGCCCACTGCCAACTTACCACCTTCCTGGGTCCATGGTGAAGAAAGTATTTCTTTCAGGAATCACCGCAAGGGATGGTGAGCCTTACCGGCCCTCCTAACCGACCCTGAGCGGGTTCTTCTTCTCTCCAGACCTCAGTCTTCCCCTCTCGAAAATGGGAGGGAAGTCAAACTAGAAATTTGCCAAGATCCTATACATTTCTGGCTGTGCGAGTCTCCTGAAGGCCAGGAGAGAGAAGATGGGGGAAAGGGTCAGGTCAGAAGATACTGGGAGAAGGAAGAAGAATTTTAGGGAACAAGCCTAGCAAGGTGGGTGGGTGGTGACTAGAGCACCCCAAGTCTGGGGACTGTGTTTGGTGTGCCTTCTCTAGGGGCGCCTGCCACCTCCCAGGGGTGCTTTGTTGTCATTTTACAGATGAGGAAACTCAGGCCTGGGGAGAGGCGCCCTGAAGCCTCCAGAGCCCCCCCAGCTTCCTGTACTTCCTCACAAGAAGGGCCCCTGTGTGGGAGCCATGCCTGAGAGGACTCCGGTACTCCCAGTCCCGCCCTCAGTCAGGGAGGGTGGCATTCCGGGAATGGCTTTCTCTGGAGCCAGGCACCTCCCCCTCCCCCCTGCTCCTGGCTCTGAGCCCACCCTTCTGCACTGCCCATCCATCTGCTGTCACTTCCTGGCAGGGCCAGTGGGCCGTACATCACCTGACGCCCAAGGAAGCCGGGCAGGGTGGGTGGGTGGGGCACTGCTGAGAGCTCAGACCCCCGTGCTCCGCCCATGTGGGAGCCACCTCAGGGCTGGGGTGGCACTTCAGGCACAGGGAGCTAGGGCCAGCAGAAGAGGGGTCTCCTGGGAGTCCCCAAGCCTCTTCCCCCAGAGGTAGTCGCTTCTTGTGGGGGGAAGATGACGGAGGCAGTCAGAGATCATGGGATGACCTGGCGAGAGGGGAGGGGAGGCTGGGCCGTCGGCCCTCAGGTGGAGGACACCGAGGCAGAGCATTTTGTCTCCCCCACGCCCACCTGCCTCATTTGCTGATGTGGCTCACTAGGGCGCCATCTCCTAACTGAGATACTGCACAGGGTTGGGGGCTGCGCCAGCCAGAGGGAAGGGCTCCCAGCTAGGGGTACTTTGGCCATTTTCTCCGCCTGGCATCGGCTTCCTGCCCCCTCAGCCGGCACACTTCCCAAAACCTGCCCTCGGGTCCCAGGGCCGAGTCTGGAGGGAGCCTCTCCTTCCTTCCTTCCTTCCTTCATTCACTCATCCAACAACTATGTATGAGCACCTCCTGTATGTCACAACACCAGGGATGCAGCAGTGAGTAGAATCCAGGATCACGCAAGAGAGAAGAGTCCACAGTATGTTACACTGTGGTACGTGCAGGCCTGGACAAGCAAGGCTGTGGAGGATAGGTGCCGTTTGTCTTTCTGTGTGTGTGTGTGTTTAAATGTTTTCAGCTAGGGTGATCAGGGAAGGCCCATTAGGAAGGTGATTTTTGAGTAAAGAGTTTAAGGCACAAGTGATGAAGATGTCTAGGGGGAGTGCATTCCTGGCAAACAACACGGCCAGTGCAAAGGCTCTGGGGTAGGCATGGGCCTGGCACTCTGCTGGGAGCACCTGGGTAAGGCTGTGGGAGCCGGGGAGCAGGTGGGGACCAGGAGGTAAGGAGCGAGGCATTTTGGGCCCCTTGTGACTTTGACTCTCTCTTGGAATAAGGTGGATGCCATGGTGGGGTTTTAAGGGGACCACGCCAGAGTTTAGAAGGACAAACAGTGGCAGGTTAGGGACCAAGAAGAGGGACCATGTGACGAGGGCCATGGCCCATGATCTCCCTGTCCTCCCTCCATCCCTTCCTCTCTTTTCTATTTTTCTTTCTTTTCTTTATTAATTAATACAGCAAATATTTGTGGAGCACCAGGCGCAGTTCTAACCTTTTGTGAATTCAATCCAAACGAGGTTACATCCTGCCTCCCCTGAACACTTCACCACGTCTGCCCCAGGTGCCTGGGGTGGGGGCTGGGCCCGCATGTCAGCCCACGTGTCCCTCACCCAGGTGCAGAATGACAGTGGCACGTGTGCAGAAAACCTACCAAACACTGGTGTTCAGGGCAGGGAAGCCTCACACGCACGGATGAGACTAGCATGGAACACAGGCAGAATGTCCTCTCCCCTCCCCGGGCCTCAGTTTCCCCGTATGAGAAACGAGCAGGGTCAGAGGACCTAAGACCCTTCCCTATGTTAAATGAGGACACTCTGTGGCTACCTAGAGTCCTGGGGGCCAGACCGCAAGGACACAGGGCTGTGGCTCTACCTGCGTGGACAGGAACTTCGGTGCATGCAGTAAACACACGGGTAAGGCTGCACAGAGCCACGTGAGCCCACATGAGCTCAGGGAACACACATATGAGGATACGGGGAAGGACTGGGCTTGTGGGAACCCCTTCAGCCTGTTCTATGAGGAGCTGGGGTGAGAGCTTTGGGGTCTTTCTGTGGAGTGGTCTCCAAGGCTTCCTCTTCCTAACATGATGGGGCATGGGAGGGGCACAAGTCCCCCACACTAGGACCTCACCCAGTTACCCCAGGGGCCCTCCTGGGAAGGAGCAGTCGACGAGGAGGAGGTCCCAGTGGTGACGCAGCCCCAGCCGGGAAAGGGTCCTGCCTGCTGCTCCCTGCCCCTGGCCCCACATGGCCCCCCAATTCACCCCGGCCCCCCACAGCTCCTCTAATTACACAGCCATAAAGCACAAATCTCTAACGATCCAATTAGTAACGCCATTACTGCTCTGTCCAGGATTAAAATTACCAATTAAACTGCTGTCGATTTTATCATCACTTAGGCTTGACAGGACCAGGGCACTGTGGGCCACAGAGGCCCATTAGGAGGCCTTTGGGTGGAGGTGCTGGCTGGGGCCAGGGTAGGAGGCTTAGTTCAGCCTTGGAGGACAGAGACCCAGAAGGAAGTCTTCCATCCACCGCCCCCGGCATCCTGGGACCCTGTCCCAGACCTGTCTCTCAATATCAGAGAGGATCACAGCCTGGTTTCCTAGAGAACTCGTGGTGGCCAGGGCAGGAGGGGCTCGGAAAGTCTGGCCCCCACTCCCCTTGCCCCCTCTCTGCCACTGTAGAGCCCTCTCCTTGGCCCACAGGCTTGGGGTGCCGTTCTCACTCCATGTCCCCACTGTAGGGGCAGGGGTGCCACTCTGATGAGCTGCTCAGAGGTCAGTACTGTCTCCAGATGACAGTTCTGGGGCCCCTCTCCCTCAGAACAGGGGAGATCTTGGGAGGACAAAAAGCCCAGGGAATAGGCAAGTGGTGGCTCTGCCTCAGAGGAGGGGTAAGCTTCCTGTCCCTGGAGGTATGCAAACACCAGCTACCACTTGGCATGTGGCAGCAGGGGGAGACAGCAGCTCACACATGGGGAAGGCTAAGCCTGGGGCTCAATCGCTGCAAGCAGGTAAATGACTTGGTCCATCTGAGAAAGAACTGGAGAGATCAGGGTCTGAGAATCTCCAGGGGGTTCAGTCCTCTGCTCTCCACGTCTTGCCCTAGAGCTGCTTCCGCAGAAAGAGAAAGCCAGGGGCCAGGGAGGGGTCAGTGGGAGGGGTCCAGGCAACCAGAGAGAGAGGTAGGAAGGAACCTAAAAACTCAGCTCCAGGGGGTATGCTAAAGGCTGACCGTCTGCAGCATCTCAAGTACCCCGGGCCCAGGGCTCAGCGCCTTCCATGCCTTTCTCTGGCCATGCTTACCGTCACAGACAAATGCGCCAAGACCAAGACCAAGACTCCAAGTCCCAATGACTTGCCTGAGATCACACAGTTCTTCTCTTGTGTCTGACCCCAGAGGAATGTTCCAGCCCCCTTGGAAGGGGCGGGGTTTGCCAGGTGAGGCCGCAGAGCTCACCCACAGGCCCTGTGTAGCTGATGTTCAAAGGGAAGTTTACACCCAGCTCTTCATGTTGCACAGAGAGAGGCAGAGAGGAGGGGGCAGGCCCATGGGGAATTGCAGGGTCTCGACCTCACCCGACTCCAGAGGTAGCAAGACCTTGCAAGGAGAGGTAACTTCTGCCACCCACCCGAACGATGCCAGGGCCATCCAGAGATGGGGCCTCTTCTGGGTGAAGCAGCCGCCCTGGGCAGGTCAGTCGAGTGTCTCATCAGAGGCAACAGACTGAGGCAGGGAACTGGGAGCCCAGAGCAATTAGGAGCTGGCTAGCGCCTTGTCTCCTGCCAGCTGCCACAGCTGTCACTCAGGAAGTAGGGCTGGAGCAGGGTCTGGACCAGAGGTACCCATGTCCCACTCCCGGCCAGCAGACTGACCATACCCTGGGCATAGGCTCCCACTTCCCAAAAGGGGAGCCAAAGGCCCAAAGGGGATGAAGGACATGGATCTCTGTCATTTCCTGGGTGGGACATTCCCAAGTTCTTCTTATCCCTGCTTAGACTGTTTCCCCTCCAGGCCTTCGTCCTCTGCAGCAGTGGTTCTAACCCTGGTTATACCTTAGAAGAAGCTCCCAGGGAGCATTTTAAAAATACCTTTGCCCAGGCCCATGCCCAGCCCAGTGGAAGCTGACTTTGGGGTGGGGTGGGGCCTGCATGAGTGCCTGTGCCCATCTCTTCTGGGCCAAATTTTTGCACATATTGACAGCAAACCCTGCCCTGAGGACTAGAAGCTTGTCTACTTCTGTGGCCATGCCTCTCTCTGCCTTCTAGACTGCTCCTGGGCTCAGGAGAGTCTGGGGCCAGAGAAAGAGGTTCTAAAGGTCCAGCCTTTCAGCAACAGGTCTCAGTACTGTGTGCCAGGGACAGGGGCACCAGGTACCGCCACCTTCTTCACTCCATCAGATCTCAGCAACCCTAATTGTGTGGTGGCTGCGTCAACCCCATTTCACAGCAGAGAAAACTGAGGCAGAACTGGCATACTCAGGACACAGAACTGGTAACAGCAGTCAGCATTCATCTCAGCCACATCGGACTCTGAGTCCAGTGCTCTTTTTCCATCACCAAGTTTCCTCTCAAGGAGCAATAAAGTCAAGGATCTGTCCCCTTTGCTCTACGTCCCTCTGATGGGCTCTGTCTCGTGCTCTGTCCTGTCTACCCCTGTCACCTACAGCAGCTGGAAATCTGAAGGCTTAGACTGGGTGCCCATGGCAGGGCGGGATCAGAGCAGACAGGGGCCCCTAGATTCTGGCCCACACACCCTCCTAGCTGGGTTGGCCTCTGCAAGTCTATAAATTCCATTATTCATCAAGTGACTGTGTGAGTTTGCCTAGACGATGAATATTTTATTCACCTCCAGACACTGTCCCCAGAGGCTTCTTGGAAAAATATTGCTCCCTAGCCAAGGGGCAGAGGCCAGAGCCTCTGCCCTCCTGGATACCCCCTTCCCCTCAGCAGCTCCCCCCCGCAGGCCCCACAGTTTGGACAGCATTGTGGTTAGCAGTCCCGGATTGACCTTGAGCTTGGCACTTGCCCTCCCTCCACTTTGATATCCTCTTCTGGACAGTGGGCCCCTTTGTTGCCGTGTCAGGCTCTCCATGCCTCCACAACTGCACCCTACGTGGCTGGGCCCAGGGCTTTGCCAGGAGCTCTCCCTGGTGCTGAACGTGGGTGGCAAGAGAATGTCGGCCTCAGAGGAGTTGCTTCCAGCCAGCGAGGGTGGCAAGCCTGCTAGTTTTTAGAGGAGAGGGCTCCAGTCTCTGGAAGGGAGGCACCTAGCCTCTGGACAGGGTGGTCCCCATTCCTCTCCCCTTCCTCCCTGCCACTGGGTGGATTCTCCCAGGGTCTCTTGGGTCTCACCTCTCCTGGCGTCTCTAGCAGCCTGAGCCAAGGACTTGTGGGCAAAGTCTGTGGAGATCCCTCTCTGGAGGGGCCCATGAGTTGAGTCTCCCGATGGCACCCCAGGGAGTGTAGTGTGATGGCGGCAGCACCTTCCCCAGATGGGGGAGCGACAGACATAATTCACACCCTGCAATCACGCCATCTGCTCCCCAGTGACGTGCAGAGGAGAGGACGGGGCTGCAATGCCGAAGGGCTGGTGGGCTGGTGGATGATCATTCATTCATTCGTTCTCTCCTTCATTCATCCAGCAGAGGTTCAGGCAGCCCCTGTCAATTTCCCAAGCCCAGTCGAGTCCTGTGCCAGACAGCAGATCTGGGGCATACAGAGCCCGCCCTCCAGGGCTAAGGGTGGTCCTCTCACACTTCTGAACTCTTGCTTACCCTGGCTTTTCCTCCTAGAGTTCCCTTGACTCGTAGTAAGAACTATCAAGTACTGTGCGCTGAACACTTCACGTGAAGGATCTAAGCATTCATTCTGGGAACTAGATCAGTTTCTATTTAACAGGTGTGTAAGCTAAGGCTCAGAGAGGTAAGTGTAGTCACCCAAAGGCATATGCCCAGGCCTGGGTTCTCAAGGCAACCTTGTGGCACTGCCTCACCCACCCTATGTCCAAGGTTTTTCAAGCTGGTTTTGTGACCTTCCTCTACACAAGCTGCCCTCCCTTCCCCCGCCCTTCACCAGACAACGAGCTGCCAGGTTGACCACGCTGCTCAACATTCTGATGCTGTTCTGTGAGCTCCGGGTACAAGCAACTCCCTCTCATCCTCTGACTCCTGGCCTGACTTGTTTGTAGGACCTAGCACCCAGGGGTTGCCCCGTGACCTGAGGGTAACAGTGCTGGAGGGCTGAGGAGGTCTGTGATGGCTCCCTCCGAGCCCCGAGGGATGTAATCAGAATGACCCAGAGCCTGGTTCCTGAAGCTCTCACCCTTACCCTAACCCAGCTCTTGCCTTGGGCTCAAACCCCTGCCTTGCCTCACAACGATACACGACCCATCCTTGTCCCTTAGCAGGGTTGCCCTCAACCATACATGGAGGCAAGGACAAACTGCTTTCAGAGGTTCTGGGGATGGCTTTCAGGTTATGTGCATAGCCCAAGTACCCATGGGCAGATCAAGAAAGGGGGACAGGTGAGGCTGGTGTCACATGGAAGTCGCCTGGGCCCACAGTCAGCTCTGTGGGTCATGGCTTTGGATCAGGGGAGACACAGGGACTGGCCTGAGTCACCAGAGACAAGGATGTCAGGGATGGCCCAAGCGGTGGGGCGTACCGAGACCTTGGGGCTATAAACCCCATCAGGTCCTGTCCCTCTGGCCTGATGGGAGTCTGTCTGAGGAAGCAGCCTGGTCACAAGATGTAGAACTTGACCCTTATCTACAGACCAGAAGGAGGGCTTTGTCTCCCTAGACACTCATGCCCTCCCTCAGGGCAGATTCTCAGGACTGGGCTGTGTTGGGCAGACCCACTCACTTGATTTTTGCTTAATTTATTCAAGGACCCTTTCTGCCCCATCCTTTGGAAATTCTCCTCTGGGCTGGGAGCTACAGAGGCTATAGCTGGCACTGTCCCTCTGTCAGGCGGGTGACCACGTACTCTCTAACAGCCCCTCTTGAAGCCGCTGGGAGCCGGGTTTCCCATCAGCCCCTTGGCAAGCTCCAGCCCAGCCTTCCTTGGTGCGGGGGTCCTGATTTAGAACTACTTGCCCTGGGCTGGTGCAGCCTGAGCACTCAGGAAAAAACGAAAGAGAGCCACTGTAGCTCAAGCTCTTGATCAATACATAGCAGCTATAATTATTATTAATTCATATTCCTTGGGGGGAATTTTCATGCTAATAGGAAACTCCCAAGAGCTACAGGGATACTCTGTCAGGCACCTCTCCTATGTTACATCACTCCATCCTTACCACTGCCTGGAAGGTGGCACTGCCAACCCTCACTTCATGAAGGGGGGATCCAAGGCCCCGGGATGTTAAGGGAGGTGACTAAGGTCCCATGGCAGCAAGGGGGTGGTAGAGACAGGAGCCCTGGCTCCAAGTTCTGGGTTCTTTCCTCCCCACTCCTCTGCGGCACCAGAAGACCTAGGGAACTGAAAACACTCCAGTCTGACAGTACATCGTCAGACCGGGAGACAGATGGATGAGGAGGGCTTTGGGGTAGGGCTTTTGGGGGGCCTCTCCCACCCCTGGCCCTTGGTTCTAAGGGGCACCCAGCTGATCCATAGAGGCTGGGGAGACAGACAAAGAGCTGAGGTTTTTCCTGGCTCTTCTGCAGTTTGGGGACGCTGCTGGTATCTCCCTCCCAAGCCATGCCCGAGGAGTGCTGGGGGCCAGGGCTGACATCTGTCCCTGAGCCCCCTCTCCCCAGGCCCCAAGATAGGGCTGTGATTAATCAACGACAAAAGCAGAAACAAACAGAAAAATGTAATCAGCTTGGGAAGGGCAGGGCTGGGCTGGGCCGTGGCAATCAGCTTTCCCGCTGGGGCTGTTGGCTGATTGAAGGTGGTTCCGGTAGGGCCTCCAGGAACAGGTCCAGCAGCTGGGGCCATGGAGAGGCCAGGGGGTCAAGCCCTCCCCCATATATATGCATGTACATCTGTGTTCCCATGCCCATGCCACTCCTAGTCCATGGGTCTGCACACCACCCCCCTCCCACACCCACAGGCTCCTACCCAGAAGCTCCTGCCCTCCCCTCCCCTCCCCTGCCAGCTCACAACCTTGGCACACGTAGGTTTCCATACACACTCCCAACATGCATCCATCTGCGTGTGGACTCAAAAACACATGAACACACCCTCCTGGGTAACAGATATATGCACACACATGCTGCTCCCACAAACACCTGCCCCCTCACTTCGATGCACACACGTGCCTTGGGGCCTGGGTGAGTCTTGAGCACACATGGGTCTAACCAGCCATGTGAACAGACAGGCTCTCACACCAGGCCCTACAAGCACCCAGCCACCTCTCTGTTCTTCAGTGCCCTGAGTTGTGGGTGGGGAGAGGCATGAAGCAGACCCTTGGCAGCTCCCCAGGCAGAGTGGTGGGGGCTTGGAAAGGAGCCAGGACTGGGGCTCTACTGTGGGGGGGAGCAAGGTCAGCCGCCAAGTTTCAGCCACAGGCAGGAGAGCCTGCCCCAGATTTGTCCCAAGCTCCTGCCTGCCACCAGCGGCTTATGACCTTGGTCAACGCCCTTCTCTCTCAGCCTCAGTTTCCCCACCTTGGAGCCCCTCCTGGCACCAATAACTGTATGATTCTCCTCCAGGACCCAGGCGCCTGGGGCCCATCTCACCTCGTTGCCAGGTCTCTGGTCGTCAGTTCCCTGCTCTGTTCCTGCGGGGTGGGGGCGGGCCAAGGGGCTGGAAGGAAGGGCCCCACCCCCACCTTGGTCCCGGTGGCTGCGGACTTGGGGCCAGAGATAAGTGATCCCCCGCTGAAAGAAAGGGGAACCTAGGGCGAAGAGGAGAAGGAGCCCGCGGCGGACTAGGGGCGAGCGCTCAGGGACGGGCGGCGGGAAGGGGCGGGCGGGGTAGGGGGGGAAGAGCGCAGAGGGGGCGGGCAGGCTGCGGGCGGGAGGGCGGGGGAGGCGGGGAGCGCAGCCAGCGCTGCACAGAGCGAGCGAGCGAGCGAGCAGGGGAGGCAGCGAGAGCCGGAGCGGCGGGCCGGGCGGCCGCGCCGGCGAGCGGACTAGCGGGCGGTGAGCAGCGCGGAGCGCGCGGGGCACCGAGGAGCGGGCGCGGCGGGCGCAGCGCGCGGCGGCCCGAGCGGAGAGGCCCGAGCGGCGCCGCCCCCGTCGCCCCTGCGGGGCCCCCGCCGGGAGCCCGAGGAGGGAGGGGGGCGGCATGGACCGGCGGCCTGGGGCGCGGGGGCGCTAGGCCCCCGGAGGGGCGCCCCTAGTCTAGCCACCGCTGGTGCCGCCGGGCCGCCCTCCGCAGCCGCGCGCCCCGCCCGCTCCAGCCGCCCCCCGGGCCGCCGCCGGCCCATGAGCCCCGACCTCAAAGTTTGCGGCGGGCGGGCGGGCGCGGAGCCTCCAAGATGCCGTTCCACCCGGTGACGGCGGCGTTGATGTACCGGGGCATCTACACCGTGCCCAATCTGCTGTCGGAGCAGCGCCCCGTGGACATCCCTGAGGACGAACTGGAGGGTGAGTGCCCCGCCGGGACCCCTGCCCGCCGGCCCTCCTACCTGTGCGCCCAGGTGAAGCGCGGACTAGGGGCGCAGGGGGCGGGGGGCCGTCCGCAGGTGTCGGCTGCCAGGTGGACGCTCCAGAGAGCAGCTGCGCGGGGAGGCAGGACCAACTCGCACCTCTGGGTGCCGCGGTGGGGGTAGCCAAGGCTGAGGGGCGGCCCAGCCCCTACCCGCATGGTCCCCCGCGCTGCGGAAACTTGCCGAGCCCCGCAGCGGGGTCACGGGGCCGCGCAGTCCGCGGTGACGGTGCGGCAACGCGGCGGTCTGGGTGGGGGTCCAAGCTGCGCCCCCCGCGAGGGCCCGGCCGGAGCACCCGCATCCTGATCCCCTCCGCGGCGCCCGCCCGCGGCTCTGCGCTCGAATTGACATTCCGCTCGTGTCGCTTTTCAAATCCAATCTGCTAGGGCAGCCGGAGAAGGGGGAGAGGGCGACTGCCCTGCTCTTGCCGCCTGCGGGGCTGTCCCCAGTCCCTCCTGCAGCCTTGGCCCCTTCCCCACAACCCTGCGGGGACCCCCAGCCCAGAGCGCTGGGAGGGTGGCCCAGGAGGTGGTGGCGACAACAAGTGGCCAGATTGGGCGGCTTGGTCTCGATAACCAAGCCTGGAAGGGAAAGGCAGAGGCTGGGACCCAAATCTGTTTCCCCCAGTAGTCCCTCTGCCTTTCAGCATGAAGAGGGACCTTAGGCAAGGGGCTGGACAGGATGAGAGCAGAGGTCAGGGGCTGGGGTCCTTGGACGGAAGATTCTGCAGAGCTGTGAGAACCCTGGGGCCTGCAAGCTCTTTCCCTCCTGGGATGGGGGCAGGTTCTCAGGCCTTCCATCCCCCAGACCTCTTAGGGCCCCATGTGGAGTGGAGTGGGGGTTTGAGGCTGATAGTCTTGGGCCCCTGGGATCTACTTTTCTGCTGTTGCGTGAGGGGCTGAGATCTCCAGAGGCTGGGCCTCTCTTCAGTTATCTTGGGGCCAAGGGTCTCTGCGATCTGGAGCTCATCAGGGCTTGGGGGGTGCAGCTGAGACACCAATGTAGTCAGGGATGATGACGGGATCACAGGGGAAGTCATGTAGAGAGGTCTTCCCTCATCCCCCAGCCCTGGAGAGGGTAGATCTTGGGGGAGTCAGACTGGGTGAAGGGAAGATCAAGAGGGAGAAGGTAGCTACCCTTCCCCCAACATATACACCCTGTACCATAGACTATGAGCCACCTGCTCCTCTCAAGTCCCCTGAAAGTCCCCAGAGGCTGGCAGAGCCACGGAGACAGGGTCTGGTGTCTGAATCAGGCAGAACAGAGAGATGAGTGCTGCTGCCTTGAATCCCAAAGCCCAAGTGTCTGCCTTGTCTGTCCAGTGCCTGGGACAAGGAGGAGGTGCAATGAGGACCAAGAGGGCAGGGGATGGGGCACAGCCATCTCTTCTCCACCATTGTCTCCTCCTGCCCTAGGTCACCCCGAACCTCCTGCCAGTGTCTCCCTCCAGGGGCCCTCTGTCCCTTCCTCCTGGCCACTTGGGCAGGGGACAACACTCTCCCCCCAAAACCCACGCAGCTTCCGCCTCATTCCCTATCCTTGCTCCCAGCACCCCACTCTGACGCTGGTAGCCCGGCTATGGGCCTGGCTGGGTCTCTCCTCTCTTGTTCTCCCAGCCCTGGGGTGCAGACCTGAGAAGCTGAGAAGAGGCTGGGATAGAGGGGTGAGCAGGCACAGGGAGGGCAGTGCAGGGGTGAGGAGGCCGCAGGCTCCACTTGGGCTGCCTGGCGGGCACACTGGCAGAAACCCAGCAGTGTTAGTCACCAGCCACACCAAACGCACTCCCTGCTTCTCTCCTGTCCCCCTCTCCTGGGCCCTGAGGAGCAGAGGGACCGTGGCACAGGGGCATCTGAAGGGCAGGGCCCTCCTTGGGGTGACCAGGAGGGGGTCGTGGAACAAGCAGGTGCCTGGGTGACCCCAGCCCATCTCCTAGCCTGCGGGCAGCTGTAGGTGAGGGCAAGAAGTCCTCCATGGCTGACCCCCCCTTCTTGCCTGTGGGCGTTCCAAAAGCCCTCCTGGGGGACCAAGTCTCTGCAGGCCCCGGTGGTCCTTGAGTGCCGGGGCTGGATGGAAAAGGTGGCAGACCCCCCGTCCCCTTGCCGCCCAGTGCCTGGGTAAGATCCAGGCCCTTTGCGGAAAGGACACCCACCAGTGGGGGACCCACACGTGCAGAGAAGAGGAAGCCCGGCAGCTTGGGATGAAATGCTGCAGACATTATGTGCCTGCCGCAGAAATCCAGGGGGCGGTTAGTCTGAGGGGGAGAGGGACAAGGGAGGTGGAGAGCGCAAGGGGTGGATGAGGGCTTTCCAGCCAGGCAGGCCTGGGTTCGAATCTCTGTACCGTCCGCTTACAGAGTGACCTTGGACTATCACTTGGCCTTTCTCGCCTCGGTGTCTCCATCTGTGAAAGGGGCTTGGCATCACCCCTCCCCAGGGCTGCTGGTGGCAGAGGACACAATGGAGGCTCTTATCGAGGGGACTGGTATGCAGCAGGGGCTTGCTGACCCCGATGCTGCCGCAGGGGTGGCCAAGTAGGGGGGTTCTTGCAGGAGTAAGAGCCTGGAGTGTGGAGAGATTGGTGAAGCTCTTGAGTTAAGGACCCAGGATGGACGGGGGGACAGGGCAGGAAGGCTGCCTCCGCGAAAGGCTGGGTAGAAGAGTCCTTGAAGGTCTGGCAAAGGCACCTGGGGACCTGTGGCCCTAGGGAGCCGTGGGTGGCAGTTGGCAGGGTAGACGCGGCTGGGCAAAGCTGGCCCGGAGCCTGTCTGACCCTGGAGAAGGAGAGACACAGGCTTTCCAGCTTCTCCCTGTATCTCACACCCCGTCTCATCCCTGCCATGACACACACACCCAGCCAAGCCTCCCAGGGTCTGCGGGAGCATGGAGGCTGGCCCAGGGGCATCAGCGGACTTGAGCACCTGAGGGTAGGAGTGCAGTGGCTGCAAGTCCTAGGCCAGCCCTTTCTGGCCAGAGAGAAGAGGAAGGAGACAGACAGACAGGCAGACAGTCACCAGGGCAGGGTTCTGAGGTTGGCACTTGGCCTGCTCAGTCAGACAGTGGAGCCCACACTGAGAGTGGCCAAATAGGGCATTCGGAGTATGGGGTGGGGAGCCCTGACCTGCCCGTTTTCCCTGCAAGCCCAACAGCCGCTTCTGCGTAGACTCAGGGCCGCCAAAGTGGTGGGGCGTGGGGCCAATGCCGCGGAGAATGGCAGCTGCGGCAGAGGACAGGCGCTGCCCCACCATTCACAAGTGACCTCCAGCGTGTGCACCCCGTCTCTGGCCTCCAGCTTCCTGACGGAGGGCTGATGTGCCTTGAGGCCTGTCAGGCTGCCTCAGGGTCTATCACCAAGATTCCCCTGCCCTCTGCTGTCTCCTGTCCAGTCCCGTGCATTTCCTCAGATCTTCCAGAAGAGGACCAGGGGCTCCAACTGAAGTGGCCATGGGCTCTGAGGGCCACACCCGGCTCTGGGGGCCACACCTGGCCAGGGTGGGAGGGACAGCCTGGACCCCAGCTCCTTGCAGGGGAGGGGGCCAGCATCTGTGGCAGTCCCACTGTGCGTCAAGGGTTTTGCCATACCCACCGCAAATTTCCCAGTGGGTCTCTACCAAGGAGGAAACTGAGGGACCCGGAAAGATGGGGTGCTTGACTCTGGGTTCTTCCTTCCAAAACCAGCCCCTCACCCGGAAATCTGGGGATGTACCCTCAGCCCAGGCCTCAGCTTGATTCCTCTCTTCTGTGGTGGCCAACACTTACTCTTACTAGGACTGTTAGTGAACTAGGAGTACCCGGGCTCCGAATAATGACCTCACACTGGGTATTGCATGCACTTCCGCCCAGATCTTTTCTGTCTGTGCTGCAGAAGGGTAGGCCCCCCAAATCAGTCATTCATTCATTCACTCACTAGTTCAGTGACGTTTATGCTTGACAGACAGGCACTGTTCCCGTCATGGGGCCCCAGCGGCAGCCTTCATAGTTCATTCATAGTCCAGTGTGGTCCATGGGGCAGGGCAGGGTCTGTGGGCGCCCAGAAGCAGGTTGAACTCAGCTGGGGCGCAGGGAGGACACCAGGAAGGTGATGCTGTTTATGCCAGGAACCTGAGAGGTATCCGAGTTTGCCATGGTTTGGGGAAGAACTTCCAAGTGAAAGGAGCTCCCTGTTCAAAGGCCTGGACGTGGAACCCTCCTGGTGCTCACCAGGGCTGAAAGGGCCCCTCCTGCTAGAGTTCAGGACACCTGAGCTGGGAGAGCCTGGGACTGGGTCAGGGTGGTAGAAGTGGTGGACTGTGTGTCTTGTTGCTCTGTTGGTGCCTTAGTCTGTACCTGGAGACCCTTAAGCCATAGGACCCCATTAGCCACCTTCATGACAGCCGGGGCCCCCCCTTAGAGACCTCTGGTGGTGGGGAGCTTATCATCTTGTCAGTGGCCTGGGAGAATGGTAGGTGGGAGTTGGCTTGGAGTTCCAAGTCTGGGATTTATAGAAACCCCTGGGCCTGTGGCCCAGATCTCCTATCCCAGTTGCTTTCTGGCCTAGGGGGCCCCTGGTCAGACCAGATTCTCTGGCCCAGCCTAGGATGGGTGGGTATGGTCCAGAGTCAGAGGATCTGGGGGTCCGCTTGGCTGCAGCCCACTGTCTCTGTCTTGGCCTGTGTGCCGTCTGGTCTAACCTCCAGGCCTTGGGTGCAGACACCAGGTAGGAGGAGCTGGATGAGATTTTGGGCCCTTGACCCAAGCTTCCTTGCCCCAGCCCCTAGTCTGTGATGGGGCCAGTGGGATTAGGGCCCCCATGGCACAGGATTCCACAGTCTGTTTTAGGGGTTCATAGTCTCTTTAGGCCAGGCCTGGGCCAGCCAGATTCCTGCTCTCACCAGAAATTGCCTTGTCCCCAAACTGACCCCAGTCTGGCTGCTTTGCCTCTCTGTGCCTCAGTTTCCAGGTCTGCAGTGTGGACCATTTTCATCTGTCTCTGCTTCCAAATACACCCACACTCACACCCAGGGACAGGATTCTGTCTGCTGAATCCCCGCCAGGGGACAGCTTAGGCAAAGGCCAAGAGGCTGGCAGGTGAACAAGGATGCTGGAGCAGGCGGTGTGAGTGGGGTGAGGTTCCCGTCTTGGCCAAAGAAAAATGCTCTTGAGGGCTCTTCCTGGGCTGAGTGGCCACGAAGGGATAGCAGGTAGAACTAAGGTGAGCGGGGAGAGGTTAGGACCCTTCAACAGCTCCTGGACATGCTTGGTAAAACCCCTTGTTGTACCCACATTACTACTGGGCATTCTACTGTGGGTGGGACTGGTCCCAGGTCACTCACTGCTCCCAGCCCAGTGCATTGTTCTCTGTCCCTGTCACCCAGATCCTCAGGTCTCTGTCTCCCCGTCTGTACGATGCAGGGGACGATCTCCACATCTGAGCAGGCCTGGGCTGGCTGGGGCCCCTCCATCCAGCCTCCACCTTCCCCCTAACCTCGGGCTGGGGAGGCAGTCTCTGCACGGAACTGCAGCCTGACTCTGAGCGGGAGCTGACGGCTGCCTCATGGGGCATCCTTAAGGAGTGCTGGCTGGAGTTTCCAAGCCGAGCCCAGGGGAGGAAGCATGCGATAAGGATGAGGAAGCATGCGATAAGGATGATGGAAGGAATGAGGGGTGGACAGGGAAGCCTTTGGCCCCTCACAGAGTGGCCACCGCAGCCAGGCCCCAGGAGCCCGCGCGGTGGGACTCATGCTTACCTGCCACACGGGGTCGTCGTGAGCACACCCTAGGAGGCTGTGGGAGCCTGGCTGGAAGAAGGAGGACCTCCCCCCACCCCACCCCACCCATCCCCAGGGTGATCCTGGCCGTGCTGCAGGCTTGGGCACACCTTTGCCGCCTGACTCGGCTGGCCCTGAGCTCCAGGAAGGCAGTGCTATGGTGGACACTTGGGCCACCACCTGCCACTTGTCTCTGACAAGACCTGCAGGCTCCCTGGTGGATTCTTAGAGCCGGGCTCAGGCTGCAGGTTTGGGGATGCCGGTGGCTTAGGGAAGGGGTGTTGGGGACAGAGGCGAGGTCCCAACCTGCTCTGCTCCCCCCACAGAGATCCGTGAGGCCTTCAAAGTCTTTGACCGCGATGGCAATGGCTTCATCTCCAAGCAGGAGCTGGGCACGGCCATGCGCTCCCTGGGCTACATGCCCAATGAGGTGGAGCTGGAAGTTATCATCCAGAGGCTGGACATGGATGGTGAGCACCAACCCCTGCCTCCGTCTCCTCACCCCTCACCTGGGCCTCTGAGGCCGAGCCCACCCTCCAGGTACCCCCAAGCCCATGGCGGTAGGCAGCCAGGTCTGGCCTCATTTCGCAGCCTGGAGAATAGACACTAGAGTGCGATGGCCCCAGCCACACCCACACACGGAGGTTTAGAGACTCTGCCTCTCTAGCTCTGCATTCTGAGCAATTTGTTTTTTTAAGATAGTATTTTTAAGTCATCTCTACGCCCAATGTGGGGCTCAAACTTGCAACCTCGAGACCAAGAGTTGCTTACTGTACGGACTGAGCCAGCCAGGTGCCTCCCGAGCAATTTTTTTTAAAGCACAGAGAAGTAAGTAGAAAGGCTATACTAAGTACCCCAGGTCCCATCACCCCAAATAAAATATCATTTAGTCGTATTTGCCACCTGGCATTTTATTAAGGAAAACCTAGTAAAAAAGGCTGGTAATATCCAGTCTCCTCTTCTTGTCCCCCCCACCCCCACCATGGGCCTCCATCCCTGCCTCCCCTCCACCCACAGAGCAGGTGGTGGTCTGTGCAGTTTGTGCCCTGAGTTTCAGTTCCTGTCTGTGGGGTGAGGATGTCAGGCCCCACACCTGCTGGGAAGCCACGTTTCTGAGTAAAATGCAAGGCTCTCCCATGTGCTCGGGCCCATCTGCTGCACCCCATCTCCACTTTGCAATCACCATATTTGGTTTTAGTCCCTGAAAATAACTCAAGGCTCAGAGGAGGTGGGACCTGCCCAAGGTACCCTGTGACCTGAGGTGGCCCAGAACCCAGCCCGGTTGTCAGCTGGCCCATTGATTGGACCTGTGCCTGCCCTAGGTGATGGCCAAGTGGACTTTGAGGAGTTTGTGACCCTCCTGGGACCCAAGCTTTCCACCTCGGGGATCCCAGAGAAGTTCCATGGCACTGACTTTGACACTGTCTTCTGGAAGGTAAGTGTTGTCTGGTTGGGACTTAGGGTTGTACACACTGTGGAGGGCTGTACAGGGTCGGTGAATGGCCAGGGCATCTGTCCCCTGGAGGTCTTATCTTCCAGAGGGCCAGGGGCCAGCCCGGGGAGGCTGGTGTGGTCAAGGACTCAAGGAATGGAGCGAGTAGTTTCCCGTCCTCCAGAATCCAGAGGCCTGTCACTGGGCTTGTGTGGCAACAGGGTGCTGGGTGGCAGCCGTGGTGGTGACAGTGGCCAGAGCACTGTGTCTCCTCCCCAACCCAAGTGCGACATGCAGAAGCTGACCGTGGATGAGCTGAAGCGGCTGCTGTACGACACCTTCTGTGAGCACCTGTCCATGAAGGACATTGAGAACATCATTATGACGGAGGAGGAAAGTCACCTGGGCACCGCTGAGGAGTGCCCTGTGGATGTGGAGAGTGAGTGACTGGCCCCCAGAGCTCCCCCAACCTAGGGGCAGGCCAACTGCTGGGGGCAGGGGGAGGAGGAGGCCCCGGGGATTGCAGGGAATGGCTGGGGGCCTCCTTGCCTGCCCCACGCCTTGTGTCCCTGTGGGACAAGCCCACGTGCGGGCAGTGCAGGCGGCTCCTGATTCCGCGCTTCGCTGTCCCCGTCTGTCTCTCTCTGGTGCTCCCTGGCGGGCGGCCACAGCCTGCTCCAACCAGCAGATCCGCCAGACGTGTGTGCGCAAGAGCCTGATCTGCGCCTTCGCCATCGCCTTCATCATCAGCGTCATGCTCATCGCGGCCAACCAGGTGCTGCGCAGCGGCATGAAGTAGGCACACGCGGTGCGTGGGGCCCACTCCACACTCCCCACCGCCTGCGGTCCTCTCCTGCACTCGGCTTCCCCGGGCCACCGCCACGTGTACTTCGGGGCCCGAATGTCCAGCAACCCTACCCCTCCCGACCTGAGGGCCCTTGCATGGTCCCGTGGCCCGGCTGCGGAGGGCCTGGCGGTGGTTCCAAGGTGGCCCCCGGCCCCCCCTGCACCTGCCCATGCCTGTATGTAGCACTCACTCTCCCTTCCACTGTCCAGGGGCTCCTGGGAAATCTAGGAGGCATCTGCACAGGGTCCGCTAGCTGATGTGGTCACTTAGACAGGAAGTAGCAGCACCCTGTGCCTGGGGCCACAAAGCCAACCTGACCCTTCCCTGAGATTTGCCCAGGGCCTTGGCCCTGGTGGAGATGGGAGCAGGAGGCTTCCTCCTGGAGAGGGGGTAAGGCTGGGGTCTCCTGGGCCCTATTCCCTGGCCAAGCCTGAGTCCCCTGGCCTTCTCTAGGGTCCCTTTCTCTGACCCTCCTTAGACTCAAACCCAGCCTTCCTCCAGGCACCCACTGCGGGCAGAGCATTTGCCCATTTCACAGATGAGCAGCCTGAGGCCCAGAGGGCTCCCAGATACGGTGCCCACTTCAACAGGAATTTTTCAGAAAGGGCAAAAGCTCCCAGCAGATGGGGCATCTGAGATGGCCCAGCAGTCTCTGCACCCTCTGAGCCCCACCGGCCTGAGGGCCACACTGCCCACCACCACCCAGCACAGAATCTAGAACTGGCCTGCAGTGAGGCAGGAGGCAGACCAGGGGCCTAGAGGCTCCATATTGCCCAAGAGCTTGTGCGACCGCCCCACCAGCCCAGGGCCTCCTCCAGGCAGAAGCCTTGGGGGAGGGCCCAGTGTCACTGCTGGGCCAAGGGGCTGGTGTAGCCCAGCACTGTGGGTGCCAAGAAACTCAACCAGGCCACTCCCCCAAGTCCAGGGCCTGTCCTCCTGGGTCCCCCAACCTCTCTACACAGGCCAGAGACACAGCTCCCACAGCGCCCCGGTTCTGCCATCTCACGTTCAGGCACCAGCTCAGTATGGGCAGATGTGGGGACTGGAGACAGCGGACGGAGTCCCTGAGCTCTTCTCCCAGATCTGGAGCCCCCTTACACCCGGGTGACCTTCCCAGCCACACTGGCACACCCTCTGCCCAGCCATGCTGAGCCCCCGCCGGTCCTCCCAGGAGAAGGGCAACAGCGCTCCTCACCCAGCAGAGAACCTCATCTCAACCCCAGTCCTGCCTGTCCTCGGACCAGGGGCTTGGGGAACAGAGCTGACGGCGCTGGCCAAGGACGAAACACACCACCATGGTGACAGACTTTCTTTATAAACACCCAGAAGGAAGTTTTCTCATCCATCTTCTCAGGATGTCCCATGAGGGCAGGAGGTGTAACTGCCTAGAGCAAAGCTAGGACTGGGGCTAGGACCGATGGCTTCAGGAGGCAGTGGGCGAGGCACCCCCCGTGTCCCCAGGAGGAGCCCTTATCTGTATCGTGACTGACACCAAAGCTGACCGGAGGGGTATCAGGTGGGGATGAGAGGCTCAGCCCCACTGGACGCTGGGCTGCAGGGGCCACCCCCCGGGTGGGGGTGCCCGCAGGGATGGAGGCAGCTCCTGGACTGGCGGCCAGCCTATGGGGTACTGGAAGATGGTGGTTCTCATGGGTTCGGCCCTGGAGAGGAGGAGAAAGTCAGAAAATGAGAATGGGGCCCAGCCCTGGCCCAGGCTGGGCCACCTCCTCCGAGTACCCCCTCTCCCCACCACCCCAGCTATGGTCAGCTGCTTGAGTGACCTTTCTGGAAGGTGGAGCCTCAAACACACGCAGACCCTTCGAGCCAGCAATCTCACCTCCAGGAATGAGCCCAGATGGAACAGCAGGGCTGTGGGGAGAGACTGGCTACAAGAAGCGGAAAAAACCTGTGTCCACCTGTGGGGGACTGATTAAACACACCTGCACGACCACAGCAGCGAATACTAAGCAGCCCGAGTAATGGAGAAGGCAGCCTTGTATGCACTGATACGGAAAGGTGTCATGATGTACTGTGTGAGTAGAGAGACAAAGCAGCTTATAAAATAATGTATATAGCATGATACTATTTTTGTTTAAAGATATATAACATATATAAATGCATAAAAAAAACCCTGGAAGACAAAGCAAAATGTTAACAGTGGTTCTATCTGCGTGGTGTAGTTATGGGTGATTTTTTTTTACTTCCTTTATACTTTTCAAGAAAAGTTTTACAAGCATGCAAGCCTTGGAAATCAGAAAAAATATTGTCTAAACTTTTTTTTAAAAGCCTCATTTCTCATGCAGCTCACTCTCCTTCCCCTGGAGCGGCCACCTGGGAACCCAGGGCCTATGTGGAGCATCTGCCCTGGGTGCCCAGCCAGGGGCTGCCTGTCCTCAGGGAGCAGACTGAGGTGCAAAGGCAGTCCCCGGCCCCTGCCCCCCAGCTCCACATTCCAATGCTTCTGGACTTAATCCCCACCCAGTGGGCTGTTGCAGGGCCTCCATGCCCCTCACAGGCTACGGAGCACTTTGAACTCACTGGAGAGCTCATGTCTCCCCTGTGGGACTGGAGCTCTCATGTGGAAGAGACCAGGAGGCTAGGGGTGGTGTCCGCTGGTCCCCCAGGAGCCGGAGCCAGGCCTGGCACAGGGAGGCCACCCAGTGAATTTCTGCTGTTGACGAGGAGTCACGCTAAGTGCCCTTACTGACTAGGCACTGCCTTGGACCAGACACCAAGGTCTAGAGAAACCTCAAGCACCTTCATAGAACCCCATTTGATAGATGAGGCAAATGAGGGGTGAAGAGTCAGTCACACAGAGTCAGGGATTGGGGGATTAGGGGCTAACAGGCAACGTGAATGTGGGCTCCAGACACTGCCCCCAGGCCGCAGGCCCAGCTCTCAGTGGAGGCTGGGATCCAGACACCAGCCCTCTGCCAAGGGGGAAAGTCCTGGGCCTCTGAGAGGTTTGGAGAGGCCTCAGGCCTCCAATGCAGAGGTGGTGGCTGGGGTCAGGAACCCTGGGGGTTTGCCTTGCCGCCACCACCGCCCCCCAGCCTGACACTCTTGGGGCCTGACAGGCAGGAGGGAGCCCACTCGAGGACTTTAAGCGGCCTCCTGGTACAAGAGGTCAGGGAAATCCCCTGCTTAGCTGCTCGCTGCCTGCTGGAGAGTCCGGGAAGCAGCTCCCAGCGTGATTTATGGCACTGAGGAGACTTCATAAACTCCGCCAGCTGCAGAGAAGGGTGGGAGTGGGGGAGCTCCGCCGTTGCTGGAAGGGAGAGCCCCAGCTGCCAGCCAACCCCGGGCTTCCCGCAGGGTTAAGGTGACTGCAATTCTCTGCAGAGAGGGTGTGATCCTGGCGAACCCCTTCCCGTGAGCCCCAGATCCTTCTCTAGAAGATGGGGCCGATTCCTGGGCAGCTGGGGCCTCCCACCAACATAAGGGCAGCCCCTTCATGGGCTCAGACATGGACACATTCTCAGGGCCCCTGAGCTCTTGGAGCATACCCCTCCTGTCCCACACAGAGCGCACGGGACACTGGGGTACACAAGGCCAACTGTGGCCTCTCTCGTGGCCGGTGTGCCCTCGGCGCAAGGACAGGAGCAGCTCTTTTGCTTTTCCCCAGTCACGGTTCTGAGCCGAAGAAAAGAGTCTTAGGGAAGCGCCTGGGCTGGAACAGAGGTGCCAGTCCAGAGAGAGGTGCAAAAGGGGAGATTAAGAGGGATAAAGTCACAATCTGAAGAGCCAACAATGGAAAACAGGGACAAGCACTGGCCTTGCCGGGGGATTAGTCCACGTCTGAGGCCAGCCTCTCCCTCTTGCCACAGTCTGCTCTGGGCAGATCCCTCAGGATCAATGGGCCAAGGAGGATGGTGCAATGTGCCAGGCTGGGGGCTCACAGGGCCTCTATTTCCCCCTTTTACAAGAAGGGTTGGCCTGGTACACCTCGAAGCCGTGGCTCAGGCCATGGGGTTGGAGCCCTCAGGTGCAGGAGGCCCCATGAGGACCGGGCAGCCATCTTCGCCCTGTACCTCAGGGGAGGAAACACACCCAGAGAAGAGGAGCCACCAGACCGGTCCCCAGAAGGGGTCCAAAGCACTAACACCCAGGGAATAGTCCTCCAGGCCAGGGACCCTGCTCCCCTACATGCTCAGAAGCAGTCAACATGGCCTGAGCCTGTGCCAAGCCTGAATGGCAACAATGTGAGCTCGGCGCTGAGAGGAGGGCGTCTTAGCTAAAGCCTGAAGGATGAGTCTGCTTTGCCAGGCAGAGGTGGGGAAGCAGTTCCAGGCAGACAGAGTAGTGTACCCGTGCTGCACCAAACCAGAAATGCCCACCACATCCAAGAAGCCGCCAGCATCCTGAGGGACTGACAGAAGCCAGATGGGAGAGGTGAGGAGACTGCATGGGCTTGGACTTCCCTGGGGTCAAGCTGGGTGGCAGAGTGCAGAGTCCCTGAGGTAGAGGAAGCCCAGGAGGGTTGACGAAGGGGTCGGGGCCAGGTCAAGGCCTGGGAGTATTTTAGAAGCGGGCTGGGGCTGTTCTGTGGAGGACAGTCAGGAGAGGCAGAGTGCAGGTGGGAGACCGGGAGGGACTGCTGCGTCCGTGGGGGAAGCTGGGGTACATGAAGGGCACAGAGGGAACGGTCTCTGTGGGGCTGCTTCCAGGGTAAGAGACTCAGGGACCAGGACAAAGCAGCCTGGGGACTTGAATCCACCTCCCCTGACCCAGCAGGGGCCCTGCCACAACTGGACGGGCAGAGCCCAATACCCATGGGCTGCAGACTAAGGGGCTCTCCTTCCTGAGACCGCCCTATGGGAGAGGGCTTGAGGAACACCGAAGCAGTGACGGCCAAGGTAATAAATGGTCACCTCCCTTTCAGCAACGTTTTTCTTGAGGCCAGAGAGGCCTGCTCTGCCCCAACAGCAATCCATTCTGCCTCTGAGCCCTTGGGAGGCAGGTGGAAAGGTACACAGGCGCAGAGGACAAAGGGTTGCCGGGAAAAACAGGTCCTCTGGAAGGGGCCAGCTCGGATGCCCAGGTGTGTGAGGGGCACAAAGGACAGGCCTGACACTCCCTAGAGCTTAGGGTGGTCCCCAGTTGCAGGCCCCACCCCAGAAATAGCTACTGCTCTCCCAGCAGCTGGCTGCTGCCACGACTACTCCAGACCTCCAGCTTGGCGGGAGCCCTTGGTGACAGAGGTAGCCTAGGGTCTAGACCAAACAGGGGCTTCAGCTCTTTCTCAAGTGACAGTTCAGTGCTGCTGAAGATAGCGGGTGTGAGACCAGGACATTCACACTCTCCTGGAGGGGTTGAGATCCCTCAGCCACAAACCAGGGGCAACGATCCCCTTAAATGCCCAGGGCCAAGGGCCAGGCACACCATAGCACCCAGCACCCCTAATTATCAATGCTCACCACCTCTACCTGAGACTCTAGGCCTATCATTCAGCCTCAGTTTCTCCACCTCATCCCCCACTCCTGAGTCTCATGGTCACAAGCATCCTGCACTGGATAGCACTGGGACACATGTGTCCCTAGGTGGGGAATTCTGGTCACCCGTCTCTACCCACTCCTACACTCGGGCCAGCCCAGGGACTGGGTCTTCCTGAGCCCTTGTGAAAAGCTCAGGAGGTACCCAGGCTTTCGGTGCTCACTCCCAACAGAATACACACCAAGTCAGAGCAGGGAGGTGAGTGGGGAGCACAGTTGAGACCCACAGGTAGCCAGGTCCAAGCAGGAGGAGAGTGGGGAAGGCCTTAGAACTCTCTGGATGCCTCCAACCAGCCCCAGCCCTCTGACACACAGCTGATGGGGCCTGGGGCTCGAGACGTGGATCCCTGGACAAGTCCCAAAGGGGCACTCCCCTGACCCAAATCACAACCACCTCAGACAGAACCAAAAGGGATGGACATCATACTCTAACATATGTGTCTGTACTGTATTGTTTAAGGTAAGGGGACAAAACGACGCAGATCTAAAACAGCTAAGAAACAACTAAAAGTTGGGGTGCCTGGGTGGCTCAGTTAGTTGAGGACCTGACTCTTGATTTTGGCTCAGACAGTTATTTCAGTGTCGTGAGACTGAGCCCTGCATCAGGCTCCATGCAAGGTGTGGAGCCTGCTTAAGATTCTCCCTCTCTCTGCCGTGCCCCATCACACTTGCAACTCACGCTCTCTCAAACAAAAAACAAAAAACCCAACAACTAAAGGTTAATCTTAAAATGGTTAACAAAGGGGCACCTGCGTGGCTCAGCAGGTTAAAGCCTCTGCCTTTGGCTCAGGTCATGATCCCAGTGTCCTGGGATCGAGGCCCACGTGGGGCTCTCTGCTCAGCAGGGAGCCTGCTTCCCTTCCTATCTCTCTGCCTACTTGTGATCGCTGTCAAATAAATAATTAAAAATTTAAAAAAAAAAAAAAAAGGTTTAACAAAAAGCTCTCTCCACGGGGACATGGAGAGAACGCCAGAAGTTTAGCCCCCACCTCCTGGCAGAGCTCTTAGAGGCAAGGCCTCACCCTCAACTGTCCAGCCAGGTTCCCTCAGCCCAGGCCAGGCCATTGTTGCAATGGACCACACCACAGAGACAATAGGGTCTGAAGCCCCATTGCAAGACAGGCAAAGTAAGGCAACCCAGTGCAAGCAGCTTTACAAAGTCACAGGGAGCTCACAGGCACATCTGGTAGCCCCTTCCCTGCTCTCTCCCTCCTTCAACACCCGGCAGAAGAGTTCAGGAGCCCTGGGACCGCAGGCAGCACACACCTGAGGGCCCCTGACCCAGGGTGCTCCACCTACTTCTGAGCGTATTGAGTGCCAGGCCCCGGCAGCAGCTGGGCCCAGCCGCCCCAGCCCCCTCCTCAAGGAGGCAGTGGGACAGTGAGAGTGAGCTAGTCACATCTCTGAGTAATCCCAGCTCTGCCTTTTGGCCCTGTGCCCTTGGGCAAGTCACACCCTTACCTCCCCCTCTGTAGGGTTGGGGTAACTGCGCCTATCTGGCAGGGCCCGAGAGGAGACAGCTCAGTGACTGGCACCCTGTGGGTTTCCAGAACCACAATCAGGCCCCTCCTTCTGGCAATGGACTTGGTGATGTCCAGTCAGGCTGGCCTGGCCACCTGCCTCCCCTTCAGCCAGTACAGATGCCAACTGAGGGAGGAGCCACCAAGGCGGGAGAATGAGGCTCGGGAAAAGAACCCTTAAATGAGTGCTCCTCAGCCTTTGGCCTGGGCCTGGGGACCCAAGAGTCCCAGTGTGGCTCCTCCCTTGAGGAGCTCTGTGGGGGCATCCATGTCTGGTCCCTGGGCCAAGGCAGTTCATGGAGACCACTCAGCTTCCAGCGAAGGCAGGCTGGCTAGCGTACTCTCCCAGAGGGCATAGGAGACGGGGACCCACGGGACTGTACCTGCTGCTTGGAGCTGAGCTCAGCCGCTTGGCTCTCTTTTCCAACCAGTCTTCCAGACGGCCCTCAGGGAGCTCGACGACATCTAGTGGCCATTCCCTGGCCCGCCTCTCCTCTGTGGAGATAGGGAAACAGAGGTGAGTGAGGGGCATAGTCACCCCTGGCTGGACCCCAACCTCCCACAAAGCAGCCAGAACCTTCCTGGGGATGAATGCACAAGCTGGGAGGCCAGGCGCAGAGCCGCTGGGCAGTCCCTACCACGCGGCTCCCTTCCGAGGCCTGCCCCTCTGGGTCTCACTCTGCTTCCTCATTAAGTGGAGATAAAACACTGGCTGCCTCCCAAGCTTTTTGCAGTTGGACACATGATAAAGCATTAGAGAGCCTGGTCTTCAAGAGGGGCCCAAACCTGGGGGCAGAGGCAACGTGGGTTGCAGACCAGGGCAGAGCAGGATTTGGGTCTCTGCCCTGCTGCCTGCCAGGTCTCTCTGACCCTTGGCAGGGGAAGGAGCCTCAGCTTCCTGGTTTCCTTTTCTTTCCTTTTTCCTTTCTTTCTTTTTAAATTGTACTTATTTGCCAGAAAGAGAGAGAGAGATTGAGAGAGTGAGCACAGCAGAGGGAGAAGTAGGCTCCCCGCTGAGCAGGGAGCCTGATGTGGGGCTCGATCCCAGCACCCTGGGATCACAACCCAAGATGGATCACAATCCATCCGACTGAGCCACCCAGGTGCCCCATCCTGGTTTCTCTTCTCATAAAATATCCTGTAAGAACCTCTGCTCACTTCAAAGTGAGTCAACGGTTCAAACAAGCTGAGTGTGAGATGGGTCAGGATCTCTGGGAGATGTGGGATAGGGCCTGGGGGCCAGAGGAAAACAATCTGACTCGGGCACCAACGGGGACCAGGGCCTGGGCTAGCACTGCACACACTTCATCCTACTTCACCTTTACAACGTGTCAGGACATTACCTCCAAGAGGTTTAGCTCTGTGCCGAGGTCACGGGGGATGTGGCAGAGCGAGGACTATCAGAGGTGCAACCGGGGGGTGAGTGGGTGCACACCTCTGCTTCCAGCCCCTCAGGCTTCCCCCATCCCTGTCTACCAAGCCCCGCTTCCTGCTGCAGGCCCACTGGCCTAGGCTCTCCCCACCATGGGCCAACGGTTCCCTGAGAGTCCACGGCCAGTGAAGAGCTGCCACCACTGCCAGGGTTTGCTGGCGAGGCCTGTGGGGTCTCACTTCTGCCCTGGGAGAGCTCCTGGAAACCCTGTGTCAGGGCCAGGCCAGAGCAGTGCGTGGCCTGAAGGTTATGACTGGTCGGTAGCAGGAGAGGGGGGGTGGTGAGGCCCACTGGGGATTAGGGAAAAGGCCAAGCTGCCCTGGACACTCATTGCCTGCCCTGCGGCCACCTGGACAGAGGGAAGAGTGGGCAGCAGCACCCTGGGAGGACAGAATCAGCCTCTCACTGCGGGGGGCTCATGTGAGGTCCTTCTGCCCTGGGCTAGCTTCAGTTTCTCCATCTGTTCCATGAGGGGCTGCATGAGAAGATTGACTAAGACCATCTAAGTGCAAATGGCCTTGTTCTCTAACTGGAGAAATGGGAAGTGAATTTCCCAAAAGCAGACATAGCAGTTTCCACGGGGAGCTAAACTTGTTCTTCCCTGGAATTACTAGACCTGAGAGTTCTGAGGGCCGGGAAGGTGTTCTTGACATCCCTTTGTCCCCAGGATGCAATAGGGGATCTGCCTAGTGCTGAGTAAGGGCTGGAGAAAGATAGTTCCTGATGGAAGGAAGGAAAAAGGATATGCAGGAATGAGAACCCAGCAGGGCACAGATGAGGCTGAGACACACCCTTCAGGGCTGCTGGACAAGAGAGCCCCACATACCACTTTAAACCCCACAGAGAACACAGATGGGGGCCCCCCCATTCCTTCTCCACTCATGCCTGCAGCGATGTGGAGGCCTTTCTGACACCCACCCCATCACCTGGGGCAGCCCTCAGCTTATTCCCACAGGATGACCACAAAAGAGGAGGAGGGGGTGCCTGGGTGGCTCAGTCAGTTAAGCATCTGCCTTTGGCTCAGGTCATGATCCCAGGGTCCTGGAATTGAGCCCTCTGTTGGGCTCCCTGCTCAGTCGGGAGCCTGCTTCTCCCTCTGCTGCTCCCCCTGCTTGTGCTCTCTCTCTCTCTCTCTGGCAAATAAAAAAAATCTTTGAGAGGAAAAAAAAAAAAGAATCTAAAAAGAAAAAAAAGGAAAAGGAGGTGGGGAGGCAGAGAGCGGTTTTGCAGTCCTCAGATCTGGCACACCACCCCCCCCAGCCTCCAGCAACCCGCTTCACGCCCGAACCCAGGGTTCCTGCCAAAACACACCCTCCACCTGGATGCTCAGCTCCTGGAGGTCTCTCTCTGACATGTGGGAAAACCTGCAGTTGGAGCCGAAGTCACACTGGCCTGCAACAGAAGACAGGGAAGACAGTTACTCACCACTTGGAAGAGCTCCCACTGTGTGCAGAGGGGGCACCCTGTGGGGGCAAAAGGCTTTAGAGCCTACAGAGTAACAATCCCACGCCCCAAGGAAAAACTTGGAATTTCTCTAGCTCCACCCACCCAAGCAGCCAGAGCAACCTGTCTGGTCCACTCTGTCCCATTCACGACCCTGGGCAGCAAATCGTGAAGCCTTCCGTGATTGGGGTGCACCGGCCTCTGTAGGCTTGTCTGTTGTCACCACTTTCCTGGCCCCTGGCCCCTGTTCCCCAGCCTCAACAAACCACAATGGGGGGTCCCTGAAAGGGTCATGCTTCCTCTCTTCAATCCAGGCCCTTGCATCTGCTGTGCTCTCTGCCTGGTGCCCACCTGTCCATTTGGCTTGCATGAGCCACTGGACTGCTCCCCAGAAAGGTTTCAATTGTAGCTTCAATCAAGGAGGCACCAAAGCCCAGGAGAGCTTTCTGAATCTCAACCAGGGAGACCAAATTATGTCTCAAAATAGCAGGAGCCTGCAGGTATCTTAAGCCAGCAGAACCTCTCAGTGGTGTTTTCACAGCCAAATGAAGTCTGCTGGGGAGGCCCTTGACCTGTGGTCCTGGTGACCATTCTAGAGGCAGCACTGTCTCCTGAGGGGAAAACAGCCATTCACCCGTCTTCCTTAAGCCAGCAGCATTACCCCTCCCCAGGGCCAAGCTCTCTTACACACTTAATGGTAATCACCATGGTTCGCCTTGGCCATTAGGAAGCTTAGGGCCAAATACCCAGAGAGTATATAGGAACTCAAAGCAAGCATGGAGGAAATGAATCATTCTCTTGGCTTTGTCTTCTTTTTCCTACTCTTATCTTCATCTGCTCTTGGTTCCTTCACTTACTGAGGTTTTCATCTCTTTGAAGTATAATGCACCTTTATTTGGTGAGTGTTGAGCAAATCAACACTTAGCATTCTTGGTTCTAATTCTGAAGCTTCTCATCAAACCTGTTACCATCTCCAGTCCTCCCTGCTGGAGGTTGGGCTCCCAGGCTAACCTAATCAGCCAGTCCATCACAGCCATCAATGTCTCCTAGATTTATTTGCAATCTCCCAGTGCTTGCTTGTTCTGGGTGGGCTGGTAAAATCATATTCTAGGTTCAAAGAGCTGAGGAACTAGGCCCTGGAAGTCATTCCCAAGGCACAACCCTTGGGAAGGTCCCAACTGACCAGCTAGCTGACACACCAAGACCATAAATTGGGCTTGGGTGGTGGCTGGGGTAGGGGAGAGGCTCCGCAGAGGTCTGAGCAGGCCAGATGGAGCATGCTGGTCCTAAGGGGGACCCTAACTGAGTAGAACAGGTTACCTGTCAGTAGAAACTTCCTACAAGGCCTCTTGTTCTGTTCATCTAGTAAAATGGCAGCCGCATCTGCAAGAAGAGAGAGGGTCCGGGTTCAGACTCAGGCTGCACACAGGCACTTCCTATCCCCGAAATCAGAAAAGGAAAGAGTTTCCACCCACAGAGGAGTGTAGGAAGAGATGACCACAGGTAGGGATGCTGGGCAGAAGCATCTGAGCTTCAGGTGACCTCAGCCCCTTCCTCCCCACCCAGACCTAGCCAAAGGCAAGAACCAAGTTTTAGGTCTGAGGCTCTTGGCCTTGACCATGCCATGGAACCACCTGGGTAGTTTTATTTATTTTTTAATATTTTATTTATTTATTTTATAGAGCAATCAAAAGTAGGCAGAGAGGCAAGCAGAGAGAGAAAGGGAAGCAGGCTCCCTGCTGAGCAGAGAGCCCGGTGTGGGGCTCGGTCCCAGGACCCCGAGATCATGGCCTGAGCCGAAGGCAGAGGCTTAACCCACTGAGCCACCCAGGCACCGTTTTGTTTTGTTTTAAATCCTGGTATGGTAGACTTCTCATATTGTCTTTGCAACTTCTGTGACTCTGTAATTATTTCAAAATAGAAAGCTAAAAAAATCCTCCTGGTGCCCAGGAAGCCCACCAGTAAGTCCCAGGGCTCAGGCCACGGCCAAGCCTGCAACCTGCTGCTCTCTTGTTCCCTCCTCCGCCCTGCCAGCTGCAGGCCTCCGCAGGACTTCCCAGCTATCTTTCCGGAAGCAAACCTTAACCCTGGTTTCCTCCGATTTTTTGACCTTTATTTTCATCATATACTTATGATTTGAGTTTTGTGTGTTTCTTGGTAGGTAAAGAATCAATCAGTCAAAATCTGTAAGACAGGAAGGGGCTCTGACTCAGAGGCTCTGATGTTGCCCTGGGAGCCTGGGCTGGACACTTGCCGCATAGGTCTGCTGCCTTTTCTAGAGGCCACTGGAGCAGAGGAAAGACCACAGGTTTCCAAGTTCCCGTACACTTGACTCCAGGCAAGTGGCTTTATCTTTCCAAGTCTCTGTTGCTCTACATGTAAAATGGGAAAACAATTCTCCTCTGGTAGGGTTGCTGTGAAAAACGAATAAGACACAGAGCCCTTGGCAGAGGCCCCTGGTGATTCCAAGCCTGAGGGCACATGACAATTGCCAGGACAGTGGGGCTGGGAGCGGATGTGGCATCACATTCCCCAGGTGACACTAACGTGAGGCCGGGTCTCAGAACCTCTGTCATGGACGCTCGACCAACGCTGAGCGGTGGCGGTTCTTGTTTCATGTCCTCCTCAGGAGCCCATGGCACGGCACTAACATATCCACCTTGCAGAGGGGAAAACTGAAGTTCGAACAGGGGCAAGGCCACATCGTCAGGAAGTGGCAGTGCCAGGTTTGAACCCTGGTGTGAGTCTAAAGCCCCTGCCCTTCCCCCAGTGGCTACAGCTCCCCTGGTGGCAGGTGAAGTGGTGGGCTCTGATGGGAGGTTCGCCCTTCCTCCCTTCCCCGGCACCAGGCAGCCCGTGGGGGTGGGCTGCTGTGGTCAGGAGTTGGTTATGAGAGAACTCCCTCCGGGGGTGACCCGGTGGAGTGTGGGTGGGGCCGGTAGGGTAGGGGGTGTCCTCCGTCAGCACTGGGCCTGTCAGACTCAGCCTGTCTAGCTGGTCCCACAGACCTTCCCACAAGAGGTGCGCTGGTCGGGGCATGTGAAGATTGCCCCGTCCCACCTCCACATCCCAGAGGTAGGGTAGCTGAGCTGGGGTGGGGGTCTGCACCTGAGTCTTAGCCAAGGCGTCCTGGGGACTCAGTGTGGCAGAAAAGTTCTAGGCTGCCCAGCACCCTGGTTCTTGACCCCAGCCACACGGCAGAATCACCAGGCAGCCTTTAAAATACAGGGATCCCCGGGCCCATCCTTCTCAGGTTCTGCTTTAATTCATCTGGCAGGGAGAGCATGAGAATTGTTAAAAGCTCCTCAGGGACTCTGAAAGGCACCCAGGACTGAGAACCCGAAACCAGGGCCTGCGCAAAGAAGGCATGCTCCTCCAACCTGGTATTCAAGGCTCCTCATGATCTGACCCTATTGGTCCTTCTTGCTTCATCTCGCAAAATTAACAGCTGCCCTGGTGCCTGGTGTTTGTTTGCTTGCTCGTTTAGATATTCATCTAACAAACATTTACTGAGCACGTCCTGTGTGCCAGGCACCACGCCAGGATGAGGATTTAGTGGAGAATAAGTCAGACCTGCTTCTCCCTTCCAGTCCAACAGTCACACTAAGCCATGTGGACATAAACAGGGGAATAGCTAGCATGCAGCCAAATGACCTGACCTCGCCTGGGGACTGGAGAGGGCAACCCTGAGGACACTGTGCTTGAGCTGAGTTCTGAGATGGAAGGGCTAGGCTGAGAGCATCAGGACAGCAGAAAAGGCATGCCCACTGAGGGGACACTACCTGTAATGGCCAGAGTGGTTGGGGCTTGGAGGGCCAGGTGGGCAGGGCACGGAGGCCTATACAAGACAGGGGTTCTGCCAAGAACACACCGTTATAACTGGGAGTGGAGTTGCCTAGGAGAGGGGGCCCTGGGAGCCAAGGACATACTAAGTGCTCACTGAGATAAAGGGCCTGAGGCCAATCCTTTTGTGGACCCACATGGTTCCTACTGAGTGAACGCTTATTGCCACACAGTCATCATGAAAACACTGAGCCCCCTGTCACATCCCTAGGAGGTGGGTACTGTTGTTAGGGCTCTTTTACACAGGGTAGAATCAGGACAACACTGTTCGTGAGTGACACCTTGGGACAGCCAGCCAGCCAGCCTAGCTCCAACACTCATACCTGTCCTGGCCACAGCAGATGCACTGTCAGCCCCGCTGTGGGTGAGGGGACTTGTCTAAGGCCATGAAACTGGGAGCAAAGTGGGTGTTGAATCCTAGTCCAGGCTGGGGTGCCACGTGCCTCCCCAAGGTCTGTGCTGTGCAGTTTGCTCAGCAAGCTGGAGCCCCGGGGAAGCCTCATAAAGTGGAAAGAGCTCCTGCGCTAGCTGTGGAGCTCAGGTGAATATCACCTACCATCCTGAAGTCATCACCTTTAAGTGGGGATGCCCACCTGCCCAGCCTCCCTTGTAGAGCTATTCTAAGGACTGAATATGCCAGGGGATGTGAGAGGAATGCAGGGTCCCCAAGAAGGAGCTTATGGTATCGACTCTTTCATCTTTCTTTCTTTCTTTACAACAGCCTCTGCCAATCAGCCCTAGACCCAAAGACCCACCTGTTCTTCAGCTGAGATTCTGGGGCTGGAAGCAAACACCAAGGTAATCTGGAGGCCTGGCTCCTGCCAGATCGCAGTCCCCACTGGATTTGGGGGGCAGGGAGCCTCTGCCTGACACCAGAGTCAAAGGCCTCCCAGGCACCTCGGAGAACCCTCCTCTGCCACTGATACCACTCTCTCCCCACTCCCAGCCCCTTGTGACCTCAGCCATGCCTGGCCTGCTGCACAGCCTGGCCGCCCTCCCTCACCCAAGCCTCAGCTTCCTCCTCAGAAAGGAGTCTGGGAGAGCTCTGAAAATACTGTGCCAAGGCCCCACCCCAAACCTGCCTCTGGGGATGGGCTCAGGTGACCAATAAGTTTTTATTTCAAGGTCTCCAGGTGATCTTAACTTGAAGGGCGGAGCTCAGCCTTAGAGATTTGCTGATGAAGCAAAGGGCAAACCACAAAAGTACAGCAGGTACTCCATAAACGCCCACTCCCTTCTTACGAATTCCCACTCGCAGACCAGGGCAGACTCTGCCCTTCTCCCTTCTCGGCTGCTGAGACTCAGCTCCCTCCTTTTGCTCTGGGAATCCTGCTCCCCAGCTCATGAAGCAACGGCTCTGCCCCAGCTCATTCTAGATCTGGGCCCATTCCCACCCCCCACCCCCTGGCCAAGCCCCCTGTCTATTTCATCGACTCCTGGCTGGCCACCCCAACGTCTCCCTCGCTGCCCAGCAGCTCCCTTGCAGCAAGCACCTCCAGGCTCTGCACTAGATGCTTGTGGCGTGAACTCACTGGCTTTGGTAGCACCTGCTCTGAGAAGCCTTACCCGGGAAAGCCCTCCCTCCCGCAGCTTGGTTATTCAACTGGCCAGCCAGTCATTCAACAGCCATTTTCTGCACCCCACACTCACGCAGCAGGCAGGGTTCACTGTCAAATGCAGCTCGTGAGCACTGCCTTCACTTCTACCAGCCAGCCCCAGTCCTGCCACTGGCTTCAGCCCCTACCACCCTCCTCTCCTACTGGGTCCAGCCATACCTTCTCTCCTCTGCTCGGACAGCACCTAATGCTTTGTTCGTGGCCGCCTGCTTCCGCATACTCTCTGCCCAAAGCGCTGAGGCTGGCTTTTCCCTGTCTTTCCCACCATTGGCTCAAACATTATCTCCCTGGAAAAACTTTCTTCTTGGCCACTGTATCCCCAGAGGCTGGCAGAAGGGAGCCTCCATCTCGGTCAAGATTACTGGGGGATGGAGCTCACTTCCACCGTGCCCCTTGCATGGCCCATCGGTGGCCCCAGCTTTCCTTTCTTTGGCTCATCCAAGAGCCCTGACCAAGCCTATCACTGGCCCTGGTACTTCCTTGTCTGCCCATAAGAAAGATCAGAGAGCTGGCCTCCATCGGCGCAGCTGCCCCGCCAGCCAGCTCTCACCTCGAAACATGTCATACCAGACCTTCTTGGCCTTGAGGTGCTGCAGCCCATTCAGGTGCTTCTTGCGGTTGTGGAGGTTGTCCTGGAAGGAGCGGTTGCAGTAGTCACAGAAGTAATGCTTCCCCATGGCAGGCTATGCCGGGTGCTGCTGCCGGAGAAGCCGAAGCGCTCGGTCAAGAGTAGGGAGGAAGCTCCAGGCACCAAAGCCTGCAGTGGTGACGGAGGAGGCAGACTGAGGACAAAGCAGAGGCTGACACCTGGCACCCGTCAGGGGGGATCTGTGTGACATGACTCGGGGCACTCCCGGCTGCCCTAAAACGAAGGGAAGGAAGAAACAAATGGTTAACTGACAGCGATCACTATCCTGCGGGATGTGGGACTGGAGTCTCCCTCAGTGTACAAATATCTTAGCGATTCACAAGGAAAAAGCATTCTTACCAGTGGCCTAAATTTCAGAGACCCATAGACTCAATTTCCTGGAGCCCGAACATCACCCTCCCCTCCATAGTGATGTGGGAAACAAAGGCAGAAGGGAATGTAAATAAAATTAAATTTCTTTATAACCTGCAGCCCATTCACAAATACTTGGGATCCATAGAGAGTAACATTCCTTCTGGAAACTCCCAACTATCTTAACGTTAACACCTTACTAGAAGGAAAAACAACCTTAGCTGGACAATAGCCAGACCTCCAGTATCCCTAGGGTCTTCTTTAGCATATAAAAGTCCTTTGGGGGACGCCTGGGTGGCTCAGTTGGTTGAGCAGCTGCCTTCGGCTCAGGTCATGATCCCAGGGTCCTGGGATCGAGTCCCGCATCGGGCTCCTTGCTCGGCAGGGAGCCTGCTTCTCCCTCTGCTTCTGCCTGCCTCTCTGTCTGCCTGTGCTCGCTCGCTCTCTCTCCCTCTGTCTCGGACAAATAAATAAAATCTTTAAAAAAAATAAATAAATAAAATAAAATAAAAGTCCTTTGGGACCCCTCTCTTTTTCCTTACAGCCCCCAACTCCCAAGTATATCACCAGCCACTCCTCACAACCTCAGTGCAGCAGCTTTGCTGCCCCCTGGTCCTGTCCCCATGCTTTAATAAGATCACCTCTTTTGCACCAAAGATGTGTCGAGAATTCTTCTTGGCTATGAGCTCTGGACCTCACCTACATTACAAAACAATAGAATGCAGCACAGCCCCCCCAACTGAGCATGCCCTGAAGGCCAGTGTAAGGAAGGCTCTGGTTATACACGCCTCATTTAAACCCCAGAACAGCCCAGAAGGAACTACACGGGCCAATGAGTACGCCTGCGAGGCCTCATTCCAGGCAACAATTCTGATGCCCAGCCTCCACCCCAGGGCCAGTGATCACGGAACTTCAAGGGTGAGACCTAGGCCTCAGCATTTCTGTAAAGTTCCCCAGGGAATTCTATGCAACCAGGCTGGAGAGCCACCGCCTTATACCCTCTGGCCACTTCCCCAGCTTCCCCCCAGCCCCCCAGTACACCTCTGACCTCCTCTCTCCCCTTCTCTCCAGTCTGGCCACATCAGCCTCATCTCCACTTTTCGCACCTGCCAGGCACGCACCCGCCAGGCACCCAGCCACATCATACATCTGGTCCTGCTGGTCCCTCTGCCGGGAAACTCTCCCTTGCGACCCTGCTCACTGGATTCCTTCAATCTTCACTCAAATACTATCTTCTCAGTAATCTCCTATGAGGGCTTTATTTAAAATTGCAGAATTTACTTAGCTTTCCCCATTCTCTGCTTCATTTTTATCACCTTTGAAGTAATAAGTTACTTGTTATGCTTATTATCTTTTTCTCCCAACAGGACTATAAATCCACGCAGGCGGGGATATTTTTGTTTTGTTTACTGCTGGAGCCCCACTACCCAAAGTGGTGTACAGTACAGAGCAGGCAACCAATATTTGTTGAGTAAACAGATTAATTCCCACTTTCCCTACGGGACAACTGAGGTTCACAGAAAGGAAGTGATTTGCCCAAGATCACACAGCTGATGAAAACGCAAAACCCAGATGCCCTAAAAATCCCACTGCTGGGTGTCCTCTCTTCCTGAGCCAGCTTACAGAAGCCAGAAGGCTCAGGCAGAAATGCAAACAGTTTCACCAGGAGATTAGCGAAACTCTTAGATGGCAGGTCCCCACCAACCAGAGAGGGAAATGAGAATGTTTCAGGGTCTTAAGACCCCTCAGCCATGGTGACCACAGCTGCCACACCTGACCCAGGAGATCCCTGGCCATAGGCAAGGGGTAATTCTGAGTGTCAGGGCCACCCCTGAGTCCCCAGATTTACTGACACGAGACACGAGGATGAATGGGTCTACTCTGGGCTACCAAGTGGGATATGCAAAGGCTGAGCCCAGACTACCCTCTCACTCTTCAGGTCCTACAGTCTGATCCCTCGTTTCCCAGAGCAGGGGCCCAGAAGAGGAAGGAAAATGACTTCTCTAAGCAAGCCAGGCTAACAGCAAAAGCACAACTCCCAGGACTTAGCAAATTAAAGATACGGCTGGGACCTGACCACAGGGCAGATGGATGGGGGAATGCATCTTGGGAAGAAGAGAAGGGGGAGAGAGACAGAGACAAACAAGCCCCCTGGACAGTCCAGGCAGCCTGGTGGGTCCCTGCGGCAGACAGGGATAGCAGCCATTAAGTCAAGGGCTGTAATGGGAGCGGGAACAGTCATTCAAAATAAAAACGTATAAAACCTCTCTTCTTCTATTACTGCTGAGAAACCACATCCCAGACACATGGACTTGATATATTAAATTTGGCAGCTCTAATACACCCCGTCTTGCCAATAAACTTATAGGAATTGGATTGAAATTGTAAGAGATGAACGTTTAACGGCCGAGTGCTTAACCAAGCCATTCACGAAGCCTCAAGCTCTGGAGAGCTGCTGGCTCTGGAGAGTCATGGGGAGGGGTGGGTGTCCCTCTGGGAGGCAGAGATAGAAGCGCTGGCTCTGCAGCGGTCTTAGCTGAACAAAACCACACAGGGCACAAGGCTGGCCAGGTGACCTTGGACCTCTCCCGCCCTCTCCTTTCGCTGTAGGAATGTGAGACAGGGGGCTCTGCAGCAATGTGAGACAGGGGGTCTGACGGGTTAGCTGATTGCCTGCAGAGCAGTAAACAGAAGTTTGGTAACCCAACTGAAATGTTAATGAGAGTAATGGAAACACAAATGACACTAGTAATGTCCAGCATGTAGCAAGTGCTAAAGAAATGTCACTTACTATTTGATTTACTGAGCACCTACTAGTGTGGTATGAGGCTAAGAGCTTTACAATGCATCATCTCATTTAATCCTAAGGACAACCTGTGAGGCAGGACCTACTCCACTTCTTCAGATGAGGGCACTGAGGCTCCAAGAAGCAAAGTGCCTTAGCCAAGGTCACGGAGCTGGAAAGCAGCCAAACTGGGTTCAGCATCTGGGCAGGGTGGCTCTAGAGCCCATGCTCCTCATGGCTTAGGAAAGTCTCCTTCCAACAAATCACGCTGCTAACTGCTCTTTTTTTTTTTTTAAGCTTTTATTTATTTGACAGAGAGAGAGAGAGATCACAGGCAGAGAGGCAAGCGAAGAGAGGCAGGTAGAGAGGGGGGAAAACAGGCTCTCTGCAAGCAGAGAGCCTGACACGGAGCTCAATCCCAGGACCCTGAGACCATGACCTGAGACGAAGGCAGAGGCTTAACCCACTGAGCCATCCAGCCGCCCCTGACTGCTCTCCTTTTTAATCAGTCACTATACCCTGGGGACCATGGGCCCCCCTCCAAACCCAAGAGGTATGTGTTATAAGCCCACTTGCGAAGGAGAAGACTGGGGCTCAGAGTGGTGCCGCACGGGGCTCCGAGTCACGCTTTCAGGAAAGAAAGTCAAAGCAGGTCTCGAGGTGCCTGCACTTAGACTGGCAATGATGAGCCCCTCGGCAGTGGGGGGGGGGGGGGAGAGCGAGTGTGTGTGTGTGTGTGTGTGTGTGAAGTTTCCTCCTCACTTGGACTTGCTGGGAAAGCTTCCCTGAAGTCATATAATGAGCCTCTTGGCAGTGGACACTGTGCGTGTGTGAGAGAGAGAGAGAGAAACACGTTTCCTCCTCTCTCTCACATGCGTGAACCTCAGCGGAGAGGTGCCCACCCACACCTTCCTTCCTCTGCCCACCCTGCACCTGGCACCGGGGCGGCACTCAGCTGTCCACGGCGAGTCAATGCACCTCTCGCTCTAATCCCAGCTCTGCTAGGTGAGGTTGTGGCTCCGTCGCTTGCCTACTCGGGGTCTCAGTCTCCCCATGTGTGAAGGGGGAGGCGAGCAGCTAGACCAGGTGATCTCTAAGGGCCTCTCCAGACAGCCACGTTTAAATCCAGGTGCCACTGCTTTCTAATTCTGTGCTCAGCTTCCTCCTATGAAAACTGGGATAGGGACAGGGCCCACCTCAGGGATTGTTCTGAGAATCAGCTCATCTGTGCACACATACTTGACTTAGCAGAGCCTGGCCCCCAGGGGCCCCTCAAGAAACAACAGCCAGTATCCCCCATCATTATTACTGGTCTCCCAAAGGACTGTATTTCAGAAAACTGAGGCTCGGAACAAGGAACAGGATGTCAGTGTCCAAGTGACAACTGGGGGCAGCTGGTCTGTATGACAGATGAGGAAAGGTGAGACCAGGAGTGGGTAAGTCAGTTGCCCAAAGCACACAGCACAAGGCAGAGGTGGGACCGGACTTCAGCCTTCATGATGGGCCCAGACACCTGCCCTGAACAGCAGCTCTGCAGAGCCCATACGGCCCAGGTATGGTGTCAAGGGGAGCAAATGAGCTCCAGGGCAATCTGTGCGTCCCACCTCCCAGCGGGCCAGTCCCCAGGGAGGCCAAGGACCTGGGCAGGAGCTGGGCTTCAGCAAGGTGACATTGCTCCGACAGCAGCCAGCTGTGAACTTCTAGCAGTCTTGACCCAACCGCCTCCCTCTCTAGTGCCTTGGCACACATTAGGAAAGGATGCTGGTGCAGAATCCTCCAGACAGATACGGTGCCCTGCCACTGCGTACTTGGCAATCTGGCAAGCAGAGCGTATCTCACTCCGACTCACCCCTCAGCCAGGTGTCCTTGCACAAGGCACAGCCTGCACCACTGCACTTGGAAGCCCGGAGTGGGAGGTCAGGGAAGGAGACAGCTGGACATCTCCGAAGGCGCCCAGACACCAGCATGGGGTGCTGACTAAGCTGGTCCTCTCGGCCGTGATTCACCCTCATCCTCTGGGACTGGTGCGCTCAGCAGCTGTGAACAAGGCACCATCCTGCCTTGCTGGAAACGGAGACAGCGCCACCTGCCCATTCTCAGGGATCGGGTCCATGTTTGCAACAGCAGCTGCTGGCTCCCTGGAGCTTCACCAGGTGACAAGGTGGCTCCCTATGGCCAAAGGGCAGCAGGTTGAGGCCAGTGCGACAACCTCCGGGGTCACACAGGTGTGGGTTTGAATCCCAGGTCTGCCACTCATCAGCTAGGTGTACTCTAGAAAGTTATTTCATCCCCCTGTGCATGTCCTTAGCTCTAATCTAGGGACCCCCACTGCTATTGTGGATTGACAAAGGCATTGGTATATTAGGACGCCTACCACATAGTTAGTGCTAGAGAATGGAGGGGTCTAACTGCTGGTACTACGACCATCCAGGCGGCTCACTCCCTCGCTCTCCAGGTGAGCCTGCCCAGACCATTGGACTTAAAAGTGGCAGCCGCAGGCACTTCTCCCCTCCTTATGACCTGCTGTTTCCCCTAGCTCGTCTCACCTCACCTGCTGCTTTACTGTCATGTGTGTCTCCCTCCCCACTAGTATGTGGGTCCCGTGAAGGCAGAGTGATCTATCTGTCCTGCTGCACCCCAGCACCAGGAACACAGCATTGCACATGCAACTGCCTGTGGAAGGAGCTACCCACAGAACTGGAGGCCTCTTGCCCTCTGCTTACCTATAGCTCCCAGACCCTCTTCTCCTCCACTGCGGATCTAGGGACCAGGACGAGGATGGGCAGAGGAGAGAGACACAGAAGGTCCTGAAGATGAGTCTCTCACTGCCACCACCGCCCTCCCTGCAGGACTCCTGTCTCCAGCAGAGCCCTGCTCTACTGACTTGACCCACACCCGGCCATCCTGTGGCACCTGACCTCAGTCTTCTGGGTCTTCCCTCAAGGAGACACTTTGGGGTGGAGGAAAGAAAAGAGAATGGGGGTGGGATGGGGGGAGGGAAGACAGCATCAGATTCCTGCGTGCTAGGCACCTGGCTTTCGTTCCCTTATTTGATCATCATAGGGACCCTTTGAGCAGATGTCAAGGTGTCCATTTCACAGATGGGGACGCGGGTTCAGAGATACTCCTCATCTGCTCAAAGCCAAAACTGAGACAGATTCCCATAATAGTCATTTCTCATCAGCCTGAGTGCTGCTGGTGGGCCAGTGGCACAGAGGACCCCCCAGCACCCTCTGGGAGAGACCTCACCATGAAGCCAAAAGGCGTGGAGAGCCAGCACTGCCCCTGGGGTCCAGATGAGTCCTGAAGCCTTTCTCTTCCCATCGCACTGCTCCGCTGTGATGCGCCCGTGGGGCAGACGTTTGTGCTTCATTGATATTCTTGGTTCCTTTCATTGTGTGTGTCTCAGGTAGAGCTGTCTTTGGCACAGGGCTAAAATAAGCCAACAGCTTGGCTGTGGCCAAGGGCTGGGAGACGCATCATAATAATTACCCAGGCCTTGTGCTCGCCACATGCTGCCCTCAAGCTCACCTGTCATTTCTTCTAATTATGGCACTGCCAGACCCCAGGTAAACAGTAAACGGCAGCCAGAGGACGGCGTTATTGCATGCCCGCTAGGAGCTCAACAATGTCCCAGGGGCATATATGCCTGCTGTCTGGAGCTGATGGCATCAGAACTCCCTCGGGGAGGTGGGGGATGGCCTGCAGGCTATACCACTCAGAGCCCAACTCCAATACAAGTGCCAGGAAGATCCAGACGTCTTCCCTGATAGGGGCCCCATTATGTCAGAGGTCTCCCTCAGATACCTCAGTGCTTAGCAATGACCACACACCTCTCTCACCCTGACCTCATTTATGTGTTCCACCCCTGGGTGTTAGGCACATGTGGCATCATACTCCTGGCCCTCTAAGGCAGTGGGGGGCTCCCCACCCACAGCAATTCCTGATTCAGCAGGTCTGAGCTAGGGCCAGGATCTAAGGAAAATGATGCATAGTCCACAGACCATGCTCAGAGAAATGCTGATCTGAGGTAGATGAGGGACTGAAGAACAGAGAGGGTGAGAGCTTACCCAAAGTCACACAGACTACCCAAGCCAGTTCTTACTCTATAATCATTCAACTCAGGTCTGAATCTCGTCTCTGCCATTTCTGGGTTGTGAAACGCTCCGCAAACTACTCACCCTCTGAGCCTCATCTGGGAGACAGGCATAATAATTCTTATGGAACGATGGACTAAAACTATTCCATAAGATCACTGTGAGGATGAAATCATGGATATGAGGTGCTTAGCAGAGTGCCTGGCACGCTGACAGTGCTCAGTACTCATCTGTGGATATGGCGGCCAGCCTCTGCACCCCCTACCTTCTGGGGTTTATGCTTTGTGTTGTCTGCTCCCACACCATAGGAGGACTGATCTGCGGGACTAAAGGAACAGAGTAGACATGATCGTATGTCACTTCCACAATCGGGTGATAAGACAATACGCCTTCCATCCTGGGGTCTCTTTCTCTGATCACTTAATTTGGGGGAAGCCAGGTGCCACACGGTGAACAGCCCTGTGGGGAGGCCCATGTGGCAAGGAACTAAGACCCCCTGCTGACAGCGTGTGAGCAAGCTTAGAAGTGGACCCTCCAGCCCTGTCAAACCTTCAGATGAGGGCAGCCCCAGCAGAGAACTTGACTGTTACTTCCTGGGAGGTCTGAGCCATAACTACCCAGCTAAGCTACTCCCAAATTCTTTTTTTTTTTTTTTAAATATGATTCTTAGGGTGCCTGGGTAGCTCAGTCCGTTCAGTGTCTGCCTTCAGCTCAGATCATGATCCCAGGGTCTTGGGATCGAGCCCAGCATCGGGCTCCCTGCTCCACGCGGAGCCTGCTTTTCTCTCTCCCTCCCACCACTCATGCTTTCTCTGTCTCTCTTTCTCTCTCGCTCACTCTCTCAAATAAATAAATAAAATCTTTAAAAAAAATTTTTTTAAAGTAAGCTATATACCCAACATGGGCTTAAATTCACGGCCCTAAGATCCTGAGTCATATGCTCCACTAAGTCGGCCAGCCACACCCCCACTTCCAAATTCTTGACCCTCAGATATACAAGATATTTGTTGTGTTAAGTTGCTAAGTTTGGGGAGATAATCTGTTATGCAGCAATAGCTAACTGATACAGTGAAATAAACAAATGAAAAAACTGAATCACTTTAAAATACGTGATGGCTAGATGGCTACGGGTACAAAGTGCCCCGTATTCCAAAACACTCCTGAGTTGAGTCAAATGAGCCAATCCCGGAACACAGGCACAACCTTCCAGAACTTTCTATGGTTCCCCTCAGCCATATATTTATTAGCCAAACATTTGCTGACCCTCCCTCTCTGCCAGAATGGGGTTCACACCTCACGACACAAAGGCCCTGCTCTCACAAGAAAGTGCACTGAATATATGTTGGGATGGCTGGCCGATGTGCCCCCAGTAACAATACTAGGTGATAAGCTGTGTGCTAGACAGCACCAAGGAAGGGTACCTATGTCCAACAGGAGTTCCTCCAAGGAAATGATCAGAGATGATCCCCAAGATCTAGATACCAGGCGCCTGGGTGGCTCAGTGGGTTAAGCCTCTGCCCTCGACTCAAATCATGATCTCAGGGTCCTGGGGTTAAGCCCACATTGGTCTCTCTGCTCAGTGGAGAGCCTGCTTCCCCCCTCTCTCTGCCTGCCTCTCTGCCTACTTGTGATTTCTCTCTCTGTGTGTCGAATAAATAAATAAAAAAATCTTAAAAAAAAAAAGAAAAAAAGATCTAGATACCAAGATGGTCACTGCAACATAGCTTGTCCGAAAACTGAAATCTAAATGTTGGACCGTAAGAACAGCTGACAGACAATGCTCACTATATGCAGATAGGCAGCTTGGTTTCCCAGACAAGGTAGGAGTGGGAGGGTTCAATGACATGACTCACATCTTACCTAAAAAAGACTGGACAGAGGGAGCCCACATTGGCAAGGATCAAGAGCAGGGCATGAGCCACATCTGTTCAATGCACTACCAGACAGACATTAAAAATCAAGTCAAAGGAGGAGTGTCTGGGTGGTTCAGTTGGCTGAGTGTCCAACTCTTGACTTTAGCTCAGGTCATGCTCTCAGGGTCATAGGATGGACCCTGTGTAGAGCTCCGCACTCAGTGGGGAGTCTGCTTGAGATGTTTTCTCTCCCTTTGCTACTCCAACCCTCCCTCTCTCAAATAATGAAATCTTTGGGGGAAAAAAGAGAAAAACAATCAAGTCAAAGGAAAAAAATTCAAGTCAAAGGAGACTATTCCCTTTTAGCTAAATAAAAAATGGCTCCTTATCACAGCAGTTTGTACAACACGATACCACTTTTTTAAGGAGAAAGAACGTCCTGCCCCAGCACACCCACATACCCACACCCACGCACACAAGCAGACACAAAATATTTATTGCGACTATGTCTGGATAATAGGATTATATGCAGAATTTTCTTCTCCCTTTGTGTTTTTCTATTTTTCTAAGTTTCTACATTAAGCATATATTGTTTTAAATTTGCTCAAAATATTCCCTTCAAAAAAGTGGGAAAATTGCCAAACTAGGATAAATACTATTCCTTCTCCCTTAGGAGGCCACTGTAGATGGTTCCAATGACTTGGTTCACCTGGATGGACCAATCAGGGCTGGTGTGGAAAGAGATCCGCCTTCAGTCCCTGGCTGAAGGCGGATAGGGCACACCATGATTCCAAGCAGACCTGGCTCATGGCAGGTTGGCAAAACCCGAATCTGGGCTCCAGGGAGCTGCAGGATGGAGACACAGTTTCTCATCAGATAGTTACAGGTCCCAGGAGGCCAGAGCTTCCAAACAGAAAAGGTAAAAATAGTTTGATGGAGGCTTCTGAGCCAGAAACTTGGACTTGGAACCGCCCCTGCCTCCCGCTTCTTCTGCCGCCAGGCTGGTCTGTCACCACCCTCACTTCTGCCCAAGTCAGGTCTCATCTCCAGCATCTGAGCCAACCTCTTCATTTCACCCACCCTGGGCAGCAGAAGATCAAGTCTCTTAGAACTACTCCTGCTCAAGATTTTCCATAGCTCCTAGTGGGGAGCTTAATACAAATGAAGTCTCCTGGGTCGTCAGATCTCCAGGAATTCAGACTCAGCTGATCTGGAGCGGGGCCCAGAAATCTAGATTTTACTCATGGAGTCTAGTACCCTCTAGTAGGTACCCCTTAAAATATAAAGGCTGGGGGACCAAGCTTCTCCTGCTCAAAGACCTCTCTATTCCCTGCATCCCAAAGACAGTCACTCTGGGTAGACAACACCTGGATTCTTGTCTCGGTCAGAAACCAGTCTGATTTTAAATAACCTCAGCTCACTGAAATGATAAACCCAACTTGACTGGAATGCTAAACACAATTCATTAGAATGGATAAAGCTGTTTTCCTACTACCTAAGTGTCCTGTCATGCTCCAGGTAAGTTTAGAATTGAAAATAGAGGTAGTAAAATAAATCAACCTTATTGATGTTCCTGACCTCAGTTTAGTAATAATCAGCATATACTTGGTATTTAAAAGTATCTGTAACATTGAAAAGAATTTGACATGTTGAGTATGACAGATAAGCACTGTGATTCCAATTTAAAATACAGAAGTTAGGAATTGAGAAATATATGGGGTGCCTGGTTGGCTCAGTTGGTAGAGCATGCAACTCTTGATCTTGGGGTTGTAAATTCAAGCCCCATGTTGACTGTAGAGATTACTTAATACAGAAGTTAGGGGTGCCTGGCCAGCTCAGACGATAGAGCATGACATTCTTGCTCTCATGGGGGTTGTTGAGTTCAAGCCCAACACTAGACATAGAGTTTATTAAAAAAAAAAAAATACAGAGGTTCTAATATATAGGTAGGGCAGCCCCTGAGTGGCTCAGTCAGTTAAGTGTGTGACTTCCATTCAGGTCATGATATCAGGGTCCTGGGATTTTTTTTTTTTTTAAGATTTTATTTATTTATTTGACAGAGAGATCACAAGCAGGCAGAGAGAGGAGGAAGCAGACTCCTTGCTGAGCAGAGAGCCCGATGTGGGGCTCGATCCCAGGACCCCGAGATCATGACCCGAGCCGAAGGCAGAGGCTCAACCCACTGAGCCACCCAGGTGCCCCAGGGTCCTGGGATTTGAGCTCTGTGAGCTCTGCACTCAGTGGGGAGTCTGCTTGTCCCTTTCCCTCCCCCTTTGCCCCTCTCCCTGCTTGTGCTCTCTCTGTTCTCTCTCAAATAAATATATAACATCTTTAAGAAAAAAAAATGTTTCATATATACAGTTAGGTAACTGATAAAACATACGTCAGTAAATGATATTAGATTTATCATTTCAAGCTGAAAAGTCAGCAATAACTAGAAACATTGGCTCCACTGTTAGAATCATCTGGAATGCTGTGAAAGCTACTAATAGTACCCCCCCATATCCTAATTTCATGTCACAGATGGCATCTTTTTTTTTTTTTTAGCTTTCCAGACATAACCAGAGACATAAAAGAATTTAACTAAGTATGTTGAAAGTATTGAACTGTTTACAAGAACTTGAAATTCATTATGTTTGTAAATTTAAATTATTAGATTTTCTAGTAACATTTAAATATTCTTGGGAAATTATACTTGTTAGGTTATATATCTGAAGTACTTAAAAGGAAAATCAAATATATTAAATTATAAGTGAAATAAATGTGTAAGGGAATGTAATTAGGCTATAAATAGGCTATAAATTGTTTAAAGGAATTTAAGGTTAGTTCAAAGAGAGTTCAAACATCAAAGGAAAAGTGAAGGTCATTTTTCTTATTTTTCTAGATATGTATAGAGTAATTTCTAAGCTGAAGTAAGCAGCTTAAAGAAAATTCAGTATTTCCAAATTGTTGCTGCAAAATGAAATAAAATAAAATAAAACAAGCCACACCTTAACTTCCCATGGACTTTCCTAACCCATCCTACTTAAACCAATTCCTTCCTCCTCTAACTTCCCATCAGCCAGATTTGTTGTTAGCAGGACAAAAGTATTCTATCCTAGAAGCCTCACAACTTTGTGTCCCAAGGAGCTACCAGGATGCTTTGCAAATAGAAAATAACTTCAGTTATGGTTAAGTCATCATGGTTTTAGACCTTAAAGCTTTTCACATTTTTCTTCCCAGTCCCCAATCAGGCGTTCCTTTTGCTTTTCCAAGTCAGGCCCAGACCTCTAATCCCAGGCCTCTAATCCCAGGTTTTCAGTACCTATGCTGATGACTTATCTCTGGCTTAGACCTCTCTGAATTTCAGATCCAAATCCCCACTGGCCTCTGGGCATCTCCACTTGATGTCTAAGGGGTGGCTCAAATCTAACATGACCAAACAGAGCTTAAGGTCATCCCGCTGGATTTCAAGTTGTTAAGGTCAAAACTTCATCCTCCATTCTTCTTTCCCACACTCTCTACACAGGTCAGCTTGTTCTGTCTGTCCGATCTCCCAAAATACAACACAAATCTGATCACTACTCTAATCCATAAACTAATCTAAATTACCATCCTGTCTCAACTGACGCAACACAATAACTTCCTCTCTTCGATCTGTTCTCCAGAGAGCAGCGAGAATGATGACATTAAAATGTAAATTGGATCATGTCACATCCCAGCTTAAAACCCTTCAGTGGCTTCCTAGAGCAATTAAAAAGAAGTAAGACTCCTTACTATGGGTTACAAGGCCCTATTTAAGCTGACCGAAGCCCATCTCTTCACAGTTCGCCCTACCGCTTTCCCTCAAGCACTCCAGGACTGCTGCAGCCTCAAGTCCTTCGCACCAACCTTTTCCTGTTTGACCAACTTCTCTTCGTTGGGGTCTCTGCTTAAAGTGTCACAGTAGGCACCCTGGCTAAAATAGCACCACCAGACTCTCTTCAAGCAACCTGTCTTTTGCTTTTTAAAGTATTATTTGTTTGTGGTTAGCGCACCTCCCGATCTGCCCACACACTGAGTGCTCCTTGAGAGCGGGGCTTGTTCTTCGCCAGGTCCCCAGGTCATGGTCCAGAGGCAGCACTCAGAAAATATGAGCTGAGTGGCACTAGTACATCAAAACCCCTATTTAATCCCCAAGAAGGAATGAGCGGTGCCCAGATCTCCCCCTTCTAGGTCAAGGTTCTAGTGGGCGAATCCCAGGGGTGAGGGGAACAGGAAGCATGTGCAGAACCGTCCCTTCTCCCGATGCCCGGTAAAGGGGTTCAAGCCCCAGGGCCCAACTTTGCCACAGGCTCCAACACTAGGCCTGGACTTGGATCCAACAGAGACAGGCAGAGATGAGCCGGGGACCTGGGCACCCAGTCCCGCTCGCCCTTTTGTTCACTCCCCGTTAATTAAGTTGGTGCGGCCCACAGAGCAGGGAAGGGACTTAGAAAGAAGAGCCCATGTCTTCCCCCTTGAGGGGAGACGACTAACACTAGCTCCTCGACGTCCTGCCAGAGACAGTACCTGGTTCCGCAGGGCCCGACGGCTCCGAGCTCCTCCTCCTTCTGCGCCCTCGTGTCGCGAACTGCTTGCTGGGATTCGTAGTCCTTCCTTGAGTATCAATCGACCCTTCCCAGAAACCTTTGGGAATCATAGCTAAGACCGGGCGGGCGTTGGGGAAGGTAAAGGAAACGCGAGGACTTCTGGGTGTTGTAGTTCAGCATATTCACTTAACAAGAAATTTTTTAGAAATATTGGGTAACAAATCTTAACACACTATTTGGGCTGCCCTGATCTAAATTCTACGATACTTTTCCTCCCCGCAAAGCCATCACTTACCTCTCTCCTTCAAAAAGATAATAAATGAGCTTCAGAAAAACTACAAATCCCATAAAGTATTGCACGACGAGGGCTGCTTTTTTTTGGGGGGGGGTGGGAGCGCATGGTCGGCTGCGGCGCAGGCGCGGGCTTGACAGCGGAGAAACATGGCGGGCCCGACGTTTACTGCGAGGTTGTACTCCCTGCTGTTCCGCAGGACCTCCACCTTCGCTCTCACCATCGCTGTGGGCGCCTTATTCTTCGAGCGCGCCTTCGATCAAGGCGCGGACGCGATCTACGAACACATCAACCAGGGGGTGAGGGACTGGGCCATCCCTGACCTTGGGCCTGCCTGAGGGGTGACAGTGGGAGTGGAGGTGGGACTCAGTCTGCCTTTTACTATGGGGGGGGGGGCGCGGGGGAAAGGCTGCACGTCTTCTGTCGGTGGAGTGCCATATATCCTCTCCATCGGATGTGAATCCCAGAACGTTAAATGATCCCACTTTGTGCGGGTTATAAGTATTGATATCTCACACCCCCAGATACCCACTTGTCCATTTGCAGGAGCAAAAACTAAAGCTTAGTGAGAGCAGAGGATTTACTGTGGCTACCCTCAGGATGTCAGTGGCGAATCTGGGCTGGAACCTGGACCCACAGTCTTCTCTGAGGATTTCAAGGGCAGATTTGAGCGGGCGAGGGTCGTGAAAAGGACATCTCCTTAGATACTGTGCTTGGTCTTTTCACATAGCACTCTTCACTTTCCCAGGCTTCCTATGCAAGCATTGTAGTAGTAATAATGGGTAGGAGACGGGAATATAAAATCAGAGACCCCTGGATGGGGATACTGGGCCCTGTCAGTTGATAACTGTGGCATTCAGTTCGGTGAGTTTCTTAACCTCTCTGAGCTTCACTTTTATCTGTGATGTGGAGATGATAGTAACTGCTGTAAGCAGCTCCTGTGAGAATTACATGAGATGCAGGCAAGATGCCCAGTACCTGGTAGGTGGTGCACTAAAAAAATAACATTTGTTACATTCCTCAAGAGAAAGTGAAAGCGGAAGGTAGGACATAACCACACCTTGTAGACTCATTGTGTGCCAACACTGTGCTAACTGCTGTACAGGCTTTTCATCATCATTACGTTGTGGCTCATGTTAGGGAAGGTCTCCTGCAGATAGCCCTGTTACACCGTTCACTTGTGTTTTTAATTTGAAGCTGTCTGACCCTACAGCCCTGTCCACTGATGCTGTACTGCCTGTGATCAGGACCTCTTTCTGCCCCTATGAAAGTGTCTCCACTGTTCCATCCCCCGCAGGCAGTTCTGTGGGCCATTCCCAATATTTGGGAAAGGTAGTTAAGTATGCTGTCATAATTTACCAATCTGTGCTTTTAGGAACAAGAATCAAGGGCACCTGGCTGGCTCAGTTGGTAGAATGCCCAGCACCTGATTTAATTTCAAGCCCCAAGTTGGGTGTAGAGATTGCTTAAAAAAAATAAAACCATTTAAAAAAAAAAAAAAAAGGAATGAGAATCCAACTAGTTCCTGACCCAAGGATCACAGGTTTAAGGAAATTATTAAAGAATGAGTCAATGTAAAGTATTTGGGGCTATGCATTTAGGACCTCTTGAGTAATACCTGGGAGTTGAGGAAATAAGACCTCTTCCAGGCTCTGTTCCTTAGTACACTTAGTACTTAGTACTTTTGAATAATAACCTCAATTTCCTGTAAAAGAGGGATCATCCTTTTCCACTTCTCTTTACATGGCGATTGAGAAGATCAGAGCAGTTTACAAGTGTTAGGAATGTGCATTGAGCCCAGTGCTGCTTCCGGTTTGCCCACCCCAGCTGTCCAGACATGGTACATGTTTCTCTCTAGCCAGTTTTAGAGACCAGGACAGTGGGAGTAGCTGCAAAATGTGAGAGACAAAGCTCAAAGTTTGTGGTTCTTGTCTTTAAAATGCAGAAGCTGTGGAAACACATCAAGCACAAGTATGAGAATAAGGAGTAGTTCCTCAGAGACCCCTCCCCACGCCGAAAGGACCAGGTCCACCCACCAGCTGTTTGCCCAGAACCAGGGCCTCAGCCTGAAGATGATGCTCAGATTACTCTTCATTGACCACCTGTAGCTGTTGGCAAGAAGCGGGTTCACCTGACAGACTCTTCAACTTCTGCTGTGTTTGAAGTCTGTTTAGTCAGAGTCATCAGCAAATAAATGGAAATTGTCCTCAAGACGTGGCTTCTGTATCTAGTGCTTTGTTAATGCTACCTAATCTTCACTTTTCAGTTGAGACCACTTTAGAGTCCTCTGCAAACATCTGAAGGGCAGATTTCATTCTTTTGGGTTCCATTAACTTTCAGACAACTCTGGTTTAGAAAACATGAGCTGTAATTGGAGGTATTACTTTCAATTTTTGCTTCTAAATCAGTAATTCCAGTCTTTTTTTTTCTCCCCCCAACCCAAGCTCTCCCTCCAACAAGAGGCTTAAACTCCCAACCCTGAGATACCAAGGGTTGCAGCAGGGACGCCTGGGTGGTTTGGTCGGTTTGGCACCTGCCTGTGGCTCTGCTCATGGGCCCAGGGTCCAGGGATTCAGCCCCACATCAGGCTCCTTGCTCAGCAGGGAGCCTGCTTCTCCCTCTGCCTGCAGCCCCTCCCCGCCACCCCCCCACTGCACGGCTTGTGCTCATGCTGTCTCTCTCTCTGACAAATAAACCAATAAAAATCTTAAAAAAAAAAAAAAAAAAAAGAATTGTATGCATAGGGGGCCTGTCTGGTTCAGTCAGTAGAACATGCAATTCTTGATCTCAGTGTTGAGTTTGAGCCTCACATTGGGTGTACAGATTACTTAAAAATAAAACTTAAAAAAAACAAAAGATTAAGAGAACGTCACATGCTCTACTGGCTGAGTCAGCCAGGAGCCCCAGTAATTCCATTTTTAAGTCATACAAAGGAGAGCTAACTGGCTTAACCATAGGGAAAACCTTGATTCAGCTGGGGGAAGAAACCCTGCCCCAGGGTCCTGTCTCCATTCTGCCTTTAATTTGCTGAGTGTCTTCAGACGAGTTGGCTTACCTCTCTGGGCCATAGTCCATCTGCTGATGATGAAGTTGGACCAGAACTCTTGACCATCCTGCCAGAGTTTCCATCTCTAATAAGTTGGGTTTATCATTGTGCTTACTTGGTGGATTTGAATCTACCAGTTCTAGCTGTGTGAACCAAGGGCAAGGCACTTGACCTCTCTGAGCATCAGTTTCCTGGTCTATTACATGGGGATGATGGGAGTGCCTTCTGTATAGGTTCTTTGTGAGTGTTAAAAGAGTTGTTAAATGCAATTAACATAGTCGTAGACCGTGGCACATGGACATAACTGCTGGCAGACACATGGGGGGATGCTTAAGGACCTGGAGAACCAGAAGATTCTGCCAGCAGGCTATGGAGCAGCAGGAATTGAGGAAGAGGGGTTCAAGGACCATAGTCCAGTCATTCATTTAACAAACATCGAGATGGCCACTGTGTGTGAGGCACTGTGCTAGGTTCCACTAGGCACCTAGTGGTGCCATGGTGGCAAACATGAGGCTTGAACTACAGGAGATGTTGTAAATGCCATTCTATATCAAAGATATGTGAACATGAAGGAGGGCATGTGATGTAATTATAGAGTACTGGGTACTCTATAATAAACTGATGAGGGGTGCCTGGGTGGCTCAGTGGGTTTAAGCCTCTGCCTTCAGCTCAGGTCGTGATCCCAGGGTCCTGGGATTGAGCCCCACATCGGGCTCTCTGCTCAGCAGGGAGCCTGCTTCCCTCTCTCTTTCTGCCTGCCTTTCTGCCTACTTGTGATCTCTGTCTGTCATATAAATAAATAAAATCTTAAAAAAAAAAGACTGATGAATCACAGACCTATACCTCTGAAACCAATAATGCATTATATATTAATTGAATTAAAGTAATTTAAATTAAAAAAAAAGATATGGGACCCTTATACTATAGGAAAGCATGTGTGAACCATTTTCCTGAAAGATATTTTGCATCTATGTATTAAAATCATTAATGTGTATACCTTTGACCTAAGAAATCCTATTTCTGGCAAATTTTCCTTTAAAAATGCAGGTGTCCACAAGAGATGTTCATCGTAGTGTTTATATTGTGGGAAAAATGAAAAGACATCTAAAATGGGAATTACTATTTTGGTGAAATATGCAGTCATTTAAAACCTTGTTTGGCTTGAAGAAAATACCCATCAAATGTGACAAAGTACCAACCTCACTAATTCATGAAGCAGTCTGCCAAGTTATTAAGAAAAAGGTGAATAACTTGGAAGCTAAGGCTAATAACACAAACAGGCAATTAGTACAAGAAATACAGGGGCACGTGTATGGCTCAGAGGGTTAAGTCTCTCCCTTCAGCTCAGGTTATGGTCCCAGGGTCCTGGGATCGAGTCCCACATCAGGCTCTGTGCTCAACGGGAGCCTGCTTCTTTCTCTCCCTCTGCCTGCCATTTCCTCTGTTTGTGCTCTCTCTCTCTGTCAAATAAATAAATACAATATTTAAAAAAAAAATAAAATGCGCATAAGGGCGCTTGGGTGGCTCAGTTGTTTAAGCGTCTGCCTTCAGCTCAGGTCATGATCCCAGGATCCTGGATTGAGTCCTACATCAGGCTTCCTGCTCAGCGGGGAGCTTGCTTTTCCCTCTCCTGCTCCCCCTCCTTGTGTGAGTTCTCTCTCTCTGTCAAATAAATAAATAAAATCTTTAAAAAGTACACAACAGGGGTGCCTGGGTAGCTCAATTGGTTAAGCATCCAACGCTTGATTGTGGCTTGGGTCCTGATCTTGGGGTTGTGGGATTGAGCCCCGAAACTGGCTCTGTGCTCAGCATGGAACCCGCTTCGGATTCTCTCTCCCTCTCACTCTGCTCCTCCCCTACCCCTCCTGGTGCCTGTGCCCTCTCTCTCTCAAAAAAAAGAAAACAAACAAACAAAAAAACCCACGTAACACTCAACCGACCGACCCTCCCAGGTGCTCCATAAATAAGTCTTCTAAAGAAAAAAAAAAAAAAGAAAAAAGAAAAAGTAAAAAATGCTTAAGAAGAAGGTGCGCTTAAAGCATCAAAGTACAAAGCTAAGTGGAAAAAACAAGCTGTAAATTCATATAAAGTACCATGCGGTTTTTTGGTAAACATATATAAGATAAAACTGGAAATGCTCACAACAAATTGTTAATAGTGGTTAACTCCGGGAGAGTCATTTCCTGTTGTATTTCTCTCCGATATCTAAGTTTTCTGCATCAGGCATGTATTATTCTTATAATGGGGGAGGAATCAAATAGAAGGGGGCTGCCCAGAGAGGGTGTGAACACAGAGAAATGCAAAATGTGAGCCTCCGGCTCTGGCTCCAGGCCTAGAACCCAGCTGCTGGGAAGCCCAGGGTTCCCCTTCCACAGCTCCCAGTGAGGGTTCGTCCTAGCATGGCACTGCCAACTGGGAGCTGGGCCTCTCCAGAGCTCCCTAGGTGGGTGTGCCTCACAGGTGGGGAAAGTGAGGATTAGCACCCCCCTCAGACTGGCACCAAGAAGCTTTTTATTACTGGAAAAAGTTTCCTTCCCAAGCTCGGCTTGAGGCATTTCCTGGAGGCAAGAGCTGGGACAGTCTTTATGGTTAGAAAGTTCTGGGGTCTCCCCACCTGCTCCCCTCACACAGGTGTCAGGAAAAGCTAAATACTTGGAAACCTCAATAAGCTAGTTACTGAAGGCCTCTGAAATCCTCTTCTGAGAAGTTGGCATTCAGTATAGCTCTCCTCTGAGCAAGCAGGACCACTCTCTCAGCTAAGTGTATTTGAGCTAATGTCCTATTCTCCTCACTTCTCTCTTGTTTTCAAAAATCTCTCCAAACTGGTAGAAACTTCTCATTTACTCAGTCAGTCTGTCAGTCAACCAATACACCTTTATTGAGTGCCTACTCTGCTTGGCCCTGTTCTAGACCCCATACACAGTGAAGAACAAGAAAGATCCCTACCCTCTCGCAGCTTGCATTCTAGTAGGAGAGACAGATGGTAAATAAGAAATTAAATAAGAACGTCAGCTCACATTAAGGGCTATGAATAAAATAAAACAGGGTGACATTTGGGACTGACTCAGACTTAAAGAGCAGTGTGAGATGCTCAGGTAGGAAGTCAGGGAACATTTCTCCATGGAGACGGCATTTGAGCTGAGATCTGAATGAAAATCTCAGCCAGGTAAAGATCAAGAGTATTTCAGGAAACAAGAACGGCCAGCGCAAAGGCCCTGAGGTGGGTGTGGGTTTGGTTTATTCATGGAACTGAAGGAAGTAAGGCAGTAATAGATAGGGTCATGGTCTTATAGGTCTTATAGGTCATGCTGCAAGAGTTTGGATTCCATTCTAAAAAGACAGGTAAGCCTCTGGAGGGTTTCTGATGAATAGCTTACATTTATCAACCACTTACCGTGAGCCAGGAATTGTACTAAGTGCTTTGCAGTTTATGTGTCAATTTATTTGAACAGTGATCCAAAAGGTCGTTTTATTATTCCCACTGAAGAGCTCTAGTGAGGTGTAAAGAGCACTGATTTTAGAATGGACAGTTCTGGGTTAGAATTCAAGCCCTGCCACTCACCAGCTGTGTGAATTTAGGCAAGTTCTTTACTGTTCCTGAGCCAGTGTCCTCAACTGTCAAATACCCACCATGATATTGCACAACGGCAGCTATGATTCTTGTTATTTCTGGAGATGTTGTCATCTTGGAGGGGTGTCAAGGGGAGTAAGGAGTAAGTGCAATAAATCCTTACCCAGCTGACTGCTTAATTAACCCAGCCAGGGGCTATCCAGGCTGGCACTCTAGGGGTGCCTGCCAAGGTTCAAAACTTTGCAGCACTGGGTGGAGTCCAAGTTGGCCTGGCAGCTCAAAGAAGAAAGGCCCAGCCCTTGGAACATTCTAGGCTTTTCCCCAGTAGACACAGAGAGGCTGCCTATCACAGGCTGTGTTCCCCAGGAAGCAGATTCTGGGCTGGGGGTTAGTGTGTAAGAGGTTTATTTCTCCGGTCTGTTTAATTAAAAAAAAAAATTTTATTTATTTATTTGACAGAGAGAAAGAACACAAACAGGGGGAGCAGGAGAGGGAGAAGCAGGCTCCTCGCCAAGCAGGGACCCCCGAATCAGGGCTCGATCCCAGGATCCTGGGATCATGACCTGAGCTGAAAGCAGATGACTAACTGACTGAGCCACCCAGGCGCCCCATTTAATTTTTTTTAATTAATTTTTTATTCGACTGTAGCTGACATGCAGTGTTACATCAGTTGCAGGTGTACGACAGAGTGATTTGGCAAGTTTATATTTTATGGTATGCTCACAAGTGTAGCTACCATCTGTCACCATACAACGCTCTTCTAATGGAATTGACTATATTCCTTATGCTGCGCCTTTTATTTCCATGACTTACTCATTCCATAACTGGAAGTCTGCATCTCCCGCCACCTTTCACCCACTCTGCCCATCCCCACCACGCTCTCAGATCCATTTTAGACCTTGAGACCCATCTACTCCTTGAGGACCTGCAAGAACAGATTTGTCAAATCAAAGTAGCTAGAAACCCTTTTACTTATTAAACTCGTGAAGATTTGTAAAAATTATGATAATATCCAGCGTGAGCAAAGATGCAGGACATGATCTTTCTGAAATTCAGCTGGTGGGAGGGGCTAATTTGATCGTCAAGAAACCTGACTCAGCAATTCTAAGGATTTACCCTGAGAAAATAACCATGGGGACGCCTGGGTGGCTCAGTTGGTTGAGCCGCTGCCTTCGGCTCAGGTCAAGATTCCGGCGTCGTGGGATCAGAGTCCCGCATCGGGCTCCTTGCTGGGCGGGAGCCTGCTTCTCCGTCTGCCTCTGCCTGCCACTCTGTTTGCCTGTGCTCACTTTGACAAATAAATAAATAAATAAAATATTTAAAAAAAGAAAGAAAGAAAGAAAGAAAATAACCATGGATTGGACAAGTATTTAGCCAGGAGGTTGATCGTTGCAGCTTAATAGCAAATAATGAGAAACAACCAACATGCACAACTCCAGGCACGACAGTATCACGGGAGAACACTGCTAACCCTTTAAAGAGGATACGGATGAAAAGGGAAACATGTTCACTATGTTCAACTAACCAAAAAACAGGGATAAGCGCCTATGTAATATGATCCCATGTTTGTGGAAAATGCATATGTAAAAAAAAAAATCAAGTGCCTATGTATATTCCTTTTTCTAAAATAATGTCATAGGGATAAGAGCTAAAATCCTAACGGCAATTATTTCTGGGTGGTGGAGATGTTCTTTTTCTTTGCTTACTGATGTGAACCACACTGAGAAGGATGTTACTGCTTTTGTAATAAGAGGGGGGAAAGCCATGTAAGTTATTAAACAGAAATAGATTTCATCCCGTAACTCAGCCAGCTCTTCCAATGACAAGGAACAAGTCTGTCCTACAAATGAATTTGAAGTCTTGTGAGGAAAGGACAGGAATCAATGAATTTAAAATGTCTGAGAAATGTGCAAAGTTGGAGGGAATACAAATTCCGCAGGCAAAATAGAGGTTATGGCCGTGGCTTCAGTGTGAGCAAAGGATGAATACGGGAAAAGGGGCAGGCATCAGCCCACCCAGAGGATCACACACACACACACACACACCTGGGCCTGGTACCATTAACATACCCTATGTTACTAGATTCCTCAGCCCGGGGTGAGCACTGCTCTCTACCCCACTGTACAGGTGGAAAATGAAAGTTCAGAGAGGTTACGTATCTTGCCCAGGGTAACCCAGCTCGAGAAAGTAGAGCAGAGGTTCAAATACAGGATAGTTGGCTCCAGAGGCTGTGCTCGTAACCACAGCTCGGTGCTGTGTAAAAATCATTTAGCTCTCTTCACTGGGGCCTTGGACTGATATGCTTGGATTTATACACAGACTGAATGCCAAGGGCAGACTCCCGCTGGCATCAAGGACAAGGCAATAATGGAATGTAGTGGAAGTGTCAGCTGGGAGACACTTAGCCAACACCCTGTGAGTACAGAGGAACTGACTGTCTTCCTGCTGTTCCCGGCCTTTCCTCCCTTCAAAACTCCTGCACAGAAAATTTCCTTAGCTACTCTGGACACTTCTTCTCCACTGCACCTTCGTAAGACCGCCAGATCAACTCCCTTGCTCAAACAGCTTCAATGGCTCCCCACTACTGCTAAGAGCAAGTTCAAATTCCTTAACCTGACATTTAAGATCCAAGCTACCTCAAATCTCACCTTACAAACTTTCCAAATGCGGTCCTTGCTGTGGATCCCTTTACTCTCCTGCCTCAGTTCTAGGCATGGATTATGGAAATAGCGAATGCCTGGTTTTGAATTCTAGTTCTTTTTTTTTTTTTAAATATTTTATTTATTTACTTGACAGAGAGAAACACAGAGAGAAAGGGGCACAAGCAGGGGGAGCGGGAGAGGGAGAAGCAGGCTTTCTATAGAGCTGGGAGTCTGATGCGGGGCTCGATCCCAGGACCCTGGGATCATGACCAAGCTGAAGGCAGACATTTAACTGACTGAGCCACCCAAGTGCCCCTGAATTATAGTTCTGCTACTCTCTGGCTAGGTGACCTTGGGCAGGTTGCTTCCCCTCTGTGAGGCTCAGTTTCCTCCTGTGGAAAATGGGATAATGATAGCAATACCTCACAGGGTGGTTGGGAAGCTATGTGACGTAATGCTTCTAATGTTTTTAGCACACACCTACCAGCCATGGTTTTGTTATGTTGTTGCCGTTAGTACATTTGGGGGGCGGTGGCGCTCCCTGCACAGTCTTCTGGGAACAGTGCCTAATTAGCATATTTGATCCACAAAATAGGGGCTGAGAGCCTTGGGGATGACTGTACAGCTGAATCATCGAAGTGCCCCACCCCTTGTCCTAGCTGTTTTGAAACCGTGTTCCTGACATCCTTTCTATCCCTCTAAGGCCTGATCACCCTCTTGCGCTCCCTTGCGTGTCCTGTGATACATCTTGTTTTTAGTGTCTCTAACACTGTTTTAAACTCCAGCTGACTGGTGCATTCCTCCAGCGGTCCTTATCTCTTCCCCACACCTTTAACCACACAACCGACTCCTATCTGCTTTCGTCTGTCTTGCTCCTTTGCAGAAGTCTGAGCACAATTCTCTCTCCCTTGGTCCAGGCCTCCAACAGAGAGGCTACGTCCTGCCCTGGGGCTGCAAGTCTGAGCGGTGTCTTATCTCCTGGGCTCACTAATCTTTCCTAATGAAACACCTCCTTCAAGTTAGACCCTCTAAGGAGTAGCCCTTCCTTCCGCTCGCAGACAGGGAAAACTATTTTAAAGTGGAGATTTGGAAAATATATCCTGCCCAACGTCCCGCTCTCATCTCTGTTAATGGAATGACTTGATTATAAGTTGTACTCATTGAAGTATGGTGTTTAGAACAAAGGAGGTGATAGGTCCTCTTTTCCATGCTGAGCTAACCAGGCATGGAGTTAAGTGTCAAGCTATAGGGAAGCAGGAAAGCCAGGAGGCTGAAAATAATGGATTTGGAGGCTGGTAAACCTGGGTTTGAATCTTGAATCAGCCACTGCTCAGCCATGAGCAACTGGCTGAACCTCTAAACGAGGCTTATATAATCACACCTATCACCTGGCTCTGTTTCAAGGATTCATGGTAATTTCCTGTCCCACAAAGCTGAGCAGGATACCTCCTCTGTGCTCCCAGGGCACCCATCACACACTTAGCAGGTTGGATTGTGCCAAATGTCTTCTCTTGTGTGTCTGGATCACCCTGAGCCCAGAAGCTTCCGGAAGGAGTGCTGTACAGGAGTCACAGCAGCCGTGCTAAGAGACTGAGAGGTGGGCTGCACAGAAATCTGACTGGGGCATTGGTGGAAGGCACCCACCCTTTTCTCCCGGGTCCCACTGAGCAGGGCCCTGTGAGTTCGTGTGCCTGCCTCACCATGGGCCAGCACTATATATATACCTTAACCCAGCCATCCTGCCAACATCTCAGTGTAGAGACAACTGTGGCTCAGAAAAATGAGGCCACCTCGCTCAGAGTCCCAAAGCCGGAGAGTGGCTGAGGCTAGCAGCTTGCTTCTAACTCCAGAGCTCAGCTCCTGCTCTAAATGGCAAAACCCAAATAGGCCCCTGGCCATTGCATGTTACTCTGAGTTACTACTCTGGGAGAGGAGCCAGTGCCTTCCCGTGTAGACTCTAAAGTTGGGACAGGCTGCAAACACCCCTGTGGCGGGTCGCGGAATGGGTCTGTTGCCGCTTTCCTGTGACACTGGCCAGCTGGACCTGGGGTGCGTTCTGCCCATCTGTGGCATATGGTAGACCAGTCAGGAGAAAGGGGCAACCATCTCACCAGCCAGAGGGGTCCCAGTGTGAGAGTTCCCAGGCTCCCCTAGAAGCAGGGGCCTTTTGGAGGAGGCTGTTCCATGACAGAACTTGCTCATGGAGCCAAAAGCTTTGGAGTTCAGGCCATTCCCTGATTCTCTCCTTCCAGACAGTGGACGCTCTCAAACTTTTCCTGGCCCTGGGACCCTGGCATTCCATGGGAAATGTGCCTGTTGGAAATTGGTGATTTGTGCAAAGAAGTTTCTGGCAGGGTGATTAAAAGAGAGAAGAGGAAACTGCCCCAAATGCAATGTAGCCAGAAAACTGCCATCGGTTTTCTTCTCTCCCCTTTGAACAAGATTCCCCAATTTCAGAGTGCCCTCTGCCCCCACCCAGCATGATCTCAGCTGACCCTCACAATTACCCATGCTCATGAGGCAAGAGAGATGAGGGAATTTCCTCTAAGAAGATATTGAGGCCCAGAGAGGACAAGGAACTGACCCAAGGTCACAAAGCTTGCTGAAATCTAAGGGCCTAGACCCTAGGCTCCCAACCCTCAGTCCAGTGCTCTTTTCGCCACGCTTTACAAATAAAATAACAATAAAAATGATGGGCTCTTGAGGCCTGCAAACGCGCAAGTGAAAGAACACAATGTAAGCAAGTTAGACCACAGGATGGAAGATGGGGGCAGGAGCCTGCGTGGAAGCTCTGCCCATAAAATTCCTAAACGGACGGGCATGGTTGGCCCTCATCCCACTGAAGGGCCCCCTTTCTGCCTGGCCCTTCTGCGAAAACCACTTTCAGAAGAAAACCCAAATTACCCCCCTTGGAATGGCAGGGCACTTAAGGGACCCACCAGAGTGCTGAGGGTGGGCTTGTGCAGCCAGAAAAGGCGTAGTCAATGTCATAATTTCATAGTGGGAAACCTAGAATTAAGTGCCTGTTGTTTTTGTAATTCAGACCGCAGCGAGTAAAGCTCGAAGATATAACCTCCATGGCTGGGAGAGCACCTTGGAAGCCCAGTGAATTCTCAAGCAGGGCGAACCTCCCTGACTCCTGGGAGTGGGGGTGGGGTAACTGAAATCCCAGGGTCCGAGACTTGTGGGGGAGGGCTGGGGGTTTAAATAGGTTGAGAAACTGGACAAAATGCCCTTTAAGGCTCTCCGAGGTCTGCCAGCTGTGTGAAATTCTCTTGATGATTATCGATTGTTGGGAGAGAATTTCTAGTATGATGTGAAGTCAGAATTTGATTCTCATTTTAAGACACACATACCAACCCACCCTCACCCCCCGGGGCTGGAGATAGTAACCTTTAGATTACATTGGTTACCTCTCTTCAGGCTGCAGAATTGCAACACCAGTCTCAGGCCATAGTCAAGGTCCCTTTCTCCTGCCCCAGCACTCAGAGATCTAGCTGGGACAGGACACCAGGCTGACCTGGGGAGCTCCTACTGGGGACTAGCCTTCCCCCAAGCACATCTTCTAGAGCCCTGGTGCCTCCCCTCCTCCTTCTAGACATCCCATCAAAACAGTCTGGGTCGGGTGTGTGGGTGGCTCAGTGGGTTAAAGCCTCTGCCTTCCGGCTCAGGTCGTGATCCCAGGGTCCTGGGATTGAGCCCCGCATCGGGCTCTCTGCTCAGCGGGGAGCCTGCCTCTCCCTCTCTCTCTGCCTGCCTCTCTGTGTACTTGTGATCTCTGTCTGTCGAATAAATAAATAAAATAATGAAATTTAAAAAAAAAAAAAAAAAAAAAACCAGTCTGGGTTCCAAGGCTCCTTCCTCTCCTCTCAGCTCTCTTTTCCTCCTGAAGCCATGTTCCTTGGAAGAGGGGCCCACTCTCCTTCCTTCTCTTCCTCACCTTCCATTCTTTCCATGTCTTCCCTTCTTTGGGAGGTGGGGCAAGGCCCCCGTGAGCCTCACTGACTTAGCCTGGTTGACTCCCAGCTGCTGCCTGACACTGTGACCACTACCCTTTGCTGCTGCTGCTTCTTTTTTTAAAAAAGATTTTATTTATTTATTTGCCAGAGACAAAGGGAGAGAGAGCGAGTGAGCACAGGCAGACAAAGAGGCAGGCAGAGGCAGAGGGAGAAGCAGGCTCTCTGCCGAGCAAGGAGCCCGATGTGGGACTCGATCCCAGGACCCAGGGATCATGACCTGAGCCGAAGGCAGCTGCTTAACCAACTGAGCCACCCAGGTGTCCCGTTTTTTTTTTTTTTTTTTTTTTTTTAAAAAAATTTTATTTATTTGAGAGAGACAGAGAGCCAGAGGTAGTAGGGGGGCACGGAGGGGAGAAGGAGAGGGAGAAGCAGGCTCCCCGCTTTTTTTTTTTTCTGCTCCCCGCTGAGCAGAAATCCTGACTCCTCGCTCCATCCCAGGACCCTGGGATCATGACCTGAGCCGAAGGCAGACGCTTAACCAACTGAGCCACCCAGGCACCCCCACTACCTGCTGCTTCTGGAAAGTCTCTTTGCTCTTGGCTTTTTTCTGTTCATCTTGTCTGTTCGTTTCTTCATTCATTTATTAGGGCTTAGTACAACTGTGACTAAATCCCTTTCCCAAAATGTCTTAACATCCAGATCCCACTTGGACTGTGAATTCCACGAGGGCAGGGGTTGGGGGGCTGGTCTTTCTCACACATGCCTGACTCAGCGCCTGGCACCTAGTAGATCTTGGTAAACATGTGCCGAGTGGATGCATTTAGCCTCTCCTCCCTTGGTCCTCCCAACCAGGCTGACCGTCCATGCCCCAAGCCCTGAGGACAGCCAGTTAATACTGGGAGCTGCTCTGGACAAATGTCTGGGCCATGGCCTGGCCTGTGGTCCTAATTCTGGGGCTCCCATCCTCTTTCCCACCCTTCTTCCATATTCACCCTGGACCCTTTTGCCCCCTCCCAGGCCTCTGTGCTCCTCAGGGTCTGCTGTCCCCATCTCTGCTGAGAGAGCTCTTTTCTCTTCACCCCCCACCCCCGCCCCACAAGCCTTTTCTCTGCTTCCCCTGGACATAAAAATGAAGAATCATTCAGTGGGCTTCGCGGCAGACTGGACACACAGAGGAAAGGACAAACCAATCTAAAATCAAAGTGAAAAAAAAAAAAAAAGGTCTGATGAACTGGGATTTCCCATCCTCTTGTCCTATAGCTATTGGGCTTATATTTTCTTCTTTGTTTGTTTAAGAACACTAGTGATGGGACGCCTGAGTGGCTCAGTTGGCTGGACGACTGCCTTCGGCTCAGGTCATGATCCTGGAGTCTCGGGATCGAGTCCCGCATCAGGCTCCCAGCTCCATGGGGAGTCTGCTTCTCTTTCTGACCTTCTCCTCACTCATGCTCTCTCTCACTGTCTCTCTCTCAAATAAATAAAATCTTTAAAAAAAAAAAAAAAGAACACTAGTGACAAGGATGCGGAGATGGGGAAAGAAAGAAAGGATGGCACGTGGCATGGGGTAGAAGCGTGGGCTTTAGGAAATCCTGGGCCTGAAGCCCTCCTTGGGGCAACGTTAGACAGGTCACCTGCCCTCTCTGACCTTGGTTTTCTCATCTGAACCTACCTGGTGTGAGTTTGACAAGATAACACAAGGAAAGAGTCCAGCAGAAAACTGGCCACAGTGAGTTCTCGGTAAGCGCTTTTATTCTCATTACAAATATCATGGTCTTACTGTCATTTTCATTTATGCACATTGCTTTACAGACTTAGTCTGTACACGAAGTTTTCCAAAAATATCTTCACAATCGTGGAGCATTACCATCCAGTTCATTCTCTTAAAAAACATCACCACCACCAACAAACGTACTCTTCAGTATTTTCTCACATTGCTACCAAGTGTTCATTGACATCATTTAAAGTAGAGGGCTCCATAACCACCCCCTGCATTTTTGGTGGGTTTATTTTTGTTTGTGGTTCTTGGTCTCCCTCTCTGCATTATGCATTATTCAACCCAAGCTCCCGGTGTGACAGGGACAGGCAGGCTCCTGCTAATCGTTTCCTTTTCCGGATTGCACCTGGGGCTAAGGACCGACCTGCATCCAGGCTCCTCTGCTAACTTGCCTCCCTGGGCTCCTGGGTCCCTTTTTTAAAAATCAATGACAGGCCCTGCCCTGCCCTCCCCACCTCACAGAGGCCCAGAAGCCCTGTTCAGACAGACACATTTGCCATCAGTGCCCCTTGTGAGCTAGAAACAATGGCACTCAAAATCCTAAGTCTTCTTGGGGGCACTGGGTCGTAAAAGCTTCCTGGGAAATGCCTGTGATAGCCGTGTTCTCTAACAGGGTGCAGAGAAGGCACTTAGAAATTCCTGCTTAGGAGCAGTGGTGGGGTGGTGGGGCCCAGGGATCAAGTGAGCAGGGTACAGGGCTCCTACCCCACTTCACTTGTAACACTTTTGCCATTGCCCATCTTAAACCTTGGGGCCTCCTCAGAGGATATAATTGGCACCAAGTGGAAACCATTCACCTGGCCCAATGTACCCACTTTGCAGATGGGAAAACTGAGGCCCTGAGAGGCGAAGGGTTGTGCTTGCCAGCACTGCTCTGGAGGACTCCTGAGTGAGGTGTTTGCAAAGCATCCCTGAAGGGGGCGCCCTCAAGACCTGCAATGAGGAAGAATAGTTCTTCAAGGGAGATCAAGTTTGACCTGGCAGTACATTCTGGAAAGTTTGAAAAGTCGTTTGTCTTCTCTAATCCTTTAGACCGGGATGCCAAGGTGAGGCCCAAACGCCGCTCCCAGAGGTCAGGAGGTACGTATGACAAAATGAAGGCGAGAAGGGCTGTGTGAACAGTAGCAGTTAAGGTGGGTAAAGCCCAGGACTCCCCCAATTCACCTTGCCTTGCTCCAGGGCCAAGAGCTGGGTCTGAGGAGCTCAGGGAGACAGTAAAGAAATGACCCTCACCTGTGTGGTCCCTGGCAAAGGCCTCTGGGAGGAAACAGAGTCTTCCTGCTGCCTGTCAGAGTGGCTGACCCGAGCCCGATCTCAGCTAATTCAGCAGCTGGAGGGGAAGACACCGCTCCCCTCTCTGGTCTGCATCTCAAATGCACCAAGAGAACTGGCGTGACTCAGAGGAATTGCTATTGATTTTCACTTGTGCGGCTGACCTAACAAAACCAATTCGTCAAGTGCCTGTCTGCCTCGCTGCTCCGGACACTCATCCAAACCACGTGCAAATAAATTACACAAGCATCTCGGGTGATTTGTCAAGGTCCAGCTGGGCAGGGGCCCTGGCTCCCATGGATGGACTCCAGGCCGGGCTGGGGAGGATCAGGCCGGCAAACACTGCACTCTCGATCCTCTGTTGATCAGCAACAATCTGGGGGTGAGGGGAGACCAGGAATCGGGATGCCTGGCACCTGCTGCCACACTATCAACCAACTGACCACACCCAGGTGGGGTTTTGAGGAACTAGGCCTAAGTCCTTCAACAGGGCTTGGCACGGACCTCCTTCACAGGCGTCTTCTGGTCTCTGACTCCTTGACTCTGGAGGATCTGACTTCTGGTATTGGCTTTGCTACTGGACAAGTGTCCTCGGGACAGCTGTGAGATGGCAACGACACCACCTATGGGAGTCTAGGACTCTATAAAGGCCAGCGGTCAGACTGAGGGTCTGATCCTTGTTCTTGCCCCCAACCCCCCTGCCTGTTGCCTGGGCAGGCACCTCCATCTCTCAGCGCCTCACCTACACCACGGGGCTGGAAATACTCCCTCCCTCTAGGTGTGGGGGTTGCAGGGACTGAATGAGGGCATGGAGGGGACCAGAGGGCCTCACACCTTCATCTCTTCTTTCCACAAGCAGGGACTAGAGGTTCAGAGGAGGGAGTAATGTGCTCAGGGCCACATGACAAAGCAGGGCAACCTCAGGAGGGGTTAAAGCAAGAGGTAAGCAAGCCAGGCTGATGAGCAGAGCGGGCGATCACCCTACTCTCTCACTCTCCTGATGGTGGCTGTCACTGAAGAATGGGATACAGGGGGAGCAGGGTGGGGGCACTCATGGATCATTGCTTGAAAGGGTCAAAAACTTTATTTGCAGGCCTTTTCTGTTTTTGTTTTTGAATTTACAGGCTTCCTGCCATCCGGGAAGGAAACCACCAAGAGAAGTGGTGTCTTGCTGCATGAGGTCTATGAGGCTTGCCTTGGGGCTTTGTCCCCATATCTTTCACCTGCTCGCTGGGCCCAGGGGCTCCTCCACTGTGGGATAAGGCACTGTGTGTTCTGCAAGAAGGCGCTCACGGCTGGCTGGTGGACGACGAGGCGGCCTTCTCAGGGGCTGCGAAGCTGAGGCTGTTGAGGGGTGGAGTTGAACTTGGGGCCCCGGCAGGAGGCCAATGGGTGAGGAGACCCGAGGCTATAGTAACTCAGCCTGGCAGGTCTGCTGCTGCCCCCTCCCAGCTGGCCCTGACAGGGCGGCCTCAGGATGGAATCATGCCTTTGCTTCTTTTGCGGTCAGCCATGGTTCTCCGGTTGTGGTTGGCTCGCGTTGCCTTGTTGGCTTCCTTCTTCCTGCGTTCCTGGGTTGTCTCACGGGTCTGCCCGTGGCCCCGGGGGCTGCCAGCCACTGCCGTTGAGCTGTCATGCCTGTACCTAAGGGAAGAACAAGCCACCCAGGGAATGGGAAGAGCCCACTGCCTTTCTTAGAGGTCCCTGGGAACGGACACACAGCTGGGGCCAGGACAACCCTGTCCCACTGCAAGTGAGAAGAAATGGAGCCCCACAAGGGCTCTGGGGGCTCTGGCCGGTCCTGTGTCTGGTGAATTCTCTTCTCTGAACCCTGCCTCCAGAGGCTCCCTATCTGCGGGAAGGACCAGCTGTGGGCTGAGCACAGCCCACAGCAAGGAGAGGAGGGCTTGGGGATGGAGATGGGTCTATTTCTTCCTCTGTAAAATGAGGATGATAATAAAGTGGCTACGCCATGGGGCTGTCGTGAGGATTAAACTAACACACGTGACACACTAGGTGCTTGGCTGAGCCTTCCCCAGATGGGTCCCTTCCCCCCTGAAGGCCCCTTTCCCCCCAGACACAGCTCTTCAAAATGCTCACCCCTTCCTGGAGAGGAAGGCCATCCGCCTGGCTTCTGCCTTCTCCCGCAGCACCGCAGGGTCCTGCACAAAATGATCGGGCTGTGGAGGGGAGGGGAGAAAAAAAATCTAGAGTCAGGAGCCGCCCCATTTGCCCAAGCCTCACGTAGCTGTGAAGCTGAGCCTGGCTGAATCTTGTAGACACCTCTGGGCCAGGAGTGGGGGGAAGCCACAGAGTGGCAGGGCGAGGCCCTATAATGCAGCCGCCCTTGTTGGGTCCAAGCTTTCCACGAGAAGCCTCTCTCGTCCTTTAGAAGCCACTAAAGGGACGAAGGCTTCCTGCACAAGGGGTGGAGCAGGTGGACCACAGATGGGCGCATGGATGACAAATGAGGGACAGGATGGCCACCACGAGAGGCCACACAGGGCCTTGAAGGCCAAGAGAGCTGCCCCTGGGAACTGCCTGGTCTTCACTCTAGAACCGCCCCCCGGGTGCTCCCGGAGTACCCACTCCTGAAGACCGTTTTTTTGGCCAATAAGCAAAGGAGCCTGGACTAGCAGTGGGGAGAGCTGGGACTGAAGGATGACACATGGGCTGTCACGGTCTGTACTATTTAAAAAGAAACACAAACAAATACAACCATAACATTCAAAAACTGAAAGATTTTATAGAAAAATCTGGGCTGATGGCTTGCCTGGGAAGAAGAGAAAGCCCTGGAAGCTCTGGGCCTCCGTTTCTGCTGAGAAACCCCTCAGACAGGGTATATGTGTGCTTCTGCCCCACCAGCCACGTCTCTGGCAGTCTCTGCTACTCGTTACCTCTGGAGCCAGGCCTGGATGCATCAGAATTTGTCACCCTGGTGGGAGGGCACGAGGGGATACAGGGGTCCAGGGTGCCACTCTGTTCAACCTGAGCAACACCACCCTTAACCTATTTTATATGTTGACGTTCTAGTTGAGGTTTCATTTGAGGAAAAAGTTCAGCTGCCAAAAACCAGAATTTTCAAACCCACCAGCCCAGATGACCTCCAAGGGCCCTTGGGCTCTAACATCTCTGTGAGTTTCAGAATTGCCATCCTGGGACGCCTGGGTGACTCAGTTGGTTAAGCATCTGCCTTTGGCTCAGTTCATGATCCCAGGGTCCTGGGATCAAGTCTCGCATTGGACTCCTTGCTCAGCAGGAAGCCTGCTTCTCCCTCTGCCTGCTTTCTCTCCCTGCTTGTGCTTGTTCTCTCTCTGTCTTGCTCTGACAAATCAAATAAATAAACAAAATCTTTAAAAAAACACAAACAAATCGAAGAACTGCCATCCTGAGCACGGTGGCCCAGAGCTGTTCCTCTTTCAGCCCCCAGGCTCATGGGCCTGACAAACCCAGCAGCTCAAAGGCTTGGCCTCTAACCTGTCCCCTAAGCCCACACTGGGCAGTGGAGGTGAGTTCCAAGCCAGCAACTCTCCAAGCAGACATCCTAGGCTCAGAGGAACCCCTCTTCTCCCGGGCAGTGAGGCCGCCTCAAAGCCAGCTGCAGGCAAGCAGGGGCGCAGTGGCCCCAATCTGCCCTTCAGAACCGCCCCCTGGCCTTCATCTGCCACCTGCCAAGGCGGTACCTTGGGGGCCTCATCCTCAGCCTCCTCCTCCTCCTCCTCCTCGTCCTCTTCCTGCCCTTCTCCGGGCACTTTGGTTCTCAGCACCTGAGGGATGGTGAAGGGCCTGAGGGTTTAGAGAGAAAGTGAGATGAAAGACTGGATTAGACCTTGAAAGGGAGCCTCGGGGAGGAGGCAATGGGGCTGGGTGAGAGGGGGTATCAGGATGGGGATGGGTTCAGGCGGCTGGGTGCTTTTAAGCCAGCTTTGTTCCAGCCCCCAGACTGTCTCAGAGTACCAGAATCTGAGGCGGAGGCTTAGAGGAGGCTGAGCTGGGCAGCTCTGTTTTTATCCACACTGGGAAATCTAAGATTCCATGGCTAAGAGTTTTCTGCATTTAAGAACAATCTGAAAGGACTGCATGAAACCAAATAAATGCTCCCCCACTGGGAATGGGTTGGACCAACTGGCTGAGGGGGTGTGTGGGGCTAGAGGGAGCACTGCACTAGGAGTCAAAAGGGCTCAGTTTAGGCCCTGGCTCTACCACTGACTTGCTAATGCCATCGGGGCCTCTGCTTCCCCATCTGTATGAACAGAGGCTTCGGGAGCACAGCTGTGCCCCGCCCCCGGCCCCGCCCCCAAACTCCGCCCTCTTAGCGCCCCGAAGCCTCACCTGCGGCTGATGAGCTCATCATCTGAGTCCGCATCATTAGCGCCCACCTGGTTGCCATCGTAGGTGTCGTCGTACTCATCCTCGTAGTCGTCCCCGCGGTAGGGCAGGCCCTCGCCAGGCTGCAGGGGCACCTGCAAGGAGTGTGGGGCCGATGGGCTCGGGGCCGGCCTACTCCCTCTGCCACCCGCCACCCCCCCCCCCCCGGCAAAGGCCTGGGGTCCCTACCTCCTCCACCACCACGCTGTACTGCTCATAGCGCTGCCGCTGAGCCACCACATCCCGCTTGTCATTCAGCAGGCTTCGCGTGTTCTCCTCCTTCCTGGCGTCGGCGAGCGGGGACAGCGTAGAGAGAGGAAGGAAAACCATCAGGCCTTGGAGGCTGTGAGCGTGAGTGTCCAACGCACCACGGGCTTGGGCTGGTGCAAACTGACAAGCAGCCATGTGGGGGGGGGGGCTATGGGCGGAGGTGGGGGGGTGGGGGCGGTTGTCCCCGCTGCTGGTGGCCCTGTGACCTGGTCCAGCTGCTCTGGAAGGCATCCCAAAAGTGATGCTGCCATGTAAAACATGCCCACCCTTCGGCTAGGAAATTCTTCTCAGAGGCACCCACCCTAGGGAACTGCTGGCCAGGTGCATAAAGAGGTCTGATGGGGAATTTTCTTTTCAACGTTGATTGTGACAGTGAAAAATGGAAAACAACTAGTGTCCATCACAGGTGAAATGGCCAAATGATGTGCCACATCTATATTACAGAACGCTGCGCGGTTGTTATCAAGAATGACATTCATCTATTTGTGCTGATGCAGAAAGAATTCTAAGACTTACTCCTGAGTAAGCTACAGAAAAATGTATGCAGTAAGATCCCAGCTGTATAAAAAGCAGAAGGCAAACCAGACAAACTATGTGTTCCTATGAGCACATAGATTATAATTTACATGTCAATGCACAAAGAGCTATTAAGTCCCCTGTCAAATGACAATGGTTACTCCTAGGTCGGGCCTGGGATTATTTGAACCTTTTAAAACAACAAAAATTTAGGGGTGCCTGGGTGGCTCAGTCATTAAGAGTCTGCCTTCCGCTCAGGTCCTGATCTTAGGGTCTTGGGATCGGCCCTGTGTTGGGCTCCCTGTTCAGCAGGGAGCCTGCTTCTCCAGCTCCCACTCCCCCTGCTTGTGTTCCCGCTCTAGCTGTCTCTCTGTGCCAAGTAAATAAATAAAATCTACAAAAGAAATTAAAAAGTAAAAAACAAAAATTTAGGGGCACCGGGTGGCACATAGTCTAAAGCCTCTGACTCTTGCTTTAGGCTCAGGTCATGATCTCAGGGTCCCAGGATCAAGCCCCTGGTCAGGCTCCATGCTCAGAATGGAGTCTGCTTGAGATTCTCTTCCTTTGCCCCTCCCGCTCATGATGTCTCTCTCTAAAATAAGTAAAATCTTTAAAAAATTAAAAAAAAATTTAAGAAAGAGCGAGGCCACATGTGGCCCACTTACTAAGCTCAGGGGAGCCACAGGAGACCTCAGGGGGGTGAGGGGAGAGCAGGGGTAGCTGCCTTCTTCCTTGCACCCCTGCTTTCCTCACAGTAGCCTTCTATCTGTTCTACAGTTCAATCTTCCACGTCAGATTGCACTGGAAGAAAAAGTCCAAAAGTTCAACTCCTGTTATATATCACAGGTGAGGAAACTCGGGCACAGTGGAGGGAAGAGGGATGTGCTTGAGATCTGTGAACTGTAGCACAGCCTCAGTGGGGACTCAGGCATCTTAACTGTGGCTTTGCAAATCCGCAGAAAAACCTGGCTTGTCAGACACATAGCAGGCTTGTGGAATGTAGTTTCTAGCCCTGCAGGGGAAAATCAATATGAGATGCCAGGCAAGAAAATCCAGCTTAGCTGTGAAATCAGTTTTCTGGAAGGAATCAAGGGGTTGGGGGGGTGGTAAAAAAAAAGAAGAAAAAGAGGTACAAAGTCATATGCAGCTTCCATAAAAATCTTCTATTAACTGGCTTTTGATGCAGGGAGGGACAGGGGCCTGCGTCACTCGGGCTGTCTGCTGGGAGCCTGGGGCAGGTCAGGATTTGGATTTTTTCAGTAGTTTTTACTAAGGGCCTACTAGGTGGCAGGCAGGGTACTAAGGCTGAGTTGTGAGAGAGAATCAAAAAAGAGTAAGGTCGGGGCACCTGGGTGGCTCAGTGGGTTAAAGCCTCTGCCTTCGGCTCAGGTCAGGATCTTAGGGTCATGGGATCCAGCCGGGAATCAGGCTCTCTGCTCGGCAGGGAGCCTGCTTCCCCCTCTCTCTCTGCCTGCCTCTCTGCCTACTTGTGATCTCTGTCAAATAAATAAATAAAATCTTAAAAAACAAGAAAAGAGTAAGGTCTGGATCTGGCCTCATGGAACTCATAGTCTAGAGAGGGTCACGACCAAATGGCAGCTATCATGAAATGTGCTGAATGAAGGTAAGCATGCCCTAGGAACACAGAGAAAGGAAACATGACCTCTGGCTTCGGGGGGGTCTAGTGGGGGAGGGGTGGAAGGAGAGGGAATGGAGGCTCTTGGCGGGGGGCATTGGGGAGCACTGGATCTAGATCAGGGAAAATTCTTGGTCCAGGAAAATTTCATATCATGCCAAGAAAGGGGGCCTGTGACTTTGGGCCCAGCCCTTACCTGGTCCTCTTCATCAGGCTGGGGGCTAAAGAGGAAAGAAGAGGGGAGCAAGGCAAAGGGGCCCGAGCTCATCCAAGTGGTTGGCGCCACTGGAAGGAGCACATCCCCTCTTTCTACACATATTTCCTGAGGGCCTACTAGGTGCTAGGACCTGTGCTGAGCCAGGCGTCCAGGGATGAATGAGAGAGGTCACAGTCCTTTCTGCCACACCCCACAGCTCCTGGTCCATCCAGTCCCTGGTTCTTGTGCATAAGGTCCCACTGTAGGCCTCTGGTTATGTGGCTCCCTGGCAGGGCCAGCAAAGCCTTGACAACTCTGCCCACCCAGAGTCCTGGAGAGGACACATGCAGGGAGAGTGGAGCCTGGTGCCCTGGGTATCCCATCCAGGGAGGTGCAATTTCGGCCACATGACCCCATTTAGAGCCAAGAAGGAAAAGTCAGGGGCAATGAATGCCAGCCAGGAAAAGACCCATCCAAGGCCCAGAACTCCAGTCAAGTCTGGAAACACGAGCGACAGTGGCTTCAGAGACTTTGGAGCAGGTGCTTCTTTGGCCTCTTACAAGATGACAGGGAGCCCAGGGACCATGTGGGCTCCCCTGAAGCCCAGCCACTTTCCCCCTCCTCACTTCTTCCAGCCTATCCTTCAAGGCCCAACTGGCCCTTGGGGGATGACTCCCACCTCTGAATTCCTAAAGGACCTGAGGAGGCAAAAAACCCCTCCTTTTGCAGGCGAGGAAACGGAGGTCCCAAAAGGCATAGCACCTTTCCCAAGGTCACCCAGCTTCTACCAGCCGAGCCAGGGCCGGAATACAGGTCTACCAACTCGAATCTGCTCAGGAACTTCCTGAGCTGTATGATCCATCACAAGTAAGCCTCTTATTCTTGCCAAGTCTTAATTCTACATCCCAGGGATGAAATAAGATGATGACTAAAAGTGAACCGGGCACCTACTGAGCTCAACAAAGTGAATCCTGTTTCTTTTCACTGCAGGACTTGTCAGGGCCTTTAATATGCTAATGGGCTCTGCGCTGCTCTAAGAAGCCAGGTGCACAGACATTTTTTTGGCCAGAGACCCTTTTCTGAGGGAAAACACTCATAATCTTCCAGATTATGAGTTTAGTCCAAAGGAGTTATGGGATCCCCACCTTATACACACTGCTTCCTTCATTTGGCCCATGTGCCTGGCATTTACCCAACAGCCATCGTCCACCACACCCCACTCCTAACAGACCCTCACTTGGTTCAGGTCTTTTGACCCTTCCCCCTTCTGCTAGAGGCCTGGACCTTGGCCCTGTGACCCAGCTCCCCACTGGGATGAGACCAGAGTCTGGAGACTTCTGGGAAAGGCTTCCTGGTCTCTAAAAGAGATACAGGAAGATCTGGTCCAGACTTCCACTTGGCACTGTCACTTCTGGAGGTCACGGCTGAAACAGCTGCAGCCGCCCAGTGGCTTCAAAGGAACTAGCTCCGAGAGATGGCAAAGATGTTTCCTTGATGATGAGGCTGTACCACAGGTTAACCAAGCCTAGACTGCCCTACCTTGTAACTCCCTGTCATGCCAGGAAGAGATTTCCCTATTACTTGAGCCACTGAGTGCAGCTATTTGATTTAACCACACACCTACCTTTTAACTCAAGTGTGACCTACCTTGTGCTACTTTTCTCGTGTGCCTGCTGACTGCCCTGCCCAGATTAGGGCAGGCGTCCCCACTGCGGTCCCTGTATGCCCCACCCCAGCACTTCTCTCACTCTGTTGCTACTCGTTTAATGGCCTGAGTCTTTCCCACGGTCTCTGTACCATTTGAGAGCATGGCCCCGAGTGCCCTGCTCACCTTGTCTCCCTGGTTGTCTAGCACAGGATCTGGAGCTAGTAAATCACTTAATAAATATTTGCTGAATGAATAAATAAATAATGAACGCATAAATGGAGGCTTTGCCTCTTTGCAATCCCCAGCCCCCAGGCGACCCAACCTCACGAGTTTGGTAAACATTTGCCGCCCAGTCTGTCTGCCCAGCGGCTTGGAGTACCCTCAGAGCAAGGCACAGCCCTCCTCATCTGCCCCTTTTTCCACAGCAGGAGCTGCGAGGGTCATGCTGGTCTGGAACAGTGGCCGCTGATGCAGGATAACATCTCTAGCCCAGGATCTGGGGATGTCGCAACGTGTGTGACTAAGCAGTTTACAATTGCTTCCTGTCCAGCCAGCCAGATGGCTTTATAGCTGCCCTGTGCCTGCTCCCTGAAGCCATCGGCCAGCTGAGCTTCTAGCATGAGATGGCCCTGGGGAGAGGAAGCCGCATGGGGCCCTCACTGAAGAAGCAGCTTGCAATTCTGCTGCCGAGGCTCCTATCATAAGAACGGGGCAGGTATCTCACTGCCCCTCTATAAACTTCACTGTCTCCCTATGTATATAATGAGGGAGAGAGATGGGGGTAGCCTGTACTTGTCCTGCAGTTCCCAGATTCCCAGATTTCATGAACCAATACCATTTAAAGAAACCCTGGGGGCTAGCACAGTGTTGTCAATGTCCTACTTTGCCTTTTCTATTAAACCATCATCATTACTGACTCATGGTCCCTCCAATGGGCCTCTACTCCAAAGCCAGGTCCTCTTTCCAAAGCATAAAATATGTCAGCTCACGGACCATCACCATGCTCCCCACGATCTCGGGGTCACCGTCCCTGTTGTTTACTCTGCCCGGAAAGTTTCTCCTTGCCCGCTCTTTTCAGAATTGACCCTTTGACCCTTCCTCATCCTTCCCCTCTTGGTCCCATGTCATTTCCTCAGAGGAGCCTTCCTACGCAGATCAAATCCCTTACTGGAAGCTCAGAAGTCCGTACACCTTCACCTTATAGTGCCTGTTAGACCTGCAATGTTACTCTGCTTGTTTGAACAACTGATTAGTGCAAACTCCATAGGACCAGGGGACGTGTCTGTTTCACTGCCCACTTACATCTCCAGCACCTAATAAATCCAGGCCCTAGTATGCCGTAAGCGCCAGGCAAATATTTGTTGAATGAATGAATAAATCATAAATGGGCTTTTCAATCCCAAAAAAGTACAAAGGACATACACTAAAAATAAGCAGAAAGGCCTTAAAATAGAATGCGTTCACCCTCTGAAAAACTCAGTATAGGCCCTTAATTTTCTCATTTTGTCACAGAACAGAGAAAATCACGTGGAGGGGCGGCTTCTAGAAGTACCGCTTGGCTCTATTGTCCAAAGATTTGACGGTTGACACATCCAAAAATATAAGAAGGGAGGAGGGGGACAGCTTAGCTTCCTCTGGCCTTTTGCTATCCACAAGGGGATTCATTTAAAAACCACCCCATGCAGAGTCAGAGCTTAACATGTAACCATTAGAGAAGCTGGCCCTATCGCTTCTCTGCCTTTTGGCTAAGATCAAGTGTAGAAGCTGGCCCTGCCTGCTGGGAGTACAGAGGTCCTGAACTCAGGCAGACCCTAAACTGAAACTCAGGCCAGTTCCATAAAGATGGAGGCCTTACTGTCTTTTGATTTTCTCTCTGCACATACAGAGTAGGGGAGCCTGGCACCCCCCAACCCCCTGTACTCACCTCCTGCCCTTGTGCACCCGGCTCAGGTCCACTGAGTCTCTGCTGAACACGTCAAACTCGTCATTCTGGAAGACGTTGTGACGAGATGTCAGCAGGGGAGTCGGGTCTGGCTTCACTTGCCTGGAAGTGACCCAGAAATCAATTTAAGGGGGACTGATTGGTAAGCTGATACCTACCTTGTGCCCTATGGACACCCACCACGTTACCTCCATCAGATTCTCCACTCCCCCTCAACACAAGACATGATCTAAAGCACTGCTCCATCTGGCCCCTCCCTGGGGACACAGCCATCCCTCACTCAAGGCTCCCCCTCGGTCCCATGGGCTGGTCACATGGATTTTCTTCAAAGTTCCCTCCCTCACCGAACACTTGCAATAGTCTGACAAGATAGGTCCCTAAGAACACTCAACCCTTCTGTGCCTCAGTGCCCTCCTCTGTAAAATGGGCACAAAGTGGCTAAGGAACTTGTCCAGAGACGGAGCTAAGTTCATTCATTCAAAAAACGTAATTTGTTCATGGGAGAAACACCTATTTGCATACCCATCACTGCGGCCCTGTGGGCCTTCTGAGAAGCAGTGGGCCAAACTCTGAAAGGGAGGTGTGAGGAAAGTGAGAAGCGCTGGCCATCCTCCCTTGGGAATTGACTAGAAAGGTGACAATGACAGGGGCAGGCCAGAAACTTTGGCACTCTGAAAGGCTCGGCAACCCCTTTGTCACATGCCACATCGGTGCTCCAATGAGGTGCTGCTGTGTACACTCTCCGCCCTGCAGGGAGCACATGAGGACCCCCCAGGGACCTAAAGTTTTGAGGTTTTCCAGAGGAGGCCATCATTTACATGGCTGGTAAACGCTACCATGGGCAAGAGACAGAGGGCTGAGTTCTGGCACAGAAGGGGGAAGCAGAGAAGCCAAGAAGGGGCCCAGACAAGACCCCCAGAGCACCTCCAGCCGGGGCCATGCCACAGCCTGGGCACCAGGAGCCACCTCCCACCTCTCTCTCCCACCTGTCTAGGCTGCGGTCCAGCTGGCTGAGGGCTGGGGCCAGCCGCTCCTCCAGGAAGTTGTTGATCACCTGCTCCGGGTCATAGCCATAGTGCTCCAGGCAGGCCAGAATGAAGCCCTCACCGAGGTCCGGCAGCAGGTCCTTCACTTGGGAGATGAGCGAATCCAGTTCTACACCACCCACGGGAGGGCCCAGGGCAGCTGCTGCCCCCATGCACTGTGGAGAAAGCTGGAGTGAAGGGGGGGGAAGACCAGGCCAGGTGGGTGAGAGGGCCACAGGCCCTGAAAAGCACAGGACCAGGAATCGGGGGACCTGGTGTGAGCCTTGGCCCTGGGCCAAGGATCTCAGCCTAGTGACTTAGGCCTTAGTCTTCATTGCTCCCCTGGGAAAAGGAGGGTTCTGTGACTTACTGGCAGAGCTACTTCCAGCTGTGTGACTTTGGGCAGGGCACTTCCGCTCTCTGAATCTGAGCTCCTTCCATATAAAATAGGCCTACTACCACACAGCTCATGGGGTTGTCTCAGATGGCTCAGAGAGAATCATTCACCCGAGGCACCGAGCACAGTGCATGGAGAAAACTAGACACTATGTAAATGGCCGTGGCCTCTACTCATCCTTAGCCAGCTCTAACAAGTTGATGGAGAGGAATAGCACTGGAGAGGAATGGCAATCACCAGCCCTGGACCATGGGGAGCTGCTCCCCTTTGATTATATTCCTTTTAAGAAAATTTGTAAATCAAACAAACAACAATAAGAATCATCCATGTCAGGGGCACCTGGGTGGCTCAGTGGGTTGAGCCTCTGCCTTCGGCTCGGGTCATGGTCTCGGAGTCCTGGGATCAAGCCCTGCGTCAAGCTCTCTGCTTGGTGGGGGGCCTGCTTCCTCCTCCCCCTCTGCCTGCCTCTCTGCCTACTTGTGGTCTCTGTCAAATAAATAAATAAAATCTTAAAAAAAAAAAAAAAAAAAGAATCGTCCATATCTCTGCTAAGAAGCCCAAATGGGGAAGAGTGCGGGAAAGGTGGAAAAGGACTGTCATTTTCCAAGGCCCTGTGGCAGTCATGGGCCTGAGTCTAACAGGAAGGAGAATGGCATCTGTTAACAGAGCACAGAGGGCTGGCTGGGTTTGGGGTGCTCCACACAACCCCTCTGGGAATCCCCACAAACTCGAGGAGGTAGGGATGGTGACCGTCCTCACTTAGAGATGGGGAACAGAGGCTAGAAGGGAGTGACGGCCACACGGCTGGTGAGTGGCAGGAGCCGGGTACACCCCTGAGCTGCTGGACCCCAGAGACTAGGTGGCCTTGATCCCCACATCACACAGCCTCCCGACATGCAGGGAAGAGTCCTGGGCTCAGTGGCCCATCTGTACAGCTGTAGACTGGGTGAGTTCTGGAAAAGCCTGGAGAGAAAGTGCTAGATTGGGGGCTTCGAAACTCGCTCAGTGGAGCTGTGCTGTGCTCTGGCGGGGAATCCAGGCTGGCCAAGCAGTGAGACCAGGCGCAGCTCTCCACTGCAGCCGAAGTAGTGCCGCGGCGATCTGCTCAGAGGAGCGCTCCAGGAAGGATTTCCCAAAGCTCCAGCACTTCACTTCAGAGGGGAAAAACTGGGGTTTTGGCAGCTGAAGCAACTTGCAGGACTCTCCAAAGGCAGCTCGAGGCTGTCAATTCCAAAAGAAACCCTTTTCTCTGAGAGCGGTAACAGAGTAGGGGGAGAGATTTCCCGGAAAGGGCAAGGGAAGCCGGTGAAAACGCCACTGCGGACACACACCTCGTCTTCCTCTGAGTTTTCCAGACGTGAGGACGGTCCCCCAATGGGCTCTGCCAGCGCAATGACCCCATTAGGATCCTCAGCCGCTGGCGGGTCTTTAGCATCTGTGGCTTTCCGACGGTCCACCCCTTCCCATGCACCTTCGACGGCCTGGAGGATGTAGGCAGTCCGTGTTTCGTCCCTGTTGACACGGGTTAAGGCGTCTCTCTCTTGGGGGCGGGGGCCTTCACTGCCTCCCTTGCTCTGAGGCAGCATAGTTTCTCAATCCCTTTCCGGCACCTGACCCTGTGCCTTGTGTTAGGTGCTATCTGAACTGTACCCAGTGGGCATCATGGGCACCTGGGCTGCGTGGGGAAGCAGGTCAGGCCACGACCATCCTGGCCTTAAAACCCAGTGCCTCACACTCAGCAGAAAGCAGGTCTGGATGAAGACAGGGCCAGGGGCACTCTGGGATGTGATATCTGGGGGAGCCAGCAGCTCCTCCTCTGCACTGACCCCTAGGAGGAGGGCCTGATGTGGGTCCTGCCACCCGGCTTCCTGTCCAACTAGCTGAGGGCTTCCTACAAAGGCTGGGGGCCTGGCTCTCCGCTCAGCAGAGAGCCTGCTTCTGCCTCTCTCTCTGCCTGCTGCTCTGTCTGCTTGTGATCTGTCAAATAAATAAAATCTTTAAAAAAAAAAAAAAAAAAGGTTGGGGGCCCAGCGGGTATCCCTGACGCGAGCCTGAGCCACCTAACCCAGCTTCCAACATGGCCCACAGGCCCTCTTCCCTGCCCTTCCTCACTCTCTACCACTCCAGCACTGCCAAGCCCGACGTCTGGGTGTTGCCCTAGATGCCCTCCGACCCCTTCTAAACCGCACTCTCATTGGCCACACCTGGATGCCAGCCACAGCATCCCCACCAGCACCTGGGCCTCACAGAGGTCCCAGGCCAGTCTGTTCTCTTCCCTGTGCCAGACAGAGCTTTTCCAAAGTATAAAACTGACCCTGTTACTCCCCGTTTCACACCTTTCCGTGACACCCCAGTGCTTGTAGGACAGAGCCATGCAGACCAGCCATGCAGGTCTGCTCACCTACTACATCATAGTTTCTTCCTGCTAGACCCCGGTCCCCCGAACCCCACACCCCTCAGCCACATAAAATGTCTCAGAACTCCTCAGAAGGGCCTCTCTGTCCTCCATCTACTGGGAACACTTAGCCCTGGTCTTGGCCTCCTCCATTCTCTTCTGCTATTCTCAGCTCGGACAGCACTTCTGTCTCATAGCCTTACCCCGAGCTTGCTTGTTTCCTTGTCTGTCTCCCCTCCTGCTATGAGGTCTGTGAGAGCAGGGCTGAGTCCATGTTGGTCACACAGGCCCAGACACTCAGTAAACACCTGCAGAACGCAGGCCTCTGACCCCACCCAGCTCTGAGGACCAGAGTAGTCATCTCCTCCAGAGACAGGGGCTGGGACTTTGGCGGGCATTCTGGAGACCCATGGGTTCTGGAGCTAAACCTCCCTCTGCTCCCCGGGGTCCTCGCAGCCCATCTCCAACTTGGTCAGGCCAGGTCCTGTCCCAGAGGCTGTGGGAGAAGGATACAAGACTGCCGAGGCCTGCTGGAGCAAGCTGACATCATCGGCCACAGGGAAGAGTGCGTCGTAGTCCCGGAGGAACCTGCTGGCCAGGGAGCAGACAGAAGGGACAAGGCTGGGGCAACAGGGGCACTGGTCTGCTGCCCAACCAAGAACCTCAGACCAGGATAAGCATTTGGCAGAGGCTGTAGTATGTAAGGCCTCATGCCGACCGGTCCCAGCTCGGCTGCACTCACCTCTTCTCCTGCAGCAAGGAGCTGAAGATCTGAAGGAACTCTTCAATGAAGCCCTGAATGTTGTCACAGCTGGAACAGGACAGCAGGGCAGATGAGCTCGCTCGATGCAAATGATCTGGAACTTCCCTCCCTGCTCCTCTGCAAGGCCTCAGGCCAGTGAGAGGAAAGAGGCACGGGTCTCTTTTTCCCATCTCGGCTCAACGAGGAAGAGGGCAGAGGAAGAGAGGGGGATACCTCTGCTGGGCTAGCCACCTAGGCAGCTGCTCCCAAGGACTTACCTGCTTTCCAGGACAGGGAGAAGGCAGATCTGGTTTATGAGGATGTGAAAAATCTCCAGTAGCTTCTTCCTAGAATGGGATAGCCTCTGCCACAGGTCCCCTAGCAGCCTTTGAAGGCCGGAGAGAGAGAGGGAAGGAAAAAAATATAGAGATTAAGGAGATTAAAAAGGCCCAGAGGGAGCTTATTCTCAACAGTTGCAGGTGTCCCTCCCTAGGGCTGAGAACGCATCACAATGCGCTCTGGATAGCAGTTGGCAAAAGGCTACAGGTCCCCAGAGGCCAGTGGATTCCCCGGCTGCTTCTCTGTAAACAGTGGGTGGGCCCACCGATTACTAAGAGGTTGGAGCAACAGTGGAGGGGAAAAGCCTAGGATGCTGGGGCTGGGAGGCTGCTAGGCAGGGATACTCCATGGGGCTACCCCCTCGTTCTTAGAGATGGGAATGCTGAAGCCCGGGGAAAGCAGGGCCTCTCTCTCCCTGATGACAAGGCACTTAGTTTTGTCCCCTGCTCACTTGCTGTCTTCAAGCCTCCTCTTCTTCATTGAGGACTCCAGTTCAGGAATTGCGATTTCATAAAAGGAAGCCAGTCTGTGAAGGCACACATGGGGAGAGGGTGAGGTTAATTCCTAAATACCACACTTCTTCAGAAAAATCAACAGCAACCCATGGGAAGGGGAAAGGCCCATTTCTTGCTCCCGAGTTGTCGCCACAGCAATTTGCTCCCGGAACCAGCCCGGCTCTTCCCCCGAGCTCACCCCAGATTGGGCCCCACTGTGAGAGCCACGTGAGAAGTGACCTGTAGCTCCTGTCCCCTTTCACCTGGGAAACTGAGGCCCAGACAGGCTCCTTCTCACAGAGCAACGAGAGAGCTCCTCAGAACTACTGAGATTAGCAAAACAAACGAGATCACTCTTTTTGTTTGCTCAAACCTGCCAGGAGCTCCCCACCTCCCATGACATCGAACTCTTAACAACTCTCTCTGGTACCAGGCATAGCTGGCACGGAGCAGCCAACCTTGCTTCTCACCTCAGCTACATCACACCTACCCTCTTCCCAACTCAGATTCCAACTCCCTGTCCCAGCCACATGCTTCCTGGTGATGCTCACCCATGTGATAACTCCTTCCCGGAACTAGGTGCCCAGCACCCGATATATGTTACCCTTACAACTTAAAATGTAGCCACCTCTCTTCTGTGGTCAAATTCTTCCTCTGAACATCTTAGGCTTCCCGAAGCCAGAACTGTAACCTCAGGGCCTAGAACCGCTGCTGAATTTGCGGCAGGCACTCTGCAAACACTTTACTACCCACTGGCTGGATTCTGGCAGCTTCTACGCTAGTGTAGTCCCGTACGCAGCAGAGGGTAACTGGGCCCAAAGAGGCAGGGTTTCTAGGCCCACGGCATGGCACCCAGAAAAAGACAGAGGGGGCAGTCTGGCCCAAGCAGATTCAGGTGTTGCCAGGATACATGGCTGGTGGGAGGGTAAACTGGTACAACCCTTTTGGGGGGCCATTTGGCGAGATCAAGGAGAATTTAAAATATACAAACCATCTGTTCTTGTGATTCTACTTCTAGGAATATATTCCTCAGATGTACTTGCAAAGGTACAAAATGATGTATGTGCAGCTATTCTTTGTAACATTTTTCTGGAATAGCAAACAACTGAAAAAAATCTGAAGGTCAGTCTATGGGGTCTGGTGTTCCATACAGTACAACAGAATTCTATCCAGCTGCACCAAAGATGGAGGTTGTTTTGTGTCCTGACACACATTAATTTGAAAAATAAAATGTATCCAGCCTCTAGAACTGTGAGAAATAAACTTCTATCACTGAACAAATGAATTATTTAATTAAATAAAATGCAAACAGTACATATAGTACTCATAATAGGTCAGCAGTTAATTTAAAAGGCAGGGGGTGGGGGTGGGCACCTGGGTGGCTCAGTCCGTTAAGCATCTGACTCTTGGTTTCAGCTCAGGTCTCATTTGCAGGAGTGTGGGGTCGAGCCCCACACAGGGCTTTGCGCCCAGCAGGGAGTCTCCTTGAGATTCTCTCTCTCCCTCTGCCTCCACCCCTGCTTGTGCTCTCCAAAAAATAAATAAAATCTTCAAAAAATAAATAAATGAAAGGATGATGGGGGTAATATGTAATATGTGTATCTCTGGAAAATGCCACCAAAAATCCCTAACAACAATGGTGGTGTGTGAAAACGGGACTGGGGAAGGGGAAGAGGTAGACTGCATTTTATGTATTCATATATACACTTTACTTTTATTATTATTGGTTTTACTTATTTTAAGTAAGCTCTACGCCAAATGTGGGGCTTGAACTCATGACCTAGAGATCAAGAGTTTCATGCTCTACTGACTGAGCCAGGTGCCCCTCCCTCATTATATATTTTGAGTTTTGAGCCACGTGAATGTATTACTTTTTCATAAAATTACGTGACAAAGAGTTACTCAGATATACTTGAGGATATCTGGGAGGAAGGAGGTTGTCCTGAGAGGATTAGCCACAGAGCTGTTTGGTGGCTGTAGACCCTTCTAGAAAGTTGCAGGCACTGAGATGGCTGCGTTTGCTCACCGGGCGTTCCTGGCCTCCAACACAGTGAGAACACTCTGGGCCAGCCTGGAGCTGTTTGTGGGTCAAAGGCAGTGTCACTTGTAGTCAACCCTGTTTTCCTTTCTTCCTCCCTCCTCACTCTGACATGGGTAGAGCCGCTCCCCGGCCTTTACTGTTCCCTGCAGGAAAGTCAGTTCTTCCAAAAATTACCCTCTGTTTACACAGACCCTTTCAAAAGCAATCTGTTACCATGTTTGGGAAGATGCTTTAACAAAACAGGAAAATGCCTATGGGGGCACCTGGATAGCTCAGTCGGTAGAGCATGTGATTCTTGATCGTGGGGTTGTGAGTTTGAACACCACACTAGGGGTAGTTTACTTAAAAAAAAAATGCCTATGTAAGTGAAGATAAGCAGGATACAAAATCCTAAAAATAGCATGATCCCTCATAGTGATTTTAATTTTTTACCTTTGGAGATTTCCCAAATTTCCTATGAGCATTTGCCATTTTAACCATGAGAAAAGATACCTTTTCAAAAAGGGGATGGCAGAGCACCTGGGTGGCATGGTTGTTAAGCCTCTGCCTTCTGCTCAGGTCATGATCCCAGGATCCAGGGATCAAGCCCCGCATCAGGTCTTCCTGCTCAGCTGGAAGCCTGCTTCTCCCTCTCCCACTCCCCCTGCTTGTGTTCCCTCCCTCGCTGTGCCTCTGTCAAATAAATAAATAAAATCTTAAAAAACGGGGAGTGGGGATTGCCACAGGCCTATCCTAACACCTTTCTTCAAGCTGACTGGTGCTTTATTCTAACAACCTCTGGGAGGCTGATTAGTCCTCACGTGCGACCTTCTCGAGCTGAGGGGACCCAGGAGGGGTCAGAACACCAGCTGCCCTCTCTGACACAGGTCAGTGCTAGATACGTTTTGTTGAGTGGGTGAGTAAAACGACTGAATGGACTGGTGGCTGAGCGCACAGAGTTGGGCAGCTCCCAGGAGCTCCTGCAAACGCTGGGGAGATGTCTGGCAAGAGTAACAGCCAGAGGCCACTGAGAACAGGCCAGCACTACCCCCACATCGTTCCCAGGCAACATGCAGGTTACCAGCCCAGGCCTGTGCACCCCTTTCTCGCTGCACAAGGAACAGACAGATGCCTATGAAGCTAAGTGTGCAAGGAGGGTCTCTCTCCCTACATCTTTCCTCATCCTGGCAGGATCTTTCTATAACTCCTTTGGATAAAAGCTCCCAGTGGCTCCCTATTGCCTAAAGAATAGAGGCCCCACTCCCTGCCAGTGACGTCAGGGATCCTCACAATCCAGCTTTTACCAACCTCTCCAGAGTGTCTCTTGTTAGCTGCTCCTTTTCCTGCTGCTCTGGGCCCTGCCTCATCCCACTCTACTCCCTGGCTCTCCCTGGACACCCTCTGGGGTTTCTTACCCTCGTTCTGCCTGCTGGAGTAATCCTTCCATCTGGAAGGTTCCTGTCCATTCTCACTTAAAGGCCATCATGAAACCTCTTACTTCACCAGGTGGAATTTTGCCTCCCTCCTCTGTGTTCCCAGAGTGCTTCATAATATGGCCACAGCAGCCAGCCCCACATGTGAGCTTATCTGCTTGTTTCTTTGAGTGTGCTCTGCTCGAGACCAGATGGTGAAGTCCTCAGACCCATTTTTTTTTTTTAAGATTTTATTTATTTATTTGATAGGGAGAGAGAAAGAGCAAGAGAGAGCACAAGCAGGGGGAGCAGCAGGCAGAGAGAGAGGAAGAAGCAGGCTCCCCGCTGAGCAGGGTGCCCAATGCGGGGACTCGATCCCAGGACCCTGGGATCATGACTCAAGCCAAAGGCAGACGCTTAACCATTTGAGCCCCCCAGACGCCCACCTCAGACCACTTCTTATGATCTGTTACCCTTTGTGCCTGCCCATGAGAGGGGCTTTGAAAACAAGGAACTGAACTTGGGTTTTTTTTCTCCCTTATCTAGTTCTTAGCCAAAAATGGGAACTCTTGGGGCGCCTGGGTGGCTCAGTTGGTTAAGCGACTGCCTTCGGCTCAGGTCATGATCCCAGGGTCCTGGGATCAAGCCCCACATTGGGCTCCCTGCTCAGTGGGGATCCTGCTTCTCCCTCTCCCTCTGCTGCTCTGCCTGCTTGTGTCTCTTGCTCTCTCTGTCAAATAAATAAATAAAATCTTATTAAAAAAAAAAAAAAGGGGGAATGCTTCTAAAATGCAGGTTCCATGGCACCTGGGTGGCTCAGTCGCTAAGTGTGTACCTTCTGCTCAGGTCATGATCATAGGGTCCTATGATCAAGGCCTGCATCAGGCTCCCTGCTCAGCAAAGAGTCTGCTTCTCCCTCTCTCTCTGCTCCTACCCCCTGCTCGTGCTTGCTCTTGCTCTCTCTCTCAAATAAATTTTTAAAAGTTTTAGGAGAAAAAAAAAGATAAAATGCAGGTTCCACACAAGCAGGAGCCTTACCTGTCTTCTTCACTACTGTATCTGCAGGCTGGAAGAACGCCTGGCACATTCTAAGTACCCAGTAAATATCTGCTGAATGAGGATGTCAACTAGCACCTCTACTTGAGGAGTTGGAATTATCGCTGTACCTGTAACAGAAGTCGTGTTTCTGGAAGGTTTGGCAAGCCAAGGGGAAGATATCCAGAAAGGCCCAGAGCGTTGTGCAGGTATCACAAAGGTAGAGAACAATGTCTTTTAATTCCTGTTGCCAAAAGAAAACACTGCATTATTTTCCTCCACCCCCATACACAGCTCTGTGGTGGGTATGAGACAAAGTTGACAAAACTAGTGGGAGCCAAAAGGCAGCTGCCTTGGGTGGGCAGGGAGGCGGCGGGGGGGGAGATCATTGGAGATCTGTGTGAAGACTGGCTGGTCCGTCTCTAGAAGCACGATCTGGACCAGTTACTCAACCTTCCTACCTCAGGTCTTGCTACCTTAGCTCCGATGGGCACTCACCCAATGATCTGGGGTTACTTCTAATTCTAGCGTAATACAGTTCTCTCTTCTGAGCTGAAAGACCTGAAGACAACGCCTGTGCTCCTACACAGAAGGTACATCCCACTGACGACAAGAATATCAAGTCAATACAGAACACGGAGTACATTCTTACATGTGTTCTGGAGTCTCTTGACCACTCTGAAAGGTAGGCTGAGCAGCTGTTCGGATCTCTATCGTACAGATTAGGAAACTGAGGTTTCAGCAGGTAAAATGATTTGTTCCCATAGAACTTGGTGTGCCTCCTTCTGAAATACCTGTTTAATGCCCATTTTCCCACGAGGTTGTGAGTTCCAAGAGGGCAGCCGATGGCTGCCTCTTTCTTGCTCTATTGCCAGTGTTTAGCGTAAGGCCTGACACAGGTCTGTGTTCCTTATTTACCTCTGGCTTAGACTGCAAGTCCCATGCCTGCTTCTGCCCTGCTGCATTACCCTGAAGGCTCAGCACCTGCTGGAGCCTCCTCAGTACAAATTTGTGGACCCAACACAGGGCTCGATGAATAACACGAATGAGCTCATTGTGCTGAGCTACGTGAAGACTGAACCTCCCTCTCAGAACTCTAGTTCCCTGTTCCTTCCACTGCCTCATAAAGAAGCTCCCAGGGAAAAATACAAAGCCTGCTAAAATGCTCTAAGCCTATGTGATGGGACTAGCTGCTTCTGGAGTTGGGGAAAAGGGTCACAAGCAGGGGAAGGAGCTTTGGGGTCCTCTGCTGGCCCAAACCAGGCTGGGCTGAAGGGCAACCTCACCAGGAGAGGCATGTCGCTGGGGGTCAACCGGCCCCTCTCCTCGAGTTTCTGGGGCGTGGCGCTGGCCCCATCCCCTTGCAAACCACAGTGCTGGAGGATATTGCTGAAAACCTGTGAAACACAAGAAGGGGTCCTCCTACATCCTGTCGAACCAGCAGCTAGGACCCCTGACCTGCAATCGGGGATGGGAGATCTGGAAGCTGCCTTGGAATCTTTCGAGTATGGGCCAGTGTTTCCAAGAAACCAGCTGAGAGAATGCCAGGACACAGGGTTAGAGTGGAAACAATAAAATCGGGATGATAGGGGTTATTCTTCTTACAGGATTGTGGGGAGGATTAAAAACACAAAATGTAGAGGGGCACGTGGCTGGCTCAGTTCGGAAGAGCTTATGGCTCTTGATCTTGGGGTTGTGAGTTTAAGTCCCATGGTGGGGGCTCAAATAAAAAAATATTTTATTTTACTTAAGTAAAACTAAAAAACAAACAAACAAACAAATAAAACATTTATGAAAAGCTCCCAGAAATTATCAGAATTTATCAAATTATTCAGAAATTATCTGAATGAATATGCTGGGCAAGTATATGGTAATGAACATTTAAGATACACTTTCAACAATATATGTTTTGGATCCTCTGGAGATGGCAATTTATGGAAATATATTGAAATAAAAAACAAATCAATGGTGTGAAGAAAACAGCTCATCGTAAAATCACATAAGTCCTGAATTCACTGTACCATCTGTAAGGAAGCTAGCACATAACTACCCTAAATGATATCGTGAATAGTAGAGTCTCTTGGTGGTGGGATGATGGGTTAATCTTCGAGTTTTTGTTTTTTATTGGTTGTTTATATTTTCTAAATTTTCTACAATGTACATTATTATATTCTAAAATAGTTTTATAGACTTTTAAAACTCTTATTTGAGCAACACAGGCCTCTTAAAGGGGTGTCCTTAGAGGCTTGTGGCTGTTGGTAAACAGCACACAATTTAAGCTCTTTTTGTATGAGTGCTAGACAGCCCTTAGATTCCAGTTCTGTTCAAGTGGGGGAAAGGGCAAATTTGAAAGGGTGTGCTGAGGCACAAGACCAGAGACTGTCTGGAGATGGGGCTAGAGAGGGGTGGGGAGTAAACATTTCTCCACGCTATTCTAAGAAAGTCCAGGGCCATGCCATAGGGTTGGGGAGGGGATCTGGGCAGGGATGAGAGCTGGTACCTGAAGGATGGTGGGCATGGTTTCATCCAGGTCATTATAGTAACTGGGCTGCTGCGTAAAGATGTTTCCTGAAAAGAGAAAAAAAAGGTAGGGATTCGGAAAAGAGGGTGGGGGAGGGGAGGACACATTACAAATGGTTGCCAGCATGTTCTGTGACCTTTCTCCCCTTTCTTAAGCCTGTCTGCACTAGAGCAGTCCTGGCCCCAGGCCCTGCTGGCACAGAGCTTTGGCCCAACCTGGAAACTTCCCCAGCACGAGGGAGGACTTTACTCAGTACAATTTAACCTTTTAAGCACCTCTGCCTAGCGAATTACATCAAAGGCCTACTCTGGGAGCAACTGGGTGGCTCAGGTCATGATCCCGGGGCCCTGGGATTGAGCTCTGTATCGGGCTCCCTGCCCACTGCTTCTCCCTCTGCTTCTGCCCCTGCTTGCATTCTCTCTCATTCTCTAATTTAAAAAAAAAGAAAGAAAGAAAGAAAGAGGGAAAAAAAAAAAAAAAAAAAGGTCTGCCCTGGTCAAACCAGCTCATGCTGACGTCCCCAGGGAGTGATCATACTTGGGCACCGTGCCTTAGATGACAGCATTGGCTTTGGAAGTGGGAGTTAGTCATCCAGGAAAATCAGGAGATATGATCTCTTTGCTCAAGAAACCTGGATGCTACAATCCAGGACTCTTGCCAGGCCACGCCTCTAATAATGTGAGGAGACTCTAGGGAGAAATTTGTCTGGAAATTCTCTTACCCTCTGTTTTTGAATATGTTAGCCATATTAACCTACCTTCCTCCAAGGGGAGAGGCCTGGAAGGGACCTAGAGACAGGTTTACCACGCATTTGCAGTTGTTCCTATAAAACAAAGCTCCTTTCCAAATGTTTACTACCTCCGAGCACTGCTGTTGCTGTGAGTGCGTAGGTTAGAGCATATGGTAACTGGAACAGAGACCAAGTGTTCCGGCTGCCCAAATGGCGCGGGAGGAAGGGAAAATCATAGCTAGCCAGGAGACATGCTGATGCAAAATACCAACACCCTGAAGAAGAGGCCAGGGTTCTTCAGCCCACCACAATCCTAATGGCAAAGGCTGGCTGTCAGGCTGTGCTGAATTCTAGGCATCCTTTGTCTTTGGGCAGGTCTGTCCTTGGTTTCCTTAATGAAAACCAAGGGACGCCCTTGCCCCATCCTTGAGGATTTGAAAATCCATGGGATCAAAGACCAGATGGGACTGGGTGAGGAAGCAAGTCACTATGTAGCCAGACTTTCTGTTAATGATTTCTTGGATGCCCCTTCATTCCTTGACTCCACAAAGCAGAGTTTTCCAAGCACGAGCTTGCTAAGGGTATCCCACCTTCAGAAGGGTGCTGATCCCTCAACCTGTGAAGGTACTCCCTGACCATCTGTGGCCACCTCCTACTCTTAACAGCAAGCAAGGACTGAGCTGTCTCCCCACCAACTTCTGTTCTTTCTCATAAAACCCTCCCAGCCAATGGCATCCTCAAGGTCAAGTCTGAACTCCCGACCGGAGCACAGAGGGCCATATGAGATCTGGCCCAGAAAGCACCTCCACGCACCCTCTCTCCATTTCCTGGGCTTCATTCTCTCTTGTACCTCCTCAACCTCAGAGAACAAGCCCTGTCCCCTCCCCTTGCCTGGAGTGACCTCCCAGAGTTGAGTCCACCATAAGGCAGGTGTCACCTCCTCCAGGCAGTGCCTCCTGACTCAGGTGTCAGGAGCCAGTCTCCCCCCACAGTACCATACGGTAGACCCCACTGCACCCTAACCACCTGACCCGGGGTAGGGCACTCTTTCATAATCCTTCTAGTGCTTGTGTCTGAGTAACAGGGATGTTTTACAAGCATCAAAACAGATAACATTTCACAACTGACCCTTTCCTCTCCTTTATCTGATCCAGTGATGGTGAAGATCTGACTTGAGATCTCTTAAAGAAACAATTAAGAAGTAAGGGACAACGCCGGCATCCTTCTCAGACTAAAGCAGTTAAGTAATGCAGGGTGAAGGGAAGGGATTGCCAAAGAGATCAGTGTAGTCCTTGATGGGGCCAAGGCCTGACGTACTCCTGCTTTCACAAAATACCTCCAAGAGTCTACCTGGAAGGCCCTGCTTTCAAAATCACACTTCCTGATTTAGTACACTAATCTTGAGGTTAAAAAAAAAATAATAAGGTGTGTTTGTGTAGTAAGGTTGAGGGGGGTGGGAGGGTACCCGGTAAGGACTGGGTTTCTGCCCAAAGGACAAATGTCCAGTCCCCTTGTTCCCTCCTTCTCTCCCTTGTCAACACTCTTACTACAGCTGATTTGCTTGGCTCAAAAGCTTCTGTGGTAGAGACACTGGAGGCTGCCCCTTGTTGTGCCTTCCGCTCAAGGGCTGGAAAGACAGCTGCTGTATGTGTGTGTGGTGGGGGGCGTGTATGCGCATGTGTGTCTCCAGGCCCCTCCTCCACACCAACACACACACCCCCCAATGCACACACGATGAAGGGGCTCCTGATGCCTGGTTTGCCTTCTTTTCCATGAACCACCCTCTAAGAGCCAAAGAAAAGACTCTCCTAAATAAGCCAATTAAGGGTTCTCAATCTGTGGGACAAAAACATTCTACAACACTTCAAAATTTATAAGGGAGTATGTTCTTCTAGGGACAAACTTTCATCTGATTCTCAAAGAAGTCAGTGACTCAAAAAACTAGGACCTTTCTCACCCACCCTTGCCCACCTGGAATTGTAGGCAGAAGTCCTTTCCCCCTAAATCTGCACAGCATCTCACACCCCACAGATCTAACACTGACTGTACCTCCACTTGCAACACGCACCCCCCCACCTCCACCCTCCACTTTTCCTGCACCTGACACCAGTTTTCTCTAGAATTGTTGATGTCTCCCTCTAGCTCACCTCCCTAAACCCTGCTTTATTCTACCTCCAGGATGTCCTCTTCAGTCAACCCAGGCTCTCACCTTCAAACCCACGCTGAAGTACTGGCCTCCTCCTCAGTCTCCTGTCACCACCCTTCCCACTGGCACGCTGCCAAATTAACTATACCATCAGACAGCTCCTCTCCACAGCTCCCGTGGCCTCATTCCAGTAAGAGCTCACAGTAACCCGGAGCTTAAAACGAGCCAGGCACTATACTAATCCTCACAACCATCCTATCAGATAGGTAGGGAATTCATCTTCCCATTTTTCAGATGTAAAAACTGAGGCTCCAGTGGTTGACTGATCTGGACAAAGTAACACAGCCAGGAATAGGGTTGGGGTGTGAACTGGGCAGAGCCTGCCTTCTGAACCACCATGCGATACTGTTCCCTGAGTGCTAACGGTTGGCATAGAGTCCTCCCCGATCCGGCCCCAGCTTCCCCTTCCCCATCTCCTGTTGTTGCCCTCTTTCCCCATCTCCTGTTGTTGCTAACTATCTCTCGTGCCTGATTTTGCTCACTCACTCCATGCTCTCTGTCTAAGGTAACATTATGAAGAGTTTTTCTCTGGGAAAATAAAAGAATTGAACTGATGATCAGGGAACAATTAGATTTGAATGAGAAACCAGACACCATTTCAATGAAAAGGCTGGATGTGAAATTTCATATACGTTATGCTCTGACATGGTTTTCAAAAACACGCAGAGAAAAGACTGGAAGGAAATTATCACCCAATGACTGTCTATGGGTGCCAGAATTTGGTAATTGCTTTCCTGCTTCTTTTTACTTTATATTCTCCCCAAACTTTCTAAAATAACCTGTATTACCTTTATTATTACCTTTTTCATTAGGAGGAAGAAAAGAAACCATTTTAAGGGACAAGTTAGCTTTGAAATTGGGCATTTGGGAAAACTATGTCCTATAAACTCAGGGTGAGGAGGGCTGACAGTGGTGTCCTGCCTAACGCTAGGGTGTTGTTCCCTCTGCAGCATCCCAACCAAGCTTCAGTCTCTGACTGACCCCTCCAGCCCACTTCCTCATGATGGGATCCAACTGCTGAAGTCATTCCTTTCTCAACCCAAAAGAGTCCTCTCTGAACTCAGTCTCCAACTGATCTCAGCAACAATGCAAATCATGAGACTTCTGAGGCAGGACCAATATCCCTGAGGCAGGGAGTGACAAAGAGGAAGAGCTGGAGAGTCAGGCCTCTGTGACATAAATCCCAGCTTGGCCACTTATCAGTCATGAGCTCTCGGGCAAGTCCCTTACATTTTAACCCCAGTTTCCTTGTCTGTAAAGAGGGATGATTACAGAGCCACATCCCAGGACTGCCGTGAGGATTAATTAAGATCACATACAAGGAGCTCGGCAGAGTGCCAGGCTCCCAGCGAGTGCTCACCTAAAGGTGAGCAATCACTGCTGTTCTTATTGTCACCGCAGAAGCAAACCTGCCCACTCCTTCAACAGTTTGACATGTGGCCTAATACTAAGACCCTTGAGGGACCGTGGGGTCCAGTATTGTCTCCACTCCCCCATGGCCACCTAGTTGTGTCTTTCGGAGTTGAAAGACACATACCTGCTAAGTCAGGTCCAAACCCCATTTGCCACTGCAGTTCTGAATTCCCCTGTGCTCATCTAGATGCTCTAGTTTGGCCTGTGGAGGCCAGCTCTGTGCAGCCCTCCAGGCCCTGTGCCCTACATACCTATCATCTTCTGGAGCAAAGGCGAGTTCCCTTTTCCAAAGAGCACGCAGAGGTCCAGGATCTTTGGGATGTCAAACAAGAAGTTATTGTAGAGGATTTCTCCAAATGCAGAGGGGGAAATGAAGTGATCCTAAGGAACAGTGCAGAGAGAGAGGATGAGAGACCTTTCAAAAGCATACTCTTGGTAAAGTAATAGCAAGCTCACAAGGAACAATGGGGGACTGGCTAATAAATGAAGGTCCATCCATACTGCGGGCATGTCTGAGCCTCATATATTGACCTGAAGCAACAGCTGTTCTTCATTTTAATGTAAAAAGAGGCAAAAACACGCTATTAAATAGTCGGTTGGGCATTCATTCTAAAATATTTATGGGTTGGGGCGCCTGGCTGGCTCAGACAGTAGAGCATGCGACTCTTGATCTTGGGGTCTTGAGTTCAAGCCCCACATGGGGCATAGAGCTTACTAAAAATATATATATATATTTGTGGATAAATTACTATGATGTTTGGAATTGCTTTAAAATACTCCAGGAGGGGTGCCTGGGTGGTTCAGTGGGTTAAAGCCTCTGCCTTCAGCCCAGGTCATGATCCTGGGGTCTTGGGATCAAGCCCTGAGTCGGGTTCTCTTCCTCAGCAGGGAGCCTATTTACCCCTCTCTCTCTGCCTGCCTCTCTGCCTACTTGTGATCTCTCTCTGTGTGTCAAATAAATAGATAAAGTCTTTAAAATATATAAATAAATAAAATAAAATACTCCAGGAAAGGGGTGCCTAAGTGGCTGGCTCAGTCAGTTAAGCATCTACTATTGATTTTGGCTCAGGTCATGATCTCAGGGTGGTGAGACTGAGTCCTGTGTTAGGCTCTGTGCTGGATGTAGAATCTGCTTAAGGGGCGCCTGGGTGGCTCAGTGGGTTAAAGCCTCTGCCTTCGGCTCAGGTCATGATCTCAGGGTACTGGGATTGAGCCCCACTTCGGGCTCTCTGCTCGGAGGGAGCCTGCTTCCCCCTCTCTCTGTCTGCCTCTCTGCCTACTTGTGATCTCTCTCTGTCAAATAAATAAAATCTTAAAAAAAAAAAAAATTCTCTCTCTCCCTCTGCCCTTCCCCTACCCTGCCCCTGCACTCTCATGCTCTCTCTCTCTCCTTCAAAAAAAAACCAAAAAACAACAACAAAAAAAATTCCAAGGGGGGAAAAAAACCCTCAGGGGAAGAAAGAAAATAAAAGTGGCAAAATACTGATAATTGTTGAAGTTGGGTGATAGGTAGGTACATGGGGTTCATGATGCCTTTGCATATATTTGAAAGTTTCCACACTACAATAAGTTTTTTGGGAGAAAAAAAGCAAGATCTTATTGTAAAAATAAATATGGACTCAAACACACACAAGCATATTGAAAGGAAAATAATTCCCTGAAGGAACACACACCATAACGGTGGTTATATTTGGGGAAAGGGATTTTCTGGTGACTTTCACTACCTACAAAATATTTCTGCAATGTTTGAGTTGTTTAGAGAGCACGTTATTTTTAAAACTGGAGGGAGAAAAGTAAAGGTTTTTAAAAAGCACATAAAAGTTCCTTTAACAAATCAGAATCAATGTTTTCACCCTCTGACGCATGAAAAATGGCACAGTCACACGTGAACTGGCAAAGGGCCCTCAGCTCCCATTGATGAAAACACCGGATGTAACGCAGACCCAGTGAATTCACAGATAAGGGGGGTGGCCACAGATTTCTTTCCTAAAGGTGGAAATGAAGGCGGAGGGGAGACGGAGAGGAAACTCGATACTTCCAGAGCCTTCCAGAGCCTTCCTTCCCAGGGGCGGGAGAGTCTGGCACAGAGGTGCTGGGTGTCTGGCAGCACCCTGTCGTGGGGCCAGGGGCTTACTTTGGATTCCTTGTGAGTGGACATGCGGAGGAAAGTGAGGAAAACACTTCGATGGAGGCGTTTCTGCATGTCAACAACTTCAGGGGCCGGGGCCACCCACTCATCGAACTTTCGGGGGACATAGCGCAGATAGGAGTCCAGGCACTTCTGCAGGGTTTCATCGAAGATAACCTGTGCCAGACAACAGATCAGAGCGAGGATTTGTCACTGAGGCGCAAGGGCTTGTGGGTGGACTGTGCAGGGGCTCACAGGCCTACCAGCCCTGGCCTAAGGCAAACACTCCAACCCCGAGGGACTAAAGAGGTATGAATGAGCGGAGGGCTAAACACAAGTTTCTAAACACGTGGGAAGGCGTTGTGTAAACATCGTTAAGATTGTGATACAAGACAGAGCAATCCAAACCACAATTTGCTGTTAAGGATCCAGTGTAAGAAGTAGGGAAAAAAGCATCTCCTAGGGGGGAGAAAAACAACAACAGCAACCAACCAACGGCATGTCATGTGCTTTGTCTTAGTGTTAATTTTGATAGAATGTTACCTGGCACCAGAATTTATCGTGAGGCAAGGCCAGGAGCCAGTCGAGGTCATTGGCTACGAAGGTGGCGCGTTCCAGGTACTCCTCCACTAGGGCGGGAATGTTGTCTTTAGGGGGCGGTTTGTATAACACAAAATACCGGTCTGCCTTCTGCTCGGGGTGCTACGGATCCAAAAACCACGTGTTAACGTGGCAGAGGTTAGTCAGCGAGGGCCCATTTGCCAACCCACAGCAATGACAACACTTGGCTATTCCAACCGGTGACCCTCCAAGGAGTTTTTAAGCATAAAGAACCAAGTGTCTTTAACAAAGGGGGCTTGGTTGCACCCAGGGAACACTAGGCAGGTATTAAAAACCATGTGTTTTGGAGGATATTTTAATGCCATGGGGAAAGGTCAAGGCAAGAGAAAGCAGGGATATAAACCTATTTAATAAAACCAGTTTGGGGATTTTTAAAGAAGTATATATTTTTAACACAGATTAAAAAAAAAAAAAACCGACCTGCGCGGGGTGGGGGGCTCAAGATACCAAAGCTAATAGTGGTTATCTTTGGTGGGGGAGATTATGACTATATTATGACTGGAATACATTTTCCAGTTTAAAAAACACATACACATATTATTTTTTAAGTTATTTTGCAATTCTACAAGGCAGGCATGCACATCTTTTCTTTCAAAACTTACAACCCTGTAGAGAAGGTGAGATTCCTGGGGCCACACGCCCAGTCCCCACATCCTCCCAGGAGTGACCACTCAGCATCAGGTGAGTGTCCTTGCAAACCTTTTCTAGGCTTTTATGGGAAAAATATGCCCATATAAATATGTGAGATCTATTTTCCTCTCTTATATAAATAGGACCATACTGTATGTATCATGCTATATCCTTCTTAGAATTGGGGGAAAAAAAAAAAACTTGGTAACTTTTCTCTTTTAAAGAAAAGAATGCTAATCAAGTAATTGCAGGTCTCAGCTTAGAATCACAAGTTCTCTCTCCCAACCCTTACCTTGCCATGAACAAATCTTACTTTGTTCACCATTAAGAAGAGATGATGAGCTCAGTTTTCTCCTCTGACTACATAACGGTTGCTTTCTCCAGGGAAAGTGGAAAGAGGAGGAAGGCCGGGCAAGGTCTCAGTGGTTATCAACCACAATCCACCTACTTCCAGGTCTGTCAGTCCAGGGGGACAGGAAAATCATGATGGATTGGTCAGTTTCCTCAAGAACCCCCTATGCCTCAGTACAGCCTGATAAGAGTTTTCAAACTGTGGAGTCTTTGGGTTCCATAAGGATTCCTGGGGGGGGGGTCCCCATCAGGTGGGTCTTCGGGACCCCGCCCCCATGGAAATCAGAATTTATATAGTGGGCTTCCAGGGACAAGCTTTTTGAAAAAGGGACTCCTGCCAATTGAAACAAGTTAAAAACTACTCTCTTGGACCTAAGTTATCTCCTTGGTTTCCAAGCTCCTCCCCTCGTCTTTCTGTCGACACCTCATCTCTTAGGTTACTTCTCAATCAGGGATCCTCATCACCCCCTACTCCTCTGACAGACAGACAGACAGATAGACAACCCCGACCCGAGATTCTACCGTCCTTGCATTCCTACAAACATTTACTGGCACAACGTTAGGCCAGGTGTGGCAAGGCACATGAAGAAAACATCAGCATGCTCACGGAGCCTATGCTCCAGAGAGGAGATGCACATCTAAGCCAGCAAGTGGGCACAAAGCAGAGAAAGTGACAGCCCAAATCTGGCAGAGGTACCATGGAGGGCGGGGAGGCAAAGGTGATTATCTGCACCCAGAGGACAAGGGAGAACTTCCCAGAGCAAGCAGCATCTAAGCTGGGCCTTGGGAAATGAGAAGGATTTTTTTTGATGGAGGAAATGGTACATTATGGAGCATAAAAATGGGTTGAGAACAAAAATAGGGGCCAGGATTGCACTGGGTGGTGGGAAACAGATATGGAGGGAGAGAACACTGGAATGGTGAAAATAATGGCCACCACTTGACAAGACCTGCTCTGTGCTGGCTGCTGGGTGCGAATGCCCCACAGGCTAGTTCTTTTTCATTAATAACTATTTAAAAGGGAGATAGTATTCTCCCCATTTTACAGAGGAGGAAATGATCAGTAAGGGGCAGGAATTTTGCTAGGGTCACAGGGCTAAGGAGGCCACTGAGGCAGGATTTAAACCAAAGCTTGTGCTGCAGACCTACTCAATGACCCACAGTAACCACGTGCTCTCCTGGTCCCGCTGCTTGGCCTGCTGATCCCAGCTCTGACCTCATCTACTCCAGGAAGTCTTCCCAGCTCCCAACCCTGACCAGGCAGGGTGTGCACTTGGGCTCCTCCAATCATGGCAACTGTCGAACTGAATCAAAAGTACCTTCAGATCAGTGGGTGCTGCCCATGGGGGCAGAAGAAAGGTTGGGTCACTGAAGGGCACAAGGAACCTTTCTGGGAGGGGTAGAAATGTTCATTACCTTGACTATGATGACAGTACCCTGGGTGCATACTAATGTCAACACCAGCCAAATTGTATACTTTCAGTATGTGCAGTTGGACTGTCTTTCAATCATGCCCCCATCAAGTTATATGAAAAGGAAGGGCCTGCCTTCTTTGTCTCCCCTCCTAGCCTACAGGTCTGCAGAGGCAGTCTGGGCCTTGCTCACCATGGCATTCCCAGTCCCTGGATGAGCGTTTGGCATGGAGCAGACTCTCCATCTACATGCTGGTTGGACAAAGCATCAATGCGGGTAAAGAAGGACCAGATCCCACCAAGTTCTCTGGAGGACCTTGAATGCCAAAGTCAAGAATGGGGACTTAATTTTGTAGGTAGCAGAAGCCGTGGGAGATGTCAGGGCAGAGACTACCAGGCCCAGCTCTATCTTCCACCCTTCGAGCTTGGCTCAGGTCCTACTTGCTCTGTGAGGCTTTCTGGACATTCTCTGCCCATCAAACTTCTGTTCTGCCGATCTCGATAAGAAAGCATTTCGCCCTGTTCTCTGCCTGTTCCATGTTCCACTTACATGAGTCTTGTCTTCCCCAAGAGCTCATTCACTCATTGTGGCTCAAGACTTTATTTCCTTTGGGTTTTCAATAGCACTAATTGTGAGCTGTGTGCACAGTAGCTACTCAATAAATATTAGCTCCACCTATCACCCTGCAAAGGCAACATGGTGGCTGTCCCTTTGCTAGAGATCTCCTTGTCTTAAGTTGGGACTAACGAGACAAATAGAGTGAGTACAGATCTCTTCCACAAGACCGCTCCTTCATCAGGCAGCTGTCTCCCTCAGCTCATCTTTTTCCCACCTTATTCCCCATTCGAACCTTCTGCCACTGTCACTGCTACCATCACTGTCACTGAGTGCTTACAATGTTCTAGTTATGTGGTTAAGTATGTGTGAGATTTAACACAAAGTTTGTGCTCCAACTGAATGATACTGCTTCCACCCCAAGGAAGTGGTGGTTGGGTAGGAGTCGGGCTCTCAGGACTCTGGGATGGTATACTTGGGTCCGCCTGCCAGCTTCATCCTCTCCCATTGCTCTCATGGCTACTGATTATTCCCCCTTCAATACCCAGTCTGGGGTCCCTCCCCTCCTTCATGAAGCCTTCCCTAGCTGCACATGCCCTCCCACCAGCCTCAGGGCATCCCTGCCCCTTAGACCCCCCCATTCAGTCTGGATCAGTGCCCTGGGCTCTGCATTCAAGTAGCCACTTCTAACACCACCTTGATCACACCGTACAGAAACTACTGGTCTGCTTTTCTCTTCACTGCTGGTCTTCTCATAGACTCCTCAAAGGCAGGAACCATGTCTTTTTTCTCTGTAGCTCCAGGATCTGGCACAAGGGCTGGCTGGAGTCCTTGACTCATTTACTGAATGTTTCCTGAAAGAAAAGCACCTGGCACCCGGGAAACCAGAATGAAGAGAAGGGACCAGGATCCTGTTCTTGTGGAGCCCACAGCCTAGCAACCCAGGTATTAAGTACACAGGGAAGGACTGAGGTGGAAAAGCAGAGTTTCTGTGTTAATGGAACTGTTCCCTATCTGTGCTGGCAAATACAGTAGGCACTCACCACATGGACTATTTTAATTCAAATTAACTAAAATTAAATATAAAATGTAGCTCCTTCAAATGTCTACAACTCAAATGTGTAACCCCTATTTGTGGCGAATGACTACTGCACTAGGTGGCTACCAGGCTGAGCAGAACAGATTTGGATTTTCTGATAAATACCTTCTCACATAAAAAGGTAATAAAAGAAAAAGAAACAGCAGGCTTATAGCAGAAAGGTTAAGGGTATGAGATCCAGAGTCAGTCTAGCTGGCTTCCCATTCCTGCTCCCTTAATTTCCTAGTTCTGTGACCTTGAACTTTCAGTTTCCTCATCTGTAAAGTGGGGACAATCAAAATACCTCCTCTCGGGGCTTAAAAGAGATAATCCAAGTGAAGTGTTTAGAAAGATTTGGCCCAGAGCAAGTGCTCTATAAACATTAAGTCCTATTATCAGAGAGGAGTTAGGAAGTAATAAGAAGCCATCCACAGAGCAGGAAACCCAACACCAAGCTCTTGTTTCCCACGACTTTACTCAAGCCCCCCTAGAAAATACTTCCTCCCACCTTGCTCAAGTAAGCTCATATTCTTGGGAAAATAGTAAGTGGGTGTGGGGACTCCGGTCCCCACGTCTGTCTCCTTCAGCAGTCTGGCACCTCTCTGCAGCCCTAATCTCACCCTGCAGCTGGTAATCAGCACGCTCACAGCCTCCTTATTTTTCAGTCTCCCAAGCCCTGCAGAGTCGGTATGTGGCAGGTGGTGCTTCGTGGCCCGGTGCGATAAAAGACAGCCTGACCTCTGAAACTGGTGTTCCCCCCTGAAGTGTGGATAGCAGGTGAGATAGCTCTGAAACAAGGCCTATTTGAAACCTGAACGCTTCCCGCAGGGTCAAATCCCCAAACCCGGCTTTGGGCTGGATCCTTTTCTAGGCCAGCTCAGGTTGAGCCACAACTGCCATCAGACTCTGATTCAAAATGAAATGCTTTGGGGGCAAGGTGTGGGGTGGCAACATGGAAAATAGGACTCAAATTCAAGCTGCTGCTCTCAGAAAGGAAACTTCTGCACTGGGTGTGGGAGGACCTAGTAGTGTCCCAGCTTCTGAATTGCTGACTGTGGCCCTCGGGTCATTCTTGGAACAGATAAAGGAGGAATTTGCTTTTTGCTTCTGAAATTGCAAGAACGATAGTATCAGGCTGAACGGCCTCAAGGTCCCGGCTCACCAGCGCTGGGGAAGTCCTCAGTTTTCCAGTCTTCAGGTCCGTGTGGGTGATCTGAAGTTGGTCCAAGGGCAGAGCTGGCATTGTGCTGCGTGACCCTCCTGAAAGGAATATGGATGGGAAGAAGAGAGCAGACACATAGGCTCCTGGTGGAAGGGGCCTGCCCTGGAACTGATCCTAGAGCCAGGAGAGAAGCTTCACCCTCTGGCCTCAGGAGGCTCCTGACTTGAGCCCTGAAGGCCCAGAGCCTGCACCTACAGTCCAGATGGTGCTGACTTTTCTGCCTAAAGCAAGAGCTCTCAGCTGAGGAGGAAAACACTCACCAGGTGACTCCTGAAATACTCCTGCCCTCTTTGTAACGTACTGGCTAAGGGGACCTAGGTTATTTTTATTATGGCTCCAGCTCTGTACCCTACTTGGCCTGTGAGCTCTGTGAAGACAATGCCTGGTCTCTCCTCTTATTATCTTTTCTGTGACCAGCACAGGCCTGGTGCAGAGTCGGCCTCATCAACTGTTTGATGAATGACTGAATATAAGGACATTTTTCTTATAATTCTAAGCAGATCTGCAGTCTTTTCAGGGATGGAGGAATGGGCTTTTCCTCACTTTTTTTTTTTTTTTAAGATTTTATTTATTTATTTGACAGAGAGATAGAGAGCACAAGTAGGCAGAGCGGCAGGCAGAGGGAGAGGGAGAAGCCGACTCTCCACTGAGCAAGGAGCCCAATGTGGGGCTTGATCCCAGGACCCTGGGATCACGACCTGAGCCGAAGGCAGCTTCTTAATCAACTGAGCCACCCAGGTGACCCGCCATTCCTCACTTGTAGGGAGTTTTAAGATTTTACAACCTCCCTAGGCTTCAGGGAAGAAGGATGTGAATGAAGAGAAGGACCAGAGAGGATGACAGAATTCACAGAAAACAGCCAGTGTGAGCTCTTTTCTGCAGAGGCCCAAATGCACCTCCAAGCCAGTGAGTGGTAGATGCCACGTCTCTTGTCTTCCCATCCAATGTTCTTTCCACAATGCTACTTCGCCTGCCCCACAGAAAGGGACACACATATTGGCTGGATCACAGAGTGAAAGTGAATCAGGCCCCTTAGAACACATGCCATATGAGGCCAGCACAATCTCGGTGACAACACAAAGACATACTGAGGCTGGGATGAGGAAACCATCCGTCACCTCCTGAGAACCTCACAGATGAGCTGAGGAGGCACGGTCAGCCACTGAGTTATGGGATGTCCCATATCTCGGATATCAGGCCAGGCCCTGGTGTTATGAAGACAGAGCGATAGTGCAGGGTTTCTGCCCCACAGGCGTTTACAACCCAATAATTATGATAATGGCAGTAGTAGCAACACACTTCTAACATGTGCTAGTACTGTCCCTAGGGCTTTTCTCAGCATTAACCTGCTATGCATGTATTAGTGCTCAGAAAAACTCTAAGGTTAGGTCTATTTTTATCTTCATTTTATCAGTGAGGAAATAAGAGATGCGGAGAAGATAAGAAACTTGCCCTCGGACTTAGTTTGTAGTTGGTGAAGCTCGCTGGCTCTTAACCATTTGCTGTATTGAGTCTAGTGTACTTGAGCTTGTAGGGAGTGCTGCTGTCAGGAAAATATTTCTGGGGAGCCTAAATGATCAGGAGAGCCTGCCTTGAGTCTTGGTAGTGGAGGGTAGCCAGGAAGGAGGGTGCTGCAGGCAGAGGACAGAGCAGGAGCAAAGGTAAGGAAGTTGGAAGCAGCTTGGTACAAAAGGAACCTTAGTTCATGGGCTGTTTAAAAGACTGTGAAGATATCCATTCTAGAAGGATGTAAAAGAGACAAGACCACTATGTCTAATCCTCAATGCCTGTTCCAACTCTAGGATCTCCGCGGGTCAGCCACGAGGTCCCGGTACATGTGAGGTAGCCCGCCAAAAATTATAAGGTGTGAGGTAATGAATGGGACTGGGGTGACTTTTCACCTTTCAGCTTTCCAGAACATAGGTAATCTGTGCACATGTTGCACAGATGTTAGTTTGAATCAAGTTATGATTGTACTAGCATCTCACAACAACCTAGCTACAGACAATAAGGATTATTGATGCTCAGAGGTCCAAAGAGGGACAGACACGTTAGTGACCGAGTTGAAATTGAAGCCCAGCCGTCTGCTTTGGCACCTGGATCTCTTGTGCTCAACAGACTAAAAATACTTCTTTCCTAACCACCCAGTGATGCTGAGAGGGCAGCTGGGAACACCAGAGGGTCTGCTCACCAGTCCAGAAGTCTAAATGACTCATGGGTCCAGTTCTTTCCATGTTCACCTGCCAAAGAGGGTTGTGGGAGTGTCCAGTGAAGGGACCTAGGTTGGGGAAAGAGCCATAGTAGGTGGTGCCTCTTCAACCTTTTAATTTCCAGGCCCCAGAGGCCAGGCTTAGACAGGTAGACACAGCACCTGATTTCAGAAGAAATCCACTCCTACAAGCCAGTGCTTGTAAAGGCGGTTCCGACTCAGGCTGGCATGATGGTTAAAAGAGAGCTTTATAGTTCTTCAGCCTGGATTCACATCCCAGCTCCACCTTTTCCTACCCATCTTTGAGACCTGGAGACAGTTCCTTAAACTCTCTAAGCCTTGCTTTCCTCATCTATAAAACTGAGACGTGAGAAGTAATCAATGCTAAGTGTTCAACACAGTAGTTGGCACATAATAAGCACTCAATAAAGTTTACTTGTGATTTCAAGTCCCAACCATAGGCAGAACACTTTGGACTTCCTCATTTACTCAGCAAAGGCTGACTGAATACATTCTGGGTCCTGGGCATGTAAATGACTGTCATTCAGTGTGATCAGAGCTGTAACAGGGAATTTTCAAAGCAAGCACAATAGAGAAAGGGAGGATGTCTCTGAGAAGGTGACCCACAACCTGATTGTTGAAGGATAGGAGGAAAAGATGGGGAGGAAGGGCATTCAAAGCAAGGAGCAAGTGGGAACACAGGCTCAGAACCAGTGGCTTTGAAGGAAGAGGGAGACATCTGGTATGGCTGAAAACACAAGGTCAGGTAGGGGGGATGATAGAACTTGAGAGGGGAGGTTGGATAGGAAAGATGAAGCCATTTTAAAAAGAACATCCAGTGTGATGCTAAAGATTTTGGTCTTTCATCTAAAGGCAATGAGGAGTCATTTAAGTAGAAAAGAGATATAATCAGAAAGAAAAGACAACAACCCAGTGGCAGAGACACTGCCTATGAACCACTGGAGAGCAAAGACCATGTTAATAATTTCACTCAGCCATTCAAAAAGTTTTTTGAGCACCTACTATGTGCCAGGCACTGAAGCCTGGAGAATACCAAAGTGGGCAAATTACAGATTTGGTCCTGCCGTTCACAGAGCTTACAGTCTTTATGGGAAAGACAGATATGAATCAAAAAGAGTACCATGGTGTATGCTATGTAGATCAGGCACATGGGGCTGTGACAGCATTTAACAGAGAGAACAGATTTGAGGGAGGGAGCATGTCAAGGAAGATCCGAGTTTTCATCTAAAGTACAGGTAGAAATTAGGCAAAGATGAGACTCTAAGTTTCAAAAGGTGAAGGACACTGATCACGATGACATCTATGTCCACCACTGCATCTTTCATGCCAAGCAGGGCGGCAGAAGCCAAAACTTAGAAAAGGGCTTTCTTTAGAAGGCGAGCTTGGTGCAAGCAAGGATGCCTGGGAGCATTTCCAGGGTCATTGCTGCCTCACTTTCTCTGTCATCACCTTTCTGGTCTCAATTCAATATTAATTTCCTCAAAGGCCTTCCCAGACTCCCCAGTCTAAAGTATTCACTCCGCAGTTATTGTCATATCTTTAATTATATTGTGCCTTTATTTGTCGTTAACGGTCTCCTCTCACTGGACTGTATGCTCCATGAAGGAGGGTACCTTATCTGTCTGGCTGTTTGTATCCCCAGTGCCTAGATCTGTGGCTGACACGTAGGAGGCGATGGACCTGCATTTGTTGAACGAATGAATGAACACCAAGGAAACAGAAACCCGGAGTGCCGGTAGGAGGATTGTGACTCGTCCAAGGTCACTCTGGGGTTGAACCTCGAACCCGAGACTCCCAACTCTAGCGGCCTGGCCTTAGGTGCGACTAACAGTCCCTCCGGCATCATCAGTCTCGGCCCCGCCAAGCAGGCGAGGAGGATCGTGGCCGCCGGGGGCATGGCCGCGGCTCGTCCCAGGCCCGATGCCACCTATTCGGCAGGCCCAGCCACTCACTCACCTCGGCGGCTCCACTACCGGCGCTGTGCCGCCGCCGCCGCCGCCGCCGCCGCCGCCGCTGCCGCGGTCCACGGTGACAGCTCCCAGTGCGCTGGCACTTCCGGGGTCAAACGGCGATTCCGCAGGCGCAGACAGGAAGCCCAGACCGGCCCCGGCCCCGCCCCCGGTGCTAACAGCCGCCGGGAAGCCGGGCCCGTGGCCACGCCCCCAGCCTAAAGAGTTCGCCCCCACCAGGAACAGGCTGGACGGTAACCACGCCCCCTTCCCCATCCTATCTTCCAAGAGATTCCACCTCTTGGAAAACGCAAGTATTGTACCTGGACTCTCAGAATCTCAGACTTCGATCTCCTTACTAACCTTCTCAATCATCGTTTTTTTTTTTTTTTTTTTTTTTTTTTTTTTAAAGATTTTATTTATTTATTTGACAGAGAGAAATCACAAGTAGATGGAGAGGCAGGCAGAGAGAGAGAGAGAGGGAAGCAGGCTCCCTGCTGAGCAGAGAGCCCGATGCGGGACTCGATCCCAGGACCCTGAGATCATGACCTGAGCCGAAGGCAGCGGCTTAACCCACTGAGCCACCCAGGTGCCCCTCAATCATCGTTTTACACATTTCATCCAAAAGAGTAGTTTTAATAAGTCAGAAGCATGAACATGATGTTGAGCAAAAAAAAAGGAAAATAGTACAGACTGCAATTTTGTTTACAGGAATTTCTAGAACCCGCAAGACTAGTGAGCGGTGATGGGATTAGAATGGTGGTTACCTCTGGGGCTGGTGACTGGAAGTGGCCACAAGTGAGACTGGGACATTGCATGTCTTCATCTTTGGGTAGCTACATAGATGTGTTCAACTTGGAAAAGTCATCAAATTGTACACCTATGAGTTGTGCACATTGGTGTGTGTATGCAATACAAATAGGTTTTGTTTTTGTTTTTTGTCTGTTTTGAATCAAGAAGGCTGTGCTATAGCTATCTTTTTTTTTTTTTTTTTTTAAGATTTTATTCATTTGACAGACACAGAAAAAGAGAGCACAAGTAGGGGGAGCGGCACATAGAGGGAGAAGCAGGCTCCAGGTTCAGCTGTGGAGGCTGAGCCCCCATGTGGTATAGCTATCTTAAAAGCAAAATGCAAATTTTCCACAGAATGTCTTAGGTGGTATAAGGTTGGTATTCCCAAGTCCCGCTGTGCATCGGAATCATCACAGAAAGCTAGTTAAAAATATACAACCCTGGCTTTCTTTCTGTGCCTAGCACACAGTAAGGATTCAAAAACCACCACTGCCAGGGTATTGGAGTAGCTCAGTTGGTTAACCGTCTGCCTTCTGGTCAGGTCATAATCTTGGGGTCCTGGGATTGGGCCCATGTTGCACACCCTACTCAGTGAACAGTCTGCTTCTCCCTCTCCCTCTGCCTCTCCCCCTACGTGTGTGTGTGTGTGTTGCATGTGTGCACATGCACTGTCTCTCTTTCTCTCCCTCTCTCAAATAAATAAATAAAATCTTAAAAAAAAAAAAAAAGAAAGAAAGAAAGAAAGAAAGAAAAGAAAAGAAACCCAGAAGGGTACCTGGGTGACTCAGTTGATTAAGCATCTGCCTTCTGCTCAGGTCATGATCCCCAGGGTCCTGGCCCAGTGGAGAGCCTGCTTCTCCCTCTCCCTCTGCCTGCTGCTCCCCTTGCTTGTGCTCTCTCTATCAAATAAATAAATAAAATCTTAAAAAAAAAAAGAGAGAGAGAGAGAGAGAATTACAAGGGATGCCTGGCTGGCTCAGTTGGTAGAGCATGTGACTCTTGATCTTGGTTGTAAGTTTGAGGCCCATGTTGGGTGTAAAGATTACTTAAAAATAAAATAAAAAAAAAAGAATTGTAAGTGATAAAAACTATTGTACCATTTTATAGAGGGGTTTAGAGATTAAAACAGGGTCACAATGCTTATAAATTGATGGACTGGGGATTTTAACCCAGCTTTGTCTAGCTCTAGAGCTTGCTCTCATAAGCTCTGTACCAAGGACTTGCCCAAGCTCCGTGAAACAAGTTTGGGGGTCTCCGGTCCAGGAAGAATTCTGTGACCAAATGCTGCAGACTGAGTCCAAAGAGTGGGTGTGTCCCTTAATTGCTGTCATTTTTCAAACAAGGCTGACCATCTAATAAAACGGAAATGACACCAGACTGACCCAGGAACTCAGGAAGTTTCTAGTAGAAGGTCCTGCGTCACTGTCCATCTTACCTTTTAGGATCTAAACTCCTAGCTTCTTCTGCCTGTCTACCTTACTTTTTAGAAACAAACTAACAAACTGCCAGGACAGAAAAAGAAACATTTGAGGAAGATGCCTGCAGTGATGAATCAGAAAGTGCCAGAAGTGACCAACAGTTACCTCAGCCTCCTTGTAATGTTGAAATCCCCTTCTGAGTATTCATCCCAAGCCCTAATCAAAGGACCCTACTTTCCCTTGTTTGGAGAGTCACAGTTTTGGAAGTTGTTCCCTATAATCTCCTTATTTGTACAAATACAGATGACGTGTATGGCAACTCCTTCTGATGTAGTCTCTGACTTGTAACTCGCCAAGGAGTAGACCCACTTCGGGCTGGTAACAGAAGGGGCAGAAAAAGTTGCCAGAAACACCATGTTTTTTTCCCTCTGGCACCACGCACATTGGGCACACAGGAAATATAATCTGTATCTTGGTGATTGGTTGGAAGGAAATCATGAATAGCAGTCTGTGGCGCAGAAAAAACTTAAAATAAGACTTCTGGCAAAAATGTATGGGTGAGTTTCATCTTTCCTTATGGGTATTAATATCAACAAGCTAAATAACAGACCTGTAAAAGGACAAATCAGCCAATAAGACAACTAACTTCTCCAAATGCGTCTGTTTCTTCAGTTGTTAAAAGGGGTCATTAATACCTACTTCATCATCAAGAAGTTTAATGAGACAATACAGACAATTCTGGGCACAGGATAGGTGCTCAAGAAATTTATAGGAGAGGAAGGAAGAAAGGAGACTCCCTATCAGATGGAGTGTTAACCCTTATGTTTCCTTTGTCTCTGTTTTCTCTTCTTTGCCAGAAGAGATTAATAAGGAATGTGAACTTTCAAGGGAGACATCTTTGTCTAAACCTACATGTGTCCAATTGAAATTAAACTAGAAAGTCATTGTAACAGAAGAAGCCTTAAGCCATACATTAGTCACAATACCAAGGAATCTGGGGGCTTCGATTCTCTAGATTAAAAGAAAAACAACAGGATGCCTGGGTGGCTCAGTCTTGGGCGTCTACCTTTGGCTCCTGTTTCAATCCAGCAGTGATCCTGGCCTCCTGGGATGGAGCCTTGCCTCTGCTCTCTGCTCTGTGGGAAGCCTGCTTCTCCCTTCCCCCTACCCCCTGCTTGTACTCCCTCTCTCAATGTCTCCCTCTGTCAAATAAATAAATGAAATCTTAAAGAAAAAAAAAAAAAAAACAGGTAGCTTACTTTAAGAGCAAATATTTGGGTTGACAATGAAGGCAAATCACCTGTGTTGCCCATAACCAATCAAGTCTTGGGATAACTTGGAAGAAAAACTGTTAGTAGTTGGAGCTGGAAAATTGGCATAGGCATATCCGGGCCTGAATCCCCCTGACCCAGGTGCTCAGAGCCACCTAAAATGAATTAGTATCATCTTAATGCTTCACTCTTCCAGCAAGTATGTGTCTATGGAGAACCCATAGTTGGGTTAGCTGTTGTGTGGCCCACCCAAAGTTCATTTCCTCTGTTCACCTTCCCATTAACAGCAACTTGATTACTCCTCAGGGAATCATTCCTTCCACTTCAGTCCACATGGAGTAGAACTGATTCCTTACCCAGGGTTGAGGGATAAAAAATTGTGCCTGTTATGTCTTACTGTGCAACAAATCACCCCAAAACTCTGTGACTTAAGACAATAATAATCATGGGGTACCTGGCTGGCTAGGTCAGAAGAAAACGTGACTCGCTCTCAGGGTTGTGAGTTTGGGTCCCAAGGAAATTGAGAAAACAATTCTTTTTACAATAACATCAAAAATAATAAAATACAGGGGTACCTGGGTGGCTCAGTTGGTTAAGCATCCAACTCTGGATTTTGTCTCAGGTAATGATCTCAAGGTTGTGAGATCTAGCCCTGTGTCAGGCTCATGCTGGGCATGGTGGCTGCTTAAGATTCTCTCTCTCCTTGGGGCACCTGGGTGGTGTAGTCATTTAAGTGTCTGACTCTTGATTTCGGCCCAGGTCATGATCTCAGGGTTCTGGGTTCAAGCCAGAACCTGCGTCAAGCTCCAACTCAGTGGGGAGTTTTCTTGAAACTTTCTCTCTCCCTCTTCTTCTGCTCCTCTCCCACTTGCATGTGCATTCTCTCTCTCTTTCAGATAAATAAATAAATAAATAAATAAATAAAATCTTAAAAAGAAAAAGCAGCAGCAGCAGCAACACCCATATGACCCAGCCTGGGAAGTCACATGGTATCACTTCAGCTGTATTTCTATTGGTCACATAGGCCAGCCTTGGTTTAGGGCATGAATATCGGAAGACAAGGTTGCTGTGGGCCAATTCAGAAGCTGGCCATCACATCCATCTCAGATGAGTCTGGCCAATTGTCATTTTCCAAACCTGCAGACATAGTGATTGGCTCAAGAATGGATATGTAATCCACGCCTCTCCAATGATACTAATTCTGGGATCTTTGTTGGAGCCAAAGTGATAGAAAACTCTCTTTCTGTTGAGATTGATGACAGTAAGAAAGAGCTAAGCCTAGAGCTGCCAGAGGCTACTACCTAGAACTTAAGAATGAAACTGCTACAAAGGAAGCAGAGCTGGGAAAAGAAATGACAAGTGGGGGGTGGGGTGGAGGGAGATGAAAGAGCCTGATGATGTCATTTGATCCCTGGATCCAGGAGCACCTGGATGCAGGTGCACCTGAACCCAGATTCCCCAGACTTTGTTCATTCCTGCTTTCCCTAAGCCATTTTGAGTTGGGTTTCCATTCTACACAATTTCTAGATGCAGAATCCTTCTTGTGTCTAATTTATTAGCTTTTTCTGAAGATTATGATTGGCACCCTCTGGGACAAGAAGGAGAGGTTGCTTGTTAACTGTTCAAGCTTGCAAGTTGCTGGCTTTACAAGTCACGGCATAGTAATGAGATCCAGCTTGTGGATTGACCAGGTACACTTTGGGTATGTGCCATCTGGTGTCCTTTAAGTAGACCAAGTGTGTTCAGGAGTAAAGCTGGTTAAGAAAATGTGGGAAATAGCTTGATGGTGGAGCCTGAAGACCTGATTTGGGCCGCCTACTCGCTGGGCAACTTTGGACAAGATGTTCAGCTTTTCTGACTCTCCATTTCCTTATCTACATAATAGAAATAGTAATACTTATTCAACCCACTATGTCCATGCAGCAAACATTCATTGAGGACCTAGGATGTCCCAGGTACTGTCAACAAAGCAACAAAAAACTCAGTTCTAGTTTTCAAGGTTTCCACAGTCTCCTCAGAAGTATGAATAAGACAGGGAGCATGTGGCTAGTTCAGTCAGTAGACCGTGTGACTCTTGACCTTGGGTTATGAGTTAGAGCTCCACATTGGATGTAAAGATTACTTAAAAATAAAATCTTTTTTAAAAAGTATGATTAAAACATGAAATGTAATGTGTTTTGAGGTAAATACATAATGTGAGATATATACATGGTTATTTTGAGGTCACAAAGGAGAAAGTGTCTCAGATGGTGGGATCTGCTTGGACTTTCTGAAAAGGATGCTATTTAATCTGAATTTTCAGGGAGTGTGGGAATTTACAGGTTGGACGAGAATAACAGGCAAAGAGCACAGCCTGGGAAAGGACCTAGAGGTATAAAAAAGAATGGACTAGTAAGAAATTGCAAGCAGACCTGTATAGCTTGAATCTCAGGGTTTGTGGGTATCATAAGGAAAGACCAGATTATAAAGGGCTCTGTGGACCATGCTGAGGAGTTTGGACCTCCTCCTGTTGATGGTGGTGAAGGCCCTGAAAGGTCTGAATAGAATTGAGGAATTTCACAAATGTATTTTATTTTATTTATTAATTTACTTATTTGATATAGAGAGAACCAGAGAGCACAAGCAGGGGGGATGGAAGTAGGAGAGGGAGAAGCAGACTCCCCACTGAGCAGGGAGCCTGATACAGGGCTCCTCGATTCCAGGACCCGGGATCATGACTTGAAACAAAGGCAGATGCTTCACCAGCTTAGCCAGGCACCCCCACAAATGTATTTTAGAAAGGCCATTCTAGCAGCCTTGAAAGTGCAGAGAATAAATGGTAGCAAGAACAGACATAGGCTTGTATTGCCACTATCAGTTGCTACAAAACACGTGACTCCAAAACTTCATGGCTTCCAATGACATATTATTTCTTGTGATTTTGTGAATTGACTAGGCTCAGTTCTTCTGCTTCACGTGCTGTTGGCTAAGGTTATCATTTGGTTACATTCAGCTGGGTGTTCACTCGAAGGTGGAACATCCAAGAAGTTTCACTCCTATGTCTGAGTGGGGTGGCTGGAGCAGCTGGTGGCTGGCTGGGCCTTTCTGGCAACATTAGCCTCTCATTCTTCAGTAGTCTAGCCCAGCGGTTTTCAAGCAGGGGTGATTTTTCTCCCACAGGGGATGCATGGTAATGCCTAGAAACACTTTGGTTGTCACAAGTGGAGCATCTAGAAGGCAGAGGCCAAAGGGGCTGCTAACGCTCTGACATTGCATCAGATAGCCCATCATAGAAGAACCACCACAAAGAACCGTTTGGCCCAAAACGTCAATAGCGCCAAGGCTGAGAGACCTTAGTCTTAGCCCAAGCTTCTTTACGTGGTGACTGGACCTCTAGATGGTAATGGTGGGAGTTGCCAGATCTTCTGAGGCCTGGATTCTGAAACTCATGAATTATTTCCTCCACGTTCTAATGGTCAAAGCAAGCTTCAAGGCCAGCTCTGATTCAAGGAGATTGGAATGAGCCCTCTTCCCCCATCCATGGGCAACCACTAATCTACTTCCTGCCTCTACTGATTTGGGGTAGCCATTTTTTTTCCCAGGCAATCTACCACCGCCAGGGAGACTACACAATGAGAGAGATTCACGTGGGAGGTGATAGTGGTTGGAGCTCAGGCAGTAGCAGTTTCCCCAGGAGAAAATGAAACAATAGCAGTGAAATCTCTTTGCAAAGTGTTACATAAAAATACTAATTTCATAATCCACGCTGTCCCCAGCCAGGAACTGCTGTCCCCAGCAGCTTTCTGCTAAGCTGGGCTTTCTCTCAACAGGCCTCTGCACTGAGCCTGTCCAATCCCCCTGCCCTCTGTTGAGTTGATCAAAGCATCAAAGCTTCTGCTGACTCGAGAAGAATCTAGAGAATGATCGCTGCAGTGAAAAGTCTCAAATCATCCCCCAGGGCCCCTAATAACAAAACATCTGCTTGTCATTCTCCTCTCCCCCTCTGGGTTTTAGTGAGAAAACAGTGTTAAATGATGATAATGATAAACAACTTAGAAACTAAGCCTCCTGGCTTCCAAAGAAGGGAGGACTAATTTGAAGGCCACTAATTATCCACTCATGATCATTTACAAATAGTTGTTGTCTTGCCTTCTGTTGCTGTCTGTGAACGGTAGTTGAAAAGATGGGGAAAAAAATGTTTGATTTAGCCCATTTTTGAAAGAAGAGGTTAGAGAATCCCCAAGTCAAAGAAAGAATCTTATTAAACACATAGTCTAAATTTCTTATTTTATGGATAAGGAAACTGAGGCCCAAAGAGGAGACTTGCTTAGAGTTGCCCTGTAACTGGTGGGTGGCAGAATGGGCACTGGAACCAAAATTTCTGTGCAGGCTCCAACCTAAAACTCCACCCAAGGAGATGAAAGGGTAGCTCTGTCTGCCCCATGGAGCCTGGAGACTGCGCTCAGACCACCCATCAAAGTGGCAATTGGCACGTCCGGGCTTCTCCATAATCATCGGTGTAGGACGATGGAACCACACAACCAGGAGGTGGAAATAATTCCTCAAAGGGTGGGACATGGTTTAAATTGCAGAGGGGGCTGGGGCAGGGAGATCTTTGCTACTTTAAGATTAAACAATTTTTATCTAGTACCATGTTGTGCTTCTCATATAGGACCTGAGAAGAAGGGGTTTCAGCTACTTGGAGATGAGAGAGGTTGGTACTTAACGTTCTTAACCATTGAACCTGGGGTTTACATGCCAGCAATATTGCCCGCTCTTTAGCTTTCCTAGGGAGGGCATGAAAACGAAGTTACTAGAAGCTATATGCCTTGATCATCGCAAAAAGAGGGAAACCCTAGCCTTCTAATGTTTCCAAGCATAGAACCCAGAGGACTGCAGAATGCAGCCAGGTTATAATTATTCCCTGACATACACATTCCTAGCTAGCTCTCTGCTCTTCCCTTGTGCAGCACTGATCACATTTCATCATCTTATATTTCTTGTGTGATTGCTTAGTCAGTGACCACCTCCCTCTTTGGACTATGCATTCTGACAAGTTAGGGACCTCCTCTGTTTTGTTTCCCAACCTCATCCCCAGTTCTTAGCTTGGTAACTGGCACCTGATAGAGTGCAATAAATACTTGTGGAAGGAGAGGCACTTGGGTAGCTCAGTCAGTTAACCTCCAACTCCAGTTGTGATCCCAGGGTTCTGGAATCAAATCCCGCATCTGACTCCTTGCTCAGCGGGGGGCCTGCTTCTCCCTCTTCCTTTGCCTGCTGCTCCCCCTCTCTGTGTGTGCTCTCTTTCCCTCTCTGTGAAGTAAATAAATAAAACCTTAAAAAAATATATTTGCAGGGCACCTGGGTGGCTCAGTGCGTTAAAGCCTCTGCCTTCGGCTCAGGCCGTGATTCCAGGGTCCTGGGTTCAAGTCCCATATCGGGCTCTCTGCTTGGCAGGGAACCTGCTTCCTCCTCTCTCTCTGCCTGCCTCTCTGACTACTTGTGATCTCTGTCAAATAAATAAATAAATTATATATATATATATATATATATATATATATATATATGTTTTTTTTTTTTTTTTTTTTTTGCAAAAGGATGGGTACTGTACTGGCTGGCTGAGTTGGTGGAGCATCTGACTTTTGATCTCTAGGTTGTAAGTTTGAGCCCCATGTTGGGTGCAGAGCTTACTTAAAATGAACGTTTAAAAACACATATTTGCAGAAGGAATGATTGAATCAAAGCAACAAGATAATCTAGACCAACTCTTCCAGTTCCAAGTGAAGAAAATATGGCAGAGAGATGGGCCAGGCTTACAGAAGAAGTGTCTAATAGCTCCTTGCTATTTATTCACTTAGAGTAGTCCCTAAAACAGGGCTATTTCAGGGAAATGCAAAGCTGAGGGGCTGAGCTGTTTTCCATGCCCTGGACCGTTGGAGTCTGTCCCTCTCCTCAAGAGATGACTCCCTTTGAGGTAGGAATTCTAAAGATGGGTCCATGGAGGGGCTCCGAAGATCTATGTACCTCCTGAATTGCATACAGGTGTAGTTTTTTTTCTTTTCTCAGTAATGAGGCTGCAACACTCTCTTCTGATCCTCAAAAGAATAAGATCCCCCAAATGCTAAGAATCATGCACACCAGCTCTCTGCTAAACCTTTCATCTCCTTCTAGCTGGAAAAGTCACTCCACAGCCCAAGAATCTCTGGTAGCAGAAACATGGCTTAATGTGAGGCTGTGGGGTCAGCAGTGTTCAGGGAAAGTGCCTTTCTGAATAAGTAAATAAATAGATAGATAAATAAATAAATAAATAAATAAATAAATAAATAAGTAGATGTTCAGCTTCAGTTGGGTGGGGATATCAGGGAGAGTTTCCTGGAATAGGTGGCCTATAATGAACTTGAAAGTTTGAGAGACTGGGAAGATGGGAAGAGGATAGGGTCCGAGATTCCCTTCTGGTGGCCCCAGTGTCCTCATCAACTCCCCATTCCCCAAAGGAAGGCTTGTTTAAATTGTTCAGTATCAGAGTTGTTTTGGTCCAGACACCAGACTAGCTGTAGAATCCTGTTTTCCCTCTTCCTTTAGGAGGCAATACGGGTTGTTTCTGTGATGACAATCATCGCTGGCGGCCCTTTGTCCCCTCTGATGAATTATTCATCCTGCAAGATAAATTATTAATTTCCAATTCTGTACAGCAAATGCCTGGCAAACAGGTAGAAATGGAGTTGAGACCCTGGGCATGGAGCCACAGACCTCCCCAGGTCCCCTGAAGCAACAAGGCCACCAGGTCCAGGAAATTATGCAAGAATCTGCAAGGGGCTCTCCCTGGAATGCACTTGACTGAGGGCAAAGTTTGCACAAGATCATGGTGCCCATGAAATGACTGGGCTCCATTCTCCCCTGACTCTCAGGCTCCTGGCTTTACTGGGTCTTAGCTGTGGCCCTCCTGCCTGGGTCCAGGGCTGGGCTGCCCTGCATGTCCAGAGTGGGCTCAGGGACATTTGGCAGAGTGACTTGAGTTTGATTCTGAACCTAGAATCCCAGTGGTCCCAGAGTAGTCCAGCAGGGCTTCTCAGCCTCAGTACTATTGGCATTTGGCCCAGATAGTTCTTTGCTGGGGACTGTTCTGTAGGATGTTGAGCAGCATTCCTGACCTCTACCCACTCAATGCCAGTGGCACACCTTCCTCTCCTCCTGGTTGTGGCAACCAAAAATGTCTCTAGACATTATCAAGTGTTCCTTGGGCAGAGGGAGTGGGGAGGAAGTTGCTCCCACTTGAGAGCCACTGGGTTAGTGTTTTCTCTTCCTTGAGCCTTTTTTTTTTTCCTTGTCTTTTAAGTGGGGATCAGAGTAGTAGTTGCAAGGGTGTAGTATGGTGATCACAGGAGATCACAGATGTCAAGTGTTGGTTTAATCAGAGTGTCTCCACCCTGGGACTTGTCTGCTGCATGAACTGATGGTTTTTTGTGCTGAAGTCAAAGTCCTGGTTAGGATTGTGCTCAGATGCAAATAATGGGACAGCCACCTTAACCTGACTTGGCAGTGAAGGAGAGCAAGGGGTTCCGGTAACTGAGAACCAGAAGTAGGTGGAGTTTCAGGTTTGGTTGATTTGACAACTCGCACATGTCCTCATCCTCAGAGACCAGTTTTTTCTGTGTTTCCGGTCTGCTATATACAAGTGAGAACTGGTACTGGGGCCTCAGGATCCTGGAATGACCTCCAGCAGTAGTTGGCACTGTGGCCTTCTTATTCATTTTAGTGTCCAGAAGAACACATCTGTTCCTGCTTTCTATGACTGAACCCTCGGTGTCAGCCTGGCTGGGCCACTTAGGTCACAAGCCCACTCTGAAATTAGCATCTACATCTAATGGAATGGGTGTGTAGGTTGGCTTAAGCCCTTTAAGTCCCACCTCTGGAACTTGGAATCACCTCCCCCAGTATATGGCCATGCAGATACCCAAATGAAGATCTAAGCATGGATAGGATCTAGTAACCGTTCCTGAACCAATCATTCTAGCTAGAGGGGAGGAAAAGACCATGCATATTGGCTGGACCTGGGACTTGACCAAACTTTGGAGCTGAGGGTGTCTGGAGGTGGGGAGGTCACCTTCACCCAGTTATAAGTACTGAAAGTGGGGGCGGCTTGGTTTTCCAATCCCCAAATAGGGATGCTGCTACCAGAAAAGGAGGACTAGGTGCTGAGCAGGCAAGAATGCAAGGTGTCTACTGCAGGTGGTTAAGAGAGGGCCCGTGGATGCTGGTGGAAGGGGGGATGTTTGCATATCTATAGAGTAGATCAAACATCTCTGTGTACCTCTTCAGGTCCTCTTGGGCTCACCTTTTATTCTGACCTGTGATAGATGATCCCAGGTGCAGCTTGACAACACCTCACCGCTCTCTCTTCTGCCACAAGGGATGGGGGGTACTTGTCAGGCTTGGTACTCACCATGTATAGCCCAAAAGTGTGAGATGTTAATGATCCGTGAATCAGCTCTTGACCATGGGGAATGGGAGCTGATGGTTAAATATTTCCGCACTGGTTGGCTCTGTTAGTGGAGCATGGGACTCCTGATCTCAGAGTTGTAAGTTAGAGCCCCACGTTGGGTGTAGAGATTACTTATGAATAAAGTTGTTTTTTTTTTTAAGATTTTATTTATTTATTTGACAGAGAGAGAGATCACAAGTAGGCAGAGAGGCAGGCAGAGAGAGAGGAGGAAGCAGGCTCCCTGCTGAGCAGAGAGCCTGATGCGGGACTTGATCCCAGGACCCTGAGATCATGACCTGAGCCAAAGGCAGCAGCTTAACCCACTGAGCCACCCAGGCGCCCCTGAATAAAGTTTTTATGGGGTGCCTGAGTAGCTCCGTTGGTTAAGTGTCTGACTCTCAATCTCAGCTCAGGTCTTGATTTCAGGGTCGTGAATTCAAGCCCTGAATTGGGCTCCATGTTGGGCATGGAGCTTACTTAAAAAAATTAATTAATTAAAATAAAATATTTAAAGTCTTCCCCCTTTGTTCTTGGAGTCGATGCTCCTGAGATATATTTCCTAAGGGATTTCAAAAGATCCCGAGGGATATTCATGATTCATCCTTGTTCTGGCTTGAGTTCCTTGCTTGTCCTTCACTCCTGCTCCCTGGGGCTACTTCCTAAATAAACTATGCACACAGAAACCTTTATCTCAGACTCTAATTCTAGGGGAACCCAAGATAAGTCAAAGATTTGAGCTAGTCCAAGATTTAGATTTAAGGCTTTATGATGTTTAGGCAACATGTGAGACATTAACAAAAGTAAGTTTCATGCCTTTACATTAACCTCCTGCCTGCTGATTGGCGGCCTGCACAGAAGAAAATGCACTCAGGGACTGAAAGTCAAAAAACTCTTGAAACCCAGTGAGTCCTAAGCCTTTGCTGGCAGGAGGCAGCAGCCTGACAGCGAGGCAGGCAGGCAGGCAGCAAGAGCGGCCCAAGATGAAACTGTTATCCCGAGGAGCTGTCAGAGGCTGACCGGAGGCCTTGGGAACTATATCAAGATGTTACCAGGCAAACTGGGATGGCTGCCCTGCCTCAGCTGAGACCCTATGATTCTGACTGATGTGGCAGGACACTGACACATCCCCACCTCCACTCGAGCTTGAAGTGCTCTCTTGGGGTGGCCTGCCAGAAACAAGGCACAAAACAAACCTTTGCAGAGACGGTGAGAAGGGCCTGGAGAATGGGTTGTCTCCCTTTCTCTAGCAGCCTTGCCTCTGCATAGCTGGCTACAGACTTGTCATCATATGTCTCTGCTTCCTGCTCCCCGGGGCTCAGTTTCCTCCACTGATGCCCACTGACAATCCCTGAGATCATTTGGATGAACACCTCTCTTTCTTGATCCTCTGGCCCTTGCCCCTATACTTGCTCTGCTCCACCCCCCCACCTCCCCATAGGGCCTTCATCCACCTCTCCTGGGCTCAACCCTTGCTCCTGGCTGCCAATAAGGTCAACAGGCCCAGTGCATGTTGTCTTTTCACAATTCTCTACCTCCCTAACAGAAAAACATAGCAGAGTCGACAGGGCACAAAAGCAGACCAATTTACACATATTTGGCCGTATCTCAGATTATGGACAGGCCTATCAGAGGAATCTGGGGCAGGATTGAACGGTTACTGATTAACCCCAATCTGACTGTGCCACTTCTTGGCTTCATAATTTTCAGTGTCAGCCCATGGTAGTTCAAGGGCCTGTGTAGGGTATTCAAGCCTTGTCTCATCTGTGTCGCATAACCTCCAACCAGTGAGCTCCATGACCATCCCACACTCTCTCTAGTTCCCATGCTTATCCCTCAGCTGCCCCCACTGCACAGGAGGCATTTTCACTCCTACTCCCCTATTACTTGGCTTACTTTGAACCCTTTTCCAGGTCTCAGTTGACTGCCACCTCCTCCAGGAAGCACTCCTTACTTTCTCAAACTGAGCAAGGTTTCTCCTGGAGGCCCCCAAATTACTCCAAATAAACTTTAGCACATTGCCCTATACCTATTTATGTGTTTGTTTCTTACAACAGGCAATAAATTCCTTGACATTCAAGTACTATCCCTAGTTTACCATCATTCCGTCAGGGCCAAGCACTATGCCTGACACAGAGAAGGTGCTAAGTAAGTTTTGTTGAATAAATATTAGGAGACTTCAAAGTGTCTCATAATTTGAGTTGAGAGTTTATTAAAGGCAATGAAATTTCAGGTTTTATATAACACTTAAAAGTAGAAAAATAATTCATGCATTAATAGGGAGTATTAATAATATTACCTAGTTACAGAGGCACCTACATGGCTCAGTTGGTTAAGAGTCTTCCTTCAGCTCAGGTTTTGATCCTGAGGTCCTGTGATCAAGCCCCACATTGGGCTCCCTCCTTAGCAGATAGTCTTTCTCTCTCTCTCTCTGCCCTTCTCCCTGCTCATGTTCTCTCTCTCAAATAAATAAAATCTTTTAAAAAAATTACCAAGTTAAGGGGCGCCTGGGTAGCTCAGCTGGTTAAGCATCTGCCTTCAGCTCAGGTCAAGATCCCAGGGTCCTGGGATTGAGCCCTGCATTGGATTCCCTGCTCAACAGGAAGTCTGCTTCTCCCTCTCCTACTCTGCTTGTGTGTCCCTCTCTCGCTGTTTCTCTCTCTGTCAAATAAAGAAATAAAATCTTTAAAAAGTTTTAAAAAGAATTACTAAGTTAGGGGCGCCTGGCTGGCTCAGTGGGTTACAGCCTCTGCCTTCGGCTCATGTCACGATCCCAGTGTTCTGGGATTGAGCCCCACGTCGGGCTCTCTGCTCAGCGGGGAGCCTGCTTCCCCTCCTCTCTCTCTGCCTGCCTCTCTGCCTATTTGTGATCTCTATCTGTCAAATAAATAAATAAAATCTTTTTAAAAAAGAATTACTAAGTTATATTCATATGTCAAATATATATTTGTACAGACACATATTTTAAAACTCATATGGCCACAAATTTTAAAAAAACACTGTTAAAAACAGAAAGTAAATAAATACGCAACAACCTAACAACACGAGCATTGTGTATTTTCCTCCAGTCTTCGCCTTTGGGCAGGCATATTTACCCCAATTACAGCAAGAGCTATTTCTACCCTTCACTTAACATTACAGCATCAACATTTTTTCATCTTGGAATCACTGCCTTTGGAGCTAAAAGGAACTTAAGAAATGGTTTCATCCATCTGTTTCATTTTCAGAGAAAGGAACTGAGGCCTGGAGCCATGACTGGCTCAGAATCACCTAACAAAATGGCAACTCTAGTTTCTAAACTTCCTGATATGTGATGTCAATTTCCTGCCCCATAGCCTTTGAGATTTTCTCACTCTCTACTTCTGGATCTAAACAGGAAAATACTCTGAAAAGAGGATTTGGAAGCACGGATGGATCATAATTGGACTTGTATGCAATTGCTTTTCAGGATTTAATGACATATAGTTTTTTACTTCTGCTGGAGCTCTCCCACACGGCTGGTGGGAGGGTAAATGACACTGGTACAACCACTTCGGAAAACTTGCTGAGATTACTTCCCAGAGCTGCACATCCACCTATAACCCAAAATTCTCCTACATACACTCCCATCAGAAATGAGTGCTTGGCTCAATTGTTAGGCATTTGCCTTTGGCTCAGGTCATGACCCCAGTGTCCTGAGATCCAGCCGGGTTCCTGCTCAGCGGGAAGCCTGCTTCTCCCTCTCCCACTCCCCTTGCTTGTGTTCCCTCTCTCACTGTGTCTCTTTCTGTCAAATAAATAAATAAAATCATAAAAAAAGAGAAATGAATGCTTGGGTCCATCAAATGAGACGTATAAGGAGATTCACAGCAGCCTTATTCATAGTAACTCAAAATTAAAATCAACCTAAATGTCCATCCACAGTAGAATGGAGAAATAATTGCAGTATCATCATAGAATAAAATACTACACAGCGATGAAAACCAACAAAGCTCTACTATGTGTCAAATGATGGATGAATCTCATGAGCTCAATGTTAAGTGAAAAAGCCAGACAGACATAAAGGAGAATATGCTGTATGATTCTATTTATTTATTTTAGTATTATTTTAAAACATTTTATTTATTTATTTGACAGAGGGAGAGAGTGAGCACAAGCAGGGGGAGCAGCAGGCAGAGGGAGAGGGAGAAGCAGGCTCCCCACTGAGCAGGGAGCCCAATGCAGGACTCAATCCCAGGACCCTGGGATCATGACCTGAGCTGAAGGCAGAGGTTTAACCCACTGAGCTACCTAGGCGTCCGTATATGATTCTACTTACATAAAGTTTAAAATAGGTTTACATAAAAAGTTTACACAAAATAGGTTATGGGGAAGGCTATTTACTTAGAGGGGTCATTACTGTTTACTTAGAGAGTACTTAGGTAGGTTTGGAGGCTGATAACATTCTATATCTTTATAGAGATGTTAGTTACATTAATGATTAGATACGTAAAACTTCATTGGGCTGGACACTTAAAATTTGTGTATTCTCAGGGCACCTGGGGGGCTCAGTGGGTTAAAGCCTCTGCCTTCGGCTCAGGCCATGATCCCAGGGTCCTGGAATCGAGCCCCACATTGGGCTCTCTGCTCTGCCAGATCCTGCTTCCTCCTCTCTCTCTCTCTGCTTGCCTCTCTGCCTACTTGTAATCTCTCTCTCTGTTAAATAAATAAGTGGGATCTTTAAAAAAAAAATGTAGTTAAAAAAATTTGTGTATTTTCTGTGTGAAATAAAATTTTAAAAATATATTATGCTCCCCAAACTGGTGCAATCTGAGTAAGGTAGGCAGTCTTATTAATGTCCTGTTTTTGAAAATGCACTGTAGTTGCATGAGATGTTGCCGTTGGGGAAGCTGGGGAAGTACGTAGACTCTCTCTGCACTATTTTTGCAACTTCTTGTGAGCCTGTAATGATTTCAAAATATGAAAGTAAAAAAAAAATTCGTATGCTCCCTACTTCCATTACAAAATCAGACATTGTAAACATATTACTTTTTTTTTTTTTTTTAAGATTTTATTTATTTGTCAGAGAGAGAGAGAGAAAGCACGAGCAGGGGGAGTGATAGGCAGAGGGAGAGGGAGAAGCAGGCTCCCTGTCAAGCAGAGTCTAACATGGGGCTTGATCCCAGGACCTGGGATCATGACGTGAGCCAAAGGCGGACACTTAAAAGACGGAGCCACCCAGGCATCCCAACATATTACTTTTTTAAAAAACATATATATTTTTTTCAATCACCCTCCTTCTTACCTTAAACCAAACTTATGGATCAAATAAATTTATTTTCTTTTCCAAGTAGTTTTAGGCCCTCTTCTCCCTCCCCCCACCTTTTTTTTTTTTTTTAAGATTTTATTTATTTATTTGACAGAGAGAGAGAGCGAGAGCAGTAACACAAGCAGGGGGAGCAGGAGAGGGAGAAGCAGGCTTCCCAATGAACAGGGAGCCCAATGTGGGGCTCAATCCCAGGACGCTGGCATCATGACCTGAGCAGGAGGCAGACACTTAATGACCGAGTCACTGAGACATGCCCCACCCCCTCTTTTTTAAGGAGGCTTATCTCCCAACATGGTGCTTAAACTTGTGACTTTGAGATCAAGAGTTGCCCACTCCACCGTCTGAGCCAGCCAGGTGCCCCTCTTCCTTTCCTTTTTTTTTTTTTTTAATAAGGTTTTATTTATTTATTTGACAAACAAAGATCCCAAGTAGGCAGAGAGGTAGGCAGGGAGTGGGGGGTGGGGAGCAGACTCCCTGCTGAGCAGAGAGCCTGCTGCAGGGCTCTATCCCAGGACCCTGAGACCATGACCTGGGCCAAAGGCAGAGGCTTAACCCACTGAGCCACGCAGGCACCCCCTATTTTTTGAGTGTCATTGTTCCTGGCCTGTTCCTCTTTTCTGCCCCTTCCATATCACCCCACCTTGGTGAATACCTTCCCTGAGTAGGCATCTTCATAACATCTTACTATCCACTTGCTGAATCCAAGAGCTGGGGAGCCTAGAACTCTTCATTTCACCCTCCTCCCTGCTCCGACCCCTAGTAACCTATGGCCAGGTCTCTAATTTGTAAGTCTGGGTTTACCTGTTTGGGAAATGGGTTGAATAATAGATGCCTACCTCACTAGGGTGTTGAACTTTAATTACTGTTTGCAGCATTGCTTAAGATGTTGAGATGAAAGGCAATTTTCAAAGTCCATGTTATGGGCATTAGTAATAAAGCTGAGGAATTTGTTTGTGAGTTTGCAAGATTGTCATAACTGGGAGAGGGGGAAAAAAAGTTGATTTTATGTGGAAAAACCTTGCCCAAAAACCAGCCACAGATCCTGGTTGGTCTGTATAAATAGCAAGAACATGTTGTACCTCAAAGGACTTCACAAATTTCATATTCTTCCATGCCCCTAAAAAGATAGAACCCACACTTCCAAAGTTGAAAACAAGGAGTTACCTGGGGTTAGAAGGCAAGAAATTCAGGGACCGATTTTTGGCTGAGTTCATTCATGGTTCTTTTTGCAATTTTCAAGAAAAATGCAGTTAAAGCACAGGGTTCTTTATTTTTACTGTCAACACTTCGCTTTTTCTTTTTGCATTCTGATCACATTTCCACCAATATAGCAGTTAACAAGGACTCTTAAAGAAATCTACCATTTGTGTGAGCACTTTATAAGGGAGGGTAGGATCAAATAAAAAGCTAAAACTCAGCCCATGTCCTCAGAGCATTATCATCAAGCTGGAGGATAAATAGGAACAAGTGGCCTATATTTAGAATTTATTTCATGGTGCCCTGTTATTAATAATAACTGCCCCCCTTTGGAGTGTCCATAGCCTTTTGAAATGCTTTACTTCATTTGATCCACCGACAGTGCTAGAATGACAAGCTCTGATGTGAGGGTGAGAAAGCTCAGACAAAAGTGACTTTTCTAAGGCTACACAGCTTGCAAGTGATGGTGTTGGTTCTTAAACGTAGTCTTGGGAATTAGGACGGTCTAGAGGAATCTAGTGGAAGGATCTAGTGGTCTTTCCACTATACTGTCATACCTGGTTGTTACTCAGCCCTGGCCTTTTGTCCCAGGTTTAAGCCAGCCTAGCTCAAAGATCAAGGCCATGTTGCTTCTACTCCAAGAAAGGAGTTACGTAGAGTTTAAGGGTATGAGTCTTGAACTCAGGCTCTGGATTAATTACTGGCTTGTAATACTACATGGATTGGACAAATGAAACTTTATTCTACTGAATCTCCTCATCTGTTAAATGGAGATCTAATAACAGTGTCTTCTTCTTGCTAGGTTCAGTTAAAAGAGATAATCTATGGAGAGAGCACAGAGCCCAGTGCCTGACATATATAGACCATTCTTTTTAAAAAATATTTTATTTATTTATTTGAGAGAGAGAGAATGAGAGTTAGACAGTGGGACAAGGAACACAAGCAGGGGAAGTGAGAGAGAGAGAAGCAGGCTCCCATCAAGCAGGGCTTGGTCCCAGGACCCTGGGATCATGACTTGAGCTAAAGGCAGCTGCTTAACAACTGAGCCATCCAGGTGCCCCTATATTGGGTAAATGCATCTTCTCCGGAAAGAAACCATCTTGGGTCAAGCAGTCAAAAGAATTAAAAACAAAACAAACAAACAAACAACAAAACCCCCAAACACCTATTTTAAGACAATCATAGATTTACATGCTAGTTGTAAGAAATAGTAGCAACAGAGATTCCCTATGCCCTTCACCCATTTGTCCCTAATGATCGCAACTTATCTAACTATAGTACACTATCACAGCCAGGAAATGGATGTTGATACAACCCATCTACCTTATTTGGATTTCATCAGTTTCACATGCACTCATTTGTGTGTGTGTGTGTGCTTAGTTCTCTGCAATTTTATCACATGTGTAGATTTGTTTAACCATTACCACAATCAAGATACAGAACACTTCTGGGTTCAGTCAGAAGAGCACGCGACTGTTGATCTTCAGGTCGTGAGTTCGAGCCCCACGTTACATGTAGAGATTACTTGAATGAATAAATAAACTTAAAAAAGATATGGAACACTTCCAATACTTGCAGTTCAAGGGTTCCTTGGGTCATACTTCATAGTCATAGCCTTTCCCTTCCTCTTCACTTCCCTAACCTTTTGGCAACCACTAATCTATTCTCCATGTATTTAATTTTGCATTTTATTCTTTCAAGAATGTTATGCATATATACAAAATCATGCAGTATGTAGCCCTTTTGAGGTTATTCCTTCTCACTCAAGCATAAGTCCCTCGAGATCCCCTGGAGTTATTACATGGATCAATACTTACTTCCTTTTCATTGCTGAGTTGTATTCTATAGTGTGAATGTATCACGGTTTGCTTTAAATTCACCCACTGAAGGACATTCATTTGTTTCAGTTTGGGGCTATTATAAAGAAAGCTCTAGATGATCACACACAGGCTTTGGTGAACATAAGTTTCCATTTCTCTGGAATCAATGTCTAAGAGCAAAATTGCTGAGTATTGGTAAGCATACACTTAGTTTTGTAAGAAACTGCCATACTTTTTCGCAGAGGAACTCTGCCATTCTACATTTCCACCTGCAGTGTTTAAGTGATCCAATTTCTCCACATCCTCATCAGCATTTGGGGTTCATTAGTTTATATTTTAGTCATTCTTATACATGTGTGGTTATATCTCATTTTGGTTTCAATTTGCATTTCTCTGCTGACAAATGATGTGGAAACTCTGCTTATTTGTCATCCATATACGTCCCTTCAGTGGGATATCTGTTCAGGTCTTTTGCCTATTTTCTAATTTTTCACATTTACTGTTAAATTTGAGTTCTTTGTTAGGAATGTAATTTGTAAATATTTTCTCCCAGTCTGTACCTTGCCTTTTCATCTTCTTCACAGGTCCTTTCAAAGAGCACAAGTTTTTTGTTTTGATGTGGTACAACTTCTCAACTCTTCATTTTGGGGCTTATGCTTTTCGTGTCAAGTCATTTTCCTAGTCCTAGATCTCAAAGATTTTCTCCCATTTTTTTTTTCTAAAAATTTTATGGTTTTACGTTTTATGTTTAAGTCCTTGATCTGTTTTGAGTTAATTTCTGTATTTGGTGTGTGGTTTAGGTCACTGTTCAATTTTTCTGCCTATTGATGACCAATTCCTCCAGGACATTTTTTTTTAAAGGCTATTTTTTTCCCTATTGAATTGCTTTTACAAAAATCAGTTGCCATATTTGTGCGGATCTATTTCTGGGCCCAGAACCAAAAACAATCTTGACTTAGATATTGAACTTGGGCGAACAACACACAAGAAACCAATTCATACAAAGACTGAATGAAGACTAACATGTGATGCATTTATCAAACAACCTAATGCTCTATGTAATTAAGTGTGACAGTGGAAGAAATTGGCTGTGAGTACCCTGATCATTCAAACACAGGCTCAGGAAAGTGATCCAAAGCAGCAGGGTGTATTGAAACAGGCCCTGACTTTGGGTCCCAGAGTTCTGCAATCAGACTGTGAGTCCATCATTTATCATCTGAGAGACATTGAGCAGATAAGCGAGTTAACCTGGGGCCTCGCCTTTCCCCTTCTTCATGGAGATCATGTTACCTGCCTCTCAGGACTAGTTTGTAAACCAGTGAGATGGGGGTCTGAAGAATGGTTGACAATGAACTCGGTCCACAATAGCTATGTCAGAGACAGATCTGAGGGATGGGTTGGAGGTCTTATCTCACATTCTCTATCAACCCTAACCCAAGCATCCACTCTAAGTAAAAAGTGTGTGTACTTTGTCAATATTCCTTCCAAATACAGCACTGAGTCCCTCCCTTCAACCAAACTACTGTTCTTAAATTCTCCTCTTATAGAAACTGCAAAGATTCTATACATGTATGGTATACATACAATTACATACAGTACATAGTACAGCATACTATATACACTGGACATCTTTTCCCCAGAATATCAGAATGTGGTGGGATTGTCCTCAGGATTGGCATTCAAAGGTCCCCATTTCAACTTTATCTGGCCCCAGACTCACTCTCCAAATGAGGTTGATCATCTTTCTCTGGACATCAGCTATTCCCTGGAAAGGGGTAGAAACTTGATGCCCATCTCCTAAGGTTGTTTAGGAGAACCAATAAAAAACAAAATGGAGAATACCTAGTGACTTCTTCATACCTTCTTTGTGTTAAACACTGTTGACCAGTGGTCGTAAACTATGGCTCAGGCCCCAGTTCTGCCCTCCTCTCTCCCCTCAGCCTGTTTTTGTATGGCCTGAGAGCTGAGAATGATTTTTACATTTTGATTTTTTAAAAAAATATTCCATTTATTTATTTATTTGAGAGAGAGAGAGAGAGTGAGCTGGGGAGGAGCAGAGGGAGAGGGACAAGCAGACTCTGCACTGAGCATGCAGCCCCATGCAGGGCTCAATCCCATGACCCTGAGATCATGACCTGAGCTGAAATCAAGAGTCAGATGCTCAACCAACTGAGCCAACCAGCTGCCCCTGTTTTTTTTTTTTTCTTTTAAGATTTATGTATTTGAGACACACAGAGGGGTAGAACAGATGTGTGGGCAGGGGGAGGGGAGAAGGAGAGAGAGGGAGAAGCAGACTCCCCTCTGAGCCCGGAGCCCAGTGTGGGAATTGATCCCACAACCCAAAATCATGACCTGAGCTGAAACCAAGAGTAAGATGTTTAACCAACTGAGACACCCAGGTCCCCCAAATTTTAAGGGATTGTTCAAAAGAAGAAGGGAGAAAGCAAGGAAGGAAGGAAGGGAAGGCCCACAAAGATGTATGTGGTTCGTAAATCCCCAAATATTTACTATGTGGCCCTTTACAGAAAAAAAATTGCTGGCCCCTGCTATAGAGAATAAAACCGAGGCTCCAAGAAGAGAAGGATGTCACATACCTTGGTCACACAACAAGGAAATAGTCAAGCTATGTGTTCATCCATCCTTCCAAAATATATATGATAAAGGAGATTTGTGTATTGGGACTCACAAAATGGAGGCTGCCCCAGTGGCCTGAGCCACATCATAAACCTAAACTTAAGTCAACCCCCACTTAAATGAAAAATATTTCAAAACTGGCTTGGAACCCTAACACACACCAATCACAATCCTCCAATTCAGTTTAAGCTAGCTCCCCTTACCCTAGAAAATAGGACCTGCTACCCTTACCAGGAAATCCCTGACTTCCTAGTCCATCGTGCCCTATTTCCATGTTATTGCTTATAGCGTTCTATAAAATTTGCTCTTTGGGAAGAGAGCTCCACTGCTTGTGAGGCATTGTGCTTTCCCAATCCATGGATTATTTCCTCTTGAATAAAGGACATTCAACTCATTATTAAATTGTATCACTGTTGTCATTCAACAATAGATTTGGACTCCCTTTCTATATAAGGATAACATGCTCCCCAAATCATGGGATGGTGCAGCATTTTTCTTTTTTTTTTTTTTTTAAGGTTAAAAAAAATGCATGTGGGCGCCTGGGTGGCTCAGTGGGTTAAAGCCTCTGCCTTCGGCTCAGGTCATGGTCCCAGGGTCCTGGGATCGAGTCCCGCATCGGGCTCTCTGCTCAGTGGGGAGCCTGCTTCCTCTTCTCTCTCTCTGTCTCTCTCTGCCTGCCTCTCTGCAAACTTGTGATCTCTGTCTGTCAAATAAATAAATAAAATCTTTTAAAAAAATTCATGTATTCAACAGAGAGAGAACAAGAAGGGGGGAGCAGGAGAGGGAGAAGCAGGTTCCCTGCTGAGCAGGGAGCTTGATGCAGGGCTTGATCTCGGGACCCTGGGATCACGACTTGAGCTGAAGGCAGATGCTTAACAGACTGAACCACCCAGGTGCCCCAGGGCAGTAATTTTCAACGTGAATTCCAAGAAGCCCAGATTCCAGGAATTGCCCAGAAACAACATGTCCTCCACTCAAATGACCTCTGGAAACTGAAAACTCTTTAACTTCCTCTTAGAGCGTCACTAGGTCTATCAGCATACCAAGCTCTGAGAAGTTCAACAGCAGAGAAAATAACCTGGTTACCTTTGTTGAACTCAGCATATTCCCCAATTTATCAGCCTAGGAAACTCTTATTTTGTTCTATTTATTTCAATGATAGCGGTGTAATATCACTCACCTGAAACATTCGGGAAATTCTGAAGTTGTAGGCCAATCACTTGGTGATTGACTGACCAGTCAGTTGAAAAACTGACCAGGCAGGCCCCTTCTCGGTTGTAGGAACTTGAGCAAGTGACCCAGCTTTTCTGAGCCTCAGAAGTGAAAGCTCATTTACACATACATAGACATCTCTGATCCTGTTTCCTGCCTTTGGAGGCACGTTTCTCACCAAGGCATTCATTGGCAATCTGCCATGCTGTTGTGCTCCTGATAGAGGAGGTTTGGACTTTATTTTTTCTCTCTGGTTGGGTAAAAATTCTGTGATTTCCCAGAATAATAGAGGCCTCTGGATTATACTCACTGCCCTTTATGTCATGTATGTTCTGATAAAGGAGGATGGAGTGGGTCAGGTTCTAGAATACTTGACCTTAAATAGTCAAGAACATAGGACTCAGGGAGACAGATGGAACACATCCAATAAAAAGGATTTGTTAACATCCAGAGACTTGATGGAACAAGGTTGATTATTTCCTAGGGGTGCTGATGGAGAAATTTGTCATATTAAAAGAATGCAACCATTATGGGATCCTGCCTGCACTCTATGATTAACACAACATTAAATCATTGAATTTCAGCAAGATTTTAGCCTTAGAATGAATGGTAAGCTTGTCTCACAGAGAGATGTCCAAATAAACCCGTACTTGCTCCAGTTGGTTGGTCCAATGAATAGGTCAGTTCTCTTCTGCCTTTAGGTCTTTTCATGTGCTGTTCCATCTTCCTGAGTCATCCTTTCTCTTTTGTCTGATTAAGTTCTACCTTTCCTTCTAGTCTGTGCTTCAATGTTACCTGCCCCCACCCTGTAAGTGTGGGGTAGGTTCCCTACATGACTGCTGCCATAAGTCCTCTATCTTCTCCATCAGAGCACTCAGCCGACCTTCTGTTGACTTTGTCTTTCCAAATAGACTGTGAGTCCCGGGACAGCAGAGTTTGGTTTTCTCTTGTCACTGTTGTCACTCTTTCATCTGCAGAGCTTGGCCTGAGGCTAGACAAAGGGGGATACACTTGCAACAGAGATTGACTGAGTGTGTATACTCTTCGAACTCCTTGGTTCTCAGACACATTGGAGAAACCAAGGCAGCTTGACAGACTTTGTAGAGGTGTGGCAAAGCTCAGAATGGAACTGAGGTTCTTTGACACTAGATGTGAGGCTCTATTTCATACCCCTCAACCATTTCTTTCTTTCTTTTTTTAAGATTTTATTTTTAAGTAATCTCTATACCCGATGTGGGGCTTGAACCCACAACCCTGAGATCAAGAGTCTCATGCTGTACTTCCCGAGCCAGCCAGGTGCTCAAATACCCCTCAACCACTTTTAAATAACTTCCTTCCTTCCCAACAGAGCTTCCACAGCCTATTTCAGTTTTTCTTGTCATCGCTGTAGAGGTTAAGACTGTTTTGGAGAATTATTTTATAACAAATGGGATCTTGAGGCAGAAGAAAATTTATCTCACTCTCAGGAGTTGGAGAAATGTGTGCCTTTGGACCTCGGATTTAAATGAGCCAGCAAATCCCTGCTAATTCTCTTCCCTTGCTGGGTCCCGTCTGCTTCATATTTAGCAAAGGAGAAAGCCAGCCTGCGTCACCCATGATTTATGCCCTGCTGTTTGCTCTCTTCCCCTAGAACATTAAACACCCTGAGCAGAGGGGGAAGAAGAGGTAATCTCAGGATGCCTGGCTGCCAGACGGGTGTCTGGGGTGGGCTTTCTCCTCTGGGGGTAAAGGAGAGGAGGTTGAAATATGGAAAAAAAAAAAAAAAAGAAAGAAAAAGAAAAAGACCCATGGGGCTTTCAAAGAAAAGGAACAAGGGAGTCTCTGTTTGCTTCAACCTCTGCAAAAACCACGTGCTCTGTGCTGAGAGACCTAGGTGCTTGCTTTATGTGTTTACTGAGTGCTTCTCCTCTCTCTGGGTCTCAGTTTCCCCAACTGGCTAAGGAGAATCTGGATGCCTTGAGGTCCCCGCAGCCTCAGGAATGTGGAGCTAGATGGTACAGCGGCCTTGGAGTATAGTGAAGTGTTTAACCACGGGGACTCTGGGTCCACTTCCCACTGGCTATGTGGCTCTAGGCAAACTCCCCACCTCCCTATAGACCTTCTTCATTGGGTTGCTGGGGACGAAAGCTCCTGGTGGTACTGGCACGGAGCCAGCACTTAATAAGAGTCTGTTATTGGGGCTGCTGCTCCTTAGGTGGTCCCCAACCTTAGCCTTGGTGTCACTCTACCTGAGTTCCCTGCTTGGGGCCTGGCTGGTAGGGGCAAGACATCCCTGCCAGCATTTGGAAACTCTGGGTAGGAGGGAGGAGGAGCTATTTTCAGTGGGTTCTGGTTCTATTTGTGTCTGCGAATTGGCCCAGGCTGCAGGGAAGCTTTGGGTAGAGAAAGCTGGCCACTGAGAGGGGTGTGTTGTCTTACAGAGGAGAAGGTGGTGAGAGGAGGGGGAGGAGAAAGAAAGGAGGGGAAATGGAGAGAAGAAGGGAAGGCTGCCCCTTCCCTCTCCAAGTCTTTCTCATCAACCCCCACCACCCTTTCCCTTTCTAGCCTCTTCTTGCCAATTTCATCTCCTTTGCTTTCTCTGGGGGGCGACTGACTTTTCAAAGGTGGATTTAGTTAGTAACACCAAGCAGTCCATCAATCCAGTTAACACAGTGTTCCCAGCCCACAGCATCGATTTTTCTCAAGCTGAAGTGGGATTTGTATCTCCCAGTGTAATTGCAGGGTATTTGTTAAGGCGTGAATGGTGTCTAAACCACCAAATGCCTATATCATTTATCAAAGTGAAGAGGAAGCATTCGTATTTCCCCACTGGACCCTGAGGCGTTACTGCCTCCCCTGCCCCTCCCCCATGTGGCTAAGCAGGTGGCTTGACTTCTCCACCTCTCTGGGCTTCAAATTTCTCTGTTTTTGGAATTGGTGGGGGGTTATGCCAGGGAGAGGTACAGAATCCTTTCCAGCTGCGGTTCTGTGATTCTCTGACACAATGATCAAAGAGGTTAAGGCTGGCTCCTTTAATCAGAGGATGGTTGGTAGAACTGGGAGGCTCCGGAGAGGATGACATCCCACCCCGTCATTTTCTGGATGAGAAAACTGAGGCTGGGAGGGTGGAGTCAGGTCAGTGAGTCAGTGGCTCAGCTGGGTCAGGAATCTGGGCTTCCTACCTCTCATTGCAGCAGGCTTCCAGAACACTGGACTACCAGGTACCTTTCCCTGGGAGGAGGATAGGAAGCACATCTCCTGAGCTCTACTGCACATGCGTTAACTCATTTAACCTAGACAATAATTCATTTTCCAGATGAAGTTACCCACGTAGTAAGGTATGGTGGCAGGTTTGTCTATTCAAAAACTCCATCACTGTTTGAGGGTTTCTCAGAGTCCAGTCATTTGGGTACTATCCTCATGAAATTTTTAATAATTTTATTTATTTATTTATTTATTTATTTATTTATTTGAGAGCGAGAGAGAGAATGCATGCGAGCAGGGGGAGGGGCAGAATAGGAGGGAGAGGGAGACAGTCTCAAGCAGATTCCACGTTGAGCACAGAGCCAGACCTAAGGGCTCCATCTCTTGACCCTGAGATCATGACCTGAGCTAAAAACAAGAGTTTAACCGACTGAGCCGCCCAGGCGCCCCACAGCCTCATGAATTTTTGACACCATCAGCTTTGTACTAATATTTACCTTTGTTAAAAAACAAAATTCAACTGAGTAAATTTAAAGATCCAATTGGCTTTATTAAGCAATTCATGAATTGGGAAACAGCCCGTTTAGCACGGAGAGAGGTACTCAGAGGAACGCTACAAAATGGAAGGTTTTTATAGGAAGGAGGGTGGGGCACGGAAGTTATTAGCAAAAGAAAAGATTGTTCCGCCAGGACCGCAGACTTTTTTGGAAGAAGGGAATGCAGAGTTTTTACTACTCAGATTAATTTCGGTAGCCCTGTTAAGAACATTTCAGACTTTTAAAAGATCATGTTTGGGAACCTGGGTGGCTCAATTGGTTAAGTGGCCAACTCTTGTTTCAGCTGCAGATCATGATTTTCTGGTTGGGAGACTGGGCGGCTTCAGGTCCCCTGCTCAACGAGGAGTCTGCTGCCCTTTCCCACTTCCCCCCTCCTCCGCCGATGTTCTCTCCGCTCCCGCACCAAATAAATAAATAAAATCTTTTTTCAAAAGGATTTTATTTGTTTATTTGACAGCACAAGTAGAGCGGCAGGCACAGGGAGAGGGAGAAGCAGGCTACCCACTGAGCGGGGAGCCTGACTCAGGGCTTGACCCCAGAACCTGGGATCACGACCTAAGAGTCGAAAGTAGTTGTTTAACCCATTGAGCCACCCAGGCACCCCATAAATAAATAAAGAATAAATTTTAAATAAATAAATAAATAAATAAATAAATAATAAATTAAAAGATCATGTTCCTGGGGCACCTGGCTGGTTCAGTCTGTAGACCCCGTGACTATTGATCTCTGGGTCATGGATTCAAGCACCACATTAGGTGTAGAGCTTACTTTAAAAAAAAAAAAAGTCACATTTCTGTTCAATTTTTGTTTTGGCACCAAAAAACAATAAACAAAAATTAATAAAAGGTCACATTCCTGGGAGAGGCTGAAACTGTAACACAGTCTGGTTTTCTGTTGTGCAGGGCAAATGACTTCATTCTGGGCTTGTTTCTTTTTTTAACACTTCATATTTTTCCTTAAAGCAGTTCATAATTTTATATAAATAAATTTAGCCTCATTCCCAAGCAATGATACCTGTGACGACTGAATTTGGTTGGCTATATTTTACCATATGTATTAAATAACTATTTAAACAAAAAATCCAAGTAGGGACTAAAAATGCCTTTCCATTTGAGAAATACCAATGAATACTTTGTACTTGTGGTTCTCAAACTTGTTAGTTTCTTTAAAATTATTGAAGACCATAAAGAGATTTTGTTTATGTAAGTTATGTCAATTGATATTTATCTTGTTAGGAAATAAAACTGACAAAATATTAAATTATATATTAATTTACAAAAATAGCATGACTTGACTTGGGGGTGCCTGGCCTGCTCAGTTAGGGACTCTTGATCTGTAGAACTTACTTAAAAATTTGTTTTAAATGCATAAAAAAATAAGCATGATTTAAAAAAAATTATAAACCCATGACCTATTGACATAAATAACGTATCTTTATGAAAAATAATTAAACTATGTTTTCTAAAACAAACATTTTAGTGAGAAGAATGGCATTGTTTTACACAGTTGCAGGTCTCCTTAAAGTTTGACTTAATAGGAAAATTCTGCTTTCTCATATCTGCTTCTGCATTCAGTCTGTGGCAATTTGTTTTAGTTGAAGTACATGAGGACAATCCAGCATCATACAATTCAGATAAATGAGCAGATTCTTTTTTTTTTTTTAAAGATTTTATTTATTTGAGAGAGAGACAGTGAGAGAGAGCATGAGCGAGGAGAAGGTCAGAGAGCAAAGCAGACTCCCCATGGAGCTGGGAGCCTGATGCGGGACTCGATCCCGGGACTCTGGGATCATGACCTGGGCCGAAGGCAGTCGTCCAACCAACTGAGCCACCCAGGCAGATTCTTTTTTGATCCTACACTAAAACATAAGTGGAAGTTTCTTCAAATTTAGTTGCATAAGTCACATGAATGAATTTTTCCTAAAATCCATTGGTTTATCTTGCATTGTGAAAGGATTTTTTATTCATGCATGTGATATGGTAACATCATGCATTGGTCATTTGGAAAATATTGGTTCACTGGGTTATGCAGCTCTTCCAGTTTTCAGCACAGTTCATGATACAATATCAAAAAATCCACTTGTTAAATATTACTACCCATCTGAGTAGAAAAGATGTTAGGGATTGGGAAGTTGTCAAATTCATAGTGGGATGTTCAAATTTTCTCTCTTTTTTCAGATTTTATTTAATCATTTGAGAGAGAGAGGAGAGAACTATCAGGAGGGAGGAGCAGAGGGAGAAGGAGAAGCAGATTCCCAACTGAGCAGGGAGCCCAACACAAGACTCAATCCCAGAACGCTGGGATCATGACCTGAGCCGAAGGCAGATGCTTAAGCGACTGAGCCACCCAGGTGCCCCTCTAATTTTTCCAAAATTCTAATTAATCTGAAATGCTATAATTTGTAACAAATACTAGCAGTTATTTTACTTGGCATGACAATTCATTTAATACATTAAAAAAAAAAAGATTTTAAGTAATATCTACACCCAACATGGGGCTTGAATTTACAACCCCAAGATCACAAGTTGCATACTCCATTGACTCAGCCAGTTGGGCACTCCTCATTTCATACATTTTTGAGAAAAGTTTGCCAAATACCCAAATCTAAATAACTGTAGTTTGTATGTTGACCATTCTTTCAGGTAAAGTAAAAATAGTGGGTTTTTTTTACACTCCTCCCTCCCCTTGAAAAAAAGAGGCTAGTTTAGCTTGCAACTCAAAGATCATATAAATGCTTTCCCTCGCAACATCCATTCTACTTCTACACATAGCAGAAGTGCTTTTTGTGTGGGGAATAATTTATTAACGGGTATGGGATTTATTTTAGAGCTATGAACGTGTTTTGGAACCGGATAGAGGTGTTACACAACACTGTGAATGTATTAAATAACACAGAATTGGCCAGGGCTCACTTGGAAGAGTGTGTATCTTTTTTTTTTAATAAGATTTTATTTATTTATTCGACAGAGAGAGAGACAGCAAGAGAGGGAGCACAAGCAGGGGGAGTGGGAGAGGGAGAAGAAGGTTCCTCGCTCTTCCCCCAGAGTGGGGAGCCTGATAAAGGGCTCAATCCCAGGGATCATGACCTGAGCCCAAGGCAGGCGCTTAATAACTGAGCCACCCAGGTGCCACAGAGTATGTAACCCTTGAATCCGGGATTGTGAGTTCCAAGCCCCATGTGGCCTATAGAAATTACTTAAAACAAACAAACAAACAAACAAAAAACACAGAATTGGTTACTTTATTTTTATTTTTTAATGCACTTTTTAAAAGATTATTTATTTATTTATTTATTTGACAGAGAGAGAGAGAGATCACAAGTAGGCAGAGAGGCAGGCAGAGAGAGAGGGGGAAGTAGGCTCCCTGATGAGCAGAGAGCCCGATGCAGGACTTGATCCTAGGACCCTGAGCCGAAGGCAGAGGCTTAACCCACTGAGCCACCCAGGCGCCCTGGTCACTTTATATTTTTAAATTTATTTTTTTCCCCTCTCTCTCTTTTTAAGTAATCTCTACATCCAATGTAGGACTTGAACTCACTACCTAAGATCAAGACTCCCATGCTTCACCAACTGAGCAAGCTAGGCCCCCCAGAACTGGCCACTTTAAAATGGCTGATTTTATGTACGTGAATTTTACTTCAGCAAAAAGTTTAAAAGTGCTTTATGTGAGGGACGCCTGGGTGGCTCAGTGGGTTAAAGCCTCTGCCTTTGGCTCAGGTCATGATCTCAGGGTCCTGGGGATTGAGTCCCGCACTGGGCTCTCTGCTAGGCAGGGAACCTGCTTCGTCCTCCCCCCACCCCTCTCTCTCTCTCTCCTTGTGACCGCTCTCTGTCAAATAAATAAAATCTTAAAAAAAAAAAAAAAAAGAATAAGAGCTGCATGCTGCACCGACTGAGCCAGCCAGGCGCCCCTTGAGGATCTTAAGTGAAACTGGCATTTTGTTTACTACCCGTACACATTAAGTGAAGACTACCATGACTCCTAATACAGGTGGTACCACTGCCTTGATTTGTGCCAGCAATCTTCCTACCACCACTTTTGTATCACCAGTGCAAATGGCATCATGGTTAAAAAAAAGAGGTAAATGATTTATTATTAAAATAATTTTGACCCATATGGGCCCCTGAAAAATCTCAGGACCCCAAAGAAATTTGTGAGCCACACTTTGAGGACCACTGCTCTATGCTGAATTGTCGTTGAGCTGATCCACCCCAGCTCTCAGGGTACAATGTGGACACCGGAAAATCCCTGGAGATGTTGAATCACATAAACTTGAGTTCAATTCTAGTTTCTAGCTGACCCTGGGCAACCAGTTCCTCCAAATCTGAGACCCCCAGTTATCCCTGTCTGCTAGGTGGGTGAGGAGGCCAAGGAGATGCTGCAGTTGTAACCCTTTGGGGATAATCCTCACAAAAGAGCTCATGGAAGAAGTGACTTTTATCAAGAAGCAGCAGGATCTAGCTTTGAAAAGCCTGCATTTGGAGGTACTTGAGGGACTCCTCCCTTCAGGGGCCCTTTGTGACCTCAGGAGGCCTCTATCAATCAACCTTTCCATCTGTCTTAGGCTACTTCAAAGAGTCCCTGAATAGCTGGAAGACCATTTTCAACTTTGAAGATAGCAGGGGTGGGGGGAAGGAGGCTGAAAGGGTAGCAGGAGGAGGGGAGGGAGGGCAGGCGGGTAGAAGAGGGCACCTCACATGAGAAATAGGGCAGTGATGAGCCCTCACTGAGCCTGGATTGGTTTTCTCTCTCTCTTCTTGACTCATTGCACAAATTTAAGGCTTTGTTTTCAGCCAAAGCCCAAGAGGAATTCCATGCACTGGTTTAGCTTTCCATAAATTACAAGAAGTTTTCAAACTCATTACCTTAAAGAACCCTTACACACCTCTGTGAGGTGAGCCGAATAGTGATTAGGACCTCAGAAGACCAATGAGGAAACTGAGGCATAGAAAAGGTAATAAAGAACAAATATGTGGAGGGGCCAGGATTCAAATTCATCTTTAGGCCCAAAGCAGTTTTCTATTATTTTTCCTTTTTTAGGCCTTTCCCCTTGAAGTGAGTTCTCAAGGCCATGCAGTAGTTTTCTCTTTCTCATTTAAAGACAATTTACTAAGGTCTGCTTAATGAAAAGCAGGTGGGCAGCGGTGGAGGATGACGCGCAGCTGAAGCTTAAAAGCATGCTCTCCGAATCGGAATTGTCTTGGGCTCAAATTCTGGCTTTTATACTGCCTCCTGTGTAAAATCAGGTAGAGTAACAATACCTGCGCCTAGGGTTGTTAAGATTACATTACACACACATGTAAAGCACTCATATCGCGTCAGCACGTCTTAAGATTCAATCCATGTTAGCCATTTTGAGAACGAGGGGACACAAATAGTGATTTCATGGGCACAGAGAAACTCCTTCCCTGTCCTATGTACGAGCTGAGGACCTAGCTTAAAATTCCTTAGCCCAAGTTAAAAGACAAATAACAGTGATATTCTGCCTAAAACAGAAAACCAAGTGGTACACCAAAGGCACCTCTTTCCCTGTGGATTCACGGAAGCTGTCGCATTGGCTGAATCTTTGCCCCTAGCCACACCTCATTGGAAGCTAGCCAGCCAATGGGCAGGCTGTACTGGAGTCAGGTGCTAGCTTCAATCCAATCAGAGGCCACCCAACTATAGAAACCCATCCTTTAGTCTTTGCCTGAACAGAGAGGCCTGTGAAGCAGAATATGCACAGAGAGAGGTCAAACCTGTTGGGAGCCTTATTTTTATCAGACAATTGGAAAAACAGGTGAGAAACCTGTGTGTGTGTGTGTGTGTGTGTGTGTGTGTGTGTGTGATCATTCTTTTATTCTATGTACCTACTGTTTCCTCTCTCATTCGGTAAAGGCTAAAATCATAACGGAAAGGAGAAATCAAGACATTAAAATACAAATAAAAGGGCAAAGTTGAGGCGGGAGAGAAAACCACAGATAATATGCAGACTGGAGCGCGCCTGGGTGACTCAGTGGGTTAAGCCTCTGCCTCCGGCTCAAGGTCCTGGGATCGAGCCCTGCATCGGGCTCTCTGATCAGCGGGGAGCATGCTTCCCCTCTCTCTCTCTCTGTGTCAAATAAATAAATAAAATCTTAAAATAAAAAAAGAAAAAAAATATGCAGACTGGAAGGGCCAACAGTAGTCTACCACTGAACTTCAGATTTAGCCTTGGGGTTTGGGAAGCCAAGGTGAAAAGATACACAATTAGCTGCATAACACTAATTATGAGAAAGGAAGCATACCTCATTCTATGGGAGTACAGCAAAGCTGTTCCTAACTTTGAATTCTAATGTGATTTTTTACTTGGGATTCTATTTTAGGGGTAATTTTTGTTGTCAGTTGGGGTTGAGTTTGAATTTTGTTTTAGTGCATCTTATTCTGGGCTGCAGTTTCTTGATCTGTAAAATGGAGATAACAGTATCTGCCTATTAAAGCTGTTGAAGATTCAATTAGATGAATTGTATAACCAAATATTAGCTGTTAAGAAATTTCAGGGGTGCCTGGATGGCTCAGTCAGTTAAGATTTGCATTTGGCTCAGATCGTGAGCTCAGGGTCCTGGGATCCAGCCCGGCAAGGGCTTCCTGTTCAGAGGGGAGTCTGCTTCTCCCCCTCTGCCCCTCACCCCTATTCCTGCAATCTGGAGCCCCGGGAGCTCACCAGCGCTCACTCTCTGAATAAATACAATATAAAAATAAATAAATAAAAAAGACATTTGTCTATTACTTGCCATGGGCAGTTCCCGGTGCTGGGGATAAAGTAATGAGCAAAACAAGAATTTTATTCTAAAGTAGCTTTTACATTGGAATGGGATAGAAACACAATAAACATGAAAGATGGATAAATAAGTACAGGGAGTGCTGTGGGGTTAAAAAATATAACATTGCAAACACAGATTTCATTTGGCTGGTTCTCTTAGCTATTTTCCAGAAAAGTCAATGGTATAATGTTGAAATGCAACTCTGAAGAAGTTAATCTGTTAAGGGCCTAAAATAATTCCATTCAGGCTATTGTGGGTAGGGTACAATTTTTGTGTGTTTGAAAACTCATTTCTTGTAGCTGAGGTTCAGCTGAAGCAGTTTGAAATTGTATTTCTGAGAGCCTTGAGCACACAAAACTTATATGCGTTATGTTAAATTAGTTTTAGCCTCACCATAACTACAGGTGAAAAATACTACTGTTGTTGGGGCGCCTGGGTGGCTCAGTGGGTTAAAGCCTCTGCCTTCGGCTCAGGTTATGATCCTAGCGGTCCTGGGATCGAGCCCCGCATCAGGGAGCCTGCTTCCTCCTCTCTCTCTCTGCCTGCCTCTCTGCCTACTTGTGGTCTCTGTCTGTCAAATAAATAAATAAAATCTTAAAAAAAAAAATACTACTGTTGTTCCATTGTACTGGTTAAGTAGAGTGAGGCTTTGTCTTGCTCAGGGCTATAGGGCAGGGAAAAGATACCTCCCCCAAATCTTAGGGCCACCATTGGTTTTCTTCCTTGTCTATTTCCCACCTGTTTCTAATTCTTTCTCCACCTGAGCTGCTCTTCCAGCCTTTCCCGCGGATGGCATTCTGCAGGTCTGTAGCCCCGCCCACAACCGGGGCGTGACCACCGGCCCGGGCCCCGCCTCTGCCGAACCCGCGAAGGCCTGCCTCCTTTCTCCAGACCGCGGATTGAGGGCCCGAGCGTGCGCGCGCGCCCCCGCTCGCGGCCCGGCTCGGCGTCGGGAGCGCGCTCTGTGTGGCCGCTGCCGCCATGTTGTTGTGGTTGTGAGAAGGCGGCGGCGGCAGCGGAGGAGCAGCCGGAGGAGAGGCTCCAGCGGCTCAGGCGCTGACCCCCGCCGGCCCTGGCTGGGAGCCTAGTGGGGTGGCGGAGGTGGCCGTGCCGTGGCGGGCCTCGCCATGTCTTGCCGCCCGGTAAGAACGCCCCCCCTCCCCTTCCTCTGGGGGTGAGGAGGGGCTGGAGGAGGGGCCGGCCTCGGCCCCGGCGCAGTGGCTGTCACCCTCTGAGGAGGCGGCGGCCCGTGGGGGGCTGGGGACAGCGTGCGTGGCCCGGGGACGGGAGTCCTGGGTGGCGGCCGCGGCCGCCAGGGGGAGGCGTGGGGAGTGGGAGCGTAGCGGCCGGGCTCGGCGAGGGGGAGGCGGGGTCCCGGGCGGCCATCCCGAACCTGGCAGGGACGGGCCCATGGGGCTGGGGTTGTGAAGTGCTGGCCCCGGAGCGTCCCGACAAGTGCCCGCGGACCCCGGGAGGTGAGTGTGCCTCCATCGCGCCCGGCCAGGTCCGTGGGAGTCCACTGTGGCGAGAGGCCGGAGGTCGGGGGCCAGGAGAGCCCCCGGGGCGAGCGGTGCGGGCCCAGGACTTGTGGGAAGGAGGAGTGGCCGACTGACTGTGCAGCCGGGCATCCTCCTGACCTGGTAGTACTTGGGTGGGAAGGATGGTTTGGAGGCGGTTGAGAGTTCAGTGAACACTGGTCTAACTGCTCTGGGAGAGATTATTTCTCAGGTGGAAATAGTGCGGCGTAGGACCCTTGCGATAATATTGTTGCTTGTACTTTGGGCTGGAAAACTTACCTCAAAATAATGGGATCAGTTTTATGGCACTTTAATAAACTTCTCGGGGTCTGATAATCTTACTTGAGTTTTGCACTTGGTCTTCAGTTACCTATTGATGTGCAGGTGTCTTCTCCGGTCAGAGGCTGAATTCTTGACTGATTGAATATATTGACATCCACTCTGCTTCTCTCACAACCTAATTTTTCATAATGAAAAAAGAATGTTCATACTCTTCTAGTTGAGGTTCAACTGTTCTCACAATTTGAATGGTGATTCTATCGAAGGCTTGGGTTGAATTACACGAGTTTTTGTTTTTTGTTTTTTTTTTTTTGTAAAACGTTTGTGATTTTTACATGGAGAGGTGACAGGGACTTTCTCCTTTTTAAAGGGTGTTTCTGTAGGGCTAGAGACATGGTATGTGTTATTTTTACTGGGAGACCCCAATAAGGTGGATTGGTGCCATGCAAAAAGTCTTCCCTCTAGGGTCTGTGACTTGGGTGGGTAGAAGAGCTTACAAAATGACCAAGTTTTGAGTAAGCCTGGTACGGTATGTGATATTAAACTAAATTTGGAGGATTCTAGAATTTTAGATTAGCTGCCATGAAGGCCTCTTTCAGCTGTAATTACTTCCCTCATTTTCAGATGACCCAGAGAAGTTCAAGTGATCAGCACAGTGGTGGAGACCCACTTGTAGTTAATAGCAAGCCATAGGAGAACCCCTCTTTCTCAACTTGTAGGCTAGGTTCTTTAGTTCAGTGGTTACTTCAATATGGTCATCAGAAATAGTATGGATTGCCCTGAACTCCATTCAGGAGGGCCTGGTGAATTAAAATCTTTGAGGGTGGGGCCTGGGAATCCATCCTTACAAAGCTCCCTGAATGATTCTGGTCAGCCAGGTTTGTGAACCTGTGAAAGTCAGCTTTAGGTCACCTTTGGTATTCCATAAGGTTCCCATTAATTATGACTTCTGAGAGTGCTTTTAGTTCTTTATAGAGCTTTAAGAATTTGATAGGGAAGAAGGGGAAGCCTGGGAAATTTAAAACTGAAGATTGAACATCTCTTAAAATATAATGGATTTAGGTAGGGGAATTAGATTTGTTGCTAGAAGTTATTTGTGCCAGTCTTTGGGAACACATGTGATAAAATTAGATGCTGCTTGATTGGAGGTATATCTAGAGATACATAAAAGAGTCTAGAGGAATGAAAAGGAGAGGGAGAAGCAGTAGATCTGCTTTTGGCTCACAAAGAGGTCCATGGAAGGTGCTTCCCAACATCTCAACATACTTGCTCCTAAACCAGCTGACTCAGGTATCTAGTAGAGTGAGGGTAGGGTGGGTGGGTTAGCAGTCATTTGAGATGAGGGTTGTGCACCCGGAAGGTTTATTGTGGATTATGAAAAGTTCTTGAAATTTGCCCCAGGCCATGAGGAGTGGTAAAGTCAGTTTTTAAATCTGTTGTAGTTATGGTTAACACCTTCTGTGGTAAAGCAGAGTGGTGAATTACCCAAGAAGTATTCATGTTGCAGAGGGGGTGTTGTGAAGTTTGTTATAAGTTTGGAAGAATTGGGAGAAGTGTCATAGTTGGGGCACCTGGGTGGCTCAGTGGGTTGAGTCTCTGCTTTCAGCTCAGGTCATGATCTTAGTTAGGGTCCTGGGATTGAGCCCTACATCGGTCTCTCTGCTCAGCAGGAAGCCTGCTTCCTCCCCCCACTCTGTCCCCTGCCTGTCTCTCTGCTTACTTGTGATCTCTGTCAAGTAAATAAAACAAAATCTTTAAAAAAAAAATTATAGTTATGTAGAGTAGTGAAGGAGTTTGGTAAATATCCTGTCAAATCATGGAATAGTATTTTAGAGAAGTGTATCCTACTGTCCAGTTTGAGAGCTAGAGGCTGTTTTGTTTTCAGGGTGTCTCCCGTGTCTGGCATAGTTCCCATAGCGTATACTGTGCTCTCAGATATTTGTTGAGAAAATGAAGTGTGTCTTTAATTGTCTATGACTGCTGAGATGGGGGAAAGAAGTTGTGATGGTTGATAACAGTTATTAAAGGCTACTTGAGGGGGTGCCTGGGTGGCTCAGCTCAGTTGATTAAGCTTCTGACTTCAGCTTAGGTCATGATCTCAGGGTCTTGGGATCCAGCCCTAGATAGGGCTCCCCACTCAGCAGGGACTCTGTCCCTCTGCCCCTGTGTGTTCTCTCTCTCTCTCTCTCAAATAAATAAATAAATAAATAAATAAAATCTTAAACCCAAAAAACAACAAAACCCACTTGATACCTTGCGTTGGATCAGAGAGCCAGTTTTTAGCTCATGTGGTTTAGAACTTTGGGATTCCTTCGAGAGGTTCTATGGTATAGGGGCTTTTCTCTGGTTTAGTTGGTAGATTATGTGATTCTTGATGTCAGGGTTGTTTGAGCCCCATGTTGGGTGTAGAGATTACTTAAAAATAACATCTTTAGAAAACAGAAGGTTTTTCTTTCTCCTTTTTTTTTTTTTTTTTTTGGGTCTTCCTAGGACTGTCATTGTAAATTATCCTGGGTCTTGAATGTGTGTGTGTTTTTGTTTTTTTAGGTATAATGGCCCTTTTTAGTGACTTTATTAGATGCAGAGACATTTAGAATAATGGGAAGCTGTAGATTGGCAGAGATTGTGTCTTTAATTGTCTATGACTGCTGTTAGGAATTCAATTCTCTGGATCTCTATTTTCTCATCTATACAATTAAAGGCCTATACTTGTTGATCTCAAGTAGTTTCTTCATCCTAATTCTGCAAAAAAATTTTTTTAAGAACTATTTCATTTTTTTAAAGTAAGCTCTATACCCAGCAAGGGGCCTGAACTCTCAACCCCAAGATCAACAGTCATGTACTCTACTGACAGAGCCAGCCAGGCATTCCTCTGCGAGTCTTCAGTAAATTGTAGTTGTTATTTGGTATTTATTTTATGTAGGTAGTTGAACCTTTTTTTTTTTTTTTTTAAACTTGAATGTTTTTGGGTTCTACTCTTAGCTTACAGATTTTATACATTGTCCAAAAGTGCACTGGAAATTGAGTGCATGTTGCAAGTATTATGCAGAAATAACACACTTAGCTGTTGTAATTCACTTAGTGTTGAAATCAAAATGGATTTCACATAAGGAACTTCATAATTTAGTGTGAAGCCACAAGTTTAAGAATGGTTTGGGGAAGTTTGTGTAATTTATGTGCCCAGTTGTTTCTTACAGACACCCAATTCTGTAATTTTCTATGGTAAATTTATATGTAATTTTATAATCAGTAAAAGGTTCACTTAAGACACAGTATGAGATCAAATCCATATTGGATTGCACTAGAATTCCTGGTAATTTTAGAGGCTACCAAAATTGACATTCATTGCTGTTTTTAATCTTTATTTTGATACCATATTGATATGCTTTCATTTTCACTTTTGTATCTAGACATTAAAAAACTTTTTTTTTTTTTTTAAGTAAGTATGCTCTATACCCAGTGTTGGGTTCTGACTCACAATCCTGGGATCAAGAGTGCCATGCTAGACTGAGCCAGCGAAGTGCCCCTCATATCTAGAAACTTAACATACTTCTTAAGTTCATATTTGTATCAAATGTTCACCATGAAAATTGTAACATGAGAATGGGTAGACAGGTAAGTCTTCAGTTCAAACTTGAGTTGTGTTCCTTGTTAGCTGTGTTGTTTCTGGCAGGCCATGTAAGTGTTCTCTGCTTCAATTCCCTCATTAATAAAAGGAAGAGTAACACTTCATCTCAGTTCATCAGGGAGGATCAAATGGAATGGTGCATATGGAAAGCAATCTGAAAATGTAGGGGTATGATACTATATTAGAGTCCTGTTTTATTTTCTTTGAAGAGTTGGCTTGTGGAGTAGTGGTAAACCTATTACATGTTCTCAAGTGTAGAATTTACTAATATGGTAACAGAAAAGATTTCTACTTCTGTACTCAGTCTGGAGAAACTTTCAGCACTTGCAGCCTGTCTGCCCGTAGGAATAGTTACAGGGGCACCTGGCTGGCTCAGGTGGAAGAGCATGCAACTCTTGATCTTGGGGCCGTGAGTTTGGACCCCCCTGTTGCGTTGTAGAGAGTACTTAAATATTTAAAGAAAAATCCAATGAATCATCTCAGTTCAGCAGAAACTTCAGAGAGGGATCTGGGACGTCTTACAATTTGTACTTGGAATAGATTTGCTAGATTTCACCCATTTTTTAAAGTGGTAGTGGAAGGAGTTTAGTACATTTTGTGTGAGGTTTAGGGTTGTGTTTTCTAAATGGCAGGTGGCAACATCATAGGGTAAAGGTAAGTGTGGTGATTTGTTTTTATTTATTTTTTATTTTTTAAAGATTTTTATTTATTTGAGAGAGAGGGAGAGAACATACAGAGGAAGAGGGAGAAGGAGAAGCAGACTTCGCGTTGAGGAGAGAGCCTGGTGTGGGTCTCTATCCCAGGACCCCAATATCATGACCTGAGCTGAAGGCAGACTCTGATTGGACTAAGCCTCCCAGGCAGTCCTGAAATTGTTATTTCTGATTGTGAAAGCTGCCCAACTTAGTCTAATTTTTAATTTCAAAATGAAATTGTGATTTTTTTTTTTTAAGATTTTATTTATTTACCTGTGTATGGGACAGAGAGCACAAACCTCAGTCAGAGGAAGAAACAGGCTCCCTGTCCAGCTGAGAGCTGGGTGTGGGACTTGATCTTAGGGTCTCGGGATCATGACCTGAGCAGAAGGCAGACTCTGATCGGACTAAGCCACCCAGGTGCCCCTGAAATTGTTATTTTTGATCGTGAAAGCTACAAATACATATTCAGTGTGGTGGTAGTGGTGGGGTGGGGGGGAATCCTACAAAACAAAGACTTGAGATAACTCAGGAGAATAAAGTAGAGATAACCCATGATCCCACTTAGAGTAATGTTTTTGGTATTTTCCTTTTTTCTTATACATTATCTATTGAATACTTCAAAATGAACAACTTTTCATGTCAAATTGATGTTCTGTTAATTTTGATTTACTGTTCTGTGATACGGATGTGTCATAATTTACAATTCCTTGTTAATGGACATTTTCAGTTTTTCTCTTAAAACAGTGATGTCATGAACTCCTGGGTTTTGAATGTATTTTAATTTTTTAAATTGGACTTTTTTGGGGGCACCTGGGTGGCGCAGTGGGTTAAAGCCTCTGCCTTCGGCTCAGGTCATGATCCCAGGGTCCTGGGATCAAGCCCCTCATCAGGCTCTCTGCTCATTGGGGAGCCTGCTTCCCTTCCTCTCTCTCTGCCTGCCTCACTGCCTGCCTCACTGCCTACCTCACTGCCTCTGTCTGTCAAATAAATAAAATCTTTAGGACTTTTTCTTATGCAGTTGTGCTGCTATTTCCATGGGCTAAATTTCTTAAAGTGGGCTCATACAGTCAAAGGATTTGTGCATTTTACATTTGAATATACTCTTGGTGCCCTGTAGATAGGATGTCTGTTTTAAAGCTTCACCCTGGGTGCTTGGGTAGTACAGTTGGTTGAGCTTGGGACTCTTGGTTTGTGCTCAGGTCATGATCTCAGGGTGAAGAGATAGAGCCCCATGTTTAGCTCTGTTCTGGGCTCTGGGTCTGCATGAGATTCTCTGTCCCTCTCCCTGCCCCTTTCTGCTTGTGTGCCCTTGCGTGTATTTTCTTTCTCTCTCTAAAATGGATAAATCTTTAAAAAAAATTCCCAGGAGGCATCTGTGGCCCAGCTGGTTAAGGGTCTGCCTTCAGCTCAGGTTGTGATCTTGGGGTCCTAGGATCAAGCCCCACATAGGGCTCCTTGCTTAGTAGGCAGTCTTCTCCCTCTCTTGCCTCACCCCCCCTGCTCGTGCTCTTTGGCAGGTGTGCATGCTCTCAAATAAAATCTTCAAAAAAAAAAGAGAAAAAAAAGGTCCCACCTGGGTTGCCTTGGTGGCTCAGTCATTAAGCGTCTGCCTTGGGCTTGGGTGATGATTCCCCTGGGATTGAGCCTCACATTGGGCTCCCTGCTCTGCAGGAAGCCTGTTTTTCCCTCTCCCACTCCCCTTGGCTTTAAATAAAATCTTAAAAAAAAAAAGTCCCACCAATAGTATATTAGTGTCCAGTTCTCTATTATTCTTGCTAATGATTTATTATCTTTTTTTTTTTTAAAGATTTTATTTTATTTATTTGACAGAGATCACAAGTAGGCAGAGACGCAGGCAGAGAGAGAGAGAGAGAGAGGAGGAAGCAGGCTCCCTGCTGAGCAGAGAGCCTGATGCGGGACTCGATCCCAGGACCCTGAGATCATGACCTGAGCCGAAGGCAGCAGCTTAACCCACTGAGCCACCCAGGCGCCCCTGATTTATTATCTTTTAAATTGTTGGTGGGAGTTTAAGATAGTTTGGGAATAGTTTTCCTTTTGTTTTTTTTCAGCATCAGGTCTTAGCCTCTGCAGTTTAACTCTGTGAATGGGGTAGGTAAAAATGAAAGTGCAGTGACAGAATACATCAGGCTAGTGATCTCCAAAATTTTGATCATCTCAGTGGAAAAAAATTGAACATTAATCTTCACCCTTAAGTATTTAATTTACAAACAATATGGATAGTAACTGGTTATTATGTACCTTATAAAATATAAACAAAGAAAATTAACAAGTATGAGAAAAATAAAATGGGGCACCTGGGTGGCTAAGTGTGTTAAGCTTCTGCCTTTGGCTCATGTCATCATCCCAGAACCCTGGGATTGATATCCACCCCCAGCCCCCCCCCCCCCCCCAGTCCCAAGTCAGGCTTCCTGCTCAGCAGGATGTCTGCTTCTCCCTCTGCCAGCCCCGACCCCTGCCACGTTAGCGCTCTTTGTCTCTGAAATAAAATTAAAAATAAAGTTCAAATATTTTTCTTCTTTACCCCAGTGGAGTGTTTGGGAGTATATACCTTTAGGTATATTACTTTTTTATTTTATTTTTTTAATGTCACTGGTTTAGACTTGTAAAATTTAATGTTGGGCCTTTATGATTGATTTTGGGCATTTCCTCTCCTGCAGATGGTCAGTCTAACTGGATTATGATAGTCTTTAAAGTGTGCCATGCTTTTGAGAGTTATATCTGCAATAAGGGCAAACATATAAACCTTGCTGAAAGTATTTGATACCTTTTGTCATTGTTGAGGTGGCTGAATTTGAAAAGGGAAAATCACGGGATAGGAAACAATCTTAAGTAGTCTACTTCTCTTAGATATGAAGAATTGATACTGTGTAGGGTATATTTTAAAAAGTATGTGCTTTACAGAAAGCAGTTTGGCTATAACATATCCCTATTTTCTAAGAACCTAGAAACTGAGGGAAGGGATGAGTAATTGCTACTTGCTTCCTTTGCTTGCAAAGTACCGCAATTAACTTGTCACTATAACTCCATTTGGAAGAGCCTAAACCTATAACTTAAAAAAAAATGCTTTATTGGGCTAAAATTTTCCATGATAAATCTTAGATTAAAAAGTAACTTTTTAAATTAAGTTTGAATAAGTTGCTTTTGATTTGTGCCTCCCCCTCCCCCCTACCATATGTTATGAAATCGGGAAATGGTGCTTTTTGTACCAGTAAAATGAATCTCCCTTTCTACTCCCATCGTGGGGAACTTCAGTTATTTCATATGGTTCATTGTCAGAGAAAGATAATATTGAGGTCTTAGAGATTGTGGAAAGAGCAACTCGTGATTATTTTTTTGTCAGTTAAAAGAAATGAGATAATTTAGTGCTTTCTTTTTAACTTACATAGCATGATTTATAAGGTGCTTTCACATATCTTCTTAGACTCAAAGGAATTAAGAGCGTAATTTAATGAGTGATGTGATTTCTGTTCCTTTGAGGCCGCATGCCTAGTGTTTGACATCATATTTAAAGAGGTAGACTGTGAGCCCTGCAGAAGTAGGGATGGCTGTTCTCTCTCACTCCCTAGCACTTGTACTACCTGGTACAGAGTTAAGGTGTCTATACTTCTGGACTCTTCAAACTCTTATGTATTTATTTACACATGTAAATAAGTTATAGAGTTGTAAAAGTAATAGTTACAATTTTTTGTAGTTCTTCTTTCATCTGATCTGCACAGAGCATATTTTTGTGGGAGGGGTGATTAATTTTACATCACCCTTTCAGGTATTTAATTTTTTTAATTTTTAAATTTTTTCCCCAGCCTTTCAGATATTTTACCTTCTCCTAAGGATAGTTTAGAGACTGAAAAAAAAATCAGTCTTGATTTAATTCCTTTTACTATGTGTGTTCCTCCTACTGCCCAGACTGGGTGTGTGTGTGTGTGTGTGTGAGAGAGAGAGAGAGAGAGAGAAAGAGATTGATTTATGTAGTAGGCTGCTACTTAAGACGGAAGCATTAGTTTTTGGGTATATAATCGTTCTTGAAATATGGACTCAGTGGTTGCCATGGGGTGAATTTCTCTGATTCGTCTCATTCTCTCCAGTTCCATTTACACACATGGTTTTGGCTTAGAAAACACTGAAGAAAATTAGTTTTCAGGGCACCTGGGTGGCTCAGTGGGTTAAGCCGCTGCCTTTGGCTCGGGTCATGATCCCAGGGTCCTGGGATCGAGCCCCGCATCGGGCTCTCTGCTTAGCGGGGAGCCTGCTTCCCCCTCTCTCTCTGCCTGCCTCTCTGTCTACTTGTAATCTCTGTCTGTCAAATAAACAAATAAAATCTTTAAAAAAAAAAAAAGAAAATTAGTTTTCAAAAGAACTAGTAAGTTATTTCCCTTTTCTGCTGTACTTAAAATCCTGTTCAGAAGGTAAACTAATACACTTTTGTAAATAAGCGAGACCCTGGAAAGACAGGAATAGAAAAATTTTTTTAAAAAGATTTTATTTATTTATTTGACAGAGAGTTTAAGTAGCCAGAGCGGCAGGCAGACGGGGAAGCAGGCTCTCCGCTGAGCAGAGAGCCCAAAGCAGGGCTCTGTCCCAGGACTCTGGGATCCTGACTGGAGCTGAAGCAGCTGCTTAACTGAGCCACCCAGGCCCCCCACAGGAATAGAAATATTAATAATGATTAATATTTTGCTGGTGGGATAACGTCACTGTTTTCTGCTTCATGTTCTTCTGTAGTTTTCCAGTGTTCTATGAGCATGTACTACACTTTTTTTTTTTTTTTAAAGATTTTATTTATTTGACAGAGTGAGAAATTGCAAGTAGGCAGAGAGGCAGGCAGAGAGAGAGAGGGAAGCAGGCTCCCAGCTGAGCAGAGAGCCCGATGCGGGGCTTGATCCCAGAACCCTGAGACCATGACCTGAGCCAAAGGCAGAGGCTTAACCCACTGAGCCACCCCGGTGCCCCGAGCATGTACTACTCTTACTAGGAAAAATGGCTATTTTAAAGCACATTTTGATGTCTTTAGTTTTTATTGGGTGTCTTTTTTTTTTTTTTTTAAAGATTTTATTTATTTGACACAGAGAGAGAGATCACAAGTAGGCAGAGAGGCAGGCAGAGAGGGAGGGGGGGAAGCAGGCTCCCGCTGAGCAGAGAGCCTGACGCGGGGCTCCATCCCAGGACCCTGAGATCACGACCCGAGCTGAAGACAGAGGCCTATCCCACTGAGCCACCCAGGTGCCCCTCATTAGGTGTCTTAAGAGGGTTTAAGTCATAGTTACCAGTGAAAAAGTGGGTAGTTAACCAGCTCCAGTTCTTAAGCAGGGTGGCAAATTTGAACTTTGTGATTGTAAACTCCACTGTGACTGAGACTGAGCTTTGATCACCTTTACACACAAGAAGAGCTTCATCTAATTTTCATCCTGATGAGCTGATTGAGAATTATGAGTTATGCCTTGAAAAGAAAAATCAGATTCTGTGAACCCTAAACACAGGGTTCAACCTTAATTCCCAGTTCTCCTGCACACTTGCCATGTGAACTTGAGCAAGTTCTATAGCTGTGTGTATCTTAAATATTAAGTGGGATTATAGCAACAAAGAGGTGATAGGATTTTATACATGTAATTTGAACTGGATGATATGTAGATAAATTGCTTTCATTATGACAATGTAGTCTTATTGGGGTCTTGCTGTTAATGTACAGCTTAGAGTTGAGCCACTGTAAATTTATATACTAGTGATATTTTAGGAAGATCTATATAATATATCCTTTAGAGTTTAAGTGATTAGATAGAGCCTGTCAGCTTGTGTTGTTTTTTTTTTCCTGCACATTAAATGTTAGATTTTTGGAGTAGGGCATTTGTAATTATCTACCCTTTATTTTTTTAAAGAATAAGATTAAAGTTGAAGAGCAATCAAGGTAATAAATGTGGGTACTACTATAAGTTAATGGAGTTTTTCAGTTAGAAGTTTTATAGTAAATAATAAAGCTTGTGAAAAGAAAATACCCTGTAGAAGTCTATAAAGCCCATTCTCCTCTGTTCTTAAATTCCATGCCTTCCTTTCCTTTTTTATTATTTTTAAATTTTTGTTTATTTTACTTTTTTAAAAGATTTTATTTATTTATTTGACAGACAGATCACAAGTAGGCAGAGAGGCAGGCAGAGAGAGGAGGGGAAGCAGGCTCCCCGCAGAGCAGAGAGCCTGATGCGGGGCTCGATCCCAGGACCCTGGGATCATGACCTGAGTTGAAGGCAGAGGCTTTAACCCACTGAGCCACCCATGCACTCCTGCCTTTCCTTTTTTAAAAGTAAAATTTGAATATTTCAAAAATTCGGAAATACACAAAGAATAATTTAACAAATGTCATGTATTTAATAGATGTTGGTTTAGATTTAATAGATGTTGACATCTTGTCAGATTTGCCTGGATGTTTGTTTTTAAAATTTAAATATCATATAATTGGAGTCCCTTTTGCTCTCCTCCTAGATCCTGTTTCCATTACCCAGAGATTATTTATCTTTCTTAGCCCTTGCTTATATTCTTCCTATAGTTAGATCTATTTAACTTGTAGTATTGTGTTTCAGATATGTATGATACCTAAGTATATGTATTCTGCAATTCGAGAGCTTGAAATTTATCTGTATCAATATGTATGTATTTACTTCATTTATTCAGTTGTGTGAATAGGAAAGTTTTAGTCCCCTGTTGATAGTTGTTTTCAGTTAATGTGTAGATTGAAAAATTTCCCTCTAATAGGATCAAAGTATACATGCTTTTCTACAATTTGCTTTTTTTCTCACAATAATAATGTATTACATCTTACCCTATCATAAAATGTAAGTATACCCATTTTTAAATACTGTTTGTTTTTTTTTTTTAAATTTTATGTTTAAGTAATTTCTATACCCAGTGTGGGGCACAAACACATGAACCTCAGATCAGGAGTTGCATGCCCCACCAACTGAGCCAGCCAGGTGCCCCCATGTAGGGTTTTTTTTTTTTTTTTTTTTTTTAAACTTAATAGACACTTATTTATCTTAGTCCCTTACTGATTGACATCTAGGGTTTTTCTTTTTTTCTATCCTCAAAAGTGCCGTCTGTAATGGATAGTCTTGTACTTCATATTTTTGAACAAGAATTGGATTATTTCTACAGAAATAGTTCTGCAAAATAAATTCTTGGGGAATAGAATTGCATGTAATAAATATAGATGGCTTTTATATTAAAGCTAAACCACTATGTGTATTTGTAACTTTCTTATTCCTGGTCTGTTCATTTAGGTTTGTTCAAAATGGGTGCTCGTATGAGATGCTGAAAAGATAATTTCCTAATATATAAATTAATATATTGAAATTGCATGGTAGAGGGGAGCCTGGCCAGCTCAGTGTGCAAAGTATGTGACTCTTGATCTTAGGGTCGAGTTCGAATCCCCTGTGGAGAGTGTAGCCTGCTTAAAAAATTGTAGAGACGAGGAAGAGTCCAGCTTTGTATAGGGAATGGGGAATGTTTGGGGAATGGGGAATAGTTTGGGGAATGGTTTTGATTTTGCTAGCTAAGACAGAATAGAAGATAGAGGATTCAAAGACACGTTTGCAAAGTGTGTAAGCTACAAATTGTTGACATCAAATAATTAAAGTTTTTGAATATTTTTTTACTCTCTGTACTGAGTCCTTTTGGGCTTTTGAGTTAAAAGGCAATTTTGGGGAAGATGTGTCTGATAGCAGTTGCATGATTGGGAGCAGGTGAAGATTGGAAAACAGTGAGGAATCTGTACTGTACACACACAGGTAATGAGGACCTGAATGAAGGTGGTGGCAGGGTGGTAATTGAGGTGGCAAGATTAAGGTAGAAGATTGCTAGCTGACACCATAAAGGAAATGAACATTTGTGAACTAGTTGAATTGGAGGTAAGCAGCAATGATTCAAAGTTGATGGGTTTTGGGCTTTCGTGAATAATGATAGTACAGAAATGTGGAATTGGGAGGAGGAGCTGGTTCTGGAAAAGGACTAAAATGAAATCCTTCATACATTTAAGATTGAGGTCAGGGGATAAGGAAAAATGTCCTGCAGGAACTTGGATATAGAGAATTTCAGGTAGGAAAAAAGATAGGTTGGCTTCATCTAGATAAGGTCTTGAATCTAGAAGAGACAAAGATTGAGTAGCACATTTTGGGGGGTGGGAGAAGAAGATAAAATTAAAACAGTTAAAATTAGGTTAACTAGGTATAGTAGAAACAGAGGAGAAGAGCGGATTTCCAAATTAAGTGATAATCAGTTTGAGTGAAATGAGCGAAGATGAAATAATTGGATTTGGTGATCCATGCTAGTCATTGATCATGATTTTCTTAGATTAAGTTTTAGCATAGTAAAGGGCTAGAGGTGAGTGGGAGGTGAGATTGCATTTATAGAACAAGTGCTGGTTCAGTAGAACTTTTTCTGATGTTCTTTCTGGCATTCGGTATCTGCACTGTCCAGTACATATTAAGCATTTAAAATTTGGCTAGTTTGACCAAGAAACGAAATTTAAAAATTTTTTTAAAAGTTAATTTAATTTCCTTTTTTTACCTGTAGTATAGTTGGCAGTTTAAACTTAAATAGCCACATATGGCCAGTGGTTGTCCTGTTGGATAGCACAGATTATGGACTCAGTGAAACAGATGTAGATTAAGCCATAGGAAGAGATCTCAGGATAAAATAGAGGCATTTAGTTATCTAAAAAATTTGTTGCAGTTCTATTGAAATGGTATTGGAATTAGACATTTTAGTGCAAACCAGATTTTTATATTTTTACTCTTTGTGTTCAGTGTTGGCAGTAATTAATGACTCTTTTCAATGTATAAGAGCAACATTGAAGAATGTAATTTTAAGGGCTGCCTGTGTGGCTCAGCTGATTAAGTGTCTGCCTTCAGCTCAGGTCAAGATCCCAGGGACCTGGGGCGCCTGGGTGGCTCAGTGGGTTAAAGCCTCTGCCTTCGGCTCAGGTCATGGTCTCAGAGTCCTGGGTCGAGCCCCGCATCGGGCTCTCTGCTCAGCGGGGAGCCTGCTTCCTCCTCTCTCTCTCTGCCTGCCTCTCTGCCTACTTGTAATCTCTGCCTTTCAAATAAATAAATAAAATCTTTAAAAAAAAAAAAAAAAAAAAGATCCCAGGGTCCTGGTATTCAGCCCGGCATTGGGAAGCCTGCTTCCCGTCTTCCACTCCCCCTGCTTTGTGTTCCCTCTCTTGCTGTCTTCTCTGTCAAATAAATAGAATCTTAAAAAAAAAAAAAAAAAGTAATTTTAAGATAATTATGGTCTGCTATCCGTTCATGATTATTTTTCCTGTCTTTTAAGAAAAGGTTGCAATTCAAATTTTACTGATGAAAGAATAATATTTGAGACCTTTTGGGTCTCTGTTTTCTCCAACTAAAAGTAACTGAAAATATCTATCTTAGGAATCTCATTGGAGACTTTAACTGTAGAGAGCAAATTGATGGTTACCAGAGGAGTGGTGAGCAGGGGCATGGGTAAAATAGGTGATGGGTTTTAAGGAGTGTGCTTGAAATTAAAACTTAAAGAAAAATTCAATTTTCAAGCAAACAAAACACCCAAACTCATTAGGTAGTGATGAAATACCAGTTATACTTGACTTTAAATAAATCAGTATTTAGATTGAGAAATGGTTTGCTTTGAGAATAATTTATGGTTTAAATTTGAATATTTGATAGTGTTGGGAGAATGTTTCTTACTATCTGCGTAACCTAAATGCTTTCTGTTTGCAAGAAGAAAAATTATATGAAAGAACCCATTCATAAGATAACACACAGTGTGTGATTCCATTTTTACAAAGTTTAAAAAACAGATAAAAGTAAGAGATGGTAATTGAACTCAGGAGAATGGCTGTTTATCTTGGTGATATGCCCAAGGTAGATTTTAGGGGTGCTGGTAATGTTCTGTGTCTTGATTTGGGTGATGATTTCATGGTTTTCTTCAGACAACTGTTTATGAGAGTCATTAAGTTTTATACTTACGTGCATTTTTTTGTAGGTATATTATACCTCAGGTTTTTTTTTTTTTTTAAAGATTTTATTTATTTACTTGACAGACAGAGATCACAAGTAGGCAGAGAGGCAGAGAGAGAGGAGGAAGCAGTGTCCCTGCTGAGCAGAGAGCCCGATGTGGGGCTCGATCCCAGGACCCTGGGATCATGACCTGAGCCGAAAGCAGAGGCTTTAACCCACTGAGCCACCCAGGCGCCCCTATACCTCAGTTTTTAAAACTTTTACCCTCTCAAAAAATTCTAGTAAACATAATCAGTTGAATTTGTCTCCCTTTTGCTTTTTTTCTTTAAACTTTTCTACTACTTCTCTTCATAAAAGAATACATTTAATGATGAAACTTTTCTTTAAAAATTAAAAAAAAAATTATTTATTTTGGGGCGCCTGGGCGGCTCAGTGGGCTAAGCCTCTGCCTTAGGCTCAGGTCATAATCTCAGGGTCCTGGGATTGAGTTACGCATTGGGCTCTCTGCTCGGCAGGAAGCCTGCTTCCTCCTCTCTCTCTCTACCTGCCTCTCTGCCTACTTGTGATCTCGGTCTGTCAAATAAATAAATAAAATCTTAAAAAAAAATTAAAAAATTTTATTTATTTGACAGACCGAGATCACAAGTAGGCAGAGAGCTGGGGTGGGGGTGGGGAGAGAGAGAGAGAGAGAGAAGGAGGAGGAGGAGGAGGGGGAGAAGAAAGTGGAGGAAGAGGAGGAAGAGAGGGAAGAGGAAGAGGAGGAAGAGCACGCTCCCTGCTGAGCAGAGAGCTTGATCATGACCTGAGCCGAAGGCAGAGGTTTTAACCTACTGAGCCACCCAGGTGCCCCTAATGATGAAACATTTTACCTGTGTATTTTTTTAAAAATATTTTATTTGAGAGAGAGAGAGAGAAAATGAGAGCGAGCAAGCATGAGGAGGAAGGTCTGAGGGAGAAGCAGACCCCCTGCTGAGCAGGTAGCCCAATGTGGGACTCAATCCCGGACTCCAGGATCATGACCTGAACTGAAAGCAGTCATTTAACTGAGCCACCCAGGTGCCCTTTGTTTCTTTTTTGAAATAAACTCCATGCCCTGAGTGGAGCCCAGCATGGGGCCTAAATCCACGACCCAGAGATCAAGACCTGAGCCGAAACCAAGAGTTGGAGGTTAGACCCTTAACTGATGAAGCCACCCAGGCACCCCTTACCTTTTTCAATTATGATATAAAACAAGCATACAGGGGCGCCTGGGTAGCTCAGTGGGTTAAGCCTCTGCCTTCGGCTCAGTTCATGGTCTCAGGGTCCTGGGATCGAGCCCCGCATCGGGCTCTTTGCTCAGAGGGGAGCCTGCTTCCCCCCCTCTCTCTGCCTGCCTCTCTGCCTACTTCTGATCTCTCTCTGTCAAATAAATAAATAAATTTTTTTTATTAAAAAAGAGTATTTATTTATTTATTTATTTGACAGAGGCTACAAGTAGGAAGAGAGGCAGGCAGCGACAGAGAGAGAGGGAAGCAGGCTCCCTGCTGAGGGCTCGATCCCAGGACCCTGGGATCATGACCTGAGCCAAAGACAGAGGCTTAGCCCACTGAGGTGCCCAGGCACCCCAAATAAATAAAATCTTAAAAAAAAAAAAAAAAGCATACAGAGGACTGCACATTTTTAAAATGCATAAATTGGAGGGTTTTTTTTTTGTTTTTGTTTTTTGTTTTTTTGGTATGTCATACCTGTATCAGAAGAGAAGGGTTTGTGGAGGGCCAAAATACTTGGAGAGAACAAAGTTTTGAGAAATCTCAGAACAGCAGATCCTTTTCTTGGCTCTGCCTTCATCTTACTGTCCTTTTGAGCAAGTCATTAAACTTACTTGGGCCTCAGATATTTTTTTAAGTTTTTTTTTTTTTTTTTTTTAAGAGGGAATGTGTGCACAAACGAGGGGGGAGTGGCATGCAGAGGGAGAAGAAGAAGCAGGCTCTCAGCAGGGAGCCCTATGTGGGGCTTGATTCCAGGATCCTGGGATCATAACTTGAGCCAAAGGCAGGTTCTTAATGGTCTGAGCCACCCAGGCACCCCTGGGCCTTGGATTTTTCTGTATAACAGGGGTATTACTTAACATTCTTTGTAGGGTGACTTAGTGTAGTTCAGGTGAAATGATAGGAACTTAGAATGGTATTAATGCATAAGTATTTGGAGCATTGCATTTAGGTCTCTTATCCTACAGGGCAGAATACACAAAAGTAAATGATTTGTCCAAGGACACTGAGCTGGTGATTATTAATATTCATTTATATTCGCTTGAAACTTGCTGAGGATTAAGTATATCAGGCACTGTTCTAAGTGATTATATGTATATTAGTTCATTTAATTGTCTAGAATTATTCCCAGACATAGATATAATTATTATTTTGCTGGTGAGAAAATTGAGGCAAAATGAGGTTAAATAACTTGCCCAGGTAGTTGAGTTGTTGAGTCTGAGCTTTTAACCATTTTGTTGTACTGCTTAGTTAAGTGAAAGCACTTAAAGATTTTAGGCACATGTTAAGATCTTAATCTCTTGCAGGTTTTTTGAAGTGAAATTTTGGGTTTTCGAACCAGAATTAAGAGAGGAAGCTCATTTATTGTGACCGTAATAAATCTAGATAAGATTGGTGTTCATAGGGCGCCTGGGTGGCTCAGTGGGTTAAGCCGCTGCCTTCGGCTCAGGTCATGATCTCAGGGTCCTGGGATCGAGTCCCGCATCTGGCTCTCTGCTCAGCAGGGAGCCTGCTTCCTCCTCTCTCTCTCTGCCTGTGTCTCTGCCTACTTGTGATCTCTCTCTGTCAAATAAATAAATAAAATCTTTAAAAAAAAAAAAAAAAAAGATTGGTGTTCATATATTTTTTTGGTGTTAATACTTATTGTTTGGGTTTTATTTTCTCCTTGACAAAGCTTATTTTCTTCCAGCACTACTAGGACGTAAATAATAGGTAGTTTTCTTAAAAAACTTTTCTTAAAAACCCAATGTGGGGCTCAAATTCACCACCCCAAGATCAAGAGTCACATTCTTGGGGCGCCTGGGTGACACAGTTGTTTGAGTGTCTGCCTTCAGTTCACGTCATGATCCCACGGCCCTGGATTGAGCCCTGTGTGTGGCTCCCTGCTCAGTCACGAGTTTCCTTCTTCTCCTCTGACAACCGCGCACCCCCGCTTACGTGCATGGGCTTGCTCTTCCAGATGAATAAATAAAAATTCTTAAAAAAAAAAAAAAGGGTCATTGTCTTTTGACTGAGCCAGCCAGGTGCCCCAAATATATATATGTGTATTTTTAAATATATGTATTTATGTTTTTTTTTAAAGATTTTATTTATTCATTTGACAGAGATCACAAGTAGGCAGAGAGGCAGGCAGAGAGAGAGGAAGGGAAGCAGGCTCCCTGCTGAGCAGAGAGCCCGACACGGGGCTCGATCCCAGGACCCTGAGATCATGACCTGAGCCGAAGGCAGAGGTTTTAACCCACTGAGCCACCCAGGTGCCTTGTATTTATGTTTATTATATATTTATATATTACGTGGATAAACCCAATCAATGAATATATATATTTACTTTTTTAATCCTAAGGGAATTTATAACTACCTTACAAATATTATTTTAATTTCTAGACAAAAATATTAATGGTAGGTTTGGTGTACCTGCTTTGTTGTTTAAGCAGCATCTGGTCCTGTTTTTAGATTAAGATTCTACCATCTCCATGTTTTAGAAAAATTTTACAACTAAGGTATAATTTACATATAGTAAGACTCACCCTTTTTGAGTACAGTTCTGTGAGTTGTAGAAACACATATTATCACAGTGATGGAGATACAGAATAGTTCGATCATCTCAAGAGATTTTTCTCCTGGCCCTTTCTAGTCTACCCATTCCCCCACTTCTCATCTCTGGCAAGTACTGATCTATTTTGTCATTACAGTTTTGTCTTTTCAGGAATTCCTTATGAATGGAATCATGCAGTATGTAGCTTTTTGAGACTGGCTTCTTTAACACAGTGTACTTTGACATATCCATATTTTGTGAATTAGTAATTTTAATTGCTGAGCAGCATTTCATTGTATGGGCGTACCATAGTTTATTCATTTTTCAAGCTCATTTGGGTTGTTTCCAGTTTTTAGTGACTACAAAAAACTGCTATAAAAACATTTTTACACACATACACGTATACATGCCCTTTTTTAAAAAAGATTTTTTTTTATTTTTTAAAATTTTAAAAAGATTTTATTTATTTATTTGACAGAGATCACAAGTAGGCAGAGAGGCAGGCAGAGAGAGTAAGGGAAGCAGGCTCCCTGCTGAGCAGAGAGCCCGATTCGGGGCTTGATTCCAGGTCTCTGGGATCATGACCTGAGCTGAAGGCAGAGGCTTTAACCCACTGAGCCACCCAGGTGCCCCTAAGATTTTATTTTTAAATAATCTTTACACCTAATGTAGGGCTTAAATTTACAACCCCAAGATCAAGATTCCTATGCTCCACCAACTCAGCCAGCCAGGTGCTCCATGCCCCTGTATTCTTTTGGGGGGGGGGGCAGAGGGAAAGGGGCAGAGGAAGAGGGAGTGAGAGAATATGAAACAGGTTCCATGCCCAGTGCGAAATATGACCTGGAGCACGCCATTCCATGTATTTAATGCATTTTTGAAAAATATGGTGCCCAGAGCTTCTGTAACTTTACCGTGGAACTTGAGGCTTATTAATTTTCACAGAAAATTGTAAATTACTTATTAAACTTCATCCCCAAGGAAGCCTACTCTGGAATGAGAATAGTTTGTTACATAAATAATCTTGTAAACTGTAAATCAGACTTTTCTTTAAGGAAGAAGGCAGACACATTTAGTCAATGGATAAATTTATTTACAAAACTCCCTTTTTTTTAAACTTATAAAACTCCTTAGTACATTATTTTATATTTCATGTTTTTAGTAGCTCTTGAATTGTGAATCCTTGACTTTGTTTTGTTCCTCTAAGTAGCAGAGTGGTTATGTAATTTTGGTTTTGAAAAGTTTTAAGTAAAACATGTTTAGCTAGAGTTCCTGCTGCATTTCCTCCCCTGTCTTAAGGTGCCTGGAGGTATTAATAATCATAGTTTCATGTGAACAAGACATAAAACTTAGGTTTCATGGCTTATGGTTGATTAGCTACTTGAATTAAGTAGCTTTGTGAACTTTCTTTTTCTTGCAATATGAGACTGAGGGAGAGATGGGACCTTTTTACATTAGAAAAGACATTGCAGGCAATTTTTGCAAGTTAAGGGTTCGAGCTTCCAGTTCTGACCCTGCAAAGGACTGCAGAAAGGACCATAGGTGGTTTCACACTTTCAAGAATAGTATGTCTGCGTGTTTCTTTTGTTTAGTCTAGAATCTTAGCTTTAGATTTAAATCCTATGATTGAAGTACTTGGTGTACAGAGCTGTAGGTCTTCTTTCAGAAGTGTGTATTTCTTCTAAGTTAAAATACTCAGAATACTGAATATTGTGTTTAGAACTGAGAGATGTTACATTTCAAGTATCATTTGGTAAGTGATTATTTGATATTTCATTTGTGGGTTTTCATGTTTCTAGCCTTTTCACATGGAAATACCTATCTGGAGGTGTCCAGTCTTGACAGAATGGAGATTGCAAATTTGGTCTTCTGTATGTGGTTACTTGATAGGGACAAGACTTAGTTATTAGGCTTTTACTTTTTCTGATACTACAGTGTTGGTGATCCAGGTCTAAAATTCCAGCATAAGGTCGCCAACATTAAAAACATGGGAATATGGAGGTAACAACTGTGGTTCTAGTATTACAAATAAGGTTTTAATTTGCTGTATTAGTTGCACACTATCTGAAGTAGGCAGGATAGGCCGTATTGTAACTCACTCTTTACAAGTGAACAAATTGTTTCACAGCTGTCAGGACTTGTCTGAAATTGCACTGCTAGTGAATAGGTGAACTGGAACCCAGATCTTCTGACATCAAGTTGGATGCTCTTGGCACTATTGCAGTTTAGTATGATGAAGAGCTCGGGCTTGGGTTTGAATTGTGGTGCCACCACTAGTACCTCTCTCTAATCTTAGGCAAATTCCTTAACTTTGTGCCTCAGATTTCTTAGTTTTAAAATGGGGATAACAAGGGACGCCTGGGTGGCTCAGTCAGTTAAGTGCCTGCCTGGTGAAGCCCCTGCCTTCAGCTGGGGTCATGATCCCAGGGTCCTGGGATTGAGCCCCGCATTGGGCTCCTTATTAAGTGGGGAGCCCGTTTCTCCTGCCTGCTACTCCTCCTGCTTGTGTTCTCTCTCTCTTTCTGACAAATAAAGTCTTAAAAAACTGGAAATAATGATACTTGGTCCTTTTGTGAGGATTAAGTGCTTAGACAGTAGCTAGCCAATAGTAAGCATTCCATATATGCTTGTGCAGTTGTTGTTACTCTTAACTACAGTGCTAACAAGAACACTGCCTCTTTCCACAGGGATCAGTGTCAGAGTTGAAAGAAAGTAAATACAAGAATATTCAAAGATAATAGATTCAGATGGAGCCCAGGAGAATAAGTAGCAGGGCAATTGATTTTTGGCAGAAAGATAAGGAGTGTTAGTGTGTGTCGTGTGTGTCTTGCTTTTAAGCATAGAAGCAATTGGATATCTAAATACAAATAGTTAAGGCAGAGCTTTAGGACAGGGCTAGAGAGAACTGTCAGTGCTGAGGAGGTAAATTTTTAAGTCACCATCACATATGATATTTGGGAAATTTACTTTGCACCAAAATTTAAACAACACTAAGTTGTTGCCCTCTATTACATACAGTTCTTAGGGCTTTGTTACATAAGCAGTAAGAAGTTTACTATACATTTTCATTTTTAGTTGTTATACAGAATAAACATTCACCATGTATTCTAGTATGAATAACAGGGAAATATATCTCCTTAAATTAGTGAATATTTCTTGAGCTCTTTTACCATGTGCATAAAACTCTTAAGGGCTAGGGAATTCTGAATTGTATGTTAGAGGATTATGCCTTTTAGTGTTTGAGTCCTTGTATGTGGGTAAGGTATTTCCTTGGTATAAGATAATGTTTATTCAAGCATTCTAAATTGAATGCAGGTTGTTTGAATTTACTATATTGGGAGGGGATATCTTGCCTTTACTGTAATAATGCTATATAAATTATATATTTTATACTTAGTGTTTTTGAATTTGCATTTATTATGGTTTTTTTTTTAAGATTTCATTTATTCATTTCACAAAGAGCACTAGCAAGGGTAGCAGCAAATGAGGGAGAGGGAGAGGGAGAACCAGGCTCTCTGCTGAGTAGGGTGTGGGGCTTGATCCCAGGACCCTGGGATCATAACCTAAGCTGAAGGCAGACGTCCAACTGACTGAGCCACCCTGGTGCCCCACTTATTACTATTTTTTAAAAACTTACTTATTTTTAGAGAAAGTGAGTATGCCTTCTAGTAGGAGGGAGGGGCAGAGAGGGAGGGGAGAGAGACTCTTAGACTCTACGCTGGGGAGTCTGATGTTGGCCTTGATCCCAGGACTCTGAGATAATAACCTGAGCCAAAACCAAGAGATAGGTGCTCAACTGACTATGCCACCCAGGCACCCCTGATTTGCAAGTTTTCTTTTAAAGATTTTATTTATTAGAGAGCATAAGCAGGGGGAGATGGAGAGGGAGAAGCAGACTCCCCACTGAGCATGGACCCTGATGTGGGGCTCGATCCCAGGACCCTGTGGTCATGACCTGAGCTGAAGGCAGAAGCTTAACCGACTGAGCCACCCAGGCACCCCTGAATTTGCAATTATTATTGTATACTTAGAGCTTTTTCTCCTGTGGGTATTAAAACAACTTTTATGGGTTTTTATGGCTGCATGTTTTAAATTTACACACTAAAATTCTGCATAAGCACATTTTTAGTTATGGTAAGTCTCTTAAACTGGTAAAACTGTGTATATTAGCTTTTTTCCAGAGTTACTATGTATTCTTCTGTTGACAAACCTGAAATGAGCTCTGTTTATCTTATGAGTAGATTCATCCTGAATGTTTGCTCTCTTCTCAAATTCATAGGAAACACTTCCTTTTTTTTTTTTAAAGGAAAACCATACATGAATATACCTTACTTTCTATATCCTGAAAGTAGATGTTATTATTATCCATTTTTTCTTCAGAGCCAGGAGTTTTCCCATTCTTGCTCTGTGGAACTAGTTAGTTGCACTGCATATATTATTCCTCTGTTGTCAACAGTATTTTCCCTTCTTAAAACTAAGAATTACACATTTTTTAAAAAAATTAATGGGTTCCTCTAAAAAGATAGAGTGGAATAGGTTTTTTTTCCCTTCTGGGATAGTTGATGAAAATTTCAGAGAATTCTTGGCTATCTCATGTTTTTATTAACTTAAAAATTCTTCAGTTCATTTACCTGACACATAAAAGATGACTTTTTCTTTCTCAAGGACATAAAAACTTTTAAATGTACCCATTTGCATAAAATCTACTTAAAAATATCAGGAGATTTTACAGTACATTTTTGGACTCTTACATGTTAGATAATTTTTTTTTTACTATGATTCTGTGAAAACTCCTTTGTATTATTTGTCCCTTCTCTTATTGAAACATGTGAGTGGCTTGCTTGGATATGTATCTGTGTCCTTTCTTTGATAAACACTTTTAGGGACTCTTTTGAAATTGTGTTGTGGCCACCATATCAACTCTACAGAAATATGGTTTCATGATTAACTCAACAAAAAGGCACATTGGCGGCAGTCCAGAAGCTGACTCACCAAGGAGTAATGATAGACACTTTGAAGGGAATGGCCTATCCCAGGGTCCTATTTCAAAGCTTCATGCTATGATTACATCAGTGAAAGGCAGCCAAGAAATCAAGATGAGATCTTGCTTGTACCTCCTGGGGATAATGGTAGGAAGGACGTAAGTAGTAGGATGCAAGTAAGATTTTTTTCCCTACCAATCTTGTAAAACTTTGGGACAGAAACCAAGTGAGGATTCAGAATGGGGGTGACCTTTGTGGTGCTGCAGTGGCATTTCCTTTTTGGGCCTGGATGAAAATAGTCTTGTAGTGACTAAGGGTTAACTCAAGGAGCTCAATAGGTATCAGTTTTCTAGAGCTCAGGGAATATACTTAGCTCACTAGTAAGCACAAGTATCATGTTCACATCAGACACTGTAGCTACTGTTTCCTACTTGAACAGAGCAGAAGAAACCAAAGCAAGACCAGAATCAGTTCAATTTTGAGGAACAGACCCTTTTTGCTTACTAGTACTGCACATTTTAGGAGTAAAAACACCATGAAAGTAGACTTGCTTCAGAACTGTGAAATAAATACCAATTCTGATTGTTTTTGTGGATTAGAATGATTGCAGCTCCATTTCTAAATCTAGTTTCATAGCTTCATGTTTTTCTAGGTGACAGATTGTCACCTTAACTTGTTAACTTGGTGGAAATAGCATTATGTCTTTTTCATGTTCTTGAAGGGTTGTCTTTCAGATAAGAAAACCCCTTAATAATATGAAAATATTTTTGAGATAAAGCTAAGTGAATATGCCATGATGATAGATTGACCTATTTTTGATTATTGTAGTACTTTCTATTTCTCAATAAAAGTTGTTGCACATGGTAGTTCTTTCCTATGGGGTATTATGAGAGATTGCTTTGAGGGATTTGCTACATTCTTTCAAGCATAATATTTAAGAATGAATAACCAGTATTCAAAATGCTGCCATTTCATATGATTTTTGTCAAGAATGTGCCTTTTAAAAGTTAAAAGTGCTTTCTTTCCGTTCCTTTTCAAAGTTTATTGGTATATTATTTTTAGTAATGTCTATACCGAGTGTGGAGCTGGAATTATGACCCTGAGAAAAAGTCACATGCTCTTCTGGCGGAGCCAGTCTGGTTCCCCTGAAAGTGTTTTTCTTTAAGAAAGAGTTACTTGTGATATTTTTGTATAGTTTGAGAATATAGACATTTTACCCCCCAGGGATCTGGGTCTGGTTTCATGGTACTGAGAGAAAAACAACAAGCAAGCAAACAAACAACTTAGTTCCTCTTAGTCTCTGCTTCTTTTCTGCCTTTTTGTTGGAATGGACTACTTTGACATTGACCATTTTGTTTTTGAGATGGTCTGACATGTGCTAGTCCTCCTTAATACATGGTTTGAATTTTCATGTGTAAATTATTTATTAGCTAGCTTTATGACTTAGACGAGTTACACGTTACTTTATCTCTTTGTGCCTTAAGTTCCTCCTCTGTAAAATGGGATGATAACTTGTTGTTTTAAGTGCTCTGTGTTGTGTTGGTTATTACAATTATTATAAATAGTTGCCTTGACTTCTCCCCTACATTATTTGTAGCTCTCTTTTTTTGTAATTTTTTCAGAGGCAGTATGACTCAGAATCTAATAGAACTTTTTTTAAAGAAATAATAAGCATTTGTATTTAATTATTTATTATAAATAACTATAAATTTGCTACTTGTTTATTTTATTTTTTTTTAAAAGATTTTGTTTATTTATTTGGCAGAGTAGGCAGAGAGAGAGGGCAAAGCAGGCTCCCTGCTGAGCAGAGAGCCCGATGCCGGCCTCGATCCCAGGACCCTGGGATCATGACCTGAGCCGAAGGCAGAGGCTTTAACCCACTGAGCCACCCAGGCGCCCTAAATTTGCTACTTGTTGAAAAATAGTGTTTATTCCCTCAGGTTGAGCTTTGAAAGATAAAAAATTAGTAGAAAGTGAGCCCTTTTCTGTGTCTTAGAGGTACCCAGATACTACTAAATGTAGGTCATTGTTCGACTTGAATTCTGAGTATAAATGCAGTTACGTAGAACAAAATCAGCTTGCATGGGATTGGAAATACTGAAAGATAAAACTAGTTGGTAGCAAACTGTTAGTTAAATTGAGTGATGGATCAGCAGAGAATCTGGGACTGCTGAGTTTTATTTGTAACATCCAATTGTTTTGAAATGATTAGCCTTGAAACAGTAATTTAAAACTCAGATACACCAGAAAATTTGAGATTCCTTTCCACTTACAAAATGTCTTTTTAAAGAAGGAGGCATTTCTGCAGAGAGATTTAGTTCCCCAAGTGTTGGATGAATCTTAGCCATTGCTGTGGTGATTGATTGCCCCCAATATGGGTCTCATGTTATCCTTTAGTTTCAGATTTGTGCCATCATTGAGAGAATTTTTATTTTTATTTTTTAATTTTTTTAATTTTTATTTTTAAAGATTTTATTTATTTATTTGTCAGAGAGAGAGGGAGAGAGAGTGAGCACAGGCAGACAGAATGGCAGGCAGAGGCAGAGGGAGAAGCAGGCTCCCTGCCCAGCAAGGAGCCCAATGTGGGACTCGATCCTAGGACGCTGGGATCATGACCTGAGCCGAAGGCAGCTGCTTAACCAACTGAGCCACCCAGGCGTCCCACTGAGAGAATTTTTAAAATAAGATTGCTCTGTTTCTTGATAAACTGTCATATGTAAACCCATTAAATTGAACTTCTCCTTTTTTCCCATCATAGGACTTACCTGTAATTTTAGGTCAGTGGTTCTGTTCCAAGGGTTAGATTTCCTTATTTTTTCCTTATTTTTTTTGGATTATATTTGGAGGGGTTATTACCAATTCTTAGATTGTATCCTTAAATCAATTTTTTGGACATTAGGGACTCCAATACTTTATTATATATATAGCAAAAGGAATAGGGTATTTATTGTGCTTTTGTTTGTTTTTGAGATCTTGTATTTAATTCACGGAGTCAGAATAATTTATATATAGTAGCAAGTCATTGATCTTAATTTATTCAGCAAGATATCTTAGTGTTCATTTTCTGGTGTCTTATGGTTGAACATGTGTAGCAGGTCTGTCCCTCTTGAGTACTGATTGGCATTTGACCCAAAGGGCCAATAGGCATGCTTGACTAGAATTGATAAACAGATGACTGGAGCAAGCGGTCAGTTTTCTTCTGGGCTTGCGAAGTTAGGAAGCTAGCGGGAGGCAGGAGGTTCTGTCTCCATTGGGAGAGAATGAGGCCAAATGAGTAAAGAGGAACATGAGATAAAGAGATGCATCTGGTTGCGCTGAGCCTTTGAGGCCCTACTGCTTGAAGTTCATTCTTTGTTTCAGTATCCGGTGAGCCAGTCAGCTCTGATTTTGTTGGCTTGGGTTTCTTTCACTTAACAATTGAAGGTTCTAACTAATATGTCTAGTATTAGTCTAAAACTGTTTCTACAGTGACTTTCTAAGTATTTAAAGATAGTTTGGACTTCAAGATCAGGGTAAATGTTTAAGATACATAGGTAAACTCAGCCCATAGAGGAGTGAAAATAAATATCTTTCCATTTTCAGCCGGGTCTTTGCTTAGAGTGAAACATGTTTAAATGGATATGGAACAGATAAGTATTCTTTTCCAACCACTAATACCTATACAGTGTAGAAATTTCCTTTAAAGAGAATATCACCATAATAAATAGAAGAGCGAAGATAGGAAGACAGATTGTAATAATGATTGCACTGATCTAGGCATAAATATCCTCTTTAGTGTTTTCTCACAAAGGAGCTGTAGTAAAGTAGATGTGATTCATGAGGAATCAGGACTTTTTTGTCTTGCTTTTTAATAAGCTGTTGGTATTAAGTTGTGTAGCAAAATTTGGTTCTTTTATAATGTGACCCTAATTGGTGGGGTGTAACACATTAGGTGAGAATGAAAGGTGAATACTTAGAACTTTTTACAGAATTGTTCTTTTGGAAGCCTTTGATTAATGGAATTAATGGGTAGGAGCTGCAGTGAACATGAAGAACTTTAAAAAATATTCCAGTCCCAAAATAAACTTGACTATTGGCAAAAGCGTGGTAAGCCTAACACTTCAGATCTCTGTGCTGCATTATCCAACTTTTAGTTTAATCTGTTTTAGCTAGCTTGCCCTGCGTAACTTGAAACTTCCTTTAAGGCTTCACTGTGGGTTAAATGCAGATCATGGAGCTCCATCAGAAGGGACTTAGTTAAACAAATCTCTTGGTCATCTGTAAAGCATACATTCTGAGTTTAGATTTCAGTGAAATGGTCTGTACCCCTAAACATGGTTCTACTAGTTACTAAGGGTATTTAACTCTAAGATTTAGGAAGAATACTTTCTTTACTAAAGCACATATCTATATTTCTGATTTTTTTTTGCTGCCAAATGGGGGAAAAATTTATTGAGGCATAATTTGCACAAAATGAAATTCACCCATCTTTATATAATTTGAGTTTTTATAAATGTAAAAAGTCATTTAGCTACTCCAATTTGTCACCTCAGAAAGGACACCCCTTGCAACCTTCATGGTCACCCTCCTCCTTCTATCCCTATCTCCAGCAGTTACTGATCACTTTCTGTAACTATAGTTTTGCCTTTTCACCTAAAATGTCATATAAATAGAATCATACAGTATGTACATTTTGTATGTACCCTCTTTCACTTAGCATAGTGCTTTTGAGATTCTTCCCTTTTATTAAAAGAAGTGGTAGGTTCTATTTAATTGCTAAGTAGTATTCCATTGGATATTCCACAACTCCTCTCTTCACCAGTTGATGGGTATTTGGGTTTCTAGTTTTTGGCTGTTATGGTAAAGTTCTTATGAATATGTGCATAGAGATCTTTGTATGGGCATGTGTTTTCATTTCTCTAGGTTAAATACCTAGGGGGAGTGGAAGTTGCAGGATTGTATAGCTATACTGCTTCACATTCCCATCACCAGTGTATGAGAATTTCAGGAAATCGGCATCCTTAACACTTGTTATTGTGAGTCTTTATATGAATTTTAGCCATTCTTGGTGGGTCTGTAGTGATACCTTATTGTAGTTTTATTTTGTAATTTCCGTATGATCATCCTTTTATTTGTTTATTTGTCATTCATTCATTTATTTTCTTCACTGAAAATGTCCCTTTCAACTCTTTTCTCCATTAAAAAAAATAGGTTGTCTTTTAAGTAGCAAGAATTTTTTCATATATTCTGGATATGAGTCCTTGATCCCAGGTTTTGCAAATCACACGTTTTGTAAATATGTTCTTGCAATTTGTAGTTTGCCTTTTCATTTTCTTAACAGTATCTTTCAAAGACTGAGAAACTTCTATGAAGTCTAAGCTACTGTTTCACTTTTCCTTTATAGTAAATGCCCTTTATAGCTATTTAAGGAATCTCCTCTAAACCTAAGGTCACTAATATTTACTTAAATTTTCTTCAGGAATTTTTATAGTTTTGTGTTCTACATTTAGGTCTCTGAAGCACTTCAAGGTGTAAAGTCTATTTAATGAATGAGGTAAGGGTTGAGGTTCATCTTTTTGTATATGGTTATCTAAATTTTTCTCTAATGCTTTAGCTAGATACCGCAAATTTACATATTATATACTTACATTTAGTTTGAAATATTTTCCAGTTTCTCTCTGGCTATGGATTATTTAGATATATACTCAATTAACGGATATTTGGGGTTGTTTGAGATATTATTACAGATTTCTAATTTAATATTGTGATCAGAGGACAGACTATAAGCTTTCAATCTTTTGAATTTGAGATTTGTGGGAAGACATAGTGAATATTCTATGTCTAGGAAAGAAAGTGTGTCCTGCAAGTAGATATCAATTATTGGTTGATAGTATCATGAGAGTCTTTTTTTTTTTTTTTTTAAGATTTATTTATTTGAGAGTGCACACCCACTCGAGAGTCAGTGGTGGGGACAGAGGGCGAGGGAGAGAGAGAATCTCAAGCAGAAGGAGCCATATGTGGGGGCTTGATCCCAGGACCCTGAGATCATGACTTAGGCTGAAATCAAGAGTTGGACGCTTAACCACCCATGTGCCCTTTATTAGAGTCTTTTATATACTTAGATATTTTTTGTCGACTTGTTCTATTACTGAAAGAGGAGTGCTGAAATCTCAAACTACAGGTGGGGATTCAGTGCTGTCAGTTTTTACCTCTTGTATTTTGAAGGTCTGTTTGTTTTAAGATTTTATTTATGGGATACCTGGACAGCCTAGTTGATTAAGCATCTGCCTTCAGCTCAGGTCATGATCCCAGCATCCTGGGATCAAGGCCCACAGCAGGCTCCCTGCTCAGCGAGGAGCCAGCTTCTCCCTCTCCCTCTTTCACTCCCCCTGCTACTTAAAAATCTTAAAAATGATTTTATTTATTTATTTGAGATAGAGCAAGAAAGAGTGATCATGAGCTGGTGGGGAAGGGTCAGAGGTAGAGGGGAGAAATAGACTCTCCTGTTGAGCAGGGAGCCCGATGTAGGGCTCAATCCTAGGACTTCAGGATCATGACATGAGCTGAAGGCAGGTGCTTGACTGAGTTGTCCAGGTGCCCCTTCAGGGTCTGTTTTTGAGGGATACGTATTTTAGGACTGTTAGGTCTTCTCAGTAAATTTACTCTTTAATCACAAATGACTTGTCCCATTCTATCTTGGTATGAATATAGTTATTGTAGCTTTTTTATGACTAGTATTTGCATGGTGTATCTTTTTCCATCCTTTTATATTCAGCCTGTGTCTTTATATTTACAGTGTATTTCTTATGGTTAGCATATAATTAGTTTTTTTTTTTTTTAAGATTTTATTTATTTGACAGAGACACAGCAAGAGAGAGAGAGAACACAAGCAGGGGCAGTGGGAGAGGGAGAAGCAGGCTTCCCACTGAGTAGGGAGCCCAGTGTGGGGCTTGATCTCAGGACCCAGGGATCAATCATGACCTGAGCCCAAAGGCAGATGCTTAACGACTGAGCCACCCAGGTGCCTCCCGGTAATATTTTTTTTGTTTTTAAGACTTTATTTTTAAGTAATCTCTATACCCAGCTTGGAGCTCAAAACTCCTAACCCCAAGATCAAGAGTCCTGTGCTCCATCAACTGAGCCAGCCAGGTGCCCCATAGACCTTGGTTGATTTTTTTCTTTTTTCTTTCTTTCTTTCTTTCTTTCTTTCTTTCTTTCTTTCTTTCTTTCTTTCTTTCTTTTTTTTTTTTTTTAAAGATTTTTGTTAGTTTATTTGACAGAGAGTGAGAGAGGGAACACAAGCAGGGGGAGTGGGAGAAGGAGAAGCAGGATCCCCAGGGAGCAGGAAATCCTATGCGGGTTTCCATTCCAGGACCCTGGGATCATGACCTGAGCAAAAAGCAGATGCGTAACAGCTGAGCCACCCAGGCGCGCCCCAGGCCTTGATTTTTAAATTTGGTTTGACAGTCTCTGCCTTTTAATTAGTGTCTTTACAAAGATCCATTAACATTTAAGTATTGATATGGTTAGGTTTAAGTCTGCCATCTTACATTTGATTTCTGTTGTGGGGATCTACTGGGACCTCCAGAATTGATAGAAGATTATTGAGGTATAGGAGCACCTGGGTGATTTAGTCCGTTGAGCGGCTGCCTTTGGATTAGGTCATGATCCCAGGGTGCTGGGATCGAGTCCCGCATCGGGCTCCCTGCTCAGAAGGGAAGTCTGCCTCTCCTCTGCCTCTCCCTCTGCTTCTCCCCCTGCTCATGTTCCCTCTTGCCTTCTCTCTCTCAAATAAATAAATAAATAAAATCTTTAAAAAAAAAGATTATTGAGATATAGTTGATAATATAGTATTACATTAGTGTCAGGTGGAATCTAAATGGACAATTTTTGATATACAGCAAATGTAGAAACCCTCTTGGAACTTCTCTTGTCTCTCTAGAAGCAGAAATTTGGCAGTGAGTTTTCCATGAATCTCTTTCCAGGGGAATTTTTATGGCCATAAAGAAAAAAATGAGTAAGACTACTCATCCCTACATAAATAGACATTATCACAAACGTTCTTATCTTCTGTTTATTCTCTTAGAAACCCATTTGTTTTTCCTATAGGAGCCTTTCAGCTCCTCCCTCTCCTAATAAATTAAGTATAAAAGGCCCCATCTTTAGTTGTTTAGAAAGTCACTACTTTTGGGACGCCTGGGTGGCTCAGTTGGTTAAGCAGCTGCCTTCGGCTCAGGTCATGATCCCAGCATCCTGGGATCGAGTCCCACATCGGGCTCCTTGCTCCGCAGGGAGTCTGCTTCTCCCTCTTGACTCTGCCTTCCACTCTGTCTGCTTGTGCTTGCTCTCGCTCTCTCTTTGACAAATAAATAAATAAAATCTTTTTTTTTTTTTTTTAAAAGATTTTTTTATTTATTTACTTGACAGAGAGAAATCACAAGTAGATGGAGAGGCAGGCAGAGAGAGAGGGAAGCAGGCTCCCTGCTGAGCAGAGAGCCCGATGCGGGACTCGATCCCAGGACCCTGAGATCATGACCTGAGCCGAAGGCAGCGGCTTAACCCACTGAGCCACCCAGGCGCCCTAAATAAATAAAATCTTAAAAAAAAAAAAAAGTCACTACTTTTGTGTGTTCATATACATGTGAATAAACCTTGCATCCCTACCGCCATCATTTTCAGTTTAATTTGCAGGCCTCTAATTGAACTGAATAGAGAAGAGGAAAAGTTGTTTCTTCCCGACAGTTCATCTCTTCTATTCCTTTTTCTTAAATTACAAAAATATTTTTTTACGTAATCTCTACACCCAGCATGGGCTTCAAATGAGTTTGAAAGTCATGATCCTGAGATCAAGAGTTGCATACTCCACTGAGAGTCAGCCAGTCACCGCCCCCCCATCTCATCTATCCTTAATTTTTCTTTTCTTACCATTTTTTGGATTAAGTATTTTGTGATACTTACTTTAATTAATTAGTAAATTAACTGTACTTATTTGCCTAGCTGCTGTAGGGTGTATAGTAAACCCTTTATTTATTTGACGGAGAGAGAAAGAGAGACCACAAGTAGGCAGAGCAGCAGGCAGAGAGACAGAGGGAAGCAGGCTCCCTGCTGAGCAGAGGGCCCAATGTGGGGCTCGATCCCAGGACCCTGAGATCATGACCTGAGCTGAAGGCAGAGGCTTCACACACTGAGCCACCCAGACGTCCCTAGAGTAAACCCTTTTAACTTATCATGGTCTACCTTTAAATAATATTATACTACTTGGTGTATAACATTAGAGTCCTCTGGTAGTATCTCTCCATTTTCCCTCCTCCGGGTCTTTGTGTTAATGTCATTTTACTATGAGATATTTTATAAAACCCATAATTCAGTGTTGTTATATTTGCTTTAAATTTTTTTTTTTTTTAAAGATTTTTATTTGTCAAAGAGAGAACATGGGCAGAGGGAGAAGCAGGCTCCCTACTGAGCATGGAGTCTGATGCAGGCCCGAATGCCAGGACCCTGAGCTGAAGGCAGACGCTTAACGACTGAGCCACCCAGTTGCCCCAGAAAGCTATCTTTTAAAGAGAAAAAGTTATTTTATATTCAAATACTTGAAGACTTGTTTTTATAGAAAGCTTTGTTAGGTAGGCCAAGAGAAGAGTCTTGGTCCTCCGGCTAGTTTAACTCTGCTGATGCATTCTCATCTGAATGCTCTTGAGTGTTCAGTAGGGTCTCTATTCTGGTTGGTCAGAATCAGAGGTCTGTAAAGTCTAGTGGTAGTTATGTTTATAGTACCCAAGTAGTTGCTCATTACCCAGTGGTTCTTCCTTCCTTCCTTTTTTTTTTTTTTTTTTTTCTTTCTTAAAGATTTTATTTATTTGACAGAGCCTGTACAAGTAGGGGAACTGGCAGAGGAGAGGAGGAAGTGGGCTCTCCACTGAGCAGGGAGCCTGATGAAGGGCCTGATTCCAGGGTCCTGGGATCATGACCTGAGCCAAAGGCAGATGCTTAACTGACTGAGCCACCCAGGTGCCACCCTCCCAATGGTTGTTCTTTACCCACTCTCCTGGACTCTCACTCTATGCAGGTACAGCTTAGTTAAGTAAGACACAAGAATGTAAGTAAGACACAAGAATGCCCCATAGGTTACAGCTACCTCAGCCTTCTGACACTTGTATTTGAGCTTCTGTTGGGTTTTGGCTCTTCTTGGATTCCCCCTTTTTGGCTAGGGTGTGTAAAGTGCTTTCGGGCAAAAAGTTTAGGTAGTCATAGGTCTCAGGTAGTTTGTCTCCCTTCTGTTAGGGGAACTGGCTGGCTCAGTCAGTAGATGAGGTGACTCTTGATCTTGGGGTTGTGAGTTCAAGTGCCAGGTTATAGATTACTTAAAAAAAAACCAACCAGGGGTGCCTGCGTGGCTCAGTGGGTTAAAGCTAATGCCTTCAGCTCGGGTCATGATCTCAGGGTCCTGGGATCGAGCCCCGCATCGGGCTCTCTGCTTGGCGGGGAGCCTGCTTCCCTTCCTCTCTCTCTGCCTGCCTCTCTGCCTGCTTGTGATCTCTGTCTGTCAAATAAATAAATAAAATCTTTAAAAAACAAAACAAAACAAAACAAAACAAAAAAACAACCAAAAACTGTTATAGCCTTTGACTACCTTAATATATTGCATTTTGCAGGCAACCTTTTGTAGCAGCTGTCCCGGCTTAGCCAATATCCATGTTCTAATTATTTATTACAGGATTTTATGTAAATTAAGAAATGTTAACCTTTTTAATAGGATTGTAAATAGTACCCTGGATCTGCTACTTCACCAGTTGCTTCCTAATGCCTCCAGTTGATAGCTGGCACTGTCTCACTGGCCACTGTAACTTAAAGATACAATGTCACTAATTAATTATGGATTCTGTTCTTGTTCTGTAATACCCTAACACTTTCAGTAAATGATTTTGTATTGACTTTTACAAGCTGGTATTCATTAGAATATGGCAACAATTAAGAGGATTAGCCTCTTAAGAACCCACTTTAACATTAGAAGAGTAAAGGTGATTTTAAATGACTCTTTTTTCAGATGAAGGAGGCATTAAATTTTCATATGTATTGCTTAAAGGAAAAATGGTGTGGCTAAAGGTGTCTCTTTATAGTCGGGTCATTTTTTAGGACTACAGACTTCAGTTTCATTTTCTTATTAATATTATTTTCTTTTCCACTCCTCATCACCTGTAACATTTAAAAATTTGCACTGTACTGGGGTTTGTTTTTGTTTGTTTTGTTTTTAAGAGTGAGAAAGCATGCAGACAGGAGAGGGAGAGAGAATCTTAAGCAGGTTCCGTGCTTAGCTCAAAGTGGAGGCAGTGCTCTATCTCACAACTCTGAGATTATGACCTGAGCTGAAATTAAGTGTCTGTTGCTCAACCGACTAAGCCACCCAGGCGCCCCTCTACTGGGATTTGTATTAAAAGTTGCAACATATACCTAGTAGACTTTACAATCATAATGTATAATTTCCATCTAATTTCCATCGAAATTGGGGTATGTGGCTGGCTCAATTGGAAGAGTATGCAGCTCTTGATTTCAGGGTCATGAGCTCAAGCCCCATGTTTGGTGTAGAGATTACTTAAAATAATTTTCCCGAAATTAGACCATCTTTGTTCATGAGAACCTTTATTTCACTGGAACAAATCTTAGTGCCAAATTTGGCACCACTTAAAGAATAGTGCTAGCATTTAAATATTGACAAAAGATGATCAGTAATTTCCCCTCCTTTTTAATTTATTTATTAATATTTTAAAATTATTTTTTCCAAAGATTTTATTCATTTATTAGAGACAAAGAGCACAAGTCAGGAGGAGAGGGAGAAGGAGGCTTTCCTGCTAATCAGGGAGCAGAACGTGGGACTTGATCCCAGGACCCTGGGGTCTTGACCGGAGCAAGGGCAGTCAGTTAACTGACTGAGCCACCCAGGCACCCTCCCCTCATTTAAAAAAAAAAAAAAAAGGCTTATTTATTTTAGAGAAAGAGAGCACAAGCATGAGCTTGCTTGCAGTGGGGGAGGGGCACAGGGAGAGAGACTCTTGGGAACTTTGCATTGAGCAGAGCCTGCTGTGGGGCTCAGTCTCACAACCATGACGTCATAACCTAAGCCAGAACCAAGAGTTGGAAGCTCAACCAACTACACCATCCAAGTGCCCTCCCTCATTTTATTGTCGTTATTACTATTAGGTGAATAGAAGATTATAAAAATATTGTGCATTAATTTAATACCTGTTGTTTACTTTCCTTTTATAGCTTTTATGTCTTGGTAAAAAGTTAATTTATAGGTAAATTGACATACTGTGTTCATGGATAAGTAAGATCTTCTTATAGCTTGATGATCTTCTGAGTACCAGTATTTACTAATGATTAAATGGGATTCGAATAACTGATAAGGGATCACTTGACCCAGGGAAGTTGCATATTAATCCTGAAATTATAAAATATTTTTTCCAATCTAAAATCATCAAATGTCTTAGGTTGCTAATGCAGAGAGTTTAAGTGCTTAATTTAGAAAAGATTAGTAATTGCTGGTATTATCTGGTGTGAGATGAACTGGGAAGGGAAGTATTGGGAGCATGATCTGTACTTGGTGCGGTTTAGAACTTTTAGAGTATATATAATTCTTTCTTGTACTAGTCTATTATATGTGCCACAATAAGGTTTTACTTCATAGATACCTGGAAAATAACTCCATGATGTTAAGCATCTCTAAATTGGTTTTATAATTTAAAATAACTTCCATGTATTATTAATTTGAACTTAAAAATTTTCATTTTGATAACCAGTAAGATCTCTCTGAGGCATTTCCCCTGCCTTGAAACCTCTTCCTCTTTAAGTTTTACCTTTCCTTTGTAGGATTTGGCTTAGGTTTTAAATATAATATTTACCAAATGCCACCTATTTACTAGACACTCCAATGCCCTAGGCCTTGTGGAGGCTGTAATGAGCAAGATTACATGGTCTCTGACTTCATTCAATTTGTAGCCTATAAAGGGAAAGGAGTAGGGAATTATTCATGTATAAGTTGCTTTCTTGAGTTGCTTTCTTGAGTCAGGTGGGTAGAATATGCTGAATGGTAATGATAGGTTTCTGCTTTCTTGTGGTACATTGGGGTTTTACCAGAATCTGTCAAGAAATTGTCAGTCAGCTGTTAATTTAAAGGGATCATTTCATGTCACATGTTAAGGGTAAAGGGAATTTAATAATAACAAAAAAATGCTACTGGTTATGGATTCTAAAAGGTAAAGGTATGCAATATTATTTGCCTTTAAGGATGCACGGAAAAGATTGTCTTTATGTTCATTTGAATGTCTTTTCTCCCCACAAGAGACATTTCAGTATCAGGCTAAAATCTAAAATTATAACTTTGAATGTCATGTCATAGGACTACCTAGTTTTTACCCATAGTCACTGGGTCATTAAGTTTCCTCATTTTGTGTTTCCTACTTTTTTTTTTTTTCTTTTTTCCTGGGGAGGAAAAAAGTTTTCTATAGTCCCCACCTCCTCCTAATTCTTTAGCATGTCACATTTTTATTCTTTAAACCAAAAGTGTACATACTTAAAAGTAAATGGCATTCTGGGGTACCTGGCTGGCTCAGTTGGTAGAATATGAGACTGTTGATAGGGTCATGAGCTCAAGCCCCATTTTGGGTGTGGAGTCTACCTTGAAAAAAAAAAAAAGTAAATGGCATTAAAAAAAACCTGTTAATTCCTTTTTTAAAAAAACATATTTGTATTAATGTATTTACATTAATACATTAGTATATTCATGTAAAATTTCAGGGGTACAGGTCTGTGATTCATCAGTCTCACACAACACCCAGCACTCACCACAACACATACTTTCCCCAGTGTCCATTATCCAACCACCCTATACCCTTTACCCCTCTCCCCTCCAGCAACCCTCAGTTCATTTCCTAAGATTGAGAGTCTCTTATGGTTTATCTCCCTCTCTGGTTTCATCTTGTTTCATTTTTTCCTCTCTTCCCCTGTGATCCTTTTTATGTCTTAAATTCCACATATTGGTGAGATCATATGATAATTGTCTTTCTCTGTTTGACTTATATTGCTTAACATAATACCCTCTAGTTCGAGCCACGTCATTGCAAATGGCAAGATTTCATTTTTGATGGCTGCATAATATTCTGTTTTATATAGACACCACATCTTCTTTATCTATTCATCTGTTGATGGAGCTTTTTTGGGCTCTTTCCAGAGTTTGGCTATTGTGGATATTTCTGCTATAAATATTGGGGTGCAGGTGCCCCTGGGGATCACTACATTTGTATCTTTGGGGTAAATACGCAGTAGTGCGATTGCTGGGTTGTTTAAAAAAGAAAAAAGGGGGGGTGCCTGGGTGGCTCAGTGGGTTAAAGCCTCTGCCTTTGGCTCCGGTCATGATCCCAGGGTCCTGGGATCGAGCCCCGCATTGGGCTCTTTGCTCAGCAGGGAGCCTGCTTCCCCCTCTGTCTCTCTGCCTGCTTCTCTGTCTACTTGTGATCTCTGTCAAATAAATAAAATCTTAAAAAAAAGGGCATTCTGTCTTGGCATGCATTTCTCACTGATACATTTGGCAAAATGGTTTAAACTGTCTAGTTGTAAATACGTTGAAAGCAAAAGCTAGTTGTTAAAATGAGAAGGGGAAGTTTTCTTAAAGAAGTTAATAAAGTTAATGTTGTAATATAGTAATATATGCCCTGTAAGACATTTGTCTCTTGAAATTTAATAAGTATTTCTGGTCTATTAATTTATATTCACCTTTGGGCATGTTTGTAGTCCTGGTTTTAATCTGTAGGAAGTATTTTTCTACATTAAATTCAATCCATTACAACTATGTTTAAATGTATTTCACTTTATTAGGATTTCAGGTGATGACTGCATGTGTATTTTATTTTTCCTGTGCTTTTATTATTACTATTAAGGTAATTTTGTTATAAAACTTTAATCAGATGACTCAGGAACTCAGTCTTTATTAGCTAAAAAAAATTATTAGATAACTCCATATTGTGCTAACTTAGTGACTCATTTCTGCTAACTTAACCATCTGTAATTGGCTGGAGAAAATAACATTTTGTTGGAGCCTACTTTGTAAAACTAAGGCCATCAAAGAATTCATACAAGATTAAGACTTTAGGAATAGAAGACACTTAAGTTGAAGTCTGGATATGGGACTCAGTAAGAAATACCTTGTTAAATTTGCGTACTGTTTTGGTACCTACTGGTACTTAGAATATTTCAATGTTATATTCACTTGGATGCCTATATTTTGCATCTTAAAAAAGAAATGGTTGATATTTAAACTTTTTGAATGGTAGGAGAAGAATCTTACAGGTGAAGGAAATCATGTCAAGAGCAGTATTGTACATCTGTTATGGATAAAGCATCTTTTTGTTTTCAGCCTTATATGTAAATCTCTAGTGGGGTGCCTTGTTGACTCATTCTCTTGAACATTCGACTCTATATCTCAGGGTTGTGAGTTCAAACCCCACTTTGGGTGTGCAGCCTACTTAAAAAAAAAAAAATCCCTAGAAATCTGTTGTGTAGACTTTGATATAAAGCATAGAAGTAAATTGCATTTGGTTTAAAGATTGCTGGTGACCAAATGTAAAAGCTAAAACTTAAAAGTTTTACTTCTAATTTTTTTTTGTCTTTTGCTATTCTTCTTTGAAGATATATGGGTGACTAACTTCTTCAGGTTTTACTATAAAGGTTTAAAATGTACACAGAAACAGACCTGTGAATACAGAGAACAAACTGATGGTTGCCAGAGGGGAGGAGGATGGGGGGAATGTACAAAAATATACATACCCACAAGGTATGGGGAATGGAATATGAGGAGGATGGGGTAAAGTGGTGTGGGAGCTATACAGGCTTCCAGTTATGGAATGAATAAGTCACAGGGTGGGTAGGGGGGTAGGGGTGAAAGTTATATCACGGGTCATAGATATTTTAATAGTGCTGTATGTTGACAGACGGTGAGCATGGCATAAGGTATAGGGTTGTTGAACCACTGTGTTGTATACCTGAAACATTGTGTGTCAGCTGTACCTCAATGAAAAAAATAAAGTTTACAAATTTACAAGTCAGAGTTGTAACAAAAACTCCAGGGTGGTGGTTTTTTTTTTTTGTCCGCTTGTACATCCTGTTAATGGACACTCTGTTAATATTTTGGGGAATTTCTTTTGGGGGAGCTTAGGATTTTTATATATATATATTTTTAAAGGTTTTATTTATTTATCCATTTGACAGAGATCACAAGTAGGCAGAGAAGCAGGCAGAGAGAGATGGAGAAGCAGGCTCCCCGCTGAGCAGAGATCCCGACATGGGGCTCGATCCCAGGACCCTGGGACCATGACCTGAGCCTAAGGCAGAGGCTTTAACCCACTGAGCCTCCCAGGCGCCCCGGATTTTTATATTTTTTAATGCATTTTTCATTTTGTGAAATTCTTATTTCACTTTACTACTTTTACCATATATATATATATATATATATATGTAGAGAGAGAGAGAGAGAGAATGAGTGTTGTGGTAAAATATACATAACATGAAATTTATCATTTCAGCCATTAAAAAAATATTTATTTAGAGTGAGTAGGTGTGTGTTCAAGTGAGGGGTGGAAGGAGAGAATCTCAAGCAGACTCTGCGCTGAGTATGGAGCCTGATGTGGGGTTCCGTGCCACAACCCTGAGATCATGACCTGAGGTGAAATGAAGACTCCAATGCTTAACCAACTGAGCCCCCCCGCCCCCGTTTTAACCATTTTTAAGTGTACAGTTTTGTGGCATTAAGTACATTCACATTGTTGTGCATCCATTCCTACCATCCATCTCAGAACCTTTTCATCTTCTCTAACTGGAACTCTGTACCCAATAAACACTAATGCCCCATTCATCCCTCTCCCAAGCCCCTAGCAAACAACATTTTGCTTTCTGTTTCTTTGAATTCGACTACTCTAATTTCCTCATGTAAGTGTAATCATACAGTATTTGTTCTGTTGTGCCTCATTTCATTCAGCGTAATGTTGGTTCATCCATGTTGTGGCATGTGTTTGAATTTCCTTCCTTTTTAAAGCTGAATAATATTCTACTGTACATACATGCCATGTTTTGTTTATCCCTTCATCCACTGATGGACACTTGGGTTGCTTCCACCTTTTGGCTACTGTAAACAGTGCTGTGAACATGGATATATGAATACCTGTTCAGGTCCCTACTTTTCAGTTCTTGTGGGTATGTATATCCAGAAGTAGAATTGCTGGATGATGTGGTAATTTTATGTTTTGATTTTTTTGAGGAGTTGCCGTCCTGTTTTCCACAGTGGCTGCACCATTTTACATTCCCACCAGCAGTGCACAAGAATCCCAATTTTCCACATGGTAGCCAACACTTTATTCTTTATTCTTTTTTTTTTTTTTAATTTTAAGTAATCTCTATACCCAACACGGGGCTTGAACCCACAACCCCAAGATTGGAAAGCATGCTCCACTGACTGAGTGAGCCAGGTGCCCCTAAACTTTATTACTTAATGTTTGTTTAAAATAGCCATCTTTTTAAAAGATTTATTTGTCCATTTGAGAGAGAAGGAGAGATGGAGAGGGACAAGCAGGAGAGGGGCAGAGAGATAAAATCAGATTCCCTACTGAGCAGGGAGCCCAACTCTGGGCTCCATCCCAGGATCCTGAGATCATGAGCTGAGCTGAAGGCAGATGCTTAGCTTACTGAGCCACCTGCGCACCCCTGAATTTTTGTTTTAAATCTTTTTTTTTTTCATTGTCTCTTACAGGTTTTGAGGTGTATTAATAATGTTATTCTTCCTCTGTGGCAGTAGTTTATTAGAGGAGAAAATTTGAGTATTGATGGGCCTTCCAAAGTAGCATGTAATATGGTGCATGATAGAGGCACAGCAACTTGTGTGAAATAATAGTAATATTTCTCAGTTTGAACTATTTAAGGGAGGAAAACCTAATATATCCATTTCTTGTTTGCATTAGTGCTTTCCAAAATAAAATTTCAGTATGTGAGTTATAGGTGAATAGTTTCTCCTTGTGAAATATTAAAGCATTAAAGATAAGGCTAAAATTCCTTTAAATGTGATTTTCAGTCCTGGTCTTTTTATTCTCTCTAGAGATAATCACTATAATTCATTTAGCATATTCCCTCCCCCACAGGCTTTTTCCCCCATGCCTCTGTGTGTGTGTGTGTGTGTGTTTGTGTGTGTATCCATCCCTAAATAATATATGGCATTCTTTACCTTTTTTCTTTTTACTATACTGTACATCTCTACATCATTCTTCTCTTCAGTGTGTCTCAGAGATATTTGCTTAAATATTATATAATATTCCATAATACAAACATAATTTTTTTGTTCATCTAGTTACTCTATTGGTAGATATTTAGGTTATCTTTAGTCTTTTGTTCTTATTAGCTGTTGCAGTGAAGGTTTTATTGATTAATTAATTAACTAACGTCTCTCTCAAAGCATCTTTCTCAGTGGGTGACTACTCTGAAGTATTGAGAAATAGATTTGCTGGGTTAGAGCTCCAGGCTGGCTCAGTAGGTAGAGCATGTGACTCTTAAACTCAGGGTTGTGAATTTGAGCCCCACTTTGGGGGTAGAGATTACTTAAAAGGCAAAACAGATTTGCTGGGTCATATGGTATACATAGCTACAGTCTCCCCCCCGCCCCTCACCCCCATGTAAGCTATGAGCCGGCACGGAGCTTGTGACTCTTGATCTTGGGATGGAGAGTTCATGCTCTACCGACTCAGCCAGTTAGGTGTCTTATGGTACCTATAGTTTTAATATGATGCCAAAATGCTCTTCAAAGTAGCTATAATAGCGATGACTGACTGGCTTAGTGGGTGGAGCATTTGATTCTTGATCTCAGGGTTTTAAGTTTGAGTCCCAGTGTTGAATGTAGAATTATTTAAAAATAAATCTGTACTGGGGCGCCTGGGTGGCTCAGTGGGTTAAAACCTCTGCCTTCAGCTTAGGTCATGATCTCAGGGTCTTGGGATCGAGCTCCACATCAGGCTCTCTGCTCAGCCGGGAGCCTGCATCCCCCTCTCTCTCTGCCTGTCTCTCTGCCTACTTGTGATCTTTATCTGTCAAATAAATAAATAAAATCTTTTAAAAAATCTGTATTAAAAAATAAAACAACAACTAAAAAGTTAGCTGTAACAATTTTACTTCTACCCAAGTGTATGCAAGTAGTCATTTTCCATGTTTATTTCAGTATTTGAAAGTAAATGGTATCTTAATTTTGGCCAGTCTAGTGGCTGGAATATAGGAAAAAGTTATCTTCATTGTTTTTATTTTGTATTTTTCTGATTGCTTATGAGGTTTAGGTTATCGTAAGATAGCTTTAGGAAAGTGTGCATTATTTTCTGTTGTCCATTTACTCAGACTTGGTTCCTTCCCTCTCAGATTTGTTACTTTTAAAGGTATCTCTGATGCTTAAAGGATCTGTTTTTTTTTTTAAATATTTTATTTATTTATTTGACAGACAGAGATCACAAGTAGACAGAGAGGCAGGCAGAGAGAGAGGGAGAAGCAGGCTCCCTGCTGAGCAGAGAGCCCGATGTGGGGCTCCATCCCAGGACCTGAGATCATGACCTGAGCTGAAGGCAGAGGCTTAACCCACTGAGCCACCCAGGTGCCCCGAAGGATCTGTGTTTTGACTGAAATGCTTATAGCATTGAGCCAAGTGTTTGAGGAGTGGCAGTGGTAGGTATGCGGACAGTAGAGCTGGTGAGGGTCAAGTGACTTTGGAAGTCCCCTTGATTGTCTTCCATACAGATATCTTTTTTTTTTTTTTTAAAGATTTTATTTATTTATTTGACAGAAAGAGATCACAAGCAGGCAGGCAGGCAGAGAGAGAGAGAGGAGGAAGCTGGCTCCCCACTGAGCAGAGAGCCCGATGTGGACCTAGGACCCTGAGATCATGACCTGAGCCGAAAGCAGAGGCCTTAACCCACTGAGCCACCCAGGCGCCCCCATACAGATATCTTTAAGTTAAATCAAGTTTCAGTGAATTTTTTTTTCCTTAGCATTTGATTTCCCATCATTTTTCAAGTTCTAAATTGGGTGTATTTACTTTTTAAGTCTGCTTTATTAAGATATAATTTATATGCAATAGAATTCACCTGGTGTACTTTGACAGGCATATGGGCTTATAAAATCACCACTCTATTCTTGATAGAGAATATTTCCATTACTGCAGAAAAGGTTCCTAATACCCTTTAGCAATCCTCCCATTAGTCTCAGCAAACCACTGATCTGATCTCTGTCACTGTAGATTAGCATTTCTTATTATAGAAATTTGATATAAATGGTCATTCCCAGGCCTCTTATGTAGACTGCTGAGGTTAGCATTGTATGAAAGTGAACTTAAAAAAATGATTAATTTCTAGATGTTTTTGGCTAAAAAGTTCCTAAATTTCTTTAGGGTTGAGAGTGTTTTCTGAATGGTGACTTGGCAACTTGATGTCACTGTTGAATTAGAAAAAAATTTTGTTTCAATTCTGCTGTGGAAATACTGACACAATAAGGGTAACAGTACTTGAATCTGTAATGAAATATAGCCCAGTGGAGGAAGATAGCAGTAGCTGATCTACTCCCTATTTCCATACTTGCTTCTTAAATGTTAGTTTCATCGTCCTGTTTATCATTACATACATTGATTTTGGTTTATATTGTCCTGAATTTGCAGACATTGTTTTGAATGAAGGACAACACCCACAGTGTTAGTGTTTAATTTCTTGCCAAAGCTATATTTTAAAAAATGTTTTCTATTTCTGTAGTTTCTGCAAAGGGAGAAAAAAAAAATCCATGCTTTTTAGCCTTTTTTTTTTTTTTTTTTTTGAGAGAGGGAGGGACAGAAGGACCGAGGGCCTGAGACCATCTTTAGTAGGCTCCACGTCCATTGTGAACCAGAAGTAGGGCTGGATCTCACCATCCTAAGATCATGACCTGAGCCAAAATCAAGAGTTGGATGTTTAACCAACAGAGCCAGGCAGGTGCCCCATTATTTATCTTTTCAAGGTGGCTGAGACTAAAACATAAAACAGTAGAGGGGAATCTGTCTAACCTGATTTCTTGTGTAAGATGGTAATGTTACAGATCATAATATTACAGATTTCATGGTATTTGTTGGGAACTCCTGACTGCCAGTTCTTCTTTCTTCCTTGCATAATCTCTTTGAACACCTTCTATTTAAAATTTTGGAATGGTTATTCTTTAAACAAACAAAACAAAACAAAACAAAACAAAACAAAAAACCCACCTCAGAGGTACACTGCCGTTAACCAAGATTACAGAGACTGGTATAAATCTGAGTGTCATTGTAATCTGTGTCATTCCGTCGCGTTGTGTGCTTTGGATTTGAACTGAGAATGTCTGTTTTCTGAAAGCACTAGTTTGTTTTAATTTATTTTAAAATTGGGAAATAATTGTACATATAATAAAGTATAGTAACCTTAAGCTTGATAGCTTTTTACATGTGTATAGATCTATGTAATTGCACCCAGATTAAGATAGAACATTTAGGGGCACCTGAGTGGCTCAGTTGGTTAAGGAACTGCCTTCAGCTCAGGTCATGATCCCAGGGTCCTGGGATCAAGCCCTGCATGGGGCTCCTCACTCAGTGGGGAGCCTGCTTCTCCCTCTCCCACTCTCTTGCTTGTGTTCCCTCTCTCGCTCTGTCTTTTCTCTATCAAAACAAAAACAAAAACAAAACACTTACAGCTCTCCTCCACTCAGACTCTTTCCCAGTCAGTACATACCCCAAAGAGATAATCACAGTTTGACTTTTATCACTGTAGTGTCTTTGTTTTTGTTTTTAGTTTCATAGTAAAAGTTCTTTTTAAAAATGTTTCTTTTTCTGCTTGTAAAGAGCACCAGGGTAGCATCCCTAATAAGTTAGGGATGCTATAATCAGAGATAGCGTGAAAGGCATGGAAGTGAACAAGGCTTAATTGTATGATAGATGATTAATAACAAAATTCTAGTAGTCTTATGGAGCCTTCCACATGGACAGAATATACTTTGCCTGGGACTAGAGTACAACCTTCTTTTTCATTTGAATTTTTTTAATCATAAGGAGAATTTAGATTAATCAAGTAATATAATGAATGTTCATGTACCTGCAGACTAGTTGAATAATATTAATCTGTCATATTTGTGTCAGATTTAAAAAAATAGTTTTTCGCTTTGATATAATTTCAGATTTAGTAGAAGTTACAGAAATAACATAAGGAATTTACCAGTCATTACCCTTCACCAGTTGTTTACCTTTTGTTTCATATGCTTTATAATTCCCCCCCCTTTTTTTTTTGAACCCTTTGAGAGTAAGTTGAAGGAACTGTGCCCCTCCAGAATTCCTTTGAATACTCTGGAGTTTATTTCCTAAGAATAAGGTAGGGACATTCTCTTACATAACCATGGAGAAATCCTTTATGGATTTTTAGAGTTTAATTTTAATGATAATCTTATATCTAAGCTCTTGGATACACCTCACAGAAGTTTCAGTATGTTTTTAAGCTTAATTAAATGCAAATGTGGTTTATTTTGCTTTTGGTCAAGACGTTTTGAAATTTGAAAACTAAAATGCATCTTGCTAACTTTGGCTTGTATATCATTAGGTGTTGTCACCAGATATATTATATTATAGTATCTTAACATAATTTTTGAACTAAGAAGTACTAATTATAATTAGACTTTAGTCTGTCAGGGTTCTTTGTAAACTAACACTATGAAGTGTCAAGATGATACATAAACTCAACAGAGCATTTTTAGTTGTCCCTTATCACTGCCTCCTACAGAAGTGACATGCTTGTCAAAGCCACATGTATTCTTCCTGTTTTCCCGATAATAGTGTAAGTTTTTAGGTCAGTCGATGTATGGATAAAGGCATTTGTATTGTGTTTACTCTCTATGGAAGTGAGTAAATTTGCTTGTGAAAATTAAACTCAGTACACTAAAGGTCTTAGTACACCTCTCACCAAATGAACCACTATCCATGCTGGAGTATCTAAATAAGGTTGTGGTTTTCCTTGTGCCCTGTTTAGATATTCTGAAGCCCAGTTTTTCTCTTGTACATGTAACTTCAGAAGTTCTTTCTGGTTTTATTTGCATTTTCATGTAAAATTTATAATGTCTCTTTTCCTTAGTATCTGAGTTTTAGTAGAATTTGAAAAGATCTTAACCATTGTTTTAGGGGAAAACTGCATTCAAGTGATCATGTCACATCATGGTAAAGGGTCCATTCTAGCGTGGTGTTTTAGAATCTAGAAATATACCGGCCCTTTGACCTTGGGCATCTTACTTAGTCCTTGGGCAGATTACTTAATTCTTGGGAGACTTGCTGTCCTCACTGAAGTGGGGATAAATAGTACCTACCTCAGCAGCCCTATGAAGATTGAATAAGATAATGTATGAAAAGTACACATAGCTCAGTGATAGGCACAGGTCAGTAAATACTAGCTTTTAAGTAGAAGATAATGGTACTTATTCAGACTTTGGTTTTGTTTAACAAAATAATACTTAAATATTCCTTTAGACTAGTTTTACTAAGCCGATAAAGGTCCGTAATATAAAACAGAGCTCCATATGCAGTGTTTAACTGTAGCTTTTTTGTGAACAGAGTAATGGATAGATCTATAATGGAAGACTTTTTTTTTTAAAATTTTTATTTATTTATTTGACAGAGAGAGATTACAAGTAGGCAGAGAGGCAGGCAGAGAGAGAGAGGAGGAAGCAGGCTCCCTGCTGAGCAGAGATCCCGATGCGGGGCTCGATCCCAGGACCCTGAGATCATGACCTGAGCCAAAGGCAGCGGCTTAACCCACTGAGCCACCCAGGCGCCCCTGGAAGACTTTTTAGTAGCTTTTTTTGTATATTGGTTTGTTTTCCAGTAATCTCATGAAATTGGGCAAGACAGATAATTATATTTCTTTTGAGAGCTCAAGAAACAGATACCTAAAGTGTGTGTGGTGTAACTAAGTTATGGATACATAGCAGGGTATTAGTGGGGATAGCTAACATGTATGTGATTACTAAATGCTAGGTACACTTCTGGTTGCTTCTGTGTCTTAGATCACTTATAATAACACCGTGGGATATTTTTGCTGTCAAACATGTTAATGAAAACAGACCTGCTCAAGATGATAAAACTAATAAATGCCTGAATTAGGTTTTGAGGCAAGGTCTACCGGACTCTAAATCTGTGAATGAATGAATGCCTAAAAGAGAACACTCTTCAGGGTGCCCTTGTATGTTTTTAATTCTTAAATACTGGTATTCCCTTGAAGTCTTTGTTTAAAAGAGCAGACACTGAAGTGACAGTGCATAGTAAAAAGGGAAATCCTATTCCTCCACTCTGCCACAGGCTGTGGGGAGTAGAATAAGGGAATAAAAGCAGGAGATGTGGTCTTAAATACTGACTTTTGCAAAAGAATTTGCCTTTTTTATTAGGTTTACTATCTGGTTGAATAATCTTTTATCTTCCCTTACCCTTATTTTGGCGAAAAGTTTAGAGGCTGGAGACAAAATCAGCTATCTGTTCTGCAAGCCCTTAGAGAGGTTTGCATTCTTCCTATTCTGTAGTCTATAATTGTAATTTGGAAGGATTAGATTTAAGAAGAATAAAAGATTCCTTAACTTCTATGGTTCTATCAAGGTACCCTAGCCCCATAATTTTATATATACAAATACTTCTGTGTGTGTGTGTATATATATTTTATGTATAAAAAATACATATATTTAACTCTGTATTTGGTTATGCTTGGGAACTTTTAGGTACTTACAGTCTCATTAGTATACTGAACACATAGACCAATTGTCTTATCCGGTCAGCTTTTTGCTTCCTTGCCCTTACATTTGTTTTATTGTGCTGGTGCCCATAACAACACAAACTTACAGCTCAGTAATGCAGGGCAAATAGACTTCTTTCCTTCCCTGGAGGCTTTTCCTGTACTAGATGCCAGTTGGGAGGGTGGTGAGCCTGCGAGTTTAATAGAAAACCTGATTTCCTGACTTTCTCTTATTTAGATTGTCTTAGTGCTGAAATAGGCTTTAAGAAGTGAGTAGAAAGCAGTGCCCAGCTTGAAGTTATTTTAAAAATATTCAGCTGTGAGTGAATGGATTTTTTCCCTTTATTTATTTTAAAATAAATAAATTTTAAAATAAATAATTTATTTATTTATTTGGCAGAGAGATCACAAGTAGGCAGAGGCAGGCAGAGAGAGAGCAGGGGAAGCAGTCTTCCCTGCCGAGTAGAGAGCCCAAAGTGGGGCTTGATCCCAGGATCCTGAGATCATAACTGGAGCCAAAGGCAGAGGTTCAACCCACTGAGCCACCCAGGTGCCCCCGATTTTTTCCTTTGTTAGCATCTCAGAAGGTGTTGACGGGTTTAATATTTTAATATTAAATTTAATTTAATATATTATTTAATAACAATCTGTAGTAGAACATTATTTAGTGACACCCAGTTTTCAATTTAATAGCCATTTATTTGCCTTGGCAAATTCTCTGTTTTTTCCTGTATTCCCCCAAACATGCTTTTCTTTCTTTTTCTCTTTTTTTTTAAAGATTGTATTTATTTATTTGTCAGAGAGAGAGTGTGTGTGCACAAGCAGGGGGAATAGCAGGCAGAGCAGGCAGGGGGAGAAGCAGGCTACCCGCTGAGCAAAGAGCCTGATTTGGGACTCCATCCCAGGACGCTTGTAACCTGAGGAAGGCTTAACTGCTTAACCACTTAACCAACTAAGCCACCCAGGTGTCCCAAAACTTGCTTTTCGTTACAGTTTTCCAAGTTAATTTCTTTTATTTTATTAAATTTTAAAAAATTCATATCCTGGATGAGCTGCCCCCCACCCAATTTTTTTTTCTTAAATTAAGATGTTTATTTTATTTTAGTAACCTCTACACCCAGCGTGGGGCTTGAACTTAAAACCCCAAGATCAGGAGGCACATGCTCCACTGGCAGAGACAGCCAAGGCACCCCCAAGTTAATTTCTTTGAATAGAATGTAAAATTGTAATATTGAAAAAATATGGCCCTCCCTCATCCTTTCCATTTGAGTCTGTCTTTCTTTGTTTCTTTGTTTCTTTCTTTCTTTCTTTCTTTCTTTCTTTCTTTCTTTCTTTCTTTCTTTATTTATAAAAGGATTTTATTTATTTATTTGACAGAGAGAGATCACAAGCAGGCAGAGAGGCAGGCAGAGAGAGAAAGAGAGGAGGAAGCAGGCTCTCCGCTGAGCAGAGAGCCCGATGCGGGGACTCGATCCTAGGATCCTGAGACCATGACCTGAGCCGAAGGCAGAGGTTTAACCCACTGAGCCACCCAGGCGCCCCTCCATTTGAGTTTTAAGATGCTTATGTTTTTGATATTACTACCGTGGTTAAAAGACTTTCTGGGGAATTTGATGTGATGTTTGGATTTTAAAGGCTTGTATTTTACCCCTTTTCCAGAACCTTCTCAAGTACTCAACTTCTGCAGCTGACAAAAGTAAGATACTTATTGATAATGGATCTTTGTTATCTTTCTTGTCATTAATTACTAGTGTTTTAGCTTTACTCTATTTTGTCTTCATTTGAATCTAACAGTTTTAATGCCCTTATTAGCAGGGTGAATCTCTTTTCTCAGGAGAATGCTGACATTTACATGGCTATAAAACTTAGTTGTTTGAGTGCCTACTGAGCATCAAGACATTTTTTTCTGGAGATGCCTTTCTTTAACACACATTGTTACCTTTGATCTATCACAGCAGTCTTGGGGCTCAGAAGCAACTTGTTTGTTGTGCTTGTGTGCTTTTTTCTTTCATAAAACTTTGAAGGTTTATTTTTATAAAATACTAATTTTTAGAATGTAAAATTTGGTGAATAATAGCACCCCATATAATTTTTGGGTCTCAATGAAGTAAACATCAAATTGCATTTCATAAATGTGTTTAAAGGATCTAAATCTGTGAATGTTGGAAAAAACTTCCCAAAGCTTGTTCTTCTAGTTGATGATGTTCAGTAGGTACAGACCTTTCTGAAATCTGAGTCTGATTTGGAACCATATGTGCTTTTCTGGCATACTTCAAAAAGATTTGTATTGATTTGTGAGCCCAGAGTTAAATTTTTCTTGGTCACTGGAGTGATGGGTGTTTAAAAAAATCCCCCCCCCCCCCATAGATTCCTTGCTTAGGACTGGCCATATAATTTTCAGGGCTCCTTTTTAAAGAAAAAATGAAGAATTTCAGAATGATTATAGCAGAACAATAAACCAAGCATGGAGTCATGTGACTGTACAGGTTGTGCACTCATGAAGCTGGCCTTGTCATTTCTTCAACAGCTAATTTTATTTTTAATTTTTTATTTTTTTTAAAAGATTTTATTTATTTATTTGACAGAGAGAGATCACAAGCAGGCAGAGAGGCAGGCAGAGAGGGAGGGGGAAGCAGGCTCCCTGCTGAGCAGAGAGCCTGATGTGGGGCTTGATCCCAGGACCCTGTGATCATGACCTGAGCCGAAGGCAGAGGCTTAACCCACTGAGCCATCCAGGTGCCCCGCTAATTTTATTTTTAAAAAAGATTTCTTTCTGAGAGAGAGTGGGCGAGTGGTTGGAGGGGCAGAGGGAGAGAATCTTCAAGCAGATTCCCTGCTGAGGGTGAATCCCCCCCCCACAGTGGGGTCTCAGTCTCACCACCCATGAGATCATGACCTGAGCCAGAACCAAGAATAGTTGGATGTTTAACTAATTGAGCCACTCAGGCACCGTGTTCAATAGATAATTTAGAAAAATTGTGTACATTTTCTAATTTTGACATATAAGTGTATATTTTACTGTTTTTTTTTTAAATTTTTTTTTTTTTAAAGATTTTATTTATTTATCAGAGAGAGAGAGGGGGAGAGAGCGAGCACAGGCAGACAGAATGGCAGGCAGAGGCAGAGGGAGAAGCAGGCTCCCCGCTGAGCAAGGAGCCCGATGTAGGACCCGATCCTAGGACGCTGGGATCATGACCTGAGCCGAAGGTAGCTGCCTAACCAACTGAGCCACCCAGGCATCCCTATTTTACTGTTTTTATTTGAAGAAAATATGTCCATGTTAGGATTTAAAATATTAAACTTTTATGCTAGTTTTATTTTCTAACTTAAGATTTGGTTAAGGAGTGTCACAGTACAAATGTTCTTACTATAGGTTTAAATGAAATAACACAAAACTTGGATCTTAAAAATGTTTTGTTTTATTTTATTTTATCTTATTTTATTTTGTTTTATTCAGACATTGAGGTCTTGTAGAGATAACTTTTGAAATTGATGATCCTGAGTTGCGACTTTAGGTCATGTGCTTACCTCACTCTTGAAATAACTTTATAAACCTTTCAGGCTTGCTAATTAAGGTTAGCTAAAACTACTTTCAGCAAAAGCCCTGTGCTTGTTTTCCCAGTGAGCTAAATCAAGCATTAATTTCTGAAGATAATTTTTTTTTTTTTTTGATAAGAAGTAGTATTTATTGGTGGGCATGAATAGGGAGGGAGCAGTGCCAAGGTTCTCATGAGTGCAGAGCCCTTCATTTGGCCACCGTTAGGAAAGTATTTGACCCCACAGCTACCTGGGATGAGCCGCTCTTCAGCTACCATGTCTTCAACTTTGTCTGCATTAAACTTAGTAAAAGCCCCACTTCTTGGAGATGTGCATCTTCTGGCGGCCAGGGAACTTGAACTTGGCCCTGTCTAGGGTCTCAGTCACATGCTCCTTGTTCTGCAACTTGTTATGGATGGACATGATGACTTGGCCAGTGTGGACCCTGGCTCCTGTGCCCTAGGGCTTTCCAAAGGCACCCCGCAGGCGGGTCTGCAGCCTAGCTTGGAGATAGCATGAGGTCACACCTCAGTGTGCACTGGAAAGGGCTATGTTCAAGGTCACTTGGGGCAACTCATGCAGTCAGCAGGCTCCATATGCCACCAAGGAGGCTACTCTTTGCAGCATGGCATGCTGGTCCCCCATGGAGAAAGGAAAGAGTACAGTCGGCTTGAAGATAAAATTTTTTAATGAAACTGTTTAAAGTTTTCTGGGTAGACGTTATTCTGAAATGACTTCTTGTGTATGGAGAGATTATTTGTGTATTTTATATAAAAGAGTAGCAGTTGATGTAGACTACTGGAAACAGCTTTAACTAATAGTAATAAGAATATTACTGTATTTTTTTTAACCAGTAAGAAGTTTTATGGGAGCTGAACCTAGTAACCCCCCCCTTTTTTTCCAAGTAGGAAATAAGAATGCTATCAAAGGTCCAACATTTTTTTCCTCCCTCTTCTTCCTCCTCACCATCAGGTTAGCAGGTGGTTAAATAACCATTTCTCTGACAGAAGGTGCTGGGTGATTAACAAAAGCCATCATATAACACATTCCCTTGATCATGTCATGAAGTTGATCTCCTTGGAGGCCAATGAACTTCATGGAAATTTCTGTACCTTAGAAGAACTTTAGACTTTACCCAGAACACTGATCACATGTAAATGCTTGTCCTTTGGTATGGAAAACCTCAAGTTCATATGCATTCCCTCAGAAAGAAATTTGAAACAGAGTTGGTGACCTATGTGGGGTAGTTCATATGATCTGCTTGTACAACTTTTTCTAAATACTATACCGACTACTTTTGGATGAGGGTTAGAGCCCCTGCTTTAGGATATGATTTTAGGATTTTTAAAAAATTAAGATAGAATTTATATAGTGAAATGCAATCACTTCTCAGCCTTTTGGGTAAGGTCAAGTGTAGTATATAGTGAAATGCACAGATAGAAGTATGCAGTTTGAGTTTCAGTAAATGTTTACAGCTGTGTAGCCACTGCCACAATCCTGATACATAACTTTATATTGGAACATACTCATGGCCCCCTTCTGATTATTTCCTGTTCTCCTCCCACCCAAACTGCAGTTCCTACCTGAATTATGTTTCTGTCACTATAGATCAGCTTTATTTATTTATTTATTTGATTTTTATTTATTTATTTGACAGAAATCACAAGTAGGCAGAGAGATTGGAGGAAGCAGGCTCCCCGCCGAGCAGAGAGCCTGAGGCGGGGCTCGATCCTAGGACCCTGGGTTCATGGCCTGAGCCTAAGGCAGAGGCTTTAACCCACTGAGCCACCCAGGCACCCCTTATTTATTTATTTTAAAAGATTTTATTTATTTGACAGAGATCACAAGTAGGCAGAGAGGCAGGCAGAGAGAGAGGAAGGGAAGCAGGCTCTTCCTGATGTGGGGCTTGATCCCAGGACCCTGGAAATGACCCGAGCCAAAGGCAGAGGCTTTAACCCACTGAGCTACCCAGGTGCCCCACTATAGATCAGTTTTATTTAATTTTTCATTTTAATGGAATCATGTAGTATTTGCTCTTTTTTAAGTTGCTGCTTTGAGTCAGTCTGATGCTTTTGAGATTCATCCATGTTGTTCATTTTTATTGCTGAGTAGTATTTTATTGAGGAATTGCACCCATAATCTGTTTATCTGATCATTTGATACTGGACATTTTGAGTTCTTTTCAGTTTGGGCCTGTTAGGAATAAAGTTGTTCTGAACATTTGTTTCCAAGCCTTCTTGTGATCACATGTTTTCACTTCCCTTGGGTTAGTATCAAGGAGTGCAATTGCTGGGTCATAGAATACATGGATGTTTAACTGTATAAGTAGCCGCCAGACTGTCCTTAAAAGTGGTAATGCCAGATTTATACTTTCATGAGCAATGTATGAGTTCCAGTTACTCAACATCATCAAATTTGTTATTGTAAGTCTCTAATGTAGTTACTCCATTGGGTGTGAAAGGGTCTCTTACTGTAGTGTTTTCATTTGCATTTCCCGGATGATTGATGGTGATCCACATCTTTTAATGTACTTACTGGCCATCGATAATGTCTTTGGTAAGGGTTCCATTAAAATCTTTTGTCTATAAAAGTTTTCTTCCTCTTACTGATTTGTGTTTGCTTTTTTTATATTTTTGGACATAAATCCTTTATTAGATACATGTATTTGCAAATATTTTTCCCACTCTGAATTTCATTTTCTTAAGGGTCTCTTTAATAAGCAGATATTTTAACAATTTTTAAAATATTTTTTATTGTGAGGAAAATACACATAACAAAATTTATCATTTAACCATTTTATTATTTTTTAAAATTTATTATAGCACGAGTGGGGAGGAGGGGCTTTGGGAGAGGGAGAAGCAGACTCCCTGCTGAGCAGGGAGCCAGACATGGGGCTGGATAACAGGACTCTTGAGATCATGTCCTGAGCCGAAGGCAGATGCTTAACTGAGTCACCCAGGCACCCCCCCATTTTAAAGAGTACAGCTCAGTTGCATCAAGTATTTTCAGTGTTCTGTAACTGTCACTATGTATTTCCAGAGCTTTGTCAAACAATCTGTACCTATTAAATAACCAGAAAATTTTAAAAAAAAGATTTATTTATTCATTTAGATGGGGAGGGGCAGAGGTAGAGGGAGAGAGAGAATCTGAAACAGATTCCCTGCTGAGTGCAAAGCCCAATGTGGGGACCTATCCCATAACCCATGGGATCACAACCAGAGCTGAAATCAAGAGTTAGACAGATGCTCAATGGGCTGAGCTACCCAGGCGCCCCTGAAGACTTTTTTTTAAAAGATTTTATTTTTAAGTAATCTGTGCACCCAACATGGGGCTCAGATTTACAGTCCTGAGGTCAGGAGTCCCAGGCTCTACCGACTGAGCTAGCCAGGTGCCCAAATAATAAATGTTTTGTATGATTTTTTTTTTTTTAAGAGAGGGAGGGGGAGAAACAGAGGGGAACAGAGAGAATCTTAAGCAGGTTCCACATCCAGTACAGAGCCCTACGCAGAGCTTGCTCTAACAACCCTGAAATCATGACCTGTGCTGAAATTAAGAGTAGGACACTTAACTAAGCCACCCAGGCACCCCTTTGTATGATATTTGTAAATTAGAAGTTTTTGTGTGAAAGCAGTTAATGTTCTGTCTTTTGAATGCCTTTAAGCTTTTAGTTTATTGGCTCTTCCGTGACTATTTGAAGCATGTGATGTGTATAGTTTTCTTATCTGCCTTTGCCACTCTTAGTGGTAGAGGGGATAATACATTAAGATATTATCTGTCATTGTCCATTGTTTCAGGTAAGAACTTAACTTACTTTCTGATTTGCCTGTTTTGTGATATTTTATTCTAGATGAAGTGTCCTCACTTGAAGTCACATTTTTGATAATGATAGGGGATAAAGTCAGGCTTTGAGTTTACTGGCTTTTCTTTCTCCTCGAGAGGACAAGAAGTGGATAAGGAAATACCAAGCTGAGTTAGATGAGAATGGTATTAGTGGTTTTCTAAACAGATTCTGTTATCCTTAGGACATCTGTAGCTTCTGGGATACAGAGGCAACATGACTTCTGGAAAGTAGGCACCAATCTTCATTTCTGTGATGGTCTTAAGTTTCACAAGCTACTTTGCTCTGTTGCCTTCAATGTTGATTTGCTTATTTCCCCACTCCCAACTACACAAAACTCTCTTCTTTTTTTTTTTTTTGCCTAGAACTGAAATATCCTTCCCTTGTTCCAAAATATACCACCACAAATTTTTTAATCTCATGCATTTCTTTCTCCCAAGTTGTCTTTTTTAAAAATAATTTTGTAATTATACGTGACACACACAGAGAATCAGATGCAAATGTACAGTGTAGTGAATGGTTGTATAAAGTGAAAGCCCATGTCACTACCACCCAGGTCAATAAAAAGATCATCCCCAGCACCCTCAGCAGGCTGTACCGGTCTCTGTTCCTTCATACACAGCTCCCTCTCCCTTCCTCTTAGAAATAACTAACCACTGTTCCCGTCTTCATGGTTATCACTGCCTGACTTTTATTGATATTGTATATCCATAAACAGTAGTTTAGGCTGTTTTTGAATGGAACTGTATTGTGTGTATTTTCTATCTTTTGCACATTCCTGTGTGTTTTGTTGATCTAATTCATTTTTATTGCTATTATATGGTACATTTTTGATCATAATAGGGGAAAATACACTACAAATTACCTTATTGTTGCTGGACATCTGGGATGTTTCTGGATTAGGGCTGCTATGAACAGTACTGCAATGAATATTCTTGTACATTTTTTCTGGTGTTTGTCACATTCTAGGGTGTAAACCCAGGAGCTTAGGTGCCAAGACATAGGATATGTATCTTCAACTTCAGTGCCATGTTGTTTTCCAAAGCGATTTATCAGTTCACACTCCCATAGTAGTGAATGAGAGCTTCCGTTGCTCTGCATCCTAGTCAACACCGAAATTTGTCAGTGTTTCAATTTTTGACAAATTTGGGGAGGTAAGTAGTAGTATCTTGTGGTTCTGATTTTGATTTCCCTGGTTATTGGGTTTGAGCATCTTTGCCTATTTTATGGGCCATTTGGATTTTTTTTTTTTTTTTGCAGTTGCCTATTCTTTTCTCTTTTTGTCTATTGAATGATTTTTCTTAAAAATACTAATTTATAGTTCTTTATATATTCTGGATTTTTGTCAGTTAACTTTGGACAAATATTTTTGTCCATTTGGCTTTGTTTTCACTGTCTTTGTGGTCTTTTGATTAGTAGAAATTCTTAACTTTAATGTAGTCAAACTTATTTCTTTTTTCCTTTATGGTTACTTTTTTGCCTTACTTGAGAAATCTTTTCTTCTCTGCTCAGAAGTCATGAAAATATTTTCTTTCTTTTTTTTTTTTTTCTAAAGATTTTATTTATTTATTTGACAGAGAGAGATCACAAGCAGACGGAGAAGCAGGCAGAGAAAGAGATAGAGGGAAGCAGGCTCCCCGCTGAGCAGAGAGCCCGATGCGGGACTCGATCCCAGGACCCCGAGATCATGACCTGAGCCGAAGGCAGCGGCTTAATCCACTGAGCCACCCAGGCACCCCGAAAATATTTTCTTAAACATTTTTTAAAGATTTCTGTTTTCAGGGGGAGTGCCTGGCTGGCTTAGTCAGAAGATCATACAACTCTTGATCGTGGGGTTGTGGATTCAAGCCCTACAATAGGGGCCAATTTCATTTTTTTTCCCCATGTGGATTATCATATCAGTAGACCCAGCACACGTTATAGAAAGGCCGGTCCTTGCCTAGTGTTTTTTATTACCTCTTTTTTTCATAAATCAAGTGGTTACATGTGGATGTTTCTTGGCTCCCTGTTCTGTTCCACTGGTCTTTCCCTGTGCCAGTATCACACCATCTTTAGCTGGCGTAGTTTAAACTTGCCACCTTGGTTCCTCCCCCTTTTTCAAGAGCATTTTGGCTGTTCTTGGACCTTTTGTGTTTTTAGAATCCTTTCATCATATCCTCCAAAACAAAACACACTGTGCTAATGTTTTGATTTGGATTGTATTGCTTTTTGCTTTTTCTTTTTTTAAAGTAATATCTTTGCCCACTGCGAGGCTCAGATTCACGACCCCAGAGATCAAGAGTTTCATACCCTACTGAGCCAGGTGCACCTCTCCTTTTTATTTCTAATAATGCTTTAAAGTCTACTTTATCTTGTGTTATTATACCCAAACCATTTTTCTGTTAGTATTTGCATGGTATTTCTTCATTGTCTATTTTTCAAATTTTGTTTCCTTAAATTTCAGTTTTGTGTTTCTAACAGTGTGGCTCAGTCAGTTAAGCATTCTACTCTTGATTTTGGCTCAGGTTATGATCTCAGGGTTGTGAGATGGAGCCCCATGCTGGGCTTCACACTAGGTATGGAGCCTGCTTAAAGGTCTCTGTCCCTCTCCCTCTGTCCACACCCCCTAAATTTGGAGACTGATGGGATGTACAGCTCTGTCTCTCTTCAGTTTTAGCAAATAACCCAAGGGAAGAAGCTGATCAAAGTATTGTATTCATCTCTCTGAATTTCAGTCTCCTTTCATATCTCAGGGAGTTTAATTTTAATAATAGCTCTCACTTTGCTTTTAAGAGAATTTTATTTTTTAAAAATTTACTTATTTCATTGACAGAGAGGGAGCACAAGTAGGGGGAGTGGCAGGTAGAGGGAGAGGGAGAATCAGAGCCTAGATTTGATCCCAGGACCCTAGGATCGTGACCCAAATCAAAGGCAGACGTTCAAGCGACAGAGCCCCCTGGTGCCCGTTATTTTATTGTCCTTAGCCCATTAGTTATTTGAATTACTCATTGCTGCTGGAAGTGTTTTACTCTTTATTTGGGGTTTCTGTTTGGGATTCTGATTAGGCACTTTAAATAATTCTGTTTAGAATTTTTTTGTTTGTATTCCTTCTGCTTAAAATTTGAACTTTGATTACATAAATAGGCTTGGAGGGAGTTCCCTTGGGTTTTACTGTAGACTGGGGTTGGGGTTGCAACCACGAATTGATATATTAAAAGTTAAGGTATGACCTTAAGATATACTGTGAGCTTTGTTTGTTCAATGGATTTTTTGTGACTTGACTTCATCCTGGGATGAAAGTTGCTTTAACTTATCTAATATTACCCCCATTAGTTTTGTAGTGGACTGATGGAAGGCTTGATCCTTCTGTTGCTAGTTTGAGAAGCATTGGATAAAGAAGCAGGAGAAACATGCAGCAGTGCTGGAATGGAAACAGAGAATGAAGGATCCTGGACAAACTTTGAATCCACTTGAAACTGCCATTTCACCCCAGTGATAATCTGAAATATTGTCTAATATATTTTTAAAGTTTTAGCTCTTTTCAGAGATGGATGTAAGTGTAAGATGGAATTAGAATTCTAAAGAAACCTCGAGTGGCTCTTGGATCTGCCCATTAGGTGGTGAAAGGAATAATGTCACAAAGAGGTTGTCAGAACATTGGATTTAAAAAATTTAGAAAGTAGTTTGGTGGTAATTGTTTTGAATGCATGGGAAAGATTAAAACCAGGGATATACTAGATAAGCTAGGAGCTAACATATTTTGCATTGGGAATGGAGACATGATTAACCTAATTTTGTGCATATGCACCATGGCATAAAGATAAACTTGATTCTTATTTTAGTACATATTATCCCTGGGAGCCCTGTTTTCTTTTGTTCATCTCCTGCTTTCATTCCTCTCTTTTTTTATTTGACTGATATACCAGTGAACTGTTGCAGACTTTAGTTGCTTTACATTAATATATATCCGGATTATTGAGTTCTACTTTATTTTATTTTATTTTTTTAGTAATCTCTCCACCCACTGTGGGGCTTGAACTCTCAACCCTGAGATCAAGATTTGCATGCTGTTCCGATTGAGCCAGCCAAGCACTTCTTTATCTTTTTAAGTAAACATTTAACCTGTATATTTCTTTCATCTTCATCTTTAGGCCTCTAGGAATTTATACAGCTCAGTAGACTGATAGTCCAGATTCTCCTTTGGAGATGTTTAATTGAACATGTGCAGTATAGTCTTCAGAGATTTACATTTAAGCTTTTAAAAACTTTTTAGACTTTTACACGTTTCACCCTTGAAATTTTAGGCAGTCTCATCAGATCAGAGTTGCATTGGGGTAAGAGGCACTTTAAATATTAAACATATTTAAGTAATACTGAATAGTTAATTTTTTATAAACAGTGCTACATGAAAATGGATATTTGTCTAGGGAAGATATACTCAGATCCAAAAGGGAAGTAGTCTGTGAAAAATTTGCATTTTCTTCTACAGACTGGGGCTAAATATGTGTGTATGCACATACTTGTGTATTATATAAGACGGATAAATCCAGGGGCATGTGACTCTTGATCTTGGGGTCGTGAGTTCAAGCCCCACATTGGACATAGAGATTACTCAAATATTCCAAAATAAATAAGTAAGTAAATAAATAAATAAATCCAAGGTGGCTCAGTTGGTTAAGCATCTGCCTTCAGCTCAGGTCATGATCCCAGGGTCCTGCGATCAAGCCCTGCATCAGGCTCCTTGCTCAGCAGGAGGCCTGCTTCTTCCTCTCCTCTCTGCTGCTCCCCCCTGCTTCTGTGTGTGCATTGTCTCTCTCTCTCTCTGGCAAATAAATATAAGTAAAATGTTTTTAAAAAAGACAAAAACAAAAGTGACTTTTTTTTTTAAGTAATTTCTGTACCCAGTGTGGGCTTTGAACTCATGACCGAGATCAAGAGTTGCATGCTCTACCAACTGAGTCAGCCAGGTACCCCCAAATCTAACTTCTTAGATGGACACAACACAAACAGGATGGAACGAATATGCGTATGGATGCTCTGTGGAAGCAAGATGGTAGATTTTTTTTTATATGATGGTAAAGTGACATTCATTGAGGAATAAGTTAATTGTTAAGGTTTTTAATGTGAGCAAGGCAGAATACTCAATGAGCAGGTAAAAAAAAAAAAAGTTGAGTGCTAGCCAGCTGATGGTTACTTTTTTTTTCTGATAAAAATTTCTTTCTGGGGACGCCTGGGTGGCTCAGTTGGTTGGACGACTGCCTTCAGCTCAGGTCATGATCCTGGAGTCCCGGGATCGAGTCCCGCATCGGGCTCCCAGCTCCATGGGGAGTCTGCTTCTCTCTCTGACCTTCTCCTCGTTCATGCTCTCTCTCACTGTCTCTCTCAAGTAAATAAATAAAATCTTTAAAAAAAAAATTTCTTTCTGTAATCTATATAAATGCTTTATCACAGATAAAGATTAGCTGTAGTTTCCATTTTCCATTGGTATATTTCTGGGTTTTCTCGTTTTTGGAAAGGTTTACTTTTCTCTCTGACTGAAATAAACATCTGTTTAACAGTTACAATGAATGAACTATTAGTTGTGCTTATTGCTAAAATCACTACTGCCTTTGATTTTTAATAAAAGATTTCTCCAGAAATCAAAATTAATATAAGATCCAGGTTAATTTCTGGAAATGAATTGCTTTAAGTATTATTTAAGAAAATGTTTGATGACTTCTTGTAATATTCATAAAATATTTTACTTTTCTTCTTTGAAGCTGTAATTTTGAGTATATTAGAGCTTTAGATTACTTAGAAATTATTTAATTTGTAATCTTGGTGTGAAAGAAAAAACGTGGTATAGTTTAGTTTTTATTACCATGCTGTGAAAGTTTAATGAGGTTTTTGTCAAGAAGAAATCTATAGGGGTGCCTGGGTGGTTCAGTCACTCAGTGTCTGCCTTGCATTTGCCGTCCTGGGATTGAGCCGGCTTCGGGCTCTCTGCTCAGTGGGAAGCCTGCTTCTCCTCTTCCCCTGCTTGTGTTCTTTCTCTCACTCTGTCTCTCTCTGTGGAAAAAATAAAATCTCTTCGGGCTCTCTGCTCAGTGGGAAGCCTGCTTCTCCTCTTCCCCTGCTTGTGTTCTTTCTCTCACTCTGTCTCTCTCTGTGGAAAAAATAAAATCTCCAAAAAAAAAAAAAAGTCTTTAGAGGTGCCCGGATCTCTCAGTCTGTTAAGCAGCCACCTTCGGCTCATGATCCCAGCATCCTGAGGCTGATTGAGCCCCACTTGGGCTCCCTGCTCAGAGGAGGGTATGCTTCTCTCTCTCCCTCTGCCCCTCCCCTCTGCTCATGCTCTCTTTCTCTCAAATAAATAAGTCTATAAAACTTCAAAAACTAAATTTTGTCTCAGCGTGCAATATCCAATAGAAGTTATCTTGTATTCAGTTAATATAGGACATAGTAAATGCGATGATTTGTATTTGAGTTATTAGTAATGCCCTAACTTGTTGTTTAAAAAAACAAGCTGGTATACATTATTTATGATTTTATTAGGGAAATCAGGCCGAATATGTGGATCATCTGATTTTGTTATTCAGGACTCTTGGTTGCTGGTGACAAACTGAATGAGAGCTTAAGTAAAAGAAGGTATGGCTTTATTGGCAGGATACTGGAGCAGTTCATATAATTGAAGAACTGTGACAGCCAGATAGAGGACTTGGAATTGGGGGTACAGTGTCTTAATTATTCTAGTTTGGCATCTTGCTGGGCTTTGCTGTGATTTCTCTCAGGCTTCTCTTGGCTCATGGTGAAGAAAGTCTCTTCTTCCTTTTGGTGACTCAGTAATATTTTCCACTGTGCCTCTTCACCAAAAGAAATAGTAATATTTCCATTTATTAAGTAGTTTGGACCAAACAGCTTAAGTATTTATTTCCTAATAGTTTAGCTACTTGAAAAATTAATATATATGATTTGAAAGAAAACATTTTAATTTTAATATGTGTGCCTTTTGGGTACTATACAAATTCTCAAACCTTGGAATCAGGTATTCCAGCTTTTTTTTCTTTTTGGCACTGATTTTTATATGATACTTGGGTTTTATCATAGCAGCTTGCCTAAAACCCCCGTTTCTTAAGTATTGAAAGGAATTTTTTTGAGCTACTTTTGAAATTATGAATGACGTCAGATCGTTGTTTGTGTGGTTCACATACGTCAGTTACTGCTATTTCCCTCAAGAAACTTAAGATTCCTTATAGTGCCCCTGTGAATTTACTGTGGTACCCTCAAGGTGCCTTAACACACAGCTTAGAAACCATGATTCTAGAAGAAGAGGAGGGATTTTTTTTTGTTTTTTTTTTTAAAGTAATCTCTATGCCCAGTGTGGAGATTGGGCTCAAGACCCTGAGATAGAGAGTTGCATGTTTACCTACTGAGCGAGCCAAGTGCAAAAGGAGAAAGATTCTGTTTTTCTTCTTGGATCATGTGGTTGAGGGAATAGGCTATAATTTGGTCAACCTGGGGGGGATCGATATTCACCCACTCCTCTGCTTACAAGAGCGTGGTATTCCATTGTATGGGTATATCAATTTACCCATTTACACTTGTTTCAGAATCGCAGGGCATAAATTAACATCTTTTGTATCTCTGTCTATTTTCATAGCACAGAGCCTGCTAAGTCTCATCTAATACTTACACTATAAAAAACTTATGGATTTGAAAGCATGATATTTGTGATTTCATAATTATCTGGGTAATTGAGAATCAAAGACCTAAATTTAAGAGCTAAAACTGTAACTATAATACTCTTGCTGAGGAGGAAGCCTGATGCAGGGCTCGATTCCAGAACCCAGAGATCATGACCTTAGATGCTTAACCTAGTGAGCCACCCAGGAGCCCCTGCTTAAAACATCCTTAACAGTTGGTCTCAGTTGCCCATTAATATGAGGTTATCCTTGTAGTGATAGCGTTTTCTCTCCCTGTTCTGGTTGTCACTGTAAAACAAAAACAAAAACCAGCATTATTAAAAAAAAGAAAATTGGCTTTGTTTTTTCTAAGTACCATGCCCAATATTATTACCATTGCTTTCTGGTGCTATAGAGTTAGCTATTCATGTGGATGCAGTACCATTCAGATTCTTTGCCAGTTATCAGAAATTGTTATATATATACAATTGAAAAATTATATTGGCTTCAAGTTGGAACTATGTAGTCTCATCGATTTGTGAACCTGTCTGCTCTTCCTTTGTTAATTCAGGAAAAGTTGAGAAAAGGACAGAAGGAATTCAGTTTTCAGGGGAGAAGCAAAATTATTACACAAGGAATGGAATGTAAAAAGGATTTTCTAAGAATGGCTTGATCATAAGAACTCCTGCTTTTATATGATGGCTTCAAAGAAGTCAAAGAGGATTAAAGCCACTTCCCTCTTGCTGTCACTTTTATATTCCATATCCTTGTTTTGAAGCAGTGTTTTTTATCTTTACAAAAACCATTATTTTATACATATGTGGCATTATTTTTTTTTTCAAAAGTGACATTTTTATTAATACCAGTTCAGGACTGATATTGCAGCTATTACCAAGTTCTTAGTCACTTCAAGAAGTCTTTATGTGTTAGTCAGACAACATTATACCATTAATTATGATCGCGTATTACCTATTTTTAGCTTAATGTTAGAACATGAAAGTAGAGAGCACCTCACCTATAGCATTATCACCTATAGCTATTTAATTGTTTATGAGAAAATTTTTCATGATTTATCCCCAACCTTTAAAGAGAGATAAATATTATTTCATTAACTAATCAAAGCATTTTGAGTAGCTCTTGAGGGCACTTGCAGACTATGTGTGTTTTGAGGGAGACAGAAAGAGAAAGAGGGAAGGAGGGAGAAGAATTTGGAAAAGGTGGAGAAGTAGAATTTGGTAAAAGATAATAAATGCTAAATCATGTGTACCTGCAAAAATGCAGTAAAAGCTTAGTGGTCTAAAATACTGGAAGAGCTCTGATGATCTGTTTCATGGTAAAAAGTCCAGTCTGTGTATAGGGAACAACATAAACAATGGCAAGGAATTTGGAATGAATATAGAATGTCCTAGAGGGGAAGAGTAAGACCCTCATTTGAGGCAGACCTGGTTGTTTGAGAGAAAAGGGCCTCATTTTGGGAAGACCTTATTGTTGAGATGGATGCACTAGATCTTGACAACTATAATGATTGGTATCCTGAGAGTTCATGTGTTGATTGTATGTAAAGAATAGCAGTTAATTTTGCTTGGCTCACTCAGTTAAGTGATTCTTCTTAAGTGTCAAATGGCTACTAGAATTTTTGCTTCAGAAAATCACATAACTACTTTTTTATTTTGAACTTTGAAAGTTTATAATGCAGATGAAAGTTAAAATGCATATTGGAAATAAGGTCGTTACAAGGCCTTATTCTATATGAAGACAGGCAGGTAGAATTGTTGGATTTATGGTAAAAACTAGAATTATAGAGGTTTTAAATGGACATGGGTGCTAAATAGAAGGTCATGGTTTATTTCTTGTATTTACCTAAATTACGGTTTGTTTTTTTAAATTCAGAAGGTAGTTATTGAGCATATTTCTTGTCCTTGTCAGAATTCATTTGATTTGAAGATACTTGTGCAGTAACTCTTCTAATGTTATCTCCATTTTACAGATGAGGAAACTTCATGAACTTCCCAGACTGACACAAGTAAGTTTATAGTCAAAATTCCTATCTAGAATAGTCTGATTCTAGAATCTGTGATCTTACCTAATAAGCTATATTGTAGTGTCTCTCAATAATGCGTAGTGTAAGGTCATTGGGTTCCATTGTTAAGTAGTAAAATGACGTTACATATGAAATCATAATCTGTTTAGTAGAACATACAGAAATGTAAATAATCATAATGACATTTGGTATTATAAAATATAGCTATATTTATATTGAAAGTGCACATGAACTCTGCAGGGAGGCTTTCACAGTGAAAGCTTTGTTTTCAAGGAAGAATTGAAGGATACATAGTATTTAACCAGATAGTTAAAGCAGTATGAGTAAATTAGGCGGAAGTAATAACAGTGACAAAAACTCATAGATGGAAAATTTGAAAGCACCTTCAAGTTGTTCGTTTTGGATATAAATGTCATAGGGGCATATTTTTTTGAGCAAGGATGTTTTAGTGGAACTTCTATTGATCGGATTGGATTTGTCAGGTGATGTTAAAAGAACCAGTTCTTTTGTGACTTCATTTGTAACTCGTTGTTTTGTTTCTTAGGTAACTAAGGTCTACCTGTAAGTTTAATTCAAATGTTTGAGAATCAGTTAGCTAGACCAAATGGTGTTGATACTAGTTTCATGGAATGGAAATAGGGAAATTGAGCATTTCAGGAAGAGCAGTAGGAGATGGCATCAGATTTTTTTATTGGAAATGGTCAAATGATTGCTAGCCTTGAAGTCCTAGGCCTACCGAGATTTACAGTGGAGTATTAAGAAAGAAGGAATGGTGGGGGGAGGGGATGGAGGCTGATGATAGAGTATGTAGATATGTAGAGTTAGGATATGAGCTCCAGTGACAGTTCAGGGGAGACCCTGTACCCTGTGGTACTGTGCTAGTAATAGTCTCTGGGGTTGGGGAAGGTGCGGGAACTCTGGTGGCAGCAGAAACCTTAAGTTTACGTTTTGTGTGGGGGAAGGACGAGATGCTGTTGTTACATGTGGCCCCTGGTCAGGTCTGCTTATGAATGGGTTCAGACTTTTAATGAATTGAAAAGATGTCTTATGAAGAAAAATGAGAGAATAAAGCATCTTGAAGAAAGATAGTTGCATAATAATTTCTATATATGAAGGATTTATAGTAGCATATCTTATCACCTAGACCTCTCATTAATACATTACCTGCATGATTTTTTTCAACATCTGTATGCTAAATGGGAATGCATCTTAGAATCAGTGGCATGTTATAGTTGAATTGGAGTTTTTTTCTTAGAGGTGTGTAAGTTTAATAGTGTGCTTTGAATTTAATGGCATCAGAGTCAAGGCAATTTTTTTCAGTGCAGAATTTTTTCCGTGCATAAATACATTTTTTAAAGGTATTCATATTCCATTTAAGTCATCTCAGATATCCTAATGGCCTGTATACCACTTAATGAAAACACTGGTTATTGAAAATATAACTATATGCTGTAGAATGTAGGGTTTGGGTTAAATATTGAGGGTGTAAATCAATAGAAAAGAAAAAAGATAAGCTCTAAGGCCCTCTGTTTCTTTGCATTTTAGCATATGTAAGTGGCCTGATTGAAAACAGTAGTACACAATGGGTTGTTTAGTCATAGGCCTGCTGTTTACCAAAGAGCTATGCAAACACATTATTCTTTCTGCCTTTTTGAGACATTGGTTCCTCTGACTATTTTCAGGTTGGAAAATGCAAGAAACTGAGTGGTGCTGATGGACCCTGGAGGTGTGATGTTATTTTTAATAGTTATGTCCACACGCTTATTGGAAACTTGAGAATTTGAATTATTTGTGTAAATTGTTTTTTCCTTTTTTTTTTAAAGATTTTATTTATTTATTTGACAGAGAGAGATCACAAGTAGGCAGAGAGGCAGGCAGAGAGAGAGGAGGAAGCAGGCTCCCTGCTGAGCAGAGTGCCTGATGCGGGACTCGATCCCAGCACCCTGAGATCATGACCTGAGCCGAAGGCAGCGGCTTAACCCACTGAGCCACCCAGGCGCCCCTGTTTTTTCCTTTTTAAAGATTTTTTTTATGTATTTGACAGAAAGTGACACAGTGAGAGAGGGAACACAAGCAAGGGGGAATGGAAGATGGAGAAGCAGGCTTCCCACAGAGCGGGGAGCCCGATGTGGGACTCGATCCCAGGACCCTGAGATCGTGACCTGAGCAGAAGGCAGATGCTTAATGACTGAGCCACCCAGGCGCCCGGATTGTTTTTTTCATGTTGAATTGAATAGTACTTAAGTTTGTGATGTATAAGCAATATACTTGGAATATTCCATAATTTGTACAGAATAGGTTTAGAGTAGGTTGTATGTTTGAGAAGTTTTTCATCTTGTTTTAGAGAATATTTTACCTATATTTTAATACGTTTAGTATAAATAGAAGTTGTTTAGGCCAGTATGCTTTTTTTATTACTCCCTGTTCCCCATTAATGGGTTAAGCAAAATGATAGTTTAAGGATTTTTGTCTTCAGTATGAACCCATGACTTGAGTTTTTAGAGTGGTTGTTTTAATTGTAGTTACTTTAAACCAAAAAGGGAGAAATCTCTTTAGCTTAAGAGCTCATTTCTTATTAGTCTGGAGTATTTTTGTCCTCCTTTTGTTTAAAGCATGTCAATGATGGGGTGCCTTGGTGGCTTAGTGGGTTAAGCCTCTGCTTTTGGCTCAGGGCATGATCCTCAGGGTCCTGAGATTGAGCCCCTCATCAGGCTCTCTGCTTAGCAGGGAGCCTGCTTCCCCCCCACCGCCGCCCCTGCCTGGCTCTCTGCCTACTTGTGATCTCTCTCTCTTTCTCTCTCTCTGTCAAATAAATAAATAAAATCCTTAAAAAAAAATGTTGATGAATTCTACTTTTTGACTTTAGTTGAAAGGTTTTTTCTTCTTGTATTTAGTTGGATGGCAGTGACATGTTGTTCTCTGTTTACATGAGATAAATGTTACTAGTTTAAAAGTGTGGGTCTTGGGGCACCTGGGTGGCTCCGTGGGTTAAAGCCTCTGCCTTCAGCTCGAGTCATGATCCCAGGGTCCTGGGATTGAGCATCAGGCTCTCTGCTCAGCGGGGAGCCTGTTTCCCTTCCTTTCTCTCTCTGCCTGCCTCTCTGCCTGCTTGTGATCTCTGTCTATCAAATAAATAAATAAAAATCTTTAAAAAAAATTGTGGGTCTTTCTCTGGGGGTTCTGTTGAATTAATTGTCTTAAAAGGATGGTCTTAAGAAGATGGTGTTCTGGTCAAACAATTTCAGGTCTTTTGGCTATTTAGTAATTGAGAACGGCTTCAAAAGGGTAGGTATTTGGGGCACCTGGGTGGCTTAGTGGGTTAAAACCTCTGCCTTTGGCTCAGGTCATGATCTCAGGATCCTGGGATGGAGCCCCGAGTCGGGCTGTCTGCTCGGCGGGGAGCCTGCTTCGTCCTCTCTCTCTCTCTCTGTCTCTCTCCCTGCCTCTGTGCCTACTTGTGATCTCTGTCTGGCAAGTAAATAAATAAAATCTTAAAAAAAAAGGGGGGGGGTAGGTGTTTGACCTTGCCATTTAAAACACAGCCTGCGTTGTAGTGTGTGGTTACTGGAGGTTGTTTGGGTTTTTATTGGCTTGCCTTCAAAAATATGAGTAGCCCCCTACCTAATTGCCAGAATATTAATTTTAACTAGGCTAGTAGAAGAGTAGATTCTTTTCATTGCACATAACCTTTATAATTTGAATTTTGTTTCTCTCCTCTTGGGTCTACCTTTTGGCTAGCGGGAATTGGACAGTTTTTAATTGTGAATACAGCAGCTAAAAATTCAAACCTGTTTCTTCATTAAGTTGTATGCCTAAAAGATGGATTTGCGTTTTCATTCAGCTTTCTGTTTTTTGTCCATTTTTTAAAAAAGATTTTCTTTCTTTATTAGTTTGAGAGAGCTCATGCATGAGTCAGGGGAGGGGCAGGGGGAAAGGGAGAAGCAGACTCCCCACTGAACAGGGAGCCCATCTTAGGGCTCCTTCCCAGGGCCCTGAGATCATGACCTGAGCCCAAGGCAGATGCTTAACTGACTGAGCCAACCAGGCACTCCTTGCTCCTTATCCATTTTGATGTTCGTTACTCTACATAAAACTGAGTGGAAAGAACCAGAGCTTTGGACAGTCTGTTTATAGACTGGGAGAGGAATATTAACATTCCTAAATATAATATTAATATACTAATAAGCAATACGCAGATTAGCTGGGTTTGGAATACTGATTAGGTGTTTTTTTTTTGTTTTTTTTTTTAAGAATGTAGTTTACTACATTTTTCCTGGAATTGGCATTAAACATCTCAAGTACTTAGGCAAAACAGGAAAATCATGCTCATTTACACAGGGGCACACTGTTGAGTTCCCATGGTAAATTGACCTTCAAATTACTTTGTTTGTCTTTCTAGAAAAGAAACTTCTTATGCAGCTGTGAGTGGGGAGGATTGGTGTAAAATGGGTGGGGTTTGGAGATTATGTTTTTGTTCCTTTTAGGGCAGGGCCCTGAGGAAAGCATATTAGAATAAAACGGGTAAATCTGCAAGTTTCAAAATGAAATTGGTGTGTTGAATTTTGCCTGTGTTTTAGTTGCCTTTTTTAAAATTGCATTTTTGGTTTTTGCTGCCTGTCTCATTTGATTAGTTTTCTTTCTTTCTTTCTTTCTTTTTTTTTTTTTTGAAGATTTTATTTATTTATTTGACAGACAGATCACAAGCAGGCAGAGAGGCAGGCAGAGGTCGGGGCGGTGTTGGGGGAAGAGGAGCAGGCTCCCGGCTGAGCAGGGAGCCCGATGTGGGGCTCGATCCCAAGACCTTGAGATCATGACCTGAGCCGAAGGCAAAGACTTGAACCCACTAAGCCACCTAGGCACCTCTAGTTTTTTTTTCTGTTGAGTTTGTAAGAAACAGGAATTGATAATTTAAGCATTTATTTATTTATTTTCAAAGATTTTATTTATTTATTTGACAGAGAGAGCCAGCCAGAGAGGGAACATAAGCAAGAGAAGTGGGAGAGGGGGAAGCAGGCTTCCTGCCGAGCAGGGAGCCCGATTTGGGGCTCCATCCCAGGACCCTGGGATCACGACTTGAACCAAGGGCAGAAGCTTAATGACTGAGCCACCAGGTGCCCTGTAGCTTTTAAAAACTTTTTGAGACCCTATTATAAAACTGCTTATCTTCATAGGGATTGGTCATTTAGGTGTTTTGTCCCAAAAAATGCCCTTAAAATCTTATTCTTTGGACAATAGGAAGCAGGGATAGAGTCTGTAATCTCATGCTAAGAGAGAATCATATAATATGTTAAGGGGGAAATTATAATTAAGAAAATTTAAATTTCTGTGAGAAGCTATAGATCAAAAATCAGGAATGTTTTTCTCTTTCTTTTAAATAGGACATTGACCTATGCAGTGCCAGTGAGAGCTCTGATATGGAGGCAAGGTGGGGGAGAAGAAAGGAGAGGTGCAAGAGGAAACAGTTAACTTCCTTCGTCTTTATCAGAGGTTAACTGGGAGCAAGTAGCTGGACATTAATATGTGTGTAGGAATTTGCCTTATGTTAAATCTCAAAGGTAGACCTCAGAACTAGTCAAAGAGAAGTCAGGAAACATTTTTTCGACATGGCGGCCAGTCTTTCTGATCTTTCTGTAGTGATTATAAATTTGAACTACCTCCGGCACTTAAGTAAAATGATCTGCTTGGCTTTAAAAATACAGTTAATTTCTAGTGATTTGAATAACTGGATTTCCTATCTTAACATCCAAGACTTAAGTATTTCTTCTGTTTTCTGTTAAATTATAAGGGTTTTTGTCTTTCTTAGGAGGTGGGGAATGTTTCATTTAAGGTGATGAACTTAAATGCTGCCTTATAAAATTAAATTCTTTTTTTTTTTTTTTTTTTTTTTTAAAGATTTTTATTTATTTATTTGACAGAGAGAAATTACAAGTACACTGAGAGGCAGGCAGAGAGAGAGAGAAGGAAGCAGGCTCCCTGCTGAGCAGAGAGCCCGATGCGGGACTCGATCCCAGGACCCTGAGATCATGACCTGAGCCGAAGGCAGCGGCTTAACCCACTGAGCCACCCAGGCGCCCAAATTCTTTTTTTTTTATAAAGATTTTATTTTATTTATTTGACAGACAGAGATCACAAGTAGGCAGAGAGGCAGGCAGAGAGAGAGAGAGGAGGAAGCAGGCTCTCCGCCAAGCAGAGTCCAATGCGGGGCTCGATCCCAGGACCCTGGGATCATGACCTGAGCCGAAGGCAGAGGCTTTAATCCACTGAGCCACCCAGGCGCCCCATAAAATTAAATTCTTAATTTCAGGAATAAAATGCCTACCATGTGATTTCTGTCTCATGGAGGACATGGAGTCAGAAAATTACATTATAAATTACACATAGACATTTCTTAGAGTACTATTAGTAATATATCTGAGTAGTATGAAGTGAATGTTTTCTGTTACAGAAGTCATTATAAAGAGTAAGCCAGAACACTAAAAAATCTTTGCAGTCTTAAAGTTATTTGATTTTTACACTTTTTAGGAAATAGTATGTGATCCATGGTTTTTCTTTATTTTTAAGATTATATTAGAGGGCGCCTGGGTGGCTCGGTGGGTTAAGCCGCTGTCTTCGGCTCAGGTCATGATCTCGGGGTCCTGGGATCGAGTCCCGCATCGGGCTCTCTGCTCGGCGGGGAGCCTGCTTCCTCCTCTCTCTCTCTCTGCCTGCCTCTCTGCCTGCTCGTGATCTCTGTCTGTCAAATAAATAAATAAAATCTTAAAAAAAAAAAAAAGATTATATTAGAGATTATTATTATATTATTATTATTATTTTAGAGCATGTGAGTTTGGGGCAGGGCAGAGGGAGCAACCTTTAAGCAGACTCCCACGGAGCACTGAGCCAAGGTAGGGCTCGATCTTCTGACCCATGAGGTAATGACCTGAGGTGAAACCAAGAGTTGGTTATTCAACCAACTGAGCCACTCAAAGGGCCACTGTGATCCGTGGTTTTAATCTTTTCTGGTCACCATCAGAAAATATCTTCACCAAGACATCATGTTAGTATTTATGTTCCTCCCTCCTTGCCTACCCTGTTGTATAAGGATTAAGTTTAAAAGGAAAATACTTGGGGTGCCTGGGTGGCTCAATGGTTTAACGTCTCTGCCTTCAGCTCAGGTCATGGTCCCAGGGTCCTGGGATTGAGCTCAGCAGGGAGCCTGCTTCCCCATCTCTCTGCCTGTCTCTCTGTATGTCTCTCACATACTTGTGATCTCTGACAAATAAAAAAATAAAATCTTTAAAAAAAAAAAGGAAAATACTTGTATATTAAATGATTTTAAAAAAGGTACAAATCAAAGAAAAAAGAGGTACAAATCAGGGGTACCCCCGGTGGCTCAATCGGTTGGGCATCTGCCTTTGGCTCAGGTTATAATCCTGGGGTCTTAGGATCAAGTCCCACATGGGCTCCCTGCTCAGCAGGGAGTCTGCTTCTCACCACCCACCCCCTCTCCCTGCACCCCCTCCCCCCTGCCCCCGGGTGCTTGTGCTCTCCCTCTCCCTCCCCATTCAAATGTTTAAAAAAATAAAGATACAAATAAAATTTGCTAAAATTGGTTTGATCATAGTTAATCTTTTCTGAGAACATGGTTGGGGCTTCCTTTTGCCGACTTGAGATGGGAAAAGCAGTAACATTCATCTGAAGTGCAACTGAACTTTGTCTAAAAATGCTAGAGCATAATTTCTTGCTTTTGATTTCTTACATTTGAGGTCCACTTTTGAAAAAGCAACTGTCAGTGTTTCAGCCACTTAAATGACACCCAGTGATTTTAAGTATTGATTACTAACCCAACTGTTTGAAATTCTGTGTATTGCAGAGCCTCCTTTGTGGAATATATGCAGAATTTATCCCACCTTTAATCCCCCCATTCCCATATATATACATACATGCATACAAACATACATTCATATACTTATGTATGTAGAATGTAGAATGAACCACACTCTGTACCACTAGTGTAGTCACAGATTATACAAGATTGATCTTTGGTGGTTATCTGTTGAAACAGAGCTTTTTTGTTATTTTGAACATTATCTTAAGTGTTGCTGGTTCAAGGGATGTATTACCAGTGAAAGGCTCTTGATACAGAAATGTGATTGCAACATGGAGTTTAAGTGACAGTTTCTGGCAACTTACTGGGTTTTTTTCAAGGAGAAGATGGTTGTTTTTTGGTTAGGAAATGATAATATTTTAGCTGCTTATCTGTGCTCTACAGCTGGCAGAGAAATGCACATAGATCATGAATTTGCATCTGGATCTCTCAAAACTCACAGACATTACTTAGTGTTTCTAAAGGGATAGAAAAGACATGTAGAGTCAGTTCCTTCGTCTTTCTCGTCATCTTGTTTAGCAATTTCACTGAACAAGGTAACCGACACAATTTTATATTTACTTTTCTTTTTATCTTTTTCAAAGCATAGACCTAATAGGTAGGGGAGAAAAGTCACACTGAGGACATTCAGCCATGTGAGAATAGTACGGTTGACACAAAAATTGCAGCTCCTGGACAAACTGTAAGAGACTCTTAATCTCACGAAACAAACTGAAGATTGCTGGGGGGTGTGGGAGTTGGGATAGGGTGGCTGGGTTATAGACATTGTAGGGGGGGAGCTATGGTGAGTGCTGTGTGAAATGTGTAAGCCTGATGATGTACCCCTGGGGCAAATAATACATTATATGTTAATTAAAAAAAATTGCAGCTCCCTTAAGGATCGGAACTTTGTTTTGTTCATATCTGCATCAATCCCCTGTTCCTAGAATTGTGCCTACCACTCCCAAATATTTGTCAAATAAATGAACCTTCACAGTGAATTTACCATGATAGGTGAATGCAGGCATGCTTTTTGAACTCTTTGTTTCTTTTTTTATTTATGGTTGACTTCAGCGGCAAAGATTTTAGAAAACCTGAGGTTTGCACTTCTATTTAAGGAGTAAGACCAAGCCATAGTAGGGTTTTTTTTTTTTTTTTTTTTGTTTTTTTTTTTTTTTTATAGAGATTTTATTTATTTATTTGACAGAGAGAGAGAGGGAGATCACAAGTAGGCAGAGAGGAAGGCAGAGAGACGGGGGAAGCAGGCTCCCTGACTAGCAGAGAGCCCGATGTGGGTCTCAATTCCAGGACCCTGATATGACCTGAGCCGCAAGGCAGAGGCTTTACCTGCGGAGCCACCCAGGGGCCCCAGAGCCATAGTAGTTTTACTCAGCTGGTAAGTGCTGGTGTTTAAATCATCTCTCCACCATGGAATAATCCCACCCAGCATGCAGGGTCCTAGTATAGGAAGGTTATACCATCCATCAGATATTTGAAAAGTTATTAGGAAAGTTATAAGGAATCATGAAGAAACTGTAAAAACTTGCTTTAAATAGTAGCAGTTGGAAAGCCACTTAACAGTTAACATCTCTGAATTATTTTATGTTGCCTCCACACTCAAATTTTGCTGTAAATCTGTTTCTTAATATGCAGTGCATGTCTAAGAAAAAGCATTTCTTTGACATCCAGTGAAAATAAAAGATTCCTTTAAAATTATTCAGTGTTGCCTTCTCAAAGTTTTCAACTCTTAATTACCCAGCATTTGAAAGTGAGACAGGAATATGTAAAATAGTCCTTTTTTTTTTTTTTTTTTTTAAAGTTAAAATGTTCACTAGCCAAAAAAGTGCTGCTTTAGGGGCGCCTGGGTGGCTCAGTGGGTTAAAGCCTCTGCCTTCGGCTCAGGTTATGATCCCAGGGTCCTGGGATCGAGCCCCACATTGGGCTCTCGGCTCCGCAGGGAGCCTGCTTCCTCCTCTCTCCCTGCCTGCCTCTCTTGCCTACTTGTAATCTCTGTCTGTCAAATAAATAAATAAAATCTTAAAAAAAAAAAAAAAGTGCTCCTTTAGCCACCTGTGCCTAATCTCCCCCACCCAACATTTTAAGATGCCTGGCCTGAGTCTCTTCATTTCTCATGAATTGATTCAATCTGATTAGTTGTTTTAAATTAACATATAATACAGTATTTGTTTCAGGAGTACAGTTCTGTGATTCATTAGTCTTATATAATTCATCGCACTTACAATAGCACATACCCTCCCTAATGTCCCTCACCCAGCCATCCCATCCCTCCCATCCTCCCTCCAATCCAGCAGCCCTCAGTTTGTTTCCTGAGATTAAGAGGCTCATATGGTTTGTCTCCCTCTCTGGTTTCATCTTCTTTCATTTTTCCCTGCATTTCCTATGATCCTCTGTCTTGTTTCTCAAATTCCTCATATCCGTGAGATCATATAATTGTCTTTCTTTGATTGACTTATTTCGCTTAGTGTAATATCCTCTCGTTCCATTCACATCATCACATGTGGCAAGATTTCATTTCTTGATGGCTGCATAATATTCCTGTGTGTGTGTGTGTGTGTGTGTACGCACCACATCTTCTTTATCCAGTCATCTGTTGATGGGCATCTGGGCTCTTCCCATAGTTTGGCTGTTGTGGACCTTGCTGCTACAAACATTGGGGTGCATGTGCCCCTTCGGATCACTACATTTGAATCTTTGGGGTAAATACCCAGTAGTGCAATTGCTGGGTCGTAGGGTAGCTCTACTTTCAACTTTTTGAGGAACCTCTGTACTGTTTTTCAGAGTGGCTGCACTGGCTTGCGTTCCCACCAATACTACATCCTTGCCATCATCTGTTGTTTCCTGAGTTGTTCATTTTAGCCATTCTGACTGGTGTGAGGTGGTACCTCCCTGTGGTTTTGATTTGTATTTCCCTGATGCCGAGTGATGTTGAACATTTTCATGTGTCTTTTGGCCATTTGGATGTCGTCTTTGCAGGAACATCTATCTGTTCATGTCTTCTGCCCATTTCTTGGATTATTTGTTCTTTGGGTGTTGAGTTTGGTTAAATTCTTTATAGATTTTGGATACTAGTCCTTTATCTCATATGTCATTTGCAACTATCTCCTCCCACTCTATCAGTTGTCTTTTGGTTTTGTTGACTGTTTACTTTACTGTGCAAAAGGTTTTGATCTTGATGAAGTCCCCATAGTTCATTTTTGCCCTTGCTTCCCTTGCCTTTGGCTATGTTTCTAGGAAGAAGTTGCTGCGGCTGAGGTGGAAGAGGTTTCTGCCTGTGTTCTCCTCAAGGATTTTGATGGATTCCTTTCTCACATTGAGAAAGGACTCCATTTTGAGTCTGTTTTTGTGTATGGTATAAGGAAATGGTCCAGTTACATTCTTCTGTATGAGGCTGTCCAATTTTACCAACACCATTTGTTGAAGAGGCTGTTTTTTTTCCATTGGACATTCTTTCCTGCTTTGTCGAAGATAGTTGACCATAGAGTTGAGGGTCTATTTCTGGGCTCTCTATTCTGTTCCATTGATCTATGTGTCTGTGTTTGTGCCAGTACCATACTGTCTTGATGATTAGATAGATGATTAGAATAGAGCTTGAAGTCTGGAATTGTGATGCCACTGGCGTTGGTTTTCTTTTTCAACATTCCTCTAGCTGTTTGTGGTCTTTTCTGGTTCCATATAAATTTTAGGATTATTTGTTCCATTTCTTTGAAAAAAGTTGATGGTATTTTGATAGGGATTGCATTCAGTGTGTAAATTGCTTTAGGTAGCATAGACATTTTCACAATATTTGTTCTTCCAATCCATGAGCATGGAACGTTTTTCCATTTCTTTGTGTCTTCCTCAATTTCTTCCACGAGTATTCTATAGCCTTCTGACTACAGATTGTTTCTTCTTGGTTGGATTTATTCCTAGGTATCTTACGGTTTTGGGTGCAGTTGTAAATGGGTCGACGCCTTAATTTCTCTTTTATCTGTCTTGTTGTTGGTATATAGAAATTTCGGTGCATTGATTTTATATCCTGACACTTTACTGAATTCCTATATGGGTTTCAGCAGTTTTGGGGTGGAGTCTTTTGGGTTTTCCACATAAAGTATCATATCGTTTGGAAAGAGTGAGAGTTTGACTTATTTTTTGACAGTTTGGATGCCTTTTATTTCAATCTGGTTGTTTTTGTGGTTTGAATTCTTTTATTATATAAAAGGCCCAGATTGGTGTGCCTCTTTGCCCTGTTGAAGCTAATGGGGTCCGTCTATTCATTCGTCTGTTGTTCCTCCCCCCAGCCCTCCGACCTTTAGGGGGAAAAAAAGATTTTATTTATTTGAGAGAGAGAGAGGGAGCACGGGGAGGGTTGGAGGGAGAGAGAGAAAGGTAGAGATAAGCAGATTTCCCCCTGCGCAGGGAGCCTGACGCTGGGCTGGATCCCTGGACCCTGGGATTATGACAGGAGCTGAAGGCAGGCACTTAATAGACTTGAGCCACCTGGGACTTCTTTAAATATATTCAGTATATATTCAGCGTCACCCAAACCTAAGTGCTGTTACTCTGTGAGGCATGAGTATACATGATTGTATCATAGGATATCTGCTGCTGCCACTGACAGGTAGCTTATGGCACCAGAGAGCTTCTTTCAGACTTACCTCTGCATGGCCTTTATCTGACAAATAGTCCTAAGAGGCGTGGGCCGTTTTTTGTTGTTGTTGATGTTGGCAGTGTTTCACACTGACATATTTGTTTCCAACCAAGTAGTTCTTTGATTGTAATTGTTGGGAAGAAGAGTCATTGCCAGCATTGAAGCAGACCTGCCTGAACCTTCTTGTTTAAAGTACCTGTTGTTTGGTCTGTCTCTTGGAACTTTACACACTGTGGAAACTTTACACAAACATTTCTGTATTGATGGCCTTCTTATATGTTTGACAGAATAAATTATCAAGTAACTTAAGGGGCGCCTGGGTGACTCAGTGGGTTAAAGTCTCTGCCTTCAGCTTGGGTCATGATCTCAGGGTCCTGGGATCGAGCCCCACATTGGGCTTTCTGCTCAGCAGGGAGCCTGCTTCCCCCCTCTCTCTCTGCCTACTTGTGATCTGTCAGTCAAATAAATAAATAAAATCTTTAAAAAAAAATTAACCAGTAACTTAAAACATGTCAAATGGTTTTTATAGTAGATATGGTGATTTCCATATTAAATTTAGCACTTTGAATTAAATCAATTCATTATTATCCCTAGACTTGACCTGTCTCTTGAATTTAATCCCTCCTACCCTCCATCTGCTGGATATACACCTACTTGACATTGCTTCCTGGAACTACCTTCCATTTCTTTCTTTTTTTAAAGTTTATTTATTTTTAAGTAATCTCTATACCCTTTGTGGGGCTCAAACTCATGACCCCAAGATCAAGAGTTGCATGCTCTTCTGACTGAGCCAGCTAGGCATCCTACCTTTCATTTCTTAATGATACTATCCTTTTTCCACTAACCCCAGGCATTAACATTTTGGAGTTACCTTTGACAATTTGCTCTGCCTCTTTTTTTCCCATTTTTAATCAATTACTAAGCTCAGGAAGTTAATGCTTTTACTTACTTTGATGTTTCCCCCCGCATTTCCTCTGCTACAGTTGAGATATTAGGCTGTTAGCAGTTCATATCTGAACTGCTAGTCCACGAACATCCTAAGTCAATTTCCCCCTCCAGACCATTCAGCTTGCTGGTTGCTGTTGTTTTCACACAACCACTTTTGTGGTTTTTCCTGTTTATAAAGCTCTTGATTTCATGCCATTGAATTAAATCTGACTCCTTACCCTGACATTGAAGGCCCACAGTTGTGTCCTGCCTTTCTAGTCTTCTCTTCTTGAACTCTCTCTTGATATTCTGACCTCTTTTTCAAAAATGTCATGTTTTCTTCCTACTGTAGTATTAATAGCTATCCTGTCTTGAATTATCCCTATCCTTTTTTTCTCTTTATTTAGACCCCATCTAGTCAATAAAACACAGTTAAGAGTCTTCGTCTGCTGTGAAGTCTCCCTGTGCTGTTCTCCTCTGAACTCTGAGCACATGCATATCACTGGGCAGTTAACCTTGTAGTATCCTGACACTTGCTGAATTACAATGAGCCGTGTTTCATCATTTTTTGTTTGTAATACTTTTTATGTGAAATGTGTCTTGACATACATTATTTCATTTTTTTTTTCCTTAAGTCAAAGACAGAGAGACCAAGCAGATCTTTATTATCCTAAAGTAAAAGTTTTAGGTAGTAGGTCTCTAGGTGGCTTAGTTGGTTAAGCATCTGCCTTTGGCTTAGGTCATGGTCTCAGGGTCCTGCTCAGCGGGGAACCTGCTTCTCCCTGTCCCTCTGCCTTTTCATTCTGCTTGTGCGCTCTCTCTCAAATAAATAAATAAAATCTTTAAAAAATCATCGTATAATGTACCTACTGACATAACTTAAAAGGAAGAAATTAAATGTATTTTAGTATTTAAGTGCTTAGCAAAAATTACATTCTAGCAAGAAAAGGTCCTGCAGATTTATAGACCTCCAACTTTTCTTCTGTATTGTGTTGTACCTTTTAAAATAATAAGACTAAACTTGAGGGGTGCCTGGGTGGCTAAGTCGGTTAAGTTGAAGCTTATGAGTTTGGCTGAAGTCATGATCCCAGTGGGATCAAGCCCTGAGTTGGTCTCCCTGCTCAGTGGAGAGCCTGCTTCTTCCTCTTCCTCTACCTGTCACTCTGCCTACTTGTGCTCACTCTCTCTCTGTTAAATAAATAAAATCTCTAAACAAAAAAAAGACTAAACTTGATACTTAATATGGTTTTTATCTCGTCGTAAATTATTAACAGCTTTATTTCCCATATAGTATGTGGTTAATATGGTCTCTAAGTCATAAAATTTAAATTAGAAGTTATGGGAGACAAACAAAAATCCTACTTGTTAAAACACTTGATTATTGCATATTTAGCTTCCCTTTTTTGGTTCTTACCCCATTAAAATTGTTTTTCTGGAAGTTATGGATGTAATTTGCTATGTTGACTGATTCCTTTATTTTAAGATTTTAATATTTTACACAGTTTTGTTTATGTGACTTCATGTCCTCTAACAGCCCAAAAGAATGAGTTGTCTGCAAATACTGAGAGAAATCATTACAAAGGAATCCTGTTATGGGTCACCTGGGCTCAGAGGAGTGCTCAGCAGGGAGTCTGCTTGAGATTCTCCCTCTTTCTTCCTCTGCCCCTACCCCTGATGTGTGCAGTCTCTCTCTCTCAAATAAATCTTAAAAAAAAAAAAAAGTCGATTAGGTATTTTATCTTTGTAACGATCAGATTGGTGCCTAGTTGTAACAAAATTTGTGTTTAGATCATACTCCTTCCGCCTTGATTTTTTTCTTACACATAAAAGATCCCTTGGTAGTCCCCTCTCTCTGCCTGCCTCTCTGCCTGCTTGTCATCTCTCTTTCAAATAAATAAATAAATAAATAATCTTAAAAAAAAAAAAAATCCCTTGGTAGGAATGCCTGGGTCACTCAGTTGGTTAAGCGTCTGCCTTCCACTCAGGTCATGATTGGGGTCCTGGGATCTAGTCCTGCATCGGTCTTGTTCACGGGGGAGCCTGCTTCTCCCTCTGATCACTGCTCTCCCTGCTTGTACTCTCTCTCCTTTCTATGTCTCTCTGACAAATAAATAAAATCTTTAAAAAAAATCCCTTGGTAGAAGCCAGTTGTGTGTACAAAACACCTTATATTACCAAGTCTTCAGTCTAACATAAGATCTTCTTTTTTTAAAGTGCTGGTTCATGTAGTGACAAAGGTTTAGCTGAGAAACCATCAGAAATGATGATTGATTGAGGAAAAACCCATATATAGGAGTATCTGTAGGTTGTTGGAAAGTTCTGTCTGAATAGTTCTGTAATTTCTAAAGGCATCCTGAGGCCTGACTGGGCTCATTTTGGGCAGTTAAGCACTCTAAAATCTGTTGACTAAATAGTCAACAAATAATTTAAAAAAATATGTTGTCACAGCATTCTACCTTGTAGAGGAAAATCTTGTGGAGAGCTTTAAGTGGCTTAACTTGATTCTTAGGATATTTGTAAAACTATTGGTTTTTCTTTTGCAGATTGACTTGTGAAACCTTCTAATAGAGAAAGTTCTTGGGACAAACTTCACTTGGTAAGTTTGTTGTACCCCTCCCCCCAACTTTGTGCTATTTTGAGCAGCAGAAACTAATTTACAGTCTCTTTGTACATGTACATAATTATTTATATGAGCTTTTTAAAATATTCTTTTCTTTTTTTTTCCCCAAAGGTTTTATTTCTTTATGTGACAGACAGAGATCACAGGTAGGCAGAGAGGCAGGCAGAGAGAAAGAGGGGGAAGCAGGCTCCCCGCTGAGCAGAGAGCCCAGATGATGCGGGGCTCTGTCCCAGCTCCCTGGGATCATGACCTGAGTTGAAGGCAGAGGTTTTAACCCACTGAGCCACCCAGGCGCCCCTTTAGATGAGCTCTTACATGTTCACTTTAATGTTAAATCTCTAAATATGAGGGCTCAAGGCAGATTATTTTTTCAATATATAATTTGTCATAATACAGTATACTATACTTGGAAACTTTGTATTTAAGTTGAGATTAAATAAGTTGGACCCCTAATATTTTGTTTATGGAGTAGATGGTTCTTAACAACATGGAATTCTTTTACATTAAAATGATTCTTGTTTTGAGTTTTCTTGTTACATATCTATATAAAAATGTTTCATCATTAGAAATAGTACTAATGTGACATTTAAGAAGAAAAGTTCTAAAAAATTTAATCTTGTACCCAATGTGGTTATTAATCCTTGTTCTTTTCATAGACTGGTGTGTATCTATGACTTTTTCAGTCTTCATTACTGCCTCTTCTTTCTGCCATCTGTTTAATATACGAAATTATAATCTAATTTTATTGAAAAGAGAATTTGTTGTTTTAGTTTTAACTTTTTAGATCCATATCAATACTTTGTTTCACAACCTTTAGCTTGACATTGCCTCCAGAGTAAGGATCAAGCTCATTACCATGGCATTTTAGGCTCTTGACAAGTGGGCTTTAAACATTTCCCCATACACCTAGGGGTACCTTTTGCTATAGCCACATTGACCTGTTTTCCCTTCAGTACTCTCCAGCATGCTTGTTTGTTTGTTTGTTTGTTTATTTATTTATTGGTCTCGTTCTTTTCTTGTGCCATTCCTGTTCCCTCTGTCTCAGTAGCTCAGAATCTGACTGGCTCAACTATTAAAAAGCTCAGTTGTTACAAAAAGCCTTCCTTGAGTGCCCAGACCAGAATCTGTTTCTGTCTTTTGCATCCTCATGGAGTTCTATTTCTGCATCTCTTTTCACATTCTGCCTTATTAGTTATCTGTTTGTTGTCCCCATGAGATTGTAAACACCTTGAAGGCAAAAACTATGCTCATGTTTGAATTTTCAACTCACACAGACATTTCCAGAGTCCTGGGATTCAGGAGTTCCACAATAATTTGATTTTAAGTAAGATTTTTGTTTTTGGTGGGAGTGAGTGTGTGTTTGATAAGAATAAAGGAGAATAGATTTTGTGCCATCTGTTTAATTTAGGAAATTATAATCTAATTTTTAATCTAATTTAGTAGGGATTAGTTATAATCTTATTGATTCAGGGTACTATTTTTTTTCCTTCTTTCTGTATAATGAAGGGTTTATCTGATACATATAATCTATGACCTTATAGTCTGAGTTGCAGTTGAGTTACTGTTTGTGAGTGTAAGTTTTAGTTATTGAGAAAGAAATTGGGTAATTTCTCCTTTACAGGTGCCTGAAAGATGAGATACCATGTTCACTAGGAAGATGAAATGATATTTTACTTTTGTTAAGACTCCTCAGAAGTTGCATCTATGGGTGGTACTGATGATAGAGCCCCGAGAAGCCTGCAGATCCTAGATGTCAAATTCTCATGGATATATTAAGAAAAGAGCAATCATTTGACTTTGATGCTTGGAGTAAGAATTATCTTTCATTTGGCCCAGTGGGTCTGTATTAGACCTTTAAAGAAGGAAGTGTAATCCTAATATATTACCTGGTTCTGCAGGTTTAATTTTTACATTGCCATAATAATGTAAGTGTTTATTGATTTTTATTTTTAGAATCATTATTGACTTGATAAAGCATCTAATACCTGTATTTGCAAACAATAAATTAAAGTATTTTTTTTTTCAAGATTAAAAAAAAAAATTTATTTATTCATGAGAGACAGAGGTGGTGGGGTTGGGGGTAGAGGGAGAAGCAGGCTTCCTGCAGAGCAGGGAGCCCTACTTGAGGCCGAATCTCAGGACCCTGGGATCACAACCCAAGCTGAAGGCAGATGCCCAAGCAACTGAGCCATTCCAGGCACTCTTAAAGTGTTACGTTTTAAAAAATATTACATTCTTAAGAAACATGGTCTAGGTTTGGAGGGAAAGATGTGAGATGATTGAATTAATTTTGATGCCAGGAAACATTATTTGAATTAATATAATATAGGTCACAGATTAAAAGAGACCCGAGATAGGACAACTAGATTCAGTATGTGATCCTAGACTGGATCCTCTGTTGAGGGAAAAAATTAATATGAGGTATGAAATTGGTTAAGTTGAGCAGATTGTAATATAGAAGGTAGATTAATGTACTAAATCAGTGTTAAACTTTCGAAATTTTAATACTAATGCTGTGATTATTTAAGATTATTTTTGTTCTTAGGAAGTATATACTAAAGTAATAAGGAGTACAGAGGCATGGTGTATACAGCTGTCATTTTTTAAAAATAATTTATTTATTTATTTGAGAGGTAGAGAGAGACAATGAAAGAGAGCATGAGAGGAGAGAGGTCAGCAGGAGAAGCAGACTTCCCACTGAGCAGGGGGCCAGATATGGGACTTGATTGATCCTGGGACTCCAGGATCATGACCCAAGCTGAAGGCAGCTGCCCAAACAACTGAGCCACCCAGGCACCCACAGTTGTCATTTTTTGAAAAAAATTGATTTATTCTAGAGCAAGAGAGAGAGAAGGGTAGGAGGGGTAGAGGGAGAGAGGGTCTTAAGCACATTTTGTGCTGAGCGTGGAGCCCAACGTAGGGCTCAGTCTCAGGACTCTGAGCTCATGACCTGAGCTGAAACCAAGAGCCAGATGCTTAACTGACTGCACCACCAAGCACCACCACAGCTCTCTATTAAATGGTTCCAAAATAGGGGCACCTGGGTGGCTCAGTTGGTTAAGTGTCTGCCTTCAGCTCAGGTCGTGTTCTCAGGGTCCTGGGATTGAGCCCTCTGCCAGGCTCCCTGCTCAGTAGGGAATCTCTTTCTCACTCCCGCTCTGTCCCTCTCTCCACTTGTGCTCTCTGTCTCTCTCTCTCTCTGTCAAAGTCTTTAAAAAGAATGGTTCAAAAATAAGTAACTGTGTATGCACACACACATGTATGTGTGTGTGTATTTAAAAAACAGGACAGTGGTGGGAACTATCCTATCCAAGTTCTTTGTATGTTATGGAATATATTAATGATTTAAAAGGTGCTTATTTCTATATGTTAGTAATTATATTAAGCACACCATATGCATTATCCTTTAACCCTTACACGTCTTTCATGAAGTTGTTAATTTTTATTTATAGATGAAGAAACAGAGGCTCAGAGCGGTTAGTATGACTTGCTTTCAAGGTCATAGAGTTAGTAGTATGGCACAACGCTTAACCAGCTGAGCCACCCAGGTGCCCCTTCATTTCTTACTGTTTTTTTTGATTGAGGTCATTATCTTTACACTTTGCCTTAGATTAAATGGAAAACCTTTTATGCAATGTTATTCTGAGTTTCTTTTAAAAAAACTTCTTATAAAAGTTTATTTTCCTAATTACAAATGTAAATTCTAAAAGTATAAAAACTAAAAGTCCCCACTCCCACTTCTCTTTCTTAGAGGGGTAGCCATTGAAAAAAATTCATGTATCATTTTTCTGTGCATGTACAAATATGCTTCAGAATTAATACAAATATTGCTTTTGTATATATTTAATTTAACCTTTTAAATTACAAAACATTGACACTTTTTAAGTTGCCTTGGGAATTAGTCTTTAGAGACCATACTGTAGATGCCTAGAATGCTTATTTCTGCTGGACTGGCTCCATAACTTTTTTGATGTAAGATTATTTTTAGTTTATTATGAAGAATTTGATTATATGCACACTCTTTACATTAAAATTTTTTTAAGATTTTATTTTTTAATTAATTATTTATTTTAAAAAAGATTTTATTTATTTATTTGATAGACAGGGATCACAAGTAGGCCGAGGGGCAGGCAGAGAGAGAGAGGAAGGGGAAGTAGGCTCCCCGCTGAGCAGAGAGCCCGATGTGGGGCTTGATCTCAGGACCCTGGGACCATGACCTGAGCTGAAGGCAGAGTCTTTAACCCACTGAGCCACCCAGGTGCCCCTTAAGATTTTATTTTTAAGTAATCTCTACACACAGTGTGGGGCTCAAACCCACAACCCTGAGAGAGTTGCACACTCCATTGACAGCCAGGCACCCCTAACTACATTTTTTTTTTTTAATTGAGCTATAAGTCACGTCATTTGAAACTTACCTTTTAGAGTTGAGGGATTTTTAGAATGTATATAATGTTGTGCTAAACTCTACTATTATCTAATTCTGGAACATTTTTATTACCCCACAAAGATGCCTTGTATCCATGAGCAGTTACTCCCTATACCTTCTTCAGCCTAATCCTTGACAACCACTAACCTGCTTTCTGTCTTTGTGGATTTACCTGTTCTGGACATTTCATACATATAAACGGTATTTAATAATGGGGTTTTTTGCCTGGCTTTTTTCTCTTAGTATAGTATTCTCACAGTTCATTCACATATTATCATGTATCAGTATTTCAGTCCTTTTTATTGTGTGACTTTCAGATGAACATAGAATATTGGGGCAATAAGGCAGTTTTTTCAAATTTTGCTTACTAAGCCAGTTTGGTTCTCACAGATAGGGAGATCCATTTTGAATTTATAGATTAGCACAGAAACATCCTATAATTTTACAAGTATAGGAGCACCTGGGCTCGGTGGCTGCCTTCAGCATGGGTCATGACTCCAGGGTCCTGGGATCGGGCCCCACTTCGGGCTCCCTGGTTGGTAGAGAGCCTGCTTCTCTCTCTCCCTCTGCCTGCCCCTCTGCTTATTTGTGTTCTCTCTCTCTCTGTCAAATAAATAAAATCTTTTAAAAAAACGGTTGTATTACAAGAATATTGTTTTTGCATTTGCAGGTTGGTTTTAATCTTTATTATTTCATTCAAAGTTTATAACATTTTTCATACTACTATCAATGTTAGAAACTTGAGTCTTTGCTGCATTTTTGCTGAAATATGTTAGGACTTTCACATGTGAAAATGAGGATTTTCACAAAGGCATTATGGAGTTTGGATTTAACTAGGGGGAATTGGCTGGGTGATATTTGTTCTTGGGTGACTCTGGTCAGGTCTGCAGATCCATGTATGTGTGGTTCTTTAATTAAAATATGGCCAAGTAGGGGAAGATTGCCAATTTTGTTCTTTCCCCCCCTTTGTTTTCCTTTTTAAAGATCCACGTGTAAAGGAAAGTCTTGCCGGACACTGAAGAAAGGAAGGGGATTTCTCCTCCTAATCTGGGCCTCCTGTCATGGTAAGTAAAAAGAAATAACAGGAAAATTGGAATTGAACTCTATCCTGAAATTAAGTGAACACTAATAGGTCCATACATTTAAAAAATTTATTTATTTATTTATTTAAAAAAGGTTTTATTTGTTTATTTGAAAGACTGAGATCACAAGTAGGCAGAGATGCAGGCAGAGAAAGAGAGACGGGGAAGCAGGCTCCCTGCTGAGCAGAGAGCCCGATGGGCTTGATCCCAGGACCCTGGAATCATGACCTGAGCCAAAGGCAGAGGCTTTAACCCACTGAGCCACCCAGGCGCCCCACATTTTTATTTTTTAAATCACTTTTCTTTTCCTGAACTCTCTTCTTGTTACCTTTCTTTTGTTGTTTATTCAGTAATAATGGAGCATTTTAGTGTTTTAGAATAGTTTCTTTCTTTCTTTTTTTAATATTTTCCTTATTCATTTGACAGAGATACAGTGAGAGAGGAAACACCAGCAGGGGGAGTGGGAAAGGGAGAAGCAGGCCTTCCACCCAGCAGAGAGCCCGATGCGGGGCTTGATCCCAGAACCCTGGGATCATGACCTGAGCCTAAGGCACACTTAATGACTGAGCCACTCAGGTGCCCCTGAGAATAGTTTATTTCTGTTTAATCCTGTGAATTAGATAATGTATGTTACTTTTTCAGTCAGTTAGTAAGTGGAATTAAGACTAAAATTCATGGTTCTTGGATTCTAGGTTTCTTATCTTTTTCTAGGAAGCAAGATGTAGTGAAAACTGTGTGTGTGTGTGTGTGTGTGTGTGTGTCTGTGTGTGTGTTATGTCTGTAGAAGAATTATGATATGGTCATACACATATTCTTTATGAATTCACCTTTCTGGATAGCAGTATATCCCTACCTTCCTCTTTCTGTTTAAGATAGTATTTTTATCCCAATGAAGGTGAAGCAGCTTTCCACACCCCCACCTGTGTCTTTGACAACAGAGTGTATAATGGCCATTTCAGTGACTTGTGAGCCATTTAGTGCTCCGTCTAAGCAGAAAAGATGCAGCAATGAGCCAGCCACATTTCTATCAGTCCTGAGCATATGTAAACAGTGCTTCAAGGCTTAAAAAAGAAATGGTGCTCTGTAATATTGTCCTGCTTCTACCTTGTTATGTTTCCTAGATTGAGACTGTTTCATGCTGGCGCACAAAGAAGGAATTGAAAAGGCCATGTTAATTTCAAGCTTCATTAGGGACATGGGTTGAAAATGCTTTTTAAAATTAAAAACAAACTAAAACACAGCAGAAAAACTAGTTGTGCAAAAGTGTCATACTAAAAGAGGGAGAAAGGTAACTGCTTTCATTTTGAAGCTGGGCCAGTTTTTTCTTAGTTTGTGGGTGTAACAACTTTTTGATATATCCAGGCACTGATGAACCTTTAATATTATTTCTCTAGACTACATTTTATTTTATTGGTTTTCCCACAGAGTGTTTAATGAATTGAAAAAATACTTGCCTAATATTTATGTGGTATGTATGCCAATGCTAATGAATAACAAATGACAGCCTTATAAAAGCAGCTCTGTTCTATACTGAAGGTTTGTCCTTTATTGTAGACCATGTAGCTAGGAAGAGTGTGGTTCTCCTACTGGTGCTGCTGGGGTCTCTGCTGGTGACCTGCGAATAGTCTCCTGGTGTGCACTGGAGAAGCTTTTATGTGCTGTAGTTGGGGAACAGAATGGCCGTGTGTCTGTTTTTTTAAAAATTTCTCATAAAGTAACATTATAACAAGTTTTTACAAATACTCTGATAATTATACCACCAAAACCCATGGTTGTAGTCCTTTCTATGTAGTTCATGTCCTCATGTATATTTTTTTATGTATTTGGAATTAAAGCATAATTAAATTTCTGTTTTGCTTATTTCACTAAAGGAATTAAACATTTCCCCGTATTGATTCATTGGATTCCTAATGTTCATTTTACTAGCTGTATAACATTTTGCAAGTTGTTGAACCATTGATTTAATTAATATCCTAATTAATTGATGTATTCTGTTGTTTCAGTATTTTGGTTGTATATGCTTAATCCTTATTTTTTGTGTAGTGCATTCAGGAGTACTGAATTTTTTTTTTTTTCAAGATTTTATTTATTTATTTGACAGAGAGCACAAGCATGGGGAGCAGCAGGCAGAGGGAGAAGGAGAAGCAGGCTCCTTGCCGAGCAAGGAGCCAGATGCAGGACTTGATCCCAGGATCTGGGATCATGACCTGAGCCAAAGGCAGACACTTAACCCACTGAGCCAACCAGGCATCCCAAATTTTCTTTCTTTCTTTCTTTTTTCTTTTTTTTTTTTTTAAGATTTTATTCATTTATTTGACAGAGGGAGAAATCACAAATAGGCAGAGCAGCAGAGAGGGTGGGGGAAGCAGGCTCCCTGCTGAGCAGAGAGCCTGATGTGTGGGGCTCTATCCCAGGACCCAGGTGCTCCCCAAATTTTCTTTTTTAAAATGTATACCTTTGTACTAATTTGAGTAACATCTTCTCTCTTAAGCTTATAAAGATTAAGTGAGTTTGAAGCCTTTTTTCATATGTTCAGCATTAGGAGAATATGTTTTCATGTTTTACGGAAAATCTCAAGCTTGTACAGAAAGACAGTGAACGATCATATGCATCAATCCACTGCAGTAAGTATTAATTCATGGCCATACTTGTTTTTTCTGACTCCTTCACTATCAACTCTTGGATTATTTTGGACTATTTTGAAACAAATCCCAAGCATTGTGTCAAGAGAAATTTGTATTTTTGATGGCCTTCAATACCAGTCTTAAGAATAATGACTGGGATTGACAATGAGACTGATAATTATTTTCATTTTTACATTTTGTCCGGTATTCCTACACATATTTTATTCTCAGCAGTAGTTTCTTTCTTTCTTTTTTTTTTTAAAGATTTTATGTATTTATTTGACAGAGAGAAATCACAAGTAGATGGAGAGGCAGGCAGAGAGAGAGAGAGAGAGAGGGAAGCAGGCTCCCTGCTGAGCAGAGAGCCCGATGCGGGACTCTATCCCAGGACCCCGAGATCATGACCTGAGCTGAAGGCAGCGGCCCAACCCACTGAGCCACCCAGGCGCCCCTCTTTCTTTCTTTTTTTTTTTAAAGCCTGGAAGTTTGTATGTGAATTTAATTAATGGGTATTTTGACTTGTTGGCAGTCTCTGCTTCCTGTATTCTTTAAATATTTCTTTGTAATATTGATTTCCCCTCTAATGCACGGATTATGGCTCTTCCCTATATAAGCCAGTAGCAGAAACTAGCCTGGAACTGTGGTGACTAATCCCTTTTCAAGATTTTGTAGGTAGTCCCACTGACCTTATGGAACTGGTAGAGACTAAGAATTGCCAGATTCCACAATATCTGGTGTCCCTCGGCAATACTAGGAAATCAACCATATGGAATATATGCTCCCTAGTACTAATAAATTACTACTTGTAGCCTGGGAGAAATTTTGCAAGCCTCTTAGGAGGCCAAGACTTGCTAGTCTGTTTCTTCCTTCCCTTTTGTCTTCTTCCAGCTCCTTATTCTATCAGAATAGGTTTGACCTTTTTTTACCCATGAAGTTTAGAAAGTAATAAATTAGGCAGTTAATTTAACTTATGTTATGAAATACCATTCTAGGATGTCAGTAGCTTGTCCTAATGTTAATTAAGTCCTTAGTGATTAAATGCATATTTATGTATAAGGGGGAAATCAGCTGTAAAGCCTTATAGGTAATGTGAATTGAGATAGTCTTAAAAAGCACACTTACTTTATTTGACTGTGAAGAAAATATTACTTCATGATCTTGCTTTGCTGACTTAATTCTGTTATGTTCAATGCCATTCATCCCATCTTTAGTTTTCACTGGCTACTTTGGTTATATACGTTAGCATAGATTAGCATCCAAGTGAATGTGCCAGCAAGAATAGATTTGTAGATTTGTAATGGCTTCTCATTTTTGGTTTTGTTTTTAGCTTGCTACATTATTTTGATTCTATGCTATTGAGAGGTCAGTAAAAAACTAGGTCCAGTAATCACTTGAAGAAATGAATGACTGTAAAATGATCTTGAAGAGAATAAAAGTTTAGGCCTATATGTTTGTGTGAGTTAAAAAGTTAATGTGATGCCAGGGAGGCATGTTTACTTTTATGTAATAATTTTTTTTTAAAGATTTTATTTATTTGACAGAGAGAGATCACCAGTAGGCAGAGAGGCAGGCAGAGAGAGAGAGAGAGAGAGGGAGGAGGAAGCAGGCTCCCTGCTGAGCAGAGAGCCTGATGCGGGGCTCGATCCCTGGACCCTGGGATCATGACCTGAGTCGAAGGCAGAGGCTTAACCCGCTGAGCCACCCAGGTGCCCCTTATGTAATAATTTTTAAAAAATTATTTATTTATATGGCAGAGAGAGAGAGAGACCACAAGAGAGGGAACACAAGCAGGGAGAGTGGGAGAGAGAGAAGTGGGCTTCTCTGCCAAGCAGGAAACCCGATTCTGGTCTTGATCCCAGTATCCCAGGATCATGACCTGAGCTGAAGGCAGACGCTGAATGACTGAGCCACCAAGGTGCGCCTATGCAATAATTTTTTAAAGATTTTTAGAGCTGGGGGAGGGGCAGAGGGAGAAGGTGAGCATCTCAAGCAGACTCCTTACTGAGCACAGAGCCTCACACAGGGCTCGAGCTCATAACCCCCAGATCACAACCTGAGCAAAATCAAGAATCCAGTGCTTCACTGACTTAGACACCCAGGTGCCCCCCTTTTATGTAGTAATTTTTAAAAGCATTCCCCCTCATAGTGTTTCCTACCTTTCCTCTGTTGCTTTTTGTGAGAAAAATCTTCTTAAAATCAAGATTCCTCTTATCTTTTCTTGGTTTTAAGTGTAAATACTCAATGATCTTTGGGTCAGGAGCTGCCTCTTAATAATGGAAATAGAATTGGTTAAAAGAAAAAAAGGTAACACTTACAGAAAAATGAGTTCCTTCCAAATATAACTGTATCCCTTGTTATTCCTTCACTCAGTCATTGACCTCGGAGGAAATGACTGAAGAGGGATAAAAATAGAACAGACTGACACAGATTTCTTCTTTATCTAACAAGTTATTTTGGTGTTTATGGGAGTAGAGCCTTTTTACAAACCTTTGTACACCCCAAGTGTACAAAGTACACTTAACCCAAGTAATTATATTTTTAGAGGTTCTAAGCCACACGATATTAACCTTACTGAAATATACTGCATTGATTAAACTTTTTTTTTACTATGAGAAATTGAATTTTTTATACTTTAACTTTTATAATTATTTATCAGTCATAATTTCTTAATTCATCGAGGTAAATACCTCACAGCCCTAGGGATGTGACTCTGTTGACACCTCATTTGTTTTCAGATATAACAAGACTTTATTTAATGATGACTGATGTTTCGTAAATTTTTTTGGATTTCATGAGCCATTTGTAAAGCTGTTACAGTTTTATTTTTAGAACTTGAAGTCAGTAATGTCTTTCTATATTTTGAATATCAAACCTTTAAAAGGTAAGATTCTTCTGCCTCAAAATAAAGTGGGTGGATGGAATGGGCCCAGTCAGCTAGTAGCCAAGAGACTGCTTTTATGGTGGTAGATGGGTGAGGGATTGTTACTCAATTTCTGAATGGCTCTTCTGGTCACAGATTAGTGCTGGAAGAATGGTTTTAGAGGAAGTGTGACTTGAAATGAGCCCATTTGAATGGTATTTTGAGTTGCAGTATAGTAGATAGAGTTGAGAAAACTATAGCTCTGCTTTGAGGATCCCTTCTTACATTGCTGAATTATTGAGGACCCTAGAGAGATTTTGTTTACATAGGGTATGTCTGTCTATACTTTATTAGGAATTAAACCTGAGAAGTCTTTAAAATGTTCTTTTGTTCATTTAAAAACACTAGTAACTGGGGTGCCTGGCTGGCTTATATGGTAGAGCACGCAACTCTTGATCTTGGGGTTGTGAGTTTGAGCCCCATGTTGGGTGTAGAGATTACTTAAAATCTTAAAAAAAAAAAAAGTAACAAAAACTGACTAAATGTTGACATAAATAACATTTTTGATGAAAAGTAACTTTTTCCTCATCCAGAGATAGTGTAAACAGTGGCATTATTTTAAAATTTTTACAAATCTCTTTAATGTTTTACTTAATAGATGATAGCTAGATCCTCATATCTACTTTTGCTTTTAATTTGTTAAAATTTGTTGTTGAAAAAAAATGTTGAAAAATATGAAGTAAATTTGGCCTCACATGGATATATAGTTCGAAGAATATTTTAATAGTTTTTCCATCTGGAGAATATTGTGTGTATTCTTCTGTTATACCAAAGCAAGGAATATATGTTCCTTTTGGGGGAGGCAAGTAATATTTCTTTAAAAGTTAGTTGCATTGTGGAATCTGAAACCGTATCAGTGAACTTACTACATTATATTACATTTTTAAAAAGATTTATTTATTTTGGATGGGGGAGGGGCAATGGGAGAGGGAGAGAGAATCCTAAGTGGACTCTGCCCTGAGTATGGAGCCGGACACGGGACTCGATCTCACGACCCTGAGATCATGACCTGAGTTGAAATGAAGAGTTGGACACTTAACTGACGGCACCACCCAGGTGCCCCAATATAGTCTATTACATTTAAAGCCATTGGTCTATCTTGCACTTTAAATGGATCTTTTTTATCCATGCATGATTTTGTAACATTATTTATGCATTTGTCATTTTGAAAATAATTGTTAATTGAATAATGTTGATCTTTCAAATATAGACCTATTTCTCTTTATAATTTTATTATTTTTTTCTTTTCTTTTTTTTTTTTTTCTGAAGATTTTATTTATTTGACACACACACAGAGAGATCACAAGTAGGCAGAGAGAGAGGGGGAACTAGGCTCCCCACTGAGCAGAGCACCCAATGCGGGGCTCAATCCCAGGACCCTGAGACCATGACCTGAGCTGAAGGCAGAGGCTTAACCCTCTAAGCAACCCAGGTGCCCCTACTTTTTATTTTCTTAAGTAGGCTCCAACACCCAGCATGGAACCGATTGTAGGACTTTGAACTCATCATCCCAAGATCGAGATCGAGACCTGAGCTGAGATTGAGAGTTGGATGCTTAACTGACTGACCCATCCAGGCACCCCTGTAATTTCTTTCAAAAATCACACTTGGGGGGTGCCTGGGTGGCTTAGTTGGTTAAGCATCTGCCTTCAGCTTGGGTCCTGATTTGGGCTTCTTGCTCAGCAGGAGCCTGCTTCTCCCTCTGCCTGCGCTTTTCCCTGCTTGTGCACGTGTGTGCTGCTTCTTTCTCTGACAAGTAAATGAAATCTTTAAAAAAAAGAAAATAAAAATCACATTTGGTAGTATTGGCTCTGATTTTGTTCGAAAAGTCTGCTTAAGTATTGGCAATCTGTGGAGCTCTTCATTTTAGCAGATGATGTGTTTTCCAAGATTCAAATTTTCACATAAAAGCTTTATCATTAGTAATTAATGATGTCATTTGTAGGAAAAAAACCCTGTGAGTTTAAGTCTGAATTATAGTTTGTCAGATGTTCTTTCAATTAAAATGGTATTTAATGGCGGGGGAGGGACTGGTTAGTTTAGCTGGTAACTAAAACAGTTGCACAGGGGTACCTGGGTGGCTCAGTCTTTAAGTGTTGGCCTTAGGCTCAGGTCATGATCCCAGGGTCTTGGGATTTGAGCCCCACGTTGGGCTCCCTGCTAGGTCGGGGAGCCTGCTTCCCCCTCTCCCCCTCCCCCTGCTTGTGCTCCCTCTCTTGCTTGTCTCACTGTCAAATAAATAAATAAAATCTTTAAAAAACAGCCAAAAACAACCATTGCACAGATGCTTTACCTTGACAACCATAACATGTCAGTATGTAGCATAAGTGTTTCATATTATTTCCTATATATAAAAAGACTTACCAGGGCACCTGGGTGGCTCAGTGGGTTAAGCCGCTGCCTTCAGCTCAGGTCATGATCTCAGGGTCCTGGGATCGAGGCCCTCTCAGGGTCCTGGGATCGAGGCCCGCATCGGGCTCTCTGCTCAGCAGGGAGCCTGCTTCCCTCTCTCTCTCTGCCTGCCTCTCTGTCTACTTGTGATCTCTCTCTGTCAAATAAATAAATAAAATCTTAAAAAAAAAAAAAGACTTAACCAAGGGTCAAGATTAAATAAAATTTTATCATTTTTCCTCAGCTTTATCCAAGACATCCGGAGTGAAATTGGTGTCATTGCTTATACTAAGGTGTCAGTAGTTTTATCTGTTAATTCTTTTTGTACTGTTAGTACAAAGGTCAATGTGAAAAAAGGCAGATAATGTCTCAGTACTAATGTAGAAGTGTTTCTGACCACATACAGCTCCTGAAAGGTCCTAGAATCTGTAGATCTCACTTTGAGAGCCACATTAGTAGTGTTACTGTGTTATGATTAAGATTGCTATTAGGTAAAACCATAAGTGGGTTTATAGTTAGGATTTATAGGTAGGATTTATTTTTTCCTTTGAGGAAATTTAAAGAATTGCTGGAATTGTGTTAAGCTGAACATGTAGGTAGAACTGTCCTCTAATTAGTGGTTATAATTCTTAATGCTGTTAGAGGACACGATACGGCTTTTGCTTTTGTAAAATGTGCTGTATAAAACAGATTCTATAATAATTTACAGTTAGGCTTTCCAGTAGATTGCTTTACTCCTGTCTTCCTAAACCATAAAAATTCATAGTATAAAAAACTACTTTTTAAATACACATTATAATTAGTTCAAGTGCTATTTAGATGAGAATTTAGTGCTTTTTTTTTTTTTTAAAGATTTTATTTATTTATTTGACAGAGAGAGATCACAAGTAGGCAGAGAGGCAGGCAGAGAGAGAGGAGGAAACAGGCTCCCTGCTGAGCAGAGAGCCCGATGCGGGCCTCGATCCCAGGACCCTGAGATCATGACCTGAGCCGAAGGCAGCGGCTTAACCCACTGAGCCACCCAGGCGCCCCCCCCCCCGCTTTTTTAAAAAGATTTTATTTATTTATTTGACAGAGATCACAAGTAGGCAGAGAGGCAGGCAGAGAGAGAGGAGGAAACAGGCTCCCTGCTGAGCAGAGAGCCCGATGCGGAACTCAATCCCAGGACCCTGAGATCATGACCTGAGCCGAAGGCAGCGGCTTAACCCTCTGAGCCACCCAAGCACCCTAGTGCTTCTTTTTTTGAAATTGTCGTCATAGAAATGTTTCGTGATTTAAGGCAGATTAAACTAGGGACAGTGGGTCACATGTTTTCAGTTTTTGAGGGATTCAGTTCCTAAACTTAAATTTTTAAAGAAACCTTTCTGTTGTGGAAATCTCTCACATCTAACCAAAGTAGACACACTGGTTTAGTGAACCCCTGCTTTTCCCAGTTTTCTCAGTTACCCCTCATGGATAATCCTGTTTCATTTGTTTCCCACTCACTTCCTTTCTACCCTTCCACCTCCAGTTATTTTGAAGCAAATTGTAGATATTACACCATTTAATTCTTCAGTAATTCAGGATATAGCATTCAAAAATAAGAATTTAAGGTTATAGCAAAGAGAAAAAACTGTTTTGGTTTCTCTTACAAGTAATGTGTTACAATTTATTTGTGCTTAGTAAAAATGTTCTTTACGCTCAAAACTTTTTTTTTCATCCATGTACTCTCTCACTAGAGACACCTTATATATTGTATGGAATACTTTGGGGATGAATATTTTTTCCTTGAGCTTTCTGCCTGTTTACCTTGGTAACTGGACTCTGAATTGTGATCGTGCTACTCGACATGGCGGAAAAATAAAATATGGATGACTGAGAGCTTTGAAATTATTTAAAGGTTTTGGGTTTTTCCAGGATGAAGAGACTCGGCACAGCCTTGAGTGCATCCAGGCCAATCAGATTTTTCCCAGGAAGCAGCTGATCCGGGAGGATGAGAATCTTCAGGTAATTACAGGCCACTTTGATTATGAAGTAAGTATTTAGCTTCATAGTAACAGTAGCAGAGCTAATGGATTGAAGTAATGCACTGTATAATTTTGTTTTTCCCTAAACTATACTCATAGTAGAAATGCAACCTGGAAAACAATCTCTTTTTATTTTATGTATTTATTTTTTTAAAATATTTTATTTATTTATTTGATACAGAGAAAGAGATCACAAATAGGCAGGGAGGCAGGCAGAGAGAGGGGGAAGCAGGCTCCCTGGCGAGCAGAGAGCCCAATTCGGGGCTTGATCCCAGGACCCTGGGACCATTACCTGAGCTGAAGGTAGAGGCTTAACCCTGTGAGCCACCCAGGCACCCCACAATCTCTCTTTTTAGAAAGACTTATTTCTTGAGAATTCGTTATTTGAGAGGATCATCTCTCTGTCATTCCTTCAGTAGTCTGGAATTTGAATAACCAGGTATATTTGATATGTGGATATAAATCATCCTTTTTAAGTCCCTTATTTATTTATTTTTGAGTGACAGTTCTTAATTATCCATTTGTCCAGCCTGTACTTGAAGACTTTGCTTTACTGCTTCAGAACTCTGAAAGGTTTCTTTTTCCATTTTGAAGGTTCCTTTTCTCGAACTTCATGGAGAAAGCACAGAGTATGTGGGCCGTGCTGAGGATGCCATCATTGCCCTTTCTAATTATAGACTTCACATCAAGTTCAAGGAGTCTCTTGTTAATGTAAGTGATTACCAACTGTTTTCCCACTAAAGTAGAGGGAGAAAGGAAGTAAAAAAAACCAAAGAAATCGTTTATGTTCTCAGAGAAGTGTTATACACAGTTGGGTATGAAAACATTGTGTGCTCTGCTTTTCTCTCTCTCACTTACTTTAGCACTCAGGGGACACTAGGTTAACAAGCAACTCTTACTCTTGATTCAGAATGATAAATGTAGTTGTCAGCTGAATTGTCCATTTTTTAGTAACACCAAACGATTTGTACTAGGTAATGGTGTATCATTACACACAAAGGCTATAGAGGCTTTTATTCTTTAATCTTTAGTATTTAACAGCTGCCTCAGTTGAGATAATTTCTGGTACCTTGATGTCAAGTGATGAGGTGTACTTTGAACTCCATGCAGACTTTCATTATAGGACGAAGTTAATGCTAATTGCTTCTTAGTGGAATAAGCATGGATGTTAAATACAATGTTTATTTGCATAATGGACTGTATTACTGAAGAAAAGGGAGGCCCTCAGTTCTCAAGAGTGCATTTGCCCTTTTCAGTTATGAGGGTATTCTCAGTGAACTGGTTCTTCAATACACTGCCATCGTTGGTTTTCAGTGAATGTGCCTTCACCACAAAGATATGCAAATTCATATACTTCCACCAAATGAATGCCTTCTTCCTTTTTCCTTTGCTGGTATTGTGGCTTTCTTTCTGCAGTTTGATTCGAGCCCTGAGAAATGTATTAAGACTTCTTATAAAAGTTCAGAACTCTCCTTTCATTCAGACTTTACATTGTGTGTTTTAGGGTTCATTGAAATCTGTCACTTAAGTTTACTTTACTCAGTGGTCCAGAAGTTACATAACTCGTTTGTCAAATTCTTTTGTTTGTTGAAATGCTGTCCTTTTTTTTAATAATTGGCTTTTATTATTTATGTAGTAGTAGTATTTTTTGTAGTTAAACATTTATATCAAAGAGCTGTTTCAGCTTGAATTTCTCTTGGCGTGTAGATCTGGGCTCTGACTGTCCATCAGCTAAAAATACACATAGGATTCATCAAGGAAAGAGGCATGCTGTGCATTCATAACATATAGCACTGTATTCAGAAGGGTCCATTTGATATTGGGTGGTCATGATAGGAGGGAACAGGATGAAAACTCCTATAAAATCCTGGCAACCAGAATTTGCTTCCCAGCCACTGTGAAAGTAAGGACAGTATAATTAGTAGAATTGCCCACTTTAATCTTGTGTTTGTTTATCTGATTGGAGTTAATGAAATTGTAATTAAATTGCATGAGGGGATGATACAGTTTCATGTTATTGTATTTTTCCATATTGTCTCCTATTTCTCAACTTACTGCCTTAGAGCCAGGTATTTCCGAGGCTGTTTTTAGATTTATTTGGAAATAGGGTCTGTTGGAGAGAAAGCATCGATTTGATCATGTCATTTACCAGTCTGAGGCCTCCATTGTTTCTTCAGTATTTCTAAGATGAAATTACTTAGCATGGTATCAGGCTAAGTGGTGTGATCCTTCATCTCTGTCAGCTTTTCTGTCAGTTTCTCTCTTACCCTCTTTCTCCCCTTTGTATTATTAATAAAACCACCCTCCTTTAAGTATTGAGCCACACCACACACCTTTGAATTCTCTCTTTTGTTTCCTGCCTGGGGAATTTCTCTTCATCTGTCAAAACCCATTTTAGGTGGTAACTTCTGTGAAGCCTTTCTCTGTTCCCTCCCTGACAGTTTGTTACCCTTGCCTCTGACTTCTTCAGTATCTCAAGCATGCCTTTACAACACTTAAGAGATGTGTTATAATTTTTTGGTTCTTCATGTTTGTATCTTCAGAATTAGCATGTTTCCTGGTGCTGTGGTATTCAGTAAATATTAAGTGAATTGAAGTTAATATGAGTTTGAAATGGATATTAGACCATTTTAAAACCCTTTTTGGGTTTAAAGCTCATTTAAAAACAAATTTCTGTGTGACTAGGACTGTGTCAACATCATCTCTAACAGTAGTATATGAGTAGTAGGCTGTATACTGTAATTGTTGACTCCCCATTATGATTGAGGTATAGTGCTTAAGAAAACTTACACTGTTCTTACTTTTGACCCATTTCCTCACCTAAAAGTGTTATCTCAGCATAATAACCCTTTAAGGCATAGAACCTGCATGTCATGTAAAAGTCCCAAGATAATGGCTTTGCACTCAGAAATGGTTGTTCAAAAGTATTTTGGCATTGCAGCAACTTTAAACATTTCAGATCAAGAGAGACTGGGATTTCTCCATACAAATACTCACATCATGGTTAGTGCTAAGGTTCTTAAACCTGTGGTTACTACTTCACAAAACAGTGGTTGTTCCTGCACTAGGTCCTGGGGGGAGACCAGAGAGTTGGTGGTGTTGCCCCACCTTTACATTTCCCTCTCCCCTCTCCCCTCCCCTCTCCCCTCCCCTCCTCCCTCTACTCCCCTCTCCCTTCTTTCCTTCCTTCCTTGCCTTTTAAATCAACATATTTAGCACTTTAGAAAATGACTTACCATCAAGTTTTAAATAGCTACCTGATATCGTATATTCACTTTTAATTTTACAGCAATTGAATAAAACATGCCTGTAGATTTAGATACCATAATATCATTACTTTAAATATATTTACTGAGTATCAGTTTTCCAAGTCCTAGAATAAAGAACATCTATAGGAGAGTTCATTTGTAACATTTAAGGTATGAATTGCTCCCATTCTGTGCTTTTCCAAAACTGTATTTTTGCATATGTACAGGTTTATTTCTTTGCTCAGCTCATTTATAAACAAGTAAGTGTTCAAGTGAATTCATGAAAATTTAAAACAATTTTTGTTGTGTAATTCAATAGACTGCCTCTCAGTCTGCTGCTTCTGAAATCCCAGTAAGTAGCATGAGACTCCTAGGTGGTTTTTGCACCGTGCTTTGGAACAAGTTGGTTTTGACTGTCAGAAGCTCACCTTGCAAAGCAGCAGAATTTGTCTTCTCTGCATGAGTCCCTTCCATTTTACTAGACAAAGTGTTACTGGTACACTATGATGAGAACAATTTGTAGAGTGAGGAAAAAGCCCCATAGTGTATACATAAACAGATGGAATTGTGATCCTCAAAAAATGTAAAGTGAATTTCAACTAGGAATAATTTGTAAAATCAACATTAGTATTTAAAAAGATAGTAAAGCTTCTATTTCCAGGCTAGCCTGTTAATGCTTTTTAGGAAAAATGTGCAAGTGTAGCATCTGCAAACATTTTCCTTAGCGTTTTTTCACATTCTTTTATTGTCTAACTGTAGTATAGCAAAAATCTTTATTACCCAAGTATCAGAAGGAGGTTACTGTCAACCCTTCCTTCATGAACCTTGGCCGCAGTATTCATATGCCAGCAAAAGTGTCTGAATCAGTGCTAGAAGAGCAACTTGTAAATATAAAAGGTGAGCAGTAGAGTTTGGATCTTTAACTGGTGACAGTCTTCTTCTGACTGGTTTCTATATAAGATTTAGAGCCCAGATACTTAACAGCTTATTACAGATTTTAGGTTTAGACTCATTATTTTCACTCAGTTACTGCCATTTTTAATTCAAATGGATGTACAGAATTAGTACTTTCCATTCAGGTTATAAAAAGGGCATTGTTTTTAAAAGGTAGACCTATCCCACTTTTAAATTCTGGTGCTTAAAAATACTGCACATGTGCATGTCCACACACACAAACTGAGAAAGAATTAAAGTAAACATACTAGGATATGATGACGTAAAATTCCCTCTGGAGTGAGATAAGTACTATCTTTAATACTATGCATGTCTATTATAATTTTTAACTGCTGCTCTTCTGCTTTTTTGGATTGATGCTCTTATGATTTTGATGCCCATGATGTAACTGTTGGCCTTTTGAGAAATTAACAGCACTGAGTGTGTTTGATGCATCGTTTGAGCATGAGTTTTGTGGAGATTATAAGAGGAAAATCACTGTAAAGGAAGTTAAAATTATCTTGCAGGAAGAAGGTAGAGGTGAAAGAAGCAAAAAGAAAACGAGTTGCTACAAAACACTGAATCAGTTTTCTAGGGAGGATTTGAATGTATGTGACTTTAGATTTTTCGTACTCTTCCATGGATAGAACTGTACATAAGGACTCTGGTTTAAATTCTGTTCTCCTCTTGAAGGTCCCTGATGGAGAGCCCACTTAGTTCTGAGAGAAACATTAAAGTAGAGCCCATACAGCAAGGAGGGGCAATCTTAGAGGAAGAAGGAAAGGTGCACCATTATAATGGAAGGAGCTTGGGCTAGAAGACAGGTGCATGGATTCTGGTCCTGTCTTTGCCACTAGCTTATAGTATAGAAGCTTAACCTCCCTGGGCTATAAAATGGCCTGGATTCAATGGTATGGATTGAAGACAATTTATAATTGTTTGCTAGTAGGGTTGAATATGGGGTTTGCCTGCTTACAGAAATGGTAAGGGATCCTCTTGATGTGTGAGGAAAACTGAGAAACCTAAAGCAATGGAGCAGGCCTTAAAGTAGAGAAACTTCGTGTGTTTTGGTTGGGTGTGTAAGAGGAGAAGGCCTGTTCTGCATTTTTGGAAGAGGAGGCAGTCTGTGGAGGGAACATCGAAGGGAACGTTGGGCTGGATAGGAGAAGAAAAAAGGGAGTTGTTCATTTGGTATATAAAATCACTTATTTCTCTCTTATATGTCTCTTTTTTTTAATTGCTGCATATTAAACTTCCCTGCATGTGACAGTCTGCATGAGCATTAAAATCTGTTTTCCATATCTATGACTTGAGTACACATGGTGGTTTATGGTGACTTGCTAGTAGTATCTGCATACTAGCATCTGGTATTTTTAGCCTTCTTCCTTAAATTTGTGATGTTAAAATGTGTGAAAATTTGCATATCAGATGCATTTTAGGTAGCCAATATTTTGCATGCTCTAAGGTGTTTCTTTATTCTGGAAGTCCGGACACAGGCTGATCCAACAGTAGGGCATGTAAAGCTTATCTCTTCCTTAGAGCACAGTAGCACAGACTCGTTCACTTCCTCCAGCAGCTGCTATTAGCATTAGTTGGTTTTCAGATTTTATAGTTATAAGGAAGGTGACTGAAGGGGACCTGGGATGCAGGTGACTTCTGAGAGAGCAGCCTTTCCATGTGGGTTTGTAAAGCTACTCTCACTCCACTCCAGACACTTCCTGTTCCCTCTGCCTGGGACTTCCTGTGCTGTGACCATTTGATGTTCAGAAAACATAGAAGCAGTTTAGAAATTGGCCCAAGGAAATCGGGAAATAGGCAGACTTAGTTGGTAAAATTTTAGAAATTTGAGATTAGAATTCAGGCTTCTTAATTGCCATTCTTGCAGTCACTTTTGGGAAGGGAGGGAGAAGGGAAAGGGGTTATATTAAAACAAAGCAAATGCAATATGAGAGTCTGTTACAGGGCATCCAAAAGCAGTATAAGAGTCTTATAGGGCACCCAAAGGACTGACCTGCAGACAGATCAGTGTCCTCTTCCAATCTCCATCTTTTTTTTTTTTTTTTAAAGATTTTATTTATTTATTTTGGAGAGAGAAAGTGGCAGTGTGTATGTGTGCGCACAAACTTAGGGAGAGGGAGAAGCAGACTTGCCCCTGAGCAGGGAGCCTGGCGTGGGGCACCATCCTGGGACCCTAGGATCATGACCTGAGCCGCTTAACAGACTGAGCCACCCAGGTGCCACCTATCTCTATCTTTTTAATATGTGTTCTTATTACAGCTTATCCCTACCCGTTGATGTATATTGCCTTCTTCCTTCTGAAATGTACAGGTCTTGAAAGAATTTTTAGCTGCATCAACTACAGTTTCTCACAGCACTTGGACTTAAAAACAGAGGGCCAGGGGCGCTTGGGTGGCTCAGTTGCCTCTGCCTTCGGCTCAGGTCATGATCCCGGGGTCCTGGGATCGAGCCCCCGCATGGGCTCTCGCTCAGTAGGGAGCCTGCTTCCTCCTCTGTCTCTGCCTGCCTCTCTCCCTACTTGTGATCTCTGTCTTGTCAAATAAATAAATAAATAAATAAATAAAATCTTAAAAAAACAAAAAACAAAAACCAGAAAACCAAAAAAAAAAACCCCAGAGGGCCAGAGTTCATTTTTTCTCAGAATACAAGATTTCTTCACTTACTCCCAGTCCTATTATGAGGGAAGTTTTAGTTTTATAGACTTAGAACTAAGCAAGAAGGTTCTGAGTTCTGAGGTAAAAACTCCCATTTTCTATATATTATTTTGTTTGCTTCTCTTGTTTAATCCCTGCCCCAGTTTCTGTTTCTTATCCCAGACATCCAGCACTGGGCTTCTTTTTGATTCTCACATCATTTTTCTGAGAGTTCTCTGCTGACTCTGGCAATTGCGTGGTGGGGCAGAGTTTGCAGGAAGCCCGTTTCTGAAACTGGCTCAGCTAAGATGATGGCCACCTTGTGCAGGCAGCACTCTCTTGTTTCTGTGCTGGAGACTGCCTGTCTCTTCCTGTGCTGAACATGAATTGTTGGAATGCTACTTGGAATTGTCAGAGCTATATTTTGCCTGGGCATGATATAGTATAAGAAACAGTAGTCTACCCCTTCTCTAAAGAGTGAGTGTATCTACAATTATTTTACCAGGCTCTCTTGAGAAGTTTTAGAAATTAGTTTCTGAAACCAAGGGTTGAGTCAAGGTGAATTGATCCAAGAGGGGGAGGATTCTCATATCAGCTTGAAGATTTGTCACCTGTTAAGATGCTTTCCCTGTCTGCCTCCCTTTCCTTCTCCCAGCCCTCTCTGCTATTATCCTTACTTCTGTGTTCTGTAGAGTCTGCTCACCGGATTGGCAGGGAGAGAACCATTCCAGCTTGTTCATACATCAAGCCCCACTTGGCAGACAGGGATCTTCCTGGTCTTTTGAAGCAGATTAGACTTAGGTAGTTTTAGGACCTTTGACCACTGTGTGGCCTGCTCCCTCCACTTTAATGTTTATTCTAACATCTAGATGTTAGATGGGTCTGTTCTGCTGAGCACAGAGTCTGACAAGCAAGCACATCTTTCCGGTGTGGCTTGTGGGCAGTTTAGATCTCCAGTGTTTTTCAGGATGTTCCTTTGCTAAAACAAAGCCACAAGTCCACTTTGCTGTTTGGGGCAAATAAGTGTAGTCCTGCCGTCACCTTGATCTGCACTTCTCTGTGAACAAGACCAGATTACCACTCTGGTTCCCTTCAGCTGCTTTGTCATTGCAAATCACAGCTAGCTGTAGTGTGTAAAGTAGTACCTGGAGAGATTGTGAGTTTGATACTTGAGAGATGACCTGTTTCCCTGCTCTTTCATTCCTTGTCTTCATGCTCAAATATGACTTGAGGCTATTGATTTAGAGGGAAAGGAGGGGAAACCCTAATTGACTCAGTGGTAAATCACTTGAATACTACTGATTCAGATAAATTTGTGGCTTTGTTTGCTGCTTTCCCTTGTAGAGCTTTTGGATCTTTCTTGTTGAACCCACTGAGAAAACTGCGGGATTAATGCCTTCTTGACAAGGGGTCTTCATCTTTTTTAATTGCAGGTTCCATTACAGCTTATAGAAAGTGTTGAATGCCGAGATATATTTCAGCTTCATTTGACTTGCAAAGACTGCAAAGTTATCAGGTATGTGATGTGTTTATGCTGTTTTTTAGTGTGGAAAATATGTATTATTAAAAGAATAGATTCATGGTTTGGTAACAAAAACAGCTTTTGAGTGTCAGCCTTGTTAGGAATATTTTCTGAGTAGTTAGTGCCTGAAATATTTCATCTTTAGGCTACTTTCCTATTTGAAAAGTAATTTTTAAGTTTTTTACTTGGAAATAATTTCAGATTTACCAAAAAAAGTGCAGCAGTTAAAATATTACGAAGAACACCAATATTGTTAACATTTTACCCCATTTGCTTTATTGTTTGCAGGTGCTGTGTGTGTGTGTGTGTGTGTGCGTGTGCACGCGCATGTGTGTGTTTGAGTGATTGATTCTTTTTCTCAACTATTTGAAAGTAAGTTACGTAATCCTGGCTTTTCACCCTGAAATACTTTGGTGTGCTTTCCTAAGAATAGGGATATTTTCTTACATAACCATGGTATCATTATCAGGCTTCACAACTTTACACTCATAATACTTTTATCCAGTCTACTATCCTTGTTCCAATTTTGTCATTTGACCTAATAATGCCCTTTATAGCATTTCTCTCACCCCCACCTTATTCAGGATAGGATCCATGCAAAGTCAGGTATTGCATTTAGTTGCTGTGATTCTGTAGCCTTCTTAGTTTTTTAAAAATATGTATTCATTCATTTTATTTTATTTTATAATTTATTTACTTTATTCATCTATTTGTCAGAGAGAGCGCACACGCACAAGCAGAGGGAGCGGCAGGCAGAGGGAGAAGCAGGCTCCCCACTGAGCAAGGAGCCTGATGTGGGACTTGTCCCAGACCCTGGGGTCATGACCTGAGCTGACATCTAACTGACTGAGCTGCCCAAGCGCCGCTCTAGCCTTCTTCACTCTGAAACATTTTTCACTCCCTTTTTTTCTTAATTTATGACATTCACATTTTAAATAATATAATCTTTCAATTGAATGTTTCTCATTTTATGTCTGTACAGTGTTTCCTTATGATTAAATTGAGGTTCTTTATTCTTGGATACAGTACTATATGTGTAGGTTGTATCCTTCTCAGGGTGCTCTATTACATCTGGAGGCAAGCAGTGTCCATCTATCCCTTATTGGTGATGTTAATTTTGATCATTCTGGTTGAGGTGTCCCCTGCTTTCTGTGCAATTTCTTCATTTTCTCCCTCACAACAAATAAACTATCTATAGAAGGCACTTTAAGACAATGAAAATATCCTGCTTTTCGTCAAGTTTCTCCATTGATTTAACATCCATTATGGTTTTTATCTGATATAATCTTTACTCTAATGATTGCAAAATGATGCCTGAAATGTGTTTTTAAATTTAATAGCTCTAGAAGTTCTGAATTCCCTTATCTCTTTGATTTTGGAGTGCCAGTAAACACTGTGTGTTGGCATATTGATGAACCACATTGATTGGAATGAGCAAGAGGTTCAAGTGACCTCCTTGGTTTTAAGATATATAAGTTGCCTTTTAGCCATTGAGATTGGCTTGCTTTTGATAGATACTAACTACAACTTACATTTAAAAAGCTTATTTATTAATTACTCAGTTTAAACACTCTCTGCATTTGAAAAGGTGAAGTATTTTTTTGCCCTAATTGAATCAAACAATATGTACCTAAAATTACAATTTCTAATAGAATTGTTTGGTTCTCTACATGGTCACAGCTGAAAGTTTCAGGGTCTTATTTTGGATCTACAGTTGCTGATTTATTCTAATTGCTGAGTTAGATTTTGAAATTATTATCAAACTGGCCAAAAGTTGTGCTGTGATTTATTTTTGAGCTTGGCCTGATAGGTTTAGGAGAAGTTCTTTTTGTTTTGTTATAACCTATTTCTTGACAACCTTTCTAAAGCTTTGGTGGAAGACATAGAAGGAAACCTTATTCATGAAAGAGAACACTGCCATTTTACTTTAATAATTACCATTAATCAATCTCAGAAGCAATTTCATCAGCTTAAAAATAAGTTTTTCACACGTCCATTTTTTTTCTTTTTGGCACTTTGTACCATTGGCTAAAATTTATTGGATCTCTTTTTATCATAAATGATGAATGTGTGAATGGCCACCTCTGATGCTCTTTTGATTGTAGCTGTCACTGCACCAGGACGTAGGCACTCTTGAAATGGTGGCTTCCCTCAAGTTTCATTGTCAGCCATCTGCTAATTACATCCATACTTGTTTGGCTTTACAAAGGTGTCAGTTCTCAACCTTTGAGCAGTGTCAAGAGTGGCTCAAGAGACTGAACAATGCAATCCGACCACCTGCGAAAATAGAAGATCTGTTCTCGTTTGCATACCACGCTTGGTGCATGGAGGTCTACGCCAGTGAAAAAGAGCAACATGGAGACCTGTGCAGACCAGGTAGACCTTTCTAAAATGTGCAAATAGTGTCTTTTTTTTTTTTTTTTTAAGATTTTATTTATTTATTTGACAGAAATCACAAGTAGGCAGAGAGGCAGGCACAGAGAGAGGGGGAGACAGGCTCCCTGCCGAGCAGAGAGCTTGATGCGGGGCTCCATCCCAGGACCCTGGGATCATGACCTGAGCCAAAGGCAGAGGCTTTAACCCACTGAGCCACCCAGGCACCCCAAATAGTGTCTTTTTTGAACTATTGTTTGAGGTACCCTTCACATGAAATGGGACTCTAAGCATATGTGTATTAATTCTTTATCTATTTTATGGAGCACCTAGCATGTGCCCATCACTTCTAAGTTTAATAGAACATGTTTCCTGCCTTTCAGGGGAAGGGAAGAACACTATATTTGGTATCACTGTCTATTGGGCCTAAAAACAACTATAGTATGGTTTAATGGGGGTTGAAAGGAGCCTAATGGAAGGGAACCATGAGTGTTGTATACACATTTGGGAAGACTTCACATTCACAGTAGCTTTTGAGTAGGTTTTGAAGGTAGAATAAGGAAGGGTTCATTGATTAGAGAAAGGGGGAAAATGTTAACACAAGTTGCATGAACAAACTTCCATAGGTATCTGAAGGTAGCGTGCAGAATAGTGGCATACAAAATGGCCTTTCCCTATCTTCTTTTCATGTCAGAGATTTTCTATCCCTACCCCTTTCATCTCCTAGGTGATGAAACAGAGGTCTGGAGAGGCCAGGTGACTTTCCTCGAGACAAATAGAGAAGCCGAGCTTATGCTGGAGTTCAGGCCTCCTGCCTTCTCAGGAGATCTTTGTTCCACTCTTTTTCCTTCAGAAATGGCTTGGATCAAGTTCGTGTTATTTCTCCACGTGTATTTTTCTGTAAATTTTAGGCTGCCATAAATAGAACTTTGCTGGTCCAACACTCGTTCTTTATTACGTCCAGCCTGGAAGCAAAGTCTTGAATTTCTTTTTTTTTTTTAATTTCTAAGCAATGAAGAGTTTTGAGGCTCCTTCCAACTCAGCTTGCTCTAGAGACTTTTTTCTTTAAACCTCAGTTTTTAATCCTGAATTTTTTATCTTAACTATTCTGCCTTGGGTGATTTTAAACTTATGAGGCTAATCTAGCTTTGCTTGTATCGCTTTGTTCCCTGGCTCATTCACTGGTTGAAGTTTCTGGTTCATAATTAAAATATAATAGTAAGCATCATCTTATTTTTAAAGATGCTTTGATATATACTTTTGTTTGACCCTCATGACTTCATCAAGCAGGCAGGATAGACTGAGTCTCTGTTTTGGGAGCCACAGAAATGGAACTCAGAGGTAAAGCCTGCTGCTGGGTCCCACTGCCAGCCAGTGACAGAGCTAGGACTGAACCCCAGTTCTCAGCTATTGAGAGTTGACTCTGTGGGGTGTTGTGCATGCAGAGATGAAAAACAAGGAAAGCCTCAGGAATCCCAGCTACCTATGAGCCTGGTCAGGCCAGTGAATCCCGGAGTCAGCCACAGGAGTTCACACCATCCTGGAAAAGGTTATGAAAATGTGCTTGCACTGTCTCTGACTTCACTCGATCATCCATTGCATCTTTTTCATTTTCCTTTTTTATTGAGATGCCATCGTATTTTGTTACTATTGTTGTTTATGGCTCTTTTCAAGTTTTTCTTTTTTTCAAGGTAAAATTTACATACAGTGAAATGCACAAATCTTATATGTATTTTTGCTGCATTTTTAGTCAATGTGTCTTACTGAATTTTTAGTCTCTACCATTTCCTAGGATAATGAAGTTAGGGAGTTCTGTCTAGCTGCATATTGTTATATAAGAACTTCAGTTGTTAAAGAGTCCTAACCCTAATGGGCATACCCCTAGTTTTAGGTGGTTAGTCAGCAAGGCTTTCTTTTTCTCCTAACCTGTTTTTTCACAATGACAGACTAGAAATTCCTCATCTCTTTAGATGACTCCTTATTTCCTTGATAAAAATAGTTTCTTTTGGATTTGAGCCATCTCCTAGGCTATTGCTAAGGTGTGCCAGGTCAGAACTTCACTCTTTTAATTATGGATGGCTGTGTCTTGAGCTGAGATGACTTCTGTCCCTAGATCCTTCTCTTCCTGATGATACTTGGTATTCTTTGGCTGCCAGAGCTTATAGATATCGACAGTGTTCTCTGTCTTTTCATTAGTTTGTGATGGGTGGAGGTATTTGGGGGGTAAAGAACTAAGAACTAGGGAACCTGAACTAAAACCCTACTTTACCATTTAATTAAAAAAAAAAAATACTGGGCAAGCCATTTATCGTCTTTGTACTTCAGTTTCCTTTGTTCTTCAGACTGGGACATTCCTGTTCTTCCTACCCAAGCTGATCTGGGTATCGCAAAGATCAAATCTGTTATTGCTAGAGAGTTCAGTTCAGTAAATATCTGAGTGCTTCCTATGTGCCATACTTGTCAGAACATTTTGGGTTTTATGAATATACAAGGTGATGCCATTGTAACTGATTGGTTGGAGCTTAATCTGAGTAAAGGTTGTATTCTGTTTCTTTCTAATGTCACAAATCCACACTGAAGTTAACCTGCTACCACTTACATGGAATCTTACTGTACTTCAGTGACTTGATTTGAGTGTGTTTATTATATATATGTATGGCTTTTTCCTTTTTATATATTTTCACTGTGGAGTACAGAGGGAAAACTTGGTCCTAATAAAAAATACTGTGGTGGCATTTTTAAAGCCAGTCAACCTGGTTCTTTTGTCTCTGCCCAGTATTATTGAGTGTTGGTGGTGGCTACAGCATTACTCACCAAGTGGGAGCATACCAGACAACCACATTCTTACAAGTCATCTTTAGGGTGAGACAACACTTGAGATATTTCAAAGTGATGCCTTTGTATAATCTGCTCCAACATATGAGATCATAAGCACATAGACTCTGAAGAGTTGAAGTGAGTTTAGTCTTTTAGCAGTTAATAAAGGGTTTTATGGATTCTGTCTCTCTATGCCTAGTCTGCTAAGAGTAGAATGTGTCAGAAAGGAGCGAAATGGGAAAATTGTATCATTGCCTTGTATTCATATAAATCTTAAGTTTCTGACTTGTTGAAGCTGTCATAGTTAAGCCAGCCATAAGCTCTGAGTCTTAATCTACTTTGGAAGAAGTCTCAGTATTGCTATTGGAATTTACCTGTGAAACTTGCAGAAGTCTTTGTGAAACTCTTGACTCTTAGATCCATTTCAAACTCTAAAAAAGGAATGGACTGAAAGCTTAAAGCTTCTCTCCCATGTGCTTGGTTTTCTTCTCTTCATTGTAGCTGCCTTCTTGATGATCATTCTGTCCTTGAGCATTAAGCAGGGGTACTGACAAATGACTGGGCAATTCAGTTATTAGTTTAGTAGCATCAGGCTCCTCTCTCTGATCTCTCTTCTGTGAGATGCCCATTAAGCATATCTTGAACCATGAACAGCATAGGAGTCTGGGTCTCACAGCTCTTGTGCAGCTACCTGTTTAGTAAAAAAGCCAAGTCTTAGGAGTTTGAACGAAGTCCGCTAAGTGTAAATTTAGACGACTGTCCTGGAATGTTTGTTCATAGAACAGAATGATTCTTCCATCCATATTTGAAAATCTGGGAGGGCTGGTTCTCACCTTCTCTGACTCCGAAGCAGTTCTTTTCCTCACATCCTGTATAGAGGACTGGCTCTTCTATCTCAGATCTTTAGGCTGTGTATAATTGTGGGCTTTTGAATGCTCAGAATCACCCAGGGAGCTAGACTTTTGAGGGGGGGATATTTTTAGACTGCCTATTGACGCTGGTTATGATAGAGGGTCTCATTGCTTTAAAAAGGTTTTCATTCTCGAGGCGCCTGGGTGGCTCAGTAGGTTAGGGCCTCTGCTTTCAGCTCGGGATATGATCCCAGGGTCCTGGGATTGAGCCCCACATCGGGCTCTGTGCTCAGCAGGGAGCCTGCTTCCTCCTCTCTCTCTGCCTGCCTCCTTGCCTGCTTGTGATCTCTCTCTCTCTCTGTGTCAAATAAATAAATAAAATCTTTTAAAAAATAAATAAATCTTTTTTAAAAAAGGTTTTCATTCTCACTAAAGAATTGCTGGACTGTTTGCATTTTTAGTACAAGAAATAAACATTTAAAAAGGACACATCCTCATTTGGGGGGGGGAGCAGACAGGAGGGTTGCAGTGGAAACTCAAAGCCAAACAAACTTAAAACCGTAATATTTAAAATAGGATATGATAGTATATCTGATATTGAATCAGTGGAAACCAGAGAATTCTTAGAGGGAGATTCATAAGGGAAATCAGCAAATAGATGTGCTTGGCATTCAGTTTTCTAGCTGAAAAACATAAGGGAGCTTCTAACACAATTTAGCAAAAGCCAATTGAATTACTCCTGTATTTAAGGTCTGTTGCTAGTTTTTTTTTTTTTTTAAAAGCATTGCTTTTCCGACTAAGTTGGGATCCACTTGTGGGTCATAAAATCAAAAGTTTTAAGGAATGAAATACAAAATGAAACACCTAGGATAGAAAATATTAAAATGTATCCCACATAGTAAGGGTGGGTAGTTTAGTAAAGCTTTTAAAAATAAACATGCAGGGGCACCTGGGTGGCTCAGGGGGTTGAGCCTCTGCCTTTGGCTCAGGTCATGGTCTCGGAGTCCTGGGATCGAGCCCTGCGTTGGGCTTTCTGCTTTGTAGAGAGCCTGCTTCCTCCTCTCTCTCTCTGCCTGCCTCTCTGCCTACTTGTGATCTCTCTCTCTGTGTCAAATAAATATATAAAATCTTTAAAAAAAAATAAATAAACATGCAGTGGCTTATGATGTAAAACCTAATTATTTGGGTTGTGATGGTCAGTTTCAAACTTAGGAACTTGCAGTTTCAGAGGATACAAAGGTAACTAAACTCCTTGTTCTCCTTGTTTACACAGTAACATGTTTTATGCTTGTTACAAAGTATGTATTTCTTTGTATGTAGCTCAGAATTTCATACTCTTGATAGTGGTTCTAAGCTTTTCTTTGGCAAATTGCCAGTGATGATGGTGGTGATTTGCCAGTTACTATTTTAAAATTAGAGGGTCCTTTTAGGGCTGTGTATTTGTGCTCAGAGTAGAGGTACTAATGTTAGAGTCATTAATTACATTTACCTTTTGCCAAGACTTGGAGCTATATTACAGGTGGGAAGAATCTCATTAATTAATGAACTTGGAAATTGCCATAGTTTTACTGTTTTAGATGGGGATTAAAAGTGAAGGACTCTCCAATATTCTTTTTATTTTATTTTATTTATTTGACAGAGATCACAAGTAGGCAGAGAGGCAGGCAGAGAGAGAGAGAGGAGGAAGCAGGCTCCCCATGGAGCAGAAAGCCCGATGTGGGGCTCGATCCCAGGACCCTGGGATCATGACCTGAGCCGAAGGCAGAGGCTTTAACCCACTAAGCCACCCAGGCGCCCCTCTCCAATATTCTTGATGGTCACTATTCCTTGAAATTTATAGACAGATGGCATCCCATTTCAGACAGCTTTTTTCCTATTTGGAAAGCTGACATCACATCTAAAACTTTTCCACAATGGGATACATTCAGCTGATTATTTCTTCCTAAATCTCTGCACCTCATTTTTTTATAGCTCTCCTTCAGGAAACATATGATACCTAGTTTAAGCTCACAAAAAGCAGTTTAAATGGGAAGTAGTTTTATAGAATTGTCCTTCATTCAAGTAATTGCTGTTTCCTATTCTGAAGCTCCTTTCCCAGGGAAAGCAAAGCTTTCTACTTTGATCACCAAAGCAGTCTAGTCTGCTTTGTGCTTTTATTATTGTAGTTTCTCCCAGCCCCCACCAGAATTTATTTTACAACCTGTAACACTACATATAGAGATACTGCTTAATGGTTTTCTGTTTGTTTGTTTTACTGCCCTAGGACTCTGTGTGTTTTCAAGGAAGAAAGTTATTTCAGATTTAATGACTTTTATGTTCGGTTCACTTCTGCATTTGTTGCTTGCTGTCTTTAGGAAGAGAAAGCCAGTTTCATTAGCGCAGATGTAGGCGGTTTATACTTGTTTGGGTGGATGTTCTTACAAATGCTTAGCACTTTACTTAGTAGTATGGTGTTTCCTGAGATTCTTGGGTACTGGAAGTTACAGTTTCATGATCTCTTATCTGCAGTTCTGTAATCTATAAGGCTCTGAAAATCAAGAGTCTTCTTACTTGGTGGCTTGACCCAGTCTGAGCTGACATGAAGCTATTTGCTGCTTTACTTATTACCATTTAGTGGGAATTATCCATGCATTTCGCTGTAGAAATACTAATGTTTTGATTAGTAGACCCTGTTGAGAGTGTTAATCTAATACTATATTATATATACGATTTTAAACTCAAGTTTTGAAATCTGGCCCATAGGATTTCTGATGAGGAGTTGTAGATTTATATTACTATTCTTGGTGAACTTGTTCATTTTATGTTTTATGTATATTGTGAGTGTGGAAATGGGAGAGTAGCCAGTGACAGGGACTGGATTATGGTAGGACAGACCTACCATAATAACCTCTCTCAGTCTCAGTTTTATCCTCTGTAAAATGAACTTGGTGATAACCACTCTGAGTTGGTAGTAGTGATTAAATGAGATAACATAATTCTTTTTTTTTTAAGGTTTTATTTAATTACCTGACAAATGAGAAATAGGCAGAGAGGGAGGCAGAGAGAGAGAATGGGAAACAGGCTCCCTGTTGAGCAGAGAGCCCCATGTGGGGCTCCATCCCAGGACCCTGAGATCATTATCTGAGCGAAAGGCAGAGCCTTAACCCACTGAGCTGCCCAGGCGCCCCAAAATAATGGGAACAACCTAAGTCAACCTAAGTGTTCATCAACAGATGAGTGGATAAAGAAGATGGGGCATATGCATGCGCATGTGCACGTTGTGTACATACACACGCATACAGGAATATTACTGACTCATAAAAAAGAAAATCTGCCATTCGTGACAACATGGAGGGACCTAGAGGTTATTATGCCAAGTGAAATAAGACAGAAAGACAAATACCATATGATTTCACTTATATGTGGAATCTAAAAACGGACAAACAAAATAATACAGATTCATAAATACAGAGAACACATTGGTTTTCTGGTTGCCAAAGTAGGGGGTGGCGATGGGCAAAATGGGTGAAGGGGATTAAGAGGTATAAACTTTCAGTAAGAAATATGTCAAAAGGATACAAGGTACAGCATAGGGAATATAGTAATATTATAAATACAATAATATTATAATATTTTATTGTAATACTGTAGTATAGTCAATAATATTGTAATAACTACCATAATATTGTGATACAAAATTGTAATAGCAATATTATAATATTGCAATAATATTGTAATAACTGTCACTCTGTATGGTGACAGATGGTACCTGCACTTACAGTGAGCATTTCATAATATATGTAATTGTTGAATCACTATCTTGTAGACCTGAAACTGATGTAAATTGGATTAGCTATATTTCTATTAAAAATTAGTTCCTCATTCCTTTGTATAGTCTTACCCTGACAGGGACTTTTTAAACTAAAACTAAGTACATGTTATTTATATAACTGAGCAGGGTAGCTATGCTTTTATTCTACCTGTTTTACAAAATGGTATTCATTTCTTTCTTTTTGCTGTCCTTGGCCCCTAGGGGAGCATGTAACGTCAAGGTTTAAAAACGAAGTGGAGCGAATGGGTTTTGATATGAACAATGCCTGGAGGATTTCCAACATCAATGAGAAGTACAAGTGAGTTGTATGGGTGCCTATGGACTGTGCTTCACAGCCAGTGCCTTTGCAGAAACCCCAGTTCTCATGCGGCGGAGCATTTGAACTTAGACATAGACCTATTTTTTCAGTGGAATTTTATTATATCTAACTGCATGGTCTTCAGAGTACTTCTTGAGCCTTCTGTTCCCATTGCTGTTACTGGAGTGGAAAATTGGTATTTCATAGGATTCTGGAACCTTCCTTTCCATCCCCCCTCCAGATCTCTGTTGTTCCAGGTGCGTGTGTTTCCTAGACAGTATTGTGTTCTCATGTAGGCAGGCAGTTTCCATTGGTCTCGTCACCACTTGATGTCACATTGGAGATAGACTCTGTGATCGCAAAGCAGTGATACAACACTTATAAGCTAGTTTTTATGACTTAATTTTACTCCAGATTCTATGAAATAGGCATAAGTACTATTCTGTACTTTCCAACTTCATAGCTATGACCATTTAATCATTAAATATTAATATAATCACTGTTAAATATTTCCCATTTCTTGTTTCCTTAAAAGGTGTGAGTACTTTGGTATTGGGGGGTCAGCTAACTATTATGATTTTGGTGGTCCAAATTTCTATGAAACAAAAGAAAATTGTTCAGGAGATTTAAATTAGTATTTTTCTCCTCTTAAGATCTAGCAGTTGCAGGCATTAATCATTCTGTTTTTCAAACTGCCTCAAATTATGATAGCCATTTTCTTGGTCTGTTTGTGGGTAGCCATCAGAGCATTTCATTTTTCATTGGAATAGTTTATGCAGCTCTTAACATGGACCCTGGCCAAGGAATTAAGAACACGGGGTCTTGTGAAGGAACTGGAGCTACATGTAGACCTGTCATACCTTTGCCTGTTCTGTTACAAGTCAAAGCAGAGAACAGAGGTGGAGACTGGAGGCAAGGGCTCAGAGAACCTGAGGCTGCCACAGGCTTTGTTCATGCACAGCCCTCCTTTCCTATGCTGGAAACTGCTTATCTACATGTAAGCAGCCAGTATTTGCTAAAGAGGTGACTACTAGGTAGTGTAATACAGAACAAGGAATAGAATGATCAGAATATTGGTTGAAGTCAGAAAACCAAGTTAAGCTAAATTTGTTGAATAAAAAACAAGTTGAATAAACTTGAATTCAAACGAGTTCAAAAGCCATTTGGTTTTCAAAATCACTATTCAATATGGGTTTTAAAAACTAATTTTTGTCTTTGAATCCCCTATTTCTGCCTCAAAACCAGTCTGCAGGACATTGAAAAGTGCTCCTATGAAGGAGTGCTAAATTTACTGTTAAGTTTTAAACAAGATAAAAGAAGACAAAAGAACAAGACTCGTGGTTACCATATTAACTGTGGTCATAGTGTCCCAGATTATTTTTAGTTTATGGGTGTTAAGTTTATAGAGCTACTATCAGTTGTAGATATTCTCTTGGTTCAGTGGCTTTTAAATTCTTGATATTTAATCTTCTGGAAATTGAGAACATGTTGTAGATATTTTGTGCAGAATGATCCTAAGCTACTTGGTGTTTTCTGCCTCTTCCCCCACTGCATAAGGTAGGCAAGGGCCGCTTCAGGTGGTGGTACAGGAGGAGGAGGAATTTGTGTATTTTAAGATTCGGATTAAAGGTCTTCTTCCCTTCACTGCTAAAAAGGAATATTAGGATACCCATGGAGAGACAATGTCCTATAAGTGAAAAACCTGTCAGAAAGAACTGCTTTTTAGGGCACCAGCCTGACTAGCATGTAGCTACTATCTTCCTCCCTAATGAAAAGAGCTTTATCCCCCCTGAATATAGTTCTAAAGTATGTTTTATGAAATTATGATTAACAGCTTACTCATATTACTAACTGTGATTATGTATGCAATGTCCTGACTTCTGGTACTGCTTCTGCATACCCTGCCTGTACCTGTTACCTATAATTAGGACACATCAGAGAATATGTTAGTAATTCTGTAAGGTATCTGGAAACTTGAAATTGCAGACTTTTGTCTTTCTTCACATGTTTCCCTTTGACAGAAGCCTGAAAGAGTGAGGGGGTCTGGTAGAGGTTGACAGACTTTCACTTCTGTAGTTGGACTGTGAACTTTATATAGTTAAGAAGTGACTTCTGTGTTTGTTACAAGAGAATGTTAGAGTGAAGTAACTGATTGCCTGTGGGCTCCCCTTATTTCAGATGTTAGGATCACCAAATTCCCAAAGGTAGCCTAAAGTGGAACAGTGACAGATACTGTCAGGCGACATACACATAAGTAAACACCTAAGGTGACTAGTTTTGCTGAGTAGACCAGGACTCACTTACAGCTCCATATTGCCTTTTATTAACTGGCTCTGGGTAGCTTATCAGCATCCTTATACTGGCTCACCTAGTGTCTCTCCCTCTTTCCCTCCCTTCTTCTTCCCCCACTCCCTCCTTCTCACCTTCCCCATTAGGCTATGTGGTAGCTATCCACAGGAGCTCATAGTGCCTGCCTGGATCACCGACAAAGAACTAGAGAGTGTAGCAAGCTTCAGGTCCTGGAAGCGCATCCCTGCCGTCGTCTACAGGTAAGTAAGCCTAGCCAGGCCCAGCCTGGTCTGGTGCTGCTGTCCACTGCATGTGGTCTGCTGCTCTGTTGCCGCTAACCTGGGAAGGAAGGAAAGGGTTCAGAGAATTTTCCAGGCAAGCTTGTGCTTCCTTATAGTTAAAGCCACTCTTACAGTGACACACTGATACTTACCGCATCCAGAATACTTGCTGATGGTTCAGGTGATAAGAAAACTTTAATAGAAAAGTGGCTAGTCTTGCTATTTTAAGAGCCTTCTGACATTCTGTGGGAAGATAATGTGTTACTGCATTTGGCCTTTGGATTGAGAGAGAGGAGTTAAAGTCAAGTAATTTGTGATCGTCTTTGTGGTTGAAACTTTGACACATGAAAGAGCTCTGTTTTGAGAGGGAGCATTAAAAGGAGAAGGCTAGGGCTTGGCTAGATAGAAGATCTTATAAAGATCAAAGACCTAAGAGCCAGGGGAGGCAAGTTCTAAAAGGGAATGGTGGCGTGGTGTCAAGCACAGGTTTGGGAGTTCAGGTCTTCTCACTGATAACTCTTGCTAAGGCACCTCGAGTAAATTCCCTAATTTACCTCAGCCTGTTCCTAATTAGTAAAATGGAATGATGGTCCTACTTCAGAGGTATGCTGAGCCGCATGAATGCATCTGTGAATACTGGGCTGCTCTAAGCAGTACATGGAGGAGGTTGTATTCCTCGGGACTGTTTTTATATATAATTCATTGAATAGCTCAGCTCTCAAGGACTCAAGTTAAGACTTGAAGAAGTCATTGCCTCTTATTTTGAAATTGTTTCAGATGTCATCTCTTTATAGTATTTACATTCTCCATTCCATTTTTCCAGTTTGCAGATTTGGGCTTTCCTTGAATTTGGGCCTAGCCACTGGGGCTCACTCAGACACTTCCATGCCAGGAAGCATTCCATTGAAATATTGATGTTGTAGGAAGGGATTTATCTCCTTGTGGGATTTCCATTGAGGTAACCAGCTTGTTCATTTACTCCACTGATGGCAAATTCTGATGGCTGTCCTGAATAGAAATGAAAAAGTATTTGTTTCTGGCCCAGTGGAATCCATTAAGTTTTCAATCTCAATTTTCATCACTGTTGTTTTCAGACACCCCTAGAAAAGTAGGTCACCAAATTTACCTATCACTCTAGTGACAAGGATGACACAGGAATTAGAGAGCAGGGAAAGCTGAAAGGATTTGTGTCTTAGCAGTGATTGGCCTAGCTCAAATAGGGAAAGCAGCCAGCTGCTGCTCTGTGGCCAACAGCTGTGTTAGATCAGCAGCCCTAGTATTTGTAGGGTTTGTGGACTTTGAGCATAAGAGGAAAGGACTGTCATTTTCAAAGTACAGGGCTTTAGGTGAATTTTCCTTGTTGGTAGAGAAGCCTGTAAGTGCAAGTTAAAGAAAAATTTAGAATAAACAACAGAAACCTTTTTTTTCCCTTCTAAAATTTATTCTAGAGGGCATGGGCCATGGGTTCCCCCCGCCCCAGCCCTTTCTAGAGATTATAGTATATATGTATAAATGAAATTTATTTCCAATTTCTCTTAGAAAATCTGCTCTCAAAGGATTACAAATGAAAGTTCTTGGTATTTAAAAAAAAAAGTTCTTGGTATAGTCCAAACAAACTCAGCTAGGCTTTTAGGAACTAGCCTCCATTTGGGAACATTTTTGAATCTTTGAGCCCCAAACTGGGTTGTTAAAATGGTCAGGAAGTTTTGTAAGGGGTGTATAGAAGACTGTTTTGGGGATACTCTGCGACTCTCTGCTTTGCCAGGCCAGGTGGCAAGCTGCTTCTGAAATCCAGCATACTTTTACTGAATTTAGTTGTCTGTAGACTGCAGTAAGGATTCCTGAAGTTGCTAGCAGCAGTTACTTGACAGCATCATGCTGAACCAGTGCCTCATTAGTGTTTTTTTTCCCACTGTGATGAGAGAGTGTTTAATTGGGTTTATTACTGAAGACCAAGATTGCTCTCTAACCTAGCAAGGTGCAAAGGGCATCCATCTGTAGTGCAATTCACAGCTCCCCCCTTTGTGCACTGAGTGATTATTAGAAATTTCTAATCATTTAGTGAGCTTGCCTAATACTAAGGAATAGTTTAAGTATTTATGTATTTCTATATAGAATTGAAGCATTCAGTGTTCAGTAGGGGACTCATCCATTGGACATCTTCATTTTTATACTTTTTCCTTGGCTCTGTTTGTTGATATGGTAGAAATGCTCTTTCATGATTTTTAGCTGTATTGTTTTAGTTTTTGATCATGCAGTCAAAAGCATTTTGGAAGACTACAGAAAACTGCTTATTGCAACAGTTCAGTTGAGGCTGGCTGTTAGAAATGCTATGACCCTTTAAATCCAAGATCCAAGCTGAAGAGTGCCATCTTCTGTTCCTCTTGGGCATTGCTAGGAGCACTGCAGAGAAAGAAGATGCTCAGAAAAGGCCCTGCCAGCCTTTTTTGTGAAGGTTTGGCACAGGTCAGCTCTATTGTTTCCCAATGCCTATTATATGTGCTAGTAGGCGTTTTAGGAATTAGGTTTGATTTCCAGTTGGGCTCCATTCAGCAGGTGAGCCCACTGAGCATAGTGGCTAGTGCTTTCTGTTACTGCTAGTCTCTGCTAGTCTCTAGTTTCTGACTAGAGACTAGTTTCTGCTAGTCTCTCTGTTCTGGAGGATTTAAAAACTAAAGTAAACTGATGCTTCCAGTGGAATATGGTTCTTGCTGAATTTCATTGACTGCCTGTGAGCTTTAGGATTAAAAATAAAAACTGTTCTCACATTGTTTCTTAAAGATGACAAATAGATTCAGTAGTATGTTTTATTTAGATCTGTCTCCTATGTATGTGTTATAGATGCGTATGAATGTATGTATGTAGATTTTTAAAAGATTTTATTTGAGAGTGCGTTTGAGGTGGGGGAAGAGCAAAGGGAGAGGGACACGCTGACTCTGTGCTGAGCTCTGTGCTGTGACTGGTTTCTTTAACGTAGGGCCCCGTCTCAGGACCCCAAGATCATGACCTGAGCCAAAACCAAGAGTTGAACGCTTAACCGACTGAGTCACCCACCCGGCCCTGTATTTAGATTTTAATGGGAAGTAAGATATGGATACTTCCCCTCTGGGAGATAGAATTGGGAGGCATTTAAACATTTTGCTTACTACTTACTCTGCTAATTTAGTTTTATAACGAACCGATTACTTTTATAACTTTCTAAAAACTACTTTGTGAATATCACAGTTCACCCTTTTAATGTGTAGTTTGATTTTTTTAAAAAAGATTTTATTTATTTATTTGACAGAGAGATCACAAGTAGATAGAGAGGCAGGCAGAGAGGTGGGGGAAGCAGGCTCCCTGCTGAGCAGAAAGCACAATGCGGGGCTCAGTCCCAGGACCCTGAGATCATGACATGAGCTGAAGGCAGAGGCTTAACCCATTGAGCCACCCAGGAGCCACTGTAGTTGGATTTTTAAAAATATATTCAGAGTTGTGTAATCATCAGTACAGTCAATTTTAGTACATATTCACCCTCTCAGAAAGAAACTCCAGACCCATTAGTAGTCACTAGTAATCTACCTTGTACAGATTGCCCATTCTGAACACTTCTAATAAATGCAGTCATAAAATATGTGGCCTTTTGTGACTGGTTTCTTTAACTTAGCATAACATACTCCACGTTCATCCATGTTGTAGCATTTATTGGAACTTTATACCTTTTGTGCCAAATACTACTTTTGTAACTTTTTTTTTTTTGGTAAAGATTTTCATTTATTTATTTATTTGACAGAAACATCACAAGTAGGCAGAGAGGCACACAGAGGGGGAGAGGGAGGCAGAAAGCCTAATGTGGGGCTCGATCCCAGGACCCTGAGATCATGACCTGAGCTAAAGGCAGAGGCTTAACCCACTGAGCCACCCAGGCGCCCCCTTTTATAACTTTTTAATTGCTAAAATTGCCTAACTAAATTCCTAACTAGGAAAAGACTGGGTTTTACTTTTTATTTCTTTATTTTTATTTAAGAATTTATTTATTTGACAGAGCGCAAAGGGAGCACAAACAAGGGGAGCTGCAGAGGGAGAGAGACAGAAGCAGACTCAGGGAGCCCAATGTGGGACTCAATCCCAGGACCCTGAGATGATGAGCTGAGCCGAAGGCAGATGGCTTAACTGACTGAGCCACCCAGGTGCCCCAAGACACTAGGTTTTAATATCACCTTAAAGACTTCTGAGTAAGATTTCTGGTCTTAATTTTTACAAAAGATCTATCAAAAAATAAAAAAGGGTCAGAGTATGGCTTACTGAGGTTTATGCTGTTCCTTCTGAGAGCTTAAGGAAAGGTAGCTGGTATGTTGAGCTATCTGCCTATAGTAAGAGCAATTTGAGTCATGAAATCTCAGAAGATTTTGTAGAGTGGTCCACTGTGGGCCAGGTAAATGTTTGAGTCCCAAAGGTGGGATCTTGTTTTAAAAAGAATCCCCAAGCCATCCATAAGTGTACAGTTGCTGCAGTGGGCCCTCAGAAGTTGTTGTGGAAACAAATATTTCTGCGTCAGCATCTATTATGCCAGGATATTCAGGCGCAGTATTAAGAAGAGATTAATGTTTCATTATTGAATAGCAGAATTAGTGTAGTATTTGTAGATTATATTTTTCCCAGTTTTCCAAAAATAAATTTGAAGATTCAAATGTTTGCTTAATGAATATAAATTCTTTTTTCTAAGAGCACACATTTATCATTTTGTTGCTGACTTTACAAGGGCCTCAAAAATGATCAATTTTTGAGAAAGATTCAGATAGGTTTTGTTGTTTATTCTTGATGCTATAGAAGATTTCTGCCCTGAGAGGACTTGAAGCTAACCCATCACTTACCTGTATTCATGCTCTTTGTTAACACATTTAAAATACACTACCTGACTTTTGTATGAGCACAGAGCATCGGAATGGGGCCGCTGAGATGGGTAATGGGGTCTTATTCCTTGCACAGGCACCAGAGTAATGGAGCTGTCATTGCCCGCTGTGGACAGCCGGAGGTCAGCTGGTGGGGCTGGCGAAATGCTGATGATGAGCACCTGGTGCAGTCGGTAGCCAAAGCTTGTGCCTCTGACTCCCGATCAAGTGGCAGCAAGCTGTCAACTAGGAACAGTTCTCGAGACTTTCCCAATGCGGGAGACCTTTCTGATGTGGAATTTGGTAAGATGCTCCCTGGATCCAGCAGCAGAAATTTTTAGAGTATCTTTGAGAACTTTTTCTTGAGTAGCCTTTCCTTGTAAGACCTATAATTTGTTTCATAGGAGAGAGAGGCTGAAGCTTCAGTTGATGGGATTATTTGAGGAATCATAGGTCTGGACAGTGAACCAGACAACTATTTCAGACTTGGCTTGAGAGGGCTAATGTGTCTGTTGTCTTTCTAGTCATTGTGACAACAGTGGGGTATGTATGTGATAGGGGACCTGGAATTTCTCCAGACCATGACAGGAGTCACCAGTCTTCGTGAAAAGACTATACATGTAGAAATGAGATAAAGGAGACTGGTAGACAAAACAGAAGATAGAGAAGTCCTGTGTATTAAGGGTTCTGGTTAGGTGGGTTTCATTTAATTGAGGGTTTTTATTTCTTGGTATTGTAGGAGGTGTTTTTAGTTCTTATTTTGCACAATTTTGGGGAGAGATGGGTTCATTCTAGTTTTTCACTCCTACCCGTGATGTTCCTAGATTCTTCTCTGTCGAATGCTTCAGGAGCAGACAGTTTAGCCATCCAACCGCAGAAGCTTTTGATCTTGGACGCACGTTCCTATGCTGCAGCTGTGGCGAACCGAGCCAAAGGAGGAGGCTGTGAATGCCCGGGTGAGGTGTATGGTACTTTGTCCCCTGATACTGTTCTCATGAACCCAGTCCATGCCCGGCTGGGTCTTAGTTCTCAATTTGAAATGAACGGCAAACTATGTTCTTCAGCCTATCTTGAGAGAGCCAGAGCTGTTTGGATTCTTAACACTTGTTTCTTTTCAGGGAAGTGGAGGAGGAGGTGCAGGGAAACCAAATAATCTTCCTTCCTAACCTTTAGATGATAAAGAAAGTAAATCCTCCCTGTAATAAGGCCTGTTCATGTTTGGAAGCTGCTTCTTTAGTGGCTCAATTTCTCAGCCTTCTAAAAGCTTTTCGTTGACTTTGACGGTGGGTTTACTCCTCACTGACCTCAGAGAAAACTTCCCACATGGCTTCTACTTAGAAAGGCTGGGGTGGAAGGTGAAGCACCAAATATAGGACTCTAGCAGCACACCTCTGTCCTGACCTATAGCACCCCTGCTTTCTGAATGTATTCTCCAAGGAGGGACCCCTTCAGTGCCAGTGGTGCGCTGATGGAGCAGGGAGAGGTTCCAGGCTCCTTCATCAGGATGTGATCTCAACTGGAAATTGAAAGCAGTTGTATGAAGGCGATATGTGAATACATAAAATGCATTGTTCTGCCAGCTTCTTTTCGAAGCGATTCCAGAGCTACAAGTTAGATGTGGCCCAAGAAGTTAACCTGAGATGGGATAGCAGGCTATAGATCTTTTTAAAAAAACAAAAAACAACAAAAAAACTTATGTTTTATGTCCATATCTTCACAAATCTAACTTTTCTTTTTGCAGAAACAGCTAAAATTCAAGCACTGTTTTTCCTGTGATAAAAGGACTAGACTAATAGGCATCAAAACAGCAGTTTCTTTCGTCAGCAACTATAATGGATTTGCTTTATAGCCTGTTTGCTGCTTTTAAATTTGGCCATGTGGGCTTTAAAGTCAACATATTTTTGTTCTCTTTATTGTTGTTCTCTGCAGAGTATTACCCAAACTGTGAGGTCGTGTTTATGGGGATGGCAAATATTCATTCAATTAGGAGGAGTTTTCAGTCTCTGCGGTTGCTGTGCACACAGATGCCGGATCCGGGAAAGTAAGACTTTGGCCTTAGCTTTAATTTTGCATTGCCTTTTTTCTTTCTTTCTTAATGAGTTTGGAGGTATCTTTTCTTCTGTTTCTTGGTACACTTCAGTCTTACTTTCAGTCCCTGTGTGCATTTTCCTTTCTATGTTAGGAGCACAGTAGCAAAAATCTAGCCCTTTGAAAGGTTTAAAGATGTGGAGCACAAAACAGATCTCAGTCCTCAGAAGCCCTGCCTTCTTGTTTTTCCTGGGACCTCTAATATTCTGCATTGTTTTTGGCTCATTTTTAATTCTTTGGTTTTGACATCCTGTAGGTAAACTTACCTGCTGTGAACTGGGGGGGGGGGTGTTTTTACCTTGAGTCAAAATTTATTCATCATGTTGTAAAAAAGGGTTAAACTTGCCATTTGGTGAAATCCTTTTACATTTGCTTCTGAGTCCTAAACTACCCTCTCTCATTACGAACATTGCCACATTTTAATTGCTTGTTAAAAATGAATGGCTGGCATTTGCAGTGAGGTAGGTGAAGTAACACTCCCTCCCCACCCACCCAAGGGAACTGGTTGAATACAAGAAAAATTAGCAGTAATGGTCTGTGAAACAAATACGGACAGATAAATATTTAAAAGACCCTGTTTTACTATTTCAGGAAGCCAGAAATGGTGCCAGAGAAGACAGAATTTTCTCTTTTCTGGTGTTTGTGCTAGAGCCCATAGCTGTTTCCCTGGGTTCTGTTCAGTAGATCTGATCATATCAAGTTTTGCAGAATTCCTTGATTTATTCAATCAAATGGCTGCCTGAACCACTTGTACTAACACTTGGTAGTAAGGGATTAGATTCATCGCAGTTGGAATCAGCCCAGAGGGTGGAGCACAACTGTCTTTGGGGAAAAAGCCTGACCCAAGAATGAGCTTGCTTCTCCACTATGAGGATTAGCAACTTGTATTTGCTACACAGCCAGCAGTGCTCTCTTCCCCAAAGGTGGGCCATAGAAAGAGCCTGGCTGAGGTCTCAGCAGATCTGCTACTAATTGACTATGTGACTTTAACCAAGTGGCATAATTACTATTTCCTTCAGAAGACTCCAGAAAGAACTACTTATATGGGATATATAACTACCATGGACTGAAAAATACTAGATACTCATTCTCAGAAACTAGCCTTAAGATTTTTAGAACAAAAATTCTATTAATTACTGTCCTATTTCTAAAGCTGTCCTCTATTGCATAGTAGGGGTTAACCTGCATCTATATACATGCTTTATAAAGACAGAGATTTGTTTGTTTGGGCACTGTTTTATTTGGAGGGAAAGATCTTTGGGAATTGCCTTTTAATTTCACGGGTATTTGGCATGATGCAGTAAATCATAAAAATCTGCATTTCCTTTCCCCTTCTGTTTTTATTTTTATAGTTGGCTCTCAGCCCTTGAAAGCACAAAATGGCTCCATCACCTGTCTGTGCTCCTGAAGTCGGCACTTCTGGTAGTACACGCTGTGGATCGTGATCAGCGGCCCGTCCTAGCGCACTGCTCAGATGGCTGGGACCGCACTCCCCAGATTGTGGCATTGGCTAAGCTCTTGCTGGATCCGTATTACCGAACCATAGAGGTGGGTGCATCCCAAGAGTAGGATTTGGTACATCAGTATGAGTGGGTGAAACCTTGGATGGTTTTATGATCAGTTTTGGTCTTGGTGGTTAGGCCTAAAGAGAGTGAAATTTGTTTTAAAACTATTGCTCCTTTACCTTGAGCTAAATTGTGGTGGTGCCTCCCACAGTTCTTGTGTCTTTTAAAATGGAGCAGATTGTGGATAACAAGGTATTGAGAAATTAGACATGTTTCCCTCTGTGTCTATTTACTTGGAAAAGTTTTGCCTGCTCCAGGAAAATGGGGATATTATAGTAGGATCTTGGCATGCTCATCCTGATAATGGGTCCAGATATCACTGCAGTGTGAGAGCTCTTTCTGGAGAAAGAGCCCTACTTTGAAAGAACCACATGGTGGGTTAAAGATACAAGAAAAGCCATAAAGGTGCCCTAAAATACATGTAAATCTGGGATAGGGAAAGATATTAGAAACAAGACTTAGTTAAGTATAACACAAAATAAAGAAATTAAAAAATAAGTTTAGAAGAAATGTGGTTCTTACACTACATACTGAAAGAAAGTACAGACTCAGGAAAGGCTTAGATAAATCATTAGTACCCATTTGATAATTATGGAATGGAGTTGAGTGAAGTGGGAAATTGCCCTAAGGATGTGTTCCATGGAGACCTTGGCTATGGGGCTGGGTCAGGCCCTCCTGTTGGGCTTACTGGGAGGGTATTAAAAGGGATTATTACTGTTAGTCCTGACAGGCTCAGGACTGTCATAGTCTGCATAGATAAGTACAAATGGTCTATCCCGGGTGTTTCCCTGCAGGGTTTCCAGGTCCTCGTGGAGATGGAGTGGCTGGATTTTGGTCACAAGTTTGCTGACCGGTGTGGTCATGGGGAGAACTCCGATGATCTGAACGAGCGCTGCCCCGTGTTTCTGCAGTGGCTTGACTGCGTTCATCAGCTTCAGAGGCAATTTCCTTGCTCTTTTGAGTTCAATGAAGCATTCCTTGTGAGTTTGGGCTTGTAATTCTTTATTTTGGGGACCTTCTAAAATTATGGGGGTATCAATGCAAATGTTAGTGGGTTTGTTTTCACATGAAACTATGAATTCTTTTTAGAATTTAATAAGGGCCATTCTTTCTCCCAGTTCTAATTAAAAACAGTAAGAAGTATGTGTTTATTCAATGAATATAGATGTGTTAGGTTTGCATAAAGTCTTTGAGTTTTTTTATACGTGAAGCATTTGACACTTGATCTCTGGGTTGTAAGTTCGAGCCTCCCGATGGGTGTAGAGATTTTTAAAAATAAAAGAGAAATAATAGAATATCCTCGGCTCCCTCCAGTCCATCTGCCAATCTCCTTACTGTCCCGTTCCCCCCACCCTGGACCCTGGCTTGTGTCCCACACTCACTGCACCCTTTCCTTTGACAGAGGACTCACTATCTTTGCCCTCTTCCAGCCTCTCCATCCACTGCTGCACTGCCTTCCATTGCTTGTCCTCTCCTCAGCTGCATGGTGCCAGCATTTCTCTCCTCTGCATTTTGCATTGGCGTATTTCCCTCTCTACCACATCGTTGCCGTTAGTACTCAGACGTGGCGTAGTACCTCCCATCCCCTGAAAACCCTTTCTCAGCTTTGCATCTCTTGCCAGCTATTAATTATTTCCTGTATCTCATTTCTTCACAGCAGAGCTCAAGTCTTCTGCATTTACTGTCTCAAATTCCTTTTTTCCCATTCTCTTAAACCCAGTCAGGTTCAGGTGTTCCCCCAACCACTTTAGCAGAGCTGTGGCTTTCATGTTGCTAATCCAGTGATCAGCTCTCTGTCTTCATCTTGCTAAGAAGTTTGTTTGTTTGTTTTTAAATTCAGGTATAATTGACAATATAATACTAGTTTCAGGTATATAACATAATTCTATATTTGTGTATATTGTGAAATACTCACAATAATTAACATCCATTGCCACACAAATTTTTTTTCTTGTGAGAACTTTTAAGACCTACTCTTAGCAATTTTCAGATACGCAGTAGAGTATTAACTATATTCACCATCCTGTACATTACATCTCCAGGACTGACTTATTTTATACCTGGAGTTTCGTTTCTTTGACTCTCTTCAGTTTACTCTTTGGCACTGTTTTAGTAACACCTTTCTTGAAACCCTTTCTTCAGTTGACTGCCAGTACAAACTGCCTTATTTCTTCTCTGCCTCACTAGCTGGTCCTTTTTGTCTCCTGTGCTAGTTCCTTCATATCTTCCCAGTACTGAATGTTGGAATGCTCCAGCACTCAGTCGCAAAGGTGCTTCTGTATCTCACTGCCTCTCTGGGGATTTCCTCCAGCCTCGATGGCTCTGATTGCTATCCATGATTCCTACATTTATAATTATGTCTTCAGCTCAGATCTCTCCACTGTTAACTCCAGACTCGCATACCCAACTGTGACTGCTCAGTATCTTCACATGGATGTCTTAATGGTATTTCACACTTAACCTGTTCAAAGCTTGGTTCTTGAGTTCCACATCTTCCCACCCAAAATCTGATCTTCCAGAAGTCTTCGCCCCCATCAGGGGGCAACTCAGTCCTTCCATTTACTTCGGGCAGAAACTCATATGGCCTGCCCAACTCTCCTCCTCCCCCTTTCATACTCCATGTTCAGTCTGTCAGCAGATCTGCAGCTTTGCTTCCAAAATTTATCTAAAACCTGATTACTTCTTGCTGTCTCTACTATTCCTACACTGGTCCAAAGTTATCACCATCTCCTGCCTTAATTCTGGAGAGTCAACCCAGCAACTAGAGGGATCTTTCTTTTTTCTTTATTTTAAAGATTTATCCATTCATTTATTTTAGAGAAAGCACACAAGCAGGGGGAGGGGCAGAGAGAGGGAGAGAATCTGAAGCAGATCCCCTGCTGAGCACAGAGCCTGATGTGGGGCTTGATCTTACCACCTGACACTATGACCTGAGCCAAAATCAAGAGCCGGCTGCTTAACTGATTGGCTCCTAGAGGGATCTAGGGGCAGTCCTTCTAAAACATAACTGAGACCATGTCATTCCTCTGCTCAAGAACCTCCAATTATTTCCATTTCACACAGTAAAAGCCAGTCCTTAAAATGGCCTGCAGAGCTGTCCTAGAGCTTACCTCTCTAGATTCATTTCCTGCCATTGCCCTCCTTGTGCAGTGTCTTTCAGTGACACTGGCCGCCTTCTGTTCTTAGAAATTGCAACCATGCGCTCACCTCAACACCTTTGTGCTGGCTGCTGGCTGTTGGCCTCTGCTTGGAGCATTTCCCCCTCAGATACCCTCTTAACTTGCTCTCTCACTTCTTTCTCCTGCTGCCCTGTGTGTGCCCTATCCCTCTCACCCTGCCTTACTGTGGTCCACAGCAGTGGTCACCTCTCCCCCACAGTTAGAATCAGCTCTTTCAGGGCAGGAGAGCTTTCTGAGAGTCGTCACCTACCCAGTACCCCTAGAAATGTCTGGGGTGTGTCAGATGCTCAGGATGATTTGTTGAGTGAAAAGCTGTTTAGAAATGTGCTTTCAGTTCAGACTTGTGTTGCACACTGACCTGCTCTTGTACCCGAGTGATAATGATCTGTCGCTCTGGAGTGTGGCTATTAACTCGGGACTTCTCAAACTGGTTGCAGGGAGGCCAAGAGGAGTGGGGTGCCAGCGATCTGTCTTTGCTCTTTTGAATCAGGAATGCTAGTGGTTGGGGTTGGTGGTACGAGGAGGCAGCTCTTCCGTGGCTTCCTTGGTTTCCCCATCCTTACGGAGTGTGAATTCTGAGGTGCTCTCAGGGATGTTGGGGAATGGGGGCTCAGCGGGGCTACCCTTCCCCCAGAGACATATACCCTGTTGCTTGATTTTGGACTCCCATAGGTGAAACTGGTGCAACATACCTATTCCTGCCTGTTTGGAACATTCCTGTGCAACAATGCCAAGGAGAGAGGGGAAAAGCATACTCAGGAGCGGACGTGTTCTGTGTGGTCGTTGCTTCGGGCAGGCAACAAGGCTTTCAAAAACCTACTGTATTCCTCTCAGTCGGAAGCCGTATGTATCCTTCAGCCTTTCCTCTCTGATCAGCAGAAGGAATTTGGGGGTGGTGACATATGGGAGCCATTTTCGGTAGTGACTGTTTTCTAAGAGGCATCTCTGTTTTCTCAAGCAAACTTGTTTTCTCTGTTTCTTCCATCTGTCCCGAGGAAGGCTTGTTTCCTGGTGCTGCTCTGATCTGCTTCTAACCCCTTTTTGCTTAGGGTGGTTTGATTTAATACCCATCTCTGTTTTGCCACTCCAGACATGAATCTTTTTTGACACCTCTTTTAGAGCTTAACTCACTCTTGACATGTTCGGTCTAACAAATGGAAGGGGAACCTAGTTGTCCCCTGGGTGCCCATGATAGCTTAGGAGCTGCCACCAGGCCCCTGGCACCATTCCAGTGCCATCAGGTGATGATACGCACTGCAGCTCCTGTCTCTGAGAGCAGAAGTGTGTTTGACACTAGCATGTGTGTCCATGTGATTTTCTGCTCACATGGAGAGCTGGTAGACTTTTTTCTGCAAAGGAGCACCTTCAGTTAAGCAGAGGAAAGGAGGCACACACATCTGTGTTGATACATGGTGATATTCCTTTTGTCAGAATGCATCTTAAATCTAAAGAAGTCAAAAGGAAGCTTCATGAGAGGTTGTATTGCTTCACTAGACTGTTAACATGCTTCTCACTACATTTAAGTAGTCAAAGGAAAGATTTACACTAACTGCTTCTCTCTTTTCTTCACTGTGCCTGCTGGGGAAGTCACAGTATAGGAAGAAAATTCCCTTCTTTTCCCATAATTAATTTAAGTGATCCTATACAACAGGTTTGATGGTGTTTTCGGAAGCCACCGTTTTTGTGCAAGGAAACATAGTTCCATTTAGTGAAATGACTCACTTTCATATGTAGTAAAAGCAACTAAAACCAAGCTGATATGAAAGTAGGTCATTCAATAAAGGGGACCTAAGAAGTAATTAATGAGAAATAGATTTTTAAAAATCCTTTAGATTTTCATGCCTACAGGAGGCCCTCAGGTGGGAAATGCAGCTGGTACACACCTTTTGGATTACAGCTTGGTGACTTTTTGACCCTCATTTCTGGATTTGTTTAAACCTGTATCCCCTCTGCTTTCCTGTCAGGTGCTGTACCCTGTGTGTCACGTGCGTAACCTGATGCTGTGGAGTGCAGTGTACCTGCCCTGTCCATCCCCATCCACCCCCGTGGACGACAGCTGTGCACCGTACCCAGCCCCCGGCACCAGCCCTGATGATCCGCCCCTGAGCCGGTGAGCCCGGGTTTGATGCTGAGCCTCCAATCCCTCATGGGTGTACTTCTGTGTTGTGCACACACAGGCATGGTCAGAGATCATGGCGTCCAGCTCCACATGTCTCACCTAGATCTCTGAAGTTTTCTCAGGGCAGGTTATAAGGGTTTCAGGCTTTGAGGCCATGAGAGTCTCATTTCCTGAAGGGCACTGGGCCCTGTCACTGTATTGCTCGGCTGCATGCAACAAGCCATTTCTCAGTTAATGTGCAAACCTCTAGGTTCCTTGTGACCCTCTGGCTTGAGTTTCAGCCACTGCTCTGTGCTCTTGCCTTTCTGCTGTCATTTGTCTTGTTGGGGTTGAAAGGCAAATGCTGTCAGATGATACAAAGTTTGGCTTTGCCACTTTACTGAATTCAGACTGCTAAACAACATGTTAATTTAAAATATTGTAATAGAAAACCAGCAGTGCTACTTTCCTTTGCCACTAGTGGAGAAACAGAGCAGTATCATGATGTTTTTTTAAATACAGCATTTGCTATTTGTTTATTTGTAGGGACACGGGGTGGGGTGGGGTGGGGCTAGTCGGGTAGGTTGAGAGGAGATTTGCAGACTAGAAGAAGGGCCAATCCTGGGGCTTTTTGCCTGTCAGTCTGAGCCACACTTGGGAGATGCCATGGCTCCTTGAGGAGCTACAGTGGACCCAGTTATGAAACAACTGCCTGTTAAAACCAGTTGTCTGCTACTTTCCTCTGAACAGCCTCAGATTCTCATTTCCCTCAAACTCCTTTTGTTTAGGCTACCAAAGACTAGATCATTTGACAATCTGACTACAGCTTGTGACAACACAGTGCCTCTGGCCAGCCGGCGCAGCAGTGACCCAAGTCTGAACGAGAAGTGGCAGGAGCACCGGCGCTCACTGGAACTGAGCAGCCTAGCTGGTCCTGGGGAGGAGCCTCTCGATCCTGACAGCCTGGGAAAGCCCACCAAAGTGCTGGGCGGTGCTGAGCTGTCTGTCGCGGCTGGAGTGGCTGAGGGGCAGATGGAGAACATTTTGCAAGAGGCCACCAAAGAGGAGAGTGGGGTAGAGGAACCTCCCCATAGGGGGAGCATTGAGATGCAGGAGGTCGAAGAGGAGGCTGTCTTAGAAAAGCAGATCAGGGCAAAGACCCTCGAGGGCTCACCAATTATCTTTCCTCAAGAACCAGAACTGGGTGATGCTGCTCTGGTGAACCGTCTAGACACTGGCCTTTCTGTGTTCTCCCAGGATATTCCTGAGCAGCAGGGTAGGCACAGTGTTCTCCCCAGTTTTCTCCCGGAGTCCCTCGAGCGAGAGGATGCCCAGGAGGTCCCTATGGAACAGCCCCAAATAGGAGCTACCACAGAGGGTAGGGAGGAAGCTTTTCTTCCAGTCCCAGTAGATGCAAAAGATGGCTATGGTACCTCACAGTCAAGTTCTCTGCTGCCCTCCCAAGTCCCATTTGAGGCCAGAGGACCAAATACAGACAGTTCAATGGACATGTTAACAGAAGATCAAGTCAAGTCAGAAAGTGGGCCCGAAGGCCATCATACACCTTGCCTGGTAAACAGTGGCTGGTTCAGTGACAAGCACATGCTTCCTCAGACCATGGAGCCCCGGCCTTCGGGGAAGAGCCTAGCTGAGAGGCCCCAGGTGGCATCTGTGGTACATAGGACTTCCCCTGGCAGCACCCACAGCCCAACACATTCTCCTTGTGCCTTGCCTTTAGCCGAATGTAAAGAGGGGCTTGTGTGCAATGGTGCCCCAGAGACTGAAAATAAGGCTTTAGAGCAGCCCCCAGGGCTTAGCACTCTCCAGAAGCATGCCACCCCCAACGGGCACTGCACCAATGGCGAGGCTGGCAAGAGCAAGGACTCACTGAGCCGCCAGCTGTCTGCTACAAGCTGCGGCTCTGCCCACTTACACTCGAGGAACTTGCACCACAAGTGGCTGCACAGCCACTTGGGGAGGCCATCTACAACGGGCAGCCCTGACCAGCCTTCCCGCAGCCACCTGGACGATGATGGCATGCCTGTGTACACGGACACTATCCAGCAGCGCCTGCGTCAGATTGAGTCAGGCCATCAGCAGGAAGTGGAGACCTTGAAGAAACAAGTACAGGAGCTGAGGAGTCGCCTGGAGAGCCAGTACCTGACTGGCTCCCTCCGCTTCAATGGGGACTTTGGGGATGAAGTGGTGAGTAGACCACAGTGCCTCCATAGCTGCCCTAGGAGAGGGCACACTGAGGCTGGGTGCTCTTTGTGCCCTGTGCACAGTAATTGGTACAGATTTCTAGAAGAACTGGAAAGGTCCAGAGTAGTTCTTTTGAGAGGCTGGAGATCAGCATCAGCCGTGAATGGCAGTCAGCCTGTTGTTCTTTCCTGCCTTGCTTGCTTGCCACAGGGGTCCTGTTCAGGCAGTTAGAATAAGGAAGACAGCACTCAGTATGTGGCTGGTCAGATCTCTTTGGAGAGAGGATCATGTTTTAAGAAAAGGCATGAACTCCTGGGTTCATTAGTAGGGCAATGTCAGATATTTCTGTCAAATTATGATGCCTGTCCTACCCCAGTAGCTAGTAAACTGTGAGCTCCCCTGCCTCCCCCTCCCCTCAGCTGTAGTTTAATTAACAAATGTTTGTACTTGCCATGTGGCAGGTGATAGCAGTAGAAATGGGGAGACGGAATTGGTTTCTGGCACTGTGGAGGAGTTAGCACTGATGGTGCCTGGTGACTGGAAGTGGGGGGTGGTGGCTACGTGAAGGGAGGCTCTCAGGGAGGTGCTCTCCTCACAGGCTGGGTCTGACTTGATACGTTCAAGTACAGGAGGGAGCCTGGCTCTGAAGCAGTCAGCGTACACTAAAGGCGGGCTCATCCAATGACTTTCAATTCAAACTGACTTCTCAGTATTTCCTTCATACTAATGATGGTTTCTCATTTTCCCAAAGAGTCCTTCAGAGAAAGGAGGACATGCCCAAAGCACTCAGTTTCAACACACAGATGTAAGTGGCAGGGTTGGAGTAACAGACTCACTGGAGCAGCTGACTCAGAGTTCACACGCCACCCCGGTCACTTCCTGGATCCCAAGGCCTATCCTTCCCCTGCAGTCACTGCACACAGCCTTAGACCTGTGCATCTCTCTTCCACCTGAGTTTAGCCCTGTCTCTGCACCTGCTCAACCCATTTCTTGATGGCTGAGGTGCCAACAGATTTGGCAGCCCTTAATACTCAGGCCCACCCGAAGTCCCCAGTGCTCCCTTCTTTACTAAGCCCTTTCTTCTGGGAGGAGCCAGGTTCATTCTGTTCAGCTCTGTTTGTTTGCCAACAGACTTCAATCCCCGACTCGGAAAGCAATCTGGATCAGAACTGTTTGTCTCGCTGCAGCACAGAGATTTTCTCTGAAGCCAGCTGGGAGCAGGTGGATAAACAGGACACGGAGGTACAGGCTCAGCCCCTGTTCTGAGTACCGTCCATGCAACTGTTTTACGGTTCTTCTCCACCCCCATCCCTGTCCCGTGCCCCTGGCCAAGGAATAACCTCATAGCACACTTAGCCTTGAGCCTCTGTGAATCCCCATCGAGCCAAGAATTTCTGAGTCAGGGAGACCCAGCAGTCTGGTCCTCTCTCCTCCTTGCCTCTCTGAACTGGATCCTTGCCCAGTCTTACGGTGACCCAGGGTGCTGCCACCCTGATACTTTATCTCAGGGGAGTTTGGAGTCCCCGCTAGGGAAACGATTTGGACGCCTTTCTTGTACTGCTGACATCAGCCTGCTGGGCTGGTGCCGCTGGAGCCAGTATGGTCCTTGTGACTCTTGCTGCCCCCAGCATGGCTCTGCTGGCTCCAGCTCGATGGCCCATCTCCAGTCACTAACCTGGCCCCACCTGTTTTACAGATGACCCGTTGGCTACCTGACCATCTGGCTGCCCACTGCTATGCGTGTGACAGCGCCTTCTGGCTCGCCAGCAGGAAGCACCACTGCAGGTGCCGTTTGGGTGTGTGGTGGGGGTGGGGTGGGCCAGGGTTTGGAGGCTGAGGTTTGACCCACAGAGCTTGCACCTTGGAGAGATGCAGGCGTCTGGCTGGCAGTGTCCCCTCTGAGGCAGAACCTGGGGTCTACAGGACTCCAGCTCATCTTTTGTGCCTCTGAAATTGGTTTTTGCATTTGTTGTTTTGGTTTTTTTCCAATTCAGAGTGATCATGACTAAATTTTAAAATGTGCAAATGATGTCCCCTTTTGTTCTGTTTTGCTTCCTGGATTAGCAGAGCAACAGCCGCCACCCAGACTACCATTACGTATTCCAGTTCTTCCCATTCAACATGGCTGCCCTGAGCAAGAAAAATTTTCCTGCTGTGGGCAGGGAACTTCATTTTCCTACTCCTTATCCTGCTCCCTGACCCCAAACTTGTCTTGTGGTAGTAGTGAGGAGACGTAGCTGTGGGGACTGGTAGGGACAGCTGAGGAGACATAGTCTTCAATCCTTAAGGCTCCCGACTTCTTTCTTCTTGGTTGGGGTAGTTAGCTGCTAGGAATGCTTTGCCCCAACAAGGGTGGTGACTGACTGTGCAGTGTTCATGGGGTAGGAAGTTTATCTGAATCCTGACATAGCTCATCCATAGGAGAGAACCCAGGTAGAAATGGAACCACCTCTTTGTCTAGTAATGATGCTTCAGGATCGTTTATCTCCCTACCATGCACCTCAAGCCCGTATGTCTTTGGTTGGCTTCTCCTCTGAGCTCTCTCTCCCCTCCTTGCAGGGACACTGACCGTGTTGATCAAACGTGGTGAGCATTTGCAACAACCTGTCTGTGATGTCTGCACATCTACAATAACTTCACACTAACGCTGCCATTTCCCCCTCTCTGCACTCACTGGGATGAAGCCTGGGGCTGGGAGCACAGGCAGGCAGGCAGGCAGGCAGGTGGGCTTGGGGGGTAACCAGAGCAGCCAACTGGGGAGACAGTTAGGGTTGAGTCAGACTGCAGCCATGTGCTCCCCTCCTGGCCACACAGGTCAGCGGAGCCGTCCTGCTTGTGACTTAGAAGCTGGGCTTCAGCAGGGGCTGCTCTTGGGGCAGAGCCAGTTGGGTTTTCAGAGCTATTTTCTTTGGGTTAGTCATTCAGTGGGATCCTAGAATGATGCTTCATGATATCTGAGTCAGACAGCATTGCTGCTCCAATTTTTTTTTTTTTTTTTTTTAAACAAAGAGACCAGGACTGAACAGAGGTGGTCTTTCCAGAGAACTGTTTTATCAGGGAAGACTTTAGTGGAGCGTTCCACTTGGGGTCTGTCAGGATCCCCTGAAAAAAGCCAGATAGGAAAGCTTAGTTGGTCAGATTCATATCAAGATGAACTCCAGCAGGTATATTAAATAAATGCATATGTTCAGAAATACATTTAGGTAATTTTCCTGTGAAACCACAGGTTCTTGCTGATTCATGCTTTTCTGAAACATGAGGTTCTTACTGCGTTCTAGAAGATGAAGTTATGTGTGTTTGTTTTAGTTCTGTCCTTCCATTGACCCATGTCTAGCCTTTCCTTTTGTGGGTCTTGTTGTTGTTGTTGTTGTTGTTTGGTCCCCAGAGGGTATTTAGTATTCTCTCCTCTGTGCCCAGGTGGTCCTTAGTTTACATTCTGTGGGTTTATATTCTGAGGAGCATAAATGAAAAGGTAGTGAGTGATGCTGGCTAAGGGGGAGCATTTCCCTTCAGCTGCTTTCCCCACGTCTTTGGTGGGCTATGTCAGGCTCCTTGAAGTCTCCCATTCTTGGGTTTATTGAGATTGAATTGTACTTCGGGGCCTAGCAGAGTGGGGTTGTAAGGTGAGCGGAAACTTCTCTACCAGTTCCTTTTCCTCTTAGCTCTAAAGGACAGTTGTTTGGTTGTGGGCACCTTTGCTTCATGGACACGTCAGAGCTGGGCTTTCAAGTGGAAGAGAGGGGAGCCCTGGGGCCTGAGTACAGTCTGGCCTTCGGGTGGAGCTCTGATAGTTCCTGGTAAATGCATGGGGGCAGGGGAGTGAGCTGTAATTGACTGACACCTATCTAATAAGGGGGGGTGTTTGTGCACGTGTGTTCATCTGTGCTCTCTTGTCCTTTCACCTTGAGCATGTGTTGCTTGTCTTCTGGCTTTGCATGCTGGCAGCAGGGCAGTCCTAGATGGCAGCAGTCTGTTCTTCATGTTGCTGCCTCCGAGCCTCTGGGGATGTAGCCTGTTGGACAAGGCTCCTCACCCCACCCCAGTTTGGCTAGGTAGTTTGGTCTTCTCTAAAGGGCTCGGAGGTAGTTCCATTGGACTCTGGTCTCTCTGTGACCACGAGCTACACAGAGGCCATTGCCCAAGTGGGTATGGCTCACTGGGTTTTTTGGGCCAGGACTTAGCCAGTGTTCTAGAACCTACTGCTGCGTGGGGCCCTTTTGTTCTCCTGGATCTCTCTTGAGCAGCATCCCCCCTGTGCACCTGTAACCTTGAGCCATATGGTGAGACAGCCAGGTGTCCTTGGCCCTAAAGTCACAGTGCTGTGCAGCTATACTAGGCAGGGACTTCCTGCCCCCCACCCCTCACCCCCACCCCCACCCTGGCTTTTCCTGGGCTAGAAAATGAAACAGCTCAGTCTTGGAGGAGTCTCCAGCACATTCGAATTACCACAACCAAGTTCTGTCTTCTGAAGTTGGTTTCCTCACACAATACCTGCGACCGAAACTAACTGTGTTTTGTTTTCTTCTTCCCATCTCAAGGAATTGTGGGAATGTGTTCTGCTCCAGTTGTTGTAATCAGAAGGTTCCAGTTCCCAGCCAGCAGCTCTTTGAACCCAGTCGAGTGTGCAAGTCTTGCTATAGCAGCCTTCATCCCACAAGCTCCAGCATTGACCTTGAACTGGATAAGCCCATTGCTGCCACTTCAAACTGAAGCTCAGTGACCTGGGGCGGGCAGAGGCCAAGCTGCTGTTCCTCTGACAGGCCCACACAGCCTGGACAGACCGAGAGGCCCGTGCACTTTGGAATGGGGGCATGGAACCACCTGCGCAGAGTGACAGAAATTTGGGATGTACCACTGGATTGTAGATCGATTTTTCTTTCCTGTTGTCCCTCCTCCCTCCTTTTGCATCTTCTGCCTCCAAAAAAGAAAGAAGTCCCCTGGTTGTCTTAAATTTTTTTTTTTTTTTTAAATGAAAGACCAGAGGTTACCAGGCCCCATGTAAACTGTTGAGCCGCCTGCTGTCCTGTGATGCTGAAGGTTGGCTTGGTTCCTCAGGATGGGAGGAGGCTGGTCAGAGTCAGGAGTGGAGGCCCAGGATGAGTGAGTGGGGGGAAGCAAGCCAGGGCTGATGTTTGTGACCATTTCTCGTGCTACTGCCACATTAGAGCTGATTAGAAAAACCTTTGCTGCTGAGGAGGCTGAAAGCATATTCCCTCGGAGCACTGCCCCAAGTGCCATCTCTCTCTTGAGAGGAGCTGGGCCTGTCCGACCTCAGAGATAAATGGGATTGGCATTTGAGGGAGGGACACAGAGTAAATGGAACCCTTCCAGGCCCTCTTTCAGGGAAGGAAGGTGTTTGTTTCTCTGAAGCGAGTGAGAGGGACTGGGAATGGGGGTGGCATGTTCTCTCTTGCATGGGATTCTGTTTTTAACTTGACCCTGGATGGTCTAGGGCTCCCTTCACTGTCATGAGTAGGCCTCTCGGCCAGGCTGTGTAGTACTTCCCACCCTCAGGCATAAGAGTGCATACTGGCCAGAGTGCGGTGTCCTGCTGCTGTGGCCAAGGCCAAAGCCTGCCCTGAGCCTGGGCACACCTGGAAGCCTCTTCTGGGGCCTGGTCCCCCAAACAATCTCTCTCCCTTGACCAGCACAGGGAAATCCAGACTCAGGGTTCCAAAAATTCCCCATTCCCAAACCAAACAAATCATGGATCTCCCCCCTTAAGGGGCAGAATCAGCCTTTTAGAGTGCAAGCCTCTGGAAAAGGGAGCATGTCCTATACAATCAGCCTTCCTCCTCCTTCCCTTCCCTTTTTGGGGCAGTGGGAATGGCCCAGCGATCCCCCTGCCCTGCTCCTGTGCTGCTGGCCAGCAGTGAGGGGACACTTGGTGACTCTGCAGGGTTCTTTAGGAAATTTGTGACACAGCCCTTAGGAGATTTGGGGCACCTTTCCTCAGTAAGTTTGGTGTGGTCCAAAAAGAGCCTTAAATCAAGAATATTTGTGGTAGAGTGAGTGTGGGGAAGGTTTGTGCTTTGTAATCTTGGCATCCATGTTTTGTGCCTGCCCTCCCTCTTGGGTAAGGGCCATGCTTGGCTCTGCTAAAAGCTGCTAACTGGTAATGGCGGATCGTGGTGAGCAGATGGGGATGAGGCCAGGGAACTCTCTGACCCTTCAGAAGCAATTCCCTGGCCAAGGGAAGTTGTGTCTCAGGAAGGTGGCTCCTGTGTGTGCCTGGGTGTGGTTACGAGGTGGCTCAGAGCCTCCCCTGGAGCTGTCAGTCCAGGCAAAGCCAAGAGCATCAGAATGAGTCTCTTGACTTCCTAGTGGCCGCAGGTAGCTCAGAGTCTGACTTTAGTGAAACAGGGTGTAGTTCTTCTCCACACTCTGTATGGTCTGGCCGTGCAGGTGGGGAGAAGTCAGTCTAATTAAAGATTGTGCAGTTCCTAGTGACAGGTGCCAAGAGGTTATGATACGGGTTTCTTGGGTCTGATGTACAGTGTGAATAAATGCTTGCAGCTCTTAGCCCTTTTCGATCAATGAAGCACTTTTTTATTAATATTTTTCTTTGTATGTAAAGGAGGAACCGTAACTCTCCGTAGCTGTACATATAACCCTTTTCTCCTAAAGAGGAGTCAGTCAGTGCTCCTATATTTTTCATTTTTTGTCAAAGCAGGAAGTAAATACTTTAGAACTGTTAAATATATAAATAAAGTGAATAAAGTTTAGTGTTCCGCATGGTAGCATTTGCTAACACATTCTAATTGTTTGCCCTGTGGTTTATTCCCTCTTCATCCCTTTTCCCTCTTACACAGCAGCAGTTCAAGGTGCTGCCGGGAAGCTGAACTTTGGAGAAGGGAACTACAGGTTTCTGTTCTACTCTGGACCTTGGCAAGCATGTGCTCCACAGTGCCCAAGCACTGGAACACCTTTCCTTCATGGTTTTGCCCCTAACCTCTCTCTCAAGCTAAAAAGGCAAAGCAATCAGGCATCTTAACAATCGGCGGGGGTGGGGGTGGGGGTGGGGTGGTGTTCCTCATCCAAAGAACTGAGCATCAGTAGTAAATACAGTAAACTACCTCTGGCTTCTAGCCATGCCCCCCCAGTAGCCGGTGCTCTGGCCCCTTAAGCCCACAGTGGCATTTGCAGGGAGCCCTGCATGGGGAGATGTTGAGGCAGGGGGAGGTGTCCAGAAAGTGCTGCTTCCTGTGCTTGGATGAGAGCGAGTGGGTGGGCCGAGAGACCCCCGGAGTAGAAGCTGACATGGGTGTGACTGGATCATGTGCCTGACTGCAGGTCATCCTCCCTCCACACCGAGCGCCCAACCTCTGCTCTGTAGACCTGCAGAACCAGCCAAGCAGGCAAGACCATAGTAATGGTCACTTCTTGACTAGTTCTTGCTCTTCTCAGAGGTGGATTTTCTTTCCCTGCGTCACCCTGGGGCACCCTTCCACCACACAGGTCTGTGGGAGAACTACATCATGCGCTTCCTCCCTAGAGGTTTGTCCTGAGTAGTGCCCACCATCTCTGGTGGGTTGGCCAGGCTCTAAAGAGTGACCTGCTCAGAGCCTCCCTCAGGGCCTCAACTCCAGGACAGGCTTTTCCACGGTCACTTTCTGGATGCACACTCTGCCTAGCTTGTGTAAAGTACCTGAAGAGGGGAGCTCAGCTGCATGTGCCATCCAGCAGGTGTTTGACAATGGCCTGTTTGGGAGAAGGTGCCCCTTCACCTGCTAGCAGGGAGGCCAGACCACATTCAGACCAGTTTGTAAAAATGAGTGTGTTCCAGCCACCGTGTGTCCACACACTGCTCCTGTTCCTAAGGTCTGATGGTTTAGACCTTGGCCAGTTAAAACATGAGGAAAACCCAGCAAGGCTGGCTGGAGCCTACAGGTGGGGAGCTGCTGGGGGGAGGTGAAGATGAAAGCCAGCGTGCTGGTGAGACCTGCACAGTGTGGGGCTGAGGCCGGGAGCTGCTATGGGAGAGGTCTGTGTGCAGAGAACGGTGGTTGGCCAAGGGCCATGCCAGCTTTCTTCAGGCCCCCACGAGGCGGCACTTGGTGTGAAGCAGTGAGGTACTAACAGTGATTGGCCAGGATGTCCTCCTCATCTCTGAACTTGATCCTGGCACTTTCTCAATATTTACCTTCTTTCTTTACTTTGGCCTTAATCCGAGTCTAAAAAATGAAAGGGCTGCCTTAATCCACTGGGATTTTTCTAGTGAGGAAGTACAGAAAATTTTTTGAATTATTTTGCTAATATTCTTACTGTGGATTCCTATGTTAACAAAGCATATTCTAGGACTTAGAAAGGTACTGTGGCAGATCTGAAGGAAAACGAAAAACATGGCGCTGGGAGATCTGTTAGACAATATGCAGCTATCGAATATATTGAAATGGGAATCAAGAATATACCCTAGAGTAAGATTACAGGCTCTTGAGACAGCCGATACACTTCGGGCTGCTGTGCGTGAAGCTAGGAGATTAGATTCCATATTTGTTGAAGTTAACTCTAGCCCTGGCCTCTCCCCATCTCTTAGGGCTGATTTGAAGGTGCTCTTGCAGGATTTCATTTAGCGAGTGCCTGTTCAAGCGACCCGTCCCCAAGGCTGCAGCTGCACCTGCCCAAGTGAGTTCACCAAGGAAAGGCTAACAGCACAGTTAAAAATGGACCCTAAGTCACGGAGCAGTGACTGATTATCCATTCGGAGTTTGGAATAACATGGCAAGAATCCCAGCTATTTAATTTCTAGTCACGTTTTCTAAGAGCATTTGTTTTAAGTCGAGGTTACCGACCTGGTGTCTCCAGGGCCGGCCTAGAATGTGTGAGAGGCTTCTGGCAGTAAGAGGTGACCCTCCTATGCTTTTGCCTCTTAAAACACAAGGCCTGCCGTCCATAGTAGGAAACCACTCTGACGCTTCCTCTCCTGTGTGCAGCGTTCACCTGCTGCACAGTCTGCACAGGTACCAGCTGCCTCCCCTGCAGAACAGCCCTCTCCTGAGCAAGGCCCATGTTCAGAGGCTTGAAGGAAAGGAGTCTCTCCCCACCCCCACTCCCTATGGGAATCACAAGGTTTTTAAATGTGGCTATTGTATTTTATTTACCACTTCCTATCTTGTCTTTCTACCTGAGTTGGGTCACCTTTTCTTACAGCGCTCCTAGTGGTTGCATTTCAATTGTATTTTCAAGTTGAAAGTTGTTTTACATTGGCATTTAAAATTGGCCTTTAACTGCTTCCCTATTGGTTCATAAGGTTTTTTTTTTTTGTTTTTTTGTTTTTTTTTTTAATGCAAACATAACCTGTGAGGCTTGGATGCTGTTTAAGAAACGCTGTGTGTTGCCACAGACAGTAGTGCTTGCCTATTGTAACACCGTTGATTCTGCTGTAGCCTTAGTGACCATGTAAATGAAATAAACGTGTCCTCTTCACCCACAAACAGTTGTTCGGCCCCTGGATTCTGGTTGTCACAGTGGTTCTTTAGTCAGTGCGGTGACCAGCAGCATACTGGGTGCTGGGATGAGTCAGTTCAGCTCCTTGGTCCCTCTGGGAGAGGGAGGGGCCTGGCCGGGAAGGGGCGGCTGAGCCCAGCGTTTGTGAGTCAGAGGCAGGGGACTTGAAATCCTGACGATTAGACGTGGAAGGGATCTTAGATGATCTGGTTTCAATGATCTGGTTTCGTGGTTTTCATGCTATTTTGTGGGGAGGGAGTCGCCATGCCCATTCAGTATTATACTTCCAAGTAAGATACGATTTGAAGAAAGGTTTTGGTGCTTAAAATAAAAGTCTGAAAATGATTTGATTTTATCCAAACTCCTCTGTTTTTTTGTGAGGGAAACAGCCTCAGGGAGCCACAAAGACTTACCCAAGACTGTCAATGAATTAACAGCAAAATCTGAGGAAGAAACTTTCTCTCCCAACTCCACCTCCACCACCTGCCAGTGCTCCTGGGCTTCCAGAAGACAACCTTAGATAAGTGGCTACGGTAACCTGCCTCTGAGCTAGAAATCTTAGAGAAGAGCTTAGTAAATGCTACCAAAAGGCTTAAAGAATGAGCCCTCCTCTTCCTCCCAAGCCAAATCAAAAGGTTTTGATACTAGGGGCGCTTGGGTGGCTCAGTGGGTTAAGGCCTTTGCCTTCGGCGCAGGTCATGATCCCAGGGTCCTGGGATCGAGCCCCGCGTCGGGCTCTCTGTTCTGCAGGGAGCCTGCTTCCTCCTCTCTCTCTGCCTGCCTCTTTGCCTACTTGTGATCTCCGTCTGTCAAATAAATAAATAAATCTAAAAAGAAAAAAAGGTTTTGATACTATAATCATTGTCTTTAACCTTTCAAATATGTGTTATTAGCATGAATTGTCTAAGTTGAAGTAATAACACTGTCTTAAATCAGCAGGACTGGGGGGGGCATTTTTACTACTGCAAATGGGTTAGTCGTGAATGGTCTCTGCCTCCAATTTATTTCTGAATTTGCTTTAGAGCAAAAAATCATATAATAGGTGAGTGGCTACAAATGTTAACAGTCACAGCTTGTCTGCAATCTCTGGTTATTGACAGAAGTGAAGTAGATGCTTGGAAAAAAGGATTAACAGAAGTTAATAGAAGAATACTCAACACCTACTTTCAATCCTTATCCTCGCTACATCAGTAGTAAGAAACACCTAGGGGTTATAAATAAGCCCTCAAATTACAATGAGAGCCACTAGCACTGAGCAGCAGCTGGGCCTGGCGATCCACCACCAGGCTAGCGCCCTCCGTCTCAGCCCTCAGGCCTACTCAAGGGCGGCTGTGGAGGCCTCACAGTGACGTCTCAGGCAGTGTAAACTCATGTGTGCACATAAGCGACGATTTTTACCATCTCAGCTATTTGAAGTGTTTGCAGAGAACCCCTGAAGCGCTGCCACAAAAGCCAGTTTCAAAACCACTAGTTTGGTGGAGAGAACCTGAGTTTCTGAGACCACAGATCTGGGTTTGGAATTCCAGCCCTGCAGCACCAGCTGAGCTCCCTTGTGGGCGGGTGGGGAGCTGAGCCATTTCCTCGTCTAGAGCACAGCGCTTTGCCAGAAGAACCGGTAGAAGGTGGTTGCTTAGTAAATGTTCCCCTCCCCACTGTTCATGGGATGAGATGGCATTTCTATCTCTGGCTGCTGGCAGACACTGCATGTCTGGCAGACGTTCTGTTGCACCATGTATTGAGACTAGGAGACAACCGGCCCCACCCTGGGTCTTCCACCTTACGGAGGTAAAATTCTGACCTTGAAGCATTCTGATCTGACATTTGCAATGTATTGTAAAACTATCACTACTCAAAGACTTTAAAGTTCATACATGTATTTTATTAAAGGGTTAAAATATTCTTATGGATGCAGGGGCTCTGATGCTTTTAAAATTGCGTAAAAGCAATGGAAGGGGGCCCGAGAGAAAGAAACCATTTGTTGGGGTTGAGGGGGCACCTAAGAACTCCTGAGCCCTGTGGAGACTGACATGGCCTCACTTTGCTGAGGTTCCTGACTAAAGACAGAGACCAGCTGTCCAGGCTGAGGAGCAGGGGAGGCAGAAGCAGGTGGCCTTTAACCTCTGCCGTGCAGATCTCTGAGGCAGAGGCCTGGGCCCAGGTTGTGTGCGCTATCTAGTAAGAAAACCTCCGTGAGGACCCTAGAGCCCAAGGTTGGAAAACGAAGCAAAAGACCTTGGGTTCATATGATCCCCATCCCTCCACCCTGGCCATCTCTTGTGCCAAAGAAGCCCAAGCTAGCTGAACGTATTTAAGGCTCTGTCACCCAACTTAAACCAGATTAGCGTTCACTGTAAATGGTTGCCCTACTACACCTTGCCATGTGGAAGGTCAGGCCCTAGACTGGTGGTTCATTCAAATCGCCGTGGAGGTGCCACGACCAGCTAGCACACCGTCTTCGCTGGGGCAGCTCCCACTCTTACTGTCAACTCTTGGGACATGACCTCTGTGCTCTGGCACCTCAGGTGCGATTCTTTCATCTGAATGATAAACCAGGTGCTGCCTCAGAGGCTCCTCTTGCCACACGCCCCCCCCCCCCCCCACTGTGCTCATATGTCCCTGAGGACTAGCCATGTGCTCCGGTCCCTGCCCCAGAGCATTCCTTCTCAAAGTACACTTTACCACAAGGCAACCCCCAGCCGGCGCTCACACCTCTGCAAACAGCCTCCAGCACCGGGCTTGTCCTCTGCTCTGTCCTCTGCTCGGTCTGGGGGACCTAACCGGTCAGTGTCCGGAGCTGGCGTGAACACTGGTGCCACTCTGCCCTTCCTCCTCCGCTCCCAAGTAAGAAGTTAACGTCTTTGCAGACACGTTCCCTGGGACTGGGAAACACTCCGCCATGCAGTCTGGCTATGAAGCTTAATCTTAAGTTCTGAACCATACCAGGCAGGAATAAACCAGAGCATCCAGCGCCACCTCATAGAGCTTCCGTCTGCTACTCGGGGGGAAGCCAGAGGAGTGGCAGCAGGGGCATCTGCCTCTCCTTAACTGATCACCCTTGTCTCTCCCACGACCTCCACCCAGCCCTACACTGCAGAGCACTCCAGGCTTTTAGAGAACTCTGCCAATGCCTGAAAAGCCCAGACAGAGCTGAGGACAAGGGCCTGGCTATCTGGGATCACCTAGTCACTCCTCCTTGCTGGCCCCTCACTGCAGGTCTTTGCTTTCAACAGCTCTGGATACACCAGGACTCATTCACTTAACAAGTAATTGAGGGCCGTGGGTTGGCACAGGCTTCACTGGTGATTCACACACACATAACCGCCCCCATCACCCTAAGAGGTGGTGACATGGCATTTCTGTCTTGACGCTGTTTGCCCTAGGAGTGTGCCGTCTGTTAGGGAAGATGGGGCAGATAAAAGTTAAGTTAAAGGGTGTTCATTATCCAAAAAGAACTGAGGCTTGAAAAAGCCTCTGAGTCAACCTACTTAAAATGGAGACTAGAGTTACACATAATGAACAGTGGAAAAGGTTTGACTGGAAATTCCTGGAAAACGAAACTACTACTAAAACTAGTAGGTCTCAAAGTGCAACTGCAACTATGGGCTAGTTCTTAGAACAAAATTATTTTATACGTATTTCCCTCCTAAAATTACACGATTGCACAACAGGATACCATTTCCGTGGGGCAGTCATTTTTGCAAAAGTTAGCGGCTTCCTCAGTTTCTCTCGAAGCCTCTCTTATTTCATTACTCAAATTGCCCCCCTGAAGCACCTCTCTGGTTCCACGAAGCTCTTCCTTTCTTAATGGACCTGACCCTCAGCCCCTTATTTGCGTGACTGTAGTCATTTGAGCAGTTTCCCACCAATACTCTGTGACTTTATGACATTGTACATTTTAAAACTTAAATTGTACTCTGGCACCATTTCATTGTACTGTCAACGTCAGAAATTTACAACATCTCACAATCTTAAGTATGAGATGGGGGGGATGCGGTGCGGGGAGGGTGGTAAGCAGGGGGATGCTTAAAAAGAGACAACAGGCCCCAAATGAAGTCAGCTGTGCAAAGCCCCACGTCCGCACATCCTGGCTTGCTACCTGAACTGCACCTTCAGCTCCCCAGGCAGAACCTTTAACCAGTCATCATGGAATTACCTAGTCAGTACTGGTGAGAGAATCCACTTGATATAGCCCCCTCTGATCCTGGGAGAAAGGCCATCTTCCGGAAACAATGCATTCCTTACTAACCATTCCCCTTTCCCATCCCATTTTTCCTTTTAAGAACCCTGCATTTTGTACAGCCCTTCAGAGCGCCTTTCTGCTGCTGGATGGTCCTATGTAAATTCATGACCTGCCCAACTAAGGAGTCACTGAATCAAAGCCAATTTGATCTCTGAAGTTACTCAGCTGAATTTTTATTGTTTAGCAATGTCTAAGTGGAAAGTAATTTTTTATATGCTCAGTTGTTCGGAGAATACTTTTCACGTGTTCTGACTTTAGCTTTCCTCTACAACTCTGAAGGCCTACATAGATACGGCTTAAAGGAATAAGAAAGCCCATCAGCACATCTGACCAGAGAACCTGCCCTGAAGGGGCAGCAGTGATGTCAACTCATGGCAATACTAGGTCAGCATGAGCCGAGGCAGGAGGGCAGGTTTGGGGAACTGAGTTGGAGCGCACAGTTTAGCAAATGAGGAAGTACTTGTAAAAAGAGGCCAAGGAAGTCTATTTTCGGTTAAACACTGGTCTCAATTCTTTAACTATTTGGGGTTTCTGAACAGAGAACTGAAAAAGATGATATAAGATTTATTATGGGTCAGACACTGTTTAACTACTTGAATTAACTAACACACTTAATTCTATCAACCTGGTAGGTCAATACTACTCTATCCTCATTTGAAAATAAGGCAGTGCCAGGGTGGCTCAGTCAGTTGGGCATCTATCTGCCTTTGTCTCAGGTCATGATTCCAGGGTCCTGGGACTGAGCCCCACGTCAGGCTCCCTGCTCAGTGGGAGTTTGCTTTTTCCTCTCCCTCTGTCTCTCCTCCCAGCTTGTGCTCTGTCTCTCAAATAAATTAGAAAAGAAAAGAAAATTTGACAACAGAGCCTGCACTGCTGTTAAGGCCCTGGCCCAAGGTTACACAGCAAATAAGTAGCAGAACCATGGTTTGAGTTCCGGCTCTCTGTCTCTAGAGCCCACATTCTTACCCAGCTTCTCCTTGGTCAGAGCCAGCTGGGAGTGGGTGCTAGGAGGATGAAGGAGTGGGAAGAACAGTGAGAGGCCATGTGCAGGATAAAAGGCCTGAATCAGAGCAGAGAAGGCGCAGGAGCAATTCCAAAGGGACCCTTGAAGTACTAGAGCTATTGCACTGAATTTACACAGGACTATTCATTTCCAAAATACAGAACCACATTACATTTCACACAAAGTAGTCCATGTTGCAAGAAGGAATTAGCTACTCTTTAAAATGTACTAAATTTCTTAGGAGGCGCTCCCTCACTCAACTGTAAGCCTTCGACCTCTCGCACAGAGACAAATCTGTTGGCAGTAGACACCAACTCCATGAAGGGTCAAGACAGCTCTTAGCCTGAAGAAGACACGGTCTGGTGATGTGTGTGGAGCCCTAGGTGGCCCAGACCCAGAGACTGTGGGACTTGTGTCCTAGCCCCCTTAGCTGCTTATTTAGGGTGTGGTCTTGACCACTGTACTCTCCTTTAATTTCTCACTTATGGGGATGTTTGTCCAATCAACCCACAAGGCTGTTGTTCCATGAAGAAAACCATGTTTTACAGCCTAGTGGCTCTGCAAGTGACACTGAATGCCTACTCTGACAGACTCGCCACACCTTACCAGCTTTCCAGTGTAGTCCAAAGTGGGAGGCGGCAGGAATCCTTGTCTGGACCATGCTTGAAGGCAATAGCATGTCTACTCTGCCAAACCAGAGAGAAGAGAGAAATAGATCAGGTCTTTCCAGGGGTGACAGAAACTCCTGGCCATCTCCAACCAGGAGGTTCCCAACATGAAACACTTCATATTCAGCAACTACAGTCAGACTCTTGATTTTGCCTCAGGTCATGATCTCAGGGTCTTGAGACCAAGTCCCACATTGGGTTCTGTGCTCAGAGCAGAGTCTGATGGAGGTTCTCTCTCTCCCTCTCCCTCTGCATGCTGCCCCTAAGTAAAATCTTAAAAAATATATATATATTTTTTTCTTTTGGCCATTCAGCTTGGATGACATCTACTACCCTGTCTTCCAGATTGCTGATGCATTCTTCTGCACTATCTAATCTGCTGTGGATTCCCCTCTAGTGGATCTGTCTAGCATTAGGCCAGCTAGACAGAGGGACGGAAAGAAATGGGGTGCCTGCCAGTGCTTCCATTCTCAGAGAAAGCCCCTACAGATCCTTGCCCCTTTAGCCCATGCCCTCACCCTAAAATTAGTTAGTCATAGGGCACAAGACTCTTGATCTGAAGGCTGTGGGTTGGAGCCCCATGTGTGGTGTAGAGTTTACTTAAAATAAAAAATTTCTTTTTAAAAATTTTTTATTTATTTGAACATGAGCAGGGGGGAGGGGCCAAGGGAGAAGAAGAAGCAAGCTCCCCACTAAGCAGGGAGCCTGACTTGGGGCTTGATCCCAGGGCTCCAAGATAATGACCTGAGCCTGAGGCAGATGCTTAACCAACTGAGCCACTTAGGTGACCCTAAAATAAACAATTAAAATAAATTAGTTAATAAATCTCCTTCCCATATGACACAGGCACTTTTTAAACTGCTGCCTCTGTGCTGAGTCTCAGGGCAAGTGAGCTTGTACATGGGCCCTTTAAAAGTGGACTCTCACTTTCCCACAGCCCTCCAGTTCTCCTGATCAGCCCTGCTGATTTTCAGAGCTCCTGAAGTTACATACCACTGATTTTTTTAAAGCCAGATGTTATGTGGGTTCCTCTTCCCAGTGCAGATCTCCATAGCTCGAGGTGCCTGATGAGGGGGCAGGGTTTGAACCCCTCACTTCTGAGGGATGATCTCTGTGCCTGTGATATCCCTCCCACTAGTGAGTCACTGTACCAGGGTTATGGGTCCCAACTAGAACATGCCTTTGCCCCTCCTACTCTTCTCCATGTGGCTTTCTTTCTATCTTTAGCTGTGGAAGAGCTGTTCTGCTAGTCTTCAGAACATTCTCAGTGGAGTTGCTACGTATGCAGGTGCAGCCTTGGTGTGTCCACGGGAGCAGGTAAGCTCAGGATCTCCCGCTATCTTGATCCACTCCCGAGGCTGATTTCTAATGGAAGGGATCTGCTACGATGAATCACCCCCAGTGCCCCAGGTTTAACTTAAAGCTGGTGGGATACTCTTGGCCTCTTGTTTGTTTACGTAATATGGCCATCTACCTCTTAATTAGTTGAGAACATCACAGGGACCCCAAGCCCGGGAACCTTTGATTATGTAGGAGGATTCTAGTCAAATAACAAAATGGGAGTTTCTAACCCTTGTCAGGCACCTCATTAGGCAGAAGAAAACAGGATCCTTGTCCTGATGGAAAGGAGAGTTGAGAGAAGACAGGTAAGTGTGATGAACGTTGCAGAGGAACGTTGCATTGCTGGGAACCTGCACTGAGCCTGTGGCAAGTCAAGAGAGGGGGACCTAAGGAAGTAATGTTTAAACTGAGGCCTGAAGGATGAGGGAAAGAGAAGGAAGATGCTGATTCATCAAGTACATACTGTGTGCTAAGCCACTGGCATCATTTCATTTAGTCCTGACAATGACCCTTTAAGTTAGGTATATTGTCCCCATTTTTCAGATGAGGAAACCGAGGCTCAAAAAGCTTAAGAGCCCCATTCAAGGTCACCTAGTTAACAGGTGGCAGAATGAGGACTTAAACTCAAGTCAGCATGATTTAAAAGCCATTCTAATTAGGGGCACCTGGGTGGCTCATTGGGTTAAAGCCGCTGCCTTCGGCTCAGGTCATGATCCCAGGGTCCTGGGATTGGGCTCCGCATTGGGCTCTCTGCTTGGCAGGGAACCTGCTTCCTCCTCTCTCTCTGCCTGCCTCTCTGCCTACGTGTGATCTCTCTCTGTCAAATAAATAAACAAAATCTTTAAAAAAAAAAAGGCCAACCTAATTAAAGGTTGTTGTCATAGTCATGGCCAGAAAAGATGAGCGCATCAGGATATGAAGAGAAGTGGATGTGTGGGCTCAGGAGGTACCAGTGCAAGTAGAACTAATGGGACTTAGTACGTGGTACTGAGATAAAGGAGGAGGAATCAAAGATGACTCCTGGTTTCTGTCTTTTTTTTTTTTTTTAAGATTTTATTTACTTAAGAGAGAGAGAGAGCATGAGAGGGGAGAAGGTCAGAGAGAGAAGCAGACTCCCCGTTGAGCTGGGAGCCTGATGCGGGACTCGATCCTGGAACTCCAGGATCACGACCTGATCTGAAGGCAGTCACTTAACCAACTGAGCCACCCAGGCACCCCTCCTCGTTTCTGTCTTGATCAACTGGGTGACTAGTGACCCACCCAGACGACCTACAAAGATGGAGAAAAGGGAGAAGGAAGTTTAAGGGAAAGAATCATTCACTTAAATTTGATACATTCTACTTCAGTTAAAAAAATTGGCTGATTAAATGAAAACCAAACAGGGAGAGTTCCATGCCTAGAAAGTTCCCCCTGTTCATGCCTCCTCAATCCCTGTGTTCTCTATACCCATTCATCACCCCTTCCTTCTGATGTCCAAAGGCACCCTGATTCTTTTCTGATCCTTGGTCCCTCTAATATCCAAACCCCAAGCAGAACATGACCCAGGACTGCCGAGAGAATGCTGTCCTTGGCCATACCAGTCACTCTCACAGAAGTGGCCCTATGGCTGCCACGTGCTTTCACCGGATCTTTTCTGACTGACACTTCCTTCCCTACTGAGGCTGCTGAGTTCCTTTAGGCAAAGCCCCTTCATCATCCTAGTGCTCAAATCATTCTGTGGGAGCAGCCTCTGCCTCCCCACGCTCAGAAGGGCCCTGCCCCTGCTTTAATGGTCTTCTATTGCAGGCTTGAAATTCCTACTGTATTTAATGAGGGGCCCACATCTTTATTTAGCACTAGGTCCCACAGATTATGTAGCTGGTCCTATCTGTACACTTGTGTCATAATGATGGGGAACCTGGAGCAGCATTCTTTCCCATCTCTGGGAATGAGCCTCATTTCCAACTACGACCCACTGCTTTGGAGATAAAGCAAAAAAAAAAAAAAAAAAAAAAAAAAGTTCACTTTCTTTGTTTCTATGAAATACAGTTTTATGTTTCTTCCTGGGTAATAACTTAGGAGAGAATCTTGGGACTAAAATGCAGAAATAACAAATTATGGGCTATTAAGTGTGGTTAATTAGTTCTTTATAGCTTAGGCAGAGACATGTCTGACTTCCTCTGGCATACTCAGTGATAGGTAGGGACATGGGCCTGCTTAAATACAACTTAGGGTCCCTCAGGAGGTAGAGGGAATAGCAACTGAGTAATCCCAGCCTGGCTTTTGAAGCTAAAATCTCCACCAAGGCCTCCCCACCAGTGAGAGTATGTTCTCTTGCAAGCCTAATCACTCAGTGATCAGGGACCCTTTACCTGAGATCTGCTCAGCTCTCCCAGTGTGGAGGTGGCCTGTGTGATGTCTAGGCATCATGCAGCAGCCTCTGGGTTGTAACTCATACTTCTACCCCAGACTCCAAGTTGGTTCCATCTGCCACTCCAGCTCCAAACAGCCACAAATCCTTGCTTACTTCAGTAAACACCTATTTTTTAAAAAACTGAACCAAAAAAATGTTGCTTAGATTCCTTGCTAAACAGGATGCAGAAATGCTCTGCTGCCTATGATCACAGCCCTTTGCATCCTGATGAGCTCGCGCATAAAGCACTATGACCTCTGAGTGGCAACTCTTCCAGTGTCACTTAGAGCAGTAATATCGACAGAAAATATAATCCGCCCCCAAATTCCTTGTTCATAGCCAGTATCAATTCAAACTGGTTATCAAAGGCTTTCAGAATGTACTAGGTCATCCCACTGATTCCCCACTGAACTGATCACGTAACTGCTGCCCTGCTCAGGAAGCTTAGCCTACATCCTTGGTTCACAAAAAGCCTGAATTCCTTCGTCTGGTATCTGCATGCGTCCCATTCTGACATCAGCTGGGCTTTCCAGCTCTATCGCCCTAGAGCCTGCATCCCAGCCACACCAAACTATTCTTTACTCCACGTACTTTCTCCCTTTTATTCTTCTCCCTCAACTTTTACATTCCTATTCATTGACTGCCTAACCTTGCTAGGTCTGGGGAATACAATAGGAAGAAAGCAGGCCCAGTCCCTAGGTCTAGTGAATCCATAATCACACAAACCTTCGAGGCAAAGTGTAAGAAGGGCTATGGGGGAAAGGAAAGGAGGCTCTGAGTGCCCACATCAGGGGTTTGGTCTAGTCTGGGCATCAGGAAAGCTCACTTGAGGAGTGTGATTTTTAATTTTTTTTAAAGATTTTATTTATTTATTAGAGAGAGTGTGTGCAAACGCCTGCACACATGCAAATGGGGGGAGGAGCAGAGGGAAAGAGAGAGAACCCCAAGCAGACTCTGCACTGAGCATGGAGGCCAACACTGGGCTTGATCCCCCAACCCTGAGATCAAGATGTGAGTTGAGATTGAGTCAGAGGCTTAACCAACTGAGCCACCCAGGCATCCCTTGAGGAGTGTGATTTCTGAGACCAGAAACAGAGGTGGTAACTGGGCACCAACTAGCAGCCAGGGCAGGCTACTAGGAGGGCATGTTCAGGCCGGACTAGCATGGAAGGAGCCCTGGAAGCAAGGCCATTTTGAGGGAAACTCTGACAGACCAGAGAGGCTGGAGTGCAGAGGGCAAGAGGAGATGTGAGTTCAGGTTAGGATAAGCTGAGTCTGAACTCAAAGTATGTGGTCGTCATCCCTAGAGCCAGGGGAGATCTTTGAAGGATTTTCAATAGTAGTATCAGGGTCTATGTTTTTTAAAGTAGGCTCTGTGCTCAATGTGGGGGCTTGAACTTTCAATCCTGTTATCAAAAGTTGCATGCTCTCCCGACTAAGCCAGCCAGGTGTCTCATCAGAGTTGTTTTTAAGAGGCTTCTGGAAGGGGTGCAGGGCACTTGCTGGGGCAATCAGATGAGAAGGGAGGAGCAGTGCAATAAAGTGTATGGGGGAGCGTTGGGTGGCTCAGTAAATTAAACATCTGCCTTTGGCCCAGGTCATGATCCCAGGGTCCTGGGATCGAGTCCCATGTCAGGCTGTCTGTTCAGCAGGAGTCTGCTTGCTTCTCCCTCTTCCTGCCACTCCCTTGCTTGTACTCTCTCTGTGTGTCAAATAAACAAATAAAATCTTAAAAAACAAAACCCAAAAACTTAAAAAAATAAAAAAAAGAAAGAGAGAAGTGTGTGGGTTGTAGAGAGTGGATAAGCCAGATCTCGGTCTTGCACAGTGGGAAGGACAGCGGTGTCATCTAGTGAGGCTCTGTGTGTCCTGGGGAAGTCTGGGGGCTTGTTCTGAAGAAGGCTCTCTGAGTGTTGTGCGCAGAGGCATTTCTGGGGTGGAGAGGAATGTGTGCCATTTGAGGCAGAGTGATGGAACTGGAACAGTGGATGGGAAGGAGCTTGCCCAGACAGAAGGAACAGGAGGCCAAGGACTAACCTAAAGACCAGGGAGAAAAAATGGAGTTGGCAAAGAGGGTCAAAAAGGAAAGAATGAAGTTATGGTGCCAAAAAAACAGGGAAGAGAGTATGTCAGAAAGCACGAGCCACAAAGGGCAAGTGGGCCCCTCAAAGAAAAGAGGGAAAGAATGGCGTAAAGGAAGAAGAGTAAATCTTAAGTCCAGAAGGCAGAGCACAGGGAGGCCGTGGAGCTGGAGCTTCAGGTGCAGGTGGGACTGGACAGAGAGGAGGGGGAGGTGGCAGGGGAAGCCTGGAGGTCAGTGACGCTAGATCCAGAGGGGCCTCTGTAAGGAGTTTGGCCCTGATTCTCAGGGTCAGCAGAGGGTTGTTAGTTCGATTTGGTCTTTTTTTTTTTTTTTTTGGTTTGTCTTTTTAATTAGAAACAAAGTGCAGGCTCCTTGTAAATAAATTAAGAACCACCCTCTACCAAAACAAACTCTGTAGCACCAAAGAAGTGTATGTTAACAACCGGAAGTTCCTTCTGCTAAATCCCACTCCTTAGCTAGCATTTCAGTGTTATCATCCCAGACTTTTCTGCCATTCACAGACTTCTTAGTTTCATGAAGACAGGATCATGCTACATGTAATTTTTCCAACTTCCCTCATGCAATCAGCAGTAATCGTGGGTTTCCCCCTGCACAGCCGGGACAGACCTGTGCTGACTACGGCTGTGTAACCCAGTCGCCACTGAATTAGCAGGTTAAACAATACAAAGCTGTTACCTCACGGTTTTTGTGTTCAGGAGTCTGGCACAGTGTGGCTGCTCCTCTGCTCACAGTCTCCCAGGGCTGCCCCCCCCATCTGAGACTTGGGGTCCTCTTCCAACCTCTTTCAAATTGTTGGCAGAATCCACTTCCTTGCAGCTTCAGGACTGAAGTTGGCTTCCTTGCTGGTGGTTGACTGGGGCCGCTCAGCTCCTAGAGGTTTCCTTCATTCCTTACCAGGTGATTCCCTCCATCTTCAAAGCCAGTAACAAATATACCTCAAGCTTCACACTTCTTCTAGGAAGAGCTGAATCCTTTTGAGGAGTCACCTGCTTAGGTCAGGGCCACTCAGGATAACCTCTCTTTCGGAAGGTCAGCTGTGCCATCTGACAACCTAATCAGGGGAACAGAATCCATCCCACTCCAAGTCTCATCCACACGCAAGGGCAGGGTCACTGCAGCTTCACCTTAGAATTCTGCCAGGCGCAATACCATACAATCGCCTTCCAATATAGGGACAGGTAAATTGTTACCCATGTTTTGCTTTCTAAAAACAACTACGTTTAGTAGTTTTTACATATATTTTGTATGCTTTGTAAATATTTTTATTTGGTTTTAAAAAGTGGCATTTCTGGGTTGAGCATATAATCACAGTATAATTTTTAAAAATATACATAGATTTATGTAAAAGAGATAAGCATCTCTTCAGGATCTACTTGGCTTTTCTTAGACTTCCCTTACTTTTTGTTTTTAAAAAAGATTTTCTTTATTTAACAGAGAGTGATTCAGTGAGAGAAGAAATACAGGCGGGGGGTGGGGAGAGGGAGAACCAGGCTTCCCACTGTGCAGGGAGCCTGACACGGGGCTCCATTCCAGGACCCTGGGATCATGACCGGAGCCGAAGGCAGGTAGATGCCCAACAACTGAGCCACCCATCTCCCCAGACTTTCCTTATTTTTGATGACTGACAGTTTTGAGGTACTAATCAGGTATTTTGTAGAATACCCCTTAATTAGCATTTGATGTTTTCCTCATGCTTAGACTAGGGTTTTTTAGGAGAAAGAATATAGAAATAAAGTGTCATTCTCATCACAGCCACTGAAGGGTACATACTATCAACATGTCCCTGTTCATGTTGGCCTGGATCACCTGGTTGAGGTCATGTTTGTCAGATTTCCCCACTGCAAAATGACTCTTTTTCCCCCTTTCCATACTTTGAATGTTGGAAGGAAATCACTATGTGAAGCCCACACCTACAGAGTAGGAAGTCATGGTCTATCCCACTGAGAGCACAGTATCTATATTAATCATGTAGAGTTCTACAAAGGGGATTTGTCTGTTCTCCTCTTTTAATTTATTTATATGATCACTGATTAATATCAGTATGGTCTCATGAATATGTACTTTACACTTTGGATTATACTCCTTTAGGGTTGACATAAGGTTTATTTGCCTGCTTGGGTACTCTTAGGATTTTGCACTGATGGATAACACTATTTCTACATGTGACAATCTCTAGTCTCTTTGACATTCTGTGGTGTAGTTTATTTTTTTTAGAAGATTTATTTATTTATTTGAGAGAGAGTCTGAGCCTGAGCCAGGGGAGGGTCAGAGGGAGAAGGAGAGATAGACAGACTCCCTGCTGAGCAGGGAACCCAAACTGGGGCTCAATTCCAGGACCCTGGGATCATGACCTGAGTTGAAGGCAGAGGCTTAGCCCACCTGAGTGCCCAGGTGCCCCAGTATAAACTTTTCTAATCCTGATGGCAAATTTAATGCTCTACTTTATTTTTATTGTTTAAATTGTTCTAATTTTGGCCACTGGGGACTCTTTCAGTTGGCTCCTGTGCCCTCTGGTATATGCCATATTTGTGTTATTTTATTGTTTGTTTCATGAGCACAATGTGGGGTTTGAACTTACAACCTTTGGATCAAGACCTAAGCTAAGATCAAGAGTCTATGTTTGAGGGAGAGGAAGCAAGAGGGTGGAAGAGTAGGAGACTGAAATATCATTAGGTCCCAGGAGTTCAGCTAGACAGTTATCAAACCATTCTGAACACCTACAAACTCAACAGGAGATAGAAGAGAAGAGCAGCAATTCTAGGAACAGAGAATTGACCACTTTCCAGAAGGTAGGACATGTGGAGAAATGAATCTGAAGCAACGGGAAGACAGACCGCAGAGGGAGGGGCTGGTTACTGGGTTGAGAGCGAGCAGCGGAGCACAAAATTGGAACTTTTAGAAGTCTGCTCCACTGAGGGAAGTCACTCCAGAGCTAAGCGGGGGTGGAGCCCTCACAGGGACAGTGTAGTCTCAGGACCCATGCGGTCACAGAAAGACCAGGAGTGTCTGAGTGTGGCAGAGCTTCCAGGTATTGGAGTGGGGAGGCTGGCTCCAGAGACAGAGATGAGGAGGGGGCTCTCAGCTCAGGGTTACCTGTTAAACCATGACCCAAGGCACAGTTGGGCCACTGCTCTTTAAGCAGGGACCCCACAAGTGGCAGATCCGGAGAGATCCCCTCCTTCCTCCTCCGGGAGGAGCAGTGTGGGAGTGCGTGGTAGGAATCTGCTGGATTTGGAGACTCCAAATGGGGTGGCCACATGCCAGAGATACAAACGCTTGGTCACAGGATGGGTGAGCTCCGAGTGCAGCCCAAGACCTGGAGATGGGAGGGACTGACTGCTTTTCTCTGAGGGCAATGAGGAGTGGGGTCCTGAGCTCTTGTCTCCCTCCTACAGGCCAGAGATTTGAAAGCCACCATCCTCATCCCCGTCCCCCAAAGCTGTATGGAAAGCATTCAGGGGACAAAAGCTACAGAGAGGGAACCCAAGCAGATTACTTAGCCTGGCTCCTGGCAATGGCAGTGCAATTATGCCTCAGGCAAAGACATTTGAGAATCATGTAACAGGCCCCTCCCTCAGAAGATCATCAAGAACATCCTGCCAAGACCAAGTTCACCGATCAATGAGAACTGTGGAACTCCAAAGCTAGGGGAAAGCAACACATTGAATTCATGGCTTCTTTCCCATGATCCTTGAGCCTTTCAAAGTTAACTTTTTTAAATTTTATTTTTTTCTTATTCTATTTAACTTTTCCTCTTTTTTTTTTTTCTTTTAAGATTTTATTTATTTATTGACACAGAGAGAGATCACAAGTAGGCAGAGAGGCAGGCAGAGAGAAAGGGGGAAGCAGGCTCCCCGCTGAGCAGAGAGCCCGATGTGGGGCTCGATCCCAGCACCCTGAGATCATGACCTGAGCCGAAGGCAGAGGCTCAACACACAGAGTCACCCAGGAGCCCCTAACTTTTCCTCTTTCTTATTTTAACATTTTAAAACTATTTTATCTTATCAAATACCTTTTTTAAAAGAAAAATCTTTTTAAATTTTCACTGTTAAATTCATATTCTATCCCTTCATTGTATTTAACCTTATTTTTTTGTATACATTCAGGTTTTTTTTTTCTTTAAAATTCTGGGATACAATTTCTTTGCATAGATCAAAATATACCCTTAATCTAGCACATGGCTTTGTTCTAGTCTCCAGCCTGATCACATTCTCTCCTCTTTTTTCTTTTTCCAACCAACTTCTTGTCAGTTCCTTTTTTAGAATCTTTTTAAATTTTCATCTTTACAGTTATATTCCATCCTTCATCGTGTTTACCCTTATTTTGTGTGTGTGTGTGTGTGTGTGTGTGTATAAAAGTTTTTCTTTCTTTGAAATTTTGGGAAGTAGTTTCATCTAAGATACCAGCACCCAAAATCAAGTGGGTGGCTCTGTTCTCTTCACCATTCTAATATATATATTTCTAAAATTTCCCCCTTTTTCTTCTTTCCCCAGTTTTGCATCTCTTTTGATTTGATTAGCATATATTTTCCTGGGGTCTTTGCCACCCTTTTAGTATTTGTTCTTTTTCTCTCATTCATCAATTTTTATCTGGACAAAATGACAAGGCAGAAAAACTCACCACAAAAAAAAAGGAAGAGGCAGTACCAATGGCTAGGGACTTAATCAATACAGACATTAGTAATGAATTAGAGTTCAGCATGATGATTATCAAGATGCCAGATGGGGTTGAAAAAAGCATGGAGGGTATTGGAGAATCTTTTCTCCCTTTCTGGAGAAATAAAAAAACTAAAATCTAACCAAGTTGAAATAAAAAAAGCTATTAATGAGATACAATAAAAAAAGAGGCTCTTACTGCCATGATAAATGATGCAGAAGAGCGAATCAGTGATACAGAAGACCAAGTAACAGAGAATACAGAAGCTGAGCAAAAGAGAGATAAACAACTACTGGGCCATGAGGGGAGAATTTGAGAAATAAGTGATACCATAAGACGAAACAGTATTAGAATAATTGGGATCCCAGAAGAAGAAAGAGAGAGAGGGACAGAAGGTATATTGGAGCAAATTATAGTAGAGAATTTCCCTAATATGGCAAAGGGAACAAGCATCAAAATCCAGGAGGCACAGAGAACCTCCCTCAAAATCGATAAAAGTAGGTCCACACCCCATCATCTAATGGTAAAACCTACAACTCTAAGTAACAAAGAGAAATTCCTGAAACCAGCTTTATACACGAGGTCTGTAACATACAATGGTAGAAATATTAGATTGGCAGCAGACCTATCCACAGAGACTTGGTAGGCCAGAAAGGACTGGATTGATATATTCAGAGCACTAAAGGAGAAAAATCTGCAGCCAAGAATACTATATCCAGCTAGGCTTCATTGAAAATAGAAGGAGAGATAAAAAAGCTTCCAGGGGCACCTGGGTGGCTCAGCGGGTTGAAGCCTCTGCCTTCGGCTCAGGTCATGATCCCAGAGTTCTGGGATCGAGCCCCACATCAGGCTTTCTGCTCAGCGGGGAGCCTGCTTCCTGCTCTCTCTCTCTCTCTCTGCCTGCCTCTCCGCCTGCTTGTGATTTCTGTCAAATAAATAAATAAAATCTTAAAAAAAAAAAAAAGCTTCCAGAACAGGGTTGCATGGGTGGTTCAGTGGGTTAAAGCCTCTGCCTTTGGCTCAGGTCATGATCCCAGAGTCCTGGGATCGAGCCCCGCATCAGGCTCTCTGCTCAGCAGAGAGCCTGCTTCCCTTCCTCTCTCTCTGCCTGCCTCTCTGCCTACTTGTGATCTCTGTCTGTCAAATAAATAAATAAAATCTTAAAAAAAAAAAGTTTCCAGGACAAACAAAAATTAAAATTATTTGCAAACACCAAACCAACCCTATAGGAAATATTGAAAGGGGTCCTCTAAGCAAAGAGAGAGCCTAAAAGTAACAGACCAGAAAGGAACAGAGACAATATACAGTAAGAGTCACCTTACAGGCAATACATTGGCACTAAATTCATATCTTTCAATCGTTACCCTGAATGTAAATGGGCTAAATGCACCAATCAAAAGACACAGGATATCAGAATGGATAAAAAAAAATGAAACCCATCAATAGGCTGTCTACAAGAAACTCATTTTAGACCCAAAGACACCTCCAGATTTAAAGTAAAGGGGTGGAAAACCATTTACCATGCTAATGGCCATCAAAAGAAAGCTGGGGTGGCAATCCTTATAACAGATAAATTAGATTTTGAGCCAAAGACTATAATAAGAGATGAGGAAAAACACTCTATCATACTTGAGGGGTCTGTCCAACAAGAAGATCTAACAATTTTTTTTTTTTGAAGATCTAATAGTTTTAAACTACCTAACCTAACCAAATCCACTAGCATGGAAGCAGCCAATTATATAAACCAATTAATAACAAAATCAAAGAAACACATTGACAATAATACAATAATAGTAGGGGATGTTAACACCCCCCTCACTGAAATGGACAGATCATCTAATCAAAAGCTCAACAAGGAAATAAAGGCCTTAAATGACACACTGGACCAGATGGACATCAGAGATATATTCAGAACATTCCATTCCAAAGCAATAGAATACACATTCTTCTCTAGTGCACATGGAACATTCTCCAGAATAGATCACATCCTGGGTCACAAATCGGGTCTCAAATGGTACAAAAGACTGGGATCACTGCCTGCATATTTTCATATCACAGTGCTCTGAAACTAGAACTCAATCACAAGAGGAACGTTGAAAAGAACTCATACATGGAGGCTAAAGAGCACCCTACTAGAGAATGAATGGGTCAACCAGGAAATTAAAGAAGAATTTAAAAAATTCTTGGAAACAAATGAAAATGAAAACACAACTGTTCAAAATCTTTGGGACACAGTAAAGGTGGTCCTGAGAGGAAAGTATATAGCAACACAAGCCTTTCTCAAGAAACAAGAAAGGTCTCAAGTACGCAACCTAACCCTATACCTAAAGGAGCTGGGGCAAGAACAGCAAAGAAAGCCTAAACCCAGCAGGAGAAGAGAAATAATAAAGATCAGAGAAGAATAGGAGAACAAATCCACAAACTAGGAGCTGTTCTTTGAAAGAATTAACAAGATTGATAAACCCCTGGCCAGACTTATCAAAAAGAAAAAAGAAAGTACCCAAGTTAAAATCATGAATGAAAGAGGAGAGATCACAACCAACACCAAAGAAATACAATTATAATATTATGAGTAACTATATGACAGCAAATTTGACAATCCTGAAGAAAAGGATGCATTCCTAGATACATATAAACTACCAAAACTGAACCAGGAAGAAACAATAAACCTGAACAGACCCATAACCAGTAAGGAGATTGAAGCAGTCGTCAGAAGTCTCCCGACAAACAAGAGCCAAGGCCAGACGGCTTCCCAGGGGAATTCTACCAAACATTTAAACATTTAAAGAAGAGTCTATATCTATTCTCCTGAAACCGTTCTAAAAGATAGAAATGGAAGGAAAACTTCCAAACTCATTTTATGAGGCCAGCATTACCCTGATCCCAAAACCAAAGACCCCATCAAAAAGGAGATTTACAGACCAATATCCTTGATTTACAGACCAATATCCTTTATACAGATGCAAAAATTCTCACCAAAATACTAGCCAATAGGATCCAATAGTAATTAAAAGGATTATGCACCATGACTAAGTGGGATTTATTCTTGGGCTGCAAGGTTGGTTCAACAACTGCAAATCAATGTGATACGATACATTAAGAAAAGAAAGAGTAAGAACCATATGATACTCTCAATAGATGCTGGAAAAGCATTTGACAAAGTACAGCATCCTTTCTTGATCAAAACTCTTCAAAATGTAGGGATAGAGGGTACATACCTCAATATCATCAAAGCTATCTATGAAAACCCCACAGCAAATATCATTCTCAATGGGGAATAACTGAAAGCTTTTCCCTGAAGGTCAGGAACACGGCACGGCTGTCCACTATCAACCCTGCTAGTACTATAAGTCCTAGCTTCAGCAATCAGACAATGAAAAGAAATTAAAGGCATCCAAATCGACAAAGAGGAAGTCAAACTCTCACTCTTCACAGATGCTATGATACTTTCTATGGAAAACCCAAATGACTCCACTCCAAATCTGCTAGAACTCATACAGGAATTCATTAAAGTGTCAGGATATACAATCAATGCACAAAAATCAGTTTTATTTCTATACACCAACAGTAAGACAGAAAAAAGAGAAATTAAAGATCCCATTTACAACTGCACCCAAAACCAAAAGATACCTAGGAATAAACCTAACCAAAGAGGCAAAGAATCTGTAGTCAGAAATCTATAAAATACTCATGAAAGAAATTGAGGAAGCCACAAAGAAATGGAAAAATGTTCCATGCTCATGGATTGGAAGAACAAATATTGTGAAAATGTCTATGCTAACTAAAGCAATCTGCACATTTAATGCAATCCCTATCAAAATATCATAAATTTTTTTCAAAGAAATGGGACAAATAATCCTAAAATTTATATGGAACCAGAAAAGACCCTGAATAGTCAGAGGAGTTGAAAAAGCAAGCCAATGTTGGTGGCATCACAATTCCAGACTTCGAGCCCTATTACAAAGTTGTAATCATCAAGACAGTATGGTACTGGCACAAAAGCAGACACATTAATCAATGGAACAGAAAAGAGCCCAGAAATAGACCCTCAACTCTATGGTCAACTAATCTTCGACAAAGTAGAAAAGAATGTCCAATAGAAAAATACAGTCTCTTCGACAAATGGTGTTGGGAAAAATGGACAGCCACATGCAGAAGAATGAAACTGGACCATTTCCTTACACCACACACAAAAATAGATTCCAAATGGATGAAGGACTTCAATGTGAGAAACGAATCCATCAAAATCCTTGAGGAGAACACAGGCAGCAACCTCTTCGACCTCAGCCGCAGCAACTTCTTCCTAGAAACATGGCCAAAGGCAAGAGAAACAACAGCAAAAATAACTATTAGGACTTCATGAAGATCAAAAGCTTTTGTACAGTAAAGGAAACAGTCAACAAAACCAAAAGACAACTGACAGAATGGGAGAAAATATTTGCAAATGACATATCAGATAAAGGACTAGTACCAAAAATCTATAAAGAACTTATCAAACTCAACACCCAAAGAACAAATAATCCAATCAAGAAATAGGCAGAAGACATGAACAGACATTTCTGCAAAGAAGACATCCAGATCGTCAACAAACACATGAAAAAGTGCTCTACATCACTCAGCATCAGGGAAATACAAATCAGAACCACAATGAGATACCACCTCACACCAGTCAGAATGGCTAAAATTTATGAAAGTCAAGAAATGACAGATGTTGGCGAGGATGCGGAGAAAAGGGGAACCTTCCTCCACTGTTGGTGGGAATGCAAGTTGGTGCAACCACTCTGGAAAACAGCATGGAGGTTCCTCAAGAAGTTGAAAATAGAGCTCCCCTATGACCCAGAAATCACACTACTGGGTATTTACCATAAAGATACAAATGGAGTGATCTGAAGGGGCACACGCATCCGAATGTTTATAGCAGCAATGTTCAAAATAGCCAAACTATGGAAAGAACCTAGATGTCCATCAACAGATGAAAGTTTAAAGAAGATGTCACACACACACACACACACACACACACACACACACACACACGATGGAATACGATACAGCTATCAAAAGAAACGAAAACTTGCCATTTGTGATGACATGGATGGAACTAGAGGGTAACATGCTGAGCAAAAGTCAATCAGAGAAAGACAAGTATCATACAATCTCTCTGATATGAGGAATTTAAGAGGGAGGGCAGGGGGTTGTAGGGGTAGGGAAGGGAAAAATGAAACAAGATGGGATTGGGAGGGAGACAAACCCTAAGAGACTCTTAATCTCACAAAACAAACTGAGGGTTGCTGGATGGTGGGGAGGAAAGTATAGGTTGACTGGGTTATGGACACTGGGGAGGGCATGTGCTATGGTGAGTGCTGTGAAATGTTTAAGCCTGATGATTTACAGACCTGTAGCCCTGGGGCAAATAATACATTATATGTTAATAATAATAATTAAAAAAAAGAGTCAGATGTTTAACTGACTGAGCCACCCAGTCACTCTTCCTTACTTTCTTCCTTACACAAGGCTCATCTTGTATATTTCCTGTTTCAGTCCTAGAATCAGCTGTTTCTCCAAGGAGGCCTGGTTCCTTTTATTAGAGAACAGAATTAGAAACCAAGGCCTAGGTACCCCTGGCTGGATCAGTCAGTAGAACATGTGACTCTTGATCTCAGGTTGGGCATAGAGTTTGCTTAATAAAAACACATATTTAAAAAAAGAAACTAAGATCTGGGCATTAGATATGCCCACTGCTACTGGGGTGTCATTGCTGTTTGGCCCTCTCAGCAGAGCGAGTAAATATATATGTGTATACTAATATATATATTTTTAAAATTTTAAATATATATGTGTGTATATATATATATATATGTAACACACACACACACACACACACACACACACATCCAACCATCTCTATGGTCTCTAATATTCCCTTGGTGTAGTATAAAATGTTATAATTCTATATGCAAATTTAGTTCCCTAAGTGATTATAGTTTTTTTTTTTTTTTTCTGAGACAAAGTGTACATTATCAACCAACACTGTGAAAGCCTAGCAGCATCCAAACATAAAATTAACCCTTATGTTGGCCCTAAAGGTCTAGTATGTGGTTTGACTTTATGGAAGTTAAGTCTTCCCTGTTTCACAGGACCCCTATATTTCTTCCTTTGTCTATCCCGAGAGAGAGCCACTTAGCATAAATCACAAAAACATGTGCTGGGAGCTATCAGAAACATTAAAAGAAAGGTTTTTTGGTCCAGCATATGCTCCACTCTGAAGAACTGAGGGCCCAGGATTATTTCTACAGTCCACAGTGGAACCAGAAACCCAGGCTGACATGGGGCAGATATGGGCAGAGAAAGGGAAGGGCAACCTGAAAAGAAATGGGTATCCAGGAATCTTTTGAAGTTCACTCTAGAGAGAGAGACCAAAAAGTAACCAAATGGGGAAGAGCAGAAACAGTTTTACCACTAGCTGGGATCCATAAGCACTGGAGAAGGCGCTTTTCTTTCGGGCAATGAATAGTTCCTTCTAGATGTGACAGGGCAACACGGTAGGGTGACCACTCCATTCTGCAGTATCTTGGATGAGGAACCTCCAACTGTATCTAAAAGTAGGATTTTGACATAAAAGAATAATTTCTTAAGTTTTCAGAGTTTTTATCTGGGTTTCTTTCAGGGACTTTTAGTGCTTAAATCTGTCATCTAGAAAAGACAAACCCAACCCAATAAATGCCAGTATAAAGATTTCAGTAAGGGGGAATGAAGACCAATTGCACTGGTTTAGGAATAAAACAAAGTAAGTAAAAGTAGGTAAAAACACTCTGGAAGTTTGTATCTTTTGACCGACATCTCCCTATTTCCCCCATTCCCCAGCCCCTGGCAACTACCATTATACTCTGCTGTTTTTATGAGTTTGGCTTTTTAGATTCCACATATAAGTGACATCATATTTCTCTTTCCCTGTCTGACTTATTTCCCTTTGCATAATGTCTTTTTTTTTTAAAGATTTATTTATTTGTCAGAGAGAGAGAGAGAAGGAGTGCACAAGCAGGCAGAGCGTCAGGCAGAGGCGGAGAGAGAAGCAAGTTCCCTGCCAAGCAAGGAGCCCAATGCGGGACTCAATCCCAGGACTCTGGGATCATGACCTTAGCCAAAGGCAGTGGCTTAACTGACTGAGCCACCCAGGCGCCCCTGCATAATGCCCTTTAAAAGCCCATCCATGGTGAGGCTCCTGGGTGGCTCAGTTGGTTAAGCATCTAAGTCTTGGTTTCAGCTAGGTCATTATCTCAGGGGGTTTGGGATTAAGCCCTGCACTGGGCTCTGTGCTTGGTACGGAGTCTGCTTGAAGATTCTCTCCCTCTGTTCCTCCCCCAACTTGCTGTTTCTCTAAAATAAGTAAATAAGCATTTTAAAAAAAATTTATTTATTTATTTGACATATAGTACAAGTAGGCAGAGCAGTAGGCAGAGGGAGAAGCAGACTCCCCGCTGAGCCGGGAGTCCGATGTGGGGCTCGATCCCAGGACCCTGGGATCATGACCCAAGCCGAAGGCAGTCACTTAACAGACTGAGCCATCCAGGCACCCCAAGTAAATAAGCCTTTTTAAAAAAGTCCATTCATGTTGTCATAAATGACTGAATTTCCTTTTCTTATGAACAATATTCCATGTGTGTGTGTACACATACACATAACACATGTTCTTTATCTGTTTATCCATCAATGGACACTTGGGTTGTCTCCATTATCTTGGCTATTGTAAGTCATGCTGCAGTGAACATGGAAATGCAGATCCCTCTTCCAGATCCTTATTTCATTTCCTTTGGATATATAACTTTGAAGTGGGATCACTGGATCATACCATACTTCCAATTTTTTGAGGAAACCCCATACTGTTTTCCACAGTGGCAGAATTAATTTAGATTCCCACCAACAGTGCACAAGGGTCCCTTTTCCCACATTCTTGCCTACACTTGACATCTCATCTTTCTGATGAAAGCCATTTTAACAAGTGTACAGTGATATCTTATTTTAGTTTTGATTTGCATTTTTCTGATGACCAGGGATATTGAGCATCTTTTCATTTTCATATTGGCTATTTAGATGTCTTATTTTTTTTTAAAGGTTTTATTTATTTATTTGAGAGAGGGAGAGAGAGAATGAGCAGTGGGGAATGGCAGTGGGGGAAGGAGGAGAGATAGAGAAGCAGCCTCCCTGCTGAGCAGGAAGCCTGACATGGGGCTTGATCCCAGGACTCAGAGATCATGATCTGAGCCAAAGACAGATGCTTAACTGACTAAGACACCCAGGTTACCCTAGATGTCTTCCTTAGAAAAATGTCTATTCAGATCCCTGATAATTTTTTAAGTTGGATTTATTTTTTTGCTATTGAATTGTTTATATATTTTGGATACTAAGCCTTATCAGATATATGGTTTGCGAGTATTTTCTCCCATTTTATAAGATGCCTTTTCATTTTGTTGATTGTTTCTTTCGCTGTGCAGAATTTTTAGTTTGATGTAGTCCCACTTAGTAATTTTTACCCTTGTTGTGTTTTGGGTGTCATATTAAAAAAAATCATTGCCAAGACCAAGTCATGGAACTTTCCCCCTATATTTTCTACTGAAGTTTTATGGTTTCAGACCTTGTTTAGTCTTTAATCCATTTTGATTTAATTTTTATGAGTGGCATAAGAGAGAGGTCCAATTTCATTCTCCAGTTTTCCTAACACCATTTATTAAAGAGGTTATCCTTTCCCCAGTGAGTATTCTTGGCTCCATTGTCAAATATTAGTTGACTATACATGTAAGAGTGACTTCTGGGCTCTCAATTCCGATCCATGGGTCTATGTTTCTATTTTTATGCCACTACTAGTTTTTACTAGTATAGTTTGAAATTAGGAACTGTGACTTTTAGGACTGCTTCTATTTCTGTGGAAACTACCTCTGGAATTTTGATAGGGATTTTTTTGAAGCTATTGATGGCTTTGCATAGTATGAACATTTTAATCACATTAATTCTTCCAATATATTAACATGGGATACTTTCCATTTATTTTTATCTACTTAAATTTTCTTTCATCAAGGCCTTACAGTGTTCAGTGTACAGATGTTTCATCTCTTCGGTTGAATCTATTCCTAAGTGTTTTACTATTTTGATGTTACTGTGAATAGGATTGTTTTCTTTTTCAGACATTTCACTGTTAGTGTATAGAAATGCAACGGATTTCTGCATTTTCTGATTTTGACTTTACTGAATTCATTCATTATTTCTAACCAGTTTTTTAGTGGAATCACTGGCATTTTCTCCCCCCCCCCCTTTTTTTTTTTAAAGGATTTATTTATTTGACAGAGATCACAAGTTGGCAGAGTGGCAGGCAGGAAGAGGGGGAAGCAGACTCCCTGCTGAGCAGAGAGCCTGATGTGGGGCTCGATCCCAGGACTCTGGGATCATGACCTGAGCCGAAGGCAGAGGCTTAACCCACTGAGCCACCCAGGCGCCCCTCACTGGGATTTTCTATATAAGATTTATCACCTGCAAACAAAGACAATTCTACTTCTTCCTTCCAAATTTGCATTTATTTTCAATTTATCTTGCCTGATTACTCTGGCTAGGACTTCTAGTATTTCTTTGGATAGGAATGGGAAATGTGGGCACCAGTATCTTATTCCTGTGGGGTGGGGGAGGAAAGCTTTCAACCTTTGACTGAGTATGATGTTAGCTGAAGACTTGTGACACATGGCCTTTACTATATTAAGGTATGTTCCTTCTATACCCAGTTTGTTGAGAGTTTTTATAATAAAAAATGTTGGATTTTGTCACATGCTTTTTCTGTATCTATGCAGATGATCCTAAGAGTATTCTCCAGGAGATCTCAGACTGTAGCCAGGTGGGGCAAGAGCCAATTCACAGGCCGCTGCAGGGTCCACAGCCAGGACTGAGGTTTATATGTCTATTATCTAATGCATGGATGGGCAGGACTCCTCCCAGGCCCCTTGGTGTGTATGGTGCTAGATCCCACAGCTCCCACAAAGGCATTTTTTTCTATGGATGGATGCTGAATTAGTGTTGGGGGAGAATGTACAAAAATGAAGGGCATCTTATTCCACCATGATGCTAGTGTCACTCTCCTATATTTAGTAATCTATTTTACCTCATTTGACACTGATAAATGATATGATCTATGTGACTCATCATTGCCTAGGGACTCTATTGGTTTCTCCCGGCTCTACATCCTTCCCAGGTCTGTTCAGGCACACCACTGCCCTGTACCCTGGTCTTACTCCTTCTTACAACTTCTTATATTTGGCTTATGGCATACCAGATTGATCTGGGGTTCTTAGGAGTGGGGCAAGCTACCTCTCTAAAGTGGCTGCTCTTTTCAGACTAAGAGCTCTATAAAAGCAGATATTACATGTAATGTTACTCTACAGATTAAATTCCTAGGGGCGCCTGGCTGGCTCAGTCAGTAAAACATGCAACTCTTGATCTCAGAGTTTTGAGTTCAAGCCCCCATATTGGGTATAGAGATCACTTAAAAAAAATAAAAAATTAACATATAAATTTTTATATCTGCACATGCCCATGAAAGCCCCCCCTATTTAAAGATTTACTTATTTCAGAGACAGAGCAAGTGTGAGTTGGGGGGAGGGCAGAAGGAGAGAATCTTCAAGCAGACTCTCTGAGGAGCATGGAGCCCAATGCAGGGCTTGATCGCACGACCCATGAAATCATGCCCTGAGCTGAAACCAAGAGCTGGACATTTCAATGGCTGAGCCACCCAGGTGCCCGAAGGCCCTTCCTTTAGCATGACTTGTATACTAATGTTTATATACATACATATATACATATGTATATATATACTGTCTTTCTGTTTTGTATCTGGAGAAACACTATTCACTGATCCACTAATTCTTGAAGTGCCAACTTGTGTTTTAGCTGTGTCAGAATAAAGGATCAAGATATCTTCCAAACAAAAGGAATTAACTCCTTCTGTTGGGTCTAGACCCTAAGGCATTCCCCTGCTCACTAATGAAGTTAAGGATATTTTTCTATGTTTACTGGTCATTGTGAAATTTTTCTTATTTTTGCCCATTTTTATTGGGTTGTCTTAGTTTTACTGGCTTATTAAAAATAATATATTGGAGTTGCTCTTTATTAAATATAATGTAATCCCAGGCTGTCACTTGCTTAAACTTTATTTAATGATATCTTCATCAGTTACTAAGCTATTGTTTTTAGCCTTAAACACATCCTCCTACATTCTGCTCTGCAATGGTGGGACTGAAATTCTGCAAAACTACAGTTCTCCTTAGCCAGCTGGCTTCCTGACAAACCCCACCCATGGCACTAGAGAGAGACAAGAATACAGGAGAAAGAGTTGCGTTTCTCTGTTTTGCTTGCTGCTCCTGTCAGTTTTGCTCTAGGACTGGTTCTTTACCATGAAGGCAGCACTCATTTCCAGTTTCCAGGCTCTTTGTAGCACTTCCAGAATGAGATCTATTACACCTCTTGAAGGTACCAGCCAGGTAGTACTCTGTTAAAGAGAGTACAATATCAAAGATCCTGTCTCTTCCATCCCTGGAAGCTGCTGAATATGGTATCTTACAGTGCAAAAGGCAATTTGCAGATATGAGTAAGTTAAGAACCTTGAGATGGGAGATTATCCTGAATAATCTCAGTGGGTGGGCCCCATGTCATCACAAGGGTCCCTAAAAGTGGCAGGAGGAGGCAGGCAGGCCAGCGTCAGGGTGGTATAATGTATGAAGGACACAGCCAGCCTCTGCTAGCTTTGGAGGAAGAAGGAAGGAGTCATAAACCAATGCGGGCATCCTCTAAAAGCTGTAAAAAGGAAATGGATTCTTCCCAAGAACCTCCAGAAAGGAACATGGCCCAGCTGGTACTTTGATTTTTTTGCTTAGTGAGACTGATGTCAATCTGTGCCACACTACTAACCTATACAATGGTAAGAGCATAAATCTGTTTTAAGCCACTAAATTTGTGGTGATTTGTTACAATAGTAACAGAAAACTAATATATACTCTAACATCAGAGGTTGAGGCTTCAGCTTTTGTTGGGACCCTCTTCCAAACTTCTAGGTACTCATAACTCCAAACTCTTCCCTTGTTTTCCCAGCCTCAGGGGTGACAGCTGTTTCCTATGGATACAATTTCCATGATACCTCAGGGTTCCCCTCTGCTTTTAGAAACTTCCATACCTTTTTAAAGAACCACATTCCAATAAGCTCTTCCTGTTAAATTAATCAGCATGGCTGCTGTTTTCGTGACTGATCCAGGATCTTCTACAAAGCCCTGCTACTTTTATTATAGTCACATCCCTTAGCATTTTCCGCTTTTAGGTTTTATGATTTACATAAAAATTTCTCTATTCCAAGATTTTTTTATTTCAACTTTTTCCAATTATATATATGGGTATAGCTTTATATTTTATGTAGTTTTATATTTTAAATTTAGGGTTTTTGGTAAGATTTTATTTATTTGATAGAGAGTGAGAGCCTAAGAGCAGGGGGAGGGAGAAGGAAGCTCCCTGCTGAGCAGGGCATCTGATGCAGGGCTCAGCCCCAGGATGGTGGAATCATGACCTTGGCCAAAGGCAGTCGCTTAACCAAATGAGCCACCTAGGCACCCCTAAATTTAGTTTTTAATCCATCTAGAATATATCTTTGTACTTAAGTAGAAAGTCAGCATTTAATGTGATCATTTTCCCCAAATGACTAGCTCATTTTCCAACATCATCTAGTCCACACTTTGCCCACTGATGTGAAAGTTATCCTAGTCATACACTGAATTACCATAGATATAGTCTGTTTTTTACTTTTTTCTGTTCCACTGATTTGTTTATTCTTGACCTATAATATGCTGTTTTAATTTCTATAGCTTTATACAATGTATTAATGTCTAAATGGGTAGGTCTTCTAACACCTCCATTATCCTTTCTCAGAATTTCCTTCTTATGTGTTTATTCTTCCACATGAACTTTGTTTTTTTATTTTGTTTTTTAAGTAGGTTCCCCACCCAGCATAAAGACCAATATAGGACTTGAACTCATGACCCCGAGACCAACAGTCAGATGCTTAACCAACAGAGCCACCCAGGAACCCCTCCGTCAGATGAACTTCAGAACTTACTTGTCTTCAGTGTGTAATTTAAGGAAGAAGAAAAGGCTTGCAATATAAAATTTGACTATCCAGGAGTGCCTGGCTAGCTCAGTTAGTATAGCATGGGCCTCTTGACCTTAGGGGTTGTGAGTTCAAACCCTAGCTGCCTACAGATATTACTTTAAAAAAAAAAAAAAAAAAAGTCTGTTTGGAGCACCTAACTGCCTCAGTTGGGAAAGCATGAGATTATGGACCACAGGGTTGTAAATTCAAGTATCACGTTGTATGCAGAGATTACTTAGAAGTACAATCTTAAAAAAAAAAAATAGGGGTGCCTGGGTGGTTCGGTTGGTTAAGCATCTGCCTTCGGCTCAGGTCATGATCTCAGAGTCCTGGGGTCCAGCACCACATGAGGTTCCCTACTCAGTGGGACGCCTGCTTTTCCCTCTCCCTCTGCAGCTCCCCTTCCCTGTACACACTATCTCTGTCAGATCAATCAATCAATCTTAAAAAAAGTAAAAACAAATGAAGTTTTACTACACAGGAATATTTTTCAGGAAGCATTAAAAACTTGATTATTCTTGGGCACCTGGGTGGCTCAGTGGGTTAAGCCGCTGCCTTCGGCTCAGGTCATGATCTCAGGGTCCTGGGATCGAGTCCCGCATCGAGCTCTCTGCTCAGCTGGAAGCCTGCTTCCTTCTCTCTCTGCCTGCCTCTCTGCCTACTTGTGATCTCTCTCTGTCAAATAAACAAATAAATAAAATCTTAAAAAAAAAAAAACCTTGATTATTCTTTTATTTTAAAATATATTCCTAGAGCTCCTGGGTGGCTCAATTGGTTAAGCGGTTAAGGGTCTGCCTTCAGCTCAGGTCCTGGGACAGAGCCCCACATCATCCATCCCCTGCATCATGGGGCTTCCTGCCGGCTTCTCCCTCTACCTCTCCCCCTGCTCATGCTGTCTCTCTCTCTTGCTGGCTCTCTCTCAAATAAATAAAAAATAAAATCTTAAAAAAAAAAGTATTCCTAAATATTTTAGTTTTTAGTGCTAGAGTGAATGGTATTTTCCTTCTGTTATATTTGTAACTGGTTGCTGCTAATACATAGGAAATCTATATTTACCTTATTTCTAACTCTTTGCTAAATCTTACTAGTTCTAAAGGTTTTTCTACTGTTTACTTAGACTCCCATTTAGATCACTGTCACTTGCAAATATTATGGCCTTTTCCAATATGTAGACCTCATATCTTTTTCTCACCCCTAGATCCTAGAATCTAAAACAATGTTAGGGGTGGCTGGGTGTCTCATTCAGTTAAACAGCTGATTTATTTATTTATTTATTTATTTATTTATTTATTTGACAGAGAGATATCACAAGCAGATGGAGAGGCAGGCAGAGAGAGAGAGAGAGAGAGAGAAGCAGGCTCCCTGCTGAGCAGAGAGCCCGATGCGGGACTCGATCCCAGGACCCTGAGATCATGACCTGAGCTGAAGGCAGTGGCCCAACCCACTGAGCCACCCAGGCGCCCCTAAACAGCTGACTTTTTAAAAAGATTTTGTTTATTTGCGAGAGGAAAGACATAGAAAGCACACTCACATGGGTGGAGGGGGAGGGGCAGAAAAAGACACAGTCTCCCTGATGAGCAGGAAGCCCCAGGTGGGGGCTCAATTCCAGGACCCTGAGATCATAACCTGAGCCAAAGGCAGACCCTTAACTGACGGGAGTGGCCAGGTGCCCCTAACTTTTTTTTAAAGATATATTTATTTATTAGAGAGAAGGGCAAGGCAGAGGTAGAGGGAAGGAGAAACCCAAGCAAGACTCTGTATTGAGCACAGAGATGGACTGGGCTTGATCTCATGACCCTGAGATCATGACCTGAGCTGAAACCAAGATGCTTAACTGACTGCCACACACAAGTGCTCTGTGCCCCGCCCCCCTTTTTAAAGATTTTTATTTATTTATTTGACAGAGAGAGAGAGAGACTGACAGCAAGAGAGGGAACACAAGCAGGGGGAGCAGGAGAGGGAGAAGCAGGCTTCCCACTGAGCAAGGAGTCTGGTATGGGGCTCGATTCCAGGGCCCTAGGATCATGACCTGAGCTGAAGGCAAATGCTTAACAACCAAGCCACCCAGGTGCCCTGGTCTGTGGCCCATTCTTGATTTAGGCATAGGTCATGGTCTTGAGGTCCTGGGATCGAGCCCCACATCAGCTTCATGCTCAACAGGGAGTCTACTTCAGGATTCTTTTTATCCCTCTGCCCCAGCCCCCTACTCATTCATTCTCTCTAAAATATATATTTTTTAAAGTCCTTCTATTGTTTTTTTGGAAAATTTGCTAATGACCTGTGAAAAATATTTTTTAACAACTTAATGAAGCTTTCTATTCTCCAGGGGCACTGAGTTCTAGTCCTGGTTGTACCATTAATCACTGGCTTTGAGGATGACATGGTCCCTACTGGGCCTCATTTCCTCATCCACAATGTATACTGGGTACCATTATCTCACAAAACAAAGTGAATATTAGTATTTGTCATCACTGAAGGGCTTTAGATAGAAGAATGCAATGATTAGATCTGTGCTTCAGGAAAGTCATTCAGGCTGCAGTATGAAAAATGGTTGGGTCTTTCTTCTCATTCATATTTGTCAAAATTTCACCAACCTTTTAAGGTTTAGTTCAAATTTTCCATTTTCCATGAGTCCCCTCTCCATCACACCAAGCCTCTGAGTCAGAATGCTCCCATTTCTCTCCATAAAACCCAGAACTACTTAGTGTAGGCATCAAAGAACAGGTCGCTCCTAAATATGCCACTTTGGCATGAACATTATTTTGATTTAAAAAGTAATCAAAACCAGCAGATTCAGGAAAAGCTCCCCCCCCCACTTTTTTTTTTTTTGCAGATTTTACTTACTTATTGGAGAGAGAGAATGAGAGAGACAGCATGAGCAGGGCAAGGGCAGAGGGAGAAGCAGATTCACTGCAGAGCAGGGAGCCCAACGTGGGGCTTGATCCTGTAACTCTGGATCGTGACCGGAGCTGAAGTCAGACACTTAACTGACTGAATCACCCAGACACCCCTCAGGAAAAGCTCTTCACCTCCCTGTCAACTGGCTGAAAAGAATTTAGATTGAGGAGTTGCTCCAGGAAGAGGGCTAGGCTATTATCACAGATAACTACAGTATGAATTAGGGGGTGTCTGGGTGACTCAGTCCCTTAAAGTTCTGCCTTTGGCTCAGATCATTGTCGGGTCGGGGGGCTCCAGGAGTGCAGGAGGAACAATAGAAATGGCTGCCAGGCCCCGCCATCTTCCAGCCTCCCCCCCACCCCCACCTTTCCTTAACCCTTGACTCTACCGCCAAAAGGATGTATGCCCAGGTCATGTCTCCATAGGTAACCCGATACCTATGCAGGAAACAGAAGTATCAGGACCCCCCACCCCATATCCTCCGATCACCAAATACCCTACCATATATGGATGTGAGCCCATGCCCTGCCTTGGCCTGATAAAAGACCCCCACTGCCTCCCTCCCAGCCCGACTTCCTCCACTCCCCTTGCCAGAGTTGCGGAACCTCGCCAGAGGGTGCCCAACTCCTCCCAGTGCGACTTTCCTGGCTCCCCTTCTCCTGAGCCCTGAAACTTCACCGGAGAGTGCTTTTAATAAATCTTGCCTTGCGCCCACCTTGCCTGGTGTTGTGTTTACCTCGCCTGCAAAACTTTACAGTCATGATTCCAGGGTTCTGGGGTCCAGCCCCATGTAGGGCCCTTGCTTAGCAGGAAGCCTGCTTCTCCCTCTCCCTCTGCTGTTCCCCCTGCTTATGCTCTCTGCCAAACAAATAAAATCTTAAAAAAAAAAAAAAAGAAAAAAGAAAGAAAGAAATGAGCTAGGTATGGCAAAAAGAGAGGAACCCCGGAAGGCCTATTTGATCAAAGTCCTTTACATCTCATTGCTTCCCAGTGGCCCAGCAAACATTTGTTTATAAAACGTTTACTCTTTTTCATCTTCCTGTGAAATTACATTCCTTTCCTTTGAAGTCCCAGATCCCTATCCCTTTATCCTTAGTTCAGAATGACATATATACCTCATTTTGCCTGACTGTCTTAGAATTTGATATCTGTGTGGATTCCTAGTATATATGGAATTAAATCTGATTTTCTCCCGTTAATCTGTCTCATACCAATTTGATTTTTAGTCCAGCTAAAGAGCAGAAGAAATTCTTCCTCTTGAACAACTGCAAACCCCTTCAAGTCTGGAATCATGTTTTCATCCTCATGTTCCACAGGAATAAGTCTATAGGAAAACTTAACAAATAAACGCCTGTGCAATTATCCATGCACTACAAAACCATTTTAGTGGGACAAAAGAAAGACTAAGCAAGCCACTCCATTGTTGTTTGGGATTCAAGCCTTCTTTTGATATGGAGTTTATCCTCAATCCTCAAGATGAGTCTGATTAAGCGCTGCAGGAAATATTTTCTCTTAGGTCTGAAAGGCTCCAACCTGCCTGGAGTGCTGATGTTGAATGCGTTCATGTGGGAAACAGGTCCTGAGGCCAGTCTGGTTTATCGTCCCAGGGCTTTAATAATAACCTGCGACTCACGCCTGAGAGCTTCCTTTTCACCTTGCACAATACACTGAAAGATGTGCCTTCAATAGACTGTTGATAAATGGGAATGAGTAATAGTGACCCGTTTTTCTCTTTTCTTTTGGAAGTTTTACCCATTAAAATTCAGGTTTTTTTTTTTTTTTCTTTAAGATTTTATTTATTTCAGAAAGACAGAGTGAGTGCACAAGTTGGGGTAGGGGCAGAGAGAGAGGAAGAAGCAGACTCCCCTGATAAAAGGCTTGATTCCTAGGACCTCAGAATTATGACCTGAGCCAAAGGCAGACACTTAACTGAGCTACCCAGGCACCCCCTATGTAATTCAGTATTATGGAAATAAAATGCTTGTATTGAACACACTTTACTGCTTGAAGATCAGTTCTCCTGTTTTGTAATTTAAAATGACTTATAGGAAATAAAGTTGTATATACAAAATACCTATTATCATCTAAAGAATGACTAGAAATTTTCTATGACTTCAATAGAACAGTGGGCCTAAGTAATCCAGAGAGTTCCCAAATAATTAAAAGAGGGAATTTTGCTAGGTTAAAAAATTATTCTGAAAACAGGATGCTGCCTCTGGGAGTATGGTGAGTGTGGTGAACGGTCTCTCTAGTATAGTACTCAGATTGACTGAGGAGGGCCATGAAATAATTCTCTGGTTGGGATAACAATGATAGTTTATAATTCAGTGTAGGATACCTATGTGAATATGTTTGTCAAAATTCACCAGAGTATAATCACGATTTGTTCACTTCACTGGACATGATTTTTTTTTTTTTAATTAACAGTATCTTTGTCTTCTATAGGCAGAACTTGTTCTCCTGACTTGACAATTTTTTTTTAAAGACTTAATTTTTTTTTTTTTTAGAGTAGTTTAGGTTCACAGCAAAACTGAGAGGAAGGTAGAGATTTCCCACGCATCCTCTGCCCCTCACATACACAGCCTCCCCTATTATCAGTATCACTCACCAGAGTGTACATTTGTTATAAATGATGAACTTACACGGACACATCTTAAATAACCAAAATCTATGGTTTACATTAGGATTCACTGTTGGTGTACATTCTATGGGTCTGGATACATGTATAATGACATGTATTCAGTATTATAGTATCATACGGAGTATTTTCACTGCTCTAAAAATCCTCGGTGCTCCATCTAGTCACCATTTCGCTCCCACCCCATCCCCTACTCGCCCCTCTGGAAATGTTTTATTGTCCTCATAATTTTGCCTTTTTCAGAATGCCATATGATTGAAATCATACAAGATGAAGCTTTTTTTTTAAGATCTGCTTCTTCCATTTAATGATATGCATTTAAGTTTCCTCCATGTCTTTTCACAGCTTGATAACTCATTTCCTTTCAGTGCTGAATGATATTCCATTGTTTGGCTATAATACACTTCATTTAACCATCACCTACTGGTTGCTTCCAGCAACCAATCTGGTTGCTTCCAAGATTTGGCAATTATGAATAAAGCTGCTATAAACATCTGTGTGCAGGTTTTGTGTGGATGTAAGTTTTCAAGTCTTTGGGTAAACTGTATGTGAATTTCACCTTTAAAAAACCCCTGTAAGGGGCGCCTGGGTGGCTCAGTGGGTTAAGTCTCTGCCTTTGGCTCAGGTCATGGTCTCAGGGTTCTGGGATCGAGCCCCACATTGGGCTCTCTGCTCAGCAGGGAGCCTGCTTCCCTTCCCCTCTCTCTGCCTGCCTCTCTGCCTACTTGTGATGTGTGCCTGTCAAATAAATAAATAAAATCTTTAAAAACAAAACAAACAAAAAAACTAAAACCCTATAAACAAATATTAAGCTCTAGTTAAATATATGCAAGAAATGTTTAAAGGTGACGTGTATTTATGTCTGGAACTTACTTCCAAATGCATAAAAAGATGATTTATGAAATGGATAGAGAGATTGATAATTAGATGTATGTATGTAATAAAGCAACTATAGTAACATGTAAATTGTAAAATCTAGGCAGTGAGTATACTGGTATTTGCTAGAAAATTCTTTCAACTTTCTTGTATGTTTGAAATTTTTCATAATAAAATATTAGAAATATTTCGAAGTATATGTCCTACTCCCTCACATCAGATGCATTTTAGAAAGTCAGTATCTTGGGAGACCTGGGTGGCTCAGTTGGTTAAGCAGCTGCCTTCGGCTCGGGTCATGATCCCAGCGTCCTGGGATCGAGTCCCGCATTGGGCTTCTTGCTCAGCCGGGAGCCTGCTTCTCCCTCTGCCTCTGCTGCCCCTCTGCCTGTCTGTGCTCTCACTCGTGCTCCCTCTCTCTCTGACAAATAAATAAACAAATAAATAAATAAATAAATAAATCTTAAAAAAAAAAAAAAAAAGAAAGTCAGTATCTTGCTAACAGTCATCTATCTGGCTGTATCCAGCAGCTCTAAACTATAACTAAAAACACACTAAGAATGCAAGAGAGTGCCAAGTCAAGGTCCTTAACGCAGCACCGACTCTGGAAAGGACAGTAATGTTGATGAGGGAGCAGGAGGCTGGCTGAGGACAAAGCAAAAGCTGGCACCTTGCACACCCTTTCCACCTGCTCCCCTCGGTAATACGTGTGACATTCCTCAGGCACCCCTGGCTGCCCTAAAAGAAAAACAAATAGTTAACTTGCAGAGATCACAATCCTGCAAGACAGGAGTCTCCCTCCGTCTACAAATGTCCTAGAGATTTACAACAAAGAAGCTATCTTATCAATAGCCCAATTTCCAGAGACAAATAACTTAGTTCCTCAAGCCCTAATGTCGCCCTCCCCTCCATAAAACTGAAGGAGGCTGAGGCAGAAGGAAATGTAAATAAAGTTAAATTTCTTCTAAACCTAAATCTCACTGACAAGGATGTTTGACAGGAGGAATGTGACATTCCACCAGGAAACTCCCAACTGTCTTCATGTTAGTGCCTCATTAGAGGGAAAAACGGCCTTGGCTTGACAATAATAACCAGGCCTCCAATATCCTGACAGTCTTCTTTACCGTGACAGCCTCTCTTTGTGGAGGCCAAGAAAATTACGGCCATCCCACCTCAAGTTTAGCTGATGTGGGAAACAGAGGCAGAGGAAAATCATTAAAAATCCTTACCTACTGACAATCCCTTGAAACAGACGGAGTGGCTCTCCCCTGGGGACTCAACTGCCCTCACCTTGAGGTTTTGCTAAGGACAATCCTAGCCTGACCAACCCCCTACTCCGACAGGTCTGACCAGAATCCTTAAGTCTACTTTAACGATTCCTTTCGGAAACCTTATCTCTAAACCTCCAAGATAGTGTCCACAATCATTCCCAAGCATATGGCCCACTGATATACATCCGAAGGGTCTCACGAGAAGATTTTTATTATTGGTAATAAATAACCTTTCTCCCAACAATAGCTACCCAATTCCTGTGTATATAATCAGCCACTCCTCAGGACAGCGGGGCAGCATCTCTGTCTGCCCACAGGTCCTGTCCCCGTGCTTTAATAAACCACCTTTTTACACCAGAGATGTCTTAAGAATTCTTTTTTAGTGGTCGGCTCTGGACCTCACCCCACCAAACCTAATCTAGGTTCTAGAACTTCATCAATGTGAACTGGTATGAGACAGCTGAGGTTACTCAGTCACGGCCCAAAGGTGTTTCCCATGTGGTCCCAGGGGTGACTCTTAGTTGAAAGATGAAACAAAGTCTCATTCTAGAAGCAAATTATGATGATAATTATACTAAGAGGGAGGATTGACAATGGTTACCTTGAAATGGAGCTTAGTTCCTGCTCTGCTCATGTGTTCTTATGCTTTCATCTACCTGCTGGTGGAATATGGCCTCCACTACAGAGGGGCACGGTAGAGAGGAAAAAAATATCCTCATCTCCATAGTTATCGAACCCTGAAAATGTAAAGGAGGCAGGGGACAGAACTGTGAAAAATGAGAAAGATAGTAATGAAGCTGTATAATAAATAGTAGCTAACATGGCCCCCATTCTAAACTTGGGTATTTCACTTCTCTTCTGGCAACATGCTAAAGAGGCAGCATAGGTGGGCAAGGTGGGAGCAGGGGCTCCCAATGTGTAGTGAAGGGGCCCTTAGAGTAAGGGCTCCGAGACTCTTTCAGAGGATCATAAGGTCAAAAGTATTATTATAAGCTGCTTTTTGTCTTTTTACTCATTTTCTCCTATATGCATATAGTAGTTTCCAAAAGGCTGCATGACATGATATCTTAAAAAATTAGTTGGGCACCTGGGTGGCTCAGTTGGTTAAGCCTCTGCCTTCGGCTCCGGTAATGACCTCAGGGTCCTAAGATCAAGCCCTGCATCCGGCTCTCTGCTTTGCAGGGAGCCTGCTCCCCCCAACCCTGCCTGCCTATGATCTCTCTGTCAAATAAATAAATAAAATCTTTAAAAAGAACAAACAAACAAATTAGTTGCAGAAGCAGGTTTGAGAATCCATCCAGCTGTCTTCTTTAAGCCAAACATTAAAGAAATTTGCAAAGATGTAAAACAATGTCACCCCTATGATATTTTTTGTCTTAGAAAAGTCATTTTCATAAAAATACTTTTAATATGTAATGAGTTATACTTTTAAAATGAGTTAATATCTATAATTTCTCCATTTCAATTTCTTTTTTTTTTTTTAAGATTTTATTTATTTATTTGACAGAGAGAGAGATCACAAGTAGGCAGAGAGGCAGGCAGAAAGGGGGAAGCAGGCTCCCCGCTGAGTAGAGAGCCGGATGCAGGGCTTGTTCCCAGGACCCCGAGATCATGACCTGAGCCGAAGGCAGAGGCTTAACCCACTATGCCACCCAAGCGCCCCCTCCATTTCAATTTCTAATATGGTAAGATATCATAGATATTATTCACATAAAGATTCTTTGGGGTCCTCAGTAAATTTTATTTAAAATTATTTTGGGGACACTTGGCTGGCTCAGTCAGTAGAGTGTGCAAATCTTGATCTCAGAGTTGTGAATGCAAGCCCCATGTTGAGCCCATATGGGGTTCCACACTCTGCAGGGAGTCTGCTTATTCCTCTCCTTTTGCCCCTCCCCCAGTTTGTGCACATGCACACTCTCTCTGTAATAATTAAATAAAACCTTTAAAAAAATTAAAAATAAGGGGCGCCTGGGTGGCTCAGTGGGTTAAGCATCTGCCTTCGGCTCAGGTCATGATCCCAACATCAGGCTCTCTGCTCAGTGGGGAGCCTGCTTTCCCCTTTCTCTCTGCCTGCTTACTTGTGATTTCTCTCTCTACCTACTTGTGAGCTCTCTCTCTGTGTCAAATAAATAAAAATAAAATCTTGAAAAAAACCCCCTATTTTTACTAAGGTATAATTTACATGCAAAATGCACACAAACCTTAAACATGCAGATTTTTACAGAAGTATATACCACGTAACTTCCACCTAGCTCAAGATATAGGCCATTTCCATCACTCTGGAAGGACCCCTGTGCCTCATTTAATCAATACCTAATACACCAGAGGTAGCCATTATTCTGATTTCTATCATCATATGAATGTATGTATGAACATATGAACATACATACATTCATATGATCATATGAATAGCATGTACTCTTTCGCGACTGGCTTTTTTTCTGTCAGCATAGTGTTTTTGAGATTCACACATATTCTTTGTATTAACAGCCTGTTCATTTTTATTATTGCTGATAGTATTCCAGCAATATTCCAGCAGTATTCCAGTGGACATATGAACTACTTTTCCTTGAGCATAGGCTTGCATGTGGGATTGTTGGAGCCCATGGTAGGTTTACGTTTGGATTTATAGGAAACCGCCAAATAATAATGTATAAGAGTTCCAGTTACTCCATATCCTCAGCTACATTTGATAATGACAGCCTAACTTGTTATCAGTTCTGCTGAATATGTTACTATGGTTTTAATTTGCATTTTTTGGATATGATTCTGATTACCTTTAACTATGTTAATTAGCCACTTGGAAATCCCTTCATGAAATGTTTGCTCAACTCTTTTGCTCATTTTAAAACTGAATGTCTTCTGCTTGTTTTGTAGTTCTTCATATATTTTGTATATGAGTTCTTTAGTCTACAGTTTCTTTACTTTCTGAATGATATCTTCTGATGATCAGATATTCTTTTTTTTTTTTAGATATTCTTAATTTTAGGTAAGTCCAATATATCAATTTTCCTTTTTAGTTTAGTTTCATTTTGTGACTGTATTAACATTTTTTTACCTATCCCAATATCAGGAAAATATTCTTCTATGCTTTTATTTGGAAGTTGGATTGTTTTAGCTTTCAAATTTAATTTATGATATATTTAAACAGGAAACTTTGTGTTTAGTTTGTGAGTCAGGCTTCATTTTTCTCCACATACATCCATCATTCCAACATCATTCCCCTCTGTAATTACAGTGGCACCTCTGATGTAAATCAAGAAGACATTCATCTGTGGGTCTATTTATATACTATTCTGTTCCAATAGTGTATTTGACTCTCCCTTTTCCAAACCTATAGCTTTACAGTAAATCTTGAAATATGCTGTCTTAAGTTCTCCCAATTTTGTTTGAAAATCAGTAACTTTTTTACTTTATCTAAGATTTATTGGATATTCTATATCCTTTGTATGTCCAGATATATTTTGGCTCAATCGTTTTTCAGAATAAAGAGGTCTTAGCCAAAAAGTTTGAGAGCTGTTAAAGCATGGGCTCAAAACTATAAAACATTTAGAAGAAAATGAGAAAAAGATCTGACCCTGTGTTAGGCAAAGTCTTCTTAGTAGACAAAAACACAGACCATTCACAACTTGATAAATTATCTCTAAAAATTAGAGAGCTTTCATCAAAAGATACTTTCAGGAAAATAGTAATAGCACAACACATTAAAGATAAGGACTTGTATCTAGAACATCATAAAGAATACCCCTAACTCTATAAAAAGAAGACAAATTACTCAATTAAAAAATTTTTTTTAAAGATTTTATTTATTTGACAGAGAGAGATCACAAGTAGGCAGAGAGAGAGGAGGAAACAGGCTCCCTGCTGAGCAGAGAGCCAGATGCGGGGCTTGATCCGAGGACCCTGGGATCATGACCTGAGCCGAAGGCAGAGGCTTTAACCCACTGAGCCAACCAGGTGCCCCTCAATTAAAAAATTTAAACTATACCAGAGAAGATATGAAAATGGCAAGCGTAATGTGCTCAGCACTGTCAGTCATTAGGGAAATAAGAACTAAAAGCCCAATGAGTTACCACAACACACATAGTAAATGGCTAAAATTTTAAAAGACTGACAATACTAAATGATGGTGAGGATGGGTAACAACTGGAAATCTCATACCTTAGTGGAAATGCAAAATGCAAAGCCATCTGGAAAACAATTAGGCAATTTCCTATAAACATATTTATTCCATGTGACATAGCAATCCTGCTTTTAAGTATTTACTAAAAAGAAACAAAAACATACATCCACACAAACACCTGAATGCAAATGTTAATAGCAGCTTAATTCATATAATAGACCCAAACTGGAAACAATCCAAATGTCCAACAACTGGTGAATGGGAAAACAAATTGTGGTACCTCCACACAATGGAATATTACTACATAATAAAAAGGAACAAATTACTGACACATGCAACAGTACAGATCAATCACAAAAGCACTGTGTAGGTAAAGAAAAGGCATACACAAGAGAATACATACCATATAATTCCATTTATATGACATTTTGGAAAAGGCAAAATTACAGGGACAGAAAACAGATCAGTGGTTACCAGGAACATGGGATGGGGAAGGTGAAGAGACTTTCCTGAAAAGGAACATGAGGAAATGTTTTAGGGTGAAGAAAATGTTTAGTATCTTGATGTGGTAAACATTTGTCAAAACTCACAGAACTGCATGCTTATAGAGAATCAATTTTATTGTATATATGTCATACTTCAACAAATTTAATTTTTAAAATAATTTCAACATTAAGACAAATCACAAAAAAGTATTCCCTGTAAGTATAACCTGATACAGAATGTAAACGATAAGATATAGAATGATATGTTGGGTGAGGTAAATTGGAAGCAACAAGAAAGAAAAGAATATCTCCTATGTGAATGATTTCTACCACAGATTTAGAAGGCTGGAAAAGCTATGATAAGGTTTAAGCCCAAGGCATGATCTTACTTATCTGTAAGTTTTTGTACTTCCTTGCCCTTAACAAATGATAGGTATCCCTTAAATATGTGTTGAATGAACTTGCTACATACTGAGAGATACATGGCCTTATTGTAGCAGTGAGTATGATAGATTGGCTAGCTGAATTAAATCTTCCCCAAGATCACTCTCAGTTTTAATAATGCATGAGAAGGACATGCTGAACTCAGAAAAAGCTGTTACATTCATGGTTATGATTTATTAGAGTGAAAGGATACAGATTAGAATCAACAAAGGGAAAAGGCACATAGGGCCAAGTTCAGGAGAAATGAGGGGCAAGCTTCCAGCTGTACTTTGCCAGTCTCATGAACAGCTCTTAATTCTCCCAACAATGAAGTGTGACAACACATGCAAAGTGTTACCAATCAGGGTAGCTCACCTAAGCCCTGGTGTCCAGAATTTTTATTGGGAGTCAGTCACACAGGCATTCTTTACTTAACCTTACCTAACAGTCTCCAGCCCCACATAGATCAAACAGATATACCTTGACCTAGGGTCTCACTGGTGTACAGAAACAAGTGTTCACCATAAGTGACACTGTTACCATGATCTAGCTGGTCAGACTGATACAATGTGACCAAGGCTTCAGGTACACAAAAACACTCTTATTAGGTAGGATATTTCAAAACCTCAGAGATTATGTTCCAGGAGATGATCAAGGGCCAGTCCTTTCTTTGGAATGTGCAGGACTAAAGTAACACATGCCTGCTGTGTTAACACTCAGCATATGGACTATATCAAGATTTTAAAATGATAATCATAAGTATACATACAACTCTACCAAAGTTTGTATTTTTTATATGTATTTTTTTCCTAGAGGGAAGTTTCAGTTTTCATCAGATTACCAAAGATCACACAACTCAAAAAACTTTAAAGATCTGGAGTGATATCAGCAAGATGGTGGAATAGGAAGCCCCAAATCTTATTCCCCCACAGAGACAATGACTTAAAATAATCTATGGTCCAGAAAGCCCTTCTGAGAACTCCAGAGACTAGTTAAAAAGTGACAGTACCTCAGGCAAGCACAAAGCCAAGAACAGCTGCAGTGAAATAGGTAAGAAAAAGCCAATACATTTCACTGACAGCCCCTACTCCAAGCTAGCACAACCTCGTGCAATAAGGACAAAACACCCCATTTGTAGCTTCTTCTCTGGAAGGGAAAGGGATGAGTGGCACATATGATCAACATTCTGGCTTTTGAGGGTTTGCTTGTGGGACCCATTTCTGTCCTGCCTTAGAATGCTGACGGGGATCTGGCATACTCTGGATGCCTGGGAACTACTGAAGACAAAGAAGAATTCAGTGGCTTGTTGCAGCAATAGAGAACCTGCAGTACCACAGAGACACCAGAGAAAGCTAGGAATTCCTTGAAAAGGGAACGAAAAAGAAAACAGCAAACCTCTGTAATTGTGAAATTACATGCACAAGTTCAAAGAAGATGCATCCCCAGAAAGGTTTGTAAGCCTCTAGAGTCTCTACCTGGGCTGATTGGTGAAGTTCTTTTCCTGTGTAAAACCAGTCCATAAAGACTAGAAGAGGTGGCTATTTTTCTCAAATGCTCAAATCCTAGCAAAAAAATTTACATGACATACAAAGAAACAGGGAAGTTTGGCTTAAACAGAGGAAAAAAATAAGTCTCCAGAAGCCAACCCTAATGAAATGGACATCTATTAGTTACCTGACAAAGAATTTGAAATAAGTCTTAAAGAACTCAATGAGTTACAAGAGGACACAGATAACTAAATTAAATCAGAAAGGTAATAAACAAAATGAGAACATTAACAAAGAAATACAAACTATAAAATTCTGGAGCAAAAGAATAACTGAAATAAAAAATTTACTAGCGGAGTTTAACAGTAGACATGATCATGTAGAAGAAAAAACCAGTGAATCTGAAGATAGATCACTTGAAACTGAGTCAAAGGGACTTTTTTTTTTTTTAATTGAAAGGGGAAAATAATTAAATAACAAAACAAAAAAACCCTACGGGACTTATAGAATACCAACAAGCAGGGTAATATATGCATTATGGGAGTCCCAGAAGGAGGAAAGGGGGAGTGGGGCAGAGTTTATTTCAAGAAGCAATGGCTGGAACCTTCCCAAATCTGAAGGAGGAAATACACATCCATATTTATGAGCTCAAAGGACTCCAACAAAGATGAACACAAAGAGGTCCACACAACAACATAATCAAACTATCCAAAGTCAAAGGCAAGGAAAATATCTTGAATGCAGCAAGACGAAAATCATGAACAAAAAAGCTCCCATAGGAGTATCAACAGATTTCTTAACAGAAGTCTTGCAGGCCAGAAGGGTGTGGAAAGATATATTCAAAGTACTGAAAGAAAACAATTGTCAACTAAGAATACTATATCTGACAAAACTCTGCTTCAAAAGAATAGGAATAAGAAAACCCTTCCCAGATAAATAAAAGGAAATTCATCACCACTAGATGTGCCTTATAAGAAATTCTTAAAGGAGGGGCTCCTGGAAGGGTCTGACTCTTGTTTTTGGCTCAGGTCATGATCTCAAGGTTGTGAGATCAAGCTCTGCATTGGGCTCCACGCTTAGTGCAGAGTCTGCTTGGCAGTCTCTCTCCTTCTTCTGCTACTCCCTCCTTGTGATCTCTCAAATAGTTTTTGTTTTGTTTTGTTTTTAAAGGAAATACTAAAGGGAGGGATGCCTGGGTGGCTCAACCAGTTAAGCATCTGCCTTCGGCTCAGGTCATGTTCCCAGGGTCCTGGGATCAAGTCCCGCATTGGGCTTCTTGCTCAACAGGGAGCCTGCTTCTCCCTCTGCCTCTTGCTCACCCTGCTTGTCCTCTCTCACTCTTTCTCTGACAAATACATAAAATTAAAAAAAAAAAAGACAGAAAGAAAGAAAAGAAATACAAAGGGATTCCCTCGACTTAAAACAAAAGGATGTGAGACAGCAAAATAAAAACACAAAAATATAAAACTCTCTGGAAAGGTAAATATATAGATGAATACAGAATCCTGTAATACTGTAATGGGGATGTGTAACTCACTTTTAATTCTGGTACATAATATAAAAGATGAAAACATAAAATATCACCGTAACTACAAAACTATATTAATTGGGCATAAAACAGAAAAAAATGTAATTGATATCAAGACACAGAATGTGGAGAGAGATGTAAAGAAAGAGTGCTTTTATAAATGTAGTTAAGTTATTATTAGTTTTAGGTAGACTGTTGTAAGTATAAGATGATTTATGTAATCCCCAGGATTACAACAAAGAAAATACCTACAGAAGATACACAAAAGATGAGAAAGGAATCAAAGCATATCACTACAAAAAAAAATTAATGAAATACAGTGGAAGGAAGCAAGAGAAGAAAAGAGAAACAATTGGAAGGCATCTAGAAAGACAATTAACTAGGGGCCCCTGAGTAGTTCAGTTGGTTAAGTGTCTGACTCTTGATTTTGGCTCAGGGCATGGTCTCAGAGTCGTGAGACTGAGCCCTGTGTTGGGCTCTGCACTCAGCATGGAGTCTACTTTAAATTCTCTCCCTCACCTTCTATCCCTCCCCTAGCTTGCGTATGCACATGTGTGCCGTCTCTCAATAAATAAATAAGATCTTCAAGTGCCTGGATGTCTAAGTCAGTTAAGCATCTGCCTTTGGCTCAGGTCACTATCCCAGGGTCCTGGGACAGAACCCCACCTTGGGCTCCCTGCTCAGCAGGAAGCCTGTTTCTCCCTCTCCCACTCCCCCTGCTTGTATTCCCTCTCTTATGTCTCTTTCTGTCAAATAAATAAATAAAAATCTTTAAAATAAGTAAATATTTTTTTAAAAGCCTGTAGTAAGAGATACAGAAGAATACTATATCATTCTTAATGGATCTACCAAAAAAGATCTAACAATTGTAAATATCTATGCCCCCAACATGGAGCAGACAACTATCTAAGTCAACTGTTAACCAAAATAAACAAACATATTGATAATAATACCTTAATAGTAGGAGGCCTCAACACTCCACTCTCAGCAGCAGACAGATTATCTAAGCAATCATCTAAACAGAAGATCAACAAAGAAACAAGAGCTTTGAACGACACACCTAACCAGATGGACTTCGTATATATACAAAACATTCCATCCTAAAACAACAGAATACTCATTCTTCTCAAATGCACATGGAACTTTCTCCAGAACAGACCACATAATGGGTCACAAATCAGGTCTCAACCAATACCAAAAGACTGAGATTATTCCCTGCATATTCTCAGAACACAATGCTTTCAAACTGGAATTCAATCACAAGAAAGAACTGGGAAGGAATTCAAACACTTGGAAGCTAAAGACCATCCTGCTTAAGAATGTTTGGGTCAACCAAGAAATTAAAGAGGAACTTAAACAATTCATGGAAACCAATGAGAATGAAAATACATCAGTCCAAAACCTATGGGATACTGAAAAAGTGTCCTAAGGGGGAAATACAGAGCCATCCAAGACTCACTCAAAAAAAAAAAAAAAAAAAAAGAAAGAAAGAGAAAAATCCCAAATACACAAGCTAAGTTTATACCTTAAAGAACTGGAAAGAACAATAAATTAAGCTGAAGCCAAATAAGAGAAGAGAAATAATTAAGATTAGAGCATATATCTATGAATTAGAAACCAGAAATACACTAGAGCAGACCAACAAAACTAGAAGCTGGTTCTTTGAAAAAATTAATAAGACTGATAAACCACTGGCCAGACTTACCAAAAGAAAAAAAGAAAGAACCCAAATTAATAAAATTATAAATGAAAGGGGAGAGATCATGACTAAACCAACAAATAGAAACAATTATTAAAAATTATTATCAACAACCATATGCCAATAAATTAAGCAACCTGGAAGAAATGGAAACCTATAAACTACCAAGACTGAAACAGGAAGAAACTGACAACCTTCATAACAATAACCAGTAACGAGACCGAAGCAGTGATCAAAAACCTCCCAAAAAATAAAAGCCCAGGGCCTGATAGATTCCCTGGGAAATTCTACCAAACATTCAAAGAAGAAATAATACCTATTCTCCTGGAGCTGTTTCAAAAAACAGAAACAGAAGGAAAACTTCCAAACTTGTTCTATGAAGACAGCATTACCTTGATCCCCAAACCAGGAAAAGACCCCAACAAAAAGGATAATTACAGACCACTATTCCTGATGAATATGTATGCCAAAATTCTCAATAAGATCCTAGCCAATAGGATCCAACAGTACATTAAAATGATTATCCATCACAATCAGGTGGGATTTATTCCGGGGATGCAAGCGTGGTTCACTATTTGCAAATCAATCAGTGTGACAGAACACATTAATCAGAGAAGAGATGAGAACTACATGATCCTCTCAATGGATGTAGAAAAAGCATTTGACAAAATATACCATTTTTTCCTGATTAAAACTCTTCAGAGTGTAGGGATAGAGGGAACATTCCTCAAATTCATAAAAACCATCTATGAAAAGCCCACAGTGAATACCATTCTCAATGGGGAAAAGCTGAGAGCTTTCCCCTTAAGATCAGGAACACAACGAGGATGCCCACTCTTGCCACTATTGTTCAACATAGTACTAGAAGTCCTAGCTAGCATCAGCAATCAGACAACAATGGAAAAATAAAAGGTATTCAAATTGACAAAGAAGTCAAAGTCTCTCTCTTTGCAGATGACATAATACTTTATATGGAAAACCCAAAATACTCCACGCCCAAATTACTAGAACTCAGACAATTCAGTAATGTGCCAGGATACAAAATCAATGCACAGAAATAAGTTGCTTTCCCATACACTAACAATGTAACTGTAGAAAGAGAAATTAGGGAACCGAATCCATTTACAATAGCACCAAAACCCATTAGATACCTTGGAATAAACCTAACCAAAGAGGTAAAGGATCTATACTTTTTTAAAAAATATTTTTATTTATTCATTTGGCAAACAGAGATCAGAAGTAGGCAGAGAGGCAGGCAGAGAGAGAGGAGGAAGCAGGCTCCCTGCTGAGCAGAGAGCCCGATGTGGGGCTCGATCCCAGGACCCTGGATCATGACCTGAGCTGAAGGCAGAGGCTTTAACCCACTGAGCCACCCAGGCACCCCAAGGATCTATACTCTTGAAACTACAGACACTTATGAAAGAAACTGATGAAGACACAAAAAGATGGAAAAACATTCCATGCTCATGGATTGGAAGAATAAACATTGTTAAAAGGTCTATGCTGCCCAGAGCAATATATACTTTCAATGTCATCCCGATAAAAATACCAATGGCATTTTTCAAAGAGCTGAAACAACCATAAAATTTGTATGGAACCAGAAAAGAACCAAAATTACCAAGGAAATGTTGAGAAAGAATAACAAAGCTGGGACATCAGGTTGCCTGATTTCAAGCTATATTACAAACCTGTGATCACCAAGACAGCCTGGTACTGGCACAAAAACAGACACACTGATCAATGGACCAGAACAGAGAGCCCAGATATGGACACTCAACTCTATTGTCAACGAATCTTTGACAAAGCAGGACAAAATATCCAATGGAAAAAAGACAGTCTCTTCAATAAATGGTGCTGGGAAAATTGGACGGCTATATATAGAAGAATTAAACTTGACCATTCTCTTACACCATACACAAAGATAAACTCTAAATAGATGAAAAACCTCAGTGTGAGACAGGAATTCATCTCCTCCTAGAGGAGAACATAGGCAGTAACTTCTCTGACATCAGTCATAGCAACTTAAGCAAAAATGAGCTTTTGGGACTTCATCAAGAGAAAAAGCTTCTGCACAGCAAAGGAAACAATCAATAAAACCAAGAGGCAAACCACAGAATGGGAGAAGATATTTGCAAATGACATTACAGATAAGGGGGTGGTATCCAAGATCTGTAAAGAACTTCTCAAACTCAACACCCAAAAAACAAATTATCACATCGAAAAATGGGCAGAAGATATGAACAGACACTTCTCCAATCAAGACATACAAATGGCTATCAGACACATGAAAAAATGTTCATCATCACTAGCCATCAGGGAAATTCAAATTAAAACCACACTGAGATATCACCTTATACCACTTAGAATGGCCAAAATTAGCAAGACAGGAAACAACATGTGTTGGAGGGGATGCGGAGAAAGGGGAACCCTCTTACACTGTTGGTGGGAATGCAAGTTGGTAAAGCCACTTTGGAAAACAGTGTGGAGATTCCTCAAGAAATTCAAAATAGAGCTTCCCTATGACCCTGCAATTGCACTACTGGGTATTTACCCCAAAGATACAGATGTAGTGAAAAGAAAGGCCATCTGTACCCCAATGTTTATAGCAGCAATGGCCATGGTCACCAAACTGTGGAAAGAACCAAGATGCCCTTCAACGGACGAATGGATAAGGAAGATGTGGTCCATATACACTATGGAGTATTATGCCTCCATCAGAAAGGATGAATACGCAACTTTTGTAGCAACATGGACAGGACTGGAAGAGATTATGCTGAGTGAAATAAGTCAAGCAGAGAGAGTCAATTATCATATGGTTTCACTTATTTGTGGAGCATAACAAATAGCATGGAGGACAAGGGGAATTAGAGAGGAGAAGGGAGTTGGGGGAAACTGGAAGGGGAGGTGAACCATGAGAGACTATGGACTCTGAAAAACAATCTGAGGGGTTTGAAGCGGCGGGGGAGGTTGGGGGAACCAGGTGGTGGGTATTAGAGAGGGCACGGATTGCATGGAGCACTGGGTATGGTGCAAAAACTAGGAATACTGTTATGCTGAAAATAAAAAATAAAAATGGGCAGAAGACATGAACAGATACATCTCCAAAGAAAATTTACAAATGGCTAACAGACACATGAAAAATGTTCATCATTAGCCATCAGGGAAATGCAAATCAAACCATGCTGAGATACCACCTTATGCCAATTAGAATGGCCAAAATTAACAAGGCAGGAAACAACAAATGTTGGAGAGGATGTGGAGAAAGAGGAACCCTCTTACCCTGCTGGTGAAAATGCCAGCTGGTACAGCCACTTTGGAAAACAGTATGGAGGTTTCTGAAAAAGTTAAAAAATAGAGCTACCTTATCACCCAGCAACTGCACTACTGGGTGTTTACCCCAAAGATACAGATGTAGTGAAAAGAAGGGGCACATGTACCCCAATGCTCATAGCAGCAATGTCCACAACAGCCGAACTGTGGAAGGAGATGAGATGCCCTTCAACAGATGAATGGATAAAGAAGACATGATCCATATATATAATGGAGTATTACTCAGCCATCAGAAAGGATGAATACCCACCATTTGCATCGACACGGATGGAACTGGAGGGGATTATGCTAAGTGAAATAAGTCAAGCAGAGAAAAGACAACTGTCATATGGTTTCACTTATATGTGGAACATAAGGAATAGCATGGAGGACATTAGGAAAAGGAAGGAAGAAATGAAAGGGGGCAAATCAGAGGGGGAGATGAACCATGAGAGACTATGGACTCCGGGAAACAATCTGAGGGTTTCAGAGGGGAGGGGGGTGGGAGATGGTGAGCCTGGTGATGGGTATTAAGGAGGGCACATATTGCAAGGAGTGCTGCGTGTTATATGCAAACAATGAATCAAGGAACACTACATCAAAAACTAATGATGACTAATATAACATAATAAAAATTAAAAAGAAATAAAAAATAAAGGGGCACCTGGGTGGCTCAGTGGGTTAAAGCCTCTGCCTTCAGCTCAGGTCATGATCCCAGGGTCCTGGAATCCAGCCCCATGTCGGGCTCTCTGATCAGCCGGGAGCCTGCTTCCTTTCCTCTCTCTTTGCCTGCCTCTCTGCCTACTTGTGATCTCTGCCTGTCAAATAAATAAATAAAATCTTTAAAAAAAATTTCTTAAAAAAAAAGAAATAAAAAATAAAAAGGAAACAAATGCTTGTTACTGATTAATAAGTAAGAAAATATATTTTTTAAAAACACAATTATTATTATTATTAGCCCATCTGTCTGGCATGTGATAGAAAATTTTGTAAAAAAAAAAAAAAAAAGAAAAGAAAAGTTTGTAAAAAAATGTATCAGAAATACACCTAGTGCACAATTAGCCTTTTTTTCCTCCTTTGAAGAGAGAGAGAGGGGGCAGAGGAGGAGGGGGAGAGAGAGAGACAGAATCCCAAGCAGGATGGAGCCCAATGCCGGGCTTGATCTCACAACCCTGAGATCACAACCTGAGCTGAAATCAAAAGTCATATGCTTAACCAACTGAGCCAGCCAGGCAACCACTCCCCGGTCCCCGCCCACAACAAGGATTAACTTTAAGCAGATATTTTCAAAGAGGATTTAAGTTGGTTTCTTCAGTAAACACCAGTGTCACTAAGAACTCCAAAGACAAAGTAACAGTGTTACTCAGAATGTTTCTTAAGACTAGGCTCTTAACAGTAACTTTACATTTCTTTTCTTTCTTTCTTTCTTTCTTTTTTTTTTTTTTAAGATTTACTATTTATTTGAGAGAGACAAAGAGAGACAGAGCATGAGTGGAAAGGCCAGGAAAAGGAAGAATCTCAAGCAGACTCCACACTCAGTGCAGAGCCCAGCATGGGGCTTGACCTCACAACCCTGAGATAGGGACCTGAGCTGAAACCAAGAGTCAGATGCCAAACCAACTGCAGCACCCAGGTGCCCCTAATTTTACACGTCTTAACTGAAAAATCTTTTAAATTTCTTACTTTCGCTCAGACTCCCAGATCACACTTAACCCTCTTACTCTGAACAGATGAACTCTGAAAAAGAGAAAGAAAATACTTCACGCTCTCTCTCATCTGCTTTCTATCATCTGCACTCTATCCATCCCTACCACCTTCAATAATGTCTCAGAGGATAAAGCACTCCCCGATTCCCATGTCAGATATTCTGGACTAATTCTCTCCCTCTTCCTCTGGACTTTATGCCATAAGTCACTCTCCATACTTTCCTTTCAGCAGTCACTCTTTTGCCACAAGATTATTCCTAGTTTGCAAACATGTACGTGTCTTCTCCAACCTAAAGCCTTGAATCTTTCTGGAAAAATTTTACTTGGTTAGGGAAAAGATAATGATTAAGCCAATTTAAAAATAAAACTGGTAGTGGGGTAGTTTAAATCTGAAAGATGGTGAGCTGTTCAGTTTAGGTGTTTCTACAGTAATCAGGGTAAGAAATAACTGGGGCCTGAGCTAGAGTAATGCCATGAGAACAAAAGGAGGGAATTAAAAAAAAAAACTATGCAGTTAAAACTGACAGACCTTGCCAAATGATTGAATGTGGGACAGAGGGACAGAAAAATAGAATAGTTTTAGAACAGAGATTTCTTATAGCCACCCATAATAAAGAATACAGATTTTACAGAATTAGTTTGGGAAAGTCACCAAATAAATAACAATACAAACTCTGGTGGGAGAGTGGCCTGGTTTTCAGAGCTGCCACATTATAATACTTTAAAATGTCCACTTTTCACCAAAAATTGCAAGACATGCAATGAAACAAGAATTATAACCCATATATACACACACATAAAAAGCAGTCAAGAAAAACTATTCCCGAGGAAGCCCAGACATTATACTACACAAAGATTTTAAATCAGTTCATAAAAATGTTTAAAGAACTGAAGAAAACCATGGACTAAAGAACTAAAAGGGAAGTATGAGAATGATGTCTTACCAAATGTTGATGAAGGGATAGAAATTTTATACACACACATCCACACACAATCTCTTTCTGTCAGTCTGTCTGTCTCTCTCTCTCTTTCACACACACACACACACACACACACACACACCCCAAATAGAATTCTGGAGTTAAAAAGCTGACATGAAAAATTCACTAGAGGGCTCAACAGCATTTGAGCTGAGAGAAGAATCAATGATCACTTGAGGTTATCTGGTCTCCCACCAAAAAAATCAATCAATAAACAGAATCGCAGAGTACTGTGGCACATTTTAAGTATACTCATATATGCATAATGAGAGTCTCAGAAGGTCGAAAAAAAAAAAAGAGAGGAAAGAAATAATACCAGAAAACTTCTCAAAGTTAAAGAAAAACATGCATCTATACATCCCAGAAGATTAACAAACTCCAAAAGGATAATATCAAAGAGATCTACACTTAGACACCTCATAATCAAACTACTGGTAGTCAAAGACAAAGAGAGAATCTTGAAAGCAACAAAGAGAAGCAAATCATCACACACAAGATATCCTTAATAACAGTAACAAATGACTGGAATGGCATATTCGAGGTAATGAAAGAAAGACTTTCAAACTAGAATTCATATCCAAGAAAACTAATCTTCAAAAACAAAGGAGAAATTAAGACATTTCCAGATAAACAGCTGGAGAGAGAACCAGTCACTATCAAACTTGCTGTACAATAAATATTAAAAGGAATCCTTCAGGCTGAAATGAGAGGACACCAGATAGTAACTTAGATTCACATAAAGAAATAAATAACACTTTGACAAAGGTAACACACAGATAACTAAAAAACAATATAAATGTGTTTTCTGTTTGTAAATTCTTTCTCCTATCTGATTTAAAAGACAACTGTGGTAATTATAAAGCTGTGCTGCAGGTTTATAATGTTTATGTATAAGGTGTATGTGTGATAACAACAGCATAAAGGTAGGGGGAGGAAAAGGAGCTACATAAGAGTCAAGTTTTTATAAACTATTTATTTTTTTAAAAGATTTTATTTATTTATTTGATAGAGAGAGAACACAAGTAGGCAGAGAAGCAGGAAGAGAGAGAGGGGGAAGCAGGCTCCCTGCTGAACAGAGAGCCCGATGCAGGGCTCGATCCCAGGACCCTGAGATCATGACCTGAGCCGAAGGCAGATGTTCAACCCACTAAGACATCCAGGCACCCCTTTTGTAAACTATTTAAATGAAGTTGCATTAATCTGAACTAGATTGCTATAAAGATATTAACTGTAATCCCCAGGAGACCACTATGAAAAAAACAAACAAAAAACCACAAATGACAGGAGAATGAAATGGTACACTAGAAAATATCTACCAAGAAGACAGTATGGAGAGGAATAGAAAAATAAAAAGATAAGACATGTAGATGGGGCACCTGGGTGGCTCAGTCAGTTAAATGTCTGCCCTCGGCTCAGGTCATGAACTCAGGATCCTGGGATCAAGCCCGGAGTTAGGCTCTCTGCTCGGTGGGGAGCCTGCTTCTCCCTTTCCCTCTGCCTGCCACTCTGCCTAATTGTGTTCCCTCTCTCTTTGTCAAATAAATAAATAGAATCTTTTTCTTAAAGATCTTTGAGATCTTAAAAGATCTTTAAAAAGATCTTTAAAAGATCTCAAAGATCTTTAAGAAAAAGATTCTATTTATTTATTTGACATAAACAGATACATAATAGATACATAAATAAATAGAATCTATTTATTTATTTGACAAAGAGAGAGGCAGCGAGAGAGGGAACACAAGCAGGGCAAGTGGAAGAGGGAGAAGCAGGCTTTCAGCAGAGCAGGGAGCCTGACAAGGTCATGACCTGAGCCAAAGGCAGATGCCTAACGACTGAGCTACCCAGGTGCCCCAATAAATAAAATCTTAAAAAAAGATATGACATAAGAAAACAGTAAAATGGTAAACATAAATTCTACCTATCAGTAATTACATTACTTATAAATGTAGATTGACTAAACATTCCAATCAAAAGGCAGAGGTTGCTCTTTTGAATGAATAAAAATAACATGACCTAACTATATTCTATCTATAAAAGACATACTTCAGAATCAACGACACACATAGATTGAAGGTAAAAGGATGGGGAAAAAAATGAACCATACAAACAATATTCAAAGGAGAGCTGGAGTGACTGTACTATATCAGACAAAGTGGACTCTGACACAAAAAAACTGTCACTAGAGATAAAGAATGACAATTAATAATAAATAAGTCAATTCATCAAGAATATATATAATTATAGACATATACCTACCTAACAACAAAGACTCAAAATACATGAAGCAAAGAAGTATAGAAATAAAGGGAGAAATAAGACAACAATAATTAAGTACCTTACTTTCAATAATAAATAGAACTAGACAGAAGATCAACAAGGAAACAAGACCTAAACAACACTGGAAACTAACTACACCTGAGAGACATCTGAAGAACACTCCACTCAAAACACCAGAACATACATTCTCAAGTACACATGGAACACTCTAAAAAACAGACAGTATGTTAGGTCTTAACACAATTGTCAATAAACTTAAAAGGACCAAAATCACACAAAGTATGTCCTCTGACTATAATAGAATAAGAAATAAATAACCAAAAGGAAATGTGAGAAATTCACAAATATGTGGCAATCACACAACACACTCCGAAATAACAAACAGGTCAAAGAAGTCATTAGGTAAATTAGAAAATACTTTGAGGTTAATGAAAACAAGAACACAAGGTGCAAAAATTTATGGGATACAGCTACACACTCAGAGGAGTATTTATTTACAGCTCTAAGTGCTACATTTTTTTTAAAAGATTTTTTTATTTATTAATTTGACAGACAGAGATCACAAGCGGGCAGAGAGGTAGGCAAAGAGAGGAGGAAGCAGGCTCCCTGCTGAGCATAGAGGCCAATGCGGGGCTGGATCCCACGATCCTGGGATCATGACCCAGCTGAAGGCAGAGGCTTTAACGCAGAGGCTTTAACCCACTGAGCCACCTAGTGCCCCTCCAAGTGCTACATTAAAAAAAAAAACCTCAAATTAATTACATATATAACCTTACACTTTAAGAAAATAGAAAAAGAAGTGCAAACTAAATCTAAAGCAAGCAGAAGGAAGAAATAATACATTTTAGAGCAGCAATAAATGAAATAGAAAACAATAGAAAAAAAAATCAATGAAATAAAAAGGTGGTTCTTATTTTTTTAAAGATTTTATTTATTTATTTGACAAACAGAGATCACAAGTAGACAGAGAGGCAGGCAGAGAGAGAGGAAGGGAAGCAGGCTCCCCGCTGAGCAGGGAGCCCTATGTGGGGCTCGATCCCAGGACACTGAGATCATGTCCTGAGCCAAAGGCAGCGGCTTAATCCACTGAGCCACCCAGGCGCCCAAAAAGGTGGTTCTTTGAAGGGATCAACAAAATTGACAAATTATTAGTTAGAAAGACCAAGGGAAAAGAGAGAGAAAATTCAAATTACTAAAATCAAAATTAAAAGAGGGACATTATTAGTAACCTGACGGAAACAGATTTATAAAATAATTTTATGGGGCACCTGGGTGGCTCAGTGGGTTAAGCCGCTGCCTTCGGCTCAGGTCATGATCTCAGGGTCCTGGGATCGAGTCCCACATGGGGCTCTCTGCTCAGCAGGGAGCCTGCTTCCCTTCCTCTCTCTCTGCCTGCCTCTCCGTCTACTTGTGATTTCTCTCTGTCAAATAAATAAATAAAATCTTTAAAAAAAAAAAAAAATAAAATAAAATAAAATAATTTTATGAACAAATGTATGCCAACAAATAGGATAACCTAAAAGAAATACATAAATTCCTATAAAGATCCAAACTACTAAAACTTACCCAAGAAGAAAAAGAACATCTAAGTAGGCCTATAACAAGCAAAAAATTGAATCAGAAAACTTCCCAAAAGAAAAGCCCAGAACCAGGTGACTTCACTGGAAGTGTATTGAATGTATAAAGAGGAGTTCACAAACTCTTGCAAAGTATAAAAGAGGAAAGAACATTTCCTAGCATTTTTAAAAGTCAAAAAAAAATTAGAGATTGATACTCCTTATGAATGCAAGATGAAAAAGTCCTAGCAATCTCAATCCAGCAACATATAAGATTATGCACCATGACCAAATGGAATCTATCCCAGGATTGCAAGGTTATTTCAATAGATGGAAATAAATCAATTTAATACATCATATTAAAAGCCTTAAGAACAGGGGCACCTGGGTGGCTCAGAGCGTTAAAGCCTCTGCCTTCGGCTCAGGTCGTGATCCCACAGTCCTGGGGTGGAGCCCCACATTGGGCTCTCTGCTCAGCAGGGAGCCTGTTTCCTCCTCTCTTTCTGCCTGCCTCTCCGCCTGCCTCTCTGCCTACTTGTGATCTGTCAAATAAATTAAAAAAAAAAAAAACTTAAAAAAAATTTCATTAAAAAAAAAAAGCCTAAAGAACAAAAGCCACATGATGATCTCAATATATGTACAAAAAGCATTTGACAAAACCCAACAACTTTTCATGATGAAAACACTCAACTTAGAGGGAAATTTCATCAACCTGATTAAGGGCATCTATGATAAACCCCACTGAACATTATACTTGATGGTGAAAGACTGGATGCTTTCCTCTAAGGTCAAGACAAGGCAAAAATGTTCACAGCTCTATTGTGACAGCTCTATTCAACACAGTACCAGAGGTAGGGTGCCTAGGTGGCTTAGTCGGTTAAGTGTCTGACATTAGCTCAAGTCATGATCTCAGGGACCTGGGATAGAGTCCAGCATGGGGCTCCCCCCTCAGTGGGGAGTCTGCTTCTCCTTTTGCCCTTCCCCCTGTTTGTGCTCTATCTCAAATAAGTAAATAAAAATCTTTTAAAAAATAAAATCTTAAAAAAGAAACAAACTGGGCTCCTGGGTGGCTCAGTGGGTTAAGCCGCTGCCTTCGGCTCAGGTCATGATCTCAGGGTCCTGGGATCGAGTCCCGCATCGGGTTCTCTGCTCCGCGGGGAGCCTGCTTCCTCCTCTCTCTCTCTCTGCCTGCCTCTCTGCCTACTTGTGATCTCTCTGTGTCAAATGAATAAATAAAATCTTTAAAAAAGAAAAAAAAAAAAGAAACAAACTAACCAAAAACAACAATAAAAACCAGTTTCAGAAGTTATAGCCAGGCATTAGCCAAGAAAACAAAAGGTACCCAGATTAAAAATAAGTAAAATTATCTCTGTTTGCAGATTACATAATCTTTATGTAGGAAATCCACACAAAAATCTGTAAGAATTAATAAGCTATTTCATCATGGTTGCAGGATACAAGATCAATACATAAAAGCGAATTATATTTCTATACAGTAGCAGTGAATGATATGCAAATGGAATTTAGAAAACAATTCCACTTATATTAGCATTATTATAGACTGAACTGTGCCCCAAATCATATATTAAAGTGCTATCCCCAACCTGACTATATTTGGAGATGGGGTCTTTATGAAGGTTTTTGGAGTTGGAGCCTTTAAGAAAGTAATTAAAGTTAAATAAGGTCAAGGGTTAGGATCTAATATGATAGGACTAGTGTACTTACAGGAAGAAGAGACACCAAAGATTGATCTCTGTCTCTACAGATGCACAGAGGAAAAGCCACATGAAGACACAGGGAGAAAGTGGCCATTTGCAAGTAAAAAAGAGAGGTCTCCAAGAAACCAAACCTGCTGACACCTTGACCTTGGTCTTCCAGTTTTCAGAACTGTGACAAAATACTTTTCTGTTGTTTAAGCCACCCAGTCTGTGCTTCTTCTGTTATGGCAGTCCAAGAAGGCAAACAGAAGCATCAAAAAGAATAAAAAATTCAGGAATAAATTTTAAAAAGTAAATTTAAAGAAGTTCAAGACCTGTACACCAAAAACAACATCACTAAAAGAAACTAAAGAACAAAATAAATGGAAAGATACTCCATCCATGGATTAAAATGGAAATACTCCCTAGTCTAGATCCAATATAATCCCCATCAAAATCCCAGTTGCCTTTTTTGCAGGAACTGACAACTGATTCTAAAATTATTGCAAGGGACCCAGAATAGCCAAACAATCTTGAAAAGAATGAAGTTGAAAGTGTGAGACAGAGACAAAGGAACTGCCTGGGGCATTTCCCTTCCCCTTCCCTTGGCATAACCACAGGGACACCTATGTGAACCAGCACAGCAAACACACTTGCTACCTAACTTGCTTACAAGCTCTGCAACCTCCATGCTCCAGAAGAACCACCCCTCCTAGTCACATCTGAGGTTCCAGTGCAGCAGGTCCCCTCCCCAAGACGACTAGCCCAAACCCTTGCCAAAACCACGTCTCCTGACCCTGGAGTCTTGTGATGCCCCAGTTCCAGTGGCAGTGGCAACAAGTCTCATTTCACAAGCAGACTGGAGCACACCTATTTAAAGTGTACCACTCTCAAACCAGGGACGAAACATTGCCTCCAACAGGCAAACAGAGCCTCTGTAGGTAACTAACTTGAAGGATAAAGTGGCCGGACATACTATCAGAGTGCATGTAGCACATATTGGAGACACTCCCAGAAGGGTGACATACTGGGGAACAGGAAACACTACACTGCAAGACCTCTTTCTTCACAAAGCCATTACTCTCAAGAACAGGAGACATAGCTGACTTTCCTAACACAGAGAAACAGGCATAAAGATTTAGACAAAATGAAAAAAACAGATGAATTTGTCCCAAATGAAACAGAACAAAGCCACAACTAGATCTAAGTGAAACAGATATAAGTCACATGTCTGATGGAAAATTTAAAGCAATGGTCACAAGTATACTCACTGGACTTGAGAAAAGAATGGAGGCTATCATTGAGATCATTAACACAGAGATAAGAAATAATACAGGAGAAACAAAAAGCTCGATAAATAAAATGAGAAACACACTAGATGGAATGGAAGCCTAGAAGAAGCAGAGAAAGACACAGTAATGGAAAGTAACCAAGCTGAACAAAAGACGGAAAAAAGAATTATGCAAAATAAGAACAGACTTAGGGAACTCAGTGACTCCCCAAAACATCGTAACATTCAAATTATAGGAGTAAGGAGAGAAAGAAAAGGGGCTAGAAAATTTATCTGAAGAAATAATAACTGAAAACTTCCCTAGACTGGGGAAGGAAAAAAATATCCAGATTCAGGAGGCACATAAAACCCCCTACAAAATCAACAAAAGTAGATCCAAACCAAGACATAGTGTAATTAAAATGGCAAAATACAGTGATAAAGAAAAAATGTTATAAGCAGCAAGACAAAAGAAGACAGTTAATACAAAGGAAATCCCATAAGGCTATCAGTGGATTTTTCAGCAGAAACTATCTAAGCCAGAAAGGCATGGCATAATAAATTCAAAGTGCTGAAAGGGAAAAACATGCAGTCAAGAATACTCTATCCACCAAGGCTATCATTCAGAATAGGAGTTAAAGAGCTTCCCAGACAAACAGAAATTAAAGGAGTTCATGACCATTAAACCAGCTCTGTAAAAAACATTAAAGGGGATGCTATCAGTGGAAAGACCAAAAATAAAGTATGAAGGTAGGAAACACAAAGCAATAAAAAGAAATATTTTTTTTCCTTTTTCTTAAAGATTTTATTTATTTATTTATTTATTTATTTATTTATTCATTAAAGATTTTATTTGAGAGAGACACAGCATGAGAATGGGGAGGGTCAGAGGGAGAAGCAGACTCTCCACCGAACAGGGAACCCAATGAGGAACTCGATCTTGGGCCTCCAGGATCATAACCCGAGTCAAAGGCAGTCACTTAACCAACTCAGCCACCCAGGCACCCCAAAGATTTTATTTGAGAAAGAGAGAGAGAGCAAGTACGAGTGCACAAGCAGAAGGAAGGGCAGAGGGAGAGAGTCAAACAGACTCCTTGCAGAGCAGGGAGCCCGAACTGGGGCTCTATCCCTGGACCCCAGGATTATGACCTGAGCCAAAGACAGACACTTAACAGACTGCGCCACCCAGGTGCCCCTAAAAAGAAATATTCCTGTAAAAACAATCACTCGAGGAATTCACAAAATAAAAGGTTGTAGAATAGGACACTATTTATTTAAAATGTGAGGAGGACAGGAGTGAAGAATAGATTCAAACTTAACTATCAATTTAATATAGACTGCTAAATACAGAAGATATATACAAAAACTAATGGTAACCACAAATCAAAAACCACTAAAAATATGCAAAGAATAAAGAGAAAGAAATCCAAATATATGACTAAAGAAAACCAGGAAACGATGAAAGGAAAAATACATGAGAGAATCAGAGAAAATCTTTAGAAACAGCCACAAAACAAGAAATAAAATAGCAATAATATCTATCTATCAATAACTACTTTTAATATTGGGAGCCTAAGTCCTGTTATTATAGGAGGATTCTTCAGTCACTATGTCAGCTGGCATAGTTGTTTTCCTTTCTTCATATGATGAAGATCAGGGATCTAAACTTATCCGAAAAACCAGAGGCACCGCATGTTCCCGCTGGAATGGCGGGGTTTGCAGCAATCGTTGCAAATGGATTATATAAACTGAAGAGCAGGGGAAATACTAAAATGTCTGTTCACCTGATCCACATGTCTGTGGCAGCCCAAGGCTTTGTTGTGGGAGCAATGACTCTCAGTATGGGCTATTGCACTCAGAAGGAATTCTGGGCAAAGCCTAACCTTAGAATAAGAGAAGCTCTCTTGGTTTTGTTGGTGGTGCTGCTTTAATTAGGCATCTCATATTGAGTTTATATGTTTATGTTGAAAATAAATCATTTGAATGGGTCACACAATTAACACAGTAATTTAAGTATCGGCCTCCTTTCTTGCAAGCTTGTTCTGCCTGGTAACCAAATTACTAGTGACCAGGTAATTAGCTAGGTCATTCAGGAGAGTTAAATTAGCACATGTCAGTTTTAAATGTACTTGCTAGTGGCAAAATATGCTCCTTCTTAAACTCTTCTGATAAAATCATTTATAAAGTGGACAATTTGCCAATCCTGAAGTACTTCCAGTTGCTGCAGAATATCACTGCTGCAGATATCACATGCTTTTGATGTTATGTAGGAATCCCGTTTAACTGTGTTCCGCCTGTTCTGCAGACTGATTGAGTACTTCAGTTTTTAGGGCCGGTTGGCCCTTAACCCTTTCAGAACAGAGGATGGAATATAACATTATAAGCTCCCCCACAACCAAAAATGCGTATATTTAAACCAAACCTAAAAAGCCGATAACAGCTGCTTAGAAGTAGTACTTATTTCAGAATCATACTTGTAAATATGAGAATAACTTAACTGTGGATCCCAGTTTAGCTTTTTTTGTAATTGCAGAGTTATATTTATGTTGCTATTGTAGTTGAATAATTTTTAAATGTTATCTTGAAAAAAATATATATTTTAAGTACAAATGCAAAGGTTAAATGAAAAATAATTTTTTAAATGTAAAAAAAAAAGATTACTTTCAATGTAAATGGACGAAATGCTCCAATCAAAAGACACACAGTAACAATAGATTAAAAAAAAAAAAGAAAAGAAAAATAAGACCCATCTATATGCTGCCTACAAGAGACTCACTGTAGACCTTAAGACACCTGCAGATTGAAAGTGAGAGGAATGGAGAAACTTCTGTCATACAAATGGATGTCAAAAGAAAGCTAGAGTAGCAATACTTATACTGGACAAAACAGACTTTAGAATGAAGTCAAAAAGATGAAGAAGGGCACTGTATCATAAGGGGTCAACCCAACAAGAAGAATGGACAAGACATGCACCCAACATGGGAGCATCCAAATACATAACACTGTTAATAACACACAGAAAGGATAATAATACAATAACAGTAGAGAACTTTAACACTCCACACACAACAACAGACAGATCAACTAACCAGAAAATCAGGGGTGACTTCGGCTCAGATCGTGATCCTAGGGTCCTGCAATCGAGTCCCACATCAGTCTTCCCCTGCTCTCTGGAGAGCCTGCTTCTCCCTCTCCCTCTGCTGCTCCCCTTGCTTATGCTCTCTGTCAAATGAATAAATAAAATCTTAAAAAAAAAATCAACAAGAAAACAATGGCTTTGAATGACACAGTGGGCCAGATAGATTTAACAGATATATTCAGAACATTCCATCCTAACAGCAGAATACACATTCAAGTGCACACAAAACATTCTTCAGAATAGATCACATATTAGACCACAAAACAGATCCCAACAAGTTAAAAAACATGTAAGTCATACCATGCATCTTTTCTGACCAAACACTATGAAACTAGAAGTCAACCACAAGAAAAAAATCTAGAAGGACCACAAATACATGGAGGTTAAATAGCAAGCTACTAGTCAACTAATGAGTCATCCAGGAAATAAAAGAAGAAATAAAAAGTACATGGAAACAACGGAAAATGAAAACACAATAATTCAAAACCTTAAAACAGCATATACCACAGAAATACAATTATTATATAATATTATGAAAAACTACATGCCAACAAATTGGATAACCTAGAAGAAATAGGTAAGTTCCTAGAAATATATAAACTACCAAAATTGAAACAGGAACAAACAAAATTTGAACGGACTGCTTGCCAGCAAAGAAACTGAATCCGTAATCAAAAAACTCCCAAGAAGGGGCGCCTGGGTGGCTCAGTGGGTTAAAGCCTCTGCCTTCAGCTCAGGTCATGATCCCAGGGTCCTGGGATCGAGGCCCACATTGGGCTCTCTGCTCCACAGGGAGCCTGCTTCCCCCTCTCTCTCTGCCTGCCTCTCTGCCTACTTGTGATCTCTGTCAAACAAATAAATAAAAATCTTTAAAACAAAACAAAACAAAACAAAAAACTCCCAAGAAACAAAAGTGCAGGACCAGATGGTTTGCAGGTGAATTCTACCAAACATTTAATTAAGAGTTAAGGGGCGCCTGGGTGGCTCAGTGGGTTAAAGCCTCTGCCTTCAGATCAGGTCATGATCCCAGGGTTCTGGGATCAAGCCCCGCACTGGGCTCTCTACTCAGCAGAGAGCCTGCTTCCTCCTCTCTCTGCCTGCCTCTCTGCCTACTTGTGATCTCTGTCTGTCAAATAAATAAAATCTTTAAAAAATAATAATAAAATAAAATAAGTAAATAAGAGTTAATACCTACTCTTCTCAAATTATTCCAAAAAGTAGAAAAGGAAGGAAAATTTCCAAATTCCTTCTATGAGGCCAGCATTACCCTGATACCAAACCAGGTAAACAGACCACAAAAAAGAGCTACAGGCCAGTATGTCTGATGGACATAGATGCAAAAGTCCTCAACAAAATACTAGCAAACCAAATCCAACAATACATTTTAAAAAATCATTAAAAAAAAATTTCACCACAATCAAATGGGATTTATTCCTAGATTGCAAGCGTGGTTCAATATCTGCAAACCAATCAATGTGATACATCACATCAATAAGAAAGGATAAGAACCATATGATATTTCAATAGATGCAGAAAAAGCATTTGACAAAGTACAGGAGTCATTCATGATAAAAATCCTCACCAAAGTAGGTTTAGAAGGAACATACCTTAACATAATAAAGGCCATCTATGAAAAGCACACAACTAACACTATTTTCGAGAGCCTTTCCCTTAAGGAGAGAAACAGGCAAAGATGCCCACTCTCAACACATTTATTCATCATAGTACTGAAAATCCATAGTACTGAAAACCACAGCAATCAGACAACAAAAAGAAATAAAAGGCATCCAAATCAGTAAGAAAGAAGTAAAACTTTGACCATTTGTACATGACATATCATACACAGAAAACACAAATGACTCCACCAAAAAGCTGCTAGAACTGATATACAAATCCAGTAAAGTCACAAGAAATAAAATCAATATATAGAAATCTGTCACATTTCTATACACCAATAATGAAGTACAGAAGGAGAAATTAAGGAACCACTCCCATTAACAACTACATTAAATGTAGTTAAGATAGCTAGGAATAAATGTAACCAAAGAGGTAAAAGACCTGTACTCTGAAAACTATAAAACACTGATGAAAGAGATTAAAGATGACATAAAGAAAGGAGAGACATTCCACCCTGATGGATTGGAAGAACAAATATGTTTAAGTGTCTACCCAAAGCAATCTACATATTTAATGAAATCCCTATCAAAATACCAAGAGCATTTTTCACAAAACTAGAACAAATAATCCCAAAGTTTGTATGGAACCCAAAAAGACCCCAAAGAGCCAAAGCAATCTTTAAAAAGAAAAGATGAGGGGCCCCTGGGTGGCTCAGAGGGTTAAAGCCTCTGCCTTCGGCTCAGGTCATGATCCCAGGGTCCTGGGATCGAGCCCCACATTGGGCTCTCTCCTTGGCAGGGAGCCTGCTTCCTCCTCTCTCTCTCTGCCTGCCTCTGCCTACTTGTGATCTCTCTCTGTCGAAAAAATAAATAAAAGAAAAGAAAAGAAAAGATGAAGGCATCACAATTCTAGACTTCAAGTTATATTACAAAGCTGTAATAATCAAAATAGTATGGTACTTGCACAAAAATAGACAAGTAGATCACTGGAACAGAACAGAAAATCCAGAAATAAACCCTCAATTCTATGGCCAATTAATCTTCAACAAAGCAGGAAAGAATATCCAATGGAAAAAAGACAGTCTCTTCAACAAATGTTGGGAAAACTGGACAGTCACATGCAAAAGAATGAAACTGGACCACTTCTTACATCAAACACAAAAATGACTTCAAAATGGATTAAAGACTTAAATGTGAGACCAAAACCATAAAATCCTAGAATTTCTGTGACATCTGCCATAGGAACTTTTTTTCTAGATAGGCCCCAAAAAGGAAGGGAAACAAAAGTACAAATAAACTACTGGGATTATATCAAAATATAAAGCTTCTGCCCAGTAAAGGAAACAATCAACAAAACTAAAAGGCAACCTACAGGGCAGCCTTGATTTTGGCTCTGGTCATGATCTCAGGGTGGTGAGACCAAGCCTCCAGTGGGCTCCCCACTCAGCAGGGAATCTGCTTGAGTTTCTCTCCTCTCCCTCTGCCCCTCCCTCTGCTTGTGTGCGCTCTCTCTAAAATAAATTTAAAATTAAAAAAAAAAAGACAATCTATGGAATGAGAGAAGATATTTGCAAATGACATATCTGATAAAGGGCTAGAATCGAAAATATATAAAGAACTAAAACTCAACATCCAAAAAAGAAAAATCCAATTTAAAAATGGGCAGAAGACATGAACACATTTCGCCAAAGAAGACACCCAGATGGCCAAAAAACACCTGAAAAGATATTCACCATAATTTACCCTAGCGGGGGGTGCCTGGGTGGCTCAGTCAGTAAAGCCTCCGTTTCTGGCTGATCTTAGGATCCTGGGATCAAGTCCCATGCTGGGCTCCCTGCTCAGTGGGAGACTGCTTGCCCCTTTCCTTCTGGCCGTCCCCCTACTCGTGCATGCTCTCTCTCTCTCTCAAATAAATAAATAAAATCTTTAAAAATAGTAATAAACTTATCATCAAGGAAATGCAAATCAAAACTACAATAACACAGCACCTGTCAGAATGGATAAAATCAACACAAGAAACAACAGGTGTTGGCAAGGATATGGAGAAAAGGGAACCCTCTTGCACTCTTGGTGGGAATGCAATCTGGTGCAGCCACTGTGGAAACATTATGGAGGTTCCTCAAAAAGTGAAAAATAGAACCACTCCATGATCCAGAAATCGCCATATGGAATATTTACCCAAAGAATACAAAAAACACTAATTCAAAGGCATACATGCACTCCTATGTTTTTTGCCGCATTATTTACAAACTATGGAAGCAGCTCCAATATCCATCGATAGATGAATAGATAAGGAAGATGTGGTAATATATATACCAGCCATTAAAAAAGAATGAAATCTTGCCATTTGCAAAAACATGAATGAAGCTTTGAGAGTATAATGCTAAGTGAAATAAGGTGGTTAGAACGAGACAAATACCACATGATTTCACTCATATGTGGAATCTAAAAAAAGAAACAAATGAGCAAAGGGGAGGGTAGACAGAGACAAACCAAGAAGCCAACTCTTAACTATAGAGAATAAACTGATGATTACCAGAGGGGAGGCGGATGGGACATGGGTGACACAGGTGATGGGGATTAAGGAGTGCACTTGTTGTGATGAGCACCAGGTAATTAAAATAAAAACTTTTTTTTTTTAAGACTTTTTTTTTAATTTATTTGAGAGAAAGCCAGGGCATGAGGGTGTAAGGGGCAGAGGGAAAGGGACAAGCAGACTCCCTGCTGAACAAGGAGCCTGATGTGAGACTTGATCCGAGGACTCTGGGATTATGACCTGAGCTGAAGGCAGACCCTTACCTGAGCTACACAGGTGCCCGTAAATTAAAAGTTAAAATTTTTTTTAACTCTTTTCTCCACATCCTCATTAACACTTGTCTTTTTGCTAATAGCCATTCTGACCCATGTGAGGTGATATCTCATTATGATTTTGATTTGCATTTCCTTGATGACTGGAGATGCTGAGCATCTTTTCATGTGTCTCATGACCACCTGTATATTCTCTTTGGAAAATGTATATTCAGGAGGATTATCCTTAATAGCCAAAAAGTGGAAGCAAGCCAAATGTCCATCAACTTATGAAGAGATATACAAAATGTGGTATATACATGCAATGGAACATTATTCAGCCATAAAAAGAAATGAAGTCCTGATACATTGATACATGCTATAACATGAGTAACATACTTTTAATTTTACACCAAATGAAAGAAGCCAGACACAAAAAAGCTATATATGGTGGGATTCCCCCTATGTGAAATATCCAGAATAGTCAAATCTATAGAGGCAAAAAGTAGATTAATTGTTGACAGGGTATAGGGGAGGAAGAAATGGGGAGTGACTGCTAAAGCATGGGGTTTCTTTTTGGGGTGATAACAATGCTCTGGAATTAGCAGTGATGATTACATCACTTTATAACTTTACTAAAAACCACTTATTTGTACACTTTAAAGTGGTGAATTTTGTTTATATGTAAATAAAAGGTACATTTAAGAATGAGAATGTTTTTCTGTATGTATACTAGAATAAAAAGCTAACAAAAAAAGACACTGATTTCAAATTACGATAAATGGAAAAATAATACTAACAGAAATAGAAATTTGCAATGCATCTTTTCAAAGATCAACCCCATTATGTATAATTTGAACATACCCAGTACATCACTGGGATTATCTGGGATTCTTCTAACAACATACATGCATTCAATCGATGTGTGTTTATTGAGCATGTCATATGTATAGGCACTCTTCAACAAAGGGGGAGAGATGTCCACAGATTATTGATAAGGTCATATTTTGAACTCTTTCAATGCAACTTAATATAGTAAATCTTTCTGTGGTGTGTACTGACGTGACCAAAGTTAATGTAGCCCCTGGCACATTTGAGAATACAGCTTTCACAGGAATCTGGCTTTCTGGGACAGTTTTCTTAGGTGTAAGTCACAGTAAATCTCTAAATGATGTCTCCTTGAAATTCTTTCTCCCTCCCATTTTTAAAAGCTATGTAGGCAATCTTCCTGTAATACCTTACTCACTTTCCAGTTGTTAAACTTTTTTCTTGGCAGAAAGGAATTGCTTTTTGTTTGTTTAATGAGGAGAGATGTTAGAAAAGCCTGCCCTGGGGGCACCTGGTTGGCTCAGTCAATGAAGCTTGTGACTCTTGAAGTCAGGAGTTTTGAGTTCCACCTTGGGTATAGTGATTACTTAAAAAATAAATAAGTAAAAAATAAGTAAATAAAGGGGCAATTACTTACAAAAAGAAAAGAAAAAAAGTTTGCCTTAGATGTCTTATACTTGTATTCAATTTTCTCTAAGGTCATTAAGTATTCTGAATCTTGAATTAAGGACCTTCTCAACCAGAGGTCATTAATACTTAAACAATTATCATTGAGTTAGTATAAACTAAGAGAAGAAAAAAGGCTCCCATAGGGCTGAGGCTACACTATGCTCTTACAGGAGTGCTAAACAATGTTTTTGGTAACTGTCATTTTCCAAACATCAAAATGTGTAGAAAGTAAAGGGGTTCAAAATATAGGCTATCAATACTGCGGTAAATTTTGAAAGTCACCTCGGCTCAGATCTCGGTGCGGATGTACCAAGTAAAAATCATGTAAAGCCAGTTTAAAATCTATTTCATTTGAAACCTTTTCTATTAAATGATAAACATTAGGAGGCATAAAATAATTTTACATGTCACCAAAACCTCATAGTCAGCAGAAAAGAAAACCAAGTAGCCAAATGAGCATTTCTATAATGTTTCAGAATTATTACCTTCCTTGACATCGTGTCTTAGTCAGGGCACTCAAGCAGGCAGCAGCTTGTCACTTATAGCCCCTGTCATTTCCTATTCAGTTCATTAAACCCTAGGTTTTCCCCAGAAACATACAACCCACAAGGAGATTCTTCTGCCAGTTAGAAAAGATCAATTCAAAAGATGCAGAAATCAATATGCAACTCTGAATGGGCATGAAGGCCATAACAAATTGCCACCTACACACGGAATTATATTTTGTAGACTGACAGTGTGTGGGCAGAAGCAGCAGTAGCTTATGTTAAGATCTTATAGTTGGGCTTATTTTATATTGACAGGCTTATTTCATACTGACTGGCTTCTCGTTGGCTGAGAAAGAATGGATCACGTTCAAAAGCTAAAGCCAAGTTGGCAATCCTTTCTTTTTGCCTTTCTCTCTAAAAATTACCCTAAACAGGGGCGCCTGAGTGGCTCAGTCTCTTGAGCACCTATTACCGGTTTCAGCTAGGGTCATGAGGGTCTCAGGGTCTTGAGATCAAGTCCTGCCTGGGGCTCTGTGCTCAGCGGGGAGTCTGCTAGAGATTCTCTCTCTCCCTCTCCCCTTCAGCCCCTCCCTCTACCCCTCTACCCTCAGGGTGCAAGCGCACACACTCTCTCAGATAAATAAATCTTTTTAAAAAATTAATTCAAAAATAAAAAAATAATTCCCCTAAATAAGTTAGGCAACATCGCCAGTTTATACATGGAGGCCTGATTCAAAACTTCAGTTCTTTAAGTCATTTTGCCTCTCTTCTCAGTGATACTTAAAATTCTAGGACTCCAGAGTCACATTCATAAACACATTTATAAATACCACTGACCCCCCCCAAACATACCACATGACTAGTATATGCCCCAGTGGAGACTAGAATAAAATAACACCCTACTGTGGAAATGAGGGCTGGCACTCTCCTTTTAACCAAGAATAAGGCATTTGGGATAGCGAAGACAACATTTAGCTTTCAAAAGCATGCTGCTACCAGGAATGGAAAGAAAGGATCTTACACCTCCTTTTCTTTCCTAAATCTAAAGCGGTGGGCAAAATGTCTACATTTACTGGTTGGAAACTGTCAAACCATTGCCAAAGAATGAGCAAAGCAAATTACATACACATGCTCTCCTAAAATGCTACCTCCTTTGTGAAGCTGTCTCGATTCATTATTTAGCATGCATAGCTTTCTTCTCTACATCCTGTCTTATAATTTATACTTCCACTGATATTTGTATTAATATTTTCTCAATGAGTAATGTGTTTACAGGTATCTTCTCTTACTAAACTGTAAACTTCCACAGCTCAGAGACCAAATTATCATCTCTCTGGTTCCCAAAATGCGAAGCAGAGTGATTTATAATGGCAGGTGCAAAATAAATGCTTGATGAATGAATAAATATGGTGGTGTTATGATTGGAAGTTACGATTTAAGAGTTCTAATAAAAGTTGAAAGTAAATAGGGTAAAGAAAGCACCCGTCTTTTCTCTGTATTTGGTATCATGATTGTGTACACTGAAGAGGGATATGCATCTAAATACATTTTATATTCAATCTGTCTATTTTTTTTATTTTTTATAAGCACATATTTTTATCCCCAGGGGTACAGGTCTGTGAATCGCCATGTTTACACACTTCACAGCACTCACCAGAGCACATACCCTCCCCAATGTCCATAACCCCACCCCCCCTTCTCCCAACTCCCCTCCCCCCAGCAACCCTCAGTTTGTTTTGTGAGATTAAGAGTCACTTATGGTTTGTCTCAATCTGTCTGTTTTTGACAACCTTCAAGTAAACTACCTTTAGGAGAAGACTTTCAAGCTTACACTGAACTTCATCAGGAAATTTCCAATCAGTCAGAAAAATAGTATCTACTTCCTATGACGAAGAGTGCTATTAGATGCCTCAGAAAAAAAACTGCAAAATCTTAACAGCTAAGAGCATGACACCACAAGACTCTACCAACCAGGCGCTGCCTATATAAACTGATCAAGAAGAGAAAAAGACGAAACCCTGAATTTAACTGAGAAGGAAAAATGGTCTTTAGTTCTCAAAAAACAAGGGCTTAACTAGGGACTGATTAATGAGGAGTAATAACTGTTTCAGGTACACAGAGTAAGAAGCAGCACATGTGTCTAAAGAGAGAAAGGCAATGAAAATCATCTCAACTAAAAATTCTCTTCCCCCGGGCACCTGGGTGGCTCAGTGGGTTAAGCCGCTGCCTTCGGCTCAGGTCATGATCTCAGAGTCCTAGAATCGAGTCCCGCATCGGGCACTCTGCTCAGCAGGGAGCCTGCTTCCTCCTCTCTCTCTCTCTGCCTGCCTCTATGCCTACTTGTGATCTCTCTCTGTCAAATAAATAAATAAAATCTTAAAAAAAAAATTCTCTTCCCCACTGTTTTAATTTGTTTTGCATGTTATCTTACTATTGGATACAGGGTTTGGCCAAACTTTAACAACTGGTTATTTGGAAATTTCTACACAATGATCAATTTCTCCCACAATGTGCATTTTTTCCTTCCAAAACAAACAAGATACTTTGACAGGGACAATCTCCAGGCTCTTATTGAAAGGTACAAGAGAAAATGAGTAACTGAATATCATACAACACTTTTGAGTTCATTAGGCCATTATCCCCTGGGGTAGATTTAATCAAAAGATGAAGAGTACAAGCTCAAAAGCTTTTTAGTTGACAAGAAGCAAGTCTTTGGCTTGGGATTTTTGTGTTTCAGTTGTAAGTCAGCTTCACAGAAAAGTAATCAGAAACTAGACTGGCCAGACATTAGAAAAAAGCCTTGAAATGAAAGGTATAAGACCATGGGTCCTACTTGTGATTTGGTCTCGGTATTACCAAGTGTAGGGACTTTGCACAAACTACTTAAAACTCTGATCTGTAAAGTAAGGGACTAGACTAGTAATTCCTAAAGCCCCCTGTGGCACTCTCCATTTTTCATTGTCTAATATTGTTCCTTAAGTCATAGACTGGTTCTTTCAACTATATGAATACCTTCAATGAACATAATAAAGGACAGTTTCTGCCCTGAAGGAGTGGATAAGTCAGTGAGAAAAGTGAAGACTCCACTCATAGCTTCTTGGTGCTCATTCATCCATTCAAGTTCTAAACAAAGGTCACAGGAGTGAGGAATGAGAATGAATAGGAGCAGGAATGAGAATGACAAGGAGCAGAAGAAACTCCACCTAAGCTCTTAGAAGGGAGAAAGGAATTCACTTTTTCAGTCTACCAATGCTGATTAGTGATCCCTCTGTATCAGGCACTGAAGATCCTAGAGTGACCCAGACAGATCAGGCCTCTATTAAAGCTTATTTGCATTCTTAGTGGTGAAGAAAAACAGATTAGCAAATAAATGAAATCCAGATTGTGATAAATTTTAGGAAGGAAAACAACAGTAATAAGAGAGGGTCGGGTGGGATGAACTATCATTAGCATAGGGGTGAGGAGGAAGGCTCTTTGGAGACAGGAAGCTGAGACCCGAGCGCAGATGGGAATGAGGACAACCAGCATGGAAGGAAGTGTGTAAATACTGACTCCAAAAGGGCTGGAGCAGACAGACCATCTGCCAGGCTGGAGCTTAAACAGCAATCACTTCTGGAAAGTTTAGGATTTAAAGCAGTCATTCTCAACCAAGGGCGATTTTGCCCCTCAGGGGGATACCTGACTGCAACTGGAGACATTTTGGGTTGTCCCAATGTGGCAGGGAGAGTACCACTCCGGAGGTTGAGAAAACCTGAACTAAAGAACCATTACAGCCCAAGTTATGGTTTTCGTCATTCTGTTATTAACTCATGTTTTTACCAACTTGGGTCTTTTTTCCTTTACTGCAGAAACAAAGTAAAAACAGGTTTCAAGTGGGCCCATGCTTCAGCCACTCTCTAAGAAATCCCACCGCAGAGGTTCAAGGGACTCCGCGAACCTCTGAAAAGGTACACAAGGTAGTGACTATGTCCCCGAATGCGCGGGAAACGATCTGAAGAGACCCACCACCCAACTGCTCACGGGGGTCACCCCTGCGCGGAAGGGGCTGGATTAGGCGCAGTAGAAGGGGAGAACAAAGTCAGGTATCATTTGCGTAATTAAAATCGATGTTCAAGATAATGCAAACTGGGGTCCATGCTACGGAAGAAGTGGAGATGCCTCAAGGATTAAAACCTCTGCCCCAAGACCTCTAGCTCCCGCTGCTGGCTCCCGCATTAACACCCGTTCCCCAAGGCTCTAGACACTTCTTCCCCGACGCCGCCCTGCGCTGGCCTCAGACCTCTCTGCTCCACCCCCTCGCCCCGGTCCGGGTCCCAGTTCCAGGCTATCTCACCTGGCCCCGCCCGCGTCGACCGTAGGCCCCTCTAGGCCCGCAAGGGCCTCCCCGCCACCGCCTCACCTGGGTGGTCAATCGTCTCCCCAAGCTGTCCTCGACGTACCGGTTTGCCCAGGCAGAGCGGCCGGGAGTGGAAGGCCTCGCCAGGGTCTGTGGGTGGCGTCACGAGCCCCGCGCGGGTTCCTCAGGCCCGGGAGCGCGGGGCCAGCCCTCGGAAGGGCGAGAAAGGAGGCAGCAGAGACGCTGCGCCGGCGACCCGAGGGCATGCGGCCGGGAAACCGGGGCGAAGGAAGCCGGGCGCGGAGGACGCTGACGCTGAGGGAGCCGGGCCCATGAGGGGTCCGTTAGCGGCCGCTCGCCCCTTTTTGCATATTCATGAAGCCAAACGGGGCGGACCGCCCAGGAGGCTGGCAGCGGATATGTCATGAATTATTCATGAGTAAGCGCCTCATCCCGCCCAAAAAGACCTCGTTGACTATTCATGAGCCCGAGAGGGTTTGGGCAGGAAAAGGCCGTTGAGTAGCCACCCTTCTGAGAGAGGCGTCGACGAGCTGAGGTGAGGGCTGTCCAGAAGCTAGGGCTTCGGAGAAAGAGGGCGCTTGAGCGTCGTCAGTTTCTAGGCTTAGGTTAATTTTTTTTCTTTCCTTTTCCTTGCGACTTTAAGTTTGATGTGAAAGTATTTCGCTGAAGCCCAAAGTACTCTGAGGAGAAACGGGAAGGTGGGGGCTGAGGAAAAAGACAAAGGAAAGCTTCTAGATAGCACCCCACCCCCTCCTTCAATTCCCGCCCTCAGCTCTAGACTTTGAAAAATTTCACATGTAACGGGGTTGGGGGGGGAAATGGGGGGGAAGAGCGGAGAGAATAGTAGTGGGAACACCCGCATTCCCGCTATCAAGGTAGCTGTTGTATTCACATTTGGGTGGAAAGGAGTGAGTCTTGGTGAGGAAGCAACAGCGGTAATTAGCTAGCGGCCAAGCAGTGGGTGAGGCCAACGATGTCTGTGTATTGCTGGAGGTCGGGAGTGGAGCTTTGGGGTGATCTTGGCTAGGTCAGGTTTTCTCCAGCCACGGATTTGTTCTGCCAGATCAATGCCTGGCGCAGACCCAAGAGGTGACAGAGCTGGGGATAGGTCCCCACGGAATGGCCTCGGCTCCTTTGCTACCTTTTCCAGGATGTGCCATTTAATCTCCATGGACTTTAGTTCCCCAAACAGTACAGGGGGAGAAAATGTCTTGAAATGCAAGATCAGCCAGTCACCGACCTGTGTTCAAATGTGCAGCGCATGGGACGGGATGTGCAGTACACGGTGCACTTGGCTGGTGAAAACGGAGATAAAGCACGGTTCTTGCCCCTACAGGAGTTTTTTATTTAATTAGGCTGAGTCTAATTTCTCCCCAACTGGATGATCAATCTCTTGATATGTGAGCAGTATTTTACATCTTTGCAATCCTACATGGTGCCTGGTACATAGTAGTCACCCAGTAAATGTTGAATGAATGAATAATTGAAGTAGCCCGAAGAAGATATTAAAAAACCAAAAGAGCATGAACAAATATCCAGTTAATATAGTGGAAACCATTTTCTCTGAGTGAGTGTGGAAAGGGGGAATTAGAGCCAAATGTGATTTGTTAAAATGGTGAATAATAACTTACAGAAGCAAACTCTGTGAAGCCTCTGAGTAACTGGGTGACCTCTGATAAACCAATTTCTTTTGTTGGACTTCACTTTCCTCTTCCTTATAGTTTTATATTTTACATTTAAATCCATGACCCATTTTGAATTAATATTTGTATATAGTGTGAGAATTAGGTTGAGAGTTTGTTTTGGTTTTTGGGTGTTTTGTTTTGTTTTGGCCTATGGATGTACTGTTGCCCCAGTACTATTTGTTGAAAAGACTATCCTTCCTCCACTAAACTGACTTTCCTTTTCTCTAAAATGAAGGGATTGGATTATCTATTTCTCCTTTCCCTTCCAAGTCTATGACGCTGAGCCCATTTATGTCAAAATGTACTTTCTTTGTGTAAAGCTGTCCTTTGTATCAGGCAAGAAAGGTCACCTAGTTGCATTTTAGAATCCAGCAGTTAGATATTGTTCATTTGATAGAAGGGAGATTTTCTTGTTAAAAAAGTGGTGTTGGATGGGGTGCCTGGGTGGCTTAGTAGGTTGGGCCTCTGCCTTCAGCTCGGGTCATGACTGGGATCAAGCCCCGCATGGGGCTCTCTGCTCCGCAGAGAACCTGCTTCCTCCTCTCTCCCTGCCTGCCTCTCTGCCTACTTGAGATCTGTCAAATAAATAAATAAAATCTTAAAAAAAAAAAAGGTGGTGTTGGAAGATTGGGGAAGATGTGTGAGGAGCATTAGAAAATCAACTATTACTGTCTTTGTGCAAGCATAATAAAACTGGTTTTTGCTTCACTCAGAATGGCCAAAGGCAGGGGGCAGGGAATGGCTTAGGCTTTAATATGCTGAACAATAGCTGGTTAATCTTTATCTGAATCTTGGATTCACACGTACAAGGGTAAAAGAGTAAGCAATTGTATCACCATTATAAATAGGGCAGTTAAGATGTAGGCAAGAGGTAAACCTAGCATGAGTCTTTATCTGAGAAAGCACAGAAATCTTACCTCCTTCTTCAAATCATAATTCTTGTCACAGAGTGGACATATCAAGTAATAAAGTGAATGATTATTGTTGCCCTGTGAAATTTCAGATGTTTGTGGGTCAAATATGCAAACAAATACATATAAGTGAAAGACAGTTGAAAGTTAGAGTTCTGCTCTTAAAATCCATAAATATGAAATCTCTCCTAAGCTTTTAGATAATGAGTTAGAAAAAGGTGATAAAAAAACATCAGAGTTATTCTCTGAGAGTACGTGATCTGTAGTGTCATACCTCCTGGGGCTGTCAGCTTGTGAGCTTTCAAAACTAAACAAGACTTTGTACTTGAATAGGAAACTTCCACAAAACAACTGCTCAAAGAGAAAAAAACAGTAGCAACAGAATAATTAGAGGTTGAAAAGAGCCTGGCTATTTAAAAAAAATTATTTAGATATGTTTTGCTTTTCTAAAGCAAGCTCATTCTAGAATAACAGAAAAAGACACTACTGTGTTTAGAAATAAGCAAGCAAGCTCCACAACTAGGAAGACACTGGTAGTGCATCATTTTAAATGGAATGAAACAAAAAAGGAATTTCATTTTAGGGAGTCATTATAGAAAACCCCTAAGTTGTGAGTCAAAGTTTCTTGAATTTTATTCTCAGTTCTACCACTAAGTTTTTGACCCTGAGTAAGTCAGTTGACTTCTCTGGACCTTGATTTCCTCATCTAGAAAATTAGATGTTTGTATTAGATGACATTTAAAGCTCCTTCTATCTCTAATAATTTGTAATTCTTTTCTAGATACTTAATACTTCCTTGTTCTTGTATTAACTCTCTATTGATCCAGCAAATATTTATTGAGCATCTATTTTGTTCCAATACTGTGATGGTGCTGAGGATTCAAGAATGAGCTGAACCAGACATAAAAGGTCATACATTACATGATTCCATTTATATGAAATGTTCAGAATAGGCAAATCCATAGAGATAAAATGTAGATCAGTGGTTGCAAGGGGCCAGGGGAGGGGGAGTAGGAAGTGATTGGTAATGGGCGTGGGGCTTCTTTTTGGGATAAGAAAAATCTTTTGGAATTAGTAGTGATGGTTGCAAAACTATGAATATACTAAAACTCACTAAATTGTACCTTTAAAAAAAAAACGTAAAAAATAAAGAAGGACCTAGACAGACACAACTTTACCCTCATGTTAGCTCACAGGCAGGGTGGGATGGATGTATTATAAATGCAACCATGATAGTGTATATGTTACAATGGGCACATAACCCAACTTGTTGGTGGTGGTGAGTAAGGAAGTAGTTCCTTGAGAACACTATACTCCATATCTAGGAGATAAGTAGGAATTGAGAATGAAGGAGAAGGTTTTGGGTGGAAGGATTATTGCAAAAACCTAAAAGCTGGAGAGAATATGGTTTAGGGTAACGAATGTTGATAAGAATAACTGATGCATTAAAGTGTAAGGGAAAATGGTTAGAGATGTGCCTAGGGAGGCATGATGAGCCAGATCTTGAAGCCACCTTAAGGAGTTTGAATTTTATCCTGAGGGCAGTGGGAAGCCATTGAAGAATTTCAGGCTACAGAGTTACATAATCAAGTTTGCAATTTAAAAAGAAAACTCTGGCTGCAATACAAAGGACAGACTGGAGAAGGGCAGAATCAGTGACCAGCAGACTGGTAGCAAAAGATGAGTCTAATCTCATCTAAAGCAGAGATAACAACAACTTGTGTAAAGTGAGGAAAGGACACATTTGATAAATATTAAGAAGACTAGATGTGTAAGTGAGGCAAAGTCAGGGTTGAGTCATAGTTTTTAGGCTTGAGAAATTAGGTATTTGATGATGTTATTTGCAGGAGACATTGAGCTATGGAAAAGGAATAGGTTTTGGGAGAAAAGAATTGACATTTAGATGTGTTGGGAACATCAAAGTGGAACTGTCTCGTAGAGGTACAGATCTCTAACTCCCCAGAAAGACCTGGGCTTCTAACATTTAAGAATCATTAGAATGAAAAAAAATCATTAGAATGGATATAGTAATTGAAACAATGAAAATGTATTTGTTCATCCAGGGAGGGCGTGTTTAGAAGTAGGAAGATGAAGGAAAAAAAAAAGGAGCTCCTAGTACAGAGCCCTGAACACCAAACACTCAAAAATGTGCAGGGGAAAAAGTGTGAAGTAGAGAATGAGAAAGAACAACTAGAAGGCCAGTAGAAAACTAGGAGTTCAAATACTAACGTAAGATTTTAAAAAATAAATATGCTTTGTTACTTATAATGAAAATATTTGTCAGACAGTGTTTCAAGTGCCTCGTAAGTCTAAGACTAAGTAAGTCCTCACAACAACCCAATGAAGCAGGTACTAGGACCGTCCTTATTTTACAGATGGGGACACTGGGGCACACAATTTGCCCAAGATGAAATGGCAAGTTAATTGCAGACTGAAATTTGGCTGTAGGCAGTGTGGCTCCAGAAGAGTGTGTGTACTTAACCATTAGGCTATGTATGCTCTCCAGATGAATACATGCCCTCATAAACACTGTAAGAGCCCTGAGAAGTTGGATTTATTGTCTCTATTTTGCAAAAAGGAAACTGAGGTCCAGAATGATTGGGTGACTTAACTAAGTCACAGAGCTACTCAGTAGTTGAGCAGAATATGGGCCTACGTTCCTTAACCCCAAAGCCTCTTTCTATATTATACTACTGGTTATTTCTCTCTTCATACACACATATATGTATATAAACTTTAACTTTACTCATTTTATGAATATTAATTTCTTAGGTATTTACCAAATGCTAATAGGGACTAGCTTTGAATTCTTTCTCAAAAGCAAGTGCCATGGCGGGGCTGGGTGGCTTAGAGGGTTAAGCCCCTGCCTTCCGCTCAGGTCATGGTCTCAGGGTCCTGGGATTGACTCAGGATCCTGGGATTGAGCTCCGCATCAGGCTCTCTGCTCAGCAGGGAGCCTGCTTTCCCCTCTCTCTCTGCCTGCCTCTCTGTCTACTTGTGATCTCTCTCTCTGTGTCAAATAAATAAATAAAATCTTTAAAACAAAACAACAACAACAACAAAAGCAAGTGCCCTGATTGCCTTGGAGTTTTCAATGATAGTATCAGTTTAATCCAGATTATCTGTACATTCTAGTATAGACGTAATAATGCATTATGTTCTATTTGAATGATGCTTTTTTCAGGGCTTGATTCTCTCTCTCTTTTTTAAAGATTTTATTTATTTGACAGAGAGGGAAGAGCACAGAAGAAAAGTGAGAAGCAGACTCCCTGCTGAGCAGAGAGCCTGGCCCTGGCTGAGGGCTCGATCCCAGGATCCTGGGATCATGACTTGAGCAGAAGGCAGACACTCAAACGACTTTGCACCCAGGCACCCTAGGGCTTGATTCTCTAAAAATGCCACCAGAATGTTTTATGACCAGAGAAAAATAATTTTAAGTTTATTTATTTGAGTAATCAATATACCCAATGTGGGACTTGAACTCACAACCCCAAGATCAAAATCTGCATGCTCTACTGACTGAGCTAGCCAGATACCCCCATAGAGAAATTAAAAAAAAAAAAAATCAATGTAGTGGGGCCCCTAATTGGCTCAGTTGGTTAAGAGTCTGACTTGTTAGCTCAGCTCAGGTCTTGATCTCAGAGTTTTAAGTTCAAGCCCTGCATTGAGCTCCACACTGGGCATGGAGACTACTTTAAAAAAAAAAAAAATCAATGTAGAAATCTATTTAAAAATTATTCTTATTATTATTTATTGTCTCTAAGGCTAATAACTACCCCAGTAGGGGGCATTTATATGGTTTAATGGGCCAGAACTAGAGCTTAAACTATTGTAGTTACTTATTTTGCTCATTTTATTACTTGAAGTTGCAAGGGAAACAGTTTCTGTGTTGAGTTAGATTTGAAGGTTATACATAGAAATGAAGGTCATATTCTGAAGTCAACAAAAGATACCTTGGAATTTTTAAGGACTAAAGGACTATTAAGTGGTTTTCAGTGTCCTGTAAGATATTGTAAAAGAGTGTCCCCTAGTGTTGCTCTGAAGAAATTGAGAGAAATTAAGTAGTACTTGTTAATAATCTCTATCACCATCTTGTGGCAGCATCCTCAAATAATTCTGCCTTCTTTTATTTGCAAAATCATCCAGAATCTATACACCAAAAAGGTCACAGGCTATCCTGCGAGATCCAGAATGGAATTACTTTAGATGGGTTATTTTACAAATATATTGGTCAGAACTACATAAAATCTTGAAAAGAAGCCACAGTATAAATTAAATTAAGGTCTTTGAAAAGAAAAAGGGAAATTTGCTGCTGCTTTTTTTAATGGTAGTGAAGCAATAAAAGTGAACTGGATGGATTTTTTTTTATAACTTAAAATAGAACTTTGTTCTGTTTGTTTATCTTTATTTTTGTTTAAGATTTTATTTATTTGATGGAGAGAGACACAGTGAGAGAGGGAACACAAGCAGGGGGAATGGCAGAGGGAGAAGCAGGCTTCCTGCAATGCAGGGAGCTTGATGCAGGGCCCCTGGAATCATGACCTGAGCTGAAGCCAGACACTTAATTAACAACTGAGCCACCCAGGTGCCCCTATTTATTTATTTTTTTTTACTAAACTCTACCCCTAATGTGGGGCTTGAACCCATGACCCCAAGATCAAGAGTCACATGCTCCACCAACTGCGCCAGCCAGGTCCCCCCAAATTAGATGTATTTTTAACATTAATATTTTTATTGTGTTAAAATGCACTTAAAATTTACTACCTCACCCATTCTCAAGTATACGATTCAGTGGTACTGAGTGCATTCATGGTGTTATGCAACCATTACCACTATCCATTCCTAGAAAATTTTTGTCATCCTGAACAGAAACTCTGTGCCTTTTAGACATCCAATTCCTTCTACCCTCCAGCTCTTTGTAACCTCTATTCTTTCTGTCTCTATGAAGTTGACTACTTCAGGTACTTCTACCTCATATAAGTGAAATCATGCAGTATTTGTCCTTCTGTGTCTGGCTCATTTCATTTAGCATAATGTTTTCAAGTTTTATGCATGTTATAGCATGCCATCAGAATGTTGCTCCTTTTTAAGGCTTGTATATATCATTGTACATACCACGTTAAAAAAAAAAAAACATTTAACTGTTGATGGACATTTGGGTTGTTTCCACCTATTAGATATTTTAAATAATACTGCTGTGAACATTGGTGTACAAGTATCTGTTTGAATCCCTGCTTTCAGTTCTTTTGGTTTATACCTGGAAGTGGAATTGCTGATTAATATGGTAATTCTCTTTAACTTTCTGAGGAACTGCCATACTGTTTTTTAAGGCAGCTGTATGATTCCCACCAGCGCAGAAGGGTTCCAATTTCTCTATATCCTCACCAACATTATTATTTTCCATTTTTGGGGAATAGCCACCATAATGGTATAAAGTGTAAATCTTAACATTTGAGTTACCTTTGAAAACCAATTACCCGTAAAGTTAATTCAAGAAATGTTTTTGAGCCTCTGCTACATACAGAGCACAGTTGGAATCTAAGAGAATAACAATGATGAGTAAAATACATTGTTAAATCTGTAGGTGATTTACAATTTATTTTTTCTTCCCAAATGTATGTGGGAACAGGCAAATCAACCTAAATTCTCACTGGGTGGTTGAAAAAACTAATCCAGAGCCCTTATGCTAAGTTCATAGAAAATGGGTAGGAGAGATAAAAATGTTCATTAAACTAATTTTCCAAAGAATACAGTCAAATGCTAATTATATGTAGGTCTTCTTTGGAAAATTCACAAAAAACATTATGTTAGGCAAAGTCTTTAATTTTTCTTTTCACCCCCCACAGGTTTGACCTATCAAAAGAATCCTGATACATTATTACAATGGCCACTGCTCAGCTCTCTCACTCTATCAAAATTCACAAAGCATCTAAGGTAATTACTAAGAATTAAAAGAAAATCAATGGCTATTTAGTAATTTAGTTCAGAATCATGACTTTAATCTTTGGTGTTTTTTTAAAACAGCAGTTTTATCAGTTAATTGGCACATAATATTTTGTCAGAATATGTCTACATTTTAACTGTGTAATGGGCTGAGAATGTTCAAGAAATTAGGATACATTTCTACAAAGTAACTGGGTGCTTATTTCATGTTTATATGTTTAGATTTTCTAGAGTGAAAGAAGTCAGAAACAAAAAAGATGTTTAAAGAGAATTTTTTTTTTTTGTTAGACATTTACCCTGAAGCAGTTAGGAAATTTCTGATAGGTACTATGATATAATTATAAGAACTGAGGAGAGAATATAGAGAGGAACTTGGAGGCTGGGACCTTGGGGTAACATGCCAAAGCCAAGGAACTTTCTGGGTTCACAAGGGCGGGTTTAACTTACCCCAAGACATTCATTAATGAATCATGCATTTATTAATTGAGAGCTCAATATTATATAATATATGTATTTACATATGTGTGTGTGTCTATATATATAATATGGTGTTATTCTCTGAGAGAATAAAAAAGTCTTTATCTTCTAGAAGTTTAGAATCTGACAGGGGAATTATGATTTAGAGGAGTTAAGCCAATTTACAAAGCAGTATGTGTATTACTTATATGTGAAAAAGAGTAAAGCAATACAAGTAAGAGGAATTGAGAGATTTTGTATAGACTTAAATGGTTTGTGAATTACTCATCAAGGAAATGTGACTGAAGGTGGACTTTGAATAATGTAAAGGATTTGAGTAGAGAAGAGAGAAGAAAATTCTATGAGGAAAACCTACCAATGTGCCTTGGCTCAAAATGAAAAATGAACATGGCATATTTTAGAAAATAATGAAGAATCCATTCTTATTGGAGTTGAGAGACCTCATGTTAGACAGAAGTAGGAAATAAAGTTGAATGGGAACTTTTTGGTACAAATTAATATGGATCTTAAAAGCCAAATTAAGGAATTTATGCTTTATTCTTCAATCAGTAGACAGTCAGTGGGTTTGATCAGTAAAGTGAATAAAACAATTGTTTTAGGAATATTAAGCTGTAGCAAAAAAAGGACAAGATTAAGGTTGAAGGAGAATTAGGGCAGAGAGAAAGCCATCATTTTTCTGACTCAAATTCAGTATACTCACTGGATTCCTGATCCCATTTGGTTTCCTAAGTGGCTTCCTTCCTAGGGGGAGATGCTGAGTTGGGTATACAAATTGCAATCAGTTTGGCAGTTATTTTTCTCACTGTAAATTAACAAATTGAGTTTTTGATGTAAACAGATCTTTGTAGTTTGGGTTGTATGAACTACTTTTCCCAGGAAATTTTAAGTGACTGTATGATTTTGCTATTTAATATTTAAAACAAGAATAACAATTATAGAAGCTAACATTTATTCAGCACTTACCCTGTACTGGGCACTATGCCAAGGGCTTTATATTATTATTTCAATTAAACCTCACATTAAGGAGGAAACTGAAGTGCAAAGTAGTAAAGTTAACTGGTCTTAGGTGGTGTAACTGGACAGCTAAGCAGTCAAACATCACTTTTGTCATTAGCTCACTAACTTGTTAAAATAATTTATAATAGGGGCGCTTGGGTGGCTCAGTGGGTTAAAGCCTTTGCCTTCGGCTCAGGTCATGATCTCAGGATCCTGGGATCAAGCCCCGCATCGGGCTCTCTGCTCAGCAGGGAGCCTGCTTCCTCCTTTATCCCTGCCTGCCTCTCTGCCTACTTGTGATCTCTCTCTCTCTCTCTCTCTCTCTGTCAAATAAATAAATAAAAATTTAAAAAATAATAATAATTTATAATAGTGTTTTCTATTATCAAGTCATAGTATTTTCATGTACTAGACATTTTTTAAAGATTTTATTTATTTATTTGACAGACAGAGATTATGAGTAGGCAGAGAGGCAGGCAGAGGGTATGGTGGGAAGCAGGCTTCCCCCTGAGCAGAGAGCCCAGATGCCGGGCTCAATCCCAGTACCCCGGGATCATGACCTGAGCCGAAGGCAGAGACTTTAACCCACTGAGCCACCCAGGTGCCCCTCATGTATTAGACATTTATAAAAACATCGATGATGACCCTTAAAGCATTAGATCATTGAACTAAGAAAAAAAAATCTCTGGAGTATAAAGAAATAATAGAACTCTAGAGGGCTTTTTCAGCTATTGATCTTCATTACTACAAATGGCTTTTTAGATCCTATATTAAAAATAAGTGTCTCTATACTTTCAGGTTATTTAATTCTACAAATGGTTATTACTCAAGTATTGCCTCTAAGTTTTGGCAAGTTTTCAGTAAGTTACTATATATGCATGCCATGCCAGCTATTTCTCAATTACTCAAAGGAACAGTAATTTCTCAGAATCTGTGAATACAAAAACAATTTTCTGTAAAATTTTAAATGCACACATACACATATGCACACCACATACACACCTGATGTCCTTCAGCTTCAGTTTTTCCTACTTCTACTTATAGCCTAATATTAATTACTAAAATAATTATTTTACTCACTCTCCTGATCAAATCCCTTGACTTTCTACTGATTGCAGAATAAAGCATAAATTCCTTAACCTGGCTTTTAAGATCCATACTGATTTGTCTCCAAAGTTCCTTCCATACTGCAAGAGTAATAATTTTATTATGTATTTTTAATACCTGAATATAATATAGTTTGATCATTCATTGCCACTATATGGTATACCAAAGAAGAACAAAGCTTATAGAGCAAAATCTAGCAAAGACTAGAACGTCTTTGGAGTATAGAAGGTTTTTTGGGGGGGTGCCTGGGGGGTTTAGTTGGTTAAGCATCTGACTCAGTTTCAGCTCAGGTCATGATCTCAGGATTGTGAGATTGAGCCCTGTGTCGGGTCTGCTTGAAACTCTCTCTGTGTACACCCCCCAAATAAATGAATCTTAAAAAAAAGTTTTTTGGGGGTACATGACTGTCTCAGCTAGAAGAACATGTGACTCTTGGTCTTGGGGTAATGAGTTCAAGCCCAACACTGGGTATGGAGGCTACTTAAATACATTTAAAAAAAAGAAAGAAAAACTTTTGGGTGTTCCTCTTCATCAAAGGCATATTTTTGGGTAGTACCTGCCTCTAAGCAACAGAATTTTTAAAACTTCAACAGCTGGAACTGTTTAATATAGTAAAAAGAGCTCTGAATTTGATTAAGATCATCAGAGACTTAAACATCCTGACTTCTGACAGCATAGAAATAGTAGTTTTATCTACTTTCATATCATATATAAATGAAGTCAATAGTAGTCACTTGTATCTGGTTTCTTTTATGTATGAAAATCATCAGTATTGTTAAGTATAGTTATAGATCATTCATTCTCATTTCTCTATGGTATTCCATTGTGGGAATATATTACAATTTGTTTATCCATTCTTTTGTTGATGGACATTAGTAATTTCCATTTTGGGTCCATTATAAATAATAGTGTTATGACTGTTCTTTTGGTGGGGAGATGTATGCATATCTGTCAGGTGTATACCTACGAGTATTTAGCTTTAGTGAATACCATTGAGCAAATTTTCCAAAGAGGTTGTGCTCACTTATTATGCTCCTATAACCAGTGTTTAAAAGTTTGACTGATTCACATCTTTATCAACATTTGGTATTTTCTGACTTTTTAAAAATTTTAGCCTCTGTGTTAAGTGCATAGTATTATTTCATTGTGGTTTTAATGCGCACATCCTGGTGGCGTTTGAGCACTACTTTATTTAGGTCAGGGGAGGGACTGAGAGAGGGAGAGAGAGAATCCCAAGCAGGCTCTATACCCAGCACAGAGCCCAACATGGGGCTCAATCTCACAACCCTGAGCTCAGGACCTGAGCTGAAATCAGGAGTCAGATGCTTAATCAGCTGAGCCACACTGGTGTCCCATTTGAGCACAATTTATTGGCCATTTGGATATCCTGTTTTGTGAAGTGTCTATTCAAGTATTTTGTCCCTATTTTTCTTTTTGGTTGTCTTTTTCTTAGTGAATTTTAGGAGCTCTCCATATATCCTAGATATGAGTCCTTTGCAGATGTATGTATTGAGAATATCTTCTCCCATACAAGTTGCCTTTTTGAACAAAAAGTTTAATATAATCTAAGTCATCGATATTTGGAAAATACTTTAAAATTAAAATGTATTGACACAATACCAGCTGAAGTTCATGAGACATATTTTGTGCTTGGATTAAATAAGAGAGCAAAAAGCAGTCTCAGACTAATTAATTGTGACAAAAATGATCAAATTTTTAATTTTTATACATGTACATAGTCAATACTAGATATGACAAACAAGTTGAAATGATAACTCAAGATACAAAACAAACTATCAACAAGTACTCTATTTTATTTAGTAGACAATTTTTTTAAAAGATTTTTATATTCATTTTAGAGAGAGCAGGGTGATGAAGGGCAGAGGGAGAAGGAGAGAGAATCCCAAGGGGATTCTTGGGGAGCCCGATGTGGGGCTTGATTCCACAACCCCGAGACCACAACCTGAGCCAAAACCAAGAGTTGGACACTCACCTGTCTGTGCCACCCCAGTGCCCCTAGATAATTCTTATACACTGAAGTAAAATTCATTCATCTGTCACTGTCTTACGACATTCCTAATATAACACACTGTTTCTTAGGGCAGACTATCCAGTCATTTAAGAATAACTGTATATGGGTGGGTGGCTCTGTGGGTTAAGCCTCTGCCTTCGGCTCAGGTCATGATCCCAGGGTCCTGGGATCAAGCCCTGCATCGGGCTCTCTGCTCAGCGGGGAGCCTGCTTCCCCCTCTCTTTCTGCCTGCCTCTCTGTCTACTTGTGATCTCTCTGTCAAATAAATAAATAAAATCTAAAAAAAAAAAAAGAATAACTGTATATATTTTTCAATATATCATACACACACATATAAAATTTAGAAGGAAACTACTGTTAATATTGATACATTTTGTGAAAGGCTGACATTTTATAGAACCTTAATATTCTGTTGAACTCTAGTATGGAGATACATGGTGGTAGAATAGTAAATGAATAGTAGTTACATACAACTAGGGTAAGGGACACAGGAGGTGATAGGGAATAGGGGCAGAGGGGTGGGGTGGCAGATGAGGCAGGAGAGTTAGGCAAGGATAAGGCTTTGATAGTTCTCAGTGCCACACTAAGGTACTTGAACTCTATCCTACATGAATACTAGTCATGTCGTAATAATTTTGTATTCTTTAAAGTTGATAATGATGGCACTATGAAGGACAAAGTGAATGAAAGGAACTGTTGGCAGGAAGATCAGGGTCTGCCGCAGTAATAAAGAGGGAAAGTGAGTATGCCCTGAGTCAAGGCAGTTAGAGTGAGAAGGGAAAGGAGAAAATACATCTGAGAACTCCTTTAGAGAGAATTATAGGGTTTAGTGATTAGAAATGGGGTTTGAAATAAAAAGGGAAACCAGGGGTGCCTGGGTGGTTCAGTGGTTAAGCCGCTGCCTTCGACTTGGGTCATGATCCCAGCGTCCTGGGATCGAGCCCCGCATCGGGCTCTCTGCTCAGTGGGGAGCCTGCTTCCTCCTCTCTCTCTCTGCCTGCCTCTCTGCCTACTTGTGATCTCTGTCTGTCAAATAAATAAATAAAATCTTTAAAAAAAAATAAAAATAAAAAGGGAAACCAAAGACAACTCTTCTTCTAGCCTGAATGACTGGCATGGAGGCTGATTCTTCACTCTGACAATGAAATTTGGGATCAAGATGACAGAGATTAACTGAGTTTGAGGGGTCTGTAAAATGGTCTAGGTGTAGGGGTTCACAGAACAGAAACACAAAAGTGGGGCTCAGAACAGCCTGTATAGGCTATAGCCGAAGCAGTGAGACTAGATGACAATACCCAAGAAGTGAGAACTATGCAAAGAGAAAAGGACTGAAGACAGAATTTAAATGTTTAAATGTCAGAAAAACTGGAAAAAATAAAGAGATTGAGATAGATGTGGAGGGATGGGTAAAAATCAAAAGAAAACAGTGTTATGGCAGCTGAAAGAGAAGAGGGAAAATGTGGGCCAAAGTGTCAAACTGCAGAGAAGTTAGTACAAAGGACAGGAGAGGTCAATGATAGGATATACTTGATGACTTTGGAGAGAATAGTATAAAATGCAGGTTACAAAAGGCAGATTGCATTGCATTCTGAGGAATGTGTGAAAGGGAAGGAGATTATGTAATCTTAGTAAAACTCCAATTTTGCTTCAAACCCGTGGATCATTGTGAAATAAATTATACTAGTCTTGAATTATCTGGGTAACTCTCCCTGCCTTTCTGCTCTGCCTTGTCTGTGGAGATCAAATTGAATGCCATTTTCAAAGCCCTGTTTCCTTTTGATTACCTATAAAGGTATCAGATTTGAAGTCTTAAAAAATCTTCCCATCATTATCTGTGGTAATGGCATGATGGCTGAATATATTAAAGAATAACTAATCTTTTTCATCTTTTTCCCCCCAGGAAACCGTTTTTCCATCCCAAATCACTAATGAGCATGAGTCATTGATAATGGTGAAGAAACTTTTCGCTACTTCTATCTCATGTATAACATATCTAAGAGGCCTGTTTCCGGAGAGCTCTTACGGAGAACGCCATTTGGATGGTAAAGTTTAACTATTTACCTTGCCTGTTGTAGCCTTTTCCTCTACTTGGCAGGAGTAAACCTTTCAGTTCTCACGGTGTGCTAATTCCAGTTCATGGGATTGTTCATCAAGACCAATTTGCTAATTCATTTTCCATTTTAATTTCAGTATGTTTAGTGGTTTTACTTATAGGAATCATTAGTTCCTGGCTAGATACCAAATGACAGACTGAGAAGAAAAATCTGTATAGACAAGCCCAGTAATTTTAAACCATACCTATAAAAGCAACAGCTGGGTCAAAATCTATTTGGGTGCTATAGATCTGTGCTATTTTGTGCCTCAATTGAGTTTGTTCTTTGAGGTTTACTTTGGCATTGAGGCAATTTGATGGAGCCAGGTGAAAAACTCTTCTTTCTGTTAACACATATAAATATGCTGGAAGAACAGTATATTTATACCAAACCCATTTGTTGATTAGCATTGATAGAAAATCGCTATTCTAATCAGCACTTTTCTTTTCTCAATTGCCAGGTCTTCTACTTTACTCTCTTTTATTTCTGCATCTTAAACTGATGATCTCATTTCCTTACATTACTAGCACTTTCTGGCTCCTTTCCTTGTCTTGGATTGAAAGATAAAAATGTACCTAGGACTCCTCAATTTTTTAGAATCGTATTATTAGCTTAAAGAGCTGGATTGTGATAACAATTCAGAAAATCTTGCTGTTTTGTCACTAAAATGGGAACTGTCATTTGGGATAATAAATGGAGAGAGCTATAAGTTTCCTTGTAAGATCTCACTTTTCAAGATCTAACTTTACTTTAAATTCCTCACATCTGTATTTAATGATATACCTTGGCCTCATTCCAATTGTATTTTCTTAACATTTTGTCCTCTCTACTAGCTAGCATCAATGAAGTGCGTATGTACATGTGTGCATGTGTACAAGAGCATGACATTTGCAATCATGACAATTTCATTTGTGTCATGTCTTCTTTTGGTCTATAGAATATAAATCTGTAATAGTGAATATGGTTGCGTTTCTCCTTGTTTGGAACAGAATTGGGAAAAACTGGAAAAAGACACGTTTGGGGTAATTAATTAAGGGCTTATTGTGTGCCAATCACTACCCTAGACATGGGGGATGGATGTTAAAAAACAAAATTCAACCGAGTACATTTGAGGATCTAATTGGTTCTATTCAGTGATTCACAAAAAGTGTAGCATCCAATCTAGCAAATAGAAAGGAGCTCTGAGGAGCAGTATAAATTGTTAGACTGTTAGACTGTTAAAGGCAGAAATAGGGCAGGACAAGGAAGTCGCTAGTGAGAGAAAGGTTTGTCAGGCAAGGTCACCTTCCTTGCAGAGGGAAGGGTAGGGGTCTACCATGCAGATTACTTCACAAGTATTCATCAGGAAATTCCAGACTGACTGGTTAAAGGTTACATTCCTGCAATTACGTTTTGGTTTGCTTCTCCTCATTGGAGGCAAGTGACTCCATTTTAGGCTCCCTTGCTCTTTCCTTCTTCCTTCCCTCCTTCCTTCCTGCGTTCCTTCCTTCCTTTCAACAGAGTTGAAATATTATTATTATTTAGAGCTTTATTTTTTGTGGTAGTTTTCGTAGAAGTTGTATGTCTCCCTCTCAGTTCTTAAAGTAACATACATCATAAAAATGCTCAGTATTCCTATATTACTCTCTTCTAGTAATCTCAAAGTATTATACCAATACCAGCTTGGAGTAATTTTCATGTACCTCAATAGAGTTAGAGGGAGCATCAATTTTAGGAAAACAGTAAGAAAAGGTGAAGTGACATGCAAAGTCATAAATGAATCAGGGATTGATTTTGGACTGATGTAGTCAAAACTTTTAATATAATTTTCCTATTCTTCTCTACCTATAGTAAAGTAGTTGAATTTCAGATGGAAATTAATATTGGAGAATAATCCCATGGGAAAATTTTTCATCTTTATTTTCATTTAGGGGAGACAAATATGAGAGAACTGACTTGAGATTGAGGTACATGTTTTAAATTGGAGATGGTCTCAGTAGTCTCTTATGATTACTTGGAATTCAACAGAAGCGAAGAAGTGACACAAATTGTGCTGCATTGTAGAAGGGGCGACTACTAGACTATAATCAGAATTGGAACTAAGCTAGTTTTCAACATAGGACTTCTTTTGAAAGTAGATATTTAGAGATTCAAAATGTTTTTATAAGCTATAAAACTAAGTTATATAAATAAAATAGTTAAAGGAAATACCCTTTTTTAGCATGGACGATTTTAGTACAGTTATCTTTTAGTAGAGGAAAATAGACTGTATTTCTTTTTTTTTTTTAAAGATTTTATTTATTTATTTGACAGACAGAGATCACGAGTAGGCAGAGAGGCAGGCAGAGAGAGAGAGAGGAGGAAGCAGGCTCCCTGCTGAGCAGAGAGCCCGATGCGGCACTCGATCCCAGGACCCTGAGATCATGACCTGAGCCGAAGGCAGCGGCCCAACCCACTGAGCCACCCAGGCGCCCTAGACTGTATTTCTTTCTGTTTTTTGTAGACCTCAGCTTAAAAATCCTTCGAGAAGATAAAAAATGTCCTGGGTCACTGCATATTATCAAATGGTAAGTAATTGGTAGCCCACAAAAGTTGAACAACATTATTTTTATCATGGTTGAAATTACCCATAAGATTTTGTTTGGTAAGATTTTTCCTTAAAACCCTTCCTTCCTGTCTTTTTTTTTCACAGTTTCCTAGAAATTTACAACAACTATTCAATATAATTTTAAGATACTGATTTAGTTTTGTTTTTGAAAAAAATGGACTTGTATAAAGAAAGAAAAATATTGTATTCCTGAAACAAATATTATACTGTATGTCAACTTCAATAACAAAAATTTTTTAAAGAGAAAAATATCAATCAAAATTTGATTACTCATCGTATGCATGGCAGTATCTTAAATATTATGGGAGGCAAAAAGAAAAATAAGATGTGGTTCTCTACCTTTAAATTGCTTGCCTGTTACTTATAAAGATCTATCGATATATTAAATGGCATTGGGAGTTTTAAAAAAAAATGTTCAAGTGGGAAAGGTAAAATGATTACCAATTTAATGTACTTAAAAGCAAAAATTATAAATCAGTTCTATTCTTGGAATTTTTTTGACTTTTGCATCTTGTCCAAATTGATATCAAACATTTTTTTGTTGACAGGATCCAAGGTTGTTTTGATGCTTTGGAAAAGAGATACGTAAGAATGTTTTTAAGTTTGCAACAGTATTAGAGACTTATCTTTTATACCTTAAAAAAAAATTAGTTTTTGTTTTGTTGTTGTATATTAACAGTGCACTAGTGCCTACATTTGCATTTATGAAAGTTTCTTTTTATGTCTTTGTTGTCCTGTTGATGTCTTATTTTCATCAATTAGAAAGGAAACCTTCATTTTTCTCTTTTATATACTCATATCTTTTGACCACAGAATTTCCTCTGAAGTCACTGGAAGAGATCCAAAGGATGTGGGACAGGGGAGACAAGAATCTTGCATTTAGCACACTGAACATGTTCAAAATAGTTGTGATTCAATTCACAGATATGAAAGGAAAAAACAGACTTGAATAATTAGTTTTTATAGTTATTTTGTTAACTGTGTTTTGTGCATTTATATAACTTGTTCCCTCAAATAGCTAGTATTGTACCTTGAATTTTTATTTCTTTAAAAATTTCTTTAAAGATTTTATTTATTTATTTGACAGACAAGAGATCACAAGTAGGCAGAGAGGCTAGCAGAGTGTGTGTGTGGGGGGGAGCAGGCTCCCCGCTGAGCAGAGAGCCCGATGCAGGGCTCGATCCCAGGACCCTGTTATGGCCTGAGCCAAAGGCGGAGGCTTAACCCACTGAGCCACCCACGTGCCCCGTACCTTGAATTTTTAAAAATGCAGGTTGAATTTTAAGTGTATCAGATCTTTCTTGCTGCCCAAGACTGCTACGAAGGGTATAAAAATTAGAGACTCTAGTTCTAGTTGAAGAGACAAGATATATATAAATGAACCTTCTACCACTGCTTCCCCTCCTTTCCCCATCTATATCTTCTTTTAACTCCTTCTCAATTCTCATTCCCTTAAGTAATTTTGAGATGAATAAGGCTTATATTGGATTATTTAGTTGAACTCATTCATTTCCTTTTTCAATGAACAGTTATTTTTTATGATTTATTCAACACTGACCCGGGGGACTAAAGCATATAAAATTAAAACAGATATGGACTGTGCACACAAAGATTTTCTAGACCATGGCAGAAGAGAAATGATACTTCATATGCTTGGGTGATGATCAGCTATTATACACTGGCCCAGCTGTGCCTGTTGTTAAAATATGAAATACTCTGTATCAGGTGGTAAATAGCTGTTTTGCTGAGACCCTGAGTGACCCTCATTTTCTCCCCCTCACTTCACCATTGTCTCTTTTGGGATCTCTCCAGACCTATCTATAATCTAGCAACTAAACGGTTAATGTCTGGCCCAGGGGGAGCTTCCAGGAACCCAGTGCCAAGGCTAAGCTGGCAGTCTTTCTGATTGGCCTGTACCTGTGCCATATTGGGCTATAATATTGACTTTTTTCACATCAGCTTGATATTTTTGTGTAGAAATAGGGATTTTAACAGTAACTCTGTCATGAGTGTAAGTATCCATAATCCTCATTAGAAATTAATGCATACTAAAGGGAAGATACTGCTTGTGTGCAATAGAAATATGGAAAAGGAGAGGTTGTATCTAGTGAGGAGCATGAGGGAAATCTTTGAGAGAAAATGGCTTTTGAACTCTAAAGGCCCTTAGTACTTGGATAGGTTTATTTTTTTTTTTTTTAAGATTTTATTTATTTATTTGACAGACAGAGATCACAAGTAGGCAGAGAGGCAGGCAGAGAGAGAAGGAGGAAGCAAGCTCCCCGCAGAGCAGAGAGCCCGATGTGGGGCTCGATCCCAGGACCCCGGGATCATGACCCGAGCTGAAGGCAGAGGTTTTAACCCACTGAGCCACCCAGGCACCCCGAACTTGGATAGGTTTAAATGGAGACAGTCATCACCAGCATGCTGAACACTACTCATTCATTCTCCTTCATTCATTCATTTAGCAACATTTCTTGAACATCCATCATTGAGAGGCAGTGCAATATAGTTAAGAGCACAAGTTTTGGAATCAGTCTGAAGGGAATACCAGTTCTGCACTTAACACCTGTGTGATCTTGGGGAAGTACCTTAGTTTCTTTACATACAAAATGGGAATAATAACAGAACTTCTTAGGGTTGTTTGAGATAATGAACTAATCTAAACACTGGTTTTCAAATGTATGCTTGCACTGGAATCACCTGGAGAACTTGTTAAAAAACATTGTCAGGCTCCACCCCAGAATTTTTGATGTGAGAATTTGCATTTCAGATAAATTGCAGGTGATGTTGAGACTGTTGGTCTAGGGACCATACTTTGAGAATCACTGATCTAAAATATTTAGAACAATGCCTGGTGCCTAATAAGTGCTATGTATGTGTTAACTCTTTTTTATCCCTCCCTCCTTCCTTCTTCTCCCTTCCCTCTATCTCACTTTCCTTCCTTCCTCTCTTTCTATCTTCTCTTGTTCTTTCCCTACTTCTGTCCTTCCTTAATTCCCTCCCTTCCTCCCTTCCTTTCTTATCTATTTAATCTGTGCCATACATTTACCTAAATAGTAGATGAGATAAGAATGAGAGAAAGATGTGATTCCTCCACTCAAGGAGGTCACAATCTAATAGCATCACTTCTTAAATAACTACAATGAGTATTATGCCTCCATCAGAAAGGATGAATACCCAACTTTTGTAGCAACATGGACGGGACTGGAAGAGATTATGCTGAGTGAAATAAGTCAAGCAGAGAGAGTCAATTATCATATGGTTTCACTTATTTGTGGAGCATAACAAATAGCATGGAGGACATGGGGACTTAGAGTGGAGAAGGGAGTTGGGGGAAATTGGAAGGGGAGGTGAACCATGAGAGACTATGGACTCTGAAAAACAATCTGAGGGTTTTGAAGGGACGGGGGGTGGGAGGTGGGGGTACCAGGTGGTGGGTATTATAGAGGGCACGGATTGCATGGAGCACGGGGTGTGGTGCAAAAATAATGAATACTGTTACGCTGGAAATAAAAAAAAAAAAAATAACTACAATGTTACCTGTACTAAAAGAACACAGTGTGATGAGAAAAGATTATCTAGCTAGTTTGATGGATTAGTTTTACTTAAATGATTACCTGTATGACTGAATCCATTAAATTTACTGTTTGGGGAGATTAAAAGACAATAAATTAGATGGATGACTTAGGCTGTTAATGGTATTTACATTTGTTTTTCAGTTGTTAGTATCTTAAACTTCCTACTAGGAAATAATTAATGTGTTAAAAATAGTTTGAGTTGAGTCAAGTTTGAGTATCAAGATCTTGAAAGATAGTCCTCTGTTGAAGATGATTATTTCTGGTTGTGAAATTCTGGGTGATTTTACCCTGTTTCCTTTGTAGTTGATACTATGTTCAAATTCTTTAAAGTAAGTATGTATATATTTTTAGATAATTATTATAAAGAAGAGACTATATTGTACCTAACCTCCTAATCTGTCTCCCTGTTCCCATTTTCAATCCCCTGCCATTCCAACTCACTGTCCATACTACATTCTTTTAGAAATCTGAGTCTAATTATTCCAATCTCTTGCCTGAAAATCTTGCACAGCTTTTAAAATAAAGTTGAGAGTCCATCATAGAGAACCTGTATGATCTGAGGGGTCTTCCCTGGCATATACTGCCCCCACCTCAGCCTAGATTGTCCTTTTGTTTAATGTTCTCAAGCACCCTGTCTGCTTTGTCATAGCAATTAATACAGTTATAATGATGTCCCTATCTGTTTGCTTTTTTGTTTAATGTTTTCTTTCCTCCTGGTCTGCATGTTCCCTGAGATCAGGGGCCATGTCTATTTTTGAATGAGTGAATGAATGAGCTATTAATCAAATAATTAATAAAGAATTTCAGTATGTAGTCTCAAAATTATATTGTATGCAGTAACCAAAATAGCCACACAGTGTCACTAAAGTTTTAGTCCTTTGGGTGAAATAGGTGAATAATTTTTTTTTTTTAAATAGGTGAATAATTTGACATGAAATTATGGTTGGGAAATTTTCTTTAAAAAAAATTTTTTTTTTTTAAACTAGGCTCTGTGACCAGCATGGGGGCTTGAACTCACGACCCTGAGATTAAGAGTCACATACTCTAACAACTGAGCCATTCAGGCACCCCGGTCCAGAAATTTTCTAATTTGTATTCCAGTTTTTCAATTTTTATCAGAGGCTAGATTATATCTCTCTATATTGGCTTACTCTTTCAAGCAGAGGGTATCTGTTTATAGTAATATGTATGTAGGTAGGGCAAGGGTTTTATAGACCTATCAGACTTTAAAAATTTTTACTTTAGTAGACTAGTTTCAAAAAATATTTTTTGAGATACTGTGGCATATTTAATATTTAGTAAAAATGAGTTATTTGGTGTATCTTTTGCCTCCCAAACTAAAATATAACTTTTAGAGAGTATAGATAGTTATCTTTTTTTTTTTTTTGCATCCCTCCTCTCCAGCAGAACCCTATGTATGGAAATTTATATTTACTTGAATGAATGAGTGAATTAATATCCCTTTTTAAGGTCTTCTACCCAAATCTTAGGAACCTCTCTGAAGTCATATTTTAATTAGCCTTTATTAAAAATAATAGTAATAATATCGGTACAAGTATGTAATGACAGTAGTTTTCTTTTCTCTTGAAGCTACACATGGCAGTACTTACAGTAAGTACACACTTAAAGACCAAATCCATGTCTCTACTATATTGTTTTTTGGCAAGTAAAACATTAAAACAGTACTATCCCCACTTCTCCCTGAATTTATCTGCCCTATGACATTTTAGAATAAAAAAAAATAGAATCTGCCAGAAGTTTTTAAAAAAGGTTTTATTTATTTTATTTATTTATTTGACAAAGACAGAGAGACACAGCAAGAGAGGGAACACAAGCAGGGGGAGTGGGAGAGGTCGAAGCAGGTTCCCGCCAAGCAGGGAGCCCAATGGGAATTGTGGTCCCAGGGCTTGATACCCAGACCTTGGGACCACAACTTGAGCTGAAGGCAGATGCTTAATGACTGAGCCACACAGCCGGCCCTAGAATCTACCAGAAGTTTCAGTGAAAGATCACAAATGATGTATTTCTTAGGTATATTACAGTACATGGGAAAGTATATAGTATATACTGTCTGCTTCACATATTGGTTATCAGGATTTCATTTTTTTTGAATTACTTTACACACACGGGAGTTTTTTGTTTTTGTGGTTTTGTAGCTTTCTTGAAATTTTGTGTGCTTCTGAATATAACATGCTATGAATAGTTAAGAATAGAAAGAAAATGAGAAGATAACATGGAGAGTCTTAGATATTTGATTTATTTAAATATTTTTAAGCCATAACAAATTATCTTGAGATATGTATATCTCATTCCTCAATTAATAGAGCACAAATTGAACTTTTCACATAGAAAATGTTTTCTGTGAGGAGTAATCTAGTAAATTTCAGAAATTAAATGTTATTTATTTCTCCTTAAACAGCTTTACACAAATCCCAAGGAACCTGAGGTAAGAACACACATTGAGATGGAATTATATTTAAATATATTTACCTGAGTTGAGGCTGTTGATTATGTCACTAGATTACTATATGAGCAAAGTAACTTGTCATGAGCTCTTTCGGTGTGTTTTGTTATAAATGTCACCGATTCTTTATTATGAGATTTTAAAAACTACTTAGGAGTGTTAAAAAAAAAAAAAAAGCATAGAGGAGCCTATTCCCTAACATGTTAAAATTTAAAATCTCTCCATGTATACAACTATGTTTTATTATTTATTTTAACTGATTCCAAATCCTTTTTGTTTGTGGCCTTTTGGAAAAAAACAGCATAATTCTAAACTTTTCCCCTTTTTGACAACTAAATTCTCCCTTATTTGACCTTTTCATAGATTTCAGATCTTCTTCTTTCTCATAATTTCTTCCCTATTGAATCCTACTCATTTTCAAGGCCAATTTATGTTCAAATCTTCCATGAAATCCTCTTGGCCTATGCTGTTCACAGTAATTTCCTCCTCTAAATTCCTTTTCTGATGGGACCCCACAATTTAATACTCTCAGTTGATTCATGTAGATTACTTTATCTCTTCAATCAGATTCTGAATTCTTGAGGACAAGTGTCTTGTCTTATTTTCTATCTCCCAGAGTGAATATCATAGTCCTGGACATGTAATAGTTACTTGTACTACTCTGGCAATGGCATAGAGATGGAGAGAAAAGTCCTCGGTTCTCTCTTTTCATTCTCTGTACTTTCCTCCTAGTTTTCTTTCCTTCTTCTCTTTCCTTCTTCCTTGCTTTCAATTTTTCTTCTTAAGCCTATAGATTTAGCTTAATTGGTAGCATTCCTTTCTTGGGAAGATTATAAACAACTGTTTGAACAAGTTGGAGGAAAACTGGTACATACAGGTGGGTAAAAATTCCTCAATGCCTGAACTACCCCTTTTGATCTTTGTCTCTTGTTTAGTTTCAAAATGCTTCCCCCCCCCCACCACCTTTAGGTTTGAGGGGAAGTTTCCCAAACTAAAACTTTCTGATAAATTATAAATAAAGTGGTCATTTTCTTAATGCAATGAATTATTTTGTTTTCTTATGTATTTAAAACTCCTAATCTGAAAGCAGTGCTTTTGACGTAGTAAAATGCTGGGCTTATTGGGCTTAACTACAGAAAACTCTTAGAGTATGTGTGTGGAGGGGTGGGGGTGCTGTTAATGAGGTTTGATGCAGGCAAAGTAATGAAGTTAGAAAACAAAACCTTATAATATGAAGTGCTGAGCTATCATTTATAACCTAGAAAAAAATATTTTGAATGCTTATAGATCATTCCATGTAGCAGTGATCTCTAACCTCTGTGTGTACACTTTAGACTGCTAGAAATTTTAGTGACCTGTTTGAGGATATTAAAAGACTCAAAACACACCAAACGAGTCAGCAATAAGTACAATATGACTATGGAATAGCGACGTTCACAATGTTTAAAAATATCTGTGGGATTACACTATTTTATAGTTGATATTTAGCATCAAGTTGCTGATACAATCACTTGCCTCCTTAATCTCATTCTTTTTTTGTTGTTAAAAATTTTATTTATTTATTTTGAGAGAGAGAGCAAGCGAGAAGAGAGCACATGCAGGGGAGAGTGGCAGAGGGAAAGGGAAGAGCAGACTCTGCCAAGCAGGGAGCCGCCAGTCATGGGGCTCGATCCCAGGACTCTGGGGTCACAACCTGAGCTGAAGGCAGACACTTAAATGACTGATCCACCAGGCTCCCCACTCATTCTTTTATATACTCACAAAACAACATTCTCATGTAAGCACAGTCTTTTGGTGTTTATCTGATATTGTGCCATGTTTCTTGACTCCTATCTGTAGAAGTATTTCCTTCCCTAATCAAAACTGAAGAAACAATAGCAATATTAATATATACATGAAACAAAAATATATTTTATGCATGGATTAAAAATTGTAGCAATCTTGTGAAGAGTCAGTACAATAATCGCAAACCCCTGTCTTATATAAGTATGCTTACTGAGTTCAGGGGCCAATGGAGTTTTGGACATTGCACGAAGTTGTGGTATTTCTGTACTAGAAGTTTTGTTCTGGTTGCTCCATATCATGACAGAGATGAATTGACAAAAGTGACTAAAATAGTGAAGAGGGACAGTGTAGCTTTCCTATAGATAAACACTATGCATGGAGGGTATTAATAAGCTGTACCAAAATGTAAATATGTTAAGGAAAGGTTCACACAACTTAATGCATGATAGTATGGGGGGACACCTGGGTGCTCAGTCGGTTAAGCAACTGAGTCTTGATTTCAACTTAGATCTTGATCTCAGGGTGGTGAGTTCAATCCCGGTGTTGGGCTCCACCCAACAAAGAATGACTATGTATCAATACTGTGAGGACAAAAATCTTACTGTTTCACCGTCTATTCCTTTGTGCCTATTGGAGGTGGTCAACATCCATTTTTAATAGATTGTTTCAAGAACTGAAATATACATGGTTACTGTTTCTAGCCACAATTTGGTTTTAGAAATGTTGTTAAAAAAAAAATCCTTGTAGGATGAAATCCTAATTGATTGTGAACTCTATCCTGACTGAGTATTTAATCAGCAAATATTAATTGGGTTCTCTTTATGTGCCTAGCACTGTTCAAGGTATAAAAACACAGGAGTTAATGGGATAGACAAGATCCCTGCTCTCTGGAAGCTTGCATTCTTACATCCTTAGGGGAGAATAAACAATAAACAAACAAAAATGAGCAAAACAGTTTCAGATAATCCTACTGCTATGAAGAAAATAAAAGAAAGGTAATGTGCTGGAGAATACTGAGGCAGGGAATGGAGGAGGAAGGATTGGAATATAGTCTGTGGAAGGCTTCAGAGCTAAGCCTCAAAGGCCAGAGGAATCAGCCTATGCAGGTCTGTAGGAGGCAATGGCATGTGACTGGCAGAATAGCACAGTGGTTAACATTGTAGGTGCTGGAGTCAAATTCCAGCTCTAACACTTACTAGCTTCATGTATAATGAGGATAATAATACCTACATCAGAGCACTGACTGCATAAGAATGAATAAATGTAGAGCATTTAGGGCAGTGCCCAAATATCATCATCAACTGGAGACAGCATGTTCCAGAGGGTAGCTGTGCAAAGGCTCTAAGCCAGCAAGGCATCTTGTGTGTTCATGGAAAGGGTGCCCTGAGCCTGAAGCTTAGTGGGTAGGAGGGAAAGAAGCAGAAGATAAGGTCATAAAGGTAGACAAGGGACAGATGTGTAAGATCTTGTGGGCTAAGGTAAGTTTTTGGATTTTGTTCTAAGAAAAATGGGAAAATGTTGGGGTGTTTAAGCAAAGGAGTGACATGGTCTGACTTGTATTTTCAAAAACGCTTTTTGGCTATAGAACAGAGGATGAATTACTGAAGGAATAGTTTGCAAGCAAGGAGATCAGATGAAGTGAGATAGTGGTGGTTTGGACAGGATGATAGTAATGGATGGACTTAGAATATGCTTTGGAGATAGTCCTGAAAGGTCTTGCCAATGGATTGGAATGTGAAGGGAGGAGAAAAGGTTACATATGTGATTATTGCTTTGGTATCTGAATATATTCAATATGATTAACAGAAATGATTGCTGTGTGGCTTAAAGGCCCATCTTTATGAAGCGACACATTAATCTGAAAAGCAAGAAAATGTTTTATGCTTTTATTTAAGAAGAGACTAGTGCCTGCTGTAAATGTATCTTCTGTCATAATCAGAGTCAGATTGAAGTTATATGGAATTAGCATCTTCTGTAAGACCATTGTAAACATAACTCTCCCATGAATTGCTTCAGGGACCAAATAACATGTTAATAAAATTATCAGCTGCTAAAGGATCTACTCTTGTTATAATTAAAAAAATAAAAGATAGCTCAGAGCATCGAAAAGCTAGAATTTGCTGTGAAACATGGGCAGGCAGGAAGAATAGACATTGTTTGCTTGGCAGGGCAATTACATGCAGAATGAACAAAGAGAGGATGCTGTGTATCTTGCCTATCTGGGGCGAACCTCTGGTATCACATACCTCTCCTACTATACTCACAAAACAGCCTTCTAAATTTTGTTTGATTTCCCAAGTACACTGTCTTGCTAGAAAAATATTTTTTTCTTTTAAATTAAATCCACTACAAATCAGTTGTCTTGAGTTTAAGCAGCATGATCCAATTTCTTCAGGACTTGATAACCTGTGATTAACCTGTTTTCTAAGGTTTTAAGATCAGTAGAGTGGGGGGAACAAGTCTTAGAGTAAAGTAAGAGAAGCACTGAGGCTTTCTGATCAATCTAACATCCTCATACTCATAGTATGAAGACCAAATATTGAAACACATGACTGACGGGCACTTTTTGTGTTCTGACTTCAACTTACGCCCTTTGCCTGTCTTTTGGACCTTCTCCAGATCTGTGGACAAAGCTATACAGTGTATATGGGCCAAACTTTGCTTCAACTACAAGACAGTCATTTTACATGAAGTATGTCTCTTATGAGAACATGTGTCCCTCTTTATTTCTAGCTTTCTAAACAGTGAGGAGAGCAAATAGCAGTGGTATCTGAGTTTTTAGTGCAGGATCCAAAAAAAAGAGACCTGATGTCATAGATCCTGGTTTCTTTTTGAATTTTTCTAGTTTCTTGTTGCCATTCTGGTCTTGCCTGAATTACTGTAGTAGGCTCTTAATCGCTGTCATGGTTCCCACTTCTTCCTTCTTCACTATAATGATCTTAAAAACATGCAGGTTATTCCCATGCTTAAAACACTTCACTGTATTTCTGGTTTACTTAGAATAAAATCCAGACCTCTTGTTGTGGCCAGTAAAGCTCCACATCCTCATCTCCTACATTCTCTTACTTGCTTACTCATCACCAGCCACTTGGCTTCCTCTTTGACCTGAAAGAGGCTTGCTTTCCTGATTTAGAACTTTGCACTGCTGTTCCCTCTGCCTAGGATACACTGCCCTCCCCCAGATCTGCACGTGACCCCCTTTTGTCACTGAGGCTCAGCTCAAGCATCATCCTTTCAGGGAGGCCATCCTTGGCCTTCCAAACCAAATCAGTACCTCTGCCTTCTATTCTCTCATAGCTTGTGCTTCCTGTTGTTCACAGTACTTACTACTACCTGAAATTATTTTTTTTTTTTACTTATTTATTGACTGTCTCTCTCACCAGGCTGTCTATTCCAGAAAAACAGGGACCTTTTTTGTCATGTACACCACTTTGACTCCAGTGCCTAACACAAAGTAGACATTTGATAAATATCTGTTAAATGAATGAATGGTTTCTCAAACTGGTTTCACTGTCATTTATGTATGCCAGGTCAGGTACTTGATGCTGTGTCTTAGGTTCTCCAGCTTTGAAAGAATAACAATAGAATTTGCCATCTAACTCATTTTTAGCATGGAGGAGAAAAATTAAGTTATCTTTATATCTGGAAATATTACTCCTGAATAATGTCATGCTGTGAAACAAAGAGGTATGTATGTAAGTAGTATAGTAGGTATACAGTAAAAATATTCCTCACCTATTACCAGATAAGGTTCTGGATTTCTTTTTTGTAAGTAATTTCTTTCTCTATTCCCTTTGACATTTCTAGAAAGTGACTGAGATATACCAGTTCAAATTCAAATACACAAAAGAAGGAGCCACTATGGATTTTGACAGGTAGAATCTAATTGTTTAATGAACATGAGAAATAGGACTGAGGTAAACATAAGCTTCTTGAAGCCATAGATAGGCTTTATATTTCCTTTGTAACTTCCCCAATAATCCTACAAAACCCCTCTATTATTAATAATAGTAATAATTGTTTAAATTTCTGAAATCCGTGGATGAAGTTGGTGGGAGTAGAGTCTTCCTTTCCCTCCTTTCCTCCTCTCCTCATAGGTTATGTTAGTGGGGTCTAAAGGCAACTAAGTTTGGTGATTAAGAGTTCCATTTCCTAAAGCAGAGACCTAGCTTGAAATACTCCATTATTAGTCTAACTTTGGACAGATTACTCAACCTCCCTAGATATTAGTATTCTCATCTGCACAGTGGAATTAATAATATTTACATCGTATGGTTGTTGTGACTATTAAATTACAATGCACATACAAATCTTTGCCCATGCCTGTCATGTATTAGAAAGCCAGTAAATGGTACCTTGTGGCAGTGGTGGTGATGGTAGTGGTCCTTGGAGCCAGTGGTGGTTGGTGGGTGACGTAACAGTAGAAATTATATTAATGAGACTGTCTACATGGTGTTGACTGAAGAACTTTGTAAGATTCTACTTAGATACTAACCTGAAGTTTCTTGCTATGCCAAGATATTAATCTCCTTTGCCCTCGATATAGACAGACTGGATCTGGAGTAGATGAAACCCCTGAACATTATAGATGCAAACATTCTCATCTACTTCTCCCAGCATGTCATACAAATGTAATTTTTTATGTGTGTCCCTATATGGAAAAGACTGAAAAGCACTACATTTTCCTATCGATTTTATAATACCAAGTTTAGATATACTAATGGTTTAAAGAGGAAAGTCAAGAGTATTTGCTTAACAAGATTCCCAGGGTAGGAGATGTTTTATTGAAGAGCAACATTTTTTCCTATCCCAGTAGCTATTAGATTCAGAAAGATCTAAGTTTTGCTGATGAGATGGAATAGAAGTGGAGCAGGTGGATGGTGGTGAAAAGGCCTGGGTGGTAGAGGGATCCCAGTCAGGGGAATGAGTGCCCATGAAAGGAGCAACTCTGAAGAGAAATGTGGCCTAATTCTCAATTTTCTGCTATTAGCTCTGTCTTATCATTTACTGCAAGTTTGAGGATTTCTCTCTGAGATTCACTTCCTTAATTATCTTCTTATTTGTAAAACTTACAGCACTAAGATGTACAGAAGAAGTAAGTTTTAGGAATGAGAATTAAAATATTAATCATCATAAGCTAGCATTTATATAACATTATACAGATTGTACAGCGCTTTTCATGCATATTCTCCCACATTAAACAGTTGCCTTTTACTCTCCAAAATTTAAATATAAGTGCTACTGGCAACCAGATTAATCTCTTTTGTTATGAAGGCACATATGCCAAGTGATGAGCAATAAAACAGAAATGGCCAAATCTTTCAGCAATTTCAGAGAAGAAAATGCATATTACTAATTTCCTAGAAACCAAAGGTAGACATTTATTTAAATGATTGGTCATATAAAATCACCTTATCACCTCTTGTCTTTAAAAGAGTGCAGGGAAGTCTTGAGTATGATCTTACATGGATATGATTTTATAAATATGATGTATACTGAGAGATCCCATGAGCGAAATGCTATAGCCCTTCACTCGGGTTACCTATTTCAAATTGGTTAAATTTTTTTTTTTTCCAAATTGGTTAAATCTTCGTAGAGAAAACTGTGTTGTTCAAATTCAAAAAAGGAGGAAATGTATCCACTTAATAATGTCTGTTTTATGAATCTACGCTTCCTGCAGTAGCTCAGTTACTCAGGATTATGATTCATTATTGAGTGCTTATTATGTGAGAGGCATGTGCAAATATATTGCAGTGATAGTCCTTCCTAGAAGCTACTCAAATATGAGACCAATTTGGGAAGAAATTTTTGGAGAGAAATAAAAACATATTTAGAATCAGAAGGTAATTCGATTCAACTTGTACATTCATTCATTAATTCCACAAATGTTTACTGAATATTTACTCTAGCTGGCCACAGAAAGTACTGTGGACACGAAAGATAGAGCTATGCATAATCTAGAGGGGGCCATACAATTATACATAGGAGTAATGTATAGGAATTATCAGGGAAAACTTCCTTGAAGAGGTCTCACATAAGCTAGCTATTAAAGGATGAATTCAGGAGAGTCAGGAAAAGAAGTGGGAAAAGCAAATACAAGCAAACAAAGTGAACAACATATGCGAATGCACGTGGGTTAGAAGAAACTGGGCAGTAAATGCAGATGAGGTTGGAGGTGAGGGCGCGGGTGCTCATGAAAGGTATTGTACACCTACCTTCTTGAATTTGATTGAAAGGTGATGAGTGTACTAGAAGAATTTTAAGCAGGAGAGTGACAGGAGCAGATTTTCCTATTAGGTATATTATTGCAGTGGTGGGATAGAGAATAGCCATTGTTGCAATCCATGTAAGAGGAAGGGATGTCTCTGACAAATAACCAGACGGTAGAAAGGCCCAGAGCTGATGACCAATTTTCCAAATAGAAAATCTGGAGAGGTGTAGAAATATGTATAAGTTTATTCCACAAAGTGAGCTAACTGACCTAGAGTGTCTAACTCACTTGACAAGGTCATTCAGTTAGTTAGCAGCAGACCCAATATTAGATTTCAAGTCTCCTAATTCCAAATCCATTGTTCTCACTACTATGGCATGTGGTTATTTGTAACTCAGATTTTTTAAAAATCAGGTCATATTTAAAATGCCTTACAGAAACTTGCTACTTAAGAAATCCATTGTATATACATTGCAAAAAGTACAATGACTGCTCAAATTTACATTCTAAAAATGGTCTCAAGTGTCCTGATGTTTACTTTATATTTATTTGATCATATGGTAAAGAGTTTTGTTCTTTTTTAAAAGATTTTCAATATTATATATGATTGAAAAGTATGCTGTTTTTCTATATGGTTATAGCAGTAGTACAAGCTTCGAAAGTGGGACAAACAGTGAAGATATTAAGAAAGCCAGTGTTCTATTGATCCGTAAATTATATATACTGATGCAGAACCTTGGACCCCTTCCTAATGATGTTATACTTACTATGAAACTCCACTACTATAATGCGGGTAGGTGGATACCTCTAGTTAAATTCCTTCTTAAGTGTCAAAGTAATATTTTATATATAGAGATTTTGTAAATATCTGAAAGAGATATTTGTTGCTACACATGAAAGATTAATTTGGCATCTTTGAAACTCACAGTTTTCTTGGTTTTCTGCCCTTTTCATTTTGCAGTGACTCCACATGATTACCAACCCCCTGGTTTTAAAGAAGGGGTAAACTCGCACTTCCTGCTGTTCGAGGGGGAGCCTGTAAACCTGCAAGTGGGATTGGTCTCCACTGGCTTTCATAGCATGAAAGTAAAAGTCACAACTGAGGCCACCAGAGTGTCTGATTTGGAGAACAATCTCTTTCAGGAGAACAGCACTACTGAGATCGGTCATCAGGGTCTAGACTTTGATGAAGAAGAAGAAGAATGCAACAGTCACGTAAGGCAAAGCTTTATAGACCCTCCATTGCTTCACTTAAACCCAACTAACATTTTTAATTCCTACCTAGGTTATATTACCATAACAGTCCAGTGGAATATGTCAGGTATAAAAACTAAGACAAAAGTAGCCTCTGGCCTTGGGGAGTCTTTATTGTAAAAGAGGTACTGTCTTTAAGAAGGGAATATACTTCGAAATTCTCCATGACTAGGAGAAAAAAAAGTCTTTCCAATATACTTCTTTTATAAAAGGTATCCACAGATTTAGAAAAATTGGGTCTTTCTTTTTTTCATTTATAGGTAACATTTTTAGGACTTAAAAAATATTCTACATATTATTCATACTCACTGGAGGAATAAATAAGTTCTTGATTACTAGGATAATTGAGTGGGGGGATGTTGGGGGAGAAAAAGTTATGGATAAAATCAAGTTAGAGTGAAAACAATATGATAGTCAACTGTTGGTTATGTAGAGAGAGACAAGCTGTGGGGCTAAGTCCCTGGGGAAGGCCAGGGGTCTAGAGTGTTTAGGGCCACTGGAGCCAAACAGATAGGGTTCTGAGCCCTTTACTTTTCTACTTCCTCCATTAGAGACTTGGAGTTGAGTACTTGCTAGGGCCCCACTTTGCCCTAGGTAAATCCACACCCTGTCATCCAGATAACAAAGTTTACTGTATGTCAATGTTGTATTAAAAGGGTTCTGAGTTAGACAAAAAATTTTCAGACTGCTTAATGGTAGGTGATGCTATATAATAATCTTTTCAGGAGCTATTTTCAAATTAGGATGGTAATTTATTTGCTTGAGATAATTTGAGTCCTACTTAAACAGATACTGTAGTAAATAACTCTTGCAGATTCTTCTGGTTCTTTAAATCTGTGTTATATTTGATATATTGAAAAGAGGTCTTAATTAATATAAATAATATAACCAAACAACAGGATTTTGTTTTTAGTATTTTCACAATGTCACACATGCTAATGGCTTTAAAGTTTGATGCAACTCTTCTGATTCTGTTCAGGAAAATGCAGTTAACATAGATTAGTTAACAATAAAGGTTAAGAAAAGAAAAGAATGGACATGTTTAAACTGGATTTTTATCTTTTAAAATTGAGAATTTATCTTTTACCAATGGGAATGAAAGTGGACAACTTGAAAATGAATGATTCAATTGATAGATTAAATAAGATATGTGATAACACTTTCCAAGCATATGTTTAGTAGGAACTATATATACAAAATCAGGACTTTGTGGTAAACTCATTCAATTCAACTTCTCAATTATATGAAAGAATTTATTATGTCCAGTGAACAGCTTACTGACAATTTGTCACTAAAAATTCTATTGTTTTCCTTTATGGAACATACACATTCATACACTGACATACATATGTAGAACATTTTATGTTTTTAAAAATCATTTTATTTTGAAAATATCACTTACAGCGGAGTGTATGAGATAGTACGTACGTTTAAAGAATAATGAGAACATCCATGTAGCTTCCATTCAGGTTAAGAAGTAGAACACTGTCACTTCCTCAGGAGCCACCATGTGACTCACTCACTGTACCACTCACTGCATCACTTCCTTCTCCAAATGTAACCCTACTCCTAACTTCTATGATAATCCTTCTATTACTCTTCTTTATAATTTTACCATCTATGAGTATATCCACTTGTTTAAAACTTTTATATAAATGTAATCATACTCTTAAGTTATTTTTCTATGATTTGCTTCTTTTGCTTGACCATTTATTTGTGTGTGGTGGTTCATTTTTACTGCTGTAGAATTATTCTACTCTTTATAGACATTCTTTCTTTCTTTTTAATTGTTACAAGCCTTCATATACAAATCTCCTGGTATATATTTGCAAGGGCATCCCTAGAGAATATACCAAAGAATCCTAGGGCTTATACATTAGCAACTTTATTAGTAATGTAGAACTGTTTTCCAAAGTGGTTGTTCCTGTTAGGGTCCATAATCAAAGGAGCGAGACTGATACAAAGCGAAGGTCAAGCAAAGCTTTATTTCGCGCCAAGCATCAAGAATCATACTGACTGCTCAGGGCCGTTTCTTGCAAAGAGGCGACCCCTCCCAGCCTCACAAACTAACTTTTATAGCGGTAGTTTAGCCGGGCTATACACAGGTGGCCAATGAGATTGCAATACACAGAGAAAACTACACAGTCCTGCTAAGTCTGCCACACACAGAAATAAACTGCTAGGTCACACATGGGTGGCCAATTGAATTTCAATTTACCCTAGTAGATATATGCACGCCCAACTGATTGGACATCTTCACCTGGCCTGACCCGCCCCTGTATCTAGGCTTTGCAAGTAAGTTCCTCTGGGAGGGGCAGGGTCAATCTAAGTTTACTGCATAGGGTCAATCTAAGTTCACTACATACACTTGATCTTACATAAACACAAAATGACTCCCTCTGGCCAACCAGGCCCTTACAGTTCCCATTTGTACTCCACCAATAGTGGAGGAGAGTGCTCTACATTCTTGCTACCACTCAATATTATTTGAGTTTATGTTTCCTATCTACTGGATATAAAAAAGAGTAATACTTCATGATTTTTATTTGTATTTCCCTGATTATTAGTGAGTTTGAGCATCTTTTCTTGTGTGTTGGCCATTCTGGTTCTCTTATATATAAAGTAACTGTTCAAGTCTTTCATTTCTTTTTTTATTGGATTATTTATCTTTTCCTCATTGATTTACAATATATGTTTTGATTAATAATTTTTCTTTGCTTATTTATGTTGTAATATTTTTTCCAGGTTTGTGGCATGTCTTTTCACTTTTTAAAAGATGTCTTTGGCAAAGAGAAGTTCTTTTTTTTTTTTTCCTGGTAAAGAGAAGTTCTTAGTCTTAGTGTAATCAAATATTTTCCTCTAACATGTGCTTTTGAATGTTTTTAAGAAGTTTTTCTTTACCTGAGGCCATTTATAATACAGTAGTACCACCTTATATGTGATTTGGCTTTCTGCAGTTCAGTTATCCTCCATCAGCTAGAGTCTGGTAGTAGATAATCCTTCCTCTGACATATTGTCAGAAGGTAAATAGTAACCTAACAGTACATCACAATGCCTACATCTCTCATCTCACTTTATTTCACTACATAGGTACTTTATCATCTCACATCAACACAAGAAGAAGGGTGAGTATTAAGTAAGATATTTTGAAAGGGAGATAGACCATACTCATATGACTTTTATTACATTGTTCTAATTTATTAATAGTTATTGCTAATCTCTTACTGTGCCTTATACATTTAACTTCACTTTGGGCATGTATATGTAGGAAAAAAATAGTATATATAGGGTTTGGTACTATTTATGGTTTCTGGCACCCACTGGAGCTCTTAGAATATATTCCCTGCAAATAAGGGGGACTACTGTATTCTCCAGTATTTTATTCTAAGAATTTTAGGCTTTTCTTTTTACATTTAGGTTTTTTATTCCACTTCAAGTTTATTTTTATTTGTAGTATGAGATAGACCAGACCCCTTTAAAATTTTTAAATTCAAGTATAACTTATAGAAAAACACATCAGAATGATACAGCTCAATAAATATTCACAAACTGAACATCAGGGCTGGGATGAGGGTGAGGCAAGCAAAATGAGAGTAAGTGGGTTCTTAAATTTTGCTTCTTAGACAACTTGTTTGTCTCACCTTTGTCCCAGCCTACTGAATAAACATGTGAAATCAGCACCCAGATGAAGAAATAAAACACTACCAGTTCCTCAGAAAACCCAGTCTTACTTTGAAGTCATTCAACAAGAATATCTCTATGCTGACTTCTATTAGCATAGATTAGTTTCTCTGTTTTTTATTTTATAGATATAGAGTCATAGAGTATATGAGCCACTTGTACACTGAACATTATGTTGAGAGATTTATCCATATTCTTCCATGCTGTTGTACATCATTCTCACTATTCATTCCTTGAGTGTTGATGGTCATTTGGATAACTTTCTGGTTTTGACTATTATGAATAGTATTGCTCTGAACATTCTTAACATGCTTTTCAATGAAGTATGTACACATTTCTGGTAAGAATAGAACTGCTAAAGGTAGATTTGCTAGGTCAAGGATATGTGTATATTTTCGTTTTAATAGGTACTACAAAACAATTTCCAAAGTGGTTGTGCCAATTTATACTCCCATCAGGAATGTATGAGAGTTGTGGTTGCTCCACATCCTCACCAACCCTTGGCATTTTTTGTTTTGATTTTTAGTTTTAGCTATCCTGGTAGGTATGTAATGTTATGTCACTGTGGTTTTAATTTGCAGTTACCTGATGACTAATGAAGATGAGCCTCTTTTCATATGTTTGTCAGTCTTGTTGTTTATACTTTTTTGTAAAGTGTCTTTTCAAGTTGTCATTTTTTTCTATTGAGATCTATTGGACTGTTTTTCATTCTTACTGATTTTTAGGAGTTCTGCATATATATTCTATGTATAAGTCCTTTGTCAGATACATGTATTGTGAGTCTCTCTTTGATTTTGTGAGTTTCCTTTTTAGTCTCTTAATAGTATTTTGTGACCACTAATAGTATTTGAGAAAACTAGTTATATTAATTTTAATGTACTCTAATTTATTAATCTCTTCATCCATATGTGGCAGTTTTTAAATTATATATAATGTATTATTCTCTTGGCAGTTTTTATTTAAAAATTTTTGTCTGTTGGGGCGCCTGGGTGGCTCAATCAACTGAGTATCTGACTTATGGTTTCGGCTCAGGTCATGGGATCCAGCTCCTTCCTGGACTCCATGCTTGGTGGGGAGTCTGTGAGATTCTCTTTCTTTCCCTCTCCCTATGCCCCTCCCCTGATTCTTTTCTCTGTCTCTATCTCAAATAAATAAATCTTTCTTTTTTAAAAGATTTTATTTATTTATTTAACAAAGAGAGACACAGTGAGAGAGGGAACACAAGCAGGGGGAGCAGGAGAGGGAGAGGCAGGCTTCCTGTGGAGCAAGAATCTTGATGCAGGGCTTGATCCCAGGACCTGAACCGAAGACAGATGCTTAACGACTGAGCCACCTAAGTGCCCCTCAAATAAATAAATCTTTAAAAAAATTTTTTTTGTCTAGTCCAGGGGTGCCTGGATGGCTCAGTCAGTTAAGCATCTGACTCCTGTTTTGGCTCAGATCATGATCTTGGGATCATGAGATCCAGCCATACATGGACTCCACACTGAGCCTGGAGTCTGCTTAAGACTCTGTCTCCCTCTTCCTCTGCTCCTAACCCCGCTTGTGGTTTCTCTCTCCCTTTCTCAAAAAAAAAAAAAAAAAAGTTTTTGTCTATTTTGAATTTCACAGAGGTATGTTCTATGTTCTTCTCTAAAAAGGGGAAATAAGGGCAGGAACAAGAAATTTTTTAAATTATAAAAGACCTCTGTGAATAACTTTATACCCCAAAATATAAATACCTGACATTTCTCTCCCTGATATTCAAATATTCATATATTGTTGTATGAAGTTATTCATGGAGGTCTCTTATAATTTAAAAAATCTCTTTGTTCCTATAGCTATTTCCCCATTTTCATATCTGGTTGCTGTTTATTTGTGCCCCATTAGTTTTTCTTGGTTATATTTGCTAAAAATCAGTATTTATTATTATTATTCAAAGTCATCTTTTGGTTGTCCTGATCACTTCTTTTTTTTTGTTGTTAAACATTTCATTTACCTGGGACGCCTGGGTGTCTCAGTTGGTTGGACGACTGCCTTCGGCTCAGGTCATGATCCTGGAGTCCCGGGATCGAGTCCCGCATCGGGCTCCCAGCTCCATGGGGAGTCTGCTTCTCTCTCTGACCTTCTCCTCGTTCATGCTCTCTCTCACTGTCGCTCTCTCAAGTAAATAAATAAAATCTTTAAAAAAAAAACAAAAAAAAATTTCATTTACCTTATTTGAGAGAGGGAGCAAGCACAAGCACATAATGGGGGAGGAACTGAGGGAGAAGGAGAGGGAACCTGAAGCTGACTCTGGGCCTTGTTGCAGAGCCCCATGTGGGGCTTGATGTCATGACCACAAGAGCATGACCTAAGCTGAAACCAACAGTCAGATGCTTAACTAAGTGAGCCACCCAGAGCCCCTGTCCCATCACATCTATGGCATTTTGTTTGTTTTCTGTTTCATTCATGTTTTGATTTTTATCTTTGCCTTCTATTTCTCTGGTTTGGTTTTTGTCTCCCTGACTTCAAATTAATCTTTCTAACAATATATAGACATATGTATCTTGAAGGTACCTCAATATCAACATCTCCAAATAGGATTTCAACTTCTGACCAAATATACTCTTTCTTCTCTCAGGTTCATTATGTTGATGTTGTAATCATGATTTTATCAAACAGCCTGACTAGGAATGTGTTCAACTTCTGTGTTCTCACTTCTTACATCCCTTTGGTTACCTTTTCCATTTGTGTTACCCTTGAAATATTTCTCAAGTTTGGCTGTACTGGTGTTGTGCTGATTCAGTCTGTCATCATTGCTTTCTTTGCAAATGACAACTAAGAGTCTCCCTGATTTCAACATTGCCTCTCTAATCTGTCTTCTGGAGTACCAGAGAATGAGGATACTAAAACTATGATAATCATTTTCACATATTTCAAGTTCATTTATTTTGTGTAATTTCAAAGGGCAGAAGAAGAAACACGAAATGAAAATCACAGATAGTAAGATGAGGTTCATTTTGGCTCAGGAGAAGGAAGAACGTTCTCTTAAAAAATTTGAAAGCAGGGGCGCCTGAGTGGCTTAGTCGTTAAGTGTCTGCCATCGGCTCAGGTCATGATCCCAGGGTACTGGGATTGAGCCCTGCATTGGGCTCCCTGCTCAGCTGGAAACCTGCTTCTCCCTCTCCCACTCCCCCTGCTTGTGTTTCCTTTCTCACTGTTATCTCTGTCAAATAAATACATAAAGTCTTAAAAAAAAATTGAAAGCAGTATTATAATGACATTAAAGTAATTTAAAAAGCAATGCAAATCTTCCAACTTTCCTACCATCCTGTTGATACTGTTTTCACTTTTGTATATTCCAACACCTCCAGTTTTTTCCCACAGATAGATATATTTGTTTATGGTTTTTTAAAAAAATGTTTTAAAGATTTTATTTATTTATTTGACAGACAGAGATCACAAGTGGGTAGAGAGGCAGGCAGAGACAGAGAGAGGGGGAAGCAGGCTCCCTGCTGAGCAGAGAGCCCAATGCGAGGCTCGATCCCAGGACCCTGAGATCATGACCGGAGCTGAGGGCAGGGGCTTTAACCCACTAAGTCACCCAGGCGCCCCTGTTTATGGTTGTAATGATGGTTTATATATCCATTTGTTTTACTTTTATACTTAACATTAACTTTATAACTATGTCCCACGTTATTTTTCGCATTTCTAATTTTAGTGACCTTTTGTTTCATTTAGGTATTTACTCTGCTTTTCCATACTTTTAAACATTTTACATGCTCTCTCTCTCTAAAATAAATAAATAAAATCTTAAAAGAATATTTAGGCTAATTCCTGATTTTGCTATTATAGATAGTGTTTTAATAAATACTTTTGTATGTATGAGAGAATTTTCCTTGTTTTCTAAGGATATAGTATCAGGAGTGAAATGTACAGAACCTGAAAATTTGTATAGCTCTTATACAAGTATTACCAAATCATTTTCCAAAAGCTTGCCAGCTTCTCTACCTCTGCAGGATGGATTTTCTGACAATGAAACTGTTAAATAAATCTGGCTGTCTTGAGAAAATTGAACTCCTTGTCAGGTGCTATATTCAAGTATAGATACATACTGTATACAAGATAGGGTATAGATGATTATCTCCATGGTGTTGCAAGAGAAAATCATGATTTAGGGGAAAAGTTAAACTAGTGTGACCTCTGAGATCCCTTCTATGCTAAGATTCTCTGGGATATTTTAAAAATTCCTTTCAAGAGTAATGCTTGCTAAGCACTGTGTAGAAAACAAAGACATACAAAATATAGTTTCTACATTTGGGAACTCTGGCTGAAGAGACATTACTTACATAATGTAATGAGAAATAATAGTGGAGAGCATATGAATGATAGGAATAATACTAACAGCAGAGCATTGTTCTCGTGGTTTTCTATATATTATCACTTTTAACCTTCTCAGCTATTTTATGAAGGAGATTCTATTATTTTCCTGATTTTATAAATGAGCAACTACAGACTTAGAGAGATTAGCCAAAGGCTACATATACAGTGAATAAGTAGTGGGGCCAGGATTCAGATTCAGGTGGTTGGACTCCAAAGCCTGTGTTATTACAATACAGAAATAAGAATAAATTGGCACTGTGTGGGAAGGTTTCATTGAATTGGTGATTTTATGGATGAATTATATTTTGATTGGCAGAGATCAAGGCAAAGGATGTTCCAAGCAATCTGGAAATTACAGTATAGTATAGAACTTCTGTCTCTGTGACTTGTAATTCCAATACTGAACTTTGCATACCTTTCCCTGTATTCTATGGCTTTGCTGTAATCTCTATGTTTGGTAACTTCTAGCTCAAAGATTTCTTAAAACTTTTTTATATAATAAATTTTCTATTAAAATAGAACAAAATCTTGACCAAACAGCTTATACTGCTTTTTCACCAGTGATCCATAGTAAAGAAGCAATTTAACATATCATATTGTTGTGAGACTGTTGTAAGATTGAAAAAAAAAAAAAAGATTTTCATCCAATTTTCTTTTTCAGGTTATTTCTTATCTCAGTCCCAGAAAGAGAAATATAAAATTTTTTTATCCATAGTTGAAATTATTTAGTATTTATATGATTCATTGTCTGGTATGATCCTTAAGATCCAAAGAATGATGTAAAAGTGAGATTGTAATTTGATAATAAGTTCAGAAATGATAAAAGCACACAGACTTGAGGTTAAAAAATTCTTAAATTATAAGAACTCTTAAAACCTCCACTTGGACACAGAACCCATGTAGGAGACCAAGGAATTCTAGGACAAAATAGAGTTATGTAGAAGTGTCTGGAAAACTCTATCCTAAATGTGTCCTTATCATTTTATCTACTTCTGCAACACCTTCAGGACAGATCTTAATTCCTAATAGGGATGGTTTGGGCTTAAGATCTAACTAGTAGACAAACACAGTGACACCTCAATAGTATTCTGGGAAGTTGGGCCTGTTTTCTCTGTTGTGGTCATTTGGACGGATGACAATAGACATATATACTAGAGAGAGACCCCTGGCCAGGTTTCTTCAAAGAACTCACTATCTGGTAACAGTCAACACATATTCTGGAATTGGATGTGGAATTTTATTTAAATTTTATGCTAAATTTAAATGCTGATGGAAAAGTACTTCTTTCTAATAGAGATCATTAACTCTGGCTCCTTAAAAGACTAGTAATTACTGACATATACAGACAACTATAAAAAAAAGAGGGCTAATGTTACCCAAATCTACTTTAGAAACTGATGATTCTAGTTAATTAAACCATTATAGCTGTTTTGGAATTTGAATTTTTATCAGTGTTTTAGATAAGTGTTCATATGCCATAATTTTTAATTTTCTGAGCTCTTTATGAGTCTGTACCTCCATGTTAAAAAGAGTTGTTAGATACTCTACACATCTTTTCTATTCCTTCCTTTGTACCTAGTAATCTTGATCGAGTGTGGTGTATTTTCTCATCTGGGACACATTAATTTAACTGATCCATAAATAATTAATACAAGCGATGTTTTTTGAGGATTAGCTAAAGGCAGAAAAATTTTTTAATATAACAGCAATAAGTATTTCTTTTTCTTTTAAAGATTTATTCATTCATCTGAGGGAGAGAGAGAGAGAGAACATGCACATGAGCAGGGGGAAAAGCAAGGGGGAGAGAGAAGATCCTCAACCACACAGCTGAGTGAGGCACCTGACTCGGGACCCAATCCCAGAACCCTGAGACCATGATGTGAGCCAGAACCAAGAGTCAGAGCTTAACTGACCAAGCCACCCAGGTGCCCCCAGCCACCAATATTTCTTAAAAATCCATTCAATAGCTTATCATTTTGTCTAGGTACAAAATGAGCATTTTTGGATGCCTTTCTTTTTCCTGTGTGAGGCCCATTTTTCAGCCTTTTGTGCTAACACATTAGATTAGTGCAAATGATTTGTTTTTGAGAAAATAGAATGTAAAGTACATTAGTGCCAAAGTAAATGGTACCATTTAAGTGTGGGCTAGAAAGATATTTTCTGAATTCCTTACAATTGCTTTGTATTCCAGCCAATGGATTGAAACAAGAGCCTTTTCATTCTGAATCTATATTCTCTTACTGAACTCCGAACTGAAGTTTTGCATTTTTGAAGTATAGTCTGATGATTTTCATAGCATCACATCTCATGAAGCATATATGCTTTGTTTGATACAATGTGGTCTTGGCAAGGATATCTTAGATTCTTGGAAGTGGACTTGATTATTGAAAACGTTGAAGAAGGTACATTATCTACAGAAAATATTCAGTCTTAAAAACCACACATCATTCTCTGTTATGGGGCTAGTTCTTTCCACAAAGTTTTTTTTTGTTAAATAGGAAAAATTTTTAATTAATTTTTGTTTTCCTTTATAGAATGTAATTGTTATTCTCTGCTAACCATGCAAGGAGGAATGAAAGTTGGTTGAATGCCCGATAGTCCTTTAAATCATATCTTTTTTTTTAAAATGATCATTCTATAACATATCAGAGTTATTTCTAGTGGGAAGAGCCACACTGATGATCTGTGTATATTTCACTTATATAAAGAAAAAAAGAGTATATTGATATTTATTATAACAGAAGAAAAGTTGAGCATGGTGAGTAACCTTAGATAAGAATATTTTGGATGTATTCTTATTAAATCCTAGCATTAAAAGAATGTTTTGTTAAAAAAAAAAAAAACAGAAAAACAGAGTAATACTAAGAATCTTCTGTTTGTTTAAAAAAAAGATACTCCTAATAGTCTGATATAATACAATGTTATCATTATACTAAAACCATTAAACTAAAACTAATATTAGGTTCTATTTAAATTAGGATTTTTTTTTCTCTTCCCGTAAGTGGCCTCAGGTGATCTCTGAAAATGGTTCATTATTCACTTGGCCCAGAAAACCCTACCAAAGCATGCAAATTAAGAGGTTCAAATCTTTGTGTTCACTTTAAGAACACAAGTGAAACTGCCCAGGCCATCAAGGGTATGCATAACCAAAAAGCCACCAAGTATCTGAAACATGTCACTTTACAGAGGCAATTTGTGCTATTCCTTCACTACATTGGGGGGAGTTGGTAGGTGTGCCCAGGTCAAACAGTGGAGCTGGACACAGGATTGGTAACCCAAAAAGTGCTAAATTTTTGCTGCATGTGCTTAATAATGCAGAGTAATACTGAACTTAAAGGGTTTAGATGTAGATTCCTGGTCATTGAGCACATTCAGGAGAACAAAACCCCAAGATGTGGCATAGAATTCACAGGGCTCATGGTCAGATTAACACATGAGCTCTCCCTGTCACATTGAGAGGATCCTTACTGAAAAAGAGCAGATTGTTTCTAAACCAGAAAAGGAGGTTGCACAGAAGAAAGATATCCCAGAAGAAACTGAAGAAACAAAAATGTATGGCCCAGGAATAAATTCTACATAAAATAAATGCAAGTTAAAGGACCCAAATAAATAAAATCATGAATGAAAGAGGAGAGATCACAACTAACACCAAAGAAATACAAACTATTATAAGAACATACTATGAGCAACTCTACGCCAATAAATTTGACAATCTGGAAGAAATGGATGCATTCCTAGAAACATATAAACTACCACAACTGAACCAGGAAGAAATAGAAAGCCTGAACAGACCCATAACCAGTAAGGAGATTGAAACAGTCATTAAAAATCTCCAAACAAACAAAAGCCCAGGCCCAGCCTGCTTCCCGGGGGAATTCTACCAAACATTTAAAGAAGAACTAATTCCTATTCTCCTGAAACTGTTCCAAAAAATAGAAATGGAAGGAAAACTTCCTAACTCATTTTATGAGGCCAGCATCACCTTGATCCCAAAACCAGACAAGGATCCCATCAAAAAAGAGAGCTATAGACCAATATCCTTGATGAACACAGATGCGAAAATACTCAACAAAATACTAGCCAATAGGATTCAACAGTACATTAAAAGGATTATTCACCACGACCAAGTGGGATTTATTCCAGGGCTGCAAGGTTGGTTCAACATCCGCAAATCAGTCAATGTGATACAACACATCAATAAAAGAAAGAACAAGAACCATATGATACTCTCAATAGATGCTGAAAAAGCATTTGACAAAGTACAGCATCCCTTCCTGATCAAAACTCTTCAAAGTGTAGGGATAGAGGGCACATACCTCAATATCATCAAAGCCATCTATGAAAAACCCACCGCAAATATCATTCTCAATGGAGAAAAACTGAAAGCTTTTCCGCTAAGGTCAGGAACACGGCAAGGATGTCCATTATCACCACTGCTATTCAACATAGTACTAGAGGTCCTAGCCTCAGCAATCAGACAACAAAAGGAAATTAAAGGCATCCAAATCGGCAAAGAAGAAGTCAAATTATCACTCTTTGCAGATTATATGATACTATATGTGGAAAACCCAAAAGACTCCACTCCAAAACTGCTAGAACTTATACAGGAATTCAGTAAAGTGTCAGGATATAAAATCAATGCACAGAAATCAGTTGCATTTCTCTACACCAACAGCAAGACAGAAGAAAGAGAAATTAAGGAGTCAATCCCATTTACAATTGCACCCAAAACCATAAGATACCTAGGAATAAACCTAACCAAAGAGGCACAGAATCTATCCTCAGAAAACTATAAAGTACTCATGAAAGAAATTGAGGAAGACACAAAGAAATGGAAAAATGTTCCATGCTCCTGGATTGGAAGAATAAATATTGTGAAAATGTCTATGCTACCTAAAGCAATCTACACATTTAATGCAATTCCTATCAAAGTACCATCCATCTTTTTCAAAGAAATGGAACAAATAATTCTAAAATTTATATGGAACCAGAAAAGACCTCGAATAGCCAAAGGGATATTGAAAAAGAAAGCCAACGTTGGTGGCATCACAATTCCGGACTTTCAGCTCTATTACAAAGCTGTCATCATCAAGACAGCATGGTACTGGCACAAAAACAGACACATAGATCAATGGAACAGAATAGAGAGCCCAGAAATAGACCCTCAACTCTACAGTCAACTAATCTTCGACAAAGCAGGAAAGAATGTCCAATGGAAAAAAGACAGCCTCTTCAATAAATGGTGCTGGGAAAATTGGACAGCCACATGCAGAAAAATGAAATTGGACCATTTCCTTACACCACACACAAAAATAGACTCAAAATGGATGAAGGACCTCAATGTGCGAAAGGAATCCATCAAAATCCTTGAGGAGAACACAGGCAGCAACCTCTTCGACCTCAGCCGCAGCAATATCTTCCTAGGAACAACGCCAAAGGCAAGGGAAGCAAGGGCAAAAATGAACTATTGGGATTTCATCAAGATCAAAAGCTTTTGCACAGCAAAGGAAACAGTTAACAAAATCAAAAGACAACTGACAGAATGGGAGAAGATATTTGCAAACGACATATCAGATAAAGGACTAGTGTCCAGAATCTATAAAGAACTTAGCAAACTCAACACCCAAAGAACAAATAATCCAATCAAGAAATGGGCAGAGGACATGAACAGACATTTCTGCAAAGAAGACATCCAGATGGCCAACAGACACATGAAAAAGTGCTCCATATCACTCGGCATCAGGGAAATACAAATCAAAACCACAATGAGATATCACCTCACACCAGTCAGAATGGCTAAAATCAACAAGTCAGGAAATGACAGATGCTGGCGAGGATGCGGAGAAAGGGGAACTCTCCTACACTGTTGGTGGGAATGCAAGCTGGTGCAGCCACTCTGGAAAACAGCATGGAGGTTCCTCAAAATGTTGAAAATAGAACTGCCCTATGACCCAGCAATTGCACTATTGGGTATTTACCCTAAAGATACAAACGTAGTGATCCAAAGGGGCACGTGCACCCGAATGTTTATAGCAGCAATGTCCACAATAGCCAAACTATGGAAAGAACCTAGATGTCCATCAACAGATGAATGGATCAAGAAGATGTGGTATATATACACAATGGAATACTATGCAGCCATCAAAAGAAATGAAATCTTGCCATTTGCAACAACATGGATGGAACTAGAGCGTATCATGCTTAGCGAAATAAGTCAAGCAGAGAAAGACAACTATCATATGATCTCCCTGATATGAGGAAGTGGTGATGCAACATGGGGGCTTAAGTGGTTAAGAGAAGAATAAATGAAACAAGATGGGATTGGGAGGGAGACAAACCATAAGTGACTCTTAATCTCACAAAACAAACTGAGGGTTGCTGGGGGGAGGGGGTTTGGGAGAAGGGGGTGGGATTATGGACACTGGGGAGGGTATGTGCTTTGGTGAGTGCTGTGAAGTGTGTAAACCTGGTGATTCACAGACCTGTACCCCTGGGGATAAAAACATATGTTTATAAAAAATTAAAAATTAAAAAAAAATAAATAAATGCAAGTTAAAGTTAAAGAATTTTTTCAAAAGTGAAGACTTCGTTGAGATTTAGTCAACTGCACATTGGAAAAAATATAATGTTACTTGTATTTAGAATTATATTCAGTTATATAATTTAGAATTATATTCAGATTTTTCTAGTACTTGTTATATATGCTTCTAGTTTTCCATTTGAGGCTAAATTATCTTTTGGTAAACAGATGAGATTATGGTTTATAATAAATCCGGGTATCATAGAGAGAATAATTCTTTTAGCATTTATATTAGGATCTCAAAACTGAGATCTTAAGACTTCAGAAACCTGGTACTTCAGACAGTGGTAAGATGAACTAGAAAGAGGGGCACCTGGGTGGTACAGTCGGTTGAGCTCCTAATTCTTGGTTTTGGCTCAGGTCACGATCTCAGGGTTATTGAGACTGAGCCTGGTGTCCCCTGCTCTGTGCAGAGTGCTTCGGATTCTCTCTCTCTCTCTCCCTACCCCTCCCACTCATGCTCTCTCTCTCTCTCTCTTTCTCTCAAATGAATAAATCTTTAGAAGAAAAAAAAGAACTAGAAGCAGAAGTTTTATGTATATACCTTATGAAGTCATGACCTCAAGTTTGCTTCTTCTGCATGTAAGAGGGAACCTTCTTTGATAATCAAATTTAGAACAAGAAGAAACTTTAGAGCTAATGGCACTATGTTGATATTTAAACAAGTCTACATGAAGCTCATTGTGAAGAAAGCTTAAAAGATATTCTAAAATATTCTAATTGTAAGTTATCAACATTTATTCAGTCAATAAATTTATATTGAAGCCTATCATACATGAGTCATTGTACATAGGTAGTGAGCACAAATAAGCCAAATCCCTGATTCAAAACTGTTTGGTAAAGAAATAACACAGAAACAAACAGCTCTTATATAAATATAAATAATAGTATCACCATTCATTAAGTGCCTACAAAGGGCTAAATATACATAGTTTCAACTAATCCCAACAATGACTTTGCTTAACATTTTATAGATGAAGAAATGGAAGTGCATAGGCATTAGTTAGGATGTCCAGTGTTGCCTGATTATAAATCATCAAAATCAGTATTTGCATCTAGGTCTCTATGGCTTCAAAGTTCACACTCAATCCATTAAATCTCTTTTTTTATGATTTATTTATTTGAGAGAGAAAGAGAGAGTGCAGGGGAAGAGATGAGGGGAGGAAGAGAATCTCAAGCAGACTCCCTGCTGAGGGTGGAGCCTGACTTGGGGCTCTATCTCAAAACCCCAAAATCATGACCGGAGCTGAAACCAAGAGTCAACGCTCAGTTGACTGAGTCACCCAGGTACCCCTCAATCCATTAAATCTTACATTCATTCATAAAAGTCCCATAGGACAGCAAAAATCCAATAGAATGATCAAATTCCACTTCTAGTTTTGAAGGAATAAAGTTAATAGACTTGTTCTGGTGTGAACAATTAGGAAACAAAAAAATACATGAAATAACTGTTTTCAGACAACAGAAGGTGCAAAACTGTTATTTCTGAGAGAAGAAGAGGATGAGCCTTAAAATTGGCCTGACTTTCTGTCAGAAGGTACTTTCAGGACCACTGCCACAGAGAGGGGAGAACCCAAGCAGAAACTCTTGCTGAGCTGAAGAAACAGAGATTGGAGTTTGAGGAAGCTGAAGAAGTTGGGAACAGAATACCAGAAGGATGGGACCTATAAAGAGAAAGAGCTCTAGAAATTGGCATAGGGATCCCCTGAGTCTGTGGTTGAATATTCAGTTTCTCAAATGTGTTTGAAATTCTGTAAGGTTGGACAAAGAAAACTATTGGGGAGTTTTCTCTCCAGGTGTAAACTAGACAATTCCTAAAGCTGTCACGGGGCTGGGAAATGTTCATAAAATTACCAGTCACATGGAAAGAGACCTTGTTGAAAATCTCACGCATTCAACAGGGACTCTAGAAAGGTTATGCCTTAGCAGTAGAACTAAACCAACCCTCTAATGAAGGCCTCCAAACTTCATTTTAACAGCTTAAAAATAAACCTGGAAAGGTTCAAACTTATTTGCCAGTCAAAATGGAATTTAACATTTTTTTTTAAAGATTTTATTTATTTATTTGAGAGAGAGCATGAGTGAGGAGAAGGTCGGAGGGAGAAGCAGACTCCCCGTGGAGCTGGGAACCTGATGCAGGACTCAATCCCAGGACTCCGGGATCATGACCTGAGCCGAAGGCAGTCGGCCAACCAACTGAGCCACCCAGGTGTCCCGGAATTTAACACTTTAAAAAAACGATTTGTTTATATATTTGAGAGAGAGAGGTGTGAGTGGGGGGAGAGGCAGAGAGTGAGAATCTTCAATAGACTCCCTGCTGAGTTTGGACCCCGGTCTCATGACCCCTGAGACCATGACCTGAGCTGAAACCACGAGTTGGATGCCTAACTGACTGTGCCAGCCAGGCATCCCCCAAATTCAACACTTTTTAGAGGAAGACTACTAAATCCAAACACTCAACTATGTAAACTTACTGTCCATTATCCAATAAAACTTTATTGACGTGTAAAGCAGAAGGAAACATTCTTTTTAGAAGTAATATCTCCGCCCAGTGTGGGACTTGAACTCATGATGCCAAGATCAAGCATGGCATGCTTTACTGACTGAGCCAGCCAGGTGCCCCAGAAAATTGACCTATAACCAAAAGAAAATCAGTAGAAGACGCAGGAATGTCAGCAATGATAAAAATTAGTAGATAGTTACTTTAAAACAGCCATTATACTAAATGCTTTATTTGTAATCTCCAAAAACTGGACAATCCAAATGTTCTTTAATGGAGGAATGGATAAACTTATAAGGAAACAAGCTGTTAATACATGTAACAATGTGGGTCTATTGCAAATGGATTATGCTAAGTGAAAGAAGACAGAATCAAAAGACTACATACTATATGATTCTATTTATACGTTTTTCTTTCCTTAACAGATTTATTGAGTTATAATTAATATATTACACAATTTGTCCATTTAAAGTGTACAATTGAGTGGTTGTTAGTATATACACAGACTTGTGCAACCATTGCCACAGTCTTGTAACATTTTCATCACCTCAAAAAGAAACCCCAAACCCTTTAGTTATCACCTCCATATTTCCCCCTTTGTCCTCTCCCCCAAGTCCTAAGCAATCATTAATCTATTTTCTGACTCTGGATATTTCATATAAATGGAGTCATATAATGTGTGGTTTTTTTGTGACTGGCTTCTTTCACGTAGCATTATGTCTTCAAATTTCATCCATGCTGTAGGCTATATAGGGTACTTCATTCCTTTTTGCAGTGAATTATGTTCCATTGTATGGCTGTACAACATATTGTGTCCGCTCATCAGTGACAGACATTTGGGTTGTTTATACCTCTTAACTGTTATGAATGATGCTACTATAGCATTCATATATAAGTTCTTTTTGAACAGCTATTTTCAATTCTCTTGGATATATACCTAGGAGTGCCATCATTAGGTCATATGGTAACTCTGTCTTTAATATTTGAAGAACTCCAAAACTGTCTTCTAAAGTGGCTGCATCATTTTACATTCCTGCCAGCAGTATATAAAAGTTCCAATTTTCCCTATATTTTTACCAACATTCATCATGTTACTTTTTGATTCTAGCCATTCTAATGGGTATGAAGTATGTAGTATATTATGGTGGTTTTGATTTGCATTTTTTAATGACAGTTGTCAAGCATATTTTCATGTGTTGTCCCTTTATATATCTTCCATGGAGAAATGTTTATTCAGATCTTTTGCCCACCTTAAAGTTAGATTGTTAATTTTTTTTATTGTTGAGGATAAGAAGTCTTTATTTTTTCTAAGTCTAATTATCAGCTATACTGTTTGCATATAATTTCTCCCATTCTATGGGTTGTATTTTCACTTTCTTTTTTTTTAAATTTTTTAATTTTTTTAAAGATTTTATTTATTTATTTGACAGAGAGAGATCACAAGTAGGCAGAGAGGCAGGCAGAGAGAGAGAGAGAGGAGGAAGCAGGCTCCCCGCTGAGCAAAGAGCCCGATGCGGGACTCGATCCCAGGACCCTGAGATCATGACCCGAGCCGAAGGCAGCGGTTTAACCCACTGAGCCACCCAGGCGCCCCATATTTTCACTTTCTTGATGGTGTCCTTTGAAGCACAAATGACTTTCAATTTTGATCCATTTAATGGATCCATTTATTTTGGATCCATTATCCATTTTTCTTTTGTTGCTTATATTTTGTGTGTATGTTTGTGTGTCATATCTAGGCATAATCTGAGGTCATGGGGATTTATATCCCTCTATTTTCTTGTTAGTTTTATAGTTTTAGTTCTTATGTTTAGATCTTTGATTCATTTCAAGTTAATTTTTGTATATGGTATGAAATAATGATCTGACATTTTTTTGTATGTGGAAATCCAGTTGTTCCAACATCATTTATTCAAAAGATGATTCTTTCTTTCTAAAGTGGCCCTAGTGCTCTTATCAAAAATCAGTTTGACCATAGACACATGGCTTTATTTCTGGACTCCCAGTTGTATTCCATTAGTCTATATGGCTGTCTTTTGTGCCATTACTACACTGTCTTGATTACCATTGTTTTTTTTTTTAAGATTTTATTTATTTATTTGACAGACAAAGAGAGAGAGAGAGAGAGAACCAGAGGGCATAAGCAGGGGAATGGCAGAGAGAAAGGGAGAAGCAGACTCCCTGTTGAGCAGGGAGCTGGACATGGGGCTGGATCCCAGGACCCTGGGATCATGCCCTGAGCTGAAGACAGATGCTTAAATGACTGAGCCACCCAAGTGCTCCAATTACCATTATTTTCTAGTAAGTTTCCAATTAGGTATGAGTCTTCCTACTTCATTCTTTTTCAAGATTATTTTGGCTGTTGAGTCCTTTGAATTTTAGAATTGTTTAAATTTTCAAATCAGAAATTTGTCATTTTCTACAAAGAAGTCAGCTGGAATTCATAGAGAGAATGCACTGTATCTCTAGATCAACTTAGGGATTATTGACATTTTAACAATACTAAGTTGTTCTTGATCCATGAACAAGATCCTTGATCCATGATCAAGCTGTTCTTGATCCATAAATAAATGGGATATTTTCCCATTTATTTGGAATATTTTCCCATTTGTTTACATTTTCCTCAATTTCTTTCAGCAGTTTTTTATAGTTTTCAGAGTATAAGTTGTACACTTGTTTCATTAAATTTATTCCTAAGTATTTTATTCTTTTGATGCTATTGTGAGTGTAATTGGTTTTTCTTCATCTCATTTTGGATTGTTCATTGCAAGTGTATAGAAATGCAACTGAGTTTTGTATATTGATTTTATATCCTGCAACCTTGCTATGATGGTTAATTTGATATGTTGAGGATACTTGGAGGGTGTTTTTTGATGAGAGTAACGTTTAAATAGGTGAATTTTGAGTAAAGCGGATTGGCCCTCATAATGTGAGTGCCTCAACCAGTCAGCTGAAGGCCTGAATAAAGCAAAAAGATCATCCTTCTCAAGCAAGAGGTAATTCTCTGCAGACTGCCTTCAGACTTCATCTGTACCATAGGCTCTCCTGGGTCTGCAGGTTGCTGGCCTTCTGACTAGAATTACTTCATTGGTCCTTCTGCGTCTCAAGACTGCCAGCCCAGAGGGCAGATTCTGGATTTGCCAGTCAGACTCCATAATCGTCTGAGCCAATTCCTTATAATAAATCTCTCCATATACATATACACATCCTATTCTGTTTCTCTGGAGAACTCCTAACTAATATACTCACTGAACTTGTTAGTTTGAACAGTAATGGATTCCTTAGGATTTTCTATATATGAGACTGTGTCCTACAGATAAGATACACTTTTACTTCTTCCCCCTTTTTTTAAAAGATTTTATTTATTTATTTATTTATTTGAGAGAGCAAGAGCTCATAGGGGAGGGGCAAAGAGAGAGGGAGAGAGAGAGAATCTTAAGTAGATTCTGTGCTGAACACAGAGTCTGACATGGGGCTTGATTCCACCACCCAGATATCAGGACCTGAGCTGAAAGCAATAGTCAAACACTTAACTCACTAGCCACCCAGGCACCACTACTTCCTTTCCAGCCTGGATGCCTTTTATATCTTTTCCTTATCTAATTGCCATGACTAGAATTTCCATTACAATCTTGAATAAAAATGGTCAGAGTGGATGTTCTTGTTTTGTTCTTGATCTTAATGGTGAAGCATCCAGTCTTTCACCAAAAGGTATGTTATTGAGTATGATTTTTTTTTGTAGATGCCCTATGTTGCATTAGTTCTTGAGTGTTTTTTTAATCATGAAAAGCTGTTGGAATTTGATAAGTGCTTTTTCTGCATCTATTGACATGTGATTTTTGTCTTTTATTCTTTTGATATGATGTATTGCATTAATTAATTTTCAGATATTAAACTAAGCTTACATTTTTGGGAAAAATTTGGTCACAGGAGATATATATATATATATATATATATATATATATATATATGACATAAAAATATATATCATATGTATATATATCATTTTATATATATGTGTGTGTGTGTGTATATATATATATATTATGTTCCTGGTATTAGTGTGCTAATATTTTGTTGAGGACTTTTATGTTCATATGTATAAGGAATATTAATCTATAGCTTTCTTTTCTTGTGATGTCTTTTTCTGTTTTGGTATCAGGGTAACACTGGTTTCATAAAATGAGTTTGGAAGTGTTCACTCCTCTTCTACTTTTTGGAGGCATTTGTGAGGAGCTGGTATTAATTCTTCTTTAAATGTTTGATAGAATTCAGTGGCTCTCTGGGGCTGGGCTTTTCTTTGTGGGTGAGTTTTTCTTTCTTTGTTTCTTTCTTTTTCTCTTCTTTTTCTGCTATTTGATCTCTTCACTTATTAGAGACTTATTCAGATTTTCTGTTTCTTCTTGAGTCAGTTTTTGGAGTTTGTGCTTTCTAGGAATTTTCCATTTAATCTATGTTATCTAATTTATTGATATGTAACTATTCCTAGTATTCCTTTATGCCTTTTATATTTTCATGAAGTCTGTAGTAATGTTTCCTCTTTTATTTCAGACTCTAGTAATTTGTGTCTTCTGTTTTGTTTTCTTGGTTAGTCTGGATAATGGTTTGTCAAATTTGTTGATCTTTCAAAGAAACAGCTTATGGCTTCATCAATTTTCTCTGTTGTTTTTGTATTCTCCATTTCATAAGCTTCCAATATAATCTTTATTATCTCCTTTCTTCTGCCTGATTTAGATTTAGTTTATACTTTTTCTAATGTCTTAAGGTAGAAATTTAAGTTATTTGAGATCTCTCTTCTTTCTTAATATAGGCATTTATACCTATAAAATTCTCTCTAAGCCCTGCTCTAGCTGTGTTGTGTTTTGTTATGTTCTGTTTTCATTTTTATTCATCTTGAAGTATTTTCTGATTTCTCTTTTGATTTCGTCTTTGACTCATTGGTTATTTAGGAGCATGTTGTTTAATTTCTACATATTTGTGAGTTTCCTCAATTGTATTCTGTTCTTGATTTCTAATTTTATTCCATTGTGGTCAGAGAACATACTTTCTATTATTCTTTTAAATGTATTGAAGTTTGTTTAATGCTTTAACGTATGTTCTATGCTTGCATGTGCATAGTGCTGAATGTTCCATGTGCACTTAGGAAAAATACATATTCTGCTGTTATTTGGTATGTGTTCTGTAGATATATTAGGTCTGGTTGGTTTGTACTTTTGTTCAGGTCTTTTATTTTCTTGTTAATTTTCTGCCTAGTTGTCCTCCTTACTATTGAAATTGGGTGTTGAAGTCTCCAAATGTTGTTCAATTGCCTAGTCCTCCCTTCATTTCTGTCAGTTTTTGCTTCATGTGATTTTGTGTTCTATTATTAGATGTTTATAATTAATTTATCTTCTTGATGGATTGGCCCTTTTATCATTATAAAATGTCCCTCATTATCTCCAGTAGCAAATTTAATCCATTCACATTAATGCTGTTATTGATAGAGTTGCATTTATAACTGCCATTTTACTTTTTGCTTTCCCTGTGTTTCAGTGTTTTTGTTCCTCTAATACTCCTTTACTGCTTTCTTTTGCATTGAGTGAATATTTTTAATGAGGCATTTAAATTTCTTTAAGGTTTTTTTTTAACTATATATACATATGTTTTATTGGTTGCTTTGGGGCTTATCACATATCTCTTAACTCATCAAAATAAGTTTCAGGTTTATGCTAGTTGAATTCCAGGGAGATGTAGCATTGTTATTTCTATATAGCTCTAATCTCCCCGCCCATTTGTGTGGTATTATTGTTATACATATTGCATTTATTAGTGTTACAAGCCCAAAAATGCATTGCTGTAATTATTACTATACCATCTGTAGCCATTTCCTTAGCCCAATGCAGCTTTGCCCCCACTCACCTGCTTTGTGTTGATATCGGCAAATATATTACTTTTCTTTATGTTATAGGTTGAAGAATACATTACATACATGTTTTATACAATTGGTCTTTAAGTCAGTTAAGAGAAGAAAGGAGAAAATAGGCCTTTATACTGCTTTTTATTTATTATTTTTACACTGCTATTTATTTATTTATATATATATTTTAAGTAATCTCTCAACCCAACATAGTTCTTAGACCCACAATCCCAAGAACAGGAGCTACATGCTCCACTGACTGAGCCAGCCAGGTGCCCTTATAATGCCTTTTATAATTATGTAATTACCAATACCATTTCATTGTCTTTTGTTTTTTCGTGGCAATTTAAATTACCATCTGGAGTCACTTGCTTTCAACCTGAAGCATTTTCTATAGTATTTTCTGTAAGATGAATCTGCTGGCAACAAATTCTCTGTTTCTGTTAATAATTTTTTTTTCTCAAGATGACTTTGCTTGATTAAGGATTGACAGTTTTTCTTTGAACACTTTGATTATGCTATCCTACTGCCTAACTGGCCTCCATTGTTTCTGTTGAGAAGTCAGCTGTTAACCTTTTGGAGTTCCTTGTAAGTGATGAGTTGTTTCCTTTTGTTGTTAAGATTTTTGCCTTGTCTTTGGCTTTTAGCATTTTTATTTTGATGTTTCTGTTTGTGGTTCTCTTTGCACTTTTCTTACTTGTAGTTTGTTGAACACCCTGAATGTATACATTAGTGTTTTTCAATAAATTTGGACAAGTTTTCAGTCATTATTTCTTTAAATATTTATTTCTCACTCTTCTCTCCTTCATTATGTATATGTTGGTGCACTTAAAAGTATCCCACATTTCTCTGAGGCTCCTGTCATTTTTATTTTTTTCCTTTATTATTATTATTTTTTAAGATTTTATTTATTTATTTGAGAGACAGAGATCACACTAGGTGGAGAAGCAGGCAGAGAGAGAGGAGGAAGCAGGCTCCATGCTGAGCAGATATCCCAATGCGGGTCTCAATCCCAGGATCCTGGGATCATGACCTGAGCCGAAGGCAGAGACCTTAACCCACTGAGCCACCCAGACGCCCCTCTTTATTATTTTTTTTTAGGGATAGATTCCCAGAGGGGATTTCCCTTTTTTTTTTTTTAAGACTTTTTTTTTTTTAAAGACTTATTTGAGAGAGAAAGAGAGAGAGCCAGCACAAGTGGGCAGAGGGGAAGAGGAAGAAGGGAAGCCGACTCCTCACTGAGCACAGAGCCCAATGCAGGGCTCAGTCCCAGGACCCTGAGATCATGACCTGAGCCGAAGTCCAACACTTTACACACTGAGCCGTCCAGGAGCCCCTCTTGTCATTTTGTTTATTCTTTTTTTCTCTCTGGTTTTTGGGTTGCATAATTTTTATCTATCTATCTTCAAGTTTGATAAATCTTTCTTCTGTCAATTCAAATCTATTGTTGAACCTCTCTAGCAAATTTTCCATTTCAGTTCTTTTCAAATCCAGAATTTCCATTCAGTACTTTTTATAATTTCTATATCTTTATTGATATTTCCTATTGGATGTGACATTGTTGTCACACCTTCATTTCTTTAGTGTTGGTTTCCTATAATTATTTGATAATATATATAATGGATACTTTGAAGTTCTTGTCTGTTAAATTTGATATCTGATTGCTTTCACAGTCATTAACTGTTACCTGCTCCCCCCACCACCCCAGTGTATGAGTCATACCTTCCTGTTTTTCTGAATGTCCCATAATTTTTTTTTTTGAAACTAACATTTTAGATAATGTAGCAGCTCTGGTTCTGGACTTTCCCTTGCCTCCTGGCTCATGTTATTGTTATTTCTTTGTTTAGTGACTGGCTGTCTTATTTTAGTGAAATCTACTTCTCCCCTGTAGTATTCAGCCTCTGATGTTGCTACTTAGATAATGTAGCCTTGTGGATACCCACAATTACCTTGATGGTTTTGTCAGGACTTTCTTTGTCTCTTTCCCTGACCTCACCAGCTATTAAACTCAGCTAATTGCTAGTGATTGTTTTCAGCAGTGTTCCAGACATAAACTGCTCTAGAGACTAGGCCAATCAAATTTAGGCTCCTTTGAAGGGAGTTCCTGAGCTCAGTGTTTGTTCTTATTTCAAGAGGGCTCCTCCCACTTGTGTCTTATTTTGATTCTCTCCTGCAAACTAATTGGCCTACAGTTTAGCCTGTGTCTCCAATGAATCTACAAATACCCTCTCAATTTCCTTTCAGCACAAGCTTGATTGTATTTAAGAGTGCCCTTTGCCTTTCATTTCTCCACGTTCTGTTGCAAATAGTCACTTTTCTTGGGAAAAGTTAGGACATATCTCTTTTATGTCCTGCTTCTACCCTCTGGTAAAATCTCTGAGCCCCAGCTCTAAAGCTGGGAGTGGGGACAATGTCTTATATCTCTATGCATGACAGTCCTACTTTAGGAGCTGAGTGCTGGGTGGAGGTGAGGCATTAGACTCAGGTCTTCTCAATTAGTCTTTCCCAGTGTGGGACTATGGTCTTATGAGCCAGGGGAAGAGTGATTGTGTTCCTGGCTGCATCCAAATTAGAACCTTCGACCACCAGTGGGGGCTGGGTAGAAGAAAGGAGCCCTCAACTTTTGATCATAATGACATAGAATTTAGTCTCAACAATATATAGCCAGGATGAGAAATATGGATGTTTAGACCCTCTCATGAAGATGTAAGAGAGAGGGAGATATGCATACTTGGCTATACCAGTCTGGAGTGGAGTGGCGTCTCACCGAGCTCAGAGGGTGGAGGGAGTGGTTTTGGTTCAAATACCACAGACTTATTGTTCTTACCAAATTTTAGTAATTTTTCTTGAATAGAGGTTTCTTCGTTTGCTATATGTCTTTGGGACCATTCTGAGACTGAATTTTTAAAAATATTTATTTATTTATTTATTTATTTATTTAGAGCATAAGTGGGAGGGGCAGACAGAGAGGGAGGGAGAATCGCAGGCAGACTCCATGCTGAGCTTGGAACTCAATGCGAGGCTCAATCCCAGGATCCTGAGATCACGACCTGAGCTGAAACCAAGAGTTGGACATTCAACCAACTGAGCTACCCAGATATCCCCCAGCTGCTTTAATTTTTTAAAATAGCTTTATCAGTTTTTCTGAGAAGCAGGTCTGTGGAACTCTCCATACTGATATGCTAGAAGTTGATCTCTGTCAAAACATTCTTACAAAGGCAAAACTTAATTTTAAAATGTATGTATAATTATATATAATATGCATAATTGGTTGCTCTGCGCAAAGAAAATAGATTAGTAGGTTCCAGAGCTGGGTGTAAGGTTTGGTCACAAAGGGTCATAGTGGAGTTTTGAGGGTAATGGGGCTATTTTATAATTTTATTGTGCATATGTTTGTTAAAATTCACAGAACTATATGCTAAAAGGTATAGTTTTTACTGTATGTAAGTTATACCTCAATAAAACAAATGAGGAAAAGCTGATAAATATGCTCAATGATTTAAAGAAAAACATGAATATAATGAGAAAATGAAAAAATATTTTAAGAGTAGGGGCAGGGCCACCTGGGTGGCTTGGTTGGTTAAGTGTCTGCCTTCAGCTCAGGTCATGATTTCAGGGTCCTGGGTTTGAGCCCCATGTCAGGCTCCCTGCTCAACAGGAAGCCTGCTTCTCCCTCTCCCTCTGTGCTCTTTCTCTCTGTCAAGTAAATAAAAAGTAAAAAATAAATAATAAGATAAAAGAGGGACAAATAGATTGTAGAGTTTAAGAACACTATATCTGAAATTTAAAAATATCATTAGAGGGTTTAGCAGCAGATTAGACTCTACTAAAGAATAGAGCAGTGGGGGCGCCTGGGTGGCTCAATGGGTTAAAGCCTCTGCATTCAGCTCAGGTCATGATCTTAGGGTCCTGGGATTGAGCCCCATGTCGGGCTCTCTGCTCAGTGGGGAGCCTGCTTCCCCCTCTCTCTATGCGTGCCTCTCTGCCTACTTGTTATCTCTCTCTCTATCAATCAAATAAATAAATAAAATCTTAAAAAAAAAAAAGAATAGATCAATGAACTTGAAGATAGAGACAATATAAAATATCTAAACTGAAGCATAGAGGGGGAAACAAACCCAAACAAAACAAAATAGTGACTCTGTGACTTGTGGAACAATATCAAGCAGTCTAATCTGTATGTGTCATTGGAATCCCCGAAAGTCAAGTGGAGATTTGAAAATAGAGTGACCATAAATTTTATAAATTTGATGAAAATTATAAACACATGTTTAGCAGAGACAATATAAGCCATAAGACAATGGAATAACTTCTTTTAACTTCATGAAAGGTAAAAGCTTTCCACTTTGAATTTGTACCCAGCAAAAATAGCCTTTAAAAATTAAAGTGAAAAAAAGACATTTTTAGGCCAAAAAAAAAAAAAAAAGAATTTGTTGTCAATAGAGCAGTACTACAAGAAATATTAAAGAAGTTCAAGGGGCATCTGGGTGCTGCACTGAGTTAAACAACCAACTCTTGCTTTTGGCTCAGGTTGTGATCTCTGGGTCATGAAATCGAGCCCCACATTGGGCTCCATGCTGAGCATAGAATCTACTTAGAGTTTCTCTCTCCTTCTCCCTCTGCCTCTCCCTACTGCTTTCTCAAATAAATAAATAAATAAGTAAATCTTTAAGGGGTGTGTGTGTGTGTGTTTAATTCATTTGAGAGAGAGCAAGCAAAAGCACAAGCAGCGGGGAGGGTTAGAGCGAGAGGGAGAAGCAGACTCCTCATTGAGCAGGGTGCCTGATATGGAGCTCAATCCCAGGATCCCGGGATCATGACACGAGCCGAAGGCAGATGCTTAACCACCTGAGCGACCCAGGTGCCTCAACAAATAAATCTTTAAAACACACACACACACACACACACACACACACACACACACACTCAAATTGGAGGAAAATTATATGAGATGTATACTCGGATCTATGTTAATATGTGGTTAAATTAAGAATTTGTGTCTTGTTTTTGAATTTCTTTAAAAACAGCTTCTGGGGGTGCCTAGGTGTCTCAGTGGGTTGAAGCCTTTGCCTTCGGCTCGGGTCATGGTCTCAGGGTCCTGGGATCGAGCCCCGCATGGGGCTCTCTGCTCTGTGGGGAGCCTGCTTCCTCCTCTCTCTCTCTCTCTGCCTGCCTCTCTGCCTACTTGTGATCTCTCTCTGTCAAATAAATAAATAAATAAATCTTTAAAAAAAAAATAAAGACAGCTTCTGTTTAGAGCAAAAATAATAACAATACATTATTGAATTTATTACATGTAGGAGCAAAATATATGACAAGAGGACAAGAGGCAGGAAATTGGAGTACATTGTAAGATTTTTGCTTGATGTGGCACAATGTTATTTGAAGGTTAATTCCTTAAGTCAGATATGCATTTTATAAACTCTTGAAGAAATCATTAAAAAGTAGTATAATTAGTAGGTCAGTAGATGAGATACAATGAAAATTTCTTTAAACAAAATGTTCTTTTAAATGGTGAATCCAAAAAATGGCAAGAGAAAAGGAACTAAGAAGAGATGAGACAGATAGAAACAAAGTGGTAGACTTTAAGCCAATCACATAGACAGTTTAACTAAAAGAAAGATGTTTAAACACTTCAGTTAAAAGGCAGATACTGTCAAATGAATAGACAAATGCTATTTACAAGAAAAATACTTTCTATATAAAGAACCAGGTAACTTAAAAGTAAAATGATTATTAAAAAAAAAAGGATATATCACACAAAGACTACTTGTTTTTGTTTTTAAAGATTTTACCTATTTATTTGAGAGGGAGAGCATGAGAGAGTGAGCATGAATGGGCTTGATCCCAGGACCCTGGGATCATGACATGAGCTGAAGGCAGAAGCTTAATGACTGAGCCACCCAGGTGCTACTATACAAACACCACATGTAAGAAAGCTGGAATGACAATATTAATATCAGACAAGGTAGATTTTAGGATAAGGAATACTATCAGAGATAGAGATATCACTAGTAAAAGAATCCATCTTAAATGTATATACAGTTAATAACAGAGTTTGAAAATACATGAATCAAAACCTGATAGGACTAAAGGAGAAATCAATAATTACAGTTATTTCAGCACTCCTCTCTCAATGATAGAGCAAACAGAAAATCAGTAAATGTATAGAAGACTTAATACACCATCAACTTGACCTCATTAACCTTACAAAACACTCCATCCAGTAACCACAGAATACATATTCTTTTAAAGTGTTTATAGGGGCACCTGGGTGGCTCAGTGGGTTAAAGCCTCTGCCTTGGGCTCAGGTCATGATCCCAGGATCCTGGGATCAAGCCCCACATCCGGCTCTCTGCTCAACAGGAAGGCTGTTTCCTCCTTGCTCTCTGCCTGCCTCTCTGCCTACTTGTGATCTCTGTCTGTCAAATAAATAAATAAAATTCTTAAAAAAAAAAAACAAAAAGGTTTGTAGAACCAAATTAGACCATAATCTGGGTCATAAAACATGTTTTAGTGAATTTGAAAGGATTATAATAATAAAGTATTTCTCTGACCACAGTGGAGTTATATTAAAAATCAATAACAACACATCTAGAAAATATACAAAAATTTGGAAAATATTGAAAATACCTATATTTGATAAATCTCTAACTAGACTGCTAAGCAATAAAGAGAAAAGACACAAATTACCAATATCAGGCATGAGGGATAGGTATTGCTACCAATTCCACATACCTTAAAAACATAATAAAGAAATATGAAAATTGTATTTTGTTAAATTTGACAATTTGGGTAGAATAAATGCATTCATTGAAAGACAAAAATTACCAAACCAACACATGGAGAAATAGATAAACTTAATAAACTTACATTGCTTAAAGAAATTGAAGTCATTACTAAAACTCTTCATATACAGAAACTCTAGACTAGAGGGTTTCATTGGTGAATTCTATTAAACAATTAAGGAAGAAATAATGCTAATCTTAAACTCCATAAGAGCATAAAGGAGAAGTCTTCAAATTCCTCTTATGAGACCAGCATTATCCTAATACTAAAGCCAGACAAAGACATTACAAGAATAGGAAACTGTGGACTAAATAATATCCCTCATGACTATTGATGCAAATGTCCTTAGCAAAATATTATTAAATCAAATCAAGAAATATGTGGAAAAGATAATGTTTCATAACTAAATGGGGTTTATCCTAGGAGTGCAAGTTTGGTTTAAGATTTAAGAATCAATGTAGCGGCACCTGGGTGGCTCAGAGGGTTAAGTTACTGCATTTGGCTTAGGTCATGATCTCAGGGTCCTGGGATCAAGCCCTACATCGGGCTCTCTGCTCTGCAAGGAGCCTGCTTCCCCTCCTCTCTCTGCCTGTCTGTCTGCCTACTTGTGATATCTCTCTCTCTCTGTCAAATAAATAAATAAAATCTTAAAAAAAAAAGAATCAATGTAACTCACTGTATTAATGTAATAGAGGAGAAAAACTATGTGATTACTTCTATAGATGTAGAAAAAGTATTTAACAAAATTGAATACACATTTGTAATTTTTAAAAAAAGAAGCTTCTAGAAAATAAGGAATGGAAGGGAACTTCCTTGACCTTCTAAAAGACATTTACAAAGAACTTAAAGGTAACATCATACTTAATAGTGAAAGACTAAATGCTTCGCACCTAAGATAGACAATAAAACAAGATATCAACTCTTATCACTTTTATTTTCTGTTATAGTAGAGATCCTAGTCAGTGAATTAAGGTAAGAATAAGAAATAAAAGGCATACACATTGGAAAGGAAGAAATAAAACTGAATTTCTTTGAAAATGGCATGACTGCATACATAGAAAATCCTAAGAAATAGATAAGAAACACACTACCAGGGTTAGTAACATGAATTTAACAAGGTCACAGGATATAGGGTCAATACATAGAAATCTATTTTATTTCTGTATACTATTAATGATAAATTGGAAAGTGAAATTTTAAAAACCATTTCAGTAGCATAAAAATTCAAAAACTTTGAGCTAAATTAACAAGACAAATGGCAAGACCTGTATAATACAAACTATAAACCATTGCTGAGATAAAGAAGAGACAAATAAATGCAGAAATGTGTCATGTTGATGGATTAGAAGACTTGATTAAGAGGTCACTTTTCCCCAAACTGATCTTTATATTCAATAAAATCACAGCCCAAATTCTATAGGCTACCTTTGTAGAAATTGACAAGCTACTTCTAAAATTTAAATGGAAATGCAAGGGACCCCAAAACTCTATAATTATGAAAAAGAACAAAGTTGGAGAACTTACTCTCGGATATCAAGACTGTAAAAGTACACTAAACAAGATAGGGTGACATTGTGATGAAGATAAATGTACCAATCAATGGACTGGAATGAAGAGTTCAGAAGTATACCCGCATATATTTTATCAATTGATATTTTTATGAAAGCACTAAGGTAAAAGATAGTCTTTTTAACAAATGATGCTAGAACACTAGATATCCATATAGGAAAAATGAACCTTAATCCTAACCTCTTACCACACACAAGATTAATTCAAAATAGACCTAAATGTATGAGCTATAACTATAAAAATTCTAGAAGAAACGAAATTTCCAAGCAAAGATTTCTTAGGTCCCCAAAAGCACTAATCATAAAAGCAAAAAATTGTTGATAAATTGGACTTTATAAAAATTAAAAACTTTCTTCCAAGGACATTGTTAACAAATGATAATGCAAGCCAATACTGGGAGAAAATAGTCTGAATACATACCTATGACAAAGTAGTTGTATTCAGAATATATAGCTTTTATATATACAGATTATATTTATACAGATTATTTTCAACTTAATAGTAAGAGGACAATCCCATTTTTAAAAATGTCCCAAGAATTTGAATAGGCACCTTACGAGAAATATGTACCAATGGCCAAATAAATGCATGAAAAGATCCTTAATATTATCAGTCATCAAGGAAATGCAAATTAAAACCAGAATGTGATACTAGTCCACATTCACTAAGATGATTAAAAACTGACAATACCTTGGGACGCCTGGGTGGCTCAGTGGTTTGGGCCGCTGCCTTCGGCTCAGGTCATGATCTCAGGGTCCTGGGATTGGGTCCCGCATCGGGCTCTCTGCTGGGCAGAGAGCCTGCTTCCCTCTCTCACTCTCTCTGCCTGCCTCTCCATCTACTTGTGATTTCTCTCTGTCAAATAAATAAATAAAATCTTAAAAAAAAAAAACCTGACAATACCAAGTGTTGTCAAGATGTAAAGCTTTTAAAATTTTCATATATTGTTGATGGTTGTAAAATGGTACAACCACTTTGGAGAATGTTTTGTCACTTTTCTATAAAGTTAAGCCTACACTTAACTATATGGAACAGGAATTTCCCTCCTAGCTATTTACCCAAGAGAAAAGAAAACATGTAATCACAAAAGGACTTATATGCAAATGTTCATAACAATTTTATTCATAATAGCTCCAAACTGGAAACAACCCAAATGCTCATCTTCAGATCAAGGGATCAGCAAATTTGTACAATGAATTATTATTAGCAACAAAAAGGAACAAACAATGGGTACTTGTAAAACTGTGAATGCATTTTTAAAAATCAGAAAAGTCAGATAAAAGTATATACTGTCTAATTTATTTTACTTGAAATTTTAGAAACAAAACTAATCTGAAATGACAGGAAACAAATTGGTGTTTGCCTGGGGTCAGAGTTGGGTGGGGATTTAATGCAAAGCGGCATAAGGAAACTTACACTTGATATAGATGCAGCAGTGTGTATAATAATATGTAAATTTTGTTTCATTACAGTTGAATTTTAATACATAGTGATCACAGTGTTAATCATTAAAGCCCTATTGATAATTGTCCCAAGTTGGAAACAACCATGAAGGATTGATTCAATAAATTTTGGTAAACCAATAAAATGAAGCACTATGTAGCCATTAAGAAAATACTAGAGCAATAAAATTCTTGATCTGGAGATAGTATCCATTCTTCTTTGGTAAATGAAGGTAAAACAAGACACCTTTTGGGAGGTTTATATAATTTGGGTTATGTCAGTAACTTGTGTTTATATTATTATAACTATTTAATTCTATACAAAGCTGAATTATGTAGTAAGCCACAATTGCTTTTCCTTTCTTGCATAAGTTTTTCATTTACTTAGTTTTCTCTATACTTATTTCTAATTGAACTCCAAACTTTTATGCTGATTATCTAAACTGCATTGTCCAATATGGCAGTAACTAACCACATGTGGCTATTAAAATTTACATTAAGATAAATTAAATAAAACAATAAGTTTGTTTTCTCAAAAACACTAGACACATTTCAAGTTCTCTGACTAGTGACTACTGTATGTGCAGATGTAGAATATTTCCATCATCACAGAAAGAGTTAATATGTAGTGCTGTTCTAAATCTCCTCTCAGATATTCAGAAGAAATAATTATATCCTCACTGAGAAATTTCTCCTGGAGCTTTTCACCTTTGACCAAATTTGGATGATTGTTCTCTGGCTGGTGCCTCACTCTCATCCTGGAATCTGCCTTCACCAATTTCTGGAGAATTATTTGCCTTTCCTGTGTTAGATCTCTTTGTTTGTTTGTAAGTAATCTATATGCCCAATGTGGGACTCAAACCACACTGAGATCAGGAGTTGCATGCTCTACCTACTGAGGCAGCCAGGTGTCCCAAGATCCTGTTTCTTATTCTTGGTTTGCTCCCTCATTTTTGTGGAGTGTATCCTCTGGTAACTTTCTTAGAGGTGATGGGAAGTAAGTTTTTGAGATCATACATGCCCTAAAAATATCATTATTCTATCATTATATTTGATCAAGGGCTTGGCTGGCAATAAAAATCTAGGAAGACATTTATTTTTAATAAGAATATTGAGGCATTGTTCCTTTGTCTCCTAGTCTCTGTTGTTGCTGTTAAGAATTTCCAAGTCATTCTGATTCTGACATTTTGTATAATATCTGTTTTCTCCTATCTGGAAGATTTTTCCTCAGGTTTTTGAAATTTTATAATGTACCCTGGTGTAGGTCTATTCTCATTCATTATTTGTTCTTTTTTTTTTTTTAAAGATTTTATTTATTTATCAGAGAGAGAGAAGGGGAGAGAGCGAGCACAGGCAGACAGAATGGCAGGCAGAGGCAGAGGGAGAAGCAGGCTCCCTGCCAAGCAAGGAGCCCAATGTGGGACTCGATCCCAGGACGCTGGGATCATGACCTGAGCCGAAGGCAGCTGCTTAACCAACTGAGCCACCCAGGTGTCCCTCATTATTTGTTCTTATCACTCAGTGGCCCATTTGAATCTGGTAACTTGGGTATGCCTTCAGTTTTGGGAAATTTTCTTGAATTATTTCTTTGATAAAAATTATGCTTCCTCAAATTTCTCTGTTCTTCCTTTCTGGGTTTTTTAAAAATTCAGTTTTTTTTCAGTGTTCCAAAATTCATTGCTTATGCACCACGCCCAGTGCTCCATGCAATATGTGCCCTCCACAATACCCACCACCAGGCTCACCCTACCCTCCACCCCCACCAAACCCTCAGTTTGTTTCTCAGGGTCCACAATCTCTCATGGTTTGTCTCCCCCTGTGATCTCCCCCAAATCATTTCTCTCCACCTCCCAGTGTCCTCTGTGTTATTCCTTATACTCCACAAGTAAGTGAAACTGTATGATAATTGACTCTCTCTGCCTGACTTATTTCACTCAGCATAATCTATTCCAGTCCCATCCATGTTGATACAAAAGTTTGGTATTCTTCCTTTCTGATGCAAGCATAATACTCCATTGTATATATGGACCATATCTTCTTTATCCATTCATCTGCTGAAGGGCATTTTGGTTCTTTCCACAGTTTGATGACTGTGGTCATTGCTGCTATGAACATTGGGGTACAGGTGGCCCTTCTTTTCACTACATCTGTATCTTTGGGGTAAATACCCTGTAGTGCAATTGCAGGGTCAAAAGGTAGCTCTATTTTTAATTTCATAAGGAATCTCCACACTGTTTTCTGAAGTGGCTATACCAACTTGCATTTCTACCAACAGTGTAAGAGGATTCCCCTTTCTCCACATCCTCTCCAATACTTGTTTACTGTCTTGTTGATTTTGGCCATTCTAACTGGGATGAGGTGGTATCTCAATGTGGTTTTGATTTGAATCTCCCTGATGGCTAATGATGGTGAACATTTTTTCATGTGTCTGTCAGCCATTTGTATGTCTTCTTTGGAGAAGTGTCTGTTCATGTCTTCTGCCCATTTTTTGACATAATTATCTGTTCTGTGTGTGTTGAGTTTGAGGAGTTCTTTATAGATCTTGGATATCAGCCCTTTGTCTATAGTGTCATTTGTGAAGATCTACTCCCATTCCGTGGGTTGCCTCTTTGTTTTGTTGACTGTTTGCTTTGCTGTGCTTTGTGGGTTTCTTTCTTTCTTTCTTTCTTTCTTTCTTTCTTTCTTTCTTTCTTTCTTTCTTTCTTTCAAGATTTTATCTATTTATTTCACAGACAGAGATCACAAGTAGGCAGAGAGGCAGGCAGAGCAAGAGGGGGAAGCAGGCTCCCTGCCAAGCAGATAGCCAGATGCAGGACTTGATCCCAGGACACTGGGATCATGACCTGAGCCAAAGGCAGAAGCTTTAACCCACTGAGCCACCCGGGAGCCCCGATTTCTGGATTTCTTAATATTTAGATAGTGGACCTAATATACAGCTTCTCTATTTTAAAAAAATGTTTTCTCTCTAATTTTTTGTATCTTTTGCTTTTGTTCTACTTTTAAGGATAACTCTTCAATATAATCCTGCTCTTTTATTGAGTTTTCATTTATATTACTGTTTGTTTCCAAGAGCCTTTTGTTGTTGTTTTCTGAATGTTCCTTTTTATACTATCATATTCTTGTTTGTGCTCCAAGAATTGTGTCTTGTCTCAGAGGGTAGTATCTCTAAATAGATTTCTTCTCTCAGTATGTCTGTTTGTTACCTCTGTTTTTTTTTTTTTTAAGATTTTATTTATTTGACAGACAGAGATCACAAGTAGGCAGAGAGGCAGGTAGAGAGAGAGAGAGAGGAGGAAGCAGAGAGAGAGGCAGGTAGAGAGAGAGAGAGAGGAGAAGCAGGTTCCCTGCTGAGCAGAGAACCCGATGCGGGGCTCGATTCCAGGACCCTGGGATCATGACCTGAGCCAAAGGCAGAGGCTTTAACCCCCTGCCACCAGGTGCCCCTGTTACCTCTGTTTGTTTGCCATTTCCTCCTGTACTTCAATCCATCTCCTCTATCCCTCTCTCCTCAGAAGTCTGGAGATAGCTGGTAGTCCTAGTTCCTTGGCTGTCTGCTCATATTTAAGTGTAGAGGAACTAGAAAGCCCTAAACTTATTATAAATTATTGTGATTGTGGCCTTCACTCTAGAATGATCTGGTCAGGCCTTTGAGGGAATTCTTAATATCCGTATTTAATCTGTATCTGGGGCACCTGGGTGTCTCAGTCAGTTAAGTGTCTGCCTTTGGGTTGGGTCATGATCCCAGTGTCCTGGGATGGAGCCCTGTGTTGGGTTCCTTGCTCAGCAGGGAATCTGCTTCTTCTTCTCCCTCTGCCCCTCCTCTTGCTCATGCTCTTCCTCACTTGTGCTCTCTCTTACTTGTGCTCTCTCTCGCTTGTGCATGCTCTCTCTCAAATAAATAAATAAAATCATTAAAAAAAAATAAAAATAGGGGCACCTGGGTGGCTCAGTGGGTTAAGCCACTGCCTTCGACTCAGGTCATGATCTCGGGGTCCTGGGATCGAGTCCCGCATCGGGCTCTCTGCTCAGCAGGGAACCTGCTTCTCCTCTCTCTCTCTCTGCCTGCCTCTCTGCCTACTTGTGATCTCTCTCTGTCAAATAAATAAATAAAATCTTTTAAAAAAATAAATAAAAATAAAAATATTTCCTCTTGGTCAGTTTCCTCAGAATCTTTGTTGGCTGCAAGTATTTTGGGAGCCAAATAGAGATGGGAGGCCTGAGGGTCACTTTTACTTAATTCCTCATAAGGTTTCTTCAGGGATGGTTTGTATCCCACTATCCAAAGACTATCACCATCTATAAACTTAAGATTTTATACCCTGGTGGGCAAGGGTATAAAAGAGAATAAACTTATGATTTTATACCCTGGTGGGCAAGGGGCAACTGCATGGTTCTGCAAAGTTGAAGAAGGGATCTGAAGATTTCAGCTGCTTCATAAATGTCTTCAAGTTGATCTTATTTTAGCTCCTCTACCCATCCTCTTAATCCCCTCTTCCAAAAGTATATGATGCTGGACATTCCTTAGACTAATGTTCATTTGGGTGGTTGTTGGTTTGCTCCACTGCTAGTTTAAGTTACCAGCTTTTAGTTACCTCTCATGTATCTGCTTTCCAGCTTCCAAAATTTCAGTGCTTTTTTTCTTCCTTCTTATTCTTTCTGTCATTTGGGGTTTCTGCTCATTTGAGGTATAGGAAACCACCTCTACCCAGAAGTCAGTAAATACGTTTCTAAAAAATAAATATGTCAAGAATTAGTTTAAAGGACATACAGTGCATTTTTTCTTTAATTATTTTTGTCTGAAGAATAAAGATATTATTACTTTGTATAGGAATTCTGAGAATTGATAAAATATTGTTTAATAATTTAAACATGAAAAACACTTTATAATACTATAAAAATACTACAAAATTAAAGAATTTTTTAAAAAGATTTTATTTATTTATCTGACAGACAGATCACAAGTAGGCCGAGAGGAAGGAAGCAGGCTCCCCGCCAAGCAGAGAGCAGGGCTCGATCCCAGGACCCTGAAATCATGACCTGAGCCGAAGGCAGAGGCTTTAACCCACTGAGCCACCCAGGTGCCCTATATTTAAAGAATTTAAGTCTAAACCATCTCAGGAAGAGAATAGACTCCTAGTCTTCACTTGGAAATAAATACCTCAGCTGGATAGAAGGCCACTGGATATAGTAATGGTATCTGAAAATATTTTCATGTTTTAAAACTTCTTACTCTTACTGTATCTTTTCAGAGCTTGTCAGAACACTGTAGCCTCATAGTCTGAAAGTTCACAAAGATACTTCCTATTAATTTACAAGAATGTACAAAGAGATCAAATTTCTCCACTTGGTTTTGGATGCTTTGTGTCAAGATCCCTGACTTTGCTCAAAAGGAAAACTTTGAAGTTCTGAGCCAGGAGAGGAGGAAAATTGAAGTGAAATTGTTCTAAACTTTACATTAAAAAAGGCTTTAGGGGTGCCTGAGTGGCTCAGTGGGTTAAATCCTCTGCCTTCGGCTCAGGTCATGATCCCAGGGTCCTGGGATCGAGCTCCGAATTGGGCTCTCTGCTCAGCGGGGAGCCTGCTTCCCATCCTCTCTCTCTCTCAGCATGCCTCTCTGCCTACTTGTGATCTCTGAGTGTCAAATAAATAAATAAAATATTTTTTAAAAAATTAAAAAAAAAGGCTTTACATGATCCTGATTACCCCCCTAGTTAATATGCTGTTTCCTTCCTTTCCTTGCCAAATTTCTCACAAGATGCTTTCTTTCTTTTTTTTTTTTTTTTAAGATTTTACTTATTTATTTAGAGTGAGAGAACGTATGCATGTGTGTGTGCACATGCATAAGTAGGGTGAGGGACAGAGCGAGAGGAACAGTGTGTCAAGCAGACTCTATGCTGAGCATGGAGCCCAATCTTACAACCCCGAGGTCATGACCTCAACCAAAATCCAGAGTTGGATGCTTAACCAATTGAGCCAGCCAGGTACAGTTCACAAGACTCTTTCCATTTACTGCATACTCCTCACTTATTCTTTGGCTCAGAAAGCTGGCCACTTCACTTATCTTCACTTTCCTAACTATTCTCTTCATAATAAACAATGACTTTTTAAAGAATAGATTTCACAATCTTTATTCTTCTTGACCTATTTTATGATATTAACTATATACTATTTTTAAATGTTCCTTCTTATTTCTACGATATTATTCTGTTCTCATTTTTTTTCTATCTGCCGGACCTGTCATCCATTTCTCTGTCACTTTTGCTCCTCTTCCCACCTCCAGTTGCAGGTAAAATCCAACATCTCCACTGGTTTGACCATCTACGCTTTGAGCTGTACATATTTTCCTTTGGAGGATTCATCTCTTCTCTGGGCTTCACATATTATATCCACTCCCAAATGGCTTATCTTGAGGCCTCTTGCCCCAGAACTTCAGTTCTATATCTATAACTTTCTATTGGGAATTTCCACTTTGATGTCCCACCAATATGTCAAGTCCAATGTGCTCATCTCTTTATTCTCCACTGCCCTCCCCTTTTCACACCCAGAACGAATTTTCCTACCCAGTTTCCCTGCCTTTCAATGTCAACTTTATTCTCTCAATGTCTAAAGTTCAGAATCTTGGGATTGTTCTCTTTATTTAGTCAGGTATCAAAAGTTCCCCAAGCTTTCCCTTTCCAGTCAGATTTTTTTTTTAAGATTTTATTTATTTATTTGACAGAGAGAGATCACAGTAGACAGAGAGGCAGGCAGAGAGAAGAGAGAGGGGAAGCAGGCTCCCCGCTGAGCAGAGAGCCCGATGTGGGACTCAATCCCAGGACCCTGAGATCATGACCTGAGCCGAAGGCAGCGGCTCAACCCACTGAGCCACCCAGGCACCCCTCCAGTCAGATTTTACTACTGAAACTTGAATCCAGGCCTTCTTCCTCCCGCATTTAAATTGCTGCCACAGCCTCCAGGCTCTCCCATAGCCTTCTGCACTATCCCTCATACCAATACCAATCTGATATTTTTTGTAACCTTCATCATATCACTTCCCTAATTAAAATATTTCATGACTTCTATTTCTTACTACATCTCAATCTGCAGGTTACTTATGATCTGGCTCCATGTTACCTATTTTATTTCCCACTATTACCCAACATGTTCCCCTTCCTTGAGTTATGTCCATTTTCTCACTGTCAGGAACAAGCCAAGTTCACTTCTTCCTCCATATCTTAACAAATATACTTTTCTCTTGCCTGGAATGCCTTTCTTCTTTCCATTGACCCAAATCATATCCACCTTGCAAAAGAATTGTCCTTGTTTGCTCTGTCTACTTCCCTGTTATCTGTTCTCTTTAACACACTTTAACCAGGTATTCTTCCCCACTATTCCTCAATTCATACTATTTTCCTATTATTAGTCACTTCCTCAGTCTTTCCCATCTCAGTAAATGAAACCGTCATTTACCCAGTTGCTCTAAGACCCTAGCAGATATCCTTGGCTCTTCTCCCTTATAACCCACATCTACTCCATCAGCAAATCCAGTGAGCTCTCCTTTCAAAATATATTTCAAATATGACCACTTCTCACTATCTCATTGTTACCATTCTAGCTCAAGTAAATAGTACTCATGTAGGGTCTCCCTGCTTTCATTTTTGCCTTTGCAAAGTTTGACACAAAGCATCAAGAATCTTCCTTTAAAGATATGACTCTCTTTATGTCACTTCACTTTCCATAGTCTTCCAGGTGATACATGATCTGCTCTAGCCTAAGGTACTAGCTTTAGCTCATGCCAGTTTCCCCTCACTCCTTTGTCTCTAGCTTTTCTGGATTTCTTTGTTTTAAGAACAAGCCAAACTTACTGATACCTCACTTACATGTGGACACATTTAAAAATAATCACTAGATAAGTTTGAACACAATAAATGTCTTCAGTTTCCACAATATGTGTCTCTGTATAATTTATATAAATAGATTTTTATATGTAAGACATATATCAACAGGAAAAAACAAGAAAATATACAATCTTTGCTCTAGAATAGTCTTTTGTGTAAATTTATGTTTATGTTGAAACATCCTCTAACTTACAGAAAAACTGTAAGTTCAACACAAATGATTTCCTCAACCAGTTGCTTCATCACTTCTGAAATACTGTAGTATACAATCCCTAAAAACATGGATAGTCTAAAAAATAATCACAATACAACCATGAAAACTGGTAAATTAATTCTGACACATTACTATTATCTAACCCTCAAAGTCTCTTCAAGTTTTAGCCTAATAATGTCAATGATAGGGATAAGGATCCACATTAAATCAATGTTGTATTTACTTGTTGAATTTCTTTAGCTTCCTTTAGCTTAGGGCTGTTCCTCAGTCTTTCCTTGATTTTCATGTCCTTGACATGTTTTTGTGTATGTGTATTTGTTTTGTTTTTATTAAAGTATAGTTGATACACAATGTTATATTAACTTCAGGTGTACAACATAATGATTCAACAAATCTGTATATTATGCAACTTGACATGTCTTTATAGAATGGACCAGTTATTTTGTAGAATGTCCTTCAATTTGGGTTTGTCTGATGTTTCCTCATGATTAGGTTCAGGGTATGCATCTTTTTCAGGAATACCGCAGAAGTGGTACTTAGTACTTATTGCTTCCCGTCAAATGATACATGATTTTGATCTGTCCATTATTGATGGATGTTTATTTTGATTACTTGATTAAAGAGGTTTCTACCAGGATTCTTTACTGTAGTTACTCTTTTCTCTTTGTAATTTTAAATAGTTTGTAGGGAAGTTCTTTGAAACTGTGTAAATTATCCTATTTCTCATCAAACTTCTCATTCATTATTTATTTATATCAGTATAGACTCATGGGTGCCTGTTTTATCCATTACTATCATTATTTTTATTTATTTTGATGCTCTCATTGTCTCAGATTTTGCCAGTGGGCAGCCCTTTAAGCTGGCTTCTGTGTTCTTTGACATGTCCCCTCAATTCTTTGAGTAGTTCCCTTATATTCTGGTACATCTGGCTCATCTTGTACTTTTCTGGTTCCAGTCCTGGAATCAGCCATTTCTCCAAGGATACCTAGTTTTTTATTGGTTTCATTTAGTAGCCAAGACATGGTCTTCTCTCAGTGGATGAGCTAGAAAATACGTGTACGAACACGTACACACATACACACACACACACACACACACAATCTATATGTCTCTTTATGGAAATCCATGAGTTCACACCTATATTGCCAATTCCAATCCAAAGCTATAGAAATCATTCCAATTTTTTCACTTTCCATATTTGTAATTTCTTTCTCCATTAGTAAGAAACCTTGCCTTCATTATGCTTTACATGCTTACTTACTTTATCAGTCCCCTCAAACATAACCAAACTCCCATCCTCGTCGCCTTCTCCTGCACACATATAGATACCCATCTTACTCCTGTAGGGCTCTGACCCTCCTGCTCTGGGCCTTTTTCCCAATGTAGATGCAATGCCCTCCTCACCCTGCTCAGGGTGCCTCTCTTGCTCTGCTACACCTAACACTAGTTTTTGGGGTTTTTTTTTAAGTTTTTATTTATTTATTTGACACAGAGAGAGAGAGAGAGACCACAAGTAGGCTGAGAGGCAGGCAGGGAGAGAGGGAGAAGCAGGCTCCCTGCTGAGCAGAGAGCCCGATGTGGGGCTTGATCCCAGGACCCTAAGATCATGACCTGAGCCGAAGGCAGAGGCTTAACCCACTGAGCCACCCAAGCTAACACTAGTGTTAAGACTAAACTGTTCATTAAAGGATGGGAAGAACTAAGGCCAAAACTTTACTTAGAAAATCCTTTCTAGTTAGCGTAGATTTGACTACCAAGTTGAGAAGGCTATAACATTTTTATTCCCTTTCCCCTAACAAAGCATATATTATAAATATTAATCAGTTTGAAATACCATAGCAATCAGTGGACAAGAAACCAAATTCATTTCTTGAAGAGCACCCAACCTAGATCAATGTAAAACAGAACACCCAGATTTTAAAAAATTCCTTCACATTTTTTCATCTTTTGTTAAAATGTTTCAGTGTTATGGACACAGCCTCAGAATCACTATTAAGCACTAAAGATTATAAGTTCATGAACCTTACATTTTGAAGATGGAGGTTTCTGATGCCTAAGGCCCTTGAATCAAAATTAATTTTATCTTTTAAAACTGAGAAATGCAAATGTTTCATCACAATTACATTGATGTCATTCAGTTATACCACAAGGCTTTGCAATACAATGTCTACATTGAATTGATTGTCCTTTGAAACTTTAGAACTGAAACTTCTACAAGATTGCCCTTGATAACCGTTTCACAGAGATGAAGCTGTGATGAGGAGTCAGGATATTGCCATCAAAGAGACTGCAACCCCTGGAGACTAAAATGTTCCCAGGACCAAAAAACCCAAGTTTGCCTCCAAATCCTTTAAAGATATAAACTAACCATTCCAAGAAGTAGCTTTCTCATTCCTACTCTTATTCCAAATTTTCGTTGTCTGAGAAAGGCGAATTTAGCCTTTCTTCTAAATCAAGATATGATATGACTGCACTTTTGTTTAATTCTAAGTCAAAACATTCCCAAACTCCCACTGCATTCCTGAGAAGCCCTAAATGCTGTTGAAGTTCTCTCATGGCCATGTCTCATTCCTTTAGAGAGCCAAGCACTCTCCATCTGTAGCTTCTCAGAGGCCATGAAAAGGGAAGGGCCTCCGTGACTGCTCTGACCAGGTGGGTCAGATTAGCTTTTACAGTCCACTTACGAGGCCGCTAACAAGGCTCCTCTGTGGGTGTTTGAGTACACCTTACAGAACTGCTGATGACCTCATGAGCCAAAGAAAGCTGGTCTCACATTGTGGACTAAGCCTAAATATTAATACTACTTTATATTTATGTAGTGTCTTTTTTCCAAGGAGCTCCAACCTCTTTACAGACATTATGTCATTAATCCTCAAAGCATCACTGTTCAGTACATGGCAAATATTATCCCCCTCCCTTTTTTTTTTTTTTTTTTTTTTTACTGTGATGGAAACTTGCAAGTCAGTGATGGAACCCAGCACCCTAGTTCTGAGTCTTTGTGCTATACCATGAAAAAACAGATGAATAATTTTTCAAGCTTATTCGTTGATTCTTGGGTGGGATTTGAGAGGATATCTGCTTGTATGCATTTCAATTTTCAGTGTCTCTAGGTTCTGTGTTCCTCTTTTCCTCCTTCATTTTCAGTCAAGCATTTTCAACCATATGTAGTTCATCTTCTACTGTTGCATTTACAGGAACACCCAAAGTTTGTAGCTGAAATTTGAAATGAAAGATTTTGTTATTGAATATGTAATCTGGCTTATCTCTGAGAGATACTTTATACTTTTCATACCCCAAGATAAGTTAGATTTAAAAAAAAAATCCCTTGGCCAGCTCAAGGGACATTTCATTTATAGCAATCACATATTCACCAAAATCAGGTACTGTTCAACTAGATACAACCAATTTGTAATGAGTAATTAACATGTACCAGATTGGGTGCCAAACATTTTCAAATACATGATCTTATTTTATATATAATATTCCATTAGAACCTGTTAGATCAAGTCTTATGTGTGTGGAAACACTCTCAAGAGTAGGGCAGGGAAAAAAGACATTAATAGAAGTATGGCCTCAGCGGCTTTATCCCCCAGAAAAGAGCTCAATTAACTCTAATTCCCTTAGTGGAAATCCCCAGTGTAAATATTTCCACAAAAAGGGAACATGTGGCTAAATTCTAAAAACCACCTGGAATTAGCTCAATACCCACACACTTAAAAAAAAAACTTTAAAAATTGGTTCCTGCAGCCTCAACAATTAATGCAAAGCCTCAAAGGAACAAAACACAGCCATATCTACTGATGATAAATATTTCTTGATTTCACTTAGTTAGACATTTCCTAGTCAGAAATATTAGTATCTGGGGTTAAGAACAATAGTGGAATAACTTTAAACACAAGAATCAGTTTCACATCTTATCTTTATGTGACCCACTGTTATGTTGTTTTCCAAATTGGTGGTTGTCTGGTACATCGCCAAATTAGATAATGGAAGTTAAAAGAGAGATACTGGAGAAAAATCAGAAAAATTCTTCTAAAATAAGGAGAAACTTTCAACTTCTACTCATTAAATTCTGAAAGCCTCAGAGTAAAAATGTGCCAGATGCCCGGCAACAATAATACTATTCCACTCTAAATAATATTCTAAATAAATGGTGTTTAATTTGAAACTGAGCAGCCCTTACCCCATCATGGAAAATCTTTATAGGTTGGAAAATATGTACAGTATGTCATACTTTAGGTATATAATTTAGCCATATTCTGTAGCATAGCTACCCCGCAGTTTATACTCAACAACCTTGGGTTTTTAAGAAAATATATTCATAACATTCTAAATGTTTGTTTTTTCTTGTCATAGGAAATGTTAGCCAAAAGGAATACCCTGTAACTCATAAAAATTTAGTGATGGGGAAACTTAGAAAGTAGTAGTCAAAAACTGATGTCTGCCCTAGCGGACACAATCATGTTGATTGTGCACCGCACAATTCCAGGGATACCTAAAACCTAGACAACACTGTAAATGGCAGCCCCTGGAGGAGAACAATTCCTGGCATCCCTGATTAGTGAAGCTTTTGAAAATGCTCATGGGTTTTTCTCTGATTCACAACCGAAGACCAGTTGTAAGCTTCTGTGGGACTTTTATTATTCTTCCTTACATTTTTGCATGTGTGCAAAGTTCTAAATTTTTCCTCTCCATATTGGTTCCGAAAGGCTTCCCTGACTGATTGAGCTGCAGCACACTGGTCTGGCATTCTCCCAGCCCTAGGTTTTCATGAGTCAGGGAAAACGTGTGCAGTTCGAGAAGAAGCTTGTCAGACGTGCTCAACCAGCCATGGGCTAATTTATGAAGTCCTTCCCCCTATTCTTCTTTTCCCTCCACATTCCTAAAGCATACTGCTTGTAACTTTATTTAGCCCTTACTTCATCTACCTGTGTTAGATATTGGTTAGAGTTCATTGCTTACACATCTGTGCTCTTCACTACCTTGAAACACTGCTGTCTGTCCCTGTTGTGCCTTCCCAGTGCTCCCATCACCATCGCAGCACTTAGCATGGTACTCTGAATCTCTGCTTTCCTGACCCTCCTCTTTTAACCCTCCACTCTTTGGTTCTCTCTCAATTCATTTAGGCAGGAGGAAAACATGTGGCATCTTGTTGGTGAGGATAACTGGAAGCAATGGGAAGAAAGCCCACCTTCATATGCTATGAGACCAGGAGTGCCCCCACAGATAGGTCTGTTATTTGGTCACAACCCTCCACTTCCTTGTGTACTCTTACTGTGGACAGGCCCGGTCCAGTTTTAGTAAAGCAATTAGGAGAGAATGATACTGGGAATTTTACAACAGTTTAGTGGTGCAGTAGATTTCAAAATGAAAACAAGAGTAACTGATAACAGTGGTTGCTTTCTAGGGGGGAATCGAGTGGTTCAGGGATGGCAGGGAAAATCTCACTAACTTTATTTTACCTTTCGAACTTCTTACTATGTGATTGTATTAGTTAATAAAATAGATAAATAAAACCAAATACAAAAAGTAGATGTGAATACAAAGTAGATGTGAACTAAACTGATGCCATAGAAAATTCTGAAAGGATTAAAATATATTAAAAAATCAAAGTAGATCAGAAAGAGAGGTATGATTGTTTTTATTTTGTGTTAGAAACTGAAATGTTTCACCATTTTCTGGAAAAGTAATATAAAAATTAATTTTAGGGGGTGCCTGTCTGGCTCAGTCGGTGGAGCATGTCACTGTTGATCTCAGGATCTACACCATGTTGGGTGTAGATGTTAGTTAAAATTTTTTTTAAAAATTAAGTTTAGCCGTCTGCCTCTCATATAAAACTTATCCGTCCTCTCAACACCCAACTAGTTCTCTTTTGAGGTTTTCTTTTACTTTTTTCTTTTCCTCTTAGAATGAACTCAGGGCCAATTTAAAGTGAAAATTTGACTTCTGAGTGAATGTTTCTTTGCCATTCTGGGGTTGGGAGCGGAGGCCCTAAATGCCATCTCCTTCACCCTCTCCTTCCTGCCAGTGAGATTAGGCAGTTATAAACAGAGATTTGGAAGTCACACCTATAGAGACCTTCCACTTGAGAAACTCTTCATACCAAAGTCTTCGTACCACTTGAGAAACTCTTCATCCCTTTTCTGTTCATTTTATGGGACCTATCTCTATAGTCATTTCTGTACTTACAGTTATACTAGGTTCCTTTCGACACCTGCTAATACACTTTATAGAGACTCAGATTCAAGCAACTGACCTACATAGCAAATATATAAGAAGCAAGTTATCACATTTCTAATTCTGTATCTATTATCTCTTCATCTCTTTTTTGAAGAATCAGCAAACCCATGTCAAGTTTAGTACATCTAATAACACCATCATGTCATTGCCTGTAGGTTTCCTCCTACATGACACAAACCAAGAAACAACTTTTTCATTTTTTTAAAAGATTTCATTAGGGCGCCTGGGTGGCTCAGTGGGTTAAGCCTCTGCCTTCGGCTCAGGTCCTGATCCCAGGGTCCTGAGATCGAGCCCTGCATCGGGTTCTCTACTCAATGGGGAACCTGCTTCCCCCCGCCCTTTACCTACCTATTTGCTTACTTGTGATCTCTCTCTCTGTCAAAAAAATAAATAAAAACTAAAAAAAAAAAAAAAAAAAAAAAGATGTCAATTATTTATTTGACACAGAGAGAGAGCCTACAAGCAGGGGGAGCAGCAGGCAGAGGGAGAGGCAGACTCCCTGCTGAACATGGAGCCTGAGGCAGGGCTCCATCCCAGGACTCTGGGATCATGACCTGAGCTGAAGGCAGATGCTTCTGAGCCACCAGGACACCCCCAACTTTTTCGTTTTTATAATTACTTCAAGTATGTGCTTGAATGTGTTTATATATGTGTGTTTTTTTAAAGTAAACTCTACCCCCAACTTGGGGCTCAAACTCATGACTCCAAGATCAGGAGTTGCATGCTCTACCTACTGAGCCAGTGCACCCCTGTTCATGTGTGTTTTATATGTCTGCCTTTAGCTACCACAGAATTAATAGTTAATCACTAAGGCATTTGAAAGTAGGAAAGTACCTGACATTTTTCTATTGAAAAGTATCTAAATATTTTAGAATATTTTATAATTTATAAAGGTAATGGGGCGCCTGGGTGGCTCAGTGTGTTAAAGCCTCTGCTTGGGCTCAGGTCATGATCCCAGGGTCCTGGGATCGAACCCTGCATTGGGCTCTCTGCTCAGCAGGGAGACTGCTTCTCCCTCTCTCTCTGCCTGCTTCTCTGCCTACTTGTGATCTCTGTCTGTCAAATTAATAAATAAAATCTTTAAAAAAAAATTTATAAAGGTAAGCCAAATAAACTTGGAAGTTTTTAAATACTCTTTTTAAAATTTTTAATAATACACTTTATTTATTAATGTATCAAATATTATAATTCTACCATGTAATAAATATGAAAAATTATGAAGGTTATATTTATATTCTTTGTCTTATATGTAGTCTACTTTATGTTCCTTTATTACCTTTCTAGTTTACAAACAAAAGTAATTTCATAATGAAACTTTCACCATACTGAAATAAAAGAAAAGAATAAGAAGAAATAAAAAGCATGTTGGTTGTAAACATATCAAGTAATAAGACAAATTTTAACAGAATTTATAAGCAAATTAATAGGGAACTTCATATTTTTAGTATAACCTTATATAAGTTACACATGAATACATTCTCATAAATAAGTCAAAAACTACCCACCAAGATATTTCACAACTTTGACTTTGCATTTAAAATACACATAGGCGCGCGCACACACACACACACACACACACACACACACACACAAGATGTACTGTCCAATATGGTAGCCACTAGCTACATGTGGCTATTAAGCACGTACAATGTGACTAATCTGAGTTGACATGTGCTATAAGAGTAAAATAGACACTGGATTGTGAAGATTTGGAATAAGACAAAAAGAATGTAAACTATCCCAATAATTTTTACATTGATTACATATTGAAATGATAGTATTTTTGATATATAGGATCAAATAAAAGTATTGATTACCATTCTTAATTTCATGTTTCTTTTGACTTTGTTTTTTTCTTTCTACTTTTTAAAATACATCTACTAGAAAATTTAGTTATGTATGTGGCTTGTAATTGTATCTTACATTCTTTTCTTTTTTGTTTTTTTGGTTTATTTATTAATTTTTTAAAAAGATTTATTTTTATTTATCAGAGAAAAAGAGAGCACAGGGTGGATAGGGACAAAGGGAGAGGAAGAGAGAGAATCTCAAGCAGACTTCCCGCTGAGCATGGAGCCTGACATGGGGCTTGATCTTACAACCCATGAGATCACAACCAATGCCAAAACCAAAAGCCAGACACTCAATTGACTGAGCCCAGGCACCACTAAATCATCTTTTTAAAAATTATCTTTAAGAAAAATGCCACTTGGGCGCCTGGGTGGCTCAGTGGGTTGAGCTGCTGCCTTCGGCTCAGGTCATCATCTCAGGGTCCTGGGATCGAGTCCCGCATCGGGCTTTCTGCTCAGCGGGGAGTCTGCTTCCTCCTCTCTCTCTCTGCCTGCCTCTCCGCCTACTTGTGATCTCTCTGTCAAATAAATAAATAAAATATTTTAAAAAAAATGCCACTTTAAAAAATGTGGTTAAAATACATATATAACATAAAATTTATCATTTTGACTATTTTTAATGTATAGTTCATTCCCATTGTTGTAAAACCATTTAAGTTAATTTCCATTGTTGTAAAACCATCACCACCATCAAGCTATAGAACTTCTTCATCTTCCCAAACTGAAGCTTCATATCTATTAAATAACTCCCCATTTCTCTCCCTAGCCCCTGGTAACCACCATCCTACTTTTCTTCTATAACTTTGACTAAGTGCTTCATATAAGTGAAATCATACAATAGTTACTCTTCTGTGACTGGGCTTATTTTCATTTAGCATAGTGTCCTCAAGGTTCACACATGTTGTAGCATGTTTCAGAATTTCCTTCATTTTTATGACTAAATAATATTACATTGTCTATGTATGCTACATTTTGTTCATCCATTCATCCATTGATGGACATTTGGGTTGCTTCTATCTTTTGGCTATTATGAATTATACTACTATTGACATGGGTGTACAAATATCTGTTTGAGTTTCTGCTTTTAGTTCTTTGGGGTATATACCTAGAAGTGGAATTGCTGGATTATATGGTTATTCTATCTTTAATTTTAAGAGGAACTTCCATACTATTTCCTTCCTTCCTTCCTTCCTTCCTTCCTTCCTTCCTTTTGGATTTGGGGAGGGACAGAGGGAGAGAAACAAGCAGACTCCTGGCTGATCACAGAGCCTGACAGACATAGGGCTCTATCCCAGGACCCTGAGATCATGACCTGAGCCAAAGTCAGATGCTCAACTGACTGAATTTACTCGGGCACCCCCATACTATTTTCCATAGAAAATGTATCATTCTACATTCCCATCAGCAATGCTTAGAGTTTCAGATTCTCCATGTCATCCCTAATACTCCTCCATTTTTTATTTTTTATTTTTTTAAATATTTTATTTATTTATTTGAGAGAGACAGAAAGCATGATGGGGGTGGAGGGTCAGAGGGAGAGGGAAAGCAGACTCCCTGCTGAGAAAGAAGCCCAATGCAAGGGCTCTCAGGGCTCTCAGGACCTGTGATGGTGACCTGAGCTGAATGTAGACACTTAACTGACTGAGTCACCCAAGTGCCCCATCAATACTTTTATTTTCTGTTTGGTTTAAAAAAAAAAAAAAAAAGCCATCCTAATGGGTATGAAATAATATGTGATTGTGGTTTTGATTTGCATTTCCTTAATAATTAGTGATGTTGAGAATCTTTTCATTTGCTTATTTGACCATTTGTGTATCTTTGAAGAAATGCTTATTCAAAGTCCTTCACAGAGTTTTTTTGTTTTTGTTTTTGTTTTTTAATAAGTGTTACCATTCTTTTTTTTTTAAGATTTTATTTATTTGTTTGGTAGAGATCACAAGTAGGCAGAGAGGCACTCAGAGAGAGAGAGGAAAAGAAGCAGGCTCCCTGCTGAGCAGAGAGCCTGATGCGGGGCTCGGTTCCAGGACCCTGGGATCATGACCTGAGCCGAAGGCAGAGGCTTTAACCCACTGAGAAACCCAGGCACCCCTTCACAGAGTTTTTAATCAGGTTGTTTTGTTGTTGTTGAATTGTAGAGATTCTTTATATATTCTGGATTATTAATCACTTAACAGATATAATGACTTACAAATATTTTCTCTTATTTCATGGGTTGTCTGTTCACTCTCTTGGTAGTATTCTTGGATGTACAATTTTAAATTTGATAAAGTCCAGTTTATCTGTTTTTTCTTTTGCTGCCTCTGTTTTGATGTCATATCTAAGAAATTCTTGTCAAATCCAATGTCATGTGTATCCCCCTGTGTTTTCTTCTGTGAGTTTTGTGGTTTTAGCTCGTATGTTTAGGTCTTCAATCCTTTTTTTTTTTTCTTTTTTAAGCTTTTCTCTTTTATTTTCTTATTTTTTTATTTATTTTAAGCAAACTTTACCCTCATGGGGTTTGAATTCAACAACTCTGAGATAAAGAGCTGCATGTTCTACTCATTGAGCCAGCCAGGTGCCCCTCTTCAATTCATTTTGAGTAATTTTTGTATATGACGTAAGGATCCAACTTCATTCTTTTACATACAGGTATTCAGTTTTTTTCAGCACCATTTACTGAAAGACTTTCTTTTATGCATGAATGCTCTGGACACCCTTGCTGAAAACCATTTGGTCATATAGGTAAAAGTGTATTTCTGGGCTCTCCATTCTATTTCTTGACCTATCTGTCTGTCTTTACACCAGTACAACATGCTTTGATGGCTGTAACTTTGTAATAAGTTTTGAAATCTGAAGTGTGAGTGTCCAAAGTCCTCCAAATTTGTTTTTCTTTTTCAAGATTATTTTGGCATTTTGGGAGCCTTTAAATTCCATATGAATTTATGAATTTCTGCTCCAAAAAATGTCATTAGGATTTTCACAGTGATTGTACCCCATCTATAGATATTTTGAGGGTAGTACTGATATCTTAACAATATTAAATCTTTAGTTTAGGAACACGGTATATCTTTCTATGGTTTTATCATTTTAGGTCTTGCTTGAGTAGGTCTTTCCAATACTGAAGTTATAAGCAACATTTTCTGTATTTTCTTCTAATAAGTTTAGAATTTTGCTTTTTACAGCAAAATTATGCCAAAATTATGCTTTTCCTTCTTAAACTAGCTGGGATTTTTTTTTTTTTTTTTTTTTGGTGTGAGAATGTTTTCCCATTCTGTTGGTACTACTTGAATTTTCTGCCCTGTCCTGCTAATTCGAATGACACTTTTATCATAAGTTATAGCCCCATACATACATAGGTTTGTCTTCAGACTTGCTGTTCTATTTCACTGATCCATATGTGTACTCCCATATTACTGCTGTAATGTGTTAATTGATCTAACTGTATTGTGTTTTGCTGTCTGGAAGGGCAACTCCTTTCCCCTCATAGTTCTTTTATTTTTATTTTTTTAAAGGTTTTCCTATACTTTTTCTCTTCTAGGTGACCATTAGAATCAGTTTACTAAGTTCCAACAGACATACCATTGGAATTTGGAATGGGATTGCATTGATTTGATAAAATAATCTCCGGAAAATTGACATTTTTACATTTTGAAGAAAAATTATTTCTAGTTTCTGTATTTCTATTGTCACCATGGCCTCTGGAAAATTTCCTGTTTACTTAGATTATATCCAGATTGCCACTGTAAAGCAGTTCTGTCCTATAGACTTTCTGTGATGATGAAAATGTTTTATATCTGTGATGTCTAATATATGGGTACTGAACACTGAAATATGGCTAATACTACTGAGGAACTGAATTTTTAATTTTATTTAATTTTGATTAATTTAAATTTAAATGGTCACATGTGGCTAATGACCTAATGACTACTGTAATTGTACGCTTTGGGATACATGAGTAACTGTGTTAATTGAGCACTTTTGTAGATAGTAGAGGTAGGTAGCAAAAGAATTATTGATACCTACTGGGTGAGGGACACTGAGTAAAGCATTGCAGTGCAGAGTCTAAAAACCATAATATTAATACAAATGAATTCCTGAAGAACTTAAACCCAGACCATGTAAAGGACAAATTGTTTACAAACATTTACGCTGTCAGAAAATTACAATTACAAAAACACGATGGTATTTGCTCAAGAAAGAAAGGTCATATCTGATTAAAGGAGTAGGAAAGTCTTTATGGATGAAGTAACTTTTAGAGAGTGGGATGCCTGGGTGGCCTTTTTCTTCGGCTCAGGTCATGATCCCAGGGTCCTGGGATTGAGTCCTGCATGGGACTCCTTGCTCAGCAGGGAATCTGCTTCTTCCTTGGCCTGTCACTCCCCCTGCTTGTGCATGCATTTGCACACACACTCTCTGACAAAAGAAGTAAGGAAGGAAAGAAAGAAAGACTTTTAGAGATTAACCTTGAAGGAATTATTCTAAGTTTAAAAGAGAAAAAGTCATAGAAGATTTTTGTTTTCTGAAGTGTAAGAAATAGTGAAGAGGAAAAAGAATGAGGTGTGTTTGGAGAATGTAACTATTAGTTTCATAGGGCTGCTGTAACAAATTACCACAAACTTGATCGCCTAAAACATTAGAAATCTATTCTTTCACTAGAGGCCAGAAGTCCAAAATCAGTGTCATTGGGCTGACATACAGATGTGGGTAAACCCAAATTCCTTTTGGAGATTCTAGGGGAAATTCTGTTCTTTGCCCCTTCCAGCTTCTTATGGCTGCTGACTTTCATTGGCTTATGGCCATATTACTCCAGTCTCTGCTTAAGTGGTCACATTGTCATCTTTATCTATGTTCAAGTTTCCCTCTGCTTCTCTCTTATAACTATACATGTGATGATATGTAGGGTCTACCTGGATAATCCACGATAACCTCTCTATCTCAAAATCATTAATCATACCCGCAAAGATCTGCCCCCGCCCTTTTTTTTTTTTTTTAAAGATTTTATTTATTTATTTGACAGAAAGAAATCACAAGTAGATGGAGAGGCAGGCAGAGAGAGAGAGAGAGGGAAGCAGGCTCCCTGCTGAGGAGAGAGCCCGATGCGGGACCCGATCCCAGGACCCTGAGACCATGACCTGAGCTGAAGGCAGCGGCTTAACCCACTGAGCCACCCAGGCGCCCCCCCGCCCTTTACCATAAAAGGTTCTAGGGATTAGGACCTGGACATCTTCAGGCAGCTGATTTTTCAGCCTACTACAGCAATCCACTTTGGCTGGAGTAGAAGATGCCTGTGGCAGTAGGAATGGTAACAGCTGTCAGTCACTAAATGACTTGTATATGTCTGATGCTGTACCAGGTGCTGTATCTGTGCTATTCCATTTACTCATTACAAGAATTCTGTGTAGGCATTAGATGAGAGAAGAATCTAAGGTGACTATGTTTTCCACCTTTCATGACTGGGAAATGGTGATTAATAGAAATTGAAAAGTCATGAGGAAAAATTGGTTACAAAGGAAAAAAAAAATGAACTCAGCTTTGGCTGTCTTTAGTTTGAGTCCTACTAAGTTATGCCAAAAAGGGTCAACCCCAGAAGAAGCCTAAGAACCCTATGTAGAGAACTCCTGCAATTTTCAACTTGTGTTTTCCCCTTTTTTTTTTTTTTTTAAAAGATTTTATTTATTTATTTGACAGAGAGAAATCACAAGTAGATGGAGAGGCAGGCAGAGAGAGAGAGAGGGAAGCAGGCTCTCTGCTGAGCAGGGAGCCCGATGTGGGACTCGATCCCAGGACTCTGAGATCATGACCTGAGCCGAAGGCAGCGGCTTAACCCACTGAGCCACCCAGGCGCCCGTGTTTTCCCCTTTGAAATGAAGAAATAAATTATAAGGAACACTAAATTTGAAATCAGGAGACCTGGGTTTAAGACTTACACTTACTGTGTGAACTGAACAAGTCATTTCACTTCTCAACTTCAGTTTCTACATCTGTCAAAGAGGAATAAAAACCCCTTCCTGCACTCACACATTTATTTGTAGGGAATAAATAAGATCGTCCTTGTGATGCTCTTACTGCAGTATATGGTCTATTGTAAGCATTTAAATGTAAAAACACAAAATTATTAATATGTCAGATGTTTTAATTTTGAGGTGATATATCTTAAAGCTATCCAGATTCTAAGCAACAGTTAACATTAGTTTTAAATGTCCATTTATTCACTGCCTTTCTCATTGTTCAAACTTTCACCACTTAAGTATCTTAAGCACCACCCAAGACCAAGTCCCTCTCTTTCTAAGTGGGTGACCTAAATTCTACCTTGTAGAAATAATTATGGCCGTCAAATATGAATCACTCGACTTCCTATTCCCATATTTTAAAATGTACATATATCTATATCTACTTTTACTTCCTTCCAGGCCTCAAGTAATATCCCATCTTTTGTCCAGAGCGAATGTATCTTTCTGTATGTGCTTGTGATGCAGTTTCCTCCATCCTGAGCTCAAGGTCACATAGTCAATGCCCTGGATGGACATCTTCATTTGGATATCTCACTTCTAATTCAGAATCCTTCCCACGATGCTACTAACACTCACTCCCTCAGCTTCCTCTGTTTCTTATCTTGGTCAATGCCATTACCAGAAACTTGGAGAATTTTTGTCCCTTTTTACTCCTTTATTTGCCATAGTGTTCATTCACTAAGTAATTCATTCAAACACTAACATAATTAAGTTATGTTAGTGTTTGGCTCAAGCATTTGTTCTCTCTCTCCTCAGTCCTCTGCCTTATTAGTCCTCTCCTCTCTAACTTCACTGCTTCTCTTTCTCTTGCTCAGATCAGTTCTCTCTGAAATAGCCTCATTGCTCCTTGTCTTATTCCTGTCCAGTCTACCCTTTACTCTGCGGCCATAGGGATCTGTCTAAAACAAATCTGCTTTTAGATCCTTTCCGTGGCATTCCACTACAGTACAAAGTCCAAACTTCATGTACTGCATCCTTTTGTCACTCATTCTCCCATCCAAGTACTAACCGGCCCAGCTCTGCTTAGCTTCTGAGATTAGACGAGATTGATCACATTCCGGGTAGTAGGGCTGTAGAAAGTTACCAAGTTCAGAGAACTATTCCCAGTTCTCTGGAGGTACTCTGCTTTGTAACCCTGTGCCTGTGCTCCTTTTGCCTAGAATGTTCTACCTGCAACTTCAGTTTCTAATGACATTTGCCTGGTGAAGCTCCTCTCATCTTGCACTAATTAGTGTAAGCTTCACATCTTCTTTGAAGCCTTGCCAGGCTTCCCCAGGAAGAGCTAATAAGATCTTTTTGGAACCTCTGCTGTACCCTATACATGACTGTCATTTCATCTGTAACTAGTTTGTTTCCCCCTACCAGATCCACACACGGGAGTGTGTCTTGAGCACCTTTGTACTGTTCATGCACGATATTATCTGGCACAAAGAAGATGCCCCAAAAATGTTGTTTAATAACTGAATTAATTCTAGAGATCTTAAAGTTATATGATGCTTTAGAACATATGGAGAAAGGGAGAATTGATATAATAACTTTTGGAGATTAATGGAAATACATGGTTATGACTCAAAGAAGAATACATATTTATCTCCTAAGTAGAGATAGCCATGGTCCAGAACCCTGGTGACAAAAATCAGGAAATCAAGAAAGCAAATAAATGAACAAACCGTTCATAAATCCCACTAAAACATGAGGCACTTCCCAACATATAAAAGAGCTCATAGCTCTGCTGGAGTTGGAGGGAAGTGTTCTCTTTAAGAATTCACTTTCTTGGGGTGCCTGGGTGGCTCAGTGGGTTGGACCTCTGCCTTCAGCTCAGGTCATGATCTCGGGGTTGGTCCTGATCTCGGGGTCCTGGGATCGAGCCCTGCGTCAGTCTCTCTGCTCAATGGGGATCCTGCTTCCCCCGCGCTCTCTCTGCCTTTCTGCCTACTTGTGATCTCTCTGTCAAATAAATAAATAAAATGTTTTTTGAAAATTTACTTTCTTACTGCTCATTCATCCTCATGTTAACTTGAGCTACATTTATGCTAATAGCATTTATTTTGTAACCCCTGTTGACTTATCTTTCATTGTACCAAAAAAAAAAAAAAAAGGATAAATGTTTAGGGAGAAGAATCAAAACTAACATGAGTGCTATAACTTACTTATAGGGACACACACCCTCTCTGAACCATAACAGTTCTTTCTTAATCTGGGAACATCCAAATCCAAAGATTCCATGCTTAACACTTGATTATAAATCTACACTGGTAAAGACTGGTTTTCTAAAGGGAAAACATTTTGTCAGATCTGACCTGACAAATAATTTTGAAGTAAGCAAAATTCACTGCATGCTCATCTCACCCCAAGCACATAAAGTACTCACAGTATTTCCTGCTTGCCTGGGGCTGCCTCCTCCCCCCCTTGGCTCCCTACACAGATCTATCTCCTAATGCCAAGTAAGTACTGTATCCTTCCTATATTGAAACTTACCTGTCTGCTTTCCAAAGCCTGTGAGGCCCAGGTTTCAGCAGGCTGCCACTTGGAGACCATATGATGAGTTAATCTACACTAACATCATATTGAGTAATAATTCCAGGGGAATTTATATTTTTAACAGGTCTGTAGTAGAGGGGGTACCTGGAGAGCTCAGTTGGTTAAGAGTCTGCCTTTGGCTGAGGTCATGATCTCAGTGTCCTAGGAGCCTAGGAGTGGGGAGCCTGCTTGTACCCTCTCCCTCTGACCCTCCTTCCTGCTTGTGCTCTGTCTCTCTGTCTCTCTGTCTCTCTCACTCACTCAAATAAATAAATGAAATCTTTTTTAAAAATTAAAAAAAAAATTTTTTTAAAGGAGTGTATTGGATAAATAACACTTAACCCTAAGAGCCAATCCAATAAAGGGACATTTCTCGCTGTCCCATATATCTTCCATGTCTTTTCGTGATTTAGTGTCTCTAAACATGCTGAACCTTCTGCCTAGAATGAACTTTCTTACCCCACCCCTTCACCATCTCCAGTCTAGTAAACTCCTACTCATTATTTAAGACCCAGCTCAGTGTCCCTCTTTTGCTAAGAAGGCTTTTCTAAATTTCCCAGGCTGAGTTGGTTACTCCCTGTTGACTTTTTTTATAAAGAGGGGAGGAGAAAAGGAAGAAGGAGAGAGAGTATCTTAAGCAGGCTACATGCCCAGCAACCAACCTGACACAGAGCTTGATCTCGCAGCCCTGCGATCATGACATGAGCCCAAATCAAGAGTCCTATCCTTAACCAAATGAGCCACCTAGCTGCCCCACTTCATCTTGACCTTTATAAAATTTTGCATACTTGCTCTTAATTTCTTTTACTTCATAAGTATTCTTCAGCTGACTTCAAGGTGACTTCTGCCCCTACAAATTCAATGCACTTTATAACTCCCATGCGGCTAAATCAAGTGGATATATATCTGTCCTCATCTTTCTTGACCTCTCAGCAACTGACACTATGGACCACCATCATTATCTCTCTTATTTTCTCCACTCCTTCTTGGAACTTTCTTCCCTTGGCTTTCTTTACATGATAGACAGCTCGTCTTCTTTTATCTCTCTCTCAATCTCCTTAGTTGGCTTATGTTCCACATAATCTCTAAATGTTAGAGTTCCTTAAGGCTATGTCTTGGACCCTTTCCCTTTTCACGCTCTGATCTCTCAATAAGGAAACTCTTCCACGCCCCTGGTATTAATTAGCCTCCATATGCTGATGGCTCTCAAATTTACATTCTCATCACAGACCTCTCTCCTGGGCTCCAGACTTCCATATACAGCTGCCTATTCAATATGTCCACTTGGGATTACACATGTGGTCCAAACTTTGCAAGTTCAAAACTCCCATTTTTCTCTACCTGAGAGAACAGTACCTTCATCCATGAATTTAGCTAACCCAGAAGATGGGAGTCACTATTGGCTTACCTACCTGTTCTTTACTGTCATATCCATTTGGCCATCCTTCTGACTCTACCTTCTAAATATATCTCTCACTGTTGACTTCTCTTTATCTGTACTGTCACCCAAGTTATCACCTGACTACTACAGTAGTATGACTCATCATTCTGCGGCCACTTACTTGATGCCGCCTGTACCTTTCTACACTGCAGATTACTCTTTGAAGATTCACTCATCCATTTATTCACTGAGAAATATTTATTGAGCCCCTACTATCTGCAAGTCATGACCAAGACAGGCATGTCCTTGATATCCTGGAACTTTATTAAGAATTTAAGATTGGGGGACCTAACTTAACTGGAATGAAGGTAGGGAACATTTCTTCGAGGAAATAATTTTTCATCTGAGATATGAAGAATGAATACAAATTTACGAGGCAAACGAGGTTGAGGGGAAAGAGCATTTTAGGTAGAAGGAGCATCGTATGCAAAGGTCTAGAGTCAGGAAGAAGTCAGCTCTGAGAAAACTGAGAGGACAGAGAGTGACAGACCAAGTGAGGAGGTGAGGGGAGTACTGCTGGGCAGAGCTAGGCCCTGGGGTGTAGTGATTCTAACTGAGAGGTATTCATGGGCCTGGAAGCCCCCTCAAGTAGCCTGCAATAGTGGATGAGTGTGTGAGTTGCAGGTGTGAGCATTCTGAGAAGAAAGGTCATAGCCTTCATCAGGGTCTTATAGCCAACATGTGACACCTCTCCCCTCCTCGAAATATAAAAAAAGTCACTGATGTGTATGGGGAAACCAAGTATCGACTTTGGACTTTGTCCTAAAAACAGTGAGATGCCATTGGAAATTATTAAGCAGAAAGTAGCACAGCTAGATTGTAAAATCCACAAGGCAGGGATTTTTATCTTCTTTGTTCACTGATGTGTCCCAAGCACCTACAGTAGTACCATGCACAGAGCTAGCACTCAAGAAATAATTGCTGGATGAATGAATGTTTATTGTGGCTACTGAATAGCTATCTGTTATATCATATTGTATTATACTCATGTGCTTAATGCCTCTTTATTATAATACTTGATCCTTGAAAACTACTGGATCTTATTCATCTTTTTATCACTAGAGATATGGTCCTAGTACCTAGCACAGTACCTGACTTAAATTCATCTTCAAAATGCATTCATTCATTCAGCCAGTAATTTAAGAGCATCTACCAGATGTCAGAACTGGGAATACAACAATAACTAAGATAACTGTCACTAACCCAGAAGAGTATATCCTCTGGATGAGAAGACTGGCAAGTAGCCTAATAATACTATGTAGTAGTTGCCACAAATGGGTAAGAACAAAACATAGCCCTAGAGGTGTCACAGAAGGCCAGTGGGCAGAATAAAGTCCAGGGCTGACCCTGGGCCTGGTGAGGAAGAGAAAAGGAGAGCACGGGAGTGGGCATTAAAGGCAAAGTCCAAAGGGTTGTGAAGAGCCATTTGGAGAACTGCGAGTGGCTCAGTGAGTCTGGGGCAAGATGAAGCAGCAAAGGGGGGTAAGGGCCAAACAGAGTCTGATTTTATCCCAAGGACAATTGAAAATCATTAGTGGATGGGTGACAAATCAGAAAAATGACATGGTCAGATTTAATAGAAGCTCACTTAGATTCCAGAGTAGAGAATGGATTGGAGAAGCAGTAGTGGTGGGAGTTCAAGACTTAGTACTTGGGATAGAACAATGGCAATAGAGAAAAATGGATGGATTTGACAGCTATTAAGGAGGTAGGATCAACAGGAATTAGTGATTAGGTACATGCTAGGGTGAGAACGATGGAGTAGCCATGGATGAGTCCCAGGCTTTTAACGTGGACTCCCGCAGGGGACTCACCAAGAGTGAGAACAAAGATTGGGAGCTGGCATAGAGAAGCAGATGACAAATTCTAATTTGGACAAATTGCATTTGAGTTTTCTTAACATCCATGTGGAAACTTTTAGTAGGTAATTGATTACACACACGGATCGAGTTCAAAAGGAAGGTCTAGGCTGAAAATATAGAAGTGTAAGTCTTTGGTTATAAATGGTAACTGATTCCCAGGAGCCATACATGAATGTGGAGAAGGAGAAAAGATGGTCAAAGACAGAACTCTAAGAGAACATTCAGGTAACAAACATGTGTTTTTTTAGTAAATGAATAAAGGAATACACGATGAATAGAATAATTTAGACGAAGGGATCCCTTCTCGTGCTTTCAAATACTGCTACCAAGTCAGCTAGGTCACTTATCTGTGCTTAAGTCAAAACCTGTTCTCTGGCTTCTCAAAAGAATATGTTACCGAACAAAAAATGGGAAGTAGGGAAATACCATATAGCAGAAAACATATCTTCAGGGTTTTTTTCAGACATACATATAGATACTTCTGAGGTTCTATTGGTAAATGGATCATAGTAGCCTCTTGTTAGCCCATATACAAGGAACACTTTAAAGGCTGTTTAAAATATAATATGACATGCAGTAGAAATCATTTGATGATCCCCCATTGTTGCTTAAATCACCAAGATAATCTGTCTAGACTGCCTGATCACTGGCCCTTTGATTGCCTGGTTGGCTTTGGCATCAAATATGCAAACTCAGCTAGTTGGAATACACCCAAAAAATGTTTGTATGGATAAATATTTTTGTTTATATAGTTCATATGGATTATTCGTCTTTGTTAGAAAGCGGCCTCTGACTGATCACTTACTTGCTTTTGAACCCACTAGTTTCCCATAACCCGCTGAGAGTTCCCAGGCCTCACTGATTGCCTTGAGATTGGATACATTATTAAAGATGTTTTGATTAACTCACTGCAATAAATTTACAGTTCTGAAACTTGTAATAAACCAACAAAACTATTAAACCATCAGACCAACTTGTCACTCTAGGATTTGTACATCCATCTTTCTTCCTTTCTTCTCCATATACCCAAACTTGATTGAAGTATGGGAGATTTTGTTTGAATGGAAAGTATGCCCAAGCAACATTTCTAGAAAAACTGAATTTTACCAAGTTGTCACTCTAGGATTTGTACATCCATCTTTCTTCCTTTCTTCTCCATATACCCAAACTTGATTGAAGTATGGGAGATTTTGTTTGAATGGAAAGTATGCCCAAGCAACATTTCTAGAAAAACTGAATTTTACCAAGTGCTCTTTCTTACAGCCACACTTTAACAAATTCATCTTGAAGATAAAGAAATTGGTTTTTTGTGCTTTGGGTTTTATGGTGCTATTTCTTTTCCTTTCCAGCAGGCCATTTCAAATTTTTGCATATCTAAGCAAACCAGTTATTTAATGAGCAGCTCTATTTATTTTCTCAGAGTTTTATTGTTCTATATAATAGGTGTGTTAGTTTAAGCCAAAGAGAATTTGTGGCTTTTGAGATCAGAAATTCAAATTCTTTCTAAAACTAAAAAACTAAAACTAAACTTACATTAGCATTTGTAGACCCAGTCTGTGGTTCTAAATGGTACTTAAGTGTTTTAATGACATTCCTGCTATTTTGTAGTAGTAACATATCAATAGTAACAATAGCCTGTAACAGAAAAAAGAATAATGTTGGAAACTCTACTAGATATTCTAATGTGTCTTGCTTAAAAATACATGTTTTATTCCATTTTCCTACCAAAGAAAGAACAGAGGACATTGAAAAACCTTTCCTCCCATCTAGTGGCTGGAAAATAGAAAAACTCTGTGTTTCTTGGAATTCTAGGCATTAAGGATTGTCTGACAGATTATAATACAACCATTTGTTTACTTAGTTAAGCAAAAATAACCTTTAAAGTCTTTACCAAAACTGAACCAAATGGGAAAATACATATTCATGATGATTTACTGATTAACTTCATCAATAATGTATACTTCTCTTCCAGCAGGAAGAACAGCCATGGTCCTTCCTAATTCATTAATCTGAACTCATGATTAAAAAGGCTGTATATTTCTGCTTACTGAAATTGGGACTGCAGTTATATTTGCTTCTAAAGCAATCAGTGGGGTGCCTGGTTGGCTCAGTGGGTTAAAGCCTATGCCTTCAGCTCAGGTCATGATCTCAGGATCCTGGGATCGAGCCCTGCATTGGCTCTCTGCTCCGCAGGGAGCCTGCTTCCTTCTCTCTCTCTCTGCCTGCCTCTCTGCCTACTTGTGATCTCTGTCTGTCAAATGAATAAATAAAATCTTTAAAATAAATAAATAAATAAAGCAATCAGTGCCCTAGATCTGTCCTGACCCTAATTGCTCCTTGTTGGCCCTACACCTTGACAACTCTTCCCTTAAGAGTTGGATATGCTGAATTCACCGAAGAGAGCCAAGAAACTGTCCCTGAAACTGGCTGCCTCCAGGACCTCAGCTCCTGAAACTTGGTATGCCAGACTCTGATACTGGCAGCAGGGCCAAACCAACCCACAGGAAAGCAGGTTTAGATCCGTTATGCAGCTAGAAGGATTAATGGTTGGTCTACCTGTCTTGTATATGCCTTATGCAGACGTCAAAACCTCTGCTGAAATGTGCCTCTCTGGTGATTCTCACAGATTCAAAGAATGAATTTTGCGTACAGTCAGCAAAGTTCTGAGATCTCCAGGAAGAAGAGGAAGGTCAGCGAACCAGTGAAAGTCTTCATCCCTGACAGAAAATGAAAGTTGGATGTCTTCACTGCATTTACTCTAAAATGATTTTATTTTGCAACAAACATGCATGAAGTGTCTTAAATAGGAAAGTTTAAGTTCCTATCACCAAAACCGTTTACTGAATTTGTTGCTCAACTTTTTTAGTCAGTTTACTAAGTGCTCAATTACCGGGTAGGACATGGGTTCACTTTGCCTAAAGGAAACAAGGTCACCAGGGCTGCCTTGGGATAGCAGTACTTCAAGGCTGAGTTAGAGATGAGACGCCCTTTATATCTGTAAAAGAACCACAGCAGCTATTTTGAAAAGAAATAAGCTGTTGTTCTCAAAAGGAAGGAGGGTTTTCCTTGCATAACTAAACTCCCCAGGTATTTAGTCTACTGTGAAATGTTGTAACTTGTTGTAACCTGTGTACTGGAATCCCTCTATCGCTTTATTAGAATTCCCACAGAATTGCATAGGTTGTATGTGGTGGTGCTTATGCAGGTGTGATTTTTATGTTAACTCCAATTACGAGATTGATCAACGAAGTGTTGGACCAAAATGTCCTCTCCCTGTAAAGTTCCTTGAATCTGGCCCTCCGCCCCATTCTGTTGGCCACCTGAGACAGGACTTCTGCAGTCTCATGTTGAATGCTTCCCTACAAACACTTCAGTTTATCAGTCTGTAACCTGCAGGTGATGTTATTAGTTCCCTTCTTATTCTGGGACATTTGATAAACTCAATGATTAGTATTAGACACATAATACAGGACTTTGAAGTGTTTTTATTATTTAATAACAAAGAATTTGAAAATTTAATTTAAATGGACAGGACCAATAGGTTAAATGTTGAATTGAATGTATATGCTTTCCAGTTAAATAAAACCAAAACACAAGGCTTTTTTTTTTTTTAACTCATCTTTTTTTTTTCTTCACTTAGTTTGGTGTTTCTTCAAATGGAGTAAGGACATTTGCACCTGGAGTGCTCATTAAAATATGGATTATTGGGCCTATTTCATTTCTCTGAAATCAAAATCTCAGGGCGTGGGGTCCTGTGGAGAACTCCCAGGATTCTAATGCACATGAAAGAATCCTGGACCTCTGACCCAGACTAAGAGGAGAATCTCTGGGGCCAGACATGTACTTTAGCCAGCAGAAGGCTGCGGGTTATCATAACAGAGAGGAAAGTATGAGAAAGCCTGCCTGTCCAGCACTACCCTTTGCCAGACTGATCTCCCTGGCCTGCCAGGGAGGAGCATTTTCTCCTCTCCCAGCATGATAAATATACTCACATAGGCTTACTCGGCAAGGAGGAGGGAAAGGTATTGGGTTTATTATATCCTTGATAGAATTGTAGCCTGAGTCACCACAATTTCTTTTAAGAGAATCATTTATAAAGAGATTAGCTGTCTAGTAGAGGGATTAAGTTTATTTTGTGTCTCTCCAGAGGGTAGATCTAAGTCCAAATTGGTGAAGCTATAGGAGGTCAATCTGGCTTGGTATAAAGAGGAACTTTTTAACTCCACATGTTGCCAAAATTTTGAAATGGGCTACTTATGAGGTAGTTAGCATTCCTCCACTTATAAGTGTTTGAATTCAAAGGAATTTTACAAAGATTTTAGGAGTCCTTGACTCAAAACAAATTCGTTATATGGAGTAATTGGTCAATCCAGATTTCAGGAGAAATAATTTTGTTTAAAAGGGGAATTTTACTCTCAATCTATATTTATAATTTTCATAACTTAGCCTAAGATATTTCAAGTTGAAGCATAGAATCTGAATTGCCTAGAAAATTTCTGTAGTGATTTTATTGTCTCCATTATAAACACCCCTCCTCCCCCAAAGGAACAGTCTTTTATCGATGCCAATAGGTGGAATGTGTTGTGTATATCCTGTGAGTGTGTGTGCGTGCAGATAGAAGTGCCCTTCTTGTGCCTGGGCACAAGCACACAAAGAAGGACATCTATTGTAAGAGGATCTGAGGGACACTTGGCTGGCTCAGTCGGAAGAACATGCAACTCTTGATCTCGGGGTTGTGAGTTCATGCCCCATGTTGGGTATACAGAGTATTTGAAAATAAAATCTTCAAAAAAAGGATTTGAGAACCATGAAAATGTGAACCGCCAATTATATACAGCAGAGTTCATATATGCAACTAGCTATCAAGATTAGAGGGTATTCAATTCTATTTATTGAATGATTTCTGGTCTTATATAGGAATGGAATGAGTAAACAAGTTCATCAAGGAGCTGGAATTTCAGTGAAAAGAATGAAAACTTGGACCCTGAGCTGGGGAGTCTGAACTGTATCGCATTAGCCATTCCCTCACCCTGACTATGCTTGGTTCATCAGTGCACTTAGAAAGACTAGATGATGGCAGCTTGGAAACTGGGACATTGTTAAATTAAAAATGATGCAGGGGAAATTTGATTTCAGCTGTTTGGGGTTTTTCTGTCTTTACAGAAAATTGGTTTAGCTGGAAAGAGATGGGGTTAAGCTCATGATTGCTGCTAGCCTTTGAAGCCAGGCACCGAAACCGCACCTTCATTTCCCCTCTTGCAGGTCCCTCTGGTGTCTGGTTCTTTCATTCTCCAGCTCACTTCTGCCAGGAAGAGGCTGGAAATGTTCATCGGTATCAAAGTTGCATTCACACAAGTTCAAAGTTGTGTATGTGTTTCAAAAATAACCCCATTAGAGCCAGTTTGTTAGAATGTATCTTAGAATTGTCAATTATGTTTGCAAATCCAATCATACTGGATCTTTAGAGATTTCCACAGATTCTTATAGTACAAATAATTCTCAGTTATAATCATCACCATTCAGAAGGAAGATCCAGTTGATAAAATGAGGCTTAGCATACTGCTTGTAAGAGGTAAGGCATGGTCCTCTGCACTGTATGAATCTAGAGTCTATACAAGTGAGAAAATGACTTTGTTTATCCCAGACGTATCCTCTTTTTTTTTTTTTTTAAGATTTATTTATTTGAGAGAGAGAGAGAGCATGAGCGGGAGGGGCAGAGAGGGAGGGAGAGAGAAACCCAAGCAGACTCCATGCTGAGTGCAGAGCCCCCCATGGGGCCAGATCTTACAACCCCGAGGTCACAACCCGAGCCAAAACTGAGTTGGACACCTAGCGAACTGTGCCACCCAGGCACCCCCCAAATGTATACTCTTAAGAAATTATTAGCTTTTTTTTACTTTAATTTTTAATTTTTTTATAACACATAATGTATTATTTGTTTCAGGGGTACAGGTCTGTGAATCATCAGTAGTTTGTGTTTTTTTAAAAAGGCAATATTTTAACTATGATTTTATGTTGTGTAATGAGACCCTGGCTGAGAGTTCCTAAGCACTTTTCAGTTTCTGTAGGGGATGAGGACACCCTTGATGGCCTTAATTAACAAACTCTTGGGTTATGCAATGGTAAAGCCAAGATCCTGTCCTGAAATGGAGAAGCTTGAGATACTCATCTGGTCATGTAACTTCCCCTTGGGTGCACTACATCTCTGCAAATAAGGTTTTACCTTCTGGGAGTGTCACAGTTATTGAGACTGACTTTTGTAGGAGGTGGTGAGCTCACAAGAACTACTGGCTGACCATGCGGGAGGTGGTAGGTAAACATCCCTGCAGCCTGGCTGGAAATTGCATGTGAGACTTGCTCTGTGGGGGATCCTGGGGGAAAGTCTCATTAAACATTATAGTCTGGTCTTAATCATGCCATGAGGTTCAGCAATACTGGGGTTTCCTCATGGCAGGGGTTGTGGGGACAGACTGAGATGGTCAGAAACGTCTAGGACAGACTGATGGATCATGGAACTTTCCTTGGGAACTGAACTATTTAGGGACAGGAACAAGTGAAGGAGTGGACTTTTGGGGATCATTATTTGGGTATTGCAGAACTCCTTAAGGCTACAGAAATCCTGGGCTTCTGAGTTCCATTTAGATAATTACTGGTCAGCTTTGGGGTAAGCAGGCAAAGTTAGGTCTTCATCTTCCTTTTCTCAAAGTAGTATAGGAAAAGCCTAAGCTGCTGGCTTCAAAACCAGACTGCCTTTTTCTAGACCAGTTATTTCACCTTCTGGCTCTCAGATTACTCAATCTGTACATGTAGATAATGATGGTACCTACCTAGTGATCCTGTTGTGAGGATTAAGCAAAGTGATGAAAGTTAACTTGCCAGCATACATAGAGCCAGTGCTAAACAGGTGTTCATCGCTTTTGCTATTTTTTAAGTCTTGGCATGTCCCCTTCCTTAGTCTCAGGAACTCATGATCACTGCTTTGCTTTTTGGCCACCTGGAGATCCTGCACCAACACTCCATCCAAACCTGTGCTAGCAGTTGAACTGTGCTCCCAGCTGCCTCTGTTCTCAACACCCTCCCTGCTCCTTTCCCCAGATCAAAACTACCTTTCTCTCAAGACAGTTTGATGGCAGGGAAGCATCAGATTAGGTTTAATGTGGGGCGTCTGGCTGGCTTAGTCAGTTAAGCGGCTGCCTTCAGCTCAAGTCATGATCCCACAGTCCTGGGATCAAGCCCCACACTGGGCTCACTGCTCAACTGGGAGGGTCGGTCTGCTTCTCCTTCGCCCTCTGCCCCTCCTCCCTGCTTGTGTTCTCTCTCTCAAATAAATAAAAATCTTTAAAAAAATAGATTAGGTTTAATGTGGTGCCCTCCCACATTTGCATTTTGAAACAAGCTTGTTAACAAGAAAAGTGAATCTCACTTAGGGAATGTGATCTGAGAACAGATTGAATAAACAGGGAAGAAGAGAGTCTAAGGAGAAGTTTGTAGCTGTCTTCAGATACATATGGGGCTGTCATGACATGTAGGGAACCACAGACGCAATCTGCACTCCAAAGAGCGGAACACGACCCAGTGAGAAGAAGTTGCAGAGAGGCAGATTTGGGTTTGGCATATTGAAGAATTTCTATTCCATGCTCTAGCAAAGGGCCTGGCACATGGAAGGCAATCAACATTTTAGTGTTTTTGTTAATAATTAGAGATGTCAGCTAGTGACTACTTCCGGCTGTAATGAGTTCCTCATCACTAGAGGTGTTCAAGCCAAGTAGTCAGGATGTCATCCTTTTGGATAAGAATTCAATCCAGTGAATACTGAGATCTCTTCCACCTGTAAAATTTTATGACAATTTTAATTTTTAAAAGTTTTTTTTATTTATTTGTGAGGGTGAGAGAGAGAGGGACAGAAAGAATCCCAAGCAGACTACCTGCTGAGTGCAAACCCTCAGCTCAAGATTTGGTTCAGTGCCCCATGACACTTTTATTAATGGTAGAATTTCAACAGCTGTTTTGGAGCAAAGGGACATTTTATAAATCCTGTTCTCAAAAAGTAGTGAAGGGGTTAAAACAAAGGGTTCTGGGGTTAGACATTACCTGGATTCAAACTCTGGTCATCTGCTTCCTAGCTTGGTGACTCTCTGGGCAAGTTATTTGTTCTCTCTGTACTTCAATTTACTCATCTGTAAAATGAGGCCGATAATAGTGTCTTCATCCCGAAGTTATTATGAGATGTGAGTGAGTTAATATAGGTAAAGGGCTTAGAAGCATGCCTGGTACATGGAAAATTAATGCCCAGTACTTGTTAGCTATGAGGTATTATCTGATATCCTTGCTATTCTACACTTTCGATGTCTTTTCAGTATGTGGAAGGAGATCCTTGACCCTGACCTGGTTTTACCCTAAATCATATGCCAGCTGTGACCAGTGCACTTTCAATCTCCTATAAGCAAGTCATAGAGCTAACCAAGCAGACAGGGCCCGTGACGCACTGTTTGTGAAGGATCCTGCTGATGAAACCCCATGAGGGCCACGGACACGTTAATTCTGCTATATGCTTGGCAAGTGGTAGGTGCCCAGTAAATATTTGTTGAATGAATAGATGAATTTGGCAGGGTTCTTATTATTTCCCACGTTTTATTTATTTATTTTTGATTAGGTAATACATCCACATGATTAAAATTCAAAAGGAACAAAAGACTTTATAATGAAAAACATCCCTCCCACCTTGTCCCAAGCCACCAAGTTCCCCTCCTTGGAGGGTAACTAATATAACCACTTTCTCATATACCTTTCCAGACCTATTTTAGGCATAAATAAGTAAACATACTAACATATGCACTTTCATTTCTTTCCCTCTTTATTAAATAAATGGCAACGTACACCATTCTAGGCCTGTGTGCTGAAGGGGCCCCAAAGGGGTTGAGCATGGGCACGTTAAGGAGGAATTAGAGAAGGTGCTCGTAGACAGAAAATCAACCAGGAGACTTTCACATTAACCCATTACCCATACCCATAACGCATTAACCCAGATACAGAGTGATTAGGGCCTGCACTACGACATAAAAAGAGTTTGTCAGGGAAAGAATTGTTTGAGTGGGTTTTTTTTTAACTTTACCCCAGGGTAACCGCCACCACAATCAGGATATAGAGCATTTTTTTGTCACTCCCAGAAATTCCCTCATGTCCTTTTGTAGCTAGTGCCCCTCCCTGGGCCCACACGCCCACTCCTCTGCTTTGTCAGTTTTTCAGCCTCTGTGTTTCATGCCTACGTGGAGTGGTGGGACCTCCACTCCGCAGAGCTAATCACTTTATTAGTCAACACTAGGGGCGCTGACTCTGGGCCAGACACTCTACTAAGCACCCACACGTGCGCATTCATTTGATCCTCTCCAAAACCAAATGTGGTAGGTACTGCTGTTATCTCGATTTCAGAGGAGATACTTAAGATACAGAGAAGTTCAATCACTTGTCCAAGGTCACTCAGTCAGTAAATAGCAAGAGGCAGAATGTTGAACCCAAAGACTCTGCTTCCAGAGACCATATGTGAAAATAATCAAGAAAATATTCAAGCTCCAACAGAAGGACTTCATTACTATTTCACAATATCAAAGGAGGCAACAAAATCCTTAGTAGGGTAATATAAAATGGATTTGTCTGGCAGCCTTCAAGTGTGCTTCAAATGACTAGTGGCCTTTTCTCATAGGCATAGGCAGGCAGTGGGCAGTTTCATTCCCCTGCCCTCAGTGCACACCAGCCATGCTGCTTTCTTCTAAGAAATTATAACATTTAGAACTACTTCTTTATGTTAAAGAACTGGTGCGGTCAGGGCATTACTGAGAATGACAACTATCTCTGCCTATCTATGGGTCCCAGAATATGCATGTCATTCTGAAACCGCAAGGAATGTGGTTAAGTCTCCTGGCCACATCTCTCAACAAAGATTTATCTGTTTCACTGCTGCCTCCAAAGAGCTTTTCTCCTGGACTAAGATGTTAATTCCTAGTGATGTCTACTAATGGGCCTTCCCTAAGGAGGAGCCTATTAAAGGAATTAATTGCATTGCAGGTTCAGAAACTCACCAGCATAATGAAATGGCTCCCCAGCTGTAAGAGTATGAGAAAGAAGCCACTGAACTAAGTCATAAGGCAGACAAGTTCCTATAAAGTGAGAGGCAAGTTGGCTAAGATAACTGCAGACAGACCCTAGGAGAAACAGGATGGGGGAAATATTAATAATGAAGCCAATTTTCACTCACTGATGGGGTTTTATTAAATACAGATCATATTTTTCCAAACATTTCAAAATTTTTATTACCACTTGCACCTCTCATTTGAGGCCTATGTTTACCACTTATTAACATTGCCAATTAACCTAACGATGCAATTTTAATGTGTTTATTTTAATAAGAAAATAGTTATCTCCAGTCAACATAGAATAAAAGAGAATAGGCTTGGGATGCAGTTGGTGTGATCCCAATTTGAGAGAAGGTGGTAGAATTATCTTTTCTGGAAGTCTGGATTGGTTTCAGCTCAGTGTGCCTAAAGCCTGGGGAGTAGATTAGATGATTCTCTGGTCTTTTGTTCCTCTCTATGGCCCATCTCCCACTGTCTAAATCTCCAGAAATAACAATACCAGAAGAAAAAGATAATGGTAGATTAACTGTAGTGCTAGGAATTATGCTTGTTACTGGTGAATCACCAAGCCCTTGATTTCTAAGTTGATTGGGGAGGGTGGTGCAGGGTAGGATAATGTGGGGAATTTACTAGAGATTTGTTAGTCAAATTCTGAATTTTAACCTTTGTTCTCCCTCTATTTCTGGACAAGACATTTACCTCCTCTCTTCCTTGGTTCCTCTTCTTTTCTTTCTTTCTTTCTTTCTTTTTTTTTTTTTTTTTTTAGATTTTATTTATTTATTTGAGTTCTTAGAGGGAGAGTGAGAGGGGAGAAGCAAACTTCCAGCTGAGCAGAGAGCCCCACACGGGGCTCGATCCCAGGATCCTGAGATCTTGACTGGAGCCCAAAGCAGATGCCTAACCAACTGAGCCACTCAGGTGTCCCTCCTCGTTTTCATTGGATGGTGATCCACCTGGGGTTTTTAACAACTATGAAGTAGAAGCAGTGGGTGGGAACAGTCTACTCTAAGTCTGATGTGGTGCCTGGAATCCCTCTGCTTGGGCTTTAGGTTAGCTTGGAGGAAGGATGGAGAGCTCCCTTGGAGGGCTAGCCCATTGATCATTGGTTCTAGAGAACGCCTAATCCTCAACAGCCAAGGGTGACCAGACCAGTTCTCTGGCCTCTCCTCCCGATATTAAGATTATTATGGAGCAAAAGTGAGATTCGTCTGAACTTAGTCTTATGGTTACCTGAAACATGGGGCTCCTTTAGAATGAGCTCAGCCTTAAGGATGGGGCTTGGGGGAAAGTTGTGTTTGTTGTTGTTGTTGTTTTATATTAATGAAACTCATTTTCAAGTACAGAATACACAGAACAGCTGTTTGCATGCTAGGAGAAAAGTATGGTGATGACACAGGGTGTAAACTAACTTTTAAAAAGTTAGAGATTGGGGCCCCTGGGTGGCTCAGTGGGTTGAGGCTCTGCCTTCAGCTCAGGTCATGATCCCAAGGTCCTGGAATCGAGTCCCGCATCTGGCTCTCTGCTTGGTGGTGAGCCTGCTTCCCTTCCTCCCTCTCTCTCAGCATGCCTCTCTGCCTACTTGTGATCTCTGTCTGTCAAACAAATAATAAATAAAATCTTAAAAAAAAAAGTTAGAGGTTGTAGGATAATAAAACAACTTTCACTACTTTGCTATTGCTTGGGTTTTAAGTGTTTCTTAGAATGGATAAGCTACATAAAATCTAACCCAGTTCTAGCTAAAGGGCTAAGAGTTCTGATGGAAACTGTTAAATCAATTCTGTAACCAGAAAGATAAACATTTTAAAAGTGTCAGGTATCAGTATTATTGTAATACTCCCTTTATCAAAAACCTATAACTGAAATTTATAGGTAAGAATTTACAGTAAGCAGCAGGCACTTGGAAACTTGTCAGTTAAGGTTTCCCATTATACAAGAACTTCTGCTGTAAGCCTTTTAACCCTCCCAAGTCAGAAATTAAAAAAAAAAAAAGCTTTCACAATTAGTTTCTTAGGAAATTATAGAAATGTCATGATACTAAGAGAAAAGCTTTAGATTGTCATTTCCAATAGGACATACATAGACTCCTAAAGAAAAAAACAACCTCTTTTCTTCTTGTGTGGGGGTAATATATAAATAACAATCAAAATCTATATTCTTGATATATTTCTAAAGAAGATGGTTGACTAAATTACTTTAAAGTGACTTCATTTCCTGCTACTCCTCCAACCTCCTTAATATTGAGAATACAACAAATATTTGCATAGGTTTATTATTCACATTTAATCATGAATAATTCACTTTGTACAGACAGCTGGGTAAACAAGAGATTCGGAGTTTCCTTTTTCTAGGCTATTTTTCCCTCGGCTCAAAGGAAACAGCATCAGTGTGGTTTTATAGGATTTTCAGTACCATCTTGCCCTCCCACCCACAGGCAGGAGGCACTCTCCGTTTTGTGCTGCTTTCTTTCCAGTTTCTTTCTTTCTGTCATTCTTGGGTTACACCCCACCAACACTGAGCTCAGTTCTTCAGTCTGTACGACAGCACGTGTTAAGTTTATGGATTTGCTTTTGTGTAGATACTCTTGATGCTGGGAAAAGATCCTGCTGAACTCTTTCTGCCTTGTCATTATATCCTTCGTCCTCTCCTATCAGTCATTAACAATTTCACAATTATTTGACTATCTACCACAAAGCCGGTTCTCATTTCCCTCTGCTCCTCCCAGGCCTACGTGAGGAAGTGAAGCACGTATCACTTAACACAGGTTTACCCAGGGCATTTCAACCTGGGCAAGGGGGCAGAATTTACCAAAGGTCAAGGATCCTTCCAGTTCTGTGAATGTCATCAGCCAAATTGTGATAGTATAACTTGTGGTTTAGGAGAGAATTAGGCTTGCCGTAACTCAGTTATGACCAAATGAGGGGAGGGGAGGGTCATAGTATACTCTTGGGAAATTCCTGTTCTTTGTCATGACCTGGCAAATAACTTTAAGAATTTCAGCTACTCATCAAATGTCATGCATCTATCCTAACTATATCAGTTGAGGACAGACATAGGCATAGGGATATATGTATCCTCCATTCAGCAACACCTATAAAATATGAACTCTATAGAAATATAGCCAGTAACATTCTAGAGAAAGCTAACCATAATTTGACTAAATTAAAAATTTAATCTTTATTCTTTTTTCATTTAACAAATACTTGAATAGTGCTTACTATGTATTAGAAATTTTCTAAGCACTTTGTACATAGTAACTCTCTAATTCTCACAACAACCCTAGGAGAGGAATATGAGGCACAGAGAAATTAAGTAATTTGCTTAATGTCACCACAAGAAGTGGTAGAGCCAGGATTTGAACCAGGCAGTCTGGTTTCAAAGTCTGTGCCTTGAACAGAACACCACTCTCTATTACGAGTATTATACCTGCTTATGGTAGAAAGTTTGAAAAAATAAGACAAGTATAAAGAAGAAAAAATTACCCATACTCCCCCAGCCATTATAGAATTTTAGTGTGTTTCTTGTATGTATGTGTGTGTGTGTGTATACAAAAGCATAGAATTTAATAGAATCTCTCCCTTTTCAGTTAGCCATACCTTGTGAACATTCTCCCATAGAAAGATATTAATTTGATTGAACATTCAGACAATTTTCATACCAGCTCAGCCAAGTGGGGAAGCATTTACCACGATTGGTGGGGTGGGGGCTGCTGATTTAGTAGATGTATTATTTCCCCAAGCTCAAAGAGCTTCCTTGAAAATGGTCTCACCATGATTTCTTTTAAGAAACCTGAAGAAAGTATCGTAGCCTAGAAACATAGCGTGACTTTTCCCATGAAAGCACTTTATGTTGTCTCTACTTTGTATTGTTCACTTTTCTTAGGGGTGGGGTGGGGGCTGGTGAGTCTTGGTGCAAAGGAAAATGTAGGCTAGTCAACAGGAAACCTGAAGTCCTTGATATGGCATAGTAGCCTCTAATCATAACTTGGCAAGGCTGCTTTCTCTTTCTTTGATAGGTGTTGCAAAAATAATAATAAACTTACCAAAAAAAAACCAAAACCATTTACCTGGTAAACAAAACTGTGATTATATGCCAAAACATTAAAGAGCAGTCTCTGAAGCCAAGACAGTAGTGGTCATTGCCATGGTCAACGACAGCTTTTGGCCAAGTCACATGCCATCCTGTTAATAGCCAGAGAGGTAAACAGCCCAGATATGTGCTGACCTAACCTCAAAACCTCTCAGGAACACAAGGAAATTGGCTTGAAAAGACCGTTTCTTTTTTTTTTTTTTCTTTTTAATTGAGTTTCTAGCTCTAATTAAAGAGGCAGAAACAGAAAACAATAGTCAAAAGGGAAAGTCAAAGAATGACCCCCATCTCTGAAAAAAACAAAACAAAACAAGTCATTGCATTAGAAACACAGTTGCACCAATTCTCACTCTTTCCTTGAGCTATGCTACCCGTTTGTAGGTGAGGAAGTGGAGAGGGGGGCCAAGGGCTAACCTTTTCAAAGGGCCTCTCTGGGCATTTCTTTCTCTCTTTTTCTTTCTTTCCTTTCCTTTTCTTTCTTTTAAGCCTTTTACTTTTTTTTTTTAAGCCTTTTACTTTTTTATGATTATTTTTTCAGTTCAATTGAGAACCATTCCTTTATTTATTTGTTTGTTTGTTTTAGCAGGAGAGGTGCAGAGGGAGAGAGAGAATCTTTTTTCTTTTTTTATTTGTTTCAGGGGTACAGGTCTGTGATTCATCAGTCTTACACAATTCACAGCACTCACCATAGCTCATACCCTCCCCAATCCTCTGTGTCCATCACTCAGCTGCCACACACCACCACCAACCCCCTCACCCCTCCCCCTCCCACCCCCTCCCCCCAGCAACCCTCAGTTCATTTCCTGAGATTAAGAGTCTCTTATGGGTTGTGTCCATCTCTTGTTTTGTCTTGTTTCACTTGGTGAGAGAGAATCTTAAATGGGCTCCAACCCAGCATGGAGCCTAGCACTGGGCTCAATATCACAACCCTGATATCATGATCGGAGACCAAATCAAGATTCAGATACTTGGGGCGCCTGGGTGGCTCAGTGGTTTGGGCTGCTGCCTTCGGCTCGGGTCATGATCTCAGGGTCCTGGGATCGAGCCCCGCATCGGGCTCCCTGCTCCGCAGGAAGCCTGCTTCCCTCTCTCTCTCTCTCTCTCTCTCTGCCTGCCTCTCTGCCTACTTGTGATCTCTGTCTGTCAAATAAATAAATAAAATCTTTAAAAAAAAAAAAAAAGATTCAGATACTTAACTGACTGAGCCACCCAGACGCCCCCAAGATTATTTATTTATTTATTTATTTATTTATTTATTTATTATTATTTTTTATTTGACAGACAGAGATCACAGTAGGCAGGGAGGGTAGGGGGAAGCAGGCTCCCCGCTGAGCAGAGAACCCGATGTGGGGTTTGATCCCAGGACCCTGGGATCATGACCTGAGCCAAAGGCAGAGGCTTTAACCCACTGAGCCACCCAGACACCCCAGATTTTTTATTTTTAGATAATCTTTACACCGAGTGTGGGGCTTGAACTCCCAACCCTGAGATCAAGAATTGCATGCTCCACCAATTGAGCCAGCCAGGTACCTCTGGGAATTACTTACGTATGCACATAAATTTCCACAATAAGTACCTTCTGGAGTCTGCATGCAACTGAGTTACTCTGTCAAACTTCCTGTCCAATGTTCTAAATTGAGCTGTGCTACCAGAAAATCAGGTGTACCTCAAGTGCTAAGTCAAATTTGGCTTTTTTTGGAAACCGGAACTCACTCACTTGAGCCCCTAAATCCACTGCACCCCCATTTTCCCCTTTAAATTGCCTTCTACTCACAGTCACTGGTACTACGTCCTCTGGGAGGTACTGTAGGTAGGAGTTGTTTGAAATTTAAGATGTGATGTCAGGCAGACAAATAAATAAGATGAAGTTTTCCTTTGACCTAAAACTAAGATCAAATCTGTATTCTCTTCCTTTCTCTTGTGAGTGTTTTGAAAACTAGTTCTACTTTTTTCTGTCAGAATCTTCTAGTCCTGGAGGAACAACAAGGCATCAGGATAGGGAACTGATCAGCTCTTCCAACCAACAGCTTGCCACTGCTTCTCTCATATTTACAGAGATTCCTTCAAGGGAGGGGTTGAAGATCTGGGGAAAAGTGTGTGGTCAAGGACGAGATTACTATGACTCAGGTCGATATAGAACTCACCTTTACCTAGGATTTACAAAGCGCTTCCCAAGTTTCATAACTGTGTCATGGGGCAGGTAGGGACCACTCTCCCCAGCCCAGAGAGGTTGTGTTGACTGCCCCAGCTCACACAGATGATGTAGAACCTGGGTCTGAGTGCTGTGACCTCAGTGCTGTACTGTGGCCTCGCTCTCCCTTCACCTTTAGCGTCCCTTGTCCACACCTTGTCCAGCTCTCCTGTAGCGCCATATGCCACAGTCAAAGGCTATCTCTCCAAGGCATACTGGTCTGTTAAATAGTGTTTGATTCTGATGTCCCTCAAACCCTCTCTGAAGGCTCTTCTCCTGAAACCCCCATTGCCTGCTGTCCCCATACCTCCCATTCTTCCAGGACTCCCCAAGGCAACACTATACCCAGGCCCGTTCTCCTAGATGACCACTCGTGCCTTGAACCTAGACCTCTTCTCCCACAGTTAACCTCACTTACTCTGCCTCTCATCTCTCTGAGTCCTATGAGGGGGGAGTTTGTGCTGAGACGCTAAGAACTGGCACTGACCAAATCGTCTATTACCCCCACCCCTCACTCTCTGGGACCGCCTGATGGCTCTCTGAGCTTGAGCAAGTGTGTGAGCTGAGCCACACCTGTAAAATGAAACAATAATTCTTTAAAAGTGAGGAACAAGTGAAATCAGCTGGGGGTTATATAGATCTCAATGGAATTCCTTGTTTCCCCCTAATCCTGTCTTTCCCTCCTAAAGCAGAGTTCAGGGCACCCTCCTGTCTTGCTCCAGTTACTGCAGTGGCCTCGCTTTCCTCCAGACCTGGTCCCTGCCACACATTCTCCACCCTTGGCCGAAGATATCGTTCCAGAGTACAAATACGACCAGAGTATCCCCTGCTTAAACGCCCCCAGTGGCTCCACAGGGTCTGAGTCAAGGGCAGGCTCCGTGGTGCGGCCCAAAAGTCCTGCATGCTCTGTCCCTGTTCCCCTCACCAGTCCTCAATGCTCCCCTCTCACGCTCCGCGCCAGGGGTGTGTCACGCCCTCCTCCACCTCTGGGCTGTTGAGCAAGCTGTTCTGTCTTCTACAACTCTCCTTCCTCTTCCTAATTTCTAACTATCCTCTTCATTCTTTCATTTAAGTATCATTGCCTCCTGGACGTCTTCCTGACCTGGGTCAGATGCCTTCCTCTGTGGCTGTCTCCCATCCTTCCTCCCATTCTAGCATCCAGAACACAGCCTAACTCTGGCCTTGCTGCCTGACCCTCGCTTGCCCATAAGCTCCTTTGGGGTCTAAAACACATGGGTCCCCAGCCCCTGACTCGGGGTGGGCAAGAAATCAATGAATGAATATTTCTGGCCCCTTTCCTAAAACACATAAAATGCTCAATTATTTTTTCAAGCGTGTGACTCTTACTTGAAAATATTTGCATTTCAAACTCCCCACCCTCTTCTTTGAATTTGAAAATTCCTCCTGCCTTCAATGCCTTATTTTTAAATAAAAGAATAACTTTGGGATATTGAGTCTTACCAACAAATACAATATTTTTTAATCCAAAGAGGAAAAGGGAGACTCAGATAATAATAATGATACCATAAGAGAAATTAGAATTAATACTTCTATGTCATGCTCATACAAATATCTCAATTGGTTCTTATAATACTATAGATCGTATTGTATTCATATTTTACAGTTAATTATACAGTTGCAAGTGGCAGAAACTATCCTTCATTAGCTTAAACAAAAGAAGCAGAAAGGAAAATTTTTAAAAGATTTTATTTATTTGTTTGTTTGTTTGTTTGTTTGTTTATTTGAAAGAGTGTGTTGGGGTGGAGAGTAGAGGAGGAGGAACAGAGAGGGAGGGAGAGGGAGAAGGAAAGAATCTCAAGCAGACTCCACACTGAGCACAGAGCCCGATATCGGGTTTGGAGCCCGATATGGGGCTTGTTCTTACAAACCTGATTTCATGATCTGAGCCAAAACCAAGAGTCAAATGCTTAACCAGCAGAGCCACCCAGGTGCCCCATGCATAAAGGAACTTATAACAGAGCAGGGGTGTCCCATGGAACCCAAAGCACAGAGTCAGTCATTACAAACCCTTTGAGGTTTTTGTTTCTGCTTCTTTCCACACTTGCAGCTCATTCTTCTCCTCATTATGCATTTTTGATACCCAGTCCATTTGGCCAAGATGGCCGCCCATGGCTCCAAGGTCAACAGTCACAGGCCCAGCCACATGAGGGGGCTGACAGACTGTCCTTGGATCCAGGCACGGGCCCACAAGGGAGCTGCTCTGATGCCAGCTGAGTCAGGTCAGGGAGTGACTTCAGCAACAGGGCAGGGTGGCAATTGCATTACACAGATGCCCATTCTCCTGAACCTAGCAATGATAAGGGAATCTGGGAAAGGAAGTTTCAAGAGAAAGGGGTCCCCTACAAGAAGGTTAAGGAACTTGTCTGAGAGCAAAGGAGGCCCAGGTGAAGCCAAGATGAGAGTAGGAGTCAAACATCGACTTTGCCCAAAGATCTCCTATCATGATTTATAATTAAAAATTAGAAATATGGAGATTAATTATAGACATATGGACTGAAATGTGCATTCTATAGTGCCCATGTAGTACTAAATTTACAGAAATGGGGGCACCTGGGTGGCTCAGTTGTTAAACATCTACCTTCGACTCAGGTCATGATTCCAGGTTCCTGGGATCAAACCCCACATCGGGTTTCCTGCTCAGGAGGAAGCCTGCTTCTCCCTCTCCTACTCCCCCTGCTTGTGTTCCCTCTCTCGCTGTGTCTCTCTCTGTCAAATAAAGAAAAAAAATCTTTTAAAAAAAATTTACAGAAATGGCCTGTTGGCAGTTTGGCAGGAAAAACATCCAAATCTCTATGGAAACCTTTCACCAGAGCTTAAAATTAAATTAAAGCAACCTTATGTTAAATAGCAAACAAGACAATCCAAAACCAATTAAGTTGGTAAAATAATCGTGTTTAAAGCCCAATGATCATTTAAAAAAATGTAGTAATTTTGAGATTCATGTAGTTTCCCTAGAAGTGGCTTTTAATATAGGTTTTACTGATTTTTGAATTTGCTTTTAAGAATTCTGTAGACTCTTAGAGGCACAAGAGATAAAGCAAGAAGGGATGGGGACTCCAAATCCTGCCTTTAAATTTCCCCTTTGCTCTGGGCCTCACACCCATCTACCTGGGAGTCCCTGTTGTTCCCTCTACAAAACCCTGGCATTCTTCTGAGCAAGGGTGCTGCCTGATTTGAAAAATCTGATCTAGCCTAGGTGAGAGAATGAGGCCCAGAGCAGTGGTTCTCAAACTGGAATATATGAAAATACCTGGAGCTTTTTTTAGAGGCGCAGATTCTTGAGTCCCCACCCTTAGAGACAGAGTCAAGGAATCTGTGACCCTCCCAGGTAGCCCAGCCGGATCTTATGCAGGGGCTCCTCGAACCCGCTTTGGCAGGAGCCATCTGTCCAAGGTCACTAGGGGCAGAGCTGGATCTAAGACCCAGGTTTTCTGAAGTCCTGTTCTATGCTTTTCTTACCATATTTCACTGACACAATGGAATATTATTCAACCTTAAAAGGGAAGCAGATTCTGACACATATTATAACATGGACATTACACTAAGTGAAATAAGCCAGTCACAAAAGGACAAATAGTCTAGGATTACACTTACAGAAGGTACTTAGGGTAATCAAATCATAGAGGTGGACAGTGGAATGGTGGTTACCAGGAGCTGAGGGAAGGGGGGAAAGGGGAGTTGGTGGTTTTTTAAAAAAAAATAGTTTATTTATTATTTTAGAGAAGGGGGAGGGAGGGACAGAGGAAGAAAGAGAATCCCAAGCTGACTCCTCACTGAGCACAGAGCCTGACGTGAGGCTCGATCTCACAACCTGAGCTGAAATCAAGAGTCAGACGCTTAATTGACTGAGCCGCCCAGGTGCCCTGAGTTGGTGTTTAATGGACACAAAGTTTTAGTTTTGGAAGATGAAAAAGTTCTGGAGGATGTTGGTCATGGTTGCACAACAGTGGGAATGTACTTAACACCGTAGAACTGTACACTTAAAAATTGTTAAAGTAATAAATCTTGTGTTATGTATATTTTACCACAATTTAAAAAAAACACACACACGATCAAATTTTTCTCTGCACTTCAAGATTTCATTTACCATTTTGTAGATGGGAAGACACATTTAGAAATCAGCTGACTCCTGGTTGTGGGTTCTGGACGGTGAGTTCCCTCAACTGCTCTAACTGTATGCCTTTGGGCCCCTTCCCCTGCCCTCCTCCCTTCCCATCCCTCCGCCCTGAGAATGGTTCTTTCTCGTGGTCACTCCCTTGGTACCTCCTTTTGGAATCTCTGTACCATGACCTGCTCATGGCTCAGCCTAACACCTGCTAAGAGAGTAACGAGGCAGCATGCTAGTGAGGCTCGAGGCACTCACCCTAGAGGGAAAGAAGAGCAGAAGGAAATGGGAGATGGAAAAGCAAAGCTGGAAACAACTCTGGAAATGGTGAACATGGACCTAAGAATTCATGGAGTGAGAGCTGGGCCAAGTGTTAAGATGGGAAACTTAAATGTGGCCCCTTTTGGAGACTAGCTGTAGCATAAGAATTTCCTTGAAATATAGGTAAACCTGTTTGAAGACAGTGAAGCCTTGCATGGAAGTAACTGGAAACCAGGCTTCCTTCTGGTTTCGGAAATGTCCCATCACTGAGAAGTTATAAGAAAGAGAAAGCTGGGGCTCCTGGGTGGCTCAGTCAGTTGAGTGTCTGACTCTTGATTTCTGCTCAGGTCATGATCTTGGGGTAATAAGATGGAGCCCTGCATGGAGATCCCCACTCAGCCAGGAGTCAGCTTGAGATTCTCTCTCTCCTTCTGCCCACCCCTGCTTAAGCTGTCTCTCTCTCAAATAAATAAAACCTTAAAAGAGAGAGAGAGAGAAAGCTAAGAACAGGCTGAGAAGCCACATGTAAGTTCTTGGTCATAGCTGGGAACACAAATTCCATTCTTAGTTGAAAAAAGGGGCATGAATTGCCACAAGCAAGAAAGGGGAGCAAGAAGAGAGAGAGTGAAAAATAAGAGAAAGGTCAGTGCTAGCCTTTGAGACTGATGGTATGATGAGTTTTCTTGTTCTGCTCAGCAAAGAAGTTTATCTGGTAGTTGTAAGTTCATGGTGTTGGGCAACTGTCCAAACATTTGGGGAAGTTACTCATGAAGAAGAAGCCAACTCCAGACAGCTCGTTGAGAAATGTGGAGAGTCAGTGCCTGGGTGGCTTTCATGCTAATCCAGGATTTATTAAAACTCAGAAAGCAAGCAGCAGAGAGGGTTTTCGTGAAGAGCCAGAGTCATCAGCATTTTGTCAGGAAGGCTTTTTTCCCCTGGTCTGAAGGAGGTGGCAGGTCCCAGGAGGCTACGAAGAGGAGGGGGCTTCTTCTGTGAGGGCTATAGAAGGTCCCGAGGACTCCAGCAGTGGCAGCCCCCTCCCCTCCACGGTAAAGAGTTTTCCATTGCAGTTGGGAGAAATTGGACCCCATGATCTAATAGAGCTGAGTTTTTCCTCTCACATACAGTCTGATGTGACATCAGCATCCCTGCCAGGTTCTGTTGCTACCCAAGGGAAGTTAAATGCAGGTGGACTGCATTTCTAACGTTGATTTATTCCTCCAAAGCTATATGAAAATTAAGTCATTTTAAATCTACCCAGGCAGTTAAAGAAGCCCTACTTGAATCTTTTAGAAATCTAAACACGCTGCTGAAAAGTGAGTAAACTTTGAGAATATTTTGCTTGTGGCTCTGAATTTTGCTTTGTCTCCTTTGCTGGTGGAACATTCAGAATGTTGTAAACGTTGTCGTTTAGGTTAATCATCTATCACTCTCTATCTTGATGTCCCAGAATGTTTTATCAAACAGATTGGTTTCTTTTAGTGTGAAAAATATAGTAATCCTACAGCTTCCTTGGAACTTTCTAATACTTTACCAAACTTTTCTTTTAAAAAAAATTTTTTTTAATGTCCAAACACACTGGGAGATCACATCATCTGGCCCTTGAACACAGCTTAGGTAGGAGTTTTAATGAAAGGCTAGTTCCTGGGCGTAAGTGGATGGCAATTTTCCGTGGCCAGCTCAACCCACATGCCTTGTTGGGAGAAGGTTCTGTGCACAGGCTGGGCATCAGGACAGGAAGGCCTGCACTGTTCAGAAAGTCAGCCCAAGCAGTAGCACCAAGCCCTCAGGAGAGATGGGGTCCACAAATGTCACAGGGACTCAAAGCACAGACAGGCCTGCAATGTGAGGGATAGCTTCCTAGAGGGGGTGAATTTCCAGCTAGATCTGGAGGGAAGCTCAGGGTCCGGATACTCCAGAGTCAGGAAGAACATTTCCTACCAGGAAGGAGCAAAGGAGAAACTGCTCAGAGGCATGAAGATGGAGGAGAGTTTGGGGAGAGAAGATGGACCCATGTGGCATGGTTTCCAGAAAGGAGAGGAGGGTAGATCCTGGAAAAGTTTCAGAAAAAATTATGAAATAAAGGTTTGTAAACATTTATGAGAGAATAATAATTGTTAGGAGTCACTGAGCATAGATTCATTAAGAACTAGTCATTTCCTGTTTTTTATAAGGTTACTAGACTGGTAAACCAGAGGACGTAGTCAGGGGGATCCGTGTGATTGGCTGGAAGTTTTTATGGTCCTGCTCAGGAGTGGAACAGAAAGCCCTGAATTCTACCATGTGTCTCATTTCAGTAGGGTCTCTGACACAGACAGGTGCAGTGAGATTCTTGCTAAGAGTGTGGTTTGTATGACTAAACATTCATCCCCAAAAAGAGCTGAGGAGAGATGGTTGGTCGGAGAGAGGGCGGGCTCCAGTACTGACTGGGCTCCATGGTTGGCCCATTTCTTTTTTCCATCTTGCTCGATGTTTGCCAACGACATAAGGAAACACACAGGACGCATCTTTAAGAGTTTCCAATATTATACAATTGGAAGGGAAAAATAAATGTCCACTGATATATTGAAAAAGATCTTTTCCGGCTAGAATAGTGAACAAAAACAAGTAGCTAAAATACATTAGGTATGAATGCAAAATACTGTAAGTAGGGTTAAAATATCAGCTACTCCAGAAGCGGATGGAGAAATATATCTTGGCAACAGTCAATGTGAAAATACACCTTTTAGTTTACCACAATATGACCTAACAGAGTGATGTGGCTGGAGAAAAACACTACTTAGTAAACATATATTGTGTATATGTTTTTAATCCAACAAATCCTTGTTTAGCTCCCCTTTGTCCCCCCCCACCACCAATATGGGTCAGGCTCAGGTTGGGCAGTGAACACACTGGAGAACAAGACAGGCAGAGTGCCTGCCCTCAGGCAGCCTATAGTTCACTAGGGAAGGACAAAAACCCACAAAAAATCACTATAACTTGTAACCGAGGTCTTAAGGTCAGAAAGAGGGTGATGGGGGGACCCCCTTTACCTGGGCTGGTCATGGCAGACCTCTTTGAAGAAGTGACCATCAAGCTGAGGCCGCATGAAGGGAAGGCGAGGCAAGAGGGCAAGAGCATTCCAGGCAGGACAGCGAGCACGTCAGTCCTGAATGCAGAAGGAGCTCTGTGTATTCTGGGAACTGAAAGATCCATGAGGCTTGTCCCTATTTGCGGTTGCCAATATCCATTGTCTCATTCTTGTGACACAGTCATGGGACACCTACCTTGGGCTGCCTGGCCATATTATGTTTCCCAGAGTGCCTTGAAGTTGCACATGGCCATGGGACTGGGTTCTCGCTGGTGGATGCTAATAAATGGTCTGGGTTAGGAGCTGGTGCCCATAAGAGGTGTGTACACGGTCTCCCCACCCCATGTTCTCTTTGTCTCTTCATGGCTGCATCCGGGACTTGGCAGCAACCCAGCTTGGACAGGAAGACCCCAGGGTATAGAAAAAGCCCCAGTTGGGAGGCTTCTGAATCCCTGGATGACTGCAGAAAGCAGGGCACTTGCTCAGCTGGGTCACTCACCTCAGACAATTACTTGAGAAAGAAAAAATGTCCTCTACTCTTTAAACCATTGAATTATTACCACACCTCTTACCTAAACCTAACTATTACAGAAACAAAGGAGATACTACCCCCACCAACCGGTCCATGTTTAGACACTGCATTTGGTTCAAAGGGTCACTTTTTAAAAAAGAGACACTGGCCATTTGAAGCTTATCCCTGGAAAAGTAAGAACCATTTAGGAATCAAGAAACCAAGTCGGGACGCCTGGGTGGCTCAGTTGGTTGGACGACTGCCTTCGGCTCAGGTCATGATCCTGGAGTCCCGGGATCGAGTCCTGCATCGGACTCCCAGCTCCATGGGGAGTCTGCTTCTCTCTCTGACCTTCTCCTCGTTCGTGCTCTCTCTCACTGTCTCTCTCTTAAGTAAATAAATAAAATCTTTAAAAAAGAAAAGAAAAGAAAAGAAACCAAGTCAATGAAAATCTGTTAAAGATGCTGTGGTTGTTTAGTCTGGAAAAAGGATTTCTCTAGGTGACATGATTAATGGCGAACTTCAAACACTGAGGAAGAAGAATGAGGCTGAATTGGGGTGGCTTCTCTTGGACCTGTGGGTGGGAGGGATTTTACAGTGAGGCAGATTCTACTTCGATACAGGGGAGAAGCTTCTAATGATGAGGGATTCTTAGAAAATTCCAGATTGCTTTGATTGTCAACAGCTTCTCCCCAAACTGTGTTCAAGCAGAGTCTGGCTGCCCCACTCGTGAGAAGATATTTACAGAGGCAGTTCTGGCATCGCTGTGGGGATTCTAGTGATTCTAGGATTGGGGAATTAATTAATGCAAACCCAAGTCATAATGGGACTGAATGTCAGTTCAGATTGAATCCTGGAGGCAAGGGGACTCTTGGAGGTTTCTGAGAGAGGAGCAACACAATAAAAGCAAGGAACATGGCTTTGGCCAACACAGGGGGAGAAATCCTGATTATGACAGCATGTGTTGATCATTTGGTGTTTGCCTTCCCTGAACCAGTAGCGATTTAAGAAAAGCCAAGAATAAACAAAATATTGATATGCATTACTCTATTCTTGAGATAATCCAAAAATATTTGGGGGCTTTTTTTTTTTTTTAACTTATCTTTCAAGATGAGTGATCTTTTTAGTCCAAGGAACTCAAAGTACTTCACACCCTTGTCTCATTCTTGTCACATATCTGAACTGCTATGTTCTCTCTCAGATAAGGGGAAGGCCTCACAAAGAAGGCCAGTGAGTTGTTCAAGGTCACAGCAATGAGTCAGTGGCAGGGCAGACTTCTTGACTGAAGTCTGCCACACTGCCCAGAGCCCATGCTAAGGGTACCCTCAACTAGGAATGTCTTCCACGTACCAGAAAGACCAACTTGAACCAGTGGTCTCTCCAGCATTGGAAATGACCTGAGACATTTCAGTGTCAACCAATTTCACTTCGCCGGACAAAAGAGGAGGTGAGGGTCTGCGAGGCCACACCGGCAAAGACCTGGCTATGACTTGAACTCAGTTCTTGGGTTCCTGGCACTAGATCTTACCATCACCTCTATCCAGACAATGGTGGGCTCAGGAACAACCCTCCACACCATTACCTGGAATCATCAGGGCCATCGGCATTTGCTCCACTGTCTGGAAATGTAAAGGCTCATATTGGCTTTGGCCACCAAAGAGAGGAAACATTCTGCAATCCTTGAAATCTCACAGCTGAGGCGGGGGGCGGGGAGGATTGTTTGAGCCTTGTAACTACAAAGTCAAAAGGGAAAACATGTGTTTCACATTTGTCTTGGGATGGGAAAGAAAAACTTTTCCTTTCACTTAATCTCGGTTTAAACAAACAGAGAGACAGCCCCTTTTGTAAACTCACTGAACGTCAAATATTGTTCACTAACATGGCATCAGTTTACTAAGCCACTACGGAGTCACTTTCCTCACGTAATCCCCTCGATTAGAAGGCACTTCAACTTAAAGTGGGGCAACTAAAATAATACACGTTTCCTCGGATGAATTGGATGCGAGTCAGACGATGGAGTCAGGTTTCCAAATCTATAACCTCCCGGTTTCAGCCAGAGACCCGAGGCAATACGGCTTCAGTCATGACTCAGGATTTTGGGAGTGAAAGCAAGCACGTCAAGTGATGTAAGAAAATTCCCCCACTCCCCCATCCCGCTGCCTTCCTCCTCCCCGGGGGAATTCAGTCTGAGCCGCACTGTGGGGGAGGGGTTGCCAAGTCACTGGGCGCTGAGTTGCCCCGCGCCTCCCATCACTGTGGCCCTGGCCAGCGTCAGCACTTGACAAAGGAAGTACTCAGTTACAATGACTTTCCTGTTGGCCTGAGAGTTCAGATAATTGCTTTGCGATGTGTGTGTGTGAGAACCTCATAAAGTAAACCAAGAAACAGAAGGGCCAGGTCTGGGCTAAAGGGAAGTGTCAAGTGGGGGGAGGCGCGTGATGCAAGCCTACCTTTGAAGTCACTTTGTTTGTGAAAAGTCTGCTGGGCTCTCTCTTAAGGAAACTCCACTGGAATGAGGTTTCTGTGCATGTGGGGTTTAAGGCTATTGTTTTTGGCTCCCATTTTCACCTCAAGCCCTAGCTAGGACATGTATAAATCCCATAACAACAGCCCGACATGAAATTGCTCACCCTCTCAGAGCATCGGGGGACTTTTACTCAGGCGGATTTTGAATGCCTTATTGTTCAATAGGACAGGAAGTTTACTCTGAATGTAAATGAGGAATCTTTATTTTTTTTTTTCTCCTTACCTCCTTGGAAGATTTTCATAGAGGGCTGCCTTGTCATCATCTCCAGTCTAGCTCCTTCCACAGCAGCCGTGGCCTGGCAGTGCTGTCCTGGTTCCTTCTCTGAGTAGGGGTTTTCTTAGGACCAGGGTTTTGGGTCCAGTGTTTCCCTGGAGGTGACACTGGATGGTGGTCTCAGGGACACCTAGAGACAGGGCAGAGTTGGGTTTCTTTTCTCAGTGTCTTCAAGTCTGATTTTGGCCTAGGTTTGTTTCTTACACACACACAGAGGGGAGCCCCCTCCCTAAACCTTACAATGAGTTTCTTCTTAGGACACACTACATGGTGACCAGCTCACAATTGGAACATTGAACTAGGACTCTGATGTCGGAATGTGTCCAGTTAACTGGCATGAGCAAGTAGATGCTTAATTCAGAACCATGACCCTCCCCTCCACTAGAGCAAATCCCTGAGAAGGCTAGAAACTTCTAGAAAAAGCATGGCAGGCTCTCCCATCTCATGACATATTCTGTAGACAAACTCTTAAAAAGACACAAGAAGGGGGCGCCTGGTGGCTTAGTAGGTTAAAGCCTCTGCCTTCGGCTCAAGTCATGATCCCAGGGTCCTGGGATCGAGCCCCACATCAGGCTCTCTGTTCAGTGGGGAGTCTGCCTCCCCCCGTTCTCTGCCTGCTTGTGATCTCTGTCTGTCAAACAAATAAAAATCTTAAAAAGAAAAAAAAAAAAACACAAGAAGAACCTTCTCAAGCTTTTGTTGATGCCCCTAGTCAAGAGACTGGCCAAGAGAGACCCTCCAAAAAGAAGGGGTTCACAGACATAACTACATCTAGTCAAAGGAAACCACATAAGGATGATGAAGAGGTAAGTGACAGTGACACTGACCTTGTAGGATGAGTAAGACCTAGTTTGTTTGGTTCTGTTATCTCCAAAATCTTGTCTTTTCTACATATCTGACAAGAAATCAGCTTTTCTGGAAAAAAAAAAAAAATGAGCACTGCTCATAAGACCTAGAGATCAGTCTGAAGTCAAAATACCATTGCAGGGGCGCCTGGGTGGCTCGGTGCGTTGAGCCGCTGCCTTCGGCTCAGGTCATGATCTCAGGGTCCTGGGATCGAGTCCCGCATCGGGCTCTCTGCTCAGTAGGGAGCCTGCTTCCCTTCCTCTCTCTCTGCCTGCCTCTCTGCCTACTTGTGATCTCTCTCTGTCAAATAAATAAATAAAATCTTTAAAAAAAAAAAATACCATTGCAATTGTCTTCTGAACCTTCATCATCAACACGTTCCCCCAGAGTCTTGATGGTACCAGACAGCATACATGCTAAAGACTTCAGTTTGTTTGAAATTGCGGTGTTGACCAGGCCTTTCCCATGTGTGTGCATGTCTCTGTGCATATGTATGTTTCCATTTGCACCAGGTCAAGTACCATTAAGCAAGAAAGAGTAACATCCCTCCTGGCTGGGGCTCTGTTCTCAGACCCGCTTTCACATAAGAAACCGTGTAGAGATTTGTCTCCAACACAAGGAAGCCTGAGTGTCTCCGTCAGAAATTCTGATTTGATTGGGCTGGGCTGGGATCTAGACACCTCCATGGCTGTATGCCTCTAGTCACCATCCACCAAACTGGTCCGGCCTCTAACACAGCCTCCCTCCACTGGCCCCCAAGGCCCAGAATCACCAGCTGCTGGGACAACATCCCTCTGCTGTGACATTTGTTTCCTCTCCCAGGTGCTAACCCTGTCTTCCCCCTAGGCTTCAGCATCTGGGATCTGGTCTCCCCTGTGACCATCACCGTGGCAAAACAGCTCTCCAAAATGCCCTCAAGTAGAAACCAACATTCTTAGTTACTCCTTCATACTCAATAAAAATGACTGTATTTGTAACACATCTGGTCATCCTTACGTAATGAGGTGAGGAACGCCAAGCTGTACTTTGTGACACCTGACTGTAAGGGCCCAGGGCAAACCCATCCCATGTAAGTCACCCATAGTTACATGTGGTGAACTTTCAGGGCCCAGGGCCCAGCCCAGAGCTTGGCAGCTCATAGATTCTCAGGAAACTTCTGAGGAAACTCACAACATTAAGTCTGCAAATTCAAGGTGCTTCCCCAACTTAATGTGGTTCTGGAAATTCAAACGACTAGATTAAGAAAAAGATGTCTGGGTGATAACGAATCCCTTCTCAGAGAACACAGTGAGTGGCAGAACCTAGCTGAGGAAATGCAGTGGGTATTAGCAGAGATGTCCATGCTCCTTACCCTCCCCACCTACCCCACTTGAAAGCTAACCTTAGAACAGCATTTTATGCCATTGCAGACACAGGACTTGGGGGGTTCCTTTCCACCAAGAAAGCAACGAAGTTGATGGGGTTATAAACCATTCCTCTGGGTGAGAATGATGTTCTGCATTACAGATTGTCAGTGGTAGATTTTGGAATATTCTTCAATTTGTGTAAGCATCCAGGTGCCTCAAGTCTAAAGTTGCCATTTCGTCGTTGTCTTTGGGCCCCATCTTGCCCACCACACCCACTTGGAACCCATTTCTGGAAGCGGGTAAGAGACATTGAGGCAGCATCTGTTGGTTTGTGGTACTATTTTGGTCATACTCATATTTTCAATGTCTGCTAGGACATTCATACTCATATATTCAATGTCTGCTAGGACTGGCCTCTCCCAACCTCACCTCACCTGTCTTTTTCAGAATTGTCTTTGTCATTCTCTCTCATCCATTCAATGTCGATCTGTTTATTTATTTACTTTTGAAATCAATGACTCTCCTGGGGTTTCGATTGGAATTACAATGAATCAGCAAATTAATTTGAGGCGAAAGAATTTTTCTAAATTGAATTTCCCCACTTGCCAAGACCTATTTTTTTTCACATCTTTTAAAAAATTTCCCATTAAAATGGTGTCGGGTTCTTTCCTGGGATCCCAGGTGGGTTTAGCCAGAAATGGTTATGGCTTTAGGTAACACCGTGACCAGGATTCTCGGTAGCTTACTGGCATAGAAGAATGCCTTGACTTTGGCGTGTTTATCTTGTATCCAGTCATTTTTCTGAATGTTTTTATTATTAATTCCAGTAATTTTTATCTGGTCCCTTTAAATTTTTTAAGAGAGCAACCACAGGGTTACAAAGAATTGGTGCTTTGTATTGTTACATGAGTCAAGGGGGTAGTGGTCTAGTATGTTCGTGCCACAAGTGGGTGGCTTCAAACAACAAAAATGTTTTTTCTCACAGTTCTGAAAGCCTGAAGTCTGAAATCAAGGTGTCAGTAGGGTTGGCTTCTCCTGGAGGCCCTGTGGGAGAATGTGTTCCAGGACTCTATCTTAGCTTTCCCTCTATGTCAGGGATCCTTGCTTGGCAATCCTGTATCACTCATCTTCTACTTGTGTTTTCACATGGCCTCCTTCCCCATGAGCATGTCTGCGTATCTCCGAATTTCTTTCTTTGTAAGGTTATCAGCCATTGGATTTAGGGCCCACCTCTAATCCAATATGGCCTCCCCTTAACGCCTCTTAACTCCATCACCAAATAGGATTACATTCACAGGTACCAGGGTTAGGACTTGAACATGTCTTTTTTTTTTTTTTTTTTTTTTTTTTTTTTTGATTTTATTTATTTATTTGAGAGAGAGACAGTGAGAAAGAGCATGAGTGAGGAGAAGGTCAGAGGGAGAAGCAGACTCCCCATGGAGCTGGGAGCCCAATGCGGAACTCGATCCCAGGACTCCAGGATCATGACCTGAGCTGAAGGCAGTCGTCCAACCAACTGAGCCACCCAGGCGCCCGAACATGTCTTTTTGATGGGACACAATCCTGCAATAGTCAGCGTTCTTGTCTCTGACCAGGTTAATTCTAGAGTATTGGGTCCAATTCATGAACCCTATTTTCAAGATGTCCGTTGGAAATACTGCTCGTAGTCCGTGTGATATAAGGTATGGTTACGGTGACTACATTCAGTTTGGACCCAGGAGGCACCGAGAGGAGCGTAATGTCTGCTTTCCCTTCATTACAGGGCTTTGGTGGTACCCAGAATCTGTGTTGTTCCAGAGGGTGACATTCAGAGGGAAGCAAATTTTGGCTCAGTATAATTTGACCACATCCAAGGGATCTTTGGATTAAGGCCATCTTCCAAGGGTCGTCTATCTGCAATAGTAACAAGTTCCATCACACTTCACCCACCTGACAAATATGTACTGAGGCCAGGCACGTGCCGGGCAGCAGGCCCTGAGCCAGACACCAGGGCAGCGACAGGATCCAGAGAGACCCAGGCCTTGTCTTCAGAAGTCTTACAGTGTAGTGGCCCCAGAAGGGCCCAGGCAGGTTGGGTGGGAGCAGCGCTCAAGGGGTCATGAAGTAGAGTCTCTCTGGAGAGAAGGTGGTTAGATGACTGCCATATTCCCCCAGAGTTAAGGCACTGGGGTCTTTATGAGCCCTGAGGCCAACTGTAAAGGAAAGCAGAGGCTTGGAGTAGGAGTTTGGGGGTGAAATGAATTCATGAATGAAAGACAAAAGGGTTTAGATGAACCCAGAGGGGCTCTCCCTGGCAGAACACATGCAGGAAAGCAGGCTCCCTTGCTCCATTATGCCTGTCTACCCACAGAACTTTATGTAGGCTCTCCTGTCTCCCACTACAGTATTCTCAGCCTTATACCGCCCACCCAGAGGAGCAGACGCTCAACAAACAAACAGCCCAGACCCACCATGGCTGCTCCAGCTGGGGCCACCTCTGTGGGGAAACCAAATCCCTTTCCCCAATGTCAGCAGACAAAACAGCCTGGGCCCTAGGTGTTTCCCCTTCTGCCTGGGACACCCAGCCAGGGAAAGCAAAGCGAGAAGCTCTAAATCAAGTGTTTTCTGCAGAACTAGGCCCGGGGGTGGAAGGGAGAGGCCTCCGCTCTCAGCGGCTCCTCCTCCTTAATGAGCCAAAATAAAGCCAGTGCCAGGGAAGTTAATCTGCCCTGAGATAGGGGAGTCACACCCTGAGGTGGAGAGGGAGCGGGCCCAGGGCACCGCAGGCCCAGGAAACTGGACCTGTGAGTCGAACCTTGCCAAGGTAAACGTGGGTCTCTGATGCCCAGGAGGGAGAGGTCCAGTCGTCCAAGAAAAGAAACCCCATCTTCGCTTAATTGCTGCCCTTTGACCACGTGATGAGAAAGATACATTTTTTTCAAAAGATCTGTCATCAGTGCTGGGAAACGCCTGGTACTCGACACCAGAGAGGTCTCCCAAGACGAAGAATCCATTTGGTCGTGATCATTGTTCCTTCCCCCACCATCCAACTGCTTCCCCATGTGTGCACACATGTCTTCACATGTGAATGCACATGCACATGGGTGCACGGGCTCTGACATTGATGCACACGTGGGCACACCCACGTCCCACTCATACATTTGCCCTAAGCTTCACCCTTCCATACACGCAGCCCCACACACATGCTCACACGTGTACACACTCACATACGTGAGTATGCCTGCCTCTACCCTCACACCCAAGAACACACATGTGCACCCGGATATGCAATCGTGCACAGGCTCACACGTCCTCATGCAATGGACACGTGTCCTCACATATGTTCTCACATTTACATGTATTTCACACAAACAGCCTCACATACACACAACCCTATTTTGAAGATGCTTCTCCAGGAGTTGATTTAATCCTCTGCTCTGTGATCAGGCAAAGCCAATGACTTCCTTATTGGGCCAGATTTCAGTCTGAAACCCATGGCCTGGTCCCCAGGCCGGCAGACCACTGGTCACAAAGGCCCAGAGCCTAGGATATACTCAGGTCATGTAGGTTGTTCCTGCCCTCTGTCTGTCTGGAAAAAGCTAGGGCTTTGGAGGGGGGAATATGGTTCTCAGTGACTTTGGACAAGTTACATAGCCTCTGCAAGTCTCAGGTTCTCAAAAATGAGAGCTAATATCACCCACTTCATGCGGTTGGGAAGAGGGACACGACCTAGGTGAAGTGGCCATGTGGCTTGGGTGTTCGGGAGAAATCTTGAGCCATTCTCCTCCCTTGGGAGACTGTCAGGGCTTCCGGCACGTGCAAGATGGGACTAATGAAATCCAAGTGCAAAACACTAAAGGCATTTCACATTATTGCTGCAAAAGGAACATTTTATAAGCTATCCAGCTGTCTGGCCAAAGACATAGCCAGGGATCTTCTCTGAGAAAGGGACCGTGGGCAGGAGATTTCGAAGGCAATGAGCAAGATGTCATTTTTTTTCGTCTCTAAAGCTGCGGTAGCCCATTGGGGAAAAGCAGAGGAAGGAGAAGCCACAGGAAAGGAGAGCCAGAGAAACAGAACCTGAAAAGAATTCAACGGACTGCTGCCTGAAACATCTGGAAACATGCTAATGGGCATAAAGGAAAAGGCGGCGCCAAGCCATCTCTTGGCAGGGGCTCCGAGAGCCGCCCGAGGGAGCTGGAGCAGACACTGTGGGACTTTTCTCTTGAGTTCTGTAGCTTCCTCCTCAGGCTGGCCTGGAGTGATGGCTGAAACATGGAAACGTGGCCTGACTTCTCTTCCCACCAACCAACTCCGGGCCTTGGGTTTTCATCCGGTAAAGTGAACGGTTCGGTAAAGATGAACAGGCCCACATTTCTGGGGGGAAAATTAAAAATCTGACATGAATGCCAGCACTGTGTTGAGTTCTGCACACGCATCCTCTCAGTCCTTACACTAAGTCTGGAGGGGGCGACAGTGTGAAAAGTATGCCCCTTTGACAGAGAGGATAACCGCTCAGAGAGGGTCTGGGCATTGCCTGAGATCACAGAGCCAGCCAGGGGACAGGGTGAGATTTGAACCCGGAGCCCAAACCTGTGTTCTCCTGCTGAAGAGGAGTAAGTGTTAATCTTCCCGGCTCTCCCCCGCACTCAGGGGCCAGAACCCCCTGGGACCAGCTGCCGGAAACAGATGACCTCAGCCAGCCTCCTCCGTTCACAGACAGCGGGGAAAGTGAGGAAGCCGGGGACTGGCCCCGGGTCGCGACGCATCCCCTGTCCAGTCCTCATTCCTGGACTTCACTCTCCCTAACAGCCCCAGGACAGAGCTGGGGAAAAACTTCAGAGACATCTCCTGGGAAGGCGGCCGGAAGGCAGGGCCGAGCTGGGGGCTCTTGTGACGCGGTGATGAGGTGATGTTGATGGCACTGTATTTCCCGCTTTTGAGAAACGCTCTGGCATCGGAGAAGTCGTCGGGGGAGGTGAGAGGAATTTGGCAGGGATCTGGTTATAAGCCATCTGGAGGCTGGTGCGAGGACCAGAAAAGTGGCTGCCTGTACAGTGTGGTGTCATTCCCTGAGTGCGGTCACAGCTCTCTGTTCACAGGAGGCGTGGTCATGACTGGGGAGACTCAGAGAGAGAGAGAGAGAGAGAGAGAGGCTCTACCCTGAAACCCAGAGCAGGGCAGGGACATTTCACCATGCCCTTTTGCAGCCTTTGTCCCGCGGGACCGCATGAGGGCCCGTTGCACACTCGCCTGCCCGAATGCAAGCGACTCTCACGTCATTTCATCAGAAGCGTGACATGCTAGCACGACTCATCGTTGTTACGCAATTCCCGTGTGCTGGGACCGGTGCTCAGGATCTTATCCACGTCCTCTTGCTTCACCCTCAGCACCCGGCTGCGGAGTCAACAATTACCACCCCCGTTTCTATGTTTCCACTTGAGGACACAGAAGCTGGGAGGTTTGATGAAGTTACAGAGGTGATAAGGGCGGAGCCAGAACTCAAGTGCAGGCGTCCAAGGTCCCAGCCCAGGCTGCCACCCTCGACACTGGGCTGCACCTGCATCACTTCCAGGCACTTCAGGTGACCCCTGAGTATCATTCAAGCAGGAATGGGCAGAATCCTGGCTGTCGCGACTGCCCCCCCAACCCTGCCACTCTGCCACTTTCCTCTCTGAATTGGGGACATTGGCAGAGGCAGAGCCCCGGGAGACTCTGCCCGTCCCCTCGTGTTGGCCTAGCTCACCCACGGATGAGTCAGCTGGAATTTCTGGACATCACGGGCTCACAGCCGTGGTACCAGGAGCTGTCAGGAGGCAGGAATGCGCGGAATGTGGCTTCGAGCGCTCCGCCTGCACCCCCCTCTCTGCCCCTGCTCCCTGGGGCCGAGTCCACAGAGAGGTTTGGAAGGTGAATGACACAGTGTTTGTCAAGGGTTTGGGACGACAGGTGCATTGGAAGATGAAGACAAAGACCAATTCTTTTCTGGGGCTGCCGGCACAGTTTCCCATCCCGCCCACGCACGCACGTCTGTGTTCCAGGCCCGGATGCTCCGTGCCCCAGGCTCAGTGAAGGGCAAGAAACCACTGATTAGGAAGCGAGAAGAAAAAAATGTCCTGGGCTCACAAAAGACGGAATGTTTGACCTCTTTGCCCAGCTCTGACCTGGCCTTGCGACTCCAACCATCCTGATTTTGTCCCTTGCTGGCTCACATGCCTTTGTGGAAGCCGTGGGGATTTGCCCCATACTTTCTCTGTGTGGGGGGCTGTGCGTTCCCTGGGTAGAGGGCAGTGAACCGGGCGGTGACCCTCCTCCTCTCTGGGACTTTTCCCTCTAGAGGCAGGGGACTTCAGATAACAAAACGAGCAGAGCAGCCACGCAGTTACAGAAAGCAGTCAAGCGGATGAAGGAAACCAACCAGGGCCACGATGGAAATGAGGGAGAGGGGGTCACTTTAAAATAAAATGCACTCTTCAGAGCTGTGTACTGTCAAATGTGTCACCTGCCCCAAAGCTTTAGCTCATGTCATTTCCCCACCCGGGTTCCCTTTTTCCTCCCACCTTTGCTGGACGGGGTGTGGAGGGTAATTTCCTGACTCCCGGAGCCCTTCTCACCCACTTGCTGCTTTGCCCCGTGGATATTGGATCACTTTATTTCTCTCCCTGGCTCGTGAGGCTCTCAGGGGCAGGAAGCCGAGTTGTCTCACACACCAGCGCCGCGTGAGAGTTCCCTCTGACACACGTGCCCCAGAACCTTTTATTTTGGTGCCAGGCCCCGGGGAGATACATAATAAATATTTCTTTAGGGAACGGGCATCCCCAGACTCTGGCTGCCTGTAGAAGGTTGGGAGGAGTTGGGGGTCTGAGCAAAGAAACCGTATTTCAGAGACACTCGGGGCATGGGAACCAGCTTGGAGCCTCGTGGATTCGGAAAGTCACATCAGACGCATGCCTTTTAGGAAGGAGGAAGGGTTGAGGGTAAAAACTGTTTCATCAGCCCCTCTTCCACAAGTCCGGGCCCACAGATGGTGCCTTGATTACCTATCAAAATGAGCAAATGCCAGAATTCACCCAAGGCCTTGCTGACGCAGGGCACTAGAGAGAGAGAAACCGCTGGGCTGATTATCTTGGCTTTATCCACCACATCTGGTCTAGCTCAGCATCTCTGCTTTCCATCTTTAAAGAGACGGCTGCGGAGTTCGAGAATCTCAGAGCAGCAGAGGCCTAAAAAGACCTCACATCTGACCTCCTCCCTTTGTAGATAAGGGCCGTGTCACTAGGAGAGGCTGTGACTCACCCACGGCCACACAGCTGGTGGGAGACCCAGCTGGGACCATCCCATGGCTCTCCCCTCCCAGGCCGGAGCTTTTCCCGGTTTTCCAAGCTGCCTCTTAGATCTCGCCAAGTCATTTCCACATTCTCCTCCCTCGGCTGGGCCGGTGGTGGGCCATTAGTAAGAGAAGCTGGCCATAGTCCTTTCTCCCTCCCTCCACAGGACCTCACCAAAAAAGAAAGAGATTTCATTCCAGAACCAAACAGGGATCGTTTTTGTTTCTGTTTTCGTTTTTCTCATCATCTGCTGTATTGTACTATCCAATCTAGGCTCCCTTCTCGGGGTACAGCTCCCTGTCTTCAAGCGATGCCATGGAAGTGTCATCCACCCTCCTGTCAACCCTGAGAACAAGAGGCCATGTCTCGGCTGGGCAATCAAGCCACCACGGGTACCAAGGTGAAGGGGGATGCCACCCACAGGCCTGTCAGCTGAGGCCTCGCCTTGGAGAATAGGTGGCCCCAAGGCTTCACAACCCCATTTCCTGAGCTCCTCTTTTGAGACAGTTTCCTCGCTCCCAGGTGAAGTAGAGCATCTCCCTGGAAGGTGCTTCCTAGGCATTCTGGAATGGAGAAGTGCCCATACCCACTCCGTTTCTTTTTTAAACTGATGTAGAAATTGAGGCTCAGAGGGGTTAAGTTACCTGCCCATGGTCACCCAGCTAGTGAGTGGCAGAGTCAGAATTTGAACTCAGGTCTGACTCTAAAACCCATCTATTCCTAAGACACCTCCCCCATGTGCCTCAAAGGCGTTGGAAGCGTCTCAAGAGCCCCCACCTGCCCACATGCTCAGAAATAGTGCCCCTGGCGTTGAGTCCCTCATTGGAGCCATCACCCAGTGACTTCAGTCTCTGGTGGCCAGAGATGGTCAGGGATGGGCAGAAGGAAAGTATACAAGAAAGCCCTCAGCAAAGCTTCGATTGTGGTAGGACGGACCTAAGGGTTGGGAGGAGGAAAGGGCCCAGAGGCTGGTGGGGCCAGGCATGAGGGCAGCCCCCCTCAAAAGCCCACAGGGCCACTCCAGGGCAGGGACCGGTTTTGGGGAGGAAGGGCCCAGCATGACTGGGAGGCATTAGTCAGCAGCGGCGGCTTATGAAAGGAGGGATTGTCTGAAGCCTCCTTACTCACCGGGCCAATCGGGTCGTCCCCAGAGCCCGGGAGCAAAGCTGGTATCAGAGGGGACCGGGAACTCTGCGCCGCTCATTGCCCAGGTTGAATGACCAGGGTATTGGGGGCTGAGTGTGAAGGCCTGTGAGTCACAGCCCTTGGCTGGCAGGCTGAGTGTCTTCATTGTCCACTCGGCAGTGGGACAGTGGACCTAGAGCCCTGCCGGGGTGGGGGAGGAGGCGGCGGAGCCCCCCTCTTATGTCAGAGGAAACCAGGGGCTGATTCACGGGGTGCCTGCCCTCGCTTATCACTCTGCCAACCTGCTCCCCCCCATCAGAAATTCAGGTTTGGAGTCACTCCCCAGCAGCCCCCTGGGTTCACCCACTCGTTCCTTCTTCCATCATTCACATGGTCTTTCTGTTGTGGGGTTTTGCGTTTTGTGGGGGATTTCCCCCCCCCCGATTTTTATTTTCTCTGACTGAAAGTAATCTATTGAATATTATCCAGCCTTATAAAGGAAGAAAATCCTGACCCATGCTATGACAGGGATGAACCTAGGAGTGAGACAGACATTGGCTGTATGAGCCCATGTTTGTGAAGCACTTAGGACGGTTGACATCATAGGGACAGAAAGTAGAATAGAAGTTGCCAGGGGCTGGTGGAGAGTGGAGAGGAGGCACGGGGAGTGATGCTCAATGGGTCAGCCCACGTTTGGGAAGATGAAGGAGTTCTGGAGATGGACGGTGGCGATGGTTGCACAACAGGGTGAAGGTACCTAACGCCAGTGAACGGAACCGTTGAAAATGGCTAAAATGGGAAATTCTCTATTTAGTATATTATATCACAAGAAACACAAACCAAAAAAGGTGATCTGTTATTCAAACAATACATAAAAGTAAGAGATAGCTAGATGTCCTCATCCCACCCTCTGTTATTAATAATTTGGCATATTTCAAACCTTTTCTTTTAAATTTCATTTATTTATTTGAAACAGAGAGAGCGATAGATAGCACAAGCAGGGAGAGTGGGAGACAGAGAAGCAGGCTCCCCGCTGAGCAGGGAGACTGACGAGGGGCTCAATCCCAGGACCCTGGGATCATGACCTGAGCCAAAGGCAGACGCTTAACCGACTGAGCCACCCAGGCGCCCCTTCAAACCTTTTTATATTCCTTCATAAACATGCATGTGTGTGTGACAAAAGTTCCCCGAGGTGGGAAGGGAACAGGGTCCCCAGGGGCCAGCTAGTCTCTGGCTCTCTCTGTGTCTCTTTGAAGGATAATGTCACATCTCCATCTCACCAAACCCCAGATAACCCCACAGAGCCAGGTAGCAAGGTCACGGCAAGGTCACGACATTGCCAATGATACCATCCAGTGAGAGGTGAGCCCTGTCTGGCTTGGGGCTAAGCCCTAACGCACAGGAACGCACTTCATCCTTACACCATCATGTGAGGAAGGTCCTCTTTATGCCCACCCCAAAGCGCATTTCATACACGGAGACTCAGAGGCTTTGAGAGTGAGGGAGCTACCAGGTCCCAACGTTAGAAGGAGAAAGGAAGTCCGGTTGTTGTACCGCGGGACTCAGAGTCGCCCCGGCTGCCTCGTGCCCCTCTCCTTGAACAGTGATCATTTATAGGGCGCTTGTCCACTTCGCAGGAATCCCTTCATTTCTGGCTTCCCAGAGGGAAAGGACTCCTGGAGTTTTGTTCACTGTTTGGTCCTCCTCGAGTCCTGGAACACAGTAGGTGTTCAACAAATATTTGCAGAGAGAATAGTTCTCATTCATGCCTCTGTTTGATCTTCCCCCACACCCTTGTGAGGTAGCAAGTTAGGAAACAGGATTGCTGCTGGTGTTAGTCATCTGGCTAGCAGGCGAGATGGAGTGACTTCCTCCTGGTCACACGGCCAGGCCCGGCTGCCGGACTGGGGCCCCCCGGCCTCTGGCATCCTTCCCAGGCCTTTCCAACTCTGTTGTCAAGACTTGGGCCCCTGCTGTTACGGGACAAAGATATTAATTGGGAGGAGGAATCCTTTGAGTCATTACCAGCAATAATAATAATAATTGCAGTCATAGTCTCTGTAATCTTTAACTCGTGTGAGCCTCTTATCATTGGCACCAACAAGGCACTATTATGTCCGTTCTACAGATAGGTCCAGAGAAATCAAGCAACTTTCTCAATGTCGCACAGCTGGAAGTGGAAGAGGTGGGATTCAGACTCCATCTGGCTCCAGAGCCCATATGCCACATCCCAGTAACATTTCAGGACCAGCTGGCATCCTGGGCTGGACCCCACAAGGCTCACAGCACAGCTAGGCTGAGCTTTGGTGAAGGCTGGTGCTGAATGAAACGGCCACCCTTCCCTCCTTCTTTCCTGCCAGTCATCGAGTCTTCCCCGAGTTCCACCTGTGCGCTCCGCCGAGCGGCCCCAGGACACAGCCTGAATAGATGAGGGCCCTCCCTGTTCTGACTGAGCCTTTGGCCTGCCTGGCAGGAGACGTTAATGTCATAATTATGTGGTTAATTGTTTCATTAGAGCCCAGACCAGTGCCACCGAGGAGGGCTGAGGCTTTGCCAGTCTGTGATGGGCAAAGACCGGGGCTGGGAGCTGGGGAGGGCTGCCCCATGGGGCTGACCTCTCGACTGAATGCCGAAGGGTGTTTGGGGTGAGGCGAGCCAAGTGGAAGAGCATTCTGAGCAGAAGGCCTGGGCAGCTGCAGGGGCTCTGACTGTGGCCCGAGCTGGTGTGGGAGGAGGACAGGCGTAAGAGGTGGGGGACCAGGGATGAGGGCTGTGCCAGCCTGCCCTGGGCCCAAGGCCTCTCTTACGGAACTGGGACGACTGTCATCATCTCTCTTTCAATATTATCCTTCAAGCACACGTGGGAAAGGGGACTTTAGGAATTCCTGTTCCCCCCCAGCTCTCTGGGCTTGAATGGATTCTCCAATAAGCATTTACTCCATCACACCGTAAGTTCGGGCAGCTGTTAGCACCTGACAACATGCCTGCTGTCCTGTTTGACCCTCACAACCACCTGGAGGGAGGAAAGGTGAGCAGGTGTCAGGCCCCGGTGCAGCAGAGGAAACTGAGGCAGGAAGAGGTGGTGCCTTCCCAGGGCCCCACCCCTGGCATACCTTCCTTTCATGGCGGCCTTTTCTCCTCTTTGAGATTGCACTTAGCAGCACCTGAGTCCCTGGACTGCTGGTGGGGGGTGGTACGTGACAGAAGCCAGGAAAAGGGCTGAGCAGGTAAAGGCTCAAGGTCAGTGTTCGGGAAACGGTGGCTGCCCTCATTATCATCACAACCATAATCATTATTCCCTGATTCCGGTGCTCGGCTTCTCCCTGAGCACCTGCTCTGCTGTGTGCCAGGCACTGTGCCAGGTGCTGAGAGGCGGGAAGGCATAGAATGCCTCCCCGGCTGCTAAGGAACTTACGGTCTAGTGAGGGAGGCAGTTAATTAGCAACCTGGGGCAGCTAGCAAAGCACCCACGAAGGGGCCGGCCACGGGGCAGGCGTGGCAGGGGAAGCCCAGAGGCCATGAAATCTGAGCTTCAACTTGATGGTAGTTTGGCCCTCGGAAGTGGGAGAGTGGGCGAGGACTCCGCAGACACCTCTAGGTGGAGGTGGGTGTCTCTGACGCTAGAGCAGGCGGAGCTGAGTTAGTGCTGGCCACACCGAAGGGCCTCGAACGGCTGCTCCATGCCTTGTGGTGAGCAGCGACGCACGGGGGATCTGGTGTAAGACCTTCTGCCCAGAGGGTCACGATCCACACAACAATGACAAACAAGCTGCCTCGGTAGATGAAGTGGACCAGATCCTTCTCGACAAAGTTCTTTGCAGTTCTTTCCTAATTCTAGGGGTAAATGATGCACAATGCAGGAAAGAAAGGCTGCGTGCCCACCAGGGCAAATGTCAAAAATGTTTGTAGCTCACCACACCCAGATAGCCCTGATTAACCCTGTTAAGCAGAGTACATCCTTCCAGCCTTCAGGTAGGTTCCAAGTGCTGTGAGCGGGGAGCCAGGGTTATGGGGCCAGGGGAGGTCTGGGATGGCACTGGGGGGGAGGTGAGATTTGGACTCAGCCTTAAAGGAGAGGCAGGGCTTGGAAACCACAGAAAAGGAGAGAGATTCCAAATAAGGGGACAGTATGGCTAAGACACAGAGCTGGGGGAAATGGATAAAACAAAACAAAAAACAGGGCTATTGGTACCTGCTCATGGGCCAGCCTCTGTTCTCATGCATATATCATGTACCCTCATTCAATCTTCCCAAAACCTCATGGTACAGAAACAAGAGAACCCTCATGTTAGGGTAAGAAGCGGAAGCACCCACACCCATTGGCTGAAACATGGCTCTGGTCCAGACCCAGGGCCACCTCAGCCCCAAGCCCAGGGAACCATCAAGAGGGGTGGCCGGGAGTGGGCCCCTGTGGACAGGGGCCTGGGCACATCCAGGCCCCCTCTGAGGAAGGGGGAGGAGCTGAAGGAGCGGGGGCAGGAGGGACTGGGGGAGGACCCAGCATAATGGAACCTTCCATGAGGCTGGATCTGTGCTGTGGTGGCTTTATCAGGACCCCACAGGTCTTGACAATCGCTGCTGCCCATCTGAAACCAGGCTTCTCAGAGCACGGGTCTGCTGCCCCCCAGGAGATAAGGCAACTCTGGTCATGCGGCTGTAACTGTCAGTGACCAAGCAGAAGGCACAGCAGGGCTGATGGCCAGCTCTGTGACCACGGGCAGGTGACATTGCCTCTCTGAGCCTCGGTCTCCCCGTCTGTCCAATGAAAGCAGCCACACCACTTGTCTTGCCCCAAGCTTGGTGTGCAGCCAGCCCGCTGCTGCTGCCTTCCTCCCAGCCCTGTTCCCTCACCCAAGCCCCCCTCCCTACCAGTTTCCCCAGAGGGCACCACCTTTGCACCACACTAGACACCAGGCTGGGAGTTGAGTCAGATCGTGGTCCACCAACATGTTGCTGGGGTGGACGGGCCCAGACAGCCAGAGGATTCTTGTCCGACTCCCATCTGGCAGCCAGCATTTGCCAGGCCCAGCTGAGGCTGGCGGAGCCCGAGGGAGAGAAGGGGGGTGGGGAGCCCCGGATGGGGAAGATCTGATTTTGCCAGCAAAGGCTTTTGTGCTCTGGAATGCCAGGCCAGGGCAGTCGGCTCTGCCAGTGAAGAGACCAGCCTCCAACAATAATGTTTTTCCCTGGGTTTTCCAGAAGGCACCAGCTGCTTTCTAATTCAAACCATCAGGAGGAGGAGGCTTACATGTGCTGAGTCTCAAAACGCTTGTATAAAGAAAACTACTCCCTGTGCCAGACAAGAGCCGGCTTGGACAGGAGTTTTGGTCAAGGAGCCTCCGGACCAGAGGCTGTGAGGGCCTCTCTGGGCGCCCCCGCCACGTCCAGCCCCGGCCCTCAGCTGGCAACCTCCCTGGGGCACGTTTGGCACCAATCACCCCACCCACATGGGGTGTTCCATGCATGGTCCACCATGCACCAGGGACTACAAGGTTTTTGGACAAATCATCGTGACTGTTACTGTGGTTCACACGGACTCTAGTCTGTGTGGTACACCAGCAACTACACTCAGTGCTTTCCGTTCACCATCTCTCTTGACCACCTCCTGTTCTCCCATTTTGCAGAAGAGAATGGTGAGTCTCAGCAAAGTGAAAAGACCCTGCCTTGGGTCCCCCAGCAAAAATAAAGAGGTGGGATCCCCACTGTGGGTCTGCCTCCAGGGTTTCACTGCCCCACGGCCTTGCTGCGCTGCAGATAAAAGATTGTGTGCCTCCCCACACCAGCCCCCCAACACACACACAAGCATGCACGCACATGCGTACACATGCACACTCTTTTCATTACGAATCGTATCAATATCAAATGACTGCCGTCATCCCAATAAATGCAATTCCTTCCTCCTAGTTCATTATAATGTCATCTCCTCGGTTTTAAAATTTGTATTCGTCCAATAGATTGTTTATGAAAAGCACCTCTCTTTGAGGGGTCCATAAATAAATTTTTGAAAAAACCCTGGGATAGAAAGGACACCCGTGTCCCTTCCTGGGATGGCTGGGATCAAAAAGTCAGATAATAACAAGTGATGGCCAAGATGTGGAGAAATCAGAGCCCTCGGAGCTGCGGGTGGGGGAGAAGACGGTGCAGCTGCTTTGGAAAACAGTCTGGCAGGCCCTCAAACAATGAAACACAGAGTTCCCTATGACCCAGCAATTCCACTCCTAAGTATGTACCCGAGAGAAATGAAAACATATGTCCGCACAAAGACTTGCACAGGAATGTTCAGAGCAACATTGTTCCTAGTAGCCAAAATGTGGAACCAATCCACAGGAATAAACAAAATGTGGTCTCTCTGTAACATGGAATATTATTCAGCCATAAATAGAACTCAGGTACTGATAGGCACTACCATATGGACAGCCCTTGGAAACATTGTGCTGAGTGAAAGAGGCCCGTCACAAAAGTCACATACTGTATGATTCCATTCGTAGGAAATGTCTGGAATAAGGAAATCCACAAGGATGGAAAGGAGATTCATGTTTGCTCAGGATGGGGGCCCAGGGGTGGGGTGGGGACCTGGGGAGTGGTAACAGCCAAAGGGTCGGGGCTGTCTTTCTGGAGTCATCAAAAATGCTCGGAAAGTGTGATAGTTCCACACATCTGTGAACACGCTCAAAGCCATTTAAATGGGTGAACGGGATGGTATGCAAATTTGATCTCAATAGAGCTGTTAAAAAGAAAAGATTGAAGGTGGGGCCCTTAAGGGTGAGGGAGGTCAGAGGAGCAAACGCTTTTATTCACAACATCAGAAAGGACAAGCCAGGGTGAGGGAGACAATCTGCGAGTCTGGTTGAGGACAGGCGTTTTGAGTCCTGGTGTGGAAGTAACAAGTTTTCCACACGACTGGAAATGAATGGTAGGTGTAGGAAGAGAGGGGAATGGCTCTCAGCCTGGGGTGAAGGAAGAGGCAATCTAAGGAGGCTTCCTGGAAGAAATGACATTCTGCTGCGTCCTGAAGAACAAATTGGGGAAGAAAGTGAGGGTGGGGGCTCCTGGGTGGCTCAGTCATTAGGCATCTGCCTTCAGCTCAGGTCGTAATCCCAGAGTCCTAGGATCGAGCCCCATGTCAGGCCCTCTGTTCAGCGGGATCCTGCTTCTTTCTCTGCCTGCTGTTCCCCTGCTTGTACTCTCTTGTCAAATAAATAAATATCTTAAAAAAAAAAAAAAGAAAGAAAGAAAGAAAGTGAAGTCCCCAGGTGGAGGTGACAGAGGCATGCTCAGGGGATGTTCTGCGGGGCTGATGGGAGTGGGGGAGAGTTTGAGACAGGATTCTTTCCTGGCACAGTGGGAAGGGCAGGGGGCCCCATTTGCCCCTAACAGGCTGTGTTTCCCTCAAGCAAGCCCCCATCCCTCTCTGGGCCTGGATTCCAATAAAAAAAAAAAAAAACCCTCCCTTCATCCCTGATTCTGTGAGTCTCTGAGGCTGAGATTGGAGAGAAGAGGGCAAACCAATGACAGATTGGGGTGGGGGCAGAAGTAGAAGGGGGTTTTGAGTGTCAGAGCCTAGCAACAGAGGGACTAGGGCCTCTCAGACACAAGCTCTCCAGCTTGTCAGAGCCGGACAATGACTTGCTGCCCATGGGCCATGTCCCACACCTTGACCTCCCCAGGAAACACGGGTGCCTGAGAAGAAATCGAAACAGAAACACAGGTGTCTCTCCCTGGGCAGATTCCAAGAAAGAAAAGAAAGTGGCTTCTAAAAGAGAGAACCCATGAGCTTTGAAGGGAGGAAGGAAACCCAAGCCTCGAGAGGAAGCGAGGGAGGAGGGAGCTGGGAGAGAGCAGCAGGTGCCCTGGGTGTGGGCACGCGGCCCAAGGCCACCCCGCCGCTGGTGTCTGAGCGGCCCCAGCCCATGGGTGACTCCAGAGGGGCAAGAGAATTGTGTGTGGAGGAGGCGCAGGTCCTGCCGCCGGTGGGGGGCTTTCCGCAGATGGTGGCTGCCAGGCTCCCGTCTTCTCAGCCTCCCTCAGCCCTCGTGGCTCAGACGTTTGTGGTCCTGCATTTGGAGCCAGAGGATCTGGCTTCAGATTTGGGGTCTTAACTGCAGTCTCTGCCGCCTCGGTTTGCTTATCCATGAAATGGGATCGCCAGTGCCACTCCGCCTCTGCTATCAGAGGAAAGGGAGGAAGACTGTCGATGGCCGGTCATGTGGAAAAAGCCGGCCCATGGAGATCTAGGGCGTGGGTGAACCCTGGGCTTGAGGACGGTAACCTCCTGAGCCGTCCCACGCAGCGCTTTTACCTGTCAAACACCTTCCCCTGTGCTGAGTCCTCTGCGCGTGCCGGCCCTGAGCAATGAAGGCCAGGATGTCCTTCTGTCCATTTGACAAGAGACTGAATGGAGGCTCCGAGAAGCTGCATGACCGATGGCGTGAGCTGCAAGCAGGAGAACATCAGGACGTTGGGCTCCCCAGGCCTGGACCTCACGGCCAGTGGGCCCAGTTCTCCGGAGAGGGGTTGGGGAGATGCTGATGCCTTTCATCCAGGCAGGGAATCGATAAGCTCTGGTCCTGGGTCCAGGGTCCTTCGGGGGCTGTTTTGGCCTGGCAGCAGAGAAGGCTCACAAAAAGGCCCTCAAATACGTAAATTTTTCGTGAGCAGATGCTGGATTACGCTAGTTCCAGGGCTGGAACCAGGGCAAACTCTGAAAGGCTGTAGGGACATGGAGAAGGAACATGACAAAGCCACTGACCTTAGAGATGGAACAGCCTGCCTGAGGGGGTAGTGAGCTTCCTGTCACTGGTGGGTGCTCAAGGGCAGGCCTGACATAGCTCAGAGGGGGTGAATTGCTGAGGGAGGGGAGCCTAGAGGCGGGCTTCTCCACTGGGGCATTGTTGGTATTCTTTGAATCAGGGGGCTGTCCTACAGGCACCTGCAGGACGCTCAGCCACATCCCTGGTCTTAACCCACTAATTCCGGTCCCACCCCCCACCCCCACCCCCACATTTTGTGATGATCAAAAATGTCTCCGGACACAGTCAAGGGTCCCCTGGGGCAAAATCACACCCCCCATTTGAGACAAACTGGCTTAGGTGTCCGTTAAGTTGCCCTGAGACACCCTGATTCCATAATTCTAAAGAAGGAGACCCAAGAATCCCTGATATTTTTTGAGCCCCTCGTGGAGTGCACAAATGCTTAGACCCATAACCTCGTTTAATGTCGCGACCTGTTCTGGTGGTTCTGTCTTCTTACTTACTCTGTTCTCCCCACTCCTCTGCCTGCCTTACTCCCATTCCTCCTTATGTCCCAGCTTAAGTGTCAATCCACCTGCAACCCCTTTCTGCTCCTCGTCTCATTCATGCCCCTCTTTGTAATTTAATCCTAGCACCCCACAGCTCCTCTAAATAGCGCAGCTTTGGAGTGCCTCCCTGTCTGTCTTCTTGCTAGACAGTGAATGCCCAGAGGCCCCCCCGGGGCTTGCTCTCCTCTGGGTCCCCACGTGGTAGGGGCTCCATGCACATGCCCTGAGGGACAGGGGAAGAGGTCAGCTCAGCACATGACGAACCTGTCACGGTCTGCGGGGCTGCCTCAGCCTGCAGCCCGAGCTGCCGACTGCCCATGCTGCCTGAGCCAGCCCTGAACACCTCCTTGGGAAGCCACCCCCTTCCTGGCCATCCCTGGTTCCTCCTGAGCACAGGACTCTGACCCAGACACTGGCCTGTGTCCAGACTACCAGGTCCCCAGAAAGGACGAGGGGTGGGCCATGTGTGCAGGACCCTCCCCTGCAGGAGAAAATGACCTGGCTGGGGAGAGTGACCACAGACTTGTTCAGTAATTCCCGGGTCCCCAAGTGGGTCCCTTTCTTCAAAGCAGGAAGGAGGTCACTCCAGGATAAACAAGGGAAGCCCGGTCAGAACCTGGTCAGGAGATGGCCAGGGCAGAGGGTGTTTCTGTTGACTATCTATTCTGATGGAGGCTGAGCTGTCGCACAGGAGGACAGGAAGCTCACCGCCCTTCGTGGCTCAGGTTGGGGCTTGAAATGCAGCTGCCCCCCTGCCCCAGGGGGCCTTCCGCCAGGTGACCTCTGCTAAGGCTCTCTGGGGCTTGGATCCACAGAGATTTCTTTTGTAAAGTGAGGAAGATTAGAACAGCATTGGTTTCTGAGTTTTGGGGTGGGGGGTTCATTTTGTTTTTAGCAAAAGAAGCCCCCCTTCTTAGAGGAAAATCTCATGGGATATCCCAACATATAATAAAAACCCAAAGTCTGTATTCTCGGTGTGCTCTATTCCCCCCACCCCAAAATAGTCCTGGGTTAGCTCTCCTTCCCACAGAGCTCTCTCAGGGCCCAGTTTGAAACCCACAGGGGTTTCTCTGAGGCCCCTCTAGTTCCAATCATCTGCAGTTCTACCAATGACCCCACCAAATGGTGAAATGCAACCGAACATAATGGGGGGCTGGGGCATATGTGGTGGCCCTTCAGGGTCTTCCAAGCCCCTCAGGGCCAGGGGGATGGCTGTGACTTGGGTTATCCTTAAACATGCTGAGATGGAAAATTCTGGTCATCTGAGTATTCTGTTTATTTCTGTGGGTCCCTGGATAAACAGGAATTCACAGTACCCAACAAAGATAAACTTATGGAACTCATTACCCCAAAAGGGGTTAGAAGCCCAGGACGTGAGCACACCCCAGCAGGCCCCGCTGTGTTTGGATGACTGGAGCCCAGAGTGGAGACATCCAGGTCGGGTCCCAGCCTGACGCAGTGGCCACAGCTGTCCTGAGGCTGGAACTCGGAAATGTCCCAGAAGCACAAGCACTTTCTCATCCCTTTGCTTAAGAAACTCAGGCTTCAAGAATTGGAATCACGCTCAAATAGTGGAAACCAGAGCCCTCGGCTCCCCTGTCAGAGGCCTCCCACACCATCCACTGAGAGGCCAGTGGCAGAACCGGACTTGGGCTCCTCACCTGGGAACTGGGAGCGTTTGACTGGAGCGTCTTTTCCCATCCACATGTGTGGGCCTGGATGGCTCCAGGCAGGGGACTGAGTTAGCTGCTGGTAACAGAGGGACCAGAGGCCAGAAGTAACTCCTCAGCGAGGCAGCTGGTCAGTGAGCATCTGAAGAAGGTTTCATTGAGAAGGGATGCCTAAGTCCACTTGGAGCCCAGGTAGTCAAGGGGCAGATAGAGGCAGCAGGGAATAGCATTTCCCCCAGAGGGAAGAGCCTGTACTAAGGTTTAGAGGCGTGAGAGGATCTCGAAGGATTCCTCCAGCTCTAACTGCCTTGGGTGTTAGTGGATGATTAAGGGTTGATGAGGGAGAAAATGTGGGTATCCCAGATCAATGTCTCAGAGGAAGAATAAGGGTCTCTTACCTGAGTCAGATTCTTGGGCTTCAGGGACCCTGGGGCTGCCCATGGGAAATCTGATCATCGTAAGACTCTCTTAATCAGTTCTCACAGGAGCTAGGAGAGCTCTTTAGAGATTATAGGAGTTTCCTGGGACTTCCATAACCAGTTCCCACAAACCGAGCAACTCAAAGCAACAGAAATCTATTCTCTCACTCCCCTGCAGGCCAGAGGTCTTAAATCAAGGTTTTGGCCGGGCAGGGCTTTGTCTGCAGGCCCTAGGGAAGCAGCTTTCCTGGCCTCTTCCAGGTGGTTTCTCGAGAAGGTGGCTCTAGGCCCTTCTTAGCTTATGATTAGGCTACATCACTCCAGGCTCTGCCACTTTCCTCTCTCAAATATCACTCTGCCTTTCTCTTATAAGGATATTTGTCATTGGATTTAGGACCCACTTGGATAATCCAGGATGATCTCATCTAGAGATGCCTAACTTAAGACATAAGACCATTTTCCCAATAAGGTCACATTGACATGTTCTGGGTTGTCGACACATTTTTTGTGGGGGACACCCTTTAACCTGCCACAGTGATCAACCATGCCCTAGCCTTGTTTTGAGGACGCCAAGGCTTAGCCAGGGAAAGGCTTTTGCCTGTGGCTAGCTGGTCAGTGACAGAGCTGGCACAGGCACCCTGGTACTGATGTCACCATTGTGACCATAGCATTACATGCATATCACTTAGCATAGGCCAGACGTGGTTCTATGCTGCGCATTTACCCATTCAGAGTGACCCCATCCTATGGAGGAGGACAGAGGCACAGAGAGGTCCAGGAACTTTCCCAAGGCCACACAGCCCATCTGTGAACCTACACTGTCCCCTGAAAAACCCCATGTGTCTCCTGATATGTAAAAGTGAGGGGCAGCCATGGAATGGTCCTTTGTGCAGTTTGGAGGCTTCAAGGGGATAGAATAGGAGCCTGCGGTCTAGATGAAGAGATAGACACATACAAGATCATTTCATAGAACCCAAGGGAGACACCAGCCTGGGGGTTCAGAGAGGAATCTCACAGGAGAAGAGACCAATGTCAGGAGGCCCTCCAGGGAGGAATGAAATCGTACAGAGGAAGAAGAATGGGAAGGATATTCTAGACATGAGGACTGGGCACGCGGAAGCAAGGAAGCAGGAATGAGCACGGCATGGCCTGGGGAACTCCAAGTTTGGTTTTTCTGGAACAGAAAATGAAGGGGAATGAGGCTCAGGGGTGGGCAGAGCACAGGCTGAGGTTCTAGACTCCATCCTGAGGGTACTGGGGTGTCACCAAGAGTTTTCAGCAGAAGCTGCATTGCTGACTGGTGTTCTAGAAAGATTCTCTCAGGGGCTTAGATAGAGGGATTAAATGGAGAAGTCTCTGCAGAGACTGCACTCAAGAAGGTGCCACAGGCCCTACACCTGAAGTTTAGCCCTGGTCAGTGGCGGGCGGGCATGAGATGAAGCTAAGATTTTGCAGCAGGAAAATCTGCACCTGGTCAATTCCCCTTCCTCTCCCCTTCTGTTCTAGAAGCCCAGGTCATGCTGAAAGAATGGAGGCACAGAAGAGAGAAGGTCTATAGACAGAATTTAGCCCTGCATGCATCTCTGTGTGGGGTAAGCCAGTGGTGACTTCTGGAAAATATGCCTAGAGTATATTTAATAGGGTATTAAAGGAGGTTGGCAGATCAGCATTTTGCACGCTGTGTCCATGGATATAGTTCTGAAAGGTCGATGAACACACTGTTCCATCCACATCTGACTGTCTTTTTTTTTTTTTTTTTTTTAAAGATTTTTTATTTATTTGAGAGAGAGAAAGAGATCACAAGTAGGCAGAGAGGCAGGCAGGGGGCGGCGGTGGGGGGGCGGTGCGAGCAAACTCCCTGCTGAGCAGAGAGCCCAATATGGGACTCCATCCCAGGATGCTGAGATCATGACCTGAGCTGAGGGCAGAAGCTTAACCCGCTGAGCCACCCAGGCACCCCACATCTGATAGTCTTAAAGGCTCTGAGAAGTCCTACAATGAAGACTTTTTTTTTTTTTTTAAGTAAGCTGTACACATGGTTTGGGGCTTGAACTCACAACCCCAAGGTCAAGAGACATGGTCTACTGATGGAGCTGCCCCTGAAGACATCTTTTTGATTTTGTTTAATCCAGTCTACCCCAAACTTTTTTTTTTTTTAATTGAGGTATGGTTGACACACAGTATTATAGTAATTGATGCAGGATCCTTGTCAATGAATATCAATGAACTTCCCTTAAGAATGGAGAGCAGTGCGGCAGGGAGCCTGCTTCCCCTCACTCTCTCTATGCCTACCTCTCTGCCTGCCAGTGATCTCTCTCTGTCAAATAAATTAGTAAAATCTTAAAAAAAAAAAAAAAAAAAAAGAATGGAGAGCAGTGGAATCCACCTGGGGCCATGCTGGTGCAGAAAAAGGAGCACCGGGCGAAGAGTCAGGGCAGAATTAGGGTCGGTCCTAGCAGAGACACCCAACACTTCCCTAAAAAGCCCCCATTTCCTCCCGGCTGCCTCCTTTGGGGACAGTTATCTTCTGTAGTACAGAAACACCTGGACTCCATGTAAAAGGGGTTTTGTGTTCTCACTATGAGGATCTAGTGCCCAACACAGAGCCATGCACCTAATGAATACATGAATGAGAGTCTAAAATGAGACCTGCCACTCCAATAGGATTATTAGGAAATTAAATAAGTGCATGCCTGCAAGATGAGTTTTTTGTTAGTAAACTTTACAGCCTTATTCACCTGTAAGGGACTATTTTTTATTTGCCCTGTAATCGAAGGGGGCTTTTACCACACCCCTCCACTAACTTGCCATGTGCCTAAAATTCCAGTTTGTCACTCATTCTCCTTAAGGCTCTAAAGATCCCAATTACAAGGTAAATGTGTGACCTAGTGGTGTCATCTTTGGGCCACCAAACTCTGACATGACATCAGACCATCGTCACTGACAATTCATCCATCAGATGAATCTGATCCAGACAAAGGAACTCAAAAGTGGGAAGCCCCTAAGTGGAGGGGGGATGTAGGACATAAAATGATGTTGCCGGGGATTCTGGGGGGCTTTGGGGAGCAGGGGTAGGCTATAAATTGAGCTTGATGGTCACAGTGCCAACCTCTACCACGGCTCCCATCCAGGCAGGCCTGAGCCATGTTCTTTCTTCCCAGGACATCAGGGTCAGGCAGGTTAGAGGGGGACGGACCAGGGCTGGGAGGAAGTCTGGCCCATTTCGCCCAGGGCTGCCGGTCTGTACAAGGGGTCTAAGCTGGGCTCTGCAGGAAGTCCACACAACACAGCCTTCCTGGTTCCCTGTCTGGCCCCTGGGTCAGGCTGGCTCAGCCAGCTATGGGCTCAGGACCAGACATTCTCAGGACCGGATGCAGGAAAACAGGAAGGGAGGTAGCTGCTGCTGGCGGTGGTCAGGACTAGGACCTTCCTCCCTTCCCCATCTCCATCCTTTACAAAAGCAGGCAGGGGCCCAGACCCTCACTCTCAGCATCCGCCAGGTGGCAGCCCCTCCTGTCTGGACCAGAGGATTCTCTCTTAAGGGTCTTTTGCAAGACGGTTTAGAAGAGAACCCCCTGGCACGAGATGATTCATTCCTGCCATAGGCAAACTGGGCAGCCCCCAAGAAGCACCAGATGGGGGATACTGAGGCTCCTCCTTCTCCATCACGTCTCCACTCAAATGTTGCTTCCCTGGCCACCCAGCTCCGGTATTTCCTCCAGGGCCTTTCTCAACCTGCTGACATCAGCTAGTGTGTCCACTCGTTTCTCATTTCTCTCCCCACCTTGAAATGAAACTACATGAGAATGGAGACCTATGTCCAGTGGCATCTAGCCCACAGTAGGAGTTTAATATATATTTGTTGAACAAATGAAGCAAGAAAGAACCCAGCCCAGAGAGAGGGAAAGGACTCTGCCAAGGTCACTCAGAAGTCAGTGAAGAGCCAGGCCTAGAACCTGGGCCCCTAGACCCCCAAGCCAGTGTGCTTTCTATTTTCTTCTAGGCTGTGTTCCCAGGGTGACAGCGCTCACTTTCTTCTGTAAATATCTTCTCTATCCACCACCCCGAGAATGAAGGATCTACTCTGTGGGCTCCAGCCACACAACCCCACCACCCTACAGCAAGCAATCATTTCCTGACATACACCAGGGCTCAGCAAACTTTTTCAGTAAAGGGTCAGATACTATTTTAGGCTTTGCAGGTCATAAGGTCTCTGTTGCAGATGCTGGACAATACTGTAGCATGAAAAGCAGCCAGAGATAATATGTAAATGAATGCGTGTAGCTGTGTTTCAATAAAGCTTTATTTACAAAAGCAGGCAGGGGGCCAGACTTAGCAAATCAAAATAGAATTTCAGTGTCCTGCATTTTGTCTCCACCCTAGGCTGGTGGGCCAGTGTGCTGACCTGAGCATAGATTCTGGATTGGCACAAACCTGGGAAGGAACAGGGGAAGGAACCCTCATGGAGTGGCCTATTATGTGGGTGGCACAGAGCTGGGCACCTTCCTTTTGTTTTCCCAGCAGCCCTGCAAGGTAAGATGTGGGGTACCCATCTGACAACGTCTGAGGAAATGAAGACTTAAGGAAAGGAAGGATCCAGGCTTTTCATAGCTGGCCAGGGACAGAGCCAGGATCCAAACCCGGTTGCAGTCTGACTCCAAAACCCATGCTCTTTTAAACTGATCTCATTGTATTCTGTGGAAACCAGTGCTCAAGAAGGTGAGGTGATGTGACCAGGGTACACAGCAATGGTGGAGTCCTGCCTGGGCTAGGATGAAGGCTTCCTGGGCCCTCATTCTCTGAGCTTTCGGGGGGCACCCAAGAATTCTGGGAATGAACTTGTGCTGTTGTTGACCTATTGGGTTACTTCCCGTGTGTGTGTTTATACATGTGTGTGTACACGTGTTTATGTGTATATACGGGCATGTGTGCCCGTATATACACATGTAAACAAGAGCGGAAGCCATGGATCTGGTCAGTTTCTAGGGGGCTGGAGCCTGTCTGCTTGCAAATGAGATGCTGTGGAATGCTGTGTTGGTTGATGGCTTTGTTTTGACCCGGGCTTCTCAACCTTGGCACACTTGGGCTGGTGATTCCTTGTGGGGGCGCCAGGGGACTGTCCTGTGCGTGGTGGCACAATTAGCAGCACCCCTGGCCTCTACCCACTAGAAGCCAGTAAATAACACCCCCCATTGGTTGTGTATGACACCGCAAAATGTCTCCAGACATTGCCATGCATCTCCAAGTTAGCAGAGGGCGTGGCTGGGTTGGAAAGAAAGAGCCTCAGGCTGAGAACTACTGTTTTTGCCGAATTCAGAGATTTGAATCTCCTTGAGGGTCTCCTGGGGAAACCTGTATTCACCTACCCTCCAGAGACCCACAGATCTCCCTACACTTCTGGCAAAACCATTCCGAGTTCTTGAGAACAATACCACTGGGAAAACCTGAAAAGCAGAAGGAAGGGTTTATGTTAGCCAAGTGCCGATAAAACTTGTTGTGAACACAGAATGAACCCAATCCCTGAAGCCGCGCTCTGTAGGCCGCAGACGATGCCTAAAGCCAGAGGTTCTGGAACCTGTCTCTGCCCCAGAGCACCCCAGACCTGTTCGAAGGCCCATTCTGGGCCTGTCTGCACATGCCCACGTGGCCTCTGGAGGGTAATCCCGGAAGCTGTCTGTCCCGTTTCCTCTCAGCCCATCCAGCTATCTTCTAATCGGCATTTGGGGCCTACTTCTGAGGGCCCCTCAGAGGGGATGAAATGGAGGGAATTGGGGGCCCTGGGGCTTCTGTCAGGGAGAAGATGTGGACAGGGGACTCAGGGGTGCAAAACTCCTGCCACATGGGTGGCTAACTTCTTTGCATCAGGCTGGTCTGGTGGAGAAAATGACCTCACCTGCTTGAAAGAACCCTGGGTGGTTGCTGGGATCTGGGGTCGGGGAGGGGTCCCCAGGGCCAGACGGAGAGGAGCTTGGGGGCTGAGAACACCCCCCCCCCCCGGCCTGGCTGCAGCCCAGCCTGGCTGCCTGTGGTCTGGCCCGGGAGCAGGGGACAGACCTCCTCCGTGGCTGGCACCCGCTCAGCAGCCTCTTCCCAGCCACGGCAGGGAAAGTGAGAGGGGCTGACGTGGGGCTGACCTCACAATCGGCTCCCCATCCTCCAGGACCTCCCTCGGGGGTTCACTGCTGCTGGGAAGCAGGACCTCCCTGGGGTCCCTGGGGGGAGGGAAGCAACTAAAAGATGCCACAGGCTGAGCCGGGGGAGGAGGCACTGGGAGCTAGGTCACCAGCCAGGGCCAGGGGCTGGGGGAGAGGGGAGATGAAAGGCCCCTAGCACCCCAATACCTCCTCTGCTGCCTACAGGAGACCTGAGGTTTTCCTTAGGAGAGTCATCATTGTAGAGGGGCTTTCGAAATTTCTAGAAATGACTTGAGACTGGATGGCCCTTGAGGACAATAAGGAAGAGGCGGGGGATGTGGTTTTTCTTGTGCTACCTGGCCACTCAGCCGACGTGCCAGACATTACCTAGACTACTCCGCTTAACGTTCGTAGGAGGCCCACGTGACAGGTGAGGACACCAGGGTGCAAAGAATTTCACAGGCTTGTCTGAACTCCTGCGGCCCTGGTCAGGGTGCTTTCCCTATGTCAGCCCTTCTCAGACTCAAGGGAACAGAATCCCCTGAGAATCACCCTGAAATACATATTGCAATTCAGCCTGTCTCGGGTAGGGCCTCGATTCTAAATTTCTTAGCTCCTGGAGGTGAAATTCAGGGGTTGGCAAGGCTCTAGAAAAGGACCCCTCCAGCGTCTTCCAGTGTCTTGTGGCCTTAGGCTTTCTCTGGCTCCCGGCTGCGTCCCTCTGCATCCCTCCCTCTGCCCTCACGGGGCCTCCTTCTCTCTTCTTCCCTCTGCATGTCTCTTAGAAGACAACTGTCCTTGGACTTGAGGCTCACTCAGTTCATTTGGGATGATCTCACCTGGAGGTCCTTCACTTAATTACATCTGCAAAAATTCTTTTTCCAAATAAGGACACATTCGCAGGTTCCAGGGACTAGGAAGAGGATGTTTTTTTCCAGGGGCCACGGTTCAACCCACTGGAGTGGGCGACGCAGGCGACGTAGGCTACACCCCTCTCCAAGAGGGGACCAGGAGAGCCGGCAGAGGAGGAAGCGAAGAGTTCTACCGTAGGCTGCCTGCGTCTGCCCTTTGCCTATGACACACTCTTCCTCGAAGAGCCAACCGTCCTTCTGGGGAACTGGGAGGGTTCCAGCTGGCCTGCCAGGGTGGAGGGGTGGGGCCTGGGTGAGCAGAGCCAGGAGAAAGCCTGCTGACAGGTAGAGCCATTCCTGGCTTTGATTCATTGACCGTCCGGGGCAAGAGCTGGACCAAGTCTCTTGGAATTACAAAAATGCCCCACACATATTTTCCCTCCCAGCAGTGGTTTTGTTCTCAGCCAGCAGAGTAGGCCTGTCTGCTCTGCTAACCGACCCCCCCCACCACCCCCCACTCCCCGCTCAGCCTCCTGTCCCCTTGCCCTGTCTGCGGCTCCCTCATCACATCCCCCACCCCCACACCTCTCCCCCCAGAGACACCCTCTCTCCGCTGCCAGTCACTGAGGCCTCAGTGGGCAGGGCTTGACCACGTCCTCATAATTGAAATATTTGGCCCCTCCACTAAGGCCAAAGCAGGGCGGTGCTTCCCCCAAGTCAAAGGGACAGATTCAAGCTGGGTTCTGCTCAGGCAGGAGGGGGCGTGGGAAGTGTCCTGGACACAGGAGCCAGTGGCCAGTAAAAGATTTTCTGCTCAGCGCCGGAGGATCCAAGTAGCCTTGGAGCAAGGCAGGGGCCAAGACTCAAGGCCCACTGACCACCCCCTCCCCAAGTCCCTGCCTTTGTCATGGTGCCCTCTTTCCCACCTTCCCCTCATCCACCACCTGGCATTACTCCAGGCTCACAGAACCTTCCGGGAGGGAGGAGGAGGGAGGTGTCCATTTCGTGGGTCTATTACACATCCATAAAAATGTTCTTCAAATTTCTGGGGACAGAGGGAGCTTCTGAGGCACGGCCAGCCCCTGCTGCCCTCTCGGGACTCAGAAGCCCACTGTTGGGCTGGGCCGAAGCCCCAGTTTGCGTCTGTGTCATCCTGGCTTCTTGTAGAATCCCTTTCTTTGGGCTGCATTGGATGCTGGGCAACGGTTTTTGCAAAGACCGCTGCCGAAAAAGCCCCCTAGGAACCCACTCGCTGGAAGGCCTGTCATATGATGACTACCACCCACCCCCCCTGTGGGTCTCAATGGAGAAATCACCCTCAGAACCAGTCCCAGGGTAGGCTCTGTTTTCCCCGAGCCTCAAGAAAGCCTCCTCCTTTCTGAGTGTGAGAACTCATAACAGATCACATCTCCCTTTTTCCTTCAGCTGCCAGGAATCTCAGAGCCAACTTTGAAGTTCAGCCATAGTAATTATGTGGCCCCTTGTGATTTGAAACATTTATTTTTTTTTCTTTCCATGCTCTTCGCTTTCTCACTCGGCTTTTATATTCTCTGATATCGATTCTCTTTATCTATTTTATCAGTATTTTTATGAGGTGCCTTATGTTGTAAGCTGCTTTGCATGCTGTTTAGAAAAAAGAGGACTATAAATAAATAAATACATCATAGTCCCATTATGATGTTAATTTTATTGCTGAAAGTGAACCTGGGTGTCTCTGTCCGTTTAGTGTCCAACTCCTCATTTAGGGTCCTGGGATCAAGCTCTGTGCTCAGGGGGGAATCTGCTTGAGATTCTCTTTTACCCTCTCCTTCTGCCCCTCGCCCCTGTTCCTGCATGCTCTCTCACTCTCTCCCTCCCTCTAGCAGGAGCAGGGGGGAGGGGCAGAGTGAGGGAGACAAACAGATGCCTTGCTGAGCTGGGAGCCCAAAGATGAGGACCCTGAGACCATGACCTGAGCTGAAGACAGATGCTTAACCCACTGAACCAACCAGGTGCACGAAATAGAGAGAGAGAGAAAGAGAGAGAAAGGAAGAAAGAAGGAAAGAAAGAAGGAAAGAAAGAAAGAAAGAAAGAAAAAAAGAAAGAAAGAAAGAAAGAAAGAAAGAAAGAAAGGAAGGAAGGAAGGAAGGAAGGAAGGAAGAAAGAAAGAAAGAAAGAAAGAAAGAAAGAAAGAAAGAAAGAAAGAAGCAAGGGAGGGAAGGAGGGAGAGAGGAAGAGTTTGTTCCGTGGGATAAGTGAATTCCCCAATTGCATAAGTCTGAATTTAGGGCAGAGGTGACCTGGGAAATAATCTTTCTTCTACCACTAATCTTTGGGCTCCTAGGGTATAAAGCCTGGCACATAGAGGCCCTTACTGGTCTTGACCAGTGAACATATAGATAGATAGTGAACATAAAGATAAGCCAATATGAAGGGCATGTCTCAAAACCTGTGTGATGTCACGGTAGTCCCTTAGCCTCCTGAGGCCTCTGTTTCTTCACCTGTAAAATGGAAACAGTCAGTAGTCTAGCCCCATCCCCGAAATGGTCGGCAAGATGCAGTGATGAGTAAGGAAACATTTTGTAAACTAAAGTTCCAGGCCATCATAGAGCCAGTGGGGTGGTGTGTCCAGCCGGATAGCTGTTGACAATCCATCTTCTTGGGGTGGGAGTCCCCCTGTTGTGTGGACCTCCTGAGAGTCAGGATGGGAGACGTCTTAGCTGGGTAATGGGCTGCGGACTCCACCACATCCCTGAGGTCGGGATGCGCCTCTGTGTAGGTCTCCTCCAAGCCTAGGTCTCAGAGCACTGTCAGAAGAGCCATCAGCTGAAAGTTGATCCACTTTGCTTGCCCCCTTTCCCATCAGCCTGCCCCGCTGGCCTCCTGGACTCAGAGTGGTCAGATCCTGCCTTCTGCATTCCTGGGGGGGGGACCCCATCCCCTGCAGAGAGAGCACCGAGTCTAAGATTCATTCTCCTTCCTCCATCTGCACTGCCAGGCTCTGATTACCGCTGTGTTTCTATCTCCCTGCTCACGGGCTCCCTCCGGCAGCCCTGGGAAGTACACAGAACACCATTCATCACAGGTTCCTCTCATGGTCTCACAGCTAAGGGAGCTGAGCTCATCCGGGAGGGTCACAGGATGGCACGTGGCAGAGCCGCTGAGGACCCAGGCCTCAAGGGCAGGGCATCCCTTCCTCCCACCAACTGCTAGCCATCGCAAGTATCAGGACAGGATGGTAATGCAACGACCGATCAACCGTCCTTTGTTCTTTCTGGCGGGGGCTGGCAAGGGACAACATACCTGCCCCCACCTGAGGAACAGAGAGCTCAGCAGACACAAGTGGGAGAGGTACCCGGAGCCCAGCCCCCCAGGCAACCCCACAGGATGGCAGCAAGAATCCGCCATCCTGGCACTTCCCTCCTTGTTGTGCTTTGCTGTTTGTTTTCCTCTCGTTTCCTAGTAAAGGTTTCAACTTCAACCTTGTCTCCCAGGAGCGAAGGGGAAGCAGGGTGATGCTGGCGGGGTGTGGGCTGGCCGCGGGATCCAGCCTGCTGGGAGGGGCCTTCGCTGACTGTACTTGGGGAGGAAGAGACCCAGAAAGCTGTGGCTCAGGCTCCAGGGACCAGGCAGCCCCTCCCTCCCAAGCAGCTGCCTGTGCTGCCCTTGGCCATTGACACTTGGCGTCTTCATAGACTCAGGAGGAGTGAAAAATGGAAGGAGTGCAGGGTGGCTTTTCTTAGACTTGGATGAGCACACACAAATCCCCTGTGATCTCATTAAAAGGCAGATTCCTATTCAGTAGGTCTGGGGGTGGGGGGACGCCTGCATTCCTGATCAGCTCCCCGGTGAGGCCAGTGTTGCCCAAGTGTCAGGGGCAAGTCCCTTCATTGCATGGAGAGCAGGGAGGACCACCGGCTGAGCCCCTGCTGACGCCCAGTGTTGTGATTGCCCTCTCCACCTCGGCTTCTGGCACCTTCTATGTGCCTCTTCCATCACTCACATCCTCCCGGATGCCCTCACTCATTGTCCCCAGTAGCCTGTGAGCTTCCAGAAGGCCTAGATTTTATCCTATTCACCTTTCGAAACCAACACAGGGCCTGACACTTCTAAACATTCATGAGTGAGTGAGGAGGTGACTCTCAGAAAAACTGTCCAAATCCTCAAATGAATCTCAGCTGGGGGAACCTCAGACCCAAACCCCAGAGTCCCTGTGTCTATGGTTATCTCATTCTAACCTCCCTTATTCCCCAAGGGAGAAGTCCCAGGAAGCTGAGAAGAAGGTTGGCATGGAAAGGGGCCCCCAGGTGGGAAACAGAGGGACAGGACAGCAGTGTCCACTGCGGGAGGGCTGCTCAGGCCCAGAAAAGCCTTGGTCCTGGTGCCAGCATCTGCCACAATCCTGGACAGGACCCTTAGACTTCCTGCTCCAGGGTCATTCATGCCTATGCTCTTTCGCTCCCCTTGGACAGTCACCGGGCCACTGAGGACAGAAAATTGGCAGCTGGTCTCTTCTAGATCCCTGGGGTTCCATGCTGCAGAAAGAACATGAAATGTGGAGCTAAGGGGTGGGCCAAAACAGTCTGCCAGTGGGACCTGGGCAAGTGGCTTCATTGCTGAGACTGTTTCCCTCTCTGTGAAATGGGGATGATGACTCTTAGAAACTCACGGGGCTATTGTGAGAGGGGAGGGGCAGGGGCCTTTCTGGGTGGCACTCCACGATCTGGAACCCCAGCCATCTTGTTCCACCTGTGCCTGTTCTGCCCACCCCACCCACCCATGCCAGCATCCTTGCCCAGTGGAAGTGCCCCCTCCACCACCTCCCTGCCCTTTGTCGAGGAGAACTCCACTAGACTGGGTGTCCAAGACAGAGAAAGTCCCAACCCCCCCCCGCCCCTGTCTCCCCACATCAGTACAGTCTGGAGAGCTTGCCAAGAGCAGATTCTTTATTAATTTCTCTTTTTTCTTAAAAAAAAAAAGTATTCCTTCAGTATAAAAAATAAATATTTTAAATATGACATTGAATAAATAAAAATAATCTGTCAGTATGAAACATTCCCACAGGGTACATTCATCAAAGAGGAATTTGTCCCTCAAGGCCAAGTCCTATCCAGTAGAAAGGAAGGAGAGAAACACAGAGGGACAAAATTGGGCTAGCAGTGTGGACGGGAGAGATGCCCAGGTACTGGGATCGAGGCGCAAGGGTGGGGGTGACCCGAAAAGTGGGGACATCTGTACCATCTGAAGGGAAATTCTCACTTGATTCTGGCCTCCAACCCCATAGGCTCCGTCTGTTCTAGAGAGCCAGCCAGGTGGGGCTGGGTTCCTTGTGAAGAGGGGGCAGGGGGCATCCCCAAGGAGGAGGCAAGGAGAAGGGGGGAGGAGAGGCAAAGAAACCGGTGGTGCTTTTTTTGCTTAAAATGTTTTTTAAATAAATAAAAGTTCCCAATACTCCTTTCTCCATCAATTGCCAAATTATTTGTCCTACCCCCTCCTCTGCTGACAGCCTGTTCCTCCTCCCTCCTCTTGACCCAGGATGCAGGTGTGGGTCAATACCAGCAGATGAAAAATGAGGAAAAGGACAGCTTCCTGCCCTGCAAAGCTTTTTCCGCACAAAGGCTCCATAATTTCGGGCTGCTGTGCAAAGTGGTCTGCTGGACTGGTTCTAGAAAGGGTGTGAGGGATGGGATGGGGATTGAGGAGCAGAGCAGGAGATGGGGGTGGGGAAGGGAGAGGGCAGAGGCCGTGGGAGCGAGGCAGAGAGGTGGTGTTGGGCCCAGGGGAAGAGATTCCCTTGGTCCTGGTCCTTGAGCCTCATACCCTGCCCAGGTGGGCTCAGCACGGTAGCTGGTATACTTGAGGGGACGGGATGATGGAAGATCCAGCTGGCCCAAGCCTTCTGAGTCAGGTTCACCAAGGGAGCAAAGTGCTGGGAGGAGGTAGGAGGCGAAGACACCGGATGAGGGTGAGTGTGACCCAGATTAGGACAGCCTCAGAAAACCTGTGGCTGTCATGGTCTCCTCTGCCACCTGCCACAAAACCACCTTGCCCCCACCCTGCCCCCACCCCTGCTGGCTGCCCACCCGCCCCTCTGCCCCCAGGGTAAAGTGCTCAGGGAAGACAGAGAGGTGCAAAGTGAGTGCAAAGTACCATAATAGCATTGGCTGAACTGCTAGGACCGCCACCCGCTCAGGGTTTGAGAAGAAGCCAGAATGTTCCTCTTAGCAGCTGCTCCAGCTCGGCACCCCCTCCCTTGCTCCCAGACTGGAGGGCGTTTCTCCACTTGCCTGGCCCCAGCACAAAGGAAAGGATCGGGTTCCCTGCCTGGGAGCCCAGACATGGGTGGGGGCGTGGGGGGAGGTGGGGCAGGAGGGACCACAGCTTCCTGGTCCTGGGCCCAGGGCCTCCCTATCCTCCTCTCCAGAGCAGGGAGCTCCTCCCTGCACTGCTTCAGCTTCCCAGAGGTCCAGCCAGGCCCTCTGGCCCTTTGTGGGTGTTTGGCCCACCCGAGCAGGAGCTTCCCCACTGTGTGCAAGCATGTTGGATGCTGGCTCAGGACGGTTCCAGAGCCCCTTGCTGGTCTAGAGACAGCATGGGAACAAGGAAACAGCAGCAGAGCGGGCCGCCAGGACTGCCTTACCCAGGGTTCCTGGGCACCCTCTTAGCCGCGAATGTTACCCCTCACAGCACAATTCCAAGGAACTGCCAGAAAACACAGTGTTGAGTGAGCCCCCTGGAGCCAAGCAAGATGGCGGCCCCAGGAGAAGGCCCCCAGGCCATCACTCCACAAGCCCGCCCAGCCTGCCATGAACCCAGGATCTTGATATCCCCAAATCAGGCCACGGTTGGGATGGGGTATGGAGGCGGGTCCCCTGTCCCCCACCCAGGTGACCAGTTCTCTCCAATCCTGACTCTCTTCTGAGCTTCACCCGTAAGGCTTCTTCTACTTGTAACATCTTTGACTTCAGGACCAGTCCCTGTGAAGGCTGGGCCCTGGCTCTTCTATGAGACATCGTATTATTTCTGTTGAGTAGGAAGCAGGGAAAGGGAAACTTACTTTGCCATTTAAAGCACCAATAAGTTAATATAAATAGGGCATCATAATAAATAGACAATCGTGCTGGGTCAGACACACAGCACTCTTGGCTCTCAGGCTTACTAAGACCCTGACCTCAGGTTCTGCTGTCCCCTTGTTCTAGGAACCAGAGATGGCCTCTAGTCCCCATCAAGTACCTTTGTGTGACCTCACGGGACCTCCAGGGGTCCCGGATGTGAGCTGCCACCCTGAACTACCCAGTTCTTCCCATCCCTTCCCATCCCTTATAGACCCCGGCCCAGAAAGAAGACTCTGGGTGCCCTCGGAACCTCTTCACCTAACTTTGCCACCTCCCCACCTCCCCAAACCCCACCTCCAGGTCCAACCACCAGATCCTGGCTATCCCAGGCTTCAGGAAAGACTGCAGGGAAGGAGAGCCTGCCAAGGCTCTCAGGACCTCTCTACCTTCCCAAGCCTGAAGGTAGCCTCTCAGCCTCCCTAAAGGCCTGAATCCCAGTGAGCTCTTTCTGGAACTTTCTGTTTCACAGTCCAGTCTCTAAGCCTGAGCTCTCCGATCATGCTCAAGAAAAGGAATATCTTAAACCAGAGCTCCCCTTTCTCTCTTCCACTCACTATACTTATAGGGGCCCAAGGAGTCCTCTGGATCCTAGCTCCTCTGGCCTGTCTGAGCTCGGTCAAACCTTCCAAAGACTCCGGAAGGGGCAGCAAAGGCACCGATGGTGGTAATTCTGTGGGGCTGACCCCTGTCATCGGGCCCCACAATCAGAGTCACCATGGACAACTTGTGCAGTTTTCTCACAAAGCCCCTAGCCAAGTGGGCCAAGTGGGGACAGAGGTCCAGCCCACAATCCCCTCACCAGCCCAACACCCTGGTGTCTGGCTGCAGTCTCCCACAGGAAGGGACCTTCTCCTAAATGGCACTGCTTGGCTTTATCACAGCCCACCCTAAGGGGAGTGGACTGGCCAGGAACCCTCGGGGGTCTGCCGGCATCCCCAATTTGGCCTGGCGATGCTCTGGGCCATGGCCACAGTCTGAGAGCCGCCTGAGCCTAGGATCTCAGGGTGTTCCCTGCAGGCTTCAAGACCTCCCATCTAGAAGGCCTGGGCCACCACGGCAATGACCTGCTTATACTTCCCCAGGAGCTGACAGCCCAACTTCTTCTTCTGAAAGACGTCTTTGCCCGAGGTGTCAGGGCCATAGGCCACGTCCACGTGGGCCACATGGTACTTGTTACACAGGCGGCAGAGCACATTGCTGAGGAGGCCCCGCAGGATGTCCGCCGTGGCGTTCAGCTTGCTGTGGAGGCTGAGGGCGTTGGGATTGAGGACCTTCTGGTCCCGGGTGATGTTGCCCAGGGAAGCACCAAGGTACGCGATGATACGGTAGAGCTCCACGAGCCGCGTCTTCTCTGTGCCGTTGGCGTGGAATGGCGGGAAGTCTGTCACATTGGGGCCACACAGCTTGTCCAGGTTGTTGGGGAACGGCTCCCCCTGGGCCGTGTACTGAGGAGCAGAGAGGGAGAGGGCGGTGACGTTGGGGGTGGTCAGGGTTGAGGGTTCCAGCCCTACCGCCAAGCCTCTGGGCAAGCTCTTGGGTCCATTTCCTGCTTCTGGCATAGAGACCCAGCTACTCGCCCTCTAGGCATCTCAGGAGCACCGTGAGAGCCCGGAGTAATCAATGGTGTGAACGCACGTGGTGAAGCATCAAGGGACTCTCGTCCCCCTCACTCAAGATCATATGGGGACGGAAAGGAAAACACCCCGTCTCACCTCCTGTGGGTGTTCCACACACACTTGCCCTTTCACCCACCGTATGCGCCTTCTTCCTGGGCGGCTTTGCACCCCAGACACCCACAGCCCACTTTCTCTCCCAACAGCAGCATCTCCCCGGTCACCCCACTTCCTCTCTGTCCCTCATTGGCCTCCTGCTCCACGTGGTGGAGGAATGCCTAGACCAGCAGTGCCCAGCTTCCCGCTTCTCCCCTCAGCTCTGCCCAGACCCAGCTGGGCACCTTGGAAAAGTGGCTTCCAGTCCGAGCCTGGGCTGGGGGAGGGGCACCCCCATGCCCCTGAAGCTGTGGGGGGGGGGGGGTAGGGGATTGTTGTTGAACCAAGCCCTTTCCCCATTCTCTCCTGCCAGCTCCAAACTCGATCTCTTCCCAGGCCAGCCGCACCAGCCCAGGTCTGTGGAGCAACACCTCCCCGCCTCCCTCAGGACCTGGAAGGAGTACTTACATAGAGAATAAAGAGAGCATTGGCACTGCCATTGAGCTGCGCCAGTTGGTTCCTGATCTGGTTCATGAGGTTGCTGTGACATGGGTGGCGGGTGGCACAGGTGGCGTTGACTGGGGTGATGGGAAGGGGGGTCCCTGCTCCGTGTTTCCAGTGCAGAACCAGCAGCAGGGGCACAACTCCTAGGAACACGCAGGAAGGAGCCATGAGCAGGGTGGCTGGGGATGAGCAAGGGGGCTCGGAGCAGAAGATACACCTCTTCTCCGCAGGGACACCGATGCCCCCCATTCCACCTCCAGCTCTGTCTTCCCCAGGCTGCTTCTAGTTTTCATTGTCTCACTGCATCTGTTTCTGTCCACTTCCCTCTCTCCAGATCTCTATCTCTGCTTCTCTCCACTCCCTTGTTTTTTCCTTCTCTCTCTCCTGAGAGGAGGAAGGGGGTAGGACATGAGCTGTTCCCACCTGCTGGGAGCTGGGTCCAGCATGACAGGAACCATCCAGCCCTTTCCCTCAGGAAGGCAAAAAAACCCTGAGGCTTCCTGCCCCCCTCAGGCTGGAAGACACTATGCCCCAGGCCCAGCAGGTCTCAAGGGACAGAGAGGTCCCTATCTTCCCACCTCACAGGATGGTCCAGATTCTTGTGCATTGCTTCATGCCCCCTGGTCCTTTGCAGGCATTAGCTCCCAGATCAGGCTCCCATGGGAACCCGGGGTTCGGAGGTGCGGATCTTCTTCGGACACTCTTCTCCCTCCCAAACCTGTCACTTAATTCCTCTGGGAGCTAGGGGCAGCAGACCAGTGAGGCTGGAGAACCGGTGAGGCTGGGTTTGGCTCCAAAAATTCTGCCACCCTCCCCCATCTCTTCCATTGCTCTTCTCCCAATGGGGCCATTCTTATATTTAGGACCCTCAGCTCCACCCCAATTCTGCAATTCTGCCCCCTCTCTAACCCCAAATCATCACTCAGAATTTCCTGTCCCCCAGACCTACATGCCACCCCCCTCTTATCTACCATTTGCCCCAGGCGCCAGGTTAGGACAAGGAGAATCCTGGGGTCCTGCAGGCTCTCAGAGCCTTGGGGAGGGAGAGGAAATGGTGCAATCAGAAAAGAGAAAAGGGAAAAGGTCGCCGGCAGCCAGGTGGGCGGAGGAGGAAGGAAAGTGAAAGGTGACAGGAGAGCTGGGAGCTGTCCGGGCCTGTTCTGGGTCGCCCCTCCCCCCAGGGAGCCTGCTTCCCTGCTTTACTCTCTCCGGTTCCCTCCCAGGGGCCTCTCCCAGTGGCCCAGCAGCAGGAGCTAGGGGCAGCAGACCAGTGAGGCTGGAGAACCGGTGAGGCTGGGGTGAAGGGGGGCGCTGGAGCACTGGGATCTCCCCCGTTGGGGCAGTGGCAGCCTCAAGTTCACTTCTTCTGGGTCCCCTGTTCCTCCCAGCATCCCCAGGCAGCACTGAGACCCCGGGATGGTTGGGGGGCCCCCACAACCCCTGCTCACCTAGCAAAGACCACAGCTTTCCAGGCACTAGCAGATGGAGGCGGCACCTGCTTCCGTCCTGGCCGAAGTTTGCAAGCTGCTCGGAGGTCGCTGCCCCTCCCTGGGAGCAGCCCGGGACGCGGTTGGAAAAGAGAAAGCGGAAAGACAGAAAGAAAGAAAGAAAGAAAGAAAGAGGGAGGGTGAATCGGGAGAAAGCAGAGCGGGAAGAGCAGACGGGAGAGTGGCAGGAGCGAGGAGGAGGAGGAGGAGGAGCGGGAGGAAGACTGCGGCGGCCCCCTCCCTCGCCCGCCAACCTGCCGGCCCCCGGACGGGCTGAGCGCGCGGTGCCGGGACCATGTGCCTGCGCTCGCTCCCGGCCGCCACCCAGCGCCTCCAGCGGCCCGGGCCGGCTGCACCGGTGCCCCAAGTGTCCGTGTGTCTTCGGCGAGTGGGTGTCCCGCTCGCGATCGCCAAGTGCCCCAAGTCGCCGCAGCACCCTCCGTGGGGCGCGGAAGCCGGCGCGGGGCGGGTGGATTTACCTGCCGCCAAGACCTTCATTATGGGCTGGACTCCAGAGGGCCTTGGAGGAGACCTTAGATGCCGGCAGTTTTCAGAGGTTCATGCTCAACGGGGAATTTGCCTGATTTATATACTGGAGCCTGTGTTGTAAGACAGAGAGAGAAACAGCTATATTTAGCAGGGATCCCCGTCCAGGAAGTCGTTTGAGGTGCATCATAGGAAATTATGAATGGAAGAAAGTGAGAGTGGGGGGGGCAGTGAAGGGGGAGGGTGGAGAGAGCAGACTTTTTTCCTCTTCTAAGAATTTGATTGATAAAATTATAATGAACTCTTCAACAAAACACCCTGTGGTTTTCCTGAGTGGCTTGCCCTAGGAGTTCTTTGAAGTTGGGGAGTGCGAGGAGGGTCCGGAGGCTCCAGTCATCAGGGTCCCTGGGGCTGCAGGTGCTCCAGACAGCCCTGACTCACCTGGGTTTGGGGAGGTGGCTTGACACTAGGCAAGCAGATGGAGGCTGGCCCCTGTGGCCCAGTGATCAAGGGATTTTGGGGGCAGGGGGGAGGAGGCAGTCTGGGGCTTGGCTGAGAAGGAGGCTCCAGGAAGAGGGGCTGGGGCCCTGCTTGGACTTTAGACCGTAATAAAGCAGAACTGGAGTTCTGTGGGCACCTCAGACGTAGCCTCCTCCAACCTGCCCATTGCTACTGGGGCCAAGTGGGGCTTCGAAGGGCACAGGTTGCCCAGAGTCCCACGGGGTCAGACCTCCTGACCACCACTAGCAAGCCTCCATTGCTGACCACAGATACCTGTGAGGCTGGGGAGATAGGGGAGCGGGGAGGTTGCAGTGACTCAGTTCTTGGGGGACAGCCTAAGGAGGAGCTTCTGGGAAGGTGTTGTGTGTCAGGGGTTTACTCTTTGTGGTCCAATCTCCCCCTTCAGGGAGCATTTCCATTCTGGAGGGACCCCTGGAGCAGATACCCGGGGAGGCTTAGCGGATCAGACCCAGGTTTCTTCCTCAGGATGCTGAGGGCCTGGCTGGGGAGAAGAGAAATAGCTTGCCCCCGCCCCCAACCTTGGAAGCCCCCTTGGGCTCAGAGAATAATGGTGACCCCCCAAAAAGGTATTTCTAGAGTCTGTAAGGCAGGGTCACAAATAAATTCTGATGTCTATCATGGCCAATTAGATTCATAAACATGTGAGAACAGGCAGGAAGGAATGGTGGGGACTAGGGCAAAATGAGCACGGGACTCCTCCCCACAGAAGGCATTTCTAAAAAATGATGTGAAGAACACCTATCTGGCACCGTACTGTCTCCCCAATTTGCCAGGGCCACCCTCTGTCCCAGGAGGTGTCCCATTCCCCTGGGGAGCTCACCCCAGCCCTCCGGCCTGACTCTAACCAGGAAACAAGGCAGAAGAGTTGGTTTCCTAAGGCTGGGAAACCCACCACCTTTCTCGGGCCCCTGCTCAACCCCTCACCCATCCTCCATGCATGCTCCCAGCTCCTGCCTCTTGCCACATCCCGGACCTGCCCAGCCACGCGTTCCTCCCTCATCGTGCCAGGACGAGCCCTCGTGCCTGCTGCGGTCCCCCTTCCCCCACACACACTCTGCCCTATCCAGGCTCACTTCCCCCATGTCCCCTAGGACATGGGATGTGGGGTGATAAACCTGCCCATCCCAACTGGCACTTCCCGGCGGGGAGGAGGCTGGTAGAGTCCAGACTGGCTCTCCTTCCTCCTCCCTCCCCCTCCTTGTCTCTTCCTTGGAAGGTCCTAGAAGACCCCTCCTGGCACTTGCCCCTCCCATACACCTACTATGGGGTCCGCATACACCCCCAGGAGGCCCACCTACCCCTGCCAGGCTCAGGCAACCCCACGGCACAAGACATCCCAGGTTACTTCCCTCCCCACTCCCCTGACAAAAAAATCCCCCCACTCCTCTCCTCTCCCGAGTGAGGGCCTGACACAAACACGGAGCACGTGAACACAAATGCTGGGCCAGCCTCCAATCCTACCGCCACATCTCCCAGTCCCGTCACCTGACTCAGCCTGGTGCTTCTGCTGTGGACCCCTCTGTGGGTCTCCTTGTTCCCCCACCTGAGACACTCTCTAGGCACCCTGATTCTCCTGGAGGCTGCCAGCCCTTCCCACCACTCTCCTGCCCCCGTCTCTCCCCTCCAGCCTTCAGAGTAGACTTCCAGGTCCTTGTACTGCATCCCGGCTCCCTGGATCCCATGCCAGCCCTACAGTCCACCCCCAGTCGCCATGTAATCTCAGCCCCACCCCAGAGGAAACAGGAAGTGGGGGCATAGTCTAGAAGTCACTTAACTCCCTCCCCGACTGGCCCTCCCATGCCTCAGTTTCCCCTCTCATGGTACCTGACTTGGTCCGTGCTCCCCAAGAGCTGTGGGCCCCTCGGCACCCTAGGCCCGGCTTCCCTTTCCTGCCCATGTCCAGGCACCACATGCTCTGGGCCTCTGAGGGGAAGCTCGGGCAGGGTCTTGGAGCCGCCAGGCCGAGAGCTGCCTGCAACGTGGCCTTGGTCCCCAGGAATCGGCCGCCCAGACCGCACTCCAGGCCGGCTCTGGTCTCCCGGAGTTTGTTTTCTTCCCTCCCTCTCTATGAGTTCGTGTGTGTGTGTGTGTGTGTGTGTGTGTGTATGTGTCTGTGTGTGCGCGCGCTCGTGAGTGTGTGTGTGTGTTTGTGTGTGTGTGTTTTCCCCTCGGCTTCCTCACGGAAGGCATCCTCCCTTCTTGGCTGCATGCTCCCGGGGTTATGACCCCAGGCCCCACCCTGGAGTGGCAGCCCCAGCTCGGCCCCTTCCAGCTGTGACTTCATCTCCAGGCTGTCCCGCTCCTGCACACAGGGCCTGCTGGGGATTTGACCCGCCTCAGGGTGAGGGGGACCATCAGGGTCCACATGGCCCTTTTCTGCCGACCAGGGCCCTGCCAGGTCAGGGCCCCAGGGTGCTGTCTCCAGGTGGCTGTGCCCTAATTTGCTCATCTCCCCTCTCCAGGAAGTAAGCCCACCTGTCGGCCTTCCCAGGGCCCCGAGGGGCTCTTTCTGTCCTAGGTACTCTGCCATAGGCGCCCACCCCCTCCTCCTTTTCTGCAGCTTCTTGCCTGCCACGCATTCGCCCTTCCTAGATCATCACAGGTGTTTTATTTTTCAGATGGGGAAACTGAGGCTTGGAGAAGTGAAGCCCACTTGCCCAGCTCTGTGCAGAGGCACTAGAGCGGGGTCTGGAACCCACACCTCTGGCTTGCAGGCCGAGTTGAGACCGCAAGCACCTCCAGCCCTGAGAGGAGCAAAGGCTCATGAAGAGCACATAGGCTGCTTCTTCCAGGATGTCTCCCCTGCCCACAGCTCAGACCAGCTTGAGTCTGCCTGTTCCTGCCTCTCTCCTCTCAAGCGGAGACAAGTCTTCTTCCTCACTCCTGGAGGGCTTGGATGGGGTCTGAGCCTCATTCGTACTCTTGACAGCACCTGGCTCAGGGTTACACCAGAGGCGATGCGAAGTACTTTTTAAAAGCATTTCACAATTTCCAAAAGCCGTCTGGGCCAAATGTCTTGTGGAGAGACCCTGTGGAGCTCTCTGGTCTGAATCATGGACTTTGGCCTCAGTCAGCACGTTGGAAATTTGGTTTTGCCCCCTCTGAGCGGGGGACTTTGGGGGACGTGAGCAGTTCCTGGCCTCAGTTTCTCCATCTATGAAATGGGAACAATGGCACCTATGCTGTGGGTTGGCCGTGAGGTGTGGGGCTCTGCGCATTTCTGGGCACTCCACAAGCTCTCAACAAGTCAGCATTTATTCTTACCAGGTGAAGAACCTCACCTCACTGGGAAGGAGGGGCTTTTGTCCCCATTTTAGAAATGAGGACACTGAGCACACTCTGGGGCTGAGGAGGGAAAGCTGACAGGAACTGTATCCCCTCTCCTGATGGATAATGAGGAAGGACACCCTTATAGGCTCCAGCTTCTTCAGGGGCACCCCAGACAAGATAAAACAGGTCCTATGGGGGGATGGCATGGCACGACTCGCTCTCCTCATGTCCCATCCTGGCCCCTGACTCCCCCTCCCCTCCTCACCCCAGGCCTGAGCTGAGGACAGCATCTGACCCCAGGCTCACCGCCCCCAGGAACTGATTCACCCCCAGGCCCCATCTGAGAAGGAAGGAGACATAGCTCAGCTCAAAGGGGCTTGAATCACCAGCCGCCCCCTGCGGAGCCCCGGGGAGGGGGGTGATGCGGGGGCGGGGGCCAGCCCCCTGCCTGCCTGTCTGTCTCTTTCCTGGGCCTCAGGGGCACTCAGAGGAGAGGGCAGCCTGTGGCAGTGGCCATCAGCTGGGGGACGGCTGGGAGGTACCCTCACAGTCAGGCATCCTGTGTGGGCAGCCAGTAGTACTTACTCACCAGGTAAGCAGCTCTCTGGGCATTGGGGAATTCCCCAAGACCAGTGACCCAGAAACAGAGTGCTCTGGGCAAGCCCCACTGCCCAGGCCAGCCCCCACTCCTTCCTTCAGCATCCCCTCCCCTGTGCCCAGCGGAGATCTCAGTTCTCTGAAAACTCAACGGGCAGCTGCTCTTAGCTTCTGGCAACCCAGCCCCTGCCTGGCCTCGATTTTCCCACCTGGGAAATGAGCACAGGAGAATCAGATGGGCCCAGGGAGGGAGTTGGAGGTCAGAGGCTGTGATCCAGGACTAGGGCCAGTGAGGGGTGGCCAGAGTTGGCAGGAACAGCTCAGGAATTCTGGCACAGCCCTGGCAGTTGGGAGTCCTGTCCAAAAAGGCAAAAACACCTCATTATTCGACACTTGAGCAATGAAAGTGTCACTACGCCTGTGGTCCCAGCCTGCACCCTGCAGCACCACGAAACCATCGTGGACTTTCCTGTGGCCCCTGGTGCCACTTTGCAAGTCAGCCGTGGGCCAGCCAGGGCTAGGCTGGGGGTAGAGCCTGTGGGTAAAGGTGCGGCTCAGAACCAGGAGAGCCTGGATTCCAACCCTCCGCATACCACTTACCAGCTGTGTGACCAGGGGCCACCGGGCCCCTCTCTCAGAGCCTTGATTTCCCCTCTGGAAGTGGGGAGTGCTGTGTGTGGTGCTGCCATGAGGGATGTTCAGTGGGAAACACAGACAATGTGCTTAGCACACCATGGTCATTCTAGTCGGAGCTCTGAGTGGTCCCAGGAGGGGTTCAAATCCCAGCTTGAGTCAGGGCCCTGGGTCTGAGAGGCCAGGAAGGGCTCCTGGGTCCTCTCAGACCACAGAGCATGGTGTGGCTCCTGGGGGGTCAGACAGCCTTTGAGAACCTTAGCAGGAGAATAAGTAATACTTCCCACCTCAGTGTCCTGGAGAGCCCAGCTGTCTTTGAGACTCTAGAGGCCCGGGTTCTGGGATTATAGTCTGCTCTTTCTCACCCTCACCCCGTCAAATCTCTGGCAGGGACCAGCTACACCCCTCAGGGCCAAGCACAGGCCAGAAACCATCCTGGCCTGCTGCCAGCTGCCCCCATCATTACCCGAACATTTCCCGACTGGTTCTGCGTCAGGAATCACCCCCCTGGAGGTGAATCAGAGTGACTGCATTTTTTCTTCAATTCTGATAGAAATTGCAAGGGAAGCAGCAGCCCACAGAGTGCTGATCACATCACTGGCAAGGTCAGAAGCCAGCCTTCGAGGCCCACGCTGTTAAATGAAGCCCACTTCTGCGCCAGGCTCTGCCCTCAGCATCTCCATCTTGAAGATGGGCTGCTCTCCTCTCTCATCCGCCATCAGCATGCTCTCTGTGAGCACCTTGACCTCCTGCTCTAGGTGCTCCCACTGGCCCGAGACCGGAGCAGGTGGGATGGAGAGAGCAATGTTTTCACGCTCTGGGTTTCGGAAGCCGGCCACTTAGCAGCTCATGGATTCAATTCAGAGGGCTGCCGCCAGCACTTTCAAAAAGGAAATGGAAGAGCCAAATCACGGGGCATCGCCCAGAGCAAGGGCAAGTGCTGCTCCACAAACTTTTTTTTTTTTTTTTCCCGTTGTCTCTATGTGTCAGCGGCTGCATCACCCTCTCCGTCGCAAGGTGCGATGTGTTTCTAACTGCGGGTCGCGGTCAAAAACGTTTGTAAGCCACTGGTATCGATGATGAAAGCCTGGCCCTGAGGGGCTGAGGAGTGTCTTGCTCAAGGTCACTCAGCAGTTGACAGCATGGGACTCAGGACTTCCTTGCCATCCTGCTGTCCCTTCCAGTTCAGGATCAGGCAGGAGGTGCTGCGGGCGGGTCGGGGCCGGGTGGGGCGGGGAGGGGCGGGGCAGCTGCTCCTGGTATGGGCTGGAGGCCTTTCATCACCCCGTGTGGGACAAAGGCCCTGGGTGGGGGGGACCCAGCCCCTCACCTTCCACTCCCTTCCGCAGCCTCAGACCCCCAGCTCCCCGCCCCACCCTGCCCCACCTGGGTGGGGTGGGGATAGTCACGGACCTTTCCTCACTCCTCCAAGGGAATGCTTCATCCTCGCCACAGGTGGCAGCAGGAGGAAGTGGCCAATATGTGCCCCCCCTCCTTCCAAGGTAGCCTACCACCTGGAGACTGAGTCTGTCTGGGAGCACCTTCGGGGCATCCCATGGGTCTAGGACTGAACGAGCGTTCACACGCGAGCGTGCATGTGTGGCAGGGATCTGTGTGTGTTGACCGGTCCATGCTGGGCTGTGTCTGATCCTGTGGGCATGCACACGTGTCTGTGCTAGTCTGATCGCTTGTGGGAGACAGCTGAGGCATACACATCTCTGGCTGACTTGGTGGCCCTCTTTGTGATTGTGTGGCTGTGTGAGTGACCGTGAATGTGAATCCTGCATGAGCATGGGTCTGACTTGGTGTCTGTGTGAGTCTGCGTGGCAGGGAGGGTTTCTGGGCCCAAGTAGTGAGGCATGACCCCTGCCCAGGCGAAGTGTGTATGTGTGTGTGTGCCTGTGTGTGTCCCAAGTGTGCCTCCAAAATCCCTGCCCCTCACCCTCCAGCTCCCACCCTTGGGAACTGTGTGGCAGCCTCACGTCACGGGGGCCACCAGCAGCTGGTTTCCTCCCCACCCCGCCCCAGGCCCCCCTGCCCTGGCCACCCTGACTTTTGGCGCAGGGACAAAGCTGATGTCAGAGCTGAGCTGACAGCTTCCTTCTCCCACTGGATTTTCCAAAAGAGAGAGACCACAGCTCGGCTCCTATTAAATAATCGTCGGGGGGAGCAGGGGGGAAGGGAGGATGTTTCACTCAATGATTTCCTGAACTCAGAGGCAATAAACAGAACAGGAAGCAGCCCCGGGGACCCACTCAGCCTGAAACTGGCCAGCCAGAGGTGGGGCCCAGCCTTCCTCCAGAGTCAAGCTCACTGGAGCCACCCCGACCCGACCCCAGAGATGATGTCAGGGAGGCAGGCAGGCCTTCTCTCCAAACTGTCCCTCAGTGCCTATAGGGACTGAGGAAATGTTCTGAGGACGGTGGGTGGGAGGTGATAAGATGGATAGAGTAGAGGGGGCCCCTCCCAGTGGGTGGAGAGGATGGAGGGAAAGAGGCCCAGCCAGAGTTGGACCATTCTCTTTCCTGGGAAGAGAAGAAAGGGGGAACTCCTTGAAGTCAAGGGAGGGACAGAACCAGGTAGGGGAGCAGCTCGTGGGGAGCAGGGAAGACAAGGCAGGCATCCCCCTGCCTCCCTCAGCCAACCTGGAAAAGATGACTCTCTCCCACAAACCCAGCAACTTTGGACCACTCCAGCCCTGCTTCCTGCCCTTTCTGGGGCACATTGCAAACCCCAAAGGCCATCAGGGGGCTCTCTCCCACCCACATCCCCCAAAACAAACCATTACAAAGTGCTGCCTGGAGCCCCCACCTCCAAGAGAAGCATTTAAATCCTGTTTCACAGACTTGGAAACTGAGGCTCAGAGAGTTGAAGGTTTGCCAGAGGTCACACAGGGTGTGACAGAGCCAGGTCTCTCCCCCACATTCCCCACATCCCTACAGGGTCCCTATAATAGAAGCCAGGATGGGCAGGGCTCTCTGGCAACAGGGGGCACAGGGGTCCCCAGGATGAGTCTTCCCCAGGGAGCCCCTCCTTCTGCTTGGGCCGGCCACTCAGCTGCTTATCAGCCACAGGACTCCATGACACAATCCTGCTCTGATCTCCTGCCCAGTGGGGCCCCTTCCACCCCTGCCCCACCCTTGGACCCCATTTCCGCTTCCTCCCTTTCGGGGTGGGACCAGGCCTGCCCCGGGATCACAGTGGGCTGTTTGGAGAGCCGGTATACCTGCCAGTCACTCAGCAGCCAGGAGCTCCCATGTCCACTGTGGCCAGCAGGTAGCCAGCAGGAGACCCTCACAGAAGGAGGAAGGTCGCCCGCAGTTCCCCATCCTTAGAGTCCCTTCTGAGAGCCCACTTACCTCCCAAGACCACCATGGCCTCTCCTGGCCTCCAGATCCCCACTTGTAAAGGGACTATGTTAGGAAAATGAGCTTGGGAGTGGGGGTGGGTGGGGGGGAAGTAGGTGGGCTCAGCCATCAGCCAGACCACAGATCCGGCCGTAGGTCAGACACTACAAGCTATGGCCCTCAGACAGGGGGCCTTGTCGCTCAGACATTTACAAAATGGGACTTGATGTCATCAGCCCATAAAGGGAGCAACACCCTCTGGAGGATGTGCTGGAGTTACTGATACTAACTAGCTGGTAAGATTTCACAGGTGGGATGCAGAGAAGGAAAGTTGCTTTTCCAAGGCCACAGGCCACAAGCAAATTAGTGGCATGTTCCCCAACAGCATGTGGGCGGCCTGCCTCACTTGGGACTCCCAGATGTGGGGGAGGGTCAGGAACCCCAAGTTTTAGTCCCCATTGGTTGTGAGAATTCCAGAAAGAAGCTTTTTGGCGTCTCGGTTTCTCCAGCTGTAAAACGGGTCTAGAGAAGGCCACCAGCCTCCAAGAATCTAGAAAAGACTTTTTGAGGTGTGGACTTTGGGGTCTGGTTATGGAGGAGAGGGAAATCCTTCCCAGGGGCGCCCTGGAAAGCCGGGCCCAGCGAGGTTAGGGCTAAGTGTCCGGCTCCTGGCCCCGCGTTCTCCTACGCCCGGCGGCTTAGGTCGGCTCCAAGCCGCGGGCTGCAGCGCCCCCCACTGCCCAGCCAGCGGCAGCCGTCTTGGCCACAGCACCACCAAGCCCCGCGCTGGCGTGGCTCCGCCAGTGCCTCCCTCAGGGCTGGGCAGGGCGGGATTTGGGGATTGAGGAAGTGGGCGGGGATGCCCGAGGCTCGGAATGGAGGGTAAGCAGAGGCCATTGGCCCAGGCAGGAGAAGAAGACGACACTCGGAGGGGTCCTGGAGGGGCCTCGGCCTGGCCCAGGACCTACCGGGGTACGGAAGGGGACAGTCCTGAAGACCGGCCTCAAGAGGGCGGCCAAGACCGCACTCAGTGGGCCCGGGTGGCGGCGGCGCGCCCCGATCCAGCTAGAAATCTGGAAGGAGGGAGTTGGGGAAATCACCCTCTCGGGCCCCAAACCACCTAGTTGCCACTTGGGACAGGCCCTGGGTACCATGTCCCCCCATTCCGGAAGCTTCTCTGCAGTCAGGAACTGCTGATGGCAAGACTGGGATCCAGCCCCTTCTCAGGTATTTGTGCCAATGAGCCCCCTCCTGCGGTGCCAAGCTGCGCACAGACTTCAGTTATTTTTTCCTTTTTCTTCACCGTGGCCTTGTGAGCTGGGGCTTCCACAATCAGGCCCATCTTACAGAGTGATCAGAGCAGAGTGGTCGAGTCCTGTGCTAGCCCAAGGTCAAAAGTGTAGGGGCCATGACCTTGACTGACCACACACCCCAGAGCCTCCCAGGAGGGACTTGACTTTGTTAAAGACTACTGCCCTTCTCCCCAAAGCAGAAGCAGGCAGGGGGTACCCCGTGACCTACCACAGCCCCTTCTAGAGGGACAGGGACCCTCCGCCTGCCACATCTCCATCTGAGGAAAAGCTAGGCTGCCACAGACTCGGAACCCTTTACTGCCCTGGGATAAAGGAAACTGAGGGTCCCTTGGGAACCCAGGAATCAAGACCACCCCCCATCCCCACCCAGAGAGGCAACCCCTTCGGGATCACGCAATGCCAGGATTCTGGCCTCTCCATCTAGTTCTCTCTCCTCTGCCCGTCCATGATCTTTAACCCTTCAGTGATCCATGACACTTTCATATCTGGTCTGTCCACCTTACCTCAACATCCTTGGTGAGATGGGCAAGGAACGTCCTACCACACCCATTACACAGCTGAGAAGATCGAGGCTTGGAGAACCGTGGGGGTCACTAAGTACCCCCCCCAGACATTGGAGGATTTGCCAGTGCTGAGGATAAATTGGGAGGCTGGCAGCTATCCCCCCACCACCAGCCCTGCCCCGTCAGGGAGGCTTACCGTGCTCTGCACCCATGCAGGACCCTCTGGAGTCTCGCAGGTGTTTTCTGGGTCTTCAGGAGGACACCATTGACTTCAGGGCCAGGACCCCTCTGCTTCCCTCTCCTGCTGAATCTTCTCTGGAGACAGCTCCTCACACTGCCCCCCACTTGACTTCCCGTCAAGTGCCGGGTGGCCCTGAGGCTCCCCCCACTTCCACCCCACCCCCTGGCGGAAGGGCTGGGTGCAACAGGGGCAGAGAACCCCAGGCTCCTGGCCAGCCTGCGCCTGATCGGTGGGGCAGGGTCTTTGGGGTGGCCAAGGGGTAAAGTGGGGCTGGGGGTGGGGAGGGGGCGACCCTGTGCCCAGCACCCCTGCCCAGCACTGCGTGGCAAGGCCGCTGGGACCTGAGTCACAACTGACTGGGCCGCGCCCAGCCTGCCTGGGTGACCCAGGCCAGCATAAGGCGATGACTGAGCAGCCCTCCGCATGACCGGCCGGGGTCGGCCTTAGGTGTTTTGACTCAGACCTGCCACAAGCCGTGTGCACCAGGGCCATGCCCCTTGTCCCCGTCCCCAGGAGAGTCACAGGGCCGTAGCCACCCTTCCCCTCCCCCAGGGCACAGGTCCCCCCAAGCCACCCCGCGCTGTCCCGGCACCCACCTCAGAACCCCAGAGTCACCTGTCCCATCTGGTTGGCCCTCCTCCACAGGCTCCAGGGCCCCACCTGCCCAACCCACGTCCCTGGGAGACCTTCGCCCCTCCCCGCGCCAAGGAGCAGAGCCCAGCCCTTGGGGCCGCCCCAGGAAGCAGGGAGTGGGGCTGGCCAAGCGGAAGGCCTCCCCAATGCTGACCGTGGACTGTGAGCCTTGCCTTAGCATGGAAAAGGGGTTCTGTGTGCACTCTGGGTCCCAGGCCTGGTGTAGAGGGGAGGAGGGCAGGGGGACAGGGACAGAGAGGAGTTGTGAGGAAAAATCAATAAGGAAGACGAATGAGGGAGAAAAAATAAAGAGAATGTTGCTTGTGCACCTGCTCAGCGACAGCTTATGATAACGCTGAAACAGTGTTGCGTGTGTGTGTGTGTGTCTTGTCTCCTGGGAAATCTTACAGCCAGGGAGGTGAGCCAAGTTAGCCCATTGTACAGAGGGGAAAGCTGAGGCTTGGCTAGGCGGTCACACAGGTTTAAGGGAAGGGTGGGTGGGGTTTGAACTCATTTTGCTTGATCTTCAAGTATTTTCTCATCCCTCAAGAAAGAGGGAAAAGAACCAGATGGATTGTGGTGGACAGTGAAGGTCATGGAGGCCAGAGAGCCGGCTCCGCTGTTTGCAAGCCCTGAGTTTGTTTGGCAGTTAGATAGTGAGCGCTAGGCACCCCATTCCCACCTTTTCCCAGCAGTTTCCCTGCCCTCTGGACCTGGGGAGCTTTCCATCCTTGTGCATTACATGCTGTTGACTGAGGGGCTGAAAGGGTCACCTTGAAAAACTTGAAAAAGACAAAGAAAATCTGGCTTTGAGTCGATGCCCACACAAGGCCAGGACCCTTCTGTGTTCCTGAGCCTGTGCTGGTTCTGCCGGGGCCTGGGGCCATTGTACCTTCACACAATCCCTGGGGAGGAAGCATCCAATAGCCATGAGCCCACAGCGTGCCACCACTCCAGGGAAAAACGCTTCCTCTGTGGCACAAAAACGTTATTTGAGCCCTGCCCCACTGCCTGTCCCAGCAAATGGTTGTGGGAACCCCAGTCTCACTTGGAGTAATCAGAGAAAGCTTATTCTAATTCTGGATGCCGACTCTAGAAATGATGCCCTGCCAGCAGCCACCTGCGCCCCTCTGGATGGGGGAATCGAAGAGGAGGGGGCATTTGAACTCAGGGTGGGAGGGTAGCAGCAGGGGTGGGAAAACGCAGGCTTTGGCAGGGAAGGGGGCGCGGCTGTCGGGATGCCTGGATGGTGCGACAGAGAGCGGGGGCCTGGGGTTTGCAATTGGTACAGCAGCCAAAGGACAGGTGGGAGTCCCCAAAGGCTTCTGAGCAGAAGAAAAGGTAGCAGTGAGATTTTTGACCCATGTCTAGGGAGCCAGGACCTGGCTGGCTGTCAGGAGAGAATCAGGCATGTGCCTGAGACAGGCTGTGGAAGAAACCCCGGGACATTGTGATCAATGGGGAGAGGAGAAGCTGAGAGAGGAGAAGGTGAGGACCGAGGTTCTGGAACTTCTGTGGGGGCAATAGGCAGAAATCAGGTGTGGGGTGGGGGTGACCTTGGCCTTGAGGTATCCACAGGGCTCCCAGCTCACAGTTCCTAGCTATTGGGCCTGTAGACTTGGGAGAGCACCAGGCTGGAGACAGCAGTTTGGGGGCACCTGTGGCTGTGGTCTCAGCAGGGGACAGCGTGGAGGGAACAAGTCCTCGGAGGTGGGACCCCTGAGACTCCCTCCCCAGATTCTGGAGCTCCCTCATCTGCTTCCTATGGGGTGGGTACTGGTGCAACTCAAAGCCGGATACCTCTTCTGGGGCTTATCCACAGAGTAGGGGGCTGGCAAGGGGCCTAGGCAGAGGTGGGGGGGCAGCCCCCTGGGCTTCCCGCTCTTCCTCCACAAACCAACCTCTGCTCACTCCGTGGGCAACAGCACGACCTGCCGCAGCCTCAACTCCCCTTCCGCTCCGAGAACCTGAGCAAGTCTGGCTCAGTGTCTGCTGCCTCCCACCCACAGCTTCCCAGCAGCTCAGCCTCAGGAAAGGCCCCCACCCCCATGCTGGGGCAGGGCGTGCTGCTCAGCTCTCTGACTCCCTCCAGGGCCCCACCTGCCCTGCTCTTCACTGAGCTCCTCCTGGGTGCAGGCACCGAGCCGGGTGCTATGTTGGAGCAGAGGGAAGCAGACACCGTACCCATCCTTGGCAGGTTTCAGGCCAGCAGGGGAGGCAGAGGGTAAAACACCCAGTGGGGGAGGGCTTGCCAATAAGACAGTTTTCAGAGAACAAATAAACCAAGTTGCTTGACCCAGACCATGGGTAATAGGGAAGAACACCCAAGGAGGTACTGATCAGAATGACAGGGAACACTGTTTCAGACAGAGGGAACAGCATAGGCAGAGGTCTCTTGGTAGGAGGGAGCCTTGGGCCTATCGGGAGCCAAAAGGTGGCCTGTGTGGCAGGGGCCTTGAAAACGAGGGAAAGCCCAGTGGGGGACAGTGGGAAGCTCTCACCAGGTACTTGGTCAATCACCTGGAACACTGGGCACTGCCCTGGAAGCCTGCCGGTTGCAAGTCCAGGCGTGGAGTTCTGCACGGGAGTTCCCTCTGTGATCCTGAGTAAGACACTTCCCTTCTCTGGGCCGGTTTGATAAATCAGTCATGCCCGCCACTTACTTTATGCTGATCCTTAAATGCTTGGAGCCTTTGCTCTAGCTGTTCCCACCACCTGCAAGCCCCGCCCCTTCTCCAATGTGTCATTCTGGGTTTCGGAGTAGATGGAGAGGCTTCACCTCCTCCAGATGCCACTCTGACCACCCCTATTGCCTGGGTCTCTCACTCAGTTCTATCACCCTGTGTTGGTTTTTGCTGAGCTCATGCTTCAATGTCCTGTTGGTTCTGCGTGTCTGTTGCCTGTCGGCCCCCTAGCCTGGGAGCTCTGTGCCCTCAGATACTCAGTGATATTGTTGGCCTAGTTACAGAGGCTAGAGTGTAACAGAAGTTGCTCCCACCCTGCATCTAAAGGACCTGAATTCAGCACACGCCTGCCCTCCCTGTAGTCTCCCTAAGTCTCAGTCTTCTCATCTGCAAAGTGGATTGTATCTATTGTGGAGAGACTTGCATGAGGCTTTCCTCCACCCTTGATGTTAAGTCCTGTTCCATCTTGTCCCAGGAGGTGGGGTGCCCAGGGATGGATCCAGGTCAAGTTCACCCACTTCTATTAGCTCTTCTTTTGTAGCTGCTGCCTTAGCTTTCATCAGCATGTACACAATGTCCTATTGTGCACAATTTTAGGGTTTGCATTTAATCCTCAAGGGTCCACTTTCTTTCACAGATGTTTATACTGTATCCCTATTTACGAAGTGGGAAGGGGGCTTTATATAGTGCTTCAGTATTAAGTCAACACCTGTTCTGTTTCGGGGAATGTTCTTTTCACGCATTAAGAAATTTCAAGATTAAAGAAAAGGCAGGGCTCTGAGCATCAGGAGGGAGCCCGGTTTTCTGGTGGCCTGGTGGAATTCCTACCCCCTGGGGCCCCTCAAGAAGCAGGTCACAGGCCGTGTCTGAGGCAGGATCTGTTAGTATCTTGTCTATTTCATGGAACCCACATCAGCACATGGACTCCCAGCCAGACACGCACAGGGGCCCACAGCTCCAGCCTTCCTCCTTTCCCTCTTGCTCCGAAACCTCGACATCCCTAGCCCCTAGCATCTCAGGGGAGTCACGTTCAGACGGGCTAAATGCTCTGTCTGTGTTTGAGACACCCCACAGTTGAGTCCCTGTCTCTCCAAAAGGCCAGGCTCCCCCAAATCCTTTCCCACCAGACAACAGAGAGACACAAGGGCTTTAGAAAAAGGCAAGTTTTTTAAATATATGTTGACACAATATTAACATTAAATACACATCATAAATAAGCCTTATAAATAGGAAACAGATAAAAACTGATAAAAATCGATAAATTAGTTATATCCCTCCAAAGAATTGTGCCAGCACCTTCTGAGCCTCCCTCGAACCAGTTTCAGCATGAGAAATTTTAAAGATGCACCACCAGGGGGCGCAGCCAGCAGCCGGGACCCAAGACCCGGCCCTTCCAGGCAGTAGGTCTATAGAGAACTCCAGGCCCTGCCCATTTGCAAGGCATTGGATATTTGCTCTATGTCATTGAATCAAGCGGAGAGGGCTTTACACCAACCGCTTGAACCACAAAAAATAAAACTGAGGTCCAGAGAGGTAAAGTGGCCTGCCTGAGGCCACACAGTGAGTTAGGGGTTGAGCTGGGAACTGAGCCCTGTTCTTGGACACCCCCGTCCCCAGATCAGTGCTCCTTCTAAGACACTCTGCATCTGTCACAGCTGCCTAAAGTGAGGTCACCCAGATGTCCAGGTGTCTGGCCTGAGAATGGCAATGAGCCTTCGAAGGCCAGCTCAGGCCCTAACCCTCCCCTTGGAACCATGCTGCCGTGGAAAGGAGGAAGTCTGGGGGCAACGGCTCTGTAAGTCATGAGAGGGAAGGGCCAGCAGCCCTCCGAGAGCAGAGCGGCGGGGGGAGGGGGGGGCAGTCAGTCTGGCCATGAGTCAGCCTGTGTCATCAGACCCCTGAATCAATGGAAAGTTGGCCCCGCGTGGCCTGACCCAGCCACCCCACCAAGACTGACGAATTCAGGGCTGGGGGCTCAATAGCCTGACCCTACCCTCCCATCCCGGAGCCTGACTCCCACCCCTTAAAGTGCACTTCTGGGAGGTGAGGAACAGAGGGGAGCAGGTTTGGAGGCCCTGGGGGGAGATGCCATCCTAGGGAGTACATACGGATCCTTTCTCTGCCGGGGGTGTCCCCTAAGACTACCGGGGCAGCTGCCCCCGGGGAAGGAGTCTCTTATTCCCCCTGGAGAGTGGCACTCTGCGGGCCCCCTTCCACAAGCCACGGCGGGGGCTGTGTCTCCGGCTCCGACTCGGGCTCTCTGCCCACTCTCGAAACACCTGCCCCACAGAGTGCATGAAGCGGTGATAGCCGTGCAGGAACCTGCAGCCTTCGAGCCTGCGCTGGAAGGTGTCTGGGGTGGGGGTGGGCGATGGAGATGTCCCTGGGCCTATCGGAGCGGGCTCAGTCCTCTCCAATGAGCCTGGAAGCAGCTGGGCCATGCAGTGGATATTGTTCTTGAACCCGCGAATGTTCTGCTTTGCTCTATTCACTGTCTCCAGGTCCTGGGCTTTGGGGATGTCTCGCTGCAAGGCCATCAGTCTGTGCAGAACGTGGTCCAGCATGGTGTCGAGAGCCCGCAGGAGTTCCTGCCTGCTGAGCCGCTGCAGGGCCTCTTTGCTGGGGAAGGTCCCTGGGCGCTCCCGGCAGTGCTCCTTCAGTCCATCCTTGTCTAGGCCTTGGCTTTGGATCTGGAGGGAAAAGAGAATCAGGACGTGAGTGCTCAAGCCCCTAACACACACACACACACACACACACACACACAGGTCTGCTCTGATCTGCCTTGAAATGCTGGACCTCATGCACCCCATCCCATTCAATCCTCCCATTGTACAGATCAAGAAACTGAGGCCAGAGAGGGGTGAGGACTCCCCAGTGTCTGCAAGCAGGGACAGAAGGATGCTGGGGGTGGGGGCTGGTTGGGGTGACTATGATGCAGGGAGCGTAACCTGAAGCCTATGGACTCTGTTTTGGTCCCTGCTGCTACACCTGAGGAATGGGACAAGCTTGGAAAGATCTCTCCTCTCCTTGGTGTTTCAGAGTTAGGCCCAGAGAGGTCCAGGGGGCCTTGGAATAACACAGGGACTTGGTTTCCCCACCGGTCCCATCTGGAGTGGGGGTTGTGTGAATGGGAGTTGGGCCTCATCCTCTCCAAGCTCACTCGTGCCCCAGGCCTGCTGTCCTCTGAGACTCAGATGCCACCAGGGGCCAGGCGCTCACATAGGGGTTCAGGAGCATGCTGGTTCGCTGCATGATGTCCGCCTGCTTCTGGAGCTGCCTGAGCAGCTCTTGGTCCTTGTCCAGACAGCTGCCCATGACCGGCGTGCTCAAGAACAGGAGTCCAAGGACCAGACCTGGGGCAGAGAAGGGGGGAAGATGTCACCTGACTTGGGGAAGGAGGTCAGCGGCTTTCAGAGGGGAGGACACCCCCAGGGCCTCAGAGGGCATAGCCCATTGGCTCAGGCTTCGTGCCATTAAGGGTGGGGCTGGGCACTGTGTATGCACCTGCTGGGGCCACCACCACCTCCCTGGCGAGTCACAGCCCAGCATCCCTAACAATGATTCTGCTTCACTAAGCAGGCCCTTAAGAGGAGTTCCCGCACCTGCCAATCTTGCCAGCCTCAGGATCTGACAAGGGCAGCCCAAGCAAGGCTGCTCTCTGCAAGACCTCTGGACCAAGATTCTGGGCTCCCCTGTCACAGACCCTGGCCCTCTGCGCAGTCGGGCTCAGCCTGGGAGCAGCCTGGTGCCTAGAGCTCTGTCTGTACAAGCAAAAGAGGCTGCCTTTCCCACAGAAGGTTCTGTCTGCAAAAGATGTGTGAGATCATCTAGACCATAGCCCCATTCTACTGACAGGAAAATCGAGGCACTGAGGGAGAAGGGCTTGCCCAGTTCACACAAGGCCAGAACTGTTCTCGACCTCATGCACCTTCCTCTTCTCTTCATTAGTGGCCACTTCCGTCAGGCCCACCAGGGATGCTGTGAGCCACACTCTTGGGGGTGGTTGGGCATAGTTACTGCTGGCAACCTCTCCACATCCACCCAACCCCCACCCCCAGGCACCGGCAGCCATGTGGTCGGAAGGGGCCTGTGGCGCAATGGCCCGGAAGGCAGTGACACCATGTTCCGTTCCTAAGAACCGTTCAGCCCCTTGGGGAAGACGCTGCCGGGGACAGCTGGGGGGCTGGCCACCCAGGCACCGAGACCATAGGGCGCTCCTCGCTACCTCCCCAGGTATCTGCAGCCGGGCTTGGACGGGGGGCGGGGAGGAGATCCATGTGAGTGCTGCGTGCATGTGGGACTAGGGTGTCTTCACGGGTGTGTGTCCAGGTCTGCATGAGGCGAGAGGAACAAACTGGCCACACACAAGCGTTGTGCCCAGTCCACCCTGGGGCACCGGACTGCATGTGGGGGCTCCCAAGTCGGTGAGATTGAGGGCTCTGAATGACATCACATGGCTCTGTGTGTGTGTCACCCTGTGGGTGTGGCTAGGCGTGCTGTGTGATTGTGTGGGCTCTGGGGTCCCCGTGCCTAGCGGACTGTGTCTCTCCATCCCAGACCCTGCGGATCAGGGCAACAAGGAAGCCTCACTGCCCCTCCAGACATCACACTGCTTTTCTGCAGATTCTTCCTCTCCCAGCACGTCACTCACCTCCCTCCTGCTTCCCTGGCTTCTCCCTCAATCTATCCCCTTCCCTTATTCTCTTGCTCCCACAGTCACCTCTATATCACCTCCCCTTAAAAGTCTTCCAGGGATTCTCCTTCTTTACCCTGTGAAGATGCTCTGTTCTCAGTGGACCACTTTCTTTGCCTGACCTCCTGGCTCTCTCCCCTTCTCAGCATCCTTCTGGCGCCTGGCCTTCCCAGCCCCTGCACCACGCTGGCACCCATGGGCACAGCAAGCGGGGTGCTGGTGGAGAGGAAGGAAGTACTTACTGGGCAGCGTCCTCCACATAAGCTGTGCCCGCATGCTGGGTGCCCGAGCTCCGGCCGGCGCCTGCTGGGGGTGACACCTCCTGGCTGGGAGCCTTGCGGGCTGGCAGCCACTTTATGCCCGCCAGGGCGATTGGCCAACACCTCGTGAGGTGGGTGGGGAGGGGGGGAGGGCAGGCCTTCTGGGAATATAACCCCAAAAACCAAAGTTTCCACGGGCAGCCAATGGGCGCTGTGTGCGGTGGCATGCCTCCTCCTCCTCCTGTTTTCTTCGAATTGATTCTTCGAGATCAGGCTCTCTCCCAAAGATGATGCAAACTGCAGCCTCAGCCTTCCTGGGGTGAGCAGGGGCGAGGGGGTCCATGCCATCTGTAGGGAGCTGTGCCCAGGATAGAGGGGAGAGTGTGACAACTGGGTCCTTGGAGGGCTGCAGGTCAGGCTTGGCCCAGGAGCCAACAGCCTCACAAGTCACTGTGGTTTGGAGCTGAGAGTAGCGAGACATCTTCCTTCTTGAGTGCCCTTCCCGCCCTCTTGCTGGGACTGTTGGGACATCTGTGAACAGAAACCACCACGCTCTGGGCACAGAGCCAGACCCAGGCTGGCAGATTCGAGATTGTGGTCCTGGCCCCAGGACCACCGGGGCTCTCAGCCATCGCCTTTCTCCCATCATGCACCCCCTCGCAACTAGCCTTCCTTATCCCAGATCCCTTGCCTGCGGCCAGGACCTTTCTTTACAGACGGGGTCTTCTGGGGGGAAATGAGACATAAGAAGTTAGGGTTCAAGCCTGCCAACATGCTGTGTGACCAGAGGCAAGTCACTTAATGTCTCTGGGCCTCAGCAGCCCCACCTATAAAATGAGGATTCGAAAAGCATTTCCTGGGCCAGGCTCGTAGCCCTGCCGCTATCATGGACATAAAAGGCAAAAGTCCTTTGAAGGAAAAAAGAAAGATGAAAGTCTAATTCCAAGTACTCGCTGCTGAGGGCTAGTGTGGGGGGCGGAGGAGATGGGGAAGCTGTGAGCTCAGAGGGGAAGCCAGGGTGGGGGAGTCACCGTGGTGATGGTTGGGGACCAGGTTTCACTTTCTTTGAAAGATAGTGATTTTTGGTTAGTCTTCCGCTACTCGCAGACTTCAGTGGATGTCAGAGTCAAGGCCCTGTGGAGACCATGCCTCTCTAGTCAACCTGCTACTCTGTTAGGATAAACTGAGGCCTGGCCTAGGGCAGACAAGGAGGCTGAGAGGCAGCCCCAGCATATCTCCTTGGCTTGGAAGAGGGTCTTTGGCCTGCACCCTCAGGAGCTCAGTGGGGAGGAGGGCCTCAGGAGCCCGGAGAACCAGGGTAGGACCCCTGGAAGCTGCCAGCTAGGGAAAGCATTGGGCCTTTGGAGCGTGGACAGGGAGACCTGAGGTGGCAGGGGAGAGGGTGGGTCGGGCAGCCATCCTGGCCACCAGGGCTGCTCCCACCTGCTCTATCCTCTGCAGACACGTTCACCATTACTCATTTATTTGTTCAATGAACTTTTATTTGGCCCTACTCTGAGCCAGCCCCTCCCAAGCGCTGAGGATCCCATAGTGGGCAAAACCAGACTCTTCCCCCCTCCACACCCCCATGCCCAGGAGGCTATTCCTCACCTCCTGCCCACTCCCTGGCACCCCAGCATGGCGCTCACCACACCTACCAGCACCGCCCCCAAGGACCAGTTCTGGATTCTCCTCCTGAGAACGTGGCTTCTGCTCAATTCCTCATCTCTGTGCCCACCCCCGCAAGACCGTTTCCTGGGGCCCATGCCAAGCTGGGATCCTTCTTCATTTCGCATCCCTGATCTCATCCAGCAACAGCCCCGGAAGGGAGAGAGCACCAGGGCAGGGATGCTTCGGCTCTCTTGAACAAGGAAACTGAGACACTCAGGGCCCGGCTCCGGGCTGGAGAGCCACAGCTGGCTGGAGTGCTTCTCGGCCGTCTCAGCTACCGAGGACCGCCCTTCGCACTCAGGGTGGTGGGAAGGCACAGGCCTTTGCTTTCCTGTTTCTGCATCACCCTGGATGGGAGCAGTTACGAGGACAGATGTGGTGTTCACAAGGGGGCTCTCAAGTCTGAAAGACCATGCTCTGAGCAGCAAAGCGAGGTGTTGTGTGCAGGCCCCAGGGCAACGGCCACCGACAGCAAGGAGGAGTTAGCTATTGGTCTGCTCGGGCTGCCCTGACAACATAGCACAGACGGGAGGACTGAAACAACAGAAATGGCTGTTAGTGCCATCCCGGAGCTAGCGATCAGTAGGGTCGATGTTATCCTGCAGCCTCTCTCTTGGCTCCTAGATGGCCACCTTCTTGCTGTCTCCTCATGTGGTTGACCCCTAGTCTGTGTGTCTGTCCTAATCTCCTCTTCTTGGAAGGACAGCAGCCATAATGGATGGGCCACGCCCACCACCGTGGCCTCCTTGTGCCTTACCTCTCTGAGGACCCTATCTCCAAATACAGCCACATTCTGAGGTACTATGGGAGTCGGTCTTTAACATAAGAATTTAAGGGATAAAGCACTGCCCAGAACAGCTTGCAAGAGGAGGGCATGGTTGGAGGGCTGCGGGGAGTGCGGACGATGGGGGAGTGCCTGGAGCTTAGTGGGAGGGGACAGTGAGGCAGGAGGACAGGCAGTGCCCCAAGGTGAGGAGACCCGGCTGGCCAACTGAGCAAAGCATGAGGGGAAGATGCGTCAGCATTTCTGGTGAGGTCAGCGCCCAGTGACGTCCCTCTCCCCAGCAGGAAGGGCTTGCAACACGGCCCAGCCAGTATAAATAGGCTCCCCGACCACAGGCCCGGGCTGTCCCCTCTTCCCGGGCCACGTCAGCTGGGTCCTCGTGATTCGGAGGGGGAAAGAGGACTGGCTTGTTTCCTCAGAACTGCTGTTCCCCTGTCTTTCCGGCCCACCCTCTGCCTGTGAGGCTCTACGGCTCTAAGTGCAAGAACAAGACCTGTGGTGGACTGGGTGGGTCAGAATTGGAGGCCACTCATTTGGGAAGAGAGACAGTGACCCGTGACCTGCTAGGGTGGGAGCTAGACACCAAACCAGTTACCAGTTACCAGTCTCCATCTGCTTATGAGCTTATGAGCCTAGTCGCGTCCCCTTTCCGAGCCTCAGTTTCCCCTGTGGACAGCAGGGGCACAATGTAACAGTCAAGAGGCAGACAACCCAAATTTAAAATGGGCAAAGGGAGGCGCAGCTGAGTGGCTCAGTGGGTCAGGCATCCGGCTCTTGGTTTTGGCTCAGGCTGTGATCGTAGAGTGGTGAGCTCGAGCTCCGTGCTCATCAGGAATTCTGCTGGAGGTTCTCTCTCTCTCCTTCTGGCCAGGCATGCTCTCTCTCTCAAATAAATAAATAGATCTTTAAAAAAAAAAAAATACAGGGGCACCTGGGTGGTGCAGTCGGCTAAGCCTCCAATTCTTGGTTTTGGCTCAGGTCATGATCTCAGGGTCCTGAGACCGAACTCCGTGCTCAACCCAGAGTCTGTTTATGTTTCCCCCTTCCTCTCCCTCTGCCCCTCCCCCCTCCCCGCTCGCTCTCTCTCTCTCAAAAATAAATAAATCAATCTCTAGAAACATAATGAAAATAAAAACAAAATAAAAGGGGCAAAGGAGAAACAGACAGCTATTTCTTCAAAACAGGCAAATGCCCAATAAACCCATAAAAAGCTGCTCAACATCGTTAGCCATCAGGAAAATGCTAAATGAATGGGTCTGAGGAAAATGCAAAATGAAAACCACAGTGAGATACCTCTTCATGCCCCCTGGGGTGCCTGTCATCAAAGACAGACAGTAACAAGTGCTGGCGAGGACAGGGAAGAATCAGAACCCTAGGATACGGCTCCTGGGAATTCAAGATGGCACAACCGCTTTGAAGACCAGCAGGGCTTCCAACACGCAAACATAGAGATGCCCCATGCGTGAGAGTTCCACGCCCCCGTATACACCCAAGAGAATTGAAAACACGTGTTCACACAGGAACTTGCACACAAATATTTATAGCAGCCTTTATTCACAATAACCAAGAAATGGAAGCAACCCAAATGCCCATCAACAGAAAACGGATTTTAAAAATTGTGGTCTAACCATACAACAGCATCTTACTGAGCCACAGAAAGGAATGAGGTCCCGATTCGTGATAGACTGTGGATGAACCTCAGAGACAGGACGCCAAGTGAAAGAGACCAGTCACAGAAGACTACACGTTGTACGATTCCATTTGAATGAAATGTCCAGAGGAGATAAATTCATAGAGACAGAAAGCAGAGGAGTGGCCGCTGGGCCCGGAGGGGTCTGAGGACAAGGAGTGATCGCTAATGGGCATGGGGTTTCTTTGCGGGTGATGGAAGTGGTTTTGAGTTCAATTGTGGTGATGGTGGCACTGTCATCTGAAGAGACAAAAACCCAGTGAATTACCCACTTAAAGTGAGGAATTTGGTAATAAATATTTTGTATCTTTATTTTTTAAAATGCAGTGGTGAATACTACTTCAAGAGAACGGGGAACGTAACTCGGTGAATAACACGTGCCAATGCCCGGCCCCTCGCTAGTCCTCCAGAAATACCCGCCAGCCAGCCAGTCACCCGGACAGACAAAGGCGCGCATCTCTTTATGTCATAGGCTGGCTTTGAGGACGATTGGGAAAGAAAATATTACATAAACCCTGGGGTGAGCAAGGATCTACCAGCGCCCTCGCCACCAGGCCAGTGAGGTCATCCTGAGCTGAAGGATTCTTCGGTTGAGAACTGCCAAAGTTCTTCTGGGACCTGGTGTGTCCATAGTGTGGGAAGCCATGTCCCCCATGTGCCCAGTGCCTCCCCCAAATTGGGTAAGTGAGCGCCCTGCCAGAGGCCTGAATACCTACTGAGGGAAATGCAGCAGAGAAGGAACTATCTTCTGTTCGGGAGTCTCTTACTGTTTGCAGTGAAGGGGTAGGGGGGATGTGTACCCCTCTGAGGGGAGATGACCAGGAGATCAGAGTGCTGCCCCTCTACCCTCTCTCCGATTAGCCTAGAACAACTTCCCCCTCACCACCTCTCTGAGACCAAGGTCCTCTCTGTCAGATGAGGGGACAGGAGAGATGAACACAGAGGGCCTAGAACCCTATGGAGCCCCATGGGGTCCCTTAGTGGCTCTAAGCACTGAAATGTCACTGTAAGTAAAAGCAACCTTAACCGTTAAACAAGGACCGGCAAGTCCCATGGAGTCCTGACTTTTCTCGTGATGACAACATACAATGCCTATTTTGAAACTTTACATTCCTGCCACGTATGTCCAGGTGTCCCAGGCATGTGCTGTTTGCCCAGCGGTAATAATCAGAGATGTCTCTGTGTGCTGAGACCAGTTCTGAGCATCTACTCCAGGCTGGCTCTGTGACCCCTCCCAGCCATCCTCACAGAGATGGTTTGTCTCCACCCTATAGATGGGGTAACTGAGGCCCAAGAGACGGGGCAGTTGGTGGGAGGTCACACAGCTAGGAGGGAGCAAAGGCAAGTTTGAGTGTGGGCAGCTGTCCTCGGCCCACATGCTTGGCCAGCATGCCATCCACACTGTGGCTTGCCCAGAGCTCATGCAGCCACATGGTGCAACAAGCTTGAAAACATATGGCTTTGGCAGTGGGAAGATGGAGATCCACTTGGTCAAGGGCCAGCCAGGGAGAAGTTTGGTGTTTCTACAGGTCTGGAAAGAAAATGCCAGTTTAACTGGCAGAAATGCAGGAAAGAGATGCTACAAGTTCCATGTGGAGGGAACGTCATGAGCTGCCCACCAAGCAAGATTGTCTCGGTCTAGTTTATTCATTTGTTTTTAAGATTTTGTTTATTTGAGAGAGAGTGAGAGAGATCACAGAGGGAGAGGGAAAAGCAGATTCCCCGCTGAGCAAGGAGCCCGATGTGGGGCTCGATCCAAGGACCCTGGAATCATGACCTGAGCTGAAGGCGGACACTTAACGACTGAGCCACCCAGGCGCCCCAGTCTAGCTGAGAGAGGAGCAGGTGTGGCTGAAGTCTAACGGACAGGGAGGGAGGAAGTGGGGCCACCCACAAAATGGCTTTACTGCCATTACAGCCCCTCTGGGGGGCTTATAGAACACAGCCTGGTGCCACCCTCTTGCTTAAAACACTCCCCTGGCTTCACATTGACGTTCAGTAAGGCCAAGGCCATTACTACAGCCACCAGGCCCTCCCCACCTCCCCAGCCTCACCCACACCTCTCTAAGCCATCACGTTCTCTCACCTTCCTCAGTCCCTCAGGGGAGCAGAGCTCTCACCCCATGGCCTTTGCATATACTGTTCCCACTGCCTGAATCTCCTCCTACTGAATGAACTGTCACCCAGACCAAGCTTCACCTCTTCAGGGAAGCCCTCCTGGAACCTTTCCCACCCCAGGCTGGTCCCTACCCATCCCCCTCAAATTCCATGGCTCCTCATGGCCTCTCCAGAGCACAGCATAGGCCATATAATTTAGTAGGTGCTCAATAAATCCTTAGTGACTGGATGAACGCCCAGCCATACAGATGTGGGCATCTGTAGAAGCCCCAGGAAAGGTCAGCCATGGCTTCCAGGCTGCAGGACCCAGATGTGTGCCTCCCACATCCAGTGCACTTGCAGCTAGGCCTCAGGAAGTGCAGGTCCACCTCACTGCTGGGTAGGAACAGGATCTCTTGGAGCCTTTCTCGTGCCTTCTCTTGGTCACCTTTCCTCAAGGAAATCAGAATTATATCACTCACAATACACCAAAGCACATGATCTCTCTCTCTCTCTCTCTCTCTTTTTTTTTTTTTTAGGAAGCCTTGATTTTTAAAGACGCTGACTTTTTCCTTTATGATATTTTTAAAAAGTGAATTCAAAATATATTCCTTCACCCACTGCAGATTTCAACACTTCCCTGGAAAACAAGCTGAAAAAGAAAAACATAAGGCATTTCTCCTACTTCCTTTAAAGAATTCACTTCAGAATGAATTCCATAAGCAGCACCTGACAGCCTGATAGAAAGAGACCAGTCTTCACTGGAGGGGCTAATCCTGCCTTTTGCCAAGACAGATGAAGGATGGTGGCTTTTTAGGCCCTTTTTCAACCTGTATTTAAGTAATTAATTATATGTGTCAGGCACCAGGCTATGCATGGGGTGTAAATCAGCAAGACTAGGCTTCCAGGTAAGTGAATTTGTTGTGAATGCCTTTTTATATCCAGGTCTTGAAGGGTGAATAAACATCCAGCATGTGATCTGGAAACCCACCATTTGTCAGCCTACTCATTTCTTACTCTAGGCTTAGGAGGGAGCGCCCAACACAGCCTGATCCTGGTGGTACCCTGGAGTCTAGCACTGCACCTGCATCCCAAGCAGAACCAGTCAGAATCCTTCCCCAAGACTGACGTCAGACTCAGGAGACAGGCCTCCCTTACATGGCCAAGCCTTTGGAGCTGGGACGTCACAGGTCTAGCGCTGTGAAAAGCCACTTTCCCCAGCTCCATGGGGTGGGGTGCGGTCTGATAAAGTGGGTGAGAATATGGCCGGTCTAGCTGGAGAGGCCAAGCAACTTCCCTGAACCCTGGTCTCTGCCTGAAGCCAGGACCAGCCCCACACTTGTCCCAGCTACACAGGACAATGATGTCAGTCTATTTTCTGCTAGTTGAGCTGGTTTCCTGGCACTTGCACGGGGAGTCCTTTGTCCTGCATGTCCTGTATGAGGATGAAAGCAGGAGGGGTGGAGGAGATGGAGAGAGGAAGTGGGATGGGCTTGGAGACTTCTCTTGCTGCCAACTGCTGCAAAAGCTCAAAAACTCTGCTCAACAGAGAGAGCAACTGGAGAAAGATGGAGGGGACCAGCCAGGATCCCCAAGGGGCTGTCCGCAAATGATAGCCCTGGTCCCAAGGGGAAGTCCAGGACACAGAGGTGGGACTCATTGGCAGGGATGCCTGGAGGAAATGACCTGGGACAGGTGTTGTGGAAGACCTGTCTTCTTCCCCTTCTTATTCTTGGAGAGCTGCCAAGGAAACTCTGGGTGTTTATCTTGATAAGAAAAAAAGAAACAGGGGCACCTGGGTGGCTCAGTCAGTTAAGTGTCTGCCTTTGGCTCAGGTAATGATCTCAGGGTCCTGGGATTGAGCACCACATCAGGCTTCGCTGCTCAGTGGGAGTCTGCTTCTCTCTCTGCCCCTCCCCACTTCATGCTCTCTCTCTCTCTCTCCCAAATAAACAAAATCTTTAAAAAAAAAAAAAAAAAAGAAAGAAAGAAAGAAAGAAAAAGAAAAGAAAATACATCCTGCAGCTCCAAGGGGAGAAAAGGCCATCAAAGCTTGCTCTGTCCAAAGGCCAACTGGTGGACATTCAATGGCTGATGGACAGTGGTCAGCTGGGGCCGGGTCACCTTGTCCACAGAACACGCATGTAAGGAAGGAAGAGAAGCGGGAGATGGCAGAAAACACAAATGTTGGGCGCCCCCACATTAATAGCCCGAGGTGGGAACCCAAATATCCACCAACAGATCATGAATTGTTAAAAAGTGGTATGTCCACTTATTCAGCCAGAAAAAGGAATTGGCAATACCGATAAAACACGCACCGCAAAAACACCAGGCTGAGTCAAACAAGCTAGAGGCCCAGAGTCACATATTATCTAATTCTGCCTACGTGAAATGTCCAGAACAGGGAAATCCACAGAGATAGGATGCAGATTGGCTGTGGCGGGGGGCTGGTCGGAAGGGGAATGAGGAGGGACTAGCGACTGAGTGTGGGGTTTCCTTTCGGGTTGACGAAAATGTTACAGGTGGTGGTTGCGCAACATTGTGAATATGCTAAATGCCACTGACCTCACCACCTGAAAATGGTCAATTATGTATTATGTGACTTTCACCTCAATTTAAATTTTTTTTTTTTTTTAAAGGCAGAGCTTAAAAACAGGGCAACTCCAGGAAAGCCAAGGGGCAGGAGAGAGTCAGAGACTTCCCACAGCCCCTCCTGTTACTGCTTAGTTAGGACCTGTCCCAGAGCTCTTGCTAGTCGACTTAGAGAAGGCTCATCTCAAGTTCAAAGGCCGGGGCAGGCCCTTCAGGACAGCCTGAAGGCCCGGCAGCCGCCCCACACAGAAGCTCCCAGCAGCAGGGGAGAACAAGTCAAGGGCAAGGCACAACGGCAGAGCGGGCAGAACAGTGGAAGAGCTGCTGCTGCTGGGAGGTCTCAAAGGCAGACCTCCTGAGCAAGGGTCTGCCCAAGGCTAGTGATCGGGAAGGGAGGGGACGCACCAAGATTTCTTGCGCAGCCAGATGACAGGGACCAGCAGGAAGCCCGGGGAAGCACAGGTGAGGACAACTGAAGGCTGAATCAGGACCCAGGGAAGTGTGGAGGGCCCGGCTGTGGAGGACAGAGGAGTAGGAAGCTCAAGCTCATAGTGGGCGGGCGGGGGTGGGGGGCGCTGGTGTTGATTTCTCTGTGTCCCCGTGGGGGGTCCAGATGGAGGGGCAGAAAGTCAGGCCAGGCTTGCTTCAGGCTGCAGACAGAGGACGAGGGACAGGGGAGGAGTGGACAGAGAGGCAGGAGGGAGACTGAGGAGGCTGAGGCAGCTGGGGTGGAGGGCGAAGGTGGAGGGGTAGAGTTGGGGCACACCCAGCACAGTCCAGAAGTCCCCTGGTGACCGCAGGAAGCTGGGCGTCCTGAGATTAGGGTGAGGCAGGAAGGCCTGGGAGGATGTGGGCCCGGAGAAGGAAAGTGGACAGGAGGGTACGTACGGACACACATGTGAACACAAAAACACCAGATATGGACGCCTGCCCTGGTACACACGGACATACAGAAACTGCCCTGCCACAGACGGGAGCAGACGTACAGACACTGGCACCAGCACGTGTCCACACGTGCACAAACAGGCACAGACGCCTCCGGCCACGCACACACAGGACGCGTGCAGAAACACAGCCAGACACACAGCTGATTTCGGACAAAATCGGATGCACGTAGGGCCGCAGAGGCCCAAGGACGCATTGGGACATATGGATTCATGCGTGGACAGACAGACAGACACACATTCTGGCTGAAACAGGTCCATCTGCAGAGATGCACTCAGAGGTCTGCACTGATTACAAGCACGGGCACCTGGAAAACATCCCCATTGGCATCATGATGGATTCCCCCTGAGAAAGCAGCTCCAGGCACCACTGTCTGCGGCACCCTTGGCTCTAGAACACCAGCACCAGGTTCCGCCTGGGAAAGTGAGACAAACCACGGCCATTGCCCAACACACCGACTGGGCCCAGCCCGGGGTCAGGAAGGAGCCAGGGCCAGGCCTCGCGTGCCTGCCCACACATTCACTCCCTGCCGCCGACGCAGACAGCTGGGATTGCGAGGGAGCTTGCAAAACCATCCCCATCCCTCAGGGTTCAGCTAAAGTGTCCCTTCCCCCAGGGAACCTCCCCAGGCTATGCCCAATGTTAACCTTTTTGAATTCTCATTTTGCCATGCCCAGCTCTGTGACCTCGGGCAAGCACCTTCTCCTCTCTGCTCTCAGTTTCCTCTCAAAGGCGGGGTGGGTAATGAGAGCGTGCTTTGAATACACGAATGAATGGAGCACATCCCTTTCCCACCTCTTGCACAGCTGGGGGAATCAGCTTCCTGGTACTCAGTCAGCTAGCTGCAGGGGGGCTGCCCTCCTGCCTGGTACCTTCCCACCAGGTGGGATCTTGGTGCCAGGTGGGACATCTGAGAAGGTTAAGGGTTTATTCTCCCTTCTACACAGGACCAAGAAGCCAGCTTTGGAGTAACTTGGCAATAAGCACTAAACCAGACAGCCCTACCTGACAGAGGTGGGGATGATTCAGGGTGCCCCCACCCTGAATTTCTGCTCAAATAATTTCAAGGAGGACTCACAAGTTCATTCGCCCTGTATGAGCAGGTAAAATCTGAGAGGGTAGAAATGAGCCACTACGGGTACCTGCCTGAGCTTCCCTCATCTCCCATCCCTACCCACCTAAGAGCACCCCCCACCCCAGGTTCACATCCTCCCAGCAGATGCCAGACACTAGGCTGGCAGTCGGAGAGCTGAGAGCACCTTTCTACTCCTCAAGGGACTGTAGGCAGGGCCTTCCCCCGGCACGGGCTGCCGTCTTTATGAGGATGGGCACTTGGGCTCTGCAGTCTGGGGCCTTGACCCCTGCACTCAGGAATGGCTGTGCTGATGTGGACAGGTGCATGAGTGTGCCCAGGGTTGGAAGGACAAGGACATGGACTATGTGCCAATGAACACCCCCAACCTTAGTTATGAATGATCCAAGCTGAGCCTAACTCCAGGCCTGGGCTAACCAGACAGACTTCCTTTGTTCTGTAACTGTCCAGGGGCTCAGGTGGGACAAAGAGGTGATTCTGTGAGGCTCCGCCATAGCCTGGCACAGCTTAAGCCCTGTCTGTGTGATGGCACCGAGAGCATCAGACAAGTGTGAGGCCAGGGTCACATCCCCCTTTCAACGGAGTGTGCGCCAGTCACTTCCCAAGCCCTGTGCTCTGACCCCAGGTGGGTCCTCAGGTCCCTGACAATCCCAGAGCAGATCTCCCCATTTATAATCTGTTGACGGTCAAGCTGACCCAGTGACCCCCAAGGACCCTAATGCCCAGGGAGCTAAAACCCCTCCACACTGATCTGGGTCCAAGTCAGAGTAGACCACTGGAGCCCCCCTACCCAGGCCAGTCCTATGGGAAGCACCTGGCACCAATGCCAGATTAGGGCCTGGTTTGAGGGACTAGGCAAAGCCTGATGCACCTGGAAAGCCAGGATAACAGAAATACCCAAATTAGGCAGTGACTCACAAGCAGACAGATGGGACAGGATCCCCCGGAGCTGAACATGGGGCCCAGAAACTCTCTACCTACAGAGTTGGGAGTCTCAAGGATTCTGGTTCTAAAGCCCCCACTTAGCCCAGGACATCCTTTGAGCCAGGGTCCAACTTGTGCCCTCCAGAGAGAAGCCAGAACTCCCTCTTCCCCCTGAAAGTCAAAATGCAAAGCAATGACCCCTTCCCAGCGCCAAGAAGTAGAGGGGTACTGAAGGATCTGCCTCCAAGATCTTGATACACATGAGGAAACAGAGGCTGAGGGGAAGGGGCTGGCCTAGGGTCCCTGACCGTTCACTCACCGGCTGGCCTTTGCTGCGCTCTGTTCCTGTGATCTGCAGCTCCTGGGTTCCCAGGGGCAGGGCGGGCACACTGCCAGAGGACTGGGCCCCGTTCTGGCTTTTCTGGGGAGCCACGGTGACCTCTGAATACGCCGAAGTCACACCCTTCTTCCCTTCTTAAGTGCGGGCGGGTCTGGGCTGAGGGTACCTGATAACCTCCCCGAGGACATCTGTAGGGTCCCATCAGGCTCACAGTGGAATCCTGGTCTCACGGAGTGAGGAGGCACCCCCTCTGCGACAGGAAACCTGGGCCCACACACTGAGCCTCTGGCCCAGGAAGGCAGCCTGTGAAGGCAGAGTGCTTTGCAGGTGACCTTTACACCCATCCTGTCATTCTAGCACCCAGGTCCCCACTCTGGCTGGCCCCCTCCCACTACAACTCCAGGAAAGCCCTGGTGACAAGAACTAATTGATCTCTTGGCCAACAAGAACTCCCGTGAGGGGCCTCCATGACTCAGGCATGGTCCAAAGGCAAACAGGCAGCAGCCTGGAAGAAGGGTGCTTTTGGGTCCTCCTTGAGGGGTTTCACAATAGGCCAGTCACACCCAAGGTGGCAGGGAAGGCTGGGGGACCTCCAGACAGAAGGATCTCAGTATCTCTAACCACATTCAGTACTTTCTGGGCTATTCCAGAAACAGCAAGGAAGGAAGAGGCTGGGCTTCAGAGGCAGGTAGCCATGGATGGGAATCAGGTGACCTTGGCCAAGTCACTTCTCTTCTCAAAGGTTCAATTTCTCTCAGAGGTGAGAACTGAGTCAGGTGAGCCCAGCCAGAGCCGGCAACATAGGGACAGAGCAGGACTTCCGGCAGAGGGGCTGGGAGGAGGAACAGAGCAGCCATGTCCAAACTCAGACAACACCCACTGGCCACAGCCCAACCCTTCATTACTCCAAGGCCTTTATTAAGTCAATAAAAAAAGGGAGAGAGATGTAAAAATACTTTTCTCGGAGGCCCCCAGAGGGGCAGGCACTGTCAGAATCACCCAGCCAGGGAAGGCAACCCAGCCAGAGGCAGAACGGAAATCAGGGCCCTATCCAGGGAGCAGCTGGCCTGGGGCGCTGAGGGTGGGGGCGATGGCTCGGACCTCAGGCAGGGAATGTGCAAACGCTGAGGCCGAGCAGGGAGTGATGGGGTGAGGGGTTCCTGGAGGAAGCCCAGAGCACCGTGTTCCCTTGCATGGGCAGACACGCGTGTCCACATGAGAGCCAGTGCCTGCACGCAGCTTATATACAGAGAGCAGAAGGAGGGGTGCCCGGCAGGAATGGAGGCGGTGGGGAGGGCTCATCCCAGAGCTTGAGGAAATAGCTTAGAGAAGTCTCTGGAAGACTGGGGTGAAGGGGGAGCGAGGTGGCCTCAGGAGCCCTGGCCGTCCTGCCGTCGCTGGAGGACTTCAATGACACTGCCGATGCCGTCCTCAGGCACCTGTGGGCAGGTGGGCAGAGGGAGGGGTCAGGGCCACGCTGACCTCCTGGCCTAGACGGACTACATCCTGCACCCTCCCCACCCTCCCCGGCCTCAGTGTCCTTCCAGGAGCCCAACCCATGGCGCTCACCAGGGCATGGTCAAAGTTGAAGGTGCTGATGTAGTAGGCAGAGATGTCGGCCGCAGCGAGGGGGCCTGCGATCTGGGCCACGATCCCACACTCATCTGAGGGTTATTGGGGGGGGGATGGGGGGAGTCCATGTGGATCATCCTGGCCACCCCGCCCAGGTCCTCTCCAAGTCCCCAACATGAAAGAAGCAGCCCTCACCAAAGCCCAGAGGCTGTCCACCGATGCGTACCATCCTCCACAGCTCTCCTGAGGAGCTGGTCAGCAGGAGGTCACTGGGGAACCTGGAGAGGCAGGTGGGTAGTGGGCAGGGCACCCACCCAACCCCTCCCTGCCCCAATGTGAGCCCCTGGAAGCAGGGCGACCTGGTGACCTCAGAGTCTGATGCTCTACCTCCCCCCTCCCTAGTGCTGGGCTTGGGATCTCTGGTCCCCAGGGCCTAGGGGGTCACATACTTTTTCTGAGTCTCAGCATCCATAACGATGGAGATGTAGCCCTCGATGAGGGAGAAGGCAAAGAATGTAATGGAGCTGGGTTCAGTACCGCCAGAGGCTGCCTCCTTGGGGGCACTGGAAAAGGAAAGGAGGCTCAAGGGCTCTTCAGGGCACTCAGCCCACAGCATGTCCTCCCACTCCCTGGGCCGCTTTCCTCCCCTGTCTGAGGGCCCTGGTCTCCTGATGGGGGTGGGAGGCGGGAGACGACGATGACTCTCACCTCATCCAAAGATACTGGACCCCCGGGATGGCCTGACTCAGGGTTGTCTCAGTTCACACTACAGGAAGGGGCTGCACCTGGGACATTGGGATCTACCCTGAACATCAGTCAGGGGTACATGGTTACCCCAGGCTGCCAGGAACCCAAGACAAAGAACAGGGCACAGAGTGGCAGAGTGGTGGGACACAGCACGGGGAAAAACCATGTGAGGACAAAGACATGAGGTGCAAACAAGGCGCACCTGTATGAATAGAAGAGGACATCGATGAGCGTGGTGGCGATGGCTGGCAGGGTCTCAGGGTCCAGGGTGAGGACACAGAAGCGGTTCTGTGGGCTCTGGATGGGATGCACGGTGGGGCTGGGCCCTGCTAGGAGGGACGAGGCAGCGGCTGTCAGGGCGACTGTGGGCTGGGGCGCCGCCTGGTGGCCAGATAGGGAGGGGCCTGGGAGGGGTGTAGGATCATGCTCTATGGGTACTTTCTACACTCGTGCTCTCTTTCCACCACATCTCCCTATCTTGGGATGCAGCCGGTGTCAGCTGGTATCCCCATGCCTACAGACCAACCCTCACAAGGGAGGGGGCCCAGTGTGAAGAGGAGGCCCTCCCTAGGTCTGGGTGTCAGAGGGAAGCCTCACCATGCTGAGAACGGGGAAAGCCATTACTGGACTCATCCCTGGCAACAGGCACAGGCTCCCCGCCCACTTCTCGGTAAATGTCAAACTCCTGGGATAGCGTGTGGATCACCACGGACAGGTCCTGCTCCCGAACCTGGACCACAAGGGGACGAGGTATCATGTTAGTGCCCAGGCCCCCAGGCCCACCCTGCCCCGCCCTGGAGCCTGCCGAAAACTCACCAGGATAAAGTCCGTCTGGTAAGTGGACAGCATCAGCACAGACACATGGTGCTCCGCCAACGGTGCAATGACTGAGCGGGCGATTTTGGTGACCCCAGCAGCCTGCACTGCCGCACCGCTGCGGGATGACACGTTCAGCACCAGCCATGTGGCCTCAGCCACTTGAAGGAACTCAGATGGGGGAAGCTCTGTGAGCAGGAAGCACACACCGTGTCAGAGCCTACGGGACAGGCCCTGCCCCTTTTACCCTGTCTGTGGTGGGGGTGAGGGGACGGTGGGGTTCTACCACGGTAAGGGCAGGTCTGGAGATGGGGGCTGTCTCCCTCTCCCAAGTTCTGCTCCGGAGAACCGCATGTGTGCAAGGACTGCAAAGTGCTTCAAGTGCTGGCCTGCTAGGGATGGAAACTTCCCAGTTAAGACTGGAGCTCCGGGGTGCCTGGGTGGCTCGGTGGGTTAAGCCACTGCCTTCGGCTCAGGTCATGATCTCAGGGTCCTGGGATCGAGTCCCGCATCGGGCTCTCTGCTCAACAGGGAACCTGCTTCCTCCTCTCTCTCTGTCTCTGCCTGCCTCTCTGCCTACTTGTGATCTCTCTCTGTCAAATAAATAAGTTCTTTAAAAAAAAAAAAGACTGGAGCTCCAAATTCAGACAGACCTGGGTTCAAATCCCAGCTTCACCATTTACTTGCTGTTGACCTGCGGTAAATGATTTAACTTCAGAATCTCAGTTTCCTTATCTGTAAAATGGGATGAGAGTTTATACCTCACTCGTGACAGCAGTCTGTGGATTAAGGCTTTATATCACGTGGAACCACCAGGGGGCGCCAGCAAATCAGGTTAGCTGAGGGATGCCCTAGTCCCTCCGCAGACCCAGACTTTCCTGCAGTACAAACCTGGAAAACTAAGGCCTGAAGGGCTGTAGTGGACAGGCCAAACCTCTGTTTTGTGGCCTGATGCTGCAGGCCCGTGAGGAGGGGTCAGGCTGGCAGGAGTAGGAGCCAGATGTCAGCTTCAGAGACCAGGGAGGAATCAGGCTGGCGTCCAGTCCAGAGCAGGAGCCAGAGCCCGGGTGGCTGCTAATCTCCCAAGTGCAGCCAGGAGGCTCCCCAGGACCCTGAGGTGGGCTGGCTGCCCGCTCCTGCTTTTCCTTTCCCAACCCTCCTACTCCTGGAGTTCCCAGACCAGCCAGGGAGGGGGTGATCGGCACCAGAGAGAGAAGTCCAGGGAAAAATAATGGCCCGGGGGATATAACTGACACAGGAACCCCTGATTTTTGCTCTGAACTGTAACTGAGACCCAGCTACTGGCCTGAGGCTGCTAAGTGCCCTTCACAGCCCTGTCTAAAAAGTTCTCATGGGACCCTATTAGATCAGAACCATAACTATGCCATTTTACATAAGAGGAAACAAACAGCTCAGAGAGAGGAAGTGACTTGCTCAAAGGCACACAGCCAGTGAGTGGTAGTAGTTGAATTCGAACCCAGACCCATCTGCCTTCAAAGCCCCAACTCTTGTGACTTTGGATCCCAGGATCTAGTGAGAATCCCACAAAGAGGGGAGCACATCCTTCCCCAGCCCAGCCCCCACCTTTGAAGCCCTCCTCGTCCACCATGAGCGTGTAATCCTCGGGGGTCTCCGTCAGGCTGAAGAACTTGCACCTGGATGAGGGTGGGGGGCATCTTCAGCCTGGGTTGGGCGGAGGGGGCAGGCAGGATCTCGCTCCAGTTCGCCCAGAAAGACCCTGCTGAACCCCTCCCTGCCCCCTCAAGCCTCAATTTTCTCTCCCGGGCCAGTGGGTGTGGGCCTTATCTCCGGAATCACGAACTGTTTTTCGTCTCCGGACCTCTGTAGAAGCTCCCAACCCTCCATTCCGGGAAGGAAGAGAGGCTCACCCACGACTACAGCTCTGGGGGTGCCGGACTTTGGGGCCCTTAGACCAGCCCCTCTGACCCGATGGGAGGCATCTGTAAGAAGCTCCCCGCAGTCGCCTGGAAGGAACTGCCCCCATTTGACACCACTTGGAGTTAAGCATTGCTCACCCCAGGTTGTTTGCGCCTTAACTGGCCCTGGGAGGGGGCCTGACGGCGCCGGATAGGCGCGGCGGTCCCAGGGAGGGTAGGCCCAAGCCGGATGGCGGCGGGAGAGGGTAGGAAGGAGAAGCGCCCTCCCCGCCCGCTCCAGCTCGCCCTGCGGCGATGTTAATCTCCCGAACCCGTCCCGGATCAAAAGCGGAGCCCACCCCCACCTGTGCCCCCGAACCCGGGCGCGCACCGGCAGCGGCGGGGCAGGAAGAGTAGCTTGATGAGCGGGTGGGTGTAGAGCCAGAGACCTGGGCGGGCAAGGCTCAGCACCCGCACCCGGTGCTCCAGGATGTGCAGCTCCATCACGGTCCGCGCGGACCTGACGCCGCTGCCAACCAGACCCAGGCCGCCGCCGGGGGCGGGGCGGTAGGGGCGGTGCCGGGGGCTTAAAGGAGCCGCCGCGCGGCCGCGTCCTTGCCGCCAGCTATGAGGCGGACCCTCCCAGCCCCACGCCGCGTCCAGTTTCCTGACAGCCACGCCCTGAGGGGCGGGCTGCTTAGCCAGAGTGGCCACGCCTCCTTCCTAGGGCCGGAGCCTCACCCCTTAGGTTCCAGCCCGCTGAGCCCCGCCTCTGATGACTCCTCCCCTTTAGGATTGCTTCGGGGATCACAGGCTGATCCCACCCCGCTTGAGTCCTCTAGGCCCCGCCCATGCCGCGCCGCTTCTCCGGGACTCTGCGTTTTCCGTAGGTCGTCTTCCTCGCTGGGGTCGGAAACAGGAAGGAGGTGGGGAATGGTTTCTGTCCTTCAGTCTTATGATTGATATCCTTGAAGTTCCGAAGGGCAGCGAGACGAACCGGGGTTCAGTTGGGTCCAGAGTGCTGCCCAGAAAACTGGAGGGATAGGGATAGGCTGTGCAGCCCTGGTGACTGATTCTCTCCCAACAAAGTGTCCTTTCTCCCTCCTTCCCCTTATGGAGGAAGAAGTCGAGTACACAAAAGGATCATAGAGGTAGGGAGGACCCCAGCCACTTATATTTGAGTAACATACCGTGGGCTACGTAGGGGATGAAGGTGGCCAGGCTTATGGCTTGAGACCCTTCAAGACTAAGTGCTTGGGCGGGGGATGCCCAAAGGCCCAAATTTCAGGGGACAGGCCCATGTATCTGGGGCTCACTGGGTACTCAGATCTCAAACCTGAGATTTCAGCCTCCTGAGGTCTCCCAAAGGCTGCAGCCATTAGCAGAACCCAGTTGGCCCCAGCGCAAGCACATGTAAACTTGCTTCATGCCCATGGAGGCCCCCAGCACTGGCAGATGCCCCAGATCTGAGGCTTATTAGACTAACTTGGGGTCATTTCAACATTAGACCTGGGTTCTGCTCTGGCTGCCTCACATTTAAGAAGACTCCAAGGCTAAGCAGGTATCAACACACTTAGGCTGGCTCTGTAGCAGAACAGACACAGCATGCTCTGGGGGGACTTTGGCTTGAGCATCCTCTGGCTTCAGATCTGAGGCTTTGAACCAAACAGGTTAAAGCCGCCCTCCCGCCTGACTGGGGACCCAACAGGCCTACACAAGCCTCGTGCTGAAGAACCTCTACTGTAGGTGGATGGAAGCTGGGCAGCACCCTCCAGCCCTTGACTCTCTGGCTCAAGGGATCCCTGGAACACTGCAGCTGCCATATCCTGGCCTAGCCCCTGGAGAGTTGGGGGGGAGGGGACTGTCCTAAAGCCTCTCAGGGCAGGTACAGAAAGGTGGGAAACCATAGGGGTGAGGGGTGGGAGGCAGGAAATGGGTAGCTGCCCTGATAGGCTCATATGACACTTGACCTCCCTAGGCCTCAGTATCCCCAGCTATATCAGGACATGATGTTCCAGGCCCAGGCCCTGTGATGCCTGAAAACTCCTAGGGAGGCTCTTCTCCTCCCTCTCCCACCCCCTCCCACCATGGCCCAGCCCAGCTTGGTAGCCTGCCAGGAACAGCCGCTATTGTTTGACTGGAAAAGCTGCTTCCTCAGCAGAAGGGGGGGCCTTTCCCAGGGACACCCTGTCCTCACCCTCACCAGTCATCAGGTTGTGACCGAAGCGCCTGCCTGGGCCCTCAGTGGCATTGCCAGGTCACTAGGAACCCTGGTCAGGAGAGTTAGCTGAGGGGTTTTAGGTGCAAATCGACCAGCTTCATCTTTCCCACTCATCTCCTGCTTCCTCATCTGTAAAATGTGGACAATAGAGCCTACCTGATCGGCTAGTGACATACCAGCCCAACGTGGCACATGCTAAGTGTTCAGGAAACAGAAGGCAGCCTTCTATCAAAGACCCAAACTTCTCCCCTCATCCCTGTGTGTCCAATGGAGGCTTAGACTAGGCATGTAAGGGCATTCATTCATGGTCCCTGACCCCTGGTGCCAGCATTCAACCCAAAATAAACATTCAGAACCTCACTGGGGTTTGACGTGGCATCCAGGCAAGGGGCCTTGATGGAGGAAGCCCCTGGAAAGACCTCCTTAAAAAGCCCCTCCCCCTCAGAGATGGGTAGGTGTCAAGGCCTGGGAAGCAGGCCCTGCTCTGCTCCAGCACTGGGCTCTAGTGACCCTCCTCCATGGCAGACTGGTGGACATGGGGCAGAGGGGATGAAATGAGGGAAAGTGTGGGCCAGAAACAAAGACTGGCCTATGACAAAGGTACTTCTGAGAGAGGCTCTTGTGCTGGGCTGGGGGCCAGGATGGGGGGCTCTGTAGGGTAGAAAGAAGAGACACTGAGCACCAGGGGTGGCTCCCCTTCCCAGTCCCTAGCCACACACCAACTCTCTACACAAGCTTGTTTATTTCTGTACAAAATCATGTTTCTATTTTACACAAAGAGCACCCCACCCTTTACCCCACCCTCTCTCCTCACAACAGCACCCTAGCCTGGGAAGCATCCCCCCAGGAGGAGGAGGCTGAGTGAGGCCCCGCCCTCTGCCTGCCTGAGCTGGGCTGGCCCAAACTCCACTCTGGAGAAAATAAATAAAAAGGCTCAGGCAGAATCTGTGCTGGGCCAGCCAGACTCTCTGCTGCCCAGGGGCCAGGAAGCTGGGCCCTCAGAGCATAGGCAGGCCCTTGAATGTCAGTCTGTGAGTTGTGTAGGTGTGGGAAGACCCTTCTCCACAGGCCTGAGCTGCCAGGGTTACAAGTAGGTGTCCTCACTCTCCTGGGATGTCAGGCTCTCCTGGGAGTGGTGGTGGACTGAATCCTGGGAGTGGTGGCAGGCTGAATCCTGGGGAGCTGAGTCCTGTGGGGCTGGGTCCTTCAGGAGCACATTCTGTGGGGGACACGCATCTCCTGCAGCGGCTGCCACCTTGGCTTGACTTGAGGTTGGGGGCTTATCCAGCTGCCCACTTGCCTTTGCTTGCTTCCATTGTTCCTTCTCCTTCTGGATCTGTTTGGGTGGCTTGGGCTTGCCTTTGGAGCCAGGGAGGGGGGCATCTGGGGGCAGGCGGATAGATGGTGAAGGTTGCAGCGTGGGCCGGGGGCCTGGCTCCGCCTCCATGATGGCCTTGGCACCATGCAGCCTTGGTGGGGAGCAGCACTGCAGCTCACCCCGGGTCTCCTGCCAGCGCCGCAGCTGAATGAGATGTTCACGCTCAATCTGGCGCTCTGTCACCGGCAACTCTACCACCTGTGTGGGTAGTGACAGTAAGATGGGTAGCAGGAAGAAACTTCCCCTCTACCTTCCAAATTGGCCCTGTTCTCCCTCACCATCCCCCAGCCCTGGTCACTAAAGGCTGACCCTAGGAATAATGGGGGTCTCGTCCCTGTGACGATCACAAGTTCAGGCACTTGAGACCCACTGCCTCGAGGAGAAAGCTGCTCACAACTCGAGTCTACTTGCCTAAATATGTGTCACCTAAGTACAGCCCCTGAGACAAAAATCCACAAAAGAAAGAAAAAAGGGAAAATAAACCCAAGGCCATGGATGTGGTACCAGGGAAGAAGAGAGGGTAATGAGTCACAGCTCCTCTAATTCCCAAGGGGTTCAGAACAGGGAAGGCCCTGCAAACCTAGGCCTCCCTGTGCCCCTGTCTTCTCACTAAGACAGGGAGAAGGTCTACCCACACCATCCTGAGCTGCTGAGCACCAGGCCTGGCACAAATAACCCACCTTCGGCCAAAGTTACAAGGCTGCTTCTAAAGGGCCCCACATCTCCCACTCCCACCCAGGGTGATGGGAGGGTGTAGGCCGCACCTCCTGGACCAGGAAGGCCTCCTGCATGATCTTGGGGCTGAGGCTCCGCAGTTGCTCGATAGTCTCGTACTGGCCCTGACAGGCTTTGAGCTTTTCTGGGGAGCCCAACGCATGTTTCAGCAGCACCAGCCCCACCCGGAAGATGATCTTGACTCCTGCATGGGGGGATGGTAAAAGGGCCTGTAAGGAATTTCTCTGAAAATAGAGGCTCCCTGTGGGCTGGGTTAGAGGGAGGGGGGTCCCCCACAAGCCTAACCCAGTACCTTCACAGAAGAACATATCCCAGACGCGCAGCACAGAGCTCCAGGGCAAGGTGCGGGCAAAGGCACACATGAACCACTCTGTCATGTATAGCAGCGGGTCGATCTTCTGCCGGCTGAGGTGTTTGTGGGCCACAGGTGACACCTTCTGCAGCAGTGAGAAGAGGATCTCCCCATCCAGTTGGATTGCCTCCTGGGGGACACAGTGAAGCTATGGGGCCAGGACTGTAGGCTAGAAGCAGGCAGGCCAGACTACGCTCTGGTTCCCAGTACCAGGCAGGCATTCATTCATCCCTCAGGCAGCAACTGCCTGCCGGGAGCCAACCTTGTGTTGGGGCTGGGATACACTGAAGAGCAAAACAGACCTAGCTGGTCCACCTCACAGAGCATGTAGTGGAAAGGGGCAGACAGATGAATCACAGGAGCAAAGAGACTGGGGGCAGGATAGGCATTGGTGAGGGAGGTGGCTAAGTGCCCAGAGTATGGCAGAACCAGGAATGCTGGATCAGCATGTGCCAGAGGTCCCACCTGCAGGGTCACAAAAAGCTCCCTGAGGGCTTAAAGCTGAAGGAGGGGTTATTACAGGAATGAAGGGAGTAGAGGTTTAAACCTATGCCAAGGCTGAGGCAGGGAGGAACTTGGTGCTCTGGAGGAACTGAGACCCTGAAAACCAGCCAGACAGCTAGAAGCAGAGATAGAGGCCGGGGTGGAACCAGTAACTCTGGAGCCTAGAAGACCTGACCTTGAAAGGCCTTGGGTCTTCAGCCTTGAAAGCAACAGAAGTCTGGGAAGATTTTAAGCTAGGGCAACAGTGGCTGTGGAGAGAAGGTCTGGAGAGGCCACAGAGGTCAGGTTCCAGGCCTGGTCTGGACCCAGGAAACACTTACCAGTTTCTCACTGTAGTAGCCAGGCAGGTACTTCTCACAGATCTGCACCAGGCACCAGAAGGCTTGCTGTGGGCAAGAGAGGCATGAGGCCTTGCTGCTGGGTATTCCCTGCCCACCCACTCACCCGTCCAGGGCCTGGTGGTACCTCAGCAGGCATGTGCATGAGTAGAACAGCGGCAATGGGCGCCTGGGCCTGGCAGTATCCCTCCTCGGGTCGGTAAAGGGTATAGGCCTTCAGCACACGGAAAAGGTCCTGCTGGCTGTAGAAGGGCCAAGTGGGCAGGAAAGATAGGTATAACTCTGCCGCCCCTACCAGGTCAGACTTGTTTCAGAACTTGACCTCCCCGGGAACCTGACTGTAGTCAGCAAGGGGTCAGTCTCCCACTACAGCACACAGACTCTCACAGGACCAGAGGAGGAGACAGGGAGGGCACCTCCCCAGCCCTGCCCCACCCCATATGACAGGTGAGAGCAGAGGCAGAGCAGCAGAGAAAGTGGAGGCAGAACCAGGCAGGATGCCAGATACAAGGTAAGGGTGTGTCAGGTCTGGAAGTGCGGGCCTCTCATTCAGCAGCTATGTCTCCTTAGCCAGACAGCTTTGTTCCGGGTATCTGTCTTCGTCCTCTGGCTGCCTATCCTTCCCCTTCTACATACCCTCTGCCTACCCAGTTATCTCTAACACTCTTTCTCCTCACCAAAACCTGTTTCCAAAAGAAGACCAGGCAAGCTCTAGCACTTTGGGCATAAATGAAAGTTGCCCTAAAGGTAAGAGAAGGAGCTAAGGAGAGACCCATCTGATTCAAACCAAAGGAAATAACAGTGGAGTCTGGGGCTCCCAGCTTCTGGGCCCCTGAGATACACCCAAACTCATTTTACTTCCTCTGTGCCCTGAGGAACAGGGCCCAGAACCACCTCCAGCCCCTAAGATCCAGTCTGCTTACCCATGGCCTCCCCGGGACACAAACATCTCATGGAAAGGGAACTGTCGGTGCAGATCACGTTCAATCACGTCCAGCCACTTGGGGTCCCCAGGGGACATGTCCAGCTCCTAGAAGCAAGATCAAGAGCATGTATTAGAGGAGTCAGTGATGGCTGCTGGGAAGATACAACTGTCCCAGGTATTGGAGGAACCCTCTGCCAGGGGCAATGCCCACCCAATCCCATCATGAACTAGGCCTTCCTGAAGACAAGTCAGGAAGCTCAAGAATGTCTGTCATAGCTGTAGCTGGAAATAACCTCCAGGCAATTTATTCAGGACTCACTCAAACATCTTAGGTCCTTAAGCTGGAAGGCTACTATCAAAGCAATAGCTACCACTTTTGGCACTTCCCTGAGCCACCCACAGGCCTCACTGACTCTTCTCAACCTCATAGAAAAGCCCTATCATTACACTGTTCACAGATGAGGAAACTGAGGATCAAAGAAAAGTCACTTGTCCAAGTCCTCATGATTAGAAAAGTGGTGGTGCTGGGCCTGGAAGCCAGGCTGACTCAGAGCCATTGATCCCAGTTCCTCTGCTTTCTGTCTCCCTGTGCAAGTGGCATCACCTATTCAGGAAGGAGTGTGCGTGTGTGCGTGTGTGTATGAAAGAGAGAGAAGGAGAGGGATCTGCATGAGTGCTATCTGGAAGGATGTGACATTTGTCAAACATTAAACTCAGAGCCATCTCTGGGTACTGGGGTTTTGACAAAGTTTTACTCTCTTCTTCAAACTTCTGTGAACATTTTAACATGAATACCATTTAAAAACAAAGCATTACACAAAGAAAAATCATTTCCCCATCTTTTGAAATGTTCTGTATCATGATTTGCTTGTTGTTATGTGAATATGTATTATTTGTCAGAATTCACTGAACTGCACACTTAAGGTCTATGCATTTCACTCTCTGTAAATACCCCAACTTAAAAATAGAAAGGAAAAATCGGGGTGTTTGGGTGGCTCAGTTGGTTAAGCATCTGACTCTTGATTTTGGCTCAGGTCATGATCTCAGGGTCCTGGGATCAAGCCCCACATCAGTTTCCCTGCTCAGCGGGGAGTCTGCTTGTCTCCTTCTCCTCTGCCTCTCCCTCCACTCATACATACTTGTGGTCTCTCTCACTCTCTCTCTAAAATCAACAAATAAATCTTTAAAAAAAAATCATAAAAATAGAAAGAAAATATCAATAAAAAGGAAACCCAGAGGGCTGAACAGGGAAGCAGACCATGTACACGTTGCCTGCAGGACTCATGCAGTATTAGGGAAGGCCCCTGGGATGACAGCCAGATTCTCAGCAAATACACCCATGGGTACAGACCCAGGCCCTGGCCTTGACTGGCAGGTGTCTTCATAAAAGCCACTTTATATCTTGTGTCCCCTCAGTAGGTGTGTCCCAACATTCAACTAAAGATGTCAAGTAACTTGACACAAGAGAGTAAGTATTGGACTAAAAATCTGATAAGACTGTTCAAGGCTGGAGGTTGGAGAAAAGGACCAGGTGCCTTTAGAGGGCTTTTGATCAGGCACACAGCTGAAGAAGTGGGTGTACAACCTCTAGAGCCCCACATATTCTCAAAATGGGGCTTGTGTGTAGCCTATGAATCTCCCAAGTCAAACCGAGGGCTGGATACTGTCTGAGTACAATGCAGGATTGTTTTTGTCAGAAAGGGGAGGAAGACCCCACAAATTCTCCAGAGGGCTCTGGTAAGGGACCTGAGTACCCAAGAAGTCAGTTCCTAGGATGTGCTCACCTGGTACCTCAGCAGCCCAAGGCACTTAATGATATATGGGTGGCTGAGAAAGGAAGAGGTATAGCAAAGGGCCTGTGGCAAGTAAACGCTCTGGGGATCAAAAGCAGGTGTGGGCCGCTGGCAGCTGATGCAGATACTGAAGCCTCCAAGAGAGCCTGAAGGCACTCACACCATCATGAGGTGAAGCCAAGAAGAAAACCAGGTAAGAAAAGGACAGAGGTCTTGCCCTGCCCAATGAGGGAGGAAGAAGTAGCAAGGATGGGAGAAGACAGAGCCATGAGCCATAAGAGGCTGCAGAACCTTCCTTGACAGCCAAGACTGGGGGACTTCCGGGGAATTCAGGAATAGGTACTGCTGCCAACAGCCTGTTACTGTACCCACACTGTGGGTGTGGGGACACTGTCATGTCCACAGCAGCCAGAGGGAGCTTCTCATCCTTGCTCACTTCCTCCATGTCATCCACAGGCAAAGTCCTTCTAGGTGTGCTCGAAAACCATTGCTCCAGCCCCCAGGACTGCCTTGGGGACCCACCACTTGGCTTCAGAGGATCCAGAAGCCCTTTCTTGGCAAATCTACCTTCTCCTACAAGAAACCCTCATGATTTCACAAAGGTGGCTGGTTTCTCTGCAGATACATTACTCCCCACACACAAAATGCACACACAGCTCTGTGCCCTGCTACTATGGGATGTGCTCACATTTGCTAACTATGGAACCAGGAGTCTGGCCAGGCTGACAAAGCTCTTGGCTCCCACAGATTTGGGGAGAGGTTCCCAACCGAACCTCTCCCTCCACCCAGGATGCAGCCTCCTGGAATGAAAGAGATGGAAGAAGAGACTGGAGTCAAGAGGTCTGATATTGCTGCTCTGTGGGACAGTCCAATCACCCTGATTCCCAGAGCTGCTTCCAACCACACTCCACCAAACCCTGCAGCCCCACGGCCAAATGCTGCTAGCAAATGACTCTCACACTCTTCAGGTCAACAGCAGAAACTCGGGCTTCCCTGCCCCGCCCACTCTTCTCAGGGAACAGGTTTGGCAAAACAGGAGTGTTTGCCAAAGCATGAACTATGTCAACAGAGAGCTGGTAGCTGGCAGCTCTGTCTCACTGCCGCTCACCAGTCCTAAGAGCTTATGAGAAACCCTGATGCCTGGGGCCAGGTCTGGTGGGTAAGCAGGGGCAACCCCAGGGGAGCCAAGTGCCTCTCACAGGGGTACATGCTGGAACTGCTGCCCAGCCCAGGTAGGCTCTAAGAAGTCCCATGAATGGAGGGGTATTCTTACTCCGGCAGCCATGGGGCAAAGGGCAATGGGCAGAGAGGGAAAGACATGCCTGCAGAGGATATCCTCTCTGGTCACTGATTGGTTTCTAATCCCAAAGGATACCGGTTTGACTCATCCACCCCTAAGCCTGAAAACCTCACTAGCAGCATGGGTGAACTATGTCTGGCCAGCTTGGATGAGGCAGGAGAAAAGAGTTGAGGATGGGAGGCCAAGAGTTACTGAGGGTTCTATGACCCTGAGGGCAGTCCTTCAAAGGCTCAGAGCAGAGAGCCCAAGGCAGTCAGGGGAGTGGTCTGAGGGTCCCCTCCTGATGACCAAGAGCTTGGAGGTAGTCTGCTGAGCCCAAGAAAACAAAACTGGGTGGTTGACAAGAGAAAGAGATGGAATGGAGGATGGAAAATCGGTCCAACCCACTAAAGCCTGTTCAGCGCTGGAGCTTCAGATGGGCAGAGCCCCCAGGAGTTACAGGTTGGACAGGCCTGGTCAGTGGAGTATTTGACGGGTGGGCTCACTAATCAGCTCATACTGCTGAGGTCTAAGTAAGTACCTGGAGGATTGCTGCCACGTGAAGGACTTCAAGAGATGCGGGAGGGAGGGTAAGATGAAAGAAGGGCTACTCACATCAAACTTTCCAGGGTTCTGCTGTAGCTTCACCTTGCCTCCTGACAGGTACTGCCAAGCACGGCCCCGCAGAGAAGGTGGGATGCCCTTCTGGCACCGGAGACGGATCTAAAAGTTAAAAAAAAAAAAAAGACTGTGCTCATACATCCACTAAGGCAACACCTCCAGAGGCTGTGTGCCAGCCCCACTCTTCTCTTGGTGTTTGGTGGGCCTTCAATTAGCACACCGGGAAAAGAAAAGGGGGGAGAAAAAAGGACTTCCCTCCTTTTGCTACTACTGCTACAATGCAGAGCCCAGGATACCAGGGGGCAAGGCGAATAATGACTATAATTAGATATGCTGCTACCAGGTGTTGTCAGTCTCCCTGTCCCCTGACCCAGTGATGAAACAGATATTCCTGAGGTCTACTACATAATTCTGAATCCCTATGACCATTTTCTGAATCAAAATAGAAATGAAGCAAAATGTTCCTCCAAGCTGGAGAAGCCCCATGGGACATCACTAGGGAGAGATCTGCATGGTGTGGGGCACAGCTGTAGTTGCAGGGTGGGTAGCTTTTGAGATGACCCTGACCCAGAGACATGGCCTAGGCATTTCTATGGGGGTGCTTGTTTAAATAGCCATGTGGCAAGATACAACCCACCTAGAGGGGAGAGAACTCAGCAGAACTCAGAAGGAAGATGGGAGCTGATCAGAATGGCTCCCTCTTTGTTTTGGTCATGAATCCTCTCTTCTGCTCTCCTTGATCCTGAGCTCCCACAGTCACCAGCACAGGGACTGTGCTGGACTGGCTGTGAGTCCTGATTCCAACTCTTGCTACAATGGCACAGGTCTTTCCTACCACTCACAGACTGGGAGAGAAGAAGAAGAAAGTGTTTGAGGTAGCTCATGACCTAGAGCTTAGGGCTCAATTCTTATCCTTGCTGTCTTTAAAAAAAAAAGGCTTCTACCATCAAAATCCAATCTGGAAAATCATCATGTCTTTTACATATGGGAAAACTGAAACATAGAGTGGAAAAATGTTAGATCACACCATCAGGAACCCGTGACCTCCTATACCACACAGGCTAGAGGGATCCAGCCCCATACACTTTGCACTCCACTGGACTCTCAGAGCTAGACGAGAGGTGAGCTCCACCTGGGCTTTGGGACAGAATGAGACTGAGGCAGCTGCCTTGATCGTCCTCCTTGACCTCAAGGCCAATGGTCAAGGAGGGTGAGGGCAAAAGCAGAGGCAACACTCCTATAGGATGGAGGTAGGGGTACTGGCCAATCAATGACAGTCCCTTCAGTCCCTGCACTAAGCAGCCTGGCCTGGGATGAAGATGGGAGCTAAGGGCAGTGGGAAGAGCAAATGCATGTGCTGACCTTGAGCCAATCAATTTGCATAAATAGTTAAGAACAGAATGGCAATGCCTAGGATCCTATTAGAAAGGTGGGAAAATGCCTAGCAGGGAGCCTGACACACAGTCTGTGTTCAATAAACGCCTTCCTCTCCACCCCTCCATCCCAGGAAAATGCCTGACACAGAAGCCCCAGGGGCTCCGGCTCACACCTAACTTCCCCTCACCTGGAAACCCCCTCAAACAGTCCCATTGGAATCTCTCAGAGGAGCACAGAAGGCCTAGCCTTCCTGATGACCAGCACAAACAAGAGAAAACTTTCCAAGGGTCAGAGAGTGTCAAGAACCAGGAAGGAGATAGGCAGACAGTCTGGAGGGAGTGGGGGAAGAGCAGAGTGGCTGGTCATAGGAGCTAAGCTCAAGCTTCTGGACTGCCCCTCACTCAAGGGGGTGAGGAGGTAGGACGAGGAGGGGGCTAGAAAGGGAGTGGAAGAGAACTGCCCCAGACTCTGGGAATAGTTTCCTGCTGCTGTGGAATAAGGGTTTCCTTAAGGAGGCCAGTTGGTCTGAGAAGACTCTGGTAAAGGGATATAGTATGACCTAGAGCCATAGGTCCTTTAGGCTTTCTTCAGGGCCAAGTTTAGCCTGACCTGAGCCAGACCCCCACATCATCACAGTCCCCTGTCATAGTTGGCCTGCCCCAAGGGAGCCCAGGAATACCTTCAGTCGTTTAAGGTTCTCAAAGAGGCCCTGCCTTCACAGAGGCCGGGGCCGGGGAGGCGGGGATGAAGAACCAGGAGTACAGCCAGCTTTTCCCACTCTGGCCTCTGGAATCCTCCTTAGTACAGGAATGGCAAGCGCCACCTGCCTGCCTTAGAGAGGAGGCAATGGTGGGGATCAGAAAAGATAAAGCCAGAGAAAGTTTTCAGCAAACAGAAAGCACAAAGGATTATCATTCTCTGATTGACAGCTGAGTGAGGCCACACCCTGCCTGCTGAACTCTGGGAGGCCTTGGCCACTGTTTAAGCAGAGCTCTACAGGGCTTCAAAGATAGCATTCCAGCCAGAACCTTTCCTCCATAAAGTTCCCTCCTGGGGACTCAGGATAAGTCTAGAAGTGTTGGGTCTGGACCCACTTCCTGAAGCAGGATTTGTCCCTCCTGTGCCATGACTTCCTGACCACGGGGAGAGCCTAAGCCTGTTAAGGCAGGCAGGAAAAGCTCCTAGGGTGACCATAGCTGAGGTAGCAAGAATGGAGAGCAGAGGGCTAGGGCCTCTCGGTAGGACAGGGTACAGTCTCCTGTGGTGGCCCCTACTGGGTAGGGGGAGCACTTGGCCTCTAACCACAGTTCCAGGGAAGCAAAAGGAAAGAGGAAGTAGTGCTGCCTGCTCTGCTGAAAGGAGATCCCCAAGGCTTCCCTCTGGAATCCCCATTTGCAAGGGAGGCTGGGGCATGAAGGATCCACTGTCCCTGCCAGCCACTAGTCACAACAGAGGGTGGAGAGGGAGCTGAAGCTCAAGGTGAGGGCCTGAGGGGTAAAGAGGCAGGAAAATAGACCCCAGAGTCATGCAGGAAGCAGATGAGAACAATTATCTTTAAAAAAATTTTTCTTAGGAAAAATGTTTAATGAGTACAAAATGAATGCTACAGAGCCTATGTAGAATAGCAAGAAAGAGCTGAGGTCTAGGTGTGCCTCCCCTCCATAGGTATAGGACCTTAAAGTCACCAGCTCATGGGAGCCTCCCAACATGACTGTCATTATCACTCAACCAGGTAACCTGAGGCTCAGAGGGTGAAGTGACACACAAAGTTGCACAGCTAGTCACAGGCACGAAGAGGGGAAGGTAGTGGGGCTGGGCCAAAGCCCACATCTGACCTTCAGTCCTGAGCTTTCTGCTAGGCCCTGCAGCCAGCTGTGCCAGTCTGGACCAGACCAGCATGGCAGGTGACAATAGTGGGACAGCAGGTTCACTCTCTGCCCTGGGAACTTGTACAGAGAGACCCTGGCTATGAATTCTAGACAGGCCTTCAATAGGCTGGGGAGTAACTGGATCCTGCCCAGGTGGCCAAGGGCATCAACACTGTGGTGGGCAAGGAGTTCCTACAGAGCAATAGAGCTAGTGTCTAAAGAAAGACCAACTAGGAGAGGACCACTGGGTATTTTCATTTTTATAAGACCATTCAACTGTGAGGTTACTTTTTTAAAAAAATTTTATTTATTTATTTGACACAGAGAGATCACAAGCAGGCAAAGAGGTGGACAGAGAGAGGGAAGCAGGCTCCCCGCTGAGCAAAGAGCCCAATTCGGGGCTCGATCCCAGGACCCTGAGACCATGACCTGAGCCGAAGGCAGAAGCTTAACCCACTGAGCCACCCAGGTGCCCCTGTGAGGTTACCTTTTATTTTCTTTTCCTTTGGCCAGGAAGCAAGAGGGAACTCATCACATTAATCTAGAGGGTGGTGATGAAGTATGCAGGCACTAAATTAGACTGCCTGGGTTCAAACCTTGATATGTGGTCACCCATAAAATAGGGATTCTACTGCTACCAACCTCACTGAAGAGTTGTAAGGATCACTCAAGTCAAGTATCCAGCACTGCAAATGTTCAACATGTTAGCTATTATTAGTATTATAAAGTCCTCCCTGATAGGTAGCAGCAAGAACTTCTCCCAAGAGGGTTGGAGGAATGCTGCTAATAAGGGCTTTTGGCTATAAGTGGTTTTGAAGTTTGACTCCAGGACAAAGTTCTGTGTGATTCTGAAGTCATCTTGGAGCACCAAGTAAAGACTAGTCTCTGCCCTATAGCCAGCTTCTGTTCCCTCTTCAGAGCTGGCAGATGGGGACACTCAAGGCTACTGGCAGTTGGAGAAGCTCCTGCTCCTTTAAGCTGATACAGTTCCTCCCACTTCCTTTTCTTCCCCAGGCTGCCAACTCCCAGCCCAAGGCCCAAGGCCAGGCCCCTCACCTTTTTGTGCTTCTTGGCCATCCATTTGTCCCAGTTGTTGAGCATGTCCAGCCACTTGGACTCCCTCTGCCTCAGCACCTCCAGGGGGACTTCCTCTAGCCTGTGGAGCAAAGGGCAGGGCCTGTCAGAAGTGCCAAAAGAAGCAAAGGCCCTGGCTTAGGCCCCAGCCACCAGCCTTGTTAAGGCCTTCATTCCTGCCTCTGTCTTCCAACCCTGTGTTCCCTTTGGGCTGCTAACCCATGAACATCCTAACACAGACGATAGGGAATGCTGCCCCCTCCCTAGAAGGCATAAGCCAAAGAGACATGGTTAAGTGCCCTCTCCCCCAACATGTCAGGGAGATAGGGGTCACCGTGCCTCTCTGGGGGTAGAGGTCTGAGTGCCTGCAACTGTGCACCAAAGCAAAGCATTCCTGTCCTGGATCCATCTAGATAAATATGCCTCTTCAGAGGGCCTACACACAAGGTGTAGAGCTAGATTGGACAAAAAAAAAAAAGGTCAAACTAGTACAGAAATAACATGCTCACTTCTTCGAACTCCAGCAAAACTAGTTATTCATAGTTTCCCCAGTTATACCATGGCTCTCTCCCACTTCTCAACCTTGCTCATGCCAGTCCTTTTGCTGAAATGGACTCCAAGTTGTCTCTACCTATCAAAATCCTACACATGCTTCAAAACCTCACCAAATATCACTTGTATTTGTACATCTACTAACTGAGCAGCTATCACAGCTATGCTGGCATTGTTCTAGGGCCAGGGCTTCTGGACAGGCTGTGGGGAAATGTCCCTTTGATTAGAACAAAGTCTGGGCCCTCATGGTGATGGCATTCTGCTGGGCTCTGAATGCCCGCTAGAGCCACAGGGGAAAACACTGGAGCATGGAGGCCCTCCCCAGGCAGGCAGGCAGGCACCAGAGCAGCTGAGGCAGTCTGGGACAGAATCCCTGGCTTAGCCAGAGTGTGCTTCAAGTGAGTGAGCCTCCTCCAAGGTGCGAGTTCCTAGGAATTCCTGAGTTCACATAACTCTGAGGGGCAAAGAGCAGGAGACTAGCGTTTGTAGACTGGGTATTCTAAAGATGCTTTCTTATTCAGTCTACAGAGCAATATTGGTAAGGAAAAAATGTATGTGTATACTTCTGTACCACATATACATGCTCTCTTCTTAAATCACTTTTAAAGTTGTGGATTATGGATCTTTTGGCTTTTTTTTTTTTTTTTAAGATTTTATTCATTTACTTGACAGAGAGAGATCACAAGTAGGCAGAGAGGCAGGCAGAGAGAAGGAGGAAGCAGGCTCCCCACGGAGCAGAGAGCCCGATGCGAGGCTCGATCCCAGGACCCTGGGATCATGACCTGAGCCAAAGGCAGAGGCTTTAACCCACTGAGCCACCCAGGCGTCCCTTGGCTTTCTTTTTTTTAACCTTTTACTTTTTTTCCAATTAAAAAAAGTACTGGACGTTGAGAGGTAAGACGCCCTGGGAGGGTATCTTGCTCAGAGTCAAAGAGAGCAAATCAGTGGAAAAACCCAGACTCAGACCCAAGTTAGATCCTAGCCAAGAGCCCATACTCAGTCCTGCCTGACCTCCCAGAAAGGAGTGCAGGGTCAGAAGCACTCCGGCAGCTGGGAGGAGGTCCTTAGGAACAGGACACGATAGGGCTAGGGCTTGGCCCAGGCCTTGATTCTCTAATTCTCTCTTTGACGGAAGGAAATGCACTGCTATGACTTCTACTGGTTGGAAGAGCAGAGGGAGGGGCCTTGGCAGAGCAGAGGCCTCCAAAACACAAAAGGGCAGGTCTTCTTTAGTACTCTTTATCTGGGGAACTGCACAGTCCTGAGAGCAACCTGGGAGCTGAATAGCTGAGGAGGAATGACAGCCTGGGGCAAACCTGAACTCCCCCCCCCCCCCATACACTGATACAGGTCTTCTTCTTAAACTGCTAACCCTCTCACTACCTAGAGGCACAATCAGGGTAGGAGGACACTCCTTTCCTTTCCTCCCCCATAGAAGAAAACCAGAGACCACACCTTTATATCAAGACATTTACAAACTGACAGATGTATGTCTCCAGGCAACCCCTACACACGCAGGGAACGGAAACCAAAGGCCCAGACATCACAGGACATGCTGCCTCCCCACTCCCGCCTACAAACCACTAGCTTATACAAGTCAGATGAGCATTCTAGTTAACTAAATGAAACGGGATGGCCGCACTATGTTAACAGGAAGTTTTGGCAGTTGTGGATGTAGCTAATATTTGATCCAACCCTCCCACTGAGCAGATGAGAAGACAGAGGCTCACAGAGGGCAAGGCTTTTGCCTGAGAGTTCCAGCTTCCGGTAAATTTCCATGTGATTAAATATATGCCCATTTGATACCTCAACCCTCCAGGTCTGTCTTTGTTGATAAGATCTGACTACAGGGCCTCAGAAACACCCATTCTCTCAACTGTAGATACATAGGGGAACACCTTCAAGTTCAGTGTTCCTTTAAATGATGTCAGATAATGGCTTTGGCAGTTTCAAAGCCCCAACATCAAACCTCAGACCGGAATTTCAATTGGTTACAAAACAAACAACCATATTTCCTGGATTCTAAGACACTACTGATTTTAACCTATACCACTAAATTGGCAAGATCTTCTCAGAAACAATTGGAAAAAAAAAAAAAACCACCACTACTTCAAATGTATACATAAACTGAAAGATCCGTTTGACTTTTAAAACCTTAAATTGAGGGGCACCTGGGTGGCTCAGTGGGTTAAAGTCTCTGCCTTCAGCTCAGGTCACAATCCGAGGGTCCTGGGATCGAGCCCCGAGTCGGGCTCTCTGCTCAACAGGAGCCTGCTTCCTCTTCTCTCTCTGCCTGTCTCTCTGCCTACTTGTGATCTCTGTCTGTCAAATAAATAAATAAAATCTTTAAAAAAAAATAAAAAATAAAACCTTAAATTGAGGAAATATGGTCATTTGAGTGGCTTCTCCTCCAATAGCAGAGGAGTTTAAGCCACCTGGAGATGGTGAAAAGAAAGACACTAGAGGTCTGGCTATACCCACCACTCAGCACATCACATGCTCTCTAACTGCAGGTAGATTTCTCTTTATGTACAGGATGTGCCCCCTGAAAAGTTGCAGGCTATCTATCCTTTTTTTTTTTTTTTTTTAAACCAGAAGTTTCACATATCCTTCAGTCTAGTCAGTCAGGATCTCAAAAGGCATCTGATCAGACTGCTGTCTGGTATAGGAATCCCTTCCACAATAGGTAAGCCCTGTGCCCTCTCTGGACCTCAATTTGCCTAGATGATTGGAATGACCTTAATTGTGAACTGATCCAAAAAGGATGCCCACAAAGGAGCGATGAGGTGAAGATGGAGTCAGGGGTATCCCTGCAAATAGCATGATGGGGTAAATGCTAACTCAGGCAATTCCCTCCTGACAGTGGAGGAAGAGCATGAGCCAGCTTCTAGTGACAGGGAAGCTGACCAAATGCCCAGTTTAAAGTACCAAATGGCACATCGAGGGAGCTTCAGTTCAAGGGCTTCACTTACCCTTCAGAAAACCCCTCTTTCTTTAAGGTGGCCTGAGGGAGTCTCTGCAATCAAAAGAGCCCAATGAGAACAGTCTCTAGTGGCCCAACCCGCATTAGGATTCCACTAGGGATGGGGCCTCATTATCACCAGGTGAAGCCACCCTATTGTTGAAACTTTTACTCTTAAAACTTTCTTCCCCGTGCAATGCCAAAATTTTCCTGGTAACATCTATCTATACTCTCAATACCCTCTTTTAAGGTGGCACAAATCTCAGTCAGACCAGTCTCATACCAGGCACACATGTGCTTATCCCTTTTCAACCATCCATCTTTACCTGGAAGGCCCTTCTCCCCTCTCCAAGTCACAGCAACTCCTTCAGAGCCCAATATAACAATAAAAACCACAACTTCAAATACCAGCAGCAATAGCAGTTCCATTTATACAGCACTTACTACTTAGGAATTTCTTCCTATTCCTATTTCATAATAACTCTACCATACCATTATCTCTATTTTCCAGAAGTAGAATCCAAGACTTAGTAAAGCTAAGTGCCTCACTCAAGGCCATATGGCTGGAAGTGACAGAGCTGGCAGTCAAACTCGGGCTTGCCTGACTCCACAGCCCACGCTCTTGACCCTTAAACTATACTCCTCTGTTCCTACAGGGTAAGCCCTCAGCCTCCACATAGCCTCCACGCCTGCCCCGATTACATTAACTGTCCTCCAACCTGAAGACCTCTATCTTGACTTAGAATACCATTTCTCAAAGTTTTAAAACTGAGATCCACAATAAGAAATACATTTTATACTTAGATTTTACACACACACATACACACATGTATAACTGAAATACATTTTATGAAATAATTTACTCTTACAAGCACTCTGAAATTTTCATTTTAATTTTATATTATTCTAGTCTATTTCTTTTGTCCTTTTTTAATGCTGGTCCCAATCCCCTAAAACTGATTTCAGCAGTAATTCATTAATGAATCAAGAGATGAAACGAACACTTCATTACAACTTGCTCATATTGCTTAGCACTGTTCCTCCCTAACTGGACTGATCTTGAACTTTTATAACTCCCACCAAGCATCTCATAGGTATTTAACAGGTGCCTGCTTGCTTTTCTTCATGGTATCATCACTTTCATATGAATTGCATTCAGGACTATAAGCCACTTCAGCCTATACCAATTTTATCTGTGCCACTAATAGCTCAGTGAGGCGGATCCCTCGCTAATTAATAGATTAATTACTATTTGGCACATAAGAAACTTGACTCAATCAGAGAGGTTATATGACTTGGGAAAAGTCACAAAGCTACTAAGTTAGGTGGTAGAACCAGGGCTTCCCCTCTGCCACAGTGACTCATATGCTGCTTTGGACTCCCCTGGGAAGACTGTGAGGAAATCAGCCGTTCTCCAGATGCCACTGTGGGGCTCTATCTTTGGTGCCCAAGTCCGTGGAGACAGTCCATCCCCATCTCCAATGCTGCGACTGCCCCAGGGAGCAGCCTGCCTATACCCAGCAATGCTCAGTGAGGCCAATATGCTGGATGGGCACAGCTCCCAAGCACTACCTCAGTAAGGAAACGGCAAGCCTGGGCAATGTGCTGTTTGCTGGCCACTCCCTCCTGAGGGAGAAAGGCAAAGAGCAGACAAAAGTGGGCAGCCAGGGGGTAACTGATCCCAGATTCTGTTGAGCTCTCAGGCTGAGCTAGACTTAGCTGTGCTATGCCAGACCATGGCCCAAAGCAGCAGCGATGCTCTCCTGACCCCATGGTCTGTAGGCTCCCAGTTTCCTGGCCTTCTCCCAAACCAAGAAGCCGAAGTTTGCAAGAGCTCAGAGGAACAAGGCCAGTTCCCCAGGCTATAAGACCAAGGACTGTTGGCTCTCCCCCTACTGGTCCTTCTAGCTGTCTGCCTTCTGCCTAAGCATACCTCAGCCCTTCTGGCTGGCAGTCAGCCAGGTATGGTGCCCATGCCCCCTTCATCCGATGGTGGAAGACAAATCTTGGCCCCAAGGAACCCCCAGTTTAATCTCCTCTTCCAAGCCTCACTCTCCAACCCAAACAGAAAGCCTCTTCATTTGAAGAGAAACATAGCCCAAAAAGAAAGCCCAAGGTCATAGACTATAGGATTTGATTCTCCTCACCTCAACCACTGGAGGCCAGCTGGGGAATGGGGAGAGTGAACAGAGAGGGTATCTTGAAGCCAACCAACCTAGTTTTCCATTCCAGCTCCTCCACCTGGGAGACCCTGGGCAAAATACTCAAGTTCCTGGTCTCAAATTCCTCATCTTTAAGTGGGACCATAATACACACCTCAGATTTCATAGGACTGCAACAAGGAATAAATATATGTAAGGGCCCAGCCTGGTGAGCAGCCAGCAAATGGTAGCTATTAGGTGACTGGTATTTGCAGCTTACCTAGTACTTTCATATCCTTTTTCTCATCTGACTGGTCCACACACACAGACACATACACATGCAGCAGGGCAAATTATGCCCATTTTACCCATGAAGCAATTGACGCCCAGAGAGATTAAGTAATTTACTTAATGACATAGAGACTGTAATTCCTGGCTTCTGATCCCAACTCTAGATCTTATTTTATAGCTGTCTGAAAGTGGGCAGGCTGCTCCCCTCTGAGAAGGTTCCCCCTGTCTGTAATATGGGGGCAATGCCAACTCCTTAGAGGGCAGCAGTAAAGATCACATGAGGCAGTAAGAGTGGACACATTTCCAGCACTGGCCATGAAGTAGCTCTGCCAAGTACTACATATGCACACAATTCCCCAAGGAAGTAGCTTTTATTATCTCCATTTAATAGACAAGAAAACTAAAGCTCAGCACAGTTGAGTAATCTGCCCAAGGTTACACAGCCTGGAAATGGAAGCTGCCACTTAAGCACTAAATTATCCAATAAATATAAAGTGTCTCACCACCTGGCCTCAATATAACCTAAAGGCCTCAGTGCCTGTCACATTCTCTTCTCTCTTTTTTAGCACCCAGCAGAGAATCACTACCCTCTGTGTTGAGAAGGGCAGGAATGAGCAACAAAAAAGTGTGGAAAACTGGGAAGTGGACGTACAGAAAGAGCACAGCCAATGACAGATCCAGGGACAAGGGTGGGGGAGCTCCCCTCTCCCAGAGCTGGAAAAAGTGAGGATAAACAAAAGGCTGACCTACTTTGCACGCTGGGTAACAACCTCAGGAGTTCATTAACCTAAGAGGTGGTAATGACTGAAAGTATAAATAGCTTTTATCCCAGGTCCATAATAACTGATGATAGGAAACTGGAAAGCAAGAGAGGGTGGGTTGGAGGGAGGAGGGGTGCAAATGGCTGGGAAGACTGTGAGATCACCCAGTGAGACTACCTCCTCCCAGACAGCCATGGAGGCCTATAGCCCATAGAGTAAGTGATCCGCCCGAGGCCATGCTGTGAGTCAGTGTGGAAAAGGAAGATGGTCTGCAGCAGCCTGGCGCTCCCTCCTGCGGTCTGGCAGCCACTGACTTAAGGCTAGGGCAATGTCCAGGCTCTCTGTCTGGGTGAGAGTCTGGCTTGCTTCATTCTCCCCAATTCCCAGTGCAAGCTAGTTCTGGTCCTGCCTCCCTTCCCCATAAGGAATTCCCTGGCTTTGCTCCTTCCAGACTGGGTGAGTACACAATGGTAAACAGGTTCTCTCCACCCTTCGCTGGCCTTGGTGCCCTGGGTCTCTGCCCAGCTCTCCACTCTGTTCAGCTCCTCCCCTCTTGATGTCAGGCGGAAGAAATGGTTCCTTTAGGCATCAGCCTTGCTGGCTCCAAAAAGCAAGGAACCCCCATTCCCCACCCACCCCACCCACCTGGCTAGGGGCAGGCACAGACCATGGCAAAACCCCCCAGGGCAGCTCTCCCTGAGGACTGACTGCAGAAGGTTATGGAGACTATTCTCAGTAGAAAACTTCCCTTCCCCAAACCCCTACCCTTAGCAGGCAGAGTAGTGTTTGAAACTTCCCACAGGCAACCAGGTCCCCAGATCACAATCTGACTGTGGGCACCCAGGGGTCATCCTGACTCACGTACAGCCCCCTCACCCATGCTTACCTAAACTGCTAGATCTTATTGATACATCTTAACCAATTAATTTTTGACTCACTGTTTGACTCACTGCTTCCTTCCAGGCTCCCTACTTCCCTCCTTGTCCAACAGAAACCTAAGGCTCTGGCTCTCAGGCCCTCCTACTTTCTCTAAATATCCCTCTTCTTTCCCCAGCCCTATCTGTAGGTGGCCCTCTCCTGAAACCGCCCTCCATCACCCCTACCCCCACTCCAATTCAGTCCCACTCATCTTCCAAGGCCTTATTCAGAACTCCCTCTCATGTCTACAAAGCCTTTCCTAACTACTCCAGGGACAGAACACAATCAGCTCCTCATTATATTCTATACACATTTCTCCAGGCCTGAATCTACAAAGAGAAGAATAAAATGCCCTTGAAGAGGTCAATCTGGCAGAGGAAACAGATGGATGAGTGGATAACTGGTATATATGGAAGTGCTATCACAGAAGTATGTGGGAAGTGCTAAGAAACTACAAGAAGCCCCCAAGGTGGTGATAGTGGTTGGGGGGTTATTCAGGTAAAGCTTTAAAGGGGAGCTGACTTTTAAGATGGTCTTCAAAGGGTGACAGGAAGTGGCCAGGGTGAGAAAGGAGAAAAGGCACAGCAGGCAGGAGACCCAGCATGAGCAAGCACAAGTTAACAGAAAAGGGCACGGCTTCTTTAGGGAATGTGAGCAGTCTAGTGGAGCAGGTAAGGCTTCTCCACCGGACCATCGCTCTGCTGAGGCAGCATTCCATGAGAAGGTGTGGTCCTGGAGGGTTCTGCTCATCTCATTCTCCACAGTGTGTCCTGGGCCTAGAACAGAGCCTGTATGGAACTGGTGCCCAATAAATGTGTGCTGACAGAATCATTAGCTTTGTGATCTCAGGAATTCTGTGTTTCAGTTTTCTCCACAGTGAGATGGGAATACTATCTTCTACCTTGAGATCAGGTGGGTAAAATACCGAAAGTACTTGGTAAAGAACATTTCCTCTCTGGCCTGATACCAGCTCTGGATCTTCCTTGAAGCCCAGCACAAGGCTGAACACAGATGTGCTTGATGACAGCCTTTTATAACATTACAATTCTAATACTCAATTAATGTAACCTAATATCTGTTAGAGCACTTAACCAGGCACTTGCTATGAAACAGACATGGTACTCAGCACTTAACTTACATTATTTCATTTAATCCTGACAACAAGCCTATGAAATAGGTCCTCTAATTATCACCCCTCAACCCCCACCACCTTCCAAAGATGAAGAAACATGTTTTCAGCAAGCAAGTAACTATCTAAGGTACAAGGTGAGCAGAAGATAGTCCTGGGTGATGAACTGAGGCCCCGCTCTTCTCCTACTCTGTCACTCAACTCCAGCACAGAGTGCTGACCACTGGCCTACGGGCACACTAGCCCTGATCCCAGGGAACTTGGTGGACTCACAGCCATAAACTGTGATGCTTGGCAAGTCACTTTACCTCTCTGAGATTTGGTATCTCCCTCTGTAAAATGGGGATTATGATGGTCCAGCCTGGTCCACCATGCAGGCTTCTCTGTACAATGGCACTATCATGTGACTATGCTGGGAGGATGGAAGGGGTCACTCAGAGGCAGGACAGGAAGCCTGGGATGAAAGTCCACATGGAGTATAGAAGGAGGGTGGTGGCAATTATGATGCAAGTTCTGATTTCTTCTCCAAGTGACTGTCATTACCCAGGGGGCTGAGACCCCAAGCAGCAATATGGTTGCTGGCTTCAAGTTGAATTTTTCAGCAGACACACCTCTATTTTCACTTCTGTTTTATCTTCACAGACCAAAGAGAAGGAAGATCAGATCCTCCAAGTCAGGGTCACCTGAGGACTCTGTTCCAAATGACTCAAAGAGGAACTGATTGGGGAGGGGGGGATTTCCCAGCTTGCCCTGGAAGGTCAGAAAGCTCCAGACCACAAGCTGAGTGGGACTCCTTACCCCTGAGGCCCCAACTGTGGTAAGCAGAGAATATGAAGGAATCTGGATCTTCACCATTATGCCAAAGGCCTGAATTCACACAATTCACACTCGAATTTTAAGAGCCACTCTGTACCTTTACTTTGTGGCACACACTATGCTGGGTGTTTACCAACATCACCTCTCTTTATCTTCATAACACCTCCTCTTCTCCCAGTGCCACCAACTGGCCATTTACCTCAGAGGGGTCACATGACTAGAAAGTGACAGAGCCAGGACTTGAAATCAGGTCTGCTGGTAGACATCTTGAACCCAGGCTCTCCTGGTCCCAGATTTAGGTTCTCCCTTTTTGTGAAACCAAGACAGAAGGGGAAGGAAAAGAAGCAGCATCCTCCAAAACTGCTTGGCTGGGAAAGATAACTCCCGGACACACAGAGCCCAGGGTCCAGACCGCACTCTGGAGGAACAAGAGTTCTCCACACTATGTTCCTGGGCCCCCTCACTAGCCAGCTGGTCTTGCCTTGTCTTAGGGTACATGTGAGGAGCTGTGTTTGGAGGTCTGGGACAGAAAGTGTACCATTCATCACACCTCAAACAACTTGAGATGCCTACCAGGAGAAGCACAGACACTTATGGTTGGACTGAAGTCCTAAAGCTGGGACAGGGAGGAGCCAAAGAGGTCACACAGTGGCCACCAGATCTGGTAAGATAGAAAACTGGAAATGAGGACTCTTGGGTTCCAGGCCCAATTCCATCACTTGCCTAACTTTGGTTTCCTTGGCTGTAAACAGGGAAAATAAAACTTACCCTACGGATTTCCCATTGCTCCTGTAAGGACTACCACAAGACAATGGGAATGAAAGCACTTTGCACACTAAGGAGCTAGACAAAGGAAAGTATCCTTTGATTACACTCCTGAAATCATGGGGGCTACTGGTCCTACACACAAAGAGAGGTCCTCTATAGGAAGAACAGAGCATGCTGGAAGAACCGGCCTCTGTGGGCTGTGCCATGACGACCCTATGCACTTGCATGGTACCTCATAAAAAAGCACTTTTCATATACTTCAAGGTCAGTCTCAGAATGTTAGAAGCAAAAGAGCTCTTCAGCATCATCCCATTAAAACTGCCTTGGTTTATATGTGAGGGAAACTGAGGCTTACAAAGATTAAACAACTTTCTCAAGGTCACACAACTAGTTAGGGATCCAACGAGGAGGCTCGGGGACTCAGATCTCCTGACCCCTGTTCAGCAGTCTTTGTATATGCTATGCTCCTAATCCAGTTATCTCATTTGATCCTCACGATCCTTTTGCACACAGGCCACACCTTTAATTACCTATTGAATATCTGAATTCCTTGCTAGGCTCTAAGTCCCTTGGAGGGCAGGACCAGGTCTGCATTCCCCTAGCCAAGCACACAGCTGCACACATAGTAAGAGCTCAGTGAGAAACAGGGAGCATCAGTCTCATGGTCGGGAGAGAGGAAATACTTAAGTCACACACAGTAAGGGTCAGTGGTGGAGCCAACACCAGCACCTTGACTCCTGTGCCTCATTCACAGTCTTTTCCCACTACTGGCCTAAACCCACATTTCCAGCCAGAATCTTTCACCTCTGAGAAATGACTGGCGATGCCCCTAAGTGCTAAGATGTTCACCTTCTTATAGGTACAGGACTTATTTCCACTTGCCCCAGCTGAGGACCCAGCTCCAGGAACAGGATAAAGACTCAGGGTGAGATCAAGCTGGCCCTGGCTGCCATCTGCGCAGACTTGATCAGTTTATCTATACCCAAAGCCCCACATCTACCCTCTCCAGCTGCATGCCACCTTATGGCTGGTTTTCCATGCCCTCAGGCATTTCCCCTCTCTCTTTGAAGAAGAGAGAGCTCTTCTTCTTCTTCTTCTTTTTTTTTTTTTTTAAGATTTTATTTATTTATTTTGACAGATAGAGATCACAAGTAGGCAGAGAGGCAGGCAGAGAGAGAGAGGAGGAAGCAGGCTCCCCGCTGAGCAGAGAGCCCTATGCGGAGCTCGATCCCAGGATCCTGGGATCATGACCTGAGCTGAAGGCAGAAGCTTTAACCCACTGAGCCACCCAGGCGCCCCGAGAGAGCTCTTCTTGTAGCTTTCTTTGCCATCCAATATGTTTACCCGGCAGAGAGCACAAAGCTCAGTACCACTCACCCAGCCCCTCCCAACCAGGACAGCTAACCCACTCTCCTACTGGAGAGAGACAAAGAACCCCTTGATGTGTTCTGGGCATACCAGCCATGCCAGGCACCTTGGGGAGCCTGAGGCTGTGACAAGGCAAAGTCAGCAGCAGCCCAATGTCCACTTCAGAGGAAGGCTATAGTTGGCCTACCCTCCCTGTGGTCAAAGGGCCCTAGTATGGGTTCTGTGAGAGGCCAGGGCCACTTCAGCTTGTCCCAAGCCTTCCCAATTCCTCATCAGTCCACAAAGCCAGTCAGGCATCAAGCCTTGCTGATTTGCTGGCTTCTTCATCCTCATAGCTCCAAACTTCTTCCACGCCTCTCCATAGCCCTTTTGGGCTATCCTGAACTCCCCCAACTGATCTCACTGCTTGTGGTCCAGCTGCTCTCTATACCAGCACCAGACTGACCCTGATGAAACAAAGGAGGCCTCAGTCTGACATTGAAGGTTAGGCATGGTCCTCCCAACCTATTTTCCTAGTCTCCCCCTGCTTCACTTCCTCCACCTGCCTTGTTCTCTTCTTGTCACCTCTGCTCTTGGTACACTACATTTCTCAAACAGCCAGTTTTTAGGGGGACTTTGCAGATAGGTACCCTCCCACCCAATGAAATGCCCTTCCTTGCTCCTTCTGAGGCCTGGATCAAATGTCACTTCATTCTGGGCTCCTATAGATGAAGCTGGCTGCCTCTTCCTATATATTTCAAAGAAACCACACACCTCAACTATAGTCTTTATTGCTCAACACTGTAATGATTTGTCTGTGGTTCTATTTTCCAACAAGTCTGTGATCCTCTTGAGGGCAACAAGACACAAATGCTTTGTTCAGTTCTGTAGCCTCTGTCCCAATCACAGGGGCTGATACAGTGATGCTCAATGTTTGGTAGGGGCGCCTGGGTGGCTCAATGGGTTAAAGCCTCTGCTGTCAGCTCAGGTCATGATCCCAGGGTCCTGGGATCAGCCCAGCATCAGGTTCTCTGCTCAGCAGGGAGCCTGCTTCCCGCCCCCTACCCCCCACCCCCGCCACCTGCCTGTCTACTTGTGATCTCTACCAAATAAATAAATAAAAATCTTTTAAAAATAAATAAATAATAAATAAATGTTTGGTAAATAAACTCACTACTAAGATGGATAAGCTGGCAAAAGTAAGCCTTGGCTTTCTCTCCCAGTCTCTTGAGTCTGCTGCCTACTTCCCTACCTGATGAGCAGTGAAGAACTAAGCTGTGACAGTCTCAGAGGAGCTTCAGAGGGCATGCAGAGGCTGGGGTGGGATGAAGAAGGGAAAGAGAAAGGTAAGCTAGATTAAAGCCAAACTTGGCAGCTGCCCTGAAATCCTGGATAGGAGGCTTCTAAGCAGGTGAAGCATCAGGAGTGTTGGTTTGCCAGTGGGGCAGAAAGGACAGTTTCCTCCCTGCCAGGGAGGGTCATTGGGCCTGGAAGAGCAAAGCCTCTAAAGGAGGTGTCCTCCCCTCATGTGTACTGCCTGCAGGATGAAGTAATCAGCTAGGGCACTGACAATAGGTGGATAATGGCTGGGTTCTGCTCTGGTGGACAATGTATCCTAGCCTGGAGGCTCAAATGGCTGAGAGTCAGGAAGAGAATGGGCAGTGAGTGACATGTAGGGTAGCACTGGGCTACCCTAATCAGAAGATCTGGGACTCCTCCTTAATTTGGCTCCAAAGTTAACTAACTGCAAGGCTTTTCCGAACATGGGATTCCTCACCTGTACAGGAAACATAATACTGCCTTAGCTACAAAGAAACAAAGGCACAGAATGGATATCAAAGTCAGATGACCATTCAGCAGTATTTTGGGGTCAACAGCAATGCAGCATGGACTCTGGCTTATGGGACAGCTAGACCAGGCTTCATCTTGTCATGCTTCCAGGGCCTCCCAAGGATCTTTCTCACTGGGTCCTTCTCTGACCTGGCTGGCTATGGACTTTTGCTGTCATAAGACCTACCTTGCCTTCCACACCAGGATGGGGAGGTAGCCAAGTTCCTGCTAACTCCTGTTCTGGGTGTGGGGGCCTCAGGGACTAGTGAGCACCTGTCATCTGCCTGCTACCACCTAAGCAAGGCTTAGTCACTGCATTTAGCATTGGGAAACAGGTTCTAGACCTAGTTCTGCCATTTACCAGCTGGCAAACCTCAGAAACTTTCTTCTCAGATCTTTGGTATGCTCACCTATAGAATGGCGGTAACTACCCCTCTCAGGGGAAAGTTAGGGTACAACACTGGTTACAGTTCACTCCTGCTCACAGGGGAATGAACCCCACTGACACTCATCACTGTATCTAGAGATGCAAGTAGAAAATGAAAAAGACATAACCACTAGCCACTCCAATCTTAAAAAGGAGCAAGAACAGGGTTTCCTGGCTAGCTCAGTCAGAAGAGCATGCAACTCTTGATATCAGGGTAATGGGTTCAAGCCTCATGCTGGGTATAGAGATTACTGAAAAAAGAAAGAAGAAGGAAGAGAAGCAGCAGCAGCAGCAGCAGCTGCAGAAGCAGCAGCAAGAACATTCACTGAGCACCTACAGTGTGCTAGACTCTTTTCAAACATCAATTCCTGTAAACCTCACAAAAACCCCTGCAAAAATCAGTATTATCACAACCATTTCACAGTGAGAAATTGAGGCCTAGTAAAGTGAAGTAACATGTCCAAAGTCACAAAGACAAACAGACTCCAGAGTTTTTGTGTAAAGAGGGAAACACAAAGCATCTTTTTTCCCCCACCTCAGTGTAAACAGATGGGGTGGCTGGACCAGAGCCAGGCCTCACTGGTCCTCTGGAGGTTCTGTTTCAGACACAGATGCTGGGAGGACAAAACATCAAGTAGGCTCCACCGCCTTATCTCTTTCCCACAGCTTAGGATTTCTTAGCAGGCGGACACACAGGCACCTTCCCAGGGCAGCAGATGGTGCACTGGTCTCCTCTCCTGCTTCACCAAGTCAAACCTTGTCTGAGGCCCCAGAACACCCACAAAGGCCACCAAACCAGATTTTTCTTTGAACCTAGAGAAAGAGAAAATGGACGGCCTGTGGTTTAGAGTCACAGACCAGGGCTCCACATCTGCAGCTGCCTCCTTCCAGATGGACCACCCAGGGACCACTCCATTGCCAGTTCCATGCTCTCCTGGGAACCATAATGCTCAAGAAAAGAGGATGCTCTGAGCTTATAAGCTGGAGAAGGTGGTGGGAAGGCAGGGAGACAGGCTCTGGCCTGCCAGGAGGGCCCTGGCCCTGCCCCAACAAAAACTGGCATAGACCAAACTATAGGGATGCCAATTAAGCCAGTTCTATGATTTCCAAAGCCACAGGGCTGCCATAGTTGGCTAGGAATAGTGGAGGGCCCAGGGGACAGGAGAACTGAATCAGCAGAAGACAATACTACTGTTCCAGATGTTTCTCTCTGGACCCAGATCAGATCCCTCTCTCCCCTAGCAGGAAGTCAACACCCACGGGATCCCAGAAAGCATAGCTCCTCACCTCATCTGGCCTGCAGCACTGAGCAGACTGAAACTGGGTGGGAAGCTCCAGCCTTAGCAGGCCAGTCCTGGCAATCACATGGGAAAAGACGGAGGTCAGGAACCCACCTCTCTCAGGCCATCTCCCTTGGCCCAGAAGACCTGGTATCCAACTGGTATCCTTCCTTCTCTGACTACCTCCTTTATGCTACAGAAAGACCTTTCCCATATAGATCTGTTCTTCCTACCCCAAAGTGATAGGAATGGTAACACCACTCTTCCCACCCTTTCCTGCTGGAAACACTTCTTTTTCCTCCTCTGGTCCTTCCAGGGCTTCAACAACCAGGTCAGCCCCCAGCCAAGCCAAATGAACTAATGCTGTCAGCACCTCCATCTATATCCATGCCAACCACAGGGCCCTTCCCTGGCTGGTTGCTTTCTTGTCTCTCCTTACTTACTGGGTAATGCTCACAAGAAAGCAGAGACTATTACAGGCTCACCAAAGATATCCTGAAGAGTAGGCTCAAAAGACAGACAAGTGAAGAACTGTAAGGGGCCTAGGGCTGGGAATCAGGAGTCCTTGGCTCATTTTCTGGTTCTGATTCTAAAAGACTGAAGAGGTGAGGCTAATCACTTCTCTCAGGCCTCAGTTTACCTATCTGTATGATGATAGCCATCTCTAAGGTCACTTTCAGCCTTCTGACTTGAAATGTCTGTCAGTAAATGTCATTCAGTAAATACATACTAAATACATACTTCTCTGCAGGCCTGAGTAGAAAAAGGTGAATAAACCTGGTCCCAGCCCTCAAGCTGATCATTCTAACAAACAGGTGATGATAGCATATTCTTACCCTTGTTGGCCTGTCCTTGTTAGCCTCCTACACTGCTGAGCTAAGTCGGGGAAGATGAGGGCAGGCAGGTTCCTGCGAAGAACCTTCTGTTCCACCTATCCGGCATGTGATTTTCTGCTGGGGCCATAGGCCATATTAATGGATGGTGAAGGCAATGGAAACTGTCCTGACCTAGGAATCAGAAACCTTGGACTCATTAGTTCTGCCAACTAATAAGCTGTGTGATCTTAAGAGGCCCCTCTGAGCCTCAGTTTCCTCATCTGTAAGAGTAAGGACTAAGCTGGGTCAATCTCTTGAGATCCTTTCCAATTTTAACAGTCTATGATTTTACAATCTACTCATGCTGGGCACATAACAGTTACCTGAGCAGGGTAGCCTCTGATCTGCTTTCTTCCCCACCCCCTAAGCCCCTGGCAACTGCCAAAACTGACCATCTTGAGACAACCTTTGGTCCAGGGTGGCTGAAATGGACCTTTAATCTGGAGCCAGAGTCCCTGCCCTCTCCATGCAGCCATCAGTGCTAATGTTTCACTTCTCTAGGATAGCACATGGACTCCTAGCCCTTAACCACGAGATTAGCTTTAAAGCAGTCACCCTGAAACTTCCCATAACTTCCCCTCCTCTGGCCTTGGGCAGGGACTTACTTTTGGCTTCTTTGGAACCACAATATAAACTAAGGGAACAGCCAAGTTTTCAGACACCAGAGATTTTAGGTTGATCAACAGGATCAAGAAAATGAGGCAGGGAGAGAGGAGGGAACCTGGAATCCCACCTCAGCCCCAGTTCTATAAACCCAGTGATGAGGAGGGCATTTGCAAAGCCTGGGTTTGTGGCTGGAGTGTGGGAGAAGACAGATGTCTGGCTGCCTGGTGAGGGAATACAGCCAAAGGGAGGTGCTCCCACTGGGGCGTCTCTCTGTTCATAAATGCCAGAGGTACGCCCTCATTTTTCTCATCAATTCTCAGATCCTCAGAAGGAAAAGAAAGGAAACTGACATTTTTCTAGGCCACTACATGGGTCAGGCACTGTGCTAGGTACTGTCATATACATGAATTCATTTAATTCCCACAATAATCTTGGGAGTACATGTTACTGTTGTCCTTTATGGTGAGCATAGGCTCAGAGATTCAGGATCTTGCCCAAGGTCACACAGCCAGCAAGTATGATATTTTTCCTAAGTCTGGCCTTTTCCCCTGTATCACACTGCTCTGTACCCTGATATCTGGTTAACTGCCTATAAGAATGTAGTAGGAATTCTCACCTCCTAGAACTCACCAGCAAATCTAAACTCTTCCTTTCAAGAACCCATAAATGCAACTGGTAACTCCTTTCCTGCTTCTCAAGACCCCATCCCTCTCAGGGCCCTGATCCCTAGTGACTGCTCCTCAATTCAAAAAAGAAACCCTAAGTCTCCTTTGGTTTCTCAAAAGCTAATCCCTAAGGAGCTGTGACAAAGCATCAAATCAAGGTGAGGCATCAGAATACGGGGTGCTCTTCTGTGAGCAAGTGGGTAGAGGCTGGAAGAGACAGATCCAGTGGGTAGGAGAGAACTCTCCTTAGGGGAGGGAGCTACGTTTCTCCAAAGGAGAAGCAGGCCTAGTAAATACAAGGCTTTAGGACTGGGTACAATCCCGGAAGTGACCTTTATGGGGCTGCTTGTGTGGGTGGGGTTCTTAACACATGGTAAAGGCACTTTCCTAAGTCATAAGAGGGGCTGGGAGAGCCTTGGACAGTCAGAAAAAGGGAGAAAGGATCATATGGAGTAGGGTTCTGGCTGAGTCCTGTGGGCCCCCTGTTGTGTGAGTCTCTCTGTTGAAGGGGAGGTGCACCATGAGGGAGCCTTGTCAGTTTTGTGCAGAACACTAGTCTCACGTGACAGGACAGCTGGGATGGGAGTGGGGTCTGGAGTCTATCCTTCTTAAGGGGACCGGGAGCCTATACATATGATCTCTGTTCAGACCAGGTTCAGAGGGTTCTGTAGGGCAATGTGGCCGCCCAGTAACCCAGCTTGGAGAGAAGACGCTGCCTCACATTTCTCTGCCTGCCAGCTGGATCCTGGATGCTCTGGGGTGGGGGATCAGGGCGCACTACAGCAGGACCCTGCTCTATGACTGCCCCCTTGAGTCAGTGTTTTGGGAGGAGGTGAGTGTTTCCACAGCATACACAGAGGCAACCAACAGACCGTCCTGGAGGTGAGGCACTGTCACCCTGTAGGAACTGGGAAGGGGGAGTGTCTGCCCACCTGTTGCCAGTGACAAAGAAATCTGCCTCTAAAGGGGGAGGAGAGCATTCTGTGACCCTTCCCTGAACGGAAGGGACTCTCTGCCCCAGGGTGGGACTGTCTGGGAGGGAGCTGATCAATGTCAGTCCCGTCCACCCAGAAGTCTGCGTGTCCTGAGGTAAGGGTCAGTCTGTCCTGGAGTGGAATGAGGGCAGGGCGGTCTGTCCCTCTGAAGTCCTGTCTGCCTAAGGTATCTCCCTGGTGTGGGGGTAGCAGGGTCGCTACAGGGCGTCTGTGGGTCTTGAGGGATGGGGGTGGAGAGGATATCTGTCGGGGGAGGGGCAGCCATCTGGGAGTCTCCAAGGTGCGGGGTGGGGGGCGTTAGGCACAGTCAATCAGGCCTAAGGCCTTGGTGGCAGCAGTGGGGCTGGGCCGCGGTGGCAGCGATGGGGCTGGGCCAGGTGTCTGTCGTTCCTGTCTCGCCGTCGGGAGGAGGGCACTGTGGGCGCTTCCTGGGGGCGGGTCAATGTGTCTGGAGGGCGGGGGCAAAGGGGAGCTAGGACTGGCCGGTCTGTCCTTAGGTCGGAAGGGGCTCGCGAGTGAGGGGCGGGTCAGTCCTTCTAGGGAGGTGGGGGTGGGGCAGGGAGGGGAGGGTCGGTGGTCCCAGGCTGGGACGGGAACATGTCGGTCCGTCCAGAGGGAGGCTCTGTCCGCGTCTAGGGCCCCCGCGCGGATTCCGCACCCAGCCCCGGCCCTCGGCCCCGAGCTCCGGAGCTACTCACGCGCCCTCCGCGCCCTGCGAGCCCACGATGAAGCCGAACTTGTCGATGCGGCGTTCGGCGAAGCCGTTGGCCTCCGAGTCCGAGCCGAGAGAGCTGAGTTCGTCGGCGGCTGCGGCGTCGGGGCCCGGGGCCAGGCTCTCCCGGGTCCCCGACAGACTCCCTTCGGCCGCGGGCGCGCGCGGCCCGTTCTCTCCGCGGCTCTTCGCCATCCCGGCCGCGCCCGCCGCCTCAGCCCCAGCGGCCACCTCAGCCACCTCAGCCGCCTCAGCCTCCGGGCCGCCGCCGACGCCGCCGACGCCCCGCCCACGCGCCGCGCCCATTGGCCGCCGCAAGGCCAGGGGCGGGGCCCTAGGCCCTCTCGGGAGCTTCCCCCCACGCCCAATGGGCGCCGTGGACCCCAGGGCCCGCCCACCTCCCTTAGACTGGCGCCAACCTACTCGACGTGAGGGGGCGGGGCAGCCGTCACCGGGAGCCCACCCCCCCGGGCTGTCAATCAACAGAGCTTACCTGAAAGAACTCCAAGGGCCTTTCCGGTTGTCCCCGCCCGCCTGTCACCGGCAAGCGCCGCTCAGTCAGAAGCTGAGGAAGTGCGCTGGGGATTCCGCATCTGCCTCCTGAATCCCTGGCTCCTCTCCAAGAGATATGGGAAGGGATGGTTTCACCCATTCATTTATGAGTCGCTCTGGGAAGACCCAGGATGGACTGAGGATTCGGGGACTCGCCCAGAGACACTCAGTGGCTTAAAGACCCAGGCTGAGCTAGAAATTTTGGCGCCCCTGCTCACTACTTTTAGGGCTTTAAATTAGCTCTTGGGAGACCTATTTAATAAGAATAATGACCAGCGTTCTTTGAGCTACTTATTGCCCCAAATTCTATAGTTTCTCCTGTAATCTTTTTGCCAACAGCTTGAGACATAACCTACCATAAAAATCACCCGTTTAAAGTGTATAATTCAATGGTTTTAAGCATTTGTGGAGCTGTGCAACTATCACCACAACCTAATTTTAGAACATTTTCATCACCCCCAAAACAAATTCCTATCCATTAGCAGTCACTCCCCATCCTTGGCAACCACAAGTCTGCTTTCTATTTCTATAGACTTGCCCTTTCTGGACATTTCATACAAATGGAATCCTACAAAACGTGGACTTTGTGTCTGGCTTCTTTTACCCAGCATGTTTTCAAGATTCATCCATGCTGTAGTATGTATCAGTACTTCATTCTTCTCTGAATAATATTCCACCAAATGCAAATTCCACATTTTATCCATTTGTCAGTGCCGGTCACTTGGGTTGTTTCCATTTTGGGGAAACATTGAATAAGTTTTTGTATGGACATGTATGTTCATTTCTCTTGGGTAAATACCTAGGAATGGGAATTGTTAGGTTATATAGTAACTGTTTAACCTTCTGAAGAACCGGCAAGCTATTTTCCAAATTGGTCACACCTTTTTATCATCTTTGTGCAATGAAGTAGGCACAATTTTGCCCTATTTTTACAGTTAAACGTAAGTGTAGGGAAGTGAAATCGGTTGCCCAAGGTCCCAGCAATAGCTGTCACAGAGGCAGGATTTGAACTCAGCTCTTACCAACAACAGCTTGTATCAGGAGGCCCAGACCAATTGTATCTATACAGCCTTAGCCCCCCAAAACCTATTTCTCACCCTAGAGATTGTCAACTCTTGGAGCCATAAGGATAACTGCTCACTTAAGCCCAGTACTTTATAGTTTATAGGCAGCAACCACACTGTCATCTGATATTCCCAGTAGACCTGAGGGAGACAGACAAATAACAAGAAAAGACTGGAAGAGCCAGGCCTGAGCTGCCAGGGTGGGACACGTTGGGGTCCTAAGACTTGAGTGATTTCAACAGCCGTTTCCTTGATGCCACATGGCCCAGACATTCTTGAAGACTTCACTGTGCAGTCTTCACATTCCATAGGCTTCTGGTTTTCCATAAACAGGGCAACAGCAGACATGGGAGTGGGCACAGGCTATTTTGGTCTTTAACTCTCAGTCTAGGAAGACATTCCTCCTCTCCAATGGCTGTAGACAGTGGTGGGTTCTTAGTCCCAGCTTGTAGGAGGGTCAGGGTGGGACTTGCATGGGGATGTGGGCCTGTCCCAAGTAAGGGAAAGAGGAGCCAGATGCAAGAGGAGCAGATGTGAGGCCTCAAGCCTGGCAAAGTATTCACAACCCTAGAGTTCATAATTCTGGTCTTAGGGTCATATCCCAAACACATTCAGCTCTATAAGGGCACATGTACAGTGTATTTGGGGTGGGGTGACAGGTAAAAAGCACCTGGGTGTCCTTCTCTGGGAGAGTAAATGTTTCTCCAGTTAAGGCTGTGAGGAGGCCCCAGCTTTTAATTTTCTTATACAAGACCACCCAGGATTCAAACCCCTGCTGTCACTGTGTACCTTAAACAAATCACTTCTCTCTCAGCCCATTTCCTCATCTGCAAAATGGAAATACTGGAAAATGTACCTCCTTTGGGAGGTACTGAGACTTTAGTGTGATAATATGTGCTAAGCATCTGGCACAAGGAGGTACTCAGTAGGTGGAAGCCAGAAGTGATGGTGTTTGCAGTTTGCAAAGCACTCCAAATCCATTATTTTCTTGAATATTTCCTACCATAGTCTGCGGCTGCAGCAGGGGAGTTTACCTAATTTAACCCATGGAGCATGGCTTGAGAGACTTTACCTCATGGCTGTGCCCCTCAGTAACAGGGCGTTCCTGTGTAAAATTGCTTAACTTCTCTGAACCCTAGCTTCCTCTTCTGAAAAATAAGAACGTCAATAATTACTTGGTGAGGGGGCACCTAATTGGCTTAGTCAATAGACCATGTAACTCTTAATCTTGGGGCTGAGTTCAAGCACCACACTGGGAGTAGAGCTGACTCAAAACACGAGAACAGAACGACGGCAACAATTACTTGGTGAAGTACATGAGCTGTCTCTGAAGCCTCCAGCACATAGCAGACTCTCACTGTTCTATTTCTTTACTTCAATTTCAGAGCTCTTTATCTGATATTTAGTGAAGAAGAGATGAAGACCGGGATCAATAGTTTATTTGAAGGACATCAGGAGAAGGAAAGGGGATTCGGATAAAGCAGAGAGGAAGAACGTGTGTGTGAAAACGACAATAAAGCGGGGTTAGGAAGGCATGGAGAGTGCTGGGGGCAAGGGTGCCAATGCAGGTGGGGAATAGAGGGAAATAAGGAAGCTTCTCTATAGGGATCTGGGAGAAGGAGAAGCAGGCTCAGAGAACGGGGCGGTTAGACTGCAGTGAGAAAGCAGGAGTGAATGAAAGAATAATGGATCCAAAGGAATGCCCCGCGAAGTCCTGTGGCTTCCTGGAATAAGCGGCCTTTGGCAATGCCGGGAAACATCCCGGTAGCCTGGCCGCTATAGGTGTTGAAGAGATGCTCAGTCAGGACTACTGGAATGTATGCACAACCTGGGGATGCCTTCTACTGGGGTCATTCCTGAAAGTTTAGCTTCAGGTGCTCACACAGGCCCCAGGAAGTCCCCTCTCCTGGACCCTGGAATGCATGTGCTCAGAAAATGTTAGCACTGGCCGTCAGGAGACGTCCAGATGTCAGAGCCTTTATTTGTAATAAGGTGAGAGCTGAGGTTCAGAAGGTAGACGGCTGGTGCCCAGAAGCCAATGGAGAGTAGGCAAACGATAGTGTCTTTGCCCCTACACGGCGGATAACGGTAAGACTCTTAGGTCCAAGTGGCAGGGAACAGAACTCAAATGGGCTTAACCCAAAACTGCATTTAGTGTGTTCTATAGCTTAAAAAAATTCATAGGCCAGTGAGCTTCATGAGACATCTGATCCAGAGGCTGACCGGGAATAGCTGCCTTATTTTCCTCTTTTCTCTTTTGTTCTCCTTCCTCTGGTTGCTTCATCTTAAGCTACAGCCCCTCATGGCAGCAGCTCCAAGCTCACTCCTTCCTCCACACATCCATACAACAGACTCTTCTGGTAGCTTCTGCTCAAGTCAGGAGGCAGCGGCATTCCTTTATGTGTCATCTGTTTATACTAGGACGCATGCCTATCCCTAATCTAATCACCACAGCTCAGGGACAGGGAACGCTGACGGCTTAACTGAACTCAGTTTAAGGCAAAGGCAGTCCCTTCTCTGTAAGGAATAAGTGTATCTTGTCTTACTTCAGATTATATGACTCAGGGATATCTAGAATAATTCACTTACTATTTTTTTTTTTTTTTGGAAATATTTTATTTGAGAGAGAGAGAGAGAGAGAGCGAACACAAAGGGTGGGGAGGGAGAAGCAGACTTCCTGGTGATTAGGGAGCTCTAAGAGGAGCTTGATCCCAGGACCCTTAGATCATGACCTGAGCCAAAGGCAGACACTTAACCAACTAAGCCACCCGGCACCCCAGCCCAATTCACTGACTTTTTATCAAAATGTAGCAATGTAAGAGCAAATTCCCAAATTAATGATCTCAACTTGAAGATGGTACATTTTTTAAAAAAGCAAATGTCTAAAAATCTTATGTACTAGTATGCATTTAAGCCACACTGTATTTTGCCTTGATTTTTAATTATAAGGATAAATAATACATAAAAAAATTGCTATAATTCTAGTACACCACATATTTCCATTCAAGTATATATCCTAACATAACCTAAAATAGCCTTTTATATAATCTCTAATACAAATTCTAACTGTAAAAAGCGAAATGGGTCAGGATACCAGGGTGGCACAGCTGTTAAGAGTCCGACTCTTATTTCGGCTCCTGTCATGATCTCAGGGTTGTGAGATCAAGCCATTCGTCAGCCTCAGTTGAATCTTAAGTTTGCTTAAGATTCTCTTTTCTGGGGCGCCTGGGTGGCTTAGTCAGTTAAACATTTGCCTTTGGTTCAGATCATAATATCAGTCCTGGGATCGAGCCCCATGTTGGGCTCCCTGCTCAGCGGCAAGTCTACTTCTCTCTCTTCCTCTGCCTCTTCCTGGCTTGTGCTCTCTCTCGCTCAGTCGCTCACTCTCAAATGAATTTTTTTAAAAAGATTTTTATTTGAAAGAGAATAAGCAAGATAGTGAGAGAGAGCACAAGCAGGGGGAGTGACAGAAGCAAAAGGAGAAGCAGGCTCCCCGCGGGGTAGGGAGCCCAATGTGGGACTCAATCCCAGGGCCCTGGCATCATGACCTGAACTTAAGGCAGACACTTAACCAACTAAGCCCCCCTAGCACCCCACAAATAAATAATGTCTTTAAAAAAGGGGGGTCTCTCTCTGCCCTTCCCCTACAAATTAAACAAGTCCTTAAAAAATAAATAGATAAAAAGTAAAATGGATCTAATCATAGATGGCCTTCTCTGAGCTACATGACAAATACTCAAGCCACTGGCAAAGTTGAAACTGAAATTCCTTAATGTCTATAACTCCTGAAGTCCTCTGTGCAAATCTAAAAGGAGAGCCTCTCTGAGAGCATCAAGACATGCCCATTTTCCCAGCAGTCCCACAACAAGAACATTTCTCCCCATTTCACAGTCTGGTCTGATGTGGCAGTGAGAACGATGTGGTCACCAGGAATGGAAGAGCTGATTTGGCCTTCCAGAGCCCTCATGGGCTGTACCACTTTGGGTATCTACCTCATCTAAAAAATGGATGAGACAATCCTCAGAGGATCACAGTGAGATTCAGAAAAGCTGTGTCAGCAAGGCATTGCCTTCATGTCACAGGCCCTAAACCAGAAGAGCAGAGGGCTGGGCCCGAGTGCTGGGCCCATGGCCACTGACAGTCACAAGGCCACCCTGGTCAATGGGCCTCCTTCGACGGGAATGAGCCAGGACAGATGTTCATTCAAGAGCTTCGGGAAACTGGGTTCAGGCCTTGGAGGGTGGCTCAAAGGACCCATTCACTCACATTCCACCCAGCAGCATTCCTGGCCTCTATTCACAGCCTCCGTCATCGGGGGCCCACAGGATCTGCCATCTGTGGGGGAAAGTGCCCAACACCACCCTCTGTTCCCCATTCCCAGAAATAATCCCAGGTGGAAAGGAGAGCTTGGAGCACAGGACACCCTAGGTCTCCTGACTCCCTTCCCAGTTGGTGTTCAGTGCAATTTCTGGTGTTAACTATGGAGAAGCAACCAGCAGTGCCTTCATTTTAGACACCCCAAAACATGGAACCCACTTCAGCCCTGGCCCCTGGGGAAACTTCCAGCAACCAGGTGGGAGGCAGATATCAAACGGGTAAGGAATAGCATCCCTTGACCAAGTTAAAAGTGTGAGGGATCAGTAGTTTGTAATGGAGCCATACAAGTGGTACTGCAGAAGGGCCACCTGAGCCCTAGGTCTGGAGTCAGAAGCTGCAAGCTTATGTGTACGGGACTAGGGGTGGGGGGCTGCTGGTGGTACAGAGGGTGGTGACTAGAATACTTGTTCTATGACTTTGGGAATGGCCTTACTCCTCGGAGCCCTGGAGATGACCTCGTGGGGCAGATAGGAAGATCCAACGGAGGGACTACAAAGAAAAGGCACTAGGTACTCTCAGGGGATAAACACACGTGAGATCTTCAGAACAGAATGAGCTTTAGGTTTCAAATCAGGAAATAGTTTTCAACAGGCTCTCACCTTCCTCCCTCTAAACACCCACAGCAGCGCCTAGCTCCCCATGATAGCACAATTCCGAAAATAACAGCCTGCGTCTGGCTCTTACTAGGAAGCAAGGCCTATGACAAACGTTTTGCACATATTCTCTTTTCAGCTTCTTACTGTGTGACTGAAGGCATGCAACCCACCGTCTCTGAGCTAAGTTGACTCAAGCATAAAACAGGAAGTTAAAACTGATGTAAGTTAAAACTGATGGAGTACTTAAATAATAAAGAGTAAATTGGTTAAATTCTATAAAATTCCTAGAATAATTCATGGCTCTCGCATAATTAAGTACTTTTTAAATAAAAATTTTAAAAAATTTCATGCCCCTATGGTCACTCAGGGTAAGCCACCTGATTAAGGTCACAGGGCCAATCAGGTGATGGATGATTCCAGGTGGTCAGGAAACTGCCACCCCTGAATCTCATCTCCATGTGTCTCTCCACTGCCCACTGGCCCAGGAACTGCATCATACTGGTCCTTGTTCTTCTGTGGTCCTGGCATGCTGAAAGCATTTTGTAGCAGTCTATTAAATACACAGAGTATGCCTTTGAAGTATCCAAATATTTTAAGAGCTACAGAAATAAATGTAAGACAAATTCATAAAAGACTTGGTGGTGGTTAAGAATTTAGTTCAAAGCCCAACATTCCAGCGCACCTGGGTGGCTCAGTCAGTTAAGCATCTACCTTCAGCTCGGGCCATGATCTCAGGGTCCTGAGAGTAAGCCCCACAGTGGACTCCCTGTTCCATGGGGAGTCAGCTTCTCCCTCTCCCTCTGCCCCTTCCCTGCCCCCCTCCTCCGCTTGTGCTCTCTCAAATAAAATCTTAAAAAAAAAAAACAAAAAACAACTCCAACATTCTCAGAGTAGAAGAGAAGACACAACGTACTGTGCCATGTTCCCACTGCCTTGGGTCTGGACAGAGCACAGGTGGCCAAGGGACAAGTCTTACAACACTGATTTCACAAGAAGGATACAAGAGGTTTATTAGACAACCCATGGCAAGATACAAAATAATTGATAATGAGAACAACCATACTCTATCAGTCAGGTGCTACTTGGGACTATGACACTATCCCACAGGACATTTCTGGGTTCGTATCTTCTAATGCGCTACCTAAAGAAATGAATCCCCTCAAATCAGGACTCAAACACAAAGGGATTATACAAAATGATTAATAATGACAACAACCATACTCTCATCAGCCAGGTGCTACTTGGTTCTATGACACTATCCCACAGCACATTTCTGCATTCACATCTCCTAATGTGCCACCTAAAGAAATGAATCCCCTCAAATCAAGACTCAAACACAAAGGGATTCCAGAGACCACTAGGGAAGAGACTAGCTTTGAAAGCTCTCCCTTATCAATGTAGAGAAGGGATGGGGTAAGAAAACTTGGCAGGACAATTTGAATTTCCAAACTCAGTAAGAGGGAAACAAGTGTACAAGGCAGGGTCTCCTGGGACTGGGGCAGAGAGCAGGACAGTGGGAGACAGGAAGAGGCAAAAACGGCAGTGGCTGAGACCTGACAGCAAGTTTCTCTTCTCTACTTCTTCCGCCCGCCTCTCTCCTTGAGGGCCAGGTGGATGATGGCGCCGTTGGCCATGTTGTAATAAGCCAATGAGTTGGAATCCTTGATGAAAATGCCCTGGAAAACAGACGATGTGCTTTAGCGTGGGGGCAACCTGGCCTTGAACAGTGTAGTTTTGTAACTCCCAACATCTATTCCCTCTGAACTCAGTGAATACAGGGGCCTGAGAGAAGACAGGGCAATGGCAGGGCATGTGGGTAGGGTTGGCACAGGGAGGACCGAAGGTCTCCAGTTCCCCGAGAATGCTCTGCTTTCCTTCTCTCCTAGCAACCCATGCTCTCCCTCTTTGTCAACTTCCCAAGAAGGTGGCCCAGACCAAACCCCATGGAATTCTGACCCTCAAATCTGAAGACCTTTCTGAGATCAATCCAAGAGTCTGAGACTGAGGCTCAGAGTAGCGATTTGTCAAAGTCCTGAGAGGGAGAATAAAGCAGCCCCATGTGGCTGGGTATGCACCAGGTGGAGCTGGACTATCACTTCTGCGTCCCTGCACAAAGCCAGGCTACCCCAGACCACACTGGCTGGGATGGCTCCACCACTGGGCCAGAAACCCACCACAGCATTCCAAGTCTTGTCCCCAGATGCCCACCCTAGTCACTGAGGCATAAAGGTTTCTGGGGCTCCACACAAGGCTATAACATGACCCAGCCACCCCAAGCCTCACCATGTCAGGCTAACTTGCCCTGGTACTCCCAGCCAGCATCACTGCTTCTAGAACAGATTCACATGGCTGCCCCCACATGTCTCTCCACTCCTTTGATTCCACAAGGGATTTAGTTTCTGGGATGGCAGAGGTGTTAAGACCCAAGGGGCAGGACCACCAACGTCCGACTCACCTCATACTGCAGCTTCTGTTTCCCTGCAGGCATACCCGTGGCTTCGTGAATCTTCACCTTGATGACAGAGACCTGTGGGACGGAGGTCATTCAACTCCTTGCTAAGGTCCGCTGAAGGAAGCTGACCTGCGCACCCCCCCACACGACTCCTTGGATCCCCTGCACCTGATGCCACTTAACAGCAGCAAATCATACCTGGTCTGTGAGCGGGAGTGTGAAGACCAGCACCTGTCCGTTCAGTTTCCATTCAGTCTTATCCTGCATGTTGGGCACTTGGACTTTGATGGACACTGGACCCTACAAAACAGGACATGGCAATTATGCCCGGGGAACCCTGAGCCCATCAGAAACTATGGTTTCCTATTCCTGGGCCAACATAAACAATGTCACCTGTCCATCTGGCCTCTTGGACCCTGGCCCAATTCACTAACAGCACTAGTGACATGGCACAACTCACTTCCCGTTTTTTCTTTTCTTTAAAATGGTTTCTTTTCCTTAAAATGGTCTCTACCGTGCCCCCTAGTGCGTCTAGAACTGACAAAGTGTTAAGAAAATGCCCTGTAAAAGCACCAGAAGCACCAGAGACAGAGAGCATATAAACTGCAAAGTCAGAAAACCTGGGCTCCCAACTCCTCTAACCAGGTCTCACTAAGCCTTAACACCAAGTTTATAAAGCAAGTGATCCCAACAGCTGCACGGTACTGCTGTAAGCACTGAGAAGACACGGGCCCACAAAATGCGTAGCTCACTTTGGCACTTCAGCTGGTACTGAGAAAATGGGAAGTGCTACCGGAAAGGGGGAAAAAAAAGCTCGGGTCAAATGGACTGGGGGAGTGGGGCTAGGACTGCTTCTGCCTCCTCACTAGATGCCGACAGACTCCCTAGGCTCTGGAAGCACCAGGATTTCCCTTATTTCTAGTATCCCAACAGAATTCCCACAACAGGGGGAACTCCAAAGGGCTGCAGCCAGAGGAGGAGGCCACAAAGAAATTAAGAACTACACCCAGGCTTTCTTTCAGTGTCCAGGGCCCCGTTCATACTCAAGTCCTGTCTGCTGGTCTCCACAAGAATTCACACCAGAGGGACCACCTACTCAGCCTGTTCCTTTCACTGTTAACTACGCATCCACTGGGCGCTCAGAAGCCCTTCCAGGCCTCCAATATCTGACTCAGGCCCCTAAAGCCAGAGGAGTGGGAGCGGAACATGGTGGGGCAGGGAATGTGGAACCACAGCGGGACCGGACCCCCCCAGCTGGGCATTATGACCATGGCTGGCACTCTGGTATCACTGACCTTGTTTCTGCGCAGGAACTCCTCTTCAGGCACGAGGCTGTCTTCTGTCTTCAGTTTTTTGGAGGCAGGCTCATCCTCCATGGGAGGCGGAGGGTGGACAGGGGGCATTGGGGCTGGAGCTGGGACAGGGGCCACAGGTGGAGCGGGCACAAATGCTGCAAGGACAAGAGTAAGTGGTTGCGTGAGTGGGAGGAAGGCCCTGGGACTCAGGGCTGGTAAAGGATGAGGGGAGATTGCAAAGGTTTCCCACTTTTCCCAGTCGAAAGTGTGAAGGGTCACTCCTCACCGAGTCTGGCAGCCAGCAGGAAACGGGGCAGCAGGGGCAGGACTGATAGACAGACTGGGTGCCAGCTGACAGGCAAGCATCACTGGGCCTCTGCACCTGTCTGGAGCCTGACCATCCTGGGTGCACAGACCCCAGCTTTGCCACGTCAGCCCATCTCCCCCAGGACCTGTGGCTCCCCAGCTCGTAGCTCAGGGACCACTCATGTGGGGAAGCTAAGGCTCCCCTCTGGGTTGGCCCCCCAGTTGTAACAGCTGGGCAGTACCGCCAGCCACTGCACTGCTCGCAGTTCTTAGTCTACAGTCCTGACCCAACGGCCTGGAAGGTGGCACGAGAGACACTGACCTGTTGGCACAATCATGGGGGGTGGACGGGGTGCCATGATAGGAGGGGCCGAGGGAGGCATGGGCACCACGTTGATCCTGGGCGCATGGATGATAGGCGGCATGGGGGCAATCACTGAGCCCGGGGGTAGTCGGACCACTGATGCCATTGGGGGGCGAGGCATGACAGGTACTGCAGACACAACTGTGGTACGGACAGGAGGCGGCATCTGCAGAAGAGGAGGGACCCAGAGGTCAAAGAAAGCCAAAGCTGGACCTCAAGGGCAAATAAGGCTGGTGATTAGCCCTCTGCAGCCTTTGACGATGGGGACTAGACAGCTCTGACAGAGTTCCCTGAGAGACTGAAGGCTCACAACCAGACTCTGACAGGGATTATGCTGAGAGGCCCAGAGTGACACTCTTTCCACTTGGGACTCAACCAGCTGCTTGTGGCAGATGCTAAAAAACCCACTAAAGAGGCTGACCTCAACTTAGCTTCCTGGAGACGGGCCAGAGATCCTCGAAGACCTGCTAAGCCCTGCAGCCCTTCTCTGTCCTAAGCCTGCTTCTCACATTTGCCTCTTGCCTCCCTCCCTCCCATGCTCCAATCCTCCCCCACAGAGGAAGATCAGACCAGAGGCTCCCACTTATAATTAAAGAGTTCTTTGTCTCTCAACTTGACCCAAACAGTGCCTGGGTCCCACTATAAGAAAGCTGTCCTTCTCAGCCAATAGTGTCCAACCCCAAGAACCAAGCTCTGCAAGATCAGTCCCAAAGTGGCTACTGGCTTACCGCGGGTGGCCGGGGCACGGAAGTAATGGGTGGGGCAGAGCTAGGAATGTTGGTGGCTGAAGACGGAGGTGGTGGCTGCTGGGGAAGTTCATTGGGTTTGCTAGGGCCAATCTTCTCTTTGGTATCATCCTCTGGCACCAGGCCCTTGGCCTTATGGATGGCCTCGATCTGCTCCTGGAGGGTAATGTTGGCCTGGGCAGCCTGCTGGGTCCGGGCCATGCTACCCGAGTGGCCGTCCCAGGTCACCTGCAAGGGAAAGAAAAGCCACAGCTTGTCAGGGATCCTAAAATGCAGCTCAAGTATACGATTATGAGAGTGGAGAAGGCACTAGAATCCATCAGAACTGCACCTTTTCCTCTGGCTTCTGGATTTCTTCCTCACCAATCTTCTTACCGATGGCTGTTTCTTCTACACCAAAGATGTCAGTACGCCGCTCAGCCAACTGTTTCAAGCTGCTTTCAATATCCAGACCTGGATGCAGTCACAGAACGGAGGCAGGGGACAGAAAGGAAACTAAAACCAGGTGCCCTTCTAACAGAGAGCCCCAACTCTCCTGGTGCAGAGTAGAGGCTAGTCCTATGGGGCAGGCTGAGTCTGGGTCCCAATATAGCACGCCCCATCTCTGAGCCTGGGGAAGCCCAACCAGCACTAAGGCTGTATGCTAGAGCTTGTCCAACCGCATGACTTAAGAAAAGCAATTGCAAGGACTGTGTCATGGCAAGTGGCAATCAGGACTACAAGCTTACTCTCCTGCCTCTGGGACAGTTTTCTTCCCATCGTGTCTCATTTCAAAGCACTAAGGGTGCTCCAGCCAGCAGAGCCCTCATTCTAAGACAGCCCCAAGATGGTCAACTTCCCCGGCTCTGGTATGTCTGGGATGGCGTCCATGTCAGGTGCCTGCCTTTGGAGGAGCCTTATGAAGAGTGCTTCTGGAAAATGGGCAATTCTTTTGTAGCATCACAGGCTGTACCTATCCTCACAAATTTCTGTCTGACCTCAGATGTTGCTCTGTTTGGTTAAAACAAACTGACCACATTTCAGAGATTCCCACGGCTCAAAGTAGGTCCGGGCTGAGTAAGAGCAGGGGTTTGGACTGGCTGGGCGAACCCCACCTCACCTGGTGCATATACTTCATCATCGCTCTGCTTCTCCCGGATGGAGCGATCTCGCTGCTCTAGCCAGCGGGGATCGAGAAGCCCGATGCGCATGTGCTCCTGCATTTTGCTGGCGGGGATCTTCTCCCCCGTGATTGGAGACACAAGATACTCATCTGGAGCAGGGGCTGGAGGCAGGGGCTTGGAAGCTAAAAGGAAAGAGATTTCTGAATGAGAACACTGGGAAGCAGCCAGGGTTAAGGGACTACGGTTTTATTTGTGTCTCCCTCATCTGAGACCCATCCATTTAGTGCCATGCTGTAGCCCGCCTTGTGCAAGACACCTGGGCACCAGAGATGACTCAGCTCTGTTCCCCATCACCAGGCCTGCGAAAGAGGGGCTATCGATGCCTTGGTGATATGCCACCTCACCCCCTCCTAGAAACAGACAGCACTGAGGAACATGTGAGGGCAGGAAAGAAGACCCTACCTTTGGGGTCATAATCCTTCCGAACAATGACCTGGTCTGGAGTTGGGGGCAGAGGAGGCGGCATGGGTGTCTCTGGGGGTGGGGGCACTTTCTGCCCTTCTTCTTCATCATCCGAACCCTGAAAAGCAAAGCAATGGCAGGACTCAGAAAAGAGCCAATAGGCCACCTCCCTGCAGCTAAGCCCTGGCGGCTCTCAGGGTGGCAAAGAGCCTAGGTCCCTGCCAGCCAGCATCCATGTGCTAAGCCTCCAGGGGCAGCCGAGGCCAGGCGGCAGCTGGCCAAGCTCCTTCCTCGCAACATGAATGGGAGTGCTGGGGGCCGTGGTGCTAACACTCCGCCCAGGCATTTCCAGCAGCTGGCACCAGGCAGTCCCAGGAGGCCAAGAGCAGTTAAACATGCTGGGGAGGGGTGTGGGGGGCAAGTCAGCGCTCAATGGTAGCTGCTCATGGAGGAACGCTGGGAGGGAGAGAAAAAGTCAATTCCCACAGACACAGGAGCCATTCTTCTCACACACAAATTCTTTCCAAGGGGAGGAGAGCTGCTTAGCTCTGAAGACTCTATGCCTGCTGGGAAGGGGTAGAGGTGGCCGAAAGGAAGCAGAGGCTACACTAAGAAAAGCTCTGGGAACTGCTGATCATTTGGGCCTAAGTTCAAATGCATCAAAGCATGTGGTGCAAAGTATTCCCTTACTGAGAGTTGGCATGGGGGCAGGAGGGAGCAGGGCCTCTGGGCGAAGCCGGGAAGGTCACAGAACAGAGCCAGCACAGCTTTCAGATCCTTGCCTATGAATGAATCTTTGTTGCCCAAGCTGGAAAGAGGCTCTATGCTCCCTGGGTCTGGGCAGCTGCTCAGCCAGCATGCCTTATTCGGGACCCACGCCTCCTCTTAAGGATCACAAGGGAGCTGATCTGAAATGTGAAGAGCACCCCCATACCAAGCTCCAGAGGGAAAGGCCGGCTTATAAGCCCTCCCAGAAGCATACCTCGTCCATGTCTTGCACTTGGGTATCCTGGTCCAACTGCGAAGGAGGCTCCTCCGCCTTCTCCTGTTTCTCGTCCTCCTCATCAGACTCGACCTCCATCTCAACCTCTTCACTCTCCCCAAACTTCTCGTAGCGCTCCTGAATGAGAATTCGGGCCCCCAGCTCCTCTGGGGTGGTGGGGGGAGGGAAATTCCCTGGCAGGGGGTAATCCAGAGTCAAAAGGAGACCTCCACAGACACTCCTTATCAAAGGCCTGCCCCTTGATCTACCCTCTACACACTGTAAGCTCTCCCAGCTCCAGACCCAAGGTCTGGCACATTTGCTCAATTGGGTTAAGTGGGACAATGTGGCAAATCAGAAGTCTTCTGGCAGCAGAGATAAAACAGATAGATAAAACCCTCTGGGGGGACTATAGTGCTCTGTGGGAAGAGATGTATACCTGAGATATTCCAGATGGTTCCAAGCTCCTGGCTTCCCACCTGGAGTCACAGACCTACCTTGCTCATTGGGTTGGAAGTCCACTGTTTCCACCACCACAAAATCATGCCAGTCAATCTGCGCATAGGCCACCCGCTCCTTCTCCTTTTCCTCCTCTTCCTTCTTCCTCTCTCGCTCCTGGAACTTGGCCCACTCCACCCGGTAACACACCTGGGGAGATAGGAAACGGCACAATGCTAAGCTGAATCAGGGTCTGTTCCTGATGGGTCTGACCCCTCCAGCACCTTCACCCAAGCCAGCATCTCCTTTGGAACAGGGAGCTGCTCGGCCCACAAGGGCAACTTCCTGGCGGAAACTATGGTATTTGCATTTGGTTTCAGTCAAGCCCAGTGCCCAGACAGGAAAAAAAAAAAAATCTAAATGCCACAGAAACCTTGTGTCTAGGCCTCAAGGACAGCCATTTGTTATAACCTCAGAGTTTTCTGCTTGAGTTGGCAAGGGGCGTGATGCTCACAGAACAGCAAGCTCTGTCCCAGGAAGTCTGACCAAGTACCCATGAGAGAAGCAGCGGTCTGAGAGCCTGAGAAACAAAGCCTTCATGCAGCCACCCAAAACAGGCAGTGCCAACCGGCCTTCTCTCGACTCTGAAAATGTGGGGCTTCAAATGGCATCTGTTGCCAGAAAACCTGTTCAGGAGTTGGCTTCTAGTAAGGGCAGAAAAGAGAAAGATCCAGTAAAACTGAAAGAAAAGCAGAAAGGGAGCAGAGAGCCCAGGATTCTTCAGCCTTTGTGGCCACAAGGTCTTTCTTTCCACCACTCCTGTGCCTAGAACACAACAAGGTCCCGCCCTGGAGCCCATTTCCAAATATGAAACAACCCACACAAGGTCACTTGCATTGAAGTAACTAGTTATAATTTAGTTTACCTGGTCCAAAACTTCTCGGGGGTTCTCAGCCTCTTTCTTGAGCTTTGTAAATAAGCCTTTAGGAGGAATCAAGATCTGAAACATGGGAAGAGTTAAAGCAACTGTCAGTGCAGCACAACCCAGGACAAAGAGGGGGCTTCCCGGGGCTTGTGGAACGGCACAGGACAAGCAAAAGCATGGGGTTCCAGGTCCCAATCCCAGCTCCACTTTGCTGTGTGACTTTGGGCAAGTCACTTAACCTCTGTAACTTGGCTGTCTTCTATAAACAGTAACATCACTGCTTAAAGGTGGCACAGTCAATGTAAAAGGCAGCTGCAAGGACGAGCAAGAAAATCCACAAAAGAGCACTACCCACCACCCAGCGTACAGTCCACATGCCCTGGCTGCTCTCAACACGGGGCTGCTACCACCCTCGAGCACATGCCACCAGGCCCTTTCGCACGTGCTCACCTGATGATCCTACTCCACACTACTGCCCACAGATCCCAACTCCCACATTCTGTCCCCTGCTTTCCGTTTCTCCATAGTATTTATTACCATCGGACAACCACTGACATTGCACTTGCTTTTCGCCCCCCTCACCAGACCAGAAACTCTGTAAAGACAGAGATTTCTCTGTCTTCTGTTCACTATTATATCTCCAGCATTTGAAAGAAAGTCTGACACTGAATATATAGTTGATGAGACAATGAATGATGGCATTGTTCAAAACAGCATAAATCCCAACAGTTTATCATTGGTAAAGTGGCTCAGCCCTACTCTATCATTCCTAGACCTCTACCTCAGAAATAAATCTGCCCTAGAGTCTCCAATGACTAGAGACCGACACCAGTGCCCTCAGGTTAGAGTACTAAATGTCAATACCCAAGTCCTGAGAGAAAAGGAATAATAGGAAAGTAACAGACTACAAAGGGATCTGGGGACGTTTAACCCTGGAAGTGGTCCACTAGGTAAAATCAAGGCAGGGCTCCCTTAAAATTGTTACCGTGTAATTAATTACACTAACCCTCTGGCTTTCCATGATTGTTATTTTAATGACTCTACCATTTTTTTACTTGATCATTTTCTAAATACACACATTTTTACAATTCTTTCTAGTTACATACTTAGAATGAACTAAGTAAATTATTACAGTCCTTTCAAGCCAGATCTTTAATGTGCTGTTTCTAAATATCAAGAACAGATGTACAAACCAGGCAACTAAAAAGAGAATGCAACCGCCACAAGAAGTTGGGGGGGGGAAAAAGCACCAAAAAAAAAAAAAAACAAAAAACCCCCAAAACCCAAGCCACTAGCAAATCTGTATCAGTGTGCTTTGCAAGAAATTAACAATCTGTTTTTAAATACTAATACCCACTTGTCCAGATTCTTGATTACAACAATGTAGCATGAAATTAAGATCTTCTTGTTCCAGACCCTGAGGCCCAGATCTTAGGGGCTAGAGTGAAAATGCCAGAGTTCAAGTCCCCAGCTCAGCCCTGACAAAATTAATTCTCTGTGCCTACTTCCTCTTCTATAAAAATACATACAGCAGTGGCTAATTTATCAATTACCACAGATTAAATGAGAAAATGCTACATATATAAATATTTCAACAATACTGTCTCTATCTCCTTAAGTTACACTGTCTCCCAATGCTTACTTAAATTATATTTCTAATCCAAGGTACTTTTTAGGGTGAAGAACAACATAGTTGTTGGGGTCAGTGCAGCTACTTACTAGCTGAGAGACCATGAGTAAGGGACTTCAACTCTCTGAGCCTATCTCTGCTTTTGAAAAAGGGGAAGGGGAGGGGGAATACTTCCTGGATTCTTATGATGATTAAACTGGGCAAAAGAAGGCAACTATTAAGGGCTTCCTTCTTCTCAGGTCCCGTGCTAGGCAACTGAACATTCTGATGTACTTCAAAGCAGCTAGCACTTGGCCTTGTCACATAGCAAGCACCATCCTAATGGCAGTTATCAATCACACGTTTCACTGCTCTTTAAAATCAGCAGTCTAGGGGCACCTGGGTAGCTCAGTGGGTTAAGCCTCTGCCTTCAGCTCAGGTCATGGTCTCAGGGTCTTGGGACTGAGCCCCACATCAGGCTCTCAGTTCAGAAGGGAGCCTGCTTCTCTCTCTCTCTCTGCCTGCCTCTCTGCCTACTTGTGATCTCTTTCTCTGTTAAATAAGTAAATAAAATCTTAAAAACAAACAAAGAAGCAAACAAAAAAACCCCCCCAGCATTCTATGCTACATTTAAATGGCAGAATGGAATAGAAATCAAGACTTTAGGGACACCTGGGTGGCTCAATCAGTTAAGTAGCTGCCTTCAGCTCAGGTGATGATCCCAGGGTTCTGGGACTGAGCCCCACACTGGGCTCCTTGCTCAGAGGAAAGCCGGCTTCTCCCCTGCCTACTGCTCCCCCTGACTGTGCTTGTTTTCTCCCTCCCTCTCTCTCTGCGTCAGATAGATAAAATCAGGATAGATAAAATCTTTACTTAAAAAAAAAAATCTAGACTGTACACTGAACTGGAATTTTTAACCTCTGCCCGAGGGCCCACAGACGAGTCAAGTTCTTAGAGACACAAGTAGATACAGTGCCTTCCTGCCCTAGGCCCAGCACCCCTGCCCCTGTCCTGCCCAGGCACCTTGGTGTACTGTTCCACCAGCTTTGTGAAGTAGTTGAAGAGGCTATGCTGCGGGCGGAGGAAGTCAAACTGGTAGTTACGTTGCTCCTTCTGCATCAACTGGGTCAGAAACTGGCGGCCGTTCCTGGCCACAAACTGAGCCGTCAGCTTCACCACGTCCAGGTCAAAGGCTGAGATGGAGGGGGGGTCTGCTATGAACTCAAACTCAGGAGGGGGCTCTTTCGGCACGATGGTCTCTTGTATCACCTGGGCTTGAACCTAAGACGCGGAGAGAATGTGAGGCTCGAGAGAGGGTAGGAAGACACTCCCGACAGGATGGCACAGGCCTCCACATTTCTGCCAATCACCTGCACACCACTGGCCCACAGTGTGAGAGAATCCTAACTCACAAGAGCAGTGATTTCTTGGCCAACTGTGGCCTCCACTCCCTGAATGGCTTGGACCAAGAACCATGCCCCTCTGTATTTCTGTTGTGGCCATGAAACCGAGGGCCAAAATCGGGTGGCAGAAAAAATTCTGACAAACACATGCCTTATTAAATCCCACCCCAGGGGGATGAAGGACACAGTCAGCCCTACATGTCTGCAGAGGACCCACTGGACAGAGGACTTCCACATTTGTTACCACGCCTGACCTCCACACGAACCATGTGGTGGACAGAATTACTAGTGTGAATCCCTTTTACAAATGAGGAAACTGGGGTAGCCTGAGGCCCTAGAAGTGGTAAACTACAATGGAAGGTCACAAAATCTATTCCAACCTTTATTTCCCACTGTAAAACAGGAGGTAGCCTTTGCCACCATGCTCCAGGAATACAGCAAAGAGAAGGGACCAGTCTTAGGTCTATACAGGAGGCAAAATGTGCCAGCCCTTATTGTCTTCACTGATAACCCTAAATGTCCCTAGTGATGGACTTAGAGAAGATTAGGGTATTAAGGCGGGCCACATGGAGGGACCCCAGGAAGGTGAAATGGATGGGAGGGATGGCTCAAGGGGCCCACAAGCCACATCACAGCACTGTCCTCGCTCCATGGACAAGGCAAAGAGGAGGGCCAAGGGCCTAAAATCTGGATTGCTGACCCTGTGGCCTGGGTCAAGCGTACTTCCCCAAGCCTCAGGTTCCTCATCTGTAAAATGGTCACTTTGCTGTCCTCCTCACGAGCTGCTGGGAGGTGCCAATGAGACTCCTAAAATACTGAGCACAGAGCTGGACAAGCAGTGCTCAAGAAACATCAAAGGCCACAGCACTTTGCTACCTGAGCCTCAGCGTCTTCATCTGTGGATAGAAACCTCATATCTCTCCCTGGCTGGTAGTGAGGTTTAGACAGCAGAGCTCATTACCCTCCCCTCCATGGCCTGCCTTCCCTCTCAGCCCTGGGGATATGAAGGAGGGGATGGCTCTAACCTTCTGGGGCAGCTGCTGCTGGGTGGCCTGCTGCTGCTGCTGCATGACCTTGGGGATGGCGGCCGAGGGCTCCTGAGCCTTCCCCTCCTTGAATTCGCTGACCTTGTGGCGGTAGTAGGCATGGTAAGGATCGTTAGGGTTCAAGAAGTTAAACTTGGGATTGTTGATCTCATTCTGTCGTATCCTAGCTTCAAATTCAGGTCCGTTTCTACAAGGAGGAAAAGAGAGAATTAACACCACAAGCCTGACAATTGCCTAAATGCAGAACACTGCCCCTTCAAGCCCCCTACTTGCCACCACTTGCCACTCAAGCTAGCCCAGGCCTGAGCGCAGCAGAGGTCCTCCTCGAGGCTCCTAGTGTCAGTGGCCAAAGTCCTCCGCCTCCTCCAAGGTTGGGCCAGGCCTCCACAGGGTCTCCCAGACCTCTATTGCTCCTGTAGCTCTTCTGCTAGTCCTGCCATCCCACAACTATCTAAACTCATTGCTTTTTTCTTTGAATAAATTTATTTTAAAATGCAGTTTAAAAAGAAGACGTATTACTACTTCACATAAAAATCAGTAGAGCTTTACACTAACAAAAGGAAACATAAAATTAAACACAATGAAAATAAAGTAGTATCATTAAAGTCTCGCTCCAAGTTTGCTGAGATGAAGGCCAGTTCTCTTAGTTAAAAAGGGAGATGACAGAGGGCTGCAGTGGTGTTAAGGATACTCTAGCACTAAACTGACACTTTGTCCTTTGGGTAACCACAAGGGTTGGAAAAAAACATCTAAGTGTAAACAATTTCATGTAATGCTTTGTCCAAGTACCACCTAGAATCACCTCATTTAGTACTGGGTGAGGCCCACAAAAGAAACACTGTGCTCTCCAAGGACCCGGATCTGTGTTGCTGCATACGGCACATCCACATGACAAGAGGAGAGCTTTAGAAGGGAGATCTCCCATCTCTCCCCGTACTGAGAAAGTTTCCCACATATACCCTAGGTCTTTGCATGCCTTTAAAAACCTCAGGACTGGGGCACCTGGGTGGCTCAGTTAACGGGTTAAGTGTCTGCCTTTGGCTCAGGTCATGATACCCGCGTGCTGGGATCAAGCCCCACATCAGCCTTCTTGCTCAGCAGGGAGCCTGCTTCTCCTTCTCCCTCTGCTGCTCCCCCTGCTTGTGCGCTCTCTCTCGCTATTTCTCTCCCTGTCAAATAAATAAATTCTTTATAAATAAATAGATAAATACCGCAGGATTAAAAAAAAAAAAAAGTCCCTCTCATGATATTTGGGGAACCCTGATTTTAAGGAGTCCCAATGGTAACATTTCAAGGGTGTCTAACATATATAATACCTGTGTCACTCAAAAAGCACAATAAACTTAAAGACATAAGATATGGACACATACATGTTTTGAGTTCACTTCTGACTCACCAAGTTACCAAACCTTCCACTCTCTTTTTTTTTTTCTTCCTTACTAGATTACCAGGTTATTATAAAAGGATATTTTAAAGAATAAAAACAAACGGCCAGATGAAGAGTCACACAGGGATAGGTCTGGTAGAGTCCTGAGCACAGGAGATTCTGTCCCTAGAGTCTGGGGTACACCAGCCTCCTGGAACCCTCTCTGATGTGTTCTTGTTCACCGACATGGAAGCTCTCTGAATCACTCTGGTTAGGGTTTTTTTAATGAAGACTTCATGCCACAGGAATGATTGATTAAATCACTGGTCATTGATGACTGAACTCAATCACCAGCCCCTCTCCCCTCCCCAGAAGTCAGGGGTCCAAACTTCTCTGTCTCAAATTCCCATGTGTAAAATGCAGCTAATACGACCTTCTCTCTCTACCCTGGAGAACTCAGAAGATCAAATCAGTTAAGGAGATGGCTAAGTCTTTTGGAATCATACAGCAGCCTGAAATGCAAGGGCTGTTATTCCTATGAAGGCTAGAAAGGGCTGTTCCATAAACACTAAAGATGATGTGGGTATTAGATGTTTGTGGTGGGGCACCTGGACAGTTCAGTCAGTTAAGCGTCCAACTCTTGATTTCAGCTCAGGGCATGATCTCGGCTCAGGGCATGATCTCGGCTCAGGGCATGATCTCAGGGTTGTGAGATCGAGCCCTGTATCTGGCTCTCCACTCAGTGCAGAGTCTGCTTCAGATTCTCTCTATCCCTCTCCCTCTGCCCCTCCTCCTTTTCTCTCTCTCTCTCTCACACACACACACACACACTTTCTCTCTAAAATAAATAAAATCTTAAAAAAAGATGTTTGTGGGGCCTCTTCCCTCACTCCTCCAGCCAGAGCCCCGCACTGAAAAGATGCCCTGAACATATCAAGGGACAGATGGTTCCAGGGGCTGCTGGCAATAGCAGCTTCACACTCTCGAGACTTTCACACCCTGACCTTGCTAGCTGGAGGGCGAGACAGGGTACAGGCAATGCTGTGCCACAGATTAGCCTTCGTACCAAACTGTGCCATGGTGGTGCTCATCAACACCCAGGCTAGGTCCTCTGCAAGTTCTGGTCACACTCTGTAGCATGAATAACACCATGGGGTCTTAATTAGGCAATGTATGAGTCCAACTGGAACCTCATGCTTGGGGAAGAAGCACCTTCCACCTTCTGAAATAATGCAAACTACACACTCAGGTACTGATAAAGTAGGCCATCATGCCCAGCAAACACCCAGGGCAGACAAAGGGCTGCTCAAAAAGGGTGGGGGGTGGCGCTCTGCTTGTCTCCTCCATCACTGCCTCCTAAGCCATAACCTCACCACATCTGGGAATAATCTGAAAGAAAATGAGAAGGCAGGAATGTTCATTCCAAGCTATTCTTTTCCTTTAAATTAACTTAATGTTAATTTTAGAATTATGTTCTCTAACACAAGGAATAGATTTCAGCACAAAAAGACATGATTCTGAGTCAACGCAGCTGGTGGGACTTTTTAAGGGTAATTTCCACTTCAGCTTCTTGACAGGAGAATGTAGGAAAGACCAAACCTAGAGAGGAAAAAAAACTTCTTTCGGAAAAACATACTCAGTGATTTTAACTGAATGCTCCATCAATCAATGTGTGAGATTCAACAGAAGTGGAAAGATGGTCCCATATGCTTCCTTTATCCCAGAGTGAGATGATGCTTGTCTGTCCCTCCAATGCAATGTAAACGAAAGCAAGTCCACAGATACTTAAAAATGCCTACAAGGCAATCACCTAAGCCAAAAATAAATCTAAAAATATGGATGCATACATTTTTATTTTTAAGAAAACTTGGATACTCATTTCTGTGGCAGCAGAGGCTGGCACAAAATTATTGGAAAGCTACTTGGCAAAATGTTTAAGAAAATCTTTAAAAATTCTCTTTAAGCCAGTTATGTGCCACACAGAATTTTCTTCTAAGAAGACAATCTAGAAGGAAAAGAAAATGCTCAGATTTCCCCCACAGTTTTGTGTGCCAAACTGAAATGCTGGAAACAACTTGGAGGAAAGGAGAGAGGAGACAGCCAAGTCAAGGGAGGCCTGTCACCTCAACATGGTGCGTTGAGGATGGCGCAGCAGCAGAGGACTGTGGAGCAACAGGAGAAAATGCTTCTAACACAGCACAAAGGGGAAAAGCAGGATGTGAAAGTATGTACTAATATTACAAGGGTCTAAAAAAGGACGTCAAGGACCAGAAGGAAACAGGAAAGTGAAAACAGCTGGTAGAAACTATTCTGGTAATGAGACTGTGGTGATTCTTCCTCTAACACCCTTTTCCTATTTATTCTGTTTTTAAAATTATCAGGGCAAAAAGAGAAGCATGAGCGTTGCTATGAGACGTTGAACATTTATCATAAACACTTACTGCCCTGAACCTAACATTGTTCCCCCAAGCACAGAGCAGATTTAATGCAATATCCTGGTTAAGCAAAGCCTTTGAAATGTGAGGCTATGAATCCGCATGGAGCCTGACAAGTAAAAGGCCTCAGAGTAACCTATGTTTCACTTTATTAAGAGGCTGGGAAGGAAGAAACCCTCTATTAAAATGTACTGTGATGGGGATACTGCCTTGGGATCAAGGCAAGGCCCTCTGGAGCACATGTGCCCTGACCAAGGGCAGCGGTCTGTTCAAGGTGGGCAGCTGCTTACATGCAATGAGTTGTCCAGTTTGTTGACAAAAGCCAGAAATCCAGATTTACTGTGCAAGCTCCTCATTTTTAAATGGTAGCAACTTATTCAAAAATACATTATTGTGACGGTGACTGGGTGTTTCAATTGGTTGAGTGTTTGACCCTTGGTTTCCGCTCAGGTCATGATCTCATGGGTCACGGGATCAAGCCTGTGTCAGGCTCCCTGCTGAGTGGGAGTCTGCTTGAAAATTCTCTCCCTCTGCCCTACCCTTTCCCTCCCTTCCTCTCTAATAAATACATCTTTAAAAAAATATGTATCATGAGGAAAAACAACAGCTCTATAGGCTGCATGTGGCCTGCCGGCTGCCAAAAAAATACTTTAACTCGGGCGGGGGGGGGGGGGGGGGGGGCTGCTGACCTTTGGAGTCAAGCGGCCACAGAGGATTCCATCTGAGGAGCAGATGTGTGTAAAACATGATGGGGAAGGATGAGATGAATTCGCACTGACTTCCAAGTCATCCACAAAGACCGCACTCAGTCCCATTCCCTCTCTCCTGCCTCATAAGAACTCTGAGCTCGTATTTTATTCCATCCTGCAGAGGCGTCAGTGGAAGCTGTGAGGAGCACAGTTCTTGCATAATGAGAATGACCAACTCCCTTTTTATGTCTTCCTCCGGCCAGCAGCTCAGACACAAACACAGACACAAATACTCTCCCTGACAAAACAGCTTTCCAGGCACTTCCTCAGGCCTATTTTGGAAGCACAGGTTCCTGGTGCTTCTGGGGCTGGGTGTGATTCACATTCTGTCACTGCCATGCCATGCCGAGACACTAATCCTGACCGTGGCCCACCTCACCAGCATGCTGTGGTGTTAGATGAGCTAACGGGCCCAGGCTGACAATGCAGAAGCAGCTATGTTACCTGGCCACAAAGCTGGCAGTCTTGTCAACGATATTCCTGACTTCTGGAGGAGGATAAATAATTCCCACCACTGGCTTGGAGGGGGTAGAATCCTCCTTCGAAGAAGCTTCTTCTTCTGTGGGCTGTGAAAACAAGAAAAGGAAAATAACGTCTTGAGGTTCCTGATATGGGGGACTGAAGTCAAACTCCTCTAAAATCATTGAGAGCATGGACTCTCTCCCAGGGACTTTCCTTGAGTTAGGACCTTCTGCTCCAGAAAACCGGCTCTTAACTGCACTGTGCCCGCATGGGACTCTCCTGGGGAACCGGTGGAAAGAGCAGCCTCCTTGACTCTCACAAGCTAGCCAGTCTGTGACACCAGGAACGTGGATTTTTACCAAGTGGCCAGACGATTCAGATTTGGGGGAGAGGGGAAAGGATCTGACCACATTCTAAGAAACCATCTTCCAGAATCCAGAAGGCCATGTCTTTACCCAGGGATGTTCCTGGCACGGAATATTTAATGACTGCTAAATAAAGATGGGAAATTCTGCTGGCAGTGCCTTATGCCCCTTCCCTCTGCACCTATTCTTGTCTTAACCACCACTCAATGCTCAAATGTTCTGTGAAACCCCACTGAAATGCACAACATCAACTGTCCCATAAATTCCAATATTCTTTCTTCACCAGCTTCTTTCCATTAGTAAACAAAGGGTGAGTCTCTCATCTGGAAAAAAAAGATAGCATTTCCCTGCCTTCATATTCTTTTCTGCTGTTACACTCTCCCCCTCTTCCTCTGATAGCTAAATATCCTGAATTTCCGCAGTCTTGCCATTCCCACTTCCCCACCTCCCATCTGGTCCCCATCCATTTCAAGTGCCCTTCCAAAAGTCAAACATGACTGCCTAGAGCCAACTATAGCCAGCTTCTGGTCATGTGACCAGTGACCATTCCTTCACAAAACTCTCCACTCAACTCCCATGCCCCATTATCTGTGTCTTTCCTTCCTGCTCACCACTCCACCTGAGCGAGTTTCCCTCCTGGCTCCTGTTTCACCTCCTGCCCTATATTAGGGTTTCCCAAACTTCTATTCTCCACAGTATTCACACTGTACTCAGGCACTCACAACTATGGCCTTTACTTCCCCTACCACCTCGGGACTGAACAACCCCACCCAAAATGATGCCTCAGATCACTGTTATGTGTCACAGAATTCTAGATTGAGCGGCTCCGGGGCACTTTTCCTCTCAAACCGCTTTCCTCATCAACGGCCAACCACGCACTCAGTCATCCAAGTCAGAAACATGGCCCTCTTCTCCCTTCCTCGGCCTCCATATCCAATGGTAACAGTTATCAAGCACACAGCAGGTTCCATATACCTTTCTAAAAACTTTAAATATATTAACTCCACAGCCGTTATCAGAGGCCCATGATGTGAATACTCATTACCCTCATTTTACCCGTGACAAAATCGAGGAACGTAAAGCTTAACTAGCCCAAATGGCAGAACCAGGAATCCAACACATCACTTGAGCTGAAGAGCCTGCACCACCAGTCATTGCGTGACTTGCGTTTGCCCATCCAGTCTGTCCCACCCCCACCCCCAACAGATCTAGGGCAGGCGCTCAGAATCTTTTGAGTAACTGTACTCCTATATATTCTCATCACTACCTGCCTACATGAATTTCTGAAACACAGATGTCAGTTATCCAGCTTCAAACTCCTCCTTTTCTCCCCACTGTGTACTAGGAGAAGTTCAACCGCCCCCAAAATGCATCTTTTGCTACCACTCTCCCACTCCTAAACTTCAACAATACTTTTTAATTTACTCTCCACCAGAGATACCAGGTGATCCCTACCCTGGTGTCTTTGTAATTATCTGGTATTACCTCACTTTTCCCCAAGTGACTGGGAAAATGCCAAGGATATAGATGTACTTAAAATGAACCTCTTTTGTCGTGTACTCTGCTATATTCCCAACCCAAAGCAGTGGTCCCCATACAATATGTGCTCAGTAAACGTTTGCTTAATGAATATAAGATGCTGTTAACCTTTCCAATCACCTGTCTGGCAAACTACTAATTCATCCTTTTAAAAGCAATTCACCTATCACTCATGTGGGTTTCACCTACTTTAATTTCCCCTTCACACCATCAAAGAAATGTTGATTAGTTTCTTTTGTACCTGATCCTTATAGGGCCTATCACAACATACTGCAATTATTTACACACCTCTTTCCCCCTCAGCTGATTTAAGGGCTGGCTGGTATCATTTATGGTGATCGAAACAATAACCATTTGTAGAATGTTCACTTATATGCCTCCCCACTTAGAACTGTGACCTCCCTAAACTAGGTATGTTTCATTCATTCTAAACACCAGCCTTGCATGGTGTTTAGCTTAAAGCAGATGCTGGGAATTAACAAAAACGTACCGTACAGGTTGGAAAACTAGGGATTACTGGGCAAAAACCGGCGGGCTGGGCAGGCGGCGGTGGGGGACGGCGACGGTGGGCCCAATAACCACAGAAAACCTATGGATGGGCAGGATCAGTGCTTCTCAAACTTTAATCAATCACCTTGAGATCTTGTTAAAATGCATAAGTATTTAGGTCTGGCATTTCTAATTAACTCCCAGGTGATGCTGATGCTGTTGGTCCGCGGACCACACTTTGAGAACCACTGTTCCAAGAGCGCTTCTTTTGCTACCAGAAGAGAGCGCAGAGCGGGAAGCGCGCTGCCTCCTGGGACTTGTAGTCCCTCCAAGCCCTCGTAAAGCGGCCGCTTCCTCCTCCGCACAAGTGAAGAGGGCCCGCACCGGAGGGGAGGACCCAGGCCAAGGATCGGGCTGCCGGTAGAGGTGCGGGGGTCGCGGTACCTGTTTGGGCTCGGTGGCCGCGGGCGGTGGCGGGGGCACCGCCTGCACGGGTCCGGCCGGCATGACTGCGACGCTCAGGGCTGCCAGTCCGCCTCGCTGAAGGTGAGCGGGGCTGCGTCAAAGCAGCTCCCCGCACGGACGACACGACAAGCTCCCAAGATGGCGGCGGCCGACAGAGTCGTCGCGGAGGAGGGGAGGCTGACGCACTTCCGGGACTGCCCCTTCTTCGTGATGCAACTTCCTACCCCCTCCCTGGAGTCTTCTGCGCGAGACGCCGTTGCCATGGCAGCGCTCAAGGCACCCGGCTAGGATTTGTGGGGTTGCCCTGAGGCGCTGGCGCGCCGCGGGCAGTTCCAAGAGCCGACCAGACCACAAGGGCTGAGGCTGCGACGCAGGAGACTGGGGAGACGTTCTATACCACTCGCCGGACGCTCTCCGCACACACCCCACGGCCCTGGCCCCCTTCTTTACTCCAAAGGTGGGTTCCTCTCTCCCTCCTATTGGCCTATCATCTTGGAGAGCCCCTTCCCTTATAGCCTGCTTCCTCAAAGTCCCGCTTCCCTCCTCCCTTAAACTCCTCTTCTTTCGCTTCACGCCTACATCTTCTGAACCCCCTTTCCAAACCAAGTCCCAAGGCCTAATTCTCTTTTAGGACTGCCTTTTCTAGGGTCCACCCTCTGCCTTCCATAGGCTGGCCCCCAAACCCCGCGGACCGTCTCGAATCAAGACTTCTTAAAGCTCCATCCCTCACTCCCAAAGATGCGTTCTTGCTGACTACTTCCCTAGCTTCCCCGAGCTCACCTCGAATCCCGCCCTTCCCATTTCCTCTCCTGAGATCCTGTCCTCCTTGTTCCGTCTCGGCTCCATCCCAGCGCCGGACTGCAGGCCGGTTTTTAGCCCATGCCTGGATAGTTTGTTTCTTCACCTGTGAAATGGAGGCGGGATGGGAAGAGATGCCCTCCCAAGTGTCTTACCCCATCTCTCTTTTACACACACACACACACACACACACACACACACACACCCCATAACTGGTTTATGTCGTTGTAATAACGTAGAATGATGATAGCTAGGATTTATTGAACATTTACAGTGACCAGATCTTCTGCCAAACACTATATGCATTACATCACTAATCTCTTTTTTTTTTTTAAGTTTTTCTTTATTAATTTGTCAGAGAGAGAGAGTATAAGCAGGGGGAGTGGCAGGCAGAGGGAAAAGCAGGCTCCCCACTAAGCAAGGACCCTGGACTCCATCCCAGGACTGGGGACTCCATCCCAGGATCCTGGGAAAAGGACTTGAGCTTAACCGACTAATCCATCCAGGTTTCCCTACATCACTAAGTTCTTAGAGCAATTTATTTACAGACGAGGACAGTGAAGTTCAGAGTTGGTGGCGTGAGAATCCAAACCCAGGCCATTCTTACTCCTCTACTAGTGCAGCTATTCCTTTGTCTTCACTCAGTCCCTTCATTGTCCCCCAGGAATCCAGGCATTAGCAGTCCCGAGTCAGAGGCTGACAACTGGGATATATAGATGGTTTCAGAATTTCCAAGTGTTTTCCTGGTGGTGACCTCGAATCTCAGCTGGGGCACTGACCAGGAGGTAGGCATAATCTTTACCAGAGGAGAGAGTCCTAGGACTTAGAGTAAGAAGGGGCTTGCATGTTGAATGGGAGTGGAGGAAAGACTCCTGCCCTTCTCTGCAAGTCAGAAGTCCACCTTAAGCATGAGGGAACTGGGGAGACGGCAGAGTTAGCTGCTGTTCCTTCCACTGGTGATGGCCCAATTAGTGCCATCACCCATATGACCTCGGGAATAGTCAGGGCAGGGCTGTCAGCCTCAGGCTCACGATTCCACTCAAGAACCAGGAATTACAGAGAAAGCTCACGTCACGTGCTCCTTCACTTGCCACACATGAAAGTGGTTCTCAAAGCCCTGTTTATAATGGCAAATCCCAATATTCAGAAGAAATGACATAAGGTAACCTTGGATATTTTTCAAAGTTTTGTTTTCCTCTTCCATATTGCTGATGCTTTGGCATTTGTGGCTGCTTCTCAGAACCAGAATCTAACAGGAGTTGGATCTCAGAGGGCCCCAGATGGCAGCTGTAATTATCTGAGGCCAGTTTTTCTCAGTATCTTCACAGATAAGCTCCCAAGTCCTAGGTGCTTTGCCACCTGAATATTCCTCCTCCCAGGACAGCACTGCTTGCTTGCTTGCTTGCTTTCCTCCCTCCCATTCCTGGAAGTAAAACCAAAATGTTTCAGTCTGTTATTCTCGTTGGTTTCTGCCTCATTCCTGGGGTATATAAAATCTCCCAGGTGGCAATATCTCCTGAGAGTCCATCGCCGCGGCAGAGTATGTGTGCGGGGATACGGGCCTGGGTGTGTTTGTGAGTGTTGTAGGGTGGAGACTCGCTGCCCTGGGGGTGGAAATTTATCCCCATTAGAGATCCTCATAGGGAAATGGTGGCCTCTAGAGACAGGGCTCCACGGGTCCTTCTCTGTCCCTATTCTTGACGTAGTGCCCAGGATGCCAAAGGCATGCAATCACCATTTGCTTACTGAACACACAGGATCTGACCCTCTACACCTCCACTGTTCAGTACGGTGGCCAGCCATCCATGTGGTGGTGCATTTGAAAATGGTGACTGGTCCAAACTGAGATGTGCTGCAGGTGTCAAAGAGACACTGGATTTCAAGACTGAATGTAGAGAAGACTGTAAAATAATCTTAATGGTGTTACGTTGATGTCATGTTGAAGTGATAGTATTTAGAGTTTATTAGGTTAAATAAAATATTTAATTAAAATGAATTTACCTGTTTCTTTTTACCTTTTTTATTTGGCTAGTAGAAAATTTAAAATCCCATGTGCAGCTAGCATTATATTCCTTTTGGACAGTGCTGCCCTAGAAGCATCATGGCTTGAAGACAGAGCAGAGATGTTGGACTCAAGAACCCTAGCTCCCTGAGTGACCTTGGCTTCATCCCCTAATTTCCAGAGCCTCAGGTTCCTCATCTGTATAAAGGAGGCAGATTCAGGAAGTAGTGCACAGTAGGACCTGTGGTCAGAGCTTAGCACTATTAAAGCACCTCTGTGCTCAGGCTCAAAACAGGTGAGCCAACATGAGCTTTCCCTCACTTCAGCCCTCTGGCCCTCTCCTTCTGGTACAGCCTCCTCCCTGTCCCGCCAGGAAACTTCCCTGAGAGCACACTCACTCACTCTTGCTTTCATCCCTTCTCAGGGACTGAAGAGCGACTCCAGGCCAGCCCTGCACTGGAGACAGGAAACCAGGCATCTGGGTGAGCCTCCCAGAGCCCACAGACCAGACATCCAGCCTCACAGGCAGGTACCTTTGCAGAGGTGAGGACAGGGCCCAGTCCTCTGAGAGGCCTGAGAAGCCGGCTCAGTCTTCAGGAATCACCCCTTGGTGCCTTTGAGTGTCCCAGGACCTGTGGGCAGCAGCTGGCTCTCAAGTCCTTTCGCCCAGATGGCCAGATCATACCATAGCGAAAGACAGTCCATGTGCTTGCAGGGAGGCAGATTGCCAACTGCAAATAATTACTCAAATAATCATCAGTGCCAGTGTGGCGTATGCTGGGAGGGAAAAGAACAGAATGCTCAGAGGGGTGACAGGTGAACTCACCTGGCCTGGGGACCTGCGTGAGCTGTGTTGTCTGAAAGAAGTGTGGGGAGGAAAAGGCACGCTCTGGGTGAGAAGATGCTGGGGTGGGAACAGACCACACAGGGCCAGAGCCCAGGGAAGTATTCCAGTGTTTATACTATGAAAAGCCATTCAAGGGCTCGAAGCAGGAGGATGAGTTGTCTTTTAAATGATCACTCTGACCATATACAGATGGATGAGGTGGTGCTGGACAGAGGGATGAGGGTGGTCCCTCCAGGAGGCTGTGGCAGTGGTCTGGGGAGAAGAGGGAGCATGAAACAGCACGACGAACACAGTGGTGGGTTCTCAGTGTGGTCTGGACACGAGACTGGCAGCCTTAGGTGCTTGGATAGGGGGTAGAGAAGGGAATCCGAGGAAGTGCCCAGTTGCACATAGTGGGGGCGCCCTTTTCTGAGCTGAGTGAGGTTGGGCTGGAAGTAGGTTGGAGGAAGAGAGATTCCTCCACCAGGCCTGGACTTGCTGAGGCTCAGGGAGATCAACCATGGCCTAAATACTGCCCAGGCAGCCCCCGCACTGTAGGGAGGAGCTGTGGTACAAGGAAGCACTTTCTGCAGCTGAGAAAGCCACAGAGAACAAGAGACCCTGCTGTAGGGTAGGGAGAGACCAGGGCTGCCCAGCTCTGAACAGAGAGAAGAGGGTCACACTGGCAAGGCCTGTGATGAGCCACTGGAGGGGTCAGGACAGTCATGCTTTTCCACCTTCTGAGTCAAGGACCAGGGGCCATTCATCCAAATCACTGGCTTCAGAGGTCCACGGACTCCAGAGATGGATGAGAAGTGCTCCGTGTGAGCTGCAGGGGGAAGAGGGGACATACAGAAGGCAGGCAGTGGCTGCAGACAATGATGGTGTTTGCTCTTGTTACTGCTAATAACAGTAATCACCAGACTAATGGTCACTATTGCTCGAGAACTGTTACTCATGTCTTGCCATGCACCAAGCGCTTTACTCGTGGATACTGTTAATGACCTCACAACCGCTCAGCCTGTTTGGGGATGGTGTCCCCATCTTACAGCTGAGACAGCTAGGGTTCATAGGGGTATAGTGACTTGCCTGAGGCCACATAGCCAGGAAAGGGCAGGACTGGAACTCTCTGCATTCACATATAATAGGGCCCCTGTCACCAGAGTGACAGATTTTCAGGTTTTCCTCCCTTACACCTTAAGACAAAGTTAAGGTATTTAAATTTTTTTTTTGTGGGTTCTTTTCATTTCCCTGTTCAAATTACTCAGTATTCACTTGCCAGTGAATGTCTACCATGGGCTAGGCCTTAGGCTTGCCATACTGGGGATACCACCTTGGCTAAAGTGAACTGAGGACCTGGCCTGGAGCGTGGAGGCCATTCCAGCAGAGAGGGATAGGGGTCCAGATGGGAGAAGCCCAGAGAGATGATCTTGCCCAACCTGAAGAGTGCTCAGGGAAGGTTTCTTGGAGGAGGTGATATCCAGGAAGCCCAAAGGATGGGAGGAATTAGGCTGATGATGGGAATTGGATGGGGAAAACATGATTCAGACAGAGTGCACAGATGGGCCCAGGTTCAGAAATGAGTGCCTACACCTGAGCTGCTGGTGGAGCTGACTGGGGCTGAAATACAGAGTATGGGGTGGTGGTGTGGGGACCAGAGAGGGCTGCGGGGAAAACTGCGGCCAGAGGTGGCCTTTCTCCCTTAGGAGTCCTGAGGGGGCGTTGACCAGTGTGACCCGATCTGATCAGATATGGCCCAAATCTCTAGAGCTGAAGTGTGTCATTGGAGGGGACACCCCTGTGGCCCCGCCAGAGACAGCTGCGGTGGTCCAGGTGGGAGATGATGGTGGCTGGGTAGGATCCAGCACTTCCTGTCATGCTGTAGCTACAACTCTCTCTTAGTTGACTTATGGAGCTGGGACTTGGGAGCGTGGACGTGGGGCAGGGTGGACAAGTGGGATTCTGGGGAGGTCTCTTTACTACCCAGGTATTAAAGGGCCCATGGCCTGGGCCTGGGAAAGACTTTTTCTCAGGCTCTAGGTAGGGCTTTTGGCCTAGGACCCACTGGGCAGAGCAGGATTTTGGGAAGTTTCCTCCAGCAGCAGCCACATGGTTCTGGCTAACGGGGATCCTCTCTGCTCACCCCAGGAGCCACGAGGATGGCCCACCTGCTGGGCAGCCAGTCCTGCATGGACAGTCTGCGTAAGGACCTTACCGACCTGCAGGGCGCCATCGTGGATGTGTTCTCTCGTGCCGGACCAGTGCGCTTCCCCTCCTGGAAGTTCCCTGATCGTGTGGCCTGCGACCTGGACATGGTGGCCCTGTTAGAGCATTATGACCACGTGCCAGGTGACCCCGAGTTCACGCAGCTGTCCCATGCTGTTCTGCTGGAGCTGGTCATCGACAGGTGAGGGCCTTGACCAAGCCCAGTGATCTTGGGGTGCTGGCATCTGCCCCTTAAATCAGTAAACCAGCCTCAGGATCCGCCCCTTCTGCCACCATCAGGGATCACATCAATATCAATAATCACCTTTAACTGCGCGCCTGTCAGGAGGCTGGCCAGCCCAAGGCCCTCACAGCGATCTCAGCTTCTGTCATGTGCTGTGCTTTCCCATCCTGTCCACCTTTGGGGAGCTGTGGGCCCCCCTCTTGCTCCCTGCAGCTGTGCAGCTCCGAGGGCCACCTCTCCAGCTTCCGTCGGCCACCTCCTTAGGGCTTCTGTGCATCAGGGACACCACAGCTGCTGCTCAGAGTTTCCATCCCAGGCCCTTTGTCCTGGTTTCTTGAGAGCTATCCCATTGTCAATGTGGGTCACAAGGTCAGACACAGGATGTGTTTTTCCAGATTCTGGCCCTGTTGGGAAGATTGCCTCGTAGCCCCGCCACTTCAACACTCTCGTTAAACTTAACATGGCCATCAGCCTTTCACTTCCTGGGGACCACCACCTGGCTCCCTGTGACCAAAACCGTACACGGACTGAAGTCATGGAGGCCTGATAGGCAAGAATAGTTTGGGGATGACTTGCCTGGGGATAAAGAAGCTAGTGTTAAAAAACAAAAAGAAGAAGAAGAAGAAGAAGAAGAAGCTAGGTTTACCACTTAGAGTCCTGGAGGCACACTCAGGATGAAAGTATTCTTTGGAACCCGTGAGAGGCTAAACATGTATAAGCACAGAACACACTTCCTTTTTTTTTTTTTAAGACTTTATTTATTTATTTGAGTGAGCGCACATGAACAGGGGAGGGGCTGGAGGACCTGAGGGAGAGGGAGAGGCATGCTCCCCCCTGGGCAGAAAGCCAGACATGGAGGGGGGACTCCATCCCAGGACCCCTAGGATCATGACCTGAGCCAAAGGCAGATGCCCAAGCAACTGAGCCAATCAGGTGCCCCAAATATACCTTCCTCCTCCCTTGCTTTTACCTATGTTATGCTATGCCATCTGCTAGGAACCGCCTGCACACCCCTTCCTGGTCTGACCAAGCCCCACTCAGCCATCAAGGCCCAATCTTGCCACGCCCCTATAAAGCTGTTGCTGACATGTTTTCCCCACCCCTCTGTCAAGGCCATGCTCTGACTTCTTTCTAGGCATTTTCCCACCCCACCCCACCGCTAATGCTGCCCAGCACTGTGGCAGGCACAGTTGTCCCCATTCACAGAGGAATACACCTCAGCTCAGAGAGGCAGTTGGTGTCTCCTCCTGCAAGGTTTTGCCTGCCCAAGATACCCCGTGGGTTTAGGATGACCCCTCTGCCCCCAAAACAAGGCAGGGTCACTTACCTGCTCAGTATGTTCTATAAATACAAGACCTCTTCCTTTAAAGTAGCTTGGTTCCGGGGTACCTGCGTGGCTCAGGGGGTTAAAGCCTCTGCTCAGTTCATGGTCTCAGGGTCCTGGGATCGAGCCCTGCATGGGGCTCTCTGCGCAGTGGGGAGCCTGCTTCCTCCTCTCTCTCTGCCTGACTCTCTGCCTACTTGTGATCTATGCCTGTCAAATAAATAAATAAAATCTTTAAAAAAAAAATAAAGTAGCTTGGTTCCCCTGCAAAATTCAAACTTGTCCTTCTAATGCCTGTCTTCCTTAGAGCAGCCCGACTCTAATTTTAAGCACTGAAGTTGGGATAGACCCCTAGCTATCTTCATGCCCCCGATGTCACAGAAGCAGCTTGCCCTGCAGGAGAAGACCCTGACTAGAATCCGGAAGCTGCAGGGTGCCCCTGGCCTGTGTGCTTGCCAGGCCCTTCCACTCAAGGGTCTCAGCCCTGTCCTCTGTAAGGAGAAGGCTCTGAGCTACCTGACGTAAGGCAGCCACCCACCCAGCACTCTTGGAGCACGCGCAATACAACTGAAGCGAGACCCAGTCTGCCAGAGCATCCCCGTGTGGTGGGGAACACCAGGCTGAAGTGCTGATAGCCAGGAGGCCCAGAAAAGGCCCCCACGTTCAACCCTCAGGGAGAGCTTCCTGGAGGAAGTGGCCCCTTGGATTGGGTTTGAAGCTGGTCCAGCAGAGCATGTTCTAAGGCCCTCAAGGTCCCCAGAGTCGGAGGCTGCTAGTTGTGGGGTGCACAGGCGTGCTGGCACCAGGCTCTACCCTAGCTGACCCTGCCATCTCTGCCCACAGGCTCCTGCTGCTGCTTCAGAGCTGCACGAGCTACTTGGAGAACCTCAGTTCAGAGCAGACAGTGCCTGCTACCCGGGCTGTGGGGCCCTGCATGTCTGTGGGGCTCACGGTGCGACGCTTCTGGAACAGCCTGTTGAGGCTGCGCATGATCTACCAGCAGGCAGCCCCCCAGGTGGGTTAGTCACCCTCACACCTGTCTACCCTGCCACAGTCCCAGCCTTGTGGCACACCATGTGGGCAAACCACCCAAATTCCTGAAGGAGATGGTGTCACTGTCTGGGCTCACACCCCTCAGAGGAGATGGTGTCCCCTCCAGAGGCAGGCCTCGGGGGATCATGTCTGGGCTCCCAGGGTCTGCTGTTTATGCTGAGCCTACCCTGAGCCTCAGTTTGTTCATCTGTACAGTGGGAATAATAACAGTCTCTCCATCTCGGGGCATTGTTGGGTGATACTGTTAATGTTCGCCCCATTCGTTATGGCTTCTCCTATAATTTTCACAAATCCCTGTGGAATGGAAAACTGAGAGCAGCTATGGTGACACGAGAACAAGCAGGTCCACTGGGCAAAATCTCCGGAACCAGCAGCTGTGGCTTCACTGTTAGACTCCTTGTCCCATGCACAGAACGGCACAGAGCCGGGGGGGTAGGGGGAACAACAGAGAGTTGGCCCAGGCTTGGTAATTTGAGGCAGTGAAGAAAGAAGGTTCTCTCTCCTACTCACGTTGGTGTCAGATATCTAACATCTAAGGGTCTGAACATCAGAAGAGGCTGTACAGAATACTCACCAGGAAACTGATCCCCTCCTGGGTCTGTCTCCTCCATCTGCTTTCCCTTTCTTTCCCTGACCACAGAAACGAGTAAACCAAGGGGAGAACCTCACCTCCAAGCCTACCGCCAAGGGCGAGCCAGCCAGGAGCCCTGAGCTTGTGACTGCCAAGTTCCTCAAGCCCCCCTCCCTAACGCCACGCTTGTCCCAGACCTGCCAAGAGCCGGAGAGCCTCCCCATCAGAGTCTCCCCACAGTGTCCAGCCAGCACTGCCAAGAACAGCAGGAGTATTCACTCCCAAACGGTGGAGACAGCCCTTGTGCCCTGTGATGCATGCACCAGTGTCCAAAGCAGCCTGCAGGAGGTGGGCAAGGCGGTCATCAGCCTGTGTCAGAGCCAGAACCTTCCCTCGTCCTTAGGCCAGTTCCAGCAGCTGGTGTGGGACAGCATGGGCCTCAGGCCGCTGCCAGCTGCCACCATGGGCCACTGGGCAGCCGAGCAGAGCAAAGACCTGACACGCATCACTAAGCACATGGGGGCCCTCACTCAGCTGGTCGGGCCGCTCAGAGCCCAGCTGGAGGAGGCCGAGGGACAGAAGGATGGACTGCAAAAGCAGGTGGGCCAGCTGGAGCAGGCACTGCAGCAGGAGCAGGGGGAGCGGCAGCGACAGGCGGACGAGGCCACACAGCAACTGGCAGAGTGGGAGTGCCACAGGCAGCAGCTGCTCACAGGTCTGTGCTGGAAAGCGGGGCCCTGAGCCCTGGGGCTCTGCCGCAGCCTTAGCACAGGCTCACTGGGAGGCAGACCCCGTAATAGGGCTGCAGGGACACGTCCGCTGGGGTGAAGAAACCCAGGCTGGGGAGTGGGGTCAGAGGGTGGGCAGCTCCCCAATCTGGTTACCCTGCAGGCGGCCGGAGCTTCATCCCACCTGGGGAGCACTGGAGCTGGTGGTGTGGAACACGTGCCTCAGAGTTGTCCCCTCAGAGGGCAAGGGGGCCGGGGGGTTCATCTCCTCACTCCCATGTGTCCCCAAAGGGGACTCCCTGGGGGAGCTGCTCTCTGGCTTCCATGAAAGCCACCAGACAGAGAGACAGCTAAGGCACTCACTAGGAGCAGGCCAGGGCCCACTGAGGTTGGGAGGCCAGGGGGATTTAGGCAGCTCACTGTCCTTTCTGAGCCTGTCACCTCTGTAGAGGACACAGAGGCCCAGAGCAGTGCAGAGACCTGGCAGCCAGCCAATAGGAAGCAGGAGGAAGAGGGGTCCAGGCCTCCCGGCCTCTCTGCAGAGCTCCAGTTGGCCCAGGCAGCCCCTCCATACAGCACTGCCTGTCATGACGCTGCAGGGTGCACTGGGCCTGAAGGCCCTGGCCAGGCCCATCGGAATCTCTCTCTCTCTTTCTCTCTCTCTCAACCGCTGTAGAAACAAGTGACCTCAAGACGAAGGTGGCCACCCTAGAGGGGGAGCTGAAGCAGCAACAGGAGGCCATGCAGGCCTTGGGTGAGGAGCCCCCTTGTGTGGCCCTGTACCCCATGTCCTGTGCCCAGTGGTGCCGCTAGATGAGCGGTACTGTCTCTGTCCCCCAGGCTTCTAGGAGCCCCAGGGATGGGCCCACCTGGCCACACTGAGTTGGGCTGCCACCACCTCCCACCCAGAGAGCACCTTCTATTTTCACAGAAGGGTTCAGAGCAGCATTTTGTGGCCGGGGACACTGAGGCCCAGAGACAGGCTGTGACCCCTTCCGCCCCACCTCAGGTCCCATCATGGGTCAGGGGCAGTGCAGAGACTCGCACCCAGGCTTCTCTGGCTCTACCCCTCCCCACTCAATCCTGCAGAGACGAAGGCACGGCAGTTTCAGGAGGAGGCTGAGCGCAGGGCAGAGGCCGAGAGGCAGGTGCAGCAGCTGGAGGATCAGGTGCAGCTGCTGGCCGGGCGGCTGGACGGGGCCAGCCAGCAGATCCGCTGGGCCAGCACCGAGCTGGACAAGGAGAAGGCCCGTGTTGACAGCATGGTCCGCCACCAGGAGGTGAGGATCTAGGGGTGTCTGTGACATAGGCTGCAGGAAGAGAGAGCCCCACTGGTCGGGGGGGTACCTGCCCAGCAACCCACAGATCCAGGCTTTTGTTTGATCTTTATCAAGAGCCTGAGCCTTCCCCTGGGCCCCCGGCACTGGGGAAACAGCGATCCAGGGACAGATGCAGCCAAAGGTGGCCTTGCTCTGGAGGAGCTCCCCGCCCAACGAGGACATACAGCTGGGTCACCACAGCTCTGCTGCCAGATGGCTAGGAGGTGCAGGGAAAGTGCTACAGGTGTCCACAGAGGGACAGTCACATCTGTGGGAATCCAGGATGGCTTCTGGGAAGGAATGGCCTTTGAACTGGATGCCAAGGGCTGGTGAGGAGTCCATCAATCAGAGAAAGGATAGGGATGACAAAGAGCGAGCCAAGGCCCAGGTTACAGCTGTGCCCTGGGCACAGGGGCCCTGCAGGAACCCTCAAGGGCAGGGCTGAGGGAGCAGGTGACCTGCCACCTGAAGTAGTTATGGCCCAGGCCGGGAAGGCCTTTCAGTCCCAAGCTGGTGTTTTCCTCAGTTCCCTGTGAACGGTCACGGTCACCAGGTATCGAATGTGTGCTGTGGACAAGGGGCTAGGCCTCAGCTAGCCCCCTTGTTCTTATTCCTCATAACCACAGTAGGAGGTGGACAGTCTTGTTGTCCCTATTTTATGGAGGAGGAGATTGGGGCTCAGGGAGATTATGGCAATTATGCAAAGCTTCGCAGCCAGCCGGAGCTAGAGCCCGGACTCGGAGCAGACCGGCACTGGCTTTTCCTGGTTTGCACTCAGTGGGTGTCAGGAAAAGTGGATCCCAAGTGATATGGGCTGACGGGACACAGGAAACCTAAGGAGAAAAAGAGAATGTATTGCCCAGAATTCCTCCCCCAGTGGAGACTGTGACTGGAAAGAAGAGGGGACAAGATTGATAGTCAGTCCCTTGCTTTCCAAAGTGGCAGGGGTCTGCAAAGTGGGGGGCCTGGGCCTGACCGGGTGGGGGGGCCCAGTGGGGTGTGCACCACTGGCCCCTCTGCCCCTTCTGCTGCACACGCATGCACAGCCTCCCCTGTACACAGACAGGCACAAGGGGGCGCATCAGAGATACCAAGGCCTCTTCTGTCCCACGCTGAGCCTTGCCCCATGGGCCTCATGGCCTCCCTGCCTGCCCACCCTGCCTCAGTCCCTGCAGTCCAAACAGCGAGCCCTGCTACAGCAGCTGGACAACCTGGACCAAGAGCGTGAGGAGCTTCGGGGAAGCCTGGATGAGGCCGAGGCCCAGCGGGCCCAGGTGGAGGAGCAGCTGCAGAGCTTACAGAGCGAGAAGGAGCAGGGGCAGAGCCAGCTCCTGGCCCAGCAGGTGGGAGCCGGCAGGGTAAGGGTGCCGGATGGCTCCCAGACACGGGCCTGTCCCATGTCTGGACTGGTGGGGAGAGGGGTTGTCCCCAGGGGAGCCGGGAGCCATTGTTGCATAAGGCTTGAGCCTCCCCCTGCCCCAGGAGCTGCTGCAGAGCCTGCAACAGGAGAACCAAGGCCTGGAGCAGGCCACGACGGATCTGCGGCTGACCATATCAGAGCTGGAACGTGAGCTCACAGAGCTGAGGGAGCGGGAGCGGCTGCTGGTGGCCTTCCCAGACCTGCACAGACCCATCGAGGCCCAGATCCCAAGTAGGGGCCCAGAGGTGCTGACCAGGGCGTACTGGGGCCTGGACAGGGAGCTGAGGGCTCACCTGGGCAAGACACTGGAATCTGCAGCTCCCTGGCCTGCAGTGCGGTCCCTACTGAGTCCCCAGGACACGGAAGGCGCTTCGTGTGTTAGCCACTCTGTAGATGGGGACACAGAAGCCCCGAGGCAAGGAGACTGCCCACTGTCCGCATGCTGAATCCTCGTGCAGCTCTAACCACCTCTGTAGCCTGTGCTCTTCACCATGTCACATGCCAGTCCTTGCTCAACATCCTGGTGTCCCCCGTCCTGGTGTCTCCCCAAACCACAGCATGGGGCCAGCTCCATGGGCACCGCCCCAGCTTTCCAGTGTCCAGTGTCATGCCCCCCATGCCCCAGGAGTACTAGGTACCCATCTCAGCAGAGAACTGGATGCCAGGCAACCTAGGTTCTTTGAGGCCCTCAGCCCTCATCCCTTGGGGGGGGGGGATGAATCCATTTGCAGGGCTGTCAGGTAGAGTGACGTAATTTAGCTTGGTCACACTAAGTCATCGGTCCTGTGCGCAGCAGGCCAGGGCCTTCCATTGTCTTTTGATCTGCCCCATAAGATGGGTAACAGCCCTTTCACAAGCCACAAGACCGAGAACCACAGCAGGCAGCAACTTGCTTAGGTTCAGAGTCAGAAAGCAAGCATCCATCTCCCCAGTGGTGGGAAAGAATGTGCTTGCTGAGTTCCTGTGACTCATACACAAGAGCTGGCTGCGTGGCCTGAGACACCTTGCTGTCTCTCTGAAAACAAGCGGCTTTGGAAGGGATTCACTCTCTTACCCAGTTACAGCATCTTCAGTGAGCCTGAGGTCCCAGTCAGCTTGCCGTGGTCACCTCCCAGCAGGGAGGGGGTGGGAAACTGGGACAGGACCTCAGGAGAAGGATGATGAGGTCGGGGGTGGGGGGAGGTAGAGCACGGGCCCTGCTCGGCTCCCCTGTGCTCGCCAGGCCACCAACCTAAGGTACACCCCAGCTAGCGTGTGTGCCCTCGGCACCAGGGTCAGCCCTGGCCGGGGGAGGTAACAGAGGGTATATCCCTGCAGGCTCCAGCAATGTTACTGATGACATGGAGAGGCAGATACAGGCCAACGACATCCGCATCCAGGTCCTGCAGGAGGAGAATGGGCGGCTCCAGTCTATGCTGTCCAAAATCCGGGAGGTAGCCCAGCAGGGAAGCCTGAAGGTGAGCAGCCTGGCTCCCCAACCTGAGAGGGCCGGCTCTTGGGGACTTGGGGGAGGCCCCTGACCCAGCAGGTCTTCAGACCCCACCCTGGGAACCTACCCAAAGCCTGAATCATCACATGTGGTTTCCACGTTTCAAGCAGGCGTGAGAATGGTAACGGTGCCTTTCCATTTCCCCCTTCTAGCTCTTGTTCACTTTAAGGACAACCAGGAACCTTGTCAGAAAGCCAAACTTCCCACACTTAACTGCAGCTGGGGTGGCCCTGGAAGGCTCCCCAAACCCTGCACCTGAGAGGAGGGGGCTGATGGTATGGGTTTCAGCCCTCCCTTTTCCTCCATGGCAAGAACACCCTTGCTGAAGGGTGCAGAGAGATTTCCAGGGCCTTTCTGAATTTGCTTTCTTTGCAGCTGATTCCACAGGACCAGCTTTGGGCCCCTCCCAGCAAAGGAATCCAGGGAACAGTGCCCCCAGCCCAGGCCCAGAATGCTTCTCCAGGGTGAGTAAGGCTTTGAGGGAGGTGGGGAAGACGGGGGTGGGTTGGTCCTCCTCACTCACGGGAGATCTTGTCATCTGGTCCTCCCTCAGGCCCCTGGGCAGGCGGCACCTGCCTAGCAGCAGGACAGCCAGCGTGGGCAGGACCCTCCCATGCCAGCTCCGGGAATCCCCACCTCAGCAGTCCTGCGGTCGGCCCGGCAGGTCCTCCCTGGAGGACATGACCCACTCAACCAACTGTGCTCAGAACCCCATCCGGGCCTTGGCCAGGCTGAGGAGGAGACTGTCACCAGGCCAGAGCCAGGCCAGCCCTGCATACCAGCCCCAGGAGCGGCCCATGTAGCCTGCCATGTGGTGGGGCTGGAGGGCAGGTGGCTGGCAACCCGTTCCATGTAATAAAGCCCCGGCCATCTGCCCACAGCACCCTTGGCCTCACAGCACTGGCTGAGTCAGAGGCAGAGTCCTTCCTCCCCCATTCTGGGTGGGGACCACTGAGTCCCCAGCCATGTAGGTCGTCTGCTGGCAGAGGCCTAGCACACTGTCCTGACAGGACAGTGGGAAAAGAGGGTACACAAAGGACAACAAGAAGCTTTAGCACCTGGGCCAGGTGAAAGGTAGTCTTTTGATCCCCAGAGCAAGCACAAAAGGTTGACAGACTCAGTGACCCTACCCATGGAGCATAGTAGGGTCAGGGTAGGGGTAGGTCAGGGAAGGAGAGCAGCTGCCAAGGTAGGCCTGGTGAGGAAGGAGTCAGAGAAGGGGTTCCTGGCTCTAGGGCCTCCTACCCCCAGCTCTGAACCCAGGATGGGGACATTAAGGACCCAAAAAAGTCAGTTATCCTTTTTACTAAGAAACTATTCACCTTCAGGAAATGTGAGTCAAAAGGATTTCTCTAAATCTGGGAGGTTGGATCCCTAGAAGGCAGGGCAAGGCCTCACCTAACCCGACAGCAGGACCCCCAGCAAGCCCTGGATTTCCCAGGCCTGTCTCTTGGGCCCTGGCACTCATGCCACCCAGCCATGCCGGGCCCACAGTCCAGTTCTCTCCACGAAGCCTCCAGCCTGCCCTGGGTCACCTCAGCAGTGAAGGACAGGCTCTAAGGCCTTGCCGAGGACTTCTCAGGGTGGGCACTCCCAGCTTCCTGTGACATCTTCCCCAGGCGAGGAGGCCAGCAGGGAGAGTGCCTCAGTTTACAAGAAAGGTCAAGAGGGGCCATGTGTGTAGCTAAATGGCCATGTGTGTAGCTAAATGGGCATGGCCGCTACCTGCCCAACTCCAGCTTCTGTGGAGCCTGGAGTTGTGGAGGGAGGCTGGGATGCCCTGGCCCTCACAGGCGAAAGCCAGCCCTTGGGGTGGGGTCTCTGAGGCAAGACACGTGGGTCCAAGTCCAGGGTAGGACCAATCACAGCTCATCTCCCCTCTGCTCACAGTTCTGGAGGTCAGGAGTTCAGGTCCTGTATCTGGGTTTTCTGTTCAGAATCTTAGAAGACTCACGTCAAAGTATCTGCCAGGTTACATTCTTTTATGACAGCTCTGGGAAAGGACCCACTCCCAGGCTCCTTCTGACCACTGGCAGAACTCCGATCCTTGCAGCTGTAGGACTGAGGTCCATCTCCCCGATGGCTGCTGTCAGCAGGGGCCACTCTTAGCACTCGGAAGCTGTCTGCCTTCCTTGCCACGTGGCCCCCTCCATCTTCAAGTCAGCAACAGAGAATTTCTCACACACTGAATGCCCTTCTTGCTTCAACTTTCTGACTTCCTATTCTTCCACCGGGCCAGTGAAAACTCTCTGCTTCTAATGGGCTCTCATGGTTAGGTCAGACCCTCTTGGATACTTTCCCTATCTTAAGATCAACCCTGCCATATAACCTCATCATGGGGGTAAAATCTATTACACTCCCCATTGCAGGTTTACAACAAGGCATGTCCATGAGGGCTGGGGGCAGGGTATCTTGAAGCCTGTCTTAGAATCCCCCCTCACAGGCAGCAGAGCCCAAGGCGACTTTTCTGTCTTAAGACATCCACACAAATCTGATCTCTTTATGTTAAAATATATCCATGTTTATTTCAGTATTAAACCTCCCCTACCCCAAGTCTTAAAAAACCCAGCTGCCCCTAAAAGATGCACCACGTTTATCCTGCAGCTCAAGTACTCTGGTCAGCAACCCGTAGCCTGGCCAAGCAGCACAGGACTGGATGGCTTCTGAGGCCTCTGGTCCCAGCCAGGCCTGGGGAGGGAGTCCAGCTGGACAGGCAGCACTTGCTGCTCCTTGTGTCCAAGGGCTGAGGGCGCTATCAGTTGAACATCATAGCCTTGACCAAGATGTGTCCTGAAAGACAGGCCGGGATGCCCCCAAGGCCAGATAGCTCCTCTCACAACCCAGCGCCCAATAAATAAGCACACAACTCGACCAGCCACCACAGCCTCAGTCCCCAGGGATGCCCCGACAGGCAGGTCAGAGAGGCACCAAAGCCCTGGGACAAGCTGCGCTGCCCTACCCACTTCTGCCCCCAGGCCCCTGGCCAGGGTCCCAGGAGCTGCCTGCGAGGAGGGCAGACACAGACATTCCAGGATGGTAGAAGAAGGGCCCCAAGGTGGCTTCTCTTGAGTTGGCAGGTCCAGACCCTGCATCCTCGGACTGGGGAGTGTGGTCCCTCCTTCCCAGAATGAATACGATGGGGTGCCTGGCCCCTCAGCAGGGGAGGCCCCTGTCCTTCCTCCCACCGGCTTCCTGTCCATCCCGCGGTTCTGTTCCGGGAGCCCAGGCCTAGGGCCAGGGTGCAGGTGGGAGGGTCCTTTGCCCACATGCAGAGACCCAGCTTGGGCAGCTAATCGTCTGAGTAGCGGTTTCCTGCATGGGAGCAAGAAAACACCGGGAGGGAGGTGTCAGGTGGGGAGCGAGCAGGGAGGGCTGGCCAAGGGCCCCCACCCCTGGTGCTTACCCAGGACATTGAATTTGCATAGCGGGCAAGTCTGCTGGAGCATCAGCCAGGGGTCCACGCAGTCTCGGTGAAACTCATGCTTGCAGGGCAGCACCCGGAGCCACTGCAGGGTGTTGGGGGAGACTTCAGACCACAGGCCTCCACATGGGGATGCCTGGCCCCACCTGCATGGGGGAACTGAAACTCCTGCAGCCTGTCACCACCCTCCCCACCCCCTAGTGGGTGCTTTCCTAGTTAGAGTAGGAGCTGGTGGGATAAAGGCCTGGTAGGAATGGTTCTGGGGGGTCTCGGAGCAGTGGGGGACATCACAGGTCAGCCTCTGCCCATGGCACTACCTGCTTATTGCAGAAGTAGTCCAAACACACGGCACAGGTCTCAGCACCTGGTTCTGGGGGGCCCTGGGCTGCGCGGCCCAGACGGCAGCGCCGGGTCTTCAGGGATGCCAGTCTCCGCAGCACGCGGAGCTTGAGCAGATCCACCTGGTGGGGGAGGGCAGGCACAGTCAGGCGGGCCCCACGCTGGGGGCACCAGGGCTTCCGGGGGGCCGGCTCTCACCTGGCCTCCAGGTTCCTGCTGGCTTTGCCTGGCTGCCTGCCGCTGGGCCTGGACCACGAGGCCTGTGCACAGGAGCATGGCCACCAGCAGGATGGCATTCCACAGCTGCTGCAGGGGCTTCTGGGCAGGGGAGCAGAGTGTCAGGAAGGCTGGGGCTGCTCTACGCTCTTCCCCCAGTGAGTCCACTCCGAAGACCAGGCAGGTAAGGTCCATTGGCAGCGCGTCCCTGCAGGTTCCTGACTTCCTCTTCTGAAGCCTGCGTGCCTCCCATCTGTGCCCCCAGGGTCAGTCCCCGCTGTCTATACAGCTCCTCGTCCAGCTGCTGAGGGGACCCACCTCTGCCCCCAGACCGTCTCCTGGGAAAAAAGCTTTTGCATTCTTGGAAGCTTCTCTCTGGCAGCCTCACAGACTCCCCAGCCTAGGACCCTAACACTTTCTCACCCTCATCCCTACCCCACACTTCTCCTGGTCTACTTTCTTGGGTGCCATCACCCACCCACTTCCGTCTGAGCCGAGCATTCACGTGGTCCCCTGTGGTTTTGCTCTTTGGGGGCCCATGCACCCCTCCCCTCCATCCCACTCCTCTGCTCTTTGGGGGCCCTGCTCCAGCCTCACCAGCCCACTTCCTACAGCGACAAGGATCTCACCTGCAAACCTGATCACCCAGGACCCCTGCTTGCCCCCCTTCCCTGCAACATCCCCGCCCTCAGGAGAGACCCTGAACTCCTCAAGCAGCCACCTGGCAAGGCCCTAGATCGCCCCCCCCCTGTCCTTTCAGGGTCCCATGCTCCGTGTCCTTGTGTCCTTTCTTGTGTTCCCAGTTCTTCCTCACCCCTTCCCTGGGCTAATGCCTTTGGATGCCCCCTGCTCCTGAGCTCTCCCCGACCCCCAGCCCTTCCCACACTCTTTACTGTGTGTTTCCTTGTCGCTGCCTTCGGTGGTCCTCAGGCTCCCACTGCGGGGAAGGAACCACATCAGCCCTGCCCTTGGCCCTTGAGAGGGCCCCTCAGAACCTCAGAGTTCCTGGGCTGGGGATGGGGGGCATGCTCTGACCTTGACTTAACTACCCCTACTCCCTCCCCAGAGCAGTGTGGCAGCTGGGCTTTGACTACAGGAAATGATGTGGCACAGTAAGCAAAACCCAGCCGGCTCACCCAAACAGGCGCACCGGCTCTCAGGGTCTCTGCACATGTCATGACTAATAAATGCATTCATTTAAAAGCTTTCTGCATTCCTGGTAGCTTTCTGCCATCGTGTTCTTCCCTGGCCAACAACGAAGCTCAACTACCATCATGTTACAAGGGAGAGGGGCCAAGAAGTGACTGGCTCTTAAGAGAAGAGTACTCCAGACGAGGCTGGGTGCTGCTGGTGTCACAAATCAAGAGATGACCGTGAGCCCCAGCTGCCTGTTCCTCACCCTCTCTCCTCTGGTCTCATCATCTTTCCTGAGGAGTGGGAGAAGGTAGTACCTCCTACTGCAGGAAGCTCTTCCCCAAGCCCCCAGGCCGAGCTCAGATGCTTCTGTTGTGCCCTGGAGGGCCTGTTCCCCCTCCCCTGCTCAGTGCTGACCCCAGTAGAGTGACCGCCATGGCCTTTTACCTCGCCATTTGGGGACCCAGAAGCCCAGGGCCAGAAGTGCCCTGCCTTTGTGGCCTAGGCTGTGCGGAGCCAGGCGGACATGGGGCAGGACTCAGTGGCCACTGTAGTGTGAGCTCACCAGGGCAGAACCTGGAGCTTTGAGATCTGGAGCAGCCTGGGGGCACTGCGTGGGCACAGGGCATGGCCAGCTTGGGACCCTGCTGCAGGCCAGAGACCCAGTCCTCTCAGGCTCAGCACATCTGTGGGACCCCCAGGTGAGCAGGTAGGGAGGGGGTCCCTCTGACCTTTCCGGTGCACAGGTGCTGTAGCTCTGGGTTCAGACTCACCAGCATGGTGACCTGGCCCTAGGGCTGGGGCCGAGAGCTGGCCCCAGCCACCCTTAGGCCACCTTGACATCTATCATGGCTATCATGGCTATCATGGATACCCAGCACTTGACAGGCTCAGCTCTGCCCCCTGTACCAGACAGACTGGCCTGCAGACTGCAGGCATTCCCACTCCCAGGCCCCTTCCCCAGCCCGCTCTTCCCCGGGCTCCAGGCTTTCTGCAGGCCCATCCCCTCTCATCCGACAGTCCCTCACCAAATGCCTGCCCCACCCAGACGTCTGGGTGGGCTGCCCTCCAGGGGAAGACCCAGTGCAGCTCCCTCTTCTTCCAGAAAGCCCTTCTGTTCCCCTAGTCCCACTGCCCCCTCCCTTCACACAACTGTGGGTCAGTTCCTGCTGCTTGAATAGGAATGAGCACATGACGTCCAGGCTGAATTGCTGACGCCTTTTCATGGGAGAGTTCCTTCCCTGCTTGTTTTTGAGCCCCTTCAGGACAGTGCCTGGGTCCTATAGATTTTCTGGACCCTCCACAACCCTTCTCACTGAGCCCTACGTGTCCTACGATCTCAAAGATTATCTGATGACTGCTAATTTATTCCATCATTTATAACAAACACATTCAGAGAGTAGGAGCTGCCCACCTCCTCTGTGCCCACTGTAAACTTCATGCACACACAACACCCTGACGATCCTGTGGCCATGTGCTGTCCTTGTTCACAAAGGAGGAACATGAGGCTACAGAGGTTAAACACTCAACCTGAGATCCCTCAGCTAAGGCTGCAAGTCTGCCTCACACAGCCCAATCCCACTGACACCCCCCCCCCCCCCACCCGCCGGAGGCTGCCCACCAGGAGACCAGGACATGCCTGCCCTGACAGAGCATCTGTCCACAGATGCTTGTGGACAAAATACCTTCGAACCTTCTCGATGCCCAGCATTGAGAAATCCAGAGACTAGTAAGACACAGCCCCAGACTTCAGAAAACAAAGTCACATTCCCAACACTTAGAGACTTCGGACTGTCCTGAGAACGCTACGAAGGGCCTGACAAAGGACGATTTCAAAGACGGAGAGAGGAATGGTGAGCTGAGGCTGCGAGGGAAGCTTTCCAAAGAAGGCAAGCAGACAGGGATGTATGGAGACAGAGAAAAAGAGTGTCCATGCCTGCAGCCAAGCACAGACAAGGCCTAGTGGCAGGAGGCCAGGGCATGTGTGAAGACCAGTAAATGGCATAGGGTGAGCGTATAAGAAAGAGACTAGGGAAAAAAAAAAAAAAAAAGATAAGTGAGTGAACAGGAGAGCTGTGAAAGCCAGGCTAAGGAGTCTGAACTTTATTCTGCAGGCAATGGGGAGCCAAGGAGGGCTTCTGAGCGGGAGAGTAACATAGCCATAGTAACTAACACTGATTATGCATGACCCCATCAGGCACTGCACTGAGCACCCACGTCATTACAGCCCTGGGAGGTGGAAGAAGTGGTCCTGGCCAGCAAGGTGAGGAGAGGCCACAGGATCTGAGACAAGGCACGTGTGCAGCCATACCCGAGCCTGCTGCACCCCCAGGTACCCACCTGCTCCTGGGCCCGACTGCCTCCCAGGCACACCAAGTCCTGCCATCCTCCGTAGCCATCCTTGGAGAGGCCACAGGTGGTCCACAGGGTCAGCTTCCACTCGATGTTGGCTGACAGTGACTCTCCACTAGTGATCTCGGCTGTGGCCTGAGTCCTCCTGGGAGGGAAAGCCACAGAGGGGCCAGAGAGAAGGGCTTTTGGCAGGAGATGACCCACCCACCCCAGCCTTGTAGGAAAAAGATCCTCCCACGTATCATCCCACAGCCTTTCTGCTTTTGGCCCCCAAGCCTCTTCTGGTTATTGGTTCTTCCATTTCTCACATCAGCCAGACCAGGGAAGCCTGCAAGTCTTGGAAAGAACCTGTCAATCAGGAATCCAGCTTCCTCCTTCCTGAAACCAATTCCCCTCGGCCCCTAGAGCTGCCTCTTTGCTCCAGTCCCCTCACCCATTTTTCAGACCAGACTACAGTCTGAAGGTTAACAGGAAAAGCCCTGGTCCTGAGACCATGGCAGATTCAGGGACCCCCTCAGCACCCAGGTTCCCAAGCCCAGTCCTTTGGAGCCCAAAACCCAACTCACTGCAGCAGTGCCTCCAACAGCTTGGTGACATTGGAAGAGTAATGGAGGACAATCACTGGCCTGAGCAGAAGCTGCGATATATCTAGCTGTAGATGGATAGACAAGGTCAGCCGGTGTTGGTCCCCTCCTCCCTGGCCTGCATACCCCCACGCCTGAACCAGTTTACCTCTCGGACCACGTTGTGGTTCAAGATGAGGAGGAGCAGGGCAGAGGCTCCCAGGAAGAGTGCCCTCCGCATCTGCGAGGGACAGAGATAGAAGCGAGCTGACCCCTGCCCACACATCTGTCTCACTACCCATGACCACAGTTCTTAGCTCCTGGTTCTGCAAAGTTTTCCTCCGGACAGACCAGCTGTACATTCCTTCCCCCAGATGTCCTGAGGATCCAAACAATTATGTGCCTTCCCTGGTCCTAGTAGGACAGGCCTGCCCACCAACTCTCAGCAGGAACTCTTCATCTGATACTCTCAGAGCCTGGTGGAGCTTCCTGACTCTGGCCACCTCCCACCTCTCTGCTTTCACTCCATACTGTCTCAATTTTCCAAACTCGGGTCCTTCACCTCACCCAGGCCCCAGGTTTCTCTGCAAGCTCCTTAGGGGCCCACCTAGTAGTCTGGCTCTGGCCTTGAAACCCCTTCCTCCAGACCCCTTCCCCACATACACCCCCTGCACCTGCTGGACCAGGGCCTTGGGATAGGCCTGAGGACCGCTGCCCTGACTCTCCTGGTGCAACTGGGCCGCCTGCTCCTTGCCCACGTATGCCACTGCAATCCAGCCTTCTACGGGTACCTCCTGCTCAGCATCCACAATGTCCATCTGTGGGGTAAGGGACCACAGGCAGAAGGAGGAAGGGGAGGAAGGGGAGGAAGGGGGGTTGGACACACAGGCATGTAAGGTCAGGGTTTGGGAGCGAGTTTGAAGGGAAGGGCATCTGGATCTCAGGTTTTGGAAGCCGGGGTTTGAGGCCTGGGCATCCTGGGGAGAGGGCGTTGGGAGCCTAGGGCTTGGTCCAGGATAAAGGCCGGATCTGGGTGCGGGATCTACGGCGGGGCGGGGCGGGCCGGGACCAGATGGCTCGGCTGCGCTCACCAGCAGCAGGCGGCCGCCCAGCGCCGGTGCGGGGTCGACCTCGGGGCCAATCCTGACGCCCTCCAGGACCAGCGCGTCCTGCCGCGGCAGCCTCACGTCCACTCGTACGGCGCGGGCCCCGCCCCGCCCCGCCCCGGCCTCAGGCTCGCTGCAGTCCGCCGCGGCCCCGGGTCCCGCCAGGCCCAGCCAGAGCGGCAGCAGGGGCAGCAGCAGCAGCAGTGGCGAAGGCGGCGGCGGAGGAGGCGGCGGGGGCGACCTCAGCGGAGGGCGAGCAGCGGGGCCCATGGCTGGACCCGGCGAGCAGACGAGACACGGGTGCCAGGGGTCCCGGCGCTCGGGGGAGCGTAGGGAGCGGGGCCGCGGCCGGACGGGGCGGGGCGCCGGGAGGGGCGGGGCCGGGGCCGGACGGGGCGGGGCGCCGGGAAGGCGGGGCGTCCTCGGCCTCACTGGTGCCCAGACCAGGCCGCGCGCGCCCCCTGGTGGCCGCGGAGAACTCCGGCGTCGGCTGCCGAAGTGGCTGGTGTGGGGCGGAGCTCGGGAAGAGGTAGTCAGCTTGTGGCCTGTCAGACTGGCGGACACCCGAGCGCGAGCACGGGAGACCGAGGGAGATAGTTAGCAACTATATAGCAGAGGCACGATCAGCGCCCCCAGAAGGTCAGGAACAAGGGACTTTTTGTGGCCTGAAGGCTGGCTGGCCCTTGCTGTGCGCCGGCCTTATGGTCACTTGGTGTGGCCTTGGTCAAGTAACATCCTCATCTTTCTGGGCTTCCATCTCTCCACCAGACCAAACTCCAGGAAACAGAGAACCAGAGATTAGCGTGAGAAGGAGATGGGAGATTGAGACAAGGGTCCCGGAGGGGCAGAAAAGGGGCTGGGGACATTTGCCTGAACAAAGCAGGCCAGACACAGCTCCTCAGGGGGGCCCAGAGGCTAGGTCTTCAGGCAGGTCACTCTTCAGGCAGTGAAATGGGCATGATATTAAGAGCAGCACTGCCTCATCTCCAGCAAATAATCTCTGATGCCCACAAGAATGTGAAAAGTCCACACACTGTCCTAAAACTCATCTTTTTCTCAAAGGGCTGTGGCTGCTGGGAATCGCCTTGTCTGAAATCTGAGCCTTTTAAAAAGTGTATCCTGATAAAAGGGTAAAGGCCAGATAAGCCACAGGACTCTTTCCTCCCATAATTTTTTTATGATTTTATTTATTTATTTGTCATAGAGAGCGAGCAAGAGAGCACAAGCAGGGGGAGCAGCAGGGAGAGGAAAAAGCAGGCTCCCCACCGAAGAGGGAGGCCAATGCAAAGCTCAATTCCAGGACCCCCCTCCATTATGACCTGAGCTGAAGGCAGACACCTACCTTAGTCACCCAGGTGTCCCTCCCCCAATATTTTTTTAAACATACTGAAAAATGAAAAGAATTTTATAGTGAACACCCATATAACCCCTAATGTTGAATTGTCAAGGGACTCCTGAAGAATAAGATGGAGAGAACAAGAGAATCTGATGTAAGTCCAAAGACAGACAAATGGGGCATGAAACAGAAAAGCCAGAAACCGGCCTACACACAGAACTGTGGCTTTGTCCGAGGGACCACTGCAGTTGGAGAGAGGAGCCGTATTATGGACTGCTTGACAAATTGTGCCAAGGAAATGAGTTAACCATAACAAAAAGCAATGAAATTGGACCTCTACTGCACATCGTACCGGAAAAATCAATTCCATGTGAATTAAAGATCTAAATATGAAAAGCTATATTTAAGCATTTTTAGAAAGAAACGTAGAAGACTATCCTGTTTACTTCAAGGTCAGGAGAGATTTCTTACTATATAAAAACAGATTATAAAGGAAAAGATTGAAGAAATGAATCTGCAATAAAATGAAAAAAACCTTATAGTAAAGTGGTAGGGAAAGCAACAAACTGGGAGAAGGTATTTGCAACCAAATTATTGCTATGCAGAATATACAAATGTGTAGATAAGGGCCCAAGATGCAAGTAAGCATTTGACAAATAAGAAAACAACAATGGCCAATAAATTTGAAAAGATCCTCAACCTAATTACTAATTAAGGAAATAAGAGTTAAGATCACAACTTGTCAGTAGGAGAAGAGAGAAATCTGTGGTACGTTCATATGTAAAATACCATGTAATAGAGAAAAACAAATGGTTTAGTTGTGTGTATCATGGTGGATAATTCTAACAGAATGCTTAGCACAAAAAACAAGTCTCCAAATAATTCATATGATTTAAACTCAAAAACATCAGTATTTATAGCAACAGTACACAAAAATCAGTTGTGTATCTCTATGCCAGCAATGAACGATTTTAAAAGGACATTAAGACAACAATTCAATTTACAACAGTTGCCAAAAAAAAAAAAAAAACCCAAAAAACCCACCTGGAAATAAACTTAGGCAATGAGCTGAAAGATCTGAGCACTGAAAACTACAAAACATTGCAGAAATAAATGAAAGAAGATCCTAAATAATAGAAAGACATCCCTGTTATTGGATTGATAAACTTAGTAATGTTAAGATGGCCATACTACCCAAAGCAATGTACAGATTCAGTGTATTGAAATTCCAATGATCTCTTTTGAAGAAATGGAAAACCCATCCTGAAATGTACATGGAGTTGGAAGGAGCCCTGAATACCCTCTGTGGACAAAAAGAAGAACAAAGAGTACTAACACTTCCTGATTTTAAAATGTACTACAAAGCTACAATAATCAAAACAGTGTGGTTCTGGTGTAAAGAGACTCATAGATAAATGGAATAGAATTGACAGTCCAGAAATATGCCCAGACATCTATGGCTGATTGATTTGCAACAAGGGCACCTAGACTATTCAATAAGGAAAAGAATAGTCTCTTTAACAAATGGTGCTGGGACAATTGGACAGCTACACGCAGAAGAATGAAGTTGGACTCCTACCTCACACCATATACAAAAATTAACTCAAAGTGGATAAACGGCGGGAATGTAAAATGGTGCAGCAGCTGTGGAAAATAGTATGGTGGTTCCTCAAAAAATTAAACATAAAATTACTATATCATCCAGCAATTCCAACTTCTGGGTATATATCCAAAATAAGTAAAGGCAGGGACTCAAACAGATACTTGGACACCAACATTTATAGCTGTGTTATTCACAATAACTGAAAGGTGGCAGCAACTGAAATGTCCATTGATGGATGAGTGGATAAATTTTGATATGTCCATATGATGGGATATTGTTTAGCCATAAATAGAAATGAAGTCCTGACCCATGCTACAAGATGGATGAACTTTGAAAACATTATGCAAAGGGAATTAACCCACACACAAAAGGCCTAGATGTCAAATGCTAGATCCAGAATAGATAAATCAGTAGAGAGAGAAAGCAGATTGGTGGTTGAAGGGAAGGGGAAATGATAAGTAACTGCTTATTGGGTACAAGTTTTCCTTTTGGGGTGATGAAAGTCTTTTGGAATCAGAGGTGCTGGCTGCATAACATTGTGATGTACAATACTTCGTACTGAATTTTTTTTACTTGAAAATGGTTAATTTCATGTTATGTGAATTTCACTTCAATTAAAGAAAAAAAAACATGGCAGACCAACTACATTTTGAAGAGAGAAATTCATCTGTAACAAAACTATCAAGAAAATCAAGGGACTGAGAAGTACAGACATCCGTTCACCAGGTGGGATGTAATTGGGGAAGGGCACCCAGGAGTGTTCTGCTTAAGTCACGTGGGTGTTTCTTGTATCATTCTTTATTCTTCGTGCTAATGTTTTTTCATACCTTAAGCAATCTCTCTTTGTAAGTTGCAAAAGGCACTCTGCAGGCCCCTAGGTGTCCATGGAGAGTCTTGCTTCTCCAGGTCCGTGAATGTCCCAGTCCATCTATCAGCCCCAATGACAGGGTTGCAAGGTCACACCCTATAATCAGTGAGGCTGTTGGCTCCGCTGTCTGCCTATCCCTATTCCTACAGCTTGCTCCCTAACCCCATCCTGCCCACTTAGGCAAAGGGTCCTCTCTGTCCCCTTAACACACACACACACACACACACATACACACACACACACACAAAAAACAATGAGGCACAGACCCTTGCCTCTACCTGTCTCCAACCTGGAACAAGCTTCTGTTTCCCACATGAATATCCACATCCTAGCTTTCCATCAGTGGGAGCCTGAGGTGTCCTGTAAACTTAGTGAGTAATCAAAGTAACTCTGTGGTCTGCCCTCCTACTGGGGAACGGTTAGTTATCCCAGAAGAAACAAGTGCTTGGAGAGATAGTCTAAATGTGGCAGGGCCCTTCTGCTATAGAGAAAGAGTGTAGATCAGAGCTGCCGTTGGAGGGAGTATTAGCCCAGGGACAAGGCAGCAAAGGCCAGGAGACTGATAGCAGGGAATGAGTGCTGGGAGAGCATGTGAGGAAGAGGTGACTAGAGGACCACAGAGGGAAGGACAAGATCCCAGCTGGGAGTAGCAGGCCTGGTGCTGAACCTCGGCCTCCCTGCTCTCAGGGCTGGGCAGACAGGATGCTCAGCCCAGTGGGCCCTTCCAGAGGAGCCAAGCCCCTAGATCCCAGCTAGCTTCCCTTCTGGGGCTGAGTGGGGAGCTGGCATGGACAGGGCTGTTACTCTTTCTGCCGTGTTCCTCCCAGTAAGCCACTTCCTTTTTCTTGCCTCATGTCCCCAGCTGTAAAGAAAAATGAGAGTTGGACCAAACGATTTGGGGGCAGGGGGTCCTTTCACCAGACATGCTGTGATTCCAAGTGACTTGTGCCTTGGATTACAAGGTTCCCTGGCCCTGGGCTGGGCCGTGAACTGGGTGGAGGAGGCCCCAGTGTCCCGTCTCCTTCACCCCCTAAAGTTGCAGGAAGACCTAGGAAGAAATGAAGCTGTTAATGAAAGTGTGAGGCATGGGCTGTGTTACCGAAGTGGAACAGGCTTGAGGCAGTAAAATGTTCTAGAATTGACACCAGGAATAGAGTATGTGGTAAGGCCAGTGAATTCCATGGGCTTGTGCCCACGGTGTCTCTTCCTCTGCTGTGAAATGAATTCTTCGCTGTGATGCCAGGCTGTGCATAAAAATGGACAAAGCATTCCGTGAGCGATGCTGGAAGTGGGATGAAGGCAGAAAGGCAAGTCCATATCCAGAATCTGGGTCTGCCCCCTCCCCCCACCTCCCCAGCTGCGAGCACCCTCCCAGATGGAATAGGGCCAATGCAATCAAGCTGCCACCAGGTGGCAAGATAGTCCCCAGGGAATGGGACCACGCAGGGGTCCAGTTTTGGACTCTGCTCTTTTTACAAAGCGCCCTCAGCTAGACAACTCCCAGCTCCTAGGAGTGCAACCCACCCCTACAACCGTGGGGGCTTTCAGGAACAGTGACAAAGAGAGAGCTAGGCTGGCGACTGTTATTTTAAGACCCCAGAGATCCTTGAGGTCCTTCCCCCTAATCGGCATGAGCCACAGGATGTATAACAGATTTTCTTAGAAAAACCTTAGATCTGGGGGGCTGGGTTGCTCAGTTGGTTAAGCATCTGCCTTTGGCTAGGGTCATGATCCCAGCGTCCTGGGATCAAACCCCGCATCAGGCTCTCTGCTCTGCATGGAACCTGCTTCACTCTCTCCCTCTGCTGCAACTCCTGCTTGTGTTTTCTCTCTCTCTCTCTCTCTTGCTCTCGCTCTCAAATAAATAAATAAATAAAATCTTTTTTAAAAAGAAAAAAGAAAAACCTTAGATTGTCTCTTGGTTGCTTAGTTCCACTGCTTCTTCCCTTTCCTCACCTGGATGTCCAGAGAGGGGTGGTGACATGCCCAAGATCACACAGGGCAGGTGCAGAGTAGCAACAGATAACTGTGGTTTGGGAGAGAGGAAGGGCTACTGAGTGGAGGGGTGGCCAGGGGCCTGTCTGTCCCCGGGCCCAGCCCTCAGGGGGCAGAGTGAGTGTTGGCTCATCTAGGCACTGGACATGGAACAGCTCCTGCCCTTTAGAATAGCTAGGAAACCATAACTACCTATACAAGCAAGGTAATTTCAAACCACGGTAAATGCCACACGAAGGAGGTAAAATAGCATGGGGAGAGGGAGTTGCTGGGGGCTGCTTCAGCTTCAGTACCAGGGGAAGAAAGGCTTCTCTGAGAGGTGGTGTGGGGGGTAAGAATGGCAGGTATATCAGGGTTGGGTGGGGGGAGAATAGGAAGTACGAGTGAAAACAGCTGATATGTTTACTCTGTTCCGCACTAATAAAGGCCCTTCACACTAATAAACTTGTTTAATCTCATTACAGCCATATGAGGTAGTAAGATTATCATCGCCATCTTATGGAATGAAAATTGAGGCATGGCAGTCAAGTAACCGTGGTATATGTTGGAGTCAGAACCTGAACCCAGGTAGTCTGACTCCAGAGTCAGGAGGGCTCATCCCCCACTGTTCTGTTTCTCAAAGTCACTGACCTACACTGAACAAGTCGGGTGGTAGAATCTGGATTCCAGGGCAGCCTGGGTGGCTCAGTCGGTCGAATGTCTGCCTTCGGCTCATGTCATGATCCTAGGGTCCAGGGATTGAGCCCCACATCTGGATCCCTGCTCCTCAAGGAACCTGCTTCTCCCTCTCCTTCTGGCTGCTGCTCTCCCCCTGCTTGTGCTTTCTCTCTCTGTCAAATGAATAAATACAATCTTTAAAAAAAAAAAAGAAGAAGAATCTGGATTCTATCTCAGATGCAGGGTACAGGGCTAGAAATGAAAACCCACTCTTCCCAAGAGAGGTCTCCAGGCTCATGCTAGCCAGTCCAGAGCCTGGGCAAGGTCTCCAGCACCCTTCCTGCCCTCCTCTGCCCTCCCCTGCCCTCCCCTCCACTCCAGGGGAGTCCTGAAGTCCCTGCTCCCTGCCCCCAGCCTCTGGGTTCACAGTTAACTGGGCCACCTCATTCTAAAGGGATTTGACTCCCTGAGACAACTGGAGACCGGTGAGAAAGGGCTTAGGGATTAGACAGTGATAGCCAGGAAGGTAAGGGACTTAATTAGAGGGGTTTGGGTGTGGGAAGTGGGGCGGGGAGGGGATTTGTGTCTGCAAAGCCAGGGTGGACTGCGGAAGTGACGAGGAAGTGGACTCCTTGGGAGGAGCCTGGAGGCAGGCTCGGTTTCTCCTGTTCTCTTGTGCCTTCTGAAAAAACACATAATAGTACTAATAATGCTCCACTTTGTGCACCCATCACTTTTCCAGCCATTATTCACCTGGAATTCTCACCGCAGCTCCCAGAGTGAGGCAAGGATTATTTTTCTCCCCAGATAACAGGAACCTGGAGAAGACAGGTGACTTTGCCCCGCCCATCCCCCAGCTGGGGTTTGGTTCCTGGCCTCTAGCTCCAGGTCCATGATTGCTTCATTGGCTCTCATTGCATTGCCTCAGGGGGAGACACCCCAGGAGGAGCCAAAGAGCTTCCAAGGAAGAATGAACTCATTCATTCAGTGCCGTGGCTGCCACCTCTGCCACTGAAGTTTCTGAAGACCCCTGCCCTCCTCACTGGGGGTTGGGGAGGGTGGAAAAGAGTTAGGGAATAAAGGGATTGCCATCCTCTATCCTGGGCAGCAAGGCAAGGCTGGGGCTGGAACATGAGGGGCCTGATTAGGGGGCTCCTTATCCCACCCCCTCTCCTACACACACCCCACCCTCCTCAAGGGAGACTCATTTGCCAACCTCCACCCTTCAAAAGCACTCTCCACCTGCAGTCTGAATGTATCCTGACTGAGGTTCCAGTTCGGTTCCACACCAAGGATGCTGAAGGGGAAGGAGAAGGATCTGCCCACTTCCACGGTTCACACAGAACATACTCAGCTCAAGCTTCTTGGAATAGCCCCTCCCCATCACTCAAAGTCCCTCCTGACACCTGCCCTCCTACATGCATGTACCCCTAAGTGCTGATTCTTTATCTGACCCCGTCACTTATCTAGCCCCTCTCACTCATCCACAGACCAAGCTCAAGCTGGGCATGCCCCCAATCTCGAGACTGTGTGTTCCCGGAGGGCAATTTTCCTACTCCAGGACTTCCAAAGTGTTCAGTGAAATATGTGAAGGAAGGAAGGAAGGGAGGAAGGAGTGAGTGGTTTCCAGGCCTCCAGTGTGGCCAACTCCTGCTTAGTCATCAGGTCTCTGGGGAACCTGAGATGCCCGCCCCCCTTGACCCGGATGGGGAGCTTCCTGACTGCACCAATATGGCGGCACCAGTCGCACTGGGCTGGAATGACCTGTTGCCTTAGCCATCTCCCCGTGGACCAGGAATTTCTTAAGGGCAGGGCCTGGTCAGCCTCCTTCCCCCAGGTGTCCCTGTGCCTGGCACCATACCTTCTACTTAAATACTTTTGGAGCGAAGGAATGAAAGGTGCTCTGGCTCCCAGCTCCAGTTAGGAGCTGAAGCCTAAACCACCTGGAGGAGAGTGAGGGCAGGTACAGGAGTGAGCCCATCACTGTCACTTCCTCATTCTACTGCTGTTACGGCCATGTCATCCCGGGGAGGGTGGATTTCTTCATTCCTTCCCCACTTTGTTGGAAAGAAACTTAAGGCAGCTGAAACCCCACATGGCAGGACTGGGATAAGGAGAGGAGGCAAGGAGGCTGGAGTCAGGGTCCTTCTGCACGGTTGCCTGCAAGCACAGGGTTTTTCCAGAGAGTTCTGCCGTCCTGGCCCATGGAAGTAGAGTGTTCCACAAATATTTGCTGAAGGGTTTGAAAGACTGTTTTCTCCGACTCTCGAACCACTGTGCCTATCTCGGCACCACCCCCTTTCCCTGCAGGCACCAGAGAATCAGGACAAGGTCCCCCAGGGGACTCTGATCTGGAGGTCAGTGCCCTTGTTTTGGAGAAGAGTCATCCAAGGTCCAGAGGCGAAGGCAGGTAGCCCAGAGGAACACCCCTTTCCTCCCCAGTGCTCACTGCTAAATAGTCACTGAAGCACATTCACTTGAGAACATGGTTGAAAGCCCAGCCCTGGACTCCCAGTCCAGTGCTCCCACCTGATCCCACAGCCACCTCCTAGAGGTATCTCAGCCCACTACCTGGCAAGACTAGAACCATTAGTTAGCCCATGCTCCTCCTATATCTCCTAGGCCTGGCAGCCTTCTTTCAGGTGTAACACTACCTTGCCTGGCAAGTTATACTCCACACAGCACTCTGGTTACAGAGCTGGAAAGTGGTAGAACTTGGATCTCACCTGCGGCCTGCCTGACTGACAAGGCTGGGCTCTTCCTGTCGGGCCAGCCTGTTGCCTGACAGTCAACCACTGCAACACAGAGCAGTCAGTGTCAAGGTTGGGAGAGAGGGGCTCCTGTTTAGTAGGGCTCATGTTGGATTGGTTAGATCAGGGAGAAGTTCCTGGAAACAGCATTTGAACAGGGCTTTGAAGATCAGGGAGGGTCTGGCAGGAGGAAACAGGAGAGGGAAGTAACTATGACAGAGGCAGGAGGGCCAAGGAATGTCTGAGGAACAGCAGGGAGCTTCTTTGACTAAAATGAAAGTGTGTTGGGGACGAGTGGGTGGCTTGGTTGGTAAAGCATCTGCCTTCAGCTCAGGTCATGATCCTGGGGTCCTGGGATCGAGCCCTGTGGTGTGGCTCCCTGTTTAGTGAGGAACTTGCTTTCCCCTCTGCCCCTCCTCCTGCTCATGCTCTCTCTCTCTCTCTCAAATAAATAAATAAAATCTTGAAAAAAAAAATGAAAGCGTGTAGAGGGGAAGAGTGGCAGTTGAGGCCCACAAAGGATGCTGAGACAGGATAGGCCTTGGCCTGGAATGCAAGTTGGTGAGATTGTGCTGACTCCTGAAGGAGCTAGGGAGCTACTGCAGATTCTTGAGCAGGTGAACAACATACCAAGCAGGGAGCAAGACTTGCAGGACAGGGGTAGGGGATGAGAGGAAAGGTGGGGATATGGAGGAGGGACTCTCTCTTAGTAACCAGCTCAAAGGAGGTGACCAGATTATTGGTCTAGGATTTATATTATCAGATTAACTAGCTGTTCCATAGTGGGCCAGGGCTAGGTAAGTTTCAGTGGAGGAAGGAGAATCAGGCAGTCACAGGATCTGGGAAAGGCAGACTGGAAGAAAGGTACTTCACTTAGACCTTTATCAGGGGTAATTCTAGATTCCCGGAGGCTTGTTTAGGGCTGAGGATGATTTCCTGCTGGGTGAAAGTTTTCCTTGTGCTTTCCTGGGGAGCCTGTGTAGGCAACTCCCAGGCTAGTCCATGCTGCAGCGGGTGTGGGTGCCTGGAAGCACTTGGCCCAGAAGCCAGAGACTTGGGTGCAAGTCCTAAATCAGTATGTACTCTTACAGGATGGCCCCCTTCCTAGGTTCCTCAATAAATCACCTGACTTAGAGGTTCACCACAGGCTTAAATGAAAAGCTAGATTGGAAAGTAACTTGCAGAACTATAAAGCACCATGAAAGGGCTATTGTTCTATTTTTCTTTGAATAGGCCCTACCTCTTGCCCTGGAAGGGTCTTATATAAAGATTTCAGCCACGTGTTCAACAAGGAAGGCAGCCATGCCTTCTGCCTTAAGCCAGAAGCCCATGCAGGATTCCTTAACTAGGGCAGAACTGCAAGGACAGCTAAAAACTTCTCTCAGGGTGAGGGGATTCAGCAACAGGGCTGAGTCGAGACCCTCAGCTCTGTGCACCTCGAGGCAGACCTTCACTGTGTGGACCATTTCAGGTGCACAGTCCTCCCAGCGACTCTAGGATGCCTGCTATAGCCTGCCTCTGCCTTCTGACCCAGAGAGTCTGGGATCATCCTGCTTTCTATGCCCTTGGAGACCTGAGTGTAGAGCTGGCAGGGGCCTCCCCACCCACTCCCCCTTGAGAGGTGAGATGCCCTTTGGGCTCCTGGGATGAATTCCTTGGGCTCTGTGTGAATTCCAGGGTGTAAGCGGAGGCCTTCCATGCACCAGGAACCAGGCAAAGCTCTCCACAGCTGTCATACCACTCAGGACTCAGGGCCATGCTCTCTCTGGGTCTTTCCATGGCTGTTAAGTGAGGTGAGCTGCCGCATCCCTGAATGATCTGTGCTTGTGTCTCCTCCCCAGGGCTCCCTCAGCACCTGGCTCTGTGCCTGTTGGAGCATTTCTTGCATTCATTCATTCAGCATACATTTCTTGTCAGTCCCTGTGTGTAGGCTGCTGTTCTGGGGGTTGGGAGCTTGTGGGGATTCAGGGCCTTTTGCCCAAGGACCTCACACTCTAGCAGGGATGATGCTGCTAAGCAGGGCCACACAGTGTCTCTCTGTGGGTCTTCCCTGCCTATTCTTCCTCTGCTTCCCGTCAACCATCCACACTTGGCTTATGCCATTGTGCCAGCATGGAATGAGTGGATTTCCTTTCCCTTTCCTTCCTACCCCATATTTTAGGGCCCAGCTCCAATGCCACTCACTCCACATAGCCTTCTAGGGTTCTTAGAACCCAAAGCAAATTCACCTCTTTTAACCTCCCAAGTACTTACTCCCTTTGACACATTTATCCCTCTTATATTCTGGATGATGGTGCCATATTTTACCTCTGGGAGGGCAAGGTAGTGTCTGATTCATTTCAGGGTTCCCAGAACAGTGCCTAGGGCCTGGCACACAATAAGAGGAAAGAATGGCCCAGGGCATGTGAACAGCTACTATCATGGAGGTAACAATAGAGTATGTGGTTGAACTCAGAAAGGAGGAAATGGCTTCACTGGATAAGGAAGGGGCTGTGAGGCATGGCAGGACAGTCAGAGGGCATGGAGGCATCCATCACACAAGTCAGACTTGCAGTTACAGGAACCCACAGCTCTAGCCTCCGGGCAGGAGCAGGGGAAGCAGGTAAGCGGACCGCAGGGCGGCTTTCACTGAGTTTTCCTGCGACTTCCTGCATGTCCACCCTACCCAGAGGCCAAAGCCTGGCCAGGCAAGGGGCAAAGGGAGGCTGTGCAGGGCGGAGTAGGGCAGGATCACAGACCTGAACCCTTGGCTAGGCACCACTGTGCTGACCGACTTAGGTACAGTAGCTCACTTGATCCTCTCAAGCTGACTTGAAATCAAATCACCTCCTGTGGAGTGAGAGAAGAAGCTCAGGTTCACAGGAGTGAAGCCACTTGCTGGAGTCTGACAGACGGAAGTGGAAGATGTAGGGTTCAGACTCAGGCCTTCTGACTCCAAGAGAGAAAGCCCTCCTACCTGCGAGGAGGGGTGGGTGTGAGCATCTCAGGAGCAGCTCTTCGAGAGCTGGGAAGGTTGGAAGCAGAGGTCAGGGCCCTGGGTGGGGAGAGGAGGGTCTGTGCTTGCTTGTCCCCTAGGCATGACTGCCTCACAGGTGGAGGGGAATGCCTGTCAACACGGAGAGGCTCCAAAGCTGGGTTGGCAGCAGTGGACCAAAACTCGAGGCAAACAGGAAAAGAGCAAGGACCCCGGGGAGAAATGGCCAATACCACAGTCCATCACAGGGCGCAGAGCGATGCTAGGCTTCAGGACTCGTTCCCCGCCCCCCCCCCCCAACCCAGTGGCACAGGGCAAGCTCCCTCCCATCTGGGAGAGTGAGGTTCTGGACTATGGGGCCCCAAGTCGGGAGAGCTCATTAGATAGCATCTCAATGGGGAAACTGAGGCCCAGGGAGCACAGGTGTCTCGTCCAAGGTCACAAAGCGAGCTAAAGAGAGATTTGAGACTAGAACCCAGATTTCCTGACTTTCTAATGTCCACTGGCCTCAGCCCGGGTGGGCACTCCTGCTCGCCTTCTGCCAGGGTCTCCGCCTTCGGGAGGACAGAGACGGACGCGCCAGAGGCTTCCGCGCGCGGCGCATCCCTCCCCACTCCACCCCTCGGGATCCTTTAAGAGGCGGGGCTTGGCTGCCCGCCCCGCGGCCCCGGCAAAAGGCTGGGACTTTACTCCGGCGGCAGAGAACGAGCCCGTGCTCCATCAGCTGCCGCAACCGCCGCGCCCCGAGCCCGAGCCACGATGAGCGGCAGAGTCGGCGATCTGAGTCCCAAGCAGAAGGAGGCACTGGCCAAGGTGAGACGTCCCCCGCCCACCCCACCCCCCGGGCCCCCCTTCGGGCCAGGGCCTCGCCCTCCGGCTGCAACGAGCCGGGAAGGGGCCGGGGCGGGGGGCGGGCGACCGTGCGGGACAGGCGGACGGAGGAGGGAGCTGCGGCCAGCGGCACCTGACGCCTCGCATCCCTCGTCCCAGCGGCCCGCCGCACCCCCCCTGTGGGGGCGGGGGAAGTTTGGCTACCCCAGCCTCATCCCCGAGCGAGCCCTTGGCGGTGCCACCTGGGAAGAAGCGGTTGCTTGGAAGCCCTCGGAGGCAGCCGAGGGCACAAAGGCAATATTCATTCTGGAAACTGGCAGCCGGGCCCTGGGGGCCGGGGCAGGGGTAGGGCTTCGGGTTTCCTCCCATTTCCGGGAGGTTTTCCTCTTGTAGGGGCACTAGGCACCACAAACAGGCCCCTGACAGCTCCTTAGGACACTTGGAGAGCCCCTGCTGGGGCACCAGGTCTCTCTGCGACCTTGGGAAAAGCCGTCCTCCTCTGTGTGCTGCTCGGTAAAAGGAAATGAGAGGTTGGACCCCACGATGTCGAAGGGAGCACCCTCATGTGTGAAGCCTGGGATCCTATGGGTGACTCATTGGGTTGAGGTTAGTTTGAGTTCAGACCAGGCCTCCCCTGTCCCAACAATCCAGGCCCCTCCCTGGCTGGCAACTTGGGCAGAGGCCTTCAGAAGGCTGGGAGGTAATCCTGGCTTTGCCTGGGCACCTGGGCAGAGGAGGAGGCAAGAGTTTGAAGGCTGGAGCCTCTGTCCACCAACAGCATCTACTCTTTGTTGCCCTGTAGGAGAGGGGAGTTTGGCTGTACTGGGACCCAGAATTGATGGGGTCTGGTCTCCAGGTTAGGGGGCTCCACAGCCAAGGAGTTCTCCATTGCTGGGGGGACAGATGTCTCTCCTGCCACACAGTGGGGCTGAGGCACCAACCCCACGAAGGCTTTGCCCCAGGCTGGGCCTTCCCCCATCCTGGGGAGGCTGGATAGGGAGGCTTCAGATTTTACTGCTGACCTGCAGGGGAAGTCAGGCAGAGGAGGGGATTAGGTGGTGATTAAACTGGAAACCAGGGGCTGGGTTAGGGTCCTTGGTGAGGGGCTGCTTCAGGCCTGGGCCCTGGAGGAGCAGTTTCCCTGGGAGTCCAGGAGCTGTTAGGGGATGGGGTGGGAGGATCTGTGTCCCTGGCTGACCTCAGCAAGGGACAGAGGTGGCAGGTCCTCATTGGTCCCCTCCTGGGCTGCCCTGTAGGTCAGTGACTAGAAAAAGGTGAGGGGTGGGGAGCAGGAGGCATGGGGAGAGCATGGGGTGTGTGTGTGTGCTCACCTACAGGGCAGTGAGCAGTCGGAGGTGGAGATAGTCATCCGTTGGGGTCAGTGTCCGTCTCTCTTGTTTGGTACTCCCTGCCCTTTCCCCCTTCGTGGCTTCCTGTTGAAACTGTTCCCTCCCACCTGGTTTGTCCTCCTCCCTCCTTCTGCTACCTTTGAAGTCCTTCAGGCACAACACAAACTTTTTTTGGATAGGATGAGACACCGTCTTCCTGGGCCCGTCACCATCAGACTCTTCCTTCCCTCACTTCCCCAGCCCATTGCTCACCAGTCCATGATCAAGGGGCAGAAGACTACAGTGGAAAGCGGGCACCCTCTTGCCTTGGACAGACGTGGGGCAGGGGGCAGGGTTGCATCCCAGCCCTGCTGATCACTAGCTGTTCAACCTTGGGCATGTTACTCAGCCTCTCTGAGCTCTAATTTCTTCATCTGTAAAGTGGGGACAGTAGTTCCTCTAGGGACTCTGAGTGAGGCATGAATAAGATAAGTGCCAAGTTCAGTGCCGGGTACACAAGGAATGCTTGGCGAACAGACATCTTTGATTGTGGCACATCCCCAAGTGTCTACTATCATACTATCACAGTTAGCAGGGATAGCCTATGGCTGCCTGCCACACTGGAGTGTGGAAGGGCGTACAGACAGGCAGGGGTAATGTGTTACTCCCTTCCCGCCACCTCCTTGCTATCCACCAGGGCAACCGAGTACACCCATGTGCTCAGCCAGTGTCTGCAGAGTTGACCCGTGCTGAGGCGGGGTCCAGCTGAGTCCCTATAGAAAACCCTGGGCAGGGGGTGGTCAGGGAGGGGACCTGCCACTCACCCTCCTACCTCTCCCTACAGTTTCGGGAGAATGTCCAGGATGTGCTTCCCACCCTGCCGAATCCAGATGACTATTTTCTCCTGCGCTGGCTCCGAGGTGAGGGAAGAGGGGCTGTGGGAGGCTGGGGCAGGGTCTCATTCTGGGCAGCAGAATGGTACCCCCGGAAACCCTGCCCCTCGCAATCTGAGAATCTGGAGAATTCAACCATTAGAACCAAGAGAGCCCCGTGTGGTTATATAACCTTGACCCTCCTATTGGGTGGAATAACAACAGTGAGACTCAGAGAGCTGAAGTAACTTGCTCCAGGTCACACAGCACCTGAGCCACAGGCAGAGAGAAGGTGGTACCTGGTGGGCTGACTCCCAGCCCAATGCACTTTCCTTTCCTTCCATAAATCCTCTCTCCTGGTGGGCTTGGGGAAGTAGGTTGAGGAAAAGCCTAGAAGACCCAGGTGTGTGGGAAGTCAAAGGGAGAACCAAGTTTTGAACCAGAGTGCAGGTCCCTAGGAGAGGCTGGCCTCCTCTGGGGCCTTTTGGGGATGGCAGGCCAGCTGTTTCAGCAGCTTGCTGGAGGAGCAGAGTGCATTGGGTGGGGATTGTGGGGGGTGCTCAGCCTGACCTCTGTTGACAAGATTCCGCTCGAGCCACCACCCAGCTCCAGAGCCCCACGTTCAAGTTCCAGCTCTGTTCCCGGCCTGGCTGTGGCAGGTGGGCCAGGAGTGCACATCTACTTTAGGAACTACATCTAGTTCCAGTAGAACAAGACCAGATGGGGTGCCCTGCCTATCGCAAGATGTAACACGACAGAACCCTGCCTGTGCTAATGAAGGGTACAGCTTTCTCCTCACATCAGAGTCCAACTCAAACCCCTGTCCCGACTCCTGAAATTTCCCCTTTCTTTTTTCTCTTCTCCTCTCCTGTGGTTCGAATCATGCACCACCCTCTCCAGTTCCTGTGACACAGTTTTTTTTCTTTATAGAAACTTTAATACCAGACATTGAAATAATAGAGAAAATTCTACCGCGTGAGGTTGGTAGAGTCGGTTGTGTTGTAGAACGATAGCCCCAAATATTAAAGTACACATCATGCCTGAGTATGTATAGACACAGGCACACATATGCATCCCCTAGGGGTCCTGGGACAGGTGAAGGGATGTATTTTTCTTTTCTGCCCAGAAATGGAGCTGGTACACTCTGGGGAACTGCTAGTAGGCACCCCAGGGCAGGAAAGCCAGGAAAGCCATGGGGAGTTCCGTGTGCCTCTGGAAGTGTCACTTGCCCGATCCCCCCACAAATGTTGTGACACGCCTCCACCTCCCTACCCCCCAACCCCCTCCCCCACTCCAGCCCACTCAGATTGGGTGGAGGGGCAGTAGGGGGGCGCAGTGGAGCCAGTCGAGGGCTGGAGGATATTTTGGTCCAGCATTTGCTGAAGGACTGTAGCTAGAAGCGGGTGGGTAGGCAGCGTGGGAAGGTTGTGCTGCCTTAAAGGGCCAGCTGCAAGATGATCAAAGACACCACCGGGCTGCTGGTAGGTAGAGACGCGTGGTTTCAGAGAGCTGAACAATAACACAGCCTTTTTATCTTGGGGAGGCTGCCTGGGCTCCTGGCAGTTGGTTTCCCTGACATTCCCAACTCTGCAGTCCTGGGATAACCCCTCTCTTTGTAAGAATATCAAAGAGAATTGTCGTCCTCTTTTTGCCAGTTGAAGCATTGGAGGCTCAGAGAGGGGAAGGCACATCCTGGAAGGCACACATCTAATGAGGAGCAGAATCTGGGTGGAAACCTAGGGCCTCAGAGTCCCGGGCCAGCATTCTCTCCTTTAAGCGATGGCTGCCCCCTGCCCCGCCGCCCCACCCAAAGCCAAGCTTGGCCTCTTCAGACAGAGGAAGTGTCTCTTCACTACTTTACTTGCGCCTCACATTTCCTGGGCAGGAGCTCAGGCCTTGTCAGACTCTACTGTGAATTTCAATTAGGGTTTTTGTTGCCCTTTTTTTAATGGAAACCTTTTCCCTCTCTACCTTTGCTTCTAAAGGAAACATTTTCAAAGTGCATGCCAACAGAATGCCTTTCTCTAACCTAGGTGTGAGCTCAGGCTTTCACTCTTGGCCCCTTTCCCCTCACATGGGTTTCTGCTCCCCGCATCCACCCCCTGGCTCCCGCCCTGAGAGCAGGCACAGAAGTCTTTACTGCTTTCCCCTGACTGGGGCTGAGCTCTGGGCTTCCCAGCAAGGTCTGAAGGCCAGATGAAAACCCACAGGCAATAGCAACTGTGTGCATATTGGGGAGATAGGGTCTTGTCAGGGAGGTAGGGGGCAAAGCAGGTTGGAGTCTCCTTCACCAGGACTCAGAAGTTATCAAATCAGGACCCAGGACAGCTGCTTCTAGGTCATCTCTGACATTGACCTAAGCCAAGCTTTGATCTGCCCCCAACCAGGGCACGGGAGCCCTGGAGAGGCCTGACTCAGCAGGCATAGGGAGGCACTGGGCCAGGTACTGCCACGGCCAAGTGGCAACTCGGGGAGGGCTCTCAAAGAAGACCCTGGCTGTTGGAGCTTGGCAGATACGGGTGAACTGGAGAGCTGTCTGGAGAGAGGGGGGCTCACGCTTTACTGCCACTCCAGTTCCTATGGATCACGCCCACTTTCACAGACCACCTGGGCTCCCCCATCATGACAGTAGGTTACTTTGTTTTTTCATGTGTTTCTAGATCATATAGATGATTCAGTTGGTGATGTGGAGTATCTTGTCCAAGGTCAGACTGGGAGAATGGGGACGGGCTGAGAGTCAAACCCAGATTATATGCCTCTAAAAGGTGCCCCTCGCTGCCACAACGGTGTGTGCAAGATTGCCATCAAAAGAAACTTCCTAGGAGTAAAGGCCGTTCAGTTCTATAAATGGGTGTCCAGCAGTGATGATGGGCATGGCATTGGTCAATCCCCAGATGCACCCTTTGGGTGCAGGACAGTGGAGTTGATTTCATGATAGCAGAGTCAGGGAATATGCTTGGCCACTCCCAGAGATCAGTGATTAAGGGACCAGTGGTAGTCCAGAGGGCAGCCTATCTGGCCCAGGTCCCAGGGCTGTCAGCAGATCTCGATGGCAGTCCGATCCGCAGAGGACATAGGGATGGGAGGGACAGTTCATAGGGCAGTTGGCAAAACTGGTCAGAGTCTGGATCTCAGAAACTCTTTAAAGGATGAACTGGAGTGAGCTGTTACAAGATGAAATCTGATAGGGATGGATCCAGAAAACCACCTCACAACATATGGGTTGGAGGCTTAGCAACAGCACAGCTGAAAAGGATTTGGGAGTTTCAGTTGACTGTAAGCTCCATCTGAGTTAAGAGTGTGACTGTTGCCAAGAAAGTTCTCAGGCTTTCTTGGAGAAGGGTAGGCAACACCTCTCGCCGCACACAGTTCCATGGAGCGCGCTTTTGAAGTAGGGCGCTCGCAGACTGGGAAACATCCAAAGGGAAGTCCTGTGAATGGACTTGAAACCAGGCTGCGAGGAACAGTCAGAGGAAGGATCCATGGAGGGGCAACATGACAGCCAAGGGCATGCAGGGAGCAGCACAAAATTCACCCGTATTAGAAAACTTGTCACATGGCTGAGGAAGGGACCCTACTCTCAGAGCGTTTCAGCTGTGGGTCTCTGCTCAGTGTAACAATGAGTGCGAGTGCAAGTGGCCACTCAGATTATCTGAAAGCAGTTGGCTTTCGGGGGGCAGTGAGTTCTTCGTGTTCAAGCTTGAGCAGGATGACTTGGGGTGAGAGCATGAAATGAAGAGTTGGCCCAGGTGAATTCTTTAATTTTTAAGTTTTCCAGGAACCCTGGGAGGAGGGCCCTCTGTGTCCCATTAGGGTATATGTGGATCCTTTGAAATTATGGCAAGGTTGACCAGAGGCTCATCAACTATTCTATCATCCTGGGATGTTCTGCCAGGTCCACCCCAGATGACAGGGCAGCTATGTTCATCTTTGAACTAGGGGTCAAGTTCTCAGAAAACGAAGGAGATTAACTTTGTATAAAGGGAGAAAGCTGAATGATAACGGTGTCCAGGGTTCACTTTCCCTGATGGGAGATAAGATCTTTCACCTCTTGTATCCAGGAGGGTAAAATTCATTGGACCCCAGTGTTACAAGGCTGCACCCACCTGCCCTGATCCTTGACCTGCTCTTTGGGGGCTGTGGCATTCTAGAAACCCCTTAGTGGAGTTCCTCCTCTTAAGCTTCTGCATGTGGGGTCATCTGGAAGTCAGCTGGGGTGAAGTTGGAGAGGAGCCAGCCCCAGCACAGGAATAGGGAAATCTCCCTGTCCTTGGATGCCCAGCCCCCTGGTCTAACCCTGACCACATTTCCCTGTTACAGCAAGAAACTTCGACCTGCAGAAGTCTGAGGCCATGCTCCGGAAGGTGAGCTCCATTTAGATATAGCCCACTGTTGTCTCGGTTCCCACCCATCAGAATCACACTGGGGTTGGACTATCTTTGCCCACCCTGCCCACCTGATCACAGCTTCTGGCTCTTGTGGCCAATCTGAATATTAGCTGGCCACTGTTACAGCCTTATCCCTTTGGGACAAAGTGCATTCCCTTCCCTGAAACAGAGCTTGCATACTTCTGGTCCAGCTAAGAATTACAATCTGTTCTGCCCGGATCTCCGAAACAGGCAGTGCCTTCTTTTCCAGTCCCACCACTTGCCTTCTCACGATGTACCTGGGACACAGTGTCACCTATTGCTAGATGCCTATAAGGGGTTCTACTACCCCTGCCTTTTTTTTTTTTTTTTTTTTTTGAAGCCCTATCTCTATGTTTGCAGCACGTGGAGTTCCGAAAGCAAAAGGACATTGACAATATCACGAGCTGGCAGCCTCCCGAGGTGAGGATGAATGATCTTGCCCCAAACCTGTGTTAGTTAGGTCTGTTGCACCCACAGTCTGTGTCCCAAGGCCGTCGGACTGAGGCCCTCAAGAGGAAAGGTTTGACAATGCCCAGTGAGCCCAAATGGTTCTCAGAGTGGGTATCCATTGGTACCCAGGGGGAAAGGCTGTGGAGGGAGAGCCTGATGAACCTATGGGAAGGCCCCGGGATGCAGGCCCATGGGCCTGCTGAGTGGGGGCCTGGTCTGTGTCTTTGCCCAGGTGGTCCAGCAGTATCTGTCAGGGGGCATGTGTGGCTATGACCTGGATGGCTGTCCCATCTGGTATGATATCATTGGACCTCTGGATGCCAAGGGGCTGCTCCTCTCAGCCACCAAACAGGACTTGCTCAAGACCAAGATGCGGGACTGTGAGCGGCTCCTGCAGGAGTGTGCATGCCAGACCAAAAAGGTGAGTGGTCTTAGCATGGTGAAGAGTGAGTTCACCACTGTGGAGTTGTTACAACAGAAGCAGGCGTGTCACACGGGGATTTAAGCACAGGTTCTGGGCTGAGACATAGACGTTTGGATTTCACGGACGAGTGAAATCTCCAAGTTTTAGGGATGGACCCACGTTGCCAGATTTGTACTTTTTTTTCCAAGTAAGGACTTAAAAAGAAAATGTACTGGCTGCTATTGTCCTGGTTAACCCCCAAATCATAGGAATGGCATAGTCTCAGAATGAAGGGCTGTCCTTTAAATTGGAGAAATGTAGTTTCCTAAATAACATACTATACTGTCATCACATTTCTCATTCATCCAGGCACTGGTAAGATCTCTATCATGCCCCAGCCTCTCCTTGGACAAGTATCTGGGCACCTCTGGTGCAGATGAGCTGAGAGTCTGTGCTTCTCTAATTCTGTATTCGAAAAAGAGAGGACAGGTGATTCCCTCTCCAAGAAAAAGGCTAAAGAGAGAGCTGGATCTTCTCTCCTGCCTTTCTCTTGAGCCTACGTAAGGATACAGTGAAATGATGTCATAGATTTGGGAACATTTCAACACTGTTGTTCACGAACATGCACTGAGAGCCTAGCGTGTCCAGAGACCCTATGGGCTGCGGATGCGGAGAAGTGTTTGATGGGCACCCTTCAGGGCTTAGGTTGGACGAGGTCCCATGGACTGAGCCCTACCAGGTGCTATGCACAGAGGAAGAGGGAGGCCATCAGGTCAGACTGCAGAACAGAAGAGACCTCAGATATAACCTAGATCCAGGATGAGAATAGGACAGCTAGGCAGGAAGAGTGACTAACCTTGGCCATAATTCTGGTCTTGGGGCTGCTTATCTCAATTTGGAAAACCCTAGATATGGCCCTGCCCAGATCTGGTCGCCCTACGGGCACATCCGCAAATCAGCTTCCTGCCCTGAACTGGGGTAGGCTTCTGCAGGGTAGCAACCTGCTGTGACTTTCTCCTCTCTGTCCCCTGCAGATGGGGAAGAAGGTGGAGACCGTCACCCTGATTTATGACTGCGAGGGGCTTGGCCTCAAGCATCTCTGGAAGCCTGCGGTAGAGGCCTACGGGGAGGTGAGGGGCAGAGCTGGGGGTTGTGGTTGGGAGGAGGAGAGAAAGCAGAGGGGAGTGGGCCCCTCTGCTAGGAGGTCCCGTCTGGCCTGGGAGAGGCAGGGTGTGCTGGACTCAGTGATTTTGTTTCCTCAGTTTCTCTGCATGTTTGAGGAAAATTACCCTGAAACGCTGAAGCGTCTTTTCGTTGTTAAAGGTAAGTTGGGAACTACCTATGATGAAGTCAAATGGGAAGGAAGGGCGCCAAATGTTCCTGAGACAGATTCAGGAGAGTGGAATGGGGTGAGCCAGAGGAGGAGATCCGAGGGCCCCTGACATAGGCAGACAGATTTATGATTCACAAAACTTTTTGGATTTATTGCCTCCTTGGAACCACTCAGAGTGGTGACACAGGAAGACTAGACCTGCTGTCCAGACAGGGAAGCCAGAAGTCAAAGAGGTGCCCGTGCCAAACCTCCCACCCTGGGCTGACCCGACACAGGGCTGTGGAGGACACTGTCAGGGACAGAGTGGGCCTTGCTCTGGGTCTCACAACACCTGCTCTCTCGTCCAGCCCCCAAGCTGTTTCCTGTGGCCTACAACCTCATCAAACCCTTCCTGAGTGAGGACACCCGCAAGAAGATCATGGTCCTGGGGGGTGAGTAGCTCAGACTCTTCTCAGTGCCACCAGTTGGCCCGTGACCCAAACTGGGGATAGCTTTAGAGGTGGCTAGGATGAAGGCTTCCTCTGCTGATGGTAGCAGTAGGATCCAAGAGCAAGTCGGGGCCATGGAGGTCATAGGAGCAGAGAGGTTGCTTCCAATTAGGGGCTTCCTTTGATGCACGCTTACCCTGGGTCAGCCCTGGACTAGGTGAGAAAGGGGTATCAGAGTCCCCTGAGGAGCTTCTGGCCCTCTTGGGGAAGGGGAGTTGCACCCTGGGTGCGTGGGTGGGAACACGGACTAGGGGCACTCAGCCCTCCTAACCAGACACCCAGGTGGGACCAGATGCTGACCTCAGCTGAGTGTTGTGGCATGAGCAAGAGGCAGTCCCATGAAGCCAGGCAGGAAACCACCAGGCAGAAAGAATAGCACTGAGCGAAGGCCTTGCGCACCACAGCTCAGGCAGTCTTGGAGAGCACGTGGCAAGAGGGAAGGTACAGTTGGATAGGCTGCCTGGAGCCAGGCACAGAGGATCCAGGGCACCGTGCTGAGAAGCTGGGACACAGCTCCACAGGCTGTTGGGAACCAGAGAAGAGTTCTGAAATGGGGACATTGTGGGGAAGGACCAGGATAAGACTCTTTTTTTTTTTTTTTTAAGACTTTATTTATTTGCCAGAAAGAGGGAGAGAAAGAGCGAGCACAAGCAGGCAGAGTGGCAGGCAGAGGCAGAGAGAGAGAGAAGCAGGCACCCCGCTGAGCAAGAAGCCTGATGCTGGACTCGATCCCAGCACCCTGGGATCGTGACCTGGGCCGAAGGCAGCGGCTTAACCAACTGAGCCACCCAGGGGTCCCTAGGATCAGACTTTAAATGGAGACCTATATGACTGGCATGCCTGTGAAGGACAGGTACTAGTTTGTACTCTGTGGTCGTCGTCCGCACAAGAGCTGTTGTAAACCCAAGCCGGGCGGTGGCGGTAGGGCTAGAGAGGAAAGGAGGGATTTGGGACTCACTTAGGAAGTAAAACAACAGAACCCCAAGATCGTGTGGGCATAGGGAGGGAGGAAGAGGAATCCAGAATGACTTTCTGGTGGCTGGTGTGAGTGACTTGAGTGTTGCAATGACTCTGGTGTGTTTAGTTCAGCCGGCGGACATAACCTTGATGTTGAGTCTGGGGAGTCTGTGAGATGCACAGAGACTGGGGATACGTGAGTCTGAAGCTGAGGCGAGGACTCTGGTTTGGAAATTTGGGAGTTAGCAGTTATAGGCAGCAGCTAAGAACTTGAGAGTAAAGACTGCCCATGGAAGAGCGAACCCTGGGGACTGAGTTCAAGGGCAGGCAAGGCAAGAGGAGCCCACCAGGGAGAAGGAGTGATTGACGAGCTTGGCAGCGTCACACTCGACACAGGTTGGATATGCAGGGGAGCTGAGAGGACATCAAGGCACAAGGAGAAGCCAGCAAGGAAGATGCACAGGAATCAAGCCAGCCAGGAACAGAGAGGAGCTGAGTTTCGCCAGAGCATTAGGAGGAATAGGTAGGAAGGAAAGGCCAGAGAGGTAGACTGGCATTGGCTTGTGTCAGGCCAGGTGCTGCCTATGGAATTGACCTTGGGGGTAGGTAATAGGGATTCTAAAGGTTTCTGGATGTTCACCGCTAGGTGACAAATGGAAAGTGGAGATCTTTCCGATGCAAATTAGTGAGACCCAGGAGTGGCGTGAAGCATTCTGGAAAGTTCAGAACTTCTGGGTTCTGGTCCTGACTCTGGCAGCAACAAGTTCTGCTTCCTGTTGCCTCAGTTACTCTCTCTGTAAGATGGGAAGGGCCCCTCTGGCCTTATTCCAACTCTCCAGCTGAGCTGGGGGAAGACATACAAAATCTGAGCAAAAGGCTCCAATGATTTTTGGCTTTGCTGCCGCTACCGCCCACCATGAGCAGGAGATGGCTAGGTTTCCTGGCAGCAGACTGTTCTCCCGCCCACACCTAAAACCCTTTCAACCAAGCCCGCCTCAGGCTCAGAAGATACCAGATCTTCAAGAGAAGATGGAAAACATTCACGCTGGGCTGGTCAGGGGAGCTTAGGAAGCACAGATTACATGCCCCACCAAGACCACAGAAGCTGTTTTCCAACAGTTTCCAACAGTTCTAACAGTGTGGTCTCAGGACCCTAGAAATCAAAGGGCTGGGTGACCCTGGGCAGCCTCTATGAGGCTTTTAGCCAGTCCCCACAGCCGAGGACCCTGGGTCTGTACCCCATGACTGCCTATTTATGGTCTATAGCGTCGGCACAGAAAGGTTTCCAGTATCAAAATATTGTGCTTGGCTGATACTGGTTTAGGAATTTGGAGTGGTGAAATGGTTCTCAGCATTGGTGGCACTAGAGTCAAACTCTCCTAGTCAGGAAAGGGCTTGGTTATTTAAAAAAAAAAAAAAAAAAAAAAAAAGGAAAGAAAAAAAGAGCCGAGTCACTGGCAGCTAGACAGCCTGAAAAACAGCAGAAGTAAGTAAAGTCGTGGCTGGGGTAAAGCCAAGGGAGCCCCATTTAAGGGGCCACTCGACAGTGGTACAGTCGGTAAGTCACGACTGAGCACGATTACGTGTAGGTGAAAGCACGGGATGAGACATGTGGTTAGACCCCTCAGTCTAAGCAGGAAAAATCAGACTGATTCAGGCCTTCCTGCTGTTCCCTCTTGGTGGGATGCCCTTCCCTCTATTCTTTGTTACTTCTGATTGCACACCAGATATTTGTACCCCGTGCCTGGGAGTGAGCGTACACTCTCATACAGGTAGGGAGTTAATAGTTTACGACATCCTCTCAAGTAGTTAGTTCCCTTCACTCCCCCCGCCCCCGCAGCCTCGTGGAGCAGGTAGAATCAGGCTCAGCACAGAGTGACGTTACTTAAGGTTGCTCAATGGGTCAGAGGCAATGGAGACGGACTCCAGGGGTTCTGATTCTTAGTCCAGGGAAAGGGCAGTCCTCTGGGTGATGCTGCCTCCTGAACCCCCCAGCAAAGCTGTGTGCACATCGCCGGCTCCTAATGTTAGTGTTTCCTGTGCTGGGGCAGACAGGTTTTTCCTGCCCATTTTGTGTTGACCGCCAGGGCTGTGAAGCAATCCTGCCTAGTGGTGATCCTTTTTTCCCCTCCTTCCTTCCCCCTGCTGCCAGCAAACTGGAAGGAGGTTTTACTGAAATATATCAGCCCTGACCAGCTGCCTGTGGAGTATGGGGGCACCATGACTGATCCTGATGGAAACCCCAAGTGCAAGTCCAAGGTATGGGCTGTGTAGTCCCCTGAAGAACCCAGAAGGGCTAGGGATCAAGAGGGGAGCCTGGCTCAAATGCACATTCCAGTTCACTCTGTGCCCTGCTTCTAGATCAACTATGGGGGCGACATCCCCAAGAAGTACTATGTGCGAGATCAGGTGAAACAGCAGTATGAACACAGTGTGCAGATTTCTCGTGGCTCCTCCCACCAAGTGGAGTATGAGATCCTCTTCCCTGGCTGTGTCCTCAGGTAGTGCTCTGGACCCCGACAGGCAACCTGTGCCTTTCAGCCCTAGGGTGCCAGTGGTTGGGCTGGGGTGGGAGAAGCCTTGGGGGCAGGACCCACAGAGTGCGCACAGAGACACAATCAGGTCTGAATGGGCGAATGTCCCCGGCAGGTGGCAGTTCACATCGGAAGGTTCGGACATCGGTTTTGGGATTTTCCTGAAGACCAAGATGGGGGAGCGGCAGCGGGCAGGTGAAATGACAGAGGTGCTTTCCAATCAGAGGTACAATGCCCACCTGGTGCCTGAGGATGGGACCCTCACCTGCAGCGATCCTGGCATCTGTAAGTCTCCCTCTCTTGGCTTAAAGCCCCTTCCCTAGCTGTCTGCCTCTGGGGTCCCTCTCGCTCCATGGATTTAGGCTCTCAGACTCTGAGAACTAGATGTGGGGCTCCATGAGCTCAACACTCTCCTTACACAGATGAGGGAGCGAACCTAGGGCAGATCTCTGACCTAATACTTCCAGGTCGAGGTGAGTCATGGTCCTAGGTGATCACGAGGGTCCAGAACACCTGCTCTCTGTTCCAAGTTTAACTGGATCTGTGACTGTGACCAAACGTTTCTGGAGAATGCTCCTTCCAAAGATGTCAGAGAGGCAGAACTGCCTGGGTGGGGGCAGGGATCCGAGGTGAGCAGAATGCTGAAAAGCCCAGTCCCGACCCCTCTGAGCTTATCTCCAACTTGATCAAAAACTGGGTACAGGACACAAACAGGAAGTTTAGCCAGGAGGAATAAGAAGAATGGCAAATGCCCCCCCCCTTTTTTGCAAACAGGCATTTGGAAGTGTTTTACATCCCTCCACTTTGTAGTATCAATTAAAATTCCTTTTCAGCAATTCTACTTCCAGAAATGTATCCTACGGAAATGTTTACACAAAGGCACAAAAATAGAGGTAAAAGGATGCTTTTAGCAGCCTTGGGCAACTGGCAATAAACCAAATGACCTTAAAAAGGTCTTGTTAAATGAATTATGGTACATGGGTACATGAAATACATTATACCCATTCAGGAGAATAAATTGAAATGTAAAGGGTCTAATACATGTCAAAAAAAAAAAAAGAATGAAACATAGTGTATGGTATACACTCACTTTGTTTTTTTTTTTTAAAGTATATACATTGAAAAGAATTCTGAGGAATGTATGCTAACTGTAATGGTGATTATCTCTGGGATGATAGGATGCTTCTAGAGGGCTTTATTTTTTCACTAGTTCTGCAACTAGCTTATTTTACAATGACCATGTACTACATTTGTAAGCAGAAAAAGCACATACACGCACACAAAAAGCCCTTCAAATCTCCGTTTCCTTTCTATCAGAGCCAATGTGCCGGGCGTGGAAAATCAATGAGAGCAAGGGCTTCATCATCGAGCTGACTTGGATTTGCCTACTGATTAGTTCTTAGGCAGGTGACTTAGTCTCCCCGCGCTTCAGTTTCCTGATTGCTACAATGGGGATCAAATTCTCCACCTCATGGGGATACATGATGATTAAATGGGCAGCACTTAGCATAATGCCTGGTGTGCAGCAAGCACTCAACACACTGTAGACATCATTATCCTTAGGGCAAGACCTGTGCGGGGAGAAGGGCCATCCTGGAGATGGTCCTGGAGATGGGAGAGAAGTCCTGTGCCCTGTTTCTAGGGGCACAGATATCTCTCATACCATCATCCCAACCTCCGATGCTGTGTACTTCCCCACCTGCCAGGCAACCTTCCGTCTCAACCGCCCCCTTCCTCACAGATGCTCTGTGGTATGGCTCCCCGGGGAGGAATATTCTTGTTAGTGAGCCTGCAGCCAGGTCCTTGGAGGAGAAGGCGTATTATTGTATGCTTCAACAAGAACAAGGCCTGGCACACTAGCCCAGCTACTATTATCCACGGCAAATATTTTATAAAGAAGTTTGAATTTTTTAGAGGATTCGCCCATTTTTTCTAAAGATTTTATCTATGTATTTGACAGAGAGAGCGTGCACAAGCAGGGGGAGCAGCAGGGAGAGGGAGGAGCAGGCTACCCAAGGAGCAAGGAGCCCAATGCTTGATTCCAGGACACTGGGATCATGACCCAAGCCAAAGGCAGATGCCCAACCGAAACATCCAGGTGCCCCAAAGCTTGATTTTTTTTTTTTTAAATTTTACTTATTTGAGAGAAAGAGGGAGTAAGAGCATGAGTTGGGGTTGGTGTGGGGGAGAGGCAGAGGGAGAAGGGACAAGAAGACTCCCTGCCGAGTAGGGAGCCTGATGTGGGACTCAATCCCAGAACTCCAGGATCATGACCTGAGCTGAAGGCAGATGCTTAATTGACTGAGCCACCCAGGTCCCCCTAAGCTTGATTTTTTTTTTTTTTTCCCTTAATGGACAGGGAAGCTGAGGTATAGAGAAGGGATGTTATCTCTCCCACAAAGCAGTTCATGTACACACCAGAAGACGGAAGACATGAGGGAATCCTAAAGTCCTGGTCCAGATCTCTAGGCAATAGTCTATCCTAGAGATGATCAGGTCTGTCCCTGATGTGACAGACGAGAGAGTAGTCCTGGACCAGGAAAGTAATTTACCTGAGATCGTGCAGCCAGAATTTTCCAGCATTGCCCATGACTGTCTGTAGTATCTGAAGGAGGCAGCCTGAGAAAGGACCAGGATACCTTACACCATAATCAGGCTTAGGTTTGCAAACCCCGAATTTATTTCAGCTCTTCTTGGTTACATTCCCAGCTGGAACATTTATCTGCATGCAGGGCCTTGACTGGGTGCTGCTTCTTGTCCATTCCAAGGAGGATTAAAGGCAGGTTGCAGCACCCACGTCCCCTTCCCAGGTGGAAAGACAATGAGGTGGGATCAGCTGTTGCCTGGAGCCACGGCTCAGGTTAGACCTGAGCCCAGAGAGAACCCAGTGTTAGGTTACAAGCTCACCTGTGGGAGGGCAGTGCCCTTGAAGAACCAGGTGACTCCCTGCAAAGTAGAACATAATCACCCAGTGGAGAAATTAAAACTCTGAGCCAGCCTCCAATGGCAAGAGCACATTAATCCTCCCCAGGCTGGTCTGGTCCTTGCCCAAGTGTGCTTAAAGTAGGGAGAAGGAGAAACAAAGTCTGAATTGATTTCACTTATTTTCTCTAATGTTTCCTGGGGGCCTGAGTGTAGAATACTCTATTAGGAAAGAAGATTCAGCAGAAAAGATCTGGACTTTGTCCACCAGGAGTGCATGAGGTGGAACAGGCAGCCTCAAACACGGGATGAAGGCTCCATCGTACTTCCAGGCAGTGCTGGGGGCAAGAGAGCCCAGCTAGGCTCCAGGAGGCCTGGTTTCTGAGCCGGGCTGTGCCACCAACTCTCCAAATAATTAGTTTTTGCTTTCTTTCTCCTTAAAATGAGAAGAGTGGGCTACAGAAGGAGGTCTTCTTTATCTATGTACTTATTTAAGTAGGTTCCGTGCCCAGTGTGGAGCTTGAACTCACAACCCTGAGATTAAGAGTCAAAATCTCCAGGCATCTGGGTGGCTCAGTTGTTAGGTGTCTGCCTTCGGCTCAGGTCATGATCCCAGGGTCCTGGGATTGAACCCTGAGTCAGGCTCCTTGCTTGTCGGGGAGGCTGCTTCTCCCTCTCCCATTCCCCCTACTTCTGTCCCCGTTCTCACTGTCTCTCACTCTGTCAAATAAATGGAATCTTAAAAATAAAAAAAGAAGAAAGAGTCGTACATTTTAGCAACTGAGCCAGCCAGGCACTTCTAGAGAGGGAGGTCTTTTTTTTTTTTTTTTTAAAGATTTTATTTATTTATTTGACAGAGAGAGATCACAAGTAGGCAGCGAGGCAGGCAGAGAGAGAGAGGAGGAAGCAGGCTCCCTGCTGAGCAGAGAGCCCGATGCGGGACTCGATCCCAGGACCCTGAGATCATGACCTGAGCCGAAGGCAGCGGCTTAACCCACTGAGCCACCCAGGCGCCCCTAGAGTGGGAGGTCTTAATCTGGGGTTTATAGACTCCCTTAAAGACCAAACACCTGTTTTTTATAACATACAGCATTTAATATCCCTCTTACTATTCTGAAATGAAATTCATGGATAACATAACCCACCTAAACACATAATTTAAAAAGCATTATCATCTTCCATCAGGAGAAATAAAAGGAAGCTGCTTTAGAATATGTATTTGTTTCCATATATAAATGAGAGTGGATGATCACAGCTATTTGCCGCCACTCTTCAAAATGGTGCCTTTCCCATTGGGAAACCCTGCCCCCAAGAGTCCATGATGGGCTCCAGGGGATCTACAGTTGGGTGCGTTCATCAGATTCTCAAGGGGGTCAGTTTCCCAACAAAAGTTGAGGAGCCCTAGCCTAGAGGATCTCTGCCGGGGGTGGGGGGGGCTCTATAGGTCTGTCAGCATATGATTAGTGTCAAAATGAACCACACAATTCATGAACTCTACTTCCCCTTAGGCCTCAACCTCTGAACAGCCCCTTCCTTGTTTCTGAGAGCAGAATATGCAAAGCAGAGCCATCTCGACCCTGGTGCTTGATCCAAGGAGCTCAGACCTCTCCTCCAGCATGACCGATTCTGGTCGCTGGGACTCTGTCATCCAGGGCACTGAGGAAGTGTCCCTCTTTTCAGAGGGACTACTGGCTCTGAAAGACCTCTGGTGCAGAGAAAATTGATGAGTAATACTTTACACCATGAAGAAAGTGTGGGTGTTATGTCTACCCAATGTCTAAACTATGCATTTAACTAGGGTAAGAAAGGAGCGAGGTTCAATCTCAGGATTAAATACACTTTTGGGGGGGGGGGGGCTTGTTTTAATTTTTTTTCCTCCCCTGGGAAAAGTAAGAGAAGACCAGGATAGGGAAAGGGCAGAGCCAGTGTTTCTGTTCTCACACTCTGTTCTCTTGAAGGGCTGTTTGACTGAAAGGGAACAACTCAAAAAGGGCTAGATTAAAAGCAGTCTGTTTCTTGGCCAAGGCTTCAAAGCCTTCTTTGCCAACTCCATACCCGTTTTGAGGTTTCCAAATCTTTTAGGATTACAAACAGGGGTGCAGGGCACATCTTGGTCCGTTTATCTTTCTGTGGGATCAATTCCTGGCTCAAAAACTCCGGGTATTTTACCTTCACCAGAACCTGAACGGGGCTCACCTTTCCGGGGCCCAAGACAGGCAGTGATGCCGGTCAGAAGGAAATTCCAGCTCCATCACTTCCTCACCGTGTGACACAGTGCCCTCCTTTTTATACGCTATAAAACAGGACTAATGCTGAGTTATTCGGAGCAAGAACATAATAGTATATATAGATTACCAACCCAGGGCTGAGACACCTCCATAGCCATTGTTGCCATTATTACTATGACAATTGATGCTGTTCAAGTCCTAACTCTTCCGAAAAGCCTTTAACCAGGCCCTCTCCTTCCAAGCTGTGCCAGACGTGGCTGTCTCACTCATCTGGCACTCAGCATGTTCTGTTTTTTATTTTTCTTTCTATGAATATCTTGTCCACCCAGCTTAAATTTCAGAAGGTAAGGGACCACTGCTTATGTTACCTTTATCCTCATTACGTACCACACTGCCTTGTTCAGTCAACAAAATCGCTGTCCTTTGTAGAACTGCCTGAATGTCTGGTTTTCTGCCTCCCCTCAGATGTCCTGCGGTTTGACAACACCTACAGCTTCATTCATGCCAAGAAGGTCAGCTTCACTGTGGAGGTCCTGCTTCCGGACAAGGCCTCAGAAGAGAAGATGAAACAGCTCGGGGCAGTCACCCCGAAGTAATGCCTCTTCCCACAGCAGGCGTGGCTCCCTCTGTGTCTCCGTCAGTTTCTGTCCCTTGTAGCAGTCATTTTCCCAGTACCCAGATGCCCAAAAAAGCTGGGCTACAAGAAAGATCTTGGGCTGGATTTGGGGAACTTTCATTTCAGAATTAGGAAGAGGGGGAGCAGCAGGACAGGGTCTCCTTCCTCTCAAATTACTCAGGGGTCCCCAGGGGCTGGGCACCATGATAGGATCTACCATCCTATAAGCTGTGCCAACATCACCTGTCCAGTGACAGTTGAGACAGGAAGGGGTGGGGGGCGGGGGGAGATGCGGGTGGCAGCAGGGCAGAAATTAGAAAACGGGGGGAAGGTTCTGTTAACACTTCAGGGAAGCCAGCTGTAGGGGAGGAACTTGCTCTCAAATTCAAAATGTTAAGTCTAGATCATTATGAGGAGTAGCAAGGTAGCAGTTTGCTAGAATTATGGTGGGGGTTCAAAGGCTCTTCTAAACTTTCTATCTCCAAGGCTGGGACCTTTTGGCTTTTCCCACAGGGATGGCCTGAGTCAGTATAGATCTTCCCACTCAGGGGCAGACAGAGAGGCCACCTTGAGACTTGGGACCAACAGGCGGCGGTCTCTTTAATTACTGACTGTCAGTGACTCAGAGCTTCTCAGGACAGCAATTTTGTACCCAGCCACTGTCCTGCAATGCAAACAAAGCACAGGTAAATTACTTCCAGGAATCCCAGTTCCAGGATGGGGCCAGGAGGCTAAGGGTGGGAGTGAATCCTGAGGCTTCCAACCCCCCCTCCCCTTTTCAGTGCTGTCAGCCTTTCATCAACTCTCCATTTGAGCACCCCACACAAAAATGACAAGTGGGATCAAGACAGTAGATCTCAGTGAAAGCCATTCTAGTCTGAGTCTCCCACGGTGCCTGCCGGTCAGCCGGCTTCCTGAGTGACCTCAGCAAGGCTCTGGCAGTCCCGTCTCTGTGGGAGGCATATGACGGGTGCATTGGGTTCCTGGTGTCTGGCGGGGAGGCTGCCCGGGCAGTGGGCCAAAGGCTGGCCCGGCATCTGGGGGCAGGCACAAATAGCCTCGCAGGCCCCCAGCCCCGCCGTCCACACTGACAAGCAGGGATGGCCAAGGAGGCCCTCAGCGACCACGGATTGGAGGGCACGGACCCTGCGGGCAACCACAGCATATAACCCAACGCCCCACCCCGCAAACGAACAATGGAGAGCGCCCCCCCCCCCATCCCCAGGTCCTCGCAGGAACTCCTTTCCCTCCGAAAGCCAGCCACCCCCACCCCGGGGAGGGGAGATGGTCTGGGGAAGCCGAGGGAGAAGGGAGCAGGGCTGGAGCTGACCGGAGCGGCCTGAGGCTGCGCCGGCCTCAGCTACTCCGCTTAGGAGGCATCATCCTGACCTTGGTTTACAGCGCTCTCTTAGGAAAATTAACCAATGAATAAAGCAACATTCAGTACACAGGGAGTAAAAGTCAATGCCCACCGCCTCCCTCCTCGAAGTCCCTCCCTCAGTCAAGATTCATGCCTCAGTAGCGTACCACAGAGTCGCCAACAGCTGGGGCGCACGCGCAGAAGCCCTTCAATGTTCCCCTCTAGCGCGCTTTCCCATGAGGCCCAATGACCAGATTGCTTCCCGATTGGTCCACGTGATGGAATATCTTCCGCCATCTTTGTTAAGGGCACCAGGGGGGCCTCCTGGCCGCCTTCAAGGTCTGGGCGGATGCCCCGCCCCGCCCGGTTTCTGGATACTTGCCCGAAGGTTCTAGCGCGCGGATTTGTGCGGGTCTGGGGAGAACGTGCAGCGCCTGCGGTGGGCACAGAGTGGGAGGGAAGCGGACGAAAGACGCTCACGTGGTGCTAGGGACCGTCTCCTAATTCCGCGCCAGCGCTACCGGTGTTTCCGGGGCTGGAGAGCGCTTTTGGTCTCTAGTCGCCGCTGACCCGGCTGCTATATACGACCATACAATGACAGAGACGCCCAGGGCTGAAAATGGAGTCGTTAATATTGAACTAATGGTCTTATTTCCCTCATCTTTATTTGATAATAAAAAGCCAATTCTTTAATAAAATAAGTGCCTACTGGGTACCACACCTCAACCCTGTGCTTATGGCCCTCAGTTGTTGCAGAGGTTCAAGGAAATAATATGTGCAAAGCGCTTAGAAGAGAACCTTAACAAGTGAGCGCTCGGTAAATATGGGCTACTAGTAGATTTTACAGATGTAGATAAATAGGTGGCACAACTGGGATTTGAACCCCGGACGCCCTCTCTACTTCTTCGCTGCCTGATACCTCCAAAATCCAAAGGATTCACGGTTTTAGTGAAGGGCACTCATTGCTCACGTGAGAATACTGAGGTCCAGCTGGGGAAGAGTTTCTTAGTAATCATGACAACCCAAGACCACTCTTTCTGTTTTGCTCACTTCCATGATATCTTGCTTCCCCTGTCTCTTCCTTCGTTCGTTCATTCATTCATTCATTCATTCATTCATTTAACCATTCGAGGTCCTGCCCCAGAGAATCTTGGTCTGGGGGTTATGCTGATCCAGTTAGACCTCAGAGCTTGGTATATGAACATAGCACCTGGCAGGGAGAGTCCAAATATCCACCTCACCAGGGTACTGCTCACTGTTCACTTCCCCAGCCTCATTCACTCAGCTCAACTTGAGAGCGCGGCACCTGGAGCCACGACCTCGATTCAAATGCCAGCTTCACCACTTAGTTGTATGACCTGGAAAAGTGACCCTTTGCGTGTGTGTGCCTTTATTTCCTCGTCTGTAAAATAGGGGTTCTGGGTTGGTGGGAGGCTTTTAGGAGGCAATCTGTCTAGAGTCTTTAGCCAATGGTCTGGCCAGTAGTAAACTTAATAAATGATTTCTTATCATTAATCTTTGCAATTGTCCCAGGACTGAACACGGCGTTCCCCATTTAATAAATTAATAAAACGAAGCTCAGAGTACAGTGTGTTGCCTGAGGTTATAAAGTGCAACTAGGAAGTGTAGCATGTCGCATTTGAACCCCAGTCTCTTAGGCTCCAAGACTACAGTCAGTCGTGGGAAAGGATTGCGCCAACCACTCAACCCCAGAGAAAACGTGAAGCGTGTTAATCTGCAAAACCCAAGCCTGGGAGAGGGGCTTCAGTGCGCGGGGTAATTTGCAGACGCTCCCTGCTGGCGGGGACCGCACGACCTGTCCTTCAGCCCCGGACCTTCAGCCCGGGACCTTCATCCCGTCCCGCCGCGGCGGACTGGAGCGGTAGTGGAAGCTGAGGTGGTAACGGCAGCAGGACCGGCTGCAGTGGCTCCTGCGGAGGCGGAACGCCATGTCCGAACCGCTCCCGCGGGGCGCCGAGCGCGACCTTTTCCGGGACACGTGGGTGCGGTACCTAGGTGAGTGCGGTGGCGAGGGGCACGGCGACTCCCCTACCATGTGGCTGGAGAGACAGGGGTCGCCAGGCGCCGGTCAGTGCCCTGGAGAAGGTGGGAGGATCGTAGTTCTCATTCTGCATGGGCCAGAGAGGCCTGGGGACTTGCCCAAGGTCACACAGCTCAGGTCCGCCCAGCTCTGCGCTCAGGGTCTCTGCTGGCCAGTCTCCCAGGTGAACGTTCCAGCCCGGCTGGGAGGAACGGGGTGAGTGGGATGCCCTCTCTGGTATGTCTGGGCCTTGACTATGGAGTCAGTATCTGGACTCTCATACTGGCTCTATTTGATGCTTGGTTTTCTTTGGGGGCATACGGAGATAAACGGCACCTCTCTCGTGGGCTGGTAGTTGGAAGGGTAGAATAAGGCACAGGAAAGACTGGTGCAGGGTGAGTGCCTCATCAGCGGACCTGCTGTTAGTCTCTGCATTAGTGCACATGCTCCTAGAACCCAGACTGGGAAGGCAAGGGAATGATGATTGTGACTGTACTCAGCTCTCCCACAGTGGCCCTAGGGACTTCATGGTTGCCTTTTTAAAGACTGGGAAACAGAAGCTCAGAGAAATAATCACTTATCTAAGGTCACTCAGCTACCATTTAGCAAGCTGGGATTAGAATTAGTGCCCCCTTGTGGAGCAGCCCGTCCCCCCTCCCCACCACCGGAATTATACTTATTTTTGGTTTTTTAGAGAGAGAGGGAAGGGGCTGAAGGAGAGGGAGAGGGAGAATCGCGGGGCTTGATCTCAACCCTGGGATGTGACCTAAGCCAAAATCAAGAGTCAGAAGCTTAATGGACTGAGACAGCCAGCCGCCCCCCACCACCACCACCACCATCGGAGTGAAATGTCTTCTCCCCAACAGGCTATGCCAATGAGGTGGGAGAGGCATTCCGCTCCCTGGTGCCCACAGCTGTGGTGTGGCTGAGTTATGGTGTGTCCAGCTCCTATGTGCTGGCGGATGCCATTGACAAGGGCAAGAAGGCGGGAGCCGTGAGTGTTGGCTTGCCCCTCCACCCCCCACCCTAGTCCACTCCCTTTGTGCTTCTGTCCACAGCCAGTGTTTGCTACAATGCATGGTGGAACAGTCCAATTCTTACTACCTTGCCTGTTGCAATCCATACCTCAGTCCTGTTTGTAGGGTAGTGTCCCCTGCCCCCAGCCATGCATGTGCCCTAGCCTGTACCCCAATTCTGGTTGTGGATGAGTTCATGCTCAGCCCTGAATTGGTACAGTCCAGAACCTGACACCAGTGTGGTTCTGTCCCCACCCCCACTCCTCACTGGCCACCTACCTCCCCTGGTCCAGTCCTATGCCCCTTGTCCACAGGGTTTCCCACCTTTGCTCCTGCTGGATTAATTCTCTCTTCTCCCTACCAGGTACCGTGCCCTGAAGCGGGCCGCAGCACCAGGGTGACCGTGGCTGTGGTGGACACTTTCGTGTGGCAGGCTCTGGCCTCTGTGGCTATCCCAGGCTTCACTATCAACCGTGTGTGTGCTGCCTCTCTCTACATCCTAGGCACCGCCACCCGCTGGCCTCTGTCCGTCCGCAAGTGGACCACCACTGCACTGGGGCTTCTGGTCATCCCTGTCATCATCCACCCCATTGACAGGTGGGTGCCTCTTCCAGCCTCAGGGTTCCTCTGAGAGACGTGGGGTGTCCCCACTTTGCACAGGACAAGAGCAGCACGGGCAGGGCTGGTAGAACAGGCTTCTGAGGCAGAAAGGACGGTCTGTGCCTGTGTTCTGGCAGGCACTTAAGCAGTAAAGGTATGGGCGGAGCCTTGAGGGTATAGGACACAGGACCACTAAATTCTAGAAAGAAACCCTAGTGTTATAGAACAATCAGAGGCAGACAAGATCAGGTGCACATTGGAGGGGATGGGTTTAGGGAGATTCTGGTGACAGAAGCCCGACAGAAACTAGGTGAAGGAAAATAAGAATGATTTGTTTCATGAAACTGAGAAGTCCAGAGTTAATGCTGCTTTCAGGCATGGCTGGATTGAGGCACCCAAATGGGGTCATTGGGGTCTTGGTCTCCCCATCCTGCTGTGCCCTTCTTCCCATACCATCCCATGTTGGTATGTTGGCTTCACTCGCTTTCCCCACGTGGGAGCAGAGATGGCCTCCAGCAGCTCCTAGCCTCCTCCCCACCAGCTTAGCAAGCCCCATAGGAAGCTTCTTGTAGTTGACCAAAAAAGTCCCAAGGAAGGCTGTCATTGGTCTGTTCTGGACTGAGTGCCCACCTCTGAGCCAATTTCTCTTTTCTGATTGACCACCCTTGGGTCACATGCCTGCTCTTAGAACCAGAGAACAAGGCCAACTCAATCAGACCAATGTAGAGTGGGAGGAGCAGGCCTTTCCCAAGGGAACACAGCTTACCCAAGGGCCCTAAGTGAGCCTTTTACCCTCTCTGTGCCTCAGTTTCCCCAACTGAATAAAGAAAAGGGTGATGTCTGCCACCTGGATGGCACTCATGTCCTGCATCTAGGAGTCCCTTTCCTAGCCCTGACCTCCTACCTCCTATTCCCCGCTCTAGCTCCCAGGGCTCATTTGCTCATTCCTGTCCACCACAGGTCAGTGGACTTCCTCCTGGACTCCAGCCTGCGCAAACTCTACCCCTCAGTGGAGAAGCCCAGCTCCTCCTGACCCCACCTGGGTCCCTGGCCTGTGGGTTGGCCCACTCCCTGCTCTGGTCCAGCTTCTTCCTCCTGCCAGGGGATCTGGATGCCTGGCTCCCTGGGGCCTGAGGCCCTGGCATCTGGGCATGTTTGAGCCAGATGGAGACTGAGAGACAAAGACCTCAAGGAGCAGCAGCTGCGGTGACTCACAGAAAGGGAGACCTGACCCCCATCTGCTTCCATGGAATCTGTGATACTGACGGCGAGCAGACCTGTCTTTTGATAGGAAGGTAACCTCCTCCCATGGAGGATAAGCAGACAGAAGCCAAGACATGGCAAGGAATATAGATAGCCAAGATCGCTTAGCAAGCTGGGGACCCAGGAGTCCTGGTGGCTCGGCCCCGTGGCAATGTGGCTGGACTGAAGAGCAGCAGACATGCGGAGAAATGTAGGGGGTGCCGTCGCGGGCACCCTGAGGACTGATTCTCTAGCTGGCCCACCCCTAGTGCAGGACCTGCTCGGGCCTAGCTGGAAGGCAGGACAGCCCCTGGCCCAATAAATCCTCAAGAAATTGAGTTCTCTTATCTTTTTCTCCTGTGGATGAGCAGGGGTGTGGTGGTTGGGAGCAGGCCCAGGGGCCCTCAGAGGTAGAGGCTGACTTCTCCAGTCACACGTGGCTCACAGTATGTCAGGTACTCCTCACCCACCGATGCTCCCCTGCAGATTCGGGGATTCCCCCCCTCGGTGCTGCCGTTCTCCCTCTGGTATTGACCTCTTTGCAAGCCTGCTAAAGCACTGATACCTTTGAAAGGGTTACCACCTGAGCCTGAAGGTGCCCGAGGTGAAAATAGCCCCCTTATGAGTATCACATGAGATTCCCAGGAGGAGACTCAGGAGCCTTGGAGAAAAGGGAGTGACCCAGGAGGCTGTCCCTGAGAGCACTGAAGGGGGCATTCTTCCTCGATGCTGGGCCAGGCCCATTTTTGGCTGCTAACAACAGCCAAAAGAGAGATGGGCAGCCTGGGTGCACACTTGGGGGCTGACCCGTCCCCATAGTGACCCCCTGCACCTGGCTAGGGACTTACAGGGGCCAAGGGACCGGGCAGGATTGCTGCTGCGACAGGATAAGGGCTCAGGTGGTGGCTCTTGCTCTGGGGATGTCTGTAGCTATAGGGTGCATCTGATGGCTGGGGTCTCTGACGGTGGGCCTTTCTCTGCTGCTCTTCTCATCCCACAGCCACTGGATTCCTTTCCCTGGCCCCCCCTTGACCTCTGCCCCGTCTCCCACGGCTACCTTAAATGCTCTGAGTCCCCTTGGCGCCTCTCCAGTCCTGCACCTCCCCATCTCCCCACTGGGGTCAACCCACACCTGCATCCCTGTGACATGTGGGCTCTGCCACCGGTTCCCTGCTTACTTAGTCTCTACCTTGGTCACTGAGGTCATGGTGTAAACATGTTCTTTTCTTGCCTCAGGACAAGTAACTTCATTTTCTCTCAACTTTCAGTATCCGTGAGCAGAAACTGGGTCAGAAGGTTAGAGGTGTGTAGAGGTTGGCTGGGTGGCTGCCTTCAAGCCTTCTGGTGGGGTATCTTTGTCTTCCCTTTGTCTCTGGGAAGTCCGCTGAGAAGGTTTCCCACCAGATGATCTGGTCTTCTGAACTGAGTCAGGTTTCTGACTCCAGGGGGTGCAGAGATGAGGAAGGGAGTCCTTTTCCAAAACCTGGGCCCTTTTTGAGGTCCCCTTCATAGTGGGAGACACGGGGTCAGGGGCCCCTTGGCAAATCCCAGCAGAACCTGGTTCTGGCTTCTTCCTTCCCCCCTTCTTCCACTTGGCCCCCATTCATGGCCTGCCGGGGCGAAGCCCGAAACCTCAGGGAAGTTAGCTGTGAGCTCTATGACCCCATCACTGGAAGCCACTCACCGCCCTGAGCCTCCTCATCCCGAAGAAGGATAACTGCTGTCCACTATATGGACAATCAGTGCTACCCCCTTCATTATCTGGCAGTTTCTCTTTTTCTGCAGTGACCACATGTGATTCTCCCAAGAACCGTATGTAGTACCCCGATATTTATAGCATTGTCCCTAATAGCCAAACTGTGGAAAAAGCGCAGATGTCCATTGACAGATGACTGGTTAAAGAAGATGTGGTATATACACATGGAATGTTACTCAGCCATCAAAAAAATGGAGATCTTACCATCATTGGCAACAGTGTAGATGGAACTAGAGGGTATTATTATGCTAAGTGAAATAAGTCAATCAGAGAAAGACAATGATAGGATTTCACTCATGTGGAGTTTGAGAAAGGAAAAAGGATCATAGGGGAAGGGAGGGAAAAATAATACCAAATCAGAGAGGGAGACAAACCATAAGACACTCTTAATCGTAGGAAGCAAACAGGGTTGCTGGAGGGGAGAGGGGTAAAGGGGCGGGGTAAGTGGGTGATGGGCATTAAGGAGGGCATTTGATGGAATGAACACTGGGTGTTACATATGACTGATTAATCACTAAATTCTACCTCTGAAACTAATATTACATGAATATACTGTATGTTAATTTAAATTTTAAAAAAGAACCCCATGCAGTAGACAAGATCAGCCCCATTTTAGAGATGGGAAAACTCATCTCTACAGGCTTGAGGTCACACAGGTACAAGTGAGCCCCATGCTCCCACACTCTCCATGTTAACAACACGGTCTGGCTGGTGGAAGCGGTCACCTAGCCCCCTCACACCAATGGCAGGGACTGTGCTCATGGTGATGTTGATGTCCATCCTAAGCAACGCATTTTCACCCATGGCCACCCAAGACTCAGGACACAGAGTCTTGCAGGCAGGTTTTAGCTCCAGACCTAGGCAGTGGGGTCAAAGGAGTGCTCAGTGCCTACTGGAGTTTCCCAAGAAAGAGGTGCTCACCAACAATTCTACCACTCATGGTTTTTCTGAGGTGGGGCTGGGGGAAATTAGTTCTCCAAGAGTAGGAGCTGGTGTTGGGTCTCTTGTGAGGTGAAGACCCAGGGAGTGAGCAGGCCCCATGCCTGCCATCTGAGAACATGGGCAGGAGTGGTGGGGTGGTGGGCAAACCCGTGGCTTGCCTGGGGACACTGGAATCAGGGTGCTTCTCCCTTTGCTCCTTTAATGCTTGCTGAGGGGCCCAGCAGTCCCCTAGCCAGAAGTGGGGCCTCTTCTGGATGCCTGAGACCTGACCCATCTGGAGGCTTACTTTGCAAAACCTCTTATTGTGGGCCAATGAGTGGTGTGTAAGAGGGATTCACAGGGGCCAGAACCAAGATCCTTACCTTATTCCGAATCCTTTTAAACACAGCCATTATTTAAATTAAATAATGGTGGTGGGGGGGGGGGTTGCGGCCCCTGGGTGGCTCCGTCGGTTATTGGTTAAGTGTCTGCCTTTGGCTGAGGTCATGATTCCTGGGTCTGAGATGGAGCCCCACAGGGGGCTCCCCTCTCAGCGGGGAACCTGCTTTCCCTCTGCCCCTCCCCCTGCTTATCTGTGCGCTCTCTCCCTCTCTCAAATCTTTAAAAGAAACACAAATACACACTAAATTCACAAATAGCAAATCATGTTGTACACTGAAACTAATGTCATGTCAATTACTATCTCAAAAAGACAAGCCAACAAAACAAAACCCAAGCAAGCAAAAAACAGGTGGTAACACTGAAAGTTTCTTGATGATTTTAGCAGGCTTTGCTATGATCTGCACTCCCGAGGTTACTTGCATTTCTTGCATCTGTTTGGTGGCTATACTTTGTTAGAGTTATTGCACATTGCTTCCCAACTCCCATTTAGTGACCTCTGGGTAGCCTGCAATAGGTCATGAGGGGACTATCTATCTGATGGAGATCAACAGATCAGCGTCCCCCTGCCTGAGGAGTGAGAGGTTAAATGTTTACCAGCCCACCATTGCTCTGGCCCTCCTGCCAACCTGCGGGTGGGGGAAAAGGGAGGAGGCTCACAGCACTCTCCCCACCATGTAGAGCCACATCTAGGATCAGAGAGGGCAAGTGACTTGGCAGAAGCCTCACAGACTGCAGGGTCATGGATTAAGACTCAGCCCTGCTCTGCTCTTTCTTCTCCCAAACAGGCAGGGAGAAGGGAAGGTGGTCTCAGCAGCAGCTCCTGCTTTTCTAGAACCTTCACTCCAGCTTTCCGCCTTCAGCTGCTTCCCCAGCACCTGATCCTCCGGCTCAGACCCTTCTCGCTCTTTCCTGGGTGTTCTTTCACTCATGTAGCTTCTGGCCCCAATCCTCCGCCACCACATGTCCTATCTGTCCCCTCCAGGCTTGGATGAGGGCAGCAGCCTCTGGCTTGTCTCCCCCGGACCCTGCCCCCAGCTTTTCTATCTAGCCAACCACTTCTTAAAATGTTCAGAACAGAGCCCAGACTCCTTGAGGTGGCTCTTAGACCCATAGACCCAACCCTTTCCCCCTACCCTATGTCTTCATTTCAGGTTTCTTGACTGGGGCTTTCTCATACGCTGTTCCCTCCAACTGGGAACCCCCTTCCAACCTTTCTCCACCGCTTCCTGCTGGCCTACCCACCCTCCCCTGACTACAGCCCACTCAATTCCATCCCCCTCAAGGTACCCTCTGATCCTCTAGGGCTGGCTTGGGAGCCTCCTCTGTGCTTCCTCCAGCCCAGTATTTCCTCCCCTGCCCATGAGGGGGCCCAGACCCCTACTGGGAGTGGGGGCAGGAGGCCTGTCTTTCCCCACCTCCTCAGGGCTTTGTCCAAGAACATTCTGGGACTTGGGAACCCAGAGGCCACCTTCATGCAATGCTCAGCATCACCACAAGAGGGCAGCAGCACCCAACATGCTCTTGCTGGCTGTTTCAAACTGCCTCCAGGGTTATGGAGAACAATGTGTTAGTGAACTGCTCCTAGTGTGGGTCAAGTTCAACGCTAAGCACTTCCTGTGGTGTTGCTCATTTACTCTTTACAATCACAGCATCGCTAGGTCCCTGTTTCCTGGAGTTGGAGTCACTGGCCCAAGCTCACAGTCTGGCCCCCATCCCTCCCCGCAACCCACATAACTCAACATTCCTCCTACCTTCTCCACCTTCCCTCTCTCTCTCCCCTAGCCCCCCTCTCCCAGCTCAGTTCTGATTCTGTATCTCCTGCCTTCCAGCCTGTGGTTCTCTACACAGTTGGTGTGCAGCTGACTCACAGGCTGTGTGACCATGGGCAAGTTGCCTAACCTCTCTGAGCCTTGGTTTCCTCATCATAGAATTCTCTGTAATGACCTGCTGAAGCTGCTGCCAGGATTACAAGATAAATGGCTCACAAAGCATTCAAGACAGGCTCACAGGGCTCCGCAGACATTGGCTATTATTAATGTGTCAAGAGACCTCTCCTTCAAGGACAAATGATTGAATCGCCACCTGATAGCCAACCCAGATATCAATTATGCCAATTAGATACTTCAAGAATTCCACTCCTAAGAATTTATTCAGAGGAAATAACGGGTGACCATCCCAAGGAGTGCAGCTGAGGGTCTTATTTGTATGAAAATCTTGGGACCTCCTTAAATGCCCAGTGCATAAAGAAACAGTCTTCTGATCATGCTGATGGCTGAAATCTCCCCAGGGGCCTTCTGTTCTGATACCTTCTGTGACTCCCGACAGCCTACAGGATCCCATCTGAACACCTCGGCCTGGTAGGCAGAGCCTCCAGGCCTTGACAGGCTTATCTCTCACCAGGACACATTGGCACACCAGCATTCCTGCCTCCGCGGACACCTCACCTTTCCCTAGATGTGCCCTGCGCGCTAGCCATGCCACCGGCCAGGAGTGCCCTCAATGTCCAGCTCTGGTGGCGTCTGCCCCATGCATGCTTCTCGACTTTTCCTCCCAGACAGGATCATGTTGTCGTACAGCATCCTCCATCATCACGCACTCCCCAGCCCTTGGACAAGAGTTATGAAAGACACCCACGGAAAACCTGGAGGGAGGGTTTGCTGTATGCCAGGCCCTTCACTAAGCCTTGTGTTACATAACGTCTGTAAGAGCCAAAGCAATAGGCGCCATCACCATCCTACAGCTGAGAAAATGAAGCTCCCTGTGCGGTAAGCCTTCTGTCAGCATTAACTCTTCACTAGCCTTATTAAATCCTCATGAGTCAGGAGGACTTTGGTGTCCTTTCTAAAATCAGGAGGCACAGCAGGTGGATGGGGGAGTATGGACATATTTGGCCGGTGCCCCACTAGCCATATGGGCTCCAGGTGAAGGGGTTCCTTCTCCAGTCCCACCTTGGCCAACTTAAGGAAGCTTGTGGCGGGGGGCGGTAGGGACAGGTCATGTTTCTTTTCATTATGGCCATCCCAGGGGGGCTTCTGTGTGTTGCTGTGTCTTGCTGTAGCTTGGTGAGGTCTGGGCATTGAGCCTCCCTTAGGAGCTGGGGTTCTTCCCCCTGCCCTCCCTGAGCTGAGCCTCCCCACTGCCAGCAGAGTACCTGCTGAGTCTCCTTGAGGATACCTTGTCCCACGCTGTCCTGCTGAGCAGCAGCAGGAGCCAGACACCCTGGGCATACCTGGAGGAGGGAACTTCTTTCCTAATGGCCTGTGAGTTGCTGTGCTGGTTGCCTTTCAACCCTTGGCCTCACTTCCCAATGCCTCCAGCCCTGGAGTCTCTCGTGTCCCCCCCCCCCCCCCCCGCTGAGAGCTGAGGACAGCTCCTCTTTTGTGACCTTCACCCTGCTTCTTGGAAGCCTTTCAGCCTTGTCCCAGGCTGAACAGGACCCTCCTGGACTTGAGGGCAATCCTACTTCTTGCTGCTTGGGCTCCCCAGCCAGGCCCAACTTGAGGGGCAGAGGCCCACCCCAACTCTGCACCCTGGGCATTTAAGGCAGAGCCTGTCATTCAGTAAAAACCTCAGAAATACTAAACAAATACCTTAAATTCTTTTTTTTTTTTAAGATTTTATTTATTTATTGGACAAAGAGAGAGATCACAATTAGGCAGAGAGGCAGGCAGAGAGAGAGGAGGGAGCAGACTCCCCGCTGAGCAGAGAGCCTGATGTGGGGCTCGATCCCAGCACCCTGGGATCATGACCTGAGCCGAAGGCAGAGGCTTAACCCACTGAGCCACCTTAAATTCTTAAACACACACACACATAAATCCCTAAAACTCCTTTCTGGTCTTTGGTCTTCCCAAGGCCCCCTGGGTCGAGATGATCACTCCTGAGACAGTGTGGCAATGTGGTCAGCCCAAATGGTAAAAAAAAATTCACTTGGGCCTATGCAGGGACGAGTGGGCTTTTAAGCAGTTGCTCACACAGATGAAAAGATGTTTCTGGTAGAGAGAGGGTAAAGGTAAACTCAGCTTTCATTTTAATGTCGTTTGATATCTTCTGAGTCTTGCCATATAAAAATTTCAACCATTAAATATTTCCAGAAGAGCCCTGGCTTGGGATTTTGAATCTGAGTTCTGCAGCTGATAGCTGCATGTAAGCACCTTGGACAGATGATAACAGGACTTCCTGCCTCAGTTTCCACATCTGTAAAACAGAAGTGGTTGTGCAGTTCATATAGCATGTATGAATTTGCCCCTACTAGCAGCTATGATGATACTCAGTGCTGATCAAGCTTATTTATTTAGCAGCTTCTCCTTGGCCTTCCCACTGCCTTTGCCTCCCCCAGGGGAGCTTGCCCAGAGCTTGCCCTTCAGTCTGGCTGGGGGAACCCACCATTCTGCCTTGACCTATAAGCCCCTTCCTTGGCAGTCATCCAGCCAAGGCTGCTCCTTGGAGAGGAGGCGAACACTTCTGCTGCAGCCATCATGGACCCCACAGAGCTCTCCAAATGACACCATCCTCTGGGACCCCCACCCCATGTAGGTGACCCTCCAGGTACTGGAGGTGAGTCTCAGCCTGGTGTGTGTAGCCGTGGTGGGAGTGGACTGTGGACCCCTGAGGATTGCCTAAGGAGGGAAGAGTGTGAGCCCTTTGTTCCATTGTGTTGGGCCTCAGTCTTCAGCCCTTGGTAGGACAGGGGTGCACCCATTTGGGAGGTGAGACCAGGGTAGGAGAACTGAAGTTCAACCACCTCTCTGAGCCTCCATCATCTCACCTATAAAATGGGTATAGCAAACACTTCTCAGACCATTCAGGAATAAATGGAACTATGGTTGCCGCCTACAAGGCATGTAGTAGATGCTTGTTAGGAGGTGACCATGACTACTTGCTGGGAATAATCCTCTTCCCTCTCTTCCCTCAGATGGCTTATCGCCTCCCTATGTAGAAGGCTCATGGCAGACTCTTGAAGCCCGCATCCAACCGTTGTCAAACTGGGCCATGAAACTCTGTGGATGAGTGTATGGCTCTCGGAGACAGCACCTGAACTACTCCCAGAGGATATACACTTTTGTCTTCAACCAAGGGTCTGTGAAGCTGCAGGGGAGTGAGGGCGAGGGCAGGGGGCTTATCCCAACCCTGGAGTCTTGCTTCACTGGACCATTGGTGTAACCTGGTGTAGAGGTCTGTCTTGTTGGGCTTTGTTGCCGATGACCAGCCTTTTTTTGTGCCTGTTTGGAACGTGTCTGGGTCTGAACGTGTCTGCCTGGGCTGTGAGTTTGGCAAAGGACGGGCTGTCCTTCCCAGCCAGGGTGCAAGCTTCGAGAGGCTGCCACAGCCTTAGAGTCTTGTCAGTTGGGGCTGATTTTCTAGCATTTGCTCTTTGCTCAGGCTAAGTGCAATGGTCCCTGAGCTCTAGGAATGGGGTGGACATTATTTAATGTGGGCTTTCAGGGGCAAGAAGTTCCTGGAGTTTAAGTCTCTCATGGCTTCCCAGGAAACTTGTTCTGGCCAGTGTCTGAGTTAATGGTCCCTCCAGATCCCAGCTGTCCGCCAGGTGCCTCTCAGGAAGCCCCAGGTCTGGCCCTTAGTCCCGGCAAGATGAGACACTGGAGTTCGGCCTGGAAGCTTTTGTGCTCAACAATGATGTGGAAGAGAGTGAGGTGAGGGCCGCGACTCAGGCCCAGCTGCGGGTCTGGGGACTCTCTTCCTATTACTCTGCTTCCCTCCCCAGGGCTATTCTGGGCAGAGCTTGGGGTGGGGAGTCAGCCCAGAGAGGGGTTCTAGATCCCCTGATCAGGTCTCCAGATTTAGCTGGATGAAACTACAGGATTTCCAGTGAAGCTTGGGAAGGCCCACTCACCCCAGAGAGAGCTTGATAGATATGATTATGGGGGAGGGAACCTGTGCACCATGGCTTCTGTCCCTCTGGTTGCAGAAAGCCTGGGTCTACTTAGAGATTCCTTCCTTCATAAGTATCTTCCTAAGAAACGGTCACCACAGGACTTACCGGTGTATGATAGACAACTACTACTGTGTGTAGGTGTCCCAAGATGGCACTGGAATTTCCCAAGTGCGTGTCTATAAAGAGCCACACTCTACATTTGACTCTTTGCTGTCTTCCTTTTAAGAGCTGTTCTCAGCATTACTTGTTTGTGTATAGAACAGAATCACCAATCCTCGAGCATATGCTAAGTTAGTGTTTTAGAAAATAGGATTGTGTGTGCCATTATAGAACTCATGTCTGTCCCTCATTCTTACTTTTTTTTTTTAAAGATTTTATTTATTTATTTTGACAGAGAGATAGTGAGAGCAGGAACATAAGCAGGGCAAGTGGGAGAGGGAGAAGCGGGCTTCCCACTGAGCAGGGCCTCGCTCCCAGGATGCTGGCATCATGACCCGAGCTGAAGGCAGATGCTTAATGACTAAGCCACCCAGGCGCCCTGCCTCCCTCTTGATATTAGCACATTTCTCTACATAGGAGAACATGTTCTTGTGTTCTCCTATGAAAGTTAACAGCTACGGGATGCCTGGTGGCTCAGTCAGTTAAGCATCTGTCTTCTGCTCAGGTCATGATCCTGGGGTCCTGGGATCGAGCCCAGCATTGGACTCCCTGCTCAGCAGAGAGTCAGTCTGCTTCTCTCTTGTTCTCTCTCTCCTTTTCCTCTCTCTGTCAGAAAGATTAAATCTTTTTTAAAAAAAAGAAAGTTGGGGTGCCTGGGTAGCTCAGTCATTAAGTGTCTGCCTTCAGCTCAGGTCATGATCCTGGGGTTCCAGGATCGAGCCCCACATCAGGCTCCTGCTCAGTGGGAAGCCTGATTCTCCCTCTCCCACTCCCCCTGCTCGTGTTCCGTCTTTCACTGTGTCTCTCTCAGTCAAATAAATAAAATCTTTAAAAAAAAGAAAGTTAACAGCTACATAGAACCTACCATCAGGCCAAGTTGTAACTTGGGAAACCAGGGAAACTTGGGAAACAAAGGAAACCAGGGCCCTATTGTAGTACCTGAGGATTTCTGTCTGTTCTTGTTCCAAACCAGAGCTGCAGTGAGGAAATACTCATGGATAAGGGAGAATCAGGATTTTCTTTTGCTCTAAGGGCCTGCAATGGCCTAGGGCTCAGAGGCTGGCCCAGCTTCCCACCGAGCTGGTGGGGGTTACATGAAGTATACCATTGTTCTATACCAGCAGGCTGTGTCACTGGCCATGGAAGCCCAAGAGGAACCTCTCAGTGGGTGTTGGTGTCCCATATTCTTCCTTAGACCATGGTGTCCTTCCAAGATTATATATCCCTACTTGGTGAGTGTCTGGAGTTGGACAAGACCCTCTGAGCCTCGTTGGAAATCTGTATTTACAACTTTTCCTCCTATAGGTGAGTGTTCTTTGTTTCAAGCTGTGAGACACCAGGCAAAGCCCTCCCCCATTTTGGATCTTGGAGGTTGATGGGGGTTGGGGGGTGGGGGGCTGCATTTCCAAAGTGAAAGTGCTTGTTGCCATGATGTGCGGGCTCTGGGTCCTGAAAGCTGGACAGTGGGAGAGGTAGAAGGCCCCACCTGGCCCTATAATGGGGTGCTTCATCTGTACCATAGGAAATCCTTACCCTGGAAATGTAGGTGGCCTCTCCCTCATATAGCCAAGCCAGGGAGAGGAGGACCCAGAGAGGTCAAGTGATGGCCTGCTGTCACCCAGCTAATAGGGCCATGCAGGAATTGGGATTTGGGACGGGCCTCTCCCCCAGGCAGACTGTCTTCCCCCTACCTCCCTGCCTGAGCACATCTTTCTGTCTGGACCAACAGCAGCTGACAACTGATTAAGTGGGAGAGCTCTGTGCGTGACTGCTGTGATTTTGGCTCTTCCCATCCACAAAGGACCAGGTTAGAGGGATTACTGGGGAGCCCACAGCTTGTGTGGCCAATGGATGCCACTGCATCTGCCATGGGCATGGCCCCTGGGTTGGGAGGGTAGACAAAGTAGTGAGTCAGGGGCCAGGAAGAAACTGTGGCTGGGGCAGGGTAGGCTGTGGGCCGTCCGCTCGCCCACAACTGCCTCTTCTGTCCCACGGTGGGTTTTCTGTTGTTGTTTGGTTTGGTTTTTAAGGTTTTTATTTATTTGACAGAGAGAGAGAGAGAAAGTGAGAGAGGGAGCACAAACAGGGGGAGTGGGAGAGGGGAGAAGCAGTCTTCCTGCTGAGCAGGGAGCCTGGTGCGGGGCTCGATCCCAGAACCCTGGGATCATAACCTGAGCCGAAGTCCACCCAGGCACCCCTGTCCCATGGTGTTTTGAGGAGGCATCTTCCTCTGCTTGGGACAGGACCTATGACGGGTATACTAATAACTTCTTTCCCTGCCCACTGATGGTGGAAATAGAGTAGGAGCTGGTTTGCCATGGCTGGCCATCAGCAGATGGGGAGGGACACTCTTTGGTTCTTGGCTTCAGCCCTGGCCGAGGCTCCTGGTGCTGCCCCTGGTAGCAAGTACCCTTCTGCTCAGAGGGAGCTCTCTGAGTGGCAGTAGAGGAGGTCGAGCAAATGACGGCATCCTTTGCTGACAGCTGCCTCAGCTTCAAGGGTGTAAAGGGTCCACCTCTCATCCTCCTTCTGAGCCTGCTGCAGTGTAGGAGGCTTTCCTGCAGGGGACAAGGGTAGTGCTGCCTTCTGCCTCCATCCTGCACCAGAGATGCTGGGCCAACCACTCCCAGGGACCCCTGGACCCACATTGCTGATGCTACCACAGTCTTCCAAGAGAATGAGCCCATCCTCCTCTTCCCTTTCTTCCCTGCTTCTACCTCCTCTCTCCCTCATTTGTAGGGTAGACAGATAAAATACAGGATGCCCCATTAAGTATTATTTCAGATAAACAATAATTAAGTACATTCCACATATTGCCTCTTCCCCCCCATAAATCTGACAACCCTCTCCTCCCTACCTCACCTTCCCCACCTCTGAGAGCCTTATTCTGGCAAATTGCTACAGTAGTGTGAATCTGATGCGAGTGAGCAGGTGGGGGAGGGTGGCCTAACTTCAAGACTATTTCTCCCACCCATAGGCCAAAGGAAACCAGGCCAGTGCCTTCTGAGATCTCAGGTTCCCATCTATAAAATGGAGATAAAATCTTGTGCCCATAAGTGCAGATGGAAAGTGCTAGGCATTACTGAACACTTGCTTGATTGGTTTTGGAGACAGGCCTTCCACTCTGGCTCACTTCAGCAGCCTTGGTCCTGGGCAGCTCATTCCCAAGGACCAGTCAGCCTTTGGTTTCCACCTACCCACCTTTTCTGTGTAATTCGGTACCTCCTGTCCAGAGGTCCTAGGGCTCAAGCCAGTGTCTCTGTGTCCCTGGCTTGGATGGAGCAGGAATGTCCTGGAGATGTGACTTCTCCCTCAGTCACCCAGGGCCATGGAGGGTGTCAGGAGGTCATGCTTCTCAGAGACCATGTGAACAGTGGACAGGGTGCATGGCTTAGAGGCAAAGGCCTAGTCCATTATGCTGTGAATCTCCTTGGACTAACAACATACAATTGAGCATTGGGGGGCTCTATTACCCCAGCTGCCCAATGGACGTAACACATACTTTGTCCATAAGCTGGGATTGGAGAGGATGACACCCAGGACACTTCTACTGGAAGATCTAGGACAAATAAGTCATTCTTTGTTTCCTTTGTGAAAGTAGGGTCTGAGGAAGTGGAATTATAGACAGTTAAAAACAATATCTTTGGAGTAAAGAAAAAACAAACCCTAGGGCTTGAATCTGCCACTTAAGAACTATATGTTGGAGGTGACCTTACCTCTCTGAGCCTTCCTTTTCTTATCCATAAGATGGCCATGAGAAGTGGCCCCCGGGGGAGGTTTGAGAGTGAAATGAGCAACACTCATAAAGCACTTGGCACCATGTGTGGTATGCAAGAAAGCACTTATCAGATGATAGCCTAGACTTTTAAATTGTTATCAACAGGCAGCAGCCAGAGGATCTCTTTTGCTTTCAGTAAAGTTTCTTTAATTGCTTAAAATATAAGGTGTGAGTTCCAAGGGAAGTGGGTACAGGTGGGAGTGATGGGTTGGGAAGTCTTATGGAGGCCTCTCCTACCAACCTGAGGGGGCAGTAACCAGAGTGGGCCTGGCCTCTGTCCGAGGTGCTGAAATGTACACCGGTGAATTACCCTGCTCACTACCTTCATTCAAGTTCACAAGTATATATTGAGCATCTACTGTATAAGGAGTAGAAGTAAAAAAGAATTTAGATGTATTTGTAACCCAAGTGGCTCATAGCTCATAACATAGAAATTTGAACACACACAAATGCCTTAGGAGAAGTGAGGACAAAAGGTAAGGATTCGTTTTGTGATTTCTTGGGTTTCAGTGATGTCAACTCTTGCTTTCACCTTTCTTCCTTCTCTTATGCAATCTTGGCATCCTTCAAAAACTGTGCCTTTCCTGATCTGACCACAGCACATAAGTCTTCCTCAAGGCAGCTCTTTCTTTACTGACTAATCTCACAGAGTCAAGAAGACTAGTGATCAGTTTCTGAGGGAAGGAAGGGTGGTAGGATATATATAGAAAAAGGAGAGGGTCTGGGGTCTCAGAGAAGTGAGGAAGCTGCCTAGACAGGGGTGAGTTCTTTGTCATACTTCTGCATGCCTTCGTCTGGGAGCAGCACTTCCACTGTAAAGCTGACCTTCTTGGCATGGACAAAGCTATAGGTGTTGTCAAAGCGCAGGACATCTGGGGGGACAGGTGGACAGATGGATAGTTAGGCCTGGCTTCACATTCCCCATGTCTCTACCCCAGCTACAGGAGGGAGGACAGGCTCTGTTTCTACCTGCTGGGCCAAGTTCCCACACCACTCCTTTTCCCTTTCCCATGGGAACTGTCACTCTTAAGCCATGTCTGTAAACAGACACTGACCTCCTCTTGGCGCATGCCCAGACTGACTTCAGTTGCACGAGTTGGCAATGAGGACAATGGCCACTGCGTCCCATTATCTCCACACCTGGACACTTGCATGATAGGGGTTGGTGGGGGTGGGAGGGCAGCTGGGAATGTCAAAGACCTCCCAGCCTACTTGGATAAAGTGAGACCAGTGTATACCTTCTACTTCCTCACAATCACCCAAGAGGCAGAGGTTGTAACCTCTGCTTCACAGAAGAGCAAACCAAGGGTCCAGATTGGTAAGCTTTGCCGGGGGTTATGCAGCTACCATGAGACTGAGGTGGGACCCTGACATCACACTCAACTGTGTGGCTCTGAATAAGTTGACTTACTTCTCAGAACCCCAGTTTCTGCCTGGGAAATGCCTTATTTTCCCTTGTCTGTGTCCTGTGGGCCAAGTACTCTCAGCCTTTTCAAGGCATCACTAGCTTTTGGTATGTAGTAAATGCCTGAGAGTGTAGTCTGAATGATCAACTGTGTGAATGAATTACACTAACCTAGGCTGTATGTTCCTGGGGTAGGGGGGGTCATTGCCCCTCTGTTTCCTCCTCTAAACCATGGGACAGGTGGCTCCAGCCTTCCAGAGTTGAGTTCCAGCCAGGGTAGACTTACAGACACCGGCTTCTGCGCAGGTGAGGCTCCCATCCTCAGGCACCATGTGGGCATTGTAACGCTGGCTGGGGAGTACTTCTGTCATTTCCCCAGCTCGCTGCCGCTCCCCCATCTTGGTCTTCAGGAAGACCCCAAAACCAATGTCTGCACCATCAGAGGAGAACTGCCACCTGGGTGGGCGGGAGAGGGATAAGTCCTGCTCATTCTTGTGGGACCCTGAGGGTGTAAGATCAGCCAGAAATGGGTTGGTGTCCAGGCCCTTACCTGAGGACACAGCCTGGGAACAGAATTTCATATTCCACCTGGTGTGAAGAGCCACGATTGATTTGCACTGAGTGCTCATACTGAGTCTTCACTTGGTCCCGCACGTACATGGACTTGGGGATCTCCCCACCATAGTTGATCTGCAGACACAGGACAGAATGGGCTTGCTTCACTCTTTTGACCATGGCATTGCTTGTGCTGTTGAATTCATGCTGTTTCTCCTGCCTGAGATGCTTTCACCATCTTCTGGAAGTATGCTGCTCGCCCCGTCCTCTCCCACTGCCACCTTCCCACCACCTGCCACCAGAAAGCCTTCCCTGACCCTCCTCTGGAAACCTCCCCTTCCAGTTCATCCCTCAGAGTCACATTTTCCTCATTTCTTGTTTGCCTGCACAGCTGCTGAGAGCCTGGTGATAGGGAGGCTGGGACTGTCTAGCCCAGTACCTGTCTCACAGGGGTCTCTCCATGTCTGTGGAGAATTTGTGGAATGAATGAGTGGGTGAGAAAGGAACTCAGCTCTACTCCTCTCCCCTCTCCTGTCTGGGGTTATTTGTACCTTAGTTAAACACTTGGGGTTCCCATCTGGGTCAGTCAGAGTCCCTCCAAACTGAGCAGGCAGTTCCTCGGGACTGATGAGTTTCAGCAAGCCTTCCTTCCAGTTGCCTGTGGGCAGAGGGGTTAAAGTGTGGAGGGGACTTGTCAGCCCTCCACTCCACTGGGGTGGGGCCCAAGCCCAAAACCCTACAGGGACTAGGCTACAAAGACCAATGAACCAGTCTCTCAGGCCTTGGGCTATAGGAAGTGTCATCCAGCATTGTATTGCTATGGAAAAATGTTTCCTGAGCTGACGGGTTTGCACATTTTTGAGGGTCTTCCAGTCCTGAGTAGTGAAGATAAGAATCATCTAATTGTCTCAAGGAGACTTTAAAGCCTTTGAAGTAAAAAACTTTGTTGGCGGCCATACAGCTTATAGATGGCATACTCAAGACAGACCTCTTGGTGGGGAATGGATAGCCCTGGGCCTTTGAATAGACCTTCCCTTTCTGTGCTGCTTAATCACTAAAGCCATAATGCTCATTACTGTTCTTCATGCCCTGTGCAAAACTCTAAGCATTCTGGGTCTTATGACAATCCAGGCTATCTCCCCTACCCACCCCCAACCCCACTGTGGCCATGGGATATTCCTTGCCTCCAGTGGGATAAAAGCAAAGACCATAATGCTTGGCACACGAGGGCCAAACACACAGGACCCTGTGTGCCACCAGTAGGACAGAGCCCCAGACTTGTACCTGGAGTGTGGCATTACCCCACACTGCTACAGGATTTGGGGGGCTACCTTGTGATCCACTTAGCTCCCTATCCCTGTGGAACTGGGCAGAGGCAGAGACTCAAGTATCAGGAAGAGAAAGAAAGCAAGGATTTGTAAGACTCTACCTTCCCACATTCTTAGATCTCCTGATTTGATGATCTGACCATTCTGCTTGCAAGAAGTTGCTCCAAGTTCAAGGTCATTGGCTTGAGTTTAAGAACTATTTCTCTTCTTTCTTTCTCTTTCCTTATCATTTTTATTTTTTTTAAGATTTTATTTATTTATTTGACAGAGAGAGATCACAAGTAGGCAGAGCAGTAGGCAGAGATAGAGGGGGAAGCAGGCTCCCCACTGAGCAGAGAGCCCGATGTGGGGCTCGATCCCAGGACCCTGAGATCATAACCTGAGCTGAAGGCAGAGTCTTAACCTACTGAGCCACAAGGCGCCCCTCATCATTTTTAAAAATAATGATTTTTTTCTACTTATAAAAGTAATACATGTTATTATAAAACTTTAGAAAACAGAAAAAAATACAAAAAGTAAAAAAAAAAAATGCTTGATTTCTTGCCATCCACAAATCAACATTTTGTTTCATTTTCTTCCAGTAATTTATTTTTGTTTTTGCAAGGAAGATGATACTATCCACTCCACTTTATAATCTGCTTTTAAAAACTTAATAACATTTCCCTTGGTATCAAATCATCTTTTATGGTTTCCTAGTAATTCATCAAATAGATGCATTATTATTCACTTATCCAGTCCCTTCTTGTTGACACTTCTTTCCCTGAATCACATCTCCTCTTCCTCTTCCTGCTCTTCTTCCTTATCCTACTCAGCCCACATTGCCTTTAGAAGCACTGAGGTGATAAGCATTGAAAGGAAAATGAGGCCTATAGCCCAGAGGTTGCCTATCAACCACACTGAAACTAATAAGGAGAAGGTGTGAGGCCTCAGTCACCAAGGACATGGAATGTTCCAGAGATAACTGGGTATACTCTATAGTGTAAAATATATTTCACTTTACTTTTGAGAAGGAATGTCTGACTCCAGGTGGCACAGTGCTCAGGGAATAGAGCTAGAATTACTTACTTCCCAATACTATAATTTTTCTGCGTGTGTCTTCACTCAGGAAGGGCTTCATGAGGTTGTAGCCCACAGGGAACAGTTTGGTAGCTGGAGAGATACAAAGATAATGGAAAAAAAATTATTCCATTGTGACACTCTCTCTGTAATAGTCATAACCACTAATATGGAGGATTCATGAATTGGAAAATGTCCTGCACTTGCCAAACCATCCCCACAATTGGTAGCCAGACAACAGGCAGCCAACTAACCAGCCACCCAGTCAATCATCCAATCAACCAAGCAAGAAAATGGCCCATCAATTTGCCTTCTAATCAGGCCACCAATTAGACTACCAACTAGTCAGCCAACCTACCAAATAGTCATAACAACAAACTAACAAATCAGCCAACCAGAAAACCCATCAGCCTATTAAGCAACCAACTATCAACACAGCCACTTGCCTTCTGCAGCCAGCCAACCATCCAAGTTTCAGCTAAATGACAAATTGGCCAGTTGACTAAGCAATCTGCCAACTTGCAAATCACCTACCCAACTAACCAAAATGCTAGCTGGTCCCTCAGTCAACCAAGCCAACAACTATCCAACAAACCAACCAATCAACCAATAAATTAACTGACCAACTAACTCTCCAACCACCCACCAGTCATTCATCTAGACAGCCAACCAACTGGCCAATAAACTGGACAACCAACGAAACAAATAATCAACCAACCAACCAATTAACCAGCCAACCATCAAATATCCATTTGGGCAGAACAACTGAGGGAAAAAACCAGGATGAACACACAAGACAACTAGAGACCTCCAGAAGGCAGCAGGCAGGAAAGGCCAGACTTGGCTGCTCCAGCTTTCAGTGTCACAGGCAGTTTGGCAATGGAGAGATCAACATGGGTGGGAGAAATGAGAGAGGATTCCTGGAAGAGCTAGTATTGGAACTGCCTCTTCTTGCAGTAAGGCCAACTGCAGAAATTACTATTTAAGGAACACTAACTTTATTCCAGGCATTCTAAGTGACTTGCATGCAGCCAAGCAACCAACCTGCCTCACTACTACCCAGGGAAGAAGGCACTTTTATTGTTTCTAGGGTACAAATGAGGAAACTGAGGCACAAAAAAGTGAAGTCACTTGTCACACACCTTTCACAATGAGCATGAACTTCAGGGTCTCCGGGTAATTCTCTTCAAGGAGGCCAAAGAACTGTAGAACCAAGAAAGACCCCATCAGAGCCCACATCTCATCTTCTCCTACCCCCATTGCCTTTGCAGTCTCCCTTCTGGAGTGTCCAAAGGACTAAGGAAGGTTTCCTTTATTTCCATCACCTCACTGGCCTCCGGAGGAGAGTTTCTCTCTTCAGACTTTAACAACCACACTCTAATAATAATCATTTTCAGAGTAAATCTTATAGTAATAGTAGTATAGCAAAAATAATAACTATTGTTCATTAAATCTTCACAATTTTCCAAGCACTGTGCATACATTTTATATATCAACCCACCGGAATATCCCTACATCCCTTTGAAATGCAGAATACCGGTATTTGCATTTTGTAGGCAAGGAAACTGAAGCATGGAGGCATGAAGTGACTTGCTGGAGTCACAGAGCTTGGGATGACAGAACTGGGAAGATTTGGCAGAGGGTGGCCTCTAGGGTCTCAGTACAGTGTTGACTCTGAGGCCTGTCTTTTGGAAACACATTAAGGCCCTTTAGGTCCTGCATTGCAGTGCCAGAGCCCAGAAAGTCCACCACTTTTTACCAAATCCTGGCTTTGAGTGAGCAACAAGGTCACAGCAGACAAAGCTCATCATTAAGGAAAGCAGAAGTCACCCATGGGGCCTTCTCCTCACCTCTTGGTACACTTCCACCAGAGGTTTCCAGAAGTGCTTCAGTCCCAGGCCCTCACAGTCAAATATCATCACAATGGTCTCAATCTTCTTTCCCAGCTGCAAGGATAAAAGCGAAGACTAGTTCCAAGGTTCAGGGTGCAGGCTCAGAACTTGGGACATGGTGACCCTAGCATTTGACCCCTCAGTGATTCTACCAGCCCCCTACTCTGTCCTCAAAGGAACAAATGGACAAAACTGAATGCATTTACCCACACATCCACCTACCCATCCATGCATCTAACTATCCATCCATCCATCATGCATTATCCATTCATCATCTGTCCATCCATCCGTTTGTCCATCCATCCATTAATTGACCCACCCATCCATCCATTCATACTACAATTCAATCATCCAATCATCCCTCAGTTGGTCCAATTGATAATTATTTTTTTAAAGATTTTATTTATTTGAAAGAGAGAGAGATCACAAGTAGGCAGAGAGGCAGGCAGAGAGAGAGGGGAAAGCAGGCTCTCCACTGAGCGGAGAGCCCAACACAGGACTCAATCCCAGGATCCTGAGATCATGACCTGAGCCGAAGGCAGAGGCTCAACCCACTGAGCCACCCAGGCACCCTCCCAATTGATATTTATTAAATACCTGTTTTGTGTCAGACATGGAGAGTATAACCTATAATATTCTTGTGCTCAAAGGCTTCACATTCTGCTTGGAGAGACTGACAAGCAACTAGGTCGCTATAAGTCCCGAGGTAAGTGCTGCAAGTAAACAGCACAGGAGCTGCGGGGACACATGTTAACCCAGATAGGGACCTCAGAGAAGGTGGCATCTAAGTTTGGGACCTGAACGAAAGAAGGGAGAGAGCCAAGGGAGGTGTAGGAGGTAGCGATGCACTGGGGGATAGAGTTATCTGAACAGAAGGAACAGCAGACTCAGAAGGAATAAAAGTAACTAGCATTGTTGAGAAATATGCATGAGGCTCTGTGTGCTGGGCCATACATTTGCATTATCTCATTTAATCTTTGCAACCATTATTTATTATTATTATTGTTTTGTAGGTGAGGAACAAGCTTAGAGCGGAGACATGACTCTCCAAGACCACACAGCTAGCAAGCAGCACAGCTGCTGAGATGGTTTGACCCCAGAGTCCTCTGACTGTGACAGCAGAGAGCACAGTGTGTGTGATCTTGGGACTCTGTCCCCTGGCAGCCTCACCTGCACCCAGCTGCCTGCCTCACTCAGCTTGGGCCTTACCCGCTCTGTCTGCAGGTCACACTCATGCAGAATGCGCTCGCAGTCCCTCATCTTGGTCTTAAGCAGGTCTTGCTTGGTGACCGAGAAGAGGAGGCCCTTTGGGTCAAGCGGCCCAATGATGTCGTACCACACCGGGCAGCCATCGCGGTCATAGCCACACAGGCCACCAGGCATGTACTTCTGGATCACCTGGGCATGGAAAGATACACAGAACTTGGCATTATGCACTTCTCCAGAGACCCCCATACTTGGCTGGCCTGGATGACCCAAGCCTGCACACAGCATGCTATAAGAACTGCCCCTTCCCTGAACGATGGCACTATTGTCCAGGTGAGAAAACTAAGGGACCCTGGGGGGAATACCTTGCTTGTAGAGAGTACATGGCAAAGCCAGGCATCAGCTGGGTCTGGCTGAAGGCCTCTTGGCTCCTTAATTCTGTCCCCCAACATCTCCCACGTCCCTTTCCATTAACTTTTCTTAATGGAAAAGTTGAGCTTAGTGATGAAAAACATGGATTCTGAAGGTCAATATATTTGGTCCAAATAGAGACACAACTGCATCCTTACTGTGCATCCTTGAAAAAGTGACAGTCCCTTCCCGAGTCCCATTCCACTTCTCTTCTGTAAAATGCTTTGGTTAATCCCTCCCTTAGGGAAAGTCCCCAAGATCATATTGGCAAATCACAGTGCCTGGCCCAGAACTCACACTCTACAAATGAAACTATGGCCACTATGGCTTTACTAAGAGTGCCAGTGGTGGGACTTTTCTCTCCAGCAACTTGGTGGGCTAAATTTCTTTCCCGCACAGACAGGATGCTTTGATCAAGGCCCTAGGGGTGAGGGCTCAGAGGCACAAGCTATCTGTGGTGGTGAAGAGCCAGTTTCATGTGAATTCAAATCCCAGCTCGACGTTGAGGCTGTGGGACTTTGGGTAGCATGCTTAACCCTTGCTGGGCCTCAGTCTCCTCATCTGTAAAATAGGGACAGTTGTACCAACTTCACTGAGTTATGATGACTAAGTAAATTCATGCAGTTAAAGTTTTAACTCAGGCCAGGACCTCATAAGCAACCAGGAAATGTTCATATTTATTAGAGGAGAGGTGCTTGGAGGCCTGCAGGCAGTTCCACGGGCCTCTCAGGCTTGCAGCCCTTCACTCGTGTTCTCCAGTGACCCAAAGGCTGCTTGAATGTTATGTCTGTAAAAGACTGGGGTGTTGGGGGAGGGGTTGGCTCACCTCTGGGGGCTGCCAATCAAGGATGTGGTCAATGTCCATGGACTTCCGGAACTCCATATACTGAAAGGGAGAGGAGAGGTAAGGCCCCGCTGGGCTCCCAGCACCTTCAGTGAGGGGGTGGAGATGGGAGCTGGAGGTGTGGATTGCGCCCCACAAAACACTTCCCAGATCTCCATCAACCCAGATCCCCTATCAAACATGGTTAGACAGGTCTCACCTTGCGGAGCATGGCCTCTGATTTCTGCAGGTCGAAATTCCGAGCTGTGTGAAGATGGAAGGAAGGTGTGAGGCAGAAGAGAGGCTGCCTTGTAGTCACTTTGTCCTGGTCCTGGACTGTGAGGAGCTATGCATGGCACTAGGGGCCCGGGTAGGACCTTCCTTCCTTCCTCCCGGGTAGGGCCCTCCCCTCTCCTGTATCTGAGCATGTGAAGCAAGACAGTGTGATTGGATCCTGAGAGCCATGAGTTGTTCTGCAGCAGTTAGGACCAGGCCCCTTCCACTGCCCCTCACCCTGGTCTCCCCCACCTCTGCCCTCACCTCGGAGCCAGCGCAGAAGGAAATAGTCATCAGGATTGGGCAGGGCGGGCAACACGTCCTGCACATTTTCTCGGAACTGGGAAGGGAGATGCTGGTTAAAGCGGCTTTTGCACTGAACCTTGGCCCCCAGACTCAATAATTGTTTTCATCATCCCTTCTCTTTCACACGCCCACGACGATGGAAGGATGGGTGGACAGATGGATAGGATGAGAGGCAGGTATATGGGTAGACGGGCAGATGAATGGAAGGAAGGATAGATCCTGAGTAAATGGATAGAAAGAAGGATGGATGGATGAAGGCTTGGATGGTTGAGTGGGTGGGTGGGTGGAAAAAGAATGAAGGAGAAATCAGTGGACGGAAGGAGGGAGAGATGGGGGAATAGAGGAAAGAGAGATTGGTGGGTGAAGAGACCGGAGGAGGGATGGATGGATGGTTGGGGGGGTGGGGTGGGAGGTGAGAAGAAAAAAGGATAAATGACTGACTGTGTGGGTGGGTGGGTAAGGGGACTGGAGTATGAGTGCATTCATAGTTCTTTCCGTGTGTTAGCCTGCCGAGGCTTCTGCCTTTTTTCATCCCATCTTCTACAAAAGCGTGGTTAGTGATTGCATGTTCTCCTCCCCATTGGCTGTGGGGCTGACCACTCACCCTGCTCTGTCCCGCTCACCCTTACAGACAGGTTATCTTTCAGGGTCCTTGGGAAGGAGGGGAAACAGAGTTAGAGGGCAAACCATTAACATTCTCGGGTTCCACCGAAGGGGCCTGGGAGGAATGGCTGGGGTGGGGTCAGCTGTCGGTAAAGCTCTCTTATACTGTCTCCCACAAAAGAAGTCAAGTTTGATCTGGCACACACACTATTACTGCTTGGATGTGGTACTTTTCCCTCAACCCCTGTCCTGGACAGAGCTGATATCACTGGCTGCTGTGGAACATGACCCTGGGTAAGGTGACGGTAAAGAGAAAATGTCAAAAACACACTAAGCCAACAGAGTGGGACAGGGTTCTGGCCACCCCCTCCCCCCTCTCCTCTGCCCTTTTCTTCTGGGGCTCAAGGAAAGGGGCTCTCACCTTGGCCAGGGTCTCTGCCTGCTTGGGGCTCAGGTCTCCGACTCGGCCACTCATGGTGTCTGGGTGAGGCTGGAGGAGTGGGGGCTACTCCAGGCAGAAACTGAGCCTCATCTGTGGCCCTACCCAGCTGGGGCCTTTTGCCCCCACTTCTGGGTGTGGCTCCAGGCACCTCCTCCTTGGCCAACTGTTGGATTGCATATTACATAACTGGGATTAAGTGAGGTCCCGTGCTTGGCTCTGGGACAGGTCTGGGGGGGCAGGTGGGCACAGGAGAGCATGCCAGAGGGTTTTGGAGCCCAGGCTGAGTGCCTTTCAAATCCCCACCCATGCTCCCAGGCCTCCAGAGAAAGGGGGGATTTCAGGAGGAGTGAAGACTGCCCCCAGCAGGCACCCTTTCTCTCTCATCATCAATCTCCCATCTCCTTAATGAAGAGACCCCATACCTAGCGTTCTGCAAAGGGCACCTCCTAAATCCAGCTCTGACTGGTAAGACTCGGGGACTTGTTTAAGCTAGCAGAGTTCGTTTAGTTTGTTGGGGTGGGAAACTCATAGCCTTTTGCACCAAGTGTCCATGTTCAAGAAGAGACAGGCTGTGTCCTTGCTGAAGATCTGTTTTTTTCTACTGGGCTGACACTACTTTTCCTGGTGTCTTTCAAGTCCTATCATGTGATGCTGACCCTGCACCTTCAATACGGGGAAGGGCTGAGCACCCCACCTTGTTGCCTGCTTTCTCATCGCTGAGATCATGAGGACATGAGGGTCTTTGTTTGGGATCCCACATTCCCTGGGCCCTAAGGAAGAGGTGGGGCATAAGCATGGTCTTGGGGTAGTGAGGGTGTTTCTTAGTTTTTTGGATTTTTTTTTAATGTTTCTTGGGGTTTTAAACACCTGATCAGTGAGGGGTGTCTACCAAGTATGCAAGGTGATGAAGAAAGCCCAGAAGATTTCCCTGTCCTTTGATTTCTGTCATGTTGCCTGATATCCCACCATTAGACCTGCCTACAAGGCCTGGCCTGGCTCCCCATTCCCCTATGAGACCTCCCTTTCAAGAGGACATCTCTGAGAGTCACTTGCCTCATTTATGGAATGGGACTACCAGTGCTTGCCCTGTCCTTGTGCAGTTGGAGGGAAGATCTAAGGAGACATATGGACTGTCAAGGGTCATCACATCTAAGGGATTATTCTTGTCCAGCCTGTCAGAAACTCCAGTAGAGCAAAGGCCATGTTGTCAACGACTATCTAAGAGAAGGAACCAGGGCCACATCTGCTTGAGAGCACACCACGCCTGTGTGGCCATATCTTCACAACTTGATGGAATCCGTGGGGACTGAAACAACCCCTGGACTAGCTCAAGGCACTCTGCCCAGGGCTCTCCCAGGTTCCCTGTCTGTGGGCATCCTATGTCCCCATCCCTGGGCTATCTTGGGACTTCTTTTTAAAAAAAAAATTTTTTTTTTTTTTAGATTTTATTTATTTATTTGAGAGAGAGAGAGAGAGAGAAGAGCATGGGAAGGGAGAAGGTCAGAGGGAGAAGCAGACTCCCCATGGAGCTTGGAGCCCAATGTGGGACTCGATCCTGAGACTTGCAGATCGTGCCTGAGCTGAAGGCAGTTGTTCAACCGACTGAGCCACCCAGGTGCCCTATCTTGGGACCTCTTTGGGTTAGCTGACTTTGGTTAGTGCTGGATATCTTCCTTGCTCTGGGCCCCTGATAGAATCTGGCCCACAAGGAGAAGGGGGGCATTGTTAGCCATCTCCCTCAATCTGAGGCACCTGCCAGGCGCACTCAGAAGCAATTAGGTAACTCCACACCTCAACCCCACCCCACTTCACATTCCATCCTCTTTCTGCAAAGCCCCTAGCTGCTGTCCACACCTACTTCCAGCCAGGCTGGGAGCAGGTGGAGATTAGGTTCCTCCACTGCCCTTTCATTAGCCCTTAATCCTTCCTATTTCCCACCAGTCTCCTTTCTCTCCCTCATCCTTTTCATGTAAGGTGCCCCAGTTATTTCTAGGGACATCAGGGGCCGGGCAGGGAGAGCCAGAAGGGAACACCTATTGTGCACACAACATCATCATTCGTAACACTGGCCAACAGAACTTTCTGCAAAGATGTCTTGTATTTAGGCTGTCCTAGTCAACATATTTGCTAACCACTAGTCACATTGGAAAATGGTTAATGAGACTGAGGAATTCAAGTGTGAATTGAGTTAAATTCAATTTTGATTAATTTTACTTTAAATCACCCCATGTGGGTTGTGATTACCATATTGGACAGTGTAGGCTTATTATACTTATTGAAGGCTTATTCCACGCCAAGCCCCATCCTAAATACATTGCCTCATTTAAACCTCAGAACACCCCTAAGGGTAGCCACCATTGTTAAGCCCATTTTATAGACAAGCAAACTGAGGTATAGAGAAGTGAATTCAACTTAGCCAGAGTTGAACCCAGGCAATTAAGCACTCTGCTGTTGCATTATTAGATGATCCCACAGTCTCAGCTCCAGGAGCTTCCATCCTTATCAGAGGGAGGACCCAGGCACAGAGGTCACCCCAATGGGATGGATGCAGGTAGCATTTGAGCCAGACTTTCAAGAAAAGAAGGATGGAGATTGGAATAGAGGAGTGGGCATCCCAGGTGGAGGGAAAGTGCATGAGCAAAGGTGTGGAGGTGGGACACTGAAGAGCATGTGGAGGGGAATGCTGGGGATATTGCAGTAAACCAGATGGATTAGGTCTCTGTCTGCATGGAGCCCACAGTCTCCCGTTGGTGGAGCATTTCCTCTCTGCTTAGAGCATATCATTATCGGACCATTTGGAAACAGGTAGGGGTATCCCCATTTTGCAAAGAAATGGAAGATCAGAGAGAGTAAGAAAATTTTCTGAGGTCACACAGCCAGGAAATGGGGAGCCAAGATTCGAACCCAAGCCTGTCTGATTCCGGAACCTGCACCAGAACCACTCCCCAGCCCTGCCTTCCCTCAGAAGGCTTAACGTTGTGTCTGGAACATACTGAGTACTCAATAAATGGTCTATATCATTGTGTGTTGGGAAGCCTGGATCCACACCTCTTGGGCTGTGGAGTGTCTTGAGGCCTCCTTTGAAACAAAGGCCCTGGCAAAGGAGAGCCCCCAACCCCCACCCACACTGCATGCATGTCTTATCCCAGTAAATCCCCAGATTGTGTTTAGCTCCTAGTTTGTCAGACTCTCAGTGGACCATGGTAACAACCACAGAAGCAAACAACAGCAGGGGGGCAGATGGGGCCGCCCACGGCACACCCTGGAACCCTCCTTCTAGGTGGTTACTAGGAAATGTGAAAAGGCTACTACTCAGGCCACTTGGGCCCCAGTGGGGTCACATTCCTGTCCACCCTCCCCTAGGTGGATCATACCAGAACTAGTTGGGCCAGTACAAAGGGGGCCCAAGAGAAGCCTTACTACAGGGTGAGTGGGCTGAGCGTTGTTGGATAGAGGCAAGTGGGGAGGGTTCAGAGGGCTGTAAGGTGAGGTGGGAATGGCTTGAAAATAGGAGATGGAAGAGAATGTGGGGGTGCCCCACCAGAGTTGTGCTCTGGGTAGCACCCTGAGACAATTTACTTTTCATTTTTATTCTTGGGCAGTTTTGTCTTCTCCTTAAATTAAAAAAAAATGTAAGTGTTGTAATTCACGTGTCATAAATTCACCACTCTTAAAGTGTAAAATTCAATGATTTTTTTTTTAGTATATTCACAAAGTTGTGCAACTATCATCACTACCTAATTATAGAACATTTCATCACCCCCCCCCAGATAACCAACCTCTGTATACCCATTAGCAGCCCTTCCCCATTTCCTGCTCCCCTACTCCAGCCTCTGGCAGTTGCAAATCTACTTTCTATCTCTATAGATTTCCCTGTTCTGGATATTTCATATGAAGAGAATCATCTTGTCTTTGCTGACTGGCTTCTTCCCATGTTGTAATGGAGTTGTCCCAGGAGTATTTGTTTTGTTTTGTTTTGTTTTAAGATTTTATTTATTTATTTATTTGACAGAGAGAGAGATCATAAGTAAGCAGAGAGGCAGGCAGAGGGGAAGGGGGAAGCAGGCTCCCTGCTGAGCAGAGAGCCGGGTGCCGGGCTCTATCCTAGGACCCAGAGATCATGACCCAAGCTGAAGGTAGAGGCTTATCCCACTGAGCCACCCAGGCAACCCCCAGCAGTACTTGTTGAAGAGATTATTCTTTTCTCATTGAACGGTCTTTGCATACATGTCGAAAGCCACTTGACTGCAGATGAGTGGATTTTTGGACTCTCCGTTCTTTGCCACTGATCTGTAAGTCTATCCTTATGCCTGTACCGCATTGTTTTGATGACTGCAGCTTTATATTAAATTCTGAAATCAGGAAATGCAAGTCCTCCCTAACTTCATTCTACTTTTCCAAGATTGTTTGGGTTGTTCTGAGTCCCTTGCATTTCCACAGGAACTTTGGGGTTGGCTTGTTCATTTTTGCAAAAGAGGCAGTTGGGATTTGGGTAGGGATTGCCCAGCATCGGTAGATCACTTTAGGGAATGTTGCCATCTTAACAGCATTAAGTGTAGGTGTCTTTTTACCTACACTTAGTAGTCTCTAATTTTCTTCAACAATATTTTGTGGTTGTCAGCGTATCAGTCTTCCACTTCTTTAGTTAAGGGCATACGTGAGTGCTTTACTGTTGGATGCTGATGTAAATGAAATTATTTTCTTAATTTTGCTTTTTGAATGTTCCCGTTAATTGTATAGAAATGCGACTGATTTTTTTTAAAAGATTTTATTTATTTATTTGAGAGAGAGAGAGACAGAGACAGAGACAGAGAGGAAGTACAAGCAGTAGGGAGCAGCAGAAGGAGAGGGAGAGGCAGATTCCCCACTGATCAGGGAGACTGACATGGCGCTCAATTCCAGGACCCCGAGATCATGACCTGAGCTGAAGGCGGGCGGGGGGCAAATGGGGCCACCCACACCACACCCCGGAACCCCTGGTTAGAAGCCAGTAACCAAAAAAAAAAAAAAAAAGAAGCCAGTAACCACTCACTGCCTGGCACATGGTAAATGATCAATAGTGTTGGCTTTTTTTTTTTTTTTTACACTTATTTACTCTACAGCCAATGTGGGCCTCAAACTCATGACCCCGAGATCAAGAGTCACATGCCAATGAACTGAGCCAGCCAGTGTTGGCTTTTATTATTATTATTACTATTATTACTATTACTATTACTATTATTTTTATTTAGTGTCAGCTTTTATAATTATTGTGAGGTCCACCATCATCTCAGGACAGGGACACAGCTGGGAGTGCCCATCTTCTCTGGTTCCTTCTCCTTTGTTCTGTGGCTGTCTGACCCTCTACTTGGGTCTCTCCCTGCTGCTGAGTCATGCTGTTAGTCTCTGCTCTCTGGCAGTGCTCCTGGTATGACCCAATCTGGGGTGGGGGGAGGATGGGTGAGGGAGACATGTCACTCAGGAGTCAGACATCCTGAATCCCAGTCTTGACGCCATCACTGAGCAAACTACCATGTCTCCGAGCCTTTTTTTCCTCCCCTATATTACCAGAACGACTGTATTTATTTGACAGGCCTGCCATGAAGATCAGACAAGATAGCACAAGGGCAGCAGGCCTGCACAGACACTCAGTAAATGGTATCTTTTTTTTTTTTTTGCAAGGCTTTATTGAACATCTGGGGAGTGTAGCCTGGCCTGGTAGCCAGTGGGGAGTAAGAGACAGACACGAGACAGATGATGACTCTCATGATAAACACTGGGCCCCTTGCAACAAGAGCATGGAGACAAGACTCTTACTCTGCTAGGGACTGGGGAAGGGGGCTTGGCTAGGGAAAGAGGTCTCTGGGAGCCTCGAGGGTGCACAGAGCAAGACTGGGAAGGGAGTCCCAGACTGAAGGTACAGCATGAATAAAAGCAGGGAGGCAGGAAGGAGTCTGATGAATTGGTGAGTTCAGGTCGTTGGGTGAAGCTGCAATGCGGGTGTCATAAGCAGGTCACAGAGGGCCTTATAAGCCACTAGTGAAAACTGAACTTTCCCGGGGAGGAAATGAGGAGCCAGGGAAGGGCTCCCACAGGAAGTGATGATCAGATTTTCATTTCAGAAAGGCTTTTTCTGGCTGCCCCGTGGAGCCTCCTGGGAGGCGGTAGGAACAGGCACAGGGAGACTGACTCATGGACACCTTTCTAATAACCCAAGCAAGAGATGACGGATTATGGCAGCCGAAGGATGGAGGATGGAGTCTACAGGGATCTAGAGAGAAAACCAGCAAGGGGCAGAACCAGGATCTGAACCCAGGTGGGACCACCTCTTTCAGCTGCTCCGCATGGGCCCACAGGGAGCCTGGGCCCAGTGAACTTCGCCTCAAGCCACCTGCAAATCCACCCTTCACCAGCCAGATCTCGGAGGGGTCCTGTTCACATTTCTGGGGCAGGGAGAGAGACGTACTATCAACACCGCCCCCTGGTGGCTGAGAGCAGAGGTCGCAGACAGTGGAGCGCCACCCTGCCCAAGCCTATGGCTGCCCCCTCCTCTCTAAAGTCACCAAGCCTGAAGCCTGCCCACCCAATGTGCTCATTTAGCACCTGGGCTGTCTGGATAGATGAACCCCTCTTCACATCCTACCTTCCCCCCTTTACATTGGGTGTCCTGACAAGTCACTTCCTGCCCCAGGCCTCACCCTCCTTGGTAAAGAGGGCGTGATGCTTCCTGCATCAGCTTGTCCTGGCCCACGGAGAAGAGCCTGGTCCATCCCACAGAAAGGTGGCTTCCTCAGACCCAGGCCAGTGCCCCTCTCTGTCCCAGGCTTGCCCTCTCTGGCGGCGCCCACCTGCCCACACTGACCTTGTCGTCCTCTGAAAGGCAGGGCAGGGGTACTGCTGGCAGCTAACCTGGGTGCTGGCTCCACCCCTGCCATTAGACACTGAGCCTTTGGCCACGGCACTCCCTCTAACAGCCTTGGCATCCTCGCTAGTTTCTGGGGTTTCCGTCTGTTTCGGGGTTTCACGGAAGGAGTCCTACTGTGGCCTGCCAAGCCCTGGAGTGCCGAAGACTTGCTCTAGTAATTGTGAAGCTGTGATTGTCCCACACTGGGGTCCCTTTTGGCCTGGGCTCTTGGAAGGTGAGCTGAACTGACTTAGAGATTTGAGGGGCAGGAAAGCCTTCCCAACTGTCCTCAAAAAACCCTATACATAACACCTCCCCCCTCCCCAGCTTATTTCCCCGCTTCCCCTGGAATATTGTTAGGATTCCAGTTAGGAGATGGGCCCTGGGAAAGGAAGGCCCTGCCTCCACGCCTCTGGACAGGGAAGGCCTGGCTATTTCCAACCACCTCATTTTGAGCAAGAGCTTTGATCCATGGCTTCCTGCCAAGCTTTTGCCACTCTTTCTTGACAAACAACAAATCTCTGTTTTGTAACCTCCATTATGAAATAGTCTTATTAACTAATGTACCTAATGTGTACACAGTCATTCACAAAGAAACAGCAAACATCGGTGACCCATTTCCAGCGTCACCCAAGGGCCCTTCTGGCTTTCCTCTAGCTTCAAACACACTACAGCTGTTCTCACTTCATTCCTCTGTCTGGAAGGCTCGCCTACACCTTCAGCTCCCCTTCAGGGGTCCCTGCCTTTGGCAAAGCACGTCTGATACCCCATCAGGTTTTTTTTTGTTTTTTTGCTGGATACTCCCCCAGAATTTGCCTCCTGCCCCACTGAGCTGCCCACTTGATAATGCCCATGAGAATCACTTCAGCCTCCCTTGGTGCAGGTAAGCTTTCTGCCAGCAGACAGGGGTAAGCCCAGCACCCTGTGTGCCCAGGGCCTGCAGGGCCTGGTGCTAGGCACTCAATAAACATTGATGAGTGACTAGAAGGAAGAAACAAACCTCAGGGGAGCCAGCCCCTCTCTGGGCTACTCCCCTCCCTCCCCCCCCTTTTTTTTTTGGTAAAGAGGTGATGGTGTCGAGTGAGGGATGGAGTTGCTGAGGACAAGCTCCCTGTCCACCTTGCTGGACAGGACATCCTGTCCTCATTTCCCAAGGTGACCACCGTACTCACAGGTTCACATGCAGTACACTCTACCAGCTCTGAGATTCAAGGTCACTGGTGTCCACACCCAACCCCTGAGCCCTCCATTCCTTGCCACTCCCCAGGCGGCCCATATTTGTGTAAATTAAACCCTTGTACAAGGACCAATCTGCTACTTGCAAGGAAACCAGAGAAGGCTGTGCAAACACATTGTGGGAAATTTGCTGTGGGTGGTTGGAAAAGCAAGAATCAGGTTCAAATCCATGAACCCCTTGTTTTTCGGCTGGGGATGTGAGGCTGAAATGAGGCTCTGTGAGCTCCCTCATCATGACATGGGGTGGGCCCAGGGAAACCTGACCTGGACCCTTACAACTGCAGCCAGCCACACCCTCTCTAGCTTGTGCTGCAGTAAGATGGCTCTGAAATGCCCAAGTGCCTCTGGGTTCGCGGAGGGGGGCCACAGCGTGCCGTAGGGTGGTGGTGGGAGACCCCATTGCAGTGGGGAGGCAGGAGCACCCCTTGGACACAAGGATGTCATATGATTTTCACCCAGCAGCCCTGGCCCTCTCTCCTTGGCGCTGGCAGGACCAGATTTTTTCTCGTCAAACTCCTCCTACGCTGTTGGATCAGCCATGCCTCCATGCATTGGCTTTAAATTGTGTTTCTGAGTTCATTGGCTTTCTATAGCAGCAGAGCCCCTGTTTCAGACTGTGTGCTGGACCATGGATGATGGAGCCTGCCACAGGTGGAGGGTCTGGGGCCCCAAGGACATCAAATAGCTCACCTGAAGACCCCCGCCTTCTCAAGCCTCATTCTTTTCTTGCCTGGGAAGAAGAGGCCCTGGGAAATCAGGAAAGCTATTAACTGGAAAAAAATGAAATCACAGAATCTGAGAGCAAGAAAGGGGCCCAAGCTGGCTTCTTGTTTGCAGAGCACCTGGATGTTGGTGTTAGCTGAGGCTTCCTGCCTCTGGTAAATATCTTGGCAGCCATGATGCTAATCCTTTGCACCAAGGACCCCTATAACAGGGACATCTGACCACTCAGCGACTGTGCTGATTCATACTGGGCGTTCATTCAAGCACACGATGATCCTGACTGTGGGATGTGGGAGGCATCACCAGCCATCACCAGCCAGCTACAGAGTCGCATTTGGGGTGGGGTAGTGGGCTGTTGACAGACAACCCTTAGCTGTCCCTCTAGCGAGACACAAAGATGGAAGAAAACTCGATGGTTCTCCAAGAAGCAAATGAGAGTCGAGGATAAGCACGCTGGGGACTGGCAGCTCTAACTCAGCACATTCTACTTTATTCCAGCATGTTCCATGGCCCTCCAGCTCTGCTATGGTCCTAGTCCTTCCTCAGAGCCAAAAAGAACCCAAGCTGAATATCAGCTGGATCATGGCAGGTGGTGAGAGGGAGGCCAGGGTCACTGAGAATTCTGATAGATTTAGTCTTCACCCATCTAGCTCTGGGTGACCGAGCATGGCTTGTCCTGGCCATGATTATCCCTGCTGGGCCTCATGCTCCATTCCTGATCTTCCCTCCAAAGGCAGGAGGGCAAGTCTAAAGGGCCTTGGTGCCCTCCCACAACCAAGACCCTCCACTTTATCACTTAGCTGGCTCCATCCTTTCACCAGGCCACCTCCAGCTGCCCCTATCCCCATCCACTGAGTCCCCAGGTACAGAGACGGGGGCATCCTTGCTCTTTCAGACTTGATGCTTTGCTCTCCCTGTATGGCCCGGGGCACAGGCACATGCTCCCAGGCCAGATTGCTAGGTGTTGGTGAGTCCCGGGACAAGTGTCCTTGGTCTCCGAAAACAGGGGATCAGGAGCCTGTCTGAATCCTCAGTGTGGCCGACAGACTGGGTGTCCCCTTCCTGCTCTGCCCCTGTGCCTGGGAGGGCAGGGCACAGGGAGGGAGAGCTACGGGGTTGAAAAGCACAGGCACAGAGGCAGCCAAGGTCTTCACTGCGCTGGGGACGGTCTCCTCGCCTAGAGACCCTGAAGCTTCTCCTCGGAGGCCTTGTCTGGGAGCAGCACCTCCACGGTGTAGCTGACCTTCTTGGCGTGCATCAGGCTATAGGTGTTGTCAAAGCGCAGGATATCTGCAAGAGTGGAGAAGTCATCCCGCAAAGCCAACCTGACATATTTGCATGCGTAGTGCCCTTGGCAATGGGCCCAGGACTGCAGGTGGTGCCGGAGGGTTGGCCACCGCCCCGCTCCCAGCGCCCACTGCCCAAGCCATCGCCTTAGGCTAACGAGAGGAATAACCACCGGCATCCGGCAGCCCCTTCTATGTGTCAGGAGTTTCATCGGCGCTCCCGGCTTTCCAAACCCTCATACCAGCCCCATGGAATACTATCATCCCCATTTTCAGGATGAGGAAGCTGAAGCTACAGAGGTAGAGAGGACTTCCCGATGAGTACAGAGCAAGGAAGAGAAGGACCAGGATTCCCTTATCTTGATGCTCCAACCGAGAGAGGAGCCCTGCTCTCCCCAGGGGAAAGGGCTGAGCTCCACAAGCCGCTTTCCCATCGTGCCTCTCAAAGAAGTCATTCCCTTCAATGCCAAGGTGCAAAGGGAACTCTGGGATGTGATGAGTCATCTAAATTTCTGGGTTTCCACCCTTCTGATTCTCCCTCTCCACAAAGGTGAACTAGATATGTGTTAACCAGAGCATTAGTAAACCTCATGCTCCTCAACCCTGGGTTTCCCTTCTCGTAGCACTGTTCCCAAGAGAGTCAGGTCAGTGCTGTCCCTAGGGAGTGCGGCTTCTGGAGAGACGGACCTAATTGCATCTATCTTGGATGGCCTGAGAATGAAGGATAAGCACATGGAGGAATCCTCTCTTTGGAATTCCCACAAGGACCTGCCTATGCCCCTGGGCAGCCAGGGACCCCTAGAGGGTAGCCCACGTCTATTTACCTACCTGTCTCTCAGCCTGTTGAGTGCTGTGTAAGGGGCTCCCAGGAGCTGAGTCTGGGGCTTCAGGCTGTGAATCCCACTCTCTAAAATGCCTCTCTGCCCTGTTACCCATACCCAGGGGCTACTCACCAGACCTAACATCCTGGAGCCAATTCCCCCAGCCGTTACAGGATCTAGTAACTTGCAGAGACTCCCTCCCCCTCCCCGAGAGCAGGAAAAAGAGGGCAAGCAGGACAGCCTGGACAAGAGGCTCATTTCTCGGCCATAAGGAGGAAGGCGACTCCAGTGAATCCTACAGCTCTTACAGACGCCGGCCTTGAGGCAGGTGAGGCTCCCGTCCTCAGGGACCACATGGGCTTTGCAGCGTTGGATGGGCAACACCTCCACCATGTCCCCTGCCTGCTTCTGTTCACTCATCTTGGTCTTCAGGAAAACCCCAAAGCCAATGTCTGCCCCTTCTGATGCGAACTGCCACCTGCAGGGAACAGGGCCCCACAGATGACCACCTGCCTGGGCTCCAGGCCCCTCCCAGCTGTGCCCAGGGGTGACGTGGCCACCATCCCTACCTGAGCACACAGCCTGGGAACAGGATTTCGTTCTCCACCTGCATGAAGGAGCCTCTGGCCACGGTCACCGTGTGCTCATATTGTGTCTTCACCTGGTTACGCAGGTAGTAGCTCTTGGGCACATCACCCCCGTATTTGATCTGTGGGTGAAGGCTGGTGAGCAAGCACTACACCGTGGTCATAAACCCTCAGTCTCCATCCTCTGAGCACCCTGTACCTTGGTCAGGCACTTGGGGTTGCCATCAGGGTCAGTCATGGTCCCCCCAAACTCCACGGGCAGCTGGTCGGGGCTGACGAACTTTGGCAGCTCCTGCTTCCAGTTGCCTGAGGGGGAGCAAGGTGGTGGTGGGGAGTAGGGGACAATGGGGGGCTCAGGGAGGCTCAACAGAGGGCAGAGAAGCCACACCTAGGGAGGAAAGCTGACGTTCCCTTAGCTCACTCCCCTGAGCCCCTACTCCTGAAAGCACCCAAATGCTTCATGTGGCCACCCAGGCTGGAATCCAGGACCCAAAGCTTCATCAGAGTGTGCTTCAGTGTAGGTGTGAGTTCAGGCCAAAGTCAGTGCCTGATTAAAGAGGATGAGGCAGGGAGAAATGGGACCTTTCACATTGACCTCTGTTTGCCCAGGCAGAGATGGGCACAGCCAGGAGACCAAGTCACTCACCTCCCAGAATCACTATCTTCCTTTGCGTTTCCTCACTCATGAAAAATTTGACCAAGTTGAAGGCCACCGGGAACAGCTTGGGGGCTGAAACACATGAAACTCCCTTGGGAAGCTGTCTAGAGAGGACCAGAGGTATAGTCACGGCCAGGGCCCTGGGCTGGATACGAGCTGGGTTGATCTAGATTCTACTACTCCCTGCTGTGTGACCGTCAGCTAGTTACTCACCCTCTCTGAGTCTTAGTGCTGTTAACTATAAAATGGAGATAAATTAAACTATGTATGCATAACACATGACAGAGTGCCTGGCTCTCAATAAAGGGTTGCCTCCCCCACCCAGTTGTAGGGTGTCAGTAATGTAGATTTCCCAATAGTGCCTCTTCCTGTCCACACTCACACGTTTTCCAAGTTGCCTCGGAATTTTCTTGGGTGTAAGTAGATGGAGCATCTGCATTTGACCTCACGTCCCACCTGAATTGCTCACACTGACTGGACACTTTCTGTAGGCTGCTCCTCCACCGACTGTCTCATTTAACCTCATGGCTGTCTTACGGGATGTTGTCATTGCATCCCTATTTTACAGACTGGGAAAACTGAGGCTTAGTAAAGTTAAGTAGACTTGCTCACAATCACAGAGCTAGTCAAATTGGAAAGCAGATCATTTGACCCCAGAGCACACATGGTGGGCCCCTCACTGTACAACCGTCATAGACAGGGACCATTCCCACTCCAAACATATCTCCCAGCCAGTGTGGTCCTTGAACAATCTGTTACCATTCCACACTGAGAAAAATAAAGTAAAGAAAACACCCATTTACATTTAGAAACTTATAACTTATTTGACATTTGCTGCAACATATCAGAGCAGATTCTGTATACTCTGAAAGTATCAGTCTATGAAGGACTGACAAAAAAAACAAACAAAAAGAAACAAACAAAAAACTCCTGATCTTCACAAAGGATGGTTTGAGAAACCCTAAACTGGGTGATTTACCCACTGATCCCCTCTTTCCCTTCTCCTCCCCCAGGGGTCATCCCCATCATGGACTCACCACGAATGACAATTAAATTCTTTATCGTCTCAGGATAATTTGCTTCCAGGATGGCAAAAAACTGTGGCAAGACAAGTCTGGTCAAGGTCATGCTTCAACACATTCTATACCTGGATTTGGTGGCCTTTAATGCTGTTGAGATAGGAGACCCTGCCACCACCACCCCCTGGCCACCCACCTTCCCCCAGGAGATGTACTTCATCCGCTGTAATACTCATGCTCCTCTTTGTCCTTGGAAGTGGGGGATCCCAGGCCAGCTTCACTGGCAGCTCTGGGGGCCCCAGCGGTGTGTGTGGGGGGGTAATCCCTCCTCCATGGACTGGAAGCTGGTGTGGACAGCAGCTCCCTATTGTCCTGGAGCCAGCTGCCTACCTCACCTGCTGGTAGACCTCAACAGCTGGTTTCCACAGGTGTTTCAGGCTGAGCCCCTCCATGTCAAACACCATCAGCACTGTCTCAATCTTCCTGCCCAACTACATGGGACAACACAGAGATATAAGTCAGACAACTCTGGCCAGAAGGTCCCGGCCAGGGAGACCCTGTACAGCTTCCACCTTCCTGCTACCCCTGCCCGCAACTGCCCACAGGGTTTTTCAAAAAGATTGAGCCCACCTAGGGGCTAAGAAAATGCTGCATTCTGAGCCCTGGCACAGTGATTCCTTATCACACTGTTTGCTCAACACGAATGCCCGGAATTAGTTAACAGTAGAATTAAAGACCTCATTTGTTGTCCATCGGGCATCTCCCTGTACAACAGTATGCCAGGTCAGCCAGCGTCTGTAGTCCCAAGGTGTGTCAAACCAGAGCTACACTGCTGGCAGGTTCTGTAGCCTTGGGTGGGTTTTTAACCGTTCTGAGCCTTATTTTCTCCTTCTGGAAAGTGGGAATAATTCCAGGTTCTGAAAGAATTTCTAGGACAATTCAGTGAGATAACTCCCAAAGAGCCCAGTGCCTGACACATGCTTTTGTCCGGTTAATGTCACAGATCTCTGTACCAAGGGCTCCTTGGTGTCCAGCACCGTGACAGACACTGGAGACAAAGGTCCTGTCCTCACCATCAGGCAGGTCATCCCGAAGTAACACAAGAGCTCCCCCGCCCAGGGTCCTCTTAGGCCCATGGAGACACTTAGACTCACAAAGCCAACAGACCACACTTGGCAATAGATTCATTCTGAAGGGTATGGACCAGGAAGTACAGAGTCAGGGCAAAGAGAAGATCTGTACAGACTGGTGTGGGTCCTCCTGACTTGGAAGCCCTATGCCCCATAGGACTCAATTTTTTTTTTTTTTTTTTTTTTTTGGTAGCAATTCCATATTAGCTTCTAGGGCCCCACGACAATGTGCCAAGTCTCAAGAGCCACTAGCCCACAGCAATAGCTCCTCCATCATGTTATAGTTACACAGTTTCCAACTAGGCACATCTTTTCCATAAGCAAAGCTGACCATCCACTGTTCCCAGGGTTCTCAGGGAACAAAGCCAGAGTGTTCACTGCACTCAAGGTCAGCCTCTCATCCAAGGTCAGCGGGGAAGGGGCTTCGGTGATCCTTGGCACGCGCCAGCAGGGAGTGCCACACACACGTTAGATACTCACAGATGGGTGACTGCGAGGGAAGCCATGTCCCAACAAAGCCCAGAGTGCTGAGGCCTGGGGAGATGCAGAGGCAGCATGCCTCTCCTGCCTGGTCTTGGTGCCTCCCATTAGACAGATCAGGCCCTCCATGTGCTTCGAATCCTGGACCCAGTCACTTACCTTCTGACTCTGCAGCTCACACTCCCGCAAAAGCAGCTCACAGACCCTGATGCGCTTCCGGATAAGCTCCTGCTTGGAGGCTGACAGGAGAAGACCTTTGGGGTCAAGGGTCCCAATGATGTCGAACCACACGGGGCAGCCTTCGTAGTCATAGCCGCTCAGACCACCAGAGTCGTACAGTTGGATCACCTAGGCACGGGGTTTGGAGTTGGTGTGAGGTCCTGACTCAAACCAGCCTATCAGCCATCAGAAGGTTGGATGTTGGGGAAGGGGTATGAGGGGTATCTGATGGTCTTGGAGGGGATGCTGCATGAGGCTTACCTCTGAGGGCTTCCACGAAAGGATGTTGTCCAGGTCCTGTTGCTTTCTGAACTCCATGTGCTGTGGAGAAATGGCAGGACCTGAAGACTGCCTACCACAAAGGCCTTGAAGGCCGTTGTGGGTATTAGGCGAGGTCCCTCTGCCTATAGACCCCAAGACCCCAGGCTCTACTGACCTAGAACTGGAGATGGCAATGCCAGGAAGAGGGCTGTGGGGGATCCAGGTCTGATGCAGAAAGGGATCCAAGGAGGAAGGGAGGAAACATGCAAGAACAGGACAGGGCATGGGTTCCTACTCTCTTTGTTACTGATCCCTGGGGTCCACTGTGTGGGAGGCAGGAGACTCATGAGAATGGGGCCTCACCTTCCGGAGCATGTCCTCAGATTTCTGCAAGTCAAAGTTCCGAGCTGCAAAAAGAGCCAAGGTAAGAGAAGGCTTGAGGCTGGGTCTAGAACTCACAGTTCTTTGAAGACTCAGGAGGAAACACGGAGCCTGAGCTTTCCATGACATACCAGAATATATTGGGGGGTCTGAACATATTTTTACCATTTTATTTTTTAAAAAGATATTTATTTATTTATTTTGGAGAGAGAAAGAGAGCGAGGGAAAGAGAGGGAGCGGCAGGGGGAGGCAAGGGAGAGAGAGAGACTCTCAAGCAGACTCCCCACTATCTCAAAACCCCGATTGTGACCTAGGCTGAAGTCAAGAGTTGACCTCTCAAACAACTAACTAAGCCACCCAGGCACACCCGGACATTTTTAAAAAGCAAGGATCCTTAATTCTCTAGAAGACTTTGGAAGTCCTTGATTTCAGTAGCCAAGCCTTTGTAAACTTTTCAGCCCAGAGGCTGATCTGGCCTGTAGTATTTGATGTCCCCGTAGTCACACAAACCCCCTTGGTGTTAGGGGTAGTGAGGTGCATAGGCTTTGGAGTCAAACAGACTTGGGTTTGAATTTTAGTTTTGTCCTTTTAGTTGTTGTGCAACTTTGAACAATTCACCTACCTTCTCTAAGTCTTAGTTTCTTAATCTGTTAAACAGGAATAATATCTTTTGGTTCCCAAGGACTTCTTAGTAAATTATTAACTATTATTGTGGTTACTTATTTTGAAGATATAAGTTCACTAATTAAAAATGTGATGCTTTATTTTAGAAATGAATGTTCTAAACTTGGAAAAGAAATTTAACTCTTCCTTTCTAGTCTTTATAGACTAGATTACTTTTTTCTTTCCTTATAATGTTGGCAAGGATCTCTAGTTCTGTTTAAACTATGATGCTGCTTGACATCATCCTTTCCTTGTTCCTGACTTTAAAGAAAATGCATCTAAAACTTCTTAACTGGCAACACGTATTGTAAGGTGTTTGCTGCATAAATGTTAACAAGCCAAGCCAAGGAAATTTCTTTCGATTTCTAGTTTGCTAAGAAATTTTTATTTTGTTTTTATCTTATAAATAGGAGATGAGCCTTTTCAAATGCTTTTCCTTCATTGAGATAGCCACATACTTTCTCATTTTTAATTCTATAAATGTGTTCAATGACTTTGATAGATTGCCTGATATTGAATTCTTCCTGCACCTAAGATAAACTCCCACTGATCATGCTGTGTAATCTAAATACCTTATTGTATTCTTTTATGTAATGTTTCCCTTAGGCTTCCTTACACCTACATTAACAAGTGTAACAAGGCTAGAATTTTCTTTTATTGTCCTGACCTAATTTTGGAATCAAATTAACCCAAGCTTCATAAAGTAACTTTCACTTTTTAATATATATTTTAAAGCAGCTCCAACAATTTGTAAAACCAGGTATCAGCTAATCTTAAAACTTTGGGAAAATTCATCTGTAAAGCCACTGGGGTCTGGGTTTTGGAAGGAAGGAAGCTTTTTAGTACCATTTATATGTCTTTAATATTTACTGGTCTTGGAGGTTTCTATCTTCTTCTTGCTGGATTTTGGCCTTATATGTGTATTCTAAAGGAATGCACAGATTTTATTGAGATTTTCAAATTTGTTTGTGCATAACTGTCTATAATGTTCTTTTATTAGCTTCTAAAAGAAATAACTCTGGTGTATAGGAGATTTCCTACTGAGAACTAGGGCGGTTTCTTGTTCTACAGGAAGTGGTTTGGGCATTATTGATGGGCACTCATAGCTTTTTTAGTAGCACCTACTACGTGCCAGGCTGGAAGTATGGGGCAGGCACGGACCCTGCCATCACGGAGCTGGCATCTGAGTGGCAGAGATACGCAGTCATAGGATGGAAACAAAACAAAACGTGAAGGGACTTGAAGGAAGGTCACGGTGAGCCCTTCTGCATCTGGCCTGAGCCAAAAGACTCCAAGTTCAGCCCCAGAGATCACCCTTCCTGCTGCCCAGGTGTTGAGCTAGTAAGGCAGGGAGGGCAGCTACGGAGGTGAAGTTGAAGGGGACGGGGCTATGTCAGCTGGTCTGCCTCAGCAGAAAGTGGGAGGCATCAGGATACCCTGTCTCCTCTCTCCCAACCTTAGATCCTTCTCCTTTGCCATGACCCAGCAGCCTACAGTGTCTGTGATTTCACTCCTTTCTCAATGACGCACCAGGGACTGGAAAAGTTGGTTTTTAAATCCAGAAAGACTCCAGAGGAGGAGAGAGGTCTTATGGGACTTCAAGAAATCTACTGTCCTGGGGCACCTGAGTGGCTCAGCTGGTTAAGCCACTGCCTTTGGCTCAGGTCATGGTCCCAGAGTCCTGGGATTGAGTCCCATATGGGGCTTCCTCTGCTCTGCGGGGAGCCTGCTTCTCCTTCTCCCTCAGCCTCTCCCCCTGCTTGTGCTCTCTCTCTCTCTGTCAAATAAATAAATAAAATCTTAAAAAAAAAAAAAGAAAGAAAGAAATCTACTGTCCTCACTCCTTCTTTAGCCCAGGAGAATGACATGGACATGACATGTTAAAAGCGTAATGGGGGGCACCTAGGTGGCTCAGTGGATTAAGCCTCTGCCTTCGGCTTGGATCATGGTCCCAGGGTCCTGGGATTGAGCCACGCATTGGGCTTTCTGCTCAGCAGGAAGCCTGCTTCCCTCTTTCTCTGTCTCTCTGCCTACTTGTGATTTCTGTCTGTCAAATAAATAAATAAAAATCTTAAAAAAAAAAAAAAAAGCACAATGGAAGGGACACCTGGATGGCTCAGTTGGTTAAGCAACTGCCTTCAGCTCAGGTCATGATCCCAGGGTCCTGGGATGGAGTCCCATATGGGCTTCTTGCTCAGCGAGAAGCCTGCTCCTCCCTCTGCCTGCTGTTCCCCCTGCTTGCGCACGCGCTCTCTCTCTCTATCTGACAAATATAAATAAATAAATAAATAATCTTTAATAAAACACACACACACACAAAAAAAAAAACCCAGAATAAAACCTGCCACAGCCAAGAGAGCCTAGGGAGATGACAACTAAATGTAACATGGCATCCTGGATATGCTCCTGGAATAAAGGAACTAAGGTGACCTTAACAAAGTAGGAATTTTAGTTAATAATAATGTATCAGCGTTGGTTCATGAATTGTAACAGACGTACCATAGGAATGAAAACGTTCATGATAGGGGAAACTGGGTGCAGTGTGTGTGGGGACTTCCTGTATTACCGTCACAATGCTCTGTAAACCTAAAACCATTCTAAAAAATAGTTTGTAGAAAATAATAATTAATTAAAATAATTAAAAAATAGAATCAAATAGAACAAACAGAACAGAAGGGAGGGCTTCCTCGGTGTAGGTGCTGTGCTTGCCCATGACCTAATGTCTGACTCACAGCATCTGGAAGATGGGAGACCAATATTATACCCATTACTCAGAAGAGAAAAGTGAGGCCGAGAGCAATGAGTGATTGCTGGAGTCACACTGCCAGCACAGCGGAGTTGGGATTCAATCACAGGTTTGCCCAATTCCAAGGCTGGCATCATCATCTCACTGTGTGTGTACTTTCCGGCCTGATTTCAACCTTCTGGTTCAAGTTCAAAATCCTGGTTCAAGTTCAGAATCCATTCTATGGGGGTGTGTTGAATTGAAATGAATTCTCCCCCTAGGTTTCTGTTTCTCTAATTTTACACTCCTGTGGCAATTCCTGGAAGAAACTCCTTCTCTACTTTTAATCGCACCCACTTCCTGAAGTGTTTGCTGGGCCAAGTTCCCTCAGGGAAAGACACTGCGCTCTCTTCAAGGATCTGCAGATAGACCTGCAGGCAAGTCCTGAAGAGTATATTTGGGACTATCTGACTCCAGGCCCGGCCGGGACCGTCATCCTGAGAACCTCCCAGGTGTGAACTCTAACCTCACCTCAACCATATGCCCACCCAGTGCCAGGTGCTACACTCTCTCATTTAGTGCTCACAGCAATCCTTGGGGAGGTGTTCCCATCCCATTTACAGATTAAGAAACTGAGGCTCAATGGAGTTTTTGTGCCATACCAATTTGGAGGGGAACTCAGGTTCTACCCAAAGCAGGATGATTCCAGAGCCTACATTTCCCACTCGGTAGCACTGTTTCCCAAAGTTGCACCTGCTTTCCTGAACCCCTTCTTCCCTCTCTCCCCTTTGCCCACCCCCACCCCGGGTCCTGCCAGCCTCACCTCGGAGCCAGCGCAGGAAAAAGTACTCATCAGCATTGGGCAGGGTGGGCAGCAGGTCCTGGAGGTTGTCCCGGAACTGAGGGGGGAGATATAATGGTCAAAGGGGCTCCCGTGACCCCTGGGCTCCCAACCCCACCACAACCCTTCCTGAACTCAGTCTGTTAATCAGTCCTACCCAGGGACTCTGCAGGGTGGGGACCACACAGTTAGCGGCAGCTGCTGACTGCCATCCGGGAATGGAGCACCCCTCAGCCCACCATGGCAGGAAGAGTTGGGTCCTTCTCAAATTCTGGGGGTTCTCTTTCTCCCCAAGATCCTCATTCTACAGGACTGAGGTGGGGTCCTGCTTTCTCTATTTTGACAAAGATCCCTAGTGAATCGGATGTAGGCAAACGAGAAGAATTTAGGAACCTTGCCCTTGATACTGTACCTTGAGGGTCTAGATCTGGAAGCAAGTTACTTAACCACTCTGAGCCTCAGTTTCTTAATCTGTGAAGTGGGATAAAGATGAACTTGTGCCAATCGTAGGAGTGTGTACAGGCAAAGCACTTAGCGGCAGTCCTGGCTTGTAGCCGGTGCCAGAAAAATGTGGGCATTCTGCAAAACGTGGATTGCCCAGAGCTCTGGGCAGTGGAGTCTTTGTGGAAACAGCCCCAGGCAAAGGTCAGCAGGGAGGAGCTGCAAGAGAAGCAGGGGATGCCTCATCAGGTGCTATTGAGGCTGGGGAAAGAGAGGGACTAACCTGCTGACAGGAGCCTCTGCCTACAGGCAGAGTTTAAAGTCTGGGTAGGGGGGCGCCTGGGTGGCTCAGTGGGTTACACTGCTGCCTTCGGCATGGGTCATGATCTCAGGGTCCTGGGATCGAGTCCTGTGTCAGGCTCTCTGCTCAGCAGGGAGCCTGCTTCCCTTCCTCTCTCTCTGCCTGCCTCTCTGCTTACTTGTGATCTCTGTCAAATAAATACATAAAATCTTTTTTTTTTAAAGTTTTAAAGTCTGGGTATGGGACTGGGGCTCAGGTCTGGGACAGAGAAGAGGCTTCACTTTCATGGGGACTAAGGGAGATGAAGGCAAGCCCTGGAGGGGTGGCTTTGCAGGCGAACCTGTGAATGGAACTTTAGGATTAGAAGCCAATGCTAGCAAAACCATAGGAAGCTATCTTGACAGCCGTCCACCAAACCTCCTTTAGCTTTATGGATCATGTTTAAAATAAGTATGTTTGGGGTCGCCTGGGTGGCTGGGTCGGTTGAACACCTGCCTTTGGCTCAGGTCATGATCCCAGGGTCGTGGAATCGAGCCCCACATGGGGCTCTCTGCTCCGCGGGGAGCCTGCTTCCCCCCTCTCTCTCTCTGCCTGCCTCTCTGCCTGCCTCTCTCTGCCTATTTGTGATCTCTTTCTCTGTCAAATAAGTAAATAAAAATCTTTTTAAACAAATTTTAAAAATTTAAAAAAAAACAAGAAAGTGTTCATGTATTGGTCACATGATGAAAAACAAATAAGATGAAACATCTCCAATGTTAACAAGTAACGTGAGCAAGAGCACCAGCTCTCATCACCACCCCGAGTCCCCAGTACCCACAAGGCACACAGATCAGGTGCAGCCTCTGGGCTCCTGAGGAAGTTTTTTAGGGAGAGTGAGGACATAACAATAACTCTGCACCCCTCACCCCCTCCAGGTTACCAGAGTCCCTCCTTTGAATGCCAGGATGTACCCTGAGGCAGGAGGAGAAAAAGTCACATCACATCACTGCTTCTTGGAGGAGGGAATGGAGACTGGGGTGTTGGAGGGGGGACAGAGTAAGGAAGCTTCAAGGCCATGAGGAGTCCACATCTTCCAGTCTCAAAGCCACCCCATCCTTGGAACGCACATCAAGTAAAACAGAAAGCCACAGGGTGCCTGGGTGGCTCAGGCATTAAGCATCTGCCTTTGGCTCAGGGTCCTGGGATCCAGCCCCATATCAGGCTCCTTGCTCAGCGGGGAGTTGGGTTCTCCCTCTCCCACTCCTCCTGCTTGTGTTCCCTCTCGCTGTGTCTCAAATAAATTAAAAAACTTAAAAAACAAACAAAAAAAACAAAGCCACAAGCAGGTACTGGGAAGGGTCTGGAGTAACTTGAAGGAAAAAAAGGAAAAACTATCTTTTTTTTTTTTTTAATATTTGTTGTCTCACAGTTTTTGTTTTTGTTTTTTTTTAAAGATTTTATTTATTTATTTGACAGACAAAGATCACAAGTTGGCAGACAGGCAGGCAGAGAGAGAGAAGGAAGCAGGCTCCCCACCAAGCAGAGAGCCCGACATGGGGCTCAATCCCAGGACTCTGAGACCATGACCCAAGCCGAAGGCAGAGACTTTAACCCACTGAGCCACCCAGGTGCCCCAAAGGAAAAACTATCTTAACAATGATGCCTTATGGAGAAGGCAGCCTCTGGCAGCGTGACCACAGGTGGCGAAACTAGGCTTCAGAAAAACCTAGAAGGAAATGCTCCTAGGAGTGGTTGTCTAGACCTCTGGGACCGTGGGTGATTTCTTCTTTTTCCTACTTTCTTTTTTCTCCCTAATTTTTAAAACAACTAGCATTCATTTCTTCTAAATAATGGAAACAAAATCATAATAACCTCTTTTTACATTGTTTAAGGATCTTTGACCCACAAGCATTTCCGTCATAGTTCACCCCCAACGGGGGTGTCGGCCAGGTGTCCAGTCCCTCCCATGAGCCTAGCATCCAGGGCTCCCCTGAGGCCTTTGCCAGTGGGTAGAGAGAGGGCTAAACAGGGGACTTCCTCTCCTCCTTCGCCTGGGGACTCCTCCTTCAGCTCAGGACCCATTGCTCCTGGAAACTCCTCCTTTACCTGGGAATTCATCCAGGGCCCCCCACTCTTCACCTGGACCCTTCTCTCCTTCACTAAGAATTGATCCAGGGTCCCCCTCCTTCATCAGGGGTCCTCACTCCTCCTGGAGGACCCTTCCCAGGGTAGGAGCCGCAAAAGAAACCATTCTCCACAAGCCTGAAGCCTGCCCTTCATGGGCCCAAAGTGTGAGCCAGGGCCGTCACCTCCCTCCCCTAACCTGAAGTCACAGTTTGCAGGCCCAGCCATCTCCAAATCAAATTAATGCTGTGGCCCCTGAGACCAGAATATGCTCTCCTTTCCCCAGGGCGTGACACTCTCAGCTGCAGCCGGAAGGAGTGTCTCCAAACCCCCTCCATTCCCCTTTAACAGAAACACTGACAACAGGGAGAAGGCTTGTGCCCCAGGAGTCTGAAAACCACAAAGAGAAGCCAAACAAACAAATGTCACAATCAGAGCAGGAGACCTGCTGGTCTGTCTGCCCAAGGCTGCCCAGAGGGATGGCAGCACCACCCTACTCCCACAACCAGGGGACAAGGGCCAAGACTCTGTGGTCAGGAGTGGAAAGCTGGATTCAGCCCCAGTGTAGCCTGGAGAAGTGCTCAAGTCCTGTGTCCCGTATATGTCTGCCTCAGCCACTGTGCCCAGGGGCACGGTGAGCTGGACCCAAAGATGCCCTGAAGGGTCCCTTTTCCATCTAAACAATGGGGGCTCCACCCGGGGTGGGCAGCGTCCAGCAGCTCCTTCCTCCCCAAGCCTCCCACCCGTGAAGCCCCCTCACCCTGGCCAGCGCCTCCTGCTGCTGAGGGCTCAGGTCCCCGACTCGGCCGCTCATGGTGCCCGGCGGACTCAGGGGTCGAGGGGCGCAGGTGTGCCAGGAGTCTGCCGGCCCGCCGCCTGGCCTCGCTGCAGCTGCCTGGTTTCGTTGGGCGAGCAGATGTTGGCCCCGCCCCAACGGGAGAGCGCCAGCCCTGCCCCGCCCCGCTGCTTTCTCGCCTCCGCTCCGGGTGTTTTGCTGGCGGTGGCTAGGACGCACCCTACAGCGCGCAGGGAGGTGACCCGCCCCCGACGGGTCCCGGAACGCTCACTCGAGGGGAAGGCAGCAGACGCTGCTATCTCCAAGCATCCTCATCAGGGAATCCTACAGGTTCCTGCGTGGCAGGTGACGGGAGGGAGTCATAAAGGAGATGTGGGCAAGTTGTGGGGAACACACCTAGATCCTCTTTCCCAGCAAAATGGAGGAACTTTTCATAAACCCGTCTCAACCCTCTAGGTGATCCTCAGGAGTTTCGGCCCTTGGGACCCCAACCTCCCTCCCCTGGCCTTGACTGTAGGCTGTGCCATGCACACCGCGCTCCCCCCTCCCCCACCTTCTGTGTTCACTGACTGATAGGAGCCTTTACCGGCAAAAAGGTTCTAGTCCCAAGACGGTCAGGAGGATTAGGTAAGAAGATCTGCCACGGATTAGTCTGGCATTCCACATCCAGTCAGTATGTAATGTTAGGAATACTGTTTTATAATTACTATTATTATTGATACTTTCTCCAGAGCAGGGAGCTGCAGAGTTGGAAATTCTGGGATGGCCCCCTGGTGAGCCCCTGGGTAGGATCTGTAGCCGGAAGGCAGGTGGCTATAGTTGCTGGAAGCCCTGGGTGGAGTCAAGAGGCCACGGGTGGTGGGTGACTGACACAGGTGGCCAACATGGCATCCAGGAACCAGGTAGAGGTCACTGAGAAAGGTGAGAAAAACACAGGTTGGCCGGGCAGGAATTGTCAAGAGGAGCAGGTGGAAGGTGAAGGTGCAGGGGAGATAGATCAGACCATCAGAACACTTCCCCCTCTGCCCCTCCCTCTGGGTTGAACCAAATTCCAGACCTGTGCGGACCAATCTGGTGGCCACGAGCCACTTGTGGCTGTTAAGTATTGGGACTGCTGCTTGTCACTAGAGCAAACAGAGATGGGCTCTTACATGCCAAATTTCGAAGACGTGATACCCCCCAAATGAAATACTTCGTTAATTAATTAAATATAATTAATATATAAATATATTATATATAATATTATATATTATACATATTATATATTATTTTATATATATAAATATACAAATATAATTAAATATAATTCTTATATTGATTACATGTTGTGGGAATTTTTTTGATATATTGGGATAAATAAGATATATTGGGATAAATAAATAAATTCATAAAAACTATTCAAATTAATTTCAACTGTTTCTTTTTTTAATATATACTTTAGAATTATTTGATTTTATTTATTTATTTTTTAAGATTTTGGAGTGCCTGGATGGCTTAGTCTGTTAAGCGACTGCCTTCGGCTCAGGTCATGATCCCAGGATCATGGGATCAAGTGCCACATCAGGATCCCTGCTCAGTAGGGAGCCTGCTTCTCCCTCTCCCTCTGACCCTCCCCACCACTCCTGCTCTCTGGCTCACTCTCAAGTAAATAAATAAAATCTTAAAACAAACAAACAAAAAAGATTTGGACAGCACTGTTCTAGAGGGATTTAAAATCTTAATTTAAGAAAAAGTGTATGGGGCTCCTGGGTGGCTCAGTGGGTTAAGCCTGTGCCTTCATCTCAGGTCATGGTCTCAGGGTCCTGGGATTGGGCTCTCTGCTCAGCAGAGATCCTGCTTCCCCCTCTCTCTGCCTACTTGTGATCTCTCTCTCTCTCTGTGTCAAATAAATAAGTAAAATCTTTCAAAAAAGAAAAAGTGTAAAAAGCTAAAAGAAAGTGAAATAGACACCATGTCTCTGGAAGGGCATGCCTTTGCTTGAAAGCAGTGACAGAAATCACAAAGGGGACAATCAATTGATTTGACTACATAAAAATACAAAAATCTGTTAAGCAAGACACACAATTAAGTCAGCAGTTGCTAATGAGAATTTGTAAAAAATAAAATGTGCGAAATCCATATCTTTATAAAGAATGCATGTAAACTAATAAGGAAAATACTAAGGCGCTAAGAAATGGACAAAGGACTCAAAACACTAATTATCAGAAGGGAAAATGCACAGGGGAAATGATCTAGTGGATAAATGCTAACCCTCCAGGTCATCATAGAAATGGGGATACAATCAATAAGATACTCTACCCCCCGCCCCCACCTCAGCCAAATCAGCAACAAAATAGAAACAGAGCAAACCAAATAAGGCTCACACACAAATGCACATACACGCCCATACACCCACAACTGTTTTTTTTTTTTTTTCCACACTCAACTTTTAAAATAATACTATGATAAAGGTAGAAGTTGGTGAAATGGAGACATTTATACATTGCGGGTGGACTGGAAAGTGGTTCACCTTTTCTAGGAAACTACCTGACAAAGTGCATTAGGATCCTTCAATATTTTATCACTTTGTCCAGTAAAACTGCTAACTAACAGGGGTGCCTGGGTGGCTCAGGCCGTTAAGCGACTGGCTCTTGGTTTCAGCTCAGGTCATGATCTCAGAGTCACAAGATGGAGCCCCGAGTTAGGCTTCCGCATAGCTCAGAAACTCCTTGGGACTCTCCCTCTGCCTCTTCCTCCTTCTCTGAGCACCGCCCCGCCCCGCCCAAACACTCTCTCTCTAAAATAAATAAATATCTCTCTCTCTATTTTTTTTTTAAGATTTTATTTATTTATTTGACAGAGATCACAAGTAGGCAGAGAGGCAGGCAGAGAAACAGGAGGAGGCAGGCAGAGAAACAGGAGGAAGCAGGCTCGGAGCAGAGAGCCTGATGTGGGGCTCTATCCGAGGACCTCAGGATCATGACCTGAGCCGAAGGCAGAGGCTTTAACCCACTGAGCCACCCAGGCACTCCTAAATCTCTCTTTTTTAATCCTAACTACCAGAAAGGATTTTCAGCTTAAAATTGAGGTGTGCACTGTTAATAGGAAAATTGGAAACAATTTTTTAGGAAGCCACAGTGCTTAATGTGGTTGATGAAGAGTTTATAACCACATGTAAAAAAATACCACGAAACAATTTGGAAAAGACAAGACCATATTATATATGCCATATGCTTCCAGATTATAAAATGAAATCCATACAATAGAAGAAGAGTCGGGTAAGAAATGTGCTCCCAGCTTTTCCCAGCTCTGAGAAGTGAGAAAAGTTGTATTTTTAAAATGCCACAAGTAAGGAGTCACCTCCTAAGAGAAGGCTTTGTTTATCAAGGGCTTGCCAGTATTTTCCATGGGCCAGGCCCTGTCCTAAGGGCTTTGTAAGTATTAGTTTAGTACGTCCAAGAGATAAACAATGGAAGCCACATAGGTAACTCTAAATTCTCTAGCACCCACGTTTTTAAAAATCTAATTCTAATTATGCTTTATTTAACCAGGGTATTCAAAATATTATCATCTTGAAACATAATCGATATGATTAATAAATGAGATAAATTAATTATCTCATTAAAAATTAATAGTGAGATATATTGCATTCTTTTTTTGTACTAAATCTTTGTGTGTGTGTGTTTTTTTAAAGATTTTATTTATTTGTCAGAGAGAGAGAGCACAGGCAGGGAGAGTGCCAGGCAGAGGGAGAAGCAGACTCCCCTCCGAGCAGGGATCCCAATGCAGAACTCGATCCCAGGACCCTGGGATCATGACCTGAGCCAAAGGCAGATATTCAACCAACTAAGCCACCTAAACACCCCTGTACTAAGTCTTTGAAACCCAGTGTGTATTTAGCATTTCAGCTCAGTATGCAGTCTTTCATTTCAATTCCAACTAGCCACATTTCAAATGCTCAATAAGCTACATGTCATATTTTGGGTTGGATTGTGTCCCCTCCCAAATTCATATGTTGAAGCCCTAATCCCCAGTATCTCAGAAGGTGACCTTGCTTGGAAATAGGGTCTTCGCAGATGTAATTAATTTGGGTGAAGTCCTACAAGAGAATGGTGGGCCCCTATTCCAAAGTGACTGGTGTCCTTATGAAGAGGGAACATTCAGATACAGACATGCCCACAGGGAGAGTACCCTGTGAGGACAGAGATGGAGGTGATGCTCTCACAAGCGAAGAAATGCCAAAGATTGTCGGGAACCTGTCAGAAGCCAGAGGAGAGACAGGGAACAGATTTTCCTCCCATGGGAAGCACCAAGCCAGCTGACACTTGGATCTTAGACTTTTCGTCTCCAGAACTGGGAGAGAATACATTTTATTGTGTAAGCTACTTGGTTTGGGGTACTTTGTTATGGCAATCCCAGCAAACTACTGTAAGTGGTTAGCAGTTGCCTTCTTTGACAATGCCTTCTTTGCCTTCTTTCATTCACTTAGTCCTCCTGGTGCATTCTGACATTGGCATGATTATTACCCCAATTAGGGACCAGGAAACTGGAGTTCAAGTAGCCTCTGAGGTCTGAGAGCCAGCATGCAACAAAGCCAGGATCGGAACCCAGATAGGCTGGTTTGGGTCCAGGCACTCACCACCATGCCGTGTCCTTCTACCTGACAAGTTCCCTGCATCCAGGTTACCCTCAGGTCCTGTCATGCTGACACAGCACTGATGTCTTTCCTCTGAAACTGTAGGGTGAGGCCGCCTCCTTGAACGTCAGCCACTGGCTGGGCATGGAGGACTTTCAGTCTAAGCATCTGGATGCTGAGGCTTTGTGGGGACAGAAGATGCCCCTCTTCCGTGATGGGTCTATCTACCTCCCAACCTTCCCAAGCTCATTCTCTCGGTCCCCCGAGCCATGGGCTGAGAAGCTAAACTACAGGGATGGTGTCGTGATGGTGTATAACCTTAATCTCACATCTTCTGCCCACTGACTGCGCTCACTGTCTCTCCCTCCCACCTTCTGGGTGCTCTGGAAACTCCAGGCATCTGTCGGTGGCCATAGGTGGCCTGCTTGTGGTCCTAATTCAAGCCTGTAGTCTAGCCTGCCAACTGAAGGAAGTTCTGTGGGGGGTGAACAAACGGCATCTCCACTATTGGAGTGGGATCAGTCTTTGCGGAAGCCCCTGCCAGCTCTGCCCCACCTCATGGCTAATTCAGTCCTATCCTGCAGACATCTCAGCCCAACAAATGCTACTGGATGTCCCTCCAAATATGTAGAATGGGGCATAAGTTACCCCTGGTGCAGGGGTTGGGAGGGAGTGTCTCCCTGACACAGATGCCCGGGGTGGGTGTGGCCTCATGCCTGAGCCTGCCTGGGAGGTAAAGATTAGGATTTAGGGCAGCTGGGGGAAGGTTTGTTGGCTCCCACCACCATCTCAGGGTGACCTCAGGGTGGCATGTCCACATCCCCTCTGTTCTTTAACTCTAGGGTGGGAGATGGTGCAAGGGCCTGAGAAAGAGAGAGAGGTGAGCAGTGGGAGCCTGACCAACTTCTCTGAAGACCTAGGACTAGGAAAAAAACATAGGTTAGGGGTCTGGGGCCACAAGTGAATTTCTATCTTTCTTTCTCTACAAAAGCCAGGAGGTCTGCCTTTACCAAGCCACAGAACATCAGGCAGGGAGTGTACAGAGTGATCTCTCTCCCCTTGATGTTCTGTCCTACCACAGGGCTTTTGCACATGCTATTCTCTTCATCTTGACCATCTTACCTTACCTCCTTCTGCATTGTCTTGTTAGTGCTGCAATTCCTCTGATTCCCCAGTTAAATGCTCAAACAGAACCCTGTTTCTGTATTCCAGAGTATTGTTCTCATTAGACATTGATTGGCTCAACTATTTGACTCATCCCCTTAACTGTCAACCCCATGAAGGCACAGGCAATATTTTCTGTGCTCACCATTGTACCAGTGTGCTCATTTGCATGTGCAGCAACTAAGAGGCTGGTAAGACCCAGAACTAGGGTTTGAACCCTCATTTGTCTATACCGAAGGCCTGGATCTTTAACTACTACCTGTCCTGTCACCCTGGAGATAGAGTGTTTTAGTAAAGGTATAAGCAAGAACACTGCACTAAGGGGTGTCCTGTCCTGGGATGTCCCCCAGAGGAGATGGTCTTTGAGCTGGGCCTCTAGGTGGGAATGGGAGAAGAATATTCTAGATAGAGCTGACCACTTCAAGAAACTCATAGAGGTAAGAGAGGAGAGAGTGGCTGTAAAGGAAGGGGCCTCAAAAAGATTGAGGTCAGGTCAGGAAGGCACTTCAGGCCAGGCTGGGCACTTCAGGCAATGCCCTTTCATTCGTGGGGGACCTTTGAAAGTTTTAGAAGGAGAAACCGATGTGATTCCCCCAGTGTCAGGAAGAGAACCATGGCCCAGGGGTGAGGAATGACCTAGACAGAAGATATTCAGAACAGGAAACTTGTCAGGAGGTTGTTGCATAAATTCTTGGTGGACGTAGGGGAGGAAGTAGAGGAGCAAATGGTGATCATGGACATGTCAGAGCCTCACCTCTGTCCCAGACCATAACCCTGTGGGCAGACTTGCCTGGGGAATATGGAAGGCTGAGTAGTGCTCAGGGCCTGGTGTGTGGGACTTATTAAATTAATTATTAAATTAGAAATTCATTCCAACGGAGAGTTTTGAGCACTTCAGATTACTCTGAACAGCAAAGGCAGAAATCCAATGATCCCCAGAATTACTACAATTATACTAAGGCTTGTTCCTAGACATCCCACTTGAACTTCATGTGTTTATTGGTTATTTCTTTACTTGCTTTGATATCTCCCTCTAGTCTCCCCACAGGCTTCCAACTCTAGACTTTGACATCTCTGCTGAGTTTCAATATTCATCTTTTGTTACTTTGTTGGAGTTGTAACTTGGGTGTAAAATTTTCACCAGATACTCCTTGTTATTATGGTTCTGAGTTATGGGCCAATTTGCCAGAGCAGGGGACATGGAACCTGGGGTTTTCTCACAAAGGGAATTAAAGCCACACCGAACTGACTATAAACTTTACTTGTTACTTCAACCAGATTTAAAGTTTACAACTTTTACAGAAGTTTTGCTTGTTTGCTTACAACTTAAAATGCCCGTCCTGTCTTAAAAAAAAAAGGGGGGGGGGCGCGGTGGCTCAGTGGATTAAGCCACTGCCTTCGGCTCAGGTCATGATCTCAGGGTCCTGGGATCGAGCCCCACATAGGGCTCTCTGCTTGTTGGGGAGCCTGCTCCCCCCCCCCACGCCTGACTCTCTGCCTGCTTGTGATCTCTCTCTCTGTCAAATAAATAAATAAAATCTTGAAAAAAAAAAAAATGCCTCTCCTGGCGTGCCTGGGTGGCTCAGTCCTTAAGAGTCTGCCTTTGCCTCAGGTCACGACACCAGGGTCCTGGGATCGAGGCCCACATGGGGCTTCCTGCACGGCGGGAAGCCTGCTTCTCCCTCTCCCACGACCCCTGCTGTGTTCCCTCTCTTGATATCAAATAAATAAATAAAATCTTTAAAAAATAAAAAAATAATAAAATGCCTGTCCTTCCTCCACAATGTTTTTTTAATGCTTTTTTATATTTTGACCTGATTTGCTTCTTTAATATTCTCCCTTATCAGTTGAGCTCCTTGGAGGCTTCCTCTCCTAGGAAATGAAGGATCAGTTGGGCTCAGGTGGCCCCCTCTTAGGAAGATTTGATGATGTCATCATCATATGAAGCACTGCTCCACAGGGTTTTCCACATGTCCTATGTCCACACTGTCTAATTTCATAATGTCAAAGATGAACAAAGCTGGGGCACCTGGGTGGCTCAGTGGGTTAAGCTTCTGCCTTTAGCTCAGATCATGATCTTAGGGCCCTGGGATCCAGCCCCACATCAGGCTCTCTGCTCAGCAGGGAGCCTGGTTCCCCCCACCCCTTTGCCTGCTGCTCTGACTACTTGTGATCTCTCTCTCTGTCAAATAAATAAATAAAATCTTAAAAAAAAAAAAAGATAAACAAAGCTGAGCACTAGTTAAGGCAAACAACAGTGCAAGTTGGAGCAAGTATCGCCCCTCCCACTCACCCCTGTCCCCCAAGTTAAGCTTTTATCCTTTTATCCTCCTACATGAACTGGGAACAGGATCAAAAGTCATGTCCTGGGGTGCCTGGGTGGCTCAGTGGGTTAAAGCATCTGCCTTCGGCTCAGATCATGGTCCCAAGGTCCTGGGATCGAGCCCTGCATTGGGCTTTCTGTTCAGTGAGAAGCCTACTTCCTCCTTTCTCTCTCTCTGCCTGCCTTTCCACTTACTTGAGATCTCTGTCTGTCAAATAAATAAATAAAATCGTCAAAAAAAAAAAAAAGTCATGTCCTTGAATGTCTGCATTTCAAAGAGATGGCTTTCAGGTCCTTGAGGGACAGTTTTGAGTGGTATATGATTACATCTCAAAGGAATAGAGAAAGGATGTATAATTGCAAGCTTTCTCAGTGGGCATATTAGGGGGTTTGGGATTATCCTAGGGACACAGGCACAAGCTGCTAGAAACCAGGCTGAATTTGGTCAAGGGGAAAGTCTTTGTCAGCAGCCACTAACCACATGTGGCTACTGAGCCCTTGAAATGAACTGAACTGAATTTTTTATTTTAGTTACTTAAGTTTAAATAGTGGTCAATTACCACTGCTTTGGACAGCACAGTTTTGGAAGATACTGGTTTTTTTTTTTTAAAGATTAATTAATTTATTTTTCTTTTAAATTCAGTTAATTAACATATAGTGTGTTATGTGTCTCAGAGGTAGAAGTCAATGATTCATCAGTTACACATAACACTCAGTGCTCACTACATAATATGCCCTCCTGAATGCCCATCACCCTGTTACCCCAACCTCCCACCCACCTCTCCTCCAGCAACCCTCAGTTTGTTTCCTGTGGTTAAGAGTCTCTTATGGTTTGTCTCCCCCGTTGATCACATCTTGTTTTATTTTTCCCTCCTATCCCCTATGATCCTCTGTTTTGTTTCTTAAGTTCCACACATGAATGAAATCATATGATAATGGTTTTTCTCTGGTTGGCTTATTTCATTTAGCATAATATCCTCTAGTTCCACCCACATTGTTGCAAATGGCAAGATTTGATGGCTAAGTAATATTTCATTGTGCATATATACCACATCTTCTTTATCCACTCATCTCTGTCAGTGGACACTTGGGCTCTTTCCATAGTTTGGCTATTCTGGAAATTGCTGCAATAAACATTGGGGGCCACGTGTCCCTTTGGATCACTACATCTGTATCTTTGGGGTACATACCTTGTAGTGCAATTGCTGGGTCCTGGGATAACCTTATTTTCAACTTTTTGAGGAACCTCCATACTATTTTCCAGAGTGGCTGCACCAGCTTACATTCCCACCAGCAGTGTAAGAGGGCTCCCCTTTCTCTGCTTTCTGCCAACATCCATTGTGTACGATTTATTTATTTTTTTTTTACAGAGAGAGCACGAGCAAGAGGGGCAGAGGGAGAGAGAGAAAGAATCTCAAGCAGACTCTGTCCTGTGGAGGCTGATAATAATAATAATTACTACTATCTTCCGAACACTTATTCTGTGACGGGCACTGAGTAAGAGAATCTGTTTTTCATTGCCTTTTTTTTTTTTTTTTGATCCAACAACCCAGTGGTGTAGGTACTACTATCAACCCTGTTTTGCACTGGAGGAAACGAACTCAGAGAGGATAAACGACTTGACTAAAGTCACTCAGCTAGCAAGCAGCCATGCCAGGTGAGTCTGACCTTAGAGGCCAACTGCTTACCATCTTCCCAGAGGAAGAGCTTGGGGAGAAAGGATAGAGAAGAGGTTTGCTCTTGAGATAAATGTTGGAAATCCCAGGAACCTGAATGCACAGACAGGAAACCCCTTTTCCATGGTCCCGAGAATGTGGCCAGAGTTCCCACGTGCAGACTCCTTCTTAGTGGGGTAAGCCTGGCATCAATTTTGGCTGCTGGGAGGAAACCAATATGAAACGATGTCGATGGGTGCCTGGGTGCTTTAGTTGGTTAAGCATGCTTGGCTCAGGTTGTGATCCCCGGGTCCTAGGATCAAGTCCTGCGTAGGGCTCCCCGCTCCCCAACACCTGCATGCTCTCTCTCTCTCTCAAACAGATAAGAACTTTAATACATAAATAAATAAAACCATGTGGATGATTACGCATACCCCTACTTGTGCAGAGTACACCAAGTTCACATGCCTGAATGGAGAGAGAAAGCATGCGGGGTACTTAATACGCGATAATAGCTTTTGTAAATCTGTGAGGGCAACTTGACTCTGAACGAGGTATATAGCTTATTCAAGTTATACACAGGAATTCACATGCCTGAATGGAGAGAGAGAGCACACAGGATACTTAATACGCGATAACAGCTTTTGTAAATCTGTGAGGGCAACTTGACTCTGAACAAGGTGTATAGCTTATACAAGTTATGTATACCTTATACAAGGCTTTCCCAGCTCAAAGCCTTTGTTCAGACAGTTCTCTCCACCTACAATGCCCCTCAAACCACCACCAAAGCAGCAAAAATCCTCCCTGGAATCCTGAAGACCGAGTCTGCAGATGCCTGGGTGGCTCAGTTGGTTGAGCGGCTGCCTTCGGCTCAGGTCATGATCCCGGGGTCCTGACATCAAGCCCCACGTCTGGCTCTCTGCTTAGCAGGGAGCCTGCTTCTCCCTCTGCCTGCCACTCCCCCTGCTTGAGTTCTGTCTCTCTCTGACAAATAAATAAATAGAATCTTTAAAAAAAAAAAAAAAAAAAAAAGACCAGTCTAATCCCATCTGTGCCTCTTACTAGCTGGGTGGAATCTGGGGCAGGCGACACCCTTCTGTTGGGCCTCGGTTTCCTTGTCTGTTCTTGGGAAACTTGGCCCTTCTGCCCACCCTGCAGGGTGGTCATGAGGCCCATGTGAAGGCAATGCAGAGACCAGTGCTGGGGCCTTGGGAACCAGTGAGGCCACTCGGTTCTCATCAGCCGGGGGCACTTAGCAGAAGTGCTGCAGACCCAGGTGGGAAGCGGAGTGTGAGCCCAGAGGGACAAGGCTGGCTGCAAGAGGGAGAGCCGGGGAGTGGCCCGGGCAGCTGGGCTTGGCCTTGGAGCAGAGCACTGTCCTTGCCAGCCTACTGGGACTGCTAAGGAGGACCTGATTTTCATTTGTTTATAACACCTACTGGGTGTTTTTCTGATGATGATATCTAGGCACACTCATCATGACCCTGAGATCACGACCTGAGCTGAAACCAAGAGTCAGTTGCTTAACCGACTGAGCCACCCAGGAGTCCCTAAAACATACCATTGACACGTCCTTCTTGGTTATTTTGTGTGGCCCCTGGTGCCCATTAATTTCTTGACCCCATTCCTACCTATTTATAAAGTCTAACTTCATAAATTTGGTCAGCCCTTCTGTTCTGTATGTAGCTTTTATTTTTCCATGACTGTGTGGCCAACCCATATTTCCCTGTGGATTGTATTTCTTTGCATGTGTGTTATTTTTATATTTGGGGGAAAGGAATCCACAAATATTACTTTAGTTTTATTTATTTGTTTGTCTGTTTATATATTTATTTTTAAGTAAATTCTACACCCAAAGTAGGGATCAAACTCGTGACCCCGACTTCAAGACACACATGCTCTACCAACTGACCCACCAGGCACTCCCACAAGTGTTATTTTTTTTTTAATTTCTTATTGGGATAAAGTTCATGACAGAAAATTAACCATTTTAGCATACCATTAGTGGCGTTTTGTCCATGCACAATATTGTACAACCACTACTTCTAGCTACTTCCAAAACATTTCATCAACCCCAAAGGAGAACCCCCATTAAACAGTCACTCGCCATTCCCCTCTTCCCCCATCCTCTGGCCTCCGCCAATCTGCTTTCTATCTCTATGCATTTATCTATTCTAGATAATTCATATAAAATGTATCCTCCGTCATGTGACCTTTTGTTTGTGGCTTTGCTCACTTAGCACCACGTTTTCAAAGATCATCCACATTCTAACTTGTGTCCGTACCTCATTCCTTTTTATGAATCAATAATATTCTGTTGTGTAAATAAACCACATTGAATTTATTCATTTGTCTGTTGGTAGACTCTTGGGCTGTTTTTACCTTTTGGCTGTTGTGAATAGTCCTGCTGTGAATGCGGGTGTACAGGTTTTGTTCGAACCCCTGTTTTCAAGTCTTTGGGATATCTTTTTTTTTTTTTAAAGATTTTATTTATTTATTTGGCAGACAGAGATTACAAGTAGGCAGAGAAGCAGGCAGAGAGGAGGAAGCAGGCTCCCTGCTGAGCAGAGAGTCCGATGTGGGGCTCGATCCCAGGACACTGGGATCATGACCTGAGCCAAAGGCAGAGGCTTTAACCCACTGAGCCACCCAGGCACCCCTATGTTTAACAGTTTTTAAAAAGATTTTATTTATTTGAGAAAGAGAGAGAGAGAATGAGTAGGGAGGGAGCAACAGAGGGAGGGAGAAAAGCAGACTCCTCAGTGAGCAGGGAGCCTGATGAGAGACTTGATCCTGGAACCCTGGGGTCATGACCTGAGCCGAAGGCAGATGCTTAACCCACTGAGCCACCCAGGTGCCCCTCTGTGTTTCACTTTGGAGAAACACAAGTTTGTTTTTCTTTTTTTCCTCAAAGGCAGAAGCACAGATCAAGAGCCTAGGACTCTGGAGGCCCTGCCTTCCCCCAACCCCAGGTGTCCCAGCTGGAACACGTCAGCATATGGGCCCTGTGGGCCCGGCCAGTTCCTCTGGACAGGACACGCTCAGTGAGGAAGCACAGAGAGACAGGAAGAAAGGATGTCTGGCATACAAGGTTAAGCCAGGCGTAAGGCAGGGTTGAGGAGAGTAGAGAGACAAAAGGCTGAGCAGGAACCTGTTAGAAGAGGCTGGAGCTGTAGAATGAACAGTAAGACCTTGGAAGAGGGACGCCTGGGAGGCTCAGTTGGTTAAGCAGCTGCCTGCGGCTCAGGTCATGATCCCAGGGTCCTAGGCTCAAGTCCCTTCTTCTCCTTCTCCTTCTGCTGCTCCCCTGCTTGTGCTCTCTCTCTCTGGCAAATGAATAAGTACAATCTTTAAAAGAAAAAAAGAAAAAGAAAAAAGGACTTTGGAAGAGTCCCGTGGCTGAGCCCCACCAAAGCTTCCCCTGTCCTTGGAAGGGGGACTAGTTCTTCGAAGCCTGAACTCAGGCCCTGGGGCCTGGTCTGGTGGCAAGGCTGGTCTGAGATCTGTGGCTTGCTGAGTTCAGCTTGTGGGCCATGAGGGGGTCCTGCTCATGCAGGCTGCATTTGGTTGCCAGCTTGCAGCCCAGGCTCAGGAGACCAGGGGTCAGGCAGGAGACCCTGGGGTTCTAGTACAAGGGATGAGCCTCCTAGCTGATCATCCCAGCAATGCATCAGCCCTACACAGAGCAGAGGAGGAATTTGGCATCATTCATTCATTCATCCATTCATTCATTCGCTATGCACTTGCTCCATGCTATGCACTGGCCCAGTGCTGAGACTGTCAGTGGACACCGGATGGGAAATGTCAGGAGCTCCTGTGTGTCCCGCCAACTCCTTAGCTATGTACATTCAAGAGCCCACCACACTCTGGGCCCAGGGCCATCTGTGCTTCCAGAGCAGGGACCGCCAGGCTGCTTTCCTCCTCTGCCGTAAGGTACACTAGCAGCCCCGGCTATGGCTGCAGGGCAGTGGCGTCCCAGAGGCCCTGGGTGAGTGCACAAGCCCGGACCTGGCTGGGGCAGCAGGGAGGGACATGCACAAGGGGCTTCTTGCTCTGCTGTCAGAATCACTGATGCATGACCAAGTTTGCATTGACCCTCAGAATGGGGGGGTCTTCTGAGAGCCAGAGAGAGTTTGCAGGCCTAATGCCTGGCACTCAGGGCCCAAGCAGACAGCTGCAGTCTGCATTACTGTTCTGTGGTGTGTGTTGAACTGGGATGGATGCAAGACCATTTACTAGGGACGACTGTCCCGAGTCTGGACGAACAGCCACCACCCAAGGAGAGAATCCATGGAAAGATGTGTAAGTTTACAAGCTGATGGCAGCAGACACCAACAGGCACTGAAATAACACAGGCTGGACAAGGGCCCCAGAAAACATATGACACATGCCCCGGATCTGGCCAAGGAGTCCCTGCAGGGTGGGATGGGAGACGGCTCTCTAATAACCTGAGAAGGGCAGGGTTTTATTTTTGTTTTTTTCTTTTAAAGATTTTGTTTATTTATTTGACAGACAGAGATCACAAGTAGGCAGAGAAGCAGGCAGAGAGAGAGAGGAGGAAGCAGGCTCCCTGCTGAGCAGAGAGCCCGATGCGGGGCTCGATCCTAAGACCCTGGGATCATGACCTGAGCCGAAGGCAGAGGCTTTAACCCACTGAGCGACCCAGGCGCCCAGGGAAGGGGTTTTGAACTATTCATTAACTGAATTAAGAGAAGGAAGTCCAGAAACAGGGTAAGTGAGAAAGTCAAATTCGGGGACAGATGTAAAAGGTTTACTGAGGCCTAAGTGTGAGATATCAGGGGCAGGGCTGACCATGCTAGGGTGAGCCAGCAGCCAGCTGGGGAGAGATATTGGGGGTGGGGGTGGGGGCATGAGACCCAGAGAAGGCAGTGGGAGATCAGAGCTGTTGTAAATGACAGAGGGTTCTTTGGGGAAGTTGGGGCGAGCAGAGCAGGTGAAATGAAGATGCCTGGGCAAAGCTTGTGGGACACATGTGGGTAGGTCTCTGGTCTCCAACACTTGTTATCAGCACCCATGAGGAGCTGCTGTCTGCCCCTCCCTGCAACCTACCATGCTCACTGGGTGCCTGTGGATCTCATTTCTCCTCATAGCAACCACCCAAAGATAGATACCGTTATCTTCCCCATTTGTCAATGAGGAAACAGAGCCCCCAAGAGATCTGGTCAAGGTCACACAGTAAGCGCCAGATACAGGACTTGAACTTGGGTCTGCCTTATCTCCTAGATGATGCCCTCTTCACGAAAGGACGCTCAACAGCCCTAGTCATTAGTGATGTAAATTAAATGTAAATTAAAACCACAGAAATATCATCACGTACATATTAGAGTGGCATCAGAACATCAAGATAAAGGAGGATACCGAGGCAGGGGTGTGGAGAAAATGGAATGCTCAAATGCTCGGATGGGAAATGCAGAACGAGGCAAAAAAAAAAAGTTTGCCAGTTTCCTACAACACTAAACAGACCCTTCCCATATGGCTCAGCAGTGATCCCACCCCTGGATATTTATCTTGGAGAAATGAAAACAGGAACAGACAAAAACCTCATGTATTCATATAGCGGCTTTATTAGTAATTGCCTCAAACTGGAAACAACCCAGCTAACCTTCCACCGGGGAAATGGATAAACACAGCACGGTGCTTCCACGCAATGGAACACCACTCAGCCACAGGAAGGAGCCAACCACTAACACAGGCAACAACACAGATGGTTCTCAGAGGCGTCATGCCAAAAGAAGAAAGCCAGATCCGAAAGATCACATACCGTATAATTTGGCATTTTCGGAAAAGTCAACTGCAGTATTAGAAAACAGATCAGTGGTTGTCAGGGCTGGGGTAGGGGAAGGGTAGATGACAAAGGGCCCGCAGGAGGGAATTTGGGGGGAGATGGAGTTGTGCATCCTGATTGTGGCAGTGGTCCTAGAACTGTATAGGTTTGTTGAAGCTCTCGGGATTATTCAGTAGAAAGAGAGAATCTCATGGGTGTAAATGACACACCAAGTACTTGCCCTCACTGTGACTCAGCACCGCTTGCTGGAGAGAAACTTTGTACAGAGGGAAGAAAAGCACGCCTTCTAGGTGAGGGAACAGCATGAGCAAAGACAAAGATTTGGGGCAGGGGACTGTGGGCTCAGAGTGAAGGCTTTGTAGGAGAGGAGGCAGGTGGGGACAGCTGTGAACATGTCCGTTATCTGGCCAACAGCTCTGGTCTTCAGCCCATGTCTCCAGAAGACTATAGCAAGGGCAGTTGCTAGAAACAGATGGAACGGTGGGTGGGATATGGCAGATCATGGGGTCAAGGCAACCCAAGCCAGGGAAATCCCTCCATCCTTGACATGGCTCTCCAATGCCCTCTCCTCCCATGTGGCACTTCTCCAACTAAACTCCCCCTACCAGTTGGCCCCAGCACCTTGGTGCCATCTGGGCAAGATAACATGGTAGAACCATAGAGGATGATAGGAACCAGGCACTGAATTTGGGAATCAGTTGAAAAAACTTGCTATCAAGATTCTGGAATAGATTGTTGAGAAGGGGTGCTTGGTGAGCCCTTAAAAAATGGGATCCCAGGGATGACTGCCTTCAGTCTTTCATGTTTTGTTTGCTTTGCTGTGGCTGTCTGGCCACCCCTGGGACACAGTCCTAGTAGTTCCTAAGATGCAGACCCACTGTGACAACTGGGCTGGGAGCAGCTGTTGTAGGATTCCCATTCCTAGGGAGGTTGGAGGGAGTCTGGCCAGGGAAGGCTATGAATTCATTGTGGTCCTAGAGATCAAAGGGGAGGCTATGGGAGCCACAAGGCTTGCCTAGAATCTCTCCGTCTTCTCCACAAAGATTTGGTCCATGAGTAGAACATCTACAGTGGAGCCGATATGTTTGGAATGAACTAGGCTGTAGATATTGTCAAACCTCAGGACATCTCCGTCAAGGGACAGATTTTCAGATGGGATGCCCCACCCAGGACCTCACCCTCCATGGTGTAAATTCTTGTGCCAGGACCAGGGAGCCATTGTCCAGCCCGAGAGCCCGAAGCCAGTTATACATCCTGTCTGCTGGTGCCAAGAGCCCCCACATGGTAAAACGTGGATGCACATCAGGACTCCAGCCCCCAGCCCCCAGGTCCAAGTGCAGCTGTTTCCTGCCAATATTTCCAGATGCTGGCCTTGAGGCAGGTGAGGCTCCCGTCCTCAGGGACCACATGGGCTTTGCAGCGTTGGATGGGCAACACCTCCACCATGTCCCCTGCCTGCTTCTGTTCACACATCCTGGTCTTCAGGAAAATCCCAAGGCTGATGTCTGTCCCTTCCGATGCAAACTGCCATCTGCAGGCGACAGGGCCCCACAAATGACCACCTGCCTGAGCTCCAGGCCCCTCTCAGCTGTGCCCAGGGATGGCATGGCCACCATCCCTACCTGAGCACACAGCCCAGGAACAGGATTTTGTTCTCCACCTGCACAAAGGAGCCTCTGGCCACAGTCACCGTGTGCTCATAATGTGTCCTCACCTGGTTACGCGGGTGGTAGCTCTTGGGCACATCGCCCCCGTATTTGATCTGTGGGTGAGGGTTGGTGAACAAGCACTACACCATGGCCATCCCCCTCCCTCCTCATCCTCTGGCCATCCTGGTCAGGATCAGTGCTTGGGGTTGCCATCAAGTCGTTCATGCTGCACCCAAACTCCAGGGACAGCTGGTCAAGATGGATGAACTTGTCAGCTCCCATTCAAGTTGCCTGTGAGAGGAGGAGGGGGCACTTGTGGCAGCCAGGGAGGTTCAACAAAGAACAGAGAGACCAAGCCCCAGACTGTCCTGTGGCATACTGTTCCTTTTCCCTGGCATGCTTCTGGCGCCCCTGGGGGAAGAAGCCTAGAGGCTCGAGGTCTAGGCTGGGTACTCAGCATGTGTACCTGTTCCTGTCCCCAGGTCTGCCCTTCCAGACCCTGCCCCCATCTGTCCAGGTGTTGGCCCACTGGCCATCTTAGTTGGGACTCAGACTAGTACCTCCTGGAACCTAAAGTTGAGGAGAGGCTGTCTCTGACCTGGGCTTCCTTTTCCTTAGAGACTGAGCTTCCAGTCAACCTGCTCCTACAGCTCCAGCACCCCGAGAACTGGGGGGCAAGCCTGTGTCATTTCCTGCCCAAGCTACTCTGAGAAAGCCACAGACAAAGGATTAGGGTCATTGCAGGAACAAAGTAGAAGAAAGCAGAGGTTAACACCTAACATATTCTATGATAGGTATGAACTACTTAAGCATAAAAGCAATGGAGAAATCAAAGGAAAAACCTCCCAAATGAAATAACATAACACAAAGTTAAAAGTCAAAGATAGCAGCAAACTACAAACTGGAGAAAATGCCACAATATGAGAGAAAAGGTCAATGTGCTTAATATGTAAAAAGCACTTATAAATTAATAAGAAAAATACTTTTCTAGAAAATGGGTAAGAGATACCAGAAAGCAATAAATAAATAAAAAATTAAAATAGCCAATTAGCATGAAGAAAAATTCTGGCCTCACCAGTGATAAAAGCAGCCCAATGCATTCCCTTAGATTCAGAGCAATGACGTCATCACACATCATGTAGCCTCTGGAAAACTCTAATGAACACTCATGAAAGGATGGGAGCAAAAAAGGCAAATAACATTTAGGTGTTCTTATGAACAATTGTGTAGACCTTGAGGGCTGGTTCAGACCATGAATGACTTAAAACATGTAAGGAAGAGAACCCAAAATGTCATGTCTCCACACTGTCACAAACCTGCTGTGTGACTTTGAGTCATTCCCTCCTCTGTCAGAGTGAAGTTTCCTTCCCTCTCAGTTAAGACTGCCCATGACCCAGTGACCCCACCTCTTAAGATCCACCTGAGAAAAACATTCACACATTTGTGTAAAGGGAGTGTGTAGGTTTTCCACACTGAAAGGTTTATAATAATGAAAAATTGGAACCAACCTAAATATCCATTCCTAGTGGGTTGGTTAAGTAAATGCTGGCCCCTCCACCTTGTAAAATACTATGCAGCAATTAACAATGACAAGGTCGGGGTGCCTGGGTGGCTCAGGCATTAAGCGTCTGCCTTCAACTCGGGTCATGGTCCCAGGGTCCTCGGATCGAGACCCACATCAGGCTCCCTGCTCAGGGGAAAGCTTTTGTCTCCTTCTGACACTTCTCCTGCTTGTGTTCCTTCTCTTGCTGTGTCTCTCTCTGTCAAATAAATAAATAAAATCTTTTAAAAAAATAAAAAGGACAAGGTTTATTAAAACATCCTCAGATAGACAAATCTGCAAATTATGCATATTGTCTAATGAAAAGAGTAAGTTGCAGAATAATTCTTACACTATATTCAATCATGCACTCTAGCTATTTCTATTATATAGATTATATTTTATACATATTATATATAATATTTTATATATTTATATATCTATTTCTTGTGGATACACGGAAATGCATTGAAAAATGCCTGCAAAATATACAGAAACTGGTGACAAGGGTTATTTGGGAGGGCCTCAGGAGGCTTCAATGTAATCAGTAAGGTTTAGATTTTTTATACTGAGAGTATGTTCAGAGAGTCCTTGTATACTTAAACTTTTAAAAAATAGCATAACAGGGATGCCTGAGTTCAGTTCTGCCTCCAGCTCAGGTCATGATCCCAGGGTCCTCAGATCGAGCCCTCCATGGGGCTCTCTGTTCAGCGGGGAGCCCGCTACCCCGCCACCCCCCGACCCCCGCCTGCCTCTCTGCCTACTTGTGATCTCTGCCTGTCAAATAAAATTTTTAAAAATCTTTTAAAAAATAGCATAACAATGGAGCTCTTCACCATGGCCAGACATCCTTTAGTTTTCAGATTTATTTATTTTTAAGATTTTATTTATTTATTTGACATAGGTGGGGGATGGCGGAGAGCAAGCAGGGGGAGCAACAGGCAGAGGGAGAAGCAGGCTTCCCATTGAGCAGGGAGCCTGATGTGTGGCTTGATCTCAGGACCCTGGGATCATGACCGGAACTGAAGGCAGATGCTTAACGACTGAGCCACCCAGGCACCCAGTCCTCAGATTTCTATTTTGAGAGGTTCTTGGAGCCGGTAGAACTAGCTCTGTCCAACTGAGAAAGCGGGAATGCCAGGAAGGGGATATTTAAGTCAATAGCATAGAACTACTCCCCTAGAACATCCTGTATCCTTACAACTACCCTAGAGAAGACGTCTCTCTCTTTTTCTTTTTTTTAAGAGGAAGAAGAAGACATCTCTTATTTTATTTTATTTTAGAGAGAGAGAGATCATGAGTGGGGGAGGGTCAGAGGGAGAAGAATACTCCCCATGGAGCAAAGGAGCCCAATGCGGGACTCGATACCTGGACTCCGGGATCATGATCTGAGCCAAAGCAGTTGGCTAACCAACTAAGCCACCCAGGCACCCAGAACACATCTCTTAATGACTTGGAGAAACATTCCTGAATTTAACAGTGAACAAAATAGTATATTATATATGAACTCAATTGTGATATATATATATATATATATATATATATATATATATATATAATATACCGTGAGGTTACTCTACATATATATATGTAGAGTATATATGTATATATATGTAGAGTAACCTCACGGTATTAGTAGGATTACAGGTTATTTCTATAACTCTCATGGTGTTTTGTTTACACTTTCCAGATTTTCCAGGATGAGAGTGCCCCGATATCATGATCAGAAAAACACCCAGTAGATGTTAAAAACAAATGAAAATCAGGTCCTCCTTAGCAGTCCCAGTAGGCTGGCAAGGACAGTGCTCTGCTCCAAGGCCAAGCCCAGCTGCCCGGGCCACTCCCCGGCTCTCCCTCTTGCAGCCAGCCTTGTCCCTCTGGGCTCACACTCCGCTTCCCACCTGGGTCTGCAGCACTTCTGCTAAGTGCCCCCGGCTGATGAGAACCGAGTGGCCTCACTGGTTCCCAAGGCCCCAGCACTGGTCTCTGCATTGCCTTCACATGGGCCTCATGACCACCCTGCAGGGTGGGCAGAAGGGCCAAGTTTCCCAAGAACAGACAAGGAAACCGAGGCCCAACAGAAGGGTGTCGCCTGCCCCAGATTCCACCCAGCTAGTAAGAGGCACAGATGGGATTAGACTGGTCTTTTTTTTTTTTTTTTTTTAAGATTCTATTTATTTATTTGTCAGAGAGAGACAGAACTCAAGCAGGGGGAGTGGCAGGCAAGGGAGAAGCAGGCTCCCTGCTAAGCAGAGAGCCAGACGTGGGGCTTGATGTCAGGACCCCGGGATCATGACCTGAGCCGAAGGCAGCCGCTCAACCAACTGAGCCACCCAGGCATCTGCAGACTCGGTCTTCAGGATTCCAGGGAGGATTTTTGCTGCTTTGGTGGTGGTTTGAGGGGCATTGTAGGTGGAGAGAACTGTCTGAACAAAGGCTTTGAGCTGGGAAAGCCTTGTATAAGGTATACATAACTTGTATAAGCTATACACCTTGTTCAGAGTCAAGTTGCCCTCACAGATTTACAAAAGCTGTTATCGCGTATTAAGTATCCTGTGTGCTCTCTCTCTCCATTCAGGCATGTGAACTCGGTGTACTCTGCACAAGTAGGGGTATGCGTAATCATCCACATGGTTTTATTTATTTATGTATTTAAGATCTAATTTGTTTGAGAGAGAGAGAGAGAGAGCGCGCGTGCAGGTGTGGGGGAGCGGGAGCCCAACACAGGACTTGATCCTAGGACCCGGGGATCACAACCTGAGCCAAGCATGCTTAACCAACTAAAGCACCCAGGCACCCATCGACATCGTTTCATATTGGTTTCCTCCCAGCAGCCAAAATTGATGCCAGGCTTACCCCACTAAGAAGGAGTCTGCACGTGGGAACTCTGGCCACATTCTAGGGACCATGGAAAAGGGGTTTCCCGTCTGTGCATTCAGGTTCCTGGGATTTCCAACATTTATCTCAAGAGCAAACCTCTTCTCTATCCTTTCTCCCCAAGCTCTTCCTCTGGGAAGATGGTAAGCAGTTGGCCTCTAAGGTCAGACTCACCTGGCATGGCTGCTTGCTAGCTGAGTGACTTTAGTCAAGTGGTTTAACCTCTCTGAGCTAGTTTCCTCCAATGCAAAACCGGGTTGATAGTAGTACCTACATCACTGGGTTGTTGGGTCAAAAAAAAAAAAAGGCAATGAAAAACAGATTATCTTACTCAGTGCCCATCACAGAATAAGTGTTCAGAAGATAGTAGTAATTATTATGACTTCTGGCGGTAGCCACCCAAAATGGCCCCCAATGAGCCATACCTCCTGGTTTTCACCTCCTTGTTTAGTCCCCTCTGAAACTAAGCAGGGCTGATCTTTGTAACCAAGAGGATATTGCAGAAATGATGGGGTGCGACTTACAAGGCTTGGTCATAAAGATGTTGCCACATCTTCCTCGCTCTCTTGGCTCACTTGCTCTGGGAAAGCCAACTGCCATATTGTCTGGAGAGCGCCCCGTGGAGGAGGAACTGTTGTTAGGAGTACCAATAGCCAGCACTGACTGGCCAGATACATAAGGCAGCTCGGAAGCCGACCCTCCCGCCCCACTCAAGCTTTCAGATGACTGCAGTCCTGGCTGACATCTCAGCCGTAACCTCGTGGGAGATCCTGAACCAAAACAAGATAGCTATACCACCCCGTAACTCCTGACCATAGAAGCCGGGAGATAAGAAACGTTTGGGCACCTGGGAGGCTCAGTCACTTAAACGTCTGCCTTCAGCTCAGGTCATGATCCCAGGGTTGTGGGATCGAGTCCCACATCAGCCTCCTTGCTTGGGGGTTGCGAAGAGGAGGGGCTTGCTTTTCCTTCTGCCTGACACTCTCTCTCTGCCAAATAAATAAATACATTCTTAAAATAAAAAAAGAAATGTTTATGGCCATTTTAAATGGCTATGTTTTGGAGTAATTCGTTATCATTGATATAGAGATAGCAGTAGATAAGTAATACACCCGTCTTTATGCCCATGACCTTCATCCCAGTCCACCCTTTATTCCCGCTTTAAGCTGAAGTAGAAGGCAGTCATCATCAGGGCTGGGCTGGACAGAGAGCATAGCCTGGATATTGACCCAGAACAAAGAGCAGGGATACACCCAGGTCAGAGGGCCTCTGTAGTGCCTGACCCCCATCAGGGGATTAGCCGGCCGCCCTCAGGCCTGCAGATCTCACCGGCCCTTAGGAGAAGACCCATGAGTGCTAGAGGAGCCAGGGCCTGGGGCAAGTCAGGCAGTAGCTTTCTCCCTCTGGGAAATGGGATAATAACGAGCCAGTTGTCCAAAGCTTCAGAAAGGACTAATTGTGGATTAAATGCAGTTTGGAGTTCTGTGCCAGACTCTTCCCGCAGGCCTGTGGGGGCAGGGAGGAGCCCCCTTCAGACACTTATTTCCATCCTCAGAGCCAATTCTGGTGGGAGGGTAAGCTACATGGAACCTGAGGCTCAGAGAAGCTGAGCAATTTGCCTTGCGTCACACAGCCAGCAAGTGTCAGATTTGGGAGGCGAATCATGCATCTGGCCCAGAGCCCATTGTCCTGGCCTAAGTGAGGGGTAGCTTGACCTAGTCTGGGAGGGATCTTCCGCAGGCAGGCCCCAAGAGTTGCTGACTGTGGGTCAAAGCCAAACTTCAAAAGTGAATCTGGCAGAGGAAAGAGCACTGGACAAGGAGTCAGCAGCCCCAGTATGGCCTGGATTGTCTCACTTCCTCTCTCTTTCTGGGTCTCAGTTTGCTCAGTCACCACAAGAGGGCTCAAAGGTCTTTCTCTAGGACCCTAACCCCAAGTGAGCTGTTAACCTTTGTCTTCAAGGACACAAGGGAGTATTCATCTCTGGGCTAAGCTTTAAATTAGTCCCGACATGATACTGTTATTATACCTATTCCCCAGGTAAAGAAACTGAAGCCTGAACTCAGGACATGATTTTCTCAGCCCAGATCTGAACACAATTCTTGACCCCAACTGTCTGGTAACTGGGTTTATTCCTGACCTGGGAGGAATGCACCCTCTTTCCAGTGCAGAACACTCTGAGGGCAGAATCGGGCCCTCCACGGCCTCACCGCTCCCTCTGTGTTCATGGATGCGTGTCAGTCTCCCTGGAGCCCACGCTTGCCCTGAGCAACCACGAGGGAAAGACCTTAAGGACCCTCATAGGCTAGAGAGGAAAACTCATGCCCGCTCCACCTGACCCCTCCAGGCTGTAGCTGAGGTGGTGAACTGCTTAAGCCAGACTCCCCTGACTAGCCCTTGCCTATGCCATCCAATATGTGAGCTAACGCTCGGTGGATGTGGCTTGTCCAAACTGAAACCCGCTGCAGCTGCAGGTATGAATCACATGTGGGATTCCAAAGACTTGTTCCCCCACAAAAAAAATTTATAAAAAAAAACCCTCAGTAACAATTTCTATATTGATTACATATTGAAATGATAGTAGTTCGGCTCTATCTGGTTAAATAAAATCTATTATTAAAATTTATGTCACTCACTTTTTAAAATTTTTGAATGTGGCTACTAGAAAATTTGAAGTAACACATGTGACTCACATTTGTGGTTTTTGTTATATTTCTACTGAAGAGTGCCATGTAGCTTCTGGCCACCAAGACCCTCAGAGGTTGGAAGAGACCCAGAACTATAGAACTTGGAGGGACCTCAGGGTCCTTGGGTGCTGCCTTTCCTGTGACAAAAGGAGAAACTGGGGCCAGTGTAGGGCTCTTTCCCCCGACTTACCTGGCCCAGTATCTTCTGTTGCAATCAGATCACCCACTTGTCCACCTGTGCTGCCTACAGTGGCCAGGATGGGATCTGACTCTCTGGCCTTGTGTCCAGATCCCGTTCTGTGGCTTCCTACAGGGCCCTGTCTTTTACCCAGTGGCAGCCCTGCCATGCCTACCCCTCCCCCAGAAAGCCAGCCCCTTCCTCCTGGGCCTCTAGTCCCCACCTCAAGGTGATTTGCAGGGTCCATTCCTTGCTGGGTCCCTGAGCCACTGGCCCCTGGACTCGCTTCCCTGGGCTTAAATAGTTATTTGTAAAATGAAGACAGTGATGCCTGCTCCACTGCATTGATGTGGGCATGTTGAAAGTGACACCATCTGCTGTCTCTCTCTCTCTCTCTCTCTCACACACACACACACATACACACACACACACACACACATACACACACACACAGCTGTCCACCCTGCCTCAGTCTCCCACCCTCTATACCTATGGTCCCACCCTCCCCTGCTGCTTCCCTGGCCCAGGCCCTCCTGTCCCCTCCCCTGCTTCCCTACTCCCACCTCCTCTGGCCCGTCCTCCGGCAGCCTGCCTCCAAGAGCCTTCCCCTGCTCCAAAGCCTCCCTTGGTTCCTTGCTGCCATGGAGAGAAATTGTAAACCCCTGAGCTTGAAGTGCAAGTCCCTCTGGGGTCCTTTAGGAGCTGACTTTTCCTTCTCGCCTTCTTATTCCAGGACCCTTGCCTCTCCACTGTTTCCTGTCCAGCTTTTGCTTCTGCTGTATCTTCTGCCTGTTATGCCTTTCCTTGCAGTATCTGCCTCCCTCAAAGCCTATTCCAAATGCCTGGTCTGCTCCTTTTTCTGTTCTGTATTCTTTGCTGGCAACTGAGCCTACCCTCCCCGACTGAAGTCCCATACCTCGTTGTCATCTGCTCTCTGCCCAGCTGTTGTGAGCCCCTCACAGGTCCCTGCCTTGGGCTCCTTAAGAGGCTAGTTCATCTTTGTATATTACCCTTGAGCACCCATCATGGTACATTGTACACAGAAGGTGCTCAATAAGAGCTTATCAAAGACACGATGCCAAGGAGGTTGGCAAGGGCTACCTCTCCTTTCACAGCTTCTCTCCTGCTCTCTAGTACCCCTGGGTTGTCCCCAGCCTGCCCAGGACATGCCTACTCTCCAGAGTAAGTGTTTCCCAGGGTCCCAGCCTCTACCGGTCCCTGTCAACTGTTACCTGACCTGTGTCCCATCCCAGCAACACATGACTTTTCACCTTGTGAATTCATTCCTGCACATGCGTGCTTTGGCTAATGTGTTACCTTCCAGTGAAAATGAGGGCCCAGTCACTTAAGGCAAGTAGGCTCTGGAATGCCCTCAAGGGAAGAAGTAACTTTCTCTTGCCCTACTGGCTAGAATGTCAAGCAGATTCTGCTCTAAGTGCAGAGCTCTACACGGGGCTCCATCCTAGGACCCTGAAATCATGATGAACTGAAATGAAGAATCAGATGCTTCACCAGCCGAGCCACCCAGGCACCCTTCTTCCCTTCCCTCCTCCCTTCCATCCACTCCCTCCCCTCCCTTCCTTTTCTCTCTCCTTCCTCCCTCTCTTCCTTTCTCCCTTCCTCCCTCCCTATTTCTTTCCTTCCTTTCCCCTTTAAACATTTATTGAAAACCAACTGTGTGCCGGGCACTGGCCTGGGTACTAGAGGCTGCTTGTGTCAAGAAAAACGCAGATCCTGTCTTGGAGGAGCACACCATCAGCGCCTGGCAGACAAGCATCTCTGCAGTTGTGCCCTGGTGAGCAGAACTGAGATGGGGAGCCTGGAGGCCCTAAGCTAGCTTGAGGGCTGGGATGTCGGGGAAGAAGGTCCAGAGGAGGCGGCAGAGCTTGCTTTGGAGTCACTTAGCGATGTTAGGCCTGCAACGGGAAGGGCACTTTATGGTAGAGGGAAGATCCTGTGCGAAGCCACAGACGTGGGCAGTTGCATGGCTTCTCCCCAGGGATGAGGGAGACCATGGAGCACTCAGAGCCTAGGATGGCTTCTGGCTATCGGTGGATCACAGGGGCAAGCCTGGGGGAAGGGATCCAGGTGAGGGACAGAGGCCTGACCCAGAGCAGGGACCGAGCACAGACCATGTGTGTGTGTCCTGAGGCTGCTGTGTAACAAAGCGGCACAAGCTGGATGGCTTTAAAACAACAGAAATTTATTCTTTCACAGTTCTGAAGTCTGGAAGGCTGAAATCAAGGTGTCAGCAGAGCCATGTTCCCTCTGAGACTCTGGGTAGAATCCTTCATGGCCTCTTGTTAGCTTCTGGAGGTCACTGTTGACCCTTGGCATTCCTTGGCTTGTAACTGCCTCACGCCAGTCTCGGCCTGTCTTCACATGGCGTTGTCCCTGTGAAGGGACACATGACATTGCCACTTCTTAGAAGGACACCGGCCGTCTTGAATTAGGACCCACCCTAATGACTTAATCTTTACTTGATTACATGTACAAAGACCCTATTTCCAAGTAAGTTCAGTCATAGGGAAGTGGGGGTTAGGGTTTCGACGTTATCTTTTTAGGGGTTACAGTTCATCCCATAACAGAGAGGAACAGGTAGTTCCACTGAATTTCTCCCAGGGCACAATCATGACCCTTGCCCTGGCTTTCACCTGTAGGCCCAGGCCTAACCATGGGTGCCCCCAGCGCCTGGCGGCGGCGAACGTCATGACCGGCTAAGACCAACTTTGGTACCATGGCGCCCTCTGCTGTCCAGGTGTGGCAAGAGCAGTGTGGCTCCTGGAGATCAAGCAGCCCTGCCCCTTGGAGACTTCATACCTTTTTCAACCATTGAGAAGACCTCCATCCCGAGGCTGAGGTGGCCAACTAGAAGGCACCGAGGGTCTGGAGGCTGCAAGCACCGGCCCTTGGTGTCTGACTGACCTGGGTTTGCATCCTGCCTCTATGGCTGCATGGCTGGTTGACCCTGGGCTTGTTGCTCGGTTTCTCTGTGTTTTGGTCGCCTCTTCAGGAGAGCAAAGGGGATTGTTCATGTTCCCATGGGGCATAGAGCTGAGCACAAAGTGCCCGCTCATACCAGACAACTACTCATTGTTAAAATATTATGTTAATAAATGAGTTAATAACTGTAATGTTCTTAAAACAAACCAGGCAGATAGTAAATGCTAATGGAGCAATTTATATTCTTGGCATCTACTATTTGCCAGATTTATTCTCCTTGGATCCCTAAGGGCTTAGTAGTGCCAATATTAATAATAAATAATTAGATGGCATATAATATTATTATCAGTATTTATAGGCCCTTAAGGGTCCAAGGAAATAAAATTAGGAGGTTCCACAAGCCCAAGATATTATTTTATTGCACTAAATCATATTTCTCTTTGACAAATAAAATGTGTATTGGGGGGGAGATTATCTCATAAATTTGGAGTCAATAATATTGGCTCTTTCTTTCTTTCTTTCTATCTTTCTCTCTTGGCTATCCTTCCTTCCTTCCTTCCACTTAGTTCTTCCCATATGAATTAAATAAAGCCTTCAAAAGTGTCCTTATTTCTTGCTGCAAAGAAATTTAGGAGGCTAAAGGGGGCTTGTGAGTTCAAAACTCCCCCATGCTGACCAACCATCCTGGTTGCCTAAGACTAAGGAGTTTCCTGGGATTTGGGAACTTTCCGTGCAAAAACTGGGACAGTCCCAGCATACTGAGACAGTTGGTCCCCTTAACTTCTTTCCACCCTGCTTGGGCCAGAAACTCACTCCCAGGAGAAAGACTGATTCAAATCCAGGGAGGGGCTTAAGATCTCACTTATTTGGCCGGAAACCCAGTTCTTAGAGTAATAAGATGCTGACCTTCAGTAAATCACTTAACCTCTCTGAGCTTTGGTCTATAAAGATGGGATGTTGTGGATATCCAGATAAGGTGTACAAGTACTTGGCTTGGAGCCTGGTACAGACAGTTCTCCAATAAACTCATTTGGCTGTGGATTCTACCTTTTATGTCTGGCTCCTGGCTCCTAGTTAGAGACCTACAAGTCCTGTGCCCCAGAGAGGGAACTTGTCCCCCTGGGGAGGCTGAGGGACGCAGGTGGTTAGAGCTGAGGCATACTCACACCGCTGCAAAGCGTCTGGGGCCCCAGAGAGAAGGTTTAGTTTAGGGTCTGATGTGTACTTCAGTTAAGTCCCTTCTGATCTCTCTCAGAATGTCAATTCCCACATCTGTAATATGGGATGGTAATGATGCCTACCTCGAAGGGTGATCCTGAGGATTAATGGGATTATACAAGGAACCCTCAGCCTGGGCCCAGGGCCTGCTGCTCAGTGCTACCCCAAGAACTCCCCACCTCCCCATCACACACACACACACACACACACACGGACTCTTAATCTTAATCTGGACGCACACTCCATCCTCCCCAGCCCCTGTTCCAGTCCTACCACTTACTTGCTGTGTGATCTTGGCCAGATGACTTTCCCTCTCTGAGCTCCCTTCCTCATCTCTGGCATGAGGAAATGATAGTTCCCGCATTGCTGAGTTTTGATGAAGATGAATTGAAATAACGCACTCAGCCTAGTGCTGGACACATAACCAGTGTTGGGCTGGACTCAGTGACTGGTAGAGCTCCAGGATGATCGCACACACACACGCTCTTCCAGGTCTTGGTAGTTCCTGGGAGTCCTTCAACTACACAGGGCTTCAGCACCTAACAGGTGTGCGCCAAACCCTGCCACACTGCTGGGCTCCGTCCCACAGACACACTCAGGCACCCCCCATGCTCTCTTGCAGGTCCCCCCATCCTCATGGGTCATCTCCCACACAGGGCCCCACCAGTCAGCACCACAGAGGCTGATTAACAAAAAACACAACATCAAACGCCTTTACTTCTGAACTCTCCCCTTTAAGGGGAGGCAGGAAATAGAACATTCTTTTTTGGAGGGAAGGGGATTTAATTCTTTAAAACAAAACACAAAAACAAAACTAGAATTAGTCAAATACTGATCTGAGGCCCTGCCTGCCGAGGACCCTGTTCCGGTTTGGCCGTGCCCCCCGCAGCAGACCCCACCTCACCCCGGGAGCCGGGATGGCACCAGGAGGGCCCAGCGGAGGCCGGCGGCACCCCACCCCCTGCGCCCCCACGCAGCCCCTCCTCAGCGATCCAGCTGGCCGAGGGGGCTGCGGGTGAGCGGGGTGTCACCACCTCAGAAAGTCCCGGATGAGCTTCCAGAGCTTAGTGACCCACAGGTTGACGCCGAGGTCCATAAGGTACTGGATCTCAGGCGTGAGCATGCGACGGCAGAGCTGCGCGTGCCTCTGCCCGATGCTCTTCTTGAGGTTATAGCCGAGGATGGACTTGGCGCCCAGCGGCTGCCAGGGCTGCATGGCCGAGTCCTGGATGGCGGCGGCGTCCACAGCCCGGCCCCCGTCGATGCAGATGCGCCGCATGCGCTCGTTGGCGCGCCGCAGGGCAGCCACCTCCCGGGCCATGCGCTCTCGCCCGAACGCCTCCACCTTGCGCCAGAAGCTGGCGTTGAAGTGGCGGTAGAGGCGGGCGTCCAGCACGTTCCAGGCCGTGGCGCGCCGGTACAGCTCCCCAGAGAGGCGCGGCACCGCAGAGGCGCGGCGGGCGTTCAGCTTGAAGTAGAGCACGTCCTCGAGCTGCCAGCACAGCAGGTCCTTGAGCAGCACCAGGGACTCATCGAAGTACTCCTGCAGGAGCACCAGGTGGAAGCGCCGCTCCACCTCCAGGATGTGCTCCTGCACCTGCGGGTCGCCGGGGTCCAGGCCGCTGTCGTAGCCCAGGTCGAAGAAGAGCAGGTTGCGGAGGTAGTGGGCGTTGTAGCCGTTGGGGTCGTAGTAGCGGTCTGGGTCCTGCAAGAACTCGGCCAGCTTGTCGCGGCCCGAGAGCTTCCACGTGAAGGGCACCACCGAACCGAAGTAGTGGAAGGAGGACTCGAAGAGACGGGCGGGGTCGCGGAGCACGGTGATGAACGTGGCGTTGGGCGGCACCAGCCCGCGGACCTCGTCATAGTGGAAGCGCATGTGGTTGCAGATGATGTTGAAGCAGGCGCCGGGCCGGTAGTCCTGCACCAGGTTGCGAGCGAAGAAGGCTGGGTAGTCGAAGTCGTTGCGGCCATTAGGGAAGGCGAACTTGAGCCCGTGCTTCTGGCCAAAGCGGAACAGAATGTTGAGCAGCGTGCTGCTGGCCGTCTTGTGCGTCTTCATGAACACGATGTCGCGCCGAGGCTGGCAAGCTCCCGCAGAGCTGTTGGCGGGGGTCTCCGGCTCAGCGGGCTCCGGGGAGCAGGACGCTGTGCCTTCTGGGGTCCTTCTGTGGACGGAATGGTGGGGAGAGTCTCAGGGGCTGCTGGGGGCCATCCGGGACACAGAACTCCCGGTGCCCCGGTGTCTAAAGATGGGGGCTTTTGGGGGATGGTAGGGAGGAGGGGAGCCAGGACAGGGGACCAGACAGGCCTGCGTCCAAGCAGTCCAAGCTGTCCTGCTTGGGTAGGGTGCTTTGGCCTCTCTGGCCTCACCTTCCTCATCTGTGAAATGGGGGAAATAACAGCCCCTCTGCGGTGTTGGTGTGAGGTCCAAGTGCGACAAGCTTGCTGGTTCCTGTCTCATTCCTGGCGACGGCATTGTCTGTTTATCATTAGCATGAGGCTGGACCACAGGAAATTTTGTAGGTTAGTTTTCAACCCAAAATAGTCAATCACTGGTGATTTCCTCTAGTTTGGCTTGATACCACCAGCTAAGAGCACCAATCATGGCAGGCCTGGGCACAGCAGCCCCATGAGGGGGTGGGATAGCCTCATGGTTAGGAGCCAGGCCTGGGGCGGGGGCGCAGACAGACCCCGGTCTGAATCCAGGCGTTGCGTCAGCTTGCGTCAGTTGAGTTCTCCTGGACAAGTCACCCCCACCTCCTGGCCCCAATGGAGCCTCAGATGGTGATCAGCCCAGCCCCACACACAGTGTTACTGGGTCCTCACACTTCTATGAGGCAGGCTCTGTTATCATGCCCATTTTACAGAAGACACTGAGGCCCAGGGTTACACAGAGAGCTCTGCCCATAGCACCATTTCTGCCCAGCACAGCATAATGCAGGGCCCAGGGTGCCCCCACATCCTAGACCCCACCCCTCAGCCCCCCAGGAGAGCCACTCACGTGGAGGCCAAGCCGGCGTGCAGTGGGGGGACAGCATAGGAGTACAGCAGCACCAGGAAGCTGGTGAAGAGTGCGCCCAGCACCAGCCCCTTGGCCATGGACACCCAGCGCTTCTTCTGTGGCAGCGGCATCTCAGATACCTGTGGGGTCACAGAGCAGGGCAAGCATCAGGAGTCCAGCCTTGGGGAGCCTCCATGCCTGCCCAAGGCTTGGTGGGGTCATGGGCAGCCTTTGACATTGAGACTGCCCTTTGCAGGCTCTGTGGCACCCCGGCAAGGTCCACAGGAGGACAGAGAGACAAACACCCAGAGAGCCACAGCGACAGGGGCACAAACAGAGACGGTGGGCAAAGCCAATACAGAGAGAGCCTGGGGGATGGCACAAGAAGCAGGTTCTACTAACTGTTTCAGTTTTAATTTTTTTAAAAAAAGATTTTATTAATTAATTTATTATTAATTTGTCAGGAAAAGAGAGAGGGGGCACAAGCAGGGGGGTTGCGGCGGGCAGAGGGAGAAGCAGTCTCCCCACTGAGCAAGGAGTCCGAGGCGGGACTTGATTCTAGGACCCTGGAATCATGACCTGAGCTAAAGGCAGCCAGTTAACTGACTGAGCCACCCAGGTATCCCTCAGTTTAAGTTTTTAAGGGTAGGGTGGGTACGTGGGTGTCATCAGTTTACTTTATACATTTTGGGGCTTCATAATGAAATTTTTTCTAAGACAGAAAAGAAGGCCCTCTTCCAGTGCCCAGTTCTCCCCTCGCCCCAGGCCTGGGGCCAGCACTATTCACAAGGAATCGTTCACTTTTCAAAGACCCAGCCAGTGCCGCCTGTTCCCTATGCCACCCTTCCCAGCTGCCCAATGAAGGGCTGGCTCCTCAGCTCTTTTCACTGGTCCCTGTGCCCCCTGGGTCTCTAGGGCAGGCAGATGGAGAAACTGAAGCTCTGAGTGAGGAAGGAGAGGGTTCAGGCAAACCAACCTCCTCTCTCTGACTGCCAGCAGGCAGGGATCCCCAGGTAAATCTGAATTCGAGATAAACAATGAATAAAATTTGTGTAATCTTATTTGTCTTTGAATATTTTATTTATTTGAGAGAGTGTGCGCGCATGCACAAGCATGGAGGACAAAGTGAGGGGGAGAGAATCTGAAGCAGACCGTGCTGAGCACAGAGGCCCCCTACATGGGGCTCGATCCCACGACCACAAGATCATGACCTGAGCCGAAACCAGGAGTTGGGCGCTTAATCAACGGAGCTGCCCAGGTGCCCCCAAATTTGTTTAATTTTACTACTGCATAGCACATGCTAAAAATTATTCAGCGTTTATCTGAAAATTACATTTAACTGGGTGTCTTTTTTTGTTGTTTGTTTTGGGTTTGGGGAGAAGTTTTTGGTCTAGTCTTTTGGTCTAACTGCAGCAACCCTAACAGTGGGGGACTGAGGCATGAACTGTAAGGGGGGTAGTTCGTGCTGAGGGATGGGAGTCCAAGAGAGAGCTGGGGCTTAGGGCACCTTCCTCCCTCCCCTTAGCTGTAAGAGCAGAGCACAAAACTTTCCACTCTGGCTCTAACACACACGGCATGGGGGCCTTGGGCCTCTGAGGCCACAAGAACTCATGCACGCCACCCCGTGACCACACACACGGCACGTCCCTACCATCCCTGGGGGCAGAGGCTAAGTAGCCTGCCTAGAGGAGGACCCCACATATTTCCCTCTGGAAAAGCTACCCAAGGCATCCATAAACCCTTCTTGGAGAAGGGGCACTCCAGGTCCCACCCCACCAGACAGCCCTGAGTCTTCTGCTCATCCTCTAGAAATTTCTCATCACAGGAAAGGACATGAGGAAGCAATGTGCAGAGGAAGAAGCTACACAAAAGAGAAGCCAGCCTCCCTCAGAACAATGACACAGCCTCGTTCCCTCTTAGGTGGGCAAGGTGGACAGGGCAGGGGTAAACGAGAATGGGGGAGAATGTTTCTAGAAGGCAGTTCATCCTAGCAAAGGAGGAATGTATAAACTCTCCAAATTCCAACGATTCCATAGAAACACATCGGCAGAGTCCCACATGGCATGGTGTTAAATTTAAAAAATTAGAAACGACCTCAACGTCCATCAGTGGGGGATGTTACACAAACCGAGACCTGTTCCCAGACGGAGTCCTCTGCATACGTTAACAAAACAAGACAGAGCTAAGTGGACTGGCTCAAAAACACACCATGATCTAATAATGTGGAAAAAAAAAAAAAAGAAACTTCCAGAACACTATGCCCCCAAATCCATTTATGTATACATGTAGTCCCAGAAACAACTGGAAGGCAGTATTCTAAATTTTAACGGCAGTATCCTCTACCTTGCTGGGAAAAGGGGTATATATGGGAATATTTTTCTATATTATGCATTTCTGTAACAACTGCTTTTTTAATCCAAAAAAAGGGCAAAATTCTTTCAACATTTTAAAATAACAGGTGATAAAGAATGCAGCGTGGGGTAAGGTGGCTAGCCAGTCTGGTCATGGAAGGGAAGGTGCTTATCCCAGGCTGTGGAGGCCCCAGTCAGGAACCCCCATGGAGTCCCAGTTTCTCATCTGTAAAATTGGGAAGCTGAGAGTCCCCCCCACCCCCCGCCGCCATCATTGACTCTTTCAGAGACAGAGGAGGCAAAGAAAGCAATGAGCATGTAGTTCTCTTTCAAAGAGTGTTAGCTGTTTCCCTCCTGAGCCCCTGGGGACCTGGTCCTGGTCGTCTCAGTCTTTGTCACCCTCGGGGTGGGCTCGCTGCGGCCCAGTCCCAGCACAAAGCAGCTCCATGCATCAGGTGCCCCAACTGGGCTCCCACCCTGCTGGGGGACCCAGTAGAAAATAGGGCAGAGCAGTAGGCCAGGCCAGAGCCTCAAACTCCCTACCCAAACCCTGAGTGGGGCCCTAGGCTTCAGGTTCTCTGGCTTTAAAACACGGAAGGGTAAAATTCCTGCCCTCCCCAGATCCCAGGGCCCACTCTTGCCCCAGCAGCCCCACTCACCAGGGCACTTGCCGGAAATCTGGGAGGCTGATAGCAGAAGATCTGGGGTGGAGGCCCAGCAGCAGGGGGCAGACCAGCTCCCCAGAACCACCAATCAGGCTCCGCCTAGCCTGGCCCAGGACAGCGCCCCCACCCAGCCCATCACGGCTTCACTCATTCATTTGTCCACTCTGCCACTTGGGCTTCCTGAAACCATGCCTGCCCTCGGGTTTCACCTTGGAGCCCCTGTTATGAGCCAGGCCCTGGGCAGGGGCTTCTCTAGAGCATCTCACTGATCCTGCTCAGCTATCCCGGGAGGCTAACCTCCTGTCACCCACATTTTGCAAATGGGGAAATCAAGGTTCCAGGGGGTGATGTGACTTGCCCAGGGTCACTCGGCAAGGCAGGGAGCAGGGCTGGGATTTAGGCCCTAGTCTGTCGGCCTCCAATATGCACCCTCCAGCTTTGTCCGTGGCAGCCCCCGCCTGGTGTGTCCTAAGCCCAGTCCCAAGCCTGCAGGAAGTGTGTATGTGACAAAAAGATCGACCACAGGAGGCCAAAGTGTGGCTAATGGGGCTCTGTCCTAGCAGCACAGCAGGGTCTGGCCCCTGTGGGCTGGGGCAGGGCAGCCAGGAGGAAGAGAGGAGAAACAGAGAGCACTTTGGGGGCTGGTCCCTACTGTCTCAACAGCCTTCCTGCCTGGCCTCTGTGAACTTGGGCATGCCGCTCAGCCTCCCCATCTTAGTCTCCTCACATGTACAATGGGCACACAGCACCAAGATCAGGGCAAACAGGGCCCTTGGTAATCACAGGCAGAGTCCCTGGGTAGACCAAGCTCTAGACAGGGGCTGGCCGGCCGCCAGAAGCCTAGCGGAGAAGAGTCATGAGACTGAGATTTCAACGCCAGGATGCATGTACACAGGCAGAGATCAGTACACATTAATTATTATTATCATCACTATTGACCAGGGCCCAGGTTCCCAGGCCTCCCATAAGGGAGGAGAGATCCCGTCTGTGCCCGGAGGCAGACAAGCATGAAGGGAACTCATCCCTGCGCTGTCAGAGCCTGGCACCTAGTTAATGTTTGGTGAATGACCCCCATGACCCTCAGGACAGAGGGAGCTAGAGATAACTCAAGGGTGTGAGAGCCACATGTGTGAGTCACACATCCAAGGGCCACCTGGAGCCAGCACCTGGAACCAGGGTCCTGCGTTTGAGACCGGGTTCAGCCGTTTCCTTTCTGTAGAAGGAAATCTAGGCAAGCCTGTGTCCCTCTCTGGGTCTTAGATTCTCCTCTAAAATGATGATGCCATCCCCCTGCATAAGATGCTCTATTCAGATCTTCCTCATCCCACAAGGAAAGAGCCCAGTACAGGGCTGGAGCAGAGCAGACACCACTGGGCATGGATGGCCATCAGTATAATTAACATCATTATGATTGCCCTCCCAGGGTCCCAGTCAAGGCCCCTTCAAGCTGTGTGCCCCCTGGCCTGTGATGGAGGCTTGCAGTCAGGGGACAGCCCCAGGTCCAAAGCCATGGAGTACCATGGACAATTACAGTGTGGCCTGAGTCTCACAGTCTCCAATCTGAGAATACAGCATAGCAGGGAGGCTAAGGCTCAGAGAGGGTGGTGTCACACTCGAGGTCACACAGCACAGCAGCAGCAGACAGAACTAGAACCTGGGTCTTTCTTCCTCTGCCCAAGGTGGTGACAGTCCCAGGCACTCAGGGCCGATGGTCCCTCCCCTTCTATTCCTATCCTTCTTGGTTACCCTAGTGACATAGTCCTCCATCTACGCTGACAGCTGGCTCCAGGCCAGGCCCAGCACTTCTCCTGTTCTGTTGGACCAGCACCCTCTAGAGAATGAAGGAGAAACAGGACTCATCCCCACAGCAGGCACACAGGGAAACCAAGCCCGGGATGGTAAACCATCTGTCCTTTGGCGTCACTGCCACAATCAGGCAGGCCTTGGTCCCGGGTGTCCTGCTCCCCCCAGGGACCCCTGTGCTGGGGTGGAGGAAGACACACTCACCTTGGGCCGCAGCTGGCTGCCCCTCTCCTCTCCCTGTCTGAGCCACATCTGACTCCCAAGCCGTCTCTGCGGTCACTGGGAAACAGGAACGCTCCAATGACACCCAGCAGTGCTCAGCTGGCTCCCTCATGCTCCAGCGAATGTGAATATTCATGAGTTCCCTCCCTGGGGATACCAGGTGGCATGTGTCTGTACCCTGCAGGTACTGCCTGGGCCCTCTGCCAGGGGCACATTCCGGGTGGTCCCTGACTATCTCTAGACCCCAGCAGCCAGACAGCTCCTTTGCCCCGGGGCTCAGCCAGGTCTCCAGGTGTCCTTGCACCAAGGACACAAGCAGCCGCAGAGCCCTGCAGAGAGTCAGGGAAGCTAACTGCTCCTCGAACATCTCGTTTAAGTCCCACGGCTGCTCTATGCATTAGTCCACTCTCCAGGTGAAGGAATAGAGGCTCAGAGAGGTGAACTCACCCGTACAGGGTCACACAGTTAGCCGGGGACTGTCAGAGCCAGACAGGAAAATCCAAATGCAGACTTGCCAAATTCGCTTAGAGATACTGAGACACAACCAGAGACCAAAGTTTGTCTAAAATCAGCAGAGCCCACAAAAGCAAGCAACTCACCTGGGAGTCCTCCTGGGGGCAGAGAACCTGACCAGCTCTGCGAGGATCAGTCTGATGAGATTTCACCTCTGAGCCCCAAGTCCTTCATCAAAGAGGCAGTACAGATAGATCATGCCTCTCCTTTCGGCATCCTGTGTGGGGATCGGTGCACGGGACACCACGCGATTCAGGCCCGCTGCAGGTGCCGATCATTCCCAAGGTCTTGGCAAGAAGAGGCAGTTCTCGGAGCCCTGTCCTAAATCCCAAGGGCCCTCAGGTTCACCCAAGGCGCCAAAATCTCTTGCACCCCTCTCTTAGCTGGGCTTAGGTTTGTCTTCGGGTCTGGGTTCGGCCTTGCCATGAACAGAGGATACCTAGAAAAGCACCTCACATCCTTCCATCAGGCACAGGGGTCCTGGGGATCAAGATTTACTGGTAATTGACCATCTGTTGATAGTGATCATTATTGTGATAGTTATTAATCTCACACTGAGCACTTTCATAGGCTGACCAGCTGCCAGCTCCTCTCAGGGAGCAGCAGGCATCTGACACCACTCAAGACGCTTTGCCCTTTCCCCCATAGCCTCACCTAGCCTGGGAGCAGCCCTCAAGGCCCCATGAAATACCAGAGCTTAAATAGCCACAGGGAGGACCAAGAGTCCATAGCTCTCTGAGTGCTGGATTGGCCCAGGGCACGGGAAAGAGCTGTTCCATCTGTTCTAGACTGAGTTAGTTGAAAAACAAATAAATGTATGGAGAGGAGGATGAGTCAGGGCAGAGCTGGTAACAAACAGCAGAGTGGTGGTTTATAAGTGTGGACTCTTGACTAGAGTTCACTCTTGTGCTCAGGACTTCCCACACATCACACACCCTCATGATCCTTGTCACTAGAGGCCCCGTTTCCACCCCTACTTTACAGAGGTGGGAGCTGACGCTCAAGGACGCGATGTGACAAGACCCGTGTCACCAGAGGTTAAGAATCTTGGGCAGTAGGGAGTGGAGATCAGGCTCCTGAACAAAAGGTGAGGTCATGGTGGGGTGGGAAGGCAGGCAAAGAAGAGATATGTGAAGCAGAGCTTTCTAGAGTAGGAAGCATTGAAAGCAGAACCTACGCTTCCAGCCCTGCCACAGGGTTCTCCTCTCAGGGTATTGACAGTGACATTATCTCTGGCAGGTTCTCCCCCCATCCCAGCCAAAGAAACAAAATATAGAAAATGTTTTTAATTATAAGGGCAGTACATATCATTGAAAAAAAAAATTCAGACAAGTACAGAAAACTGTAAAGAAGACAATGAAAAAAGCCCCATTCCCAGAGGTCACTGACCTTACAGCTTTAGCACAAGCCTCCCTACATTTTTTTCTGTCTATAAACCCATACAGATGATAGAAGGGTCCCATTTTGTCTTGCGCTTGCTCCCTCCTCCCATGTCAACAGGTTGTGGACATCTTTTGTGACCCCAGTGAGTCTTCAGTTGATCTGTTCCACTGCACCGTGCCCCGAGCTAGGGTTCATGATTCCCGGGCCAGAGTTCTGGGCTCACAGTCCTGGGGGTGAGAGGAGCAGGCGGCTGCAGGTGCTGTGATGGGGGACAGGCTGGTAGGGCTTGCTGGAATGCAAACACCTGATCCAGCCTGAGGCGGACAGGAAGAGCATGCTCAGGGAGGCTTCCTGGAGTTAGGGATTCCTGATAGTGGAAGAGGCTATGTGCTCTCTGATTTCCAAAGGCAGCTAGTTCCCTTTTCTCCCTGAGTGTGTGGCTGAACTACATTTCCCATCCTCCCTTGTGGTTCAGCGTCCTTGTGTGACTGAATTCTGGCCAACGGAATGTGAGCAGAATAATAGCTGTTGATGTCAGGTGGGCGGGCCTTCTCTGTGGTCTCCTTTGGCATATGCTGGATGAATGGGGCCGTCTTCTATGATCTGGAGATGGGTGGGGGGGGGGCATAAGAAGGGAGAAGGCTGGTATTGGCATTACCACTCCCTAAACACCCAATTAGATTTCATGAAATGACAACTAAACTGCCATTGTGTTAAGTCTTTCCAAACTTGGGCCTTGGGCCTAAGCAACTAGGCTTAACTAATGCACCTGTTACCCTGGAATGAGCCAGACAGAGAGAAAAACATGTGCAAAGACGCAGAAACTAACAGATATTCACCTTGGCCAGAGTGTGCAGCATGTGTGTATGTCAGAGGCTGGGTTTGCAGGGGGAGACTAGAGGGACAGCCAGAAAAGGGACAGGGGCAGGCAGGAGATGCAGGGTCTTGAGGAAGCATACTAAGGAATCTGGCCTGGATCCTGTGGGCAATGAGGAACCCTGGAGAGTCTTCAGCAAAGAAGTGAGGAGATGGGATTCCCATCAGGCTGCTAGATGGAAAGTGAATGGTAGGGGTGGGGAAGGACTGGGAGAAGCCAGTAGACCTTGACAGTGGTTGTTACAGCTGTCTAGGTATGAAATGACCTGGACGAAGGAGAAGCCTGGGAATGAACTGGAACCATCTGTAGGCCATGGCACAGACAACATTTGGTGAATGATAGGGTGTGGAGGAGGGAAGGGAAGAACCCCTGTTGGGGTGACTAAGTGAGGAGTTGGCTTGGGTCGGAGCTAGTCCCTGAGTGGGGGAAGCTAAGAGAGGGGTATGTTTAGTATTGGGGTTGGAAGGGCAATGTCAGTTTCAGTTTAGGACAAGTTGAGTCTGAAGGATGTGTGGGAACGCTTGTAGAATATGCAAAGAGCAGTAAGATCCCTTACCTGGAGCACAAGAGGGAGATCTCAGTGGAAAGAGACTGGGAGGCATGGGCACAGAGGTGAGAACTGAGGTCAAAAGAGCAGATGGAATCCACCAGAGAAAGGGGGAGGAAGGTGAAGAGCCCTGCCGTAAGAGCAAGAGTCTCCCAAGAAGATAAAGATGAAGGGCCTCTAAAGCCATTGGCTGTAGAACATTCCATGGAACACTACTCCCCAAGAACCATTCCCTGACTGATGGGCATCCCTGCTGTTTGCTCAGTGCACACACAAAGGAACAGGATTCTATAAGATAAGGTAAAGGGGTGAGGGTGTCCTAGGGCTGTTCCTTGTACCTGGAAGGGAATCTCGTGGAGACACTGGAGGAGACTTTCAAAGTGGAACAAGACTCACCCCACAGTGCTTGGGCTGCATATTTGACAGCAACTATTACAGGCCTAAAGGCACCCATCCTCAGACCCAGCAATTCCACCTGTGGCCATTTGTTCACAGAAGATGACCTAACAGGAGATCTGAGGTGGTTGCAAAAATATAGCAAAGGGGAAAGGTAGAAACAACTTAAATGTCTAATGATAGGGAATGGTTAAAAATATTACATGATATTCACCCCACGGTTTATTATGTACTCATTTAAATTATGTCTACAATATATAATAAAGTAAAACACACACACACACACATACAGGCACACAATTTTGTTTTACAAAGAGTCTGTATTACTTTGAAAAAAAATTAGAATGAAAAAGATGCTTCCATTTTTCTAAAAAACTGCAGTCTGGCTGGAGGAAGAGAGAGAATTGGCCTACCCCACCTTGCTGTGTGACCACAGAGCTCTCTGAGCCTCAGTATCCAAAACTGGGGAAGAAACAGCAGGCGCCCAGGGCAGAGAAGCTGGGAAGTGTGGACTGCACAGTTAAAGGTGCAGACAGGACAGGTTGGCCCTCCAGCCAGGAGCTCTGGCACAGTGCCCTGCAGGGACCCAGCAGTGGGGTGCCCCTCCGGAGTGGAGTGCTGGAGGAGAGATGGGGAGGATCACCCAGGGAGGGAATTCAGCTGAACCCCAAGCTGCTGGCTCACAGGACCACCCCCAAACTGTCAGCCCTGACGTCTTGCCCTCCTGCCTGCCCCCTGGGCTGCGGGGATGACTGCCAGCTGGGTCCCAGGTCCTGCAGCTGACTGAAAGAGGGCAATGTTCTTTGATGATTCAGAAGGCACTTTCTCATCTTGCAGGGTCACCTATTTCTACCGTTTCAAATGGCAACCATGCCTGGAACCCCCAACAGACTTCCCAGGGTCACCTGCTAGCCATGGGATGGGTGGGAACACTGAGGCTCAGAAACTAGCAGAGGAGTTCACCGGCAAAGTCAGAACTACAAGCAAGCTCTTCCTGCTACACCGCCTTGCTTGGGCAAAGTCACCACCAGGGCTGAGTTGACCCCAAGTAGCTTCAAAGGGGCAAAACACAGCTTAACCAAGAAGTCAGTGGTTTCTTCATTAGCTCCCAGTTACTGGGAACACAGGAGGTGAGTATGTGGAAGTTGGTAATAATCATTCTCTGTATCCTCTAGCACGGCTGAGATGTTTTTTAAAGGAATGTCATGCACTTGTTTGCATAAAAATATGTAACAGTACGAAGGTTTTTAAAAGGTCCTGAGCACCTGCTGTGCACAATGTCCGGGTTCTGCCCACCAGCCTCTCCCCTCCTGGAGAGGCTGAGATGCTCTAGCTATGAATTCTGACTCTACCAGTCCCCAGCTGGGTGATCTTGGGCCAGTGACTTCCCCTCTCTGAGCCTCATTGTCTTAACAATGGGAATATTCTGCCCCTCTCAGGGCTTACTAAAAGGATTAAACTGGAAGAGGCATGCAGGACCCTTTGCTCAAACCTTGGATCATTATCATGACCCTTCTAGACCCACTTGGCAGATGAAATAGGACCCATCAGTGCAGACTCCTGGAAGGCAACCCTCCTCCATCCAAACCCCTATATTTCCCATGCTCCAGACCTGAGTTCCCTCATCCCCAGATTTTACATCGGGGGAAACTGAGTCACAGGTAGGAAAGGACTTGCCTAACATCTCATGGCAGTTCAGGGAGGGCACTGTTGGAATCAGGTCTGGGAGTGCCCAAGCCACCTGGAGCTGCCAGGTGGGAAAGAAGTTATCATCTGGGGCCCCAGTTCTTCCCAACCATCACTAACCACCTGGTGATTCCTCCAGCCCCCAGCCCACTGATGCCCAAGGGTACCTCTGCTCTCTCCTGCCCTCCCTGTCTAGAGTAGAATAGCGCTCCTAAGAGGGCTTGTTCTTCCCCATATTCCTCACCCAGTCCAAGTGAAGCAAGAAGCCCTTCACAGGCCTGCTGCCGCGCCTGCAATTCCACCATCTGTGTCTCATTCGCCTAGGTTAATCACTGCCTCTCACCACAGTGACACTCAGTCCCCTAGGGCCCAGAGTGGGGGCTGTCAGGGAAACACTCTTTCTTGCTGGGGGACAAGAGGGCATCTGCCCCATGTCTCAAACAGCAGTCCCAGGCCCACTGGACAAGGGGATATGCAGGAAGCAGGCTCCTCTGTCCACAGGGAGCTTCCTTGAGGCAGGGCTCCGCCTGAGTGAGAAGCAGGGAATGAAGCAGCCCGAGGTGGCAGCTGGGAACAGGGCTCTGTTGTCTCCGCTCCCAGGGTAGCAGCTTGCCCACCCCCTGAGTGTCAGGCAGAGCTGGGAGCTAGGAAGGCAAGGGGGGGGAGGGGTCCTGAGCTAGGGGTTTGGGGCAGCACAGACCAATCTGGGAGCCTAGGACCCCAGAGCAGCAGAGAGGTCTTGAGCAGGGCTGCAATCCTGAGATGTGGGCTGGGACAAGACTCCTGTGATTCATAATCAACTCAGCCACCTTTGAACTATGTATGACCTTGGGCAAGTCACTGAATTGCCCTGGACCTCAGTTCCCCCTAAGGATAATGGGAATGCCCTCTTTCACAGGATAAAGTACAGGGGCTGCTCTGGCCCAGGCCTGCCCGTGGCCTTAAACCTCTCTGGGTCTCAGGTCATGCCCTTGGTAAAGGAAGAGGTTGCATTCTCCCAACTGGACTGTCCTCCTGAGGATTTTCATGGCACCTGTCACCTTGGCAACCCAGGGGATCGGGTGTCAGGCCTGCAGCCCTCCCTCCCTCCTCCTGGTGTGGGTTACTGCAGCCAGATGTGCAGATGCTACTGCTGCCTCCTCTCCAGCTCCAGGCAGGTGGGAACAGGGAGCCCTACTGGGAAGAGACCACAGTCTTGCTCTGTGCTGTGACCAAGTACCTGCTTGTTAATGAGGGCAGACCAAGCTGTATCCCCTCCTGACACTGGTCCTAGAAAATCAACTGGCTGGATTTCCTATGGACCCTTCCTGGATATCAGGGCTTGTCCCATTTATTCTCTTTGGTGGCCTTGGGCTTTCCTCAAGCAGAGGGGGATCCATCCCTCCCCCTAGACCCAGCCCCTGGTCTGATGCCCCTTCCCCCCCAACCACTTCTGGAGAACGCTGGTGGGAACAGGGGAGATCCCTGCCCTTCCTCCCCCAGGTCTCAGGCTGCTGTGTCCAAGATTAATCATTAATGGACTTCCAGCTCCAGCCCAGTTCCAGCCCCACCCACCCTGTCCGAGGACTGGGACAACCCTGGAAAGGGGGCGATGAGGAAAAAACCAAGGGCAGGGCACACAACAACGTTACCCCCCAGCTGCCGACCCTCTGTCAGCCCAAAGGGCACTCATTCCCTGGAGCAGCTGTTGGCACTCTCGCACCACCCAGGTCTGAGAGTGACTCCCACAGTCCCGTTTGGAGGTCTGGGTAGCGCCGGCTGCAGCCTCAGGCAGGGCACAGGCAGGCAGTGGGTGTTGGGCTCCCAGAACATACCTTAGCCCCGTTCTCCTCGGGCCTGGCGTGGCTGTTTCGGTCCCGGGCCCGCGCCGCCCGGGCGCTCACTAGGCGGCGGGGCGTACCCGCCCAGGCCCCCAACTCCACCGGACCTGAACCATGCTCCCGCCGCCGCCTCCGCCACCACACTCCCTCCGGCCAGGTGCGGCCGCCAGCCTGGCCCATCCCCCGGTGCTGCGGCCAATAGGCGGCCAGCCACGGCCCCCTCCCGGCCCCTCCGCGCCGGCCTGGGACGCACAGAAGCCGCATTCAGCGTCCCCGCGCGAAACGCTGCGCCCCCGCCGCCGGCTCAACAAGGCGCGTTTGTCTCGGGAGCGCCAACGGGGCCATTGTCCCACTGCAGGACCCTGAGGCTCGGCTGAGCTCCGGCCCGGAAGGGGATTCGAGGGTGCCTGGGAAACGGGGTGGCGTGGTGCTGGTGATGAGGGCAGCCCAGCTCTGGGCAAAGGGAAGTGGCTAGACTAGTCACTGAGCTTTTACTGGGGTCTCTGGAATCCTAAATATCCAACATAAGGTACGGCCTCCTGCTCAAGTCAGTGCGAGTTGGGGACACATTTTGGGGGTCTAAAATGTGGATGGGGGCAGGATCCCTAGAGGGAAGCTCAGGCAAGGGGTCTATCTCCAACCAGTCTGGCCACTAGGTCTCCGCTGACCCCACCTCTCCAGGGTGTCCACAAGGGGTGCGCACAGCACCACCCAGATGCAGGCGCCCCAACCATGATCCACCTTCTTTCAGTCCCCAGCTTCCTCCTCACCGCAGAGGAGGACCAAGGACAGGAACTCCTGCCCACCTGGGCCGGGAATGCACAGCTCCAGCTGTGGGCATTGCAAAACCTGCTCCCCACTCGGTGGGGCCTGGGCTGCGCAGAGCCCTGCTGCCCCCGCCGTAACTGGGCGACGCTGGAATGGGGAAAATTCCACATTTGCATGGCTGCCAGGGGTTTCCTGGATCCAACTGGCTCACTCTCCAGCCTTGCCTTAGCACCCTTGCCATGGCCCTGATCCCATCCCTGCCCCGGAAGCACATCCACCAGCCCCACCCTTACCAGCGTGCAAAGAGCACAGCCCTCTCCACCCACAGCAGGGCCTGGCCAAGACAGGGGCCCTGGGTTCTCTGCTCTCCTGCCAGAGCCTGCCCAAACTCACTCCCACCCCTGTCTGGACCCTCCTCCCCCAGCCAGGCCTGCAGCCACTGCCCAAAAAACTACAGAGCGTGGGCACAGTTGAGGGGTATAGGGCCAATGCCCTCAGGTGCCTAGACTGGGGGGTACATGGAACCCAGTTCCAAACCCACATTCCACCACCCTTGCCCCTGCTCCTGAGAGCCCTCAGCACCCTGAGGGGGCTATTCAGAAATTCCCTGCTTGATCTGGGAGGGGTTGAGTGACCATCCCAAGTGCTGGTTTCTGGCCCTGGCTCTGCTGTGAGGCACTGGACCTCCGGGCAAAGGCAGGTCTCTCCGGGCCTGAGCAAGAGCACTGTCAGGGGCAGGAGGGAAGCTGCAATGACGGCCCAGCAAGGGTCACGAGTCAGAATGCATGCAACACCCACAGGGGGTTACTGGACAATTCTGCCCATGAGCCTACAACGTAAAGCTAAGTACCCACGACTCAAGCTGCACAGAGCTCTCAGGTGCTGGCTTCCCCGTCCTGGGCTCACTCTAGCAACCAGTTACCACAATCACAGCTGGTGTTTAGAGCACCTTCCTTCCCAGGCACCCGGCCCTATGGAGTCTGCACAACACTGTCACTGAACCCTCCTCCCCCACCCCCATCCCCCAGAGACGTACCAGAACTTCTACCCCTAATTTATACAGGAGGAAGCAATGTTCACAGAGGAAAAAATACCTGGGCTGGAATGTGAACCAAGCGCAGACTCCACTTCACTAGGTGGCCCTTCTCCAACCCCATGAAGGCTCATGAACACAGAATTCAACTGGTTCTAAAACTCCAGCTGTTTGGTAACAAATGCTTCCCCACCCTTGCCCCACCACAGCAGCGGGAGAATCACAGGTCCAATCCTTCAGGGGAGGTGAGCACTACAGGAAGCCAGGAGAAACGGAAGCAGCCCCTGAGAGGCTGCTCAGGCTCCTACAGCACCCCCAACCATGCCACTGACTCCTGGGAGCATCAGGCTGGGCTGGGCACAGAGGCCTCTCCTCTGCCCAGTCACCAGCAGGGAGCTCCATCCAACGGAGGCTGGGGCTCCAGCCAGAGAGCGTGAGAGGAAGCCAGGGCCGGCAGGGGGAGGAAGGGGATGAAAACAGAAGAGACTCTGGTCTGCCACCAAGCCTGGGTCCTCCGGCCTGCCTGTGCCAAGTCCAGCTGCCGTGAGCGGGCCGCACCCATCCAGACTGCTGCCACTCACACTGGCCTGGCCTTCTTGGCCTTCTTCTGAGACCTCACAGCCTCGTCGTGGGCTTTCCGCTTCTCTGCCAGTTTGTTGGCCTGTGAGGAGGAAGGGGGGATCGAGCTGTGATTGTGAGCTGCTTCTTCTCCTACTCAAGGCTGTCCCTTAAAGGTAGAGCTTCCAGGAAAGTTAAAGAGGCAAATGACCAAGAGGAAAAACAACTATCTAAACAACCTCAGGCAATAAAATGGGCTTTTTACCTTTGCTTTCAGGGCTCTATGATTTAATGGGCCCATAACAAGTTAGGAGGATCCCAGGCTCCAGAGCTAGAAACAACTGCCCCGTTTACCTTCCTCCTCGGGAAAGCTGAGTGCCAATCACCTTCACCGGGCTGCTGGGGAGGAGTCTTTCCCCTGGGGCCCATTTGGAAATATCTACTACAAAACACACATGGCCTTTCAATCTGGCCAATTACATGCCTATGAATGGACCCTGCAGGGACTTCAGAGGAGGCAGGGCTGCGCTCAAGGGTGTTTTCTAAGAATGCCTCAAATTGAAAAACAAACTGATTCTATCTAGAGAACAGATCACTTGTATGATGAGGTCATAGCAAGAAATTCACTCTATGATTAAATGAAAAACACCCTCTAAACCACCTTACGTAGCATGATGGTTCCAAAACCCTGTGTTATTACACACACAGAAGAAACTGGGGCGCTATTCTACAGATCACCCCAGAAGCAGAATTGTGAGCCACTCCCAAATCATTGATTACAGAGTTGTGGTGTGCAAAGAACTTCAAAAAAAAATTTTTTTTTTTTTTTTTTTTTTTTTTACAATGAGCACCTCTGGCTTTGTGAACAAGAGGAAACAAACAGAAACCTAACCAAGACCTCCACAGTCCCTCCTGCTTTATGCACATCTGTTAAGTGGTCATTTGCGAAAGCGGGCCTGGAGTTTGCTGAGTCAGTTCTGTCCCCAGACGCCAATAAACTCAGAAAGGGCTGGGTGTCAGAAGGAAACTGATGCTCTGAAAAAAGCCTGGGCACAAGCTGCTGACACCAAGATGCCGACACAGGCCTGCATGGGGGCCCCAGGGGCTGGGACAGGCCAGACCAGCAACCTCAGAAAAAATCTAAGAAAGGACCCGGAGTCTGCACAGAGGACAGTCAGCCGGCCCCCAGATTCACCTGGGAGTCTCAGGCAGGTGACAGGGACTCACCTCTCGGATTTTGCGCCTCTTGCCGAACATGATCTTGTTATAAAGGTACTTCTCCCGCTTCTTCATCATCATGATGGCCAGGCGCTTGGCTTCATTCTCCTCCTCCTGCGCCAGCCTCTCCTTGTCCTCCAGCTTCATGGTGCCTTCCATCACTCTGGGTTTCTGGGGACACAGGGCAGACACTTGTGGATGCTGGGTCCCCCACCCCCACTGGTCCCCTGGTTCTTGCCATTCTGGGCCGGGGCTGGCACCAAAGATGGCCAGTGGGGCACCTCCCAGCAGCTTCCCAGTACCTTCCCCTCCAGCCTCTGCTCCTCCAGGGCTGTCAGCCGGGCCTCTTCTTCCTTTTCTGAACCAGCCTCCGCATCTTCTTCCTCCTCCTCTTCATTTTCTCCCCCTTCATCACCATCACCATCATTGCCTTCCTCCTCATCCTCCTCTTCAGATTCATCCATATTTTCTATGAAAGGGCAGTGACTTCTGAAAGCCCCGGGAGCCTCCTCTTCTCCTTGCAGGCCGAGCACTTGGGCCCAGGCACCACACTCTTCAGCCACGAAGATGTTCCAAAGAGGGTGCAGGGCTGTCCCAACTGGGACTCCCCTGGCACCTCTCCCTACAGCCCCAGCTGGCTTCTGAGGAAACTCCAGGCCCCCAATCCCAAGCTCTGCCACCTCCTACATAAATACCCATGACAACTTCCAGACCTGCTCAGTTACTCTGAACATCAAGGAACAGCAGACTGTAGGACACACGTGTTCCCTCTCCTAAGCCTGACTGTCCCGTTCTGAGGAGCTTGCCACCCCTGCAGCTAAGGAGGGAAACGAGGTGAGGCCAAAGCCAGCCCGGAGAAACCCACCCATGCCATCGCCTGGCCCACTCACCTGGGTGCTCCCCCCGCTGCAGGGCCAGCAGCTTCAGCTTCTCGGGAGGGACGTAATCTCCCTCCTTCTCCGACACGAAGGGTGAGAGGTGTGGCGGCAGCTGCACTCCAGGGAAGTAGTCTGCCACGGGGAGGAGGAGCCGCGCATTCACACAGTCAAACACCCACTGGGGCTGCACGTAATACCTGGCGGCAGAGACAGGTCATAGAAGCAACCTGATACCCCCTGCCTCTGGGGATAAGACAGACCTCTGCCCCCGACCCTGAAGTCCAAACAGATGGAAGAAGATGAGAGCCCTGGGGATCTACCTGCCGATAACAGGCGTCTGCTGCCCAGGTCGATCGACAATCTGGTGGGTGATGCAGGAGTCTGTGACATCATATGTGGCCCCAATGCAGAGAGACTGGTCCCAGGACACATCCCCCCCGAAGCTCCTACAGGCATAGGGGGAGAGCACAGGAGTATCCAGCATGAAGCTCACCCCCCTAGGACACACTCATCCCCTCCCCAACACCAGGATCTCCCCACATGCTGGTGCTAGACGCTCCCCACGCCCACCCTGGTGATTCTGCACCACAGCCCTAAGGGGTGCGTGCTGCCACCATCCTGTGTTACTGCGGGGCATCTGGGACGGGCCCCAGCCCAGAGCAGGGCACAGCCAGGGCGATCAGCCTCTCACCTGATGACGAAAGCCAGGGCCTCGCGGGGCACCTCACGGTTCAGGAAGAACTTCAGGCCTTCAAAGAGTTTCTTGTGCTTTTCCTGTGCCTCCAACTCCTTTCTGCGGTCCTCCTCCTGCGCTGTCATCTCCTGCCATGAAAGAGGCCATGGTGCCATCCAGCCTGCCCACACCCGCACTGGAGGGCAGCAGGCGGAGATGTCCCCCAGCTTCCACCCAGAGCGCTCAGTCCCAGCATGCCCCCCCAACCCTGACATGCAGTCCTCACCCCATCAGCAGGAAACTCATCCACTTCAGCCTCCTCCTCCACAGGCACCACCATGCGGGCCAGACTGTTACCCAGGGCTGCCAGTTTCTATAGGAAAGAAGCAGGGCCACTGCTTACAGATAGGAGGTCTTGGCTGGGGACATGGTCAGTGGCAAGGTGGGGATAGCAGGAGCAGTGACAGTTCTGGGACATCAGTGGTCTTGGGTTCCAAGGGCAAGCCCTGAGCCCACCCGTCTAGCCATGCATATCCACACCACCAGGCCAGTGACCAACCTTCTAGGAGGATGCAAGGCCAGTACTCTGGAAGCTTCTCTTACCTCCATAGAGCTCTCGGAGTCCAACGCATAGGTGTCCTCACTGGTCTTCGCCTCTGTGTAGGCCTGCCCCTCCAGCTGGGAGGCAAGGAGAAGGTCAGAGGGAGAAGATGCCAGAGCCCCCTGTCTCTGTGTGGGCAGCAGGACCGTGGCCCCTGCACACTGAGAAGAACCTGGGCTGGGCTGGGCTGGGGCCCTACCTTGGGCGGGTAGTGCAGGTTGAGCGACTGGTAGAGGCGGAAGTTGACGAAGCCCAGCAGTGTGGTGTAGAACTCAGTGAAGGTGGCCATGACCCTGTAGTCAACATCTGTCGGGTGCTGCAGGGCACAGGGGACCCGTTGGCAATGCAGGTGCAGGTAGGGGGAAAAGACGGCACTGGCAACCCCCACGGGAGGTGACTCCAACCCGCCCAAGGCTCCTCCATGGCAGCCCTGCCTTGAGACCCCTACTCCATGAGAAGAGGCTCTGTGGCGTGTCCCACAAGCACTCTGGGGGAGGCACTGGACAGGGTTCCCCAGGGTTAGGGGCATCCTGAGGCCAGAGCCAAATCCCCAAGCCATAAAGAGGAAGATGAAAAGGACTGGCGGAAGCTCCCTGGCCCCTGCCCCAGTTTTCACTCATCCTGCAAGTCCTGGCTCAAACCAGACTTCGGTCACAGAGGTGGCCTTCCACCACCAGCCTGGCCAGAGCTCATCCTTCGCCATGAGTCATCCCACGGTCTTCATTTAATGTCTTCTTCTGGGCTCGCCTGCTAGCCTCCCCGTGCCTAGCTCCATCGCCACCCCAGCTGGGAGAGTTGGCCCTGCAGCAGTCTGTTGGCCTGGGGGGGTACAACTCAGCACCCTCACACCTTGGCAGGAGCCTTGGAACGAACACTCAATTCAGAGGCCCAGGCCAAGGCCCAAGCCAAAGATAAACACACAACTCGAGGAACCAGGACAGGATGGGACAACTGCCTGACTCGGCCCCAGGAAGCTCTGGAGAAATGGCAGGAGAAAAGCTGCCTGCTTGGGGCAAAAGCACATGGCTACCCTTGAGAGCTACCAACCCGGCACGTATGGGGCACGGAAGGATTCATCTCTGCCCTTGAGGAGTCGATAAAGCAAAACAGGGGAAGGATCTGAGTGCCAGACAAAGTGTCTCGACTCTTGAGCAACACTGCCCCCACAACCAGGGAGGCGAGCCCAGCCCTGCTGACCGCCCAGGAGCTGGATGGCAGAATATGCTGAATAATGTCAAAACCGGTAGTGATCACAACATCCCCTTCACGCCACACACGCCCATGACCTTGAGCTGTTTCTCTATTCTGCCATTAGGCAGTGTGAGGGTACAGGGACCAAGACGTACTCCACCTGTGCCCCCACTCACACCTCCATCCTTCCAAGAAAAATCTGCTAGGGAAGCATCTGAGGACTAACTCCGTAACTCCATTTTCCACAGCACAGTGCTGAGCAGGGTCCCATCGCTGCCCCCCTTCCCACCCCACCCCACTACTTGCCTGGGTCCTACTTTGAGGAGCCCAGGACTAGCTACTCAGGGGGAAGAAGGTACACGAGGGCCTCAGTAATGACCCAGGACCGGTCCCCCATCCTCCAGCTGAGAGGAAGTAGTGGCAGTGAGCTGGCCAGGGAGGAAGGAGGAACGGCGGCCTGTTCCCTTCCCCCAGGGCCAGCTGTGCGGAGGCTGGCCTCTACAGGGCCCTATTCACCACCAGGAGAACATACAAAGACCAGTCTGAGCAGCATGGGGGTGGCACATCAGAGAGAAGGAAAAAGAGGGAGGGCTAGAGAGGAAGGAGGCATGGCAAGAAGAGAGGAAGGAAGGAGAAGAGGGAGGGGCCCCAGGCTCTGGCACACATCTGGGCCCTGGAGAGTGGGAAGAGAAGACTGCTGAAGGCCAAGGCGCCTCTCACCCATGGACTGCAGCCTGCCCGCAGACAGCTCCACTACCCTGCAGTCAGAGTGGGTTCCAGCCTTGGACCCCTGCCAGCCCAGAGTAAAGGGGAGGGGCCCAGATCCCCAGCTCGCCCTGCAGCACCTGCTAACCTGGTCAGCAAACAGACTGTCCAGCCAGGCTGGCACACCTGCTGCTCAAGGCACAGGCAGGAGACCCGGCCAGACACAGGCCCAGAGGATGACAAGTCCGGCAGAAGGAGAGTCTGGCTGAGACTATGCGGGGGACCAGAGGTTAATGCTGCCCCCTAAGGAGGCAAAAGCAGGATTTCTCTCTGTGAATCCCTGCCCAAAATACCCATTCTAAACCAAGATAAACAGGAAGTAGTGCCTTGTGCTAATAACATCTCATGTCCTCATCCTCCCCCACCTCACCCAGTGCCCCCAACCCTGGGTAGGAGTCAGGAGAAGCTAAGGGGTTAAGCAGAGCAGCCTGGCCAAGGTCTGGCAGCCACTAGCGACAGAGCGGGACGACAATCCCATGGCTCTGAAGGCAGGGCTGGGCTCAGCTACTTCCCGAGCTTTGGTGGCTGCTTACTGGCCACACGGCACTCCCAAAGGGCCTAGCACCAGGCACTCTACAAGATTTTTTTCCCCTTACATCCTCAGGACAAGACTTAGCAAGCGGAAAAACATCATTCATGAACTGAGGCACAGAAAGAAGCAGGAGCATGTCCAAGGTCACCCAGCAGGGGATGACTGCACACAGGCAGGCTCGAGCTGTCATTATAACACTGTGCAGGACATCCCTCACCCCTACATGATACCCCTGCTGCACTTGGAAACCCAGCACATGCTGGACTGTGCAAGACAACAAAATCCCCTCTCTGCCCAAGTCCTGATGTCTGTTAGGAGCCAGAGAATGAGCAACACCCCAGCACAAGCCCCTGCCTTCCCCACAGGTGTACTCACATCGTGGGAGAAGGCATAGGGTGTGATCCACACAATGGGCTGCCCCAGTACCTCGGCCTGGTAGTAAATGCCTTTGATGGACAGGAAGACCTGGGGGGAGGGCACAGTAGGGTGAAAAGCACTGGGAGGCAGGGCAGGGAGAAGAGCGGCAACCAACCCCTCCCCCAGGTGGCCCCAGGCAAACCTTTCGCAGGGCGCGGGCGGCAATGACATAGTGTAGGAACTCCACAGTGAGCCGGCGGCACAGCTGAATGGTCTGCACGTGGCACTTGCCAGTCCGTGGGAAGGTGGAAAAGAGGAAACACATGGAGAGGGCATCATCCAGGTCCCGCAGAGCATCTATGAATGTGGGGTACCTGCAGGCCGAGGAGAGCGGTGCTCACAGGCTTGGGCAACCTGGGCTCGGGGTGGGGTGGGGAGGCTAGATTCCTCTTCTGATCTGTTAGTCACCCCCAGAGTCCCCATTCCCAAGCAGGTCTTGCCACTCTTATCTCCTCATCACAAAGTTGGGCAATGCCCAGGGGCCTGGCAGCGGCAGCTTCCCCATAGCCTTGGAGAAAGCATGGAATGAGGCCAGGCCCACTTAGCTCTGAGGATCAGAGAAATCCCAAAGGGGGTCCTGAACAGTCACTGCCCACCAAGGACTCAGCCTGGACCCACTTCTATTTGTGGTCAAAGAGAGTGGACCGAGTCTATTTTTCAAGGTAGGAACCGCAGTTCAAAGCAAATACAGTCGTAATGTTCAAAACCAAAAGCAGAAAAATATGACGCTGCCCTAGTGTGTGATGGTGGAGAATGGGGGCCGGCCTGCACTCAGCAGCACTCACGGCTTGGCCCGGCCACAGGTCACCAGAGTGAGTTATGTCTCGTCCCTCCTCACCCGGCCCTTGGTCTGGATTGCAGGAGCAACTGGAACCAAACGCTAAAAATGTTGGAATTTTTTCAGTTCTGGGCAAGGAAAAGCCAGAGCAAAAAAGCGCTTCCAGGAATACTGTGACAAATTAAGAAGCTGACGAGAACATGCCATCCTTGGCAGGATCCACTACTGCGTGGCTGCCCTGCTGAGGGACAGAGGCCTGGGTCATGAAGAGGACACTGGAGTATGTGTAATGACACCTGGATTCCCACCCCAGCTGTGACCCAGGATGAATCCCTGGGCCTCACCCAACTTCAGTGATTTCATTTGGAAAATGACACTGTTGGACCAGACTGTTGGTTTAAAACTGGGCTCCTGTAGCTCCCTGGAAACGCCTAGGGATAAGTGGTCAGACAGGGCCTCTGGCCTCCCTCCCCTAGCCAGAGCGGCTGTCGGAGCCTCTGAACCCAAACTGCCTTCCAGGAAGCCTTCTTTCACAGAAAGCGTTTTGCCGCTTCAAAAAGGGACTCTGAAAGCCATGAGACCAGAGACGGCCATGGTCGTTCCAGCCCCAGGTGGCGTCACTCCCTGCAGTGCGCCAGGAGGAACCTGCCAGTCTTCATGGCACACAAAAACAGAAGAAAGGCCGCAGGGACCTCTCCAAAGCCAACAGGAGGAGGGGCATCTGGTTTTCTGGTGTGCAGGCAGAAACTTCAACCGGCCCCTTGTGGTGTCTCCTAAGTGTCCTCTCTCTGCACTTCACGCACACACTAACCTGGCCAGCACCTTTGAAGGAACAGCACCAACTGTTTCTGAGACACCAGCTTTTTTTTTAGGTGATGGCAAAGGAGATCAGGGCTGGGGTGGGGGGCGGTGGATTTGGAACTCCATAACCACACTGCCACCTGGTGTGGGCATGAATCCAGATACTTGGCTTTTTCCTAGTGCAAGTTTTGCATTTGCTCCACATGACAGCTGTGTGTCAACAGGCAGGACAGGAGCTATCGTTTCTCTCTCAGAGGAGGACGTACTCAGAGCAGGAACCGTTCTCAGGCCGCCCAGCTTGCAAGCTGCAGAACTGTGGTGAGGACACCCCATGTTGGGCTCCTAGGCCAGGGCTCTCTCTGTGCTAGCCCATGGCGGGCCTGACTCAGTGACGCCAAGTCCATCCAGCCCAGAGTGACTATTCCCAAGCCGTGAGCCCCCAAGGGAAGATGACGTTCATTAGCCCGGGGTTTCTGAACCTTACCACCACTGGCAATTTGGGCCAAGCTGTTCTGTGACGGGGACTGTCCTATCCACTATAGGGTGTTTAGCAGCTTCCCTGGTCTTTACCCACTAAACACCAGTAGAACTCCTTCTCCTGCCCCACATCCAAGTCTGAGAAGCGCAAGTATCTCCAGACATTTCCATATGTCTCCTGGGGACCAATTCTGCTACTGGTTAAGAACCATAGCCTTAGGGGCGCCTGGATGGCTCAGTGGGTTAAGCCTCTGCCTTCAGCTCAGGTCATGATCTCAGGGTCCTGGGATTGAGCGCTGCATTGGGCTCTCTGCTCAGCGGGGAGCCTGCTTTCCCCTCTCTCTCTCTGCCTGCCTCTCTACCTACTTGTGATTTCTGTCTGTCAAATAAATAAATAAATAAATAAAATCTTAAAACAAACAAACAAACAAAAAACCATAGCCTTAGCCAATGGATGAGTGGGACTACTGAGAAGGCTGGGAAAGAACACTTAAGATTAGGGTGCGTGGGTGGCTCAGTCAGTTAAGTGTCTGCCTTCGGTTCAGGTCATGCTCCCAGGGTCCTGGGATTGAGCCCTGCATCGGGCTCTCTGCTCAGTGGGGAGCCTGCTTTTCCCTGTCCCTCTGCCTGCCACTCCCCCTGCTTGTGCTCCCTCTCTGTCAAATAAATAAATAAAATCTTAAAAAAAAAAATCAGAGGCACCTAGCCATGCCTGCCATGTCTGCCCCACGTGCCTGGGGCACAATCCCAGAACTCTGGCTCTTAATAACCACAGGGCCTTTCCATCTGTGGTTCCCATTGCTTGAACTATACTTCCCTTGACTGACTCAAATGTCTACCCCTAGACACCTACTCTGATAAACCCATAGGTAACATATGTCCCCCAGGTCCCTTCATGCAGTTAGCATCCCACATGGTACTTGCTGTGACTTGCAATCATTCTAATAATTCGTGGTTTTTTTGGTCTGCTTTTTCCAAAAGGCTACCAGCAACTTGAGCAGAGTCCTGGTGTTAGGACTGAGTCCCCAACTCACCGCTCCTTGACAATATGGTCAAGTTTGTAATTGGGCTTGTTGTCCTTCAGACGCTCCACAGTGTTCCACTCACTCTTCCCATAGGCCTTCCGGAGCTTCCGGACAAACACCTGGGAGAGAGGAAGAGATCACTGATGCTGGGGCCAAGGGCTCCTGGAGAACCTTCTTCCACCAAGGAGGGACACATGAGGCGGGAGGAGTCTCAGGACCTCCTAAAGCTGACCACAGCTGTCTGATTATGCCAGCTGATGCCCTCAGCCTGGGATGTATAAAACAGTGAACTCCCAAAAACATCCCAACTGGCCCACACAGATGAGCAGAGCCAGCCCTCTGCAGGCCTGTGATGGATGACCAGACATGACCACTCTGATGTGCTGACTTCACCACATGAAACACGAAAATATCATGTTTTCAGCCCTATTTTCCAACTGAGCCCAAGTGACCTACTCGCAAAGCAGCACTGGACCAGGAAAGCTGGCCTTCATTCTGAGCACCAGTCTGTGTGGGCATGAAACAAGCCACGGGTCTAGGGGCAAGGTCATGCAGGAAAATGCAGCTGAAGCCAGGCATGGGCCCACAAGGTCCTCCAAACCAACTGATGTCTTCCCTGTAAGTACTTTTGGCCAAGACGGCCTCTGGTGCTCTTCAGAGGCTCCAAGGCTGCGGAAGAACCAAGACAGCCATTTCCCACAATGGGCCTACTTCCAATGCAGTGGGTTTAAGTAGTTTAAAAAAAAAAAAACAACCCAGCAGCAAAACAGAGCCAGCCACCCATCCCCTGGACTTGAATATTCCAAGGGCCAGCAACTGGGGCTGGCCAGTCTCCTGTGGCCACCAGGTGGCGCCTAGCTCCTCCCAGCCCAGAGCTCAGCTGGGTCCCACTGCTCCTCCCAGGCTTCAGTAACAGCAGTCTACTTTCAATGATCAGCATTTGGTCCAATGAGGTCTCTGTTTTCCCTATGGTACTTAAGCAATGAATGGTTTCTATTTATGGAATGGAAAGCCTGCTCTCCTGAGAGCGATTCCAGAAAAAATTAAAAGGTGCAGTTTCTCTGGGCACAGAAGAATACACCAAAGAGGGCGCCTGGGTGGCTCAGTGGGTTAAGCCGCTGCCTTCGGCTCAGGTCATGATCTCGGGGTCCTGGGAACGAGTCCCGCATCAGGCTCTCTGCTCAGCAGGGAGCCTGCTTCCTCCTCTCTCTCTGCCTGCCTCTCTGCCTACTTGTGATCTCTCTGTCCAATAAATAAATAAAATCTTAAAAAAAAAAAAAAAAAAAAAAAAGAATACACCAAAGAGTCCCTGAACGTACTTTCTTTGCTTCAAGAGCAACACATTTACTCTCTAAAAGATCCAGGCCAAAGGAACAGCAGGTAAAGCATGAATCATTTGCCAGGTTCTGTGCAAATGATTTCCACACGTGATCTCAGTTAATCCTTGAGACATTCCTTTGAGGTAGAATTACCTCACCCTTCTTGCTCAGAAAGGTTAAACACTCTGCCCAAGGTCACAGCTGCTGGGTCACAGAGCAGCGACAGAGAGCCCCGGCCTCACCTTGTATTCCCGGAACTTGTTGACGATGGGTTCATGGAGGAGGAACTTGATGTCTTTAAGAAGGTAAAAAGTTCGGGCCGCTGTGGAGCCCTTATTAACCTTCTTCTTATGTTTGGGCTCATGGGGATAAATGCCCTTCAAGATGCACAGCCGCCTGGAAGACGAAGACCATTCCTTCTGTCAGTAAACGCGCTGAGCGCTGGCCACATCAGGCCTGCAAAACAGCTGGGAAAGGGGAAAACGGGCCCCACCCTTGGAGAATTCATGTCCCTGTGCACGACCTGATCAACACAAGTCCCCCAAAATCACCTAATGTAGATTGTCACACATACCAGAAAGGAAATAATCAGGATGCTGACAAGGGCCAGATGGCAGGTACCCCTTTGAGCAAAGAGAGTCAGAAAAACTGAAACTTGCTGAAAAACTGACATTTCAGCCATATAAAAGGTAGAGGGAAAAGCATTCTAGAAGGACAGAGGCTGTAAGGATGGAAAGTGCTGGGTGACCAAAAGTGGGCCAGAGCAGGGCCCACAAGCTGTGGAAAACTACACATCTGACTCTATAAGGAGCTGAGAGTCCCTGGCTGCAGGGGCTCTCAGGATCAGGAGTCTGTTCTGCCAGAAGGGAGGGGACAGGTGACAAAGACCCAGCCAGAGAGCAGCAATGCAAGGTAGCAGTAGGCCCATTCTGATGACCCATTGTGACATGACCCATTCTTCAGCTTCCCCGCAGACCCACCCTTGGCAAAGCACTGCTCCTTAAACCAAAGCCAGACTAGGGCTATCAGAATTCTAGACAGAATTTGTGGCAGTGTAGGTTAAGACATGGATACAGCTGAGTTTTCACCATCACTGAGTGTGACTCACCACCCAGGCACCTCCCTGCGGTTCCCCTATTCTACTTCTCTCCACCCTCACCTGAAGTCAGCCAGGCTCAGCTGCAGCTTCTTCCGGGCTTTGTTTCGGGTGATGTAGTTGGTGGCGGAGCCTCGTTCATACTTGGGGAGGGAAAAAACCAAATGACCATTAGCACTGATTGCAGTGATGACGTCAATTTCTGGGCATGCCTCAGGCCAGAGGCAATAATCACTGTGGACAAGTAGCCAAGAGGCTTCTGGAACAGGAAATGCTATAGAGAGGGAGTCCACCTGCCTGAGCAAGCTCTGTTGCACTGTTCTTGCAGTAAATCAGTATAAAGGACACACACATCTGCATGACGCTGGGGACCACGAGGTTGCTATGGATCAGGTGCTAAGCCAAGCACTTGGGAGTGGCTCTAAGTACTGGCCGTTATGATTAGTGATTTCCACACATTATTTCATTTAATCTCACAATACCGTGGCATGGGTGCCATTAAAATTTATTTTACTGAGAATAAACAGACTCAGTGAAATAACCTATCCAGGTCACATAGCTTTTAAGGGCTTCGATTCAAATGCAGTTTGGAATCCTGCGCCTCAGTGCCTAATCCCCTAAGCCAGTTTTTTCAACGTTTTCATTGTAACCAACCCCTACCATAAGAAGCCTTTTTAAACTGTCTCCCCGCTTAACTGTCCCCTCTCACAGCCCCATGAAATGTTACTACAGACATACCAAAGATGTGTTATGTAATGTGTTCTTTCTTGTTTGTTTTAAAAATTTTATTTACTTGAGAGAGGAGGAGAGAGAGAGCGTGCGTGTGCTCAGGAGATGCAGAGGAAGGGCATCTCCAGCACACTCTTCTCTGAATGCAGACCCCTGATTATCTGAGATCACAACCTGACCCAAAGTCAAGAGTCAGAAGCTTAATCAACTGAGCCACCCAGTCAGCCCTGTAATATGGTTTTTTTTTTAAGATTTTATTTATTTAGATTTATTTATTTATTTAAGATATATTTATTTGACAGAGATCACAAGTAGGCAGAGAGAGAGGCAGGCAGAGAGAGGTGGGAAGCAGACTCCCCGCTGAGCACAGAGCTTGATGCAGGGCTCGATCCTAGGACCCTGGGATCATGACCAGAGCCGCAGAGGCTTAACCCACTCAGCCACCCAGGCGTCTGTGTAATATGGTCTTTTAAAGGGCCACAAACCATTGAAATATCTAAGACCCCTTCAAAAGAAAGTCAACAAAACCAAGAGACAACCAACAGAGTTGAGAGAAGATATTTGCAAATAACATCAGATAAAGGGCCAGCATCCAAAATCTATAAAGAACTTATCAAATTCAACCCCAAAGAACAAAAAATCTAATCAAGAAATGTGCAGAAGACATGAACAGACATTTCTGCAAAGAAGACATCCAGATGGCCAACAGACACACGAAAAAGTGTTCAACATCACTCGGCATTGGGGAAATACAAATCAAAACCACCTCACACCAGTCAGAATGGCTAAAATCAACAAGTGAGGAAAAAACAGATGTTGGCAAGGATGCAGAGAAAAGGGAACCCTCCTACACTCTTTGGTGGGAATGCAAGCTGGTGCAACCACTCACTCTGGAAAACAGTACTGAGGTTCCTGAAAAACCTGAAAATAGAGCTTCCCTATGACCCAGTAATTACACTACTGGGTATTTACCCCACAGATACAAATGTACTGATCCAAAGGGGCACCTGCACCCCAATGTTTATAGCAACAATGTTCATAACAGCCAAACTACAGAAAGACCCTAGATGTCCATTGACAGATGAATGGATAAAGAAGATGTGGTATACAAATGGAATATTACGCAACATTCAAAAAATGGAATCTTGCCATTTGCAACACCATAGATGGAACTAGAGGGTATTATGCTAAGCAAAATAAGCCAATCAGAGAAAAGCAATTATCATATGATCTCATTGATATGTGGACTGTGAGAAACAAGGCAAAGGATCATAAAGGAAGAGAGGAAAAAATGAAAAAAGACAAAACCAGAGATGGAGAAAAACCATAAGAGACTCTTAATCTCAGGAAAAAAACTGACAGTTGGAGGGGTCAGGGGTCAGAGGAATGGTCAGGGGTCAGGGGTCAGCTGGATGATGGACACTGGCAAGTGTATGTTATGGTGAGCTCTGTGAATTGTGTAAGACTGAATCACAGACCTGTACCCCTGTAACAAATAATACATTGTACGTTAATAAAAATAAATTAATTAGGGGCGCCTGGGTGTCTCAGTCCCTAAGCGGCTGCCTTCAGCTCAGGTCATGATCCCAGTGACCTGGGATTGAGCCCTGCATCGGGCTCCCTGCTTGGTGGGACGTCTGCTTCTCCTTCTCCCATTTCCCCTGCTTGTGTTCCCTCTCTCACTGTGTCTCTCTCTGTCAAACAAATTAATAAAATCTTTTTTAAAATTAATTAAAAATAAAAATAAAGGGTCACAAATCACTGAAATCTAAACCCCTTCAACTAATTCTCGTGGGTGATACCCAGTTGAGAATGCATGCTCTAAGCCAAAGCCTCTCCCCTCCAGCATTCATTCAAAGGAAAATAAGAGAACCTCTACTACGTTCCATGTATTAAGCTAGATGCTACAAGGGCAATGAAGACAGAAGACCTGGTCTCTACCCACTCCCCAAGGAGCATACTGTCTGATGCAACCATGTGGATGTCTGCAGTGCCAACATCCTGTCTCATGTTCGCATCTCTGTATCATTGATAAAGAGCAATAGTGCATTGTACCAAGAATGTCCTTTCCAAACAAGATCACTGTCTGCAGTAAGGCAGCAGGGACCTTGATGGCCAGGTCTAGCTCTAAGAAATAAACCTAGAGCCCCTCAAAGAGTATGTTTATGACCCCCACCTTCCGATCACCCCATCACAAAATACAACCTTCATTTATTCTTTCTTCCAGAAACTGTCTACTGGGGTTATAAAGATGAGCTTTAGCCTGTCTCAGAAAGTTAGGTCTTCCTTAAAAGTGTTTTCCATTGCTTTACATCACACATATGTCTGTCATCACGCTTATCCTTTTAAACATCAAGTAGATAAGTAGTTCTCAGCTGGGGTGATTTTACTTCCTGGGTGTGTGTGGGATGGAGGGAAGGCAATTAGGCATTTTGGACTGTTGAGTGCCAGTGGCATCTAGCGTGTAAAAAGTTAGGATGCTATTAAATACCCTATGATGCTCAGGACAGCCCTCTCTGCAACAAAGAGTTATATGGCTTGGGGCGTCAGGGTGGCTCAGTCGGTTAAGCATCTGCCTTCAACTCGGGTCCTGATCCCAGGATCCTGGGGGCTCCTTGCTCAGCAGGGAGACTGCTTCTCCCTCTCTCTCTGCCTGCTGCTCCCCCGCTTGTGCTGTGTTTAAAAAAGAAAAAAGGGCGTTATCTGACTCAAGACACTTGTGAAACCCAGCATTAAAAACTGTTGTGATTTGTTTACATAGCTTCATCTGTGCTGCAAGGAAGATTTTTCCATCTTCTATCTTTGTAATTCCAAACACTGACACTTACTGGTTGTTCAACACTGTGTTGGCTTAAACATAAACAGGCAACAGAAACTTTCAATCTGAAGGAAACAGGAGACAACTACATCTTCCTCACCTTCATCCCTTCCCCAGTCTTTTCACACCACCAAGGTGATTCTCCATACAGCACGAGAAATCCTTGAAAAACTGACTAGGGTACTTCCCCTTGAGACCTACTGCACCTGGAGTAAAATCCAAGTCCCTCCTGGTGGCTCTCAAGCCTTGCACATCTGGTCCCAGTCTAACCACAACCTCACCAAAGGCCATTCTTCCCTTGGTTTGACTATCCCCCAGCCATCCTGATGTCCTAATTTCTTGCACACAGAAAGCCTTTCCCACCTAACGGTCTTGGCACTGTGTGTCCTCTGCCAGGTTTGCTCACTAAACACTCCCACCGCCCAGAACCCATTTGGATCTCCTGATCTTTCAAATTTCAGCTTAAATGTCGAGTCAGAGAGACCTTCCAACACAACACTAACTGAAGTGAGTATTCTTTTACATTCCCCACCCTTTCACATCACATTTAACAACATGTGATTGTTTCATTTGGTTGTTTAGAGTCCTTTCCCCGCCAGAAAGTGAGCTTGGAGAAGGCAGGGACCACACCTGACTGTTTATGTTTCCCTCCCAGTGTGCAGGGTAGGTTCAACAGAGAAGGGATAACAAGTTTTGGAGATAATAAACTCAACATAATGGTAAACTTTACGTAATGTTTATTACTGTTTCAATAAGCAGTTGACTTTCCGCCCGGTCTGCATTTAGGGTGAGGCTTTCTTTGGCAACTCCCAACTTCCTTCTACAGCCCTGCTCTAAGGTTCTTTCCTGGACTTCATCGGACAAGAACTGCCATCCTCGGACCCCTTCTCATAGCTGTCTCTCATCCCGTTGATCCCCGCAGTTTCTGAACGCACGAAGGGCCACGCCAGAAAGGTGCAGTCCCCTGGCACCCTCGCTTCCCCCTCCCTCCCATTCCCCTTCTTCCCAGCACCACCCCTCCACGGCTCCTGCCCCATTCACCTTCTTCTTCTCCAGGCCTCCCATTGTTCCACGCTCAAGGGTCTACGAGCGCCGCGCGGGCAGACAGCGCCACTTCCTCCCGCACGTGCCCAGCCTAGGGCCCCGAGGCCCCCACGCCGCGGGCCTGCGCGGGCTGCCCGATGAGGTGCCTGAGGGAGTCTAGGGAAATATTCGGCTTTCCTCCTCGAAATTTACAACGGAACTTTCTGAAAAAAGTCACTGAGACCGCTTTTTAGAGTTCTTTATCATCTCTGGACATATAACAATTTTAGTATTTAAAAGAACGCAGCTATTCAGGCGTTTCTATAGCCATCTGGTGACGATCGCCTGACTCTATGATCCCCGTTGCATGTTGGGATGGAGGGTGGCGGAAGGCTTAGAGACCCCGCAGTGCCTTCTGGGATGCAGAGGACAGCCACACTCTGAGGTGAGCGAGGGCCGGTGGGTTGTCATCGTAACGGTTGCTAGGCGCCCTCGGAAAGAGGCTTCTGAGAAAAAGCGGCGGCCAGGGGCGCTTAGTGAGGCTGGGCTGTGTTTTCCTCCAGCTGCTTGTGGCTTTCTCTTTGGCTCATTGGCTGTTGGAGGGGGATAAAGTAGATCTAAAGCAAACTTTTTTACTCAGTGAAGTCTAGTGACCCGAGAGGCCACTTGTATGTTCTGAGCCTTAGCAGTAAATTGAAAAATGACAAAAGGCGAAGCAGAGCTATATTTTAAAGCTACCTTTGGGGGCTCCTGGGTGGTTCAGTGGGTTAAGACTCTTGTCTTCCGCTCAGGTCATGATCTCAGGGTCTGGGGATGAGTCCCGCATGGGGCTCTCTGCTCAGCAGGGAGCCTGCTTCCGCCTCTCTCTGCCTGCTGCTCTGCCTACTTGTGATCTCTGTCAAATAAATAAATAAAATCTTAAAAAAATAATAAAAAAGTAAAGGTACATTTGGCACATTTGAGCTTTTAATATGTACATATACCGGGGCGCCTGGGTGGCTCAGTGGGTTAAGCCTCTGCCTTCAGCTCAGGTCATGATCCCAGGGTCCTGGAATCAAGCCCCGCATGGGCTTTCTGCTCAGCAGGGAGCCTGCTTGTGATCTCTGTCAAATAAATAGATAAAATATATTTTTTTAAAAAGTACATATACCTTCTGTATTGTGTTCCTCAAAGTATAATTATAAGGTTTATACAAATATTCAACACTGCCTTCAGATGGTGTGTGGTGTGGAGAACAAAGGCAAAGGAAATAGAAAAAAAATTTAAATTTCTTCACAATGTACCTTATAATGCCCCATTCACAAGTATTTGGGACAGACACGGTGATGATCTTCCAGGAACTCAGCTGCCTCAATGTTAATACTTTGCTAAAGCAAAAGGCAACCTTAGCTTGACCTCCAGGATCCTGTAAGTCTTCTTTAACATATGAAAATCCCTTTGGAAACTTCTTTTTTTTTTTTTTTAAGATTTTATTTATTTATTTGACAGAGATCACAAGTAGGCAGAGAGGCAGGCAGAGAGAGAGGAGGAAGCAGGGTCCCTGTGGAGCAGAGAGCCCAACACGGGGCAAGCTCCCAGGACCCCGGGATCATGACCCGAGCGGCAGAGGCTTCAACCCACTGAGCCATGCAGGCGCCCGGAAGCTTCTTTTATCTCTACAACTGTGCCCCTCCCCACAAAATACATGTTAGCAATCATCCTCCAAACATATGTCCCACTGATGTACATCTAAAGGGTCTCATGACTAGTATTCTACTAGACAGTAGTAAATGACCTCTCAAGGTCCTGGAAACCTTGCTTCCAAATTCTGTAGGGACCTAGGCTATCCCTCATCCCCTCCCAATTTGAAAGTATATAATTAGTCACTCCTCATGACCCCAGTACACTCCTTCGGCCCACGGGTCCTGTCCCTGTGCTTTAGCAAAATCACCTTTTTTGCAACGATGCAGATGTAAAACATCTCAAGAATTCTTTCTTGGCTGTTCCCTCCGGACGCCAATATCTCCCATCGTTTTGGTGTTCCAACATGCAGCCTGAGTCTTCTCATCTGGACTGTGAGCCTTGGTACAAACTTGGTAAGTAATTTCTCTTTTCTTCCTTTACTTTCATTGCAGGGGCTTTTCAAGGAGTACAGTCTTATTGGAACACTATTATGTCAATTGCTCAGGCTGCGATCTTCTAGCTTGTGGCTGCTCTATGGGAAGGAAAAAGCCTGCCTTTTGGCTGGGAGTTAGTTCCCCGGCCGAAATGGTAATAAGACCCAGAAATTTGATGTCCTCTTGTAATGCCCAAATTCCGAGACCCCCCAAAGATGACCACCAGAGTCCGGAGTCAAAGCCAAACAGCAGGGGTCATTTATTATGAGTTCGAACCTGGACCTCTGCGCACTCATTGCTGGTGACGCTAAGAGGTCCCAAGCTCAGGATCACAACACTTTTTATACACTATTTTTGGGGAGGCAGGGACTTATCAAAAAGCAACTCTATAATATGACTGGCGTGCTACAGAGCGGGAAAAGGCTGGGAACAGATTATTGGTTAGGTCAAAGGGCTGTCATTCTTCAAACTGCTTAGTTGGCGCTGCTAGGGTATGTGTTACCTCAGGATTGGCCGGGGTCTCCCTGTCAAGCCGCGGGGTGCCAGATGGTTATTATCTCCTGCACCCGAAGCTGGGTGGGGGGTCCTGGAGCAGTCATTCTGTTACGTCCAATTCTGGGTGGGGGTTTCTCTGGTGCCAGATGGCTGTTATCTCTCGGCCCAGAGCCGGGTGGGGGTCCGGGAGCGGCCACTCTGCTAGGTTCAATTCTGAGCGGGGGTTGTGTGGTTACAGAGTGCCTATAGAAAGTTTGCTGGTAATTTTCCATCTCCTCATGGGTTAGCAAGCGAAGGTACAGAAGCAGAAATAGCGGTAATGGTTATCATTTAGGCATCTCACTCTCTTCATATCTGTCCTTATACAGAGTTGTCTTTTTGGGGAAGGGGTAGCACAGGAGAGCCACCAAAGTCACTAGGACAGCTGCCAATCTTAAGGCTCCTATGTGAGGTTTCCTCCTCATTGGTCTAATGTGGTCCTCTTCACATCTCTGGTCAAGCCACTTCTGGCCATGAGACCTCCACTTGGACCTAACCAAAACCAGTACCCACGCAATTGAATTAAAACCCAACCTGGGACATTTCCTAGGAAAGTTAGCTGTAAGGACTACACGTGTTAGAATGTCACTTAGATCACAATGGACTTCTACCTTAACTGTTTTCTGTCAATGACCCCTACTAACTACTTCAATTATAAAATTGGGTAATTTCCCCTTGTAAAACTTCTCTTGTGTTTTCCATGGGTTAAAAAGGGCAGATTCGGGGCGCCTGGGTGGCTCAGTGGGTTAAGACGCTGCCTTCGGCTCAGGTCATGATCTCAGGGTCCTGGGATCGAGTCCCGCATCGGGCTCTCTGCTCAGCGGGGAGCCTGCTTCCTCCTCTCTCTCTCTCTCTCTCTGCCTGTCTCTCTGCCTACTTGTGATCTCTGTCTGTCAAATAAATAATAAAAATCTTTAAAAAAAAAAAAAAAGGGCAGATTCTTCATGGCAAGGTAAGGCATGACATGGCATCTCAGTGCATACACCAGCACCTATTTGTAGTCTAGAATGCCATAGGGAAGGAAGCAGGAGGATGATGGCATCCATCCTATAGGGCATGGTGGTGATCACAGTGATTTGTTCAAGGGACACCTGGAACCACTGACATGTCCTCGTGGGAAGCCCCTGGGAGTCGGGGTGGAGAAATAGATTTTCTTGGCAATGGACCAAGAAACTCTTCCTCAGTTCACAAGGACTCTCCCTTGGAATACCTTTTAACCCACTGGAAACAATTCAGATTGCAAAATTTAGGAAAGGACTGACCTTCTGTAACACTGCTTGACCTCAGTCTGTCAGTCTCTTCTCCAGAAAGCAGGGCAAATAGATGAAGGTACCCTAGGTTCAGGCCCTAAGGGATGTAGAATGTTTGGCAGCAAACCAGGTTGATAAACTCTCTCCAGCCCTACTGGATGATAATTATCTAAACAGGCCTCCTCTTATCAATCCAGGTTGCCAAAACACAGGCCATCCCTATTGAAAGGGATCTTATTGCTCCTCCTCCTCACAGATGTGGGGCCTTCTCCTTCATTCATCTCCCGGATAAATGGCTGTGATAATTGAAGCCAACTGTGGTTAGTCTACCTGGGGATGAGAACTTTAAGGAATATTCATTCCCCCAACAGCTGCCAAAACTCCTTTCGTTTTGAGGAAGTTCCATGTCTTCTGATGGGGACTGGATATTCCTGTGTTGGCAGAAAAAACAGTATCTGCTCACCTGTCTGAGCGGACAAGCTTTAGAACCAGCAGTCCTGGGGTGCCTGGATGGCTCAGTGGGTTAAGCCTCTGCCTTCAGCTCAGGTCATGATCTCAGGGTCCTGGGATCGAGCCCCACATTGGGCTCTCTGCTCAGCAGGGAGCCTGCTTCCCTCTCTTTCTCTCTGCCTGCCTCTCTGCCTACTTGTGATCTCTCTGTCAAATAAATAAATAAAATCTTTAAAAAAAAAAAAAAAGAATCAGCAGTCCTGTTTCTCTGCCTTCCAGCAGCATGTTGCCTCTTCTGCCTCCCCCTCCTCCTGTTTCTGTACCATTTTGGGTGCTGCCTGCATAACTAGTTTCTCTACCGTCCTCAGTGCCTCTGGCACCATTGGCTCCTCCACCTACCCTCACCGTCAAGGAGCAAAGAGCACCTTCCTTGGATTTAAAACCACCCACTTCAAATTGCCCCACCGGTGCCCCACGTAAAAATTGACAATGGGAAACAAATTGATTGACTTTTAAGTGGACCCGGGTGGAACACAACTCAGTATTCAAACTACTCTAAGTTTGTTGGTTTAATTAAGATAGGCATGTCTTTAGAGTTATCAGGATTAAATATGAAACTTCTATTCTACCAAGGCTTACTGAAGGTCAAATAAGCCCGTTATCTCTGTTGCAATTTGTCAGCAAAAAGATGACTTAGGGGTGCCTGGGTGGCTTAGTTGGTTAAGCAGCTGCCTTCGCCTCAGGTCCTGACCCCAGGACCCCGGGACTGAACCCTATGTCGAGCTCTCTGCTCAGCGGCCAATCAGCCTCTCCCTATCCCTCTGCCCTCCACTCATGCTCACACTTTCTCGAATAAATTAATTTTTTTTAAAAAGATGACTTAAATGATGTTTAATTTTTTCTGTCTCAAGTTTTCATGCATAATTGTTAAGATAGCCTTCAAAGTCTGAAACTTCAAAGTTTTGCTTGGATGATAAATTGGAATTGAATTCATTGGACATCTAAATCTTTTCCAGTTGAGATAAAATACTAAAGCACTGACTACTGACTGTAGGTTTGCACTTTGGCTTCTTATTACAGAGAAAATAAGGATATTTGAGTCTGCTGGAAAACATGCTTTGTGTTTGATTGATTCATAAATCTGCCATCTAAAGAATTCTGGTATAACAGTTCACAGTTGGTTACTACTTAGTTTCCACTGGAGACTAAGGTTTTAGTTAAAATTCTGCTAAATAAGACTGGTGGAAATAAGAAAAGCAGCTCTACTGTAGGAAAGTTGATGTGTAAGAAAGGTACAGGGAATGGGAATACATTTTTATCGAAGGAAAGAGAAAGTAATTTAGTCCTAAAATGAGACTGATTATTTGAAAAAGAAAAGGCTTGAAACAGAATCTGAATGCGAAGGAAGTATAAGGTTTGTGAAGGGAAATGGAAAGGAATTTCATATGTGGTCAGGGCAGACTAAGATTGAAATGAATGGATTTTAAAAGTACACTGGTGGGGCGCCTTGGTGGCTCAGTGGGTTGAGACTCTACCTTTGGCTCAGGTCATGATCTCAGGATCGTGGGATTGAGCCCTCTGTAGGCCTCTCTGCTCAGCAGGGAACCTGCTTCCCGTCTCTCTCTGCCTGCCTCTCTACCTACTTGTGATCTGTCTCTATGTCAAATAAAGAAATAAAATCTTAAAAAAAAAAAAAAGATACCTATGACTTACAGAAATATGTTTATTTGTAAGGGCTAAAGTATTCATTTGTGTATATGAAGGGATATATATGTAAGAGATAAAGTGTTTTAAATATGTAAGGGATAAAGTATTCATTTGCAAACAAACTGAAACATTTAATTTTCTCTCTTCCTGAACACTATGAGATTCAAAAAGTCTTTCACTATTTTCTTTCCTGGTAATCATAGTTATTTGCATAAGTTCTGTAAGAATCTATTCTCCTTGTAACGGGACCCCAGTTGGAAACATTGGTTAGTTTACCAAGGCTTTGACTGGAATGTCATATTTGAGAGACACGCCGAGACTCAAATATGACCAGACAGCTTTAAGGAACTGAGCATGACATTACGAAACCTGGAGCCATAAAGCACCTTGGAACTGTTGGCCTGATACCTTCCTTACAGAGTTCCTAGCAGCCTCACCAGGTGAGTAACGACTGTCATTTCCTGGCAGGTACAAGAACCTCAGGATATCTTAAGGACCTCAGAAAGAAGAATTTGTCCAAATATACAGGTACTGCAGGCATGTCTGATGACAAGTATTTGGCTTGGCTTCTGGTCCAGAGAGGCTACTAAAAGTTCAGTCTTGATTCCTTCTGAAGAGTTCCAGAAAAGCAAATTTTGAAAGATCTACATGGTCAATCACTATTCTTGCTGATCTTAGGTAAATAATTAGGCCAAGTCTGTTAAAATTGGACTTAAAAAAAAAAAAAGATTTTATTTATTTATTTGACAGACAGAGATCACAAGCAAGCAGAGAGGCAGGCAGAGAGAGGAGGGTGGGGGAAGCAGGCTCCCCACCGAGCAGAGAGCCCGATTAGGGGCTCTATCCCACAAGATCATGACCTGAGCTGAAGGGAGAGGCTTAAACCACTGAGCCACCCAGCTGCCCCAAGAACTTGTTTTTCAAACTAGTCTTGATTTGGCTATCTCTAGAAATAAGGGTAATTACAGAGAAAAGTTGTTTCAATAACACACCCTTGCAAATGTTAAATTCTCATTCTAGTTGTCTTAGAATGTTGTTTGCCTTAAGCTAAACAACTTGAGATAAACTTCAGGGAAATTGCCACAAAAGCTCATGTATACACAATCTTCTTGTTATTCTGTGGGGATAATAACAGGACCCGTGGGCACATGATTATTTGAACAGGTGGAAACTGGAACAGTTTCCCCAACAATTGTATACTCAGCTATCATCTTGACCAGTTGTGTGTGGCTGGAATGACAAAATCATTCCTTAAAAGCCAGAGTGTACCCCACTCTGTGGGGTTAACTATGGACTTATGGAAATAATGGATGGCTGTCATCAGGAGTAATGCTCACAAATCATTAATCTCCAGGCCACTGATTGGTTTGCTACTGACTGGACAAGGAAGCCCAAAACTAGATGGCTGGCTCCTAAGGCCTAAGGGGACACAATGGCCTACTGCTCTAACTTGTGGCCATGGCTTCACAAGGCGAGGAGCACAACCCAAGAGTACAGTGGCCTTTCCACTGTACTCTTGGGTTGTGCTTGGATGCATGTTCACATTATTAAAACCATCACCAACCCAGCCAACTTTGCCAATTTAAAACCACAGCGGACATGTTATGTGTTGAGTTGGTATGAACACCTAGCATCCTTTTAGGACTGGAAGAAGTCATTTGGCACATGGAAGCTCTTAATAGGTTAAGATATTTTGTATGTTAAGATATATTCTATGTTCTGAGCCTTAGCAGTAAATTGAAAAATGACAAAAGGCGAAGCAGAGCTACAGAACTTGTGGTATATTTTAAAAGTAACTTTGGGGGCTCCTGGGTGGTTCAGTGGATTAAGACTCTTGTCTTCCGCTCAGGTCATGACAGTCAAAGCCCTAAATGACACTCAAAATAGGATTTCCCTATTAAATACTGAAGTAACAGAAATGCACGAAGCAGTTTTGCAAACTAGAAAGGCGTTAGATGTTAACTGCTGCACAAGATGGAACTTGTGCTATCACAAAAATAGAATGCTGTGTGTACATTCCAGATTATCCCCCAAATATTTCTGCATTTCTGACATGAATGCCCAAGTTGGCACTTTCATTTCAATGTATTGTATGACCCTTATATATGGATCTCCCCAAGTAGAAAGGATCATCCATTGGCTTGAAGTTATAACAATAAAGAATATAATGTGTTCATATATGTAAGGAATAAAGTATTCATTTGTGAACAAATTAAAACATTTAACTTTCTCTCTGTCTGAACCCTCTGAAATTAAAAAAGTCTCAATGAGTATTTCCTTTGCTGGCAATCATAGTTATTTGCATAAGTTCAATAGAGAATCTGTTCTCCTCCTAACAGGACAAAGGTAGGGCCACTGTGGAATCTTGGGGCCCACAGGTCAAGAAAGAATTCTTGAGACTTTTATGGTACAAAAAAGGTGATTTCACTAAAGCAAGGGGACACGACCCATGGGCAGAAAGAGCTGCTTCTAAGTGTGAGGAGCAACTGATTATTAAAATTTTTCTATCCTGGGACTCCTGGGTGGCTCAGTTGGTTAAGCAGCTGCCTTCGGCTCAGGTCATGATCCCAGCGTACTGGGATCAAGTCCCGCATCCGGCTCCTTGCTCAGCAGGGAGCCTGCTTCTCCCTCTGCCTCTGCCTGCCATTCTGTCCGCCTGTACTCGCTCTCTCTCCCTCTCTCTCTGACAAATAAATAAATAAAATCTTAAAAAAAAAATTTTTTTTCTATCCTATGGAGAGGAACGTGACTTTAGGGCTCCAGGAAATTGAGTCTATAGGTTTCTGGAGTTCTGACTACTCTCGATTGTGTTTCTCTTATAAATCATTAAGACAGTGACAGACTGATAGTTTCATGTCCTTCATGACTCTGATCTCTATCAACTGACCACTTGCTTTTTCCTTCCTTTATTCTCAGGCAGTCATCAATGCCCTGAGAAATATTACAATATCCCATTTCATAAGGGATCAAAAGGCAAGCTGAGAGCAAAGCACAAGCTAACACCCTGTGACCTCCACCCCCCTTTTTAAAAAATACTTTATTTATTTTTATGGCAGAGAGAGAGAGTGTGTGTGCCTCGAGCAAGCAGGGGGAGTGGCACAGGGAGAAGGATAAGCAGGCTCCCCACTGAGCAGGGAGCCTGATGCGGGGCTCATGGCCTGAGCTGGAGGCAGCCCTTTAACCCACTGAGCCCTGTGTGACATTCCTCAGGCACTCCTGGCTGCCCAAGAACAAGGAAAAGGGAAAAACAAGTTGTTAACTGATAGAGATCACAGTCATGCAGGACATGAGTCTTATCAATTTGCAACTGTCTTAATAATTTATAAGAAAAAAAGCAATTTCCAGAAATCTGTAGATTCAGTTTGCTGGACCTAACATCACCCTCCCCTCCTCAAGATAGAAAATCTTTTATGATCAATCGCTCTTCACACTTAGAATGCAGCTCTTTCTGCCCATGAGTCCCATCCCCATGAAATAATAAAAACACCCTTTCTGCACAGAAAATGTCTCAAGAATTCTTTCTTGGCCATTGGCTCCTGAAACCTACTTCAAACCACATCACCACTCCTACGGGGGGGTGGGGGGTGGGGGCGGGAATGTGGATTTTGCCTTCTGCTTTCCTTTTCTTATCTCATCATTTCTTCCCTGAACAATTTTGACCCTTAAGGGTTTTTTTAGACTTTATTTATTTAATTATTTATTTAGAGAGAGGAAAGAGAGTACACTAGCAGGAGGGGCAGCAGATGGGGGAGGGAGATAGAGAGGGGAAGAATATCAAGCAGACACAGTGCTGAGTGCAGAGCCTAATGGGGGGCTCCGTCTTAGGACCCTGAGATTATGCCTTGAACTAAAACCAAGAGTTGGACACAACCAACCAAGCCCCAACCCTTAAATCTTTAAGGTTGTTGAAGGTGGAAGGTCTCATCTTCTGTAGCTTCTTTGTCCTGAATAGGGGCATAGAGATGTCCCTACCTATGGGTTAACTTTGGTCAGTCAGGGTATGCATGGGGGAGTTACAAAAGGCAGAGGCAGCCGAGTCTAATTTGGACAGCCAAAAAGTATCTCTGTAGAGGGTAAGGACTATCTGTCAATGTGAAATTATCGTCCTGACGAAGTCTGGGCACCAAGCAGAGAAACACTGAAAAAGGCAACATGTTAGAAAGAAAGAAAGAGGTGGGGGGAGGGAGGGAGGGGCACCTGGGTGGCTCAGTTGTTGTCTACCTTTGGCTCAGTCATGATCCCAGAGTCCTGGGATCCAACTGTGCATCAGGGTCCGTACTCAGTGGGAAGCCTGCTTCTCCTTCTCCCTCTCCCTCTGCCCCTGCTTGTGTTCCCTCTCTCACTGTTTCTCTCTGTCAAATAAATAAAATCTTTAAAAAAGAGAGAGAGAGAGAAGAAAAGAAAGAAAGAAGAAAGAAAAAGGCAACATGTTAGAATTAAAATGGCTGTAAGACACTTCTCCAATGAAGACATACAAATGGCTATCAGACACATGAAAAAATGTTCATCCTCACTAGCCATCAGGGAGATTCAAATTAAAACCACATTGAGATACCACCTTACACCAGTTAGAATGGCCAAAATTAACAAGACAGGAAACAACATGTGTTGGAGAGGATGTAGAGAAAGGGGAACCCTTCTACACTGTTGGTGGGAATGCAAGTTGGTGCAGCCTCTTTGGAGAACAGAGTGGAGATTCCTCAAGAAATTAAAAATAGAGCTTCCCTATGATCCTGCAATTGCACTACTGGGTATTTACCCCAAAGATACAGAGGTAGTGAGAAGAAGGGCCATCTGTACCCCAATGTTTATAGCAGCAATGGCCACGGTCGCCAAACTGTGGAAAGAAACAAGATGCCCTTCAACGGACGAATGGATAAGGAAGATGTGGTCCATATACACTGTGGAATATTATGCCTCCATCAGAAAGGACGAATAACCAACTTATGCAGCAACATGGACAGGACTGGAAGAGATTATGCTGAGTGAATCAGTCAAGCAGAGAGAGTCAATTATCATATGGTTTCACTTATTTGTGGAGGATAACAAATAGCATGGAGGACAAGGGGAGATGGAGAGGAGAAGGGAGTTGAGGGAAATTGGAAGGGGAGATGAAACATGAGAGACTATGGACTCTGAAAAACAACCTGAGAGTTTTGAAGGGGAAGGGGGTGGGAGGTTGGAGGAACCAGGTGGTGGGTATTAGAGAGGGCATGGATTGCATGGAGCACTGGGTGTGGTGCAAAAACAATGAGTACTGTTACACTGAAAAAAATAAATTTTTTAAAAAATGGCTGTAAGAATAAGAAGTCCAACAGAGAGACAATTAAGAGTTGACCACAGTCCTCCCCTGAATCAGGAACTTAACTGATCATGCATGGAAAGGATTTGTAGAACCTTAATTTGAGTATTCATAGCTTTTTGTTTTTTTTTAAGATTTTATTTATTTGAGGGGCACCTGGGTGGCTCAGTGGGTTAAGCCTCTGCCTTCAGCTCAGGTCATGATCTCAGGGTCCTGGGATTGAGCCCCACATCAGGCTCTCTGCTCGGTGGGGAGCCTGCTTTCCGCCTCTGTGCCTACTTGTGATCTCTGTCTGTCAAATAAATAAATAAATAAAATCTTAAAAAAATAAGATTTTATTTATTTCACAGAGAGAGACAGCAGAAGCAGGGGGAGCAGCATAAGGAGAGGGAGAACCAGGCTCTGCTGAGCAAGGAGCCTGATGTGAGGCTCAATTTCAGGACCCTGGGATTATGACCTGGGATTATGACCTGAAAGCAGATGCTTAACCAACTGAGCCAACCAGGCGCCCCAGTATTCTCAGCTTTCCAGAACTTAATTTTATTTTATTTATTTTTAAAAAGATTTTATTTATTTATTTGACAGACAGAGATCACAAGCAGGCAGAGAGACAGGCAGAGAGAAGGGGGAAGCAGGCCCCTGCTGAGCAGAGAGCCTGATGCAGGACTCAATTCCAGGACACTGGGATCATGACCCAAGCCGAAGTTCCTTATCAAGATCAGATCGGCAGAGGTGCCTGGGTGGCTCAGTGGGTTAAGCCTCTGCCTTCTGCTCAGGTCATGATCTCAGGGTCCTAGGATTGAGCACCACCTTGGGCTCTCTGTTCAGCAGGGAGCCTGCTTCCCTCCCTCTCTGTCTGCTGCTCTGCCTACTTATGATAGCTCTGTCAAATAAATAAATAAAATAAAAAGCAGATCAACAATCCAAGACTTTGTCTCTTTAACAAAAAGAAAAGCAGAGTTGTAATCTTATACCAGTATACTTTAAAAATCCATTCATTTTAAATTTAGTCCCAACCAGTTACGAAATTCCTTTCCAGTGATTTCCCTTCGCAAACCTTTACAACCTATTCATTCAAATTTTAAAATTAATTTTTTATTTTTTATTAACATATAATGTATTATTAACCCCAGGGGTACAGGTCTGTGAATCTCCAGGTTTACACATTTCACAGCACTCACCATAACACATACCCTCCCCAATGTCCATAACCCAACAAGGAGAGGGAGAACCAGGCTCTCTGCTGAGCAAGGAGCCTGATGTGAGGCTCAATCCCAGGACCTCCCTCCCCCCAGCAACCCTCACTTTGTTTTGTGAAATTTAGAGTCTCTTATGGTTGGTCTCCCTCCGGATCCCATCTTGTTTGATTTTATTCATTCAAATTTTGACCGAAGACTTTTTCCCTCCATCAGTCTTAATTACATTTAGCAGAAGAATTTTAACTCTTAGAAACCATAACCTCCAGTGAAAACTAAACAGTAACCGATTGTGAACTGCTACAACCAGAATTCTTTGAGATCTGAAATTTATGAAATTTATTTCTGATCTTTTAGATCTGAATTCTTTTTTTATCTGAAACTGAAGAATACAGTTTACAATTTTTAAAAACATATTTTTCCATAGTACAATCTTTTTTTTAAAAGATTTTATTTATTTATTTGACAGAGAGAGAGAGATCACGAGTAGGCAGAGAGGCAGAGAGAGAGAGAGGAGGAAACAGGCTCCCTGCTGAGCAGAGAGGCTGACGGAGGGCTTGATCCCAGGACCCTGAGGTCAGGACCCAAGCGGAAGGCAGACTTAACTCACTGGGCCACCCAGGCACCCCCATAATGTAATCTTTTAATAAAGCACAAAGTATGTTTACCAACAGACTCAAGTATCTTTAGTTTCTTTGCAGTAAGAAGTCAAAAGCAGATAAACCTTCTGTTTGGTCATCAATCCTTCAGTACCGTATTTTATCTGGGAAAGATTTAGATGTCCAATTGTTTGGAGTGGCGAAGTATGGAGCCAATGACCAAGAAAGAATTCTTGAGATGTCTTTGGTCAAAACAGTGCTTTTAGGGCGCCTGGGTGGCTCAGTCGGTTGAGCGCCTGCCTTCAGCTCAGGTCATGATCCCGGAGTCCTGGGATCAAGTCCTGCATCAGGCTTCCAGCTCCATGGGGTTGGGGGGGTCTGCTTCTCCCTCTGACTTTCACCCTTCTCATGCTCTGTCTCACTCTCTCAAATAAATAAATAAAATCTAAAAAAAAAAAACTTACTTAAAACAAAACAAAAACCCCAGTGGTTTTATTAAAGCGTGGGAGAGGACCCATGGGCAGAAAGAGCTGCTGCATGGGGTTGTAAGGGGCGGCTGTTAATGTAACTGCAAGTTGGGGGAAGTAAAGAAAAGAGAGGTTTCAAAAAAGGATCATCCTATGTTAAAAAGACCCACAGGATATCGGAGGCCATGCCATTGTCAAGTTAAGGTAGTTTTTCCCTCTAGCAAGTTATTAACATGAAGACAGGAGCTTCCTGGAAGAACATCACCCATATCCCACCCAGGAAGGGGTTGGGGGAGGTTGCAGGACGTCAGCTTGGGCTTCGTCCTCAGCTAGCCTTCTGCTCCCTCATCAAGATCAAGAGCTTATTTGACCTTAGTAAACCTAGGTAGACTAAAAGTTTCGTATTTAATTTTGATAGCTCTAAAGACATGTCTATCTTAAACCCAACCACCTTAAATTAGGTATCTTCCACCTGAGTCCACTTAGAAGTCCACTTTGTTCCCCATTGTCATTTTTACCCATGACACTGGTGGGGAAAACCGAAGCGAGTGATGTAGGTCCACTTGGGTGCTCTTTGCTCCTGGACTGCAAGGGGAGGAGCTAGTTATGCAGGCGGCACCAAGGCGGTGCAGGAACAGGATGGGGGTGCAGGGGAAGGCCGAAGAGGGCCGGGGCCTCCAGCCAGGGCTAGAGGTGGATAAAAACCCCAAGGACAGAGAACGAAGACTTCTAGTCTAAAGCTTGCTCCCTGGGGCTGATGAAAGGACAGGTTTTCTTACCACTTAAGTAGAAACAGGCAGTCCATGAAGGGGCCACAAAAGACAGAGAACTTCCCCAAAGCAAAGGGAGTTTGGCAGCTGTGTGGGAATATTCCTTAAAGTCCCTTTCTTGAAATAGTCTAACCAGAGACCATTGGTTCCAGTTATCATGCTGTTAACCCAGGAGATGAATGAGGGAAGAGCTCCCACATACAAGAGAAGTAACCTGGGTCTATTAGGGGCAACAGTGAGAGAGTCAGCATCCCCTTTCTTAGTGTTTCCTCCAGCAATCTGGGTTTATTTGGAGAAGGACTGCTGAATCAGTTCTCATCCCATATAGCAGGAGTGGGGTTACTAGCCTGGTGAGGGGCCAAACACTGGACTCATAAACACATTCTGCAAGAGGACCTTGTGTTGAGGGTCCTGATTTAGGGCCCTGAAGTCCTGGATCTAGGGTATCTCTTGTCCATTTGTCCTGTTTCCTACAGAAGAGATCCAGGGCCCTGAAGGCCTGGATCTAGGGTATCTCCTGTCCATTTGTCCTGTTTTCTACAGAAGAGATCTAACTGTATTGCAGTTTAATGTCCCATTAATGGGCCATTTTTCCTTGTCTCTGAAGGAGTACTGAGCCCATGCAGTGATTCAAAAGACTAGTCTTTCTTTCTTTCTTCTTTTTTTTTTTTTAAGATTTTGAAATCCAAATTGTTTCCAGTGGGTTAAAAGTGATCCCACGGGAAAGTCCTTGGAAACTGAAGATCCTATACTCCTAGAAAAGTAGTGAAGGTCCATTACCATGAAACTACCCCCAGATGCTGCCTATCTCCCTTGTTGCATCCCCACACAGGATATTTCCGAGGTTTCTGGTGTCAAAGCAACCAGAGAAGTCCCTCAAATGAAATCAATATGATCACCATCCCGCCCTGTAGGAGGGATGCTGGCAACCCCTTCTTCCACAATGCATTCTAGACTACAAATGGGTGCCTGTGGATGAACCAAAATACTGTGCCAGGCTGTGAAGAGCCTACCATTTTTGACACTAGAAAAGTTTTACAATGGGAAATTACCAAATTTTGTGATTTAGGTAGTTAGTATGGGACACAAATAGAAAACAGTTGCATCACATACTGGTTTTGGCCAGCTCCCCATGGAGTTCCTGTAGCCAGAAGTGGCTAGACCAGGGATGTGAAGGGGATTGCGTTTGATCAATCAGGAGGAAACCTCACACGGGAGTCTTAAGATTGTCAGCCATCCTGGTGACTTCGGTAGCAGTGCTGTGCCCAAGACAGACAACTTTGCATAAGGACAGGAATAAAGGGAGGGCATCAAGTTTCTGGGTCTTATTACCATTCTGGCCAGAGTATTATCTTCCAGCCAAAATGATGAAGTTTTAGAATATAAGTGAGTTTTGTGGGGTGGGCTCTGGAGCTGATGACCAAGAAAGAATTCTTGAGACATCTTTGGTGCAAAATGGTGGTTTATTAAAGCATGGAGACAGGACCTGTGGGCAGAAAAAGCTTCTGCTTGGGGACTGTGAGGAGTGGTCCATCATATACTTGCAAGATGGGAGGGTGTCAGGAATAGAGTAAGTCTCTAAGGAATTTTGGAAGCAAGGTTTCCAGGACCTTGAGGGGCTAGCTGTTGTTGTGAAAAGGTCATTTATTACTGTCTAATAAGACCTTAGTCATGAGACCCCTCAGATATATATAGGTGGGCCGTATGCTTGGTGATGATTGCCAATACATATCTTGGAGGATTTAGAGATAAAGGACGTTTCCAAAGGAATTTTTATATGTTAAAGTAGACCCACAGGATCCTGGTTGTGGGGTGGGGGTGGGGGGGTGTTCAGGCTAGGATTGCCTTTTGCCCTTAGCAAAGTGTTAAGGTGGAAGCAGTTGAGTCTATGTCCCTCTGCCTGTTTCAAGGGCTTGTCAGTGGGTAAGGAAATTTAGTAACTTTTCTTCTGCCTCTGTTTCCTATATCAAAAAGGCAGGCCTTCTGGAGTGCCTGGGTGGCTCAGTGGGTTAAAGCCTCTGCCTTCGGCTCAGGTCATGATCCCGGAGTCCTGGGATTGAGCTCCTCATTGGGCTCTCTGCTCAGCAGGGAGCCTGCTTCCCTTCCTCTCTATCTGCCTGCCTCTCTGCCTACTTGTGATCTCTGCCTGTCAAATAAATAAATAAAATTTAAAAAAAAAAAAAGCAGGCTTTCTCCTTCCTGTAGAGTAGCCACGAACTAGAGGGTTGCAGCCTGAGCAATTGTCATGAAAGTGGTCTGATAAGACTACTCCTTGAAAAGGCCCTGAAATGAAAGTAAATGGAAGTAAAGGAAAAGATGAAAAAGTACTCACCAAGTCTATACCAAGGATGGGAGTCCAGCCCTGGAGAAGACTTTGGCTGCACTTTGGGACACCGAAATCATATGAGATATTGGGGTCCAGAAGCAAACAATCAAGAAAGAATTCTTGAGACATCTTCAGTGCAAAAAAAGTAGTTTTATTAAAGCACAGGGACAGGACCTGTGGGTAAAACAAGCTGCACTGGGGTTGTGATGAGCAATTGATTCTGTACTTTTAAGTTGGGAGAGGGAGAGGCAGAGAGAAAAGAAGTTTCCAAAGGGATTTTCATAAGTGAAAGACTTACAGGATCCTGGAGGTCTGGCTGTTGTTAAGCTAAGTTTGCTTTTTGCCAGTAGGCCATAGGACGTCACAGCATAAAAACTGAATCTTAATGTGTGCAAATTAACAACAAGAAAAGAATCTTTTAGGCATCTGGGGAATCCCAGAATGGAATGCAGAATGTGACAAACAAATCTTAACAGTTTTACAAATGTATGAAATAACCTTGCTAAAGAGGATGGGAGGAAAAGGTGATGAGGCAGGTAACCTGTCAAAAATCAGGGGTGTCTGGGTGGCTCAGTGGGTTAAAGCTTCTGCCTTTGGCTTGGGTCATGATCCCAGAGTCGTATCTCTGCTCAGTGGGGAGCCTGCTTCCTCCTCTTGCTCTCTCTGCCTGCCTCTCTGCCTACTTGTGATCTCTATCAAATAAATAAATAAAAATCTTTGGAAAAAAAAATCAATTGACCATACATGTGAGAGTTTATCTATGGTCTCTCGGTTCTGTCCCACTGGTCTGTATATATAATCCTTATGCCAGTTATGCCAAACTGATGAGAGAGCTGAAGGCAAGCTGAGGACAAAGCACAAGCTGACACTCAGCACACCACACACACACACACACACACACACACACAGCCCCACGCGGGATCTGTGTGAGGTTCCTCTGGTATTCCTGGCTGCCCTTAAACTAAGAGAAGGATAAATAAATGGTTAACCTATATAGATCACAATCCCGCAAGACAGGGATTGTGCCTTGTGTAAACCGAGGGAGACTCGGTTTACAAATGTCATAGTTATTTATAAGGTAAAAGCATCAATAACCTAACTTCCAGAGGGGAACTCCCATTTATCTATTAAGATAGTTAGTGCTTTACTAGGGGGAAAAACAACCCTAACTTGACAATGGCCAGGCCTCCAGTATCTTATAGGTCCTCTTTAGCATGGGAAAGTTCTTTTGAAGACCTTCCTTTCTCCTTACCTCCCCCAACTCCCAAGGATATAATCAGTCACTCCTCACAGACTGGATGCAGCAGCTCTTTCTACTCATGGGTCCTGTCCCTGTGCTTCAATAAAATCATCTTTTAGCACCAAAGACGTCTCAAGAATTCTTTCTTGGTCATTGGCTCTGGACCTCACCTACATTCCAAAAACTACATTAAAACAATTTAAAAAAAAATTCTCTATGGGGGCATCTGGGTGGCTCAGTGGGTTAAGCCTCTGCCTTTGGTGCAGGTCATGGTCTTAGGGTCCTGGGATGGAGCCCCGCATCACATCGGGCTCACTCCTCCTCGGGGAGCCTGCTTCCTCCTCTCTCTCTGCCTGCCCCTCTGCCTACTTGTGATCTCTGTCAGATAAATAAATAAAATCTTAAAAAAATAAAAAAGAAAGGAAAAAGAAAAATCTCTGCTTATTGGAGATTGAATGGAAAGAATCCTAGGTTCTTGCCCTAATCTGATGGAATGTAAATACATCCTTCCAAGAACTGGATAAGCCCCGGCCCATGATGTTTGGGATGTCTGGGCATTAATCCCTTTTGAAATACATGGGGGAGATAGCACTCTAGTTTTCCTGGAACCTTGGGAGCTTAAACCGGGAGCCTAGTTGGACTGTATCCATTTGGCCCTCTCAAGGAAATAAGAGTTTTATTTTGCTTTTGGATAAGACCAATTAACTAGACAAATGGCTACAGACTGGAGTCTTCTGGAGTCTGAAAGTTATATGTTTTTAGGGGAAGTGAAAGCAAGTATTGCCTATCTTTATATCATATACATTTCCACATCTCGGGAGACTAGGGTTTTTTCTTATTTTCCTTCCTTTATCCTTCCCTCCCTTCCTCCCTCTTTCTTTCTTCCTTCCTTGCTCCCTCCCTTCCTTCCTTTTTATTTTGTTTTTTTTTCTTTCTTTCTCTTTTCTCTCTCTCTCACTTTCTTTTTTTAAAGATTTTATTTATTTGACAGAGAGAGACACAGCATGAGAGGGAACACAAACAGAGGGAGAGAGAGAGAGGGAGAAGCAGACTTCCCAACAAGCAGGGAGCCTGATACGGGGCTTGATTCTAGGACCGTGGGATCATGACCCCAGCCGAAGGCAGACACTAAACCAAGTGAAACCACCCAGGAGCCCCTTTCTTTATCTTTCAGAGAGAGAGAGTTCATGGTGGGGGTTGGGGGACAGAGGAAGAGTCACACATCTTAAGCAGGTTCAGAGAGCACAGAGCCCAACATGGGGCTCAATCCCACGGTCCTGAGATGACTACCTGAGCTGAAATCAACAGTCAGATGCTTAACCAACTAAGCCACTCAGGTGCCCAAGACTAGGGTTTTCTACAGAAGCACCAAAGCATCCATGGGAGTTTTATTCCCTTACACAATGTTTTCTTTTTCTTCTGGCTTCTTTCATTCAATATTATGTTTATGAAATTCATCTTTATTTTTGTGCAAATATCCATTCTCATTGCTGTACAGAATATGCCATACTTTATCCATTTTATTTTTGGTGGAGATTAGATAGTCCAAAAATTCACCAACTGTGAAGATAGGGAAGAGTGCACACTTCTGACCCCAGTGACAAGTTCATGGGCTGCTAAGTTCATCCTTGGGCTTAATAATTCACTAGAAGGACTTTAAGAACTCAGTGAAAGCTGTTATAACTTTTACAATTTATTACAGATGCAGATTAAAATCAACCAAAGGAAGAAATACATAGGGCAGAGCCTGGGAAAGCACCAGCTGGGGAGCTTCCAATCATCCTCTCTCTGTGGACTCAAGAGACTGTTAGTACATGGATTGTGATGGCTGGGTTAAATTCTCCCCCATACTAATTCTTTTACTCTCTACTAGATTGTATACTCTGTTTCTGTTCTTTTAAGGATCACGCCCAAATTTTAGTTTACACACTTAGCAGATCCTAAAGTTAATCATTATTTTGTTTTCCTCAGAAACAACACAAGGATCTTAGTATACTCTAACTCCAATCTGAACCCGCTAGACTTATGCACAATTGTTGTACTTCATTTTTATCTTGAATTATTCCCTTTATATTAGACATAATTGGTATTGTTCTATGCAGCCAGTACTTGTTTACATTTATCCTCAAGCTTGACATTTTCTTGGTTTCCATTCTTTCTTAGATCTTAGACTTTCCTTCTGGAATCATTTCCCTTCTTCTGAGTTGTATTAATAAGGTTCTGTTGCAGGTAAGCTCTTGGTTTTTGGTTCTCTCTCTCTCTCTCTCTCTTTTTTTTTTTTTTTAAGATTTTTAAATTTATTTGACAGAGAGAAAGCCAGCAAGAACAGGAACACAAGCAGGGGGAGTGGGAGAGGGAGAAGCAGGCTTCTCACCCAGCAGGGAGCCTGTTGATCTCAGGACCTTGGGATCATGACCTGAGCCTAAGGCAGACACTTAACGACTGAGCCACCCAGGCACCCCGGTTTTTGGTTGTCTTAATATGTCTTCATTTTACATAATTTTTGAGTGATAGATTCACTGGGTATAGAATTCTAGGTGGCTAGTATAGTCTCTTAACACAATGAGATATTATTAATCTAATGTGTTCTGGCTTCCATTGTTACTATTGAGAAGTTATCTGATGGTAGAATTATTGTTTCTTTGTAGAAAATGTGTCTTTTTCTAGCTTTTTTTAGGATACTCTTTTTATTTTTGATGTTTTTTCTTTTCTTCTTCTTTTTTTTTTAATCTTTGAAGTTTTTCATTTCATTATAATGTATCTAAGTTTGGGCTTGTTTTTATCTGGCTTGAGTTTCAAGCCAGAAGGTATTCCTCATTCTGAGGATTTGTATCTTTCCTCAATTCTGAATTCTCAGCCATTATCTTTTCAAACATTGCTTCTTCTTTATTCTCACCATTTCCTTCCATGTAGTTTCCGTTAGACTTATGTTGACCATCTTACTCTGTTATCCATGCCTTTTAATTGCTCAGATTTTTGGAAACATTTTAATTTATTTAACGTGAAAAGACAAGCATAAAATTAATATGGATGCACTGACTGAAATAGTATTGAAGTCAACTAACTATAATATTTGATAACTATCAAAAATTATACTAAAATTTTTAAATTATTTATTTATTTATTTGTTATTTATTTATTTATTTATTTTATTTATTTGAGAGAGCACAAGCAGAGGGAGAACCAGACTCATTGCTGAGTGAGAAGCCCGATGCAGGATTTGATCCTAGAATCCTGGGATCATGACCTGAGTCGAAAGCAGATGCTTAACCGACTGACCCACCCAGGTGCTCAAATGTTATTTTATTTTTTATTTTTTTATTTTTTTTTTTAAAAGATCTTATTTATTTGACAGAGAAAGAGATCACTAGTAGGCAGAAAGGCAGGCGGAAGGTGGGGGAAGCAGGCTCCCCGCTGAGCAGAGAGCCTGATGTGGGGCTCAATCCCAGGACCCTGAAATCATGACCTGAGCCGAAGGCAGAGGCTTAACCCACTGAGCCACACAGGTGCCCCCTAGGCGCTCAAATTTAGTTTCTAAGGACAGTTGGAGCACCTAGGTAGCTCAGTCAAACATCTGCTTTTGGCTCAGGTCATGATCCAGGGTCCTGGGATTGAGCCCCACATGGGGCTCCCTGCTCAGTGGGGAGTCTGTTTCTCCCTCTCCGCCTCCCTCCGTCCCTCCCTACTGCTCATTTTCTCTCTCTCAAATAAATAAATAGAATCTTTTTTTCTTAAAAGGATTTTATTTATTTATTTGTCAGAGAGAGAGAGCAGAAGCACGGAGAGCGGCAGGCAGAACAGGCAGAGCAGGCAGAGGGAGAAGCAGGCTCCCTGCTGAGCAAGAAGCCCTATGTGGGACTCGTGGGACTCCTTCCCAGGACCCTGGGATCGTGACCTGAGCCAAAGGCAGACATGCAACCAACTGAGCCACCCAGGCGTCCCTAAATAAATAAATATTTTTTTCTAAGGTTTTATCTATTTATTTGACAGAGATCACAAGTAGGCACAGAGGCAGGCAGAGAGAGAGAGAGAGGAGAAGCAGGCTCCTCACTGAGCAGAGAGCCTGATTTGGGCCTCATTCCAGGACCCTGAGATCATGACCCTGAGATCATGACACTTAGGCGCCCCCCTAAATAAATAAATTCTTAAATAAAAATATGGACAATTAGGGGTTCCTGGGTGGCTCAGTGGGTTAAGGCCTCTGCCTTCCGCTCGGGTTATGATCTCGGGGTCCTGGGATCAAGCCCCGAGTTGGGCTCTCTGCTGGGCAGGAAGCCTGCCTCTCTGCCTACTTATGATCTCTGTCTGTCAAATAAATGAAAATCTTAAAGAAAAAAAAATACGGACAATTAAAATCACTGAGTCCTTGTGAAATTGGTCAAACAACATCACTCTTTTTTTTTAACCTAGTCTCCCAAAAGATCCCCACCCTCCATAAGTTGCATAAAATCAGTAGAGCCTCCAGAATGATGAGGTGATCATCTTAAGGAAACTCCTCACTTTTAAAAAAATATTTTTTTGGAAAGATTTAATTTTACATAAAAATTGAGTAGATAGGGGCACCTGTGTAGCACAGTAGGTTAAGCGACCTGCTCTTGGTTCTGGCTCAGGTCATGATCTCAGGGTAGTGAGATCAAGCCCCATATTGGGCTCTGTGTGGAGTCTGCAGGGATTCTTTATTCCTCTCTGCCACTCCCGCTGTACCTTCTCTCATTCTCTCTCTAACATAAATAAATACATCTTTTTTTAAAAAAAATTGAGTGTCTAGGGCGCCTGGATGGCTCAGTGTGTTAAGCCTCTGCCTTCAGCTCAGGTCGTGATCTCAGAGACCTGGGATCGAGCCCCACATTGGGCTCTCTGCTCAGCGGACAGCCTGCTTCTCCTTCTCTCTCTCTGCCTGCCTCTCTGCCTACTTGTGATGTCTGTCTCTCTCTCTGTGTGTCAAATAAATAAATAAAATCTTAAAAAAAATTGAGTATTTAGCACAGATACTTCCCATATACTCCATGGTCAGTTTCTCTTATTAACATCTAACATTAATATGGTACATGTATTACAAGTAATGAGCCAATATCAATACTTTATTGTTAACTAAAGTCCATATATTACTCGGATTTTCTTCGTTTTTAACCTAATCTTCTTCTTTTTCCTCCTCTTCTTTCCCTTTCCCCTTGCCCCTCACCCCTCACCCCTCCTCCTTTTTCCTGTTCCAGGATACCCTGTTACTTGTAGTTGTCTCGTCTCCTAAGACTCCTCTTGGCTGTGGTAATTTCTCAGACCTTCCTTGTTTTTGAAGACCTTGGCAGTGTTGAGGCGTGATGGTCAGGTATTTTGTAGAATATGCCTACTTTGGAGTTTGGAATTTTTTTCATGGTTAAATTGCGGATGGCGGGGGGAAGACCCCAGAGGAAAAGTGCCATTTTTATCACATCATATCAAGGGTATGTTCTACCAATATGATCTATCACTGTTAATGTTGACTTTGACCATTTGGCTGAGGCGGTTTTGGCTGAGGAAGTTGCTCTTTCTCCCACCCCCTTTCCATGTTTTACTCTTTGGAAGGAAGTCCCATACTTAGGGAGTGGGAAGTTATGCTTCCCCTCCATGAGGACAGAGTATCTACACACATTATTTGGGATTCTTCTGCAAAGAATATTTGACTATTTATCTTGGTCTGTTCGGGCAACTATCACAAAATAGTATAGACTAGGTGGCTTGTAAACGACAGAAATTTATTTCCCACATTTCTGGAAGCTGGAAGGTCCCTGACCAAAGTGCCAGCATATTTGGTATCTGGTGAGGACCTGCTTTCTGGTTTATAGATAGTTGTCTTTTCACTGTGTTCTCACGTGGGTGAAGGAGTAAGGGGCTCCCTGGCATCTTTTTCATAAGGGGACTAATCCCGTTTATGAGGGCTGCTAATCACCCCTCAAAGGCCCCACTTCTAAATACCATTTGGGGATTAAGTTTCAATACAGAGTTTTGAGGAGACATAAACATTCAGTCTATGGCACCACTTATTTTTTTTTATTCAATCATTTATTTACATCAGTATGAACTCAATAATACTGTTTTTCTTCGGGTTATATATTTTTTAAAGATTTTATTTATTTATTTGATAGAGATCACAAGTAGGCAGAGAGGCAGGCGGGGGGGGGGGGGGGGGCGGCTCCCCACCAAGCAAAGAGTCCAATATTGGGCTGGATCCCAGGATCCTGGGATCATGACCTGAGCCAAAGGCAGAGGCTCTAACCCACCGAGCCCCCCAGGTGCCCCTCTTTGGGTTATATTCTAATACTTCTTTATTGCTCAAATTGTTTTAGCTTTGGCCATTGTTGGGTCGGCGCCTCCGGGAATGCAGGAGGAACAATAAAAATGGCTGCTGGGCGGTCATCTTCCAGGTCTCCCTCTTCCTTAACCCATGACTCTCTCACCGGAAGGACGAAGGAGTCTGCCGAGGACACGTCACCATAAGTAAACCAACACCTATGCAGGAAACAGGAACATCTGGACTGAATACCTTACCTAATATGGCTGTGAACCTATCTTAACCCAAATAAAAGACCCACTGGACCCCCTCCCCGGCGTGACTTCCCCGACTCTCCTCTCCCCAGTCACGGAACCTCGCCAGGGGGCCCCTTTAATAAACCTTGCCTTGCGCCTATCTCGCCTGGTGTCATGTGTATCTCGCCTGTAAAACCTTACATCCAGTAGGGGGTTCTTTTCGTTGGCTTCCATATCCCTTTGGCATATACATCAGTGTGCGTGTGTGTGTGTGTTTATGTGCACTCATATACACACTTTTTACTTTCTGGCGCTATTAAGATGTTCCAGGTTCACCCTGTATATTTCTTGCCCCAGTCCTAGAATCAGTCATTTTTCTAGGAAGCCCTAGTCTCTCTTGCGGAGGGTGGTATAAACCAAAATCTGGGCACTAGGTAATCTTATTGCTACTGTGGTGTCTTTGCTTCTAGCTGACATCAAAAAATGTGTGTACACTGTTAACCTTCAAAGTGCCTATTATCTTACCAGCAAAGGATGGGTTTATTCGGTGGGGCACATGGGTGGCTCAGTAAGTTGAGCATCTGCCTTCAGCTTAGGTCTTGATCCCCAGGTCCTGGGATGAAGTCCCACATCCTGTCCTTGCTCAGCAGGGAGTCTGCTTCTCCCTCTGCCTGCCATTACCCCGACTTGTGCGCTCTCCCTAATTCTCTCTCTGACAAATACATAAACAAAATCTTAAGAAAAAAAAAAGACGGTTTATTTGGGAATAGCTGAGATCTGCAATGCAGGAGAGGCAAACTACAGCAAGCCCACAGGGGAGCCAGGAAAACAAATGAGAGGGATTTTTTTTTTTTTAAGATTTTATTTATGTATTAGAGAGATCACAAGTAGGCAGAGAGGCGGGGAGAAGCTGGTTCCCTGCTGAACAAAGAGCCCGATGCAGGGTTTGATCCCTGGGCTCCATCCTAGGGATCATGCCCATGCCCATGCCCATGACCTGAGGCGAAGGCAGAGCCCTAACCCACTGAACCACCCAGGGGCCCCAAGAGTGGGATACTTTTTTATAAAGAAAAGGGGGCTTTGGAAGAGCTGTTGTAAACAAATAGTTCATTGGAGTAGACTGGGAGTGTTAAGTATAGTGGCTTCTCATTGGCTGAGCGGTGACTGTTTCTCATTGGCTAGGTGGTTGCCAGGGCAGGAGGAAATCTTCCTTCCTCCTGGTGGGAGAGTATAGTATCCACATACAAGTTCTTGCTGGGTCTGCAACTGAGGACAAGTGGTAGGCATGAGTGCTCCTCCTGCTGGCCTCTCCACGCCATTGTAAATAAGGTTTCCTTCTACCAATTTTTACAATACTGTTCTGTTGTATACACACATTATCTGTGAATCATTCAATCATTTATTTATATCACTATGTCACCACCTTTGTCTACAATAAGATAAACATTAGTTCATAGTGATGTCTCCAGCTCTAATCCATTATCAATGGATCATTCTAGCTTCCCCTTGCTTATCTGTAAATTCCCATTTCAGCTGTGAGAAACTTGCCTTCCATAATCTACCATCCATTTACTTAATTGTTCAACTCCAGCACACACGTCTAGTAGTATCAGCATTAACTCATACCTTCATGATATACAATTTTGAGAACAGTGCTTACGTGCAAATCCTTTTGCCATTATCCTTTTTTTTCTTTTTTTAAAAGTTTTATTTATTTGACAGAGAGAGAGAACACACAAGGGGGGGAGCAGCAGGCAGAGGGAGAAGCAGGCTCCTCAGTGAGCAGGGAGCCCAACATGGAGCTCAATCCCAGGACTATGGTGTTGTGACCTGAGCTGAAGGCAGATGGTTAACTGACTGAGCCACCCAGGCACCCTCTTTTGCCATTATCTTCCAGATCCCACTCATTTTCAAAATTTTTTAAGTAAACATCCTTTCCCCCACCCGTTTGGTTGTTAGTAATATGTATTAGTAATACATATTAGGTTGCTTGTCACATTCTGGATTCTATCCTGGGATTTCATCAATGATTTTTATAAAATTTGCATGCATTAAATTCACTCTGTGTATTGTAAGGCTCTATAAGTCTCAACAAATACATAGTATTATGTATCCACCATATAACTATAATAAAGAATAGTTTTATGATGCAAAAAAAATGTCCCCTGTTGGGCACCTGGTTGGCCCAGTTGTTAAGCATCTGCCTTTGGCTCAGGTCATGATCCCGGGGTCCTGGGATCGAGCCCCCCATTGGGCTCCCTGCTCTGTGGGGAGCCTAGTTCTCCCTCTCCCACTCCCACTGCTTGTGTTCCCTGTCTCATTGTATCTCTCTCTCTCTGTCGAATAGATAAATAGATAAAACTTTTAAAAAAATGTTCTCTGTTCTTGCTCTACTTATTCAACACTCTTACCCAGCCACTTCCCCCCTACCTCTGGCAACTACTGATCTTAACTATCTCTATCATTTTCTCTTTTCCAGAATATTGTATAATTACAATCATATAGAGGCACCTGGGTGGCTTAGCTGGTTAAGTGTCTGCCTTTGGCTCAGGTCATGATCCCCAGGTCCTCGATCAAGTTCCGCATCAGGCTCCCTGCTCAGTGGGAGGCCTGCTTCTCCCTCTTCCCCTCCCCCCGCTTATGTTCCCTCTCTAGCTGTGTCTGTCTCTGTCAAATAAATAAATAAAATCTTTTTTAAAAATTACAATCATATAGTAAGTATACTTTTCAGACTCACTTCTTTCTTCACTCATCAATATGCATTTAAGTTTCATTCATGTCTCTGTGGCTTGATTTCCCTTTTTTCTTTTTTTTTAAGATCTTACTTCGTTAAGAGACAGAGAGAGAGAGGAGTGGGAGAGGGAGGAGGGCAGAAGGAGAGGTGTATCAGAATGTGTTTATCCATTCACCCATTAAAGAATATCTTGGTTACTTCCAGTTTCTGGTAATTATGAAGAATGTTGTTATAAACTTTTACATGTACGTTTTTGTGTGGATCTCCAGTTGGGTAAATAGCTAGGAGTATGATTGTGGAATCTGATAGGAAGACTATGTTTCTTACAAGAAACTGCCCAACTATCTTCCCAAGTGACTGTCCTATATTGATTCCCACAAACAATGAATGGTCATTGCTATTGACCTGCATATTTACCAACATTTGGTGTTGTCAGTGTTTTGAATTTTGACCATTCTTTCATTCATTTATTTATATTTTATTTATCATTATTTTCTTAGAGAGGGAGAGTGTGCACATGTGATGGGGGGAGGAGCAGAGGGAAAGGAAGAGAGAGAATCCCAAGCAGGCTTCATGCCCAGCATAGAGTCCAGCATGGGGCTCAATCTCACAATCCTGAGAGCATGACCTGAGCCAAAATCAAGAGTCTAATGCTTAACCTATTAAGCCACCCAGGCACTCCTTTTTAAAATCTTCTAAACTTTTATTTATTTATTCATTTATTTATTAAAGTAGGCTCCACACTCAGTGTCGACTCAACAACACTTGAATTCACAACCCTGAGATCAATCCCTGAGGCTTGGATTCACAACCCTGAGATCAAGACCTGAGCTGAGATCAAGAGTTGGGACCCTCAACCAACTGAGCCACCCACAACCCTGATTTTGACTATTCTAATAAGTGTGTAGTGGTATCATTGTTGTTTTACTTTGCAGTTTCCTAATGACATATGTGGAGCATCTTTTCATATGCTTATTTACCATTTATATATCATCTTTGATCAAGTGTCCGCTGCCCATTTTTAAAATTGGGTTGGTTGTTTTCTTATTGTTGACTTTTAAGAGTTCTTTGTGTATTTTGGATAAGTTTTTATCATGTCTTTTGTAAATATTTTCTCCCAGTCAGTGGCTTGTCTTCCCAATTTTTTTTAAGATTTATTTATTTATTTGACAGAGAGAGAAAGATGGAGAAAGGGAGCACACAAGCAGAGGGAGTGGCAGGCAGAGTGTGAGAGAGAAGCAGGCTTCCTGCTGAGTGGGGAGCCCAGTGTGGGGCTGGATCCCAGGGTCCTGGGATCATGAACTGAGCCAAAGGCAGATGCTTAACCAACTAAGCCATCCAGGTGCCCCTTGTCTTCTCATTTATTTTATTTTATTTTATTTATTCGTCCTTTCGTTTTTGACTGTGTCCTCAGCAGAGCAGAAGTTTTTAATTTTAATGAAGTTCAGCTTATCAATTATTTCTTTCACAGACTATGACTTTGATGTTGCTTCTAAAAAGTCATAACCTCTTCCAGAAGTTTTAAATTTTATAGCTTGGTATGTTATGTTCAGTTCTCAATTTTTTATGAGAAGTATAAGGTATATGTCTAAATAACCTTTTTTTTTTCACATATGGATATCCAATTGTTCCAGCACATTTGCTGAAATGACTATCTTTTCTCCCTTGTCAATTTCCTTTGCTCCTTTGTCAAGATATCAGTGGACAATTTTTGTGTGGGTCTATTTCTCTTCCCATTTCTATTCTGTTCCATTGGTCCACCCGTTGATTCTTTCACGACCTCTACACCATCTTGATTACTGTACCTTTATGTAAATCTTGAAATTAGGTAGTGTCAGTCCTCCAACTTTGTTTGTTTTCAGTATTTTGTTGATTATTCTAGGTCTTTTGCCTCTCCACAGAAGCTTTAGAATCATTTTATCAACACAAAATAGCTTACTGGGATTTTGAGTGGGGTCATTTAAATCTCTAGATCATGATGACATCTGTGTCACCGTGACATCTTAATAATACTGAGTCTTCCAGTTGATGGACACAGAATATCTTTCCATTTGTTTAGATCTTCCTTGATTTCTTTTATTTTTTTTAAAGGTTTTATTTATTTATTTGATAGAGAGAGAAACAGAGAGGAAGGAACACAAGCAGGGGGAGTGGGAGAGGGAGAAGCAGGTTCCCGCTGAGCATGGAGCCCGATGCAGGGCTCAATCCCAGGACCCTAGGATCATGACCTGAGTTGAAGGCAGATGCTTAATCCACTGAGCCACCCAAGTGCCCTTTTTCCTGGATTTTGATAGTTAGTCATCAACAAGTGCTAAAATGGAATGAGTTTGAACCATATGACAGCCACACTTCTAAGCATTTCATAAGCATCCTCATGAGATCCTAATAAGAAACCTATGAGTATGGTATTCCAGTCCCATTTTATAAGAAACAGGCTTGGAAAACCATCTCTTTTTGTGGCAGAAGGAAACCATAGCTCTTTAAGAATCTATTTCAAACCTAGGCCTCAAAGAATTCCAAAAGGCAGAGAAATAAAACAAAGTGAGCAGTAAATTGAACAAAACATGTATAGGATTGGGATACCTGAATGGCTCAGTCAGTGGAACATGCAATTCTTCATCTCAGGGTTGTGAGATCAAGTCCACGTTGGGTGTGGAGCCTACTTTAAAAAAAAAAAATGTGTAGGATCTATATGCAGAAAACTCTAAAATATAAAAAAAAAATCAAGGAAGGGGTGGCTGAGTGGCTCAGTCAAGGAGCAGTGGCTCAGCAGGGAGTCTGCTTCTCTCTCTGACCCTACCCCTTCTGGTGCTCTCTCTCTCTGAAATAAATAAATAAAATCTAAAAAAAGTAACACATAAAAAAAATCCATGAAAGAATGCTACGGGGAAAATGTCCTCTACGCGAGTTTCAAATTTCTAAAGGTCTGAATTCCAGTTTAGTAAGAGAAAAGAGCCTTGCACAGGACCCAAGATTATTAGGCTATCTTAATCTATGCAGTGCAGGGACCCCACGGACAGTCTGAGTAATCCTGTCCTGGGACAGCCTTTCCATCTTTCCCCTGAACCTTCCTCCCTCCCAGGACCCCTGGAGGGAGCACACTGGATTCCTGCTGGCGGGTCTCAAGAGAACTTCTCAGACAGATCCTTGGAGCTGTTTTGAATCTGTAGGCTCCTCTGTGGAGCAGAGCAACTGTGGGGCTCTGACCACACAAATAGAAAGGTTATTAAAGCATTTGGCTAGAAACTGGGGTTAGGTGAAATGTAAACCAAGGAGTGCTTTGCTATGCTCAGCGCATTACAGTACTGAGTGAGAGGGGTCGACTTCAGATCTGGACAGCAAAGTGGACCCAAAGTCCTTTTCCCTTGGGAACTACAGAGACAGGTGTATAATGTTAAGTTCGGAAACTCCTGACCTCAGGCGTCTTCTCTGTGTCCAAGTGACTTAGGTCCTCTAGACATGTTTCTTTCTTACAATTAGGATTTCCAACAGCAAATTTATGATTTTAGGGGGAAAAAAGAAGTCTCAGTAAAAAAGTAATAGTCAGGGGCGCCTGGGTGGCTCAGTGGGTTAAAGCCTGTGCCTTTGGCTCAGGTCATGATCCCAGAGTCCTGGGATTGAGCCCCACATCGGGCTCTCTGCTCCGCAGGGAGCCTGCTTCCTCCTCTCTCTCTCTGTCTGCCTCTCTGCCTACTTGTGATCTCTGTCTGTCAAATAAATAAATAAAATCTAAAAAAAAAAAAGTAATAGTCACTCAAAGAACCTGATTATCGGGACACTTACAGCTGTAACAAGACCTTGGGAAAAGTAATCTCCTGTTAACATTGCAGCTGACTTCATCAGTACCTTTCCTGATGCATGGACTGGCAGACTTTCACTTGCTCATTCCAAGCTAATTTTCACTTTCTTGGTATAGACCCCTAAATAGAAATCCTGAACCAAACATTTTAGTCATCTTTCCTTTTTACTTTTCCTGACAATATTACCTAAAACAACCCAGCGTTGCCCCCAGTTGTTCTGTTCCTGATGGCTATGGGAAATGCACCTCTTCCCTGGTAGGTTGCCACAGTGCCTTTGAGTCCATGGGAATCAGAGGGTCACCCTCCTGGAGGAAGCTGATTCCCCCAGAGGCTGGGGGATAGGGAACCCCTCCACCATGGTCACCTCCTCCAGACTGCCCTCCTGGAGGCGGCAGGAACCACAATCACCACCACCTGCCACAGACAGGGTTGCAGGAGCCAAAGCAGTCCTGTGCCAGATCAAGGCAGTTCCATTGCCCACAAATTGCTGGGGCTCCCCTGGAGGTCTAAACCTGAGAATCTGCAGAAATTGGGCCTCCAGCTGACCTCCTTCATTCCCCAGAACCTCACTCCGATGGGCCACACCTTGCCTTCTCCAGCCAGACAATCTAATTGTATCTTGTAAAGTACTTCTGTAAACAGATGCGTGTATCTGTATTTGTCGATGTGAGGAGCTTGACTTGTGGTAAATCAGGCGCAAAACCAGATTATCTTGAAAGAATGAATCTTGGCAGTTAGCCACAATATGACTGCCATAAAATTCTCATTAGAGTAAATGATTAGAGGTGTTTTCAGATGATAACATTTTCACAGGTTGAGCTGGAAGAGCGCTTAGTTAAAATGATCTTGTCCAACCCTCCCATTTCACGCAAGAGAACTATTTCAAACTCAAGAGAGTTTGGAAAGGTCATGAAATGCCAATAGAGTATTACCCCCACCTTAAAAGACCACCAGAGACGTGAGTCAAAGCCAATCAGCAAGGGTCGTTTATTGCAGGTTCGAACCTGGACCTCTGTGCCGCTCGTTGCCGATAACCCCGAGAGGTCCGGAGCTGGGTCAGTGCAGGATTTTTATAGACAGATACAAACAAGTTTCGGGTGGGGCTGAGCTGATTGATTGACAGTTTGAACAGGCATACTTGGCGTCAGTGGATTGGGTCAGGGGACCCGCGCGCGAAAGCAGACAAAGCAATCTTACAGAAGCAGAACTGGCCGGTTAGCCCACGCATGCGAAAAAAGCACTATCAGGATATTGAAGGCCTGGTTACTATCAAGTAAAGACAACTGGGAGTCTCCTGGTGGAATGTTACATTCCTACTATCAAGCATCCTTGTTAATGAGATTTAGGTTTAGAAGAAATTTAACTTTATTTACTTTTCCTTCTACCTCCGCCTCCTTCGGTTTTTTATGGAGGGGAGGGTGACATTAGGGCTTGAGGAACTGAGTTCTGTATCCCTGGAAATTGGGCTATTGATAAGGTAACTTCTTTGTAAATCTCAAGGACATTTGCAAACCAAGGGAGACTCCTGTCTTGCAGGATTGTGATCTCAGCAAGTTAACCATTTATCATTTTATGGCAGTCAGGGGTGCCTGAAGAATGCTACACATATGGAGGGGAGTGGGTGAAGGGGGGGTGCAAGGCGCCAGCCTTTGCTTTGTCCTCAGCCAGCCTCCTGCTCCTTCAGTCACGCAGACCGCTAGGCTTAACTCTTGAATGTTGATTTTCCTGTGAGGTTACGCAGAGGAGGAATCCTTCCTTCTCTCTTCTGCTTACAGAGATTTTTAAAAAACGATTTTATTTATCTATTTATTTATTTATTTGACAGAGATAGCGAGAGCAGAAACACAAGCAGGGGGAGTGGGAGACTGCGGAGAAGCTGGGGAGCAGGGAGCCTGATCCTGAGATCATGACCTAAGGGGAAGGCAACTGCTTAATGACTGAGTTACCCAGGCGCCTCTACTGAGATTTTTGTTTTGTTTCGTTTTTGTTAAGATTATTTTCCTAGTCCTAACAAGCAGCCCTGCTACCTAGGGTTCTGGTGTCCCAAGTGATTAAATACTGTTTCTCGTTTTGTTTTGTCTTTCTGGTTGGTTGAGAAAACTGGCCGGTCTGGTCCGGCTCCCACCCCTCCCACTCTTGGCAGGCCAGGCGAGAACCGCTGACGCCAGCAGTCGCTCACGTGACCGCCACAGCGCTCAGTTCCGCTCCCTGACCCAGACGTGGTTGGGCCCTCCCAGGGATTCCTTTTGGGCGGGCGTGGGCACCAGATAGGCACCCCAGCCCTGCCTGTCCACCGCTGGAACAGCGAGGAGGCTACCGTGCCGGCGCAGGTGGACAGACTTGGGCAGATCACATGTTAGGCCCTCTGTGCCTGCCCAGTGCTCTAAGGCAGCGGGGTCGGAATGTGGCTGGCCTCGGGATGTCTCACACCATTCCTATTTGTCTGCCCCCACCCCCACGCCTTACCTCCAGGAAAACACTGCCCTTCCTTCCTCTGTTCTTTGGCCTCGCTTTCAGTTCAGCTACAGATCTTTTCCCCTTTCTCTCTGCTGATTTAGCAGCGTCCTGCTGGGGGCGTGGAGGGATTAATCAGTGACAGGAAGCAGCCTCTTTCTGAGCAGTGACCCGCTGTGCAAGACCAGCTCCAGGAGTCTGTCCCGCTTCCCGCCCGCTGTTCACCTATACGCTCCTGCCATGAGGCACCTTGGGGCCCTCCTCTTCCTACTTGGGGGCCTGGGGGCTCTCGCTGATGTCTGCGGTAAGTAACCAGATCTACCCTGTGCCTCTTTCCTCCTGGGGCCTTAGGAGGGAGGACTGCCTTGTCCAAACCCCTCAGTATGTAGCTGGAGAAACTGAGGCTTGGATGTGTGGGACGGTACAGTTTATCTGCCCCTTTGGGCTTCCACAGCAGTTGGGACTTAGCTGGACCTCAGTGTTTGACACCCTCTATTGAGATTAATTATGGTTGACCCTCGAACAAGGTGGGTTAGGGCTGCCGACCCTCCCTGCAGCCCAGAATCCATGTGTGTCTTTTGACTCCCCAGAAACTTAACGAACTACTAATATCCTACTGTTGACTGGAAGCCTTACTAATAAGATAAACAACACATATTTTGTATGTTATGTGTATTATATCCTGTATTCTTGTGGTAAAGTCAGCTTAAAAAAAAAAAAGGAAAATGTTGTTGAGGAGATCACCAGGAAAAGAGTAGATTTGGGACATCTGGGAGGCTCAGTCGGTGCAGCGTCTGCCTTCTGCTCCGGTCTCTATCCCAGCATTCTGGGATGAGGCCCAGAGCCCCATGTCCAGGCTCCCTGCTCAGCAGGTTGTCTGCTTCTCCTTCTACCCCTTGCCCTGCTTCTGCTGTCTCTTTCTCTCTCTCTCAAATAAATAAACAAAATCTTCAAAAAAATACATTTAAAGTTCTGTACTATATCAAGAAAAATTCACGTATAGACCCACATAGTTCAAACACACATTGTTAGAGGGTCAGCTCTATATGTCTGACAGCCCACCAGACAAAACTGCTCCCATTAAAGTCATTAGTTTATTTATTCATTCAACATGCATTGACTGAGACTTCTCCTAGCCAGTGCAGCGCTGGGCTTTGGGGAAGGAATAGAGAGAGACCAGTCCCATCCCTGTCTTCCTAGTGCATCTGTTCTAGTAAAGGGGACAGTTAAAAGAAGTCAGGAAACAAATCTGTGCTGTGTTTGGGGCTGCGGGGAGTGCGAAAGGAAGCAAACCAGGCATGGAGGTAGAGAGCTGGGGGCCACTGATTCAGGGAGAGAGTTGAGGGAAGGCTCTCCAAGGACCAGGCACGACAGGGGGTATTGAGACCCAGAGAAGGAAAAGGAGCTGAAAAGAAAAGGAGTAGGCGGCATCCCAGGCAGAGGGAAGTAAGTATGCAGGCACCCTTAATGGAGACGAGTCTGAGAGAGGCATGGGGCAGGTCATGGCAAGACATTTGCGTTACATTGCACACACAGGAACCTGACTGCTTCGGCTCTGTGTCCCAGCATCCCTAGGGGCCTGTTGGGATCCGTCTGGGAGTCTGAACGCAGGCCTGGGCTATTTGTGCACTGGAGATAGGGAGAAAGCAGAAGGCAGGCAGGGAAGCCTCTGTGCTCTGGGGCTACCCACCTTGCTTCCCTCCTTGTATTCTGCCCCCAGCCTTATGTGCAATATGCTTTCCCTCCCTGGGTCCTGGTGTCTTTGGAGAAGCTGAGAGGCAGTTTCAGATGACAGACGAGTCAGTCAAAGGTTGGGGGAATCAGGTGACCTGCCAAGGCATTCCAGCTTTCCAGGGCTTTGCTGGACTCCGTTCTCCGAACTCCAGGTCATGGTCTTCTCTGGGCACCAGGAGCTTACAACCTGTGTTCCATTAAGTGCAAACAGACCCCTCAGCCCTTGGCTCTTGGTTCCCGTCCAAACAGTCCCCAGGGGAGACCTGGGACCCGGACCTCACTGGGCATGAGCTACTAAAGTAGTTGGCCATAGACCTGACAGAAGCCCTGGACCCTGGTCCTTGCACAGGTGCAGCCCCCTACAGCTGAGCCACTTAGCTGCCCAGGCCTCATTCCCTCTCCTGCAAAATGGGCTGAGAATGCTTCCCTGTCTTCCTCCTTGATGTGGTGTGGAGGATCTCAAACTTTACCGTTCAAAGCTCTGCCGTTGTGAAATTGACAAGAAAGCTGCACTACTGCTTGCCCAGGGTGGGCTCCTCTGCTTCGGAATGTCAAGGCTAGTCAGCTGGCAGAGCTGCATGGCCTGGTGTGCAAGAGGCTCCATGGGAAGGAGATCGCCCTGGGCCACTTTAATGACAGAGGTGAATTTTCCTTTTAAGGAGGGTGAATTGTGGTTATGAGCCTCTCTTTATAGCTCTGGTTCCTCTTCTTATCACTTCTAATCCCAGGGCTGACTCACTTGCTGGAGGGCAGAGCCTGGGTTGGGGTGAGGCTCTCCTACCAGTCTGAAGAAAAGGGAGAGGCAAAGAGAGGGACAGATGACCAGAAGGACAGGCTGAAAGAGGTAGAGAATGAGACACATCCAGACAGAGAGGGAAAAATGCCTACAGAAATGGGAGGCAGTCCCAGAAAAGTACTGAGAAAGAGAAAGGAAAGAAAAGCAACCCCTGTCCCCAACCTCCACCCCCTCTAGCCCCTTCACAGGTAGCAGCAAATACCTGTGACTTTTGGGAAAACAGGCATAAGATGGTGAGACCTGTAGGGGCGCCTGGCTGGCTCTGTCCGCAGAGCATGACGACTCTAGATCTCAGGGTCATGAGTTTGAGCCCCACACTGGACATAGAGATTACTTATCCAAAAAAAAAAAAAAAAAGAAAGAAAGAAAAAAAAAAAGATGGTGGGATGCAAGCCAAGAGGGATGGGCCAGTTATGAGAAGAACCCTGGTCCTTGCACAGGTGAAGAGCTCTGGTGGCAGTTCCAGGGCTCAATGCCCTGGGAGGGGCAGTCTGCCTGGCATCCTGGGACATAGCACAGCCACAGCGGAGGCAACTGGATCTCTGCAGATAACTGGGAGGCAGTAAATGAGGAAAAGTCCAAAGTGCCTCCCAGGCCACCCACAGTGCTTCAGGTTCCTTCCTGAAGGGAGGCAGGCAGGGTCAGCTGGGGCTGGGGAGATGCCCCTGAGGCTTCCGCTTCCCCACGTTTTTTCGTGATTCAGTTTCAGGCAAACCCCAAAGCACACAGAGAATGGTTGGCTTTCTACCGACTCACTCTTCGGACTCAGGTCCCTCTGCACCTACAGACATGGCAGGAAAAGTATTATTTTGAGATCTGTGCAGAGGAAGCTCACCAGACAGCCCCGGTTAAGCCATGGGCAGCATAGAATGGGTTTTTTGTTTGTTTTTTGTGTTTGTTTTTTAAAGATTTATTTATTTTAGAGGGTGGGGGGAGGAGAAGAAAAGGGGGGGAGAATCCTCAAGCAGACTCCCCACTGAGTGGGGACGCCCCCCTGCCCTTGCGGGGCTTAATCCCTGGATCCTGAGATCATGACCTGAGCTGAAATCAAGAGAACAAGGCTTAACTGACTGAGCCACCCGTGCGCCCCAGCCTGCGGTATTTTGAAATTGGGTGTGTAATGTGTTCTGTGCGTGGGTTGCAGTTTTTGTAAATGGATTTGTCAGAGCACTGAAGAACAGGCTTTGCAGGAAGGTTCATCTTTGGCTCTGCAGCCTATGTAAGACACAACATGACTTTGAATGGCTGTTTCCTCTTTTGTGCAGAACGATGATGACAGTACGGATGCCACAGGGCTGGCATGAGGAGGACCAAGTGAGGTCGGGTACAGGGCTTGGGACACAGCATGAGGCTTGGGCCCCGCTCTCTGTTACTCCTCATGGCAGAGTGGTTGCCTGGTACCAGCTTTCTCTGCCCTCAGCCCACCAACTCTCCCTGGCCCATTTCAACTGCTCTTTTGGGATACCTGCTTTCCCCTGTTTACCTGCCACCTTTTCCCATACAAGTAGTACCTGTGCCAGATGGAGGTGGAGTAGAGAGGTTTATTCCCTAGAGAAGGCTCTGGTAAGGTAAAAGCAGTTCCTTTCCGAAGGCCTGGTCCTACAACCTCACTTGGCCTGTTCTCTTTCCTAAGAAGTACCAGAGGTGGACAGCAAGCTGGTGGAGAGGCTGGGCCAGCGCCTCTTGCCCTGGATGGACTGGCTCTCCCTGGAGCACCTCAACCCCAGTATCTACGTGGGCCTACGCCTCTCCAGCCTGCAGGCAGGGGCCAGGGAGGCCTTCTATCTGCACATTCTCAAGCTCAGCTACCAGCAGAGGCTCCTGGGGTATCGCTGTTCACTTTCTTCTCCTTTCCCCGTGCCTTGCTCTACCTCCTAAGGGATACCTGCCTTCTGGTTTGGGCTCCCACTGCTTTGTTGGGAGACTTTGGGCAACTTTTGTCTCCTTTGGCACTTTCTCCATCTGTAGAATGGGGTTGGCTTGACTAGACTGGAGACAGACATCACTGATCCATGACCACAGTCCGTGCCCTCACCCCCAACCCCCACCCAAGCCCAGAAGCAGGACCTAGCAGCGTCTAACTCTGTGCTCCCTTTCCAGGGGGCATTGATGGGAGGCCTTCTGAGGCTCAGTGTGGGTGTTTCAACGAGAGATGAAGGATTGGGAACACCACGAAGCAGCTCCTGCTTGGACTCCCTCTCAGACAGTGGACACAGGGCAGGGAGGGGGAAGAGAGGGAAGGCTGTATGGGCAAAGTGTGATCAGAACGGTGGGGGCAACCATAGGTCATTTGGACGTCAGAGCCCTTGGGGCTTGTCCTTGAATCTAATTTTTTATCTTTATGAAATATGTATGGCATGCACCTTACGACATGCAGAGCTGACTCCGTCTACTTTTGGTAGTTCTAGCAAAATTCCTAATTGTTAGGATTCTTTTCACTTTATGATATTCCTGGGGTGCTCCAACCCAGGCTTACCATGGTGGCATTTTCTTACAGAAGTTTTGTTTACTGGCTTTGTCCTAGGCTTGCCGTCGATGATGACAGCTGTAACAACCAGGCCAAGCCCTCCATGGGCCAGCTGGCCCTCTACCTGATGGCTCTCAGGGCTAACTGTGAGTTCGTTGGAGGCCGCAAGGGGGATAGGCTGGTCTCCCAGCTGAAGCGGTTCCTGGAGGACGAGAAGAGGGCCATTGGTGAGAGGACATGGCCTGCCAAGTGTGGAGGGGGGCCCTCATCAGATCACATTCTCTGGGGAAGCATCTAAGTCAGAACTTTGGGTTTTTTCCCCCCAGGCCTCTTTTCATACCTTCTGCTCTGCCTGTCTCACTATCCACCTAGAGGCTTGGGCCTGCTGCAGTCGCCTTGATCGAGCCTTGATTGAGCCTTTCCTGTACCCCACATGCACTCTGTTGGCAAGTTCTGCTCAGCCACCACGACTGGACTGACTGACTGCCTCTGGGATGACTGCATGGCCTCCATCCTGCTTGCTCCTCAGCCTCTCTCTGCTAACTGTCCTGCCACCTGATTCAACTCAGCACACGACAGCCAGGGCAAGCATTTGAAATGTAAATTTGATCTCATTAGCCCTGCTCAAACCCTGCACAGGCAGCTCACTGCTGTCTTTGGGCCCATCCGCCTGCCCTTTTCTCCTCTTCAGGACCTGTGGGCCCACTTCCTGGCTCACTCCCCTGCCTTTCTGGCTTTAGTCATGCTGATTTCTCAGCTTGCTGATCAGGGTCTTCGCATATGTTCTCTCTTTCCAGAAGATATCCTTCCGCTTCTAGCTTCCTGCTCCACCTTAGCTCCTCCTCCCCACCCCGATCTGGTCAGCATCATTGCCTCTTAGAGAACGCTGCCCTGATGCCCCAGCTCCTCAAAGACCTCTACTGTGTGGCCCCAGAGCCCTTGGTCCACATTTCAGTTCTAATCATGCTGCCGTGGGTGCAGGTTGTTACGGTTGGAGACCTGGCTGGTCACCACTGGCTTGGTCACCTGTCTGAGCAGCACAGCACAGCACCTGAAGCAGAGTGGACCCTTAGCAAGAATGGGTTGAGGGAATGAAGAATGAAGGGTCCCGTGACCCAGAGGAGGGGGTTGGGAAGTGTGGGCAGTGGGGTCCTATGTGCTGGCTGGGCTGGTTGCTGGGAGAGGGCAGAGTGGCCACCCCTCAGGCCTGGCACGAAGCCCCTGCCCCATGGTCTCCACTCTCCCAGGGTCCAATCACAGGGGCCACCCCCGCACCAGCTACTACCAGTATGGCCTGGGCATCCTGGCCCTGTGTGTCCACCAGAAGCGGCTCCATGACAGCGTGGTGGGCAAGCTCCTTTATGCCGTGGAACATGACCAGCACCTCCAACAGGACCGCCTGTCTGTGGGTGAGTGGGCGAGGCCCCGCTAAAGCCAGGCTGGCACTCCGCCATCCCCCAGCCCCAACTGAGGGCTGCCTCCCCCTGCCCTGTGCTCACCTTTCCTTGGGACAAAGGAGTCCTTTATGAGGGAGGGCTCGTGTGTGTGGTGTGGTGGTCATGAGCCAGTGTTGGAGCAGGCCTGGGACCCAGACCCCAGCTCTGTCACACACTTATTGTAGGCCACCCTGGGTCAAGTCAGCTGGCCTTTCTGTTTGAGTTTCTCCTGTAAATAACCTCCCAGAAGTATCCTGATAGAAGACGCCTTATAAGTCAAGCAGTTGTCATGGTGCCTGGCATGGAGAAAGTTCTGGATACATAGCTATGATCTTGTCCTCATATGAGCTGGGAAGCCTGAGACCTGGATTGTGGAACTGCTACCTCAGTGTGTTACCTGGGGCCTCCAGTGCCCTTTCTTGTCATTGTGATTCAGGGTCTCTTGTAGGTCAGGCGGTCTGTGAGTGTGTGTGCCTCGCATAGGCTGGGTTTGGTTGGAGTAGGTTGAAAGGGTGAGGTGGTGCCGCAGAGAGAAGGCCACAGAGGACTTTCTGTGCTTGAGGCTTATAGAAGAACCACTGTGGACCCAGTAAATCAGCTTAGGGTGGGGGCAGGAGTTTTGAGGGGGGGTGGTGCTTCAAACCCTCCAGGGCCCAGGCAGCTCCCTGGGCCTATGAAATCAGATCACCTGGGTGTGGACCTAGCTATCAATCTGTTCCAAACTTCGCTGATGATTCCAAAGTGCAGGTAGGTTTGGGAATGAGTGGTGTAGGATAAAGTCCTCTTGAGCCTCCCTTCTCTGGTCTCTCTTCCTAACCTCTAACCCCTAAACAGTAGATGGGGGTAGGGTGAGCAACCATTCTTGTTTTCCTGGAACTAAGGGGCATCCCAGGACACTGAACTTAACAGTGGCCAAACTGGGAAAGTTCTGGACAAACTGGGCTCCGTTGGTCCCCCTTGCTGGTGAAAATTTCCTAAAACGCTGAGCTGACCGTGCCCCTTCTTCAAGCCTCTGATGGAAGCCCATTGCCCCAGGGCCTGGCCTAGACTGACCCTTATTGGCTCTGTCCATTGCAGACACAGTGGCCATGGCGGGCTTGGCCTTCACCTGTCTGGAGCAATCTAACCTCAATCCCAATCAGAGACACCGGATCACCCAGGCCATTAGTACAGTACGACAGAAGATCCTCAAGGCACAGACCTCTGAAGGCCACTTTGGAAATGTCTACAGCACCCCTCTGGCGCTGCAGGTAGGAAAGAGAGCTTGGGGCCAGAGTCCAGTCTGGTGTTCGGTGGGCGGTGGCTTGGTCAGGGACTGGGAGACCTGGCTCCTCAGTGCCAGCTGACCTGCCTCCTCCTTCTCTTCCCCATTCTGTCACTAGTTACTGATGAACTCCTCCATGCCTGGAGAGAAACTGGGCAGGGCATGTCTCAAGGCAAGGGCTGCTCTGTTGGCCAGTATGCAGGATGGGGCCTTCAAGAATGTTCTCATAATTTCCCAACTGCTGCCTGTCCTGAATGGCAAGAGCTATGTGGATCTCATCTCTCCAGACTGCAAGGCACCAAGAGGTAGCTGGGCCTTCCAATGGGAGCCCTGTTCTTTTCAGTGTGCCGAGTGTTCCCCGAAGTGTGCAGGTCCTGGGGAAGGGAGGTTGCCTAGTCCTGGTTTGCTGAGTCAGCAGGGGTTTGATGGTCCACGTGGGACACACTGGCAGTGAAGGTGCAGTCAGAGCTTTCAGAAAGCCACAGTGTAGGGGGAGAGATACCAAAGAGAGAGCTCTGGGTGGGCCATGAATCCGCAGCCCCCTGTGTGATCCCCAGGCCAGAAATGTTTGAGTGGATGAATGGGGAGGGACACATTTTGGGTAGCACGGGTACATCCTAATGAGTCGCAATTTGCAGCCGGAATCAGGGTTTCATCTGGGAGAAAGACTTGAGTTGGTGAGTGGGATTTTCCAGTGGAGAAGAGCAGTAGCAAGGGCAGGGCAGAGAGGGGACAGCAGGAACAAAGGTGCTGAGGTATAAAAGGCTGAAATTTGGGGGGAGGGTCCTACTAGAGAGTGGGCTCTGGGAGAATGAGCCGGAGCTGCAGGCAGGAGAATGAAGAGGAGGGGAGACCCTCAGAGTTAACAGGGACAGAGGTGATAGGAACAGATGCATGTTCTAGAAAGAGCCCTCTGGGGTGCTGTGTGGCAGATAGGTGGGAAGGGGGTACTGGAGGCAAAAATACCAGTAAGGGGCCCAACCTTGGGCAGCCAGGGGACATGGAAGTTAAAGACAGGGGAGGCTGGGCTGGGAACTAGCGGGGATGCTGGCTGAAATGGGCCACAGTGTCTTTGGGAAGAAAGGAGGACTAACACCTGACCCCCTGCCCTCACACCAGCTAACCCCTTCCTCTCTCCCTGGCATAGTCCTATTACAGCCAGCTGTGGAGACCCCTTCACAGACCCAAGAGCTCATCAGTGTCATGCTGAAGGTCCCCCATGCCTTGCAACCATATAGACACCGCATCTCTGTCCCTGCTGGGGCCTCCTTGGAAGATGTCCTTAAGAAGGCCCAGGAACTCACAGGATTCACGTGAGACCCCCCCACCTCCCAGTCCTCACCCCATCTGACCCCCACATCCCTGAAACAGGACGCGGATGGGATGGGGATGGAAGAGGAGGTTCCCCAGGAGAGGGGCTGGGCCAGGCTCTGCTTTCCTCTTCTCCACTCCTGAATGGCCTGGGCTGTAGTGGAAACTGGCAGCTGCATGCCAGCTTTGTCAATGGCTTTGAGAACATTCTCTGGGGGTAGAACATCCACACTGGACTCCCAGCTCCATCATTCTCCCACTCGGGACCTGGAACCAGTTCGTTATTGACCTGTCACCCAGTGAGAACACCAGCCGTGCCTTGCTCCTTGCAGGGCCATGCAAGGAATCTGGGAATTAGTGCACACAGAGGACGTGGCCCCCTGCACTTAGTAAGCTCAACACAGGTTAGCTTTTGAAAGAATCAGAATTTTTCTCATCAGAGGATCTTGGCCTCATCCCTGTGATGAAGTACCCAGGACGAGTCCTCTAATATGTGGAGGTTGGGCAACACCCTTAAACTTGCCTCTCACCCTGACAAGATATGACAAGTCTGGGGCCAGGCAGTTCTGGAGTGCTGCTCTCATGCCCATGCCTGAATAACATGGATGGGATTCTTGTGTTACCAATGGGGAATCGGAACTAGAGGAGTTGAGTGCCTTCTACCAGGTCACCCAGATTCTTCTCTTCTAGAAAGATATGCCTTAGTTTCTGTGGGCCCCAATTTCTCTGCCCATGTGGAGTTCCCAAAGGACAACACCCTGCAGTTAGGGAGGGCCCACAGCTGGTGCCTGGAGGTTGTCTGGGCCAGGGAATGTCAGGCCTGAGATATACAAAGACCGCCCCCCCCCCTTAAAGAACAAATATTCTTCCAGACCCTGGGTTATTTCTGTTATACTATGACTTAGATGCATACTATCATGTTTGCTGTTAAAAGTCCCTTCTCTTTCTGGCTCCAGACATCTATAAACCATAAATGACTTTGCAAATTAGATATAAAGTGTACAAAGAATAACATTCAAATAAGGACTGTTCGCTGAGGAGCAGGGGTACAAAGCCAGGCGTGGGAGGAGCCCAATGCTCTCAGCTGCTTGACCCGAGTTACTGTCAAGCCTGAGTTTGACCTGGCAGCTCTGACTTCATAGGACCTTCCCTGGCCCTGAACACTCCATTCACTACTAAGCCCGCCTCAGTTCTCTTCCCAGCAGCCTGCAGCACATACTGCAGCCCTTACAGGGGCCCACACAGCCCCAGGCGGCCGCACACATAGCACCTTGGCAGGCTGCTGTGCAGCAGACCTTGAGACAACAAGGATACCAATCAGAGACAGAGTGGACAGAGTCAGTGAAGGTGGGTGCCTTTCCTGGGTGCAGAGGCCAGGCAGGAAGGTTATGTCTGGAGGCATATTAACGCCCGGCCGAGAGAGCTGGACTGTAGAAAGAGAGATCCAGGGAGAAAGAGAGGAGAGAGAGAGAAACAGACATGCTCCAAGCAGCCATGTGGACCCACAGAGGTAGGGAATGATGGCGATGGGGGCTGCTTTGCGACACCCCCTCAAACAACACTTTCCCTTGGACGAAGTCACCTTGAGTGGTTTTCTGTCTCTTAAGAATATAAAAACCCTCCATCTCTAAGACAGAACCATTGATAAGCCTTTTGCGGAGAGGAAGAACGTGACCCACAGGCTTTTAAGAGGACCCCTCTGGCAGCTGTGTCCACATGGTTTGGAGAAATGCACGGCTGGAGACGAGGAGCTCAGGGGGCGGATGGTGTGAATAAGGAGTCTTTTGGTTGCCAAGGCCAGAAACCTAACTCCAGTCCTCTCTGGTAACGGGGAGCATGAGGTGTGTAGAATCGGAGAGAAGACTGAGCCCCCCAGCCACAAGAAGAGGGGAGTGCTCCTGAGCCACAGAACCTTCCAATAGCAGAGACCCACTGCCACCACCAGGTGTCTCTGCCCCACACCTTCTGCTTCTCTGCACGCTGGCTTTGCCCTCTCTCATTGGGCATTGGCATATTGTATGTGGTGCTAATGGCTTCTGCTCCTCACCCCTGCAATGCCAGCTTCCAGAGAGGGGGCAGCTGCCGAGCCAGTCACATAGCAGCTGTCCCTTCCTAGAGGCCATGGTCCTGCTTAGTGTGCAGGGATGAAGTCCCCAGAGCAGGCAGCGTCAGGGGGCAGCAGAAGAGGGGCAGAGGTGAGGCCTGTGACCTGGAAAGGAAAGACCAGGACTTCCCTGGTGGGGATAGTTCCGCTTCTGTCCTTGGGTCAGTGGAAGCAAAAGTCACCTCTTCTCCCTCTGCCTCTCCCTTTGGTAGGTATGAAACACGGAACTCCTTGTCAGGCCCCTTCCTGACCTCTGTGATGGGGAAAGAAGCTGGGGAACGCGAGTTCTGGCAGCTCCTCCAAGCCCCCGACACCCCGCTGCTAGAAGGTGAGTCTGGCGGCCTGCCACCTCTGGACATTGCCCCACTTTGGCCTTGTTGCCTCAAGGCTTCCCTGGCTCACTTCGGCTTTCCCCTGAGCCTTTCTGGGCCTCCGCCTCAGAAGATAACTGATGTGCAAAGTGGTTTCTAAGTTACTGAACTGAATGCTTACGAATGTTTATGTAAGTTATTGTGGCAACTCTAGGAAACAAGGCAAAAAAGAGGAAAATTGAAACCACCTATCATTTGCTCCCCAGAAATCGCTTCTTTTAACTGTTGGTATGGTTTCTTCCAGCTAATTTTTAAAATACGTATGTTTTGGGGCACCTGGGTGGCTCAGTTGTTAAGTGTCTGTCTTTAGCTCAGGTCCTAATCCCAGGGTCCTGGAATTGAGCCCCACACCATGCTTCCTGCTCAGTGGGCAGTCTGCTCCCTCACCCACTCCCCCTGCTTGTGTCCCCTCTCTCGCTCGCTCTCGCTCTCTCAAATAAATAAATAAATAAATAAAAGTAATATTTTTCAGAAAAATGGAGCCATGCTCTGTAGCAATGCCATCCAACAGAAAGTAAGTGCGAGGCATGTGTGTAATTCCAAATTTTCTATGTGGTGACACTAATATTAACAATACATCTCATTTAAGCAAATTATACAAGATACTATTATTCCAAGATATATAATCAATGTAAAATTATGAATGGCATTTTTGCATGCTTTTTTTGTTCTAAGACTTCAAATGCACAATAGCCGTGTGCAGCTGATGTGAGCATACTGGGTTGGCAGCTCTGTATACTGTTTTGCAACTTTATTTATTTTTTTTTTTAAAGATTTTATTTTTATTTATTTGACAGACAGAGATCACAGGTAGGCAGAGAGGCAGGCAGAGAGAGGAAGGGAAGCAGGTTCCCTGCTGAGCAGAGAGCACGATGTGGGGCTCGATCCCAGGACCCTGGGATCATGACCCGAGCCGAAGGCAGAGGCTTTAACCCACTGAGCCATCCAGGCACCCCTGTTTTCCAACTTAAAAAAATTTTTTTTTCTTTTTTTAAACAAATATTTTATTTATTTACTTGTTATTTTATTAAAAGATTTTATTTATTTATTTGAGAGAGAGAAACAGAGATGGCAAGAGAGAGCAGGATGTGGGAAGAGAGGGAGAAGCAGGCTCCCCGTTGAGCAAGGACACTTAATCCCAGAACCCTGGGATCATGACCTGAGCTGAAGGCAGACGCTTAATAACTGAGCCACCTAGTAGCCCCTATTTATTTATTTATTTATTTATTTATTAAAGAAAGCTCTAGGGCAATCCTGTTGGGACCCCTCTCTGTCTTAAGACCCTTTTCTTTATTTTCACTTAATAAACTTAATAAACTTCTATCGCTTTAGTAAAAGAAAAATGTAATAATAAGGTAAGTTCTGTGCCCAGTGTGGGACTCGAACTCACAACCGTGAGATCAAGAGTCACCTGCTCTACCGACTGAGCTGGCCAGGCACCCTGCAACTTATTTTTCTCATTCTTAACATATTGTAGACCTCTGTGTTGTTACATGTAGATCTTCCCCATCCTTTGGAATACCATGTAGAATATATCACTCACAAGGGTATTTGGGGCTGCAGGTAACAGGAAACGATGCAGACTAGCTTCCACTCTATGATCTCCATTAGCTCAAGTGTCCAGAGTCGAGAGGGAACGAGGACTTCGGGGCTGGTGTAACCTGGACTCCAGCCCTGTTTCCTGGGACTCCGTACTCCTCTTTTTGTTGGCTTCCTCACCCTTCTTGCATTTTCCCAGGGCAGCTCCCTTTTAAAACTTTGCCTCAAGCAGACAAAGGTGGAATTGGGACACGGGCACATTCCTGGACCCATCCTTGTTGTTAGGAGATGGCCTGGGCTCCGCGCTTGCCATCAGCTGGAGAACAAGGATTGCCACACAACTGGTGTGGGCCAGGCAGGGCCTGCCTCAGCACTGGGTTCTGCAGTGGGGCATGGAGTGAGATGGGGAGGCTGCGGTTCTCCATTCCTGCTGGATAGTTAGGGTTTTAACTCCTACAGTTCAAGCAGTCGTGAGCATCCTTGTGCATTAGCCCGGTCACCAGACAGATTCTGAAGGGTCATCTGTCCTTGCTCTTGCTACCCAGAGCTTCTGCTGGGCACCTACTGAGTGCCAGGCATTGGGTCAAATGCCTTCCAGAATGTGGGCCTTTCTGAGGGAGCCCAAGAAAAGCCATTCTTTCCCTGCCTGCTTCTGAACAGATTGAGAAGTAAAGAGGAGGCAGATGGAGACCCCAGATCTGGCCTCTATTACTGATAAAGCCTGGGCTGGAGGGTGTAGCCTGCGGCAAGCCCATTTCTGAAATGACTACAGTAATGGGAATGCCAGCACTCCCAAAGGTGAAATAACTTGCCCAAAGTCACACCACTGATGAGAACAGAGCTGGGGCTTGTCCCCAGATGCCATGCTGGGGCCTTGACTGTCTCTAGTGGGCAGAGGCTGGCTCCAGCAGACTTCACTCGTGATCTTGGTTGTCCCTCCAGACCACACTGAGCAAATCTCCCTTCCTGATGGCCCCTCAAGAGACCCTGAAGACAGTGACCCTGTCTATCAGGTGTTGTCAGGGTTCTCTGGTTCCTTTGGCCCCATGCTGGTTATCCAGAATGCTGTCCCAACCCCTCTGCCTGGCAGGCTCCCCCACTTGGGGGGCCTCAGGAGCCCTGAGGTCACAGCTGATTTCAGTTTCCAGACTGGCTCTGGACAGCTCTCACTTTCCCGCCACCAAGCCCTCAGTAGATCTCATACACCCTGGCCTCAGGGCGCTTGTCCATAAGAAGAGGTGGTGGTAGGGGGTGGGATTCTCTGACCTGCTAACCCTCCCCCCCAATGTTCAACCTGTTTCTGCAGGCATTGCTGACTATACCCCCAAGGATGGACAAACTATCGAGCTGAGGCTGGTCAGCTGGTAGTCCCTGGGCTCACCCACCCCAGCAGCCTGGCCTACCTCTGGTGGCCTCCGCCTGCCCTCCAGACATCGAAGTAACAGGCACACGCCCAGCCCTGCTGCTACCTCACGTGTACTTGGAGCAGTGTCCCCTGGATTACTCAGCCACCACCCTTGCCAAGGTCCTCAGCCATCCCCCACCCTGAATCAGGGAACCACGCACCTTCCCTGGGGAGCTGTCTGCGGGCGTCTGGCCCCTCCTGGCCCCACTGGCATCCCCCGAAGGCCTGCTCCTGGTCGGAAGGGGTCTAAAGCAGCTCAGCCTCCTCAACACAAGGAGGAGAAGTCACCGGCCACTGGTGTCGTGAGTACTGCCCCCTCTGGGACTGGGGTCCTGCGAGGAGACCTCTCTGGCCCTGGGGGCTGCGGCCCTGATCCCTGCTCTGTACTCCGGCCTTCCGGATGGCAGAGTGGCCGCTGGTGGGGGGGCGCTGCAGAGCTGCTCAAAGCCTGTCTCTGGAATGATTAAAGTGTTGATTGTGCACCTGCCCCGGTGTCCCGATGCCTCAAGCTCAAAACTGAGTACCAGGGGGCTGGAGCACAGAAAGAGGGGGCCCCTGGGGGCAGCACAGGAAGGCAGGGGAGGGGGCTGGGAGGGAGCCCTGCTGGCGGTGCCAACACTGATTACTGTTGAGGGAATATCTCCTTGCTAGACGCTTCCTTGCACAACTCTGAGGTTGTGGGTATTTTTGTTTTCATCTCTGCTTTGTGGATAAGAAAATTGGTACTCAACAAGGGCGTGTGACTCACCCACAATGTCAGGCAGGGGCATGGCTGAGGAGACACAGGCCTGGCCTGAGGTGACCTCCTGGCTCTTGCACTCAAACACTGAAAATTGGGGGGCTTCCATGGTATTTTTAATCACATGGCAGAACCCAGGAGCTTAGAGCATTTTTTTTTCCCCAACACAGGGTACCTCCCCAGGCCTCAGTGGCCTGGGGCCAGGGACCTTGCCTGTTAGTGGGAGGGCCCTGAACTCTGGGCTGACCTCTGGGAAGTAGGGTTCAGGCCAGGAAGACACCCCACATGCCCCACCTCACTGAGGTTAGGAAGGGGGGCCTGCCTTCATGGGGGCTCTCTGATAAGAGTGTTATATAGATGCCTCTTTCTAGAGCTCCAGTTTCAAATATTTGGGGCCTGGGGAGGGAAGGGAAGTAGGTGATTTAAAAAATTCTTACATTGAAACAATCATCAGAATATCAGAAAGCCACACAGAGATGCAGCCTATTTTCAAGATGAAATATCTGAGCTCAGGACCCCAGAGGGCTTGTTCACTGTCCCTTCTTGATCACCATCAGGGGTGCTTCTCAGAGGATTCAGAACCTGTGCCGGGCTCTGTGGTTCTTCTACCGTCCTGTCAAAGAAGGGTGGAGACTCAGAGAGGGCTGAGTGACCTTGTCCAGGCTGTGTGACCTGGAGGTGGCAGAGCCCAGATCCTCCCCCATTGACCACAGGCCCTAGGTACTTGCCACTTCAGTACCCGGCTCCCTCCTCACCGGACAAGACAGCAGTGAGGAAACCACAGGCCCCTCCCACAGAGAGGATACTGGCAGTGGCAGGTCTCAGGCCAGGCTAGAGAGAGGATGGGCAGGAACGACAGGGACCCCCCCGCACTGGGCATTTGAGGGTGCACAAATGGGGTGTGATCTACCCTCCAAAGGGACTATTTTAGTTGGGGTGTGTTTGGCTCTGAGGAGCAGGAAACTACTGAATCCTACTCAGATCAAAGGATATTGGCTGAAAAAACCCAGCCCACCAACTCAGGGGCAGTCAGGGGCGGTAGGGAAATGAAAGTTAGGGTTCAAATTCTATCACCTCCACTATGCTCACTAGTCTCTGTGTCTTTCACTCATCAGCTTCTTCTGAGTATGGCCCCAGCGGTGACTCTGTTACCTTCCAGTTCAATTCCCCAGCCCCCTCTCCCTTCCTCAGACTATGTCCCAAAGCCTAGAGAGGGGGTCTGTCCAGCCCAGCCTGCCTATGGATTCTGGGCCTGGTGTCTAGCCTGGCAGAATCTGCTGGACCCTGAGAAGGGGTGTCGGTGAGAGCACAAGCATGTCTGGTGCAGGGCCCCATAGTGAGAGTCTGAGAGTCCCTGGGGATTGAGAACCAGGTTTGTGTCCCACCGGCATTTAGATCTGTAGACAGGTCTCTCCAGACAGACCACTTCCCCTCTCTCACAACCCTGGGATGGCACCTGGGTTTGCTTAGCATGTTCATGCCTGTGAGCTCATGTCACAGGTGGGGAAACTGAGGTCGTAGCAGTGAAATGATTTATCTAGGGACATGCAGTGATGAGAGAGGTCTGTTCCACAGCCTCTGCAGCCCAGTTGCTAGAAATGGGTTCTTCTCCTGGTGCCCCCCAGAGTCCCTTCCTGAGTCACCTGCTTCCAGGTGGGGCCCCAAAGGGCAGCAGTCGGATGTGAGGGATTTGGGAGTCTGGGCAAGAGCAGCCTGCTTTGGGGGGCTCTGGGCTTTTGGATGGACCCCAAGGACCATGAAACAGCCCCATTTTTGCATAGGGGAAAATCCTATGGAGAGTCTTGGGGTCTACAAGTCAAGGCAGGTTAAAAACTGGGGCTCTAGGGGGTGTCTCAGTGGCCTTCCGCTCAGGCCGTGATCTCAGGGTCCTGGGATCAAGCCTTGCCTCAAGCTCCCTGCTCAGTGGGTAGTCTGCTTCTCCCTGTCCCTTTGTCTCCTCCCCCTGCTCATGCTCTGTCTCTGTCTCTCTCTCAAATAAAGAGAATCTTAGGGAAAAAAAAAAAACCAAAAACAACAACTTGGGGCTCTGGACCTAGACAGACCTAGTCTGAATCCCCCACCTGCACTCAGGCTGCACAGTCCCTGCTTTGAGCTGTGCCCTCAGCCTCTCCCTTGCCCCCCACCACAATGTGGGCAGCTCTGTCCATCCCACCATGCCCAATCAGGCCTCATCTTGAATAATCCTCTAACCTACCCCTTATCAGGCATGGCAGGTAGGAGCTGCTTGGAAGAGCTGTAAACACTGTGTATCACTCCCTGCTCTGAGAAGGTCAGGGTGTTTAATAGTTTTTAAATTACTATAATTTTAATTAAAGGAAACTTCCTGGAAAACTGACAAAATCTGAAAAAGAATATAACCCTTAGGGGGCACTGATTACTCTTCTTCAGGAAGTGGGTGTGCGGGGAGGTTTCCCCTTGGCTAGCTCAGTTCTCTCCCACAAACCCTCCAGGAGAAACCCTGTCTAAATACCCCTTTATTTGAGTTCTTGACGTGGATATCCCTTGTCCTAGAATTTGGGCCATTAACCAGCTATTTGCAGGCTCCAGCAGGCATCGGAATTACCAGAGGCAAATGTAAAAATTCAGATTCCTGGGCCCACCAGAGAGCGTTTGATTCACCAGGTCTCCGGTGAAAATGAGGGCGGGTGCCGGGGGTACCGGGTTGGGGAGGGAGAGGACATAGGCTGTGCAAATCCTTGTCCAGTGATTATGATGGAGCTTGCGGGACACTTGTCGTTCCGCGTCTGACCACGAGGCGGCGCCGCGGACCGAGCTAAGTGGTTCCCTTTGAGGTCTTTTTCCTCCGGACAGGCTGGTGTCCTTAGGACTTGCTGGTCAGACAACAGGCCAAGGGTGAGCCGTGTTCCGGTGGGCAACTTCTGTAGGGAAGGAAGCCTGACGTCAGAAAAGAGGCTCGCAGCTGGCAGTGGACACCAGCCTGCGCCAGGCATTCCACCTTGGTTTCTGCGCACTTGGACTCCAGAACTCAGAGTCCAGGGTCCAGCCTGGAATGCGAATCAGCTTGTTCTGCTCTGGGGTGCGCGGTTTACCCAGCCCTGAGCAAAGAGAGCATCCGTCGTTCAGATGGGAAAGGAGAGACCCAAACAGGGGCAAGGGCTTAGTGGCAGCTGCTCTGGCTCCCAGCCCTCCTGGGGCTCTTTGTCCTGCTAGGACTTGGGGCAGAGGGTGGACCCCAGGAAGTTTAGCTGTGAGTCAGTTCTGAGTGCCCAGGGAATGGGACCGGGGCTGCTGGCCAGGGATAGATGCTGGCTGGTACCCCGCTTCCACAAATGTGGGTGGCCTTGGTGATTCAGTTTCCCTGTGCCTGCCTAGGAGGGCCGGCCCTGGGCTGGGAGAGGGAGGAAGTGCTGGGAATAGGGAGGGGCTATGGAGGGGCCTTAAGGGGCCCGGTGGTCCAACTCTTTTGGATGTTGAGGTCCCACGGAATAACTGTGGCCAGAGATCGAGTGGTTCCGAGACTAGTCCTGGGATGAAGGTCCCTGGGTGGGGGTCCTTGAAGATGCAGTCCCTTGTGAGGCTGGGGGTTTTATCGGGCTCCCTCAAAAAGGCACCTCACTGTTCCCGCCCTGCGTTGGTCTCTATCGGGGGCTTGCCTTGGCGCTGGGTGTGGAGGGTTCTGATCCCTCGCTGGTAGGGGAGAGGGGGACAGGCAACCTGGCCACTCCAGCTGGGGGACTCTGCTGTCGGAGGGACTACGAGGAGGATGGAGGAGGGGCTGTGAGCGGGCGGCTTGGGGGAGGAGCGAGATATCGCTCCTGGCTCCGGGGGCGGGGCCTCGCCAGGGGCGGTGCTGGGGGCTCCGCTCAACTTTCCGGGTGGGGCGCAGGCGGTGGCAGTGGAGGCGGGGCTTAAGAGCGCGGGGCCTCGCCCGCCGGGCTGGCGGGGCTGAAGCCTGGCGGGAGCTGCAGCGGGAGCCGCATCGCGGGCCGCCGGGAGCCCGGGCCGCCGGGAGCCGGAGCCGCCAGGAGCCGGAGCTGGCGCGCAGGCCCTGCCGGAGCCTAGCCGAGCCGAGCCGAGCGAGCTCGTCTCCTGGCACCGGCCTGAGCGCGGGCCGGTGTGTCAGCTAGCCGCTGGGCCTGGTCGCACTGTCGGAGGAAGCGAGCCGCGACCACCGGGCAGCACCGGGAGCCGGTGCCCGGATCGCCCCTCCCGGGCCGGGGCCCGGCCTGAACAAGCCGTAGGTCGCGGAGTCTAGACCGAAGAGAAAAAGGAACGAGGACTATATTATCTAATCGTGGAGTGGGCTTAAAAGCGCGAAGAGTGGGGACTTCACCTGGGATTGGGCAGAGGTTCCTGCAGCGTACTAGGCGAGCTTGAGCACCGGAGAGCCTGGCATGCCAGCCGCTCGGCCTGGGTTTGGCCGTGCTGCAGCCAGGAGCACAGCATAGTTCCCAGACCTTAGCTGGCACAGGCCTGGGACAAGAAGCAGTGTCCTCACCTGTCTAAGACTGGGCCCAGGATCTGAGGAACTGGATCCGGCCTGGCCCAGAGTGGGACTCTCTGGTGGCCTACAGCTGGTCACTGGAGAGCTGTTCTCCTGCCCCATACCCACTGGTACGGATGTGTCGCAGCCTGCCGGAGCACCATGATGGCAGGATGACCTCAGCGGAGGCAGTGGCAGCAACTAGTGGTGCACGGGTGGCTGGGTCCCCCGAGTGGCCCCCCGACACCCCGCAGGCCCTTGGGCAGCCTGGCCGGGCCCGGGTGGCAGTGGCAGCACTGGTGTGGCTGCTGGCAGGAGCCAGCATGTCAGGCCTCAACAAGTGGATCTTCACTGTGCACGGCTTCGGTCGGCCCCTGCTGCTGTCTGCGCTGCACATGCTGGCAGCAGCACTAGTGTGCCGCTGGGGGGCACAGCGTCCCATGCCCCGCCGCACCCGCCGTCAAGTGCTGCTGCTCAGCCTCACCTTTGGTACCTCGATGGCCTGTGGCAACGTGGGCCTGAGCTCTGTGCCCCTGGACCTGGCACAGCTGGCCACCACCACCACACCGCTGATCACGCTGGCCCTGTCCGCGCTGCTGCTGGGCCGGCGCCACCACCCGCTGCAATTTGCTGCCATGGGCCCCCTCTGCCTGGGGGCCGCCTGCAGCCTGGCTGGTGAGCTCCGGACCCCACCCGCGGGCTGTGGCTTCCTGCTGGCTGCTACCTGCCTCCGGGGCCTCAAGTCCATCCAGCAGAGTGAGTGCCTGGGCCACCGGCTGAGAAGGTGGGGTTTGGGGTGGGTGTGTGGCCTGGATGGCCCTGAGGGGGGTATGGCTATTATTCCTTTTTTCCAGATGGAGAAACTGAGGTTCATGCCTTTGTAAAAGGCAGAGACTGAGGCTTGGAAAGGACCGACAGCGCAGAGAATCCCAAGCCCCCAACTTAGGGTCGAGACTCCAGCCAATATTTGATAACAGTTGCTGTTGATCTGTCTCACATTTTTTCAAGCCCTTTATCTCATTGGATCGCCACACTGCCCTGATAAAGGAAGTCACTGTATTGTCCACTGACGGGTAGAGAATTGCCCTGGGTCACGTGGCTAGTGAGCAGCATCGGCAAGATCTGAACCCAGGCAGTCAGACTCCGTGCTGTCCAAGTGGTGTGGTGTGAGGCGTTGGACCCTGAGGGAGATCTGATAATGGGGACCCAGGAGAGAGAAGGAGACCGAGACCTTGAGCTGGGATTTGGAAGCCGAGGAGTTTGGCTAAAATCTGGAAAGCGCTATGTTTACTGGGAGCTGCAATTTAACAGGCCCCATGCTGGGTGCTGACCTTGAATTGCCATGGCAACTACCACCTTCATTCTCATTTGCCAGGGACCAAGACCTAGAGGTCACCAGGTCACCTCACTCCGAAGAAAGGAGATGGGGGGCTCTGGACAAAAGGCGAGTTGGAGGCTCCAGGCCTAGACCCTGTTAAATCCCTGTGTGTGAGGGTAAAGCCTTCCTGTCTTACCAAGGGACATCTGAGTCTCAGCCCCACTGTCTCTCTGCCTCAACCTAAGGGAGATGTGGGGGAGGGCAGGATACCCACTCGGGGTGGGGAGGCCTGGGATCCAGCCACGCCTTTGCTCATACTTGCAGGTCAACTTTGAGCAGATCTGGGTCTTATCTGGGCCTCAGTCTCCCTATCTGTTCGGAGGAGGAGGATTGGCGTTGATGGAGTCCCATGGGCGTCTTGCTGTGTCCCCCCTTCCTGCCCTGAGATCTGTGACCCAGGCCTGGGAGAAGAAGGAGGGGGCTTCAAGGGACCCCTAAGCTGGGGTTGGGGGCATCCTGCAGGCAAGGGAAGGTGGAAGTCAGAGCTCAGCCGTTCCTGGCATCTTCAGAGTCAGAACTCGGAGGCCCTGGCCCCATCCTCTTGGGCCCTGAGGCAGGGCCAAAGCTCCCTTCTATTTTTGCCTTCGGGTTACATGAGAACTGGTGACTGAGCTTGGGCCTGAGTTCTGGGCATGAGTCGGCAGCAGGAAACCTGACCTCTTGCCCTCCCACCCCCACCCCACCCCGGGCAAGGTCACAAGGCTGGGAAGGCCCCAGCCTTCAGGCCCATAGCATGCCTGCTTCTCACCTAGGCCTCAGGCATGAAAGCGCAGGTGCCTGGCATTGGTCTGTTTCTTGGCTTCTGCCAGCTCCCTCCTTCTCTACTGAGTGTCAACCGCCTGGCCCTCAAGGTGGGTGGGGTGTGTCCTCCAGGCTCCCACAGCATCCTCTGCTTCCCTTGTCACAACTGTGATGTCCCGTATTGTAGCCACTTGGCTACCTGATTGCATCCCACCAGACAGGAGCGCTGAGAGGGCATGGACTGGCTTTGGACATCTCCATGTCCCCCAGTACCCGGCCTTGAGGCCTGGCACAGCCACGTACTCCTTCAGTGGCTAGGTTATTAATGGTTCTGATAGCAGAATTGGCAAACTGGTTAGGGTACATGGGTCAGGGTGCTAAGGAGGGAGCTTAGGAGGCTGGAGGGCACCCCTTTCCCCAACCAAGCTGGGAGCCTGGCAGAGATGGGGGAACAGACTGGAGCCAGGAAGTGAGATGGGTTTTGGACAAGAGGAGGTTTCTACTTCCAGGGGCTCCAGATTCAGACTAGAGTGCAAATGGCAGGCTGAGAGCAGACTCCGTGGAGTAGGGGTGAGAGGCCAGAAGAGGATCACCCAGGCGGCCATGGGCAGGGCTAGTCATTTCCTTCCAGTCTGGGCCACTTGCACGCCAAGGTGGGGCTACGCTCCCAGAAAGGCTGGGAAGTGGGGTGCCAGCTTGCTGAACCCACCTGTAGCAGAGAGCAGTCTGACTTGGTCCCTGCTTGAGCTCTCAGGCTGGTGGGGAGACGCACTCAAGGAGCAGAGACTTCAAGGACAGGAGAAAAGTTCTAGAGCCAAGGTGGGCACAGGTGTGGTCAGGGGTGGTTTCTTTTTCCTGAGGAGACAAGAGGAGAGCATTCTGGGACTGAGAAGCACGCCTTGCCAGGGGCCCAGGTGGCAGTCAGCAGGGGCAGTGTGGGGATCATGACAGCTCTTGTGGAGAGCAATCGCCACTGGGCACCAGGTCCTGGGCTCAGCGCCTCGCACACTCCCGTGAGCAGGGGTGTTGTCACACACGAGGAGATGAGGCCTAGAGTGACTTGTGTGATATCACACAGCTAGTGATGGAGCAAAGTTGGGCTAAGCCAGCAGCCAGCGGAACAGAGGGTCTAAAGAACATTTGTCTGTCTGTGGCAGAAGCCTGAGTGTGTTCAGATGCTGAAACAAAATTGCCTTTAGAGAAGAAGAGGTTGAAGTAGAGGGTTTGATGGGGCTAGGCAGGGAGGGGTCATTCAGAAGGCAGGGCCGTAGGCTGGCATTTGAGGGCCCTGGGTGGGACGAGTGGCCTGTGGCAGAGGACCACTGTTCTTTCCCTTGGCTGCAGGGAGGGCAGGCAGAGGCTGGGTGGGATGCAGAATGGGCAAAAGGCACTGGAGGTGGTGGGGAGGTTAGGACCTTCTTGCCTGGCTACATCACGGAGGCTGAACTTCAAGGTGAAGTTCACCTCAACACCTTCCAATGATGGGACCTTTAACATACAAGCCACGTGCTGCTTGCTTGTAATAGTGCTAAATTGGGAGTGAATGAGCAGGAGGCATTCCAATTATCTGTTCATTTCTAGAAATGCTTGAGCCGGAGGGACTGTTGCCTAGAGAACAAAGCCAAAACATCAAAATGAAACTGAGAGAGAAATACAGTTTTCCTCTTCTAGCCTATGAGTAAGCGCCCCTATGGCTCTTTGGAAAGCGTGTGTCAGAAAATGCACAGAGACTCCAAGAGCCCCGGGAGGGGGCCTCGATCAATTACTCATCTCTCTCCACTCAAGCTTGGAGAAGGCCCCAGAACATCATCGCTGGTGTGCAAATACTGTCATTTCACCCGAGCAGTGTCTTACTTTGACGATGGGCACTGCTTCCTTTGTGAACAGCTGAGTGTTAACATATATAAGCGTAGACACACACACACACACACACACACACACACACGTGCACACTCGGGCACACATTCGCCCATATGCAAGCTGGTACGATCCTCTCTTTGCTTGCAAAACCAAAAGGTTTCCGCTTAGTCCTGGATTCATCTTGACAAGACTTAGTGTTGGTAGTAGCAAAAGATGCTGATTATGAGTTATAAACAGGGAGGGAGAGCCAAGGGCAAACAATGACTTTCTTCTTGTTTGCCTGTCATCCCAGGGGTCATAAGTGAATGAAGCAATGAATGAACCCACCATCTGACGCCAATTTATTATCATAAAACTTTTTTTTTTTTTTGGCTAGGAAGTGGCCGAGCTGGGACCTTCTGCTGGCTTTTCTGCTGCTATGGTGGTGGGCGCTGCGGTGTGGGGTGGTGGGTGGGTAAGGACGGAGATCAAGAAAGGTGGATCAGGGTCACTTGGTACAGGGCCTTCGGAGCTGCTTAAGAACCTAGGCTATTTTTCTTCAGGGTCTGGGAAGCCCCCAAAGTTTTTTTTTTTTGGAGCCACAGTTCATGTTTTTTTATCTTTTGGCTATCACAAGCAGATTATCCTTTCAGGCTGTGGAAGGCAGTTGGAAGTGAATGAAAATAGGCTTATTTATTTACCTTTTTACATTGAGTGAGCACTTACCCTACAAAGGCTTTGTGTCCTCTCTTTTAATCTTTACAACAACACCATGTATGAGGTGTTGTCGCCTACCTTTGCAGGTGACACAGAGGTTAAGTGCCAGGTCCCAGCCGGTAAGGAGTGGGTATAGGTCACAGCAAAGGGAACATGGGTAGATTCTGGACTGTCATGGGAAGAAGCAGGAGCTACTAATATCGCCTGAGGGATTGGTGCAGGCTTCCAGGGTGATGGGCCCCGGAGCCCCTGCCGGGTCATCCAGGTTGTGGGTGGGGGGAGCTGTCTACCTCTGGGTGCTGATGGCTGTTGTCCTGGTTGCAGGTGCCCTGTTACAGGAGGAGAGGCTGGACGCGGTGACCCTGCTGTATGCCACCTCGGTGCCCAGCTTCTGCCTGCTGGCGGGTGCGGCCCTGGTGTTGGAGGCCGGTGTGGCCCTGCCACCTGCTCCCACCAGCTCCCACCTCTGGGCCTGCATCCTGCTCAGCTGTGTGCTGTCTGTGCTCTACAACTTGGCCAGCTTCTCCCTGCTGGCTCTCACCTCCGCCCTCACCGTCCACGTCCTGGGCAACCTCACTGTCGTGGGCAATCTCGTCCTGTCCCGACTCCTGTTTGGCAGCCGCCTCAGCGCCCTCAGCTACATGGGCATTGCACTCACCCTTTCAGGAATGTTCCTTTACCACAACTGCGAGTTCGTGGCCTCCTGGGCTACCCGCCGGGCCTTCTGGCAGAGGGACCGGACTGGCAAAGGTCTTTGAGACCAAGGGACCAGCTGGGCTCCCTGGGACAGCCCCAGCCTGAATCCAACCTTGGCCAATGGCCATGGGAAAAGCAGAGAGCAGGCAGCCACTGGGGCCTTGGGAGAGAGGTGGTGGGGGAGCCTTCTGGAAGGACCATCTTGGAGGCTGGAATGGGGATTCCCAGAGAGAAGCCACCTCCTGTCCCTTGCCTGCCTCTCATCACGGACCTCACTCACCACTGGATGGTGGGTCCAGACCTGGCACAGTCACTGTGCTTGAGGGACTGATTATCACGATGAGCACCAACTACTACTCCAAAAATTGCTGGCCAAACTTTGAAAACCTCACCATGTTCTGATGACGATGATGACGATTCTTGGCGATTGCACAATCCTTCCTCCAGGAAGTGGGGGAGGCAGCTAGGGGGCCCAGGGAAGGGCTTCTTTGTTGCTGGGATCCCCTGGGGATTGGGGTCATCAATGCCAACTCCAGGCAGCTGCTGTAGCCTCACCCCTCGGCCTCCCAATTTTGGGTCTTCCATCCTCAAATAAACTATTTTTGCTTGTAGAACTGTGTCATTCCTCAGGGTGACAGCCAAGGAAATACAGGGAGAGCTCTGGGCCTGCTGGCTGCTGGATCCCCTACCCAGAAACAAAGACATCCCCCCTTACCCATCAGGGCCTGTCTGGGCCCCCTTCTCTTACTGGCCATTGCTCACATTCTTCATGGTGACAATGGTTTCCTCCCTGCTCTGCTCTAGCTTCTCTACTTCACCTTCTACATAGCCCCAGAAGGTTCTTTCTAAAACACACACCTTCTGGGGCTCTATACTGCTCCTGGGCTAAAGTCAGAACTTCCTGCCCCAGACCACAAGACCATTAGGATCTGGCCCCCGTGGCCTCACCAGATTCCTGTCTCACTTCCTTTCCTCGGGCTCTACCTCCCATCCTTACCAACAGGCACCTGGCCTGGGAAGGACAGGCTCAGGGTTTCCTGGCCCTGGTCTCCACCCAGGCTGGCCTTTTGGAGGGGAAGTGGGCCCAGGCTGAGTCACTCACTACCCACCCTGCCTGTGACTCAGAGATGCCGCTGGCCCAGCCCTGTCCCTGTGCAGCCTGGGCATTTCCAGCCTCCCCTCTGAGGCTTGGCCAGACAGATGTCTCTGCCTGAGTAGAGCCTCACTAGTACTCTGGACCCTTTTTTCTCTTTCCAGGGAGCCCCCTGCCCAAGTAGGAGCTTCCCTGCAGCACCCTTGCCCTGGCTCCCGGACACCCATGGAATGCTTGGTGGAAGGGTGAGCCTGCCCTGGCCCCCAAACCCCATCAGATCGGAGCCAGCCCTTGGTGGCTATGGGCGCAGGGCCAGGGTGAATTGGAGCCCTGCTTGACCCGGGGGTGGGCTTGTCACCAGACTCAGGACTATCCAGCATTGAGGATATTCCCTCAAGGTCATATTTAAAGCCCTCCCTGGGCTTTGTATCAGAAAACCCGGGCTTGTATCTCGGCCCCCTTCCTCGCTATGTGGACCCTCTCATTTGGTCTCTCGGTGTCATTGGGAGTGGGCAGTGAGGATTACTGGAATAACCGGTGGGAAGGGCTTAATGGGTGATTTCCATCACAGGCCATTGCGCCTCTGGGCTCTGCCTTTTACTAGTTGATTGCCTCAGGCAAGTCACTCCACCTCTCTAGGCCTCAGTCTTTGTACACTGCCCCCCCCCCCTTCCCCGCTGGGAAGCCTTGTCCCCAGGAGAACAGAGGTCACGTTCCTTGGGAAGCTCTTTCCTACCCCTACTGCTGTCCTGCCCCGTGCCAAGCTGAGTCAAGAGCTGCAGCTAAAGGTCACCCCAGCTCCCTGCACTCAAGTGGGGCACTGAGCCCATCCCACTGTAGGAACTAGTTTGTCAATTCTCTTCTCCACCAGACTGGGCTCTAGAAAGGCCAAGACAGCTGTCCTGCTCACCACTGTCTCCCCAGCACCAGCACAGTGCCTGGCATGGCTAGAGTAGGTGAAAGAGAATACTTGCCAAGAACAGGAGTCAGACCTGGGTCCAAACGCCAGCTCTGGTGTGTCTAAGCTGTGTGACCCCGGGCAAGGGCCTTTGCTTCTTGTGCCTCTGTGTTAAGGTGGGGCAGCAGTAGAACTGAACCCTGGCTAGGTGGGGGGATGGGAGGGTTCAGAGGGGCCTGCAGCGGGCTAATGTGTGGCAAGTGCTTAGCAGTAGTGCCTGAAACCCAATAGGTCCTCAAGAAATGTTAGCAGAATGACTCAAAACAGAACCAACAGAGCTCCTAGTTCCTCCCCAAGGCTCTTCATAGGAGCTACTTCCCTCCAGCCCAGTCTCCCATTGCACACTGAGAGCCCCCCCTCACCCCAGGGCTTGCTCTTAGAGCACAGTGGGAGGGATGCCCCAGCTCCCACCCCCTTGCCCTGCTTTGGAGGAAGCCGAGGATCTGGGTCTGTGCTGGGCGTCCTGCCATTGTGGATTCAGAACAAAGCTCCTGCCTTGTCTTAGCCCCAGCTGCCAGGGGGCCCCTCCCTGCCTCCCCAGGGGGCCCTGGGATTGTCATTCCAGAGGCCAGAGCAAACAAGGGCTCTTCTTGCTCTCTGGTCTGTTCCCACATCAGCTCAGGGAAGCCAGAAACTCCACCATCGCACTGCCCCTGCTACTTCCTGGAAAGAACACCCGGTACATTGGAGAGCCATGGGAGAGGTCGTGAGCAGGCGAGAGCCATGATGTTCAACACATAGTTCTTTCTTTCTTTTTTTTTTTTTTTCAACACATATTTCTTGAGAGTGGCCCTTTAGTTTCCTCTGGATCCTATGCGGAAGGGAAATGCAAGGGGAATTGACAGGTTGTAGAGAGATCTGGGAAGAGGTACTGTGGTCCAGAGGACAGTGGGGACAGTGTCCTGGGCACAGTACAGAGTACCATCAGCTGTGTAACAAATGGGGTAACAAATCATCCCTAAACATTGTGGCTTAAAGCAACACACGTGAATTATCTGACAGTTTCTTGGGTTCGGGTATTTGGGACTGGCTTAGTGGAATAGCTCTGGAAGTCGCCCAGGGCTGTGGCTCATATGAAGGCTTGACTGGACCTGGAGGGTCCACTTCCAAGATGGGTCATCCACACGTCTGTTGGGGGCAGGTGACCTCGGTTCCTTGCCACGTGGGCCTCTCCACAGGGCATCTTGAGTGTCCTCATGACATGGTGGTTGGCTTCTCTCAGAGTGAGTGATAAAGAGCGCCAAAAGCCACAATGTCCTTTGTGACCCAATTTCAAAAGTCACACTCCTTTCTCTAATATCTTCAATTATTGTTTAACTCGAATACTATCATTTCTCTGATATCTTAGGTCAACCCTACTCAGTAGGGGCCTTCCTACCTTGGCTACCCTAAGGGCATGAATACCAAGAAGAAGGGCTCTGTGAGGTCAGCTCAGGCTGGTTGCCATATCGGCAAATGTTCGATGTTCATTGAATGAGAGACCGTGAAGGACACAGCTTGGGACCACAGGGAATGAGGCCCCAGGTGGGATTTTGTTGGCACACCTCCATGTCCTCCCAGATATAGCACATTAGGATCCTGCCCACAGTGAACATTTTGGCAAATGTCTGCTCAGTGAGGGCCGGAGGCTGCTTTCTGTGCTCCCCACTTGCAGCCGAGAGGAGGTCTGGGCTCCTTCGTCTGGTATTTGAAGCCCTGGGGTGCTTTGTTATCTCCAAGCCCACTCCCTGTGATTCTTCTGGTCTGATGAAGCCACCCCCTGCTGCCTGGGGCTGATGGAACGTTCCAGAATCTAGGCCTCCTTCTGCCCCCTCATCACGTGCGCCTCCCCCTTCTCCCAGCCTTGCCAGCAACCCAGCTGGGTAGATTCTTGTGCAGCACTACCTGCTGCATAGACTGGGCATTTCTCTTGGTATGTGAACTTTCTCTAGTGTTCGAACCCTGCCCATGTGCTTTATGCCGGAGCCCAATATCAAAGAAGCCAAAGCTGAGGTTCCTTAGCTGAACGAGGAAGCCCCTCACCCCGGAGGCCCCTCTGCCAAACTTCCCACAAATCTAGTCCAATCCTTATCATATAGTATGAGGAAACTGAGGAGGAGGAAGAGCCACGATGATGAGCTACGTCTGCTCAGGCTGCTGTGACAGGTGCCCCAGGCTGGGTGGCTTATAAATGACAGGAGTTTCTTTCTTTCTTTCTTTCTTTCTTTTTTCTTCTTTTTCTTTCTTTCTTTCTTTCTGTTCTTTCTTTCTTTCTTCTTTCTTTCTTTCTTTCTTTCTTTCTTTCTTTCTTTCTTTCTTTCTTTCTTTCTTTTTTTAAAGATTTTATTTATTTATTTGACAGAGATCACAAGTAGGCAGAGAGGCAGGCAGAGAGAGAGGGGGAAGCAGGCTCCCTGCTGAGCAGATAACCCGATGTAGGGCTCGATCCCAGGACCCGGGGATCATGACCAGAGCTGAAAGCAGAGGCTTTAACCCACTGAGCCACCCAGGCACCCCAGGAATTTATTTCTCACAGCTCTGGAGGCTGCAAGTCTGAGGTCAGGGTGCCAGCATGGCTGGACGGCGGGACCTCTTCTAGGTCACGGCTTTGTATCCTTACATAGCAGAGGGGCTACTCGCTCTCTGGGGCCTCTTTTGTAAGGACACGGAGCCCATTCATGATGGGTACGCTCTCACGCCCTCATCACCTCCCAAAGTCCCTACCGCCTGATACCATCATCTTGGGCATTAGGTTTGGAACATAAAAATTTCAAATATTCAGACCATAGCACAAATCTGATGCAAAGGGGAAACAGCAGGGCTTGAGCCTTATCTTCTAATTTGGGAGGATTCTTCCATTTTCCCTCCCATTTCTACTCAGATCCAGGATGTGAAGCTGGGGAGTTCTGTAGGGTCTGGCCCAGGTTCACAGGGAGTGTTACCCACAGAAGTTGCCAGCCGGTATCCCCCAGCTGAGACAGCAAAACATTTTGTTTTTCTTCAGGGGAAAGCATTACAGATATTTTGCCGAGGGGAATTCTAGAAACACTTGTGGAAAAAGGCTTTTACATGTATTGAAAGCTTTCTGCTTTGGGGTGTCTCTAGGCACCTCTGAGAGTTGGGCAGGAATGGTGATTTATTCTGGATCCTCTGAGAAGCAGACACCAAGATGGAATTAAAGTGCAAGGGTATTATGAGGGCAAACATCTGCCAGAGAACACGGGAAGGGAGCTGGGAAGGCTGGGAGAGATGTCAGACCATGATGTAAGACTCTGAGTGGAGGAGAAAGTGAGGTTGGGTGTAAGTGTTCCTGACCACCCTGTGGTCTAAGGAAGGTTCAGCAAGGCCATCAGAGCCCTTGAGCCAAGGAAGGCAACCAGAAGAGCCCCATGTCTCCCAGGAATGGGTCTGCTTCAGTATTCCTGCTGTGCTCGGGAACTGTCTAGAAGGAGCCTGAGGGAAGTGTAGCCTGAGCAGAAATGTGGTGATAGATTTCACACTGCCCTTGGTCGGTTTTACTTGCTGTCATTGAAGGTCTTTGGGACATATCCTCAGGGCCACTACAGATGCCATTGTGACTCCCATTTTTATGGAGTCAGCAGAATTCCAGAAAAATTCCAGGGTCTGCCTGAAGTCACAAAGCAGAATGGAAATCCACCTTTCAACTCTCTTCCAGCTTCCTTAAGTGATATAGATCCTAAATCCCGATGTGAGATTGAGGATTCTTAGGGCATTTGGATGTAACATCCCAGGATATAGGTAAGGAGGGTTTGTGTGCTGTAGGGTCAAGAGCTACGTGTCCTTGGGGTTTGTAATGAGATCGCCATCTTAAGAAATGTTGTTCAGGGAAATTTCCAGGACCACGAGCATGTCACTATTTCTCTGACAGGGGTATAATGAACTTCACAGAAACTTTTTAAGCCAAATTTAATTCTTTAATTCACCATAAAGAAAGAAAGAAATTCTGTACTTTTAAAGTCGGAAAGTTAAAGGTTCATAAAATCACAGAGACCTGGAATCCCTGCTCCAAGCCAGGATGTTGGGCTGTGAGAATCATTTCATTCTTCCCTATTACTGCATAATACTAAAGCTCCCACATGACCTACTTTTCCTAGGTTGTTTGAGTCAAGGATCACCCTACTGAGTCTGAAGGAACAGAGTGAACTACTTGGGAAAAGGACTTGGACCCTCTCAAGAGCCCTCAGTCTCAACCTCTTCCTCTTAGGATGTGAACTCCTTTTTTTTCCTTTTTAAATATTTTATTTATTTATTTGACAGAGATCACAAGTAGGCAGAGAGGCAAGCAGAGAGAGAGAGGGAAACAGGCTCCCTGCTGAGCAGAGAGCCAGATGTGGGGCTTGATCCCAGGACCCTGAGACTATGACCTGAGCCGAAGGCAGAGGCTTTAACCCACTGAACCACCCAGGTGCCCCAGATGTGAACTCTTTTGATCCTACCACAACCAATTCAGAAAATTAAAAAGAATAATTTAAAAAGGAGGATCCAGGGGCACCTGGGTGGCTCAGTGGGTTAAGCCACTGCCTTCAGCTCAGGTCATGATCTCAGGGTCCTGGGATCGAGTCCCGCATCGGGCTCTCTGCTCAGCAGGGAGCCTGCTTCCCTCTCTCTCTCTGCCTGCCTCTCAGTCTACTTGTGATTTCTCTCTGTCAAATAAATAAATAAAATCTTAAAAAAAAAAATAAATAAAAAGGAGGATCCAAAACTATATTTCCTCAACTATGAAAAAAAAAATGCATGGAAGGAAATATACCACTATACCAAAATGTTGACTTGGTTATTGCTTCAAGATAGTCTTACAGATAGACTGTATTTGTTTTTCTTTTTCCACAAATGGGCATATATCTTTAAAAATAAATTTCTTAGGGTTCCAGTTCTGAGTAAGATAGAGTAAGCATCATCTGTCCTTCCCCCAAACGCAACCAAAAACATGGGACTGAATGGAACAGCTTTCTGAGGACTTGAAAAATGAAATGGTAGCAGGTGGTTTGGGGAAGGGAATCAGAACTTGAAGTATAAACAATCTGGCAGTGAGCTTCCTTTTTTGTTTTTTGTTCCTGTATCTCCTGGCCTGGTCTCAAAGGCAGCATGACTCCTGGAACTGTGCACAGGGCATGGAAGAAAAAACTCCAAGAAGCCCTATCTTCCTGGTCTGAGGAGTAGAAAGAAGGGCCCCTTTAGGACAAAGTAAGAGAACCCTCCCTTTTTTTCTTTTTCTCTTTACTCTTCTTTTGCCCTACTCTCAGGCAAGCCTCGTACTTAAGTTAAAATTCAGGGCAAGGGTGCTTGGGTGGCTCAGTGGTTAAGCGTCTGCCTTTGGCTCAGGTCATGATCCCAGGGTCCTGGGATTGAGTCCCCCCCCCTTCCCCCCCATCAGCCTCCCCCCAACCTCCTCCCCCCATCCAGCTCCCTGCTCCACCAGAAGCCTATTCTCCCACTCCTGCTTGTGTTCCCTCTCTTGCTGTGTGTCAAAAAAATTAATAAAATAAATAAATAAATAAACTCAGGGCAGCAACAAGGGCAGGAGCAGCTGGGAAAGCACCTAAAATCCTGAGGGGAATCCTTCCCTCGGACCAAAAGAGCCTTGGTCTAAAAAGTGTGTATGGAGGGAGGGAGCGCGGGTCAGGGGAAGGAATTCCCATTGCCTTTTCTGTCTTCGCCTGGCTCCAGAGCAGACCCAGTCACAGAATGTCTGCAGCAGAGCAGGGAAGCCAAAGGCTCTGATTTCCACATGGAGGACCTGGGGATGGGTAGCCTTGAAGACCCCAAAATGTGGGGGAGATCCTGGAGAGGAAGGAGCTGGGGAAATGGAGCCTAAAAAGTTGCATATGAACTGCCAGGCTCTAGGCATGGATCTGAGTCTAAACAGTATTCCAATGACTTTCAGAACTAAACTAGGGAGACCACCCAGACTGGCCCCTGGGTGGTACAGAATTAGGATAGATCTAAAGTACATTGCCAAAGTTTGGAAAATTAAACTGACACTGGAACTATGGCCCTTTGAATGACATTCTTTTTCTTTAAGATTTTATTTATTTCTGGGATGCCTGGGTGGCTCAGTCGGTTAGGCCATTGCCTTCAGCTCAGGTCATGATCCCAGGGTCCTGGGATCGAGTCCCGCATTGGGCTCCTTGTACGGCAGGAAGCCTGCTTCTCTCTCCGCCTCTGCCTGCCACTCTGCCTGCTTGTGCAATTTTTCTCTCTCTCTGAAAAATAAATAAATAAATAAAATATTAAAAAAAAAAAAGATTTTATTTATTTCTTCATGAGAGACAGAGAGAGAGTGAGAGGCAGAGGGAGAAGCAGGGGAGTCTGATGCAGGACTCGATCCCAGGACCCCAGGATCACAGCCAGAGCCGAAGGCAGATACTTAACCGACAGAACCACCCAGGTGCACCAGCTGTGTAGATTTGAAAGATCTTACTGGCTTTATTCAATGAGTCATGGATCTGGCAGCATTCAAACTACCAGAAAGAAAGAAGCTCCAAGGAGCTGTACAAAATGAAAGACTTTTTTAAGCAGAAGGGATTAGGTATAAGGAAGTTATTTTAGGCAAAAAAGTGGGTAGATTACTGCAAGGTTATTTTTCTTTAGGGGATGTCAAGGATCTATCAGGCAGGTTATCTAACGAGTGCTAATCAAGCAACTCCTTTTTTTTTTTTTTGTCAGAGAGAGTGAGCACAGGCAGACAGAGTGGCAGGCAGAGGCAGAGGGAGAAGCAGGCTTCCTGCTAAGCAAGGAGCCCGATGTGGGACTCGATTCCAGGACGCTGGGATCATGACCTGAGCCAAAGGCGGCCATTTAACCAACTGAGCCACCCAGGTGTCCCTTTTATTTATTTATTTTTTAAGATTTCATTTATTTCTGTGCACCTGGGTGGTTCAGTCATTGAGCATCTGCCTTTGGCTCAGGTCAGGATCCCAGGGTCCTGGGTTCGAGCCCCACGTCAGGCTCCGTGCTCAGCAAGAAGTCTGCTTCTCCTTCTGCCACTCTCCCTGCTTGTGTTCCCTCTCACAGTGTCTCTCTGTCTCTGTCAAATAAATAAATAAAATATTTTAAAAAAAGAAAAAAGAAACACCCTGTTTCATCTTTAAAAAAAAGATTTTATCTATTTTTGAGAGAGAGAAAAAGAGCACACAGGAATTGGGGGGGGGGCAGAGGGAGAAGGAGACTCCCTGCTGAGCAGGGAGCTCAATGTGGAGCTTGATCCCAGGATCCTGGGATCATGACCTGAGCCTAATGCAGATGCTGAACTGACTGAGCCACCCAGGCATCCTGATCAGGCAACTCCTGATAGACTGGTTTGAGATTCCATTTCTGGTAGGGCCAAAACTGTAATTAATTTAAGTCTCAATTTGGTGGCATGAGGCTTAGCATAAATGACTCCATTTTGTGCTCATAGTCTTTGTAAGGACCTATTTAGCCAGAGGGCTTCCATCCCTTAAACAATAACCTTGTTGTTTAACCCTTAAACTGTCCCTGCTCCCCTTCCCCCAGGGGACTTACTTAAAAACAAGTCCTAGAAACCAGCCCCAGGTAACAAAGCCCAAATACCAGGGTGGGTCAGGCCAGGTGGAGACATCTGATCAATGGGGGGATGTATACTGTCTCCCGAGTTACCAAGGAGTATGGGCCCCACCCTCTGGGCGGCTTTTGGGCACCAATTCTGACCAAGGTGATAGGTTAATTCAAACATCTACTAGGGTAAATTGTAATTCAGTTGGTCACCTAGCATGACTGTGCAGCTTTCTTTGTGTGTTACAATTTCATTGACCACCCATGTGTGGCCAGGCCCAACCACATGGCCTTTCCCCTTAAAAGCTAGTCTGTGAAGCAGAGAGAGGTGGCCCTCTCTTGTAAGAGGTGCGGCCCTGAATATTCGGTCTGATTCTTGATGCTTGGTGCGGAATAAAGCTTTGCTTGACCTTCGCTTTATATCAGTCTCGCTCCATTTAATCACGGACCATTATTGGGGGACCTAACAGTCTTGTTTTTAACAGTCCACAGGAGGCAGATCAGAACTGAACTTCAGTGGGTCAACTGCCTCCTAAAACAAAACTCATCATTTTCCATAGGATTTAACCAACCCAGAGTCTCAAAACATAATATTGAAAATGTTTAGGATATAATTAAAATTACTCTCCATACAAAGAACCAGATAAGTCTGAACACTGAGATGACCTAGATGGAATTATCGGAAAAAGACTTTACAAATGAAAAGATAAAATGATTTAGCAGAAAGATACAGAAAATAACCAAATACAAAACTTAAAACTAAGAAATTATATTCATCAAAATTTGAAAATATCAGGGCACCTGGGTGGCTCAGTAGGTTAAAGCCTCTGCCTTCGGCTCAGGTCATGATCCTGGGGTCCTGGAATGGAGCCCTGCATCGGTCTCTCTGCTCAGCAGGGAGCCTGCTTCCTCCTCTCTCTCTGACTGCCTCTCTGCCTGCTTGTGATCTCTGTCAAAAAAATAATTAAAATATTTTAAAAAATTGTTTTTAAAATGTCCTGAATGGCCTTAGTAGCAGAATGGAGATAATAGAGGGAAGTCTGTGAACTTGAAGATAGATCAATAGAAATTAACTGTGACAGTCAGAATGCCTATTCCTTTCAAAGATGTCCCTGCCATATTTCCTAGAAACAGTGAGTGTTACTCTACATGACTTTGTAGATCTAATTGAGGTTATGGACTTTAAAATAAGTATTATCTGGATTATTGGGCAGGCCTAACCTAATCACACAAATCCTTAAAACCAGAGAATTTTCTCTGGCTAGATTCAGAGAGATACAATAGAAAGAAAAGTCAAAGGTATTCAAAGTGTGAGAGGGACTCAACCCCCTTGATAGCATTTGAAGGAATGTGGGCAGCTTCTAGGAGAAAAGATCAACCAGCTGATAGTAAGGAAATGGAGTCCTTTGTCCTACAACTACAAGGAACTGAATTCAGTCAATAACCTCAAAAAGCTTGGAAACAGAATCCTTCCCAGAGCCTCCAGTAAGAAAAAACACACGTGATTTCAGCCTTAGGAAACATCTTGACTTTGGCCTGTGAGACCCTAAGCAAAAGATTCAGTCAAGCCGAACCAGACTTCTGACTGACAGAAATTGTGAAATATGAATAGGTATTGCTTTAAGTGGCTAAGTTTATAGTAATTTGTTATAGCAGGTAGATAAAACTAATACATTATCCATTGAACATCAGAGGAAAGTGGTTAAGATATTAATTCTAAATAAATTCTAAAATGTTAAGTATGTATATTATCTAGTGTCACTTCTAAAAAAACTATATAAAATTAAAATGGAATACTTTAAAAATATTGAATAGTCCAAAAAATAGGCAGGAAAAAGTAAAACAGAGGACAAGCAGAAAACAAAATGGCAGACCTAAATCCAAATATTGATAATTTTGGTCTAAATGCACCAATTAAAAGACAGATTAGATATGTTTAAAAAGCCCCAACTATATGGTATCTACAAGAAAACCATCTTTAAAAAAAATATTTATTTATTTATTTATTTGAAAGACAGAGTATGAGAGAGGGAGCAATCACAAGCAGGGGGGAGGAGCAGAGGGAGAAGTAGGTTCCCTACTGAGCTGGGAGCCCCATGTGGGGCTCAATCCCAGGTCCCCGGATCATGACCTGAGCTGAAGGCAGGTGCTCAACAAACGGAGCCACCCAGGCACCCCTCTTTTTTTAAATTTTTATTTTTTAATTAATTAATTAATTAATTAGTTTATTTGAGAGAGAGAAAGAGAGACAGATGAGAGAGCACACAAGCAGGGGGAGTGGCAGAGGGAGAGGGAAAAACAGGCTCTCCGCTGAGCAAGGAGCCTGATGTGGGGCTTGATCCCAGGGATCATGACCCAGACCAAAGGCAGATGTTTAACTGACTGAGCCACCCAAGTGCTCCAAGAAACCCATTTTCAATCTAACAATACAGTGGATTCAAAGAGAAAGGATGTAAAAAGATGTATCATGCAAATACTACTTAAAAGAAAGCTAGAGTGGCTATAGTCATATCAGGCAAAGTAGACTTCAAAAAATTAAGAAGGGTAAAGGGACACTGCATGTTGAAAAAAGGTCAATTTACCATAAAGACATAACAGTCCTCAATAAGTATGTACCTAACAAAAAAACTTCAAAATACATGAGACAAAAGATTAAGAGAAGTGAAAGGAGGTATAGGCAAATCCATATTTTTTTTTTTTAAAGATTTTATTTATTTATTTGACAGAGAGAGATCACAAGTAGACAGAGAGGCAGGCAGAGAGAGAGAGGGAAGCAGGCTCCCCGCTGAGCGGAGAGCCCGATGCGGGACTCGATCCCAGGACCCCGAGATCATGACCTGAGCAGAAGGCAGCGGCTTAACCCACTGAGCCACCCAGGCGCCCTAGGCAAATCCATATTTAAGTATTTCCAACACTCTTCTCTCGGTAATCAACAGACCAAGTAAACAGAAAAACGAGGTATAAAAGAATTGAAACCACCATCAGTCATCATCAATCAATAAACTGATATTTATTGACCACCCTATCCAAAATGATGTTTTTTTCCTCAAGTGCACATGAAACGTTCACCAAGATAGACCACATTCTACATGGTAAAGTTAACATTAACAAATTTAAGAAATAAAATCATACAACTTATGTCCTCTGATCATGATGTTAATTAAATAGAAACCAGTAACAGAGAACTGGTGGTAAAATTTACAATACTTAGAAATAAACTATACACTCTAAGTAATACATGGGTAAAGGAGAACATTTCAAGAGAAATTAGAAAACATTCTGAAATGAACAAAAATGAAAATGCAGTATATAAAAATTTGTGGGAGGCAGGTCTGAAATCAATAATCTAAGTTTCTACCTTATGAAATTAGAAAAGAGAACAAGATACATTTGAAACAAGCAGAACTGAAAAAAATAAAGAACAGAAATCAATGAAGTAGGGAAGGGAAGAACAATAGAGAAAATAAAAAACATGGTAGGTAATTGTTTAAAAAGATTTTAAAATCTGGTAAACCTGCAGACTGACTAACAAAGAAATAAAGAGAGAAGACAAATTATCATCATTAAGAATGAAAAGATGATATTTCTGTGGACCCTGCAGATAATTAAGATAATAAGGAATACTATAAATAACTCTATGTGCATATATTTGACAACCTGGATGAAATGACACTATTCCTGAAAAATCACAAAGTACCAAAACTCATCCAAGATGAAATAGATAACTTAGTCATTTTAACTATTAGAAGAATTGAATTCATTGTTAAATCCTTATGAAAAAGAAGTGTCCAGGTCCCAACGGCTTCACTGGTGAATTCTACCAAACATTTAAAGGAGAAATAACACCAATTCGCACATCTCTTACAGTAAATAGAAGGGGAGAAAATACTTTCTTACTCCTCCCTAACTGCCTTAATAAAGGGCTTCCTTAACTACAAAAAGCCTATAGTTAACATCACAATTAATGGTAAAAGATGGAACACTTTCTAAGATCAGGAATAAAGCAAGAATGTCCATTTTCATCATTCATATTCATCATCATACTGGAAGTCATAGCCAGTGTAATAAAATAATAAATCAAAGACATTCCGATTGGAAAGGAAGAAATAAAACTATTTCTATTTGCACACGACAAGATTGTCTATATGTAGATTGCCAAGGATTCTACAAAAATGCTCTTAGCAGGGTCACAGGATACAAAGTCAATACACAAAAATCAATTATATTTCCATATAGTACCAACAACCAACGATTGGAAACCAACATCAAAATTTTTTTTCACACTGCTCTCCCTCAACTGAAATACTTAGGAATAAATACAGTATAATACATTAAGATTTATATGCTGAAAACCACAAAACACTGATGAAAGACATCAAAGACCTAACTCAATGGGGAGATATACTATATTCATGGATTGGAAGATTCAACAGAGTAAAGGTGGCAGTTCTCCCCCAAACTGGCCAAAAGATTTAATACACTTTGAATTGAAATCCCAGTAGGAGTTTATATTTGTTGTTGCTGTTACAGACAAGTTGGTTCTAAAATTTATGTGAAAGACAAAGAAAGTAGAATAACCCAAATAATCCTTTTAAAAAGAAAATTGGAGGACTCACTATCTGACTTTAAAATTTACTATAATGCTAAGGTAATCAAGATAGTGTGGGATTGGTGAAGAGAAAGACATATATATCACACAGAATAAAGAGTCAAAACAGTCCTACAGAAAAGAAGCAAGGCAGCTCAATAAGGACTCAACAAATGTAGTTGAAACCATTAGACATCTATATGAAAAATATGAGCCTCAAACTAATATTCACACCTTATACCAAAGGATCATAAAAACAAGTGAAAAATTTTGACCCTCAAATCTTAACATTGGAGAGAATCTTTGTGCTCTGGGGTTAGGCAAAGAGTTCTTAGATATGAAGTAGAGTCCACAGATATTGTTGGGTCAGCGGTTCCGGGAATGCAGGAGGAACAACAGAAATAACCGCAGGGGCCTCCATCTTCTAGCCCCCTCCCACCCTTTCCTTAACCCTTGACCCTCCTGCCAAAAGGGTCACTCTCAATAGGTAACCCAATAACTATGCAGGAAATAGGAGTATCAAGAGCCCTTACCCCATACCCTCTGGTCACCAAATACCTTACCATATATGGATGTGAGTCCATGCTCTGCCTTGGCCTGATAAAAGACCCCCGCCTGACACCCTCCCAGTTTGACTTCCACTTCCTCACCTCCCCTTTTCCGAGTTGCAGAACCTCGCAGGAGAGTGCCCACCTCCTCCCGGTATGACTTTCCTGGCTCCCCTTCTCCAGAGCCCTGAAACTTCCCTGGAGAGTGCCTTTAATAAATCTTGCCTTGCACCTACCTCATCTGGTGTGTTTACCTCACCTGTGAAACTTTACAGATATGAAGAACAGTCCATAAGAAGAAAAACTGGCAAGTTGCTCTTCATCAAAATTAAAAACTTTGCTCTGTAAAAAATACTTCTAAGAGAAATGAAAAGACAAGCTAGACTGGGAAAAAATATTTACAAATCTGTATCTGACAAAGGACCTGTATCCAGAATGTATAAAGTGCTCTTAACACTCAAGAGTAAGAAAACAGCCTAATTTTAAAATGGACAAAAGAGTTGAACAGACACTTCACCAAAGAGGGTATGTAGAAGGCAATGAACCACACAAAAAGATGCGCAGCATCATTAACCATTAGGAAAATGCAATTTAAAACCACAATGAACTGATACCACATACCTATCAGAATGGCTAAAATAAAAAATATTGGCAGTACCAAATACCAGTGAGAAAGTGGATCTTTCATAGTAGGATGCAAAACATACAGGCACTCTGGAAGTCTGGTAGTTTTTCATAAAGTTAAATAGAACCTTTACCATATAACTAACAGATTAATCCCACTTTTTAGGCATATACCCTAGATAAATGAAAACTTATGTTCACATAAAAACCTACGTACAAATGTTTGTAGCAGTTTTATTTAAAATTTTCCCAAACTGGGAACCACCCAAATATCCTTCAATGGGTGAATATTAAAATGAACTGTGGTTATCCATACAATGGAACACTGCTTAGCTATAAAAAGTAAAACGTATGATTCTCAAAGACATAGTGAAAGCAGCCAGTTACATCCAGAAGTTACATCTTCTATGATGCTATGTATGTGACGTTCTAGAAAAGGCAAATTTATAGGAACAGAGATCAGGTTGGTATGTGCCAGAGGCCTGGGACAGGGCAGACGTTTGAATACAAAGGGGTGGCATAAGAGAATTTTGTGGGTGATGGAACTGCCCTGTGTCCTGATTGCAGAGGTAGTTACACAAATGTGTTAAAACAAAACTGTACATACAAAAAAGTTAATTTTATGGTATGTTAATTCAAAATTTTTAAAAATGAAGTTAAAATATGTCCCAACCAATTTCTCTTTGAAAAGACTATGAAAGAAATTTTCCATCTGGGTTTCTTCCAGAAAGGCTGCTTTGCACCAGCCCTGTTGTTTGTGGGTCTGTTTATTCACCTGTAAAACAAGAAGTCTAAAGCAGGGATTTTCCTTCTCCCCTGCACCCTAAAATTACACCCCTGGGCATGCCCTTTATGGACGTGGGGATGGGATAGCCCCTGGGGGGGTTTGAAAAATCCTGGATTTCTGGGCTTATAGGTGGGGCCCATTCATTTGTTCCCATGGACCCCAGAGGTTAGCCAGTACTGGCATTAATGGTCAGCAATCTAAACAAGGCCTTTTGGGGGAAGCTGGAAGTGTGCTCCTCGCTCTAGGACCCCCGGTCACTCATGGATTAAACACAATATAAACTCTGAAAAGGCTAAAAAGTCCAGGCCTCTTCTAAGGTAGGGTCTGAAAAGCCTTTAAACCACATTTTTCCCCCACAGGATGACTTTTTGGAAGAGCACTTTGTAAACAAGTGAAGAGCTGTGCACAGATGTGGGGAAATGCCATCGTGAGGATGATCGCGCTGACCCAGGCCAGCAGGGCCAAAGCATCATTCGTGACAAAAGTTGCTACCCTAAGCACCTACCCTGTGCCAGGCCCCATGTTAGGGATCTTTGAACCTCCATGGCAATGCTGTGATTTCCAGAAAGGGCTGTCATTGCTTGGACAGATGAGAAAGCTGAGGCACCAAGAAGTCTGAATCCCATGGGGAGGAGGTGACAAGGCCAGGTTCTGGTCTGCAGCTCTAGCCTTGCAAATCAGTACCTGGGAGAGGAATGCCTGAAACCTGACATCAGGCCTGCTCTCCACATGTGCCCCCCAGAAGGAAGCTAATGCTACCTTCCGTCAAGGGCTGGCAGGGGACTGCCAAGGGTACTTTGAGACCTTGCCATGTACAACAGCACTCAAAATCGAAAATATTTTTAAAAAAATTCTTATACTGTGGAGTGCTTTCTTTGCAAACTATGTCATGTGTAAATCCCATCCAGAAAACCAAAGTTGGGGCCCTGTGGGTCGAAGGTGGAAGCAGGGTTGGCCTGGGCCCCCAAGACTCCCAGAGCACCACCCAAAGGCCACTTACCTAGTGGGTTGGCCCACTTACTGTGATGCCACGATGCTTAAGGCTCTGGCTTTGGGTTTAAAAGAATTTAATGGAACTGTGGCTGACTCATTCCTGGGTTAGTCGGTATGGGCGAGGGCAGCAGGATTCCAGGCTTGCCAAATGCTTTAGGCGCTAGTCTATCTGGCCTGGGCACTTGCCTCACTCTTCCCCTCTGGCCAGCAGCCATGACCTGTCACTCACAAGGGTAGGAAACTTCTCTGCACCCCTGTATGGTTAGTGGAGTTAATCTTTGAAGATAGGGATAATAAGATTAAAAGCTACAGCACCTTTCCTTTTTTCCTGGCCCTTATGAAAGGCCTCATCTGTTTTTTTTCTGTATCAGCAGAAGTGAAATGTTTATGTTCAGGTCTGGGTGGAGGGTCCACAGCAGATCTGCACCCCTGACCTGAGTGTGGGGGGCTGGCAGGATGGCTCACAGAGGAATCATCAAACAGACCTCCTTCTCGTAGATGTCAGGGATCACTCCCATCGGGGAGCTGACCATGTGCACGGTGTTCTTGCCGAACAGCTGGAACTCGTAGTGGACGAGCTGCTCCCAGAAGCCGTGGTTGGGCCGGATGATGGGCCGGCATGACCTGGTCCATGCGTGGGCGTCCCGCAGGGACATGGCGTGGTACTTCATGAGGTAGGCGAGGCAGAGTGCGGCAGAGCGGCTCACTCCAGCGGCACAATGCAGCAGTGTGCGGCCCTGCTTCACCTCCACGCTGTGGATGTGGTCAGCAATGGGATCAAAGAAGTCACAAAGACGCGAGGTGGGGGTGTCGGCCACAGGCACCTGTATGTACTGGATGTCCTCGTATAAGGTATTTACCACTTCGACCGAGACGTTGATGACCGTGGTGATCTGGTTGCTGGCGAGCAGGAGCTTGTTGTTGGCAGCTGCCCCGTTGCTGATGTACAGGCTGCTGGTGATCTGGGAGAGGCCGCTGACCGAGGGCTGCCGGAACTGAACCGGAAAGGGACACGGGGGTGCTGTCATCGGGCCAGGGGGTCAGCGGCCAGAGAGGCACAAAGGCTACATCTTTCTGTTGGGTTGTGCCATGGAAAACTGCAAGGAGGAAGAGAATGGTTGGAGAGCAGGAGCCCAGCTGGGCCGGAAAGCCAACACCAGGGGATTTCTGGGATATGGATGGTTGGGTCTGTAACAGGATCCCCAAGGCGGTCGGTCCCCTGACCATCACAGCAGAGCTACCCTGAAAACTGATCTCCAAGTCTGGAAGTCAAGGCTGCCCTTGAGGGGCTCCCCATCTCCAGCTGGGCAGGCTGACTTGTGTCAATCAAACACAAAGGCCCTGGTCTCTCTGTCTAGGTTCACACAGCCCTCCTCTCCCTTTAAGTGGGAGCCCCTTGCACAGTCTTGTTTCTGTTCTGACATTATGCTCAAATCATAAGACTCTGAAGCAGTGACAGGAGGAGTCACTGGTAGTATAAGAGAGAGGAGGGTCTCAGCCTCCCAGCTCCAAGAACCCTCTGAGGAAAGTGAGGAAACCCTCACTTTCCCTGTGAAAGTGACCTCAAATTATAGAGTCCTATATCATTAACCAAGCTCCTGCACCTTGCCTCTAAGGAGAGTGCCTAGGGAGGAAGGCAACTGACAGTTTCCTGGAGGCCAGCATGAGGGGCACTATAGCAGCTCCCAGAGCAGCAAAGGGGCCTCAGGTAGACAAGCTGTACCAGCATGATGCTGTGTGCTGCAGGGCTGTGGCAATGCACCCAGGGAGGGGGACACCCCTGCTTTCTCCTAAGAATCCCAGGCCCTTCACTCTCCCCGTCTTAAGCAAAGCTGCAAACAATAGCACAGTTTCCCCTACTCCACTGAAACAGGAGTATTCAGACTTAGAGCACAATTCTCAAGGCCAAATGGCAGTCTTCATCAGGCAGAGACAAACAAGGAGCAGAATTCTGTTCCTCTGCTTAATATATTTCAGTGGCTGTCCACGGTCAGGATGAGATGGAGCCCCTTAGCTTTATTGTCAAGGCCATTTGTGGTCTGGCTCCTGCCCATCACTAGCCTCTTTTCCTCCATCCTAAAGGGCCTTGGCTATGCCGAGCAATTTGCAGTGCCATATGGATACCTGGTCCTCCCTGGCCCAGGGCCTTTGCCTTTGCTGCTCTCTTGGCCCAGAACCCTCTTTCCCGACAAGTCTACCAGACTCTGATCTGTTTCATTCAGCAGAGGACTTGGGATCTTAGCTAAGGGTCACTTTCTGAGGGAAACCTTTTGGATCCATACCCCTCCCCGAGGTTTAATAAGTCCTTGCTCCAGGCTTTCTAAGTCCTATGTGCTCTGCTTCCTACTACTTCCTAAAGACGTAGTTTTGTCTTGATTCAGGATTCACTGGGAATTTGGGATTCTACTAGGATTTGCTGTAACTGTCTTTACTCTTACTGTAACACCAATGCTAAGTTTGGTGCTTGATAAATATGTGTTGAATGAGGAATGACTTCAATAGCCACGACTCTGCCATCTCAGAGATCTTCTGGGGAGAATGAGTTTCCTGGCCTTGTTTATCTAGAATTTGGGGTAAGAGCTTGGTGGAGGTGAGGGTGGTTCCTTAGCTGCTGGAGAAGAAGGCCAAAGGCTACATAGGAAATCCTACCAGCCAATGCCCGGGAGTCAAATGCATCAGGCTCAACCCAGGAAGGCCAGATGGGGCTGTTTGCCTAAAGTCATGTAGGGGCAGAGAAAAGCTCCCCAGCTCAGCTGAAAGCCTAAATACTAAGGGATGTCCCATCACCCAAAATAATGGATCCTTGTCACCCAAAAAACCCAGAGAAGAGTGGACCAAGGGTCCCCCAAAATAGTGCCCAGTGGGCAATAGGAATAGAGGAAACTGCTATTCAGCACAGTGACAACAAGTGTGCAGAGACACTTCTCTTGAAGGTGAGGGTAGTGATGCGAGAAGAGACTTTCTCATGCTAGTCAAGTGATATTTATCAGGCTCTGTATTAGGTGCTGGGGATACTGAAATGTACAAGACAGTCACAGCCCCTTCTTTCACAGAGCTCAAAGTCTAGTGGGAGACACAGACATTAAATGGCAATTATAGGCACAACAGAGCTGGAAAATAGGATTAACAGTGCCTGTCTCATAAGGATCGTCTGAGGATAGAAAGAAGTAACCCGAGGTAAAGTGTGTGACACAGGACCTGACACAGAATAAGCCCTTATAAACTATTCTTGCTGGTGTTAGGGAAATTGAAATGTAGGGCTTTATGGGAGTGAAGAATAAAGGGATTTATTTCAGGCTCCGGGCCAGGGAGTTGCAAGCATTGCCTCAAGAAATGAAACGAAGATCTGAAGAACATTTAGTGTGAGGGGGAGGGTGGTGGCGGTTAGTTTCACCATTTTATAGCTTACAAAGCCTTTGGCTTCCTTCATCTGGTTCGATCTTCAAGCCGACATAATAGGTGTCTATGGTTAATATCTCCACTTTACACACGGGAAAGTGAAGTAGAGAGGAGACAAGGAAATGTCTAGGGTCACAAAGCAAGGTCCGAAAGCTGGTCTTTCTAGTCTCACTACGTGTGGGAAAAGTCGGCAAAGACCGCGGGGCGTTCATTAATCCCAGGTTATAAGCGTGGAACGAAGTCCACGGCTTGACAAGAGCAAAGAGCCACTCCCACGGGTGAGCCTGCCGGGTTTCCTGGGGAGTTGACGCAGGAATGGGCTCCCTCGCCTGCTGGATGTCAAGACCACCCCCACAGTCTTACCTCTCTCCCGTGGGCGGGAGGGCAGGTTCGTTCAGAAATCAATCGCGCCCGAAGCCTCGGGTGAGGGTCTCGGGGAGACAGAAGATCGGTCACCATCTGGGAGCCACAATCCCCCGCTGCCCCGCGCTCTGGTTTCCATAGCAATGGTCCCTCCTCGCGGGGAGGAATCCGCTGTGCCGGGTCTTCTGGAAACCCCGGTCTCGTTTCGGTTCCCTGGAGCTTCCCCGCCGGGTCTTACCCCGTTACCCGCCCCGCGATCACGCGGGGGCCACATGAGTCCTGGCGGAGAGGTAGAATCAGCTCAGCGCGCGGCAGCCGGCTCCACCTCGACCAGCCCGTCTCCACGGCAACGCGCCGGGCTGCAACCACGGCGGCTGCCGAGGGACAATCCTGCTGCGTCCTCAGCCTCCTAGACTCCGCGCATACGTCCCGCCCCAAGGTCCTACCTTCCGTCACGCGTCTCTCGGGCAACGCGTTTTGCTCTGCGCGCCGCGTGGGCCCAGGGATTCACTCCGCGTCCGCGCGCTCGCCCTCCGAGCTTGGCTCAGGCTCTGGCTCGCTTGGCCGAGTCGTTCTCTAGCATGGTAGACTCGGCTGCCAAGCAGTCCAGGCCCTCGGTCACATGGAACCTGGGCTCGCCATCAGTTTCATTGGCCTCCCAGGCGACCACCAGTTCCGGCACCACCTCCACCTTGGCCTCCCGGCACGTTAGATTCATCAGCCAACCCGAAATCCACGTAGCGACCCAGCCGCAGATCTGCTTCCTGCGGCCGCGGACCGCGCAGCAGCCGGTGCTCTTCAGGTTCGGCCCGGGTGCCCAGGGCTTTACCAGACCCCCGTTCCTCCAGCGGCCCTTGGGACCTCGGCCTTGGTTCCCTCGGAGCCCCGAGCACTTCAGAGCCGGGTACTCTCTTAAACCCCAAGCGAGCCAGGCTCCTTCCCAGTGCAGCTCCTCACACCCACTGGAGCCTGGGAACCCAAACGCCCTCAGCAGCCTCTTTAACTGACCGAGCCACTCAAGCACCCCAGAAAGACAGTATTTTTTAAAAAAGATTTCATTTATTTATTTGACAGAGATCACAAGTAGGCAGAGAGGCAGGCAGAGAGAGAGAGAGAGGAGGAAGCAGGCTCCCCGCTGAGCAGAGAGCCCAATGCAGGGCTCAATCCCAGGACCCTGAGATCATGACCCGAGCCAAAGGCAGAGGCCTCAACCCACTGAGCCACCCAGGCACCCCTGGCATTATCCATTCTTGACCAGTTCTTCATTTTGGCCAAATTTTTACCTCTGGTTTCACCTAGGGCACCTGGCTCCAGTCCATACCTTCCCCAACCCCTCCCATCCCATCTTAGGAAGACTCCTCAAACCTCTTTCCACCACAAACTTGGCCTCACTTTTCTAAACTTCTTCCAAAAACCCTCTTCCCTTAGAATTCCTTTCCCTTAGGATTCCCCTATTAACCAGCCTAACCTCCAGCCCCCTTTTGCCCTGCTTCCTCTGATCCCTCCCCCTGCCAAGTGCCAAGCACATGCTCCCCACTTAACCCCAATCAAATTCGTCCCTCTGCACCCTACCATACAGCTTTTGCTCTTCTTTGAGACCCCCACCTCCCATTTCATCATATTTTTTCTTCTTAAGCTGGCTGCTTCTGAGGACAGTTCTTTTTTGTGGACTGCTGTGGGCCTTTCAGGATGACTTTTCCTCTCAGCATCCAGAAAATACCCGTTTAGTGCACATTTTCTGCAAGAAGCAGCCTAGGCCTACTCCCCGCTCCTCTGACAATTATGACAACTGTGCTTCTGTGCTTCTCCTAAGAATCCTGGGGAAGCCTCAGTCACTCCCCACAGACCCCATCAAATCAGTCCCTGTCCTAGCTTGGGCCCCAGCCATCTCACCCTGTGCCACTTTTCCCTCCCAATTCCAGCCTAATGAATTCTAGTGAAGCAGCGGTGAAAAAGTTTTTACCCAAGAGTAACTTATCTCGGGTGATTATTCGTGACAACCTCAGTGCACAACGAATCTATGAGATGGAGGTAAGGTCATCAAAGATTTTGCATTAGAAGGTGTTTGTGGCTTGACCCATGTTCACTTTACTCTCCCCAGTAGCCTGGGCTGGGGTTGGAGGGGGGAATCACAGATTTTAGAGTCATTAAATGCATCCTTAGAGGCTGCTTAGGATAGGCACCGTGTTGGGCACTAGGAAGAGGCTGGGGAACACGATGGACTGTGAGAATGTACTCATTTCTTTAAGTGGAGCAGGAAGCCCAGATTTGAGTTGCTGCCCCCTTCTTGACTCTGTTGACCTCTCTCCATGTTCAGGGCCAAATCTAGATGGGACTGTGAGATTCTGACATTAAAAAGAGTAGAAGAGGCTCAAGAGATGGTGCTAAAGCCTCTTAAATGCCAAAGAGACCAAAAGAACAGGGGTCTGGGTGTTCCTTCCTCTGCTAAACTTCTGCTAAATGTTGTGGAAAGAGAATGGACTTGGCAATGGATGAGAGAGCTTTGTGTGACCTCAAGGGATGACATTTCCTCCAGGACTCCCTTTTCTCGTTTGTAAAACAGGATCTATTAGGATCCTCTCAGTTGTAGGTGACTCAAACTGAACATGAACTAGTGCAAGCAGAATAGAGAACAATGTGTTTACATCATCAGGATGGGTAGGGCAAGGTCACCAATATTTGGGATGAGAGGAGCCAGGGACTCCAGTACCATCGGAGATGTCTTTCACTTCCCCTTTGCAACTTTTTTCTGTGTCTTTGTGCATGTTGGCATCATCATCAGGCTGGCTGTCCCCAGTGAGCGTGGCCACAGGAAACCCTGGCCTGTAGCCTAGAAAGGAAATGGAGTGCTTCCACTCTTGGCTCACACTGGACAGATCCTGGAGAAACTCCAGTTGGCCCACGGTGTCTCACTGGCCCATCCTTGCCCCAGTCAGTGTGGCCAGGTGGTGTGGGCTCTTCTGATTGGCCCAGAAGGGATTGGCCAGTTTCTATCACCAGCAGGGGAGGGGATGTTCTATCCCTGGCAAGTGGGCTGAGGATCTGTGAGATGCTATAACTGGAGACTCTCCTGAGGTGCTTTATATGAACCAGAGGGCTGTGCCCCCCTCCAGGCATCTAGAAGTTCTCCTTTTTTTTTTTTTTTTAAGATTTATTTATTTATTTGACAGATTACAAGTAGGCAGAGAGGCAGGCAGAGAGAGAGGGGGAAACAGGCTCCCCGCTGAGCAGAGAGCCTGACGAGGGACTCGATCCCAGGACCCTAAGATCATGACCCAAGCTGAAGGCAGAGGCTTAACCCGCTGAGCCACCCAGCCGCCCCCAGAGTTCTCCTTTTAATGTTGTATTGAGCCCTTATGTGTTTTAGGTATTTAACATCCATATGTACTACGTATTATGTATTATTTTATTTTTTAAATATTTTATTTATTTATTTGACAGACAGAGATCATAAGTAGGCAGAGAGGCAGGCAGAGAGAGAGAGAGGAGGAAGCAGGCACCCTGAGATCACGACCCGAGCCGAAGGCAGAGGCTTAACCCACTGAACCACCCAGGCACCCAATGTATTATGTATTATTAATAGTTCAGGAAATTGAGGCTCTGAGAGACGGAGTAACTTCACTAAGGTCACACAATGCATCACTGTAGATTTGCAAACCTGGGTCTGACTGACATCTTCCCTGAAGGGTAAAGACTGTCTTCTCCTTGTTTGTAGACCTGGTGATTTGCTAAGGGCCCAGCCTGTAGGAGCTCAGTGGCTGGGACGCCTGAGTGGCAGCATGGCGGTGTTTCTGTCTTGCTCCCGAAAGTGCTCACATGAGAAGAAGAGGCAGCTGTAGCTAGCCACTGGTTTCTCAGGACCTTGACAAGAACCCCTAAAACCCTGTGTCTTGGGAATCATCCGAGCACACTCTGAGAACACACCCACCCCCCCTCTTCACTCCTTGTTCCCAAGATCCACTTAGGTTCTTGGCTCAGGCTTTGTTCCCTTTCTCAGATAATCTTGGCAACCCTGACTAACCTTCATGGAGCTCTCCTTTGTTTACATGGTGCTGGGTTCTGAGATGCTGTCTGGGCTTAGAATCCCCAGGAGAGTTTGCGAAAATGTCAGCTCCCAGGATCACCTCTCACCTGGTTCTGTTTTCACATGCGCATCCTTCGAAACCCAATCCCAATTTATAAGTCAGCCCTCCACAAGGCTTTTCTCCATATCTCCCTTCTTGGAGCTCTGTACTTCCTGTAGGGATGTGTCACTCTCTGCCTCACTTAGAAGTGTTTGGGCACGTGCCCGACCTTCCTGACTACGTTGTAGTTGCTCTGAAGACCCACAGCTGATTTTTTCAGTGTCCACTTCACAGCTAGCTGTTTGGAATGAGCAAATGAGTGAGCAAGATGAAGGATGTGCCTTCCTCGCGCTTACAGTCTTGGAGACAGGACAGAAATGATATGCTAGACAAAATAAATGAGGTCCGTGTGATGTAGGGAATGTCAGAGACAATGTGTGGGAAGCACTAAGTGAATCATAGGCTCTAAGGATCCTTCCCCACCCCCACAGCTCTTTCTGACCAGTTTTCCAATAGAGATGTTGAGGTCCAACTCAGGCCCCTGGGCTGCAGACTGTCAGAGGTACCGTAAGGATTATGCAGTTCCATGTCCACATTTTACAAAATAGGGAAACGGAGGCTCACTAGGAGTCAATCTATTTAGGGAATATTGTTGTTTTTTGTTTTTTGTTTTTTGTTTTTTAAGATAAGAGCCTCAGACAAGACCAAGAGAAAGATGAGCCATTTGTATGACCACCTGAAGAAAAAGTTCATGACAGACCAGCTCAGGAAGCTGGGGCGCTGGAGACGGGAATCCATGATCATCCAGCAGTACCTGGATAGCATCCGCCTGTACAAGGTCCACTTCAAACTCCAGCGTAACAAGAAAAGCCAGCCACCCTAGTCAAGGCGGAATGATCTGCCCCCCATGTTCATGACGATGAGAGGCTGTGGGCGGTGACGGCAGAAATCACCCACCTACACCACCGTAGAACTACAATAAAATGAGACCAGCGGACCGTGGAGTGCAAATGCCCTCAGCAAGTGTAATACTCCTTGCCCTGCCCCACCACTCCATCCATTCTGGTGAAGGCAATGCTGACGGTCCTGTAGCTGCCTGATTGGGAGGAGGCCCAATTGAGCCTGGGCTTCCAATGTTAAGGCCAAGATCGAGCTTTGGTACCCATCTGTCTGAACTGAAATGTCAGGCCAACTGTCCTGGGACAGGGTGTGGTACCTTAGATGGGAAGGATTCAGTAGTGCGACTGGCTAGTGGCGAGGGGTCAAGGTGATGCATCGGACAGACCTAGGTTCAGTGCTCTATCTGCCACCCATCAGCTGTGTGACTTTGTAACATCTCTGAGCCTCTGGTTCCTTATCTAAAAGAATGGGGTGGTAGTGAGGGAACCTGCCTTCTGGAGCCAGTGTGAGGATGTGGAGTACTTGGGCCAGGGCCCTTTGTTGCAGATGGCTCTGATCCTGATGGCTCTCGATGGCTTCCAGCCTTGCCAGTCCCCACTTCCTGGCCTCCCTGCTGTCCCGACTACACCCTGACAGTCCCCACGTTGTCCCTTTACATGCACAGGCCCCTCATCCAACATACCCCTCCAGCCCCCCAGGGCTCTCAGGAAACTCTTCATTCTTCAAAGTTTATCTCAATGCTATTTTCTGCACAACTTTTTGGATCTCCTTCTGCTTCCTGCCTGCCCTTCCCCCAGCCTCCCCTGCCTTTGTCACATGGGTTTCCTCTCCCCTCTGAACTTGGATTTCCCAGGGTGGCTTCATTCTGCCTTGTGTGGTAGAACAAGAACATTTGGGCATTTGTCCAGGCCCCTAATTAGATGGTACAGTCTTTGAGAGCAGGGACCAAGGATCCTCCAAGATCTAGTCCAGGCCTCTCCCTGGACACTTCCCCCACGAGGCCTCAGTAGAAAAGGCCACTCCTTGCTGTGCCCACACCTCTGTCTGCACCGGGTTTGTGGTTCGCCATTTCTTGTTTGCTCACTGTCTCCCTGACAATGTGAATGTCTTAATGGCAAGGATGTCGACTTACTCATCTGTAACCACAATGCCTAGTAAATGGAGTTGACACTGAGTGTTTTCTGAATAAATGACTGTTCCCCTTTGTATTATAGCTTTAGCACAGGGCACAGAGCAAGAGCCTAGTATATATGTTTTTTAAGTGAATCAAGTCCCCTCATTTTACAGATGAGGGAACTGAAGCCCGGAGAGGAGACTTGATTGGCCTAGGGTCCTGCCACAAGTCAGTGGCAGAGAACTAGAAGCAAGTTTCCTGACTGCCATGGAGCGGTCATTTTGCATCACAGCACCTGCTAGGTAAGAATCTCTGTCCTCTGGGTGGCTTTTGGAAGGCTTCCCCAGGAAGTCCTCACTCTACCTGCTCCGCATCTTGCCCCTCTCCAGGCTTGCTGCCCAGCAGCAGGCTTTCCCCTAAACGGAATAGCAAGAGCCTGATCTGGTTCATGATGTTTTTCTTTCCCTCCTCTATGGTCTCCGTTTGAGAACTGGAGTGTGCTACTTTTCAGTGGGGGGTGAAAATAGTCTTTTTCTAAGCTCTTGTCTGTTTTCTTGGCTGATCACAGCTGATTAGAATAATTGATTTTAAAGATTTACAGTTTATCATACAAGCAATGTGACCACATCTGTCAAAAACCTCTTCTGGTAGATCAACCACTGCTGGCACTTTGGTGTCATTCCTATCTTGGTGTGTTTGTTTCCTTTCAATAGGTATTTTTCCTTGGCCATCAGCCAGTGTGCCAAGAAAGGGGAAAGGCTGTGGGGATCTTAGAGTCTTCAGAGGGCCCACAGAGCAGTCCCAGTTCCTCTTTCTCTAAACTGTCCCTGGGAGATCTGCCTGTCTCCAGGAGCTCACTTAATGCAGCTTCCCTGAGCCTGACTCCAGTCTAGCCTCCAGCCGCGTATATCTTCCCAGATGGTTGGCCTTGGCGGCAGGTCTTGGCGTCCTCATACTGTGGCCCAAAGGACTGGGGGATCCCCTGGGAGTGAGATGTTAACCTAATGGGAAGTCACTTTTATAAGTCACCAACTCACCTCTGATTGTGCAGACTCTGTCTTCCCATTTTTGCATTAAAAACTGTGGGATGTTGCATTTAAGCAGGGGACAAGCAGCAATGGAATTCTGGATAGGCCGCCTAATTTGTTGGGGAGGAATAAGAAGACTAAAGGGAAGAAAAATCAGCAAGGGAAGAATGGAGGGGTGAGGGATGGGAAGATATTATTCGAGAAATAGAATCTTGAAGCTAAGGAGAGGTTTAGAGAGTCTTTAGTTCGGTAGCTGCTGTGACACATGTGCACATGTGCAAAACTCTCGGTTCAGATGAAGTCTCACCTGGAAGCCCATTCCAGTAGTCAAGACTATCACCGTATTAACATTTATTCAGCACTCCTGTGCCAGGCACAAGGCTCAGCTCTTTTCAAACATGATTCTTTGAACCCTCCCAACAACGAAGTAGGTAATTTTATTAGCCCCGTCTAATAGGTAAGAAATTGAGACCCAGAGAGTAAGAATCCCACCTAAGGTTGGGCAGCTAGTAAATGGCAAAGGCTACCATATGCTTGTCTCGTTCTGGAGACCGTCTTCTAACCACCATGTGTTAAGTTTCCCATCTTTATTACTCTCGTTGGGAGTGGAGGGCCTGGAACCTAGAGCCTTCTGGAGCGTGATTTCAAGGGTAGTGTTGCAAAGGCCTCTGCTGTAATGTCAGCTGGACAAAACTCCAAGTCTCCCTTCTACCAAGTGGCTTAGAAGACCTTGTCAGTGATCCTGGGATGGAGATAGGCTGTTTAGGGAGAGTTAGGCTGGGTTAGGGAGATCTAGATGAGTGGGATGGAGTAAGGCACAGCAATCTCTCCTACTGCCCCTTAGCTGTGAAAAGATGTTCTCAGTTTCACCCTTAGGCAAGCTCATGGAATATCCTTTGTGTCTGAAGAACATTCCAAGGGCAGGGACAGATGAATGATACTCTTTAAAAAAAAATGTTTTTTAATTCAATTAATTAACATATAGTGTATTATTTGTTTCAGTGGTAGAGGTCAGTGATTCATCAGTCTTATATGACACCCAGTGTTCATTATTATTATTATTATTATTATTAAATATTTTATTTATTTATTTGAGAGGCAGAGATCACAAGTAAGTGGGGAGGCAGGCAGAGAGAGAGGAGGAAGCAGGCTCCCTGCCAAGCAGAGAGCCTGATGTGGGGCTCGATTCCAGGACCCTGGGATCATAACCTGAGCTGAAGGCAGAGGCTTTAACCCACTGAGCCCCCCAGGCGCCCCCCAGTGTTTGTTATATCAAGAGCCCTCCTTAATGTCTATCACCCAATTACCCCATCCTCCCACCCACCTGCTCTCTGGCAACCCTCAGTTTGTTTCCTATGATTAAGAGTCTCTTTGGATTGTCTCCCTCTCTAGCATCGTCTGACGTTATTTTTTCCTCTCTTCCCCCATGATCCTCTGTTTTGCT